>NC_086155.1:103550718-106050718 GCF_035149785.1 Candoia aspera
TTGCTAATAACAAGGCAGCAGGAGACGACGGCATCCCAGCTGAACTGTTCAAAATCTTGCAAGATGATGCTGTCAAGGTAATGTATGCTATATGCCAGCAAATTTGGAAAACACAAGAATGGCCATCAGATTGGAAAAAATCAACTTATATCCCCATACCAAAAAAGGGAAACACTAAAGAATGTTCAAACTATCGAACAGTGGCACTCATTTCACATGCCAGTAAAGTAATCCTCAAGATCCTGCAAGGTAGACTTCAGCAATTCATGGAGCGAGAATTGCCAGATGTACAAGCTGGGTTTAGAAAAGGCAGAGGAACTAGGGACCAAATTGCCAATATCTGCTGGATAATGGAAAAAGCCAGGGAGTTTCAGAAAAACATCTATTTCTGTTTTATTGACTATTCTAAAGCCTTTGACTGTGTGGACCATAACGAATTGTGGCAAGTTCTTAGCGGTATGGGGATACCAAGTCATCTTGTCTGCCTCCTGAAGAATCTGTATAACAACCAAGTAACAACAGTAAGAACAGACCATGGAACAACAGATGGTTTTAAGATTGGGAAAGGAGTACGGCAGGGCTGTATACTCTCACCCTACCTATTCAACTTGTATGCAGAACACATCATGCGACGTGCTGGGCTTAAGGGGTCCAAGGCTGGAGTTAAAACTGCTGGAAGAAACATTCACAATCTCAGATATGCAGATGATACCACTTTGATGGCTGAAAGCGAAGAGGAACTGAGGAGCCTTATGATGAAGGTGAAAGAAGAAAGTGCAAGAGCTGGCTTGCAGCTAAACCTCAAAAAAACCAAGATTATGGCAACCAGCTTGATTGATAACTGGCAAATAGAGGGAGAAAATGTAGAGGCAGTGAAAGACTTCGTATTTCTAGGTGCGAAGATTACTGCAGATGCTGACTGCAGTCAGGAAATCAGAAGACGCTTAATCCTTGGGAGAAGAGCAATGACAAATCTCGATAAAATAGTTAAGAGCAGAGACATCACACTGACAACAAAGGCCCGCATAGTTAAAGCAATGGTGTTCCCCGTAGTAACATATGGCTGCGAGAGCTGGACCATAAGGAAGGCTGAGAGAAGGAAGATCGATGCTTTTGAACTGTGGTGTTGGAGGAAAATTCTGAGAGTGCCTTGGACTGCAAGAAGATCAAACCAGTCCATACTGTCATGAGTAAGGATGGCGAGCAGGGGGCTCCTATCCAGACTGTCAAGCGCATGCGTAGCACTGATGAATTGTTCAGCCATTCAAAGAGACACAGATCGGGACCGCCTTAACCCTTGGGGGTTATATGTCTGGGTTTTCCCCACGCTTCTTCAGTTTGTTAGGATTCCTGTTAAGTACTAGCAATAAATATTAGAAACCAGTTCCTTGTCTCAGTGTGTTTCCTGGTTGTTAGGACACATACTCCAGGAAATAAAGCCAGACTGCTCACTTGAGGGGCTGATATTAAAGGCAAAACTGAAATACTTTGGCCACATCATGAGAAGACAGGACACCCTGGAGAAGATGCTGATGCTAGGGAGAGTGGAAGGCAAAAGGAAGAGGGGCCAACCAAGGGCAAGGTGGATGGAGGATATTCTAGAGGTGATGGACTCATCCCTGGGGGACCTGGGGGTGTTGATGACCCACAGGAAGCTCTGGTGTGGGCTGGTCCATGAGGTCATGAAGAGTCGGAAGCGACTAAATGAATAAACAACAACAAACCTCCCTGTGATCAAAAAGTATCTCCTATCAAACAACTATGGATCTCACTCTTGGTGGTTTAATTGTTCATTCCTGCTGCTCTAGAGTGGTGGCATGCCAGGATACACATGCCTAAAAATAGTGAGTGGGACCAGGATAGAATTTACTGTCTACTCTCCAGTTACACATTTAATATTTCCCTTTTTTTAAATACTGCCATTAGAATAGTTAACAATTTACAGAGATCTCTGGAGACCATATGCAAGGCTGTTAGGCTGAAAGTGACCTAGGTTATTTTACTTTCTAACATTAAGCCAATTTGGGATATTCACTAGCTGTATATCAAGAGGTAGATTTCAGAGATATGTGAGATGGCTTTAGAGGTCTTTGATAGCTGCTTGTTGTTCCAATTGTATGGCGAAACAATAGTTTATGTACCCTTAGATCAGCCCTAGAAACAAGATACTTTTTTAATTGCACCAGTAAGCATAATATGAACATGATAATCTTTACATTATCATTTCTGCAAAGTTTCCAGGTTTTTTAACACTTTCTCTGTTGAGGGATACTATAAGCAACATCTCAGTGCCATCTTCCAATAAGACCAATCTGGAGCAAAAGGTGGGGTGGTGGGAGGAAAAAGTTGTACTTTTTGCTGAGGAGATGCTACAGATCAGTGGCTTTTGAAGGGTATCCCATGGAACTTCTTGAATTTCTTGGAAGTTTTATAACTGAAAAAAATATTAATGATTCTTCCAGTAGTTTTGTTCTGCTCTGGATATCAGGGGAGAGCTTGAGTGTGTGTCATTTCCTTGGGGTGATAGTGAACTATCTGAAGTGTTTAAATTTAAATGTGCCTCAGTTATCCCTGAAACACAGGGATTCTCTGGCAGATCACAGTGGAGTAAGTGTGAAAAATACTCCTCTAAAAGGATCTTTTAATTGTTCAGAACATTGGAAAAGAGGAAAAGAAATCTTCCTCTTGCTGATTGGTCTCGATAAGATGTTATTGTTGTTTTAATTAAGTCATGGCCCAAAAGGATTCCTTCTCAGACTCTCTAGATACAGCACCAGCTACAGTGGATCCAGGACTCAGTGCCCATTCACTCTGATATATCAAGGGAATTGATACATCAAGGAGTGACTTGTTTGTGGTGCATCTGCCAATATCTAAGTGAATTGTTCTGCGAAAGATCTCCCTTAACACCATGGTTTCTCTTACTGCTGTTTTTCCCCCTAGCCCTAATTTAACTCTAGCACTGTTCTCAATGGAAAGACCTAGCATCTCTGGGAAGTCTAGAACTAACTTCTCTTCCTCTTTATTTTTTTACTGGCAGATCGAAGACAGTGGTGTGCAATTATCATCCTCCTTGTTATCCTTCTGGTGGTGCTTATTCTATTTTTTGTGCTGTGATAGTTTGGGGCTCAAATTCTTTTCTGAGTTCCTTTTGTGCAGACATCTCAGACACTCTTGCTGTCCACCAGAGAGAATTCTCATCATGGAAAACACCTTATGAGAGTTTAATACTGTGCTCTGCTGTGGATGGATATCAGTGACATAACACTCTGTCCTCATGGTGGTTCTTCTCATGATCATAATCATCTTGCTCAAGGAAGAAATGGACCATTCGCATACACCCAAACTCTGCTAACACTGGAATGTCTCCCTGGGTTGAGACATGGGCTCTTTTTTTTCCCAATGCTCTACTATGGGACAGGTGGTTGAGAATGGAAGAAACTGGTGTGTGATCTCATTTCCATCCTGTTGCAGGTATGAGCCACCAGATGCCTTTCGTCTGCTTATCATAACAGGACTCTTGGAAATGTTAAACCAGCATACACATACGTGTGCACTCACACACAAGCAGATCTTGCAGAAACTATCCCATTGCCTACAAGATTCCTTTCACAGGCCTTTTACACAGCCCTGCCTGCCAAATAATCATGGATCTTTAAAGGAGGCAAAGGGCCAGTAAGAGCAGCCACTGAACTCACACTGTGAATATTTGTTTTCTCCAGAACGGGATTGTGCACTTGAAAATGTCAAGGGTACATAATTCTGTGCCCATTGTTGTAATGCTAAATAATGTTAAATAGAACAGTAGAAAGCTACACAGGCAGAATGGGAGGAAAGCTACAGGCCTGTATGTGTTGCTGAAACAAAACTAAAGTCAGCCTCAGTACTCCTGGAAGCAGGGCAAATGGCAAATAGAGCCACAGCAAGTCTGGGCATTGGACTGGAATTCAGTTCTGCTTCAGTGAGGCAGACTGGCCCTAGCAGGCTAATACAAGCCATAAGCAAAATCTGTGCATGTCTGTGTTGTCATACATCAGACAGCTGTAGTGACTCTTCTTTTCAGAGCTGTAATCTCAGTTCTGTTGCAGTATGGAAGCAAAAGTCAGTAGGCATACTGTAGTTACTAAAAACTTGCACTTTTTGGGGAGAGGGAGTGTGAAATATTTGTGGCTTTGATTATCAGCTCTCTGAAAAGAGAAGCTTCCATCTGGGTTCTGCTAATTTAAGAGCCAGTTTGATGTAGTGGTTGAGGCATCAAGTTAGAAACTGGGAGACCATGAGTTCTAGTCCTGCCTTAGGCATAAAGCCAGCTGGGTGACCTTGGGCCAGTCACACACTCTCAGCCCTAGGAAGGAAGCAATGGCAAAACGCTTCCAAAGAACCTTGCCAAGAAAACTGCAGGGACTTTCCCAGGCAGTCTTCGAGAATTGGACACAATTGGACAAATGAGGGGGAAAAAAATAAGAGACTTTCGTTTCAGTAGCTGTCAAAATTTAATCTTTAAATGCAGGCGTGGGGGAAATGGCTTCTGATCAATCAGTGCCTCTTCTTTCTGTCTTGTGTTTACGTCTTGGGGAGAATATATCCTCTCCTGGATGCACAAGCACACAAGGAAACAAAGTTGCACAGCTCCTTTAATGTTTTCAAAACTTAAAAGTGCATAGCAAACTGCGCTCCAAAAGAATATGGAAGCATTCCAGTCCTTTGATGATAGAATAATTTTGCCATTATTTTGCCATTTTGATAGTGGGGTGGAATTACTGCAGACTAATAAAGAGATAGGATCATGGTTGCTCCTAGATCCTATCTCTGGACACTTCCCCACTAAGGCCTGATAACAGGTAGAGGAAGCTCCATTTCCCTTGATTCTGTCATAAGGTGGTTTACTTGAACTCTACAAGATCATCACTTCCTTTCAAAAATGAATCTGGTATGAACTTTTGGAATGTTCTGTCTAGACTTCATGGTGGCAAAAAGGGAATATTTTGGAAGGTAATGTGTGTACTTCACTAATTTCAAAGTGTGGTAAGCCCACCCTGCTGCTTTTTGTGGTTCCTTTTTGCATATTCTGCTAGGAGTGGAAATCCTGGATTCCTGCCAAATCCTTTTAGGCATTAATATGTCTCATTTGGACTTCTTTTCCTTTAAGAAACCCACATGCTAGAAGTTGTCAAGGCCCAGCACAATGATTGCTGTCAAAAGCTCGGTTTAATTTGCACCCTGTGAAATCTACGGTTCCCCACCACCAATGAGATTCATATATTGTATCCCCACTATTTTGTAAGATCTTAATTATCTGAAGATTTTTATCTGAGCACATAGAACCTATGGGTTCTTGTTTTTCTGTTCTGATGTTTGTGTCAGGCTAATTAGGAAGCCGCATTTAGTTTGTATGAAGTTTTATTGATTACATGTCTAACATTATTTCAGTACTGCAATTGCTAAATTGACTTTGGGTGGAAATACATGGATTGAAAACATGTTTCTTCCAGCTTTTGAGTGGGAGAGGTCTCTGATCTCCCTATGTATTCCCAATATGAAAGTGCTGATTTCTTCATGTCATGGTGAGTGTTTGTCTGAACAGCTAGGAGCATTGTAGGTCCAGTTTTCCATCTCTTATTGACCTGCTGGTTCAGAAGCATGTGAAAGAGCCCAACAACTGTGGTTTCCTTCTAGATACAGATCTCTCTCCCCTACCCCTCAGGCCATTCTTTGGTCCTAGACTAAAGATTCCAGATTCTTGTCAGGTTTAATTAATTTCCATATTCTGATGAGGTAGTTAGAAGTTGATTGAGACAAAGCTCAGTAGAGTCATAGCTGCTACCTCACTTTCTTTGCTCCCAGAAAAGTAATCAATAAGAACAACAGAGTACTCCTCCTGAGCAGAGAATTTAGACAGATATTCAGTGTTTCCTCTGAATAGGTAAAAAGAATAGGATATCTTGAAAGCCAATTGAGACACTTCAATGCAAATTTCTCTATAAATAGAGAAGTGAAATCAAGAGAGTGTGATTCCATGATACTGTTCAATGCTACATGTGTTCCAGAAGCTTGTGCAGCATTAGAGTGTACTATAGCTGTATACTCCGGACAATCATGTGATGGCAACAAATAGAAAACTCACTCTTCATTGCCAGCTAGTGGTCATATGGATTCTTGCAGGACCAAAATAGCACACCTATTGTCAGGCTTCCCTAGCAGGCACAGAGAGGTTTCTCATTAAGAAAGCCCTCCCTAGAGAGGGCTCCCTGAAGATAGGAAGTCTGTGATTTTATTTAGTTGCCATAATTTCCCCTTCACTCACATAATTTTAATTCCTTACTCCAACTGCCTGTGTCTTGCAGTAAATCTGTCTGGAAAACAATGCTTTTAGACATGATCTCTTGAACGTTCTCTAGGCATTGGGTTTAAAATTTGAGTACTTTCTTAATCATTACTTAAAAATATGTTACAGACTCACTTTTAGTCAGTAATAAAAATTGAACCTAGTTCAAAGCTGTGTTTTAACATTCTGCAGCATGTATCATCAGAATATTTGGATGCTTTTTAAAAAAAATTTTTTTTGTAATGCTCAAGCTCTTAATATTTTCAAGGGAGTGCTGACACTCCACCTTTCTGCAATGCTGTGCTTGTGTCAATTATGTGGCTTTTGCCTTGAAATCATGCTTGTACTTAATCTCTCTTCTGCCCCACCCCCTTACACTTCTTTAAAGAGGGAAAGTATTGAGCTAACAAAAGTCTCTGTAACTCTGAATGTCCTCCTTTGAATGGCTACCTTTTCAGTACTGCTATAACAAAGGGAATCTTTGTATATCTGGACAATTCTGGCACGGCTGCTACTTCAGAACAAGCCGGGTTTTTGTTTTGAACTAAATTCCATGAAACAACTCTTTTGAGATAAAAGGCTAGAAGTGCTGCTTTGAGAAACAACAAGAAGTATCTTCATCCCATGCCACTTCTACAGGAGGACAAAGCTTCATTGCTGCAGGTGCTTCCACAACAGAGGATGCAAACTGATTAGTCTAAAAGATGACAGCATAAATGGACCCACTCCTAAGAAAATGATTGTTTTAATTTTCTGTGTTTGGAGTGAACATGGATTTTATAGGAAAAAAGACAACATGTTTTAGAAAGATACGGTCATTTCCAGATTGTGTGCCAGGTCATTTAAATATAACTTGCAATAAGCACTACTAAACTGGGACAATGACATCATTCCAGGCTTTGAGTGTCAGTGCCTCTTCCGTATCAACTCCCTAATGACAGATTTTGCGGGATTTGTACTCTGGATGTGATACCATTCGGCCCCTTTCACTGCAGAGATGTGCCAGATTCCTTTATTTGTGAAGGTGGCTGCTTAAGGATTTGCTATGGAAATGTCTTTTTCCATTTGTTAAAAATAAGGCATATGAGTGGCCTCTAATTCAGACATGGTGTCTCTGCTTGGTAGCTTTTAAATATGCAAATCCTGAGAGTTGTGTCATGTAATAGAATTTAGGGACAAGCAGGTACATCCCAACAGTTCAATAAAGTATATTCATGCAGGTTTTCCAGGAATGGTCAGGCATAATTGGTGTGTCCAAGGACACTACCAGCAGTAGTAGACAGCAGATGCGCATTCTTGTATATGAGGCCTTTATCTTCTTGACTATAGCAGAAAAAGCTTGTTCCCAGTACAGTAATGCTGAATTGTGACTGTGAGGTCTTGCAAGATGAGGGGTATACAATGCTGCTTAAGCCAATTTACTACTTTCTCTTCTACTGTTTGGCTTAAATTGGTAATTACTGTTGCCTGTTCATTACTGCCTTTGAAGATCTCACAAAAGGAGAACAGAGTTACCTTCTCATTCAGCTGGATTGAAAGGACATTGACCAGATGCCAGGAACAGCTCATAGAGGTGGAGGGGGTGTCTTTTCTCTCAATTGTTGGGTTCTAGGTGTCTCCCCACCTAGCTGGACAGAAAATGGAAGTAGAGTGGAGAAACGGTGGAATTATCAGGGATTGCTGACAAGTGTGACTCATTTAGCTTGCCATATAGGAACTGGAAAAGCTACACATGAAAAAGTTGCCTTAAGAGCTGGGGTGACATAGTTAAGAGTTTGAAGTGCAAGTTTGAGAAGAGTCCAATTTGGATCACTCTTCGGCTGTAAGGATTGCAAGCTGATCTTAAACATCCAGATTGACCCCTGGTGACTTCATGAACAGATTTTGGGCAACAGTGTAGATGTTCTTTGGCATTGTCTTCTTCCAGGATATTTTTCAACTACTAAGATTGTCCTGCAACCCTGGAATTTCTTGATGGTGTCCCATCAAGTACTTAAAAGCTTCGCTTTGTGGGATGGGTCAAGTTTAGCTATGTGTTACCACTTGTATAGAATTAGGAGGCTGCGAGGGAAAGAAGCTGCTTTATCTCACGTACATCTCCCTGACAGAGTTCAATGGGACTTCAAAGGCTATCTGGATTAACCTCATGCTCAGAGCAGGATATACTAAAGCATATTGGACAGGTGGCCGTCCAGCTCCGAACACCTCCAGTGAACGGCTTAATACCACTTCATCAGGCAAACAATTCAACTGGTTGACAGCTCTTAGTGTCAGGAAATTCCTCCTAATGTCTAATCTACTTCTCTGTTGTTTGAACACATTAGATCTTACCTTCCCCTCTGGAGTGATAGAGAATAAGTCTGCCGCCTCTATATGATAACCCTGTATGTATCTGAAGACTGCTATCATATGTCTTCTGGAGTTCCTTTAACCATTCTTTGGGACTTGGTTTCAGTCCCTTCACCATATTCATGGCCTTCCTCTAAGCTTGCTCCAATTTATCAATGTCCTTTTATACTGCAGTGCCCAGACCTGGACGTAGTATTCCAAATTGGGCCTGGTCAAAGTAGAGACAAATGGACATGTGACCTGAATGCTGTGCTCCTGTTAATACATCTCAAAATAAATTTGCCTTGTTTTTAGCAGCTGCATCATGCTGTTGACTTAGTTTCAACTTGTGATCTAATAGTACTTCCAACTCCTTTCCACATGTACAACTACCAAACCAGGTCTCCCCCTTCTATACTTGTGCCCTTTTCTTTCCTTCCCAGAAGCAAAATGGGTAGGTAGGTAGCAAAAGAAAGAAGGAAAAAAGGATTTTATATTTCCCCTTATACTGTGCATCTTGGCCCACTGTTCAAGCCTGTCTAGATGTTTTTTGCATCTTCTCTGTATCTTCTAAAGCATTACCTGTCCCTGTTAGTTAAGTGTTCGCGGCAGACTTGTTAATCCTCCCATCAACTTCTTCATGCAGACTATTATAAGATTGTTTAGGACAGGGCCCAGGACAGAGCACTGGGACGTGCCACTCTATACTATCCTGCAATCTGACATGGAGCCGTTTATGAGTACAGTCTGGATGTGGTAATTTAGCCAAATATGAATCCATCCTAGAGTTGTAACATCTAACCCATATTTTACCATTTTATTAATGTGGATATGAGAGACTTTATCAAGCAGAGGCCATGGTCAAAGTACACCATTCCTGTGGTATTCTGTGGTAAGCTAGTAACTCAGAAAAGGAGGTATGGTTAGTCTTAACATTGTAACAATCCAAGTTGGCTCTTGTTTGTTGTACTCCTATCATAGGGCTCATAAAGTTGTTTAATCATCAGCTTGAGGACTGTACCCAGTTTTCACATCAAATTGACAGATCTTCCCCTATTTTGAAGGTAGGCCCAGCATTTGCTCTCCTCCAGTCTTCTGGGACCTCACTAGTTCTCCTGGAGCTCTCGTGCTAGTTTTTTTTTTTTTTAATAAGAATTTTATTAAGTTTAAAGCAAAGATAAAAACTACAAAAAAGCAAAAAACTACAAAAAAATGAAAAAACAGAAAATGAAAAAAGATCTTTTGAGAAATTACAAGATGACTTCCGACTGCCAACAAGACCAACAACAAGAATATACAGAAATTTCCATAATTCCCTTACTCTAGCTTTAACCAAAATCATATTATTTCTATAAATCATTCCATAAACACATTATAAAGATCACTAAAGACAATTGCTCTTTCCCCTTATATATAAAGAAAAATAAATATATAAACCTCTAAATCGACTTCCCGCCCCCAAAGGAACCCATTTATTTAAATATTTCCTTCCTACCACTATTCTATATATTTCTGGCCACTATAGTAAAAATCAAATTATGAAAACATTTGAATTACCTACTTTTATACTTAATAATGCTATAGCAATCTTAACCCTATTAAACCTAAAACCAAACACTTATACCTTATAAATCTTAAAAAATCAAGCAGACTTTAAATCATTAAAGAAAAATGGAATCATACAAGCCTTAATATCAATCCAAATACATATTCTTAATTTCTTATCCTACATCAAAATATACCAGAGCATTTACTTGTCTCCATCTTACACCTAAGGCATTTTTCATATTAAAGTTAAACAATCCAACTGCCCCCTTAAAATCAATTTCTTAAGTAGAAAACCTCCCACACAACATAGCTTCATTCTCAAAACAATCCTTCAGGAAAGCAGCTTGGACAGTATCTTGCAAGTTAAACTATAACTCCTTCATTAAAGTGTGTTCTTTGCCTGGCATTTCTTCAAAGAGTCCATTCTCCCTGTCAGGAAAAAAATCCCCCTCTTGATAAACTTCGTCCCGCTGCAGAGCATCTTCAGCCGGTTGACACATTTTAGCACTGATATTTTCTACAATAACCTGAATATCTTGCATAATGGCTTGGTGAGAGTCATAGAAAATCTCTTTGAAATCAGAACGAAGCCCAGAACAAAGCTCTGCAAACATTTGATTAAAGTCATCCATGTTTCAGGCAGTAGATTACGGCGCCCTCTATATACTTAAGTAGATCGGAGCTAATGAGTTAATGAAAGACTTGCAAAGTTATTAAATGAAATTGCCCCCCCCCCAAAAAAAATGCTAACCAGCAACTACAGAGAGTGAACAGAAAAATCAAAAATCAAAACAGCAAATTCAACATGTAGGAAAAATTAAGTCCTTCAAATTAAATACAAAAATAGTAAGGGGGGGATGAGTAATTATTCTCAATCCACCTTAAAATTAAATGGGAAGTAAGCCAAAGACTAAACAAAAGGTTTTTTAAAGTTAATCCAGAAATGATAGGCACCAAGAGAATCCACTTTTTCTTGTTGTAGAAAGCCTTTCAGGGTAAGAAAACTTAAAAATATAAATTGGGTTATTTAGAAGGGGGGGCTTCACCTATTTTCCTTTAAGACTACAAATGCAGGCTGGACATGATGGCTTCCCCAGCCTCCTGTCGTCTCTTACCAGGTCTTCGCTGTTTGAGATTCTCAGGTTGCAAGGCAACATTTTGGAGGACGAAATGGGATGATTCTGAGCTTTATCTTGACTCATGAAAAAGCTCTGGGCTTCAGGTAAAAGCCTGAGCCCGGGGGGGGGGGGGGGGGAAACATTGCCAGATCTGTCCGCGGAGCTCACGGGCAAGGCTGTTCAGTCCGCCATGTTCCCCACCGGAAGTCCATGCTAGTTCCTTGAGTATTCCAGAATGTAATTCATTTAGTCCTGGAGACCTGAATTAATTTAAACTAGTTAAAACTGGTTAAAGTAGTTAAATTAATTTTAACTAGTGAAACTAGTTTTTTTTTCTCCTCTATCTAGAGTTGCAGCTCCCTTCTTTCACAAGTGACACAATGATGGCCAGCTAGGGTTTTGTTTCCTTTCTGAGAGAAGACAAATGTAAAATGCAAGTTAAGATTTTCTGCTTTCTCACCATCATCCACTTCCAGTTCAGCCATTCTCCTTGCAACAGACCTACAACTTCATTGAATTTTCTTTTGTTTCTGTAGTGCCTGGAAAAGTCTATTGCTTTTGTTGGTGGCATTTCTCACAAGCCTTTCTCAGCTTATCCTCAGGTTTAGCTTTTCTGACACAATCCCTATCATTTTTGGCAATTGCCTTATGTCCTCCTTGGGTTACGTGTCCGTCCTTCCAATTTTCTGTACAAATCCCTTTTTCTTTCAGCATTTTAGAAAACTCTGTGTGTGACCTCACCGGTCTTGTGTTTTTCCTTCTGGTAGGAATTGTGTGTGGTTACACTTTCAATAGCTTGTTTTTCAGGATTTCCCATCTTTTAGGATCTCCAGCCATTGAATCTGACCCACCTTCCATCGGAGTTCATCAAAATCTGCTTTTCTGAAATTCAGTGCACAAGGCTGATTACTACTACTTCCCTTGATATTGTGAACTCAGTAAAATGGTTAATTTCTTCCAAAGTTCTATTTACTTTCGCTTCAATTGTTTCCTCCGTTTGTTACATATATACATTTATTTATTTTTGATGCTGTCCAACTCCAACCGACTCTGCTCCTTCTATGTTCTGACAGATGAGGTGGTCACCAAGAAGGGACAGGAATTTGTTGGACTTCTGACTCGTGACCCAGATTTCCAGCAGATATCAGGGTAGCTGAAATCTATTGTCCCTATTATGTGCCTCTTTGAAAGTTCAGTCATCTGGCTCAAAAATATCTTCTGCCTGCCTATATGGGCAGTTTATTTTATAGTGTATTTAAACTATCACATTCATTTGTAGTTTTTATAACCCGTCTCAATCCACAGACTCTGGGCAAGTTACAATAGAATAAAAAGATAAAATAGGGTACAAATATAAACCAACCCATTGGCGTCCATAAAAGGGACACCATTAAACTCAACTGAGATTCATGCTCAGTAAAATAGAGCCATGGTGATTTTTCAACTGCCATGGGGGTGGGAGGAAGCTTTTTGAATCTCTAGAGAATTCCTAAGGGGGGGGGCTGCCATGGAGAAGGCCTGTCTTGTCTGTATCCCCCAGCCTTAGATGGAAGGGGACTCATAAAAGGCTTTCCTGAGATATTCCCATTGGTTGGGCAGAATCAATTCTGGCAAACAGTGCTTGGTGTAGCCTGGTGCTGTGCCATTTAAGGCTTTGTACATTATATCCAGCCTTTTGATTTGGGCCCAAAGCTGACTGGTAACCAATGCAGTGACTTCAAAAGGAGCAATCTTGCCAGCAATCTTACCACTGTGTTCTGGACCAATTGAAGTTTTCAGGGTATATTCAAAAGTTGTTCCACATACAGTATATAATAGTAATGCAACCAAGCTGTGATGAAGGTGTGAATTACCATTGTCAAAGCCTGGTCTAGTTAAGGTCAAAACTGGCACACAAGTCAAAGCTTGGCAAAGGTCTCTCTAGCCACAGCTTCCACCTGCTGTTTAACTTTTACAGTACTACTTGCTTTTCCTTTTATTCTTAAACATTTGCAAAAGGATTTCTATGTTTTAATTCATGAATTTTTATGCAAGCATATGCTTCCTTTATACACATGGTGGTACCCCTCCCTTTTTATTGAGTCTGTTCCTTTTGAATAAGCTGTAGTTTTCCAGGCTGTTCCAATCATATGTATCATCCCACCAAGTTTCTTGATCTCCTACTGGCTTCACAGTTGTAGTTTCCTGTCAATTTCTAAGTCTCCCACTCCAGCCTTACACTTTTTCCTTTCTCCCCTGTGGTTTTTGGCCATGGGTTTGGCAGTGTAGTAGGTTCTGGGCTGCTGCCATCCTCTTCCATTTGCCCTACTTTAGCACCCTTCTTACGATGTTGGTGTGGTGCCTGCTGAACACATCCTTCTCAGTCTTCATGAGATGTAACTTGTCAGAAGCCCTTCATCTAGATAGCCCCATCTATGGACATGGAACCCAAACCCTTCTCAGCCACACTACCTGTGGAGCCAGTTGTTCATGCCCAGGATCCTGTTTTTCTTTTTACATCTAGATCCTCAACTGGAAGAATTGACAACAACACTGTCTGCTCCCAGTCTTCCTTCTTAATGCCCAGAAACTCAGAGCTTCTGGAAATCCATTCAAGGCCTCTTCTGGCAGTGTCATTCATCCCCCCCATGAATCATTAGGAAGGGGTAGTTATCAATGGGTTTGAAGAGTCTCAGCAGCCTATCACAACCTGAATACAGGCACTTGGAAGACAATGCTCATCAGCCTGAGCTATCTTCAATTCTTTGTAAAGGAGAGGAAATTATCTAAAATTTGGAGACTAAAATCTTTCCCTCCCTCCCACATAAAATAATTTCAAAACTAATGAATGCGTTTGTGGTTGTATTATGATGTCCTGTATACTGTATCTTTGTTGGAAGTAGATCATTCTGTTACATTCACCTGTTACATGGCAAGCTAATCTGGTATGCTGATTATGGATGTGATGGTGCAATTTATATGTTGGCCTGCTTAAATTTCCTTGAATTTGCTTTAAAAAGCAGTTGGGATATCTCTACTACACTGGGAACATATTTGCTCTTTTAATTGCTTAATTACTTAACATCCACCCAAAAGGAATTGAGAGGACCCTTCAGTTTGTCCACTTTACATTCTAAATTTCTTAGCAGTGAATTCAAACGTTGCAGAAGAAACATTTGCACAGTAATCTGTGGCCATCATTTCCAGTGGGAAAATCTGGGTGAGAGATAATTGTACACAGCCTTCTTTCTCTGGTGAATACAAGGAATACAGCTTAGTTTCACCCAATTTTTTAGGTGAAAGCATCCTGGCATGAAGGCAAAGAAGCTGCTCCAGAAATAGCACAATTCCAAAAGGTCAACCCCTGATTCCTACCCTGGCTGTGCAGTTGGGTCATAGTTATATTAAAACCAATGGATGTTGCTTCAGTATTTAAAAGATTGGCTTACTACTTGTGATTTCAACTGGCAGGAGTGTTGCAGCTGGTTGGAAAATATGCTGGGGGCAGGTTTGCTCTTTTCATTTGTTCCGAGCACTTGAGGGGACCAAGTATCAAACCCTCACATTGTCTCAGATGATACCAGTACTTTGGAAAATAATAATACTGTCTTAATTATTCCTTTCAGAATACAAGGTTCTCAATTTCATGTTTTAAAAGATATTCTTGCATCCCATGGGATGAGGTTCTGTGCCTCTTCATCATTGAATGGGAATTTGAGTCTTCAGCTTGCCAGAATATTACACCACCAAACAGATTCTCTTCAGGTCTGGTCCCAAAGGCAATTTATGTCAACCATCATGCACTCATTGACACAAGACTGTATATTATTTACCTGAAAGGATAGCAATCCTGAATTCAAGATAGCCACCTCCCCAAGGTAGACAAAAAAACGGGGGAAAAAAAAGTCCTGGGCAATATTGCACCTTCCCCACCTTGACAATTTTGGGTTGCCACCTACAAAGAAAATCAGTCCCAGAGGCTCTCCCCACAATCATAAGTGTGTATGTAAGACACATTTTTTAATGCGTACACATATACTTGCCAGAAACCACCTTCCAAAAGCATGTACAGCCAGGCCATAAGTTAAGAAGCATTACCGATTAAAATTGATTTCCTGAAAAATAAAGTACCCCGTTATTAAAATTGATTTCTTATCCGCACATTTTCTCCCTGTGGTACACAAACTGTTGTCATATGCATGACAGAAATATGGAGGGGAGCTGGGTGGCAGCCCTGAGAAGGGAATATAAAATGGGGAACAAAAGTGAATGGGGATGAGGCCAGGATAACTGAACTGGAAAAGAGAGAGAAACTGTATTTGGACCCTACAGAAAGGCTTAATGTTCAACAGACAGCACCTATCAACCCATAGTCAATCATCCAAGGTTCCCAGGCTTTTCAGAAGCAGTGTCTGCATTCATTTGCTCCTCCTGCTTATTTGTCATCAGCTGTGTTTTCCTCAGGTAAGAGACCCCACCCTCACCATTCAGGGGTAATTATTTTGTGCGGGGGAAAAAACCTAATAGGTGTTCTCCAGACAATCAGCTCATTTCTTTTAGAACGGTTATACCTTCATGGATGAATGCTGACATTGTGAGGTTGTTGAGCATTAAACACTGCTGTCCTTATGTCCCTAAACTGGGCCCCTAAGCCCAAACTGAAGTGTACCTCCCTTGGGGAGGTACAGACAGTCCAGGGGAGGTGTGAAGAACCTTTTAGTTATACATTGTTACAATAAATCCACCTTTCCCAAAGTTTCATTGTATTGTTTTCATTGTTCATTTGTGTTCGTTTTGGTGTTTGGATTTTTAGGGGAGGTGTGATGGCAAAACGTTTAGGAACCCCTGCCCTAAATGGACCAATGTGGCCTTTGTGCCTGTTCACACCATCATCTGTGGATCTGAACATGGTAAATAATTTCATTTACATATCTGCCCTTTAAGCAAACAAACAAAAAAGTACTTACTAAAGTTGTCTAACTAGCAAAAGACCACCTAGGTACAACATGAAGGGCAACAGCTGACCTTGGCTGATCTAAAAAAACCCTAGCAGGATTAGACTTGGTTCCTACTTTGATGGGAAACTACCAGGAATTCCAAGCTGTAAACTAGGCTGAGAATTTGAACAATCCTACTTGCTGATGGCAGTGGCAATCTGCTTCCATATTGCCAAGAAACCTATGTGACTACATCTCTGAAGTCACCAGGTTAACTGGAGGGAGACTTCAAGGGCTCTAGAATGTGTGGGCAAACCAAAAGAGGCCTATTGCTCCCAAACCTGATTGGATTGGGTCACCTCCTCTCAAGGCAAGAAGACAAAAATCCCTTTGCTTACATCTGCCACAGAAAAATGACAATCGGGTGCTTTGCAAAGTAAGCGGAATATTGCTTGGGCTACTGAATTGTTTCCATAATGCAAATGATATGGCAGGGACTTGTGGAGAAATCTCATGGGGGGCACCTACCCAGATACAAAGAGCCATCATAAAAAGAGCAACATTAGAATGATTGTTATGGGGAGACCAAGGGGAGCGGTGAGACACTTCTTGAGAGGAAGAAATGATGCTGGGGCATAAGAAGTTTGGAACCCTTTTCTCCTGATTACAATGTTATGAGACCAATGGGGGGAAAACATGTTATCTCAGAAGACTTAGCCACTTATTTTGCAGTTATTTTTCTTCTTTACTTTCTTCTGGCTCACATCTGGTGATTCCAAAGACTCATTGTATATATGAATAGGTTGTGCAAAGCATCTGAAAGAGGTGCTTCACAAACATGTTAGTAGAAAAGTGTTTCTTGTTGTAATAAAATAGACAAATTCTGGAAAGCTCACATGGCTGGGGCTGCCGGCAAAGCACTCATGGATAACCAGGATTGTCTTCAAAACAGCCATGCAAGCTTTCCAAAGGACAGCGCTGCTTTAATGCTTCAAGGAGGATTCTGCTTCTCTTCTCATGCACTCAAACTCTCTGCAAAGCACCTATTTCAAATAATTCCTTAGGAGCCTACATGTTATTAAACAACTGGATGATCCTTATCTACAAATGATGCATGCCCAAATACGGCTTTCTTTGCAGAGACTACTGATCATACCCACTCTGTGTGAGGCTTTAATTTTATTATAATTCCTTTTAATATACAATATATACTTAGGCATTTTTCCTGATCAGATCTGCCTTTCCAAGTGTCATTTGTGTTGCATATTTTACTTAATTAGTGCAGCTAATAAGGCATAAGCCAGTGTTGCCGTATTTCAGTACAAAAGCATAATATTGCAAATCAGTAAATGATGAACATGGAGTTTTCCTGCAATAGTAAATCTTGGCTTCTTGGCTTTTTTTTTTTTTTTTAATGTGTACCTTTACACATTTCATCTGTGGCTCCATCTTGTCAGCAGTCAGTCACCTGAATTGTCTGTTAGAAAGAAAAGCTGACAGTTAAATCTGAGGTTACCAGGGTGGACCCAATACATCTGGGGATGCTATAATGGCACCACCAGGCCAGCTCTTCTGCTTTCTAACAGATTGACTAGGGCTACCAGATCTGTGCTGCAAAAATTCAAAGGAACATTAGATGATAGCGAAGAGATACCAGAAACCATAATACTTTGCTTCCACTAGTGCTGTCTAGATTTTGGCAGCACAAATCTTGTAACCCTAGGTTATCCTCCTCCCAAAATTCAACTAAAACCTATCTCCAGCTGAGGAAGGCTACTTGCTATTCCCATTGGGCCTCTGCCATCTTGATTTGGTTGGAAGGGAGCCAGGAGGTCCCCAGCGGCTGGGCTGGAACTTAAGTATCCAAAGCAATGTTTCTCAACCTTGGCAACATTAGGATGTGTGGAAAAGTTAACAAAGTTGAGAAACGCTGATCCAGAGCATGGCAACCTGGAAAGGCAACGAACGTGGAACCCTGTGGGGAGTGTGAGAAGAACAAGAGAGGGGTAGAAAGAGGGAAAAGGGAGTCCACAGATCTAAGGCATGAAGGGAGGTAAATGCCCTGGATTAGGTGAAGAAACAGGCCTGCGTTTTTCTTGCTCACTTGCTACTCTGAGTTGGTATACAACATTTTCCTCTCTCTCTGGGTGTCTGTGTGAGTCAGGCAATCCCTACCCTTTCTGTGTGTGCATCCAAGAAGAAAGAGAATTTGAGGGGGAGATGGCTGCCAGAGAGGGAGGGAAAAATAACCTTACCTTCTGTGCAATGAGTAGTTGTTGGGAAAGGAAATCAGGTTCAAAAGAGCAGTTTCGTATTATGGATTTCATTTCTCACCTCTGCCTTACAATCAAGTTCTTGGACAAGTTATTTAGCTTTCGGCTCACCCGTTTACCTTCTCTGAAGTGGAAATAGGATGGCCAAGTCCACCGCAGTAGCTTCTAATGAAATCTGAAATGGCAACTCTACCCTCCACCCCCACTCTTTCTTCAAAGGTAGTTAGACGGCTTGAGTTGGAACAGTTCTCCCCCCTGCTGAGGGCTTCGCTCCGCAAAAGCCAAATGCCATTCAGGGGAAAAGTGGGAGGCAATTATGCTCCAGTTCACAAGCTCTGGCCCGAGAAGAAAAGCACCACAAGAAGCCAAACGCTGTCCTGCTCTCTGCTTCCCCTCCACACACATTGCAGGCAATCGGTCCAGACACACTGAAGTCATTAGCATTGGAAGAACAAAAGCTGAAGTTACTCGTCCAGGGAACAGGAACCGTACTGGTGGGCTGGGTGGCGGGGGTGGGGGGAGGAGGCAGCTGGAAGAGCTAAAGCACAACTGGAGCTGGGCAGGTGGCTTCTCGGCTTGGCTGCCAGCCCAGAATTCTTGGCCGCATCACAGCTCTCTTTTGTGTTATTGGAAGCCTTTGGCAATTGCAGCAAGATGCTTGCCTGCCGTTGGGCCCTGCTGGGGGATGGAAGAGCTTTGAAGAAAGCCAGAAAAACTAGGCAATGTGGGGGCAAGGAGGGAGAGGAGCAGCACATGAGAAACAACAGCCCAAATGGTGCTGCCAGAGAGGGCAGTGAGAGCGATGGAAAGGTATCTAAGGAGCTTCCCAGCTAGTGGGGCGAGACCAGAGCAGCCAGAGATCCCCTGCAGGCAGTGGGTGCAATTTGTTCACATGGTGTGATGGTTGCCCTTACTCCAATAAAACACAGACTCACTAGCCAGGCTAAGGATTTCTGGTTTACTGGGAATAGAATGCATACACTAAGAAAGACGGGAATGAGCACACGGCATGCAAGGTAGCCGGTAAATACCTGCGGTGTGGACCTGATCCTTCTCCACCCCCCATTATCCCAAAGTCCTGATCCGGAGTCTTGATGGGCGATCAGGGTGCGATTCCGGAGTCTCGATGGGCAATCAGGGGGATTAGTGATTACCTCTGTCCTCTTCCTGTGTCCGGCGCAGGTGTGTCCTCCGGGGTAATTCAGAGATGTCAGGGAGATAGGATGATGGCTTCTTGGATCAGGGCAAAGGTATGGCTCCTTTGTCCTTTATTTGTATTTGTCTTTCAGTGCTTAGATTAGCACTGATTCTTTCCTCCTTCCTTCCCTTATCCGGAAAGGCATGTTCCCCGTTGTGATGTATGTATACATCGCAACGGGGGACATGACATACTGCCTCCCCCCAAAAAACTTCAAGGCGCCGATTTGGCAGGATACGCTGCATGGAAGCGTTTGACAAGCCATTGCGCTGAGACATCCCGAGCATGCACCCACTCCGGGTGAGGGAAATGTCTCCAGCGGACCAGGTACCGGAGGGTGCCCCGTAGCCTTCTGGAATCTAGGACCTCCTTTATTTCAAAGTGCTGCTGCCCATCGATCATGATGGGAGGAGGCGGGGGGGTTTCGTTATGCCACTTTGAGGAGATAGCCGGTTTCAGTAAGGCACAATGGAACACCGGGTGTATGCGTTTCAAATTGTGTGGCAATTCTAACTTGAAAGTTACCAGGTTGATTGTTTCCACTATTGGAAAAGGGCCAATGAACTTGGAGGCTAACTTCTTTGAGGGCTGCAGCGACTTAATGAACTTAGTGGAGAGGTAGACCTTATCTCCCACTTTGAAGTCTGGCTGCGCAGCCCTGTGGTTGTCCGCATACCGCTTCTAGGTTGCTTGGGCTTCGGAGAGAGCCAGCTGAATGATTGGCCAAATGTTGGCTAGCTGAGCAGCCCAGTCATCTGGGGAACAAGGCGGGGCCGCTGGCTGTGGCAACTCCGGGATCGGGACGAAGTCTCGGCCATAGACTACCCGGAAGGGGGTGTGACCCGTGCTCTGGTGCACTGCATTGTTATATGCCACCTCAGCAAACGGGAGTAAGTCTACCCAATCATCTTGCTGGTAGCTTATGAAGGAGCGCAAAAATTGCTCCAGGGTGGAGTTAAGGATCTCCATAGAGCCGTCCGTGTGGGGGCGCCAAGCAGTGGACAATGCCTGCTTGGTGCCAATTAACTTCAAAAATGCTTTCCAGAATTGTGAAGTAAATTGTGTACCCCTATCTGTGACCAAGCGGGAGGGGGTACCGTGTAATTTGTAAATGTGATTTAAAAAGAGGCGTGCCAGCTGTTGAGTGGAGGGAATGGAGGCGCATGGGATAAAATGTGCTTGTTTCAAAAAGTAGTCCTTAACCACCCAGATGACCGTTTTCCGCTGGCTGGGTGGCAAGTCTACGATAAAGTCCATTGAGATTTCCTCCCAAGGGTGGGAGGGGCTTGCAATAGTCCCTGGGGCTTCCCCACTTTTCGCTTGGCCATAGCACATGTAGGGCAAGCAGCGACATATTCTTTTACATCCCTCCTAAGTGTAGGCCACCAGAATTGTCGCCTTACCAGATGTAGCATTTTTACAAAGCCAAAGTGCCCTGCCATTTTGTCATTGTGAGAACAGCTCAGAACCTCTGCTCGCAATTGCTCCGGCACGTACAAGCTATTTTGTTTCCAGGCCAATTCACTTTCAAAAGAAACATTGTTTTTATTGGCTTGTAACCATGTATCCGTTTTTAAGGCTTGTACGAACTGCTGTTGCAATTGCGATGAAATTGACATGCGTCTCCCTCCCCTTGCGGGCATTTGTGCCGGAGTGCGCTGCGCTCCAGTTTGGCTGCGTGTGACAGCTTGGCAACCCAGCTGCGTGTCGGTCCACACAGTACCTATAATGTCTGATGCCTGACTGGCATCCTGGGGCCGCCTAGAGAGAGCGTCAGCTAAGAAGTTCTTTCGTCCCGGTATGAACTTCAGCTTAAAATCAAAGCAGCTGAAAAATTGAGCCCAGTGAACCTGCTTGGGGCTGCGGCGTTTCGGGGTGCTGAGCGCTTCCAGGTTTTTGTGGTCCGTCCAGACCTCAAAGGGGCAAGTGGCCCCTTCCAGGAGGTGTCTCCATGCCTCTAAGGCAGCTTTGATGGCAAAAGACTCTTTCTCCCATACATGCCATCTCCGTTCTGTTTCGGAGAACTTGCGGGAGAGGTACGCGCAAGGCTTCAGCTGATCATTTAAATCCCGCTGAAGCAAGAGTGCCCCAATTGAGAAATCAGAGGCATCCACTTGGACTACAAAGGGCTTGGTGGGGTCGGGGTGTTGTAGAACCGGTTCGGCTGTGAACAGGCTTTTGAGGTGATCAAAAGCCCTTTGGCATTCAGGTGTCCAGTTAGGTAGCGCTCCCGGGTTTCATGCCTTGCGCGTGTCGCCCAAACCCTTGGTGCGGAGTAAATTGGTTAGGGGCAAAACGATTTCCGCTAGTCCCTTGATGAACCCCCTGTAAAAATTAGTAAATCCGAGGGAACTCTGTAGTTGCCTCCTAGTGCGCAGGCGCTCCCATGCCAAGGTGGCCTGGACTTTCCCAGGGTTCATTTTGATGCCCCTCTCAGAGATTCTGTAGCCCAGATAATCTATCTGAGTTTTATGAAACTCGCACTTAGAGAGCTTGGCAAATAGCTCGGCTTTGCGGAGTTTCCTGAGCACCTGCTTAACCAAGCATTCGTGCTCCTCTTCAGTCTCAGAATATATCAATACATCGTCTAAATACACAAGGACCCCCTTGAACAAGTGTTCATGCAAGACCTCGTTAATCAATTGCATAAATACCCCTGGTGCCCCTGCCAAACCAAACGGTAACACTTTGTATTGGAATGATCCCAGTGGGCAATTGAAAGCCGTCTTCCACTCATCCCCCTCCCGTATGCGTATGTGAAAATAGGCTTCTCACAAGTCCAGTTTAGAGAATATTTTCCCCTTTGCCAGATGTGCTAATATGTCTTTGATTAGGGGCAAAGGATATTTGTTGGATATGGAAGCTGCATTCAATCCACGGTAATCCGTACAGAGTCTTAATGTCCCATCCTTTTTTTCTCTGAACAGCACTGGGGCTCCAACTGGCGAGTTTGCAGGCTCGATGAAGCCTCGTGCTAAGTTCTTGTCCACAAACTCCCGCAATGCTGCCAGTTCTTTCTGGGTCATTGCATAGATTTTCGGCTTTGGCAAGGGTGTGTTGGGGACCAGTTCTGTCACGCAGTCGGTCTTTCTGTGGGGTGGGAGTTTGTCGGCTTCTTTCTCCCCGAACACATCTGCAAACTCAGCGTATTTGTCCGGCAAGCCTTCCAGGGCCGCTGCAGCCAGATGCATGGTTGAAGACGCTGCCCTCCCCACCGTAGCACGGGGAATTCGGTCCCCCGTAGGTGCTTGGTAGAAGCCGTCTGCAAAAGTGATCGTCCTGGTTTCCCAATTTATGTATGGGTTCCTTCGTACCAGCCACGGAATGCCTAAGATGATTAAGGGGTGGCCCACCGGTGCCACGACAAATTTCAGTCTCTCCCGGTGGCTGCCTAACTGCAGCGCCACTTCTCCGGTGAATTGGGTGACCAGGCCCCCTCCCGCTGCCGAACCATCCAATTGCATAAAAACTATGTGGTGCTGAAGTGGAAAGTACGGGAGATTTAAATCGGCAACCACGTCCGGGCGCATTAGGCACCTAGAACAGCCCGAGTCTATTAGGGCCCAGACTTCAATTGACTTCTCAATGGACTTTAGCTTAACTTTTATGTACAGGGTGGGACAGTTGGCACTCACCCAGACGTCGCTGCACCCATTCTCCTCCTCCACCTGCCCTCTGGCGCTTCTCAGGGCAGGTGGCTGGCGTTTCCCGCCGGTTCTTCCTGGTCACTTTCCTCCTCTTCAATGGAGTAAGGTAGTTCTTTTGCTCCGATCTCTCCACTGGCCGCTGGCATCTTTTTGGGTGCTGTGGGTGGTTTGCCCAGCATTTTTCCTGACCTGTCGACTGCCTTTGTTTCGGGCATGCTGCCGCTTTGTGGTCCTCTTTCCCACATCGAAGGCACTGCCCCTTGGCGAACCATCACTCCCTCTCCTCTCTCCAGGGTTGGGGTGCTGGTCTCACCGGTCCTGCAGCGGTTTGGGGTCCCTTTACCGTCTCTGCTTGTTGCGCTGCCCTCTTGGTTTGTAGGAAGGTTTCCTGGGTATTTTCCGCCTTACCAGCCAGCAGTATCCACTCAATTAGAGTGTTTGGGTCGTTTCTGCATAATGCCCACCTCAGAACGTTCAAGTTCAGGCCCTCTTTGAAACGTTCAATTAGGGTAGACTGCGACCAGTCCTCCACCTTTCCAGCCAGTGCTTGAAATTCCATGGCATAATCTGCTACAGATTGTTGCCCTTGGCTGATTCCCCTTAGGGATCTTTTCGCTCTCTCCTTTTCTAAGGGATCTCTGAAGTGCAGATCTAGTGCCCAGAGGAACTCATCAAAATCATCGAGCTCTGGGGCATCTGCCTGGCATAGCTGCACATACCAGTCAGCCACCCTTCCTTTAAGTTTGTCCGCAATGGCATTAATTTTGCCCTTTTCCGAGCGGAAATATGGCCCAAATTCTTCCATGTAGTTCTTTGCGTTCGTCAGGAAGAAGGATAATTTTGTTGGGTCCCTGTCGAATTTGACCCCGAAGTCTTTCACTCCCGCTCCCGGTGGGCTCCAAACCACATCTGGTCATCTGGGCGTACCTCGGGCTGCTGGGGTTCTCCGGTCTCGCTGTGGGGATTCTCTAAGCCGGACTCCGGGCGGCGTTGCCTCCGTTTCGTGCCGGCTCCAGCCTCTTCCCAGTGGTCGCGTCTCCAGGGGGGGAGGGGGGGAAGATGACCTCCTGGCGGGTTCCGCGAGGTGAACTCTGCCCGGTGCTGCCTCAGCCTCCTGCCATCTCCTTCCTCTCCCCAGCTGTCGCGTCTCAGAGGTGGGGGTGGGGGGTGACGGACTTCTGGTGCCTGATTCCACCTCACCCCTTCCTCGGTATTCCCACGCCACCAACATTCTCAGGAGCAGCTGTTCGATTGACTCCAGCCTCGCCTCCACGATGCTCAGCCTCTCAGCTGTCTGTGAGCCTTCCTTGGTTCGTCCGCTCTGGCGTCTTCCCTCGGCTCCCGACATCGTTGAGGACAGCAGGTCCCACTGCTTCTTAGATGCCCCGAGCGTCCCGGACAGGGATCCCGGCATCTCGTCCATGGTGACCCACTCACCCTGCGACTCTCTGGTGGCTTCAAGTGTCCTGCTCCTCCCGGTCTCCTCCTCCTCCGAGCTTGATCCCGAACCCTCCTGGACTTCGTACCGTCAGAGAATAGGGTTCTCACCGATCGTTCATGCCGGGGAGTCGGGTGACCCATCGCCGGTCCTCTGGTAGCCACCTCTTCGTGGGTTGAGTTTTTCCATCCCCAGCTTGGACCCCTCACAGACGAAATCTGGAATGGTGCTAGCGGAAAAAAAAAAAATTCGATTCCCGTCTTTATGTGATGGTTGCCCTTACTCCAATAAAACACAGACTCACTAGCCAGGCTAAGGATTTCTGGTTTACTGGGAATAGAATGCATACACTAAGAAAGACGAGAATGAGCACATGGCGTGCGAGGTAGCCAGTAAATACCCACGGTGCAGACCTGATCCTTCTCCACCCCCCATTATCCCAAAGTCCTGATCCGGAGTCTTGATGGGTGATCAGGGTGCGATTCCGGAGTCTCGATGGGCGATCAGGGGGATTAGTGCTGATTACCTCTGTCCTCTTCCTGTGTCCGGCGCAGGTGTGTCCCCCGGGGTAATTCAGAGATGTCAGGGAGATAGGATGATGGCTTCTTGGGTCAGGGCAAAGGTATGGCTCCTTTGTCCTTTATTTGTATTTGTCTTTCAGTGCTTAAAGGATTAGCACTGATTCTTTCCTCCTTCCTTCCCTTATCCGGAAAGGCATGTTCCCCGTTTTGATGTATGTATACATTGCAACGGGGGATATGACACATGGGAGGTCATAAAACCATCTTGGAAGAAGCTTCTGCCAAGAAAGCTCCATAGATGTGTCCACAATCAATGCAAAGAGAAATGTCGCAACACGTTTTCCCCAAAAATGTTGGGGAAAATGGAGAAGACACTCCAAAGGGTTCAGTGACTGAATGCAAAGCATGCTTAGTCAGCACAGAATGAAGTCTGATCACTTTTTGAGAACCCTGAGAAGAAGAATTAAATGTGCTGTAAAACGCCATGGATGAAACCTTGAACAGGAACCCTTTACATTGCAACAGTGTAAAAAAAAAAAAAAAAGGTCCAAGCAGCTTTTTATACTGGTATTTCTAGACTTCTGTAAAGCTTATAGTGAGAAAGTGATAGGAGGATCCTCCTTCATTTTATCTGTACCTGTTCTTTTGTGACCTGCCACTCCCTCCAATCGTGTATGTGCGTTCAAATCAGTGTTGACTCCTGGCGAGTCTCTGGACAAATCCCTGCAGTTTCCTTGGCAAGGTTTTTCAGAAGTGGTTTGCTGTTGCCTCCTTCCTAGGGCGGAGAGAGGGGGACTGGCCCAAGGTCACCCAGCTGGCTTTGTGCCTAAGGCGGGACTAGATCTCACAGTCTCCTGGTTTCTAGTCTGATGCCTTAACCACTAGACCAAACTGCCTTACTAGGCTACTGAATTTAAAACATAATTTGAGAGCAGAAAAGCTTGTGCTGTCTTTCTTCTAATGGTAGAACATTGGTTTTGAATGAGGTGATGTTACTTCTAATATCTCCCTGGCCTCAGCTACTTTGTATAATGGGCTGGGTGGCAGGGGTGGGGGGAATCCCTCTGATGGGAGGAGATGGGTGATGACAAATTTGATAAATAAAACAAACAAACAAACAAACAATGGTGTGCCCACTGTGAAGCTTGGGAGGGAGGGAGGGAGGAAAGCTAGTGCAGCCTCTAACCACTGAAAAGCTTCCCACTGCTGTTCTAGAGATTAGACAAACCAGTGGTTCCTTTTTGGCTTTCTCCTCTCTCTGGTTTCTCCCTTTCAACACTGCACATTAGGAAGAGCAGTTGTAATTCCAGCTGTAAAGCAAGTGCACATGCAGAACACAGCCACTGCATCCAAAATGAGAGAAAGTATTATTATGGGAGTGGTGATTAGCTGGTGGATCAGATCAGAGATTAAGAACTTTCTGATCAATTAGATCACCATACCTTTCAATTGTTAGTTTATCTAGGAAGTTGCACTATTGAGCAATTGTTAATTTAGTTCCCAGAATTAAAATATAATAAGTTTCTTATTAGGTGATTTAGCATTTACTTCCTTGAAAATATGTAAAAATTTGAATTCTGGAGTGCCTTCTACTCTTTGTTTAGTTGTAATTCTTACTTTTTTTAATATTCTCCTCCAGAAAAGTACAACTTTTTCACATATCCACCAGATAGGGAAAAAAACTCCTTTCTCTTGACAACCCCTCCAAAACTTTATTTAATAATTGTGAGATGTTTGCACTGGTCTTACTGGAGTTACATGCCAAAAATATACTATATTCCTCAGCAAGTCTTATATAAAGGTGATAAAACAACAACCTGATTTCCAAAGTTATTGCCATTTCATCTCTTCCATTTGTTTCCCTAAGTCTATGTCCCAAGCTTCTTTTAGATCTAGAAGATCACTTACTTTTACTGATAATATCATATACATCTTCAAGATTGTTCTTTTTGGTTAGTAGGGGAAGTTAATTATTAATTTCTCAAGATTAGTTAAGCAGCAAGATGCCGAACATCTTACATTCTTCTTATTAAAAAAAAACATATGAATGTAAAACAAGAAATGCAAACCAAGAGAACTGACAACTAATTTATGATTCAGACTCTTCCTTACTATATAGCATTATATTACTATAAAAAAATCTTGTTCTGTAAAAGCTGCAATTTTCCCATGACTTCAACTGAACATTCCTATATTTATTTTAAAGTCCTAGATATATCATTAAGGGTGTTAGAGAGGAGATACTCTCAATGTTGCGTATCACGTCCTCCAAACCTGAAACATAGCTTTGTGAATGTATTATTTATATTGTTGTTTATTCGTTTAGTCGCTTCCGACTCTTCGTGACTTCATGGACCAGCCCACGCCAGAGCTTCCTGTCGGTCGTCAACATCCCCAGCTCCCCCAGGGACGGGTCCGTCACCTCTAGAATATCATCCATCCATCTTGCCCTTGGTCGGCCCCTCTTCCTTTTGCCCTCCACTCTTCCTAGCATCAGCATCTTCTCCAGGGTGTCCTGTCTTCTCATTATGTGGCCAAAGTATTTCAGCTTTGCCTTTAATATCATTCCCTCAAGTGAGCAGTCTGGCTTTATTTCCTGGAGGATGGACTGGTTGGATCTTCTTGCAGTCCAAGGCACTCTCAGAATTTTCCTCCAACACCACAGTTCAAAAGCATCGATCTTCCTTCGCTCAGCCTTCCTTATGGTCCAGCTCTCGCAGCCATATGTTACTACGGGAACACCATTGCTTTAACTATGCGGGCCTTTGTTGTCAGTGTGATGTCTCTGCTCTTAACTATTTTATCGAGATTTGTCATTGCTCTTCTCCCAAGGATTAAGCGTCTTCTGATTTCCTGACTGCAGTCAGCATCTGCAGTAATCTTTGCACCTAGGAATACAAAGTCTTTCACTGCTTCTACATTTTCTCCCTCTATTTGCCAGTTATCAATCAAGCTGGTTGCCATAATCTTGGTTTTTTTGAGGTTTAGCTGCAAGCCAGCTTTTGCACTTTCTTCTTTCACCTTCATCATAAGGCTCCTCAGTTCCTCTTCACTTTCAGCCATCAAAGTGGTATCATCTGCATATCTGAGATTGTTAATGTTTCTTCCAGCGATTTTAACTCCAGCCTTGGATTCCTCAAGCCCAGCATGTCACATGATGTGTTCTGCGTACAAGTTGAATAGGTAGGGTGAGAGCATACAGCCCTGCCGTACTCCTTTCCCAATCTTAAACCAGTCCATTGTTCCGTGGTCTGTTCTTACTGTTGCTACTTGGTTGTTATACAGATTCTTCAGGAGGCAGACAAGATGACTTGGTATCCCCATACCACTAAGAACTTGCCACAATTTGTTATGGTCCACACAGTCAAAGGCTTTAGAATAGTCAATAAAACAGAAATAGATGTTTTTCTGAAACTCCCTGGCTTTTTCCATTATCCAGCGGATATTGGCAATTTGGTCTCTAGTTCCTCTGCCTTTTCTAAACCCAGCCTGTACATCTGGCAATTCTCGCTCCATGAACTGCTGAAGTCTACCTTGCAGGATCTTGAGCATTACCTTACTGGCATGTGAAATGAGTGCCACTGTTCGATAGTTTGAACATTCTTTAGTGTTTCCCTTTTTTGGTATGGGGATATAAGTTGATTTTTTCCAATCTGATGGCCATTCTTGTGTTTTCCAAATTTGCTGGCATATAGCATGCATTACCTTGACAGCATCATCTTGCAAGATTTTGAACAGTTCAGCTGGGATGCCGTCGTCTCCTGCTGCCTTGTTATTAGCAATGCTTCTTAAGGCCCACTCAACCTCAATCTTCAGGATGTCTGGCTCTAGCTCACTGACCACACCGTCAAAGCTATCCCCGATATTGTTATCCTTCCTATACAGGTCTTCTGTATATTCTTGCCACCTTTTCTTGATCTCTTCTTCTTCTGTTAGGTCCTTGCCATCTTTGTTTTTGATCATACCCATTTTTGCCTGGAATTTACCTCCAATGTTTCTAATTTTCTGGAAGAGGTCTCTTGTCCTTCCTATTCTATTGTCTTCTTCCACTTCCGCGCATTGCTTGTTTAAAAATAATTCCTTATCTCTTCTGGCTAACCTCTGGAATTTTGCATTTAATTGGGCATATCTCCCCCTATCGCTGTTGCCTTTTGCTTTCCTTCTTTCTTGGGCTACTTCTAGTGTCTCAGCAGACAGCCATTTTGCCTTCTTGGTTTTCTCTTTCTTTGGGATGTATTTTGTTGCCGCCTCCTGAACAATGCTGCCAACTTCTGTCCAGAGTTCTTCCGGGACCCTATCTACTAAGTCCAGTCCCTTAAATCTATTCTTCACCTCCACTGCATATTCCTGAGGAATATTCGTGAGCTCATATCTAGCTGATCTGTGGGTCTTCCCTAATCTCTTTAGTCTGATCCTAAATTGTGCAAGAAGAAGTTCATGGTCTGAACTACAGTCAGCTCCAGGCCTAGTTTTTACCGACTGTACAGATGTCCGCCACCTTTGGCTGCAAAGGATGTAATCAATCTGATTTCGGTGTTGTCCATCTGGTGAAGTCCATGTGTAAAGCCGTCTCTTAGGTTGTTGGAAGAGAGTGTTTGTTATGCAGAGTGAATTGTCTTGGCAAAATTCTATCAGCCTATGTCCTGCTTCGTTTTGTTCTCCCAGGCCATACTTACCTGTAATTCCAGGTGTCATTTGACTGCCCACCTTAGCATTCCAGTCTCCTGTGATGAAAATAACATCTCTTTTAGGCGTGTTGTCCAGTAGGTGCTGCAGATCCTCATAGAACTGCTCTACTTCAGCTTCTTCAGCATTTGTGGTTGGGGCGTATATTTGGATCACTGTGATGTTAGATGGCTTGCCCTGAATTCGAATTGAGATCATTCTGTCGTTTTTGGGGTTGTATCCAAGCACTGCTTTAGCCACTTTACGATTAATTATGAAGGCTACTCCATTTCTTCTGTGGTCCTCTTGTCCACAGTAGTAGATCTGGTGGTCATTTGATGTGAAGTGGCCCATTCCAGTCCATTTCAGTTCACTGACGCCCAGAATGTCTATCTTTAATCTTGACATCTCACCAATAACTACATCCAATTTGCCCTGGCTCATAGATCTTACATTCCAGGTTCCAATGGTGTGTTGATCCTTAGAACATCGGATTCGCCGTTCACCACCAGCACCGTCGGCCGCTAACCGTCCTTTCGGCTTTGAGCTAGCTGCGTCATCACGACTGGGGCTAGTTGAGCTCATCCTCTGTTCCTCCCCAGTAGCATTTTGACCATCTTCCGACCTGGGGGTCTCATCTTCCGATGGTATACCGACATATCTCTGGTTGTACTGATCCATTTAGTTTTCACGGCAAGAATACTGGGGTGGGTTGCCATTACCTTCCCCAGGGATCGCATTTAGTCTGACCTCTCTGTCATGACCTTCCCGTCTTGGGTGGCCCTTCACGGTTTAGCTCATGGCATCATTGAGGTGCTCAAGCTCCAGCACCACGACAAGGTAACGATCCTTTGCGGAGATTATTTATATTACTTATGTTTATAAGCAAGAAAAATGATTTGACACATAGATTTATCAAGCTTTTACATAGTTTCTATCTATATCCACTGCCTTTTTGGATCTTACCTTATAAATGGAACAATATGTCCCAAGTATGCTGCTTGATAATACAATTTTAGACCTGGAAACCTGCATCCTCCTTGTTTCTCAGGCCTTTAAAGAATCTATTAACTTTTAATTTTCTAGTATCGATGCAAAAAGCTTTGATTTTTCTTTGTCATAGCATTAATAATTTATACTGGAAAATTTTGAATAGAAAAAATAATTTTGAAAGAGCTATCATTTTAACTTCTGCAATTCAATCAATTCAATATTTAAATATTTCTTATTCCAAATGTTCATTTCTTTTTCTTTTCCTTCAAACTGGAATAAAGTTGTTGCTATTGTTATTGTAATATTTATTCCTATGTATTTAAAGGATTTCTATAGCACCAATATATTTAAAATGTTAGGTATCTCTTCCTGTATTTTAGGAAGAGTATAGAAGAACATCAATTGTGACATTTGAAAATGTATTGTTAAACCTGATGTTTCTGCAAATTCTTCTAACTCCATCCTAAGATACGTTGCTGGCATTTGAAAAAGTAAATACATTATTTGTGGTGTGTTCTTAATAAACGCTAAGCAGCTAAACAAAGCTTATTTTATATAGCTATTTTTGGTGTCAGTTTGTGTCTTGGAGGTTGCAATGTGCTTCAGACAGCCTAGGCCTCTCCAGATTGACTGTCAGATATTGGGCTTAAGGTCTGGTTGTTTCTCAGTTTAAAGAAAAGGAAAAGTATTTTCTTAGGAAAAGATGTGGCAATAAGTACCAGCTGAAAGGTAATTAAGTGCTGTATTGCCATGGGCTGGCCTGATTGGACAGGGTAGATCTAGTGGTCGAAAGAATCTAACACATCTTCAGGAAAAAAAAATCTGGCTCAAAAGCACAGCCCCTGTATTATAGCCTTTGCTTCTCATTCCAGGGAGTGTCATCAGCTAATCATTAGAAGTATAACGTAAGGTTGCTCCTTCTTTCTTGGTACTGTAAACTGAAAAGTTATAGGTACACTTAAAAGTAACACTCCCTAAGAATCCTTCAATGTGACCTCTGATTACAGAACCTGTCTTGCCTGTTTCAATGCATAAATAATATTTCAGGTCCAGGACAAGTTTGTGCAATGTTCTTGTTTGCCAGGCCCCCAAACTGTGACACCATCAGAGTTGAGAAGATCCAACAGAGGGAAAGATGGTAATTATCAAGAATTCACCATTATGTAACTGCAAGAGCAGCTCTGATGATCCCATCAGTTACCTACTCACCAGTGAAACATTTTGGGTGATCCTGGCCAGTTGCTGTCTCTCAGCAGTTACACCAAATTGCTCAAGGTTGAGTGAGTCTAACAGTTAATTGAAAAATTTATCAAATGTACCCAATGTCATAAAGGTATCTATTTACTCCACTGAGTTATATGGGATATGACAAGGACTGCATTCTTGCCCAAAAGAACCCCTAGTCAACTCATAATAAAACAAGAGTTGTGCTGTGGTTAACAGTGTATGTGCTTGGCCCTTTTTATATTTAATTATAAATATTAAATATTTATAATTTAAATATAAATATCACCTCATCTGATTTGGAAATCTGAAATGTCAAGCTTTCTATTGGCTACAGTATTAGAGTGAATCTGTAATTTTAAATAAACCAACAAATAAACCAACTGAACTTGATGAAATCTGCATATGCGGTAAACCCTTCTGAGAGGGCAATCTTGGCAAATTTCAGATAAATATACATGTAGGGAGGGGTGTGCAAGGCCCCTTTCTTTATATGTATTTTAAAAGGAAAAAACAAGTTTATTAGTTAGAATTGGATAAAATGCAGACATAGTTGGCTGCTTGGAAAAAAGATTGCACTATAGATACTCTGTTATAAGCAAGGTTTATGCTTATAGTTTAGAGTTGGCTAAAAAAGTTAACAAATCCCTCCCTCTAGTGTTTGATGAGTAATTTCTGTAAAAATTTCAGTTGCCAAATTACAAGGGGAGGGCAGAGCTTTAGTGTTAGGCACTTAAGTTGATTTTGCAGCAGGAAACCAAAAAAGGACTTAATGCTCACTCACATCACTTTGTTCTGTAATGGATGGCATGCATCCAGGTTGCTTGATAACATGGAACTTGAGCCAGTCTAACAAATAACAGCAGGAATAATTAAAGTTCTAGAAAACAAATTAAGAAAGGCCGTGAACGAATGGACTAGAACAGAAAAGGGAGAAGTTAGGGAAAGGATTGGCTGGCACTTCTAAAAGAGGGTGGTAATAATTTAGGGCTTAGAGTTGTACTCTGTGTGCTGTGCAGCACTCACAGAAGAAAATGGGCAGGGTCAGAACTGAACAACAGTTAGTATTTAACGAATTAATGGATTACCTGCCATCAAGTCGTTGCCAACTCTTAGCAACTACAGAGAAAGATTTTATCCATGACAATCTGTCCAGAACCTGGTCTTTCAGGTCTTCCAACAGTGCACCCATCACTACCATAACTGAGTCCATCCACCTTGCTGCTGGTCGTCCTCTTCTTCTCTTTCCTTCCACCTTTCCCAGCATTAGAGCCTTTTCCAGAGCAGGGTCTTTGCACAATGTGTCCAAATTGCAAGATTGCAATGGATTAAATATCTGAATGAATAAATACAATGACCCTGATAGTGGCTACCCAGATGCTTCCAAAAGGTCCTGAAGGAGGACATAAAAGCCTTTGTAGACAGGATAGGATAAAGTCATGTATGTATGTGTGTGTGTGTGTGTATGCATGCTTACGTATATATGTGTATACACAATGCCAACATTGCCTATATTTTCTGAGAATTGAAGATACACTTTTCAGAAACACACACACTAGATTTTGTAATCATGGGAGCAGCATTTAAAAAGGCAAAAAAGATGTGACTTAAAGTTCATACTATCCTATTTTTTATCACTTTTTTAAAACATAGTTTCAAATATAATTTTCACTGACAAATGAAGACAGTTCTGCAATCCATACTAAAGCCTGAGGGAGCTTCTCAAGGGAGGGAAGATACAATGCGTATCTCCTGACCCAATTATAAAATGATTATAAAAACATTGTTTGCAGTAGATGTATGTCATGCATATGATGTTCAGAACATCAGCATGAAGAAAAATCCATATATACCCTGCCTCTTTCTCCTGTCATTACAGGCTCCTACTGATGCACTGGGAGGGACAGAAGCTGCACCCCATTGGATGTTTCAAATATCAGAGCTAATGCAACTTCAGAAGCTCTGCCAATCACATCTAAAACAGCAATTCCACTATCAGTATCTTGTGTTGGGAGAGCATGAGTCATTCTGAGGATGATATGAGACAGCAGTGGGTATGTTCTTCAACGTCTGGTTATCTAACACCACTACTTTACTATTTATACAATACAGCAGGCTAAGATGCTGTTGGCTGCTTTGTGGCACAATGCAGTGTGTAAACCCTACTAATGCATTTCATAAACCATGGCTTAGCTGACTCTGGGCTAGTCACTGATAGCAGCTGATTAGCTGGAGTGGCATTGTGAACTGCTGTCTCATGGCCATCTAGGAAGGAAGAGGTTGAGAGGGGGTTCCTCGTGCATTCTTTGCCCAGGCCACTAGCATCTCTGCCCCATTAGGAGGAAGTGCTGCTCCGCAGTTGCCTTCTTTCAAGGTGAGAATTGCTGTAGTGGCCAGGTGGCTTCCTTATATTTGTACAGTATCTTTTTTGCAATGCAGGCAGATAGCATGCAAGTGGTAGCATATACTGTATTCTGCTTTTGCACTGACTCTAAACCCACCCTTTCTCAACCTTTTTATCCAGGAGGAACCCTTGAAGTAAGTTTCAGGTCTCAGGGAACCCCTTCATAAAAATTGCAAAAAATACAGAACTGTCACAGTACAATTCATTCTAACCTACACAATTTACTTTTTACATTTAAAAAAACAGCAAAATGGTAGGCCAGCAGTTGAGTCGCAGCGTTTAAAATCTCTATCTATCATCTATCCATCCATCCATCCATCCATCATCTATCTATCGGAACCCCAGGGAGCCACATGCTCTCCGACCTCCCCAAGCTAAAGTTATTGGAGTAGGGGGACACCAACTTACACCATTTGTGCAATGACGTACAGGCTACCATGCTGACATCATCATGGCTTGTTACAGACACCATTCCACATATGCCATTTTCTTGGTATGTTGAGTCATGCATGATAAAACAGTTCAGCTAATACCAAAGGGCTGTCCCCAATTATCCAGTCAGGGAGGGGGCCTGGACAGATCTTTTTTACTCCCAAGGTGGTGAGAGTTCTGGGTACATATTTCTACATTTCGTTGACAGGCATCACAGTTGTCCCTTTAGAAGCTCAGTTTTGTAATGCAAAGGCATTTGCCTAGGATACTGGGGTGTTATCATACTTCAGGATTTGTAATTAACAATCCTCCCACTATGACCACAGTGTTTCAATTATTTTCAGTGAGGCTGTTTTTTTTTTCCCACTGAAATTTGCTTTATCTGAAATATGTATAGGAAGAATAGAAAAAACGGTGTGTCTTTTAGGTTTTCTGCCCAGACACAACAATGTTTTGAGCCTACCCTGCCCATCAGCAGTTTCTCCTTACTCTTTCCTTCCTTTTCTCAGCTGATAGGAAAAGCCCATAGCTTGAAAGCCCTTATCTCCCTTGAGCAGAACACAGAAATACCTTGGTTTCCTCTAAAGCATGGGGTCCCCCCCCCCCGCCATGTTGAAATCCACATTACCTTGAGTTAATCTGTTGGGGAAGGCACATCAGTGTTGGAGCTGAAGTAAGCACTGGACTGAGGCCAAGGCTAAATGGACTGGGCTGCCACTCCCTTTCCTGAGTGTTTACAGGCTACTCTTGAAACTAGGTGGGGTGGAGACCACCTAAAATTAGGCCATCCTGACTTCATATAACATTATGTAATTCACTAACTTCATAAATCTGCTCTCCCATCATTGATTCAAGCCAAGAGCACATAACTGCTTTTAATAAATAATTTAATCAGAGAAATACAGTGAACCAAGGTAGAGAGGCTTTCCAGTGTTGTCAAAAGCAGCCTCTGGCTGTGGGTCATGGCTGAATACAGATCAGTCATCAAAAAGAGAAGCCTCTCCTGTCACAATCTTTTCCTGGGTACAAAGCTCATGAGAGAACCTGGTCTTTGGGGTTATAGAGACTCTAAGACAGAGACAAAAGATGATGATTGGTGATAAACCTGGCTATGAGCACTACCATCTCAGACTTACAGCTAGAAACTTACATAACTGAATATTCCTACAAACAATCAAATCAAAGATCATTTTTTCTTGAGAACTCCATGTGCACTCTAGAATGATACAGGCACAGGTTTACCACTTCATGAGAACCAAGTTTTGTCAAGAACTGAACATGAGAGGTACAGGAATATGAGGTTCAGGCTGACTTGTAAAATTGGGTTGTACATTTCTCCAAAAATAATTTCAATATTTTTAAGAAGCTATGGGAATCTGCAAACATCAGGAATTCTCAGCTCTGGCCTGCTGAAGGAGCAAAAAACCCCAAAGTCATATAGCTTTCACCGCAAACATAAAACACTTAATATAGAACAATTAGACAGAATTGTCTACTGATACTGCTGCATGTGAGTTTGGGATACACACCCACACACACACACAAACTAATTCAGAATTTATTATTTTCTGGATGCCTGTAAAGAATCCTGAGGTTTGTAAGGGAACTGTAGATTTTCTGGCAAAGAGATCTAAACTTCTTTAAAGAATCTCAAATCTTAGAATTTTTCCTTGTAAATAAAGGGCGGGGGGGAATAGAAATTCCACAATTGGAATCACTTAATGCTCTAGCAGGTCCCCAATTCAGTCAACAACCTCTGCATTTCTAGAAAATTTCCCAGGAGAATAGTAGCTGAGGCTGCGTCCACATTATTCTTTAACAAAGTGAACAGACAATCAAACAATGAGCAATATTCAGAGCAAAAGCTAATTATGAGCCTGAATGTTTTAAAACAGCTTTTATGAACATATCCAACTCGTTATGCTTACAGTATGAATTTAAGATGATCCAGCATCCTCCAATTTTTAGGTAAAGAGTTTGTGGGGATGCTGGTGGTCAAAAGATAAGTCTTTAACCACAAATTGTTACCTGATCTCCGACCCGCCCACCCCCGATTTTATGTGCGGGGACGTGCCAGATATCTAATTCCTATTCCTTGGTGATGGAGAGAATCCAGATTGCATGGCCAATCCTTGCATAAATTAAACATTTAATGCACACCAGCTTCCATTACAGAATAACCCATGGGGTTGGCTTGTGCCTCCATCCACATCCAAGTCATGAAAGCGCTGAGACAGAGATGCGAACTCCAAGTCTCAGGCAGGTGTAACAGGCACCAGAAGTTCCTTGCACTGCTCACAAGACAAGCTGCCCACTCCAGCTTCCCTCACCAACATCTCCCTTCTGCTACTGCCGAACAGGTCTCTGCCTCAGCACTCTGAGGGAGAGAGTCTCTGCCCACAGGAGCAGTTCATTGATCCGGGCTAGGCCCAGCCCAGCCACCTTGGCACCATTTACTTCAAGTATCTCATCCCCAACTTCCAGGAGTCCAGCATAGAGTTTAGCTGTACTGGGGTCTGCCATCTCCTGAACATAGATACCTGTTAAGAAAAAAATAACATAAAATTGCATGCAGTGTTTTAGTAAGATAACAGTTTCTTGAAATGTTACAGCTATGGAATGGGGGAAATGTTCTTCCCTCAAAATCAGGGAAGAGTTTGGGGGAAAACTGAGACATATAACACTTCTTCACTGAACCTAAACTTATTATACCTTCATTAATCATTTAGATCTTGTTATACAAAGTCACAGGTTTCCCTGCTTCATGTGAATTCACTATTCACAATTGAGCATTTTCATCCAAGAATTTGCTTGATGCAAAAAGCCCCCACAACCTGCTATTATGTGATTTGTGCCAACAAAATCAAACCTCTTCCCACCAAAATCACTTGAACATTTGCCCACCAAACCCTTTCTGTCTTCATGCATTTACCATTGTGTTGTGCAATTGTTCTAGTTGTGTGTTCTGTCTCCCTCTTACTGTTGAATTTGCAATAGCTATGATTATTGCTATTTCTACTGCCGTGATGCATTCCACCACGTGCATGAGAAATCCAACTGTAGAAAAGATGGAGAAAAGTTTTTCACTGTATGTTAGAATATAGTAATGTACTGCTTAAGAATAAGCCTCTGAAAACTTATAAGCACATTTGGGTTACAAAATTTTAATATCATATCCTGCAACCCACCATTTTTATCCACTGATTCAGTGTCTCGCTTTATGTAAATTCCCTTTATGCAAGGTTTTCAGGGAATAAACCACCCAGAGTCCCTCCTTTTGCTGTGGCAAAATTTGAATGATTGATAAATAAATAAATAAATAAAAGATAACCCCAGTTTAGAGTGAGGGGAACCTGTATATTATGCCCCTTCTGACCAAATTATAGTCAGAAGGAATTACGCTATTTCTGACCAAATAAACTGTTTTGATGTGCTGTTGCCACATTAAATCCATTCTTGAAAGGCAAAATTTCAAATCCCATCCATGCTAAAATGTCTAGTGATAAATACTAAACATAATGCTATGGATTCTACATTATAAATGTCAGCTAAACCTGGGGCTATTTATGTATATTTAAACTGGAAAATTGTATATTTCTACATTAAGACCTTCAATGTGATGGATTGATACGATCACTGCAACAATGGATGCAAACATTGGAACAGTCAGGCATATGGCGCAAGACCTAACCGCATTTCGTTCTGTTATACATAGGGTCGCCATGAGTCGTAAACGACTCGACAGCAACTAACAACAACAACATTTTATTCAGAAATGTTGTTCATTTTTATCTCGAGCTGCCCAAAATACAGCAGAACATAAAGGAAATGTTTTGCCCTCTTAACATGGAAATTGCCAAATACCTTCATAGGCTCAGTTATTAAAACCAGCTCCACATTTGTCAAGACACCAACACGTAACTTATGTTTTTGTTTGTGCTGAAAGCTATTTTATAGCTGGTTACAGGCAAATTGTAAATAAGGACTCAAGTATACTAGCACAAGAAAAAAGAAAAAAATCCAGTAAGAAAAGCAGCACAATGGTTAAGAAAAAATAGTCTAGATCCATTTGTTAGATTTATATCTAGTGACTTCAAAGCTTCCTGGGAAGGGGGAGCTCAGAACAAGAAATGGTTTGATTGTGCTGTACCCCAATTCATTCTGAAATATTTTTAGGGTGGAGGTGGAATCTACGGGGTGTAATGGAAACAGTACATTCCTGGAACCAGAGTGCTTAATGCCAGGATAAACATTTGTCATCTCCGTCACAAATATTGCAACGTTCCCAGGAGCTTGCCTGGGAAAAAGAACCTGAGAACACATGTTTCAAATTATTCCTGCCATCTGACCTACCCTAGAGTGTTCCTCTTAAAAAAAAAACATAAAAACACCATAGTGAGATTCTAGCACAACAAAATATTTGGTTGTGTTTCAGAGCCTGCTTTTCAACTAGTGCTGTAGAGCAGTATATCAAAGTAGGATTGGAGCCTAGTGAGCAGCACGTATGTGGCTGAATATTTCAGATGTATTTCTTCAAAAACAAAGGACAACGTTTAGGGAAATGATAGCAGTCGATGAAGCAATAACACATGTGCAGCGAACTGTGTAACTGATACGGGCAACCCTGGTTTTGAATGGCATGGCTGTTTTTACCTTCCATTTGTGTTGCATTCCTTTTTTTTTTCGTATGGCTGCAGGGTTACAGAGCTATACATGTGGTTTGTCAATCTCAACATTCTATCAAATCATAATTAGCAAGGATTGCAGGGGGTCATGCAGCCATGTCAGTGGAAGTGGTGCCATTTAAAAAAATTACCTGTTCTTTGAGAGGATGTTTTTTGGTGTTCCGGAATTTTTGAAAAAATGAAATAGGTTTGCTGAGTCTTGTGGAGGCCTGACACATCTATTTTGCTTGAGAGGACAACATCACTGTGTTTTGCTGCTGTAACTCAGAGAAGTGAACTAGGGAAAATCTTGGCACCCCAAAAACAGTGCTTGGGTGCATATATCCTGTAGCTAGTTTGTGGCTAGGAAGTTACCATCCTTGGCTTTGAGGGCAAAGCATTTTTAAAAGGAGTAATGTCATCATAATTCTCCTAAGTCCTAGCTTCTGAAGTCCATGTGCAAAAAACAACAACAACAACAAAGATAACTTCCAGGTCCAGAAGAATATTTTAAGCCTACATTAACTTAGAATGCACAAGTCAATGAAGAGGCTAGGTTGAAACTGGTTATTTAAGAATGCCTCTGAGAAATGTCCCATCTTGTTTTTCTACTTTGTAATATAAACATGAAGAAGGCAGTGCAGAAGGAAAGAAAACCTATCACAAGGAGGAACATCTCTTTGCTGCTCGGAATTTATTTATTTAGTTTTCAAATTTTGCCACCGCCCATCTCGCCCCGAGAAGAGAGACTCTGGGCGGAATACTGAGCACGTCTCCCTCTGGAAGATTTTATAGGGGGCAGGGAATAACATAGAGGACCTGCTTTTGCAAATGAGTTTCCAGAGGCTATTAACTACAGTAGCTTGGGTTCTTTGGCTTGTAGTTGGGATGCTACATAGAAGATGAATTCCTATTTCAAAGTCCTATATTCAGGAAGTGGTAGACACTTGGATTCTGACAAAGAGGCAATTCTTACTCTATGGGGTCATAGCACGTTCACAAATGTCATGAGAATATAAGTTTGCGCAAGAGAAGAGGAGTCAAGGTAGACAGATATCAGAAGAAATCCAGTAGGGTCATACAAGTCCAAGAATGCACTCTCACATATACATTGGAGTTTATGATTCAGGAATCACAGCATCTGTGAACCTGTCAGGGTATGTACAAAGAATATTATGTGATATTGTTACAGCCCTGTATTTTCTCTGTTGCCATCCCATGCCCACCATAGGGTTTCCATTCCCCCAAAGCATGACTTTGTTTTGCATGTGTGCACAGGGGTAGTGCTATTGTTTTATCTTTTAAAGTAAAGGGTTCCATAATAGGAATAGATAATGCCTGAGGATGCTATCTATTCCCAGACTTTCTGCTCATCTCTTGTACTACCTCCACATGGACTTCTCCTGCACAGGTTGCATTTTCTATTTATATAATTGGACAGAATCGTGCACTAGTACTTTTGTACATAACTTTGAAAATAAAAAGGGGGAATGGGCTTTTAATACAGTAAATATACACAGCAGGTCTACCAACATTGTGCTAATATGCTTTTGTGGTACATTTCAGATACACTATGTTTACAGGAATAAAGTATTTTATATGTGGCCTGCAGTTATAATTCCATTCCCAGTTGATTGCAGAAGATCATCAAAATGTCAGAGCACAATGGATACTAATGGGGAAGGATAAGAGGTTCCCCTCTATCACCCAAACTAGCTGAAGGGCTAATATAGATGAGTATTACATTATCCTGCTTCGTTTCCTTTAGCTGGAAAGCTCAAGTGGATAAAGACAGAATATTTTGACTATTCCTACAATTAAATACATTGAGTCCCTCTTCTGGGGGGAGATGGGTGGCGGCAAAATTTGAAAATAAATAAATAAATAAAACATATTAAAAATACTTAAACCCAGTTTTTAAGTTCATAATGCAAGTGTGGTTTGGTTTCTCAACTGAAAGGCTAAGGACACCAACTGTAAAATAAAACAAATGTAAGCCAGCATCCTTCCCCACCCTGGCAAAGAAAAAAAAGTAACAGTAGAACGTACAATTTAAAAATCAAAGAGATACTCCAACAAATTATTTTTAAAAGTGAGCTGAGGTCCATTTGTTCAAGGCTTCAGGCCATTGGCTACAAAGCACATACCTGTATCAGGCCGACCATTCCCTGAAGAAACACGAAACCCAAAGTGGCCTTGTTGGGAGCGCTGCAATTCTAATTGGCTAGTTCCATCTGGAAAAACTGCTACCACACGCCCAACAGTTCTCACCAAGTTGGGGGATCCAATGTCCTCCACACTGAGGGATCTTCTATGCTGAGTTCTTGTTTTCCTATGAATGGGAAAAATACTCTGTCATACTCAGAAAGATGTCTAATCCAAAGTCAAAAAACAGGTGCTTATTGTATTACTGATCATCAAACCTAACTCCTTTATAACATCTTGGTTTTTAATGAAAGCAGATTTCCATCTTACAGTATGATGGGAAATGCATGAAAAAGTGAAGGTGACACCTAGAGCATAAGGTAATTTGGATCTTGGGAAATAAGCTTTGCAGACCCTGCCTATGCATGTCCCATATGTACAAGGAGGCTTTCTAAAAAGGAAATATGCTAAGCTTACAGCATTATTCATTAGTATCTTTGCAATCTCTGCAAACTTACTTTTTGCTATCCTGTGTTTAAAAATTCTCACCACATCATCCCCCCACTTCAGGGCATTTTAAAAAAATTGTTTAAGGTCAATTCTAGAAGCATCTGATTGTAAAAGGCAAAATATGTATGTTGTTCTATCAGCTGTGCATTCTGCTAGGGAACTCAGATTCCATCCTTCAGAATTCCCAGTATAAATTGATTTGAGCTGCATATCCAGGAATAGCAAGCAAATCAGAGTTTAGTTAGCCACCAGGCTTCACATTCTCAAATATTCTGATATGTATTTCAAGTATGAGAAAATATATATTAAGACACACATTTCCAGACATATTTTTATGGATTCATTCAGACGTACAGTATATTCATGTTGAATTACGTATCATTATAACTTTTCTTCTTCCCAAGAAGGCATTATGAAGCAATTCAAATGTCTGACATGGTTACTTTAACTATGGTAGAGCAAAATAAAGCAATTTCACCCTATTTATGAAAATGGTTAATTTCCTATAAACCAAAGTTAGTATTAATAATTCAAGGTTCAGCTGTAAACCAAAGTTACTATTATAATTTACGGTTTGGATATAACTCTAAATGTGACTAACTGAAAGCTAAACAAGGACTTCCATCTCTTATTTGCATCAGCATCGGAAATGAAGCACAAGAGCCCACGTTCTGTGCGCAGAACACTAGACCATAGTTTAGCATTATAGCTGAACGTGGAAAATATGAATGTGCATATATGGACTAGTTCTGCACATTAACATGGAAACAAGATGAACCTGACTTTATAACTAATCACGTACAATAGAAACATGAAGAGAGAACAGGATGATGCAGCCATACCTACTGTATGTACAGTATGTATTTAAAATGTCTCCTGAGTTTCTCCTGAGAAACAGCAGTTAGAGACAGGACTGGATCTGTTTATTTGTGCCTACTGCAGAAAAGTGAACCAATATTCAGAATACCATGAATTGGTTTTACAAAATATATAAGAAGATCCTGCAGGATGAAAGGTGAGTTGCTGCATTCAGTGTCTCAAAAGAAATAAGGGATTGCCCCCCACCCAACACATTAAAAAAAAAAGCATTTAGGATATGTTCATAAATAGTCACCTAAAGCATCCCCGTTCTCACCTGTTAGGAAAAGCTTCCTCATCCTTTGGCTCTCCCACCAGGTAGACATTAGACCGATTATTCTTGCCCAAAAAGGAATGCAGATTTTGAACAGAAGAGGCTTTTCTTGGTTGGCAGAAAGGCGACACCTAGTGGGAGAAAAGGTGACGACTGGGGAAGGCAACAGCAAACCACCCCGCTATAGTCTGCCAAGAAAAATGTGGCAAAAGCGGTGTCTCCCCAGAGGGTCAGACATGACTCGGTGTTTGCCCAGGGGACCTTTCACCACACAGTGGGAGAAAATACTGCAAATTAGAACGAGTACTGAAGAATCAAACTGCAGATATGTTGGGTAAAGAGGAATGAAGTTTCCTGACTGTAAACCTTGAATTTGCTTGTTCCTTCTGGAAACCAGAAAAAGTAAAACAAAAAAAAGGGGGGGGAAGGGTACTGGATTTGCTTTCATTAACATAACAGATTAAATAGGTTTCACAGATCTAAATTCTGATGCTTCAAGAATATTGTATTGTCACAACATAATCATATAATGAAATATTATGTAGATGCATTTATGAAACAATTACTTTTGGCAAATAATAAGTATTTAGCAGGGGCCAATAACTCGAAGTGGGTGTTCAGATGACAGTGCTACTAGAACATTTACCAGTCATCCAGATGACATCAGTGTTAATCCGGGAGACAACCGTATATTTGTATGTTTTTGTTCTTCCCTTCTCACTTGCCTACTGAAGAAAAGTAATTTTTTCCTTGGAAACTCTGCATATTACTACTACTGTTTCAACATATGAAACTTCAGCAGCACTTCTGTAGTCCTTAGAGATGGTCTTGTTAGAACATTTTCCTATGTGAGCAGTTTCTTGCTGTGCATTATGTTTTTCATGGACAGCTAGGCTTAGATAATTTATGAGGTGGTTTTCTCTAATGTTCCTTTGATTCAATGGAAAAATAATTGAGTCCCCGTGTTTGAGATTTGAGAAGCAGGAACTACAGAAAAGTAGAGAATCAGTGTAAGGAATGTCTGAATCAATAGCTAGGACTGTTGGGCTTCATTACTGCCTCAAGGACCCGGAAGCATTACAAACTAAGATGGTCTAAGATGGATTTCAGTGGTGTCATTATATTGTAAAAAATGAAATGGGTCTCCAGATGCACACTTGGCTTACAGGTGGACCTTGGGTCTGAAAATGTTTAAACATTCATGAAGCTGTTTAATGCAAAACGCAGTGAATAGCAAACAATATTCTATTGTTATACGTAGACATAAAATAAAAAGTCTTTTTGAAGTCTTTAGAAACCTAAGTTTCTGTTTACTAGATTGTTCACTCCAACAGTCACTGTACAGAAGAATAGATGTGCATAAATCTAATATCAAAATAGCAACATTGAAAAATCAGTGGGATACAATCTCATTTATGAGTTATAAGACTCGTATTTCCCTGGAAAATAATTTTAGAATAGTACCACCAAAACTAAGCTAAATTACTGCTGCCTTATCTCATAAGATGTAATAAAAACAGTTTCAACTCACCATCTGTAAGGACTGTAGGGAAGGTACTTTCTTCATTTTTGGAGAACAGATGGTATCTGGACCAGGTTCCACATTGGGCATTGCAGCTCCTGATTCTAGCATAGAGATCTGTTCCATGCTATAACATCGGAATCTGCCTAATCTTTGTTTGGTGCTCTGACCCAGAGTGGTGAAGAATTTTTTTAATCCTGATGTAGAAGAGACTTCTCCTTTCTTGGTGGATTGCTGCTGCTTTGGCTGCGGGTAGACTTCTAAGTGTTTGCTGGAAGGCAAAACAAGCCAGCCAAGAGAATTATAAAGCAAGAGTACCTTCAACTTCATTTACAATTCGCAGTGCCCAAATGAGGATAATGAGAGCCAGTTTGGTGTAGTGGTTAGGGCATCATGCTAGAAACCAGGATACTAAGTTTCAGTTCTGCCTTCAGGAAAATAGCTGGCTGGGTGACCTTGGGCCATTCCCTCCCTCTCAGTCCTAGGAAGAAAGCAATGGCAAAGCACTTCCAAAAATCTTGCCAGTCTGACTTGAAGGCAGACAAAAAAAGAGGACAATAAATGATAAAAGGGTTTTAAAAGGACTTAAAGGCATTAAATAAACATTAATAAACAAAGTAGACAAATTTACCTATACCTTCAAATTAACCACATTAAGATCCAAAAAACAGAGAAACAACTATCATTATAAATATATTTCACAATTCTAATCTAAAAAAACTTTCCAAGTTAACATTAAATTCTTTATTTTTATTTTATTTATGCACAACTTCTGCTTTGTTTTTGTTTTATAAACTGTAAAGCAAAGTTCCTGTGGAGAATTATAGCTTATTTTTCTGTGAAATTCATTCCTTGTGTAATTCAGTTTTTACTTTTACTATAACTACGATTTGTCCATTTCAGACTGCAGGTCAAGAATTTCATATAGGAGGCATTGAAAAGAGTAAAGGACCTGGTCTCCAATCCCACCAGTATTTTGACAAAGCAAAAGAGAGCAGCTATACTGTACTGTATCTGTGGTAAACATACTTCGTAGACTGCTATAAACTGTGTGGTTATTGTCAAAAAGGACTAATATATTGGGGTGCCATCAAAAGGTGAATATTAGAAATATATTACAGTAAATGGTCTTTTGATCAGAACTTATCAAAATCAGCCTTTTTGCCCAGGAATTATGGGAAATGAAATCCAATACAGCTGGTGAACACCAGTTTGGGGAAGGCCAATGAATACCATGTAATACCATTAATATGTAGGGAACTTGACATAGGTCAAGGATAGAGGTGTACCCCAAAGAGCTTATAAGCAGTTTGAGAATAGGAGGGAGAGAAAGAAAGAAAGAAAACAAGGTGTTATCAACAGCAATAAATCCATATGCCTCACCCAGAAATTTGAAGGGAGTGAGACAGAGAAAGGGGTACATCATCAAGCGGGTATGCTGAAGGAGTTTAAGCTATAGTTGGGGCTTTTTTTTATACAAGCCAACGAAGCAAATGATACATCATTATGATCTTTTATGAAGGAAGGAATGCCTACAGGGCCCAGGAAAGGAAGGTATTGTGGGCTGTAATGCAGACTCATGTGCTATTCTTCTTATCTGCTCCCACTATAGCAATCTTCCACCTTTCCTACAGTCCAATGTTCCATGTAATACAATAAAAACTGCTGAAAACTGAGTAGACCTATCTGCTGCCACTCCTGCTTGCCACTGCTAGTTGCACAACAAATGCCTTGTGAATCCAAATAAATAAATAAATAAATAAATAAAATACCTTTCTTTACATCACCCTGCCTTGAGTTCTGTTCCTTGATGTGATGCTATTCTGGATTTTCAAGAGTTAGTAGAAAATGTTGGGAGCTGGCTAGCAAAATTACAAGGCACATTGAATGGTGTGCGTAGGGATAATGTCACCTCTATACACATTTCTCAGATTTATAAATCAATTCTTACAGATTTCCACGACAGCTACTTCTATAAAGGCAGGTGCGACTATGTCAGGGATGAACAGAGCAACACTGTCCCCAAGGGCAATAGTTCATCTCCTCGCCTTCCGTAAGGGCAAATGGTAGACATTTATCCTGCAGAATGAAAAGGGATGCGTGTAGAGTCTTCACTGGAGTAGGAGACGCTACTGAGAATCAGACTTCACCTTTTCATCTGCTCTTTATTAAAGAAATACCAATTGTTCAGCCAAACACTGGCCAGAAAGAAATAAGCCCCATTGTATTAAATTATGCTTTTTCATGATACAGAAATATAGAATGTTGTGCTCTTTGTGTACAAAAAAACTTCTGCCAGGCACAAAGCCAGCTGGGTGACCTCGGGCCAGTCCCTCTCTCTCAGTCCTAGGAAGCAGGCAATGGCAAACCACTTCTGAAATCTTGCCAAGAAAACTGCCGGGCCTTGCCCAGGAGTCAACCCTGACTTGAAGGCACACACACACACAGATTCTGAAACCAAAAAAGGCTTTCAGAATCAAGGGCGTCCCTACTTTTCTCTTTTGCACCTTCCAAATGCATCTTGTGCATACTCCCCTGGCCCCCCTCTCCAGGAAAATGTGCTCTGAGGATCATCTCAGCTTGAGCATCTCTATTGGGATCCTAAGTAAAACCACCAGGCTTGTGCTGGCTTAGATTAATTTGTTTCTGGCAATGCTGGACAGAATTTCATCAGATCAAATTATTTTATTTATCAGGTTAAATAATTAGACAGCAGTAGAATCCAAACTGAGCACGTTGTTGATGTTGCTAAACAATGTGGCTACCTGAGCTATCAAAATGGACTTTGGTATATGCAAGAAACCAGCAATATGCCATTTTAGCATTTTAGATATAATTCCTGGATTAGAAAGAGGCTTAATTTCTGTGGACTGAGATATCTAGCCATAGCAAGAATTTTCTGGGGATTTGGGCAGGAAGGGAGAAGTAGGTCAAAGCAGATTTCAGAGCAGAGAGGGAGGGGAAAACAGCAGGAAAGGCAATGGGGCTCTTAGCCTGCTGGCAGCACCAACAAGGCAGCATTTGCCTGCTGTGAGAGTGAAAAGCCAAGTCTGAGAAAGCTGAAGGCACCTGTGGGGAGAAGTGCAGCAGACCTAAGTGGAGTTCAGCAGAGGAAAGACTGTAGCACAGAGAGGCAGAGAGCAGACAGGCGGGAAGCATCAGTTGCTAACAAACTGAAAGAGCTATTCAGTCTGTACTGCTGCATTCCCTGGGAAGAAAACCAGCAGAATGAATTACTGGAAAGAACCAGGGAGTCTTATGAACATAGGAAGTTGGTATTCACTCTTAGCAACCACATAGATAGATGGACCTTCTCCAGGCTGATGTGTCCCCAACCTGGTCTTTCAAAGATGTACCCATTGCCTCTGTAATCAACTCCATCCACCTTGCTGATGGTCATTTTTCCCTTTCATTCAACTTTTCTCAGCACTATAGACTTCATAAGAGAGCTAAGTCTTTGCATAATGTGTCCAAATTATGTTAATTTAAGCCTGATCATGTTATGTATTTATTTATTGAACTTTATTTATCTGAAATAAATAGATTAAAAAGTTTACTTTCATAGAGCATCAAAAGAAAAACCATTGCCCTGCACAATTCTGATCTTTTTAAGTATAAACACAGCATTTAAATATCTTTGCCAAGACCTTTATTGCTATTCTATCACGGTAAGTGCTAGTGCATTTATTATGACTGCTGATTCCTTTACTGTGGAAAATTGATCCTAAAAGGCAGAAGCCACCTATCACTTCAATAGCTTCATTGTGAGTTCTAGGGCTGGTTGCTGTTGCTATTCTCATTAGTGTGGTTTTCTTTATATTTAATCTTCAATTTAATCTTAGCCTCATTTTTTTACTGTGCTCCTTGACTTTCATCATTAAAGCTCCCAGATCATGTGCCTTTTCAGCTACCGCAGTAACATCATCAACATAGTGCAAATTATTGTTTCTTCCTCCACATTTAAAATGACACTATCTTCTTCCCACTCAGATTCCCTCAATATATATTCACATATAGATTGAATAAATAAGGAGACAGTCAGTATCTGGCCTGTCTCATCCCTCTGCCAACCCTGGAGCCAGTCTGTTTTGCCATGTTCCATCAAGACTATGGTTTCCTGTCCTGTGTTTAAGTTTTGCATGAGGATAATGAGATGTTCTGGGATTCCCATTTTTCTAAGTACATTCCACAGCTTAACATAGTCAACACAATCAAAGACCTATCCAGCATGTATCAGTAATAATGTCTCTTGTTGTTTGGCCTTTTCTAAAACCAGCTTAAATAGCTGCCATCTCTCTTTCCATACAGGACTCTAATCTGTGTTGGATGATCCTAACCATCCTTTTGCTACCAAATGAAAATAATGATATTGCATGATAGTTCACACATTCTGTTAAATCTCCTTTCTTTGGTATTGAAGTGTAGACTGAACTCTTCCAAACTGCTGGCCATCATGCCATTCTCCTTTACTGGCATAGTTTGCTTAGTGCTTTTACTGATTTTTCTTCTTTTACTTGCCATATTTCTGTAGCTATTCCATTAATTCTTGTAGCTTTCCAACTTGGTAATGACTGAAGTGCTATCTAGTGTTCTCTTCTATCAGAGGTTCTTGTAAATAGAGAATATCTTCTCATGTATCTTGACTGTTGAGATTTCTACTGTAGAATTTCAGTATGGTCCTTCCATGTCTGATCTTTTTTTTAATCAGTTGCTATTTATTTATTTGTCCACTTCCTTCCTTCAGCATGCCAATTTGTGGTTGGAGCCTTTTTATGAGATCAGAGATCTTTTGGAAGACTTTCCTTGTTTTTCTGTGTCTGTTTCCACCTTCGATGTTGTCAGGATCGTGTGCATTTGATTGCTGGTTCCTGTCAGTATCAGTCAGACTGAGAAGCCTAAACACTTGTCAAGATTGTTTGTGCTGCATGGAGGGAGGGGTGGATTCCAGCAGGAGTGGAATGCTGGGAACCAAGGCCAAAGCAATGGCTCCAGCCAGATGTGGGAGGGGGAAGATTAACTCACTGAGAGAGGAATGTTTTAATTAGAAATTGTGCGCCAAATTCAACAGTTGCAGCTTTCCCTTGGACTGTTACTTCAATCCCCTAATTAAAGAGCTTTCATTTTCTACAATGAGAATGAGTGAAGTTACTTTGTTTGGGATTTGAGAATAGCAGACCTTACAGATGTCTTTACAGATGTCATTGTAATACTGCTCTTGTCTCTTCTAACAATTCTCTGAAATTCTTTGTTAAATTCCTTCCTGAGACCTTTCTTGTCTCTTCTCTTCTCTTCAATTTCCACTGTCTGTTCTGACATCCAGTTTGCTTTCTTCTGTTTCTTGGTCTTGGGCAGCCTGTTTTCACATTCATCCTTAACATCTTCTTTAAATTAATTCCACAGTTCCTCTGGTTCCTAATCAATGAGGTTCAGGTCTTCAAAACAATTCCTGATGTGGTCCTTGAAAGTAGTAGGTATAAGCTTAAGATTATATTGTGGAATCCAGTTGGCTTTGCTGTTCCACTATAGCTTGCCTTGGAATTTCCACATGAGCAGTTCATGATCTGTTCCACACTCAGCCCCTGTAACTGAGCTGTTTAACCTTGTTGTACCAATAATATGGTCAATTTTATTTCTGTGTACTCCATCTGGTGATGTCCATATACATAGGTATCATTTTGGACCTTTAAAGACTGGGGAGTAATGAAGAAATAATTGGATTGGAAGAAACTGACGAGTCATTCTCCTGCTTCTTTTCCATTTCCTAGGCCATACAGTGCAGCTACATTGAGGTGGGGAATGAGATGGGGAGCTGGGGGATGAATGTATATTAGCTGGCTGCTCTTTATTTTCTTTAGTATATGCCACTGCAAACAAAGAACTCAGGAACAAAGCAAATATAAATATAAATAAATGCATCTTGGTCATCAGAAGCTTCAGTTTTGGCTAACCTGGTGGGGAATTATGGGAGATGAAGTTCAGCTGACCTAGAGGATACCAAGTTAGGAAAGGCTGATGGACAGGATCTCTCAGTAGCAGGTCATTTGGCCATCTGGCTGGGAAGTTCCAACATACAAAGAGGGATTAATTTGGGGAAGCCTTATTTTAGCTTTAGAAAAATGACATTTTATCTTACAAACAGCCCTGCTCTATGAGACCCCCACTTAATCTTCCTGACAACAAGATATATATTTTACTCACCGTTGAATAATATTTGCTTGCCCAGGTTTTATCTTCTGCGTCTCTGCTACTGGAGCTTCTCTGATTGACTGAGTGCAGATTGTGAAGTTGGTCTCTTCAGTTGTCAGGGTGAGATTAATAGCAGTGGAACTGATGACATTGGGAGCAACAGGGGGAACACCACACGTTGAGGATGATGGACCTACTGCAACGATACAGATACTTCCAATTGCTGTTCTTAGAACACCTTTGGGGTGGACTTCCACCTTCAGCTAGTATGACAGGACATAACAAGTAATTGCGGCTTAGCACATAAAATAATTTCTGGTGTACATCCTTTTATCAAAGAAAATGTTCTTAACACATATCAGATGCCACCCTGTATAGTGGCAAGATTCAAAGTGGAAAATCTAAGAAGAGATCTTACATTGACACATACCTTCTTCCCCCAACACAAAATAATGCTAAGAAATGGTAGTTCTTTGAGGATACTTAGAATTTCACTAGATCCTTCTGAACTGTCCACATTATTGTAAGCTGCCCAGAGTCCCCCCATAGGGAAGAGATGGGCAGTGAATAAATTTATAAAATAAAATAAAATAAAATAAATTATCTAGAAATGTAGTAATAATTCATCCAATTTGACAACAATATAGGCATACTATTAAATAGTTACAGCAACTTTCTCACTTTTTCATTTCCAGAATATTCCAGAAACAGGCTTAAAATGTATTTGTTATACAGAAGGTCAGAAAAAAAATAAAAGAAGTCACTTTATTATGTCTTATTCTCAGTTTTCACCTACAGCTTCCATATCAAGATTTCTCTAACACTTAGTGCTGGTTTTCACATATGAAGATAAGAACTTCAGTGCAACACTCTGTAGAAATATGCAAAAACTAAGGGGGTTACAGTAGTTTAACAACTATCATGGTTATAAAAACTAGGCAAACTACATAACCACAGTATCATAACAACACACATAACAATTGTGGCTGTCAGGATGATAACACAGACAACCTATGGGATATAGAGAAATCTCTGACAGCTAACACCAAGTATTCTCTTCCATGGAATGGAGGAGTATAATAAGAGCTGCAGAAAAATTACTTCCAAAAAAAAGAAAAAAAGCCCATTAAAATGTTTTCAGCTGAAGTTTGTTTTAAAAATTCCCTGAAAAGTTGGAAAATATGCAAGCCCATGCTGATTCAAGATTGCAGAGGGAGGGTTGCATAAATGCATGGAAATATATTACTGAAGCCAACTGGTCAATCAATTAATTTTACAATTTGGCAAAGGTAAAAAAATGTATAGAGAAAGTGTTAGCATACAAAATTTCATTGATTTCTGGAAAACGAGATTCTGTCTAGCACTTGTTTAGCATAAGGAGGAGAATAGGGACAAGTCAGTTTTCCATTTGTTTGGCCTCATGCAGTATACTGGGGGCTGGTGTTCTGCAACAAGAAACCCTTTCTCTTGATTAGGCCAACTATCCAATTTAGAATTCTGATCATCCAATTTTGAAATTATGTGGAGCTCCTACACACTCAAGTAGAAAAGGTTTTGCTCTGGAAAATTTCAGCCTCCAACAAATGGAATAAGCAGAAATAGCAGGATGATAACTGAATGTAGGTGAGGGAAGCAAATACTTGAATATTACTAATTACTTTTCATTTTGAGGAACATAGCTCTGATTGAATTATTGTATAACTGCAATTTGGAGTTGCTTTTTTTTTTTGCATAGACAGACAGACAGACAGACAGACAGATGATAGCTAGAAGATTTATTCGTTTTTGGCCAGGGTCTTCTTTTTTATTTTTTGCCTAAGATTATCCAACAAGTTGTTCTCACACAATTCCTTCCCTACCTGTCAGCAAATAATTTCACTAACCCATTTCAATCATGGCTTTGTGAAGATCAATCCACTGGACTGGGACTGACTGAACTTATCAATGATTTGCAGTTTCTTAATGGTTCTAGTCTTACATTTTGCATCACACATTTTCAGTTAAGTAGGAGAGTCTTTGCTCTCAGCCCTTCCCTTCATTTTAGGGTGTTCCTCACAGTTCACTTCTAGGTCCCCCTTTGTATACTTTGTCACTTGGTTTTCTGCTTTCTTTTCATCAATAACTAAAAATAACTATCATATTTATACCAGTGACATCCAAGTGTATTATTCTGCTCTAGTCCGGGATGATGCATTGTAGTCTTCCATCTACAGCTACCTTACTGGGATTTCCAGATGGACTTGTTCCTTCTGCCTTAAATTAAATTTTGAGAAAACCAAACTGTTTTTCATCCTGATTGACATTCTTTTTTCTTTTTCTCTTATGTCTTTTATGTTCAGGATTGTCAGCTGCAGGGATCTTCTGTGGAACAATATTTGGGAGTTCTTATTAATGGGAAACTTATTTAAAGTTGATAAAACTACAAGTATCTGTAATGTACATCTTCTGAATTCATTTGTTTCTTACTACTGAAATGGCTAACAAGTTTGTCCATACCTGAAGTAGTTTTTTTGGCAGTCCTTCGTGATGCTGCTCTCCAGCCTCTGGTTGGGTCTAGAATGGTCTGAGTAGTTTATGGACCTCTCCTAAGTCACCCCTATGTTTTCTTTCATCAATCTTTACACTGGCTAGGTCTTCGGGAGCATTACCAGTTTAAATTGCTGGTGCTGACAGGAACATCCAGTTCTTGAATAACCTGATTACAATTCATGATTCTGTGTGTTCAATTCATACATGTAACCAGGGCTGCCCAGTTTTTCTTTGCATCAGAATAGCCACCTCATTTTTCTGAGCTTTTTCCTAGCTCCTCCTCTTTGGAAGTGACTCCCCCTTGAACTATACTTAGGATCTGATCTTCTAAGACTTAAAAATACTTCAAAATGCTTCTTTTTTTCTGGACCGTTATGAAATTGGAAGAACTTTCCAGTGACAGTACTTGATGCTAGTTAAAGCATCATAGTTTTAACTATTTTACCATACAGTTAAAGTATTGGAGTGTCAGGATTAGATGTTTTAAATTGATTATGATACTGTTTTATCGTTTACATTGGTTTATGCAGTGTTACAAATTATGCCCTTCTTTGTACTTAAGTCTAAGAGCATACTTAATAAAAATACCATTACTACTATTTGCATTTATAATAAAAAAATAATAAACTAGGTAATCTTTAAGGAGCCACAATATTCCTGGTTGTTTCTGCTATAACAGACTGGTGCTACTAACTACCCCTTTGGAATTTGAACTCTCCACATTTAATTATCTTCCACAGTCTCACAGATGTGCAGTTTGGACAGCATCTTTACTTTAGCTCTTTTTCTCTGATAGCTTTCTAGTCATTTTGATTGTAATAGTAAAATTGGAAAACCATTGAAATACTCATTAAAACTGCAAAAAAATTGTTTAATGTACTTCTGTGTATAGTGCATAATTACACAACAGGGTATGCTGCGACAAGAATTAGCAGTTAGCAGATTACACAAATTAATGGAGGATAAGGCTATCAATGGCTACTCATTGTGATGTCATCTTCAGAATCAGGCTACATGTCTCAGCATATTGGAAGTCAATAGAAAGGGAAAGTTATGGCCCTTGTGTCCTGCTTTGGGGCATTCTTAAGGATTTGTTTAGCTATTCTGGAAAGTAGATGTTAATGAGATATGAGATAATTTTACATTCTTTTAGATGGTCTTCCAGCTTCTGTAAATATGTTCCACTAACTTTGTTTTCTCACTGTTGCTTACCTCTTATAACCTGACTATTCCTTCCTGTTTGAATTTGTGCAAATACCCTGAATCTTCCCATTCAGCCCAAATAAGTTTGGCAGCTTTCAATAAAACAATGTTAACTTGAGCATACGTTTTTAATTTCCTTGCTGGAGAGATTCCACTTTTTTCAATCAATTCAACATGATCTCTTACCTTGATTTTTTCCCATCTTCTCACTCTCCTGAAGCTGCTCATCTCTCCCAGTTATTAAGGTTTTGGGCTCTGGCTTGGTAGATATGTTATTGTGATTATTGGAGGACAAAGCCAGATGTTTGGAGATTATCCCTGGATTCGGCTGGCCATTATGCTCCTCCATCCCAGATACATCCACATCCTGGAAACCACTAGAGGCAGCTGAAATTGATAATTCATTGGTTTTGTTCATATGCCCAGGATCCTGTTTGATCAATTTGCTGCTGCCTGTTAAAACAGCTCTCCTATAAGACATTGGGGAGGAGTGGACTTTTCCAGTAGTAGGGGGGGCTGGTATTAGGTTCATTAAATTGTAGCCAGTGGCCACCGGCTTTGTTTGCTGCTTGGTTTGACATAAATTATTGACTGGCCTGTTCATAGGATCTTCTACACCATCATGGGAAAGCAGCTGGTGAGAAAAGATGGGAGATATGGGTTCCCTCAATTGGGCACCAGGTACCCTTGTTTGTGCTTTGGCTTTGTCTTCCTTTGTCATATGACACAGACCTACCAGCTGGTTGCTTCTGGGAATGGCCATTTGGGTCACCTCAACTTTTACCTCAGAGTCCTCCTGCAAGCTGCAGTTGTTTGCTCCATTAGTACTTAATTCAATTTCCATTCTGTTTACATGAGGAATGTTATCCCAGATAATGTCTTCACTATTTTTGCAGCTGCCATTTTCCTGGTGCCTGTCCCTGGTAACAGTATTGGCTTTCTTCTCTGAAGGACACAATGGCCTAGGAACACCATGCCAGTTTTTGATTCCAAATTGCTGATTACTGATGCCAGCTTCTTCACTGTCTGTCCTGTAGCTGTCTGATGTGTCAGTAGTACTGCCTAAAGCTGAGTCCACATCTTCAGTGCAAGTAACTTCCCCAATATACGTCTCCCTGAGGCATTCTGTATAAACACGCTGCCGAGAAGGAAGGATCCACAATGGAGTCCCTTGGGGACCCAGAGGCTTTGTTTGTAAGTTCTCCTGGGAAGACCCAAGCTCTTTGCTTCCATTAGTGTGAACAGTATCACTGCCTCCATGAAGGACATTAGCAATCTCATGCTTGCCATTCCCAGTTTGCTTGACTCTAGCGGCTGCTGAATTGTTGATATAAGACCCACAGGCACTACACTTCCTTTCTTTATTCACTTGCAGAGGCTTCCCTTTTTCAGAGCACCCTCTGTTGCTCTGGTGAGTAAGCATTTTTGCTGCCTGTTCCATGTTTTGATGTTCCCAGCCAGATTTGCTAATGTTACTCTCTTTACACTGGAGATCACCATTTATATACCCAGAAACATCTGGTTTGGAGAGCAGTGGGCCCTGGCCGAGAGATAAGAGAACTGAATCTAAGGGCCGTTTCTGGCGTTGTTGCAGGCGTTCCAAATAGCGAACCTCAGCATCTCTTGCAGATTCATCCTCAAAACGCACTCGAGAAGGAGATGGCCCTCGCTTCCTCTGCTGCCCACAGCTGGATTCTCCACTAGATGAATCACTCTGGTTTCCACTAGCATGGATGTTTCCATTCTTCAAAGCAAAGTCTTTTCCATCTGCAACAGAGAATCTACAGGTACCCCTAATGAACAAAAGAAAAGTTTTTTTTTTCTTACTTGGTGAAATTATCCACTTTGCTACCCTTTTCATCTATGCTCAAATCTTTAGCAGAAGGCACCGTTTATCTTAATGGCCACTTATTGCAGCCTAATGAAGACCCAAGCTTAGTAATAATTGCTCAAGTCTTCTCTATCTAAACCTATTTGCCATCTAGCAAAAATAAAGTGTAACGTGCATCTAACTGCTTGTACAGTCATCAGATCAACAAGAGATCTAGCATTTTGTTACAATTCTAATATTGTGGGAAAACGCTGACCCAAATAACTGACTGGGTCTGGAGCAGTGCTTGCATTCTATAGCTGTTTTTAATGGTCTGAATAGTGGTAACAAATCAACAATATGGATTTATGCTTCCAAAATGAAGAATAGCATAGGATTGGAAAATGGCAGTGATGAGCTGTGGAAAGCAACTAAACAAGCAGTTGAAATTGCTCTGAGGTAATATAAGACATAATAAGGTAATACCTGAGGTCAAAAATTAGTCCCAAGTAGGTTCCCCATTCAGCTGCAAACCAAGTTCATATCTATTTATTTTTACAGGCAAAAGTAAATAATTATCCAGCTCTGGTAGAATAAATGTTACAATGTTGAAAGGGCAGTATTTGTGAATGCATTTAAGGTAGTGCATTTTACAACTATATGTTGATTTGCTTTTCATAACTTGCTGGGTTCCAAAATATTCCTTCCAGGAATAGGAACAGCAGCCCATAACCTGGTTGTTGAGAACCACTACAGCAGAGCTACACCAATATTACATGTGCTGTGTTGGTTACCAGTTTGTTTCCAGATTCAGTTCAAGAACTATAAAGTGTTCTGTACATTTTTAAAGAAGGGGCCAAGATGCAGTGAGGGCTCTTACTGAAAGGTATGGAAGAAAAGGTGATTTTTGCCTACTCTATTTCCCTTTTGCTAAAGAGAAATCAATGAAAGCACTCATCTCATCTCTCTTTAGCAGGAATGTCCTTTGAGCAGAGTTCCATTTACAGAACTCAGGATCTAAGACAATGGCTACTAATAAAATCTTTCTATACTTGCCACTGTCCCTTTAAGTAAAAGAATTTTTCCTTTCACTTGCATACCCAGTACTTAATTCATTCAATTACTTAAAAGAACAGTCAACATTTCACAAATATGCCAAATAAAATATAAACAGCTCAAAGATCACTCAGATACAAAGTTGAGGTTACCAACTGACTCCCTGCTGTTGCTAAATAGCACTCCTGTTATTTCTGATATTTCTGCACCAGCTGGACCTACAGCATACATGGGCAGCCAAACACTTACTGCTCAATCCACATTTCATAAATGAAGGTGCACAAGATCATTTTATCTTGATGTATCACTAGCCTCTTAAGTGTCTCCTTACTTCATCCTAACTTTCAGGAAACCTTTGCTCTTGAGCATTCAAAGTTGGATTATTGCAACATGCTCTACTTGGGTCTGATCTTGAAACTTCAAGTGGTGAAAAATACAGCAGCCCATAACCTGGTAGTTGAGAACCGCTACAGCAGAGCTACACCAATATTACATGTGCTGTGTTGGTTACCAGTTTGTTTCCAGATTCAGTTCAAGAACTATAAAGCCCTACATGCAATGGCTGCCTATTCTAAAACACCATCAGACTCATGAGTAGGAATTCAAAGATATCTGATTTATTAAAGAATAGTATGCAGGATCACAGAGAAAGCTGAGAATGATGAAAGCACGCCAAATTCAAACTAAAAACCCTCAGTGCAAATGAAATCCCTCCCCCCATAGAATCTTCTCAAGTCCACAATCCCGGGTGCTCCTAACGGCTTCTGATGGTCCATGGGAAAAGTCCTTGAGCAGAGAAAATAACCCAAACACATTCCATTGAAATGAATTCAGATACAGAGCTTGGCACAAGGTCTCACAGCAGCTCCCTCCCAAAAGGAAACGTGCATCAGCGCCATGGCATGTGAAACATTACGATGTATAAACTACATTGAATCAGTGAACATGACACTACATGGCTTAGGTCCAGGTTACATACAGGATCATCTCCTTCAGAAGGAATCTACTTGATTCCATGCTTTGGGTTCCCCTCAACAGATCAAGGAGAATAGACCTGGGAAATAGTCTTTCACCAGCTGCCTTGTCATTGTAGAATATGCTGCCTCCTGAAATCCGTATAGCCTCCATGTTCCACAGATCTTTTTAAGTAAGAGCATTTGGAGATTAAGATATGCAACATGGGTTATCTTTAATATTTGTTTTTTCCATTTCCTTATCTTTATATTATTGTGATAATTATGTTAGGATTATTTTATGAGTTTTATTGGATGTTAGTTGCCCAGAGACTCTGGAGCTGAGTGAGATATAAGTGTTAGCAAATAAATAAATAAATATTATTTATTTCATTTGTATCTGTAATAATTTCTGATGCATTTGGCATGTGAGACAGTTTGTGCATATCTTTTTCTAATGCAGAAAGAAAACTGAAGCACTGAAGCATGTGGCTCACAGTACATACAGCAATTTTTACAATGTCTAAATTGCCCAAAATTTTTGAAAAACTGTATTTGGTAAGACTACTATGCTATCTGAAAACATTTAACTCTTATGCATGCTCATCCTTATACATTTTATTGCAAAGGACATCAAGCCACATGATAATGAATGAATTTCATTTGAATCTCACTCTATTCCATAGTTATATCTGAATCAAATGTTTACGTTTACTTTCACTGTTCCCTTCAGGTACATAATTTTGGGGCTCTGAATCAACACACATACATTTCTTTAATCTATCTTTTTTATTCTTGCACAGCATTTCATTTATAAGATGAAAACTTTAAATGGTTTACAGGTGTGAAGAACAAAGAGGCCGGAAAGCAGCTAGAACTGAATGGCGTATGCTGGAAAAATAAGCCAAGCCTTCTTTACCAGCTCCTCCCTGCTCACGCCAATCAGGTCTAGATCCTTTTGCTATCAGATGGAAATGACTGAGCTTACCTTTTTTCTGAGGGGGCAGTAGGCAGGATGTTATGGCTAGCTCGGAGGGGGTTTGTCCGGGCCTTCATACGAGCTCTCTGCAGCAGCTGCTTGGCCTGTTCATGCCTGGGGCTCAGCTCCAGCTCCTGGTTAGGAACAAAGACCCTGCAGGCAAGGCAACAGGGAACAAAGAGTGGTGGATTAGGAGGGAGGGGGAAAATAAGGATTAAGAGTGGTTTAACAGTGAGAGTGGCAGCATTGTGGAGAGACAATATAATTGTAGAGGCTGGATTTAGGGCTTCCACTGTAACCTGACTTAAAATAGGTGGTATTTTTCTTCGCCAATATATTCTTAAGCAGACCAGTAATCAGACATTAGACTAGCTAGAACATCAACTGTAAGAAAACTGTAGAGATGCCAAAGTGTTCAAGAAAGATCAATGCCTAAAATTAATAAAATAAATGTTAAGGCAGACATTCATTTTTTAAAAAGAGTAAAAGGTTGCACATGATAATAGTGTAAAGAGCTGTGTCCCATCCCATTATTGTTAGTAAAAAAGCAGAGGTAAAGATGGCCTGAAGTTGGCTTTGACTCCTTACGACAGCATCTGTGCAGCTTTCCTGGCACTGTTTACAGAAATGGTCTGCCTTGTTCCCCACACACGCACCCACGCACCCTTTTTTTTACCCCATCCCAGTCCCCCACCCAAATACTAACCAGGCTGACCCCACTTTCCCTCTGAGATCTGCCAGGGTCAAGTAGAGTAGTCATACACATTTTTAAACCATGAGAGGGGGACTTCCATCATGGAATTCTGCTAATGGCATAATGGTTGTAAACTGCTTCAGGATTTTTATAGCGAGAAACGGCATACATATATTTTAACTAAATAAACAAACAAAGCACTAACAAATTGTTAATGGGTAGAAATATTCTTTAGCAGGTATTTTACAGAGAGTACTGTATATGTCCACAACAGCCAACAGATGACTGAACACAGTACGTGATGCGTTTCTGAGGTCTGAGGGCTCTTAAGAGTACAGACATAAAATAGTAGTTAAAAGTGGGGGGGAAAATGGTTTTCCCACAGATAAATTGTAAAAGAGAACTTCTGAATCCTGCCTACTTCCGCATTTCCAAAAAGATATGACTTCTGTAACCAGCAAAATATAAACAACATAATCCATTATTTTCATTAAGGCAAATTACAATGTCTTTTTACAATTACAAATTTTCTTCAGGAAATTAATTCGTCTCCTATCAATATTGCCTCAGCCTTTTGTGTTCCTGAAATTTATAGGAGCTGATATTGCTGCTTCCTTAAACATTTGTTCTATAGTGCTTCGCTGTTCTTATCATGTGACCCATTTTTCTACCTACTGAGTTTACCAGCACACTCACTCAAACATTTCCCATTTGTCTTGATCATAATCTTCACAATTACTTTAATCGGCTTAGTGAGTCACTTCAGCTGATCTAAGCTTAACTCTTTCAGCCTAGAATGTGCATTGCACATGGAGGCTAGTAATATGCATACAGCTTGTTTTTTCAGGTCTTTCATACAGATGAAGCATGTCCCCAGTGATGTCCAGCAACCCATCTGAAATATCATACTTCCTTTAAAATACCTCAGACTTTGGGCCTAAAGAAAAAACCCCAATGAGATACTTTATGCATCCAGGAGTACCTGTTTATTTTTGTGTATTTATTTAATATTTAGCCTTTCATTCAGCAGCTCATGGTGGAATACATACATAACTCTCCTGTGATGTAAGTTGGGCTGAGAGAAAGAATGGACCAAAGCTGTGTCTTCCAGAAGGCTAACTGGGTGGGAGACTTAGCCTTATCGTCCCAAATAACATTATTCTGATAAAGCAAATTCTTTAGAAAATAAAGCATATAATGACACATTTTCCCCCAAACCACTTTACATTTCAGGTACCTGTATCAAAGCTCTTTCCAAAAAAAAAAAAAAGCACACAAGAGGCTCCAGCTTGTATTATGACTTGCTTTCTAGCTTCATTTATACTATCTAGGATTCCTACCTTCTTGAATTTAGTTTCAGAAAGCTTTGTTTTGTAGAGTCTATCTTTAGAATGATATATACAGTCCACCTTCCTTTTCTTAAGCTCTCAGACCAGAGACATACAGAAGTTACATACGTCATGCCCTTGTTTTACAAGAGTTTACCTGATTTCCCCCTCCCTCCTTGTGGGGGGAGGGGATCTCTCCATTTTTACACCTTACTTACGCTGATCACCAGGAGGCACCATACAACTGGTTTTGTCCTGACTTGGGACTCATCAGGCATACGTAGCCACAGATCTATCTATGGGGCTCAAATCCTCTACTGGGAATTGAACTCATAGGCCATTGCACTGTAGATTACTTCCTTGTAGGGATTCAAGAAGAGAGAAAGAAACAATCAAAGATCTCTCCAAAGGCCTAACCCTCTCTGCAGCACTGCACTGCTGATACGTATGCTCTATTAACTTTGGGTTTGGTGTTGGGTTTTTTTCCCAAAGAGATAAGGAGAAGATCAAGCAATTTGGTCAAATTTCTGGAATTGTTTTCTATATGAAATGAATCTCCAGGTCCCTTTTGTCCTCTCCTTTTTCTTTTTAAAATATATATATTTGGATATTATTTTATTAGCTCTGTCTTGCTCTCTTTATTTAGTTTGGCACAATAAAGTACTTTCTAAAGGTTTGTATCTATTGAGCATTTGTGCATGTATGAGTCTTTGACTCAGTTGTGACTCCCAGCCACTGCCTGATAAGTCCCGGCAGTTTTCTTGGCAAGATTTCAGAAGCGTTTTGCCATGGCCTCCTTCCTAGGGCTGAGAGAGGGACTGGCCCAAGGTCACCCAGCTGGCTTTGTGCCTAAGACTAGAACTCATGGTCTCCCAGTTTCTAGCCTGGTGCCTTAAGCACTGCACCAAACTGACCCTGATCGAACATTTAGGATGAACTTTATATAAAATTTCAAAAATATTTTGGAACTGATCTCTCTGCCTTTTAAATTGGACATTTTCTTCTTTTCAAATGCCCTATTTGATGACAAAGTGGATCAGGTATATTTGATTTGTATTTTGTATATATATATATATTGCAGCTTCAATTATATGTATAAAAAATAAGGTGCATACTTGCACACACATTCATACATGGGAACATGCTGACCTGTGTGCTAAGAACTTCATGCATTTCTTCTGGATGATTGGGAGCATCTAAAATAAATATGTTTATGTTTATTACACATTAATTTCTAACCCGTATTCTTTTTGCCTCACTTTTTTTCCCCTCTAGCCCTGCTCTGCCCTGCTCATTTTTGAGTAGGGCCTATGGCATGCCATGCAAAATAGAACATGACCCATCACAGGAATGGGGCAAGTGATTAAATCTATTTTGCAATGTTACAACCCAAGTACAAAAGGTGAAGCTTGCACTGTAATAACATGACACAGATCTTGTTATTCCCTCATCTTTGTGTTTAGGAATGGACAACTATACATGACTCTAAACACAAAAAGTTTGCTTCCTTCAGGCCTACAGAATGATTTATCATTAGAATTGATGTAGAATAATAATTCAAGAAGTCATGATTCAAATTTTGCTTTAGCCATAAACCAGCTATTGTGGCATTTGGCAAGCCATTACTTCTAGCCTCAGCCCTCCACAGCAATAATTTTTGGATAATGCTGACCTAGAGTGATATACAATATTACATACTGAAAAGATCTGCACCTGCAAGCTCACATGATTATCAGTGACTAAATGGGCCTCCCAAATGAGGTCATTTATGCATTTTCAGAATTGGTTCCCAGAGCTGGCAAAGGACCCACCTCTATCTTCAGGGTCCTTCCTGGAGAAGAGGAGTAATCTAGAATGTGGGTTGTGTCGTTCAGACTAGATTTATTTATTCTGAATGAGGTTATCCTGGGTGACCACTCTGGCCAATTCTCACCATGTTCAGATGGTAAACTTTCAACCACAGATTACAGTGTAATTGTTTATAGTATGGTCTCCAAGTCTATCCATCCAGAAATTTTAGCCAGATCTGAGAGTGATCACCTACCTTTAGTATTAGAAGGTAGTTCCCAAATGGTACCTCATGAATCTCTCTGAGATACCATCCTAATGGAATTGCTGAAATCCAGATCTGTGAGGTTAACGTGGAATGGGCAAATCAGAGAAGAGATAGTTAACAGGCATAAGTCAACATTCGTCATTCCTTATTGCTATCCTGGAAAGTTGTGGGACCTCAAGCTTGAAGGAAGGTAGTGGCTTGGTATAACAAGTCAAATCAATCTTTATTATGGTCATAGACCAGCACAATCCCTGCTGCATAGCACCCTCCCTGCCCAAGCTCCTTGACCTCACTGCAGGGTTGGCGGTGGAGTTTCCCAAGCTTATGGTTCTGAGAGACTTCAACCTGCCTTCCCTGGGAGTGGGATCAGAGGTAGCTCAGGAGTTCATGGAAAACATGACTTCCATGGGCCTGTCCCAAGTCATCCAGGGCCCAACTAGGAATAGTGGTCACACTCCTGATTTGGTGTTCTTGCTGGAGCATTGCTTATGTGATCTGCAACTGGTGGACCTATCTTCGGTCCCCTGTCATGGTCAGATCCCGCCCTGGTGGCTATGAGCTCCTCTAGGGCCACACCCCTCCTCAGGGAGGCAGGACCTGTTAGATCGGTCTACCCCTGGTGACTGATGGACCCAGTTGAGTTTCAGAGGGAGCTAGGGGTTATAACTGAGGATCTGCTGTGTAGTCCTGCTGAGACCTTGGTTGCCGCCTGGAATAGGAGGGTGACTGAGGCTCTAGGCAGGATTGCACCCATGCAACCTCTCCTACCTGTGGACCTCGTCGGGCCCTGTGATATATGGAGGAACTGAGAGGAATGAAATGGATCAAGAGATGTCTAGAGCGTTGCTGGTGGAAGACGAAGAAGGAATCCAACCGAACATGGGGGTAAGAGCTGCTATTAAAGCCTACCTTGTGGTGATTCATGCGGTGAAGAGGCAATACTGCTCCACACAAATTGCATCTGCAGATAATCACCTGGTGGCTTTCCTTCTGGGTAAGGAGGATTCAGGGGGTGTACCTGCAGGGGCATGCTGAGGAATGTGCAGATTTTCTGACAGATAAAATCACTCAGATTCGTTCCCTGTTGGATGCCAGTGTGGATAATGGTCTGGTGGAGATGTCTGGGGTAGGTTCTTGCTCAGTTATCTGGGAACACTTTGACCCTGTTGCTCCTGAGGAAGTGGACAGGGTCCCAGGGACTGTGAGCTCGGCCACTTGTGTGTTGAATCCATGTCCCTCCTAGCTAGTAAAAGCCTCCCGGGAGGTGACGTGTAGGTGGGTACTGGCAGTGACTAATGCATCTCTGGAGGAGGGGGTTGTGCCCCAGCCTTTTAAAGAGGCTGTGCTTTGCCCCCTCCTTAAGAAGCCATTGCTGGATCCCACCCTGATGGACAGTTTTTGTCCTGTTTCCAACCTCCCCTTTTTGGGGAAGGTTGTTGAGAAGGTGGTCGCACTGCAGCTCCAGAGAATCCTGGATGAGACAGATTATCTGGACCCCTTTCAGTCAGGATTCAGGCCTGGATATGGGACAAATATTGGTCGTGCTTTTCAGTGATCTCTAGCAGGAGCAGGATGGAGGGTGTGCAACCATCCTGGCTCTACTTGACCTCTCAGCAGCTTTTGATACCATCAACCATGGTATCCTTCTGGAGCGGCTTCGGGGGTTGGGGTTGGGGGGCACTGTGTTGTCCTGGTTTACCTCCTTCCTCCAGGGCCATTTCCAGTCAGTGATAATCAGGGACGAGAGGTCCCACCCTCAGCCCCTGCTTTGTGGGGTGCTGCAGGGATCGGTGCTCTCTCTGTTCCTGTTTAACATCTACATGAAGCCACTGGGTGAGATCATCTGTCACCATGGGGTGAGATATCATCAGTGTGCTGATGATACTCAGTTGTACATCTTTGCCCATGTCAAGCGATGCCACAACCACCCTCTTCCAGTGCCTGGAGGCTGTTGAAGTCTGAATAGGGAGCAACAGGTTGAAGTTGAACCCTGACAAGACAGAATTGCTGTGGGTTCAGGGCTCTCTGGTTTCCAGAGAATTACCATCTTTGTTCTTGGATGGGGCTGCACTGCCCCAGACAGACCCTGTGTGTAACCTGGAGGTTCTCCTGGACTCACAACTACTGCTTGAAGAGCAGGTGGCAGTCATGGCCAGGAGAGCCTTTGCACAACTTCGTGTTGTGTGCCAGCTACACCCATTCCTGGACCAACAGGCCCTTCTCACAGTCACCCATGCCCTAGTCACCTCCCATTTGGATTATTGTAATGCGCTCTACACAGGGCTGCCCTTGAAAAGTATCCAGAAGCTTCAGTTGGTCCAAAATGCAGCAGCCCACATAGTTTTGCACAAGCCTAGACTTGCCCATGTGTCACCTCTTTTGTGGGAGCAGCATTGGTTGCCGATTTGCTTCTGGGTCCAATTCAAGGTGCTGGTTATAACCTTCAAAGCCCTACATGGCTGGGGCCAGGTTATTTGCAGGACTGCCTTTCCCCAGTTACAGCCACCTGGCCCACCATAGTGGGGAGGCAGGGCATGTTGCAGGTCTCTTCAGTTAGGGAGATACTGTACATCTAGTGGGATCAAGGAAAAGGGCCTTCTCTGTAGTGACTCCCTCCCCCTTTAGAACATCATTCCACCAGATATACAGTAAGATTGGCCCCCTCCTTGATCCTGTTCCAGAAGGCCCTGAAGACATGGTTTTGTCAATGGGCCTGGGGACCTCACGCTGCTTCGGAGCCAATCAAGTGGCTGGTATGAATGTGTTTACTGCCACTTGGGGGTATCTATAGTGTTTTTATGGTTTTTAATTCTGTAAGCCACCCGGAGTCGACGTGTGTGAGTTGGGCAGCCTTATAAATCTGTTTAATAAATAAATAAATAATAATTGATATGACAAGTTGGTATAGAGTCTACAGCCATATGTCACAAAGAAAAATCTCAAAGCAGCCAGCAGGACTATTTTAATAAGAGGTGGTTTGATGCATAATGGCCAAAAATGACCTGATCAATGCATTCATCAATCATAAAAAAGATCCTTCAAACAGCTCTAGCAGGGCTATAATGGAAAACCAAAAGAAATATATCTTTTGAATAAGACAAAAGAAGTTGGCAGCAACAGCAGGATGGCATCACCTGATATAGGCTGTAAAGCTGAAAGACTTCTCAATTTTCTGGCAATTCACCATGAACCACATAGACACAAGCCTGTCTAGATTGGCATGTTGAATACCAGTGGATGCATGGGGGTGACTCTTCCAAGCCTTATATGATGCACTGGATTTATTTAATTAATTCATATGATTGGCCATTTGCCAATGACTCTGGGCAACTAATGAGGGCTAAAAACATCCAGTAACGAAAATGTTAAAACAATGAAACATAATAGGGTACAACTATGCCAGGGACCAGACAATTCACAACATACAGTGGACTCATTTGATTTCCTGGTCCAGTGTCTGGGGGAAGAACCAGGTTTGCAGGGCCTTATTAAAGCAGCTTCATCTATCCCCAGAAGCAGAATGGTAATCAGTGCAGCTCATGTAGCAGAGGTGTTACATGGTGAAAAGGAATGTTGACCTGTCCTTGGAAATGGGGAAGGAATGGACAAACTATTAAGGGAAGACTTTCAGAGAGGTGACTAAGGAGTGATGGTAAGAAGGGCCCACAATCCAGGAATGGGTAGAATTGGCATACAAGATGGATTTGTATAAAGACCCTCCTAGCCATGGCTGCCAATTGGTCTTCCAGCAGGATTCAGAAATCTAGGAGAATGCCCAAATTGTGCATGAGTTCTGTCAACCCCATCCAGAATTAATGGAGGAATATCTCTGGAGCTGGGCAGCCCCCAAACCGATAGCACTTGGCCTTCCTAGAGTTGAACCTAAGCCAGTTCATCCCCATTCAGAGCCCCATAGCCTCCAGGCACAGTGATAGAAACTGATGGCATCACTTGATCGGCCCAGAGTTGAGATGTAAACTGGGTATCATCACCAAACTGATAATACCTAAGCCTGTGTCATCAGATGACCTTGCCCAACAACTTCATATTAATAGGAGTGGAGAGAGAGAGTTAAGCCCTGAGAAACTCTACACTGCAAGGGCCTAGGGCTAGATCTCTTCCCCTCACTAATATCTTCTGGAACCAGCTCTAAAGAAGGAGAAGAATCACTTCGACAATTGTGCCCCTCCCCTTGCAATTCCTTGAGCTGGTCCAAAAGTACACCAATACTTACTGAAAGCTACCAAGAGATAAAGCAGGGCCAGAGTGGATGCACTACCTCAATCTTGAACTTGCCAAAGATTATATACCTGTGTGATCAAAGCCACCTCAATACTATACCCAGGCCTGAAGCCCAACTGAAAGGGGTCCAGATAAATCTGTTTCCCCCAGGGTCCTCTGAAGCTGAGCCCAATGCCATTCTCTACAACCTTCCCACCAAAGGGATCACTGCCTCTTTAAGAGCCAGTGGCACGACTCCCTCACTCAAGGCTGAATTCACCACCACTTGGAACCAAACAAGCACATGTCTCCCAAGAGGACTTAACCAACCAGGAGGGACATGGAGCTAATAAATAAGTGGCCATCCTCACAGCCTCAAGGACCCTATTCATTTTCTTGAGACTTACAGGCTCAATCTCTTCCTAAATAAATGGCTAGACTATACATCTGTCACCTCAAAAAGACGTGCACAGCCAAAGTCCAACTGAGACCAGGTCCAAGCAATTTTATCCAGCAGATGGCTAGAAGAATCTTCACAGTGGCTCTGCAGATGCTCTTCTGATGAAGATGATGTTCTTTATCTGCAGATATCCCTATCTCATATGTATTATTATATGATCTTCAGTGCTTGGCCTACGGCTTCACTAAAGCAAAGCAACTGATTAATTAGCTAAAGTAGGGGAAAGTCTTTGGTAATAATTATGTCCCAGAAAAATCAATTAGGACTACTATTGACTGGTGGACCCCTAGTTCTTACATCTGCATGAATCTACATTGACAATATAGTGCATGACCCCAGAAGATTAGGATGTTGCAATAGTTGTCCCTACTTTCAAAAATGGAGAAAAAAGCAAGCTGGCAAATTATAGGCCCTATACCTTCTAAATATTATCAGCAAATTATATGCAAGGTATTTATACTGGAAGTTCTGTGATTGTACAGAATGTGAGCATATTTTAGAAGATGAGCAGATGGCTTCAGGGAAGATCTACAACATATCACTGGTTGATTCTGCAGCATTTAGCAAATAAATATACAGTACCTGGGACACCAATTCACAACTCTGTTGATTTCAAATTTGATTCTACCTCTAGAAGCTCCGGGAAAAGCTCAAAACTTTCACCCTAACAAACATTTGCTGTTATTAATGACCAAACTGTATTAGGACACAAGTGTCAGAATTAGACAAAATAGTGCAGGGCAATTGGCTGGGTCAATTCCAACTCTGAAAGCAATGAGGCAAGGCTTGCAACTCTATGGGGCTCGAGTGGGACTTGGTTCCAGTTTCACTTCCCATGAAAATGTGCAACCTGGCTTTGTAAGAACCATTTTTCTGACTCCAAGATGTGTTCTGAATGCAGCCCTAAGAATGGAGGTAGAACTGCTTGGAATAGAGGCCAGAGTTTGGCAAGCAATTCTATTCATCTAGCTTAGCTGTTTATTTATTGAAATAATTCATATGGCCACCCATCTCACAACAATGACTCTGGGTGGTAAACAGGGATTAAAAACAACAGCTACAACAGCAATCTATGTCTAAGTTATAAGATAGTATCTAAAATTATATAAAATGTGGTAACATTTAAAATTATAAAAATGTGATGGTGTAATGATTGCCTATTCTGACATACTCAGCCTCACAAGCAGGTTCTTAATGAAAACTGGTTTATTGAAAGAATAGTGTGCAAATACAAAGAAAGCTGAGAATGACCAAAAGCGCGCCAAATACAAACTAAAAACCCTCGCTTCACTCCCGATCCTGCCCCTCGCCCCAGCATAGCAACCACCCCCTCCCAGGTGTTGGTAACCGTTACACATCAGCCTGGGAAAGTAACCTTGAACACATGCAATAACCCAAACATACATTCCACAGTAACAGTAAGGAGATTACAGCCCGGCAGGGCTGAAATTCTCCTCCCCGCAAAGGACAGATACGGATCAGGAAAATTGACATGCAAAACGTTACGATGGACCCAGACCATTGGAACGATGAACATGACAGATGGTATCTAAAATTTATGTAAAATGTGATATGTAAAATTACCAAAAAAACAACAATATCTAAGATTATATAAAATACATCTGTGTAGCAGAAACTTGGCCCATCAGGGTCCAGCAGATCTTACATGCTGCTGCACAAAACCAGCCACATGTGCTGTAATAAAAGGCAATTCATCTATGAGCAGCATCTGGGCATAGGCCTAGTCTGAGCAACCAGGGTATCTGCTGATCAGAGGGAGGATAGATCTGGTTCAGGTGTCTCTGTAAAAGGAACAATGAAGAAGGACATGTTCTGTGGTTTCTACCTCTCCAGAATCACAGGGGCAGAGCCTTTCAGCTCTCAATTAAATATAGAGTTCTGATTATCTCCTAGGATTAGATATACCAAAGAAAGCAATAAGGGTGAGTGAAAGATTAGAAAACAAAGTAAGTTGTGCCCTTCAGACCAACAATCTCTCTCTGTTTACCAAGCTACCCAAGTATGGCCTGAAAGAAGACAGACATTTTTTTCTGCATATTATTTTGATAAATACATATTCAGGGCAAATGCCAAGCAGAGAAAGTTCTAAAATATGTTGGTTGTAATGGCTATTGTCATTTAGAAAAACACCTCTTGCCCTAACAGAGCAAAGAAAAACCCATAGCTCCTAAGCTTAGTCGAAAGTTGGACTTTGAAGAAGCAGGATAGGAAGCATCTTTTGGTATTGGAAGACTCCTGAGAATACTGTGGACAGCCAAGGAAAGAAACAAATGGATCATCGAACAAATCAACCCAGAGTGCTCACTCAAGGCACAAAGTACCAGGCTCAAATTATCCTACTTTGGACACATTATGCAAAGACTGGAGAAGGCTCTAAAGCTGGGAAAGGTGGAAGGAAAAAGACAAAGAAGGGAACCAGCAGCAAGGTGGATATTCAATTACAGTGGCAATGGGTGCACCACCGGAGGACCTGGAAGATCAGGTTTGGTACAGATCATCATAGAGAAAATCTATGTGGTCAATAGGAGTCAAAAATGAGTTGATGGCACATAATCAGTCAATCAATCAATCAATCAAACCTTAGCTTAGTAGCTCTGGAATCTTACCGGTAGCCTTCAGAATCCCGTAACGAGACACTAGAATCCCAGTCTCCATCATTCAGCAGAGTCTCTGTAATTAAGTGACAAGAGAAATGTGTAATTAATTTTGTAAGCTTTATTCACAAGAAACATAGCAGGACATTAAACAGATACTGTTTGTTTCAGTGTTCTTCAGTGTCAACATATTTTATCCATTTGTTCATGTGAATGTGGACCTAGTGATCTTTCTGGTCATCCACCGCTCAAAACTTTCCTTACAAAGGAGGTATTTGCCACCAACAATAATCATTTAAATCATTTATTTATTCCTTCTTTAAGATAAAGGGGGGAAAAGAAAAAATAAAGCACAAAGTAGATAAACAGGGAATGTATAAACCTCATAGAATTAGGTTACAATGTTCCATATTCATTAATTAAATTGAATATACTATATCATTTTAAAAACTAGAGATAATTGCAAAATCAAGTAATATATAAATATCAACAGCTATAGTCAATACAGTATAAATAAAAAATGAGAGTAAGTTCTGTCTGAGAAAAAGATTTTAAGGTAAAGAGAAATGCAAATTTCATATGTGGTACAAACTGGTATATGAAGTTATAACCCAAAAATTGTTTCCCAGTTAAAATCTTATCAGATTTACTTGTGATATACAAAGTTATTTTTAAATATTGAGGCATGCTCCCACAGCTAAATTAACCGTTCTTCTGTAGTAGGAATTGAGCATACTTTTCAACAGTAAATGTAGAGTATCCTTGTAGCGGTTACCATATACAAAACTAATTCAGTATACTTTGTGGGAATGTGAGATTTAGTAATATGTAATAGAAAAATAAAAGGGTTGAAATTCAGCTTTTAGAATGTGTTTCATTCTGTTATTAATAATTTCCCCCAAATTGTTGAACTTTACAATATTGCTATCATATTTGGAAAAATAATCCAACCCAACCATTACAGTTTCAAAAACTTTACAGAATAAAATGTCAATTTCAGCAATCCATGCTGGAGTAACATACTAACAGTAAAAATGGGATACCCGTCTTTCTTCCCTTAGTATAATATTGTGTGAGAAATTAATATTCTTCTTCCACTGACATTCCTATTGTGGCACATCAAATATTGTATCTAACTTCTGCTTCCTTTTAATCATATACTCTTTAACTTGTACAGTTTCTGAGCTATATTTCACCAACAATTTATAAATAAGGTCCAGACATGCACCAACATTTGTGTTACTAAGTTTTCAAATTCAGTCAAATCTCTAAGTGTTGCCCCTTATTTTTGCAATTCCTGCTTATTCGCAAGATATCAAAATTGGTCCGGTGGCTCTGACCATTTTGAAGAGTGGGTCTCAAAAGAATTTATCTTTGCCTTATTAATAATCAGATCTTACAGGCTATATGATTTGTTGCCTCTCCACCGAGTATCTATCCCAAACTTCTAAAACTTCTGCTTATTATTGCAGAAAAAAAAAAGAGCTTGGTAACACCATTTCTGACTAACAAGTTTTATTAAAAGGCATGAATATTCATAAGCTGCAGTTCACTTCATCAGATGCACAGTGATGATGCCTTTTAATAAAATGAATTACAGAATGAATTACAGAAAATGGTCTGACCATGTAATGAGAACAGATGTATCATTAGACTACCAACTTCCCCATGGAAATTATTAGAGCTGTTGATACTTTGAAAATTATTCAGAAGTGCTTCAGACCTTGCAGGATTCCCCTTGTAAAGCAGTCCAACTTTTTTTGGGCTACCATGTGCCTTCTTTAAGGCTTGCATAAGAACCTGGAAAACATTGGGCTGTTTGAATGAATAGGAAAGAGGTGCTGTTGTCATGCTTGGACATGGGCCGAAGCATGCACAGTCTTCAATGGTATGAATTGAAATGTAGTGCAAGTATCAAATTAGATAGAACATTGCATGTGAATTGCCAGCCATGCCAATAAATCAAAATTCAAACAGCAGTTCACATTTCTACTCACTTGCTTCCAATATCAGATCTAAAAGTTTCACTCAAATTATCTCCCTGATAACTTCAGTTATAGAAACTCTCTTGCGCACTTACATATACATGTGCTGCCTGTTAGAAAGAGTTGGAGGATTTTAACTAATTATTAATATTTCCAAGTATTCCCTAAATAACATGAGTAACAGAGAGATGCAGAGAAATGTCAGGATGCAAGTTCATAATGTGCATGTGTGGCCCCTTCCTTTCCTTACCCTCTGAGTTTAGAACCAATCATGTCAGTTTTTTTTTTAACGCAGGGATAGGGGTGGGATTGGTCAGGACCACAATGAAGATGTAATTAGTGTCACATTTCTTTGCTACAGTCCCATAGAAACTCTATTACTATTATGAATGGATGTAAGGAACGAAGAGTGGAACACATGAGAGAAGCTCAAATCCAAGGCAAAATGGCCTGCCTCCCTTGATTTTGGTTTCATCATCAGATTTTACTTTTCCTTCTCTTGGAGATGCAGGGAAAGGGGTTAAAAATCCCAAGTTTAGATCAAAACCTGAGACTGGGATAACCTAAACGATGAAATATGCAAAAGGTTTGGAGAAAGAGCTGCAAAGATCAAATGGAAAGGGAAGGAGAGATGTGGTTATGTTATAGATTATCTGCTGTCAGAATACTTTCTGAGACATTTTATCACCTACCCAAGTTACAGAGATATTTCAATTTTTATCACCCCATTTTCATCACATAAACATACCATTATTAGGCCCATCTTTAAGGTCTGGGACTTCCTTCCTGTAACTATTCAGAGTATGTGGGTCCCGTGAATAATGGCTATTCAGTTGTGATGTGCTCAGCATCTCCTGCAACATAGACCGGTTTCTTTCCACTCTCTCTGCTAAAGACAAAGTACTGACATTGCTGCTGCCACCACCAAGACTATCCCAGCTCTCCGTTCTCCAAATCCTCCCAGCTGGTGCCATCTCAGAGGTGTCATTCTTGTTCATAGAGGAATTGCCTTCAAGCTCCTTAGGCCAAATTAGATGGTCTTCTCTGCCATCTGTTTCTTCAGAAGATTTCAGGGTAAAGGAAAGGTCTGTTGAAGAGCCAGTTCCACAAATGGCACTTAAGGATGCTTTTTTCATGGTGCTTCCTAACGAGCTCTTTTTATCTGGCATGTTTTTTCCTGGGAGCCTCCTAAATTCTTTTGGTGAGCTCATGCCTGTTGGTTCTTCTGTTGCCATAGGTTGTGTTTGAAGATCATTGATGTATGGATGTGGAAGGATTGTTCCCTGAGATTCCTCCTGCATCTGATGTGGATAGTCAGTGCTGTCCAGCAGCACATCTGTCAAGTAAGTGCGGATCTGAGCTTGTGGCTCCACTACTGCATTCTGAAGAGCAGGCTCTGTTGGTGACTTTCCCTTCCAGGCTTTAGCCTTCTTTAGAGAAGCCTCTTCCTGAGGTGTTGCTTCAGTTTGCCTGTTCATGAGGTTCCTCTTCTCTTTCAGAGCTTTAACCTTGGACTCCAAAACAGAGGTGGACTTACTTATAGACCATTTCTGTCCCACTGGAATCCAGGTTGGCCCACTGAGAGAAAAATTGTTTACATGTTCAGGGCACTTGTCAGGCTCTTTGGATCTAGAAGTATTTTTAACACACTGCTTTATGCAGCCCTTTCTTTTTTCAGTAGAGAAATTTCCCTCCATGGTCTTGTGTCCAGCTGGTAACAAACCTTCTGGGGGGAAAACAAAAACTGTTTGAGCAAAAACCTGCTTGCTTGGCTTGGGAACATTTTCCACAGATAATATCTGCTAGAATGGCTGACACCTTCTGTCTGGGGAAAGACCTTTGTTCAGAGCTGTACACTAAAAATATGAGTACTTCTCAAAGTATGCAAAGTTCTGCACAATATAATCTGACCTTCTGCAGTTTTAAGCAAATTTACAAATTTCATTAATTGTGTACACTCTATTCTAATTTCCTTAAAGAATGAGAAGGGAAAAACTTGTGGTGCACTAAAGCCCTCTCTCATTACTGCTGTCAAGAATGCATCTATTACACGCTAAAATAATTAAATAACTACATTAACCTAATCCATTTTTTGGCCAAGAAAATCTGAATTTTACAATCTGTACAGCTTATGCAAATTAAAAGTTACCAATTTTGCATGTTTACCTTGCATACTAATATTTTACCTAGTCTTTTCTGAATCTGCTAATCATTTGGAAGAACAAGAGGTTTTGCAGGGCCCTAAACTCTTCCCATATTCAGCTCTCACACTCCATAACCAAGCAGGCATTGTTCCAAGTATATATCTATAGTTACTGAAGCAAGTATGCATCTGTAGTTACTACATTACAAAAGCTTGCTTCTGGCCATTGGACACAATGCCTTGGGCCACAGTATTATAAGGTAATTTGGAATTAAACAGATTCATTCATAGGTAGAGTGGCTTGGAAGCAAGATGTTTGAGATGCCTTGGGATTAAATATGTTTACCAGCTCAACAAAGGGTGTTATTGGAAAAAGGGTAAAGAAAGCATGCCCTCAAGCATATTCCAGAAGCAATGTGTGAAAGTATGGAAGTGACGCAGAGGAGGCAATGCAGAGAGAAGACTGCTTTATAGGAATTCTACTTAATGATTAAAAATAAGGGCCCGACTCCTGTAAATATGACCTGGCCCAGTGATAATTTCAGCAGCTCTGCCTCTGGAGCCAGGCTGCCTTCCAAGGAAGTTCCAGGGGATATTTGCCTACACCCAAATTAAGCAAGACGTCAACCGTCCTAGCACTAGCGAGACTCCTTTTTCTATCAAATACTGCAAAATTATTGGTTTAACACTCAACACCTTTTGATTAGAGAGCCCACTGAGCTCAAATCCTTGATTTATAAACTGCTGGGACACCCTCCTTCCAATGCTTACCCAAATTTTAACTAGGGGAAAACTTCTCCATGCACTTAGCAAGAAAAGAGGAGCAGATAAAAGGTTTCAGTGGAAGAGCAACAACGTTACCACGTCCTAAGAGGACCAAGAGAGATACTTACCCAGCTTTCTGAAGTTCCTTCTGGGGAGTGGGGTGTGGGGGTGTGGGGAAGAGAAGCAGGGTACGAGTGCCTGTTCCTGAAACCCACCTTCCTGGGAAGACATCTCTCCTAGGTCCATCCAAGCCAAAAAGGGTTGTGAGAATGGCAGCCCATTTCTCAGAGAATAGATACTGAAAAAGGAGCCTGTTCAGTTAAACCTCGTTAATTCTTAGGAAAAAAGAGAAGACTTTCTTCTAGCTTGCTCCTTCCAGCTTTCCGAGGCGCAGATCATCTTTTCAAATTAATATTGCGGAGCAAGATATGTTTTCTCCTGCTTTCTTACGACCCAAGCTATGATCGCTCAAGCTGCTCATTAGAAAAAGCGCTTACAATCCTGGCAAGAGGCCTCAAAGCTGCATTTGAAGCCAAGAGCAAGCAAGAGCAGAGCAGCTTAAGCCTCCAATCCTCAGTGGGATCTACGGCTCTGCCAAAGTTCAGCTGGAGTCATCCAAACCAGGAGAGCCCTGTTAGGCCTCAGCCTGTCTTTAGGAGCAGAAACGCTTCCTGCAGGGGTTTTTGGAGCGTCACATCCCTCACAGATTGCTAGATGCACAGAAAGGAAAAGGAGGGGTAACGCCTCTGCCTGGAGTTAGAGTAACTCTTCTCAGCAGCAATATGACCTCTCCTCCCACTTTCTCCCCACCCCTCCCCCTGCTTTTTCCAGCCAGCCAGCTGTATACAAGGAAAGCCTTCGCCTTGGGAGCCAGGACAGGCTTTTGGCTGCTGGAAGCTGCATACCAGGGAATCCAACCAACAATCACTCCAGCTAACCACAAGAACAGGCTGCTCCCAAAGCCTTGCCTGTTTAGCGGGGCTCTGAGTTGCCATGGCTACGGCTCAGTGGAGCCGTCCAGCAGGAGGAGGGCTGGGGTGGGGAAAAAGCTCCAATGTGGCCCAGGGAAATTTCATTCAAATATATTCCCGTGACTTAACTGGCCAGAGAACATTCTTAACAAATTTACGGTATGTAACTCTATACTCCAAGGCCCAATCTCTTTCCTAGTCCTCCGAAGAGCATTTTGAGGAAGAGAAGAGAAAGCAGACAGGAGGCAGAGAGGGGAAGTTAGTTCATCTCTGGGTGCTATTCAGGAATTCCCCTTTGTTTAGCTTCCATTTTTTTGTAAAGACCTGGCTAGAATTTTAAACACCTTCAAAGATTTAGAGGGGCAACAGGATGTAGAGGCAGTTTTGCAGAGAGGAAAGTGAACTTAATACATGTAATGAGCCTCATACACATATTTAATTTATATGCAATATATACCATGAGATGTGCTAGATGAGAAGTAGAAGAAATGGGATTTCAAATTGCTGGGAAAAACCAGATATGCTGATGCCACTTCCAGAAAGACTTAAAAGATCTCTTCTGGAAAGTTAAAAAAAGAGAGAGAGAGAGAGAGGGCAAAAGGTAGTCCATTCCTCAACACAAATAAATAAATCAAAAACTAAATCAAAAACAACCCCCAAGAAAATGTCAGTAGACAAAGCCAACCCAGTGCACATAGGAGAAGTAGCCTTTCGGTGGAGTCTGAAGACCTGGTCATGCCTCCTCACTTGGGGCGGAGAGGGGAATAGATCTACATGGGGATGGTTGCTATAGACCACTCCTCCCACACTTGGACTGTTTTAGACTCTTTCGCCACCTGGATTCTTTATTTTTACCTTTATTTATATTCTTTATTATTGTATTTTTATACTGTGTATTTTATGGTTGTTGTTTTTAATCGATTGTTGTAAACCGCCCAGAGTCCTCCTATGGGAGGGGACAAATTAGATAAATAAATAAATAAATAAATAAATAGGAGAAGTGGTTGAAGTGGTAACAGACTTTTATCTGAGGCTCAAAAGTTCATAGGGATCATGACTGTAGCCAGGAAATAAAGAAATGTCTGTTATTTGGGGAAAAGGCTACGGCAGGTCTAGACAAAATATGAAAGTGCAGAGATATCACACTGACAACAAAGGTACGTATTGACAAGGCTATGGTTTTCCCAGTTGTAGCATAAGACTGAAAGTTGGATAAAGAAAAAATTACACCATGGGACTTGAGAAAATTGTTGAGAATACCTTGGGCTGCAAGAAGAACAAATCATTCAGTACTAGTGACATTAAACCAGATTTCTCCCAGGAAACACTACTAAATGAAGCTAAAACTTAGATATTTTGGATTTGCAATGCAAAGGCAAGAGAAGATCCTGATCTGGGAAAATAGAAGGCAATTGAAAGAGAGTCTGACAGAAGGTTTCTACATTAGATTCTACCATTGATGACACAAGCATAGGCTTACAAAAATTCAAGAAGAGTTACTAATAGACAATTCTGGTGAAATATGTCCATGGGTCATGAAGAATTGGAAGCAGCTGAATGACAACAATACACAAAACTCTGAGACTTCATTTCAAATAAAAGTGTAGTGCTCTGAAACAACCTAGGCTTGTTTATATAATACAACACTAACCTTTTTCTAAAATTTATAAAGGAGCAGGCATTTATCCGTAACATCTTAATTTGGGATCTCTTTGCAAAGAAAATCTGAAAATCTGTTAAAACTGCTTATTTTGAAAGCAATATCAGGCATGTAAATGGAAAAGAAAGTTACATTTGTGTATGGAACTCTTAAGAGTACAAGCTGGCATGTCTTGGACTTGCCCTGAGGAACTTACAATGAAAAATGAAAGATAAATGAAATTACTGAGAAAGGGAAGTGGGGGTGAGAGTATTCAGGAGAGAAATAATGCATTTGGTTCAGCAGCACAAACTTAGACTAGGTACCATTCAGTCATGCGTATTGGGGTTGTTATGCAAAAGGTCTATTAGCCTTCTAGTGAAACCACAGCAGAGACAAGATTCAAATCAAGGTCTTCATGATTCATACTGAGCTTCTTCTCCATGTCTAGATATCTAAAATATAGGGGATAATAACCAAACATTAGATACTTGTTTGAGTTGGGGGTGTTCCTTGAGCATCCACTATCTCTGGATGGGAAGGTAGCAGTTACGGCAAGGGATGTGTTTGCAGTATGGCCAGAGTACCAACTGTGACCTTTCTCAAGCCAATCAGACTCAGCAATGGGTACCCATGCCTTGGTTGCAACCTGCCTTGACTACTGCAATATACTTTACATTGGGCTTTCCTTGAAAAGTGTCTGGAAATTGCAGTTGGTGCAAAATGCAGGACAAGGCACAGAGCTGACAGCTGCCTGCACTGAATGATCTGTGCTGGCTATTAATTGCTTGTAAGGAACACTTTGAGATGCTTGTGTTAATCTTCAGAATTCAAGATGATTTAGCACTTGACTATCTGAGGTCTCCCTCTCCCACTATGAACCTTCCTGATTCCTTGGATCAGCAGGAGGGGCTCTTTTTCAGATGCCCCTGCTGCTGCCAGAAGTGGCTTATTTGGTACATGAGAGCGCGCGTTTTCCTGGGTGGTTCCCAAGCAATGGAATATGGTGTTTTTGGACCCTGCTCTCCTAGTACTTAAAAAAAATCAAAAACCCCATCTCTTGTTAAGTTTTAAACTGTTAATTGATTTTAATGCTACTGATTTTAATTGTATTGATTTTACTGGCATGATCTTTTAAAGAGTTCTTGGAAGCCACTTTGAGTGTTTATACAAAGAAAAAGGTGAGCTATTAATGTACAATAGCATTTAAAATTTCTACACACATTTCTTCCTAATATAGCCCTAATGAGAGGTTTCAGTGCTGTTCAATTGACTCTGATGAGGACACTTCCTATGAGAGTTAACTTTTAAGTGCAGCTGCAACTCAATAGAGACAGTATTCATATTCACATTAGGCAAAAGGGTACAAATAATGCTCAAATTGAATTTTTTTATTTTGGAAAACAGTTTTAAGTGTTAATGACCAGATGAGGTGACTTTCATGCATCCTCTCTTTTACTCTAATTCACTTTAGCATTCTTATCTGCTGTGAATTAGTGTATGGTGTTTTTCTCTTGTAGAAAACTACATTGCCAGTAAAAGTGCAGTTTAAAAAAAAACAGGGATTATGAAGTGTTTATGTAAGGAAACATTTAATATGATCAGCCTTAAAAAATGTTTGTGTATGGTCAATGATCAGTTAACACGTTGTAATGTGGGAGCAACATTTTGAGCTATAATATATAGTCTAGAGTACTTCTAAGAAGTATATTTACATAACCCTAATATTTACATATTTTACTTATTCTTTAGTATCAGTATAGAAAGATTTTGCTTATATCAATGGGTTCTTAAGCTTTGTCACAATGGACAACCTGAGGTCAAAAAACCACTCTTCATGGAATGGTTTAGGTGGTTTCCTAAATCCTAAATACAAAACAATTTAGCAATCAATATTCATTACTGGCCTTGGCTTTGTGGTAAGCAGAACATACTAATTTAAAGAAATGCCTTACCTGAATATCATCAGCTACCTCAATTAAATCCAGCAGCTGTCAAACTGCTATGAATACAAAAGAAGAATCTCACTATAAATAAAATGGAGAGTCGCTCTTCATTCTTGTCCTATTGGTTGCTCGCACCCATCACTACAAGGTATTTGCCCCAAGGGGCTGGTTTAAGCAGTGGCTTTTGATATTCATGATTGGTTTCATAATCCTGATAAAAAAAGAAAATCACTAGGATTATGAAATTGTTTTAATCCACTCCTGCCCCTTCCATGGCTGTTGATTTCAGTGCGTATGAAATGCAGCAATGAATGCTGCCAATCAGCTTTGCTTTCTAAAAACATGGCCACCTGATATCGACTGTTAAATTGTGCTGAATGTGAGGTCTTTTTTCCCCTTGTTATTAATTCTAAGTGGCAAATAAAATGCTTCAAGTATTATGCTGATTTCCAAATGTCATTTAATCAAAGTGGGAATAGGATAGGATGCCAAGGATCAATTGCACTGAGTTTTGTCTGCGTGCTTATAATGGCAGAGGACATGTGTGACAGAACAGATGGAGAAATTACAATATTGTTTTGAGTTCTTACTATATAAAGGTGGTCGAAGAAATGCACACTTTGCCATCCTGTGTGTTTCTGTTTTCCTCATCTTTTGTACAATAAGGTACCCATTTCTGACCACAAAGTTTTTATTATGACTTTTTGCAACATTCAGGGTTACTGAAGGAAAAAGAAGTCTCACCACAATCTGTGGCCTATCAAGTGCTTGAAAATTCTGCTTCTTAAAAAAAAAAAACTATACAAGTAATCAGTTTAGACAGTTTAGACTCTGGCCAAAGAGATTTGTTTAACAAAAGGAAGAAAGTGAGATATGCAAAGAGAATGGTTAAAAGGAAGAAGTTGATGGCAGAGGCCAATTTCTGGACACTTTCACAGTTGGCATGAAACTCCCAAATAGATTTACCTCCAAGGAATGCAAACTTCAAGGCTCCCCAGCTCTCCAGTCTGCAGCTACATATGTATTTCATGCTGTGCATTGTCCATGTTTAGTTGCTAAGTGATTGGTGTTTTAACATTCGCACACCTTGAAACATGAGTGATTACATTTCTCCTCTATGCAGTATGCTGATCAGAACATGTTTTATTCTGCTGCTCCCATCCCAACCGATCTTGCCAGAAACAGTACGGCAATGGGGTAAACCATGGCAGATTTAATGTTACTGTAACAGAATAGGAGACAGAGCTGAGCCACAGGGCCTTGATTACTCCTATTTCAGTTGGGATTTCCCTATTGAAACAACTTCAATTGGGATTATGAAACAAAATGGCCCTGAAAATTGTTCTGTTTTGATTTTCCAGTAATAAAAATTTTAGGATGAACTATGTTTGCTGCCCACTCCACCCAACTGATAAATTAAAAATATAATCAACTCCATTATGACCACTGAAATGCATAAGAATGACCTATATGGTAAGCCTTTTTTGTATGAGATACACCATATGCAATCTCCTCTAGTGTGAATATGCTTCTGATCTGTCCCTACATGTGGTATAGTCATAAAATCTTACATATTTAAGACTGTATAGATGTATGTGTTTTGTTCTTAGTGCTGATACTATTTACTCTAGGTCTATGCACCAGCATATTAGCAATTAAAAAGTGAGGAAGCCTAATTCCTTTGATAGCAATTTGGAAAATAAGTATCCTAGTACATGAGACCATTGGATTTAATTATTCTTCCTCTTCCTGACTTGTTTTCATTGTTCAAACATTGCTAAATGCTTTTCATGAATACAAACAACTGTTGTATCTGAAAATAACATTTCTCCCCTAGCTTTTGGAAGGGTCTGTTTTAGCACCATATTACATACTTCGTATTAGGTCTGTACAGCACTTTGGATTTGAATTCCAAAAAGGTGCTTTGGAGTGTGTGGGAACACAAACAAGCACCGTATGTCTTTAAGGTGACACAGGAATTTTTTCTTGTTTTTGCTGCAAAAGAATAACATGGCTACTATCCTTTGGGAAAATTGAATTTAATGGATAATATACCTGGACAACATTAATATGGAAAATAATTATGTTCTTGATTTTTTTCTGCAACAGCTCAGGTTCAATGATATGAGAACTACACAGGTGAACTACTGGGGAGCATCAATTATATTGCTCAGGTAGTGTAAAAACAGTATTTGCTGTCTAAAGCTTAATTTCATCAGCTTTTTTGTTTGTTTAAAAAGAAAACAAACATGGTCAGCAATTATAGAAATTTACCCTAATCACAATTATTTTACAATATGCTCTAAAGGCAGAATAGAAATCTAATCAGTACGTAATAAATGTGTAAAAATATTATTGTGGAAGTCCTATCCAGGTACATAGGGCTTGCACCAGTGTGATCTGTGTGCCTGATGTGATCAGCATCAATATTTAAGAATGAAATCAAGCATTAAACACACATATAGCATACAAAACCAAACAGGCAAGTAGTCATTGGAAAACAAAGCTTGTAATAATGAAAAAGACAGATTAATAAATCAATCACTTATTCCTTTTAAAAGCACAAACCACATTAACTCTTTTTATACAACCATCTAAGAACTATGAAACAGTACCACATTGTGCATTTTTTAAACCTACTTATCAAGAAAGTTAATTCCACACTTCAGAAAAGTCTTATATCCATGGGGGGAGAATAGGGGAGGGAGAAGGAGACAGCTAATAGCGCAATCACAGAAAACATCATTATGAGTCCAAGCAAGCGGCAAGTCTTTTCTTCACCTTTTCCACTGAACCAAAAGAGGAGTGGAGAAGGGGACAGAGAAAGGAAGAAAGTAAAGAAAAAAGCACCCACAAGAGGACTATATCACATTCCATAGTTACTTTTGACACCTACAGCTCGGGGTTTTGTAATATATAATAATCATTTAGACCAACACACCAGTAAGGTGAAAAATGGGAATGAGATAGAGCTCAATATAGCAGCAGGGCAAAGTTGGAAATGAAAAGTCAAGTTAGTTGCCATCTCCAATTACCAGTTGAAGAATTCATACAGTGTAAGGCCGAAGGCTTAAACAAGGTGGAGACAATTTATAGTTTAGCATGGCAAATGGACTCATCTATTGGCATATACAGATACAAGGATTGCAGTTCACAGCCCAGTTATCAACCCTATAGCTCCTTTACTCTACCTAGTCCAGCAGTGTAAAGAAAGGAAAAAAAGTGGTTTCTTAACATCAAGTTCATAAAGATTTGGAAGCAGGAAATATCCAAGTGCACACTCTCCAATCAGAACTGACAGAATTATTTTGTTGCTTTCTCATGTTAAATCACTCATATTGATATAAGGAGCAGAAAAAAAATTTAGGGGAAGGTATGAAAAGCATAAAAAGGACCCCTTTTCCCCTTTTTAATAACCAGTTTACAAAAAACATTATTTAAGCCAGGACAATTTCTTCCAACACATACTGACCAACTAGTTTGCAGACAGATTTTAAAAAATGGCACAGGGGACTAATGTAATTGCCCAATTCAGCATGGCACTTAGAAAAAGAAACAGTTCAGTCTTACCTGGCAACTGTACTGATTGAATTGCTCTGGCTCTAACTACAGTAGTAGAGTCTAAAATCTGGAATTTCAATTTATGCCTTCTGGCTTTTTATGACTCTTAGAGAAAAATGGGAGAGTCAAAAGATCAAGTTTGTTATATATCATAAGCAAATCTTTCTATCCAAGTTAAATTTTTCTTCCTTGCCCTTTGCAGATTTATGATACTGCAAGATTAGAGGCCTCATCAATAATGCTTCCTTGAAAAGGAAAACATGAGATAACAAAATCATGGATTAAAACTGTTCATGTGTATCTTTTGAAGAGGCTTAGAAATATCTAGATGCTGAAGAGATTGCTTAATTTAAACAAAACATTTATCCACAGAAAATAAGTATACTGGACAAATTTTTGTTCAATGATGTTTTTTGAGGGGGTGGGGACTGACTTCCTTAATGATGAAATTGTCTGTTTTTAAGTTTAAAAAGTAAATGATCTATACAGAGCTGCTCCTTCCACCCCTTCCATATAGCTTGTCATCAATTTCAAACCAAAGTCCAGAATAACACAATGGAGTTTGCTGCAGGAATGATAGCAGGGCATAGGATACTTAGACCCCAGAACTATATACTTTTTCCTGAATACATGCTTAAACTTCCAGCATGAGAGCTTTTGTTTATTTTTCTAGAAAGCCCACTGGACTGTGACAATCAAGAAGGTAAAGAAAACAGGGTATGGGGTAATAAAAAGTGAAGCATGAGAAAAAGCCTTTTTTTTTTTGCTGTATGCTCAGAATAGAGCCTGATTCCATTGCAAGAAGATTCCTAATGCTTTCCACAACTGGGCAACCCTTGTGGAGAATGGACAAAGAGCAAGGGAGTTATTTTAATTGAAATATAACGAATTGTTCTCCCTCTGACAAAACAAAAGGAAAGGTAAAACTCCTTTGAAAGAGGAAAATAAAAAGTAGCAAAGTACTTCTGCGCATCCTTACAAAGATGCTTCTCCAACCTCCATGGCAGAGGGTCAGTTCCATTCTATTTCCAAAGTACGAGAAAACCGCTTCAGAAAGCCATTAGTTCCCATGAAGTTCATATATATTTCTCTTGTCCTTCTAGGTCAAAACCATTATGTAACACTACATTAAATCTATTTGCCAGAGATGGAAAGGGTCAAGTGTAAAGACCAAAAGCATCAACCCTTCTTTCAAGTCTTTAATTCTGTGGGGGAAAAAATCTTTTGAATGTTTTTGGCCAGTTACGTGGCATTTCCCTACGCTCCAGGAAGATGGAAAGTGTCCTAGCTATCTCAATATTCCATCTTACTTATTCTAAAAGCTTGCTACATGAGAAATTCCAATATAATGGTTTTAATGAACAACAATTCTGCACTGACCATCCACAAGAAAATATGATAAACTCTGGAGATAAACCTCTCCATTAGCAAGAGATGCAAAGCCCAACTTCTTAAGTTAGGCTACCAAGCATGAATTCTTCAGGATGCATATTTCTTCCAAATACCCATGCTGAACAACCATGTGGGCTGTATAATAACTAGCTTAATGAAAGTACTAGCATTCAAAGATTGTAGGACTTCTTGATGACAGCAGCCTGGTGGGGGTGACTGTTAGTTAACCAACTTGGCTAATCACTATATAGATTCAAAGAACACAATATACAATGTACAAATGTTAGTCAAGTTCTCTAAATATAAATCTGAAACTGGAGCTTCATTTATTGCTTCCATGTAAAATGCTGTATTATGCACAAGGCAGTGACTTTTGTTCAGTCAGCTGATGGTAGTATGAAAAAAAAAACATTGTTGATTGTGGCATATATGCTCTTCCTATTCTGATAGGCAAATTATTTCAGACTGCCAGTACTTTTCAACTTGTTCAGTCAAAGGTGACGGTACAACAATACACAACAATTCTGAATCAATACCAAAGGGAAATATAACCTCTAATATTCCATTTTTCAATTATATTTATAACTATCAACTAAGTCTCTCTCTTTAGACTATCATGAGCTCACTGGCTCAATTTCCACCATCAGGCTACTTCCTCTGCTTAATTCTCAAATGCCAGAATCCTTCTGTATACCCTGAAAAAATATTTCCATGTTATATGTCTTTGGCAGGAAGAACTTACGGGGCACATAATTTATTCAGATTAGCATTCCTTAGGTAGACTGACCTCTCATATTTGTTTAACTGAATGTATAAGTAGTTGCCATTATTCACATAAAGCTGTTGGTAGTACTCTATTATTGCAATATGTAAAATACAAAAAAACCCCATTGAACTGCAGCCGTATCTTGCTACAAAACAGGAACAGCTTAGTGGGAGATTCCTGGATTCCAAAATCCCAATATTCTACTAGAACAGCCTGGTACTAGAATACCAAGCAATAACTGCTACACAGCAGAAGCACAAATAATGCACAACTCCAAGATCTACTTGCATTACTACCACAATGTCCTAAATCTTCTACCAAGTTAAAGCACAATAAAAAATAACTGTGATTTAAAGTCTCATTCTACAGCTCTCTTGCCTGTCAAGGGACCCTGATTTGAAGTTAATTTGTTTTGCCAGAAATTTGTTTTCTAGTTCCTTATGGCTATAGGCACATTATGCATACTATCTTTAAGTCACAGTTGCCTTACAAAATAAGTCTTTATGAATGACTTGAAAGATAAAATAAGGAAATAAATTTACAGACACAATTATGAACTAAGAAAAAAAAGGTTAAAAAAGAAATCCTCTTTGCTTAAATGGATGGTTGTGATTTGCAAACCAAAGAAGACTGGACAGGAGAAAGGAACTAATACCATCTAAAAACCTAAACAAGAACAACACAGTCCTTGCTGTGAAGTCCTATATCAGAATCAGAGTTAAGAAAATCTGAAATAGCTTCTCCCATTATATGGTGGTGATCTCACAAATGCACACGTTGTATAACAGAGCACAATAAGCTTTCATTTGCTAATATGAAGTACAAATGCTTGGCATACACAACACAGGCTTTCTACTACAAGGAGAGGGTGTGGTCATCTTAAGCATTCATGCTGCTCTATCCTATGGATGCTGGAGGCCAATATGGAATAATAAAAAAAAAATCAACTGGAAACTTTTTTTTAAAGAATTTACTAAAGTGTATGACCATCTACCATAAGTCCAATTAGCAGTGCCACTCATAATGCTTGTAAAAGTCAGGCCTAGCACCACACTGGAAATCTAGGACTTGGGGTAGGTAGGTTTAAAAAATGAAACAAAAGTTAACCTGAGGATGTTCTTGGACAGTGATTGTCAGACAAGTCTTTGCCAAAGTATGGCAATTTTTTTTATTTATTAAAAAAAATTAAAGAGCCCTTTCTATAGCAATACCAACTTCCTCAATTTTTAAAGGCTACACAGCCTCCAGATGACATAAATGACAAGCTGTTAAGGTCTGCTTGAACCCAGTATATACTGCTGAATGAGTAATCCTATATCCCCTACAAGACAGACCATTGTCTCAATCAGTTTTTTTTTCTCTATTATTTAGCTGAAGTGAATGAACCATACATACAGGAACTCCCTATTTAAAAATGGGATGATGTCCTGGAGACTCAGCTCATTAAAATGAAAACCATTCTTAAATGTACAAACTAAGGCTTTCTTGCATGGATGTCTAATGAACTACACAGGGTTACCTCTAATTTTTTCCAACAGAAATCTGGAGATCATGTTACTATTTCTGTGGAGGCACACATACAAAGATCTGGCTAAGGAAGGTGACAAGGTTTCTGCGGGACCAGCAGCAGCAAGTAAAACCCAACAGAGCAACTTTGGCTTAAAATCAATCAAGAAGAAGAAACATAAAAATAAAAATAAAAAATCAGACAGGTTAAGCCGGTGCAAGTTCTCTCAAAGAGGTATTTTAAAGGGCTTAACCTTGCAGCAAGAGAGATCCAGGATCTACATCCCCTTCTCCCCAACCACTTGCCTTTTTTTTTTTTTAAAGAGTTACCACCTTCATTGCACAGGACTCAAAACCATTCTCATATGGTTAACTATCATAAATAATGTGAAAACTATGTGCAACAAATACATCATATTTCAAAAAATTATAAGAAAGTTACATCAAATTAAAAAGTAGCTTCGTGAATGAAGGTACTGCTCTAAGTGCACTTTCCCGGCAAGTGCAGCCAGTGCCTTGGCGCTGGATATGAAAGAAAACACCAAAAACCAGAGTGCGAGCCAAAGTTAAAAACCCCGGTCCAGTTTCAACCAGTCAAAACTGGACTGAGCAGAGACCGAGTGATTTCTCAGTAAAGTCCCATTAGGGAGTCCAAATGATGCTTCTTCGTCCAGATTATGTGTCCTTGAAGAGATTGTAAACAATCTTTAAGACAGCTCTTTCCTTAAATGTCCCTCTGATTGGCAAAACAAAGTTAGATTTATATCTTAAAAACAAGAAATCAAATTAAAACCAGAAGAAAAGAAAAGAAAACACAGTGAGCTTGTTGGAGTCCATAGGAACCGGTCCGGAAGAGCTCAGAAAGTGTGTTCAGATTTTTCTCCTGTTTTTAGCTGGAACTGTAACAGAGGATGGGCTGGGTGGCATTTGGGGTTGGGAAGGTAATAAAGCAAGAGAACACAAGGGATGTGGAACTTGGCTCTGTGGGTATTTCATGTGTTTGCTTCATCGTCTGTGTCTTCTATTAATACTTTGGTGTCATGAATCTTCGACCTGAGAAAACAGGAAATTAAACTCTGATTAACAGTATGTTTGTTTGTGTATTTGATTTATATAGCCACCCATCTCACACAAGTGACTGGGCATCTTACAAGATTAAAAGAAACAACCCACTTCCCTGCCCCCCTGCAAACATAACCCCCTGGCACCCAAGGATAAACTATTAAGCCCACTCACCATCAATACTAGCAGAACTCATCTACTCCCTGACCTTGGGGAAACAGCCATCCACACATTCAAAACAAGATATAAGCAAAGGAATTTTGGCCAGGCATATCAATCTTTATTGAACTGAATAAATATTCATTTTATTTTTATTTTTATTTATTACATTTATACACCGCCCACCTCACTATAAAAGTTGCTCTGTGCGACTTACAAATAAAAAGTCATAAAAAACCATTATAAAAATACGAAAGATACAAAAGATGAAAGAAGGTAAGAGGTATAAAAGATAAAAATACTTTATCTCAACAGCTCCCTCTGCTGAGTACTTGCTAGTATGAAAAAAACCCAGAAGACAAAGCATTTCTACTGAAATGGCATTCATTGTTCTCACAGAATAAGCAAAGTGATCAATCAGACATTAAGTCAAACAGTGATGCTCCACAATCAGAACGTATTTTACACTTGTTGCAAGCTCCCAGCCCTGAATGGCTTTATGTTTTTTTTTTAATTCAAGGGAAAAAAAATGAAACCCAAACACGGAGTCTGTTGGTATAGTCTAGTGACATCCTTGTTTCCAATAATTATTCTAGTCTGCCACATTGACTTGAGGCAAAACTTAGAAAACAAGGCAGGGCAACCTGGAATTCGTTCCATTCCAACCCCATTAGTAGCAGTGGTCACAGGACACATCTGTATTTTCTTCTATGTAGCAAGGTAATATACTGAGTACTCACATGTATGTTTCTGTCCTTACATTACGTGTGCATTTCTGCAAGTGTACTGGGAAGCACAGGGCAGGCTGCATATGCTCCAGTCTGGGTCATGTGACCCAAAAGGAAGGGGGCTTAGACTGGAGGAACTGGCTAGATTCTAACCTGCTGCTGACCACCTGCCCCTCCTATAGGGATACATTCAAGAAATGCATTTTTGTAAGGTTTTACTTGGCTTTGCTCTTGAATTTTCCTTTGTAAAGCAAAGTTATAAACATAAACATTTTTTTTATCCTTATGAACCACTTTCAGATTTGCCCCTTTTTCAGGTTTGCCCTTTATTTTTTCCAAGAAAATATGGTCACCGTAAATATCAGCCATTTTGGAACTGGATCTTTCTTTTGCCAGCTTTTTCCCCCATTGCAAATTTGGTCCTGAACTTTTCCATTTTCAGAGAGCTAGCCTGCTGATGGACAGAGTCCTGAGCCCTTTTACTTAATTTCTTTCCAATATTCTGCTGGAAAGAATCAAACTGGCAGGCTCCTGAAGTTCATCTTTCCCTGTTACCATGAACAAAATAAATTTATGTAGAGAGAGTAACTGGGAATAAAATGGTATTTTGCTTTTGCTGTGTATATGTGTGCATGTGAGAGCATCCGGATGTATGTGTTAACCTGGACAAAATCAGGAAATGAATAGAGATTTCAAATGTAGTCTCCAAACTTTTTTTTTTTTTTTCAAAATCAGCATCCTGAATTTCCAACTGCATCTGAGCATATGCCAGGACACTGCATATACCTTCCAGTTGGTGGCATGCAGTAAATAGAATGTTGGCTTGCAGAGTAATCCCTAGATTCTAGAATTTGATTAGATTCTAGCCTGCATACAACAGCAGTAGGATTCAGGTTCATCTGGAAGGAAAAAAAATTCTGCTAGATGCCATGAACACATGGGCATGAACAAGATGAGGGAGAACTGAAAAAGTGATGAACCATTTAGAGATCCAAGAAGGAATGAGAATGGTGACTTGGTAATAGCTGCTTAGAAAAAGGTCTGTTATTAATGTTTAACAGCAATGGCATGAATATAAATCTAAAAGCAAGACTGATCGTTTATATGAAAGACTGACAGGTAAGGATTAGTGAAGGATTCAAGAGTGATGAGAGGTTCTGAATGTGAGACAGATCATTTTTTTGGAAGTATCAAAAATGGACTGTGGGGGAAAATGGACAAGGAAGAAGAGGGAAAAAATGAAACAAGAGTGGAAGTAGAATGACTTCAGAAAGATACAAGTTCTATATGAAAAAGTAATATAAAATGGATTGATAGGATTTAAAGAGGATGTGGAAGCTTCCTCGAATAGAGTAAAAACAATCATGTTATAAAGTACCATGCAAGTGTGCGTAATCAGGCTAACAGGGAGTACAAAAAAGTGTGCTTGTTGGAATAATAAAGTGAAAGAGGATGAGGATAAGAAAAATGCATATAAAAATGGTTGCTTTGAAAAATGGGTATATATAAACACGGACACACACACACATAAAATCAGTAAATACAGAAAAAGAATTTCCAAGTATATAGTCAGAGAATAAGGACTGGTTAAAAATTAAAAATGGCAGAGAAAATGAGCAACATTTTGATGGAAATAAAAAATGATTCTGGAAGTGGGAGAAGAGAGCTAAAGAAGGAGCCTCCAGCAGAGTAAATGGAATTAAAAATAAAAGCAATGAATGCTGGAAGGAGGTATTCACTGTTTTTTGTCAAATAAATTCCAATGTATTTAACTTTTAGCAGTGATATTAAACCCCATTATTTAATACAAATACAAGGCATACATTTTTGACTAAGAAAATTATCCTGGAATAAGAAAATTCAGCAGAAGATAGAGTCTGCAAAGGGTCAGTGGCAGGATCCACCAGCTCAGTGCATGGTGACAGCTCAGGAGTTGCTTTATGAGGAGTGCAGTAATGTCTTTGCTGTTCCCAGCTGCTCTCTACACAAGACTCATCCAACAGATACCCAGCTCAAGCCAACAGAAACCCCAAATCCTCACTGCATAAGCTGTCACTATGGCTGCTCACATTCACAATTGCATGTGGGCAGCCCTGAAGTTAATGAACTAGTCTTCATGAGATCTTCAAGACAGTTTGAGTTTGAAGCCCCTGTTATAAATGCTGGTGTCCAAGAAAACATTATGAAGAAAAAAGAAACGCTGTGAAAATGCTGAAAAATGGTAAGGCCACAGGTACAGATGGTGTAATTAGAGAAAGGTTAAACATGAAAGTGGTTTGCTTACGGAGTGATTGTGCAACTTGTTTACCATGTGTGTAAAGACTCCACATGTGACTGTTGACTGGAAGAATACTGTTATAGTTCTCCTACACAAAGGGAAAGGTAGAAAAAGTGAATGCACAAGGTACAGGGAATTTGTCTGTTAGTGTCCCTGAGAAGGTGTTTGGGAAAATTCTGAGAGTGCCTTGGACTGCAAGAAGATCCAACCAGTCCATCCTCCAGGAAATAAAGCCAGACTGCTCACTTGAGGGAATGATATTAAAGGCAAAACTGAAATACTTTGGCCACATAATGAGAAGACAGGACACCCTGGAGAAGATGCTGATGCTAGGGAGAGTGGAGGGCAAAAGGAAGAGGGGCCGACCAAGGGCAAGATGGATGGATGATGTTCTAGAGGTGACGGACTCGTCCCTGGGGGAGCTGGGGGTGTTGACGACCGACAGAAAGCTCTGGCGTGGGCTGGTCCATGAAGTCACGAAGAGTCGGAAGCGACTAAACGAATAAACAACAAATTGCATAAATATGGAGTTGAAAGTTGGCTGCTTCATATGATAAGAATGGTAAATGATGGAAGTAAAGCACATGAGCACAATAGCTATTTTAGCTACCCAAACGACTGGTGGAGCTTAAATAGTTTAATTGCTTTTAGTCTCACTAGGCTCACTAGGAAAGCTATTTATTAAGCTATCCATAGCCCAGCACTGGAAGAAAGCCCACCACTGAAAAATAGTGTAACATGCAGGACCCGACACCCATGTTACCCCAGGGCCTGGGGAAAGAGCCAGACTTTTAGAACACTTTGAACATGGCCAGGGTGGGGGCCAGATCTATCTTGGTAGGGGGAATGGTGTTCCATAGGGCAGGTGCTGTGGTAGGAAAGGCATGCTTAGGTCCCAGCAGGTGACACTGCAGGAGCTGTGAGTCCAAGAAGACCCCTAAAATGGGCACCAGTCCTGAAGGGGGAAAAATATAATTCCATTAAGCACTAAAAATGAAATATTGCCAGTCTCAGGGAGTTCCAAAAATCCACAGCCTAAGTTTACGCCTGTTCCTCCTCAGTACTGCCTGGTCAGTCTGGGGTATCCAGCTACCTGTCATCTCCCAGGCAGCCTTCACCAACAGGAAGTGATCTTCCATACTAGCAGGAAGATGGGAAATTTGAGTAATATTAATAAGGATATGGTAACAAGACTAAGGTAAAAAGCAAGAAAAAAATCAAAGAGGTGACGAAGAATTTTGAATTGCAGATGAACTTTAAAGAACTTAAACAAGAGAATTTGCTGCAGCATAATTATACGGCAAGTGCATTGCACTCCTTCACATTTCATAAATTATGCTGTGCTAGATTGGGAGAGTAAAGAGCACTTACAGCTTGGGGACAGAGGAGAAGCAGGAAATAAAATCCCTTGCTTGGATGCTCACTTGAATTTAAAGCCAAAAGCTGTTTATTAATACCTCAAACAGTTATTTCAATCAACAACCAACTAAAGGTTGCTAATAACAAAACAAATTAATTCAAAATCCTCCTCGAGGGATACATAGTAAAACTACAAGAAGGGGTATCAAAAGCTAACTCTCCAGAGGGACAGAATAACAAGCATTGTACTAAAATGGTCTGGACAAGACAGCGGCAAACGCAGCAGTAATGGAGGTTGAGAAGGGAAAACAGACAGTAAGAGGGGATGGAAAAATTCCCCATCCCTGGGTGTCACACCTTCACAAAGATAGTATATTATCTTCCTTGCCTGAGCACATGTGACTAAAAACAGTGGCAACTCCCATATTTTGCATCAGGATGACACTGTTGTGAATGAAATGCATAAAAGGAAAGCAATTATGCATTCTCCTGTGATTCAGGTATACCAAGGCAATCTGAGAGATACTATGTAGCTCCCAAGTTACCATGGCTATAAGAGAAATTGCATTAAATTTTAATGCTGTACACTGCCTTTGATGTATCAGAATAAAAAGGGTTTTTATTGAGGTGATTTCAAATTACTCCTGGTTGGGTTTTTAAAGATGACTGTATCTGCTCTTTACTGAAATGCAGAAATCAATTTATGGCTGTAGGAAAGGTCTGTGGTCAGAAAAGAATACGAGCTCATAACACTGATAATCAGCTGGAGATAAAACCTGGAGCTCAATTACTCTCAAGGTCAAATTATGCTATATACAACTCCTCTAAACAGAGAAGGGAGAGGCAGGAGTGGCTGAGACAAGAATTGTAATTTAATGCAGTAAAAGGTATGTTTTAGTCCTTTACATTTTTCCCCCAATCTGAGCAAAATCATATTCTGCTGACACTGATGCTACTAAAAAGCATACCAGTAAGAGCTGTTTCTGCTACAGAATCATTTAAAAACTTTAGCATCACCATCTTTTCTTTCTTTTCTTTCAACCTGCATTATCTTTTCTACTTATTCTTTTAACTTTTACCTTTTTTTCTTAATTTCACTCTATATAATTTCATGTTTACTTTTTACTTATGTGAAAATCTGTAATAAAAATTACATATATAAACTTCAGCATCACCATAAAGCGAAGAGCAACAAGACCACCAAATAGAACAGCAGTGGATCAATGTGGGGAAAGGTCAAGGCTGCTGTAGATAAAACAGAGGTATGATAACCCAGCATAAAATGGTGGAAGAAGGGATAACACAAAGATGAACATGACACAAGTACAGCTTGCCTAGAATTAAACACACACTTACCCAAAGGAGGAACCATCTCTAGCTCTTATGAATCTGACAGCACAACCAATTGATATTTGTGTAAGGCCATAAATATATGGTAACAATCCTATAACTAGGGGATATGCTCATCCACAAGACAGCAAGCTACTGGAGGACATGATTGAAGGCCAGTTGGGGAAGATCTTTCAGCTAGCCTGGCATCTAGCCAGTATGCCCAGGCTCCCACTGATGGCAGTGGGAACAATAGAAGGTGGTAGCTTCAACAGATTATCAGAAGACTGAGTTAGATTTTGAGTCTGTGCAAGAGGTTATGGGCTCAAACTAAGGCTCATGCAAGAAACTGATGAAGGTGCCTTGTTACAAGAGTTATAGCCCTGAGGGAGCTGGAATCACAGCAACTGCTTCATAATTCCCGTGGGTATTATCTCAGCTAGAGTCATCACTTATTAGTAGTGAGTCACACCAACTGGTATGTATGTAAAGATCACGCAGATTTGGTGCACAGGCTTCAGCTCAATAAGCCTGGAAATATTAGAACAATCTTAATTCCATGCTGTATGTATGCAACAGATTTTGAGATACATTGAGCAGGGCAACAGATTTAAACTAGAACTGGGTCTTTGGTCAAAAGATGGATAAATACTGCATATAGCTTGGTAAATTATATTATCCTCATTGTACTCTGCATCTTAATAGTTCAATCTAATTAGATACTGAATGATCATAAGGATGTAAGAGTACCCTTGCAAGAACTGTATCACATGCTTATCACAGATTCTAACCTTCCTACAGTTAAGAAAGTTAGGTGCTCCAACTCCGACAAGCCTGTGGGGAAGAGGCATGCATACATGAGAGAGAATCCAGTTTATCAGTTGTATCTCCACTGACTTTTAACTTCTGGCTACATGAAGAGTGCATGTATTAATTAAATTAAATTAAATTATTAAATTAAGTGTATTAATAAAAAAGCATTAAGAACTCTTAACCCTAGGAAAGCTGGGTATCAGAAAGCAGTGTAAACTGGCTTCATATGTGGTGGGATGTAATGGATGCAACAGCCAGCTTTCTTTTACTTCTCCCATATTAAGTTTGTCTATCAAATCTAATTTAGCCTCTCCCAATTTCATGCCCTTCAGAAAATTTAGCACTCTCTTTGGCCATTCCAGCTGGGAATTCTGGAAGCTGCAGTCCCAAGAATACAGTATCTGAAGGGTAACATGTGGAGGAAAGCTGTTCTAATCAAATAAGAAATTCGTTGAGCTATGGTGTAACACGTACTGTGAAGCAAGATGAGGTCTTTGCAAGGACACACTGTGGCTACACTTCCAAGCTCTGTTTTTCTGGCGGTTTCGGACACCATCCTCCTGGTCCATCATCTGTTCAAGCAGGGTCTGATCATCTGCATTCAGCGGTGCCACTGAAATGTCCCGGACAGCTCGGAACTCACCACAGTTATTCAGGTGCTCATTCTCTAATCGGAAGAAATTCCACACGAACCGCCTGAAAAGTGGAAGATAATAAGCAACTAAAACAAAGATTTGAAAATATTAATGTAGATCTAAGACTAATGCATAAATATATAAGGGAAATAAATTTTCCCCTTCTCCCGAAAGGAGTGACAAAGCAGGAAACTAACACTAGAGAACCTTCTGCATTAATTTCCCAACTGACTAATAATACATTTAATTACTTGACAACCAATTTTTTATACTGTAAATGTAACAGGTCAAACGCTGGAGGAAAAAAGGGATCAGATTTTCAATATGAGTTCATGTGAACATATGCTGAACTTAGACACTGAAGTTCAGTTCCATTACTCACTTAATCAAAAATGTCTCAAAGTATTACTGTGAAGATGAACTGTATATAGCAGTAAAATGCAAGAGTGGTAAATATTACATCTATATATGATCCACATTAGATAAACCAAGTTCTCAAACTGTGTTAAAAAATGCAAACTACACTTTCATAGATACATGTAATATTTTATAACCTCTGCTAACTGTACTATGGAATTGTCATATTTCTGATACTTATAAACATGGAAGTCTCAAATCCTGATTGCTAGAGACCATATCCAAGGTCTCTTTTGATTTCTGGTTTCACTTGCATTTTTAAAATGTTACAGAATATTTGTTTTGGATACTGCAAGGGTTGCTCATCCTTGCAGCATCCACAGATAGTTCTGATCTACAGATGTAGAGGGAGATCTACTATAGTTAGATAGTAGATCTCCCTCTACATCTGTAGATCAGAACTAACTGTAGAGGGAGAATAAAATATTATTTTTAATTATAGAGGGTAAATGGCAGTCATAATTATTTGCAGATAGGTCTTCCAAAGCTTAGTAAGTATTCTGTTAGTGGATGCATCTTACCGGAAAACCTCAAGTGGTGCAAATACAGTTGCAATGATGTCACCAGCAAAAGGGTGAATTTCCATGGTAGTCAGAGAGATCTGGATAGTCCATGCAAAACGCAGAATCACATCCTCTACAATGGCACAGTAGTAATAGGCCTGACAGACAGACAGCATAGGCAGCTGTAATATCGAGGAATAATATCCACCAGATCAACCTCCAAATAAATGCCTACAAAGAGATATCCAGTCCTTCAGTCGCTGACTCCGCCCGCTAACTATGGTACTTGTGCAGTCAAATGGTCATTATCTTTCATATGGGATGTAAGTACAGTATCATAGGAGGTGAACTGAAGTTCTAGCTGGGATTGGTTGAAGGACAAACATTACGCTAACTAAAAGGGCAGCAACAGTCTCATTTCTTATGGTTTGCCAGTAAGTGACTTTGATATTCTTTTCCAAATATCCTGTTGTCATGGAAACAAAGACCTCTTGAAACATACCATACCATGTTGGTACTTCACAGTCTACTAGTACTTTACAATCTACTACTACTTACAAGAAAAATCTGAGCATTATTAATCAAAGACGACAATAATTTTGGTTTTTGGTTTTATTGTGCATTCTGCTGGACAATAATATAACTGCAAGAAATATAGCAAACATTCATTTTATGTTGGTATCCTTGATGCCTTGAAAGTCTGGCTGTCTCCTGCACATGAGGGCTTCTGCATATTATACATCCCTTTTTGCCAAACCACAACTTAACCAATTATTAGATTCCAGACATGCTCCCATCAGTTCAAACAAAACCTAGGATCATCTTCAGAGCATCTGGTTATTGCTTTATGACACTCAGAAACAGAGGAGGGGAGTGGATGACCAGGGAAAATGTGTGCATGCTTGAGAGACAGAGAGAAAATACAAGAGAATCTAAACATTCAGCTGCTAAGATGCAGGAAGGAAAATTGGAACAAATCTTGCTCCTCCTCGTGTACTAATTCTTCAGGAAGATATCTACTTATTATTGATCTTCCAAATATGTGTGGTTTTAAGGTAGAATCTATTTTAGCTTAATTATCTCTTTCAAAGCATATTTTTAAAGATGTGTACAATCACTGTACATTTTAGATAATGTTCAGTTTAAACAGAAATCATTAGTAGGAGGCCTCATCAGCATGCACACGTAACAGTTTCAGTCTCCCATAAGCATTTTCAAATAAACACTGTTCATATACACACTTTTTGTGGGTAAACAATCTCTTCCCGGAGGAAAGTATTTTCACCAGCATTCTTATCAAAAAGGCCCCAGTCCATCTTCAAGTCCCAGATAAGGGTATAGCAGGAGCTAATGAAGTAGAAGACAATCCACAGATAGAAGAATACTTGGTAGTCATTGTGTTTTTGAACTACAAGAAAGAAAAACAGTAATGTTATATAAGTACAGACTTCACTCTGCGGAATGGAATTCAGTTAATCATATCCCAGATTCCTTTTGGCAGTGTATGGTATTCTCTTTGAGTAGCACCCATTAATATTGCACTTAAAAGATACTAATATAAATTTTAGGTATCTGCTTTCCACATCTATAAAAATAGACCTTGATTATTCACATCTGAATAACCACCCTGCGTCTTATGAAAGTATAGTTGGTTAAAAGGAAGTCACCTTTAAAAGATTACCAATGACATTCTGTACCACACCCCATAAAGCTCATAAAAACTCATCTGTGTATTTGTGAGGATGGATGTTTATTTTTCTTTAAAGGGCTGAGGCTACCAAGAGTTTGGGTATGGCTCTGATATTCATTGTTGTGTTCAAATATTTTAAATAGCTACTTCTCCTAAGAAGAATACATATTATTTGACTCTCTGAACCTTGTGATCAGTAGGATGCAGTGTGTGTGTGTGTTTTAATGATAACAAGATGATGGGGTTACACAGGTGAGTATCTCATGACAACTGTGGAGCACGAACAGGCTTGTGTAGTAATGAATGGCAAAGTGATTCATTAAAAATAGTTCAAAATTACAGCAGATCATATTTTTAAGGTGGCAAATATATTTTTTAAAAAGAATAAATAGTTAATATAAAATTATATGAATATATTTATGCTGGTCTGGCAGTTTATAAAAAGAATGCTCATTGTGGATGTCAAATTAAAATGGATGTTAGAATTCTTTAGAATTTCTACTTAATTAAGAAAGAGCAGTATGCCAGTGGGAATGGCTGAACAAATCACAAATAGCTCCGATTATGGTTTGACAGATTCAGTGGTGCTTAAAAGTTTGTGAATGTTTTGAATGTTCAATATTTCTGCAAAAATATGACCTAAAATGTGATCTGATCTCCACACAAGTTCTAAAACTAGATAAAGAGAACCCAATTAAACAACTCAGTCAAAAACGTTATACTTGTTCATTTATTTATTAAGGAAAATGATCCAAAGCTACATATTAATGTGTAGCAAAAGTATGTGAGCTTCTAGGATCATCAGTTCATTTGAAGGGGAAATTAGAGCCAGGTGTTTCAATCAATGGGATGATAAGCAGGTGTAAGTGTGGGAGCTCCTGCCTTATTTAAAGAAGAGAATTCTGAGTATTCATTATCAAAGTCTGATTTTCACAACATAGGCAGGTGAAAATGCATCATGGCACAAACAAAGTAGTTTCTGAGGACCCCTGAAAAGCAGTTGGACCTCATCAATGAACAAGTACAATGTTTTTGACTCATTCGTTTAATTGGATTCTCTTCATCTAGTTTTGGGACTTGTGTGGAGAACAGATAACTTTTTAGGTTATTTTTTGCAGAAATATTGAAAATTCAAAACGGTTCACAACTTTTAAGCACCACTGTAGTTACACTGGTTTTTTTCCCCTGCATTCTAAGAAAAATCACTGAGGGCCAGTGTACTGAAATAGTTAAAGTTTGGATTAGGATCAAAGAGCTGCAGATTTGAGTCTAGCCTCAGTAAGCTAAGTTACCTTGTATCTGATACTGTCCCTCAGCGAAACCACCCCAGGATTGTTGCTATACGGAAAAAATTGAGGAGGGAGTTCTATGCGTGCTGCTTTAAACTTCTAGTGAAAAGATGAATAATCTAATAAACAAATATGCAAATAAATAGCCATGGCTTACAGTTCTAGCTTGCTAGGAATGAAACAGAGCTCCCTGTTTCTGCATAATACTAAACAAATGACAAGAACCATCTGGGCTTTTTCATCAATTCCTACTGGCAGGAGATAATAACTGGAATAGCTCAGCAGTACACATGGCATCCTGCACATCCACATTTAAGCCAGCATCCCAGAAAATTATGTCTTATTATAATGTTCTAATGCAGTTAGTGCTTTTACCTTTAACTTTTAATTAAGGAAGCCTTTTCTATCTAAATTAAGAACATTTCTCAACTAACTATGTTTATCAAACTGCCCCACTCTGTCAAGAAACTATCAGAATTTACTTTGAGCTTTCAGTTATAGTCATCAAAGTTTGTTCTTTCTTTTTATGGAAAAGAGTTGGGTCAAGGAAGAAAGAACCCCAAAAGAGCAACACTGGAAATAACAAAAGGAAGACAAAACAATTATCATCTAAACAATTGTTTTATCTAAAACATCACATATTGTTTTAAGAGTACTTGTAAAAATATTCTGTAGGAATATTTTAAAAAGGAAAGTATTTAAGATGTTCACATGCAACACAGAGATGCCAGCTCTGGTTGTTAGAACAAAGCACTTAAGTGAACTTTGTTTAACATGGCTTTTGATTAATTCTGGACCATTGTTTAGTAAACCTATGAAGCAGTATGTATGAGAAACCTGATTTAAATAATCATACCCTTAGTAGAAATAATTTATCTGACAACAAAACATTTATCTGAGACAGCCAGGTACTTTCCAAGAGTAGGGTAATAATAAGATAGCCAAGTTCTTGTATGTGAAATGCATTAAGCTGTTAGAGAAAAATATTGCATAAATGGAGACTGCCTTTGTTACTGTAACCAATAAGGGTGTCATTCACATTTTCTCCAGTAGATGGAAACGGATGCTTTCACATACCAAAACATGAAACTCAATGTCACATGTGAAAAATTTGTTTAAATAATAAGAATTTCATCATTCCACTTGGCAGTTCTACAATACAGCAGAGTACTTTGTTTTTGACTTTGTAATCATAAATCTGAATTAACAAATATGCCTGTTCTGCTGAAACAGATCAAGACACCCTATTAGACCTTGCAGCATATTTTCATAAATTGGTATACTTACCATCTTGATATTTTTGATACAAATAAAACCAACACTGTATATCTGCTCAACACGCCAGTTTTACTAAAAGAATGTTTCTAGCCATAAAGTAACAACATCAGACTTTAAAGACGAATGACAATGGCTGCATTCACACTTAATGATCAGCTCTAATGTATGGGAGTGATCCAATGCAGAGTGCCAAAATTTCACAACAGCGGTTTTTCTCTACATGCATATGGAGAACAAATAATAAGAGCTTCAGTTTCACTGTAATAGATTGTTTTTAAAATAAAAATCAGAAGCTATAATTTAAAATAAACCTGACTTTGCTAAACAAACCACAGAAACAATGCTAGCTTTGAAGTAGGCTTGTTTAGCATTTGTCTACAATTAATTTTAAGCCACAATACCTGGTTTGCACATTATGCTAAGCCATGATGCAGTTTGCCTATTCTGAAAGGGAGGAAGTTTAGTTAATATGTGAACACACCCAGTATTACTTACCACTATTGTGAGCACAACCATAATAACTATCTGCTAAAATTATACTTATTTCTGCTTTATGCTATTGTTGGCTGCATTTTTCCTTCCTGAGAGAAGAAAATAGGAGGGTGGATGCTTGAACATCTCCACTGCACAAATTCCTGGTCATACACACAAATTTAAATTATGGCTTACTGTTACATGCAAACCCTGCACACTTTTCTTCAGTTTCCCCTTGGAAGGTGACAAAACTAATATAGATCCAATTACACCCTTAAAAAAATTAATTTTTGAGAGGTTTGGATTTGAATACATTAAGGGAAAAATAGGAAGGTATTACTGAACTTCTAAGCTTTAATTTTTCCTTAAATTATGTTTAAATTATTGAAAATCATTTATAATAATTAACAATAAAGCACAGATTTAATTAGTTGCAACTGGAAACTAAAACAAAACAAATGAAGTATGCTGTCTTATGGTTCTCAAAACCTGTATTTTGGGGAAACAAAGAACAAAAGCTGAAAAATAAGATGAGCTTCACTTGCCTGTTGTAGTAGTATATTACATATTTAGTATTGGGGTTCAATTTTAGAAATCTACGTAAAAGATCTAAGTAAAAAGATCTTTTATAAAAAAAATTTTTTTAAAGATTTAAATATTTTAAAAGATCTAAAAATATTTTTAAAATACCTAACTAAAAGAGCCAGTTTGGTCTAGCAGTTAAGGCACCAAGGCTAGAAACCAGGAGACCTAGTTCATGAAAGCCGGCTGGGTGACCTTGGGACAGTCGCTCTCTCTCAGCCCAACTCACCTCACAGGGTTGTTGTTGTGGAGAAAATAGGAGGAGGAAGGAGTATTAGGTATGTTCGCCGCCTTAAGTTATTTATAAAAATAATAAAGGCGGGATAAAAAAAAATCTAAAAAAAAGTAGATAATTCTGGAACCATGTGCTTTAAGAGAGCACCCCAGCTATCACAGATGAAACCGTAACCCTCCTGGGGTACAAACTGTTTTTCCTGCAATCAAATGTGTCTGCAGTGCCCACAGGAAAACTAGTCAAATATCAAAGGAAGTGTCTAAACAGTTAGCTCAGGCACTTAATATAAACTGCTACATGAATATAATATTAGCAGAATCATTCAACTTTAAGAAGAGATTGCAGGTTTTAAACCACGGGAGCACTCCTTGTGTCTTTTACAAAATACTCTTTAAAAAAGTATTACAAACATTGATCACAAATTTTCCCAATTTCCCAAAGAGCCGACATTTTTCTGTATGTTTCGAAACTGTACCACTGAACATCTGAATACATAAAGGATCTAGAATTCAAATGATCCATTCTCCATACACATTTAAATTATTTTCAAAAATGATTAAGTTAAATTGAGAAAACAGAAAAACAGGAGACACATCTATTAAATTATTCTTGCAGAATCAACATTTTCTTCTACTGGATCCTTAGACTACAATTTCTCTTCAGTAGCAATCAGGAAACATGATGTTGTCCTGTAGAATTACTACAGTGCATACATAACAACAACTATGAAATATAAGGAAACCAGTAAGCATCCGAAGAAAACACCTTATAAAAAGGTATCAGTTCCTGAACCATTTGGTCTCACCTTCCAAATGTTTGCCTACAATGCCCTTAACTTCCCTCTCAACATTCACATTTCTGGACTCCGTTGTCACCTTTCTTCCCTATTGTTCCTCCTCATTGGTATTCAGGTAATGTACTAAAATGTTGTTGCTCTAGGCAAGCAATTATATCTCAATCTCCACTAGCGAATCCTAACAATTCTCTTCAGTGCTGTTCAGAAAATCAGGGCATTGGCATTCCAAATACAGCCCTCAAGCACTACATGCCTGTTTTATTAGTTGAAATATGCCATGGTACATGCACTTACGATGTCTGTCTGTATTAAAAAATAGAGCGTTTCGGCTTGTGGACTTCCATGTACAAAGGCATTTGAAACTAAATCAACACACTAGATAAAATAGATTTAGGAAAAGTTGTTATGCTTAACTCCTGGCATCTAATATCAGTTTAAAATGCAGCAAATTGAGATTTATTTTCTTATCTCTTTCAACATAGTCCTTATTTCTATGGGATTTTTGTATGAAACATGGGAAATTCTATTCCTATTGCTATAATAATTTTACTATGACATTTCTAGCTATGATTTGGATACTTAATTCATTTTATATGATTATTATCCATGTGGCAAAGAATGTGTTAACCAAAAGAACAAAAAAAGTCTTTTGACATTTTAAAAATGTGTAACTTAACACTTATACCTGATGAAGTGACTATTTTGATAACTATATTAACAATATATTTGCTAGTTCTAAACTGCTTGAAAACTAATAATACTTAGAAATTAAATAAGTAACTGATATAATAGATTCCTTGCAGTTAAGTTAGAATCTTGGGGACTACATGGGTATGTTCCTGCATTTTTCTTGGCAATCGTATATAAATATTTTGCCATTATCTTCTTTTGAGGTGTTTTTGGGAGTACTGTGGACTGAAAAAGTCTTCCAGGTTAGGTAGCTCCATTACGTTCTGGGAGAAAATCTTGGAATCTCTCATGTATGTGCTTAAAGACTTTTATATGCTTGGTGGCTCCATCCAGTTGCAAGAAATCCAGAAGCTGGCCAGCCTGGAAGCACTTTGAGCAACATGAATCTGCTATCAGGTCCCTTCCAGAAGCAAAGACTGCTTTATTAGGAAATATTTCTTTTTTATAAACCTAATCTGCTGCTTGTTTGCTTGGATATTTATAGTATTTAAAAAATACAATCGAGAAAAAAAGTAAAAAGAAGAAGAAAGTAGAAAAGAGATTATAAACAATATCAGGTTGAATAAAAATTAATTTAGTGCTGCATATTGAAGTATCTTGCATTAATTTAAGACTTCAGGACCATTATTAAAACCAATGCAATATTCAGTAATTAAAGTAGCCAGCATAGTATGAATCATGCCAGAATGAAGTATTTTAAAAAATTCTGCCTAATCTAAAAATTCTATCCTTATTTAATGAAACAAACATAACGTAATAAAACATTATGTTAGGAGAAGCATAAAATTTGAGTGTGATAGAAGCCTATAGAATTATAATCCATGTAGAGTTTGCAAAGTGAATTAAATTACGTATCAGATTTGTTTTTCAAGTGTGTCTTTGTTTTTTAAATTGATAGATACAAGCCTACTGAGTATACTTTGAGGGGTATACAAAGTGATGTTTAATAGAAAAACAGCTGGCAAGAAAAAGAACATTAGTTTTGTTCTGTAATACATTTTTTTCTAAAACCGTTGAGTGCAATAATCAGCATTGCCACCAATCTAATTATTGTACTTCCAGTAATTTTCAGGAAAATGAATTATCTATTTTGGCAATCAGTACTGGGGTAATATGCCAGTGGTAGAACAGCTTATGCCAGTTTTCTCTAAGTAAAATATTCATGGTAAATTTAATACCTGTCTTCCATTGATATTCCGATTGTTGTATACCAATTGTCCTGTTTAAATTCTGGATTCATTTAATCACACGACCTTTAACTTGTTCAGTTTCTGAGTTGTATTTCAATAAAATTTGTAAATAAGCCCCAAGAAACGTTCTGAGTTGTGTGTTATGATTGCCCTCCCCCCCAAAATTTGGTCATGTCTGTAAGGATTCTGCTTTGTTTATATAATTCTTTTAAAACTGTGATACTGAAGATAAAGATACTGAAGATACTGAAACCAGTAAGGTGATTCTGACCATTCTGAGGAAAGAATCTTGAAAAATTTCATCTATGTTTTGCTAAGAATTAAATCTTGCAGTCTGTATGAATTATTATTGCTCCACATGTCATTATTTTTGTATATTCACTTTTGTAATTTTTTTCTAAGTTTATTCCATACTTTTAATACATTGCTTGTGATTGCATAATCTCTTATAGACTGTGCATTTATATTTGTATCATGCCAAAGATACATATGGAAACCATTTGGGAGACTTGTGCCCTCAGTTGGAGCAACCCAGTCATAAAGCAATACAATCCACACTGCAATCTGAGTTAGACAGCAGACTTAATAATAGAGTTTGAAATTTGTCACTAATGATCTAGCTCATTCTTTCAGGTCTTGTAAAATCTTAAATATTGGTTTTTATTTGACTATATAAAATTAGTTATTTATCTCTCCCCATCATTTAATACCTTGTCCTCAATTCTTATTAAAATAATTTGAAATAAACGTTGAGTCTAGGTAATATATTCATTTTGACTGTTGTTCTTCTTCCCAGCCAGGACATTTTTAGCTTTCTGCATCTTAAAATATCCACCATTATGTTTTTTCAAGTCTGTGAATAGTTACTTTTAAATAAGTCGTTTTTTGTAAACTAAATTCCCAGGTAACTAATCCATTTAACAGTAGTATTAAACCCTGTTATTTGCTGTAAATCTAGGTCCTGTTCTTGGTAATGTGATGTCCTGATACCAAGCAATAGTAATGTCTGTGTGTGTGTGTGTGTGTGTGTGTGTGTGCGCGCGTGTGTGTAAATTCTGAAGAATTCTTTGGATGAGTATAAGAACATAATCTGCATATAATTTTAATTTATGTTTTTGATTTGCTAGTTTTATTCCTAAAATTTTATTTTCTTCTTGTATCTTCCTTGCCAATGGTTCTAATGGTAGTAGAAATAAGGAAGCTAAGATCTCTTTATTGAGCATAGGATTTAGCAGCCATATCAGGCAGCTGACAGTCTCTGAGCAGGCAGGAGAGATGTTTGCATCCATTCATACTTCAATTTCTTCATTTCTTTTTATGGCAGGAATGGGATCTCTTCCATGAAGAGAATTCTTCAATTTCCTTTTCTCACTTCTCTCTTTCCCTTCCATTGGTACTTGAATTTTTACATTCTCAGCATTTCTGCCCTCCTGTCTAGGTAATTCTCCCAAGTTTGGCAGGAATTTTTGTACCATTAACAGAGCCTTGATATTAATCTCATCAAAATGAGAAATACTTTTATACAATAGTTTTGAAAGGAAATAGTATCTGAGTGTACTTTTTTTTTGCACAAGTTTACATGCTGTCATTACTCGACAATTATTTTGGTGGACAGGATTTGTCAGAAAGTTGTTGCAATGAAAGGTTCACTCTTTTCTATACTGAACAATCACACAAAACATGTTCACTGACTTCTAAAATACATATATAAACACAACAAAATACCAAAGATCAAAAAGAGGTGCAAGGATGGAGGCATTCCTCAAGCCAACAATAGTCTCTCAAGTCTAATAGAGTAGGTATAGTTTACAGTGGTATTTTAACAAGGCAAAAAAGTAGCACAGGTGAATATCTTGAATTCTAACAGTTCCTTCTAGACAGTATAACTTATTATGTGACTTATTCCTTTTAATTCTCATTACAGGTAGACCTCACTTACCAACTGCCTTGTTTAGTGACTGTTTGAAGTTACAACAGCACTAAAAAAGTAACTTTATGACCAGTCCTTGCATTTACAACCCGTGCAGTGCCCCCATGGTCACGTGATCAACATTTGGGCCCTTCGCAACTGGCGGGCATTTATGACCGTTGCAGCATCCTGCAGTCACATGATTGCCATTCGTGTGCTTCACAACTGGCTTGCAACAAGCAGAGTCAATGGAGAAGGCAACAATAAAATTGGAAGTTGTGATCATGTGATGTCTCGCTTCACAACTGTGGGTGATTCGCTTAAGCACCGTGGCGGAAGTGAGGTCTTAAGCTCATTGGGATCACATCTTTCGCTTAGCAACCGTAATGGATTTGCCAGTCCCAACTGTGGTCGCCACACAAGGACTACCTGTATATATATTATGTAAATAGCCACTATGCATACAGAATCATTTCCATACTACGAACTGTTAATGTTGGATTTGCTGCCAATGAATGTTCTTTGTTTACTGTTAAATTATCTAGGAAAGGCAAACAATATATTCTGCTCAATGTAGCTGAGGTGGGGAAAAAAATCAATGCTGTGTGCTATCAAAAACTGGCTATGCTAAGTTTTCTGGGAGGGTCAGCCACTGTAGATAGCTGTGGTTTCTGCTAAATATTGAACCATGATAGTGAGACCAAGAAACTGAGAGGTTATCAAAATCTGCCTTAATTTTAAAGTTAAGTACTACAGGCTGCCTGAATTAACATTAATCTTGCAGCACTGCCACCTGTAAGTCCTGTATAGCTTGGATATGCATATCCAAGCTATATCCAATTTAATTTCAGGTTAGGCTATCACCTATCTGATCACCAGTTTGAGCTAAACTGGGGAGAAAAGCATACATAAAAGACCTAAGAATAGGAATGGACAGAGCTCTCAGTTTTAACTTGACTCACTCATGAAGAAATCTGCAAATTTTGGTAAATTCTTATAAAAATGAAATGAAAGTCATTCTCATCCATTTCCTGTCATTCCATGCTTTTTTCTGGTCATTTATATATCAGTGAAGGGACGCGGTGGCGCTGCGGGTTAAACCGCTGAGCTGTCGATCGGAAGGTCGGCGGTTCGAAACCGCGCGGCGGGGTGAGCTCCCGTTGCTCGTCCCAGCTTCTGCACACCAAGCAGTTCGAAAACATGCAAATGTGAGTACATTAATTGGTACCGCTTCGGCGGGAAGGTAACGGCGTTCCGTGAGTCATGCTGGCCACATGACCCGGAAGTGTCCTATGGACAACGCCGGCTCCAAGGCTTTGAAACGGAGATGAGCACCGCCCCCTAGAGTCGGACACGACTGGACTTTACGTCAAGGGAAACCTTTACCTTTACCTTATATATCAGTGCCTTGGAATATCTGTCCTAAAGATGTTAATTTGATATGTTATAACTGTCTCCAAACTAATTTTAATGTTACGTTTTGGTTAAACAAAATCCTATACTGAATCCTACAGGGTAAGCCGCGGTGCTATGCTTACTTTTGCCATCTCTTTAATTAATATAGAAGCACCCCTCAGGCTGTATCATAGAAGCCAGGCCCATTCAATATTGATTTATTATTTATTTGATTCCACAGAACTCCACACCTAATTACTCTCTCTCCCTGTCTCCCCCACCCCCATGAATTCAGTCTTTGGAATACAGCCAGAAATTTCAACCTCAAAAATCAGTGAAGGAAAACAAGCCCATCAAAACCATTGTAATGTGTTGAAGCAGCAGTCACACAAAGTAGTATTCATTTCCAGAGTAGAAGTTTAGCATCCTCACTTCTTCCTGAAGTCAGCAACTGGTATGTAAGAGTATAAGGGGCCAGGCCAATGATGGGGATAGGAAGGTTTAAAAAAAATGAATACTTTGGTTACCATAACAACCATGACAGGTCTGTTCTTTGGCAGTATTCTGACAGTAAGCAACCTGCTCCCCCCCTGCCTTCTCCTTCAAGTGAATTTCCGTTCAGAAACACATCAATTCTAAAGTCCAAAGAGCATTGTATGCTTTTTTTCTGGTCATTTATATATCAATGCCTTGGAACATCTGTCTTAAGGATTTTAATTTGATACGTCATAATTGTCTCTAAACTAATCTTAGTGTTAATTTTTGGTTAAACAAAAGACTAAGGAAAGAAAAAGATAATTCAAACACATTTTTGAAATATGCATTCTAAGAAAGAGGATTTTGGTTACAACAAAATAAAACTGTTACTTAACAGATAGCAATAATTATTACTAAAAGGGAAAGTTTCCAAGTTTTGATACTATCTGGCAGGGATTTTACTCTTTGAGTGCTTATACTTTTTGACTTGCTGAATCCAAATCTATTTAAAATATAATTTTTACCTTAGAATGAATAGAAGTCAAGATATATGACAACAGCTCCTGACCAGCGTAAAATTCCAATAGAAGATAATATCTGTAGCTCAGGGTTGACCTGTAGAGTCCTTGGTGATTTCTGAGCTTGGTTATTGGCTTGCAGACCTTTCATTACCCAACTAGCTAATCAGGTAGTTCCTTATGATGTTGCCTACTCAGGTAATGAAATGTCTGCAAGCCAACAACCAAGCTCAGAGAGCACCAAAGACTCCACAGCATAAAATTGTTCTTTCAGCCACATGGCTTAACCAATTTTCATAACGAATTTTAAGCAAGCTAATTTTTCACCAAGCCTTTTATGCAAGCTTTTGAAAGCCTAGGTTAAAAATCATAGAATGTAAGCAACTTAAAATTTACAAAATACATTATCAAATAATTATGTTAGTTTTAGGCATGAATTCAAGTATGTTTGAATAAAAATCAGCCTTCTGTGATACTGCAATGATGAGAAAATGGCAATTTAAAGATCCAAAATGACAGCCAAACGCACCACGTGTCAGTAATAACAGAACTGCACAAACATTATTTTTAAGTCAGAATAATAAAAAGTAAAGAATTACAAAAGTTACTAGGTCACACAGAGTGGGCACGCACCATGTCCCTCTCTGAGGCAGTGTCATCTAATGGGACCTAAGAGACCTGCCTTCCTTACTGCTGCCACTGCCCTTTGGAATGAGCCCCCGCCCCCACCCCCTGTTCAGATGGTCCAACCCTATTAGCCTTTCACAGAGCCATGAAGACTTGACTTTCCTCCTGTGCATTGGGACAGGATGGTAACAGAGCCTATTCCACTGAGAAAGTCTCTGTCATGCCTAGGCTCAATTATGTAGATATGTATAATCGTGGTTTGCTATTTTGGTTTCTATTACTTTTCTTTGATTTTGACTGATGTATGCCACCCAGAGTCATCCAATCGGTTGGGTGGTCTTAAAAAATCTTTAAATAAATAAATTCTGATACAGTAATTATGTACTCCTTGTATTTGTTTTATATTGACATATAAAATACTTGTTTTGAAGATGTAGTAGACTATAATAAAGAAACGTGACATTTTACTGAAATCAGACCACTTATTTTCTTGAGGTTTTGATAAAATCCAAGCATATGAAAAGTGAATATTGGGCATATACACACACAAAGAGGCAAGTGAAAACTCTATTCCAAAGAGAAAAATCTTCCAAACATTGTATCTTTGCCATTTATTATCCTATGTTAAACAACTGTCTAATTCATGTTTATTGCTCATTGAGAATGATTTTAACAGGTCATGAAAACATTTCTTCTATTTTCTTTTTGTTAGAATGTTCAGGTATTACATAATCATTTATACAACTCTGGAATTAGGTTTCTTTGCTCTGGGTTGTTTCCAGAATTCAGGTAACTCTAACTATAATCTTCTCAGTACCCCATAAACAGGCCAGGCACAGAGGGAAAACAGCAGAGAAGGGGATGCAGATTTTTGAAACTGGCTTCCTTATCTAATCATAGAATTTTTTTCTAACCATTTTTCATGCTCTACTTCTACTGCTTCTAATTGTAGCAATTCTGGAAAAGATTTTGGTTGCATTTCAGTATCTAGTTAACCTAGAAGTAAAGCTTTACTAAAGTGAATGAGACTTACTTCTGGGTAGACCTGTATAAAAAAGCATTGCCTGTGAATTTGGTACAAACTAGCTGAACACAGTTTCTCTTAAAGTCTCAAATACTGTTCAGTAATAATTCACTATACTAGGAATTTCTCTCTCTCTTGACATATGTAGTATTCTTACTGAATAAATCTTATAAACTATTTCCCTACATTCTGCCATGATCTTTCTGAAGACAAGGGTTATTTAGAGTGTGCGGTGTTAAGTATTTTATGCTTCTGGAGGTAAAGATAAAGTGGGATGTTTCCTCTTAAAAACACCACACACACCTTCAAGCAGCAGCATCCACCATTCCCTTCCATCTTGGCTTTTCCCCAGGGAATACTTTCTTTCTACTCATTTTCAAACAGATACACCCCAAGTACCACCTTCCTTTAAGGCCTTACCCTGTTCGGACTGATCTCTGCATCTGAAAGAAAAGCTAGTTAATTTTTATGAAGTCTGTCCCTAACCCTCACATATATTCTTTTGGTGTTCTGAAAGTAACTTACCTAGGGCTATCATGGGTAGTCCTAGTTAAAAAGGTATAATAATTTGTAAAATAAATAGGTAATATAAACTGTTGATTTTGGCTCTATACCCCACATCTCTCATCTCTTTAGATACATGCTAGACTACACATTTAATTTGTTTCTGTCCCCAAATAAATAAACTATAAATTCTGGTGATAATTCTTGTTATAATAATTAACAGTTATAGTTGATGAGGATAAAAATATTTGAAAAAAGAATTCATTTTGTTTCTTCTCAATGTCTAAGGAGAAAAAGAGGCTCCACCTCTACTACAATTGCATCCTATTTTTTTCTACCTGTTTCTACCTTTGAGTGAACGGCCATTCAATTTCTTTTCAATATTGTTAATTTCGATACTACAAATGTAATGCTAATTCCCTCAAACTTGCATGTAAACATGTGGATTTTACTATGATTTTCAAGTGTTGATCCCACTTCATTGCCATCAAATTGGCAAGGTAGTCCAGGGTTCTGCATGAAGCCTGATGTTATCTTAAAATTATAGAAAATATAAATCAACTGAAGAAAATTACAAGTTTATTGGGTATAAAATAGTAGAACAAAGTTGGCAGTTTTCCAATTCTGCCTACCTATATGTAAGTAAAATATGCGCAAATGTGGTTAAATCAGGACGTATTTTAGAGTAGATTTAAACCTCCTGGCAGGCATAACAGTTGAAAGGGGTGGGGTGGGGGGACAAAGATACTGTAAATGCCTAAAGCACAAGTTACTAAATGCTTTAGTCTTCTGTGAGAACAGCAAAAGGAAATCAGTGTGGTTTCCACAGAGATGTGGGAACATGATGGTTCAGTGATCTCAGTGTGGATTAATAATTTAAAAGCAATTTCCTATCATTCTGAGTATATTTCTGTTTCTGTGTGTGTGTAAAATCAATAGGCACTTTTCTAGAACTCAGTATTTCTCTTCACATTCATCAGATACTGATATATTTCAGCATTAGGTAGCAGAGCAGTGTAACTGCTATCAAAAGGGTAGTCATTACTACATACCTTTTTGAAATACCACAGATTCTTCTAAACATCTATGAGCTAAACTGCTTTTGTTTGTAACGAAAAAATATATTTGCATACATTTTAAAAGATGTTTAAAATGGCACCGACTCTATAAACACGAAGCAACTAATTTGATGGGAAACAATTAGAATCAATTTACAAGCCTAATAGATTTAGAGCTTACTTTATAACTCCTATTGCAAATATATGATGGTTACTTGTGTCCATCTCTATTACTTCCATGTTGTGGGAGCAAGGAAGCATGCCTTCTCTGTCACAGCTCCTGCCCTCTGGAATAGCATCCGCCCCGAGATACGCATGGCACCTATTAGCTTAGGATTCCGGAAGGCTCTTAAAACCTGGCTCTCTTCCCAGGACTAGGTTAGATTGTGGAGCTCCTATTGTGTCTTTGATTGTTATAGCTGTTTTGTTTTGGTTTTTTGTCCAAGCTGTTCTGTTTTGCTGTTCTGTTTTTAGCTGTTTTAATTCTGATATGTTGTAAGCCACCCAGAGTCTTTTGGAGTAGGCAGACATAATAAATTTAATAAATGAAGGTGATGATGATATCCTTCCTCCACTGGTTTTCCTCATAATTAAAATTTTGACTGAAAACTCCTTTGGGAATAGGAAATGATCTTTTTATATAAATTGTGTATGTGTGTGTTTATGCATCATGAATCCTGATGGTACTATAGAAAAAATATGTAATAATTTGGAAGAAAGGAACTAAATGATCTGATTGTATATAATTATAATAAAAATACAATTGTTTAGTAAGTGACTACAGAGGATTTACTTGTTTTACTTAGTCATTGCTGCTTAGTTCATCAAATTCCTTAGCAGAATGGGAAAAAAATTAAGTACTGTAAATTTCTTTTAATTTATTCAGAAGCTACTCTTGAAATTTAATATAAACTTCTTAAATATATATAGGTAGTCCTCAGTTAATGACCATTCGTTCAGTGACCATTTGAAGTCACAACAACGCTGAACAAGGAGACTTATGGCCAGTCCTAGAAGTTGCGGTCACTGCAGTGTCCCCATGATCACAATTTGGGTGCTTGGCAACCGACTTGAAATTATGATGGTTGCAGCATCTAGCAGTCATGTGATTGCCATTTGTGTCAAGCAAAGTCAAGGGGAAGCTGGCAGGAGGTCACAATTGGTGGTCACATGACGTTGCGCCTAATGACCATGTGGGATTCACCAAACAACCACAACTGGAACTATTGGAAAAGCTGTCTTAAGTTGGCGTGGTCACGTAATATCGCACTTTAATACTGCATTGCTTAGCAATGGAGTTCCCAATCCCAATTATCGCCATTAACCAAGGACTACAAATACTTCATAAAGATACACTGTCAACAATTCTAAGAAATCTGAAATAAACCGGCACTTAAAAGCAGAGACATCAGCAAAGACACTAAGGTAATACCTTTGTGAGTGCTGTAAAGGGCTGCAAATGTCACCATAAAGAAGGTAGTGGAGTATTTCCCAGCATTAACCAGATGGGGAAAGGCCCGCTTAGTATCACGGTATCGGCGCAGGCACTGGACGAATCTCAGCCAAGCAGGAATGCACTGAACAACTGCACGCACACCATAAGCATAGTTGTTGCAAATATCATTTCCTATAAAAAAGACACCTTTCAACAGGCAAGAAATCTCTAAGAAAATGGTCTTGTGAGTTGCAGATAAATAATTCCAGTTAAGATTCAACAATACAAATCAAATACTTTAAAGAATCCAGGCACACATAATATATATGTATTCACAGATAAGGGAATCTTGGAAAATGAAAACTTAGCAAACAAAAACCATTCTTTATTTCTACCACCCCACCCCCAGTAAAAGAGACACTGAATATGTATAATAAATGTGATTGTATGGCTTCACTGAATAAATAAAGGTCAAATTCGTCTTAAATATATAGTACACACCAATCTATATGGCAGTTACCAAATCTCCTCTCACTGACATACCTGGATCTTCCAGCAACACATCTTTAGCTTTCCACTGGAGCTCAAAGCTATAGAAACAAATCATGTATTCGAGGTCCATAAGTATTACAGCCAGACTATTAAGCTGGTCAGCGAGCCAGAAATCTGCAAAACCCACCTTGTGGAAGGGGGCAGTGAATACCCGGAACTACAAAAAATAAGAAGGTTCAAATATAACATCGTAAAACACAGACCCAAAAAATTGAACCATTTTCTCTTAAATGATAAAACCGCATTATGGAAATTATTCTATCATTCAATATTACAAGGCAGATGTAGAAGCTAAAGGACTTCTCAGTGCAATTCTATGTAAATAGCAAGTTTATTTATTATGAGCCTGGTTCGTCCTAATGCAGAGTACACAACAACCAGATGCCCTAGTTAGTTTGAACTTAAACTCCCACTAGTCTCAGTATGTATGGCCAAAGATATTGGACTGAGGGAGGTGAAGTACATAACTTTTAAAGTGCTTTGATCATCTCCACTGTTATACTTCACTATTATAAATGACAAAAATAAAAAGTATGGGAAGTTTGCAGATTGTGTTGGACTGGGAATTTGTATTCAAATCTTGCTTTACATTTACAGTATCATAATAGGCATTCAAATTAAAACTGCATTATAATTAAGAGTTTTGTCATTAATTTCAGTGGGGAAATGGTTTAGTAGCACTACAGCATTAGTTGACATTAACAATTTTATAGAATTCTGTAACGAATTATAAAATATTTTTAAGTTGTCTATCTTTAAGCATCGAGTGTAGGAAAACTGTTTGGCACTAAGGACCACAGCTGTGGAAATGTTTGCTTTCACACACTTCTGCAACCATAATGGAGGAAATAGTAAAAACAGATGCTTCTCCATCTCAGTCCATTCTGCCTTCAGCTATGTGCTTCTCAAACTAGGCCATTTCATGCTCCATTTATCTTGGATTATAGCTCTTCCTGCATGGTTAGTTAGAACATCAACATCCAAATGCTAAAATGGCAACACCAAGATCTATACAACACAAACAAGCATATGTCTTTTAGATTCCTCCACTCAAAAATTAAACACATTTTGCCAAAATGTAATTATGAAGAACTTTATTCAGAAATATATATACTGTTGCAGCATCCCTGCAGTCACATGATCACGATTTGGGAGCTTGGCAGCTGGTTCACATTTACAACCATTGCAGCATCCCACGGGCACATGATCACCATTTTTGACCTTCCCAGCCAAGTTCTGGCAAGCAAAATCATGCAGGGAACCACATGATTTGCTTAACGAACATGCAGTTCACTTAATGACCATGTGATTTGCTTAACCATTACTGCAAAAATGGTCATAAAATCAGGTCAGATTCACTTAATTAACACTTTGCTTAGCGACTGAAATTCTGGTCCCAATTGTGGTCATTAACAAGGACTACCTGTACATTCATTTACAGTTTAGGCTACATTGTACCATCATTTTGAACTTTGTAACTGTAAAGAACTGATGATTTCATAAACCATTTTTCTCCTCCTTCAATCTTCTCCCCTTCTATCCATTATATACTGTTTTGCTGAGAGGCAGTTGCATTAAATTTCAGTTCCCCACCAATTTCAAATGGTCAATCTCAGTCCAAATGTTAGTTAACAATGTTATGGACATTAAGCTAGAGTTCAGTGATTCAGTTTTAACAATGAATTTCGCTCCTTCAAGGAGCTGAGTCAAATCCTACAAGGGAATGCGTGAGCAAAACAACACTTTCAGGGCTGGAAGTATAGGATACAATGGAATGGAAAGGAGTTCTTCAGCTACTACACTTGCAGCAGCAATGAGAAGTCATACCTATTACAGGCGTTCAGTGTGTTGGATACAAGAACAAAATACAATTGTTACATTTTTATGATCAAGACAAGATTACTCAAAGAGTAACACTGCCACTGAGATGGTTATGAAAGTGCCAGTGTACACTGAAATCATTTTACAAGTGTCAGAGTTTTTCCACTAAAGAGTTCAATAGGTAAAACAGAAGAATTCACAATACATATGATCAGCCATATCTAAAATTATACTTATTTCTGCAATGGTGATAGAACTACTATACAGCAAGTCCCTGGTTTAAGAACAAGTTCTGTTCCTAAATCTGTTCTTAAGTCAAATTTGTATATAAGTCAGAACAGTTATTTAGCAGCAGTTAGTCAAATGTTTGTCTTAGTATATAGTATATATTTTACCTTTCTATGCACATAAAACACTTAAAAAACACTTCCAAATATACTAAAATATCTTAAACATAATAATACACAAAGTACTATTGTGTATTTAATCTGAAATATTGTACTTAACTTGAATTTTTAATATAATAGTCTTCATAGAAGTCCATTCTTACCTAGGAATCGTCTATAATCTGGGACATTCTTAAACTGGGAACCTGCTGTATTCCCAAAAATGTAATGATTTTGCTATCAAAGACATGGTTGTAGTATCTTCAGTCACAAATGTTCTAACTCTGTCAACTCAGCATTTGCTGTTCTAAATACCCATACCAAGTTTAATGTACAAACTGCCTGTGGATAAGCAATGCAGGTAGCCCACATAACTAAATTTGAGAATAATTAATTATAATAGTTTTGATAGGAAGAGTGGTGAGACAGTCAGTTGTTGATGGATATTAATCAGATCTCGACTTACCAAGAGTTTAAGCAGCCAAAATCGAGATTTGTAGTAAAAGGTTTTTGTAGGATTGATAAGGAACAGCAGCATAAATCCATACAAGATAAGTGGGTTTGCCTGCATAGGAAATCCAGTGCTATCTCCATATATACATGCCAGCAGACTCAGACACCATAGCGTTCCAAGGAATCCAGCAATCTAGTAGGATTAAATTTTTAAAATAATGCAAAATTAGCTTTAAGTGCAGATAAGGCAGAACACAATATATACAAGGAATATATTACTGCAATATTACATTACTGTAAAAGGTTATTAATTTATTTCCAGCTCCAACTTTGATTTTAAGTTTTAAAGTCCTATGTCACTTAGGACCAACTTATCTGGTAAATATGTCTTCAACCATCCATACCAACCCAACACACTGAATAACAATTCTCATTCCTCCACTTAAGCTTCAGTGGGTAGGTGCAAGATATTTTAGATTATAGTAGTATGTGTACCTATGGAATGCCTTCCAAGAAAGTATCAGCTCATTTCACTGCTGTTGATACAAAGTCCTTTTTAAAAAAGAATTTTAATGGGAATCAAAAAGCTGTATTATGCTATTCTCCTGTATTGCTTATGATTTTATGTGCTTCTATTGTCTGGTACATTTTGATGTATGTAAATGTTTTACTAAGATTAGTGAATTGTTTTAAGACTATTTCCAAAACAGAAAGGTAGGACAATTATAACATTTCAGTCATAGCCAATATTTAGACCATAGCATTATCTAACACAGAAACTTCTATGGGTAGAATCCTGTGGCCATGCTGAATTACCTAGTCAGTATGGCCAAAGATGAGAGATACTTCTATTTTAAAGAAAAATCTCATCTAATAATAATTAATCCTAATAATTAAAACAGACAAGATAATTAGTAAGCTAAATATAGTAAAGGTAAAGGTTTCCCTTGACATGAAGTCCAGTCGTATCCGACGATAGGGGGCGGTGCTCATCTCTGTTTCAAAGCCGAAGAGCCGGCATTTGTCCGTAGACACTTCCGTGGTCATGTGGCCGGCATGACTAAACGGAAGGCCGTTACCTGCCCGCCGAAGCGGTACCTATTAATCTACTCACATTTACATGTTTTCGAACTGCTAGGTTGGCATTCTTACTTACACTTAATTTTTAACAGTACATTTTTTTTTGCTCCGAGTACCCTGTATACTTTTGCTGGAAACCAGTGCAACGGAATTTATGAGGTCCTGCTTTTCAAAATAAGTACAGGGGCATGTAATTTTGATAAAATTAACCATAATGAGCTTGTGTCTTGTTCATTATATTGCAGCTCTAGTCTAGTAAACAGATACTCAAAAATACTGGAATAAGTTAATTTTTCTTCTCTAACCAGATCAGTGTTTGACAGTCATACTTTTTAACTTGGACATTTGTGATTTCAAAAGATGGAAATTTTAATGAATTGGAACAAGTTGCTCAAGATTTTCAACTTATTAGTTTATCCCATGACTGGAAGTATATATATTTACTGTGAACCGCCCAGGGTCCCCCATGTGGGGGACGATGGGCGGTGATAAAAATATGATAAATAAATAAATAAATAAAAAATATTTCTCAGTTCTTCCCAATCCCTATCCCCATCGGATGCAGAAGATGGGACGAATCTGAAGCATATTAATAATAAGGTGGATGGTAGAGAGATTTCAATACCAAATTTCATGTTATAGTAACCTCGAGGTTGGATTACTGTAGTATGTTATGCTTTTGGGGGGTGGGGGGTTTCAACTGTGTCCAATTCTCAGTGACTGCCTGGACAAGTCCCTGAAGTTTTCTTGGCAAGGTTTTTTGGAAGTGGTTTGCCATTGCCTCCTTCCCAGGGCTGAGAGTGTGTGACTGGCCCAAGGTCACCCGGCCAGTTTTGTGCCTAAGGCAGGACTAGAACTCCTGGTCTCCCAGTTTTTAGCCTGATGTCTTAACCACTACACCAAACTGGCTCCCACATGTCATGCATGTCTCTACCTAAAAAGATATTCTACAAGTTTCAACTAATACAGAATTTGGCAGCTATGCAGACTCTAATTGGAAATAATTACATTGGCTGCCTATACATTTTGAGTTGCTGTTGCTTATGTTTATACTTCTAAACAGCTTGAAACCAAAGCTGGTTTATAATGTTTCATATTGTTTTTAGTTGACTGATATGTTGCTATTTTATCTCTCTCAAATTTAATTTTATGTATATATTTTATTGTTGATATAATTCTACTTTTCTACATTACCCTGGAACACATATTTTGTGGATGAAGAAAGAATTATTTATTGATTGATAATTTTAATTTATAAGGTCACTCAGATTCATCCTAAATTGGGTGGCCTTATAAACATAATTATAAATACATTTAAATAAATACATTAACATGACACATAATAAACACTGCAAGAGGAATATGCTTGGCAGACTCCCAAACAAAGCAAACATACCTGAAGATGTTCTGTATTATGCAATGTAATATATTTGTACACATTAAATCTTAAATGCTACCTATTCAATAAGCCATTCAAATGCAACACTAGTGCTGTAATTACTAAAATTACATAATATCCACCCATCAAGCAATGCTGCAATGCTATGCAAAGAACAGAAAAAGTGTAAAAAGCAATAAGCAGAAGAATGAGGCAGGAAAAAAGAGAAAAGTCAATCAAATTAAACCTAATTTACACCACACTATTTGCTATACCTCTCCATATCCTTCTATCCTTGCAAACCATCCTTGCTTCCATCATATCCATACACTGACTTATACATTGCCTTTTGTTCTTTAAATTTTTCATCTCTCTTTTCCTGAGCATCTCATCTCATAATTGCTACCTTAACTGCAAGATTTCAATTTCCAGCATGAATTACATTATTTTTAAAATCATATTTATACACCCTGAACATGTATTATAAGATTTTAGAATATCCTCTAAAGATTTCACTTGCTATGAAGTAGTAGATTGTAGTCTGGGGACCCTAAGTTTGTAAAATAAAGACATATTCCTCCCCTCTCCCCCCAGAAAAGCTTAACAAGGAGTTGTGAGTGTATTGTATTGAAACATTAGGCATGGAGGAAAAGAAACTGGGAGATGGGGAAGATGGAGGAGAAATTGACCTACTGAAGTAATTAAAAATAAGTGGCACATACAGCACTGGAAGAGCATGAGGGTGGCGAGAGACGTAATGGATGAAGTGCAGTCACAAAGCTTCTTTCCTGTATTATACTGGGATATTTTAGGACAAATAAGTGTCCTCTTCCCCTAAATACTCAGAAGTTATATAGCTACATAATGTATCATTTGAGGAACAGATCACCAGAGTCTAAAACTGAGCCATGTAGCATTACAGTACATACCACAGCAAGGGAATGCTTTGGGAAGCATGGAAAAGAAACGAGATATATTCCTCTCCATTTTGAAAAGAATTATTTTGTTGTACTTCCCTCTTCTTATAAATCTAATGCAAGTAACACACTTATGACTGCTTAATGGGTAAGTTCAGTTGCTTTTCAAATGAGCTAATATAAAAAATAGTGCCTTATTACTCATCCAAACATGTTTCTAATGCAAAGTTTCCAGAATTTCTAAGTCTTTATGATAAAATAAACACACCCTTGAACAAGTATACTTGGGAACAAGTATACTTCCCCACTATAAACATATGTCTGGTTAGTAGAAGCTTTATTTATTAATCAAATTTATCACCGCCCATCTCCCAAAAGGGACTCTGGACGGTTTACAATAAAACATAAATAAAAATATAAAACTATAAAGCACTATAATACATAATACAACAAATATAATAAAAACCTCAATGGCTGAATGTTCTTTATGATTTGCAGGCAGAGCTGGGTCCTGCTAAGAAACTAACCATCCCCAAGAATGGCTACTCTCCCTCCCGCCCCAGGCATGATAACAGAACCAGGTCTTTAGCTGTTTCCTAAAGTCCAGGAGAGAGGGAGCCAATCTCACTTCTGGGGGAAGGATATTCCAAAGGGCAGGTGCTATTGCAGAGAAGGCCCACCTCCTGGACCCCACCAGATGGAATTCTCTTGCAGACGGGGTCCATAGCATGCCCCCTCTGCACAACCGGGTGGGACGGGTTGATGTGATGGGGAGGAGACGGTCCCTTAGGTAACCTGGACCCATGCCATATAGGGCTTTAAAGGTGATAACCAACACCTTGAATTGGACCCGGAAGCATATTGGCAACCAATGCAGCTCGCGGAGCAAAGGAGTGACATGTGCTGATCTTGGGAAACCCAAGATCGCCCGCGCAGCTGCATTTTGCACCAGCTGTAGCTTCCGGATACTCTTCAAGGGTAGCCCCATGTAGAGCGCGTTGCAGTAGTCTATATGGGAGATAACCAGGGCATGAGTGACCGTTCGAAGGGCCTCTCACTCCAGAAAGGGGTGTAACTGGCGCATAACACGAAGTTGCACAAAGGACCTCCTAGCCACGGCTGCCACCTGCTCGAGCAGGAGCTGTGAGTCCAGGAGGACCCCCAAGTTATGCACTGGGTCTGTCTGGGGCAGTGCAACCCCATCCAGAACTAAAGATGACAATTTCCCAGAAATTGAGGAGCCATTAATCCACAGCCACTCTGTCTTCCCCAGGTTCAGCCGCAACCTGTTGCCCCCATTCAGGCCCCCACAGCCCCCAGGCACTCAGAAAAGGTGGCCACAGCATCACTTACTTCACCCGGGATGGAGATGTATAATTGGGTATCATCTGCATATTGATGATACCTCACCCCGTAGTGACGGATGATCTTGCCCTGTGGTTTCATGGAGATGTTAAAAAGGAGCGGAGAGAGTACCGAACCCTGCGGCACCCCACAAAGGAGGGGCCGCGGGCCGGATCTCTCACTCCCTATCAACACTGACTGGGACCGACCCTGGAGGAAGGAGGTGAACCAGCGCAGAACCATGCCGGCCACCCTCAATTTTACAATTTACAATTAACCTGGCATAGAATAGCAAATGTTGCCTGCATCTGTAGTAAAAGAGGCCGTACTTTTAAATTTCAAAAATGGTTACCTAGGCATATTCCTGATAAAGCAGAGGAAGTACATACCTATGATACTTATTTTAAAGAAAATATAACATTATTATTTAGCTTCAACAATTTCTTCTTGTCTAGGCTACAGTTTTATCAGATAAAAATGAGCAAGTGTATTCTATTACCTACTAAGGCATTTCAGCCTTCCTCAAATTATAGAACTTACCTCAAAAAGATGCTGATGGGACAAATTACTGCGGGGATTGAGTTCAAAGATAAGAACATGATTCACTCCAGCTTGCCTCCAGCCGTATGTGTTAATGCCAAGGAGAAAAAGGAATTCTATCAGAAGAAAACCACCTCGATAGATTCTTATCAGTGGCCACACATTCGATCTGTTCATTTTAAACACACCTATCAAGTAAAAGACTCAAATCAAACATATACAAAATGGACAACCTATCAGAGCTATCTAAGCAACTCTTTCTTTATAACAAAGGACATATTCCTTCCCCTATACTTAAAGTATCAATAACATGTAAAACCTGAAGCTACTGAAATCATTTCTCAATGCCTAGAATTCTAATACTGAGCAGCCTAAGAAAAAGTATTAAAATTTGATGCCAGAAAATCCAGATACTGCAATGATCTTTAAAAGGCACACCTGCTTAATTTCAACCTATTCAGCAATTATATTCCTTTTCTGATCAGGGCAGAGAACCTGCTTTCCCCCTTATTTGCTGAACTACACTTCCCAGCAGCCTGGCCCAACATGTGAAATTGTAATGAATGCTGGGAATTATATTTCAGCAACTTATGGAAAGTTTCAGCAGGTAGTAACGCCTGGCTGATCTTGTCTGGATTTAGAAGGTAAGTAGGGGCAGGCCTTGGTACCAGGATGAGAAACCACTAGGGAATAACAGGGTGATAGTAATGGCAAACTACTTCCATGCTGTTGGAAGAAACCTGCATAGTTGTGTCCATGGAGTCCCCAGGAGGTACTTGAGGGCATCTTTACCTTTTAACATTTGATGCAAAGGCCACAGACTCCTTGGCCATGTTTATACTGAGCAAGTTTCATTACCCTGGTGGAAACGTGAAGGTGACTCACACATGGCTCCCCATTTCAATTTACTACAATATAGAGTCCTAACTGCCATGCAAGAACAAAATTCTTAATATGGCCATTTCAACAGAACTACCAGCACTAGCACGAGGGTATGAAAGTTCTTTCCCTTTAACATTCGCTAGTAGTTGATTCTGAGAAGCATGCTACCTTTGAAGCTGGAGATTCCATACAGTCCACATGATCAGTTGCTATGGATATAATCTATCCCCTTTTAAAGCCAACCAAGATAATGCCTATCACCATCTTATGGCAGTAAATCACACCTGCATTATGCAAAATACTCCCTTTTCTACCTTGAATGCCTTAATAATCTGTTTTCTTTGATGACCTCTAGTTGTAGCATTATGAGAGGGGAATGCATTTACTTATCTTATTTATATACCACCATATTCCATATGAACTCATTGCCATCAATAATAATAACATTGTTTTAAAAATATTAGGCATGCTGATGATAGATCTTAACTAAATTTCCCCAATTTATTTACTTAGCGTATTAATAATTTAATCACAAAACTTCATATAATGTACAAAATAATTTAATGATTGCAGTTTTTTAGGTGAAGGCTAGCATATGGATTGTTCAACAAAACATGTACTGAAGTAAAACAAATTGAAGCAATACAGGAGGGACAACTGACAATGTGAATCTATTAGGAGCAAAAAAAAAAGGATTAAAAGAGAGCATGATCTTGGAAAAATCTAAGAAAAATTATTTTAAAAATTTCTCAGAAAACAAACACATAGCCTTACATAACAAGTAAAGCAAGGCAAAATGTTTGGGATAATAGTTAAAATTGCTATTCTGGGAAGAGACGGTTTTGCTTTTGTCAGCTGGCAGTGACTATGTGCCTTATAGTTCCTGAAATATCTGAAGTAAGGATATAATGGATAACTTGATAACTGTGCTAAAACTACTCTGGCAATTTTGGACAATTTCCAGAAAGTCATGTGTGATAATGCAATCTAGTAGGCAATCTGGAACATGCCAAATATTTGGCCTAATTCCTATCACTATCAGCCTTCATGGCCCATAGCAAGAGGTTATGTTATTCAAAACATCTAGAGGACACCAGGATGTTTAGTGAATAATTTTGTGGCATTCATCTAAATTGGGATGTTCTGTAGTGTCTGAGTAACAGTTCAACATTAAAAGTGTTCTGTGCCGAATAACTCACTTGCTCTTTGAGGAAAACTGAAAATGAAAAAAATGAAAACTTCCAGAACCCTATTCCACAACTGACAGGTTAGCTCAACATGTTACATGGTGCTACAATTTATACAGCAGACTTCTAAGATATGTGCATCTAAAATTCCAGAGGGTACATGCTCCAAACTGCATATGTTTAGCAAGAATTTCTATTTTGCATGAAACATGAATATGTAACTCACAGAGTAATGTACACACAAACTGAGGAGCTTCCCACGGCTTTCTTTTGCTTTACTTTTCACAGCAATCCCAAAAGGTAAAGAATTCCTGACTATCCTACAGTATGCTTTAGCCTAATTCTTAAAATTTGGGTTATAACTGCAACATACATCTTGCCAGAAATAGTATTTTGTATCCTAAGTAGGATAACATGAGCATAGTGGAATATGCTTAATAAAACTACTCTTGAAACTTTGTGGAAACTATATTTTGTAATTAATGTAAATGCTAATTGTTCTAGATTCATTTATTCTATGAATTCATTTTTTAAAAAAATGTAATCTATTTTATTTTATTTTATTTTATTTTTTCTTATCTATGCTTTCTTTGTAATAGATCCGATTTAAAATTTGCTTCTGAACAAACATTCACAGGATTTCCATCTAAATGGTAAGAACCATAGAGTTTTCATTCAGAACAAATGGTGCAGGACTACTACTTCTTCTACTTCTTTACTTGGTTTTCAAGAGAATGTAGAAGAATATACTTAGGAGTGTTACTCCTGCTGCTGTTTCCCTTTATAGGCTACTTTTATTTCTTCATGAGCCTCTGAAAAACAGTATTTCTATTCTTCTCAGTTTTTAAAAAGCAGGTATAAGTGAGAAGACTGCTAAACAGCTGAATTAATTAGTGCCATTTAGATTTCTCATGACTGGCATCAGCTGTCCCTTGAACCATTTAATACTACTTCAGTCTGAAAATTTTAAACAGTAGTAAGAAATAATTGATCTTCTGTATATCTTTAGATCTCCAATGTTGTCAAGTACCTTAAATTATGACTCCTTGAAAGAAAAATGAACATAATTCTAGCCTTGGAAAGATAAGGAATATTCAGAATGTTCAGCATGAGTATTTTAAGTATGGTGATGATTATAAATTAGTAAGTACAAAAGAACTGAGAACACTTCAAATTCTCTTCTAATGAGCCTCTCTGAGTACAGTTACATAGTGGCAGACCTAAGTAGCAATTTGGCACAAGGAACACACTATCTCCTCTCAACTCCTTAACCAAAATATGGAAGGTAATCTCATGATAGAAAAATAAATCAAGAAGACCAAAAAGGCAAAGCATAAAATGGATAATTTCAAATATTTTTACATATAGTGAATGCCAGGTTATGACACAAAGACAACATTCTTATATATCTTATATATGATAATGATTTAGAACAGATGCTCAGAAAATCAAAAGGGAAGCAATTCTGTTACAAATCCTACATGGTCACATCAAGATCTAATGCTAGATACAAATATTTTTAAAATGAATGGGAATGACTACACTCACAAGAAATGAGAAACAGAAATGGGAAATTCCCAGAGATGTATAACACAGTCACATTTGATTTCAAAATGGGAACAAGATCCCAAAACTCTGGGATCAACAATGAGACAGTCAAATAAATCCAAATGCTTGCTATTTATTTGAAACTGCTAGAATGCATATTGTGTAATAGGGGGAAAAATAAGTCCCAGAGGATTCCAGCATAGCTAATAAGCAGAACCAAAGAAGCTATACATGGCCAGAAATATTCTTTTGGAAAATGGAAATTTTACTAAAATGAAGAGAGGCAAGTGGAACATATGATCTAGTCAATAACAGCAACACAGGATGTGAATAAAGGAAAAAAATACACATGCTTCAAAAATGATTCAGAAGAAGAGCTTTAGATCTTAGGCAGTATTTCTCTGCTACTCATTAAAATAGCCCATTTCCAGGTTTCTGCATAAGCTTGAAAAAAAGATGTGACTTCTTTAATAGTTATATGAATTTGAATGAGTAGATCCCTTAAAGGAGCAGCATCTTGTGGAACCCCAAATAGCAGAGGTCAGGTCTTCACCAATGGTCATAAACACTTCCCCAGAAACATTTCCAAGGCATGCACAACCCTTAAAAAGTTTTCTCTAGATATCAGATGCAGAAACTAGCAAGCACTTGGATTTTAAAGAATGAAAATGTACCAAAGAAAAATCATTGCAGAGAACAGTTTAAGAAAAACTGATTTAAGGCAAGGATAACTTTTTTTTTTTTTCTCACAATGCTGGTGAATAAGAACAGCTATCTTCAAAATAAAATGAGAAATTTCAAGAATTATGAAAAAATAAACAAAACTCATATGAAAAATATTATTTTAAAGTTGTACTAAGTTTATAAAGTTATAAGGCTCTGTGATAGTTTAATCTGATATATTACTATTTAATTATTAAAACTAAGTGGTATATTATTTTTGGTGAAACCCTAAACCCAATGACAGCATTCACTTTATTCATGGAGGGTTGTGAAATTCATTTTAAGAGGTTACAGTATTGCAAGGTTTGAGATCCCCTGGCTTAAGACTAATTTATACTTGATGTATGAGAACAGCTGAGTGTTATCAGAGAACTCAGTTACACTGTTTCTACAGGGTCAATAATGTCTGACTGAAAAAAAGTTTATTCAAAATATCATTGTGAGTTTAATGCCTTTATTTAGATTATGAAGTGAGCTTGGCTTAAAACTCATCCTATGCTAATATTAAACCTACAAGAAAAACAGTTATCCAAAATCCTGAATCCAGACTGCAAGTAAAGTTTACTATTAAAAACTAACCTGAAAGTATGAGGGTGATATTCAGCACAATGAATATTCCACAGAACAACCCAACCCTGAAAGTAGTCCATGCTGGTGCAGGCTGCAGAGAGAACAGAGCATTGTTCATTCATTTTTAACTTCCTTATAAGATTTTAAAAGCCTTTTGCTGACATAATCAAACTTACCAATATGTAAGTTTGAGTTAAGATACAGGCAAGCCAATGACTGAATCCCTTTCTGCCAAATGAATTATCTTTTATACACCTGCTATGCTTATTAATGAAAGTTAATCTTAGACTATATATTATGAAGAAGATATGTGACTGCCTCTCCTGAATCTTACTTTTACTTTAAAAGCAACTAACTGTCCTACTAGATTGGCAAAGCAATATTGAGGAATGGGATGAAGAAGATTAATGCTTTCCTCCCAGTGTAATTTTCTCCAAGGTTTGTGTCCCAGCTGCTGTTTGTTCCAGTGAGGAAAAAATGCAGTTATCGGGGCAAACAGCAACACTCTGGCATTTTTATGGATGAAAACAAGTCCAGTTTAGGGAGACTGAAGACTTACAAATACTATAGCTGTTTACTTGTTCCAAAGTACAAATAAATGTATGAAAAGATCGAGTCATAGTTCTGCTTTGTAAAATATTGCAAAGCTATTGTATATGGATGTAAGCAACAGCAATACATAAACAGAAATGTCATAATACATAAACAGCTTTTCCTAACACCGGGGAGGGAATCAAATAGTTGAAGTCACTGACAGGCTTGTGTGGGCCTTAGCACTGTACTAGTGATACTCCATTACTATAATGATTTCTTTACAATGGAGTAACTGTAACCAACAGTCACTTCTCCTTCTATGGCAGGCTTATCCAATAACAGTGTTGAATGGGATAAGCATCAAATAATTGCTCAGTTCTAATTGACTTGAGACATCTATCATGTTTTAGTTCAGACAGTGCTATGCACAGCATTTGATGCCAAGTACTGCTGTTGATAAAACATGGCAACTGTTTAATGTCAAGAAACCATTTAGCTCTCATGACATGATTGTGTCAATGCTACTACTGAAAAACCTTTCTTGAATGGAGAAGCTGACCAGCAGCTGGAATGGTGCTAGAGCCAGCATCCAATCAAAATCAAAGCAGCAGTTGCATGATTAAGACAATGCTGATTGGGAAAGGGAAACAGCGTTGGACAAGGAATCAGGCTCAACTGGCCTCAGCAGACATCGAAAAAATCCATGGCCTGAAGGCGTATTTTATGTCTTAGAATGAATGACTGAAATCTCTAAGAATGGCTTAGCTAAATAAAACCCTCTGTGGCTCTCTGTAGCTGTTTTACAGAGCTCTTCACCTATGACTTTTCATGGGAATAAACAGCAGAGGAAAACAACAAAATAATTAACTGGAACTGGAATGAATAAAAGGACTGAGTTGAACACACATTTATTCCAGCATTCTTTCTATTCTGCCATTACACATTAATGTACTCTCTACTTCCAAGATTTTTGAAGTGAAAGTTACAAAGTGAAAAGTGAAAGTTAACTCAAGATATGAAGTGGATGCCAACTCTTCAATGAGTGTTCATCTATCAAATGAAATATAGTGAAGCACTTCTTATATTTCCATCACCTGTGCTGCCCCTAGTGGTGGGACACGTAATCGTTTCATGGCTTTCTGTCGGTCTCCATCTTCCAACTCATTGGTTACCACTGTCTAAAAAACCAAATAGATAAAAAGTTATAACTAATAATTTTTCAAAAAATTACAGAGCACACATTTATACAAGTTATGTAACAGAAAATGTAGTCATCCCATCACACACACAAGAGGCACTAAAGTTCAAAAGCTTATTTAAAAATATATCAAAAATGACTTTAGTTAATACGATTTCATAATATAAATAAAAATCTACCATATTAGCATTGAAACAACCTGGCTCATGAACACACTATTTCATTCTCCTGGAATGGGTTGATTTGAGTGTTTTCTGAGGGATTTGTTTATTTCCAGGTGGACTGGTTAGAAACAGAGGTAGTCAATAGTGGTCTGGGCAGTTCATTTCTGGAAATACTGTAACATGAACCACTGCTGGCCCATTTTGGAAGAGGAAAACACCCTTACACAATACTCTACCTCTGTTTCAGAGATGAGCTGGTTGATTTTCTTGCAAGTATAGAAAGGAGCCACTTCAACATGAGCCACTCTCCAGTCTGCACCTCGTGGTGTCTCCAGGATCTTATCATGTTTCTTCAAAATCTTACGGAACCCTGTGAAATTTAGATTCTAAAGGTAAAGATAAAACACAACCATGTTATTTTCTTGGTGTCTGTACATATTTCCCTTTTGTTTGATATCAGGGAATTGGGAAGGGTAATAAATCACCTGGAGGAAAAAATTACAAAATCTTTTCCATTTCTTTTAAAAGAAACATGTTTTACTTTTTTCTATCCATGCTAATAAAGCCAGCCTTTTTTTTTTCTTTAAAAACTAACAAAAGATCAGCTTTGAAAAATCATATATTCCCTCATAGGATATTGCTACTAGAGGAGTAACCTCATCTTGAAAATTCCATTTTTAAATTAAAGTTCCAGAGCTGCAGTTTGCCTTTAATACACATTTGGCTGTCTTTCAGTTTTATACATTATCTCAGATGCATAAAATTGATTATAGTTACTAACAGCAACTCCACACTTCATACAGACAGAAACACAAGATTAGAAAACAAGCTGACATTCCCAACTCACTGACTGATGAATACCTTTTAGAACACCTGGCATATAAAGTGCTGTTTACTGGGAATAATCATTATTGCAGGAAGTATTTAAAAAAGAAAGCAATTGGATTATCAAAAAAGCAAATAAAGAACTAAATATTAAGTATATGCCAATATTCACTTGTTTTTAACTCACTGTAGTACATGGGAATGGGTTAAAATATTGGTAGAAAAATCTGTTACGTCATCTTAAGGCTGTGGCATATCATATTGCATATTATATCGCATTTAATCACCAGATACATGGAAAAGTATAATTTATTTTGAAGGCATAATTTAATTTTGAAGATATCTGTGTCTGTGTCTGTGCATTTCTGTCTTTTTTATTTAAACTTCAAAAGTAGTACAATTAAATTTCTTTAAGAAAAGTCCTTAATAGTTTGTGACATTATATATAAACTAAATAGCAATAAAACTATATCACTGTATCACTATTATATAAAAACTATTTAGTTTTAAAAAGAAACCAAATCTGTTATATTAAAAAAACTATATGGTAAAAAGAATACACACACACACAACCAAACTAAATTTAAAAAATCAAAATAAAGAGGGAAAGAATCATATAAATAGTGGGAAAGAGGTTCCTTATAAACTAACATCCAAAAGATAATATTATTTGGAAAGTGATACCATTTAGGCTAGGTTGGTAATTTCAATTTCAATTTCAATTTCAATTCCAAAACAAAACAAAGAACAGCATCAAAATATGGTGCCTATGGGAAAGGTTACAACAGCTCGACTGAAATTATTTTCAATTAAATCATGCCTGGAGTGGTTTCATAATGGAGCTCAGTAGGATGGAAAGGCAAGGAAACAATCTGGAGATGGGAACAGGAAACCAATATATTAATGATCTATATTATCTTTAATAAGTAATTTTAATTATTCAATCTTGAAGAAACCGAGCATTCTGCCTTCCTGCTCCCATGAGAGCTATACCTTGTTCACAAGCCTAAATGGAAAAAAATGAAGTCATGATTTCAGGCATAGATTTTTCTTTCTGGGTTGAATAATTCTGATTGCTCTGGGAATAACTACAGCAAGCAAACCTTTTACTACATTATGCTGTTGAATTCTTGCCAGAATCTTTCTACTCCAACTGTAGATTTTGAGCAATAAGGAGTTAATCATAAAGAGTATTAAACTTTTGAAAAAAGTTAACTGCTTCTCAAGCAATCCATATGGTATGGAATACTACCAGACATAACTATCACAGAGCTTCTCCCCAACCTCTCTCTTCCCAGAATATGTATTTGGACACTGTTGAAAAGTTTTTCCTATTTATCAAATAACAAGGTGGTAACTAATCAGTGCCTGAGGATAAAGAACAATGTAATTATTTATATAAATGAAGGTCTATTGGTAGCAAGTCCATCTCTTTAATTCAAAGGAACTTCTAGTGTGCACTAGGGACCATATCTATCATAGGTAGGAAGAGACATTCCATTATCTGCAATGACACCATTTTCACACCCATTATAACCCAGCTCAAGGGCTTTGTGGCAATGCAAATGTCTACACCAGAATCTGGCAACCTATGGCCAAGAAGAAGCATGCAGCTTTCTTATTAAGCCTTTCTTATTATTCCAGACAGTATCTGTAAAACTAGGCAATAAATTGTTGAGAGTGCTGGAAAGCTTTTGGCCTGAGATCAGAAAAAAACACACCAGGCATTTCTACAAAAATAAACATATTTACAGAAAGCATAAAAACCTAAACAGCTTCATATCCAGATATCCTGGATAGGCACAGAAGCTTTATAAGCTCATACACGCACACACGCTCTGAGTAGGACTGGAAGGAAGGCTGTGTAAAAGGAAACTAAATAACTCCAGGCAAGTTCCTTTCACAGGCAAATCGGCAGCTTTTCCTTATATGGTCATTCTTTTCACACCCCAACCTGAGGATACTTAAGTTTAACCTGTTCACCCTGCCAGAGTGATTTGTTACCATAGTAACTTAGTGGCTTGCTCTTTGCAAAACAATCAAATACCAACATAAATAACGCTTCCAACTCTTCGTGACTTCATGGACCAGCCCACGCCAGAGCTTCCTGTCGGTCGTCAACACCCCCAGATCCCCCAGGGATGAGTCCGTCACCTCTAGAATATCATCCATCCACCTTGCCCTTGGTCGGCCCCTCTTCCTTTTGCCCTCCACTCTCCCTAGCATCAGCATCTTCTCCAGGGTGTCCTGTCTCCTCATTATGTGGCCAAAGTATTTCAGTTTTGCCTTTAATATCATTCCCTCAAGTGAGCAGTCTGGGTTTATTGCCTGGAGGATGGACTGGTTTGATCTTCTTGCAGTCCAAGGCACTCTCAGAATTTTCCTCCAACACCACAGTTCAAAAGCATCGATCTTCCTTCTCTCAGCCTTCCTTATGGTCCAGCTCTCACAGCCATGTTACTATGGGGAACAACATTGCTTTAACTACGCGGACCTTTGTTGTCAGTGTGATGTCTCTGCTCTTAACTATTTTATCGAGATTTGTCATTGCTCTTCTCCCAAGGATTAAGCGTCTTCTGATTTCCTGACTGCAGTAATAACCTAATACCTGATTTTTCAAATGTTGGTGGGAAACAAAAGAAGATTTTGCTAGCCATTAAGTTTAAAGCATGCCCATTGAAAGCTTATCTGAACCTGGTCTAAAAGGTGAAATGGCATGTTGGAAATTAATTATGGGCTCAAGCTCTTCATATAAATCTGCAGCTCATTTGTAACCATACAAGCTATAGGGTAAAGAAGAATCTGAACTAACTGAATCTTATCTAATAGCCATATGTTGAACCAGATAAATGGCAATCTGGAACACAAAAATTCCAGCACATCACACTCTAATCAAGATTAATCCCATCTTAATCACTAGAAACATCCTTTAATGGTATGATCCATACCTGATAATTCTGCAGTAAGATGAGGCTGAGGTAGAACTCACTGAAGGCCAGTTTCAGGTCTTTGATGTTCCTATGCTGAACTCGTTCCTCATGAGACAGATGGAAGACTGGCTTTTTACGTTGCCGCAGGGTAGTAAGACCACTGGTTTCCTTTTGTGCATCCAAAGTTGATTGCAATTCATTCTGTAGCGTAGCAAATCTGCGCTGAGCTTCTGCCAGTTTTTCTGTGGAATGAAAACACAGAATATGTTTATATAATATATTAAGTAAGCTCAACATAAACAATCATGTTGCTCTTCCCCAGAAGGAGCAAGTATGCAGCCATGGTGTTTTACAACATATATGGATGCTGAAATAAAGAGAATTCAACTCTCATTTGATGCTTTTTTCCCTATAAGTTGATGGGGTGGGGGGCTGTAGTTAATCTAACTATAATGGGTATGGGAATAACTAATTCATAACTCATAATGCAAGCATGTCTCATTAAGAATCTTGTAAACATACAACTTTACATGATGATATAATAAAAATGTACAGATGTAAGCAAAATTATTCAACCCCCATTGCAAATCAGGTTGATTGTCAAAATGTACAGACTCTCAGCTGTTTGCAATGAACAAATCAAACAAAAGCAATTGAAATAGCTCAACACAGCAAATGCTTCAAGTGGTATCCCCAAAGTCAACTGAAAATGCAACTTATAATGACTTCGCCAGTCTCAAAATTATTCAACCCCTTCATGGCAAGCATCTTCAGTACTTAGTAGAGCACCCTTTTGCTGTTATTCCCTGCTGCAAACAAGATGCATAGCCAGACACCAGCTTCTGGCAGCGTTCCTGAAGAATCTTAGCCCATTCCTCATGAGCAACGGCCTCCAGTTCAGTAATCTTTTTGGGTTTGCGTGCTACAACCACCTCCTTCAAATCCCACCAGAGATTTTCTATGGGGTTCAAGTCAGGTGACTCTGATGGCCACTATAGAATCTTCCAGGACTACTTCTTCATCCAAGCCTTAGTGGAATTTGAGGTATGCTTGGGATCAGTGTCCTGTTGAAAGGTCCAATGACACCCAAGCTTCAGCTTCCTTACAGACGGCATGACATTTTCTCCTAGGATTTCCTGATACTTCAATAAACCCATCTTGCTATCCACACACTACAGGTTTCCAGTGCCAGAGGATACAAAGCAGCCCCAGAGCATCACCGAGCTACCGCCATGCTTAACTGTAGGCAGAGTGTTCTTTTCAGCGTATGCTTCATTCTTCTTCCTCCAGACATACCGCTGATCCATCGGGCCGAAAAGTTCCAGTTTTGTTTCATCGCTCCACAGAACAGAATCCCAAAACTTCTGTGGCTTATATGATTTTGAGCATATTGGAGCCAACTTTTCTTGTGCTTTTGGGTCAGTAGTGCTGTATGTCTTGGAATTCTGGCATGGGAACCTTCTGTGTTTAGTACGCGCCTTACTTTGCTTACTGAAACCTCAGTGCCTGTTGCCACCAAGTCTTGCTGCAGGTCTTTTGCAGTCACTCGAGGGTTTCTCTCAATCTGCCTTCTCAGAAATCTGGTTGCAGCCATTGACAGCTTCCTTTTTCTGCCCTGTCCAGATAGTGTCACCACTGTTCCTTTAACTTTGAACTTGTGAACATTACTTCCAATGGTGTCTCTAGGAACATTCAGTGCTTTCGCTTTCTTTTTGCATCCTGTTCCTTGTTTGTGAAGGGTGATGATCTCTTCTCTTACCTTTTTGGACCATTCTTTTGAATTAGCCATACTGTATTTCTAACATGCAGTCAAACGTGACAGTCAACAAACCCCTAGCCATTTCAGGTATTTCATGTGTTCCAGCTCAAGCACACCTGGTGCAACTCATAAAGCCCTTGACTAGTTGCATCAGGTGTGCTTGAGACAACACCTGTTTTGCATACTGTATGTGTGCTGTTGTGATGGATACTATTCAGGGGGTTGAATAATTTTGAGATGGGAGAAGTCATAAGTTGCATTTTCAGTTGAATCTGGGGACACCACTTGAAGCATTCGTTGTGTTGAGCTATTTCAATTGCTTTTGTTTGATTTGTTCATTGCAAACAGCTGGAAGTCTGTATATTTTGACAATCAACCTGATTTGCAATGGGGGTTGAATAATTTCGATTACAACTGTATCTGTCTGATATTGTGGTAACTCCTAAGTTTTTGATGTGTCTCCTTGAAAAGGGGTCAGGAAGTAAGAACTCACTTTCACCTATTGTCATCCAAAGCCTAGTACACAGAAGAAAATCATTTTCCTGATGGTAAAATATAACTGCAATCTACATATAAGCATTTCTTTATAGCAAAAACCTACCAACCACTACATCTACTAAGAACTTTTCTTCCATCAGAAAATATTGTAACTTTTACTATCTATAGCTAAACCCTATGAAATAGACAAACTTATGTGCAAAATCTGTCCTAGAATGAAGTGTTCAAGAGAATTCTTGTATATGCTATATATTCTTGTTCCTGGCAGAGTAAAAGGAGCTTCTGAAATAGGGTAAGGTAAGAGGAACTACTGCAGAACATGGTACATATCCTTGATATGACATATGCCTCTTAGGAATCTGATGGTCCAAAAGACTTCTTACCTGAATAAAATGTGTTGATTTTGGCAAGCTCCTTCTCACAAGTTTGAAAAAACTTTTCCTCAAACTTGGCAAAATATCTCTTTACCGTATCTTCATCTGTGACTGGGGAAAGAGAAAGAAATAGAATTTGTAAAAGGACTGAGAATGTTGAAATCCATCCTGATTTTAATCTTAGTTTTTTCAATTAGTATCCATGGAACCTTTCCCCCGGAGACAAGCCATTTCTTGGGAACAGCAACATTGTCAAGAAAAATAAAATTATAACACTTCCTGAAGGAAAAAAAATGCCTTGAAATTTAAATGGGTATTTCTCTTAGTTTTTCTATTACAGCCATTTAAAAGGTACTCATGACAAAGCAAGGGGCCAGGGACACAAGAATTATTGTAGCTGAATTTTCTCCCTTATTTGTTTAATAACAGAGAGCAGAAAACCTGTCAATAAAGGCACAAAGTACAGTTTATTACTGAGCTAATCACTCTAATGGGTGGGGATTGTGTTCCCTTTCTTTTTATCCTGTAAATTAATTGTTTTTATTAGAATAAATACCCTGGCTATATTTAAAGGTGAATTTACCTAGAAAATTGTTCAAGGGTTTTTCTATTGTCACAATCATACAACAGCAAACTATGGCAGGCTTAATAAGCAATCAGAACAGTACCATAACTTGTTGCTTAAATTTATAAAGCCTATCTCATCTAAGCATTTATTAAACATACAAAGCTCCATCTACATGTTTATTATTGTATCTGTGCACAATATAACACAGATATTTTATAAACATGTACATTTCAAAGCTATGATTAAGCTATTTAGGATGTGCTTTACAATTTATTTTCCAGGGAAATTTTAAAAACTACGCAAATCTGATTAAGTTATTATTGCAAACATCTCATACAGTAGGCAGCAAGATGTGGCCAAGCTAAGTTTACTTGATACAAGTTTTGCGACAGCACTGTATAACCTGTTCATAGAGTAAAACTAAACTTGTGCATACTGGAAGGCCTTAAACATTTTCTGCGGGGGAGATGGGCGGTCATAAAAATATGATAAATAAATAAAAATTAAAAATATAATGGATGCTCTGCTACTTAATATTTAACTAGGACACCTTAACTAGTAAGATACAGATTTTCCTCTCTGTAACTAAAACCTCTAAACCAGGACCTCTGATTTATTGTTACTGGATCTGCCACTGCAGGAATTCACAATTTATGCAATATTATGGATATCTATTCAGGAGTAAGTTCTACTGTGTTTAAAGGAACCTAGTCCCAAATTGTTTATAAAACTGTTGCCTAATCAATGAATAAACAATATTTCAAGTCACGATTATGCTTCCCTCTCAAGACAATGCACAGTATTTTAAATAATCATAAAACGTAATACATACCATCAGTTTAAAGCCATATTATACACACACTTTAAAAAGACTACCAATAAGAATCTATAAGCGCAATTAGTAAGAAGTACAATGAAACAAATAGGTAAATGTATATTTAAAATTTTCAAAGCAGCAGCTCTTTACTTTTGAGTGGAAAAGGCACAGTCTATGACTACAAAAAGGTCTTGCAAATCTCTCTTTATCAATGGGTCAAAGAGCAGGACCTCATTTATTAATTGGAAAGCCCAGGCAGACTCTAATGGATGCGGGCAATCCTTCTGATAAGCTGGTCTCAAAACATTCAGGGTCTAAAGGTCAGTATCCACACCAGCCTTCCGCAAACCAGAAAGAGTGGACATCAATGGTCAGAATTCCTAGCCAGCATACTTACTGCTGAGAACTGTAGATTTCTGTAAGGCACCCTGATTGGGGGAACACTAATGGGTAGTTTAAATTATGCTGAGAAAAAGACAAGCAGAGTAACAGATACAGAAAACCTGCAGTATTTCCATTTACATAATCCCTAATTTTGTTCTTGATGTAATATTCTGCATCATCTGAAGTACTTTAACCCACCTTAAAAGAATCCCTTAAACAGCACATGTTTCAATAATCCAGCCTGGATGTAACCAGAGCATAAAGTCCACTTAAAAAAAAAACTTTTCTGCATCAGCATTATTGGAGGGAGAGAGAGATGCACAGTACATAATTCTTTTTAACAGATCTGTTATCATTTTGCAACATCACAAATGATTTCACAGAAAGCTCACACAAACAAGAAGACATAGGGGCAGTTTCTGTAATTTTTAAAACTAAACAAACTACTGGTAGGTGAGAACCCTAAATTAGCCCTCCAGAGAACTGCTGAAAATGGAAGCTTTTGCTCAAAGAGAGAAGGATGGAGGAACAGGATGGGAAATGGACAGCAGCCAAACTCCCTTGCAGCCCCAGTCCCCCAGTTAAGCTCTGAAATGCAAGTGGGCAATTCTAAAAGATCTACCAATTCCAATAGATGGGGAAAGACTGCAGTTCTAAGACATCTGGGAGAATATCAAGCTGGGAAAAGCTGATCTCTTCTCATCTGAGTTCTGGAGGGGACTCCCAATTAATTGGCAACTGAACACAATCTGTCCATTTGTTTTTAATGGGTATGCAAAGCAAGTAACACAGAAACAGGAGCTTGCAGATAACTTTCTGAGTGTTGAGCCCTGGCATTCTAGTTTCTCCAGCATTTTAATAAATTGCCTTTATCCAAAAGGCAGATCTTAAAAGGGGAAAGCAAGACAAGACTGGACAACAGCATAGGAAGAACAAGTCACTTTTACAAAGACAACCAGCTGGAGTTCCTGCAGGTCCTGAATTAGCAGCTCCAACCATGTTATGACACAAATAATTCTGAAAGAATTATAGTATTTTAAAATGGAGAAGGCTCTGTGGAGACATAAAAATACGTAGATCAAGAGGGGTAAAATCCATTCATAGGATTCAGGCATGTGTACAAGAGATAAGCTGTGCTTTGCCAGTTGGCTGAGAAGGGAGAGTCTAAAAGACACCATTAGACCATGCTTCAGCTGTTCATTGGTCACAAACAGTACCACATTCCAGGAGCCTGGCTGAAGAAACAAGGGTGTAAAGACTTTTTGGAAAACCAGGGATCCCACCACTTGGAGCACTGCCAGGGCACAATTCATACCGCTTTTGTACTGGCTTGGAGCAGAATCCATATAAATGGATCTCACTACACTGACCTAAGGGGGCGATAACAATGGTGCAGAAGCCAACTCTGAATGCTGAGTGGCATGGCATGTTATTTGTCATGAGGTAGTACTTCAGAAGGTTACACAAGATTAGATCATAGGTCACAGATTCAGTGGAATTCACAGTGGCATTTTGAGATATATTGGGAAATACCATTTCTAGAGGACTCTGAGCCCCTTTTCCCTGGCAGTGGTCTTGTATGCATCCAATGTCCAATGGTACCATCTGCCAGCCTCCATTTGGTTTGGACCTGGAACCTCACTTTCCCCACACTGTTGAACTGGGAAATTACCCCTGCTCCCAAGGCAAGAAGCCAGCTACTGATGACAGCATACTCTGAGCCTTTGGTGTAGAAGTGTTTCACCAAATCATACAGCCTGATATGGATCAAGGGAAAGCTCATTTGGCGCCAGACACTTGGCAGCTATAGAAGGTCTTGAGCCCTCTTTCCTTACTATCATGATCATGGTGCCAAAGACTCCCTTGAAAACTGTTCATTCCTTAAATCTGCAACCTTACTTTTGCTGTATCAGAGGGAAAAGTAATCAAATCTGCAATGCAGGCAGCTGTCCCAGCTCCCACACACTTGCCAGTGGCCACCAGAGAAACAGTGGAGGGCTTGAATCCAACTAATGTGATGGCTTCAGGCTGGTTTTAAAGAGGGGATGATGGATTTGAAAGTAGCAAGGAAAAACTGCCAGGGACTACAGTAGTAGAAAGACCAGAGGAATGAATTCTTCCCTAATCATATTTGAGTATATCAAGTTAGTGGCAGTTCGATCAAACTTCTCTAAAAGTTTCCCATTCATCAAATTTGTTCAACAGCAATCTGACCCAACTCCCTTGACATTTCATAGAAAGATGGGCTGAAAGTTGACACAGAATAACCACAACATTTATGCTGTCACCAAGAGAAGAGAGAGGAGAGCACTGAGTGGCAGCAGTGGCAGTGTTTATAGGGAGCAAGTGAAGTGGTGGCAAGAATGGGTAAGCTCACAAAGTCCACTTGCAACAAACACAAATAGCAGCTCACAAAGCAGCCAATGCAGGTAAAAAGTACTCCTTCCCACTACCATCCTCCTTCTAGAGAATGTGGCTGCTCAACATTTTGAGGAGGGATAATTTGTGTGTGCCAACGTGCTATGCAAATAGCCCCTTTTAAAGACTTTGCACAACCTTGCTATGTATTAATGATCTGTTTTATGTGCCACACTGAAGAGGAACTGACTGGTTTAGGAGACAGTTTGCCAAACTAGTTAAAGGTTACAATATGTAGGCTGTACAACTGCACTGAAATCTCATTAATGCTTTTAATGTAGCTGTAATAGATGTAAAATCATTTATGCTGTATTTGGGAGCACTTGAGAGGGCCTTATCACTTGCTGCTTTCAAGCTCTGGAAGTGCTTGTCAATGGAAGACAGACTAATTTCATTTTATGTCCTTTTGTAGGCAGCCTCATAAATTCATATTAAGACAAGCTTTTAATCTCTAAATTGACATTAGTATGCTGAAATAAATTTTAATTGGTGGCTGCTGCTGATATTTACCAATCTCTTTTTAATTGATTTGCTTTTCTGTTTTGCTAACATATTTAACCTTGTATTTTATGGCTATTAATTAAAATATGTAAAGGAGATCATGAAAAATAATTAATATATATTTTCATTTGAGAAGATCTCTTTGGTGTCGGACTCCACCTATTAAGTGCACACTTGCAACTCACCAGGGGATCAGATATATTCCCTCACCCCAGTTCTGTTACCTTTTATTGATTATATGCTATCAAGTTGGTGTTAACTCTTAGCAATCAATTTTCTCCAGGATGATCTGTCCTTAACCTGGTCCTTCAGATCTTCCAAAGGTGCACCTATGGCTCCTGTAATTGAGTCCATCCACCTTGCTGCTAGTCATCCTCTTTTTCACTTTCCATCCATCTTTCCCAGCATTATAGACTTCTCAAGAGAACTAGGCATTTGTATGATGTGTCCAGAATATAGTAAACTGAGCCAGATACTTTGTGCCTTGAGTGAGAACTCTAGATTCATTTGGTCTATGATTCATCTGTTTTTTGGCTATCCATGGTATTCTCAGGAGGCTTCTCCAACATCCAAGTTCAAAAGCTTCAATACTCTATCTTGCTTCTTCAAAGTCCAACTTCTGCTTCCATAGAGTGTCACAGGGAAACCATCCCCTGCACTATTCTGATCTTTGTAGCGATGGACATATCATGCCATCTGAACATTCAAATCATATTTATTCAGTCAATGACCGGCAAAATTTAAAAGGAGAAAAACAAAGAAAAACAAAAAAATACAATAATATACTACTAATAAGATATATCACATAATAATATAGCATTCACTCTATTACTATATTAATACATTTGTTACCTTAGTGGTATGAGCCTAGAACATTAGGAATTATAAAATAAAAGTAAAAAATTATATCCCCTGACAATTTATTAAGATATTTCAAATTTAAAAGTACTTTTTAAAATAGGGAGTTATTTCTTTGTCTGGTTTTGTCTTATCTTCATTGCAGCAACACAGAATTTGGCAACCATACGCATAATGTATGGTTTTAGATCCTGAAGTAGATAGTTCACATAAAAATTATCTGAATACCCAGGGAATTTATCTATTAGGGGCAAAATGTAGATTGACCTGATATCCCTGATTTGATTTGATTTGCCATATGAACATTGTTTCCAAGCTCTTCATTGCTACTCTGGTAACCTTCTCTGGTGGCCACTGGCAAGTGTGTGGGAGCTGGGACAGCTGCCTGCATTGCAGTGCTAGTCTTTATGATGCAGCCAAAAGTATTAATACTCCTCCACTTTTTCCCAAAGAATCCCAATTTGACATAAAATAAGTTGAAACTGACAAAAGAAAGTGGCACCCATCGTTCTTTATTCCATAGCCCCCAGAGCAGACACTTTGCTTTTGATGTATGACTTAACATATTCTTGTAAAGTTGGAGGAGGAGGAGAAACAATACTTCATTCTAAGTATTCATTCTCAGGAGAAAGGAAAATATGATCTGAATTCTGAGAATAATGAAAAGAATCTCCAGTCTCCTGTTCTAGCCAATCTAGAAACCTATAGAACAGAAAGCATGCATATAGTTTGCTGGGAATACTTATGGGGCTGACTGGATGATAATCGTCCATGCTGTTACCTTTCTTGAAAAATGGGCAGTAATAGAATTATTCCAGTCTTTAGTCATCTGGAATGTGTTATTAATATGTGTGAATAAAGAAGCCTTTCATCTGGGACTTCATCCCCATTCAACCTCTTTGGACAGTCCACCGGGGCTAAGGACAATGACAAAGGTTCATTCATTCCTAAGTGCCATCAAGTCGTTTTCAACTACTAGCAACCACATTGATTTTCTCCATGACGATCTATCCCTAATCTGTTCTTTCAGGTCTCATTGCCTCTGTAACTGAGTCCATCCACCTCACTGCTGGTCACCCTCTTCTTTTTCCTTCCACCTTTCCCAGCATTAGAGCCATCTCCAGAGAGCTAGGTCTTCACATAAATTCCTAGAGTTAAATGGTCTGTAAAGACTGAAAGAGTTATATGTTCATTTCTCAGATGAGTCCCTTGAGCTTCATGGATTCCTGAGACTTCAAATCCTGAAGAAACCTTAGCCACGTATAATGCTCTGATACACCTTCAGAAACCATTATGAACCCATCAGCACCTCATGAGCAAATTTCCCTGAGCAGAAACCCAGGTTTGATCAAGATTGCATGCAAGCCAGGGTAGATTTAATGATAGCTTTCAAACATTACAAGTTCAGCAATGGTCCCACTATTAGCAATCAGGTATTTGATCTAATAAAAAAAAAAGCTAAACAGCCTAATAAAAAGAAAGAAGCACATATTTATACCATCTAATTGAGAATGACTTATTCAAGCTACAGAGGATAAAAATGCCACCCTTTTGGGGAGATAATTGCAAGCATCTCAACCAAAAGAGTGACCTGGCTGGAAACTAAGATTCCACCCAAGAAGAGTAATCCACTTGGCTTTGAATGCTATACATGGTCTCTTCGCTAGCCATTTGCTTCAACCTATGTTTCTAAACAGTATTCTCCTTTGGCCACACACTCTCATTTGGAAATTGTTAAATCAGTTAAAAAATGGGAAAGCTCCAGGTAGTGACCTGAAACTTACCAAACTGTTAAAAACAACACTGAATGTATTAACTCACATGAGCTAGAACAGGGTTTCTCAACCAGGTTCCGTGGAACCCTAGGGTTCCACGAGAGGTCACTAGGGGTGCCCTGGGAGATCACAATTTATTTAAAAAATTATTTTAAATTCAAGCAACTTCACATTAAACAGGTAAGTTTCATTCTTTATTTTAGTCTAAGAACACTACTAGTGCATATGCATAGGCCTTCACATGAAACAAATATAATAATTTTACAACTTCTGGCCTATATTTGAGCCTAAATGTACAGGGGTTCCCCGAGGCCTGAAAAAATATTTCAAGGGTTCCTCCAGGATCAGAAGGTTGAGAAAACGTGAGCTAGAAGAAGCTCCGAAGGAAACATTCATACCAACTGGATTACAACACAGGAGTTTGGTTATTTGTCTCATTTCAGCAAACATGTAGCAAACTGTAATGTTACAAAAATAATTGGAGAAAATAACATTTTCCCCTCAAAGCAAAATTATACTGTACTAGTTCTAAAGATTCACAGTTCTATAACAGAACTACATCCTTGTTTGAAGAAAAAAAAAGGTTTTGAAAAACAAAATGCAAAGGAGAAATATTTCTCAGAAATGTGGCATTAATTTGAAAAGTTCATTCCACAGCTGGGATAAAAAAATGTTTTGGAGAGACACTCTGTCCAGTCATATTGTTACAGATACAAAAGTAGGCTGTAAACAGCAGCGTGTTTGCAAAGATATTAGTTTAGCCAGGCTGGAAACCCTTTCAGGAAAAACAAAATCTTGAACTTCTACCAAATTCCTCCCCTGCTTTTTAAAGTAGGTGGCCCAAATTTGACATTTTACTTTAACGTTAATAAACAGCATTCTCTACTTTGCCTCAGTCAGTAATTTATTCCTTTATTCACATTTTCATGAAAGTAATCAAATGAATATGATATTTAACATCTACATAATATTGTTCTTCAAATACTAATATGCTCATTCAGTATTCAGTATGGTTATTCACAACCAAAGCAAGAGCTACTTTATCCCAAATCTCTAATAATTACAAGATAGGTGTACAGAACCTGTCTTCAAGCTACAAAGAAGCTAACACACATCAAATCTGGGCAAACATGTAACCTAATATCAAGATCTTATTGTTAAAAGAGAATAGAGTCAACGCTTTCAGATATTTTGAAAACACACTGGAATAAACCATATAAAAAGTCTTTAAAACCATCAGCCTGGATGCAGGGTCACTTTCTGCAAATGGAAGGCTCTTTCCCTCTAGACAAGGCTTCTGATCCAGTAAAATATTTCTACTGGAGGAACAGAGATGACAAGTGTTCAAGCTTGTTTTAGAAAAAGCCAAGGAACTGCATGCTGGATATTTGAGAAAACCAAAGAATACTAAAAAGAAGTCACCATTATGTGAAGACCTGGCTCTTTTGAGAAGTCTATAATGCTAGGATAGGTAAAAGGAAAGAGGACAGCCATAAGCAAAAGAGATGAACTTGATTGCAACGGCAATGGGTGCACCACTGGAAGACACAAATGGCCAGGTTGAGGACCAGTCATCGTGTACAAGGATGATCTAAGTGATCACTAAGAGTCAACACCAACTTAATGGCACAAAATAATTTTTCATCCAGTTCACCACAAACTCTAACCCCAACCCTATAATATCATTACTGCCTGCACACAATGTTACCCTTTTAATGGTGTTCATACCAATAGCACTATATGTGTAGGAAAACTACAGTACGTAATGGTTGCCTATTCTAAAACACCATCAGACTCATAAGTAGGAATTCAAAGATATCTGATTTATTAAAGAATAGTATGCAGGATCACAGAGAAAGCTGAGAATGATGAAAGCGCGCCAAATGCAAACTAAAAACCCTCGGTGCAAATGAAATCCCTCCCCCCGTAGAATCTTCTCAAGTCCACAATCCCAGGTGCTCCTAACGGTTTGTGATGGTCTGCAGGAAAAGTCCTTGAGCAGAGAAAATAACCCAAACACATTCCATTGTACTGATTTCACATACAGAGCTTGGCGCAAGGTCTCACAGCAGCTCCCTCCCAAACAGAAACGCGCATCAGCGCCATGGCATGTGAAATGTTACAATGTATAAACTACACTGAATCAGTGAACATGACACAGTATTTTCTAGCTTTATCTAGTTCAGCCATTAGCCACCAATATAACTACTCCGTTTTCCTTGATAAATGAACAAGCTGTAAACAATACTTGCACTTAGTTCCTTAATTCTATATTTTATTGTAGTTTTCACTGTTGATTATTGTTATTTTTGTAAGATTGACAGGAAACGTGCACAATAGTCAAAGTTGGTGCATGAATGAAAATTATCTTCTAGATATTTGCAGTCAATGAAGCATTGCCCACTATTCCCAATCAATCAACACTACAGTATTGGCTTTAAAATTATAAACTATCTATTAAGTTAACAGAAAATCTAGTTCTTATTGGAATTACTGAATTAGTTATCTTAAAATTAGTTCAGTCTGATTCTAACATCTAATAATAATTCAAGGAAAGTTCATATTTGTCTAGAAAGTCTCCATATAATAAATTGCCTGGAATTATTGTTCAGCATGCATATGGCTCTTATTTCTTATCAATAGTATGCCATATTACTAATCTTTGATAAGAATTAATTGTTCTTTGGTCTACTAGCCAAGTTGCAACCAAAACAACTCAATGGCAAAAATATAATAATAATCTTAGTACTTACGAAGCACATGGAAATGGGGGTAGGAGGAGATGCAAATTCAAGTAATTTGCTACCTAATTTGGTGACCATAAGTACAGTACAGAACTTTTCAAAGCTAAACTACCTAACACTATTAAAAAGAGGGTTCCCCTGTTCCCAAAATATTGTTTGGGGATGCAGGAGAGAGGGTAAGAGCAAGATAGTTAAGTGAAACAATCTTCTTGGGCTTGGTTAATCGATATACTGCTAAAACTCTCATTGTGTTTTTCTGTTTGTCTGTACCCTTTAGTCCAAACGGTGCATTATACCGCAACAATTTTTGAATCAAGGTGTCATGAGCACCGTTGAGCTGAATGCATCAGCACAATGGCACACATAACAATACCACGGAAACAAGAGCAAGGGATTAAAAGATAAGCAAAGCGACGCACAACAACAGACACAGACCCCGAGGAGAAGGGAACAACCCCGGCCGGAAAATCCAGTCAAGAGAACACAAAGGGGGAAGAAAGAGCGACAAAGACAGGGCGGATCACGAGGCACACCTGAAGCTGTCAGCAGGAACGCAAAGGATATCGCCCAGCTGAAAGCAATCACTGGCCGGGGGAAGAAAACGATTACGAGAGAAGCCCGGGGCACCAGCAGGGGCCCCGCGACCCCTCACCTACCGGCAACGAAGCATACAGGACTTGGGGGGATGACACAACCCAAGGTGGGGGGGGGGGGCGCTGACCGGCGCGGGCTATTTAAACCCCGTACCGGCGCGCTCCCTTCACTCTCAGCTCTTTCTAGCTATGCACTATGCTGAAATAAACCAGAACCTGATCTTCCCTAAATTAGTGTCTGTGTTTTACTCAGTAGTAGGCAGCGCATGACACAAGGTACCTAAAATCCACTAAGTTAAAGAATGAGTAAAAATCCAACAGATTTCTACAATGTTCAGACCAGTTTTATTCGCAAAGTTGTGGCCACTGCAGCATCCCCGTGGTCACGTGATCATGATTTCTGACGCCCCCTGCCAACTTCCCACAAGCAAACCCAATGCAGAAGCCAGCACGAAGTCAGAAGTCGCTCCCGCTCCCACTGCTTTTTTGCCCGCCCGTGGTCATTCTGTTTATCTGTTTAGGTAAGTTAATAATGACTTATTACTGAAGTTTGTTTGCCACTACAATTATTTTTCTATTTAGATATATACTTTTCTTAGATGATCACAGGATCATCCAGCATTCGGGTAAAAAAACAATACGGTCAGCCTAAAATTTAATGTTCATTCTGGTCACATCAGACTACACTACTTTTTTCTCAAAGGATGACCAATGGGTCACAGGTTTGTCTAGTTAGCACTAATACTGGGGAAAAATAAGAGATTGTCAGGAGACATTTTCACCTGGGTCTTGAAGACTTATGTATAAGCAGATACTATCAAAGAGATTTTTTATTCTAAAAAAAATGTTCACAATTATCCTTCTATGGAACAATTAGAAAAAAAATGCTAGGCCATGTTAGTGGCAGTTCTCCAGCCTTTAAAACAGGGAGCATTAACTCTTTACTGGCACCTTATATTTGCTTTTATTAATAAAAAAATACTTTATTTTACTGTCTGTTAAAATTACAAATAAAATTGTTTATCTTACTATATGCCAGGTTAAGTTGTAGCTTTAGGCTTTATTTTGTTGTTTTTAGAGCTGTAATTTTTGGCCATTCTTAGAAATTATTTTTAATGTCTGCATTAGTTATTATATTTTAAGTAGCTCAGGTTCTAAAATGTTATGACTGTGGTTACGATTGTATTGTTTCATTCAATTAGATAATAACCAATAGTCAAATCACATATAGGATTAGCTTCTGGAACTGTTGATCAGAGAACAGACTTTTACTGTTGCTTTCATTTTTTTTTAAATTAATTTTTTTTAAAATATTAAATTCCTAACTCAAACATAAAACACTTTAGCACTTGCTCTAAAGAATTATGAGAATGTTGCCTGTGAAATTCCCAAGAAAGGCAATCCCCATTTTTGCATTTGTGTCATGTTCATCGTTCCAATGGTTTGCATACATCGTTAACGTTTCCCATGTCATGTTTCTGATCCGTGTCTATCACCTGCGGGGTGGGGAATTCCAGCCCTGCCAGGCTGTTATCTTTGTGTTACCCTGAAGGAATGTGTGTTTGGGTTATGACATGTATTCAAGGTTACTTTCCCAGGCAGATGTGTGACGCTTGCCAATGCTGGGAGGGGGTGGTTGCGATGTTGGGGTGGGGGGCGGGATCGGCTTGGAGGCGAGGGTTTTTAGTTTGTATTTGGCGCGCTTTTGCTTATTCTCAACTTTCTTCGTATTTGCATACTATCCTTTCAATAAATCAGCTTTATTCACTAAACTCTGGTGAGACTGACTTCGTTGGGATAAGGCAATCATTACATAAAGCTGAGAATCATCAAAGAAATTTACCCCGCTAGCCCCTAGCCAGGTTACCTGTGACGGGAAGCGCTAGCGATGTCTGTACTACGAGAAGCCGAGTGGATTGAAGAGGAGCCGGACACCACGACGGTGCGGGTGGCGCGGAGAGGGCAGCCTGCCGAGAGCAGCTGGGGCTACAACCCGGCGAGCAGTTGGTAACGTCGGAAACGACGGGCACGTCAGGGGCCGAATATAGAACGGGGGACGAGGACTCCACTGTAGGGGACGCCCAAGAGGTCCGGAAACCAGGACCTCCACTGTCACCTACAGTGGTAGTGGTAACCGGTGCGGCCGAAGAATCGGTCACCCCCGCGCGAATGAAGGCTTTAGAGGAGAAGTTGGAGTCTTTGGCGGTGATGCTAAAGGAAAGCCGTGGGAAGTCGGGGTCGGCTGAGGGAAGACGAAAGGGCGCTAGGGATCAGAGCGCTAACCCGGAGTCACCACCCCGATCTCCGCGGAGAAGAGGTCGGACTCAGTTCCGACAGTCAGCGACAGGGAGGACGACCCTAGATGTGACTGGAAAAGCCGAACAGCTGGAGGCGGCGAGACACCCCCCCTTTCCTGTGAAGTTTGACGGTGATCCTACGAAGCTGTCTTTCTTCATTACCAATGCTAATAGCTACATGGAGGATTGGGAGCAGAGCTTCCGCTCCGAGAGGGGGAAAATCAATGCCATTGCAAATAGGCTGAAGGGGAGGGCGGCGGATTGGTACGTCCAGCGGTGTCAAGCAGAGGCCCCAGAGCTAGAAGACTTCGAGGAGTTCCTGTGGGTGCTAAAACAACACTTTGAGGACCCTCTGGCACAAGAAAGGGCGAAACGGGCTCTGAAGAATCTGGCCCAAGGGTCGTTTTCAGTGGCAGACTACGCGTTAGAATTCAAAGCATTAGCCGGAAAAGTTGAGGATTGGTCCCAGTCCACCCTAGTAGAGCTGTTTAAAGATGGGCTCGAAACTGAGGTCCTTCAGTGGGCTCTGGGGCGTGATGACCCACAGACTTTGTATGGGTGGATTCAACTAGCGGGCAGCACTGAAAACGCCCTGGAAACCTTTGCACATCGTAAGGCGGTGAAGCAAGGCAAAACCATCAAAAGCGCCCGCGCTCCGATCTCTTCAGGACGACCCAGCCAGCGTGCGTGGGAAGAGGAGAGGGAGCATCGCTTTGCTAAGGGGCAATGTCTGCGCTGCAGGAAGGAAGGGCACCGGGCGGCGGCGTGCCCAAAAAGACGAGCCGAGGATTGCCCAGCTAAACCGGCTGGGAAATCGCCATCCCTACCAAGGAAGATGAAAGCCGCCCTGGCCGAGGCGGAACCTGAAGGCATCCCCTTCTTTGGAGAAGAGAGGGGACAGGAGACCAAGGAGCTGGCGGGAAACGCCAGCCACCTGCTTTGAAGGGTGCCGTTGGGCAGGTGGAAGAAGAAGAAGATGGGCGCGACCATGTTTCGGTGAGTGGGGATTTCCCTACCCTGACCATTAGAGTGAAGTTGGGGTCCAGCACCTGAACCATAGAACTGTGGGCCATGGTTGATTCGGGGTGTTCACGGTCCTTGATGCACCCTGACGTGGTTGCTGTGTTGGGGTTGCCCACGTTCCCTTTAAAGTGGCCGATGATCTTTACCCAGTTGGACGGGACCATGGCAGGGGGGAAACCAGTTACCCACTCTACCGGGATGGTTGCCTTGCAAATGGGCAGCCATTGGGAAAAATTACCGTTTATTGTGGCACCGGTAGGGGGACCTTTGGTCATCTTGGGGATGCCCTGGTTTGTACGGCAAAATCCTTCCATAAACTGGGTGCATCGAACGGTGACGTTCGCAGATGGATTTTATAAAGCCCCTGCGAAAGACCAACTAGACGACAACGAGGTGGGACGGGCAGCGACCACTTCTCTGCAAGTCCTCGAGCCGCTGGAAGGGCTGCCGGAGCAATACCAGGACTTTGCAGATGTGTTTGGTGAAAAAGTGGTGGATTGGCTGCCGCCTCATCGCAAAACTGACTGTGCCATAGAATTTGTTCCTAATGTAAAATTGCCTAGTCCAAAAATTTATTCTATGACCCAGAAGGAGCTGGCAACACTACGAGAGTTCATTGACAAAAATCTAGCTAGGGGTTTCATTGAACCGGCCAGCTCTCCAGTAGGCGCACCTGTACTGTTTCGACCAAAGAAGGATGGCACTTTGAGACTGTGTACAGATTTCCGTGGGCTCAATGCAGTATCGATATTAAATAAATATCCTTTGCCCCTGATAAAGGACATGCTGACACATCTGGCAAAGGGGAAAATATTCTCTAAGCTGGACTTGAGGGAGGCATATTTCCATATACGCATACGGGAGGGGGATGAATGGAAAACTGCGTTTAATTGTCCTTTGGGTGCTTTTCAATATAAAGTGCTACCATTTGGATTGGCGGGGGCACCAGGGGTTTTTATGCAACTTATCAATGAGGTCTTGCATGACCACCTATTTAAAGGGGTATTGGTGTATTTAGATGATGTTTTAATATATACTGAAACGATGGAGGAACATATATATCTAGTCAGACAAGTTCTGAGCAAACTGAGAAAGGCAGAATTGTATGCTAAACTGTCAAAATGTGCATTTCATAAGTCACAAATTGATTATCTGGGCTATAGGATTTCCGATAAGGGAATTGAAATGGATCCCGCTAAAATTGAAGCCATTTTGGCATGGGAGCCGCCACGCACACGTAAGCAGCTCCAGAGTCTCCTTGGATTCGCGAATTTTTATCGGCCCTTCATCCAGGGGTTCGCGGAAATTGCGCTACCCCTCACTGAGTTGCTCAAAACTAAAGGTTTGGGGGACACACGGAGGGTGAAAAATCCAGAAGCGCTGCTGAAATGGACACCTGCATGCCAGAGGGCTTTTCAGACCCTTAAACAGCTGTTTACGTCCGAACCCATTCTGCAGCATCCTGATCCTGACAAACCATTTGTGGTACAGGTGGACGCTTCTGATTTCTCAATTGGAGCTCTGTTAATGCAAAGGGACAACCTCGGACAGTTAAAGCCATGTGCTTACCTCTCCCATAAATTTTCAGAGACAGAAAGGAGATGGCACGTTTGGGAGAAAGAGGCTTTTGCTGTTAAAGCTGCTTTGGAAAGCTGGCGTCACTTATTGGAGGGGGCTACCCACCCGTTCGAAGTTTGGACTGATCATAAAAACCTGGAGGCACTGACTGCCTCTCGTAAACTGAGCCCAAAACAAATTAGGTGGGCTCAATTCTTTAGTCGTTTTGACTTTAAACTGAAATTTATACCTGGAAAAACCAACTTCCTGGCTGATGCACTTTCGCGCCAGCCTCAGGATGCCAGTACGGTGCCAGATCTAGTGGGAACTCTCTGGACAGAACCCCAAATGAGTCTGGCAGCTGTGACTCGCAGCCAAACTCGAGCGCAACGTACAGACGCTTCAGTTTCACCTCGCTTGCCTGTTCCCTCAGACTTGCAACAACAGTTTCTTTCCGAGCTGAAAACTGACACTTGGTTGCAAGCAAACCTCAACAAGGTTACTTTTAAACAAGCTTTTGCATGGAAGCATGATCGTCTCTATGTACCTGAGACATTGCGCAAAACCATTCTGTCACGATCCCATGATGACAGAATGGCTGGGCATTTGGGGTTTGGTAAGACCCTTCATCTGGTTAGACGCTGTCCTGATTACCAGGAAACACACTGAGGCGAGGACTTGGTCTCTAATATTTATTAGTAGTACTTAACAAGAATCCTAACAAACTGAGAAAGCGTGGGAAAACCCAGCCATATAAACCCCAAAGGTTAAGGCGGTCCCGATCTGTGTCTCTTTGAATGGCTGAACAGTTCCTCAGTGCTACGCATGCGCTTGACAGTCTGGGTGAGAGCCCCCTGCTCGCCATCCTTACTCATGACAGACGCCAATTCTGGTGGCCAACGCTCCGGCGCGACATCAAAGAATACGTCAATTCCTGCCCAGTATGTGCTGCTTCTAAACGAAAAGTGGGAAAGCCCCAGGGCTTGTTACAACCAGTGGCTAATCCTTCCCGCCCTTGGGAGGAGATCTCTATGGACTTCATTGTTGATTTACCTCCTAGCCAGAGGAAAACTGTCATTTGGGTGGTGAAAGATTTTTTCTCTAAACAAGCCCATTTCATCCCATGTACCTCCATCCCATCTGCACAACAGCTGGCCCGCCTCTTCATTGTACACGTGTACAAAATTCACGGATGCCCCGCCCGCTTGGTGACGGACAGAGGTACACGATTCACGTCCAAGTTTTGGCGGGAATTTATGAAATTACTGGGTACTAACCAAGCATTGTCAACTGCGTCGCATCCGGAGACTGACGGAAATATGGAGGCGGTCAATTCTACCCTTGAACAATATCTGCGTGCTTTTGTCAATTATCAGCAAGATGATTGGGTCGACCTCCTACCATTTGCAGAAGTTGCCTACAACAACGCTGTTCATCAAAGCACTGGCCAGGTGCCATTCCATACCGATCCCAGATCTGCCTCAGCCAGCCTCCCCCCCGTCTTCACCTGCTGATTGGGCTACACATCTGGCAGCTGGCAGCTGCCTGGCCAACAATACAACAGGCGCTTGCTGATGCTCAAGCCACTTACAAACGACATGCAGATTCCAAACGTTCCACCTCGCCACCTTTCCAAGTGGGTGATAAGGTGTATCTTTCCACCAAGTTCATCAAGTCTACACAACCTTCAAAACAGTTGGCACCTAAGTTTATTGGTCCTTTTCCTATTATTGCTCAAATTAATCCAGTTACTTTTAAATTAGATTTGCCTGCAAATCTTAAACGCTTACACTCTGTCTTTCATTGCAGCCTGCTTAAGTCTTTCCACGAATCAGCCCGCTGGCATCCTCAACCTCCACCCCCTGCACCTATCATGATTGATGGTCAACACTTTGAAGTCCGAGAAATCCTGGATTCCCGACGATGTCGTTCTGTCTTACAATACCTGGTTCGCTGGAAACATTTCCCTCATCCTGAGTGGGTTGCTGCCCACGATGTTCACTCCCCTATTCTAGTTGCCCATTTCCACGCTGCTTATCCCACTAAACCTGCTCCGTGAAGTCATTTCCTTTCTTTAAGGGGGGTGATATGTCATGTTCATCGTTCCAATGGTTTGCATACATCGTAACATTTCCCATGTCATGTTTCTGATCCGTGTCTATCACCTGTGGGGTGGGGAATTCCAGCCCTGCCAGGCTGTTATCTTTGTGTTACCCTGAAGGAATGTGTGTTTGGGTTATGACATGTATTCAAGGTTACTTTCCCAGGCAGATGTGTGACGCTTGCCAATGCTGGGAGGGGGTGGTTGCGATGTTGGGGTGGGGGGCGGGATCGGCTTGGAGGCGAGGGTTTTTAGTTTGTATTTGGCGCGCTTTTGCTTATTCTCAGCTTTCTTCGTATTTGCATACTATCCTTTCAATAAATCAGTTTTATTCACTAAACTCTGGTGAGACTGACTTCGTTGGGATAAGGCAATCATTACAATTTGTCACTTATTTATCTAAGATTTTAATATAGTCTGTGTGGGGGAACTTATTTATTTATTAAATTTGTCCCCGCCCATCTCCTCCCATTGGGGGACTCTGGGCAGTTTACAATAAAATAATCGATCAAAACAACAAACATACAGTATAAATACGATATATAAATATAGCATTACTCTTAATAAATAAATATAAAAAAAAGAGTAAAAGTAAGAATAAGAATAAGAATAAAGTCCAAGTGGCAGAAGAATCTGATACAGCCTGTATGTAGGAGGCATGGACTAAGATACCAGTCATCCCCAAGTGGAACTATTCCCCTCTCTGCCCCAGTTCCCCCAAGGTCGAGTCCATCACCTCTAGAATATCATCCATCCATCTTGCCCTTGGTCGGCCCCTCTTCCTTTTGCCTTCCACTTTCCCTAGCATAAGCATCTTCTCCAGGGTGTCCTGTCTTCTCATTACGTGGCCAAAGTATTTCAGTTTTGCCTTTAATATCATTCCCTCAAGTGAGCAGTCTGGCTTTATTTCCTGGAGGATGGACTGGTTTGATCTTCTTGCAGTCCAAGGCACTCTCAGAATTTTCCTCCAACACCACAGTTCTAAAGCATCGATCTTCCTTCTCTCAGCCTTCCTTATGGTCCAGCTCTCGCAGCCATATGTTACTACGGAGAACACCATTGCTTTAACTATGCGGGCCTTTGTTGTCAGTGTGATGTCTCTGCTCTTAACTATTTTATCAAGATTTGTCATTGTTCTCCTCCAAAGAATTAAATGTCTTCTGATTTCCTGGCTGCAGTCAGCATCTGCAGTAATCTTTGCACCTAGAAATACAAAGTCTGTCACTGCCTCTACATTTTCTCCCTCTATTTGCCAGTTATCAATCAAGCTGGTTGCCATAATCTTAGGTTGTGTGAGGTTTAACTGCAACCCAGCTTTTGCAATTTCTTCTTTCACCTTCGTCATAAGGCTCCTCAGTTCCTCCTCGCTTTCAGCCATCAAAGTGGTATCATCTGCATATCTGAGATTGTTAATGTTTCTTCCAGCAATTATAACCCCAGCCTTGGATTCCTCAAGCCCAGCATGTCACATGATGTGTTCTGCATACAAGTTGAATAGGTAGGGTGAGAGTAACAGCCCTGCCGTACTCCTTTCCCAATCTTAAACCAGTCCGTTGTTCCGTGGTCTGTTCTTATCGTTGCTACTTGGTCATTATACAGATTCCTCAGGAGTCAGACAAGATGACTTGGTATCCCCATACCACCAAGAACTTGCCACAATTGGTTATGGTCCACACAGTCAAAGGCTTTAGAATAGTCAATTTTTTGCCAATTTATCATGAAATCGTTTTTTTACTGTGGCTAGAAGGCATGCTTAGTCAGATTGCTCCTTCCACCGCTAGCCCCTAGGTACAGTCAAGAGCAATCTCTTAATCTGTTAAGTAACTGATATTAGTAGAAGTGCAATAGTGTTGGATGGAAGAAAGGAAGCCACAAAGGCAAGCACATTTAGAGATGAACAACCACTGATCTTCACCGATTGGTTCAGTAGATAACTTCCTTCGCAGGGAAAAAAAAAACCTCACAAGGGAAATTTATTTATTTATTATTCAAATTTTGCTACTGCCCATCTCCCCCAAAAGGGGGACTCTGGGCGATTAATGGCTGGGTATTCGTAAAAGGTAGCAGAGCAACTCCCTGGATGATATATGGCAGCAACTCTGACATCTACCTGACATTGTAGCTATGAAAAAGGATACTTACTTTCTCTCTCTCTTTCTCTGGATGTGTGTTCTAACTGTGTTTGGTCTTTCTTTGAGGCTCCTATCACTTCTCAAGCCTGTAACTGGAAGTGAAATGGTTGGAGATGCAATTCTGAAAGAACTTTGGAAATGTCCACAAAAAGGAAGATAAAGAAACCAATGTTATCATATTCCTTCATTACATGTATCTCCTAATCTCCTATCTGATTGGAAAAAGAAGTTCAGATTTTCTGCATCTCTTATTGATTGGGCTGTGACTCTCTGGGGCAGCAACAGGCAAAGTTTCGTCAGAAAGGGAAGCATAGGACTGAATTTATTTTGATAATGTGGCTGTGAAAACCTTATGTTGTGAGTTGACTTACTGTGATTAAACAATTATTGTAAAAATAAGAGATAAAATGCAATCAAACTAAGATGAAAGTGACAGAACTTTTGCTTCTCCACTGAATAGGCAAAGACACTGGGCAAAGACCTGTATAGTGAAACAATACTTACTGTAGGTAACTGGGTCAGGGAAATGACAGTTCCCAGGGATCTATCAAACTATTAATCTTCCTACAATATACCCCACAAAATTTCTGCACACACAAAATGTATATTCTTTCCTTAGGCATTTTTGAACATGGGACAGAGAATACAAATCAGTGAAATATGGATACACAAACACAATTTTCAAGTACAAATATCAAGGACTGAGTCATCTCTAAAATGGAACAAGCTATGACAGTGGTTTTTAAAGCAATCACTACCTCTCCTAGGTAAGTTAAGAAATAGACTCTTTGCTAATTGACCTAACAATACTATTAATGGGAAACCTTTGTGTAAGGAAAAAAAAATCTACTGTCAACTTCAGGAGGTACTCACATGCCTTCAGTCAGCAGAGGTGAAATCATGCTATGAGAGTGGAAAGTCTGCAACATTAACTTAAACTATCTGGAAAATGCACCTACCTTAGCTCAAAACAATTATTTCAAATTTGAGAGATGTTTTGAGCTCAAAATTTTTCAGATTCAAAATGTATTGCACATCCCTAATTCCTAATTCCTAGACAAACTGACTCAAATTAGATGCTGTGTTGAATAATAAGCAGAAATTGCCTCCTAATAACATAACTGAGTTGTTGCTGAGGAAGGAATAAAACTTGAAAAACTGAGACTGAAAAGAGCCTTAAAATTGCTTTATCTATCTAACCTGTACTCTGAGATTTCTTAGTGAGAATATATTATAGATCAGAAGAACAAAAGGGCTATGTATGTTTGCACATTGTTATGAGATGTTAATTGCACATTCAATGCCCATAATCCAGTGTGTTGTATAGAATTCCAGTAAAACTTTGGACTGCTAGAAAATGTAACCATCTTGCTCTAAGAAATTAAAAGAAAAGCAAGCAACAGTAACAAAAAAGAAAAAAATGGATGCAACTAAATACATGGATGCATTTAAATATGAAGACAACAAATACTGTGCATAAATGCTCAGCCATCCTAGATAAATAGATGGGGAGCTTGCTTTCTATTGGAATATTCTGGCTGTAATTGTGGCTGGGATCCCCTGTACGTGGCAAAGAAAAGGTGACCCCTGGCTATTGAATCTGCTGTTGTTTCAGCCAGTAGTTCAACCTCCAGTACTACCCCCCCCCACCCCAAATGATAAGGCCTGGGGGAAAACTCTGAGAAGGGAAAATGAATTAGCTCAGTCATAAAACATTTTTTTCTTCCACATAAGATTTGTTTGGGGGCATTAACCACAATATAGGAAGCTTATGCCTACCACGCTTAACTGTTTGATTTTTACTTTCCTGTTGTATATATTACATATATTTTTGTTGCTATCAAAATTCATAATAATCCTACTCAATTAAAAAAACTGTAATAACGTGTCAAGAGAAATAAAGAAAGCTATGGCATTAGCCAACTCACAGCACAGTGATATATACATTGACTTCTCAATATCCCTGGGGTGCTGTTACTTTCTACCATTAATTATAGTTTGCCTGCTAAACTGACTCATTCAAACTTGCATAATGAGATGATATTCTACCACCTGAAGCTTTTTAGTGGCTCATTATGCATGTTGAATAATTTCTAATAGCTAGGCAAGAAGGACAACAAAGCCATCTGAGTGATACTTCAATAGAGCTTTTAGTTGCATATTCCTGTTTACAAGTAACTGTATTACAATCTTAGCGGCAAATTATTTAATGACATCCCATGAAGGCATGCAAAAAGCATGAAGAGGGAGTAATGGTTTATGTCATTTCTTCAAATTTCACAAGTCAAGTATATGACAGGAGAACCTGAAACTATTTTTCCAGTCCAATAATGCTAAGTGTCTCAGCTGGAATCTGATGTGGCCTGTTTTCATTTAAACCAATTGCTATTAAGAAAACTGTATACCACAGAATAGGATGAGAGCCAAAGCAAGGCTCTAAAAAACATACTGTACATAGTCAAAACAGCTGACTGACATTAGATGTTGTATAATAGCTTTAATAGTGAAAATATCTCACTACACAGATTCCAAAGGAGATTGAGCAAACACAAAAATATGCATGCTCGATTTACATGCTGCCTAAATGGTTTATTATTTCTTGCAAGCATAAAAAGTGAATTAAATACAAAACAAGATATACTGTAGGTAATGAAATTTTAAACTGATAAAAATATTAAAATTAATCATATTTTTCCTCTAAAACGCCACATTATTTTTTCATGAGCATGAGGAAGGAAAGAAAACACAGTACTGTATATTTTATGTTATGTTATGTTATATTATTTTATTGAAATGTACATGGCCATTTCTACCTTATACAAGATAGTTCTAGGGGGCTCACAATAATAATAAAAACAGAATAAATAAAACAAAACAACCTCACAACACCACATATCCCAAGCACAGTGCCACAACATCACATAGACTCCCATGCTCTTAAATTTGCTTCATTTATTTCTTACATTTGCTTCACTTCTGTTTTGTTTTGTTTTGTTTTAATCCATTCAATCGTGTCCAATTCTCAGAGACTGCCTGGACAAGTCCTTGCAGTTTTCTTGGCAGGTCCTTGCAGTTTTCTTGGCAGGTTTTTCAGAAGTGGTTTGCCATTGCCCTCTTCCTAGGGCTGAGAGAAAGTGAGTGGCCCAAGGTCACCCAGCTGGCTTTGTGCCTAAGGTGGGACTAGAACTCCTGGCCTCCTGGTTTCAAGCCTGATGCCTTAACCACTACACCAAACTTGCTCTGCTTCACTACTATCCTAGCCCAAAACCTGAGTGAAGAGCCAGATCTTCACAGCTCTCTGAAAGGCTAATAAATTGAGTGCCCTCTGAATCTCAGTGAGGAGGCTGTTCCATATTTTATGGTATAGATTCTTGGTACAGATTCTATATATGGTATAGATTCTAGCATTTGATTCATTCACTGTGTTAAAAAGCATACCAAATCCTGGTCACAAGCAACTAGATCTATCAAAACAGACGGGGTTTCCATTTAATTATCTAGGTAGCATTTTTTCTTGTGACCAATTGCTATTGTTTACATTGTTCAAATGTTAACAAAAAATAGAAAAAATGTTCAAATCCTGTTCTGGAGCTCTTGGGGGAAAAATCAAATCTTTCATTTGTGTTTTAGACAAAAAAAAGAAACAGGAACTCTTAGTATTTCTTTCCTTCTCCATAATATAGCAGAAAACATCTTTTCCAAGTCAGAGAGAGAGAATGCTATAGGTGTACAGCACTGTATATTTATAGGTTCAAAATCACACCTTCCTTATTTTTGTCTCACCTGGGTATTAGGTTCACACCTCAGCATGTGAAGCATGTATGCAATAAATAATTATATCTGCAAATAGTATTATCAGATGTAGTATTGTAAACCCTTTCCATATTTTTCTTATACAATTCCAAACATTTAAAAATTAACTTACAGTCTGAGTTTTGAGATTTTGCTTCAGGAGGCTGCTAATTGTATTTGGACAACTCCTTCACCTAGTAGAGATCTTATATTATTTTATTCAAGGCAAGGTAAGTTATGTGACAATCAAATGATCTCACTATCATATAACTATTAAGATACAGATTAAGCAGACAATGGAAATATATCCAAAATATAGTGAATGATAAAACTTAAATTATTTAATTGTTAATATGGAATATTTCTGTAACCAAAGTGATAATTTTACTCTAACAATATAATTAAGCCTTTTTAGCCACAAAATTATTATAAGACGATGTAATTGACTTCTTAAAATCATAATTGTGTTAAAATAGGGTATGGTACAAAGTATTTGCTTAAGCTCTTGCCCATCAGTGTATCTCATGAAACATGTCAAAACAGATACTACTGAGTGCAACCTGTCCCAATAAATCTTCAGACTTGAGCAATGTTCCACAGCATACTTAGAATCCAAGGGATTTTCTCTCTTTTTTTTTTTTAACAGCTGCAATAGCAGTCACCTGAATCTCAGCCAGAAGCACTATTATGAACAGCAGTGAAAAGTAAGGTCAGAAAAGCAGGGCACAGCACAGAGATTTGTTGATCTTAACCATTGAACTTCTAGATTAAAACTTGTTTAGACATCAAGTATTAGACACTTCTGAATTCGGCCCTGTTCTTCAAGATTTTTCAGGAAAAACCCAGTTTACGGTATAGAAAGAAATCTAGTAAATTACAAAAATAAACTGTCTTGATCTGTTCACACTAACAGCATATGCTTAGGTAAACAAATACTGAGTAATCAGCAGACAATTAAGTGCAACAACATGCTCATAAATCATAACCTAATGGGAACTCAGACTGCTGTTCAGTACTCTTTCCTATCTTACCTAGAACTTCCAAGGCAAATTGGAGCCTTTGTGTATAATATTTAAGGTCCAATTTACATAAAAAGAGTGCGGCACAAAGTGCACAAACAGCTAAGACAGATAAAATTTATTCCAATACCTTGAAGTTTATAGTTAGGGTTTATAGAAGGAGACGTTCTAAGCACCTGGAAAGCAGCAGCTTGACTTTGAACAAATTCAGTTCAGAGAAGCACCATGAAAAGATTATTGCCCAGTTAAAAAAGAACTTGAACAAAGTATTACACAAAATAGTGTCAAGCAGACCACAAAAGAGTTCCTAGACTTTAAGATACCAACTTAAAAGAGCAGTTAGCACTATCCATTTGTATAACAAAACCAAAACCAAACCATAGCTCTATTATTGAATCAGCATTTATATGTGTGTACAATTTCACAGCTCCAGTTACAAGTCAGTATACCCTCCTCTCACAATGTTAAGTACCTATTAATGACATTTTTCAACTACAAATCCTTACTGTATCTTATGTTAAAAAAGTAACAGATACCAATGATTATGATTCTGTTCAAATACATCCATAGCTTAAATAGTGAAAACAATTTCAGTTAATGAATGTCTTACTACATTAAGTCCAAAGTTACTTTTTTGCCAATGTTAAGTGATCATTTCCTTGAACTGTAAACCCAAAATATAAAAAGCTAAGCCTTTATTCTGAAAATGTGCATTTGTTGACAGGTCTGGCAGTGATATGAGTACACTGGATTTACTTAAATTAAGTTGGCAATATGGGCAGCATAGGTCTTTATTTTATTTCTGAAACAACTTACTATAATTAACATGAATAAGCAACAGTCAAATATAGACAGGATTCACTGCACTCTACCAATTAAGTGTACTTAAATTACTAGTTAGAAAAATTTAGATAGACAAACCGGGAAGCTAAGTTTTGAAGTTGGCGCCAGAAATCATAACACTCCAAGCCAGAAAAGCCAACTCTACAGTAAACATGCCAGGTATGATCTATGTCAGGCACTTACTCACATGATTTGGAATTTCAGCAACAACTATGCAAACTAAATGAAGGGGTTTTCTGGAGTAGTTTATACTGAGCAGATGAGTTATAATTAAGAATATGCTGCTTTTTTTAGTCCAAGATTTTTTTTAAAAAACTGTACAAATACATTATCCAGATAATATAGAAAAAGAAGGGAAAGACAGTTATCAAGATGGCAAGTAGTGATTGAGATTTGGGAAGTAATGTTCATTTACCCATTTTTTTAATAATCATAACTCTTTTCATCTACATTATATTCAGCAGCTGTTTCTAAACATCTGGATTAGATTAGAATAATTAAGAAGCATAAAAATTCACACTCACAGAAGTAACCTTTATTTGATAGCTATATACACTCATACCTTCAATATGATAGATCTCAAATGCAAAACAGAGTAGTTGATAAAGAGGTTGCTAACAGCACATCTTGCACAATACATAAATAATTATTACAGTTGAGAAAAATATGCAGCAAATATTCTGCTCTAATCCTGCAACTGCAACAGTGGATAAATGTTTTCCAGTACTGAGAAGGCACACAATTTTGGACAATAGCCATGAACCCAACTGAATAAAAGCCTTTCATGTTCTTCAACATCACCTGAGATACTATTTTTTCCTTAATGAATGAGCATGAATTTAAGAAAGAAGACACAAATGAGATTGACAAGTCCTATGACTGCCTCCATTATGCTACAAAAGTTATACCTTTCTGTTTGATAAGCAAGCTGAAATAATGGGATCTGTAACAAAAGACTTGTGTTAAGACACCACAGAGATTTATCTTTGGTGAGTGAATATAGCAAATTCACCTGAAACATACCCTTTTAAAATGGATTAGCAGTAGCTCCTCTAGCTATATGAAACAGCTAATGCAATATATTTCATTATCTATCTTCTCCATGCATAACACAGGTAGCCACTGACTGTGTTCTACAAAAGTTCCCATGCAATGAAATAAATTGCAATTATTATTTCACTTAGGCTTCTATACTGTATATATTATTTTATCTCTCTCTCCAGTAGAAAGATATTCGTGTTTAACCTTTATGAAAATCTGTAGATATGATGCAAACTCATATCCAATAATGGAAAACATTTTTTTCAGGAGCCTACTTCCAGAAATAGATTATTTCTCAAATCAAGTTTATACCTACTGTTTTGAACAGTGTATTAAGAAAACTTGCTGACATTTTATATCATCACATAGCAACTAAGCACCCATCCTGGAATAAAACAATGGCAAATCACTTCTGTGTTGCTGCCAAAAATCAACAACCCTGCTTGAATGTGCATCTACAGTATGAAGTAACAGAAGCTGAGCTTGACTTGAAGCAGACTTTACCTTTATTATAAAAGTACAGACATAGTACTGCTTTTACAACGGGGGCACTTATGCTACCAAAAGAAATAATGCTTCAGTATGAGACTTTTTTTAAGTGGCCTTGTAATTCTCTAATTCCCTGTGAATGGGACTATGACAGTATTTACACAATACCAGAGAAATATACTGGACAATACCAAGAAATATACTGGAACATGCTGCTCTGATTGCTCCCTTTGGGTCTTTTTATGGGTAGGCTCAGCTAATAAACCAGGAATTTTTCTGAAGAAATTATGGATTGTCCTCAAGTTGCTTTTTTTCTCCCAGAAGGAGTCCATAGAAGTACATGCAAGAAGCATGTAACACCACACTGCTGGTTCTATAGAAGAAAGATCCAGAGCAGCACGCACCATCATGTCGTTGGCACATTTATAAGCCTAAGATTGAACCATGCAATCAGTACTTTTATATCTTTTCGAAAATACTGATATCTGCTTAATGCTAACATTTCTTTTATCTGCAGAAGGAAATCTGATCCGGTATAAGCTTGGATGATATCTTACTTTTAATCATCCAATCCATCAATAAAAAGATTTAAATTATTCAATGTCATTTTAAATCAAAACATAAATATCTACAATAGCTTGGATTCTAAATCTTTTTGCCTCAGATGGAAAGGAAATTATAGTTGTTTGTTTATCCTACAGTACAGAAATAAATCTAAATCTAGTGACACTGCCTATATATATAAGTGTCTGGCTGGCCAATCAACATTTGATGGTAGTTGCTGAGGCTATCACTACCACAGTAATTATGGGGAAAATCTGTGTTTACTTTCATGGATGGAGTCTGAATGATTTTCGGTATGAATCCATATCCCTATAATAAATTGCAGACTGAAAATAGGAAGCACTGGAAAATTTCTCTGTGTGAGCAAAATGGCCGAACACTCATAGATAAAACTTGTTTTTCTACATGACGGGGCTTGCTTTCTGACCCTGAGATGAACAACAATTGAACTGCAACATGCTTGGGGCATATAATACTATCTATCGTAACTGGTAACCCTTGGATTTTTTCAGAAGTATTCAGGAGAAGAATGCTCAATTCTGCATTCAGGACAAGTTAGGACTTTTAACAGTAGAAAAGCTCCTTCAGAGAGGTTACTGTCTATAAGTTTATGCAGCTACTTATATACAGTTCCAGCTGGTTGAGCATATAACATTATTATACGGTCTACAGTGCTGTTAGAGAAAAAACTCATCCAGAGGAGCTATCCAAGGTACTGTTTCTTGCTGCCTTTGCACTAGAAGGTCTTTGTGCAGATTTTTGTCTACTGTTCTTTTCTCCTGAAGTCACCTACAAGTACCTTGCCTGCTATAACTTTCTCAGCAAGCCTCTGGTTGCCATACATGGGCTACTATTTCCTCTACAAAAAACTTTCTATAGCTATGCACAATTATAACCAATGTTCAAAACCAAAGCTCAGTGTGAACTATGATTAACTTCAAGATAAGAAGTTCTTCATTTCTACCTATAAACCATGTAAGTAGAAAATAGTGGCAGAACAGTAGAATCCAAAGTATGATGGATCCTATGCATGCTGGGATAAATATTTTGAAGAATATAGTTCCCACCCCCACCCCCTTTCTGGGAAAAGGTGAGTAGGCAACTTTTTGGAATGCAACCAAAGCTAGCCTCAAACTGAAGGAAAGCTCAAAAACATTTCTTAATTTTCAGAAAGCTGGGAAAACCCATGAAGAAGAAAAATTTAAGCAATTTGCATAGGGAAAATGAGTTGTTAAGCTGAAAGTACAGCAATTCAGTAGGAAAGCCAAAGAACAGATCTCTGCCTTTTCTAAATACCAAGTGATCTACCAACTCAGTGTCCAAATGAATTCAGTTGAGTAAAATGACATGAAGATACCATCTTCTCTTGTTAGTGGATAGGAAACTGACTCTTGGACAAGTGTGGCCATATCATAAGCCTCTGGCTGCAAACTGCCCCATAGCTGAGGATACTTCACCAAGTTGTATGCCACCACTTAATGAATGGGATAGTTTGTCTTTTTCTCTACATTTTTTTTTTTTTTTACTGTTTCTGGGCGACTTCACAAACTAGTGATTTGTGCTGGAAATGCTCAAAATGGATACCTCTTCTCCTCTTGGTAAATTCCTCTTTCCCAAGGTCTTCCTCATCATTGCCATTAGGATTACCATCTCATCCTCTGGCTGGCATTCGAAATATTATCCTGAAATTTAGGGTTGCATACAATGACCAGTTGGTATACCTTTTTCCTAGATAACTGCTCAAATTAGTCCATTATGCTTTCATCATTTGTTGACCCACTTCTGGTTTGAAGTGGAGAGTTTTCATAGAAATCACAACTGCTTTAGGTACTTCTACATGTCTTATCTACCCATCTTGATTCAGGTCCCTTTCAGTTATTTTGCTCTCCAGCTCCCAGAAAACCTAAACAGCATTGTCAATTGTCAATTATTTTGGAGAATTTCAATCCCAAATACGGAGGCAGTTTGGTCTAGTGGTTAAGGTGCTGGGCTAGAAACCAGAAGTCTGTGAGTTCTAGTCCCACCTTAGGCATGAAGGCCGGCTGGGTTACCTTGGGCCAGTCACTCTCTCTCAGCCCAACTCACCTCACAGAGTGGTTGTTGTGGGGAAAATAGGAAGAGAAAGGAGTATTAAGTATGTTCACTGCCTTGAGTTATTTATAAAAAATAATAAAAGGCAGGATAAAAATTAAATAAATAAGTAAATAAATTTGTTATTCATGTGTAATAGTGAAGATCACCTAAAGAAGAAAATAGTGCTGGTGTAAAGATTTTGGTGGCTTTCAAGATGGACTTCACAACCACTATCAGTTGCAATAGAGCATCCTGCTGATCCTGAACAATCGGGGTATTGCATATCAAAATTCTAACTTATGTACAAGTCTTTGTTCTGCTATCATGAATCCAGTGTCAGAAATACAGACTTCCCCATATCTGAACCTTGGGGCTGTAGAATGCCAAACACTGCCTCTAACACAGAAGCTGATTACTCCTGATGCTGTGATTGTAGTGATCTGCAGTATTAATGAAATTCTATGCAAAAAAATGTTCAGCCACTGCACTGTATTAAAACCCAGAACATTTTTCATAGCAAGATGAAAATCTTGGGCCTTGCAGTTAATATTCACAATTCCATCTCTTTGCACTGCCTTCAACATGAACTGTTCTAAACTCTCCACTGGTAAGCATACAACCATGAGTAAAATAATGACTGGCCATCTATCCCCTCTTATTTCTGATACTAGCCAATGATCATCACATGAAGGACTGTCCATCTATATACTGGCTTCAAGTCCAAACTTGCTAACTCCAGCTACTACAAGAGCTTTGTATGGAACAAATGTATTTTAAATATTAAACACTACCTTGCTTGGATTTAGATTATTGTTAATGTCAACTGCTCTAGAAAAGCCATAGGTAACCACAAAAAAGAAGAAAAAAAGTGGAGGAGTATTGTTGTCTGAAGTATCCTCAAATTAAAATCACTGATTATTAGGCTGATGTTGTTTCCTTTATTCCCTAGATAATCAGTATGTATTCTGCAGTAGAAGTCATTAGTGTAGCTTCATTACCTGCTAAAAAATAAGATTATTTTGTTGAAACAGATGGGTTTTATTGATACCCAAGGATATAGCTTCAAATGGGGAGGCAGTGAACTGCCTATCAAACATGCTTAAGAAGGTTGACCTTTAAAATATTAATATTTCAAGGTTGTTTTCTAGCCTGTTCAACTGTATTTCTTTAGCCTGATATGCTTGGAGACCAAAGAAGGGGTGTTTGATGGGAAATGATTACACTAAATGAGATGTAATTATCACGTTTTCAGTTAAATGCTTTATTGGCTTGATACAGTACTTCAATGTAACCCACTCACTGCCCATGCCCATAAATACCTTATCCTTCCCTTAGTTTCTGTACCAGATTGAAGAGGATTCTGGAAAAGATGTCAATGCCAGAGAGCAAAAATAACCTTAAATATTCATATATTTAATATGCTTAATTTTCCAGTTTTAACTACATTTTGAAGAACACAATCATGAATCAAATAGAACAATCAGTGATCAAATAGTTAATATGATTTCATGAAATCCATTCAACAAGCCTCATGGACTGGGAGGTTTGAACTTTAAAGATTTTGGAACATATTGTGGAAACTTCTTTTACAGCTTGTTTATTGACACGTAAATTGAGGACTGTAGTCTGTTTCCCTCTTAATAAGCAAAAATTGGAAATGAAGAACAAATTCTGGCTTGTTAGGAAGTGAACAGGTGAGAGTTCCCATTTTGTACATCATATTAAAGAAACAAACCACAGAAGTTGGTGTAGCTGCTCCCATTGGCAAGAAGTTCCTAGCCAGAATTATTAAGCACAGTGTTTATTTATAAGACAGCATTTTGAATTGTGAATCAGCATGACAAGCAACTGAAGATACTATAAGGGGCAAAAAACTTATCTGAAACAGCCAATAAACTGATACCATTGCATACAACCTTATTGAAATAGTGTGATTTATGATCCTCCATCAATAGTTTGGATTGGTAGAGAGCTACTTTAATCCTCAACTAAACATAATTAACAAATTGGAAAATATTTTTAGAATTATGCATTTCCTTCACTCCTAGAGCAAAGTCCTTTCTTAACTATGACTAATCAACTTACCAGCATTATTTTAGCAATTAAGATGAACTTTAGTTTATACAAAACAGCATCTTAAACTTTAATAATCTTGTCTACCTATTAAAATATATTTGATTACTGATTTAGGTGGCAATTTTGTGTTGGAACTATTATAAGCTGCCCAGAGTCACTCGCTGAGATGGGCAGCTATAGAAATCAATCAATCAATCAATCAAATAAATAAATAAGCAGAGATTTATTATATTTAAACTTGAGTTACTTAAGCCTTCAAAACTTAAACTGTTAAATAAAATATTGAGATCAGGTCACTTTTTAGTCTTGTTCTTAACATCATGTTCTGTCAAGAAACTGTGCAAAATTTAGTCAATGCCAGTTCCCATGAAAGTTAAACAACTTGCTCCTTCTGTTACAAGTCAGCTGTTATCTATCTTGCCATGTTTCAGTCAGAATAATCCAAAAGAGAATATGTTTGTTTCAGTACTGCTTTTGCTTTAAAAGAGTTCCAGGTATGATACATTGGTTAACATAATTTTCTTGCAACTCATTGCTTATCTTGATCTTTCTGGCTTTGGGAATTTGCACATTGATATAGAACTGTGGTTGGTGTGGTGGACAAACAGGAAATATAGGTAGTCCTCACTTAACAACTCTAATTGGGACCAGAATTTCTGTCGCTAAGCGAAGTGGTCACTAAGCAAAACATCACATGACTGCACCACTCAGCAACAACTGTTCTGGTAGTCCCAGTTGTGATTGTTAGGCCAGGGCCCCTCCGTCATTAGACAAGGACCTCATGCTTCTCCTGCCCTGCCATGCTCACCTCCACTTCAACTCCCTCTACCTGCCTATCTCCCCCCTCATCTCTGCCCTTTTGGCTGCCCTGCACTCTGCTGCCCCCACCGCCCCCAGCTGACCTTTGCCATCTTCCTCCTGCTGATGATGAGGCATCCCAGCTGAGGCAACTGCTGGGCCTCGCTAGGCCTCTGCAACACTGTACATGATCTCCCCACAGCCTCACGAAGGGCTGGTAGCTGCCTCAGCTGGGTGCTCCTCGTCAGGAGGAGGAGGAAGATGGCAAAGGTCAGCTGGAGGCAGCAGGGAAGCAGAGTTCAGGGTGGCCAAAAGGGCAGAGATGGTGGTGAAATAGGAAGGTGGGGGAGTTGAAGTGCATGCTGTGATCATAAATGGCCATAACATGTGTATGTTCAACTTACAATATTCCCTATATTATAACTTCCCATCCCTATGAAAAAAGTCACAAAGTCTCAAAACTCCAAATATGTCCACCATCCCAAAAGGACATTTTATTAACAATAAGTAAGTGTACACTTTCCCTATTCCCTTTTTACAAATGCCAGCTGCATCTGTAACTACAGATGTAAAGGGCGGGCCACTTGAAGATGATTGAGTTTCTACACTGCATTAAGTTATGACCTGCTTAAATATTGTTCACAGGGTAAGCTGCAACTTGCAGGGTTCATATAGCAAGCTAAGCCATAAAGGAGGAGTGGATAACCTTTTTTCTGTCATCCTTAACAGCGATCTATTGGGGGCTGAAAAAAACAGTGAGTGGTCCAAAGCCAAAACTGGACAGAAATCCCTTATCTCACCAATACCACTTCTTTTCTTATTAGTATTCTTTTCTCTCTCTTCCAAGTTTCAAGGATAGGATAAACAGCTCTTACTAGGTAACTCATCCATTCCAAAGCTATCTTGTGCACATTATAATGACTAACTTCATATAACACTGTTAACCAAAACAAGTCACATTATAGCCTAATATGATGTCTGAGAGAACCAGTTTGGTGTAGTGATTAGGACACCAGCTGGCTGACTTTGGGCCAGTCATTCTTTCTCAATCCTAGAAAGAAGGCAATGACCAGTCACTTCTGAAAATCTTGCCAAGAAAACTGCAGGGACTCGTTCAGGCATTCATCAGGAGTCAAGACTTACTCAAAGACAACCCCCCCGCCCAAAAAAAAGATTTCAGAACCTGGTTAGTATGCAAGTTGACTTTTGTTTCTTTGTCAACTGTAGTTTAACAAGTTGGGATTGTTATATTCAAACTGACACACCATGTCTGATATAAACAGAGATTATTAAGGAGAGTTATAACCCAGTAGCAACACAGCTGCAGCTGGACAAGCCTGAGCAAAGAGAAAGGTTTTAGCACATCTACATGTTAGCACATGTCTTCACAGACTTCCCTTCAAACTAAGATGTGAACAGACAGCTAGAAGCAAAGTCACATTTAATGTTTTTAAGTGGCTTTACATTCAAGGGCAAACAAGAAGGAACATTCTGACCACCAGAGATACCTGCTGCAAAACACAACCTAGACACTAAATTTCAGTGTGAAGTATGATAGTGCAATAAAAATGAAATAAAAATGTGCAGCACTGAGCTTTTTCTTTACTACTGGACTTCAGCCATAATCAAGGCCCTTGCAAGATTCAACTATATATGAACTGATGAACCTAGTAACCTTATTCTTCTAGTTACTTTTATCCTTCACATTGCTGAAAGATTAAGGACAATGTCATGAGTAAGGATGGCGAGCAGCGGGCTCCCATCCAGGCTGTAAAGCGCATGCGTAGCAATGAGGAATTAGGTAGTCATTCCAAGAGACACAGATCGGGCCGCCTTAACCTTTGGGGTTTATATGTCTGGGTTTTTCCCACGCTTCTTCAGTTTGTTAGGATTCTGTTATGTAGCAGTTATAAAACACTAGAGACCTGTTCCTTGTCTCAGTGTGGTTCCTGGCTGTTAGGACAGACAAGTACTCTAACGGCTTATCACCAAACTTCATGCTTGATTACTCACATACTAGTAAGATTAGCAGTATTATAACATGCATATCATACAGTACATAACTTTTAAACTTCCTTCCCAATCCATGCCATGTACTTAAAAAAACTTGATTTATACTAAGGAAAAAAATTTTTGCCCAGGGCAAATGTTACTGAAATATAAATCAAAGTACTGCCATCTCACTACAGTTAACTGCACAGTAGAAAAACAAAGCACACATATACTAAAAATGTATTGTACATATCCCATCTTTCTTATGTATAAAGTGATGGCATTAATGCAATAAACTACATTTATTGTTCACAGTAGCATAAAACCCCTAACATGCTTAATAACCAATGAAATGTCCAATGCATAGTTTTCACTATGAAATACAATGTCTGAAGTCCCAATATGCCAATTTTGGGTACAAGAATATTAATGCTCCTGTTTCATGTACTTGTCATTACATAGATACTCCTGCAGCTCCTGAACACAGGTTCACAAATTAACCATACACTGTCACAATTAATTTAGCACTGGGCATGTTCATCTGGGGGAAAAGGTTAATTTGAGGTTAATCTCGAAATGTTCAAGCCTGAAAAAGATGGACAACAGGAAGTAGTTGACTTTTATTCTGTATGTTTTTACTTACTTTATTTATTTACTTTAAAACCACAGAATCGTAAAAGCAGCTACCTAAATACTCCCTTTGGCATTCTTCCTACAATAACCACCATGGGGTACAACAGCAAAGCAAATCAACAAAATGAAACTGGCATTTATGTCATGAACTACATCACAGGAGAGTAAGGTTTCTTTGGAGGGTTTTCATATTGTTACAAGAATTCTAAATCATTTCTATTTTCTTAATTTTTAGTACAAGGGCTCTTAATTTCACAGGCCGCTGGCAAACTATAGTTTGATTATTTAAAAAGCTACAAAATGCTGTTAAAATATATTCATCATCCTTCAAAGAGTAGAAAGTAGTGGGTCTTTAAATCTGAGAAAAGGATGAAATGTGAATTAATTAAACGTGACAGAAGTGTATTTTTACAGCAAAACACTAACATCTCATTAACAAAGTAGGCAAAAAAGTGCCCATAGTGACGGCCCATGCTAAAATCAGAAGTGATAGTATAAATGTTTATTGACAAACTGTATCCTCATGATGCAGGGTTATAATGTCCCACAAATAGTTAATGGAAAGTGAGAACAGTTATTTCAAGTTTTAACAAACATAGACAGTTAAGCCCAAGCATAGGATTAACATAAAGAAATGTTAATTCTGAAGTGGCAAATTACTGAAATAGCAGCAATTTTAAGATGCCTTATCAGTAAAATTCTATTGCTTACATGTGAGCATTTGGTTTATGGGGTAGGGAGCTGTGAATTCTTTGTTTTTTATAGCTCTAACAAACATATATAGGGACAATGCTCCAATCTGGGCATTAAACCTTCCACAATTCCCTCTTCTTACATTTCTGAGCTCAAGCTCTGTAAACTTCCTTGGTTGTTAGACCTTCCTTCCATTTCCAAGAAGCATCCTTCTTTAGTCTCAGTTTGTTGGCAAGCTGCCTCTTCAATCACACTGGCTCCATTAGATGCATTCTGGTTTTCTTCCACACTGGTGCTGTTTGAAATTGTGCTTCTGTAATTTCTTTTTCAAGACATCCCAGCTGGCTACACTTTTGCCGTTAAGGTTTTTTACCCACTACATCTTCATTATTTCTCTTAGTGTATTAAAATCAACCTTTTAAAAATATATGGTTTATGTTTTGTTATTTTTTTTAATCAAGCTTTTTGTTAAAATCAAAAACTCTAACAATGCATGGCCAATTGTAGTCACAGTTCCAAGACTTTAATATTGTCAGTCAACTTCTCTCTGTTATTTAGGACCATATCCAAGGCAGCACATCCCTTAGTACCCATCTCTGCTCCTTTACATGCATTTTAACCCATCCAATTGTCCCATTAGAGCAACAAAGATACTAAGACATTTCTCAAGTATGGATAATTAGAATGAATAATATACAGGCATGCTATATATTCTCCCTGATGCTGAGAAGAGCTGTATTCTACTAACCAAATAAAGATAATCAGGGTCCAGCAAGCCATCTAGCTTAAGAGCATTTGCAAGGATAGAATTGGATTCCCTCGCTCTACCACTTCATACCACTTTGTAACATGTTCCCATCTAAGCCAAATCAAAGGTGCTGTAAGCATATTAATAACTTTCTCAAAGCAAGGTGAGAACACTCATTTGACTTTTAAAAAGTACACACAAAGTTGCAGAAAACTACAAAATCAATCAAATCTCTGAGCTTCCAAAATACAGTTCATATCGAATTACATTCATTTAATCTGCCTGTCAGAACATCGCTGAGGAAATGCTGGCAAATATTTCTGAATTTATGTTAATGTACTATAGTCAAAAGAGCCATTTACATAAGTTTGTCAGTCAATATTTGGAAATTAGATAGTTATGCTTTTTCTAGTCTATTCAGTTAAAATGCAGGTTGATCTCATATGTAATTGTTTTAGATAGGTACTATTGAGTCAGGCTTGACACCCAGTGATTGCATGGACAAATGTTCTTCATCTCGACTTGTCTCTAACATCAACTCACAGCTCTTTCAAGGCCACCCCAGTAATTTCCTTGTTTCTGTTCATCTATTTTATTGGTTGCTTTACTTTTCTTTCTACTTCCCATAACCTTGCCAAATATAATCATCTGCTTGCATCACCTGTTGAACTTATGTGAATTTCATTACCTCAAGGGAATAATCCAATGCTTCCCAAACCTGGGTAAATTACCCAAAATTGGGTAAAAGTGGTTTTTCCTTGGGTAACAAGACATTAACCCATTACCCAATCACAACAGGGACATTTAAATTGACTTAACGTGTTTTACCTACATTGGGTAAAAAGGACTTTCTGATATGTGGTTTTGGGTAATGAAGGAAAAAGTTTGGGAAGCACTGGAATAATCAGACTTTATTTAGTCCAGGATTGATTGATTGCTTCTTGCAATCCATGAAACGTAGTAACTGCCTCCAAATTCATAATTCAAAGACACCTATTTCTTTCTTACATGTTCAGTCTCCAGCTCTCACAGCACAGTATTACCAATGGAAAAACACTGCTTTAACAACTCCAATCTTCATTGTCACTGAAATGACCTTGTCTATATCTGTCATTAAATCTAGAAAGCAAGGCAGAATACTATCTATTCTTGAGCCAAAGAAAGCAAAATACCTATCACCTGCTGCTGAGAGTCTTTTGATTGCAGTGGGATAGAAATGTGAAAAAGATTTAAAGAGGAGTGTAACTATAGTGAATAATTTATTTATTAATCAAATTTATATGGCCACCCATCTCACAAGAAGTGACTCTGGGTATCACTTCTTGTGAGAAGTGAGTGTGAGAAGAGAGTGTGAGAAATAAAACAATCATTATTAAAATTAAATTATTATTAAAAATAAAAATAAAAATTCATGACCTGATTGCCACATGCAACTCTTGAGGCCTTATTTTATGACATATTAACACTTATATAAGCAAAAAGAACACTTAAACATTTCTAAAACAAAAAGCAAAAATGAAGTCAGTTTACTTCCATGATACCCCTGCAGTCCACAAATATTTAAAAATCTGCAGCCCCAGCCACTAAAAGATTCCACATACCTACTGCAACCAAAGTCAAGACTACTTAATGAGACACACTACAGGTAATGACTAAAGTACTGGACTGGCACTGGGGAAATCTAGGTTCAAGTTCACCCTCAACCTTTGTAGTTTACTGGGCAACTTTGGGATAGTCATTCTCGCTCAGCCAAACCTCAAAAGATGGCTGTTTTAGGAAAAAATGGGAGGAGGGAATGCTGTGTATATTCTGGAGCATCTGAAGGAAAGGTGTAATACAAATCCAACAAAAAAGTAAGTGACTATTGTATATGAATATGTACAACTTTTGATGAAAACTAGTATTTAGATAAATGCATTTCACCAGGGGAAAAAAGAATTCACGATTTTTCAAATTTAAAACTGATAGGGGAAACAGTAGCAGACTTTCTAACATTAGCCAAACTAAACACAGTGCTTTTACTAAATCTACCTCTACCTTATAACTACATAATTAGGGTTGTTAAACTTTTGGCTCCAGGGCAAAATTGGATATTTCATAAGCTATTAAATGCTGTTGTAGTATATACTCCATTCCTTTATCAAGTGGTTGTTTTTAATTATAATCCTCCTAATCCACCTCACTCAAAAGTAACTCCTTGAAAATTCTGTAAATTATGAAATTTGAAAACAGCAGTAAGGAAATAAACATTGATAATCCGAGAACCATAGGAAGCACTATAAGAAATTAGGTTAGTGCATCACCATCACATACGGTGTATCATTGTTTAAGTAATTGCAGTTCTATTCCTGAAAGGAGAAAGGCTCCTCTTAAAAGAAATTGACAGAGAGAAGAATAGAACCACAGACCATGCTCCCATGAAGTTTTAACATTTCAAATTAAATATTTAATATGCCACAGATACTGTGACATTGTTATCACACTCTCTTAGAGGTCAGAATTCTTGACCGCACATTTTTTTTCTTTGCAGTTAATTAATTTTTTCCCAGAAGAAGGCGAGGTAATGGTATGTGAGAATGACCTTCAGAGATGGAGGAAGAGATGCTGCCTAGGGAACGATCAGATAGAAGGGCGAGAGCCCACAGCTGCATAACAGGCACCGAAAGAAACTCAGAAAGGATCCTCCCTAACTTATCAGGCTGTAAAAAGAGACAGCGGGAGATTTGTACTTTCAGACATACAAGATTCTGTTAATGTAGCCTTGCAGTAGGGTAGAATTAGCTCATCTGGTTGTGTTTCCTGTCTGGTCTACCTGGGAAGGCTGACAGGCAATGACAAATTACTTTCATATTGTTGCCACAAAAATTACATAGACATGTCCATGTAGTCATCAGGAGCAATTCAAGAGAGTATTTGCCTTTCAATCAATATTTTAGTAAGTCTTAAAGGTCAGTTGTCAATCCTGTGTATACAATGAAGCAACTCACTTTTTAAAGTATTAAGTGTATTATTTTAATTATTCATTCATTCAATTTATATGACTGCCCATCTCAAATACATGACTCTGGGCAGCTAACAGTGAATAAAAACATAACAAAATTATAAATAACATATACAGCTGAGATAAAAAGACCACCCAACAACAATTAACACAATCACAATACCGGCACAATGATGCAACAAGCCCATTTCAACCCCAAACCACTGTAACGAACTTGAAACAACTATTTTGAATGTGAAATGGAACATTTCAAAATCAAAAAGTTCCAAATTTGAGAAGTTTTGCACAACGCTACTACCTTGCCAGTTCGAGATAATTTTGTCTATACAAAGGGTAATATCTGAATGCTTACAGGGAACTACTGAACTAAAAATTACTCAAAGAATTATAGCTTGCTTACCTTCTATAGAAGGGGCCTGGTCCTGAGCAGCATACAACATCTCTTTGAAAGCCTGTCAAGAAAGGAGGAAAATTAAATTTGATAGCACAAGCAAAGTCACTTTGATCTGCCTACTTTAAATCAATTAGCAATTAAATCCTTTCATCCCTTAAGGCAAACAAACAAAACCATGGAATGTGAATTTAATGTTATTTTACTTATTCCCAATGTCAAATGAGATAAATTCTACACATTGACCAAAAACATTTAGTACAAGGAACACATTGCCATAGAAAGCAAAGCTCTGCTATATTTTTAAGGTTCTCCATTTCCTATGATTATTCAAATTAAGCCTTGAAAGGTTAGTTGGGAGTTGAGGAAGAGAAGAAGCATCTCAGATTATATTAGCAGCATGAATGACCACAATAGTAGTCTATAATGTTATTCACTAAAATAATTAAGGTCACTGTTATTTTTTCTGTCATATTTCTACTAAATTACAATAGGGTACATTTTCTACTAAATTACAATAGGGTACATTTTATTTAGTGATAATGTTTGTAAGAATAGCAGGATTGAAAGAGATGACAACTGAAGTCATCAGAAAGTAAAAAAAACTTTAAATGTAAGACATGCAAAGAAGATAACATCATTAGATGAAAATATGGAAGACTCAGACAAACTGGTTATGAAAAGCCAGGTTAATGTTAAATATTAAGAGCCAAATATAATGTCAACCAGCATGCTTAGTGAACTTCCAGTTGATGGTGAAGAGATGATAGATGGTTTTGTTTTCTTGGTCTTAAGAATAAATAAAGATGGTAAGTGTGCTAGAGAAAGAATAAAAAGAAAATCAATGACAACTTTTGACAAAATTATAGATAAGGGCATCTCTATGATAATGAAGATCCAAATAGTTAACACTATGCTCTTTCAATTATAATGAGCTGTTATAAAAGCCAGACACTAAGAAGGGATGAGAGAAAAAAAGATAAATATCTTCAAATTGTGTATCTAGAGATTATTATTAAGAGCACCATAGAATGCAAGAAAAAAACAATCAGTCCTGGGCCATAAAAAGTGCTCCCTCAAGATTAGTGAGCAGCAAGCAGAAGCTCAGAGTTTAAACATGTGATGTGAACAAATGATGAACTAGAAAAATTATTCTTGGAGGTGTTGAGAAAACCAGAAACAGGGGAAGACAACAGATAAGATACATGGAAAAGATCAAAGAGATGACAGGACCGTCCTTGGAAAAGGTATGCAATATTGCGGGAGACAGGGTGAGATTGCAAGCATTTGTCCATGCAGTCACTAGAAGTTGAGTTCAACTCATGTGGCATCTAACTAAATGTTGAACTATGGATTTTAACTTAACAAATCAAACTTTAAGGCTTTAGCTTTTCATCTAAAAGTAAGCAATGAGTGATCAGCAGTCACAGTTTAGAGGGAAGCAAACAGCAGTATCAAAACAGCTCTGAAGAATTATTAGCTGAAGTTTATGGCTTTGCAAAACAGATACCAAGTCTAAAAGGACACCTGGAAATGAAGATGGAAAAATGGAAAAACAAATTGCTTTCAAAACTTCATCAACTGACCTCCAAATTGCAACCGATTAACTAAATACTGATCTACATCACAACAGTTTCATACTAATTCTAGAATTATGCTTTATTAAATGAAAAATTTATACAATTACAAGAGCCAAAGCCAATTCCCCATCAGCTGGGACATTTCCAACATTTCCATTTACTGTTATTACATTTAGCAAGTCAAACAAGTTATATCAGGAAAAAAGAGCAGAGTAAAATTGGTATCACTTTTTTTCTTTATCACTAACTCCATGCCTTGCAATATTAATTTACACTAAGCTTCAACAAGCAGTATATTTGCACCACATCTGTTGTTGAGTTTTACTAATGGCTCAAAAACATTTTGTTATATTCTTTTTAAAGAGATAGAAAAGAAGGATAGAAATTACTAGGCAAGGGCACATAGGGCCTCAGCCTCAAATCTATTTCCCAGGACTTGAAACTTCTATTTGTGCCAATGGAAGTATTTTTCACTAAATTAATTACCACAGGCAGGGCAGGGCTGCTTTTATTAAGGGTGGGAAGGATTTTGTTTCCATGCTTTAGTTTGCATAGCTCTTGTCAATGTTGTATCTTTCAGAAAAGGACACTACCAATGTAGCCAAAGGTTCAAATAATCTAACTTCCTTGTTTCTGTACAAATTGTACGTGTAAGCTTAAAATCAAGACATTTAACAGCCTAGACATAACACTGTTTTCCATATAACCAATGGAAAAAATTGTGTTAAAAAGAAGAAATAATGTCTTGCATTAGTTCTATATCTGAAACTTAACTTGCTAAACTACAAAACTGATAAAACTACCTTGATATTTAGAATTCAATTTGTAGCCTGGCACATGCTGAAGACAAGATTGTACTAGCAGATTTCTGATGACATCATCTTCTCTCCTTTCCCTTGCCATCTTCCATGTTCCTTCAGAATCTTCTCTGAAGGATTAAAGATCCTCTGAGGCAAACTGAACATGTAGGAGAGAAGGAACAATCTACCACCACCACTGCTGATGGAAGCATTCACCCATTACAGGTAATCCTCAGTTAACGACAGCAATTGGGACTAGAATTGCCTTTGCTAAGCAACACTGTCATAAGCACATCACATGACCATGCCGCTTAGCAATAGCAATTCTAACACTTCCAAACGCTGTCATTAAGCAAATCACTGCAGGTCATTAAGCAAGGATGTCACATGGTTGCCATTTGCGACCTCCTACCAGCTTCCCCATTGACTCTACTGGTTGGAAGCTGGCAAAGAAGGTTGCAAGTGGCCACCATGTGACCATGGAATGCTGTGACCGTCATAATCACAAGCCAGGCGCTAAGCACGGAGATCACAATCTTGTGACCACTGGGACACTGTGACAGCCAGAACTCCAGTAAGTACCACTCATTCAGTGCTGTCGCAAGTTTGAACGGTCCCTGAAAGACTGGTCGCTAAGTGAGGATCACCTGTATATTTTACCCCAATTTTTAAATATTAGTGAGCTAGAATTAAGTATTGCAAATTAAACCTTCTCAGGTTCTCATTCTTAAACTTAAAATAAGCCAACTCAGTTCATGAAAACTCCTGTCTCCTCTCCGACAGACTACTTTCTCCATAGGGACTAAATCAAGAACATGAAGATCGTTTTAGATACGTTCTTCTCTAATCAAATACAAGCAAAAAGAAAAAAGTAATAATATATGAACAGTAATTCAAACTCTGCAATAATTTTAAAAGTAACCAGGCCACTCACAGCCATGACTATCATATAAATAACTATCCTATAATACATCTCTGCAATATTTAATAATATAGTATAATTATATACTAATAACTACAACTGGTCCCGAATGAGGCTACGCGGACAATCTTGGGTGCTCCAAGGTTTGCACGTGTAACACCTTTGTTGCATGAGCTGCACTGGGTTCCAGTCTGCTTTCAGGTCCAATTCAAGGGGTTGGTTATCACCTTTAAAGCCCTACATGGCATGGGACCAGGTTACCTGATGAACTGTCTCATCCCCATCACATCAACCCATCCCACCCAGTCACACAGAGAGGGCATGTTATGGACCCCACCCAAAAAGAATTCCGTCTGGCGGGGTCTCAGAAGCGTGCCTTCTCTAGTCGCTCCCACCCTTTGGAACACTCTTCTCCCGGAGGTGAGACAGGCCCCCTCGCTCCTGGACTTCCATAAAAAACTAAAAACCTGGTTTTGCTAGCAGGCCTGGAGCAGGAAGGGGACTAGCCACTCCTGGGGATGGCTAGCACCACAGAATGATGCTAAAAGGGCCCATTATGCTTACGGACTGACTGAGAACTTTCTGCCATCTAGATTCTTTTTACTCTTATTGTATTTATTGTATTTATAATTGGTTGAATTTTAACTCCGTTTTTATTGTAAACCGCCCAGAGTCCCTCCTTTGCGGGGGAGATGGGCGGTGATAAAAAAATTGATAAATAAATATTGAACCACAATACTGTAGACCTAGACACTGTCTCCAGAGTATCAGCGTGAAATGTTCCACAATTTTCAAATCTAAGCCAAATCTTCATGCTTCAATATGAGCCATGTGTTACTGTTTTCAATTTGCCATTGTTTGAAACAATATTTCAAGGTGCCAGTTACCACCTTTAAAGTGTTTAAGGCATAGGGCTGGGTTATTTGACAGACCACCCGTCTCTGATAAGTTCTTCCCATCCAATAAAATTCAATAGGGTCAGCATGCCCTAGGTCCGAACTCTTAATGCCATGGGATCTAGGTGACATGCCTTTCCTGTCACCACACCTGCCCTATGGAACAGAGTCAGCCGGAAGATACAGATAGCCTGGCCCTGACCCTGCCTGTATTTTCTAAAGTCTTAAAGACCTGGCTTTTCCCCCAGTCATTTAATCAGGATGATTTGTGGTTCTGTCTGATATGATTGTTTCTTTGCTGGATTGGCAGAATTTTTGATTAGCTTTATAATATTTTAGCAGTATTCTTGCATTGGTGTTATCATATTTTATACACTATAAGAATTCAGTTTTGTTCTACTTGTTTGGTGCCTATATCAATCAATTAATCAACCAACCAACCAAATACTTGTCTGCCCTACCCTTTATTCACAGACTTTTGCTGTACTTCCTTTCTGGAATATGAAGCCATTTCTAGCCAGTTTGAACCAATGGTTTGCAATGCATTTTGTTAATTAGCTGAAGCTAATTGGGACTGCTTTCCCAATTAGCTTCCCCCTATACAGAAAATCTGTGTCCACACAATACACTGAAGTACAAATTAACCACATTTATAGCCTAAAGTGCTGTGCAAATCCAGCCTACAGTTTATTATTCAATGCATCCTGTGAACCCATAAAATTGAGCTAACTGTAGTTAACTGAAGTTTGGTAAGTATGTCATGTAAGCATAACCACCAACAAAACATGTCATATACTTAAGTGGACCAGTGGGAAGATTCCATGTTTGTCACAACAGATGTCCTGATATTAGTTATAACCAGCCAGATATAATTGGACCATAATTTGCCCACTGCTTTATCTAGGCAGGCTGGACCTCTTTCAGTTGACTTATTAGAAACCAAACTAGCATTAACTAGTGGTCAGTGTAAGAACAGTGGGAAATTGGCAGTGCATCAAGAACTCCCAGTTAGGGGAAGAACAAGAAGTAGGGACAGTATCAACTCTGTAATTTTTCTCCCTTTACCCATGACTTTAGAATGCAGTCAATTAATGGGTAGAAAGAAGAAATGTTATCAACTGGGGAATATCCTTAAAGTGGATTGATCCATGTTTATGTTTTGCTATAGCTTGAGAAAAAAACCCTATTCAATAGATAAGTCATTTTGTTTTCCTTAATCTTATTCCTAAAATGTGAATCCAGTCATCCCTTCACTCAGTCAATTAATGTACCTTTATGGGCCAATAGCACATTTGATTGCTCATCTGGGAGGCATGTTTTTAGTCCTTCCAGCTAACACATGGCAGCTGGGAGGCCCAATGTTTCACAAATACCCATAAAATGTTTAGAACCAAAAGAAGGTATATTAGATTTATCCTAATAAATTTTAAAAATGGATAAAACTGATAGTGTTGTACTGTATCCATAAATTTTGTTAAAGAACCCCAAACTCTAATAGTTATCATTAAGGCACAGTATTTTATCTGTATATATGTATGTGTGCCTTCGAGTCAGTGTTGACTCCTGATAACTGCCTGGACTAGTCCCTGCAGTTTTCTTGGCAAAGTTTTTTGGAAGTGGTTTGCCATTGCCTGCTTCTTACGGCTGAGAGAGAGTGACTGGCCCAAGGTCACCCAGTTAGCTTTGCGCCTAAGGCGGGGCTAGAACTCATAGTCAACCAGTTTCTAGCCTGGTGCCATAACCACTACACTAAACTGTATGTAACAATGACTTATATTCCACTCTGGCAACTTAATACCCTAATTGCCTTAAAAACCAAAACATTTCCAAGAATTTGAGTTGCATATCAATGGCTTTTTTATATCCAATGAAACAACTACAGCTGAATCCAATTTATTACTTTGTATATCAAGTACATCTACTACCAATCTAATATTACCAAATGCTTGATGTTCTTCTATGCAATTGATTGCACAGTATACATTAAAGATAATATAATTATATAACCGTAATTTGATATTTAGTTTTATTACTAACGGAATTTATTACTAACAGATTGTCTTTCTGTGTGTGTGTGTGTGACGTATCTGACTCCATTACTGCACAGCTAGATTGCATGTCTCTCACGTAGCCTCAGGGCATGACTTGTATTTCCCTATTCTCTTTGTACTCACTCCCCCGCCCTGATAGAACTGCTGAATAAAAGGAGGTGGGGGCGTGGCACCAGGAGGCAGTACCAGCAACCTCCTGAGATGTAGCGTCACTCACCACCACAAAAGAATCCTGTGCCTACCGTTGTTTTTTCGACCTCACCCTTGCGAGGGAATCGTTGGCTCATTCCCCCCCAGGGAATCCCATAGACCGAAGGGCGAAGGACTGGTCGCGTGACGCGACAACTGGGGGCTCGTCCGGGATCCCTTCGGTCTCACGGTGTGATCTCTGTCTAGAGGTGCACTGCCTTCACTCTCGTTACTACGCACCTGGAAAAGGCTCTGCAATCGTAAGTAATGGGCTCCCCACTCTCCAAAGTTTCGTCAGTTCATAGGGACGAACTTTATGATTTAGTGAAGAAGGCTAACTCTTGTCAAAAGGCTAACGGTACGACCATCTTTCCCATTTCAAAAAAATCGGTGACTCAACTCCTACTGTACATGGACAGACACTGCCCTGTCTATCCTTCAGAGGGGTCGCTCAAAGCATCCACTTGGGAAAGGATAGGAAAATATTTTCATGATACCCCACGAGCACCCGTGCCTATTCTGACTGCCTGGAAGGCTGTTATGGCGGCCATCAACACTCTTTACCCTCCCCCGTCTTCCCCGGAAACTTGCCCTTCTCCTCCCGGCCCAAAAACCCCACCCCCTCTTGCCGCCCATCTCGATGCTGCCTCAACACCACCCCCTCCATACCCAGCCGTTCCTCCTCCCCCTTCAGCTCCAACCCCCGGATCCCCTCAACACCACCCCCTAGGAGGCGCCATCACTGAACTCCTCTCCTCCCCCCTCTCATTGGAAATGGAGAGTCCCTCTGCCTTTCCCATGACCATCGGCCTAGGGGCGGCGGGAGGAAATTTGTATAACAATATTGAACTTAAGGTTTTGAAACAAATCAAAGATGCTGTAACCACCTACGGCTTGCACTCTCCTTTTACTAGGGGAGTTTTAGACTCTTTAGTTACTGCTAACACTGTTATGTTATTGTATGATTGGAAAATGCTTTTTTCTATGCTTATGACCCCGGCGCAATACGTTGTGTGGCAATCTGAATACGACAAAGGGGTGGAAGTAGAAATTAGAAGAGGTCTTCCCGCAGGGGTGACCGCAAATCAATTATTAGGAAAGGGACAATTCGCAACCTTAGTCCAGCAACAGAACTCCCCCCGTCGTTGTTTTGCTATTATTCACATGTGCGCCATGAATGCTCTCAAAAGAGTGGATGATTCTGACTCTCAATCCACCCAAACGTTTTTGAAAATAATGCAAGAACCAAATGAACCATATGCTTCCTTCATAAGTCGCCTTCAGATTGCTTTAGACCGACAAATTGATAATGCCACGGCTAAACATGAGCTGCTAATGAAACTTGCTTTCTCTAACGCTAATCATGACTGCCAGACCATTCTGCAACCCGCAGTCAATCAACCGGGTGTAAAGCTTGCAGACTTCCTGCAACTCTGCAGAATCGTTGGTACCACCTCTCACAAAGTGAGCGCTCTCGCTGCCGCTATTACCACCTCGCTGCCTTCTACTAACCCCTCCCCTCAGCTCCATTCCCCGGAAGCCCTCGCAATCACTCGTCATGGAAATTGCTTCAATTGTGGGAAGCCGGGCCACTTTAAGAATCAATGCCGTGCACCCGGGGGAGGTGGGGCTCCCCCTTCCACTCAAAGGGGGCCGCCCCCCCCCTCCAAACCTAAAACTCCTTGTCCCAAGTGCCGCAAAGGCTATCATTGGGCCTCGCAATGTCGCAATAACTCCTCCCCTCACCAGCCTTCGGAAAACTAGATCGGGGGTTGTCAGCTAACCCCGCCCCAAAGGCTGAATTACCCATCACCAGCTTCCCTGTGGAGTTGGCAGAGGATCTTTTGTATGACGATCCGGGGGCTGTCCTTTCCCTTCCTCTTGTTGTCACGCTGCATAAACCCCTCCCTCCTCTTACCCCTGCTTTGCTTATTCCCAACTCCTCGCTTACGCTTGAGGGGATGGTTGCTGCTCCCTATTTGTATGATTCATCAGATTTGACACAAATTGCTCTGGCAGGAGTGGGAGATAGGTGCTTTTCCTTAAATAAAGGAACAATTGTCGCCACGCTCATACTTCTCCCTTCTCCTGATATGCCATCATTGTTTGCCTTGCAGCAACCAGTCCAAACCTCTAAACCCACCCTCCTTGTCACACTAAATGGTCGCTCTTTCGAAGGCTTGATTGACACCGGCGCCGACGTCTCTGTCATTCGTTCCGCTGAATGGCCCTCCTCCTGGCCTATCGCTGAAGCCTCCTCGGTGCAAGGAGTAGGCGGAGCACAGGCCGCTAAGGTCAGCTCTCATTGGCTTTCTGCTGTGACTGCTCATTCTCATATTACAGCGTATCTAAAGCCTTATATCTTGCCTTTGCACTGTAACCTATGGGGCCGTGACTTGCTTTCACAGTTCCACGCTTTTATTCAACTTCCCTAATGGCTTTACAGGACCCTTCAGGGTCTCTCTCTCTCTCTCTCAAAACCTCTGTGCCGGTATGGGTTGATCAATGGCCACTCACCAAAGAGAAACTGGACGCCTTACATATCTTGGTCCAACAGCAGTTAATTGAAGGCCATATCGAAACCTCCACCAGCCCATACAATACTCCGGTATTTGTCATCAAAAAGAAGTCTGGCAAATGGCGCCTCCTACAGGATCTTAGGGCTATCAACACCATCCTTCAGCCCATGGGACCTTTGCAGTGTGGACTTCCCAACCCCAACTTGATTCCGGAAGGACACGACCTTATTGTAATAGACCTCAAGGATTGTTTTTTTTCCATACCTTTGGCACAAAAGGACAGAATTATTTTCGCATTTACGGTACCGGAACTTAACAATTCAAAGCCTACTGCTCGGTACCAGTGGAAGGTCCTCCCACAAGGCATGTTGAACTCACCCACAATGTGCCAATTTTTTGTCGATAAAGCATTGCAACCCTATAGATCCCAATTTCCGCATTTTCTTGTGTATCATTATATGGATGACATTTTAGTCGCTGCTGAGGGCCCGAAAGGGACAGTTCAAAAAACTTTTCCTATTCTTTTAGCCACCCTAGCAACGGCAGGGTTGCACGTTGCACCAGAAAAGGTCCAGTCTCGTTATCCAATGCAATATCTAGGCCACAAAGTTTTAGCCTCCACAGCTGCCCCACTTCTACCTATGCTCACGCTTCCCCAGCCGACCACCTTGGTCCAATTACAACAATGTCTGGGGGTCATTAACTGGGCCCGCGCATACCTTGCTTTAACTACACCCATGTTATCACCTTTATTCCAAGCGTTAGTGGGTTTGACAAACCCAGCTGACAAGGTATACCTTACAGAACAACAATTGCATGCCCTACAACAGGTCAATGCCGTCCTTACGACCCAATGGGTGGACCGTGCGCTCACTGACAAACCACCCTCTCTTGCCATTCTTTCAACACATCAATTATTAACTGCCATCATCGTCCAAACGTCTGATAACAAACATCTACATATTTTAGAATGGCTACACTTGCCACACACACCTAAGACATCCATCATCACCAGAGCAGCACAAATGGCCTCTCTTGTTGAGAAAGGCCGGAAGAGGATTAGAGCCCTAATGGGACTGGATGTTTCCACCCTGTACATTCCCCTTAAGGTTACTCAATGGGAACCCCTCCTACAAAACTCCACTGCACTGCAGGATGCCTTGGAGGACTGGTGTGGCCAGGTGTCATGCCATCTTCCCCCTGATCCTCGATTGCAACTGTTGCGAACAGTACCCTTTACACTAACCTCGCCGTTCGTTCAGCAGCCACTCAAGGAAGCCCTCACTGTTTTTACAGACGGCTCCAAAACCATAGGGGCTTGTACATGGCAAAATAATTGCAAATGGCATAAACGCCTAACAGGCCCACAAGCATCTGCCCAACAGGCTGAGTTAGCCGCCTTTTTGCTAGCCTTGTCTCTTTTCCCAGAACAGCCTTTGAATGTTATATTAGATAGTATGTATGTCACTCAAATGGCTGTGGCCATGTTTGATGCATATATTTCCCCTGTTACCCCCCCCTCTCTCATGACGCTTTTTTTGCAGCTTCAAACTCTCCTGAAGGACAGAACATCCCCTTTGTTTGTAGCGCATATTAGAAGCCACCAACAGCTACCCGGTTTCCTGTCCGAAGGCAACCACATGGCAGATGAGGCTTGCAAAATTATGGCCTCTTCCCCTCTTCCTCCGCCGCTTTCAGCAGGGGACAGCCATGCTTATTTCCATCAAAATAAAAAAGCCTTGGTGCGCCAATTTGGCATTACATATCAAGAAGCTACCGCCATTCTTCAACAATGTCCAACCTGCAGTTTGCAGGCAAAGTGCATCCCTGAGGGAGTTAATCCCAGGGGTGTCCATGCTTGTGACACATGGCAGATGGATGTCACTCATTATCCCTCTTTTGCACCTTGGAAGTATATCCATGTATCTGTGGATACCTATTCGGGATTCATCCTGGCAACTTTGCAAAGAGGAGAAGCCACGAAAAACGTAATCAATCATTGTATTCGCACTTTCGTCACATCGGGATGTCCCAAAACTTTGAAAACTGACAATGGCCCCGCTTACGTCAGCACTCCCTTTGCTGAGTTTTGCCGTAAGTGGTCCATTACTCACAGATTCGGTATACCATTCAACAGCCAAGGTCAGGCTATTGTGGAAAGGGCTAACCAGACCCTAAAGAATGCCCTTGATCGGCAAACGGGGAAAAAGGCCTTAGGCCCCCCAAGCCTCCCGATGTTACAAAATATCCTTAATCTCACCTTGTTTACCTTGAATTTCCTTAATCTTACCGGTACCCCCCCTGCTACGGCTGCATCTCGACACTTTTCCAAGCCAGTAGTTCCCTCTTCCCGTCCCCTTGTTTATTTTAGGCAACTGCCCAGCCCTGAGTGGAAAGGCCCTGCGCAACTCGTCACCTGGGGAAAAGGCTACGCTGCTGTGCAACTTCCTGATCGAGTGCTCTGGGTTCCTGCTCGCTGCATCCGGCCATATCATGGGCAGCCTCCTGACAAGCACCTTCTTGACCCTCCTTCTCTGTTATCTCTCTTCCATCTCTGCTCCCCTCACAACGAACCCTAAAACAACCTCTCTCATTCGAACCCATCGTTTACGCTACCCTGCCACCATTGGCCGCAGCTCAGCATCCAACGCCATGGAATGTCTTCAACGCTCTCCCATCAAAAGAAAAGGCACCTTCTGGCGCTGGTTCCGCAACAACACCCTTCTCCAAGATGGCGATTCCTACTCCATCACTTATCACTTTCGCCAAACTACCCTTGCTATCACCAACGTACAGTTGACCGATCTAGGACAATATCACTGTGAAATAACAAAATTAATTAAGGGGTTCGCCACCTCATCTCGCCTTACGCTCACCTTATTTTTACTCTCCCTTCCTGAGCCCGCCCGTTGGCAGGGACGACGCCTACTGGCATTTGACGCCCAGGGATCGCATCGCCCTTACAATATCACCTGGACAATCCGCGATGCCTTGGGACAGATCCTGAATACCTCCTTTTGTTATAGCCCAATTATATCTTGTTTCCCTAACCTGTATTTTGACTTTTCAGAAATGCTTTTAGGAGTGACAGCCTACAGGAGGCTGGCCGGCTTCCCAGAGCCCAGCCACTCCACCGTTAAAAGGTATCCCCTGTATGTGTGCCCAGGACATGACACCAGCCCTGATCACGTGCACGACTGCGGAGGCATAGCAGATTACTTTTGCAAATCTTGGTCCTGCGTTTCCACTGGCTACATCTACTGGACCCCTCCTTATAAGACTGATTACATCACCCTCACTCGGTTGAGAAAGGACATTAGGTGCACCGCAACCAAAAAGAATGCGGCAGGACAGGGGGGTTGGAATAGATGTAATCCGGTTATTGTACAATTCACTGCTGCAGGAAAAGCTCAGGGGAATGCCTGGGACTCAGGTGTAAAATGGGGAGGTCGTATGTATGCCAGATGGCCCGGGTTTCATTATGGCAACATGTTCTACATTCAACGACAGGTCACTCTCCCTCAGTCCCCACCTGTTGGGCCCAATGCCGACGACATTCACTCCACCTTTCTTAAACCCCTCACCAAACAAAAAAACCCCCTTGTCTCTCTTCTTAACTCCTCCTTTTCCCTTGTTCACACCGCTTCTAACACATCTCGATGTTGGCTTTGTTTGTCTTCCTCTCCACCATTCTATGAAGCAGTCGGTTCTCCTGACCCTATCCGAAACTCTACCTCAGCCGCCTCCTGCCGCTGGCAAAACACCACGTTGACTATCACCTCTATAATAGGGCAGGGCTGCTGCCTTGGCCGTGTTCCTGCTAACTATATTCAATATTGCCTTAACTCTTCTCATGATCACTGTGCCCTCTATCTTCCAAAAAATCGCTTGAACATCAACGGTCACACCGGCCATGGTGGCTACGGTGTACTCTACACTACCTCTGGTAATATCTCTGCCCGATTGACAGGGCAATACTTTATCCCTGGGAACAACTCTGTTTGGGCATGTTCTTCTGGCCTCACCGCATGTGTATATGGTGATACCTTGTTACAAACTAACGCCTTTTGTATTCAGGTGCTCCTACTCCCCAAGATTTCTATCTATTCCCCTGACGAACTTCTCTCCATTTTAGAGCCCCCTCATTATCCCCTCAAGGCTAAGCGCGAAGTAGTGACTGCTGTAACTTTATCAGTCCTACTGGGCTTAGGTGCGGCTGGAGCCGCCACTGGTGTGTCAGCCCTTGTTGTCAATGATCAGAACCTGCGTCACCTTAGCGTTATCATTGACACTGACCTTCGCGCCATCGAACAATCTATTGTGGCGCTACAAGATTCCCTTACCTCTCTATCCGAAGTGGTTTTGCAAAATCGTAGGGGTCTCGACCTTCTGTTCCTCAAACAAGGGGGACTGTGTGTTGCTCTAAAGGAAGACTGCTGTTTTTATGCCGACAACTCAGGAGTAGTATTGGACTCTATGAAAGAGCTCAATTCCCGTTTAAAAACAAGGGAATTGGAGCGCCAACAATCCATGTCATGGTATCAAAATATGTTTAGCATTTCTCCATGGCTAACCACACTGTTGTCCGCTCTGTTGGGGCCCCTCCTGTTATTGATTCTCGTATGCACCATAGGCCCCTGTGTGCTGGGTCGCGTTCTCCGCTTCTTAAAGCAGAGACTTCATACATTGGACTCAGAGGTATCCGAGACAAAGCTTGCTGTTCAACACCTGGTCACTGCTGTAGGTATGGAGAAAACACCACTCTTGGAATGGTCCTCCGATAGTGAATCGGAAGTGGAAAAGGACCCCCGGTCACACTACCCCCCGAGAGAGGACGCTGGGATGGGTCTCCTTGGACTGAAGAGTCCCTGGCTCCCCGACTCAGACCCTCTGGGGGAGGAACAAAATTAAATAAAAAAGGTGGAATTGTGACGTATCTGACTCCATTACTGCACAGCTAGATTGCATGTCTCTCACGTAGCCTCAGGGCATGACTTGTATTTCCCTATTCTCTTTGTACTCACTCCCCCGCCCTGATAGAACTGCTGAATAAAAGGAGGTGGGGGCGTGGCACCAGGAGGCAGTACCAGCAACCTCCTGAGATGTAGCGTCACTCACCACCACAAAAGAATCCTGTGCCTACCGTTGTTTTTTCGACCTCACCCTTGCGAGGGAATCGTTGGCTCATTCCCCCCCAGGGAATCCCATAGACCGAAGGGCGAAGGACTGGTCGCGTGACGCGACATGTGTGTATGTAAAACCTATAATATTAACAATATTTAGACTGATTTGGAGCTTGTTGACAAATGGAGATATGAAAATGGTGACTCAAAAGAATATATTTTTCTGAAAGACACAACCCTTTTTCTAGAATATGAAATTGTATTTTGCAGCTTGTTGTTTGGTTTGGATGAAAGAATGAGTGTTGCTGAGAAATAAAAGACTTCTAGAGTTAGAAAGGCATGACCTGAGGTTTGGATGGCATGGATGTTTATGGTACGATAAAGTTAAAATGTGGATTCTAAAAACCATTTTATCAGATGTGCCATATTGAGAATATGGAATAGATATAAACCCAGGCTGTGCCCAAAAATACTTCGATGGATCTCAGCACAAGCAGCATTCTATAGAAGAGAAACAACAGGCAAAGACAAATGGTTAACATACCAAGAATTATTGGAAAATCACCAATGGGAATATAAAATTAAATCAAGAGAGCAACTAATGGCAGAAGGACATAGTTGTCAATGGTTTTCTCATTTACAGTTATAGAAAGATTTAAAATTTATAAAAATACTTACGGCATGGAGCAAAGTAAGACAGAATATGAGGTGCAATTGTATACCAATGATGAACAAGTAATTGCTAAAATGTATAAACTCTTGCTGAAATTTGAAATGGACGAAGAACAAGTTAAAAAATGTATGATAAAGTAGGCTAAGAATTTTGGTTATAATATACAGATGGAACAATGGGAAAATATGTGGATAAAGGGTTGAAATTTACATTATGTTATGATCTTAAAGAGAATTTTTATAAAATGATGTATCATTGGTACATGATGCCAAAGAAATTATCCAGAATGTATAACGATATTTCAAATGTATGTTGGAAATGTGAACAACATGAAGTGACATTTCATCATGCTTGGTGGACATGTAAAAGAGCTAAAAAATTTGGATTCAAATACATACGTTGATACAGAGGATTTTAAAGATTAATATTCAGTTGAAGCCAGAACGTTTCCTTTTAGGACTGATGGATAAAACAATTAGAAAAGAGCCATGGAAGATTATTTCAGTATATGATTACTGTGGCAAGATTACAATATGCACAAAGATGGAAAGATTTGGTATTATCCACCATGGAGGATTGGTTGGTAAAATTGACAAAACTTGCTGAGATGGATGAACTGACTTCTTTAATTAGAGAAAGGTCATTATTGACATTCATCAATGACCGGAAACTCCCTTTCGCCTTTGGCATAAGAAATGTTTTTGTAACTTATGGTTTTGATGATTAGAAAAAAATAGATTATAGAAAGAAGGGAATTATGATGAAATCTTAGAGAGGTTTGATTAGAATTCTATGTATAACTGCTGAGAGGAAGATTGGAAGCCACTTTATATTTTTTTCATGTTTTCTGTTTATTTTTTTTTCCCTACCCTCTTTTCTCTTTGTCTTTTCTATTCTTCACATTTATTTTTCTTTTCTTTTCTTTGAATGTATTTCTTACTAGCTATGTAAAATAGTTTAATAAAAACTATTTAAAAAAACATTATTTAGACTGCAAGAAAGTATATTGTTAAGTTTTCAGCCTACCAGTAATGACAAATCAGTAATTTTATCTGGAAGAAAAGTATTTTTTTAAAGGACTTTTTTCAGCATTTATAAACAGTAACTTCTGTCACATTAAAGTAGAACAAAAAATGCCTCTGCTTCCTATATAGTAGTAGAAGAGGGTGCTGTGTGATAACTACAAATACACCCAGCAAAATTTTCCTTGGTGCCTGTCATACTCCATGTCCCACCTGATTTTATTTATTTTTGTTTTAGTTACATAAATTAAAGAAGTTAGCACACTGCAGATGAAAGTACCACATTCAGCATTAGATTTTTTAAAAAACTTATTGACCTAATTTGGCCCTATAAACTTCCTTAAAAAATGAAAATGTGGGCATTTGCACACAGTGCTTTCTTTAGACATATGCCCACATGTGCAGGGGGAAAAAATGCCACAAAGGATAGCAGGGAGCAACCTTTCCAGTTTACATCCTAGCAAAAGGTTTTGTTTTGGTGGCTGATCATATGTTCCATAGGAACCATTTTTGTGAGTTCCCATTCTCAAGAGCTGCTGGGACTTGGGTAGTATAAAATTTTTAATAAATAAATAAAATATCCCAGATATGTCCACTTAATCAATGCTACTTAACAGCCAATATATGTATAGTTGATCAGCCTTGGAAAAATGTCCAGCTCTTTAAACTGTATCAACCAGAGGTGATCCCATATATCCAGAGCGGGCTCCAGACATTTCCATAAGGACTGTATCCATAATGTAACCAAGAGTTGAATAAATGTAAGAAACTTACTCCTCTATGTGCTTTCAAAGTTACTCAGAGTAAGTTTCCAAAGATTCCAGTATATTCTTACTAGGAGGCAACAGCAACAGCATCTACAACTTAGATGTTCTGCTGGACAGCTACCAAAGACTTCGTGTGATTTTTCAATTAAGAATTTTGATTATAATAGTAAGATCTAATAAAAACTAAACTTTAAAAAAGAAAAGAGAATAGAATAGAAAGGAATAAAAAGTGCAAGGAAAAAGAAAAAGAAAAGCAAGAATATAATAAAGAGAAATATATAAAGACTTCCAACTTTCATCACAAGTACAAACAAATTTAGTAACTCTACCCTCTAAAGTTACAAACATTTCTCTCTTCATTCAGGATTAAAGGCAGACTCGGCGTTTTCAAACTTGTCATTCCGAAGTCTCTAATAGCTTAGAAATAGTTAATGAGCCATTTCCAAAAGTGATTAGATAGTGAGGTTTGTGAACTTAGTGTCTTTTAGAAGTCTCCACTGCAGTTGCGAGCAAGATGGCTAATCCAGTTGTCTCCCAGTGCTCAAACCCGCAGAAAACCACTGTCCTGTGGTCTCCTAGCAGGGAGCAGCCATCCGGAGCACATGTCGGTAATCTCCTGTCTTCTCTTTATCCAGAAAGTTTCCAAGGAACTGATCTACCCACTCGTTCCTTGATCTTTGCTGTGGTCATTTGCTCTAGTTCGCCACACCTCTCCCGGAAGTTCCTGGACAGCTCCCAAAGATTTAAATGATATAGAAGACAGTTTCATAGCTATCATTGCCACACAACTACTTGCTCTATGAGGCACAGCTCTATGAGGTTTGTGCCATCAGCATTCAGATTATAATCCATCCACTTCATGAATTCAATTCAACAATAATTGGGAACTATCAGATCTATGGCCCACTCTACCTCATCATTCTAGGGCTTTAACTGGAATGCCTACTTCATTCAGAATGTTCCAGAGAGCATCCAGAAATCTCTAAGATTTCTTAGGTGTCCAGGATGGATCATCCCTATTGAAGAGTATGGTCAATAAAAAAGCTCACTAGGAAATGTTGTGATCATAACAGGCTCATGAAAAACTCCACATTTTACAAGATCTACTATTTCTTGATTTAAAACACTAGACCAAGAGTGAGTCCTGCATTATGCATCAGGTTGGTCACATATTTATCTCATGGTTGCCAAAAGCAGTATTACAGTTTTCCAGGACCACTGACATAACTTTTTTTGATACCTCACCTGGATACCTTAGATAGCTCCTGCAGGGAAACTGACAGACAAATAGAACTTTCTCTCTGGACCAATACTAGATACAAATATTTAATCCCAGTAACTGAATACGATTATGTCTTAATAAAGGAGATAAATCCCACACAGTATATATGACAGCAACATTGCTACAACACCTCAGTCTACACTAGTGCTACCTTCCATTAGAAAGTGGCCAGAAGTGAGGATAAATTTAACATCTCAGTTTATCTATTCTATTTATTTGATTTATATGTATAGATTTATACATCTTTCAAGTCAAACTGACTATTCTCAAGCTTGCTCTAAAACCCAAATAGTAAAATCACTGCCCCTTAAAAGCCTGGAAAGAGAGATGTGTCCTTATAAATCCTCTAAATGGAGAACAAGTTGGGGTCAAATGTTATTTCCTGTGAGAATTCATTCCACAGTCTGGGAGTGATGCAAGAGAAAGCCTTCCCCCCATAAGCATGATTAACAAGCCTCTTGAAGGGGGGGGGGAATCTTCAGAACCCCCCCCTTCTCAAAATCTTAATATTCAGACAGGCTCATAACAAAAAAGGTGATTGCTTGTAAAGCAACTTGCAACCATGCTTCAATACATGCAACATTCTTAGTCCTGAGTTTCTCGCCATCCTCCCTCTTTTGCACCAACTGCAGCTTCTGGACAGAATTCAACTGTAGTCCCACTAAGAGTGCAAAATCAAATCAAACTGCCTCCTTGCTCACAAATAAATGCAAATCAATTTTTAGACTGTATGATTTTCTTGAAAATTTCATCATACCTAACAAACCTGAATTTCCTTTATATGGCAAAATTGTATTAAGTGAATGTACCCTTTAAAGCAGAGACATTTTGAGTAGCTCACTTTCCCTTTAATGGACATCAAGAATAAGCAAGCATTTCAGCAAACACTGAATCTTTAACAAGCATGAACACATTTGAGTGACATAAAAGGCATGGTCTAGTTTACACCTCTTAGTAAGTAATATTTTGTTTAACCATACTTTACTGAATAAACCACAAGTAACCGGTTTCAAACCAGCTAAGTCACAGGTAACAGTGTTCTAGATGAAGCACATCTGTTTCAGGGCCAAACCATCCTCTAGTTCAGAGGATTAACTTTAGAAACCATCAAACTACTCCTGAAATGACACAGTCCACAGGAAGCAGAACATTCCAGAGTTCTCCAGAACATTTTGTTCCTGGATCAATGAATAGTGAACATTACTATTTTTAACCTTTCTGTTTGGAGTGCTTTTGCAGGGCAAAATATGTACAGCAGTGCTTAAAAAGTTTGTGAACCCTTTTGAATGTTCAACATTTCTGCATAAATATGACCTAAAATGTGGTATGTTCTCCACACAAGTCCTAAAAATAGATAAAGAGAACCCAATTAAACATATGAGTCAAAGACATTATACTTGTTCATTAATTTCTTGAGGAAAATCATCCAAAGCTACATATTTGTGTGTGGCAAAAGTATGTGAGCTTCTAGGATCATCAGTTCATTTGAAGGGGAAATTAGAGTCAGGTGTTTCAATCAATGGGATGATAAGCAGGTGTAAGTGTGGGAGGTCCTGCCTTAAAAGAACTGAATTCTGATTATTCATTATCAAAGTCTGATCTTCACAATACAGGCATGTGAAAGTGTATCATGGCTGGAACAAAGGAGATTTCTGAGGACCTCCAAAAAACAGTTGTGGATGCTCACCAGGCTGGAAAAAGTTACAAAACTATTTCCAAAGAGTTTGGACTCCACCAGTCCACGCTCAGGCAGATTGTGTACAAATGGAGGCAACTCAACCCCAAGGTTACCCTCCCCAGGTGTGGTTGACCAACCAAGATCAAGGCATGTAATATTCTGGGAGGTCTCAAACAATGGTGTGCATGGCAGGGTTGCAAGGAGAAAGTTACTACTCTCCAAAAAGAACACTACTGCCTGTCTACAGTTTACAAAAGACCACATGGATAAGCCAGAAGGCTATTGGAAGAATGTTCTGTGGACAGATGAGACCAAAACAGAACTTCATGGCTTGAATGAAAAGCATTAACCTTATCCCTGTGAAACATGGTGGGGACAATATCATGGTTTGGGCCTGCTTTGCTGCCTATGGACCAGGACGGCTTGCCATCATTGATGGAACTATGAATTCTAAATTGTACCAGCAAATTCTACAGGAAAATGTCAGGGTATCTGTCTTTGAACTGAAGCGCAAAAGAAAGTGGGTCATGCAGCAAGACAACAACCCCAAACACACCAGTTGTACGACCAAAGAATGGTTAAAGCAGAAGTTAATGTTTTGGCCAAGTCCAAGTCCTGACTTTAATCCTACAGAAATGTTGTGGAAGGACCTGAAGCAAGCAGTTCATGCAAGGAAGCCCACTAACATCCCTGAGTTATACCTGTTTTGTAAAGAGGAATGGGCTAAGATTCCTCCAAGCTGATGTGCAGGCTGATTAAGAGTTATCGGAAGCATTTAGTTGCAGTTACTGCTGCCCAAAGGAGGCACACCAGTTACTGAAAGCAAAGGTTCACATACCTTTGCCACACACGAATATGTAGCTTTGGATCATTTTCCTCAATAAATCAATAAACGAGTATAATATTTTTGACTCATTTGAGTTTTCTTTATCTACTTTTAGGACTTATGTGGAGAACAGATGTTTTAGGTTATATTTATACAGAAATATTGAAAATTCAAAAGGGTTCACAAACTTTTATGCACCACAGTACCTTATGATAAAGGTACCCATTTCATTCCTTAACCCTCCAAAAAATCTAGAACCAGTTTCTCCCAATTAGTTCAGAGGCTAATGATTCCAGTAGGAAAAGGACTTACACAGTCCAGTGCAATAAAAACCACTAAGATCAGGGAAAGCTAAAGCTCAGAACAGAGGATCCCTACCCACCAAAAAAAAACAACCCTATATATCAGATTACTTTGGTAAGAAAAAGCATGCCAGATATATAAATGAGAAACTGAAATGTTTAATCACTGAAAGCTTCAAAGGAATAAAACATAATGAAAAAACTGCAAAAAAAAAAATAGGACTAGAGCAACTGATGCAAACCTTGAACCTGATGCCCAATCCATCACACCCAAAGAAATATCACGGAAAAGCTGAAACTATGAGCTATGCAAGCTTTGTTCTATAACTATTTCTAGGAATCACCACACCCACAAGGACACCATGACCAGGATCTCTACACCTTAACTTCAAGTCCAAGAAATGAAAACCTTTAAAATTCAGAATTCCATCAGCATATAGCAAATTCAGTGACTAATTAAGGACAATCATCAGTAGTTAATAGAGAAAAACCCCAAATGTCAAAAGTGGAGACTGAATAACCCTGGGATACAGTGCCATCTAGTTTCCTTCCAAAGCAGTTCACAGACAGCCTTTTCAGGTGCCTTCCTCTCCATCCTGTCTTCTTTGGGAATAGCAATATCCCAACAGAAGATCTGCTACAACTGCCTACTAGCAGAAGTCTTCTGGCCTTCAACAAAAGAAAGACTCCTTAGCAAAAGCTCCTGCACTTCTTTCATATTCCTTTCTGTCTTCATTAATACAGCATCCCAAAGTGGAGCATCAAAGCACAAGGGGCATTATTTTAGGCAATCTGTGGTAAAGAAAGCTGAAATGGGGACAAGTTAAGGAAGAAAGCAAGGTTGCCCCTGTAGACTTGGTAAATGCATGTGAACTGAATGAGCCCAAACAAAACAGCAGAATGCAGCTCAGGAAGGGAACGGTGGAATCGTACTAGGGAAGGTACGATGAGCTGGAAGATCACTGAAGCATCTGCGATATCGCTACGCCCAACCGCGGGTGGGGGCGAGGGCTCCAACGACATCAAATGGAGACTACTGAAAGCCTTTGCATCCGACCCACCTCCCACCAAAATCGCAATACTGTATTTCCATTCAACTCTTTCGGCCCAAGACATTTCACCATTTTTAAGTATTCGATCTCTGCACCAGGTGAGTCCCCCCCGCCCCGCCTTTCAAGCGCGCATTTTAGCCACATTTTCTTCCATGGCCCCGAATGCAATCCAAAGAGCCAGCCTCTCAGATGCTTCCCGCTCTCTCCCGCCAAGGCTGCTCCTGTCCTTTATTTTCCCTCCTTCTCCAAAATGCAGGTACCTCATACTGGATGTATTGCTTCCGCCACTCCGGAGTGATGTGCGCGGAAAGGTGCTCGGCGAATTTCATGCTGCTGCTGCTGCCACCGCTACCCCCTTGGGTTTCTCAGCCTTGCCTGGCGGAGACGCTGCCTCCCTCTTCAGCTTTGCTCGGGCGCCCCAGAGCCTGCTCAGCAGAAGTAGGAGCCGGCTGAGGTGCCTCTTGTCGGCGCTTCAGCTGCGGGCGGCGGACGCCTGCGACCTCCGCCGCACATGAGCCCCGTCCCTGAATCCCTCTCACCCAACAACGCAGGGTTGTTCGCTTTCCCACTTCCCACTCAGGAATGCCCTAGCGCTGCTGCCACTGTCGCCCGCTGCGGCCCCGCAGCTTCCTCCTGCGCTCCTGAAGCAGCGGCAACCTCCGCCGCCATCTTTCCTCTCCTCGGTTGGCCTAGGCCCGCCTTTCCACACTGAGACACCTGACGTCATCGCCCCAGGAACCGCCTCCCTCCCAAAGAGCAGACGTAAGGCGAAAACAAAGGGGGGGAAACGAACACTGCCACCGGCCACGCCCACTTTCCCTCCTCACCGCCTTTCTTCCCATCCTACACAAACGGAGCAAGAGGGGTGTGAGAAGCTCGAAGAGGGCGGAGCTGTCATTCCGAACCGCCCACGGCACGCCCTGAGCGGTAGCGGCTTTTCAAACAAAAAGGGATCTTAGGGACTGGTTACCCCTTTTTCTGCCGTGCAGCAGCGAGTTGGGGACGCTCGGAAATGTTCCGCGCGGCGCCCTTGGCTAACATTGAAGCAAGTGGACTTGGAATAGTAGGTTCCCCTCGCTTTATCCTAGGGTTACGTTCCCCGAAAACCTCGCTTGAAGGGAGGGAAAGCTACATTTTGTAAAATAATGTTATTAAGATACTGGTTCCAGAGAGTGACTTCTGTACGTGTAATTATTACACGGGATCTTTCATTCCTTCCAGATGAAATTACACACACACACATCCCTAAACTCCAGTCCATTAGAACAAATAGGTAAGCATGAAGAGGAAGATACAGTATCTGCTGCAGCTAATAGTGCAGGCAGTTCTGGATTTTGTCTCAATTTTCTTAAGTTAACTTAAGTCCTGCCCAGGAACTGGAGGGAAAGGGATGTGCCCACAGCAGCTTAAAGTGGGCAAAGTAGTTGGGCAGATCAACCACTGATGTATCATCAGTGAACCATTCTAAGTCATGTTGACAGCAATAACTGTTCCAAAAGAAGAGAAACACCACTCTAAAGCTGGAACAGCTAAAGATGACTTAAAGCTGCTTCAGCTGTGGGCTGGGGATGAGACAAATGAAAGCAATGTCATATAAAAACAATTAGCAGGGCATGTTTGGGCTGTGATTAGGAGGGTGTGAGGATGAGCCCCAGGGGAACAACCTTGCTCATCCCCATGTAAACAACCAGAGCTTGCTAGATCAGACTAAGCAGTGTATTAGCCCAGCACTGTGTCTCCAATAACCTCTCAACTGCTAATACAAGCACAACATAAGGATAATATAATTTTCCTGCTAATTTCCCTCAACTACTGTCACTGAGAGGCCTAGAGCTTCTAGTAAAGGAGTTAGTAAATAGCTACCATGAATAATAGTCCCCAACAGCCATATTGTCCATGATTTAACTTAAACCAGGTTGATGACCTGCTTTGAATACTATAGTGTTATGCTCTTATAGTGGGCTCTTATAGACACTGAAAGGGGCAAACATCTTTTAAGTCAAGCTGGTGAGTGACTGCTCAGTGAAGTTTTCTTGGCAACAGTATGAAGAGGTTTGCTGTTACCTTCTTCTGGGAAGTTTTTCTGACTTCTGGGTCAAGCCTACAAGTCCTGGACTTCCTGGTGGTCTCCCATCCAAGGACTAATCATATCTAATTCTGGTTAGCTTTTTCCAAGATCAGCCATGGCTAGTTAGGTGCTTATATCTAGATGAGCTGAAGACTATAGCCACTTAGTGTTGTCCTAATTTGTGCAAGAAAATCTAAATTCATATTTATGGGAAGCACGGGGGGGTGGGGAGGGTTACACTGCAGCCTTTCTCAATTTCATTCTCTCTTGATGGATTGGACTTCAGCCCCTAGAATTTCCAACCAACATAGCTATTGACATACCCGGGTGGGGGACAACACTGAGGAAGGAGATTTACTGGCTACACAGAGCACAATATATGATAAAGACCTTATGGCTCTCATTGCGCAAAAGACATTTTGAGTGGATTAACGTTTTTATAATCCTTCTGAAACAGCCCGAATGTAAAAGAACTCTTAAGTAGCATAAAAAGATCAACTAAGCTATCTAAATTATTTCTTATCTTGCTGAATTAAAGCCATTCATTTATCTATAAGAGCAGTTTTTCATATTGGCAAAGCAATCAAAATCTTCCCTAGCAGCAAAGGAAGAGCATGGAGGTAGTTTAGGGCACAATCTTATACTCTTAGGTACTCTAGCTAGATTATGTGGATGAAAATGTATTAGCCCACTTATCCTGAAATATACCTCCACTGGTGGAGATATGCTGATATACGTTCTGTGGATATGTGAGTGCAATTCTAAAATGGTTTATTTGCATGACTGCAAAAATTCCATTGGTTGAGTACTGAAATCAGGGCAGGGACAGCAGAGGAGCAGCCATATAGTGAATCCTACACACATCAAATTCTGATACTACCCCATTGTCAGGCTTCATACCAGGACTCAGCAATAAATCACCTTCCCAACAATTAACCCCTTATTCAGTGCTAAACTTGATCTGGCAAGAGACTGATAAGACCAGCTAGATTAGAATCTGTATCACACGAGGATGAAGCCTTAGCACGAGCTGATTGCCGCTGAAGAGCAGAAATTTAGCTTTTATGCCTTTCTGAATTAACCTGTACTTGGTGAGTCACTTGATGGCCTTGAGCAATCATGATATGTTTACATAACAGTTCTTTGTAGCCTGGGAACCACTGGTTCCCACCTCACCAGCTTCAGCCCTTATATCAGTGTTGGTGACTGTTGCACCAACTTCAGAAGTGATTGTTAGGGAAAAAATCATTTTCATCCTTCTCTGCTTAATTACACTAGCTGTGTTTGTACAACACTCTAATTCATGGCTATCTGAACTGTGAATTATTCAGTTCATTTGATTGCATGACTCCACCCAATTAATTGAACCAAAACCTACAGAGAGTATACTGGCTGAGTTCCCACAAAACACTGAACCACAAACTAGTCAGCCACATTTTACCTTAGCATGTGCTAACCCAACTATTACCAGAATCAAATATAAGATCCAGACTAATTCAGACACACTGCATCAATCACAGCTTGCCACCACCAACAGATAAACCTGTGATATATGGGAAATAAATCCATGCAAGAAAATGCAAGGAGGCAAGTAAATGTCCTGAATCAAATCTTCAAACTCTTTGGCATCTAAGTCAGAACAGTTGCAAGTGATTTTATCTTTGCAAATAAGTCACTGCTGCCAAAGTTTCTAGAAGCTGCCTTGGGGACACAGATTAAAAAGAGCTCTAAATGCTCAGGACCGCATTGCCACATGATATTACATAAATGTATTGGCAACACTGAACTTCACTATGTTTTCCAATTGTGCTAAGCCATGATGTGGTTTGTTTGGCTTTCTGTATAATATGAATGCCATTACCATGCTTGAACAGACTATGGCTTAACATGATGGGTAAACTATATCAAAGTTTATCAATACCACTACCATCCCCCCTGCAGAAAAAGACCTATGATAAAAGTTTGGTGCAGAGGGTAAAGCAACTGAAATTAAAACCAGACAGAATGAGGTGTTATCAGTCAATAGGAAACCAGTTCTGGGATTGATGTCCAGATTAAGCTAGATGCAGTTACAATCCCACTAAAAGAGGGGGACAGCAGTTTGCTGCTTGACTCTCAACTGACACCAGAGTCACAGATGATGGCAGTGGCAAATATTGCACAGAATTCATTATTCCAGATATGTTTGTTTCATATTTGCAATTGTTTGAGAACTTTTAAAAATATTTCTCCTAAAAGTCAGTGTGGCACAATTGCCTTGAAGTTGGTTTAGGACTAGGGAAACAGAGGTTCAAGTCCACACTCAGTAATGGAACCTTGTTATGTGACTGGGCTAGTTATTCATCCTGTTTCCTGGGAAGATCCCCATGTAAGCTTGTTTGAGCTCCTGCAAAAAAAGGTAGAATAGATAATTGGAAGTACTGTATATTTAATTCATCATCATCACCGTTCTATCAAAAAATGAAATCTGGTGAGGCATGGCACTTTGTAACACCTCATGCTTCCTCTGCTGAAGATATAATATTACAGACCTGCAGGACCAACCCGTATGAGTGATATTTTCCACTGTTTCCAGTTTTTCTTTCTACCCAGTAGAGTTCTCTCATCTCCTGAAAAAAAATCCATCAATATATCAGAGTTGTGCTAATAGTAGCTTCTGGAAAGTCTTGGAACTAGAACGTAGCAGGCTGGAGAAGGCTCAGCAGTATAATTATTATTGTCATGGTTTCATGTTTTGGGGCAGTGTCACTTTCTGTTCATTCAACTCTAAGGGACTTAATAACAGTTCTTTTCTAGGATAATTCAAGGACAGGCTCACTCAGCTGATCAGGCATTCAGCTCTGAGTCAAAATGTAGGCATAGACTCGGGATTTTCCCCTCTAAGCTGCTTCTCTGGGTGTCATTGATTCACTATGGAATTACATGGCCTCTGGAATTGTGTGCAACCTCTTTGCACTTTCTTAATTTTAGAGGGCAGGTTTCATTCTAATCATTATAATTATTAGCCATAAAAATTGTATAAGTTACTTACAAATTATACATCATAAGCACACAGCTGAACATAACTGAGCAATCTGTATGCTGTTGTAATAAAGGATTTTTTTTTAATCCGTTCATTCGTGTCTGACTCTGAGACTGCAGGTCCCTGCAGTTTTCTTGGCAAGGTTTTTTGGAAGGTGTTTGCCATTGCTTCCTTCCTAGGGCTGAGAGAAAATGGCTGGCCCAGGGTCACCCAGCTGGCTTTGTGCCTAAGGCAGGACTAGAACTCATTGTTTCCCGGTTTATAGCCTGGTGCCTTTTAACCACTACGCCAAACTGGCTCTCCAACAAAGGAATAGCCTAGAGGAAATTCTATTTTACCCTGCCACATTTTTCTTGTATTGAAGTTTCCTTTCTCAGTTTGGGTCGTGTTCCTAACGGGAGACCAGGCTGAAACTGGAACTGTTTGTTGCATTCCCTCTTTACTGAGGGAGCCTGATATTTATTCCTTCTATGCTCATCCCAATTTCTTGCTCAAACAGTAGACAGGAAGTATCATTGTAAAGCTGTTTTTAACCAGGTCTGCTCAACTGTGTTTCTTGAGAATTTTCTGGCATAGTATATGTGGGAAGAATGCTTGCCAAGCTATTCCCATGTCAAATGTCACCTCAAGTACAATTTTTACTAAGTTGCACTGGTTTTCATAGCATGGTAGGCATTCTGATGAAATGTTTCCAAGTCAGCTGGAGACCAGCCTTCAAACAGACTAAATTCGTTTGCATCAGATCTGTATTAAACTGTATCATTTTAAGGATTTTTAGAGAGTGCTTATCATTGAAAAATGATGTATACAGGTATGTACTTTAAAATAAATAAAGCCTTTGCTTTGTTTAGGTTAATGCAATAAATGCCTCAGTGCTCATTAAAAATGGGTTTATTCAGGAAAACTATCATTCAGGAAAACTAGCATAATAAAACATTATTTTATCTAGCTTCACCTTTACAAGGATAAGAGGAACAAAAGAATACAATTCCATTGAGAATGCATCATATCCATATATATATTTTAGCTAGTGCAATCATTTTAAAGAAAGAGTTTCCTCTTTGGCTCTTCTGCTTCCAAATCTTTGCAGTCCTCACCTTTGGTGTTTCAGATATGAAAGGTAGACTTTCCATCCCAAAGTCACTACGTTCACAAGCAGCACTCAGTACTGTGAAAGGAGATACAGAAAATTTAACGTTTTTGCTCCTGGCCAAAGAAGGACCTCTACCAGGTAATAGTCCCAGAATTTATCCCTAAATTCATCAGTGCCGTCTGCAAAGTATGGCCTTGAAGCAGCAGCATGATAATGAAATACCAACCTCCAAAAAATGGAGAGAGGCCTGGTCGATTGTTACCTTCATGATGACAACCTTAAGAACTCCTTTTCTTGGGGTCATTTTGTCTATCCATAAATACCAATAATGCAGGGGCGGCCCCAGGCTACAGTACATCCAGTGACAAACATGCGAAATGTAGGGTCATTATTCCACTGTTGACTTTGCTTTCTCCTTTGCTCCAAAGACTACTTGTATTATATCTGCACCTCCTAGTAAGAGTCCAGAGCTAAGTGTGTTGGCAATGAAAAGACTGCGGCCATGAAAAAGTGAGGCATGCATTTGTGTCAGCCTGGCCACCTGTCGCATAATACGGGAAAGCATCTCACTTGTTTGTTGTTCTGAATTAAATACATCTAGCTTAGATAACTATGATGAGCACATTTTTCTTGATACTTCTTCTTTTCCCAGACTGAGAGTGCTGTGTCTTCAGGAACTATTTTATGGTATCTCTGTAGAGATTATTTAAGTAGATAATTCATGGTAAAGATCAGAAGAAAAAACTTAAAACTAGCTGGTAAAATGAAGATGATGTTTCATAAGATAAAACCTGGTAGAAACCAGTGGAACCCCATTTGACAAACCCTGGCTTAAATCATGGGGTAAGGTTACATCTTAGCCACAATTTGTACCCATATTTAGTAAATTATCTGAATAAGGCCAGGACATCCCCTTTAGGGGTGTCCAAATAGCAAAGATAATTGGGAATTGGGAGTCTTGAAGTCTGCAGGGGCAAAGGAAGCCCTGCCTTGGCTCCTCTTGCCATACCTTCAACAAACCTGATTGCTAGTGGCACCAGCAGGAACCCTACTGGAGGAGCAGTACAGAAGAAAAGAGAGAAGGAGCTACAATTGGTACTGCTGCCACCACACTATCCTCTCTTCCACTGCTGCTCCTGATTCAGCTGTTTCCTCAACTGCACCACCACCCATCTCCTCTTCCTCTTTTCAGTTGGATTACCTAGAAATGGCGTGAGGAAAGGCTGGATCATCCAGTGAAATTGGAGCCCTTAGACGTCCTGGCAGCTTCCCCTGTGCTTCCTGATAGCCATTTCCTTCCTCCTTCCTGCTTGTAATGATATGTGGGAATGACCTTGGGAGACAGGAGGAAGAGCCGCAGACTAGATAAGGTCTAGGTCAGATAAGTGGCAGCTGAGTCCGCAAAAGGAATGGGGACATGGCAAAAACATCTCAGAAGGGACCCTCCCTAGTTTCTTGGACTGTAAAGGTGAAGGGGGAGAGATGTACTTTCAGACTTGCAAGATTCTGTTAATGTAACCTTACAATAAAGTTAGAACTAATACTTTTGGGTGTGCTTCTTGTCTGAATTACCTCACAGTGCTGACACTGCTTGATAAGGGATGAGAAGATTTTCAGGTGAGTGAACAGAGGGGATTTTTCTGAGGGGTGCAGGTATGAGTACACATATGCATGGCTGTATTCTGTGACTGAGGGCATCTGAATTCTCTCATCATTGGAGGGCCTCTTCAGAAGGTTTGCCTTGGAGCTCAGAGAACTGCTCTTTCTTCAGGTTTCTCAAGGAGAAAAACAGGGCCACTCAATCCGCAGTATCTGAGCTGCTTCCTGTTCTGTTTTTTTCACTCCTCACAAGGGTTTTAGAGGATGGAACTAAATAAGGATCTTAAAAAGCTGAGGGATATTCCGCATTCCTCCACACCATTCACACTGATTCAGTGTGACCACCAGTTACACTTAATGGGACCACCAGTTTTTATATCTTGTATGGAATACTGGCCACTTCATTCTGTTCTAGAATGAGATCCTAGAACCCTGGACTCTATTGCTTCACTGTTTAGGAGAGGGGAGTAGTTATGCTGTAGAATGTTTTCTCCCTTGGTATGAATCAAAGTTCACATGCCAAAGAGAGAGAGAGCTAAGGCAAAAGCTGATTGTCAGTTCCTTCCTACCACCACTACCTTTCCATCTGAAGTAGAACAGCTCAGAATTCTACCATGTTTTGCATCATATGTACATCAGTTTATCTACTCACAGATTAGTTTGTCTATAGAGAAATAGGATGGACAAGAGGAAGCATAAGGAAGAAAGGATTTGGGAAGGTAAGAAACAAGTGAGTGAAGTCCAGTGTGAAACGACACACCATCAGTAGTTGATTAGCATTTGTAATGTAGTGGATCTAATGAAGAGAACAATACTACAGTATTCATATTCTCTCTTAAAAGTTCTTGAAACCACTGGTTGATAAACTTGAGACTGAAAATTGCAATGCAGATATCAGAGATTACTGAATTATTCAAGCTACTGCTGTTAGAAAATATTGACTGTGTATGCAGGACATGCTTACCCATATGTAAATTCATCACAGTTTAATCAGCCCAATATTCTGATTTTATGTGAACATTGAAGCATAAATAACCACACAGGCTGTATTCCCATAACATGCTACGGTAAAATGTGATTGGCTACTTTGTGATTCAAGGTGTCATGTGTGAACACAAGTATTCTGAAGTATTCTGTTTCAGTTCCCACTGTCCCAAGAACAAAAGTATTGGCCAGAGGCAGAGGAACAAGATATACCTATGCAAAACTTCTTCATAAGTTTTGCAAACATTGCTGCTTTTACTTTCTTTCCTTATAATCTGTGACCAAACAATCTCCTCCTCCTGAGGCTGAACCAACTGCAATAGCAGATTACCTTGTGCTAAATTAGAGCATGATATTATCTTTATATTAGGTTCGTAGAAGGATTTTTGAGTGATGTTCAGTGATTTTCAACAAGCTTTAGTATCAGCAGGTGAAGAAATACTGACCTTAGACAAAACAAAATCTTATCACTACTTGATACACATTTCCTGAACAAGTTGTACTTTAATATACTTTTTGTAGAAATGTGAGTCAGGAAAATCAACAGCATCGTCTCACTGAATTTTCAGGGGTCAAACTGGTTTGTTTGAAAACAAATTATGCTGATATTGCACCAATGTATCAGGTTTTTCCTAGAACCAACATTAAGGGCATAGAAATAACAAACTAAAATCTTAGCCTGTATCATCTCCCCTGTTCTTAGCATTCAATTACTTGCATTTTATGCATACTCATATACATAGGCACTATAGATCCTGGCAAAGTTAGGGCATTTTTAAGGGCTATGTTTGCACAATACATTTGGCTGTAAGTTCAGTTAGCGAGTGCACAAATGGTGCCATTTTTACTACCAGTGAACCCTGTTCTCCGCCATTTCTTTTGCTTTTTTATTAATGCAAATAAAATTCTCCTTAAATTCTTCTTAAAACTTCAACATCATAAAGTTTTAAGGAGAATTTTATTGTAAACTGCCCAGAGTCCCCCTTTTGGAGAGAGATGGGCGGTAATAGAAATGTGAAAAACAAACAAATAAATAAATAAATGCGAATAGCATCTCACCATACTATCAGAGTTGTTGATAGAATAAGAGAAGTAATAAAATCTACAGAATAAGTATTATTCTAAAGGTAATTATTATTCTAAAGAGTAATTACAGAACTAAAAGACAGAAAGCCATATTAAACACACAAATGTATTAGTGTGTATATAAAAAAAATTGATAAACTTAAAAATAAGTTTAACCATCTGTATTCATGATTTCAGTCCAGGAGGATATTTTTAATGACAACCTACTATGAATGACTTTCTTGACATAATAAAAATTGGGAGCAGATTTGAATAAAATGGCCCTTAATGAGGGAAACTCTACTTCCTGTTGTATTAATTTGGTTGTGTTATTTCTCAGTACCATACAGATTTTAGGTTTCCATGTTGTTTCAAGGATTCAGTCTTGGCCTATCAAGCAGGCATGAGGCCTCAGTTACATGGGATCCTAAGCCTGTAACAAGAGCTTCTAAATGTTCTGGCCACCCAGAACATGTCAGAATCTGAATTCCTTAGGGATGGTCCCTTTCCCACTTTACAGCTCCCTCAGTTGGGGGACTGATTATAAACCCTAAATGGGTTTGGTTGGTGAGGAAGTTATGTGGTCTCATGGAAATGTACAGTTCACATTGAGCAAAGAAGACAATTTTGCTTAGATTCCCATATTTGTTAGGTAAGGAGAAGACTGGCTACGGGGAGCTGCTCCAGTAACTGGGATTGGTATGGTAACCACCAGTAGATTCTACTACACCTGCTGGGCTAACTGGGTCATTGTCTGCATTAACTGGTCCCTCTGGGTCACTACTTGGTTCTAATACTGGAGCAAGCACTGGCAATTTGATGGTTAATAGAACCACCACAGGATTGGTTGCCATTGTGTTAATCCTTGACCTCTAGGTCATGGCTCTCCTCCCGTAGCAATGGGAGTAACAGTAGAGCAATCAAGCTGTCAAACTTCAAACCAAGGCTCAGTGGTAAATTACTGATCTCCTGACATGTCATTCTTAACTTCTCAGCTTGACTTATATTTAAAATAAAAAAAAAAAAGACATTTGAGTAGGGGAAAAAACCACCAGTAACAACAAAATACAACAATTATATATACTATACAATAGTATAGTTGGATTTTTAAACAAAAACTTAAATTTTGACTACACAGAATCATATTTTTCAGCTTCTTTCATAGCATTGATAAACAGGGAATTCAAAGGCTTAAGAGTGCAGATATTAAGGGTTCAGTCAAGTCAACCTTTCGACTTGGGTCTCTTTCCAAGAACATTTAACAATCTTTTTGCAACAATCCAGACTCAGTAGATCCAAAGTTATAATAGAAAGATTCAAAAATTTTGGAGCATAATTTAACAACATATTAACTTCTTTAAATTGTAAATCTTTTCCAGAAACCTGATTCATAATATTAAGAACATTCAAGCAATGGAAGAAGTGGGCATGACCAGATCATATGCGTTAGTATACAGATTGACTGATCTTCAGTACAGAAATATAGACAATATAGAAAAGTAGATAACCAATCTTCAGCAAAGGATCGTTACCTTGTTGTGGTGCTGGAGCTTGAGCACCTCAATGATGCCATGAGCTAAACCATGAAGGGCCACCCAAGACAGGAAGGTCATGACAGAGCGGTCAGACTAAATGCGATCCCTGGGGAAGGTAATGGCAACCCACCCCAGTATTCTTGCCGTGAAAACTCAATGGATCAGTACAACCAGAGGTATGTCCATATACCATCGGAAGATGAGACCCCCCAGGTCGGAAGATGGTCAAAATGCTACTGGGGAGGAACAGAGGATGAGTTCAACTAGCCCCAGACATGATGACGCAGCTAGCTCAAAGCCGAAAGGACAGCTAGCTGGGGACGGTGCTGGTAGTGAACGGCGAATCCGATGTTCTAAGGATCAACACGCCATTGGAACCTGGAATGTAAGATCTATGAGCCAGGGCAAATTGGATGTGGTTATTGGTGAGATATCAAGATTAAAGATAGACATTTTGGGCGTCAGTGAACTGAAATGGACTGGAATGGGCCACTTCACATCAAATGACCACCAGATCTGTGGACAAGAGGACCACAGAGGAAATGGAGTAGCCTTCATAATTAATAGTCAAGTGGCTAAAGCAGTGCTTGGATACAATCCAAAAAACAATAGAATGATCTCAGTTTGAATTCAGGGCAAGCCATCTAACATCACAGTGATCCAAATATACGCCCCAACCACAGATGCTGAAGAAGCTGAAGTAGAGCAGTTCTATGTGGATCTGCAGCACCTACTGGACAATATGCCTAAAAGAGACATTATTTTCATCACAGGAGACTGGAATGCTACAGTGGGCAGTCAGATGACACCTGGAATTAAAGGTAAGCATGGCCTGGGAGAACAAAACGAAGCAGGACATAGGCTGATAGAATTTTGCCAAGACAACTCACTCTGCATAACAAACACGCTCTTCCAACAACCTAAGAGACGGCTTTATACATGGACTTCACCAGATGGACAACACCAAAATCAGATTGACTACATCCTTTGCAGCCAAAGGTGGCAGACATCTATACAGTCAGTAAAAACAAGACCTGGAGCTAACTGTAGTTCAGATCACGAACTTCTTCTTGCACAATTTAGGATCAGACTAAAGAGATTAGGGAAGACCCACAGATCAGCTAGATATGAGCTCACTAATATTCCTAAGGAATATGCAGTGGAGGTGAAGAATAGATTTAAGGGACTGGACTTAGTAGATAGGGTCCCGGAAGAACTATGGACAGAAGTTCGCAACATTGTTCAGGAGGCGGCAACAAAATACATCCCAAAGAAAGAGAAAACCAAGAAGGCAAAATAGTTGTCTGCTGAGACACTAGAAGTAGCCCAAGAAAGAAGGAAAGCAAAAGGCAACAGTGATAGGGGGAGATATGCCCAATTAAATGCAAAATTCCAGAGGTTAGCCAGAAGAGATAAGGAATTATTTTTAAACAAGCAATGCGCAGAAGTGGAAGATGACAATAGAATAGGAAGGACAAGAGACCTCTTCCAGAAAATTAGAAACATCGGAGGTAAATTCCAGGCAAAAATGGGTATGATCAAAAACAAAGATGGCAAGGACCAGATGTACAAGCTGGGCTTAGAAAAGGCAGAGGAACTAGGGACCAAATTGCCAATATCCGCTGGATAATGGAAAAAGCCAGGGAGTTTCAGAAAAACATCTATTTCTGTTTTATTGACTATTCTAAAGCCTTTGACTGTGTGGACCATAACAAATTGTGGCAAGTTCTTAGCGGTATGGGGATACCAAGTCATCCTGTTTGCCTCCTGAAGAATCTGTATAACGACCAAGTAGAACAGTAAGAACAGACCACAGAACAACGGACTGGTTTAAGATTGGGAAAAGAGTACGGCAGGGCTGTATACTCTCACCTTACCTATTCAACTTGTATGCAGAACACATCATGTGACATGCTGGGCTTGAGGAATCCAAGGCTGGAGTTAAAACCGCTGGAAGGAACATTAACAATCTCAGATATGCAGATGATACCACTTTGATGGCTGAAAGCGAAGAGGAACTGAGGAGCCTTATGATGAAGGTGAAAGAAGAAAGTGCAAAGGCTGGCTTGCAGCTAAACCTGAAAAAAACCAAGATTATGTCAACCAGCTTGATTGATAACTGGCAAATAGAGGGAGAAGATGTAGAGGCAGTGAAAGACTTTGTATTTCTAGGTGCGAAGATTACTGCAGATGCTGACTGCAGTCAGGAAATCAGAAGACGTTTAATCCTTGGCAGAAGAGCAATGACAAATCTCAATAAAATAGTTAAGAGCAGAGACATCACACTGACAACAAAGGTCTGCATGGTTAAAGCAATGGTGTTCCCCGTAGTAACATATGGCTGCAAGAGCTGGACCATAAGGAAGGCTGAGAGAAGGAAGATAGGTGCTTTTGAACTGTGGTGTTGGAGGAAAATTCTGAGAGTGCCTTGGACTGCAAGAAGATCAAACCAGTCCATCCTCCAGGAAATAAAGCCAGACTGCTCACTTGAGGGAATGATATTAAAGGCAAAACTGAAATACTCTGGCCACATAATGAGAAGACAGGACACCTTGGAGAAGATGCTGATGCTAGGGAGAGTGGAAGGCAAAAGGAAGAGGGGCCGACCAAGGGCAAGATGGATAGATGATATTCTAGAGGTGACGAACTCGTCCCTGGGGGAGCTGGGGGCGTTGACGACCGACAGGAAGCTCTGGTGTGGGCTGGTCCATGAAGTCACCAAGAGTCAGAAGCGACTGAACGAATAAACAACAAGCTAACCAATCCTTTTTAAACATCTAAAGAATCCAAAAAAGATTTTTTGATGAATTAATCTCACCTTAAGATCATAAGAAACATTCAACATTTTTTTATATCTGAGACCATTGACTTGTTAGAATGGGAAACTCCATTTCTGTATTCTAAATTTCTTGTAAGTTATCAGTATTTTATAACATTTTAATTGTTGATAAAACTTAATTATTGGTTTTCTAAACTCTGCTGCCCCCCATACACACATTTTATCTAATATATTCAAAATCACAGGAATTTCTGTGGCCACCATCTGTTCCAAACTGGGAATATAACAGATGTTTTAATTGAATATATCCATTTAGAGAAGTCTTAAAGGTATCATTAGCAATAAGCTAGTCTGGAGTATTAACCCCATTTGCAGCCCAGGTTTTCCATAAGAAAAAAGGCCATTACTGGCCTATTTTAATTAAGGATCAATCTCTCATGAGGAGAAAAGTCAAATTTTAATTCCTTTCCCAATAGCTTCCAAATATGTCTAGCTGCCTTTAATGTTGGAAATACAAAAAGTTCCAGCTATAATTAGAACAAAGTGCTTGCCAAGATTTCAGAGGTTTCAAATAATAACTGTCCAGTTCTGCCCATAGTGGTACCCATTCCATATCATTTTCATTCCAACATCCCCACCTCCAGAAGTTAATATGTAAGCCCGCTGGTACAAAGGAAAGTCTAGAAAATTCAAAGCCCCCATGTTCATATTGGAGTCACAGCTTGGAGAGAGAAAATCTTGAGAATCATTAACCAATTAATCTGTCTAAAACCTTTAAGTGGCATTAGCATAGACATCCCTTTAGATTAAATACCAACTGTGGAATTATATTCATTTTCACATTTATTCTACCCCAAAAAGTCACGTATGTCCTGTTCAGGCTATGAGGCGGCCAGACAGAATTATTATCAAACTCTTTATTAAAAACAACTATTTACAGTAGTAAAGTCCTGGTGAATAATAAGGCAAAGCAATTTCAATCAAGACCACCCAGACAATGATGGATGAACAGGCAAGGCTGCAGGATCAGACTGTGGCAGAACAGCAAGGCAGAATTCAGCTAACTCACTGATCAAAGCTGTCAGGTGTGGTGAAGCTAGAGTGCATGGCAAGGCAGGAGCTGGAGGCAAGGTTCTGTGAGATGGCACGCGGATAGGGCCGGACTGGCACGTGGAGGCTAGACAAGACTGAACTGGAACCTCTGGGCAAGACTTGGCTCTGAAGGCTAAGCTGAGCTGGACTGGATATTCAGCTGGACTGGGCTGGAGACTCGAGGCAAGGCTGTGGACTTGAAGCAAGATTGGATTGGACTGGAGATCCTAAGCAAGGCTGAGAGCTTGAGGCATGACTGGACTGGACTGAAGATCCTTGGTAAGGCTGAGAACTGAGAGCAAGGCTGGGTGCACACCTGGATTGTTTCCAAATGTGGCAACAAGGTCCAGAGCTAGATGTGAGGCTGTGCTCAGCAGGGATAGCAAGAGGGGGATCCTCTGGAGCAGCTTGTGCAGAAGGCAATTGTGCAGAAGATGCTGGTGCTGGTTCCATGCTACAGGCAAGGCATCCGACTCAGGTAAGGACTGTTCCGCAATGGCTGTGAGCTCGAAGTGTCATGAATAAGGATGGCGAGCAGGGGGCTCCCATCCAGACTGTCAAGCACATGCGTAGCACTGAGGAATTGGTCAGCCATTCAAAGAGACACAGATCGGGACCGCCTTAACCCTTGGGGTTTATATGTCTGGGTTTTCCCATGCTTCTTCAGTTTGTTAGGATTCCTGTTAAGTACTAGCAATAAATATTAGAGACCAGTTCCTTGTCTCAGTGTGTTTCCTGGCTGTTAGGACACGAAGGATCGGTTGTCTCTGGCAGCTTGCTCTTCAAGCATCTGCCTTTTATGCCGATCCTTTCCACGCCTTTTCTCTCCAGCAGCCAATCAGGCTGCTTTCTGATTCACGTGCTTCCCAGCTGTCCTGTCTCATGTGCTGATTGGAGAGTTCAAATCCCCCACAGGAGTTTGCAAATCCACGTTTGCAAATTTTCCTGCTCTGCTGAGTCACTTCCTGGTTCAGCTTCTTCAACCCTCTCTTGATCAGTTTCGTTTTCCTCCTCTGACTCCGGATAAGTTTCATTTTCGGAGTCAGACGCAGGCTGAAACCTCACAATGTGTTTTCAGCCATCTATTAATATCATTACTGATCTGTGTTACACAAGTTAACATGTTTACTTCTAAAAAAATATTAAAAAAATAATCATCCCAGCTACTTAAGAGAATCCAAACAATAAGCAAAAAGCCATTTTACATACTTCTATAGAAACCGTATTACCAATTGGCAAAATCCTAGCTTTCCTCCAATTTATAGTATATCCAGAATGCCATACTGCTGTGCAACCTCCATGGAATTTGGCAGACCTGTTGTCATTCTGAAGGGCCATAAAGACCTGGCTGTTCTCCCAAGCCTTGAGCTAAGATGGCTGGAGCCCCTTCCGCTCAATATTACATGTTGGTGGCATGTTTGGGGGTTACCTGCTGGGTTTGCCATCTTGCTGTTCTGTCTTTCTCTTTTTTTCTAATTTGGGTTTGTTGTTTCCTATTATAGTGTTTTTATATTCTCTGGTGTATTGTGAGCCACCCAGAGATGTTTGGAGTGGGGTGGCATCAAATCGAATTAATAAATAACATTGATAATGATTAATAAGATTAATATTTATGAAGTTAGAATATAAGATTAATATAATGCAAAATAGCATTTGCATACAATAACGGTTTATGTTCACGTATAGCCATCTGTATGCTTTGAATGACACCAGATTGTTTAAAAAGAGAAGCCAACAATTCCAAAACCAGATTTAATATCCTTATTGGTTCCACAATATGTCTTAGAGGGTAAAAATATAGACTCGTTTGTAATAACCAAAGCAAAAGGACTAATATAAGAAATAACCCAGGAAATGAAAGAAATCCACATTTTTCCTAACATGTTCTAAAAGTCTAATTTATACCATATAATTTTTTTTCCCATATCTAATGGGAAATTGCCACTACAGCAGTTTCAGGATTCTCAGACTGAATTGTTAAAAAGTCTGCAAGTAATCTAATATTATTAGAGGCTTTGTGTCCTTTTATGAAACCAGATTGTGCTGGAGGGATGGTAACATATTCTGCAGCCTATGAGCTAAAGTTGCAATCAACATTTTGCCCCACAACAGTAGATTGGCTGCTGCAGTGCAAAGTCAAGGACTTTTACATTTACCTCAAGGGTTTAAATTCCAGACCTCTTCCTCCCACCCTTTTGAATTAACAGATAGATGGCCCAGTGCTTGATGGCCTTAAAGCTGGCATGTTTATAGAACAGTCAGCATTAGCTTGCCAGGCTCAATGCTTATAGCAGTTGTAATTTTTTCTCTAATGGAGGAGGCATAGGAGCACATCCCATACAGGCCTTTATTTCTAAATATGCAAACTAGAATCAATTTGGAAATTAATATTGTATATGGTAACTGCAGCATGATTATTGTACACAAGAAGTTAGAAAAGCAATGAAATGCCTATAGTGGAAGATTAGATTATAAAATCCAATGCAAATGGCGAAGCTGACCAGTTTGGTCAGAGGAAAACCATAGGCTTTTTTAAAAGACTGGAACCCTTATATGGACTGAAAGAAATAAAAAACGAATTGATGATTTTGGGATTTGGGGCTTAAAAATAAGACAAAGAAGTCGGGGAAAAGTTTAAGATGATAATTACTTGATAAAAAGAAGGGCGGAAGGCACAATTGTATGTTTTTTTTTCTTTTTTCTTTAATTTCTTGTTTCTCTATTTCTTATTTTCTATCTTTGTTCTTGTTTGTTTTGTAGATTTTACTACACTGAAAATTTCTAATTAAAAAATTAAAAAGCAAAATAGAATAAATTATGCAATTCAGAATTACACCTTACATCCAGCACGTGGATCTTCAGTATCTCTCAATATGAACTTTTTAAAGAGTAGAGTTTACATCACTGCCATAGACTTGGGATAGAGTTGGTTTTGATTGTGGCAGAAAACAAATCCAATAAATGGATCAATTAAGAGATGGATTTGTCCCCTGAGTAGGGGGTTGGATGAGATTATCCTTTCAACCCTTACATTCTAGGATTCTATGAACTGGGAGGAGAGACCATGAAAATGCTGCTTAGCAAAGCCTCTGTCATATACGTTTTCTTTATAACGTTGGTGTAAAAATGTCCTCTGTATATCACAGATGTCTCACACATATCCTTATTATGCCCCTCCCATCCTTAATAATGCTCATTTTTATGGTTTTCTTCCCTACAAAAACATTCTTTGCTTTTTTAAAAATATATATAAAGAATGGTGAGAAATCAGCTTCCTGCTCCTGTCTTGCACCTGCTTCTTCAAATTAATGTAGAATCCTTTATAAATAGAATAAGTCTTTCGAGTAATTCTAGAGCGTTCATGTAGTTTAGAGAACAAAAGGGGAAAAAAACCTTTTTATGTTAAAGAAGGTTGGATTCATATATGGATTATAAAGGTAAGTGTGTATATGTATGAAATTTAAATTATTGCTTTTCAGCTTATAGGATATGACCAGTACAAATGAATTGAGTACTGGCCTGATGTATCCCAATTAAAATAGTTTTGCTGACAGTTTTTTATAGAGGAGACAGAGAAGAAAGCCGTGTTCTCACAACATTTGTTAACTCATTTAATTAACATAATTTTTTGGATTTACGCATGAACCTTAAATGCCATGGTCTGGGTTCACATAACACATTAAACTAAAATGTGGTTGATAGTCAGTGGTTCAATATTATAGAAACCCAGCCAAGGAGAAGGTCACTCTGTATTCACCAACACCATTTCCATCTCTCAGTCCTTTATAACTCATGCCCCCATCACTCCTCAACTGGACTACCGCAATGCAAATTTACATGGAGGCTGCTTTTAAAGGCCATTCAGAAGTTACAACTGATCTAGAATGCACAGCTCATGTGTTAAGTGGCACACATCAACAGGACCATACTACACTTGTGTCACAGGCCCTCCACTGGCTTCCAGGATGCTTCCAGGTAGAATATAAAGTGCTGGTTTTGACCTATATAGTCTGATATGACTTGGCACACAGGCACCTTCAAGACCATATACTGCAAGTAGAGCCATCTTAGCCAATGGCTACTGAGTCATCTCAGTAAAAGCAGATTGAAATACCCCACTTCCAAGAAGTGAGAAAGGCTGAATCTGGGAGGCACTGTTTATCTGTGGCAGCATCTGATTTTTGGAACAGTGCCCAGCTGACATTCAATTTGCTCCCCTTTGATAACCTTCGGAAAATCACTTTTGCAGAGTATGTATAAATTGAGACCATGCTATCTGGATATATTGTATTATTGACAAAATGAAAATGCTGATTCATTGGGAATGTGTATTTATTTTATTTTTATTTCTATTATTAGTCCTAATTTACCATGGACGGTTTAAATGTTTGAAAAATACCGATATACGAATGAATGCATGAATGGATGAATGAATGAAACATTTTAAAATGGAACCCATGATTATCTTCACATCTGCCATTCTTGATACCCAGAGAGAAGGCAGAGAATATTGTGAGCCAATTAGAACTCATCCAAGTTCTCTCCAGTGAAGTGCAAAGAATGTCATCCAACAATTTCCTGGCCAGTGAGTTACTACCAGTCATACAGTAACATTAATCCTATCACCCCCACTCCGCATAAAAAAAACAAATAAAATAAATCACCAGGTATTTCTTCCTTCCAAGTTTTTCAGTATATGCATTTGTGTTCATTCGTCTGGCATTTTAAAAAGAAGTCTGAGAGGTTGCTCGGATTGGTAGTAAAAAATGTAAATAAATGCACTGAAATTCAATAAAGTCTTCCCAGCAGCATTTTCGCCATTCCTTTTTTTACTTTTAAAAGCTCTCTGAATTATGAAAGTGGAATAATAGCAATTTTGCAACCACTTTCCCAGTTTGCAATTTTCCCCTTAGCCCTGAGCATGGCTGCATGTAGCTGTTGGGTTTAGACCGGAAGAAGGGGAAAAATAAGTTCTATATAATGTATATTGAAAGTGAAATTGGAAGCCTCAGGAACAAGATGCTGAACTTGGGGGAGGGGAAAGAGATTAAAGATTGAGATTACCTCCCTGCTGCTTTCAGATACCCACCCTGCTACTACATACAATGTTGCCAGGTTCTGTGCAGCAGTGCTTAAAATTTGTCAGATGATGACCTGTACCATAAATTAGACGTAATGAGCATCTAGTTTGCCATACTGGAGTGCTCTGTAATTTGATAGATATAGTCTTCCACATACTAACCTGTTTGCTCCCCTACACCCATCTAATGCTCCTATCCCTTCTTTTAGATTCTTTTAGACTCCTATTTTTTTATATATACTTTCTGTTTTAATACATATATATTTTATATATTCTATCTTTTCATAATTTTTTTAGACTCTGATGTATCTTCTATGCTTTTTAATTAACTGTACCCCACTGTCCTTATGCTGGTCTATGACCGTAATAATGATTTGATTTGATTTGATTTGGATGGTTGGGATTAAGGCAAGAATCCCTGCCAATGGAAAGTAACCCAGCTGCATGCAATATTACAACAACCTGAGATTGCACTATCAAAGTTCAGTGGCAAATGGGCTATATTTTGGCTGCATGATTTTAGTCTACTCAGCAGGTTTGGGAATGATGTTAACCATGGGAATGGGAGATCTCCTGCGCATATCCCCATCTTCCAGAAAACCACATACACACACATGCACATATTGGAGGTTGTTGCCTCCAACCTTTCAAATGTTGACCACCCCTAGCTTAGCATTATGTCTAAACCTAGCCATTGGGTTTCAGGGACTTGGGTCAAGACTGCAGGGACTGGCTAAAGAGTTTCCGAGTGAGCATACATGGCTTCCACTGGTATCTGAGAGGAAATGCAATATTGTGATGCTGAACATCTAGTCCCCATGCCTCTGGATTGAAAACAAGCAGGAATATCCAGATGCAGCGCCTAGGATGGAGCCTTGCTCTCTGGCACTGCTGGGAAACTTTTGTCTTCATTTTGAAAGTAGACTAGGGCAATTGGTAAAGTGGAAGATTAGAAATTCCTGTTCTCTGTTGGAGGAATTTGAGCTCCGTATTTCATGAACAAAGGCAAGTATCAAGTTGTTCTTCTCTAGCTAGAGTGCTTTCCTTGAGGTTTAACTGTAGGTCAGCTTGAGGTTTACGCAATCCCCCAACACGGACTCTTGCCAAGATAACTGGGAATTGGGACAGCCTCAGTTGCAGCCCTAAAGCTAGCACAAGGCCAAAGTCTTTGCTCCATGTGAATAATAAACTATCTCTGATATCCCATGTTATTTTCTCAGCAGTAAGCACTTAAGTGGTTTTTGAAAAAGAAATTATTTCAAAAATCCAGGTCCAGGTTTTTGCTATTACAGTTAACAGATTACAAAAGGTAACAGAAGCAAAGCTTAAGCTCAAGTTTAAACAAATATTCCTGAGCAATTGTATCCCATTAGGCCAACCAAGGATCATAGACATTGCCACCCATGTAGCTTCCTGATCTTGCTCAGAAAAAAAGGGTATTTTTTCAAAGAAATTAACACAGGGATCCAAAAGAAAATACTTTTTCCACATGCCTGCCTATGGAGATGTTTCAGCCTGTTGAGACAAGAATTGTTGGGCTTAAAGGGAGTAATGGGAGTTCTAGAAACAAAGAGGTTCTGATGTATGTAATAATGATAATGGTGATGGTGCTAATGGTTTTTAAAAGCAAGTGATCTGAGCCAGGAATTACTATAGGAATTAGTGAGATACACCACCAAGGAACTACCTGAACTAAACACAAAGGGTAAAAAAATATATTTTTATTAACTCCACCCTTCCACTTACCCATTACCTCCAGAAGACAAGTGATAATAGTGGCTGGGTTACCACTCAACCATGGTAAGCAGGATTTAGTCAATTAACCCAATTTTCTAATGTTGTATGCTATTCCAAACCATAAACTGACCACACAGGGCTGGATTTGTACAATATCCTAGGCTAAAATGTGGTTGGCTAGACTGTGGTTCAGCAGGTTCTGTGGATGGGGCAACTGTGAGACAGACACCTCTATTCAAAGCTCTGATATAGCATTCAAATCGCTGATCGCTGTTTCACTCCCCATCAGGCTGCACTTTCAAGTTTACTTTCTCTCCCCTCACTTTCTGCAAACTGTTCTCTCAGTCTGCCTTTTCAAGTTTCCTATATTCTCTTTTCTAGACCTTCCCACCTGACCTGCTTGAATCTGGATTCAAATCAGTTGAGCCAAAGATTAAGCAGCCAGTTCCATCCTTGGGCACTTCCACACTAAGCTTTGGTGGCACATCTAATTTGGTGCTGCATTCCTGTAACCACACAACAGTGTGAGCATTCTGGCTCAGCCAAAAGGCAGCTCAACGTTTTGTGATTTATTTATTTAAATTTGTTACAGCTGCCCACTCTAGTAGACTCAGGGCATCTTACACAACCCCAAAACAATAACATCAGTTAAAAAACATATAACACAGACAGCCCGAACTAAAACAATCATCATAATAACAAAGAATCACAACGGGGTCCCACAACATATTAACCCTAAGCCTGAGGTCAAAGCCAGGTATTGAGTGCTTTTCAGAACCCCAGAAAGGATGGTGTCATCCATATCTGGGGGGGTGCTGTTGCAGAGGGTGGGGGCCATGACAGAGAAGGCCCACTACCTCAATCTTGTAAGATGACAATATTTAATACTGTAGAGGGGACCTGGAGTGCACCCACTCTGCTAGAATGTACTGGGTAGGCAGAAATGATTGGAGATAGGCGGTCCCTTGTCTATCCAGGTCTTGTGCCATGGTTTGTAGCACTGATGCTCAGCAGGGCCTGGGAATGGGTCTCACATTGTCAGGTACTATGATTGCCTTTTGTCTTCCTGTCCTCAGTCCCCAGCTCCTTAGCTCTTCCCACTCCCTCTAGTTGTGGCATGTGACGTCCTTGCACCAGGCTTCCTTGTGTCTTGATGCATTTTTAAAATATATTTTGATTGTCTCTTATCTCCCCCATACACACTCCCAGAAGATTACCAAGGCTCATCAGAATGACTGATTGCCATCCGATCCTGCCAATCGACTTGGAGACAAATGACACCTCTAGGACAGGATTAATATTTCAGAGGATTACTACCACCTATAAAGCCCTGGATAAAATGGTAAATGAACTGGAAGCATATCTATCCCTTATCAAGGGATAAGACAAAGCAGGAGCACGGAAATAAACACCTGGCTATGAAGTCAATAATGATTTGGATTTCTCAACTGCGGCCTCCGTTACCAGCATAAGAAGCTCACAGGCAGCGGTGGGCTTTTTCTAAAAAGGGCAGGGAAAAACATGTTTAGCAACCCCACGATGAGGGCTTTAAACTGTACCAGGGAGACAGAGGCACAGATTCACAGAATTACTGGCACTAGAACCATAACTGCACATGATAATGGAGAAGGTACAAGGCTGTAGAGGGTTCTTGGAAACCAAATACAGTAAGAAGTAAATAGGAGTTTACAAATATATGCAAGAACGAGTGGACTAGTTCTGTTGAAACTAAAAACAGGACAAGGAATGATAGCTTGAGATGAAAAGAAAGGAGATAGAACATGCTGTTCTAATGAGAGCTGAAGCAGCTGCTTTTCTTTACCTCACTCTGACCCTGTGGATAATATCACTTCAGTGGGTTGTTTATGCCCTGTTCTCTGAAGTTTACTTTGTCAGAATAAGGTCATATTTTAATGACTAAAAGTCAGGAAATGTCTCATAAAGCAAAGAAAGCTCCTTTCCCCCCACTCCAGGCAAAGAGCTCTTCTCCAATAGACAGAGACGTAGAGGCTGGGAATGAGGGACCAGTAGTCACTGGACTTGGCTGCATCTTCAGTAAATGACAGCTGCTGCCACCTCCGCTGGACCTGCTGAATAGAGCAACCTTAAGTCCTGATTTATCTGTTTGTGTACCTGAGGAGAAAGAAAGAGCAGGCTTTAAGATTAAGGTTAAACTGCAATCAGCGTGCAAAGACTCTGAGAACAGATTTATGGGTTTCCAAACTGGCATGAAAGGTTTTCATGTAGATCTGTTTTATTTATTGTATTTGCTATACAGTGCAATTTTTCCTCCCACAGGACTGGTGAAAATTTTCAGGAAAGCGGTTCAGAGACTTAAATTAAAACCAACACGATGAAACACTGTTTTAAAATAATACAAAAATTATTCTTATCTTGGAAAGGCTTATTATTTATGAATACCTAGGTGAACAGGCATGTCTTAAATTGTTTTCTGGAATAAGTCAGCATTTGAGATGCCAAAGCACATAATCGGAGCGCTGTCCTCTAGAAACCCATACAATGCCCTTGCCTTGTGGGCCAAATCCACTGGTAGGACCACTAGTGGGGGCTCCCCAGCCCTGGGTTGTGGTATACATACTGTAGCCACTATGGTTCTTAAATCATGACCTCTGGCTCAGCATGATGTGTGAACCAGCAATTGACACTACATCCAATAAAATATGGTTAAAAATAATATGGTTGAGTGAAGGGATAGGCAACTTCTTGGTTGTAGAGCTGCAGTTAATATTTGGGAGGAACGGAAGACTTCACCTCTTTTGCTTCAAGACATTGCCACTACAATTAAATCCATGAAATTCAGGAAAACTGTTGATCTTGGTAGTTTTCCATATGATTGGTGTTAAAAGCAAGCTGAGATGTTGTGTCCTATTTGAGTACAGGTTTACAGTGAAGCCTTTGCAAATAAACCTCTGCCTTTCAGTTTTAATGAGGCAAATATTACATTTATTTCTCAAGCTGCCAAGAATGTTACTCATTGTGCTAACTATAGATACATTTTCTTGATGTGGATGCTAAGATTTTAACAGCTACTTTGGCTTGTAGATTACAGGGTATTCTTCCAACTATAGTGCATCACTACAGGCTAGACTTATGCAGGGCAGTCAAGATTCTGACAATATCAAATTTTTAATTGTTGTTCTTGGTTTAGCCCAAAATAGACAAGACCCAGCAGCTATAATTTTTTTGGATGCTGAGAAAGCCTTTGATATCGTCCCTTGGCATTTCTGAAGGAGGTTTTGATTTCTTTAGGATTTCCCCAAACTTTTATGTGTTGGATTGATATGACCTATTCAATTCCTAAATGACAGATGATTATTAATAGCATGTCTTCTCCTTGGTTAAATTTATATCAGGGTACACACCAAAGATGCCATCTTTCTCCTTTTCTCTTTAATTTGGCTTTAGAACTTCTTGCCTGCATAATTAGAAATTCAAAGAACTGTGGAGGGTGGAGAAAATAAAATGTTATTATATGCTGATGAGTCTGCAGCTAACCACAACATTGGAAAATTGGTGATACATGCATTGTGATATCACAGTGCAAACCCTGCCTTTATGTGCTTACATCCCAATGTCTGATAAGAGTACATGAAATCTTTTTTTTTTTGGATCATGACATCATGATGCCCATTTTGTAACTTGTATCCCTACTCCATGCAGATACCTATGGAAATTATATGTTGTATATGTGAACCAGGAATCTCTGTTTGTAAACTTATTGTCCTGACTAAGCAAAGACCACGCCAAGATGAGGAGAAAGTCTCTGCTGTTTTATTAACTGCTACTGTAGACAGAAAATCCTACCAAACTGAAGAAGCATGGGAAAACCCAGACAGATAAACCCCAAAACGCAAGGCAGGTCTGTTCTGGGTTTCTTTGAATGACAGCTCAAAGTCTCTAAACTACGCATGCGTTTTCCCCCCTGGATAGAGGCCCCCTCCTGCTCACCATCTGTACTCATGACATCACCCTCCCCTCCAGATTCACATTCCATTTCAGTCCCCTCCCTTCCAGAGTTTCCTCCTCCTTCCAAAGTCTCATGAGAGTCCATCTCCTCTTCTAAGCTCCCATGTTTGAATTGGTCTTTCAAGGCACTCTCATTCTAGTCCAGATCCCCTGCTATCAGCTTGAAATCAGCAATGTAAATTCCCACTCTCTTGTTGCCTTGCTTGAGCTTCTGAATTTCCTGGCTGGCAGTGACCTCTCTGATCGGGTCATCAAAGTGTGCTCGGAACCTTGCCAGAAAATTCTGGTAGTCATTGAGAATTGGGTCGTTGTTCTCTACCATAGGAATAGCCCATTTGGCTGGTGGACCCTTTAGCAGACTTAAAATAAAGGTGACTCTGGTTCGGTCTGTTGGGAACTCTGCAGGTCTGCTGTCGAGAAACATCATGCACTGGGTAAGAAAGTTTCTCAGCTGTCCAGCTTCTCCCCCAAACTTCTCCGGTAAGCTGCCCTGGGATCTCAGGACTACTGGTGGAGCTGCTGCTGCTGCTGCTGCTGCTGCTGCTGCTGCTGCTGCTGGCACCGGCTGTGGGATGATCAGAGCTGGTTGTTGTAACTGTTGAAGCATAGCCGCTTGTAATGTGTTGACCTGGAGATCTACTTGCTGCTGGTGTTGCTGCAAAGCTGCTTCCAGTTGTTGTATGGCTTGTCATAGCTCCTGGTTTTCTGAAGACATTTTGCCAAAAAAAAATTTTTTTCCTCCCTCTTTCGATGGGAGTAGGAGTTTGGTAGGATTGATGTCCTGACTAAGCAAAGACCACACCGAGATGAGGAGAAAGTCTCTAGTATTTTATTAACTGCTACTGTAGACAGAAAATCCTACCAAACTGAAGAAGCATGGGAAAACCCAGACAGATAAACCCCAAAGTCAAGGCGGGTCTGATCTGTGTCTCTTTGAATGGCTGCTTAACTCCTCAGTACTACGCATGCATTTTCCCCCCTGGATAGGGGCCTCCTCCTGCTCACCATCTGTACTCACGACACTTACTTCTTTAAAACATGTGTTTGGAAACCTGTCTGACTACTCTACAAACTGAACTATATCAAATCAGATCAAATCTTTATTACAGTCATAGACCAGCATAAGGAGGGTGGGGTACAATCAATTAAAAAGCATAGAAGATACATCAGAGTCTAAAAAAATCAGACCAGACACTGCTGAAATCTAGAAAGTATAAGGATTGGATTTTTAGATTATGTTCAGACTCCTTTGTTTATCTTGTTACAAAAATCATCAGGAACACTTCTCAACTGGTAGATTTGAACTTTTCCCCTGTTTTGATAGAAATAAAAGAAGATCTAGACATATGGTTTAGAATTCCTTTGAGTAAAATAAATGTTATTAGAATGAACCTAATTCCAAGATGGATTTATGGGAAAAACAGAAAAAGAATCAGCCCAGATATGCTTCAGTGTTAAATATTTAATTTCATGAAGGTGAATGTACATAATAATTTGATCAATTGTGAGATGATATTTTGTATAGACTGTAAGAACTAATTCTTCATAAAACAAAGATGAACACTTTCAGAATGCTTTCTTTGGAATAGTCAGAATAACCTTACTGGTATCTCAAATAAATACTAAGTATAGTTCAAAAGGAATTTCAAAAACAGGGCAATATACTTAGAAACTTGACTGAATTTGGGGGAAAAAAATTGTAATGCAGAACTGAGAACGTTTGCTGGGGCTTATTTGCAAGATGTTATTGAAACATGATTCAGAAACCAAACAAGTAAATGCTGTATGATTAAATGGCTGCTGAATTTAAACAGCAGAGTTGACAGGCAACAAGGGCAATATGAATAGAAAAATATTAAAGTCACCATGAAAATTACACTTACAGAAAACTGGTACAAGATGTTTTACCACTGGTGTATTGCCCCAGTGCTGATTGCCAAAATAGATAACTCATTTTCTAACAACTGTTGGAGATACAGTTATTAGGTCAGGTCACTCTTTCATATTTGATGGCAATTCTGTAGCATTTGGGAAGAAGAAACAAATTTCAAAGCTTAATTCTTTTTCCTGCCAGCTATTTTTCTGTTAACATTACTGACCCATATATTCCTACAAGGTATAACAAGTTAGTTCTGTATATGATAACAGCTGCCAGGGGACACTTTATGCCTTTTATTGGAAATCCGATGTAATTCTCTCTTTAGAATAGTGTTTCTCAACCCTGACAACTTGAAGATGCGTGGACTTCAACTCCCAGAATTCCCCAGCCAGCATGCTGGCTGGGGAATTCTGGGAGTTGAAGTCCACGCATCTTCAAGTTGTCAGGGTTGAGAAACACTGCTTTAGAAGAAAGGAGAACTAAGGTATGGAACTATGCATCAATGTGAAAAATACTTCCATACCTGAAAAACAAGTCTGGCACAAAATTTAATTCAGCTTGGAAAATGACTTGTATTACATCCAAAGTTTGGATTTCTCTTAACAGGAGGCTTTAATATATTAGCTTCTGCATGAAATGATAAATAAGTATAGAATGTTTAGACTTAATAGAAACTTTTATTAATAATTCATTCTGACTTATGCCTCATACTATACTGGCCACTTTAATTACTTATTTATCTTAATAATGATCTTGAAATTTCAGATTAATATAAGAAACTTTAATACAGTATGCAGCACTGCTTTAATGTTAGCTTGAAATTTTAAATTTATACAGTTTGTAAATCTCTTTTCTTTCTATGTTTCTACTTTTTTTTGTATTTCCTCTTGATAGTATTTTTAAATATGTACTAAAATAAATAGACATACAAAAATAAAGAATACAAAATAAATTGTCTCTCTTTTTGTCAGGGCAAACTGAGCATTGCACAACATTATTACATTGGATCTATCTTATTCTGGATGAACACAGCTCTGAAGAAACTGTTGTTGTTTTTTAATTTTGCAGAATTAAAACATGAGTCTGATTTACCTTTGTGTGCTTTTTTGGCAGTTTATTCAACTTAAGCATTTGTTATCTGGTTTATCTGATCCAAATACGATCACAACTTTTTAAATTCCACAATGGTTAGAAATTCTGGAGGAATTAACTGTGGCTTGTTTATAGGTGTTTGAAGAAAGTTAATGGAATAGGTACTAGTTATTTATGTGTCCTTTGGAATAACAATGTTGAATATCCTATCATAGCATACCAATAGAAGGTTGCATTAAAAGCATGAAATCAGTTTCCCTTGATCTTAACATGAAGTTAATACAACATATATGGACACCACAAAGCATGTTCAGTAATGGTTGATTACAATTGCTCTGCCACTGGCGTGAAACTCAGGAGTTGGAGCATTAATTAATATGGTATGCTCTTATCCAAGAGGATTGTTAATGTGGCTCTGAATCAATTGCTTTATGACACATGTTTTTCTTGGCTATATCACCAGTATTTGCAATATATTAACAGATAAAGAATTATGCATCTAGGGAGCATGGGACTTGGCTAAGAGAATTATTATACAATAGTGGAAAGAGGAATCTACACTTGATTTGCAGCAATGAATTGTTGATGTGTGTTGTCTATTAACATTCTAATTATAGTCTTTTTCAGCAAAAGTGCAAGGAGGAAGACTTCCAAGCAATAGGGCAAAGTTTTTGGAGTTATTCTGTTGTAATTCTCAGGGCTTACCAGTTCATAAATTATGTTGATCCTTTAATGCTGCTGTATATATTTGCATTCTTTTTGTTTTTGATCGACTTAACATAATTTAGCAAGCATAAAAAGAAAGCAAGGACACAGTGGGAAGAGCAACAGTGCCTAATGCGATAAACTGTTCTACAAGGATAGATAGGAGCAGGGCTTGCTGTTTTTTCTGGATTAAGGAATGGGTTATTTTGGTTAGAGGAAACTATGAGGCCCATGGAAAAGGGTCTTGAGGCTGAGCTGGAGCCTCAGGCTGCCCACCCATAGGTTAGTGCAAAGTTTGAATCTAGCTAAGTGTGTGTGTTATTGAGGCATACATCAGTATATCTAGAAGCCAAGTGCCCAGCATTTCCCCTTACAGTAATGTACATTTGCAGGAATTGGCTCTGTCTTTCCCCTTGCCACTGTGAAGCCACCCAAGCTGATCTGTAGTCAGAGATGACTCACAATGACAAGCACGTGGCTCTTCAGCTAAGGTACCATTCATGATTGCCAAATTTGCTCCCTTGTGGCTATTTCTGATTATACAGCCATGAAATACAGCCATGAAAAAGTCACTGCACAGAAGAAATTAGCTGGCAGGAGAACAAACATTCTACTGTGTGGCTAATTGGTTCCACTTTTCAGCACAGTTAGCCCAAGCAGTAACTTTCCATGAAAAAAACAGCCTACTCAAATGTTTGATGTTCAAAATGGTCTCTATTTCTTCAGTATGGATTAATATTCATTTACATTAAAAACTCTTGATTCAGAGTGGGCAACCCATTGCTTGGAGACCCCTAAGAATCTGCCATCAAATTTAATGACAAAAGTATTTTTGGCAAGAAAGTGAAGAAAAACTGGGAACTGAGATAAAACCCATAATCTTACCACATCTAGGAAAATGAGCGAGGTCAACCTATACTTCCCAAAACTGAAAAATTGACTAAAAATCTCAGCTGAGACTACTCAGGGAACATTATCACATTACCAGCTTAGCCACTGTGGCTGTCAGACTCCAAAACATCATTTAAAATATCTTCTAGGTGTTTTTTGTGATCTCTTTCATTTGCAGCTTGACTTTATCAAATCTATTGATAAAATTTAATTGGTATTGATTTGATTAGTAAAGATGTTATGTTATATATATGTAGGCTTTCTCAAGACAGTGCTTGGACATCCATATGAAATTTAACACCTACATTGCTATAAGCCTACTAGGGGGAATGCCTTCCAATGAGGAAGATTGGCAGGAAGTGGAGTCAGAGGCATCCAGCAGCAGCAGCTCTGCCACTGGAGGTTCAGAAGTACAGGAGCCAGTAACCCTATTCTAACTTTGATAGACACAGCAAGTTCACAGGACCTCTTTCCTGCACCGCAGACAGTAGCTCAGACTCAGACATTCAACCACTTAGTCATAGGCTAAGGTGCTTAATGAAGATGCAGGACCAGAAAGCTGAATTTTGCAGATCCGAGAGGCCAGTGCTAACAGAAGGGGATTCTGCAGCTGCTGTTTGAGGCATTTCTGCTATGTGCTGGGTGGAGGCTCAGCATGGCTTATTTATTGCATACACTCACCTGGGGCAATGCTGAAAACAACTTATCAAAAACGTAGCTCCTGTCTATGAATAACCTGCATCACTGTGTTTGGGATTTCCTTTGACCTCATCTCTTGCTGCTGCTTCAGATTTGTTGCTTGTCTGACCACAAGCACAGTCTATCCTCAAAATATTGCAAAAGGACTTTTTCAAAGGCTGTTTTGCTCTAGCTAGCTGCAATAAATCCTTGCTTACCTCTGGCTTGTGGCAGATTTATAGCTGCTAATTTGCTTCCAAGCAGCCAGCCATGCCAACACAAAAAATACATGAAACCACTGGGAGAGGTCATCCAAAGGTCCAAGGTAAGGCATCATCAATATGCCGATGACTTTCAGTTCTACACTGCCATCTCAGGCTGAGCTGGAGACGCTGTTGAAGTTCTGAACCTGGGCTTGGAGGCTATGAATATCTAGATGGGGGAAAACAAGCTTAGATTAAATCCTTCTCAGAGAGAGTTGCTATTCATCAGTGAAGTTGCTTTCTGTCAATAGTGGAGCACCTTATCAATGTTGGTCCTCATAGTTATTCTGGAAGAAGTCACACTCCCTCTAAAGGTTGTGATTTGTGATTTGGACGTCCCTCTGGATGTTTGGCTCCTGCTTCAATAGAAGGTGGAAGCTTTGGCTGATGCAGAAGATATGATCCTTCCAAGACCAGGATGCCCTTAAGATGTTAACTCATACCTTGATCACCATTTGGCTGGATTGCTACATAGTTTAACATTTTAACAGGCTCACCTTAGGGCTTCTAGCCCTGCTTATGAGATGGCAGTTATTACAAAACAGAGAAAAAGCCCTACATTACTGTTCTTTCTTGAAGCTTGTTTATACTAAACTACATTTTCAGGCATGAATAATTGCTGATCGGATGAAGAAAGAGCAAGAAATCGATGTACTCAACCCTGTTCTCAAATGCACTTAAGATAGTTACGTCATTAAAATGAAATAACTACAAATGCAGCCATCAAAGAACTGAAGCTAAGTCTGCTAAAGACTCCACCTAGCTTTCCTTTTCCAAGAAAGCAAGATAAGAAACTATTTTTAGTGTGGTAAGTTGCTAAGCTCGACAGCAGAGTTAGCAACAACAAAAAGAGGATGGAAATAAAAAGCCAGAGCCCTGATTAATATTGGGTATTGCTACATTATGTTTTAAAGCAAGTAAGAGGAAAACAGAGTGAAGACACACCTATTTCTTCTCTAGATCAGCCTTCCACAACTTGGTGTTCTACAGATATGTTGGAACTTTAACTCAGAATTCCCAGTCAACTTAGCCTTTGATTGAGAATGTGAAGAGTTAGTTATATATACACTACCACATTCCCAAAAGGCTGCTAGTGGTGTACAGCATAAAAACACAGAACAAAATTGCACAGCATTATCTCTTCAATTACCAGAATTATAGTGACTTAGGTGTCTCCCCATAATAACATCTAACCATGAAAAGCTCTCCTGAACAGCTCCACGTTCTTAAATATTAAGAGGCAGGGCACTATATGGATTCTCCAGTGGACATTATTCCAGGAGCTAGGGCCCATCACAGAGAAGCACTATGTATCTTCTCCAACAAGTTTCTCATGGGGGCAACCCAGAGCAAACCAATGTAGGACGGACAAACTACATTGAAGAATAAGTTTAACTGAAGCAGGCAGACCTGCAGGTACCTGGACTCCAAGCCATAGTAGGACTTTATAGGTCTGAACTAGCAGGAGCCTTTTGGTGGCCAATGTAGAACTCATTGCATTGTTGTAATGTGTGAATGCCTGTCAGCCCTTCAAGGTAGGCCAGAGCAGGAAACAGACTTCACAAAGATTACTGGAGCTCTACTTTATTGTTGCAGGGCATAATTACAGAAACTTGAAAGCCTGACAGAGTTTCTCTCTCTCCCCTCTCTTATACTAAAGTGAATCAAGGCAGGGCAACCTTGAGTTTCTTTCTCATTTCCTCCTCTCTTTCTGGGCTAAGCTGATATTATGTAACTGCCCTTGTATTCCTTCTTCAAGGTTATGTCTGTACTTGGCTACAGTACCAGTTCTTACCTGCCAGCTGATAGGCTGCTGCATTTTGTGTCAACTGCAACTTCTAAATAGTTGTCAAAGCTACATAGAAGCAAACTACAGTAGTATATATAGGAGGTGACAAGAGCATGAGTCAATGTCACCAAGGCCTTCTCCAAGAAAGACTGCAACTGATACACTTTCCATAGCTGAGCAAAGCAACATGGCTGGATGTAGAAAAGGAGTTTTTTACCTCCACTCCAAGTGAGACATTGATAATCCACCTGATCCATCTGGATATGTACCCACCAACCCTGGGGAAACTCTAAAATCAGCCCTGCAATGAGGTCTAGGAGCCTAGGAATGAACTCTGCCATGCAGCAAGGTGAGCAATGCATAGACAGAAGCCTTGTCTCTACAGCCCAATAGTACGTAAAGATATTTACAACCCACCACCTCTATAAGAGAACTATTCACCTTCAAGCTCTCCCTGAGGATTATTATCACTCCTCTCCCGCTGCCTTGACACTGAGCCTGGTGGAAGGAGGGCAAATTTCCAAGAAGGCAATATTGGTGCTGTCTCCCAACCAGGTTTCCAATCCATGTGTTTGTCCATGACATGCTGAAATACAGCCTTACTGCTTACTGGAGTTTACCAGTAGAAGCCTGAGAGCAAGGTCACCAAAAGTCATAACCCACATCAGTTTAGTGGTCACCCTTCCCTGAAATCAGGGCTGCAACTGTGGGGGGCAAGCAGGGCATGTGCCCTGGGCGCTGCGCTGGGGAGGTGCCAAAATGGGCGTGGAATCCATGTTTGCCCTGGTGACAGAGACCCTAGTTGCGGGCCTGCCTGAAATAGCCTGCCCAGTGCCTCCTGTAATATCTTCCTTTACCTCTGACCACCATAATATTCCCACTGTCCCTCACCAGTATCCCAGATCCTTGTAAAGCAACCTCCCTTCTCTTTCTTGGTTAACAAAAGCTGCATCTGCGCTATTTCCCCTAGGTCCCATCTCCTCCCCTTCGATCATCCTCCACTTTTCACACTGTCCAGGAAGGCTAGTAACCTGGAAAGCCACTAGAGTTGCTGGTATAATATATGTTGTTTATTGTTGCAGGGGGGTGGGTGGGGGTGGGAGGAGGGAGCACTATGTATGAATCTTGAGCTTCTGAACCAAAGGCAGGATATAAATCTAATATATAAATCTCCACATCAGACAGTGCTGGCCTTGCCATTTTCAAAACAAACTGCAGGAAGTGATTGTGCGGGGAATTGCCTGAATATACATCTGTAATGGTATGTAGGAATGACCTTGGGAGACAGGAGGGAGAGCCACAGACTGAACGTGTGACATGTAAAAGATATCTCAGTCTGCAGAAGGAGAGGGGGCATGGGAAGTGTTTCAGAAGGGACCCTCCCTAGTTTTACAGAGAGTAAAGGGAGAGGAGGGGAGCAACCCTTTCAGACTTGCAAGATTGTGTTAATATAACCTTACAATAAAGATAGAGCCATTCATTGTTGTGCTTCCTGTCTGGACTACCTTGAAGGGCTAACAACATCCAAAATGGCTGACTTTTTATAGCTGCTCAGGAGTTTGCCTTAAACTGCAAGAGAGCCTTTCATCCATCCAGCTGAGCTTACTATTGTTTTCACTGCCAAGCAGTAGGGTTTCTTCTGGGGGAGAGGGGGATTTACCTAGCCAGGATTTAAACCTGGGCCGACCTTCTATTACAACAATTGTTATAACCATCTGAGGAAGGTTCCAGCTAGCTTCTGCAGGATACACCTTATCTTCCCTTTCTCCAGCCAGTTTTCATTCCCCTCCCCAAACTCTCAGCCTCCACAACCACTTGATCCCTGGTTTGTTAAAGAAGTCCCTCCTCTCTCCACTGTTAGGGTATTTCCTATATGGTTTTATTTTTTCTTTTCCTCAACATCAGGTTGAGGAAAGCTATGCTAAATATTCTCCATGGGATGGAACATAGTCCTAAGTTATCACATAACAGCAAAATCCTCTGCTGGTTTCCTTGAAACCAACTCTAGCTATGTTTAGTTAGACTTATACCTAAGGAAGTAACCTTAAATTAATAGTTATTCCTTTGAATATATATATTTTCCCCATCCCATATGCATATGTTTAGAGAGAGAGAGTGTGCGTGTGTGTGTGTGTGTGTGCGTCCACTGGGATCCAACTTCAGTTGTGGGGAGAGTTTCTGTCGCAATACAAAAACATGCATATGTAATAACTGAAAACAGAAAACTTGTTAGGTATTGTTCTTCAAGAACTGTTAATGTAGTTTTAAGAAGCTTTTTAATTGTATCCCAGTAAAAACGGCAAAAAAACATTCCAGTGAATATAGTACATGAAAAAGAGGCATGTGTGCAGTGATACATTTGCATGTATTTGGTGATAAAAAATAAAAAAAATTGGAGAGATATCATAAGTGGTATTAATGAAATATTAGACTACTATTGTTAGAAATTTTCAGTAAAATTTCTAAAAGATATGGTTAGAAATAATAAAAGTGCAATGAAAGAAAAAGCATATAGTTATATTGATACGTGGATTAATTACAGTAACTGTGGTTTTAAGTACCAGTTGCTTATGGATGGACTCTAACCTTCTTCAAGAGATATTACGTATCTGAAATTCTTAGTTTTCTTGTGAGCTTGACTGAGTGGTACATACCTCCTCACAAGGGGGAGGGGCCTGATCCTTCCTTCCTTCCTTCCTATTACCTTTTATCTCTATCCTTTGCAATTAAAATTAGAATGCCTAGTGGTTTTCATTTTGCTAGAGAATAAGAGAAGGTTCTATTACGGAGGGCAATAGCTTCATGGTAGATGGTGGATAGTATGCTTTGTTTAGAAAAGCCAAGTCAGTCTGTATTGTGGCCACTTCTCCACAAAGAAAAGATCCTATATATGATCCTCAATATTTCCAGTCAAGGAAGAGTCATGGCAGTGAGCAATCCACTGGATACAACTTTCCTTCATGTTACTAAAGTCATAGGAAACGTAGCTCCTGATGTACAGTATTTCCTACATTTATGGCATTATTAAAGGCAGAAAAAGGTATATCAAAACAGGAAAAGAGAGAGCAACCTTGATTTATTTTCACATATAAGTATTCGCTTCTGTTGATCAGCTGTTATAATGACCTTTATTAAAATTCTAACAGTCTCACTTGTTACAGCAATCTTTTTATTCAAGAGAGCTATCTAATAGGAAGTAGAGTAGTAAGACCACAATACTTCACATTAAAAACCTTCTGTTGTATAGTGAAATTCACTTTACTAAAGTGGGAAAAGTCATGTATTATATTACAGTTGTTCCTTTGGGTCATCAATTTCCATCAGTAGAAACTACAATATTCTTGGAAACTCAGCAGCAGTACTTGCTACTACAGGAGATTTTCTGTTCATGATTTTAAAAAGTCATTTGCACAGTAAATATTTGCTAATAGAATTGAGCAGAAAGTATGTGCTTGCTTCTACAAGTATAATAAGCTCTTCCTTTCAACACTTTTCAGATCTTGCAGCAAGTGTAATCACAGTGCTTTCATTTTGTACTCTTTGAGCATTTTTTTACCCTTCATTCTTTGATCACCATTTGCCTTTAATGTCATTTATTTCAACCATGACAACAGTGAACACTATCCATTAATGAAAACCCACTGATGTCATGACATGCATTTGTTCACCAACAGATGCATTGAAAAAATATTGGGGACTCCTTAGAAACATAACAGGATATGAAACACAGTCAGGTTTTGCATAGAGGATAACCAAGAATGTTACATATTAGAAGTGATTTTTATGTAAAAAATATTTCATAATTGAGCAGAACCATCATAGGACCTTCTATCAATGTAGCCACCTCCTTGTGGCCATTGGGTCTGCAGCAAAGAAATAAAACAATTTGTTGTATTAAACTTGGAGATGGACACAGATATTCTTGATAAGTTTTACCACATACAAGAGTGTAAATATAGTAATACAATGCCCAAAATTTACATGGGCAAGCCCATAAGAGCCCTTAAAATAAAAATTGGGGAATGTTTAGGAAATCTCTATCTATCTATCTATCTATCTATCTATCTATCTATCTATCTATCTATCTATCTATCACATAGAATAGGCACTTCTACAGTCTTACCTGAAAAGAAATCAGATCTCAGAGTTATGATTTTAGACTATAGATCAACCTTCGAGTAGCAGTGAAACACCTTCCTGAAGGAATAAAATGGATCCCCTAACCCCAACCCTCATGAAATAGCCTCATCCCCAAAGTACTAAATAAAGACATTTAATACTATTGGTTTTATTCCTAAAAATTACGTTTTCTCTCCCTCTCCCCTTCACTCTTTTTCTACCTCTACAGCATACTATACAATTACTTTAGTTCTATCTTACCATTTTGTTCAGCCATATACAGTCAGATTCTTTTCCATTTAAGCATAGAACAATTTTCTCTTTCTCTCTTTTTCTCTCTCTTAAGATAAGCCTTTTAATAAAATTAATATTTTAATAACATTAAATTTCTGATTAAATGAGCTGCAGTTCACGAAAGCTTATGCCTTTTATAAAATTTGTTGATCAGAAAAGGTGTTACCAGATTCCTCCTGATTTTTTAATCAGTGAGTTAAACAGGACATGTGGTATCATGGATCAACATTTTCTTCAGGTGCCATAGTATCCTCAGATCTCTCTGGCCACCCTTCAGTTCTAGCCTGGATTGGCTATTCCAAATGTGTTGTAAATGCCACAGTACTTTGTAAAATCTCACTGAGTGCCACTCATATCTTCCATGTTCCTACCTTCTGAATTCATATTTCCAGAACAGTGTTTTGGAGCAATAGTCTGGCTATAATCTTGCCCTTGGACTTCTTCAGTGATGGCATGCTTCAATGGGTTTTCCTCCTGTCTAGGACATAAATACCTTCCACTGTTTCTGATGTTTAGACAGTGTTGGTGGATTCTTTATCTAACCCTGACTCACTTCCAAAACAACTTGATTCAGCATAAAATTAGCAAGCGGAAGTGATCAGTTGTTGTGCTACTTTGGGAAGAAAAGTGGCATAAAAATAAAATGAATCTTCATCACCATCAAGTGTATTTTCTCCAGCAATGATCCTGTTAGTAGCTGTACTTTTCATCTCCTGGCTATGTTCCAGAACCATATACAACAAGCATGCCTTTAACTATAACTGCTGTAAAAAAGATTGGAAGTTGCTTCTTTAAGTATCTTTTTTTTCTTTTTCTTCTTTATTTCTTCATTTATTTATTATTCTAATTTCTATCACTGCCCATCTCCCCCTGAAAACTTTCTATTGTTTTCAACACTTTTTCCTTTGTCTGTCTTTCTTACTTTTCTTCTATATTTTTTCATGTTTATCTTTTAACTTCGTAAAAAACGTCCTTAATAAAAATTATATAGATAAAAACCAAAATGAGTATGCCTTGAACGCTCAAGCATTCATTAAAGTAGAAAGGTGGAATAAAAAACAGGAAGGAAAGAAGGAAAGAAAGATGAAGCATATCAACATTCATTGTAACAATACATACAAAACTTTCTAATGTTTCATCAGAATCTGCCTCCTGGTAATTTTAATCCATTATTCTATGTTATGCACTCTGGAATGATAGAGAACAAAGCCTTGAGTATCTTCTGTGTGACATCCTTTCCAGTATTTGAACAATGCTACTGTATCTCCACTTAGTGTTCTCAAGGCTAAACATTCTCAATTCCTCCACTCTGTCTTCAGTGGACTCAGTTTCTGGTCCCCCAATAATTCTTGTTCTTCTTCTCTGAATTCTTCTTGTAGTGTGAATCCCAGATATGGCAGAGAATTTGAAATGGGATCTGATTAAAGAAGAATAAAGTGGAATGCTTACTTTCTGTGATTTGGAAACTGTACTTCCTTTGATGCAGCCTTAAATTTCATTTACCTTTTTTGCAGACAAATCGCACTGCTGGCTCATATTCAGTTTGCAATCAATCACTATTCCAAGATAATTTTCACAAATACTGTTACCAAGCTAGGTATGCCCCATCCTATATCTGTACACTGATTTTTATTTCCTGAATGAACAACTTTACATTTGTCTCTGTTAACTTTTATTTGGTTATTTTCATTCTACTTCTTCCAATCTATCAAGATTGTTTTTGTCTTCTACAGTATTAGTTATCACATCCAATTTTGTGACATTGCAAATCAGATAAGTATTACCTCCACCCTTCATCAAAGTTACTAGTAAAAATGTTCAAAGAGCCCAGTATTTGGGGGAACTCTAGTTGATATCAAACTGTGGTTTGATAAAGAAACATTCATAAGCACTCTTTGAGCATGACTTTGAGCCAGCTATGTATTCACTTAATTATTATGTCATCCAGCCCACATTTGCTAACCAGAATATCATGGGGCCATGTTATCAAGTGCTTTGTTGAAATCAAGATATATAATATATAGCTTTCTCATATGCTAAAGAAGCCTGTTCAAAAAATGAGATGAAGTTCATTATACAGTTGGCAAATCCACTGTGCATACAGATTTATCTGTATGATCTGCTCTAGAATCTACTCAAGAACTAATATCAGGCTGACAGAAAAAAAGTGGCTAGATTGATGTCACAAGTGTGAGCTTGTAAGAAGTCAGAGAAACAGTTACTGATAGAGTGTCCTGGTAAAATGATGATAATAGGATTATGAAGAGTCCAGAGTGACAGAACAACTGAACAATAAATGTCAGCGGAATTAATACATCTTAGGAATTGTTCTGTCACATTTCTTACCCCTCTTATCTTTACAGACCACACATTTCACAAGCAAATGAGCCCAACATTGAGACATGTTATTTTGGTTTTTCATAGAAATGAATCACCTAAGTTGGCTCCTTGAAAGGTGCACCTGGATTCTCACTGCAGTTTAGGGCACCAGCCTATATCTTGTTGAGCAATGACTTTTTCTTTCTCCTTGAAGGCTCAGAGCCTATTTCTTTTGTGAAGGCTGCAAAGCGGTTTACTATCAGGGCCCAGCCAGACATCTCATTTTCCTCAAAACAGCAACACAGAGGAGTCTGGTATTTAAGATGCAAAGAAGCCAAGATCCAGTATTAACCCTGAAAGGACAAATGCAGGCTTTATTACTCCTGACTACGATGCTGAGGATTTGGACTTGGATTTAGACACAAGGCCTCAGTTCCTAAGAATACAGAGCAAAGGGTAGAAAGTTAGAAGCTAGCATGATGAAGGGTTAGCTGCCTACTAAGGAAGATTTGAGATGAAAGCTGAAGCTTTGCAGGATTGCAGCCAAGTAAAATCAAGATTGTAGAGCTTCAACTTCACTAGGGTGAGGATTATAGAGGACTGAGTTATTTAAGGCTGCTAGCTTATCTTTGGTGCTGAGAGTCTCTTGTTCCTTATGTGGCATCTTGACCAATGTCTGTGACCTAATGTTGGAGCGTTTTCTGAAATTCTGGATGCTGTAAACTACCTGGAACTTTCAAACATGATGAAAGACCACAGACTGATTTATGAATTTATGAGGAGGCTCAGTAATAAATGAAATGAATTATGGCTGCTTTGCTTAACTCTTCTATGAAATTTCTATGAAGTCTCTTCCTTCTGATAGCAACTCTCAGCTGGGCTTGCTCCTTTGCTTAGCTCTCTTCCTTGTGGAGTTACTTCTGCTGTAGTGCCTCCTTTCTTTGATCTGATAAATATTCATTCCCTCTCTTCAGAGGGGGAAGTATGGTTACATGTTGTTCCAATCCTTTGGCTTTCCTATAAGAGTTGCTAGAAGCTTACACTTGTTGCACATATATGCAAACTTTATTTCAGTCAGGAACACAAATATACCACAAACACTGCAGGTTATAATAGCAGCCTTCTCTCCATTCATCTTCCCTTTGTTCCTTAAGGTTTCACCAGTAGAAAGTTTTTATGTCTTCATATTCCATTCTCAGGTTAGCCATGCATATCCTGTTCATTTAGAAGGAAAATTTCTTAGGAATTCCCTTGGCAAACTTTTGTTTGCTCTTGCTTTATATCTACTTAATACTTGCTTGCTCCTTGGAACTTGGTTGTCTTATGTTCATCCTACAGTCTCTGCTTACTCAGTAGGGACTGAATTTGGGTAGTCACCCAGGACACACCCTTTGTGACCAGCAATCATTTAGGAGATAGATTTTTTACATTTTTTTTTTACTTTTCATAGCTAAGCTCACATTCCTAAGCTTTTCTAAACCACCTCCTTTCTTATTCCTGTTGAACTCCACTGGCAAAATCATATTTTCTTGCTCAGTATGCAATGATTCATAATCATTTGCCACTTTTGTGATATATATTAGGTATTTTCACTGCCTTGAGTTATTTATTAAAAAAATAATAAAGGTGGGATAAAAATAAAATAAAAATAGAATAAAAATATTAATATCCACTGTAATACTATAGTTCGCATGCTATTAACACTGAATAGCCAGATTCAGGCTCTATTAATCCTGTCTCTAATGTTGAGGCTTTGGACTTGGAATTAGACACAAGGCTTCCCAGCCCCTAAGAATGCAAAGCAAGGGGTAGAGAGCTAGAAGCTAGCATGCTCAAGTACATCACCCCCTGGAATAAGGAGAGAAGGTAACAAAACCTGTTTTTGCTGTTGAATTTGGCATGTGTAAAATATTTCACATTACCTGGGAGTAAGATTGGGAAGATCTGTAATCACCTCATTCCCATTTTTGGTAAGTTCTAGTCACGAATCTTCTGCATCACTAACAGTTTGGCTTTTAGTAATTCACACAGCAGCCCTGTGTTATTATTCTTATATTATTGATGTGAGGCTGAAGCTGAGAAAATAGTAACTTCTCATGGATGACCTAATTCATGATTGAGATAAGATTTCAGCTGGTGACTTCTTTGGCACACAGCACACAACCTTAGCTACAATAATATACAGTACAATACATTTGTAATGTGTGTTGTATTGCATCCAAACCAGTACACATCCTGTCATGCTCTGCAGGTTCCCCAGACTTTTGGCCCAACTCTCCTTTGAGAGATATATAGACATATGTACTAGCTCTAGTTCCCTCAAGAACATGTGTGGCTGTTACTAAGGAAGCAACTAGATCTGACTGAAAAACAGACACAACTCTGACCTTTGAAACCTGACTCTTCAGACATGGAGTAAGCTTTAAAAAATTACAGGCCAATCTTGTCCTAGAGGTGCTATTTGTATTCCCACATCTGCTGTCATATTACCATGACCTGCTTTGATCCTAGAACTGTCTTGTAACTGGGCTTAGATGCATTCTCAGCTGATGTAGAGGGCTTTCCTGGGAAGAAAACAGCCATGAGCTGTAATGATAATTAAATAACAAACGATGGCTGTCCAATGTCTGCTAGCGAGCAATACATATGGTGTAAGATAGAACAATGGGCTTCATTTGGCAATGGATATACCTAGAGAGCAGGCAGAGGCCATGTGGGACATTTGTCCAGCTGGACATTTGACCAGATGTTGCAGATGGGCATAGGAATAATAGGGAAGTTGCTGTCCAAACTGCCCTACAAAGCCCTTACTTTTGGGGAGGGAAAGTAGAGGTAATGGCTGGCAGCTGAATGATGGCTTTAACCATAGGAGAGATTTAATTATATGCTGGGGTTTGATTTATGTGCTTTTGAGAGTTTAGTGCAGTTTTTCTAATAGTGTTGAATAATTTGCATTAATCATGGTGAGGGTGGAAGGAGCAAGTGGCATTCTATTGATTTTTTTTTCTTTTAGCCAGTGTACACAGATTCAGAGCAACATCTCCCTACAGCATTAAAACCCATTCTAAAAACACACACAGTAATAACAATATGAAGTATAATTATTATGGATTAATGTAGATGGATTTTATAAAACCAGAAGAACCTTGCACAGAACAATAGATGAACCACATTTTGACAGATTGAGGGCAAAAGAGACAATCTGAAATGGCCTCTGGGGAAAAGCATTAGCATAGGTTCTGTATTTTTATTGCCAGATTAAAATATTCCAGGTTCCCAGGCATTTTAAGGAGAACTTCGAAATTTTCTGAAGGAATCTAAACAAGGTTCAATTTAAAAAAAAAAAAAAGACCATAAAGCTGGAAGCTCCATTGTCTGTAACCTTGGAGGCTGAAGCTCCAGAGGAAGTGACCGTTCCACCAGTAACGTCAATGCAGCCTGCAACTGACGCAGTCGTGCAGCCAAAGAGTCTGTAGGGACTTGTCAGAAGTTATTCCAGGGTCCAAGCCAGAAGCCTTATTCTGGAAGACATTATTTTCTTCAGTGAAAGGGTAAAGCCAAAGATGAATAATCTAGTCCTGAAAATATAACATCCCTCAGTTGTTCTTAGGATTCCTTGGATAATTTGAGCTTATTTTGACCCTGTTAGGACCAGATGACTGTGTTTGCATGATATGTTTACCCACAGATAACTGTATTTTAGCATTGTGTTGTGTTAGTTCAGCCTCTTTGGTTAGTGTATGGTTTAGTGTGACATGCAAATGCAGAAAATTGGCTCACTGAGTAACCCTTGGCTTGGTAAACTATGGATAAACATCTCATGCAAAACACAGCCAACATATACAGCAGAAGGCTCTTAAGTAGAAAAGCTAAACTTTTATGATATGATTCAGATAAAACTTGGTAAACTTTAATCAAAGTTATTTATTGCAGCAGAGGAGAAACAATTGAGTGATTTTTCACATGTCCATCAGACATTTAAATCCTAAGTACATGGGTCATTTTATGTTGGGGTTGCTGAAAAAAGGACAAGCTGGGTTTGCAGAACACTAAGGAATAAACTAGCCACAGTAGTTGGGTGTATATCACATGTTTAGTTAATATGACTAAGATTTACTGAATTAACACAATTACTTTGGCTGACACTCTATACTGACTTGTAACTAACCACACTACACAAAATATAGAACCATAACCTAGTCAACCACATTAATTACAAGCCAAAAAATAATAATATGGCTTAGGGCCATCCTACCTATTCTAGGACTACCAGGTCTGAGCTGTCAACATCTGGCTGAGTACTAGGTGGCAGTGAAGACTTACTTCTCTGTATCACTTTGCTCTCATCTAGTGGTTGCCTGGATTTTTGCAGTGCAGATCTGATAACCCTATCTAGTCCATACTTTACAATTACATATGAGCTTTGTATTTCTGAAACCCAAGTTCCAATCTTGATTCAACCTTGTTCAAATGTCATTGACCATTAACTCTTTAACAGAATATGAATTAACTATTATGTAAAACATGCTTTGCTTAAAGGTTGAAAACCATTTAGCCCAATTCAAGCACCTTTTTGCTGGCTCTTTTCCTCCCAGATTTCAGAAAATAACTATAATTATTTAAATTCTTGGGACCATAGTATTTGTAATATAAATTGAGCCTTGCAACTTGTGTAATAGACATATTTGCCAAAAAGCTAAATACTGGGTCATCGTGTTATTTGCTATACCAGTATGTGAGGTGGAATTGCAGTCTTCTCCCAGTTCTCTTGCTTTAAACCGGCAGATATTATTAAGAAGAGAAGAGAAGAGAAGAGAAGAGGGGAACGCTTAGTATTTATGAATCATTCTTCAGCTTAGTTCCCTTCAAAGCAAAAAACCTATAAACATCTAAAAGGCAAGACAGAGATTTTTGTAAGATCAACATTGACTGGGTTCACACATTGCATTTAAGCCATCATGTGGTTTGTTTGCTTTGGATTAGCCTGTTGTATGAATTCAGGTGTTATAGTTTGTATACCACAATTTATTGTTATGTAAAGTGAGACAGTTGTGGTTGTTAATGAACTATGGTTAAGCAAAATACAAATTAGTGCAATATATGAACACAACTACTGCCATCTTCAAATGCCACACCAAGAAAAACACCTTAGTAGGCAAGAATGAACATGACAACTTTTTAAATTCTTTGAAACACAGATGCCATTGAATCCTACTAACTTGATTTAATTTCCTTAATTTGCAACAAATCTAAAGTACTGCATCCACCTTAGTGGAATCCAAGACTGTAAACAATATGAATGACACAGTAAACCTAAAATCTGAGTTACAGAGTGGCACAGAGGGAATAAAAAATGGAAACCATACACATTTGCTCATTTTAAAAAAATGGGAAAAGGTTTTGCTTAAAAGATCTTGGATTATTGGGAAAAAAGTTCTGGGAGCTTTTCTGACAGTATTTTAGCAAGGATGAAATGCACTTTATCTCTTTTCCTCCACAAAGATTAAGGAGAGCTATATAATCTGAATGCTGGAAAATCAGTCTTGCTTTTATCATGGTGTATGTGTCCTTGAAGGTTTGGTTTGAAAAAAGGGGGAGAAAAAAAAGCACATTTCAAGATTTGGAGGGAATGTAACTGAATCTGTGCAGGCAATATCTGCAAAAGACTTCAATTCCTACAGCTAGGTGCAGCCATACCAAAATCAAGTCCTGGAGAGTGCCTTTCTTTTTATTATTTATTTACCAAAATTATTTATCACCTGTTTACAGGATAACAGTCCTCCCAAAGTAGCTCACAATCAATACAAATCATTGTAAATAAAAATCTAGGGATTATTTCAAACAAACCCTTAAAGTTCGAGGGCCAATAATGTCAATGGTTTGGCGGTAGAAGAGAGGAAAGGGAAGAGTCTAGCCAAGCAGGCTTCCCAGGGGTTGCTGGCTACCTCTTTCAGGCTTTTGTGGCAATTGGTTGTTGAGGAAATGAGATATGGGGAGGTGGGGTTTGTTTGTTTAGTCTGGGCCAACTCAGAAACATCTTTTCATACATCACAGTATACTATGGTTGATCTTCATCCTTGTTTGTTAAAGAATTTACGATGGTCCAGTTCATATGCACCAGGAGGCCATATATTTTTAGTACTGGTGAATTGGTTTTACTACTGTGCAAACTACCTTGAGCTGTAAGAAGTTCGGGCAAGATACAAATGCAGTAATAAACAAACAACATGCAGTATATGAACATTACACTCCACTTTTCACAAACCATGCTAGGTCGGAACCAAACAGATCTCCATGTGGTTTCATGGGATCCATGCAGCCCGCTGCTGTTGGCCAATTTGATGTTATATGGCCTGATGTTAAGGCCTTTTGTGATATTGTTTGGCATCTGGCTAAGCTCCTGCCTTGAAGTCTCCTCTGTTTGTGCAGGAAGATTCAAGGTCTTGCCTGGCCTTGGGCTGCTTACAGTCCTGCTATGTTCCACTTTCATTTGCTCTCAATAGTGTATTGTGTTCTTAGGCACATGACAACCTCCTCCTGTGCCACACTCATCCTTCCCTCCCACAGACACCCTGAAATAAGTAAGAACTGAAACAGACAAGGGTTGTGCACAATTGTAATTGCTCTTACATTTATTAATCTGTACATTCTTTCTGGAGTTCAAAAATACTTCCCTGGACCTTGAATTTGAAGTGTTTGTCTTTGTAAGACCTTTTTGTCACTTCTATATTTCCCCTTCTTTGCTAGCACAGCTGAAAATATGGCTCTTGTAATCAGATCCATTTGAATAAACACACGGTTTTTCCGGTTGCCCTATTTTACCCTGTGTTTTATTTATGAAAATAACTTCCTTTTTTTAGTTCTGAAATTATCAGAGGTGGGAGCCTTTGGAAACATTTTCCCTTCTGTTGGAGAATATAGCATCCTCTTTACTCTTAAATCCCCATTTTTAAGCAAGAGCAAAAAGGTTTGCTTTCCTGCCTACAGAGGTCTTAACAATGCAAGGGCATTATTAAGTGGTGCTAGATGAAGCAAAATTGAAATATACTGTATATGTGTCTTATTGGCTGAAAAACTGATTTAACTGGAAAAGTGTTAGAGGCTTGTATTAGATTTTACTATTGTAATCAAAATTCTTAATAAAAAATTGATGATAGATAGATAGATAGATAGATAGATAGATAGATAGATAGATAGATAGATAGATAGATAGAGGTTAAAAACACATGAGGCAGAAATTCTCCTTGCTGCAAATGCCCTGGGACCAAGATTAGACCAGCACCATGATGTGGGGGTGGGAATAGTTACTGCAGTGCTTTGCTGCCTGCTCAAGGGAATTGCAAATTGGAGTGGGGGGCCCTGGGGCTGTCTGCTTACCCAAATGCTGGAGAGAGAGGAAGGGGAAAAGAAATGCTTCCAAGCATATATTTATTACAGATCTGCATGCACATGCGTGCATGTGCATATAGCATGTGTCAAAGGCAGTAACGTAACAGTGTGGCTGTAGTTCCAGCAAGTACCATTATACTACTTATTAGGCTTTATTGCACTATTTATTTTCAGCTCCAGACATGTGGTTCTTCTACCCATCATAAGATTCTCTTGGCTCCAGTGCTTAAATTTCTGGGGAGAGGGAAGAATGGCCTTATTTCACTTATGAATCTTTATATCCAGTTTTAAAAATGAGTCAGATCATAAGTCACCTAAAATGAGGGGAATTTCAGATATGACTCTCCTGCCCTACTCACATTGGTTCCTTATACAGTGTTTGCAGGACACACTTGAATCAGAAATGACTCAACTGTATGTTAGCCTAGTATATTGTCTGAAGTCAGTCCATGAAGTTCAGTAGGGCAAGCAAACCAGAAAAATGGATTGAATAAGCCATGATTAAATTAACCATGGTGAGCATGTTATGTGAATACAGACAATGGATATTTCATTTGGGATTACCATTTTTTTGTTTACTCACTTTTATAGGGAATCCATCTTGCTAAATGTTTGCCTTCCTATATTTTCACTGTTGCCAATTTTAGCTGTCCATTTTTTCCCACATAAAGTAGATTTGCGTCACTAGCCTATCCAGTATGACCAGGCAAGGTATTATTAAACTATATAACTATATATATACATACACACACACACACACACACACAGTGTGTGTGTGTGTGTATACATACATACACACATACATACACATACATAGTATACACACACACACACACACAGAAAGTATATATATAGATAGATAGAGAGTGAGTTAGTTACTGGGTTTTTAATTATGGAGGTGCTCCAGACACAGCAGCATGTCAGACTTCCCCCTGACATGGGAGCTGTAACCAATTAAAGTACACAAGAATCTAGGAACTTCTGATACATAATTTACTGTATAAAAACTAAGAAACCATTATGAAAGAATTCCAGTGACTGCGATGTATCAGATCAAATTCATATTTTCATACCTCTTTCTCACACTTGAGGAAGATCTGAACAGAGCTGGAAAAAAAATCAAAACAACCCAGATCAATTTCCTTGGGTATTCTGAACCTTGGGTTCAGAATTGCTGAGAGAGAGACTAGCTTCCTGGAAGTGCCTAGAAGTTTCCTTCACTTCTGATAGTTCCTGTTCAGCATTTACAGATGAAAATCTGACAGATTCACATTTACATAGACAGTTCCCATTTCAGTAGTGGTTAACCATATACCCTTGGATCATCTTCATCCAGTTGCTGACCTCCACGTGTATTTGTGCTGCAACTCTCAGGCTCCCCAGCTAGCATTTTGTGAATATTAGTATTTAGAAATATACTTTCTCTTGATATATGATTCATTTCTATATATTATAGTCAACAGCGATTAATAAATATAGCTCCTTTTAAAGTCATCTAAGCTAGCAGCCATCATCACATTTTTAGAAATGATGGCTAAGTTAAATTCGTCAGCCAACGTTTTGTTGAATTGCAGGAAACTCTTTGATTTTTGCAACTATCTTTCCAGCAATAGCTTACAACACAAGAGTTAGGGAAATCCTTCCTTTCTACTTGTCTATTGTACAAGGGTTGTTACAGCTATCATCAAGACAAAAATTATGTACTCGCTGTACTGGACTCTGGGGTGTCTTCAGAAGGTGAAGGAACCAGGCCTGGCTGCATTCCACATATTTTGTCACATTTGGCGCCACGTTCTGTCTTCCTCCCTGTCTGTTTCTGCTGCTGTCCAAGCAATGCTAGGATGGCATCTGTCTTGTCATACATGATTAAGGAAGGAAGTGCTCAAAACCTGTGCTGGCTCACTCTTATAGAAACCTGAATGAACGAACTCACAGATGGCATCTTTCAATGTCTTGTGCCAAATGAAGCATTGAAATTACTGGAGTTAAAGGAAGAGATGGCACAATTTAAAACAGACATAAGTTACTCCAGTACTGATTCCGGATTTCTTACAATGAGTTAAATTCATACTAACACTTATTGTATATTTGTTTCCAGAAACAGAGTGCTTAATGTACAAAATGTCAAACTATTATGTTGCCTCCCCCGTTCCCCCACATGTGTACATGCTCAGAGATCAGTCATGCTGATCAACTGGTTCTCCTCCAAAACTAATGGTACACAAAATTCCATTTATTTTTATGGCCATGCACATTTTTGAAATACTTTAATAATACACATTCCACTACCTTAACATTCTGCTATATCAATTTTATTGCCCCAGATCTAACCTCAATAAAAGTGAACAGGGAGAAGAGCTTTTAAACAGATTTTTTAAATACAAATTAAGTGAAATAATTGACAAATTGTCATCTGAGATGATTTTTTATCAACTTTCTCATGATCTGAGTAGAGAACACACTTTTAAGGATCTTATTATTCTAGTCTGAATTTACCACATTGCTAATTTAATACTAAATTAGACATGATTATTATTAAAACAACCAAACTACCAAAACAAAGTCTAGGTATATTCACAGAACACATTTAATCATAAGCCATAGTTAAGAAAATATAATGGCTAAATCAAAATTAAACATACCACGTTATGTCTTAGCATGTTATGTGAACCAGGCCATCTCAACTGTAGGAGGATCGGCTGGTGGGATGTTCAGATAGACTGGTACTAAGGTCCAAGAAGTCTCCTGAACAACCATTTTACCACAATTTATTAGTTACTCGAATGATGCTAATATCATCCACTATTCAGCCCATTACGTATCCATCTCCTGTCCCATTCCTAAAATCACTCAAAGTTCTAGACATTTCACAATCTTTCTCCCTCCCTGGAGAATAGTTCTTTCCTACAGAACAGACCTTCTGGTTTCTTAGTCTGGTCTACCTTATAGGGCTGACAGTTTCCTATCCATAAAAATCCTTGCCTTGTCTCTCCTGCCTTCTCATTCACACAGATTCTGATTTAGTCACATCTCTCTCCTCCCCAGCCCACTTTTCAGAACTCATTTGTTAGGAAATTCCTTTCCTATCTTTCGGTGCTGAAGGAGTTCTTCAGAATCAGCAGCCAATTCTCCGCACCAGATTTGCACCAATCTGGGATCAGCACTGACTCCCTTTTCCTATGATGTGACAGCTCTCAGCAGTTCTGCACTTGAGCTAATTAATTTCAGGGTCAGCTGTACAGCAGAAAGAAAAGCTGCAAAAGTAGTTTTGTAGTGTTAACATTGGAGCTGCAAGGCAGGCAATTTCTGAAGAGGGCATAGGGAATGGCCTTGAAGGACAGGAGGAAGAGCCATCACCAAGGCAATGATCAGACATGTACAGCTTGAGTTAGGGTTAGGGTTAGCCTTGTCACTCCTGCCTTCTCAGTTCTCCCTCTCCTGCTGAAGTCATTCCTTGCCACTTCTTCACTCTGCTACTCTTAACTAAACTGCTCTCCTCCAGCCTGTTGAAATCAGGGTTAGCCATAACCATGTGCCACTTCCTTGCACATTTTAAATTGAATGACTGTTTTTTCCTTGCTGCGGCAACAAATGCAGCAAGGCAATGACAAAGCTCCAGTTTCAGTGTTCCATCATTGGTCAGCTGGAGGAAGTACAGTTAACTCCCAGGAACCACTGACCATTGCATGGATGCAATGATGAGGACAAAGACACAGTGGTGTGAAAATGCTTCTGAGTGTTGAGGGATGAAGCCATTGGTGGCATGGAAGCTGGCTGAGATGCTGTGAGGAGGGATCTGCAGATGGGTGGTAAAGAAAATAATTGATTGTCCTTTCTGCTTATAAGGTGGCCAATCACTGATAAGCTTGCAAGCATTCAGCTTTCCCTGCCTTCTGAAGTAAATGGAGCACTGTGATGATGTATGCATTAGCTATCTTCAGTGTATGGAGTGCTTTCTTAAAATGCAGGATGCTTAAGTCCTTCTATCACCAGTTTTCTCCACATCCATCATCATCCGTCTCTGTGCTATTGCACCTTTTGTGTGTTTGGTGCCAATTGTGCAGAATACAAAGAAATCTTAAGCCAATGGCAAAAGGCAAGAAGAATGCACAAAATGTTGTATTACACTGCACACTTTATAACATTATTGCAGCAGAGATGAGAAGACACAGACCTGCTGTTTTCAGGAATAACTGATTTCTACCATAATATACAGCAATGAGAAAACAGATGATGTACATTCCCAGATTCAATTTTCCACATGCCTCCAGAGAGCAAATAGCTGTGCCTGCTTGGGACAAATGGGCCCTAAATCAAAGGTGCTTCTGGAAAGCATGTGGCTATGTTTAATATTGGGTGAAAACTATGTCAGATCAGCACCTCAATTAGTGTACTGGTCAATGTGGTCTTCAGAAGTGTTGTAACTACGGAATCCTAGGAACTTCAGAACAAGTCAATTTAAAGAGGAAAATGGGCATTGATTGCTATGAAGGCTGACTAATGGATGGCAAGAATTAACTGCAAATAATACTTTAAACTGATTCAAATCTTGCACACCTTCACCTTAAAGGATTTTAATACTTGCTACCTCCAAAAGGCATAGCTGGCATAGGAAAATGCAACTAAACATAGCTTTTTTAAAAAAAAAAAAGTGTGGAAACAAGAGGATTTGTATAAAAGAGTTTTGGTTTTTAAAAGGCTAAGTTAGACATAGGCAATAATAGTGAAATTTAAAGAGTTACATTAATATAGGTAAAGGTAAAGGTTTCCCTTGACGTAAAGTCCAGTCGTGTCCGACTCTAGGGGGCGGTGCTCATCTCCGTTTCAAAGCCTTGGAGCCGGCGTTGTCCATAGGACACTTCCGGGTCATGTGGCCAGCATGACTCACGGAACGCCGTTACCTTCCCGCCGAAGCGGTACCAATTAATCTACTCACATTTGCATGTTTTCGAACTGCTTGGTGTGCAGGAGCTGGGACGAGCAACGGGAGCTCACCCCGCCGCGCGGTTTCGAACCGCCGACCTTCCGATCGACAGCTCAGCGGTTTAACCCGCAGCGCCACCGCGTCCCTACTGCTGGTCCCTACATTAATATAAATGATGCATAATTCAGAATAATCCAAATCCACCACATTCCCCATTTAGCAGAATTAAGCACATGCTTTATTAAATGCTACATTCTGCCCATATTTTAAACTGAAAACCAAATTTAAAAATTATAATTATGCAAATACTATCAAATACAAAATTACCCTGCTGGTCCACAATTAAAAACATTTAGATATAAACAGAATCAGGTATCAAATACATGTCATATATTCAGCAAATATTCAGAGTAGTGAAAGTAGAGGCAGAGACTATTTATGAGCAGCTTTGTTTTACATATTATAGATCATGGATTCCTTAATATTGTTTCACTTTGGGTGAACCATCACTTACATTTGAAGCATTTAGAAAACAGGGTGATTAGATTCATATCATAGACAATTGTTTGCAGGAGAAGGGGTCACCCAAAATTTTAAGCCAAAGGCAATGCACCATGGCTCAGTTGAATACACAAACCTGTCTGTGAATTGTACGATTGGTTGTTTCTCCCATCCTCTTCCTGCTGAGCACAGCTACATCCCATTGTTCATAGCCAACTGCATTCCGTCACCATTACCTTTTCTACGTGGCGGAGTGAGAATGCAGAAGCCAACTGGTTTAAAAACAAAACAACCTTGTTCCCCTAACAACCTGTTTGGGGTTGTGGAAATGTTTGAAAATTATACCTTTGTTCTCAAATGAAAGGAAAGTTGAAATGGGACCCTCAACCTGCTTCTAAACAACTTAGAGCCTAAACCCTGAAAAGGCCTTTTTTCCCTCTGTAATGCAGAATTAGAGATTGCAAAACTCCATTGTGTAACCGTATGAAGTTAATTGTATGAAGGTATTTTTATTCCTATGGGGTAAATATAATGCTTAGCACTCTTTGTTGGAGTTTTTATTGTGCTGCTGCTGCTGTTGTTGTTGTTCCTTATACTGTAGCTTTAGGTTTTTTATTTTTAATCCTAATCTTTGCATTGACTTTTCCAGGATGGTTCTCTAATAATAGATTTACTGTGAAATAGCTCTGATAAATGCCTGGCTACCGACTACCATATATGAATATATTTAGGCATGACTGTAAATCGAGGGGAAGAACTGGAAGGGCCATTCTGCAGTCATCTGTTTTCAAGGAAAGGAACATTTTCATCAGGTAGCAAAAACAATTACAAAAAAGAATAGTAGCTACTTCATACATAGCTGTACTTTTTTGAATACTCAGAATGACTCACAACTGAATGTGTAGACCAGCCTTTCTGAACCTGATGTCCTTGGAGAAGTTGGGGTTCAGCTCCCTCCAACTCTAGCTGCGATTTAGGGGAGATGTGGAATTTTTAAAAGGCAATGTCCCAGAAGTCCAGTGTCCCTTTCATAGGTTTCTTAATTCACGCTGTGTCTAAATTATGGCTGAAGGTCACCAAACTGTGGACTGTTTTGGCATGCAGACCCTGCACATAAAGAGGATGGTGCAACCTGATCCACGTGGCGTTTAAAGCATAACTGCCCAGATAGACTAGATTTCAGCTATAGGGCAAGTCAGTATCATAGAAACTCCCACAGACTAGCTCCAGTTGAGGCAATTTGTTAGTTTTGCTTTCTGGTCAAGCTTTGTTCAGTTCAAGGATTTGAAATTGAGGGAATTGCATGCTTAAGGGGAAAAATTAAAGCAGGTTCTATCGAAGGGCCATCTTTCAGGTCTGTTATCCTAGCTGAGTTCACATAATACACTAAGCTTTAATGTGGTTTGTTTGGTTTTGGCTTAATGTGTTGTGTGAAACTATCCAACTGTGGTTTATTCACAATCCATAACCAAAAAAATAAACCAGTAATGTGGTGTTTCTCAACCGTGGCAACTTTAAGATGTGTGGACTTCATCTCAAGCCTACCGGCTGGGGAATTCTGGGATTTGAAATCCACACATCTTAAAGCTGCCGAGGTTTGAGAAACACTGATGTAATGTAAAGCAGGGGCATTTCCACAAGAAGATTTGGCATCACTTAGAAAACAGCTTTGGATGTCTGTGTTCCCAGGACATTAGCAATGTTGGAACACTGAGATTATTGCTCTCCAGTTTAAATGCATTAAAGCTGAAAAGCCAGCTTTTTTATGTTTCTCCATTTCCCCTTTCTCCATTTCCTTCAGCCTTATTTTTCTTCATAACTCCTGAACCAGCTAGTTTAATGGTTTTGTGAGAATCCTCAGCAAATCCAGAGGGATGTTGACAAGTGTTGTTAGTTTCCACCTTTTCTTCACATTGGTGGAATCTACCTGCAATGCCTGCTGGCTATTCCTTTCTCTTTTGGGCAGTGTGGGCTTATGGGAACTTGGATGCAGGAGAATCTGCAGCAGGACCCTGGATTTTTTAACATTTTAAAACTTTCAATAGTTACAGTAACACTTTCACACAGGGCAAAGCAGCCCTGACTTTTTGATGGCAAGGGTTTGTGCCTCTGATGGGCATGCCTAGTACACAACCCTATTGCCCATTTAATCGCCCATATTTTGTTCATAATCTGTTGAACTAGTGAACTGGCCTAAAAATGCAGCTGTGTTCCAAAACATCAGAGTAACCTGAGGTTTGAAACACGCTTCACATCCTCCCTAATTGTTTTTTGAACATTTATTTTAGCAGGATTAAGCAGCTGGATTTAAATTTAAAAGCTGATAGAGCTTCTCTCTAATTGCTTCAGCTCCAAGGACCAGCTTTTCAAGCTGCATCTGTTTTAGCATGCACGTTGTCTTAGCTGCTTACTTGGAGCTAAATTAAATGACAGGCTGGGAGAGAACACACTGGACTTGCCCTTATTTATGCTATTGTAAAGCAAGAGTTGTCATTGTGTGGGGTCATGTAAAGAGTGTTTGCAATTGTGGTTTTTTACCTGCCGCTGGCTAGCATGTGTTTGGCTGCTGTGCAGGGCGCTCCTAGGTAAATGGGGATAATTGTAACCTTTTCTTTCTCCTTTCTTTTTGGAAGCAAAGCTGTTGCCTCAAATGGTGGTGTATCAGCATGACCCCGGCATTCTTACAATTGTTGGCTCTACCATTATGGGCCGAAGGGTAGATTCTCTCTAATTGAAAAAAGAAAGGGAAGAGGGAAAACATGATTAAAGAGAAGGGCATTGCCTTTGTTTACTTGCTGGAGGTTCTTGATGCAAATCTTCAGCTCATACTTAAATGAGCATTCAAACAGGTGGAAAAGACAGCCTATATATAGTCATATGGCATTCAGGCTCCCCTCTCTCTTTGGAATGGTGCAGTCCCCCGTTTCTTTTTCAGAGGTCTTCCAGCCCTACCTCTGCAGTTGGCTAGGTTTGAGCTCCTCTTCCTGTTTCTCCTCCTCTTTCCTTCTGCAAAGGGAAATTCAATGGCTGCTTTGTAGGACTAAGAGTGAGTGAATGCAGCAGGCATGAGTAGTACAGCACCTGCAGGATTCCAGCCTGCCACCTCCCAGAGAGTTATCCTGATTCCCCCTCCCCCAAAATTGTAAAATCATTAAAAGTGGGAGATGTCCCACAAGAATTTTGGAAGATCTCCACCCATTTAGGGGAGAGGAGGGATATAAAGTATAAAAGATTGTTCCTATTGGAAACATTTGAATGAAGTAAAGAGGGATGTCAAATCAGACGGTAACATCTTCCAAAAACACACTTTTAAATACAGAGGCTGCTAAAGTTCCTTAGAGATCAAAGCTCTTTCAAAGGAAACATTTTGTCATATCTCTCCCCCAAGAGTCTCCTGAAATGACAGTTGCTCATCTTTTAAAACAGGACAAGAGATGGTAGCACTCTGTATGGGGTCTGTCCTAATTTCATGCTGTCCTCGATATAAAATGTGAAGGGTACCCTGTAAATGGTTTGTTGCAGGGAAAAAGGAAGGCACCAATGGGGTTTTTGTGAGAAAAGGGATGGCCCAGCTCAATTTTGCCACATCTACCACTGGCTTCATCCTTAACTGCAGTATTGAATAGATTCCTTCTATTTAGGATTGTAGCCCTAAAAGCAGAATCATTCCCCATTCCGATAAACAAAATAGGCTTCTTGCTCTAAATGCACATCCAATTAATAGATTAATTATTTAGAAGTCACCTTATTAATTGAACATTTATAATCAGGCTTCAATCCTAGTTTAATGTCATTACTTTCTTTTTTCTTTATTTTTATCCAACATTTTAGCAAAGATAATAGAGATAAAAGAAGACAGATATAGAGAATAAGAAAATAAAGCACAAATAAGTAAACAATGACTCCAAAACTGTCTAGGAGGCTGTAATTTTCCAATATGTCATTAAAGAATTATGATCAATTGAATATACCACCTTTTGGGTGGGTGGGGGCTTTGAGTCAGTGTTGATACCTGGCAACAGCCAGGAAAAGTCCCTGCAGTTTTCTTAGCAAAATTTTCAGAAGTGATTTGCCATTGCCTTCTTAGGGCTGAGAGAGAGTGACTGGTCCAAGGTCACCCAACTGGATTCGTGCCTAGGGAAGGATTACAATTCACAGTGTCACAGTTTCTAGCCTGGTTCCTTAACCACTACACCAGACTAAGCATCCAGGCTCTAAGCAAGGATGAAAATCAAGAACCATAGTCAACACAGTATGATTCACCCAATAAAAGCTGTAAACTATAATGGTGAAAGGTCTCCTGTGCAAGCACGGAGTCATGTCTGACCCTTTGGGGGGATGCCGCTTTCACGATGTTTTCTTGGCAGACAATAGTGGGGTGGTTTGCCATTGCCTTCCCCAGTCACCTTCCCCAGCAAGCTTGGTACTCATTTTACCAACCTTGGAAGGATGGAAGGCTGAGTCGACCTAAGCTGGCTACCTGAGAATCCAGCTTCTGCTGGGATTGAACTCGGGTCACGGGGAGAGTTTCAGTTGCAATACTGCCACTTACCACTCTGCGCCACAAGAAGCTATATATAAACTATAAATAGATTGAGTCAAAACTGAAAATCTCTTCTGATTTAAATTTCCCATGAAATTGAAATATAGACTCTATACATACTATCATTACTTTCTTGATAGATATATATGACTTCTATTGTGGAGAAAGGCAGTTAACTTTTGCAGTCCCACCAGTTAAAAATAAAATTAAAATTCCGTCCCATTCTTATACATCTATACAATTTTCTGCATTATTCAAATGGCAGTGTGAATTTGTTATAGACATAATACAGGGGAAGGGAAGGGAAGGAGTGACATTATGACTATAAGCATTTTTGTACAGGTATGAAACTAAGCAACCAAGGCATATTCACCATGGAGACCAGGAAAAAAAAAATTGCACCTGGTGATTAAAGCTAATTTGTTGTTCCTTGTATATGCTCTCATCACATGCAATATTCCTGCTTGAGCCATGAATGCAGAATAGACTTGCAGCTGTGATCAGATACTAGCTTTGCCAAATGTCCAAGAATTCTACAAGTCACCACCTAAAATCAGAGGAAAAATCAAACATCAGAAATACCAATTTTTTTGCTTATATTAAAAAGAGGAATAAAAATCCAAAACACAAGAGAATAATGGGAGAGTTCACCCCATATTGTTATATTTAGGAAACCAGTAGGAACACCAGTGAGGGAGTTAGCAAGAGACGATTGCAAGGATTTGCTGTTCCAAAGCATAAGCCCAGAGATTCTTTACAATTAAACTGGTAGTTTAGTCTATTAGCAAAGAATCTTGACCTTTATTGCAACTCAGGTGCTCTAGATAGGTTAGACAATAGCACCATTATCCCAATCCTGCCCAGCTAATGGCCTTGGTGGCTGGATGTGATGGCACAGCAGCCTGACACAACTAAGGAAAAAGCTGGTCTAATGGTTCTAAACAGGGGGGATGGCCTTTCTCCATCTTGGTTTGTTTGTTTGTTTATTTATCTAATTTATCCACGCCCATCTCCTCCCGTCAGAGGCCTCTGGGCGGTTTACAACAAGCGATTAAAACCATCATAATAATACAAAAAGTAAAATATAGTAAAAATACTATAAATAGAAATAAAGAATAAAAAATCCAAGCGATGAAACATCTAAAACAGTCCAAGTGTGGGAGGAGTGGTCTATAGCAACCATCCCCATGTAGCTCTATTCCCCTCTCTACCCCAAGCGAGGCGGCAGAACCAGGTCTTCAGACTCCGCCGAAAGGCCAGGAGCGATGGGGCCAATCTCACCTCCGGGGGCAGTATGTTCCACAGGGCCCTCCTGGACTCTTTGAGCAGGAGCCATGAGTCCAGGAGGACCCGAGTCCAGGAGGACCCCCCAAGTTTAGTTATTTGGTTTAACTAAGCGCTCAAAACTGGATACAGCCTGACAATGAAAACTTGTGAAGTGATTCCAAACATTTTTTGTTTTAATTTAGAGGGAGCATCAGAAAGTTCAAATGTGGTCTGAGAAGAGCTATAGAAGCTTTTGGGTGCCTAACCATTCCTGCCTGCTATTTGTTTTCAGTAGAGAGGCTGGACATTGCTTGTTCAATGATGGTTGATGCAGTAGTGCAGGGTTTCTCAACCAGGGTTCTGGGGAACCCTAGGGTTCTGCAAAAGGTCACTAGGGGTTCCCTGGGAGATCACGGTTTATTTAAAAAATTATTTCAAATTCAGGCATTCACATTAAAGCAGTAAGTTTCATTCTTTACTTTTAGTTTAAGAACACTGTTAATGCATCTATACAGGCCTACACATGAAACGAATATAATAATTGCATAATTTGTGGCCTATATTTGAGCCTGAATGTGCAGCGGTTCCCTGAGGCCTGAAAAATATTTCAAGGGTTCCTCCAGGGTCAAAGGGTTGAGAAAGTAGTGATACGAGATTTAAAGGAGCCTTTATTATACTGTGGCTGATAGGCCTCTGCTGTATCCCAACCTACCGTCTCTCTGCCAGCACATTTGCTTGCTGGTGTGCACCCTTTTGGACATATTTACATGGATATACAGTAGCCCTTTCAGAAGTGGAGCTGCTCCTCCAGCTTCACACTGTGTTGGCCAATCATCAAGTTAGACTATACAAAATGCAGAGCTCAACATCACCATCAGGTGCAGTGTTTGTAGGAATGTCCCAGAGGGGGCCAAACAGGAGCACTGCAACTGTGCAGGCTTTTGGGGGGAAGAGGTAAGATAATAAATAAAAGGCATCAGCAGCTATTCTGCTGGAGCTCCAATGGTGCAGAAGTGCCAGGCAGAATTCTGAGAGGGAGTGAAAAGAAAAACAGTGAGTTCTGGATTCTCAGAGAGTGACCTATGTTTACTTCTGATGGCACTCAATTCAGACAAAGGATGAAGCAGAACTATATGTTTTGAGCTGACCGGGCTTAATCCTGAAACAGTTTAAAGACCTTGTGTGTTTTAGAACATGTATATGTTTATATACAGTCCCATAATTCCCACTACATTCCCTTGAAAAGAAATTGAGGTTTTCCTGGGATAGAGACGGTATATTCAAATGTAGTAAAATCTACTATCTGCCTGTGGAAGAATTCTGTTTAACTGGGTAATTTCCAGGTGTTTGCCAAATTTACCCAATGCTAGAGAATTCCCAAAGACAGTAAGATTATTTTAAATTCTCAGTTAATGGTAATTAAGAATTGGTTGTTTGTGTATTTGCATGATATATTTATGGCTTTGGGGTGCAGTGTTTGTAGGAATGTCTGTTCAGTCTACTGAGTGGGGTCCTTGATAGCTGCCCCTCAATCCTGTCCTAATAGCACCAATTTCCAAAGCTCTGGTCCAAAGAAGAGGCTTTCTGGGAATTTTACGTCTCTATAATAATTCCTGATAAAAAGAAACAATTCAGACTTCGGGATGGTATTGCCTATTTGCATTTCTGAATGAGGGGGATTATACCCCAAATAATGACTCCCATAAAAGTGCAGGAAATGGATTTCTCTGGAGGGGTGAACAGTTCTTTGACCTTCACAATGAAAAAAATACATTATAGTTGAAAAGCCAAGTGTGAATGTGAAACATAGGGTGTGCTTTCAATTATCAGATGTTTGGATAACTCCAGTTTTGTTCAGCTCTTTTTATAGAACTTTGATGCTCAGAAATTGTGGATCGTCTTTTGAGATCCACAAGGCAATATCTCTTTGACATGTCAGTCAACCAGATTGCAGTGTAGGCGTTTGTAAGCCTGTGCTAGATGGTTTAGGAAGTTCTCCATCCCATTTGTGAGGGGATTCTGCAGTGCATTCCCTTGAAGCAAAGGCAGTGGTGTGCAGTGAAACTCTAGTTTAGCTGAGGGAAAAACAGAAGGAGGGCAGTGCTCAGGGCAACCTGAGTGGAAGCAATTTATTTCTTCCAGACTTCTGGATCAGCAATGGCTCTCTCTAAATATTAATGTCTATTTTGGGCTTTGGATGTTTATTCATCGCTCACATGGAGAAGTAATTGGATTCTATTTGGAGCTGAAAAAGTCAAGCTGGATTTTCCTAGTGTGAATCAGAAAGTTTGTTCCTTATAATGAGAAATTGGGGGTGGGGGGTGGGGAGGAACTAAGGAAAAATATTTCCTCTTCTCTTTTTTTTTTCTTAAGTGGAAGAAGAGGATGGTTCCCATTAAAGCTACAGATCTGTGAGTGAGCAGCTTCACTACAGGCTGAAGGAAAGGAGCCCTTGTGCAAACCCACTTTCCCTGCTGGTATGTCAGAGAAAAAACTAGATAAAACCCATTCTTCTAACCTGCCAGCTTTCTATGTGAAGGCATTTCTTGGTACTGTATGGATAAATATTCCCTCTTGTGAATATTTCCACTTATACTCCATATATACATTTATTACTTCATGAAGAGTTAAGCATATTCTCAAAAGACTTCTTGAATTTTCACCCCCCCCCAAAAAAAACCACATATCCAAGTTCTACAGTACAGAAATCTGTTCTGATGATCAAAATAAAAACAAAGCAAACTGTATTTATTTGCCATCTGTTCTTCTTTACTTGCAAGAAATAATGGATTTATTTGCAAAAAGAAAAGAAAAGAAAACAGTGGATAAAAGGAAATGGTGCAAGTGTTCATCTGTAACTATGTTATCTGGAAACTTTTATGAAGTTAACTGTTGGCTGTGTTTGTTTGAGATAATATGCTAACTATATCTTTATTAACAAACATGTCCCACTACCTTACCATATTCCTTTTTGAACCAAGGGTCAATTTGGCCTTTTATTTATGTATTGGTGGGGCCAGGACAAAATCTAAATTTAATTTAAATGGCCATGTAAATTCAATTAAATCCAGTTAGTGTGATTATTTTCTGTAATTGTCTCTTTTTCACATTTATTGAAGAAACCCTTAACCTGGGAGATCTGAGTAACTACAGTCAGCCTTAAACATAGGCAAGATATGCAAGAAGATGGCAGCCTCATGGCTGCAAATACTTTTAGGAGAGATGGTTGCCACCTGAACCCATTTCATTTAGGCTTTTGACAGGGATATAGATCTGAGTTTGCTTTAATTCCACAGATGGGTGACCTGAATTGGGAACTGGACTGAGGAAGTGCAGCCTATTAATCCTGGACCCCTTGATGGCTTTTCATACCATAGACCAGTGTTTCTCAGCCTTAGCAACATTAAGATGTGTGGACTTCAATTCCCAGAATTCCCCAGCCAGCATGGGGAATTCTGGGAATTGAAGTCCACACATCTTAATGTTGCTAAGGCTGAGAAACACTGCCGTAGACCATAATATCCTTTTAGATAACCCAATGCAGTTGAAACTTCAGGGCAGTCATTCTGGCCTTTCCTACCAAGCCATTTCTAAAAGATGGTGCTGGGGGAATGCTATTTAGCACCTATATCTTGAGTTATGGTATCTCCCAGGAATGTCTATTGTTTTGTATCTGGTTTCAACATCTATATGAAACTACTGGGGACGATCATCTGAAGCTATGGAGCAGAAGGATATGCTGATGACATCCAGGAAAAATAAGTCTAGATTATTTTTTTTTCAAGACAGAGGTATGGTTAGTAAATAAGAACCCAGATTTAGGGTTTGGATTTTATCCTTTGTTGGATGTGGTCACATTTCTCCTGAAAAAGCAGGTCCTCAATCCGGGAGTGCTCTTTAATTCTTGGCTGTCACCAGATTCCCAGGTGGCCGGTATAGAAAGGAGTCCATTCTTGCAATTATGTCTAATATGCCAGCTGCGGCCACTCCTGAGTTGGTTGGATTTATTGACACTTTTGTTACATCTAATCTTGATTATTGCAATTTGCTCTACATGGGGCTACATGAGAAGTGTTTGGAAGCTTTGATTGATATAAGGTATGGCAGCTAGACTGGTAATCAGTGCCTGCTATCAGGATCATATGAAGTTAAAGTAAAAAAAACTATACAGGTTGCCAATTGATTTCTGGCTATAATTTTTAAGTTGCAGATATTAGAATTCTTAATGGCTTAAATCCTAAGTCTCTGGGGGACTTCCTTTCTTATTATAAACCTTTGTTGGGACGTTAAAGATATGCAAGAGAGACCCTTCTGAACACTCTGTGCTTCCAGAGGCTTATTCTGGGTGAGGAGTCTCTGCGTTACTCTCAATGGGAGTAATGATTTCTTTGTGGAGCCACTATGCTCAATTCCTCTTATCCCTACCTTGAGAAGGGTGGCCAAGATACATCTCTTCTGCCATTTGTCTTTGTAATGTTGCATTATGTGAGTTAGCTGTTTTAGTATTCAGTGAATCGGTGGAATATAAGTAATAAGTAATACATAATACATAATACATAAATAAGAGAGCCAGTTTGGGCTAGTGGTTAAGGCACCCGTCTAGAAACCGGGAGATTGTGAGTTCTAGCCCCACCTTAGGCATAAAGCCAGCTGGGTGACCTTGGGCCAGTCATTCTCTCTCAGCCCTAGGAAGGAGGCAAGGGCAAACCACTTCTGAAAAGCTTGCCAAGAAAACTATGGGGATGTTGCCAGGAGTAAAAAATGATTTGAAATCACCACAATAAATAAATAAATAAACGTAAGTTCCAGCAGCAACTTTGAATGAGGTTCTTAGAGTGCGCACTCATGTCCTAAGTGGTATCCAGTCCCGCCTCTCTCAGCATCTTGCATACCTTTCCCTACCCATTCAACAGATGCACTGAAAGCAGGTACTTTCCCTGGTGTCCTCCAGGTGAGATGGAAGCACAGCTCTCTGATTCTTTAGCCATCTCCTTTGCCTAACTCAGCAAAACCTATTAGGCTCTTTGTGCAGCTTTTTTATTGCCTGTTTTCCCAAGAAGTATAAATTCCAGTGAGAAAAAAGATCCACTATGATTTCCATATTGTATACACACTTCGATCATTTCAGGGATTTTGTTTCTACTTCATGGTGGGTGGATGGCACATTTTCTTATGTCTGGAAGTATTATGTACAAAAAACAGCCATGTTCTTTAAAATATATCAAGAAACTATAGACTTATGTCTCATTGTGGTGGACCCACACACTGGATTAAATCAGAATTTTCCAGTGGAGGTGCCTCTTTATGTCCTCTGTTTAAACACTATATTCCTGCTACACTCAATACAGCTGTTTTACCTTGTGCATTTTTTCCTGTTATATTAAGTCTCTACCTTTGTTCCTGCTGCTACTCTAATCTAGTTTAAACATCAAGCAACTCACTCATTAAAAGACAGTGTGATGGTGGCTATTGCATGCAGTTTGGTCCTAGAAGAAGTAGAAGGCTAGCTGAGAGAGCTTTCATTCTCTAAAAAGCAAATAGCTAATCAATAAGGAAAAAGATGGACTGACTGCCCTCATGTGGCGGCATACAGCTTGGCAGCCTGAAATTACAGACAAAAGAGGCTTTGTCAAAACATGCATTTTCTGTTGAGAAACCATTCAAGACATTAGAAAGGAATGCAAATGTTGATTAATATCTTCTGCATTTCCTGAAAACACTGTTTGGTATGAATTGGCACTGCCTCTCTTCTTATTTCCATGCTTCTAAAATGCAGTTGCAAGAACCACTCCCCCAAAGGTGAGATATTGATGTGGTTGATATGGAGACTGTGTTTATTGTTCCAGGAACTCCAGGGAGATATCAAAAGGCCCTGGTCTGAAGCAACTGCTACTTTTCCCTCCCAACAATGAGATGGAAGAATTTTGCTGAATCTCTGGGACTCCTTGTTTCAGACTGATGGGAACAGGCAACATTTCATTAATGCTCTCCAACATTGATCAAGCAGGGTGAGCTTTGCAAAAAAAAGTCTAATAGATGGGAACAGAAAGCCTTGCAGAGCAGCCTTTGAATCTCTTTGGCTGCACTAGCTAACCTTCTGCTAAGTCTTCAAGAGAAACTGTTCAGAGCACAGCTGGTGAAGAGGCTACAAATATGTGTTTTCAGGCCTTGGGAAAGGACAAGAGGTTCTGTGATAACAATTGTTTTCCCTATTGTTAATACCTTTCTGCCTCAGTAAGTACCCTGGTCTTTGTGTGGTATTTTATGTATAATGTTTCAGCAAAGGTTTGGCACATGTATTGAGTTTGACTGCATTTGCCTTGTTATATTAGCTCTTGCCCTGTAAACATGAAGTATCCCTCAATGCTTCTAAGCAACCATGTATGTATTTCCTAGCTTTGTCATTCTACTGCTACCTAGAGAACCTCATGTTACTCTGGCTTACGTGCATACAACACCCTAAGCTACACTTTAGCCTAACATCTTGCATGAATATGGGTAAGAGCCCATATTAGGGACTACCTTGTGGTGATAAGGACAGCAAAGCTCCATCTGGTACACCACTCTTACTGCGTCCACCAATAATTGTCCAGAGGCCCTCTTTAGGGTGACCCAGCCCCTACTGGGGACTGTTGCAATAGCTAGAAGAGTCAAAAAACTTCTGTTTCCCATGAGAAGCTATTTATTTTTTATAATTAATTCCAAAATCTTATAGTAAAAGTTAATATTCCAATTTTAACTGGACCCTTAGTCTGTTTATAACTTTCTTAGATCAAAATTTTGTTTAGCTTTTTGCTGTGTATTTCAAATTCTTTAAGTTCTTAAGCTTATAGTTAATTTTTCTTTTGTTTAGAGTTGAAGATAAAACTCACCCTATGATTTTTCAAACTTGTCGTTCCAAAGATCTCCAATAGCTTTAAGATGGTTAAATGAGGCAATTTCCAAAAGTGATTAGAAACTGAGGTTTGCAAACTTAGGGTCCTTTAAAAGGCTGCACTGTGGTTGTGAGCAAGTTGGCTAATCCCTTTGTCTCCCGGCACTCAAACCCGTGGAAAACCACTGTTCTGTGGTCTCCTCATGAGGAGCAGCTGTCCGGAGCACATGATCTCCTGTCTTCTCTTTATCCGGAAAAGTTCCAAGGAACTGGTCTACTCACTGGTTCCTTGGTCTTTGCCGCATTCATCAGCTCCACTTTCACGGAGATGTCTGCAGTTGCCATATCTCCCCCAGAAGTCCCAGATGTTACCAGTATGCTGATGGAATCCAAGTACAGGTAGTCTCATTAACAACCACAATTGGGACTGGCAATTCCATTGCTAAGTGACGCAGTTAAGTTAAACATCATGTGACCACAATGGACTTATGACCTCACTTCTGCTGCAGTTGTTAAACGAATCACCTGTGGTCATTAAGCACGACATCACATGACAATGACTTGTGACTTCCTGCCAGCTTCCCCATTGACTTTAGCTGTGAAGTTCACAAATGGCAATCATGTAACCATGGGACACTGCGACTGTTATAAATGTGTACCAGTTGCCAAGCACCTGAATCACAATCACATGACCATGGGGACGCTGCAATGGCCATAAGTCAAGAACCGATTGTATCTACTTTTTCAGCGCCGTTGTAAGTTTGAATGGTTGCTGAACAAGGTAGTTGTTAACCAAGGACTACATACATACATACATACATACCCAAGTGAGACTGTTGAAATGCCCGGATGCTGTGCAGATGTGGGGATTTCCCGTCTTTACTCCTGGATGGGGTTGCACTTTCCCTGTCAAGAGTAGTGTGCAGCTGGGGAGATTTTCTTGGACTCACAGCTCCTGCTAGAAGAACAGATGGCAGCTATGGTGAAGGGGGCCTTTCCCAGCTCCACCTGGTACACCAGTTGTGCCCAGTCCTGGATTGGTTAGCCCTCCAGACAGTCACTTATGTCCTTGTTACCTCATGACTCAACAACTGCAATGCACTCTACATAGGGCTGCCTTTGAAGATGATTCAGAGGCTTCAGCTGGTCCAGAATGCAGTGGTGAAAGCAGTGATGGGCTTCCCTTGGCATGCCCATATGTCACCCTTGCTACAATAGCTGCACTGGTTGCCAGTATGCTTCTGGGTGCTATTCAAAGTGCTATACATGGCATAGGACCCAGCTATTTAAGGGACCCCCTGTCTTTTATGGTTTCTGCCTGTTTGGTATGGTTCAGCAAAGCGGGCAGACTCTGGGTCCCCTTGATTAAAGAACGACATCTTTCAGGACCCAGGAAGCACATCTTGTCTGTAGCAGTATCTGCTCTCTGGGATGAGGTCCCCCATGAGATCCCTTTAGCTACCACCCTGATGATGTTGTAGAAGGCCTTGAAAACCCAGCTATTTCCCCAGGCCTGGGGGTAGGGTGCATGGGACACCCCTATTTGTGACGTTTTATGTTTGTTTTTTTGTTCTGATTGCCATCTCATAATTATTTTGTTGGAGTTTGGAAGCATCCAAATTCAGCCCAACCTACCTTACTGGGTTGTTGTGAAGGGAGATCTCATGAAGCCCTCTGAATCTTTAAAATCTGGCCTCACCTCCTCCTTTAAGGTAGCATCTTGGTCATTCCCATTGCTACCACCTTCAGCCAGCTCCTCTTGCTATCACAGCTCAAGATGCCTTTCTGGTGATTAAAAGTTAACAATGGGGGGAAAAGTAAAATAATCTCAGTAATGCAATCTCCTGGCTATACTGCATAGAAGCATGTGACTACAAGATTTAGCTTTCCTTCCCCTCTTTGGGAGACTGACAAATCTCAGAGATAAACAAAATCATTTTTTTTTTTTAAAAAGGAAGAAAACATAAAATATAACCCCCTTTTAGCTGTAAATATTTAAATGCAAATTGTCCATATTGGTAAAAGATAAATTAGAGAACTAACCAGATCCCCGTGAAATAGTTACCAACTTCAAAGAAAATTTGTAGAAGAAAATGAAATACTCCTGGCAGACGCAAGATGGCATGTTCTCCCTGTGACATGGGAAATGTTACGATTTAATATTACAGACTACAAGAATATTCTAAATATTTTCATGTCCAATTTGAAAGATTGATAAAAGGCTGAGGTTACAAACTTAATTTTATAATTTGTACATAGAAGTAAGGGAGACTTGACTTAGCACCACACAGAAAAAGGAGGAGGTTTAACATGTACATCTGTCTAGATCCTTAAACTCTGCCTCTAGCTTAAAGGGACTAGTCTTTTCCCAGTAAATGTGCCATAGCTGCCCCCAGAGGGACTGAGCTAATCTGGCATAAAGCTGTACTGTACTTCTCAAATTTTACTCACCGTCATTTCTTGTATCCTTTTGATTAGAATTTTACCAAACATCTTCCCAGGCATGCGTAACAAACTAATCCCCCTATGGCTTTTGCATTCACTCTTCCTGCCTTTCCCTTTGTATATGGGAACAATAACAACATTTTCCCCAATCATTAGGCACGCATGTTACATACATGTTAAACAAGAGGCACAGTTATGCCACAAGCAAATTGCATCCATATTTTAACATTTTTTTCAGTTATATCCTCTACACCCGCAATCTAACTTTTTTTTTCAACATTCTCACAGCATTTATTACTTTCTTTTCATCATTTTTTTTCTTGGACACTAATACTTATAACATCAATTTCAACTCATCTCCAACTTTTTACTGTTATTGCCAAACAAATCTCTAAAATACTTTTTCCAGCATTTCCTTACTTCAGTGTCATCCCAACCGTTTATTTATTTATTCATTCATTCATTCATTTATCCAATTTGTCCCCACCCATCTCCTCCCATCAGGGGACTCTGGCCGGTTTACAACAATCAATTAAAACAACAATAATAAAATATACAATATAAAATTACAATAATAAGTAATATAAATAAGAGTAAAGGTAAAAAGTCCAAGTGGCGAAATAATCTAAAAACAGTCCAAGTGTGGGAGGAGATCTATTCCCCTTTCCACCCCAAGCGAGGCAGCAGAACCAGGTCTTCAGACTCCTCCAAAAGGCCAGGAGCAATGGGGCCAGTCTCACCCCTGGGGGCAGCATGTTCCACAGGGTGGGAGCTACTGCAGAGAAGGCCCACTTCCTGGACCCTGCCAAATGGAGTTGTCTTAAAGACAGGGTCCACAGCATGCCCTCTCTGCATGATTTAATTGCTTTTATTTTAAATTCCATTCCTCTCCTGGATGCCCCATCTTTAGCTCTCTTATTCATTCTGCTAAGCATCTTTTGTCATCCTTCCCATAGAGTAATGGCACACAATCCTGTGAAACTCTGTAACGTTCTTTTCAGTCTGTTCCACATGTTCTTTCCTTACCTCAACTTTCCATTCAATCTGAGATGTTATTCTGTCTTCCTTTTTCTTAAAAGACTTTCCTGAAATCATTCTACCTTCACTCTAATTTCTTTCTCTGCTATATTTTAATTCCCAAGATCCACTCTTGACCCTACCAAAAATGGTCTGCCCTACATTCAGAACCTTTCATCACCCATGTATCCATCACTAACTCTTTCTCCTCCTTTCATCATAGTCAAATTAATCATCTTTTTAGAATTATATTCACCCCATTGCCATATGCACATATGAATAAACTCTTAAAACACATGTTTTAAACAAATAGAATCTTTTCTAAGCAGATGGTAATCAGTCATCGTTCTCATTCATTGAGTCTCTGAATAGCCAAATCACTTTTTCTGTACTCTCTCATGTTGTTCCCACGTCACCCAAGATAATGTGTTTTTCCTCTAGTTTGCATTCACAGTTCCACCTAAAACTCATCTCTAGTTGTTCCATTAGCAGCACTTCATGGAATCATCCTGATAGAACCTAGGTTTCACTTAAATATGTTGTGAAAGTAAGTACATAAAAAGCTTTAGCACATGTTTGAGGTCAAGTTATAAATAGAAAACAACACTGGCTACATCCTGAATAACCGACGCCAATTAGCTTCCCTTTAAGATAGGCAATTTGTATAACTCATCCTGTAGCTTTGGGCCACATGCTCTTTTTCAGCACAACTTGAAAAAGAGGGCTTCTGAGAGAGAAAATAAGATACTTCTAGCCTTCTAACCTAAGGGGTTAGCTGTTTTGTTAGTATATGGAATTATTTGCATCAATATAGAGTTGAAGGTGTTCAAACGATCGAACAGTGGCACTCATTTCACATGCCAGTAAGGTAATGCTCAAGATCCTGCAAGGTAGACTTCAGCAATTCATGGAGTGCAAATTGCCAGATGTACAAGCTGGGTTTAGAAAAGGCAGAGGAACTAGGGACCAAATTGCCAATATCCGCTGGATAATGGAAAAAGCCAGGGAGTTTCAGAAAAACATCCATTTCTGTTTTATTGACTATTCTAAAGCCTTTGACTGTGTGGACCATAACAAATTGTGGCAAGTTCTTAGTGGTATGGGGATACCAAGTCATCTTGTCTGCCTCCTGAGGAATCTGTATAACGACCAAGTAGCAACGATAAGAACAGGCCACAGAACAACGGACTGGTTTAAGATTGGGAAAGGAGTACGGCAGGGCTGTATACTCTCACCCTACCTATTCAACTTGTATGCAGAACACATCATGCGACGTGCTGGGCTTGAGGAATCCAAGGCTGGAGTTCAAATCTCTGGAAGAAACATTAACAATCTCAGATATGCAGATGATACCACTTTGATGGCTGAAAGCGAAGAGGAACTGAGGAGCCTTATGATGAAGGTGAAAGAAGAAAGTGCAAAAGCTGGCTTGCAGCTAAACCTCAAAAAAACCAAGATTATGGCAACCAGCTTGATTGATAACTGGCAAATAGAGGGAGAAAACGTAGAGGCAGTGAAAGACTTTGTATTTCTGGGTGCGAAGATTACTGCAGATGCTGACTGCAGTCAGGAAATCAGAAGACGTTTAATCCTTGGCAGAAGAGCAATGACAAATCTCAGTAAAATAGTTAAGAGCAGAGACATCACACTGACAACAAAGGCCCGCATAGTTAAAGCAATGGTGTTCCCCGTAGTAACATATGGCTGCGAGAGCTGGACCATAAGGAAGGCTGAGCGAAGGAAGATAGATGTTTTTGAACTGTGGTGTTGGAAGAAAATTCTGAGAGTGCCATGGAGTGCAAGAAGATCAAACCAGTCCATACTCCAGGCAATAAAGCCAGACTGCTCACTTGAGGGACTGATATTAAAGGCAAAGCTGAAATACTTTGGCCACATAATGAGAAGACAGGACACCCTGGAGAAGTTGCTGATGCTGGGGAGAATGGAAGGCAAAAGGAAGAGGGGCCGACCCAGGGCAAGATGGATGGATGATATTCTAGAGGTGACGGACTCGTCCCTGAGGGAGCTGGGGGTGTTGACGACCGACAGGAAGCTCTGGCGTGGGCTGGTCCATGAAGTCACGAAGAGTCGGAAGCGACTGAACGAATAAACAACATAATGCAGTATATGGAAACAGTTGAAGCAGGGATGATTTGCAAGGATAAAAAGGTATATAGTGAATGGTAAACTAGGTTTAGCAAAGTTTCCTTTTCATTTCCACCATTCATCCATCTATATATGCTCAGTAATGTTGACACTTTTTCTGGGTTCAGTATAACACTGTATACTCCAAAAGGGTATAAGAGTATGTGTGGAAGGAAGGAACACGGAATGAAGAAAATGCTCATGTTGCTTCCTCCCTCTTTTAAGGTGGTGCTGCTAGTACTCAAGGGAGGTAACTGCTGGCATTGGGGATCAAGCAGTATGGTAAGCATTTTGACAATACAGGAGTATGTACTTTTAGTTGGGGTTCTCCAGGCTTATCAAAATAGACATCAAGGTTTTTTTTGCAAAACTTCACCTTGCATCCTGGCAAGGCTTCTTTAGCATAATGGTTCAGAAATACAGATTGCCTTGCAGTATTTATAGTCTGTGCAGAACTGGAATTCTATGGGGTTTGGTGATTGGATGCTACTTGGGAAATATTGGTTGATTGATGGTTGGGAATGGAGTTGGCCTGTTGTGTATGGTTTGAATCAGGTGCCTGACTGGGTAGTGGATCATATCTATCTGGTAACCACTATCTAGTAGTGGATAATCTGGTGATATCTCCTTTGAGTGCCAGGCTTCCAGGAACTCTCTGGCTCTTCTATTTGGCAAAGACAAAGAGAAGACATGTCTGGGCAGAGAGGGCAAGCAATAATGGCAAGCAGCAAGAAGTGCAGGAGATAAATGACTGAGCAGAATATTGTCAAAGAGGCTGCGGAAGACTCCAGAAATGAGGCAAAGGTGGCAACGCAATGTGATGCCAAGGAAACAGGTAGGTGGTATCTGAGAAAGCAATGGGTGGACAGGGCTTGAAGAGCCAGAGATGGTGGTGGTGCCAATAGCTGCAGTTTTCTGTTCTCGCTATCCAGCAGAGCCAAGAGGCTCAACACAGAGGCATAAATGAGTACCTTAGCAGCACTGCCAGAAGCAGCAGGGCCAAGCCAGCAATGCTACCAGAAGTAACTCCACTCCCAGAAAACCAAGCAGACACCAAAGGCCACAGAACAAGAGGCTAGCAAACCAGATCAGCAGCAACAGCAGCATCTCCTGCATAGCCACCAGCAGCTTGTGGCAATGGCAGCCAAACCAAACCAATGCAGTTCTGGGAGCTGTGAGGAGACCCCACACATGTGGCTGCAACTTTAAAGAGGAGGGAATTGTACCTACTTCTGAAGAAAAGGAGTGTTAAGGGCTACTTAAAGCTATCAAAAAAGGTATAGAAAATACTCATAAAATTAAGAAAGTAAGCATGAGCGTGGGCTGATCCATGAAGTCACAAAGAGTCGGAAGCGACTGAACGAATAAACAACAAATAGCTTATGATATAAGCTATCATAAATGGTATAGAAAATATTCATAAAATTAAGAAATTAAGTAAAAATACTCATAAATTAAGAAAGTAAGTATGGGAATAGAAATCTAGGTTTAAGGAAAGAAATATAGGAACAATATTTTATTTGTTTTATTTTTATCCCGCCTTTCTTATTATTATAAAAACTCAAGGGAGTGAACATACCTAATACTCCTTCCTCCTCCTATTTTCCCCACAACAACAACCCTGTGAGGTGGGTTGGGCTGAGAAAGAGTGACTGGCCCAAGGTCACCCAGCCGGCTTTCATGCCTAAGGCAGGACTAGAACTCACAGCCTCTGGTTTCTAGGATTATGGAACTATGTAAGTGTGTACAAGAAATAGAACTATAGGAATAAACACTGATTTCTAAGGAGAAGAACAAACCTGACAATTCAGTTTTGTAAGAAAACATTTATCATGTACTTAAGTAATAACAGCCGTTCTTGGGGTCAAAATCTATCCTGTGTATCTGTGTAGTGTCATCCCCCAAAGAAACTGTGACAGCACGGTTGTAAATATACTTTCATTAACATGCTCAAATTTATCACCTATTTCATGCTTCTCTCTTTCAGTTTAGGCCACTATATTATTATACACTGTAAATTGTACACACGTTTCATTTGCACATGCCTGTTCAGAAATAAAGACAGACTGTATGGAACTAAATTAAATAACAAAAGACCAGTAATTCCCTTTTTTCACAATCTCCAAATCAGACACTATTTCTTAGAAGTAGGAATACTTATTGAGCATTAGCAAAATGTTTTCAAAAAGTAGTTAGGAAGTATATTACTCAAACAAGTAAAATTAAAGCATGTGTATATATTTCAGTAACCATTGGGCGTGCATATGTATATGTATATATATATGTATATACACACTGTATATATATATGTGCAAAGTTGCCAATATAATTACTGGGTTAAATTGGTTTAGACCAGCCCAAAAACATCCTTTGAAATAAAAGCATTTTCCAGATGTTGCAAAGCTTCAAGTCCATTCAGCTTCGTATCTGCCTCGAACGAATAGAAAAAGAACGTCCATTCAGAACAGTTATTGGAGACTCGAAAGATTCCACTTCTGCACCGCTCTGCACAGAATAAAGAAAGCTCGGCCTTCACGTCTAAAATGGAACTTTCCCTCATTTTTACAATTAGGCTTTTACTATGGAGATGCGAGGGACCTTCCATCAACAGCCCCTCAGAGGCAGAGCTGTTACGAGAAAAGTGCAACGCCCTGATTCTGCGTCTACGAAACAAAAGACTCTAAGAAAACTGAGAGAAGTTCCTCACGCGTGGTGATCTACCCTTTTCGTAGCTCTCTGTGTTCCTCCTCCCGCATGCGCAGGACTTGGCCTCTGGGGGGGGAATCCGCGTGGGATACGGGGCGTGGCTTCGTCCCTGGCGGGAGCAGCTGTTCACGGGTGCCGAGCACTTCCTTCGAGGGGAGGAAGGGAGACCGTGAAATGAGGGTGCGGGCCGGGCGGGAGCGCGGGCGCCATGGCATCGCTGTTCCCGGCTAAAGGCGTGAGGAGAACGGACAGAGGCGACGACTGCAGCTCCGGAGAAGAGGAGCGGGCCGCCGCTGCCGTGATGGTGGTGGGCGGGCTGGGGGAGTCTCCAGGCCCGGGTTCGGAGTCGGAGAGCCGCTCGTCCTCCCCGCTGAACCTGACGGAGCAGTTCGAGAGGGCGGCGCAGCGCGTCCCGACGCTGGTGGCTGCGGCCAGCAAGGAGCAGCTCCTCTACTTGTACGCGCGCTATAAGCAGGTGAGGCTGCCGCCTCGGGGTATGGAGGCGCGAACTGCCCTGGTTGGATCAGAGGAAGGGGCTGCCTGGTCGCGCACAGCGGCCTGCCAGGTGCTTCTGGGAAGCCTGCAAACCGGGGACGAGAGCAGTCTCTCCCCTTTTTGCCCCACTCAACTGCTACTAAAAGATACACTGCTTTTGAAGGTGGAGGTTCTATCTAACTCGTTGGGGGAGAGTTGTGTCTGTTGAATTGATCGCGACTTTGAGTGAGTCCCTGCAGTTTTCTTGGCAAGGTTTTTCGGAAGTGATTTGCCATTGCCTCCTTCGTAGGGCTGAGAGAGAGTGACTGGCCCAAAGTCACCCAATTGGCTTTATGTCCAAGGTAGAACTTGGAACTCACGATCTCCCGGTCTCTAGCTTGATGCCTTAACCACTACACTGGCTCTCACTAAGGTCTAAGGGGTGTTGATAACTTCTCCATCAATAGTACCAATAGCAGGCTGGCTCTACTGAGCCAGTGTTTGCTGTCTAAAACACAAAAACAAGTGGGAATATTTTGTTTCTTTGTGTCAAAGAAATATGGGGAGTCCAAGATTATGTTTGCAAAATGCCTGTGTCGGTGGTTAATTATGATTTACTCAACACCTCTTTGGCCTTGCACAAGTTAAGCTAATTTATGGTTCAGTGTATTGGGCAAGCAAAGCGTCTAGATCTGGGAAGGAGTTTGAACAGGAGGGGATGGGGAATTGGGTATGTATCTATTCACTTTCTGCATACCTAATTAATAACGAAGAGGCAAAAGAGAGTGAGACTAAGGTCAGGAAAGAGAGCCATCTGCCTCTCCTTAGGGAAAAAGAAATAACACGTGGCATTTTCAGAACCTTTACTGAACATAGCTGGAATACAGAACTTCTTAAAAGAGCAAAATCACATGCACAGGGTTGCAAGTAGTGTTCTAATGCCTTTGACAGTGGTTCAGCAGCAGGATAACTGATGTAGTGTAGTTTCCCTTAAAAGTAGCAGTTGCTTAATAGAAACACATTACAGTAATCTGTTGTATTCCTACCTGCTTCAGCAAATAGTTTAGCAACCACATTAACAAAAAGCCAGGCACATCTTGTTTGGCAACTGCATTGACAAACGACTGGGAACAACTGACTCATGAATTATTTATGACTCAGATATAGTTTTGCATCCTAAGAGTCTATGTACATCACTTGCTAAATCATGGCTTAATTGGCTAGATTAATAATATGTGAAGCTATGAACTATGGTTTATAAAGCACAATGGCTGAGTTAGCACACCACTTCAAATCACAACCGCTCCTCAGTTTTTAGTATATTGTGTGTACATAAGCTTGAAGTATCCAAGTTTGTTTAGAATCTATATAATTTGATGAAATCTTTCCTTTCTTGAAATCTGGAAGGCACTGTATTTTATCTATTAGCAACACACAATTCTCTTTCTCTCTCCCTCCCTCTCCACATGTTCAAAAGTAACTGGTAGCAAAGTTAATTCAAATTACAGTCCTTCATTGGAAATTCTGCTTATTTATAATCCCATATACAGTTGACCCAACCCTGTAGGCTTTTAAAAAGACAGTTAAGGCCTTACTGTTTTCCCCAGTGCTTGGGTCAGAATGAGTAGAGTTCCAAGTTGGTGAAGTAAATATATTTTAGCCTGGATCAACATGGAATTGTTTTATTTTGCCTTAGTGGTATGTATAATTTTTTGTATGCCATGCAGCGTCTCATTGTTTGAGTTGGCCAGCCATATAAATGTTCCAAACAAATAAATTATCAGAGACCAGAGAAGACTAGTTCTTATATATATGTTTATTTTTCAGAATTTCATTTCCAGTTGAAAGTGCAAAAAGATTTGCACTGTAGACTGAAAACTGAAATACTAAATCTTGGATAGGCCATTTCATCTTGAATAAATTATCGGTTGGTATTGCAATCATGAAATGTACATATTTGCCAATCTCAGAGGAGCATTCTAAACATACATGCCTTGCCGAGATAGACTCTGCCCATCTAGAGAGGACCACTTGATGGCCTCTCCTCTTTGTGAAGTTTATGGGATATAGACCAGGCAACAAACAATCTCATTGCCTTCTTTATAAGTTATCTTTTACTTATTTGGTTTCGTGCTGTATGTTTTATTGTACTGCTACCTGCTCAGAGTCTGTTAGTTGTCAAACACAGCTTGGTCCAAGGGTTGCCTCTTCAAAAGAGAACATGTTACTACTCCCTTCAGAGCAGACAGCATTACCCCCTCCCTCAAATAAGAATTAAGTATTTTCTGGAGACTGCTACTCCCACCCCATGTATTCACCTGAAGAATCCAGGATGGATGTATATCCAGGGTCTCGCCCACAGGTGACAAGCTTAAACTACAGAGAACCCTGTCTAGCTCCCGAGGTTCCACAACCTCAAAAGAAACACTGATTTCATCACCATGAACTCTATCCATTTGGCATAAAGCCCAGACTGGATATGAGCAACTTTATTTGACAGGAAACTCTCAAACTCCTGCAGGCACTACATTCTGCTCATTTTCCCAAAAAATGCCTGGGAAACCCTAAACAAGACTGCTGGGTTGGAAGTAATAAACATGGAGAATAGTGTCATCTTGCTGCTCTTACTGCCACTGTGCAGGCTCAAATATGAGTTCTTAGCAGAAACTCGGTCATATTTGCTTCTGATTTTTCACCATTGTTGAAAAATTCAACCCCAAGCTATAGTATCTGGTACAAAAGATTTAGCTGTTTTATGTCATGACACCTCTGTCTGGTGCCTAGTATTCAAGTGTATGAGGTTGCTATGCTATAAAAAGAAGAGTTCTAGAGGTAAGATTTAGCTTCCGCCCATGTGAAACTTCACACAGTCATTTTCAACTTGTAGCACGTACCCTGTGATGATTCTAGGCTGTGTAGAACACTTATCAGAATTCAGATGTTGTGACTAGATCTCTCTCATTATAACCTGTAGTGGAAAAATTCGCCTTATAGAAAACCAAAGCAATAGAAGAGGTCTACACTGGTTTTCTTTATTAAGCTAGGAAAAGAATACAATGATCACACGGTTCCCAGCAAACACATCTAAGACCCCTGACATTGTACTAACATGGATCTTATATAGATTACACCAGATTCGGATAGGCTAACTGGATAATTAGTTTACAATCATCTAAATAAGGAAATAGGGCAGGGGTTCCTAAACCTTTTACCATCACACCTCCCTTCAGTGTAATCTTAATGTACATACCTCCCCTAAAAATCCAAACACCAAAATGAACACTGGCAACAATACAATGAAACTTTATTTTTAATAAAGACATAAAAAATATAAAAGCAAATTTTGTGCCTTCACCACCATGTTACTCACTTGAAACTAATATTTTAGACTGCCCAGAGTTTCTCTTAGTGAGATGGGCAGTGATGAAATTGAATGAATGAATGAATGAATGGTGGGAAAGGTGGATTTACAGTATTGTAACAACGTATACCTAAAAGGGAGGACTCTGTCTGCACCTCCCCAAAGGAAGTACACCTCACAGTTTGGGAAACCCTGAACTAGGGGATGACACGAATTGTAGGTGGGGGTGCCTGCTTTCCAGGGGGAAGAGATCACAACATTGACAAATTTGTATGATGGATACCAAGTAAATTACTCTTCCTTGTTATTGCAACAGTGTGATTCTTACTTTCTAAATATAGGAAAGCCTGAATAAATTTATCATCTTCGCCCTTGAGTAAATCAGCATAGCTTGAGGACTTCCAGTCTACCTATCAAAGCTTCTTTAGATACAGAGAGGATGTTAAATAGTACAGTATATCGGTCTTGTCAGTGTTATGAAGATTGGTAAGGCAGTTTGACCTTGCTACACATGAGGTAAAAAGAATGCTGTGTTGCAAAGCAAGCAGTTCCATATGGGGTTGCCAACTATTGCAGCCTTCTGAGTTCAGACTTATTTGCTATAGCCTTTTACATTCTTCCAGTTTCGTTATATAATGCTTAACAGTTTAGAACTCTATGCATCTTTTGTGAGAGATTCATAAAGGGAACTTCAGTGTTCACAGGCAGTATTTCCATCAACATCATGCCCAGTTATGAATTTCCAGAGATTTGATCAGAGGCAGTGATGGGCTTTATGGACTTGATTTAATTTTTTTTTAAAAGCAATTCTTATGTTTTTAGGGCAAAAGAAAAACCTAAAGGATTTTTTTTTGTTGTTAGATAGGTCATGTCAACTAGCATAACAATATTTTATTGTTTTGCCCTTTAGCATGTACTTTAATATTGTCCCCTGTCCTATCTTTCCTTCAGGTCAAATGCGGTAGCTGCAACATTCCCAAACCTGGATTTTTTGATTTTGAAGGAAAGCAGAAATGGTATGTAAAAATAGTGAATGATTTCTAGATTCTGAGTTTCACCCAAATTCCTAAAAAACTAAATGCAAAATTGCTGTATATTCAAACTGTGCAGTTATTGAAAGGGTCTTAAGATCCATATGTGTTATTATATTTTCAATTCCAGTTTCTCATAGAAATGATCTGAATTCCCCATTTGATTAGCTTGTCTTATTTAAAACTTAAATTCAGTGAAGGCAGAAGTTGTCTCTCTTTTTAATTATATAATGGTCATGTGTGATAGCTGGCTTGTCCAAGAAGAATGGAACAGAGTTCTCAGAGTTTTGATTTGTGTACACAAAGGCAGATCATTTTCAGAACGATGGCTTGCATACTTAAAGACAGATTTCTGTAGGGGCCTACTGCCTCCCAGACACTCTTCTTTGCCTTCTGGACCCACCATTCCCCTTTCTCTCCATTATTTCTCTGTATTAAGACAGCCAGTTTGGGGTAGTGGTTAAGGTGCTGGCCTGGAAACCAGGAGACCGTGAGTTCAAGGCTTCCCTTAGGCATGAAAACTGGCTGGGTGACTTTGGGCCGGTCATCCTCTCTTAGCCCTCAGCCCAACCCACCTCACAGGGGGGTTGTTGTGGGGAAAATAGGAGGCAGGAGTATTACATGCGTTCACCGTTTGAATTGACCATATGTATATGTATTTACCTAGTCTACCAATTCTGTCAAAACCCTGGCTTAATGGGGTAGCATCTGAAGAGAGGAGGGTGATCTACCCTGGTTCTTTCTCAGAGACGAGATGTTAGGGATAAGAATGAGAACCGGGGTTGCCTTTTATGACCCAAGGCTTGGGTCAGATAATGGAACCAGCCCTTGTGATATCTTCAAATTCTGCAGTTCCAGTCTGATTGATCCACACAGCCTCCAGTGTCACCATTGTCAGTTGGAGGAACAGAAGGTTGAAGGGTTGAAAACTAGCAGATTGCAGGGTTGGGCTTCCTGGGAGAAATAGCCTCTTTGGGAACCAAAAACCATGATGACAACTAGCTGAGCTCAGACGGGGCTGGCTTCTGGGAACTCTAAAAGGCAGAGAATGAGGCAGTTACTGGAAATAACATTATTTGCCTTTTTTCCCCATCTATCTATCTATCTATCTATCTATCTATCTATCTATCTATCTATCTAATCTATCTTATCTATCTATCTATCTATCTATCTATCTATCTATCTCCCTTGCCAACCCAACAAATCTACTTCCACACATCTCCTGCACTGATGATACAATCTAGTATGGTAATGGAATATTTTCAACCCCAAAACCTAGCTCAGAAAATTCTAACACAAAATTCTTTATATTCCTATATGGGAACCTGTAAGTAAGAATGTTTTCCTGGATATATCACTATTCTAGTCTGACCCAGTATAATATCTTTTGGCTTTGGGCTCACAGACTGCCTTGAAAAACTCTTAAGCTCTCTCATTTACTGGCTTACTGGCTCACAATCTTGACTCTCCCTGAACCTTGATTTTTTAATGATATTTTATCTTACTAGATACGATTCTTTCTGCCCTGCCAGTCACTGAGAGTGGGCTTGCTCAAGATTCCTCTCCTGGTTGAATTGAAAGGAATATGGAGTAGGAGTCAGGTGTTTTCCATAATAGCCCCCAGTTTATGGAACATGTTGGACCCTCCCTAGTTATGTTTTGTAAGGCCCTTTATTTTAGCAGGCCTTTAGCCCTTAGGGTACATTGTTGGTGGCCAATTATATGAATATAGTTGGGTTTTTAATGTTTTTTATGCTGTGTACACTGTCCAGAGTCTTTTAGTTTAGGGCAATACCTAAATGCTGTAAAATAAATAAATAAGCAAGCAAGTGAGGTTGCTACTGACTAGTATCAGTAGCTCTTTCATGAAACTATGTTACAGTGTAGTTTGAGAGTTAATTGGGGAGGAGAACAAGTTACTTTTAGGAAAAATTCAAAATAGTTTTGATGGTCTGTGTAACTGACTCATTGTATTTATCAGAAGACAGGCTTAGATTGAAAGCATATAGCTATTCGGATCTGTCTAGATTTTATATGCATTTATGAGTTGGCTAATGTAGTGTATAAAACTGACCTATGGTAATAAATTGGAGATAGAAATTGATGTATGTTCTATTAAATAATGGTTCTTCAATTCCATCTATGTCTTAGGGAAGCTTGGAAAGCATTGGGTGAGACAAGTCTTGAGCAGGCAATGAGAGAGTACATTGATACTGTGAAAAAACTGGACCCTACTTGGAATCCACAGGTATGTCAAACAAGTTACCATTATAAATGTCAGTGATGAGGAACCTGTAGCCTCCAGAGGATTTTGGACTACAGCTCCTGATTTCTTACTGTTAGGCATGTTGGAGGGGCTAGAAGTCCAATGACATCTGAAAAGTCATAATTGTCCATCACTTATGTACATGAATATACATATGGGGGCTTCTTGGTTTTGTATGTCTATGAACATTGTGATATTTTAAAGAAGTGGGTTTTTAAAATATGTAATCTTAGGTTGTTATTGTTTCTTCAGAGTGTTATGCTTTACTAACACACATCAAAGCAGCTAGTTATTTGCCAGGCTGAATACAGCATATCGACAATATACTGTGGTTTATCAAGAACTCAATGGATGCCTTTTGTTACCTTTCAGGAATCAAAGCCAAAAGGGATCTCCACCTAGAAGGTTGCAATATATACATTTCTATTTGACAGACTAGCTTGAAAATTCTTGGCTTCAAACTCACTTGCTTAAGGCTAGCTAAAGAATTACAGCCTTGGAAGTTAGGCAGTTAAGAAGTGCAACATTAATTGGTTTTGATGAGTAATCAAAGATAGTGACTGAATTTTAAAAGTTTCCTTCATCAGCCGTATATGTTCAAGAAAATTTAGAGAATCTGAAAGCATTAATTTATTTGTATTTGTCTCTCAGTCTACTAGTGATCACTGTGCTAGGCATGATTAAGATCAGATCTCAGTTTTCTGCCTTTGTTGTACTTTATATTTTGGATCTTGATAATGGTTGGAAACACTGAGGTTCCTTCAGGTGCAGTGCTCAACCCCAGCTTTTCCCGTCCCTCCTGCTAGGATTGAGGAGGCCCTGGAGACATGCCTTCTGTGATTGCAGGGGGAAATGCTAACCTGAACTACCTTTAGGCAATATATTTCATATTGCCCAGTTTAGAATTTTCCAACAATTACAGCAATATTATATATGAAATTAATAATTTATATCCCTCTGTATGCACACTGAATACACAAAACCCTTCAAAACTTTTCCTGAAAAATTGACTTGAAGCACTCAACAGGTGCTACTTCTTTTTCATTCATCTCTCTTCATTTCTTACTGAAGGAATCAGAGCCTTTTGATTTGGAGGAAGCTTTGTCACAGACACAGGAAGACTCTTCCAAAAGGGGTGGGGGAAGCATGATTGTGCACAACTTCTTCCATCAGTGGGAGAAAAGCCCAGAATATTATTATAGAGCAGAAATTTCTGTGATCAGTAAAGCCCCTTTCCATCTGCCCAGAGAATTCTCCGCTTCCCCTGCCCTTGGAAAAGTAAATAATAGTAGAATAAGAAGAGTAGGGGTGAGCACATTTGACTTTGGGGAACTGCTTAAGATCATCTGTACCATTTTGTTGTAATTTGGGTGATATATTTGCAGACTAGTGTGTTCAAAGAACTTTGCTTAATTGATAAGCTAAATCTTACTATCTTATTGATTGGTAGTTCTTGCAAGCTAAACTTAATAAAGGTAAAGGTTTCCCTTGACATAAAGTCCAGTCGTGTCCAACTCTAGGGGGCGGTGCTCATCTCCGTTTCTAAGCCTTAGAGCCGGCGTTGTCCGTAGACACTTCCGGGTCATGTGGCCAGCATGACGACACGGAACGCTGTTACCTGCCCGCCGAAGCGGTACCTATTGATCTACTCACATTGGCATGTTTTCGAACTGCTAGGTGAGCAGGAGCTGGGACTAGCAACAGGAGCTCACCCCGCCGCGCGGTTTCGAACTGCCGACCTTCCGATCGACAGCTCAGCGGTTTAACCCGCAGCGCCACCGCGTCCCTGGCTAAACTTAATAGTTAGCCTAATATTCCTTCATAACATTTTTTGCAGTTACAGATGAAATAATTTGAAAACAATATATGTCTTAAGAGTTCTATTTCAGTGCTGACAACATTGAGTGTAGCTAAGGGGACTTGGTAACCAGAAGCTATCTTTTTAAATGATTTCTTATTCTGATTTTTCAACGCTCTTCATTATAGCTAGTGCTTCCAATTGCCACAAGAGGGAGCTCTGATTCTAATAGTGAACAAAAGTCAATTTAAACAGTAACGTGATGGCTTTTTCATAGCAAAGTATTCATTCAGGCTGCTGAAAGATTATACGGCCAACTAAATTGTATAAATGGAATATTACTTCCTTTCTTTTATTCATCTTTCTATTGAGGGCATAATTGCTCTTCTTAATCAGGCCAAAGATCTTTCTAGTCCAGTGTCTGATTTCCAAAGCAGCTACCATCTCCTGGAAGCTCATAAACAGGGTATGAAAATTGTAACCTTTTCTTATTTATCCTTGGATTTGGAATTAAAGCAAATATATATTGTTTCATTGCTCCTTTATATTCTTTTGTCTTAGTGCCTCGCTTTAGAGTTTTTAGAGACATTTATCTGGCAATTCCTGAAAATGTAAAGGCTCGTTCTCATTTCAGAAATTACACTGCCGAAGGTTTAGTTATACTTCTTTGTGGTGTCCTGTTGTAAATACTTATCCCAATTCCCCAGATTTCAAAAATCTGACATTGCTTTATGGATATATATTATATCTTCTTCACAGCATTTATATACTGCTTTCTATTTTAAAATATCTCGTAGTGATAGCTGTTCTGCACTTGATAGTTTTGTGGATAATTTTCTGTTTTTATGCATTTTTTTTAAGTGCCTCTAGTCTTAGAGAACAAATATGTGACATTCTGCCTGCATCTAAGGTGAGGAGAATACTGAAAGTAGCCATTGTGGTCCTAAAAAAAAGCAGGCTTGAAAAATAATAAAGTGGTCATCAAAACGTACCTACTTCAGGCATGAAATAGGTCTAGGATATATATTTGTTCTTGAAAAATATTTCCTTTATAAAATACCCTCCAGAGGGCAGTACTAACCAGCCAGCTGTTGGAAAGAATGAAGATCTAATGTCTCTTGCTGTTGAAATATTTTACATTTGACAGATAAATCATTTCATAATTTGCTTGCACTTCAGGTATGATACAGAAGAAAAGCAGTTTCTTTATCATCTGCATGACTTTTGTTATGATTAACACTGAGAACCTGTGTTGCATTTTATAGCAGTGTAACTGCGAAACATGTTCACGGAACACAGGGGTTCTCAAACATTTTGGTCTCAGGACCCATTTACATTCTTAAAAATGATTGAGGGCCCCCAAAAGCTGTGGCTTATATGGGTTATATCTATCAATATTTAATGTATTAGAAATTAAAACTAAGAAACTTTAAAATATTTATTTGACTCCATAGACCTTCTGAAAGGGTCTCAAGGACCCCCACACTTAAAGAACCATTGATGTAGCAAATAGAATGGACTCAATTTATTTAGTGGCTCACAGTGTTTCCCAACTAAATCCCTAGATCCAAGATAACATAATAGTCTGCATTTCAACATCTCTGCTGCTTCAGAAAAGCCTTAAAAGTAGTTTCACTAGCACAAATTATATTGTTGTCATGGAGTTAGCAGTTCCTTCCCTTTACAAAGGAAAGAATTTCTCATTAGTTCTATCCTTTAAAGCCTTTGAAAAATAATATAATAAACCATAATCAACCTAGTTTAGCCAAATTGAAAATTATGGATGATATTCCAGTTTCCCCCAAATATTGAATTATTGTCCTCAAAATTATCCTGTTGAATTAAAAGTGTTTGTTAAACATTTACAACATAACATTTTATAGAGATCTTATCTCTATATTCTTGGTATAAAATATGAGAAGTCAGATGAACTGCAGAATCTCTAAACTGAGAACTTAACATTAATGAGAAACCACTGTAAGCAAAATCAGACCTCAGATCTCTCGTTACCTTGATTATGCAAACTAAAAAGATGATGCATTATTAACTTGCCCAATTAGCAGTCAGGAAAACATATGATTAGATTTTACTGTAAATTGAGAAAAGTTCAAAGGAAAAATAAATCAGGCCTTGACCTAATTTATCTGTGGCATTATATCCTTGCTTTCCATTTTCATTTTGCCAGCATAAGAAAGACAGTATTAATTATATATGTTTTGTAAAGGAAAGAGATTCTTTCACAAATCATTAAAGTTTTCAGTGTGTGCATTTCCATTGTGGTATGAAAGATTACTTATATACGTTAAAATAAACTTTGCATAGTTATATTCATGGAGTATAATTTTCTGTTTCTCCAAACAATGATTTAAGATTTTACTCTGTTGTTTATTTATTTATTTATTTCATTTTTATCCCGCTTTTATTATTTTTATAAATAACTATACTCTTAAAATTGTAATGCAGTATACGTTCGTGCATATTTTAGTTTTCTGATCCTTTTGTACTCTTAAATGCTTATCAGTCAAAAGCCTAAATGTATTCATATTTATACTCAACTATATAAATTATATGAAGGCAAGTTTTTTATTTAAAACATGCTGTATTAACATTATAAAACCACTTACACTATTGTTTCTTTGATATTACACTGTACAGATTAGTTCTTTTTAATTACTAAAATAATAAGAATCACTATCAAATATGTGGAACTATATTTGAAAGGAAATTTATTAAAAATTGAACAGAATGCTTCATATTGTCATTTTAGCTTTAGAAGGATTTGCTTCTGTGAGTACACTAAGCAAGGATAGGAAATATTTTAATGCCTAATGGGACAGATACAGTTTCTTCATCGAAAAGCACTGTTGAAACAACATGGAAAGATTCTAAGGCTGTACTGGTTTCCCAGTTAGCTGTTCTTTTCTCTTGTATAAATTATCAGGTAATGTATAACAGCTTGTATTTGGACAGAATTGCATTAAAATGTTGCTGTTGCATATCTCTGTTTTCATATCTGTCATGAATAGCAGTTAGTAAATTGCTATTAGGACAGGTTGAAATGGCCCTTGACAAAGTATTTGATTATTACTTGACATGATCTGCTGTGAAAAGCATCTGAGAGGATTGTTGATGATACCTGAACATGCCTTTCCCCAAATTACAGAGCAGACGTATGTATCTTGAGTTAAGCATGTGTTGCCTTCAAGCAGAAGGGTATAGAACGGAACTGTTCACGTTGTTGCATTCAATTTTTAAATGAGTATCTACTCTTAAACTGGAACTTATTCAAATATAATTCATGCTTTAATCCTAGCATTTAGAGCAGTTTACAAAGATACTCAAAATTTTACATTAAAAAGGATGGCAATTTTTAATATAATTTGTTCTAAGAGAATGAGAGAAAACCACCTGATTTCCAGTTTAACTCTTTGCTTCAGTTTAAATTATTAGCTGGTGATAATATTTCATTAAGAAGCACCTTAAGACAGACACTCCTTTGTGTTGGATAAGCAGGTAAATTTGCTTAACCCTGTTGATAGGAAAGCAAAAGTTTTGTGCAGAATAATACCCTCTGTATATGCTGAAAGTTGGTACTCAAGATAACAATGCCCATTTGTGAAATGTTCTATATCCATATTGTGGGGTGCCCTACATATTTATTATACAAGGTGGCTAAAATATAAGTTTTGTAAGAGATCCTATTCAAGGAATAGCTTTCATACAGATGATAAATCATTAAACTGACTGATAGTGGTTACAAGTTTAAATTGTCAGTGTTGCCTGAATGGGCTTTTTTGGGGCAGGAGGAACCAAGCAACTACTTCTTTTAAACCTAATCTGAATTATATTAATTGCCATTTTAATCTGAAGATATTAATTGCCTTGTGAATAGCTCATAGTCTGGTAAATAAAATGGTGTCATATATCATGTGCTGTAAACATTGGCAAGGCTTTTGGTGCCTATAAGACCACCTGTCTTTCCTTCCTTCCTTCCTACTTTGGTATGTGGCATTTTTCTTCTATTGCAGTTAAAAAATCTGAAGATCCTGTAAATATGAATAGTACTGTATAACAATTTCTGCTTTTGAAATTCACTCAAACCATAGGTTCTAGTTAATGAGAAAAGTTAAATGGTTTTATTTAAAAAATACTGCAAGTGTGGTTTGATTTTTGTTGTTTTTGTAAGCTATTTGTTTTTTCTTTGAATTTATGTCTCTTTAAATTTATTGCCTCTGCTTTATTTATGACATAATCATTTTGATTTTAGCAATGGATTGAAATATAGTACTGTCACATTAGCTCCTGGAATTTGAAAGTGACATGAAATAATTTAAAAAATGCATGCAGCATAGGACTTTTCTGGAAGTTCATGTTTTCTTCTCATTCAGTTACCAGACCTCAATATTTTTTCCCTTGAATTTCTTTTCACATTACAAGATTTTTTAAAATTATTATTATACAGCAAGAAATTCAGCTTTGAAGCTTAAAAGAACCCAACTAACGTTATTTTCAGTCTGTGCTATGAATTTGTTTGAAAGTCGTGTTCAGAAAATGCTGTATCACCGTTTGAATTGACCTTTTTCAGGGAATGCCCTCTTAAATGGAGATATGCAGTGCCTTTTCCTCTAGTGCTGAGCTAGCAAAACCATGAACTATGGTTTGTCATGTAAGAAGACAAACAACGATTTGTTATGTAACTGTTAATAGACTATGTGATACTTCAGTAGACAAAAGAATTCATCTTGTACCTATTTGAAACGGTACAGCAGTCGTTTTTGAGACATTGTAAAGACTAATTCAATCTGGACATTCCATACATCAAATTATAAGTCAGGGTTGTAGGCCTGAATTAGCTTCTTGGATAGACTTGTATGGTACAGCAGTTTGGGATCACTTTTTTTTATCACAACATCTAATTTTTGTAGGTTGACTTCTTTTATCTGTCAAAAATAGACTCTACTTATGTAATTGATGATGCAGCTATCTTCCTTGCCTTCCTTTTGGTTATACTGTAGTATGATTATCTTGGTTCATTATTTTTTAAGAACTGTGAAAGATTGCCTGAAAGCAACTAAAAAATTTCTCAAGATCATGTTTGAGGTGGCATCCACCCATGTCTTATTTGCCACTGCATTTATAATTAATATGTAATGGATGGCTGCTTTAACACTGTGAAACTATTGCAGTCAAAGACTGAAGCTGTGGCTCACCTACTATATATGATGCAAGATGATATGAATAATCTTCATGAATGATTTTAAAATACCAGGATAACTTTAAACACATTTTTAGACAAAATGGTAACTCATAGAATCACATGGAGAAGGAATAGCTTTATGATGCAAGTTGGGTTGTTTATTTGAAGTAGTAGATCCAAGAGGGGAGTAGTCTGGAGCCCAACTGACTGGGCCAAAAACAAATTGGGTGCCTGTTTGTTGGCATATGCTCTCTAGTTGCTGACATCTTGCTCTGTCATCTGGATGAAAGTGTGGGGGCTCCTGCAGAGCTGGCTGCCATCATATTTTAATCTAAGCAGAGAAAGCCAGATGGACGTGTGTCTGCCCAGCTGTGTTCTAATGCTTGCAGGAATATTGTTTGCAATGCTGTCGCTATGTCGGGACCGGATCAAGAAACAACGCTGAATGAGTGCATTCCAACTCTAGTTCTTTATTGTTCTCGCCGAATAGACAGAAAACTTGCCAGACTAAAGCTATCCTAACTAACCTACGGGGAAATAGCCCAGGAGAGTCTAGGGCAGGGCTACCCTGACTCTCTTTGAGCCCCTGGTAAGGCTTTCCAACTCCAAGTCCTCTTATCAGCTTGGAATGCATTTACTCCTTCCTGGGAATCAGCGGCAGCCCCGAATTCCTCATAACTTGTGGAATTCCACCACAAGCTATGAGGAACAGGATCCTGTCTCATTTTCTCCTTCAGCTATGCTTCCGTGCTGCCCTAAAGCATAACCCCTGAAGTTCCATTGATAATTAACACCAGTTGATTTTCTTTTTTCATCTATTCCTACTTGTTGATACCCACCTTGCCTTCTCCTTATAAATGGACAGATTATGGAAAAAGGAACAGAACACAGCTTTTACTGGCAGTCAGCTAAAACAAAAAGTTGGTGGAGATTTTTTCTTTTTGCAGACATCTAAACTAAGAATAGATAAAGATACTGCAGTAGAAATGGCTACTGCCTCCCTCTCCTACTGTGCTTCTAATTACCATAATCCTGTTGGTAGCAGCTAAGAAGCTAAACAGAATAGGGAATACTGTAGTTAAGGTTCTTAAAAGCAGCCACTGCTCATAGTAGTTCAGCTGCCCATTCAAAATACGTGTGTGAGTACATGCACCCATGTATATTTACATATTGTATTAAACAGCTCTTGTCATGTCTGAGAGACCAGGATTCTTGGGAAACCCATGATCTTTGGCCTTAGAGGAAGATGACAAAGGGCTTGGCCTATGAATTTTTTTTTCTCACCGGTAGGTCTTACTTTTTGCTCCCATAAAATAATTAGTGTTATTAAAATACATGTTGGTGTTTTAAATTGAATGCCTGTGGGCTTGGGCAGAGACTCCTTCCTCCAAGGATTTGTAAGAATACAAGGGCAGATTCCTTCACAGATTGACATGAGCTATTTAATTAAAATAAGTGTAAATAGAGAATTTCTCCTGAAGATACATGAATCTATTTTATGTTTATGCAAATATGAAGAAGCTTCTGTGACTGTTTTTGTTAAGCAATACAGAAGATGCAATTCCGGCTTATGAAGTAAAATTCTGTTAATACTAAAAGTAATCCCTGAAAGAGAAAAGGAGCATCTGTTTATGAGCAGAGTATATTTGCTGGAACTAAGCACAACTGTCAGGGGAACTGGCAAGAACTACGCTGAGCCAGAGTTGCAATCTAGTTTCTTTATTGTTCCCACCATATACAGATTCTTGCCAGACTAAAGGTACCCTAACTGATCTAAGGGAAAAATACTCCTGGAACTCTAAGGCGGGGCCAGCCTAACTTTGTCGGCCTCTCAATGCTGTGAGAACGTTTATCTCCCTGGAATGTTCTCTCTCCTCCCTGAGCTCCAAGATCCATCACAACAACCCACTTGATTGCAATATCTAGGTTTATGGGGAAAGTCCTGAAGCCTCAGAGTGGTGAGATGGAATAATTCAACCCTTATCCCAGCAGCTGTCCAAGGGAAGAAATACGGTTGATAATGAAAGGGTGGGAAAATTATTACTACCAGGAAATAGAGATGCTTGTTGAATTTTCTGCTTCAGATCCGACTAACATGACTGGCCTTTGGTTCTAATATTTTGACTTGAAGAAAGGGATTTCTCTTTGTTTTCCTAACTCAGGCCACACATTTCTTGCCCAGCCCTGACATGTATGAACAATTATCATAATTATTGCATTTGGAAGACAAACGTTACCAGAATTTATGGTTAATCACAAATACAAGCAAGTCTCCACTTGCCAGCCCTTTGAGGTACTATAGTCCAGACAGGAAACCAAAACCAGGAGTGCTAACACTACTTTTCTTGGAAGGTTACAGTAACAGAACCTTGCAAGTCTGAAAGCACTTCCCTCCTCCCCGCCTTTGCTTTCCAGAGAACTAGGGTGGGTCCCTTCTGAGATGCTTTCTCCACCCCCATCCCTCCTTTGGACTCAGATTTTGTTTATTGGACCATTATCTAGGCTGCAGCTCTTCCTCCTGCTCCCAAGGTTATTCTCACATCCCATTACACCACTAGCCCTTGAAGGATTCATGGCAGCTTAGTACATTGTCTGCTAATGACTTTTGTTCTTTACTGTTACAGAAGTAAATCCAAAATAGTGAGTGATATAATCATTCACTTTTTAGTGACTAATCAAGTTTACATCATTTCTGAACTTCTGTGTAACGATAATTATGTAGACTGAGAGTGTGGATCTAAGTATGATGGTAACAATGAATGTCAACTTCCCACAGAAGTGACCACACATGGCTCGGGTGAGATATGTGGAACAGTAACAAATTAGGGAGATGTGGAGGCTGCTTGAACTCTCTAGAAGTAACATAATGGGGATTCAGATTGGGACTGTGATGGGCAGAGGGAGGTATGGTGGGGCAATTACAGGAGAAGAAGGTTCCATATCTTTGATCTTCTAAATCAGCTGATCTGTCCTGGGCCAATTTGGCTGAATTGTCAGGAACTGATCTTCAACAGCTGTTGGTAAATGCCTGGACAATATGCACTAGGATTGCTCCTATCCGTAGTATGGACACAGGTGAGAATGCAGACGTGATGATGTGTATTACTGTATCAGACTTAGTGGTGATAGAGATGTAACCTTGTCAGAAATCTGCCCAGCTGTGTCTCAGGTCTTATAGCAGCCTGATGCCAAGGTCAGGGAGGAAGGATTATGGTAAATGTGTGGGAGATTCTTACAGTGATGTGGGGACTGCCTTGGGGGTGACTGGATGTGAGTGCTTGTGCATGGAATTTTGTTGCTGATGCAAGCTAGGACCCCATTTGGTGTACCAACTCCCTAGATGATCAGCAGTGCCCCTCCACAAGCTGCTGGATCTCATCTCAGGTTTTCATTGCCATGCTTACTGCATCCACAGATTCTCACCTGGCAGCCCTGTTCAAAATTACCCTCACCCTTTTAAGGGAAGATGGGTGCAACATACCTGCAGGCAAATTGGATGGATTTGTAATTTCTTGGTGGATATACCCACTCTGGTTTGGATACCAGTTGGGTAGACTCAGTGGTTATGGTCTTGTGATGTAAACTGGGATTCTTGAGCTTCAGGCAGCTTTGTAGGTGTGAGCAGCTGTATCCAAGAGGTAATTGTTTCTTTGAGGGAGGAGATAATGCTACTTAATTTGGAGGAGGTGGTAATGTGCTGTTTCTTGAATAAGCCATCCTTGGGCCCAGCAGAGTTTTGCCAACTTTTGCCAAGTTTTCAACCATCTGTTTCTAGGAAACATTAATGAGAAGGTAGAGGAGAATCAACTGAAGAGGATCATAGAGCAAGTGGATTATTTGGATCCTTGTCAGTTAGGATTCAAGCCTGGTCATGAAGCACAAATGGCATTGGTGGCTTTTGTGGATGACCGTGGTCAGCTTCTTAATCAGTGAAATACACCTCTCTTGGTTTTGTTAATGCAGTGGGTCTTCTTGTAATTGTTTGTTTGTGAGTTGATGAATCTAATTTGGGACCCTCAACACACCCTGACATACATTTTGCATATAGTTATAATATAATTGATGCACAGACATACCTGTCCATATCTACAGAAACATAAAAATGAAAAAAAAAAAGATGGTTTGAGTTCAGTAACTTGCTTTCTTTATTTGAGGGAACAGACTCCATCATGCGGTTTCTAGCATTCTTCTCCTATGTTACTGCCTAGCTAACCATCCTAGAACAAGAGTTTAGTTCTCCTTTTGTTTGTTTGTTTGTATGCTTGTCAGGGTGGCAGCAGTTACTTGAATCATTTCCGTGTCATGTACCTTCAGACCAACAATTCCTTTCTATAACCATATAGCAGGTTTATCACCTGAATCAATTTCCTTTCCCAATGCAGCCTAAGTATATTGTGAGCTTAATTATACACACCATATCTGTGTTCAGGGATCCTGCTGCCGAGTTGTTGGGGTGTGAATTTGTATATGTTACATTAAGTCAGAAAGATAAACTAGGGTTTCAGAGTTGTTGCCAAATGGACAGGGGTGTTTTTTTTTTTCTGCCTTTGAGTTAATGTGACTCCTGGTAACTGGCTGGACTAGTCCCTGCAGTTTTCTTGGCAAGATTTTTGGAAGTGGCTTGCCGCTGCCTTCTTCCTAGGGCAGAGAGAGAATACCTGGCCTAAGGTCACCCAGCTGGCTTTGGCCTAAGACAGGACTAGAATTCACAGTCTCCCAGTTCATAGCCTGATGCCTTAACCGCATTATAAATGTAAATTAATAAACTCCTGTTGGTATATCAGTCACCCTGCTGCCCAGCAGAATCCCTATTTGACCTAAACGTGACCTAGTCTTTGGACTGGTGTTGGAATGCCCTCCACTGTTGGTGTTCGGTGAGTATAGCCCTCACACTCAGGAGTTTCTGGCCTCCATGATGACCATGGTCTTGTTCCAATTAAGTCTGGCCCTTACACACGTAGGCAGACACATTTTAGATTTTATCTTTGCCTTGGAGCAGTTGTGCAGTGATCTGGATACAGAGAAATTACATATAGTCCTCTGCCATGGTCAGATCACTTCCTGGCCTGGGTGAGATTGACACTTATGAGCTCTGTGGGAAGAACTTAACAATTAAGATGGTCTGCCCAAGGTACATAATGAATCCAGACAGTTTCTGGTGGGGCATGTGAAGGTTATCAGCAATTCTATGAGCAGTTGTACTGAGTGCTTGGTTGCACTGTGTAATCAAGAAGTGACTTGGGCATTTGATGAAATTGCTCCCAAGCAGCCTCTCTCTGTGTGCTGATCTCAGATGGCACTTTGGTTTACAGTGGAACTTCTGGAGATGAAATGACAGAAGCGAGACCTAGAATGCTGATGGAGAAAGGTGAGAAGTGAACCTTAGAGAGCACAAGTATAAACTTAAGTTCATAACTATATCATGGTTATAAGAGAGGCAAAATGACTTTACTTATTACCTTGCTTATTGTGTTGTGGGGGAGCTGTTGGCATATCTTTTTATGGTCCTATAATACTATCCTGTGGCCTAAAGTAAATGGAAATATGTATTGATAGGCCTAATGTAAAGAAAACAAGAGTTTCAAGAAAAAATCCCATTACTATAGGGCACTGTGGGATTCTAGAGCGTGCATGCCAATTGTTTTTCCGCCAATTGTTTCAATAGGAATAGTTGCCTTACTATTAATTAGAACCACAGTAAAGAAACATAGCTTTATCTCATGGCATAGATTACATTTTATGTAAAATGAACCAACATTTTGAATCAATAGATGACTTTCCATTTTTAAAAAATATTTCAAGTTGAAATTCATCACCCATCACTTTTGTAGTTGTTCATGAAGCCCTAAAGTATTGTTGAGAATAAAATATTAAAGCAGCAAGTTTTTGACATATGAAATGATCTTTGTGACTGAATTATAATTGTTTTTTTCATTAGAATCACAGAAAGGAATATAATAAGCAGAACATTTTTTTGAACTTGTTTAGATGCAAACTGACATCATGTTCTGAAAAATGTCAAGATACATTTAAATGAAGACAGATTTTATGAAGAACACTTAATAGTGTCTGGAGAGTATAATATTTCAGGCATTCAGAATATGCTGGTATGAAGCTCAGCTAAAGGCAGAAAACATTTTATTTGCTGTCATTACATGGCTCATTTGCTATTCTGTCAAAGACACACCCTGTATTGTTATGCCCTGTGCTTTCTAATGTTAAAGACAGAAGTTTTGGGACCACCTGATTTCAGAGGTGCAGCTTCCTCTCTTCCTTCAACATTCCTAGCATTGGTTTTAACTAGTAAACAAGAGGTGACAACAATTACCTTACACATAATTAACCAATTTCGGGTCTGAAGTGTAATTGTGACTGTCAAACACAATTAGTGATCAGCTCAGTTTGCTTCATGGGGAGGGACTAGGGTCCAACCAGAGGTAGAAAAAAAGGCAACATTTTTCTGAAACATTTTTTAAATGAAAGAGTTTTCCTGTAAGTCTATACTATATGTGTATTTACATTCAGTAAACTTTCTACAAGGACTCTTCTGCTGTTTGTTATCAGAATTGTAATAATATGCATGGAGCTCCAAAATAAAACCAACAGTAGCTTTGAAAGAGGGACAGGTAGTGGGAAGGATCTGAATTGTTACAAAGACAGCTAGAGGGAGAACCAATTTTGGGCAGTGCAGTTTGTACCAACTGCCCTTTAAGACAACTATTATTTGTAATTAATGTGAAAATGCTTTGTTGGGAGAATTATTTACTTTGGATGTTTGGGGTGTTTTACCCAGCTTCTGCTCATCTTGTATCAAAGTACCCACTTTGTATTGTGGCCTTCCACCACAACCCGTAGCTGAAAATTCAGGTGGCTCCCACCCTTATGACATTTAGGGAACTGTTGAAAACCTGGTTGTTCTCCCAAGCCTTGGGATAGGGTGGGTGTGAAGCCCCTTTTAGTTATGCTAAGTTACATTTGCCTGTGGCTGTTGTGTATTGTTCTTTCAATTGGCCAGGTTCTTTTTTTCCCCTTATGTTTATGTATATTGTTTTTGTTTTTATCTGGAAGCTATCCAGTCCTTGAGCAGTTGGGTGGCCACAAAATTGAATAAAACAAGAAAGAAAGAAAAATGCAAAATGTGGCTCTTGGTTGCTGAAAGGTTATCCCTGATTCAGAACATTCCTATACCACGTAGTTCTATATGGAAGTATATCTAAGGTATATCTTAAACCTTTAAGTTAATTACTTAGAATTTCACCTCAACAGATTCCAATTTATTAGCAATAAATAATAGTTGTGTTCTCATTACATTTTGTAAATAGAAATATTTGCTATTAGACTACTAGAATCAGGCAAAAATTACTTATAACCCTGTAACATTTTTATAATCCATTTTTAGCCTTGCCAAACTCTGATAGTTATATGACTGGCTGAATATTAATTGTAGGGTTATTGAGCTGGGAATGTAATATTTGAGCAATAGTGGATATAGATATTTATACCTTTTTTTTTACCATATAAATAATTATATCTCATGGGAGCTATTTGTATATGTGCAAAGAGCTTGTTGAATTCCCAGTATACTTAAAAGAAACAATTTGGTTTTGTGCTGGGATCAGGTTATAGCAAGACTTCAGGACAGCAATTAATTAGGAGAAACAGCAATGCTTGGATGTTCCCTTTTTGTTCATAGAGGATCTTGAATACCTTTGCTCATCTTGGAGTATCCTTGTGATCTTACAGTTGTGCTCATGAGTTTACAGAATTTGTAAGAATTTGTAAGAATTGCAGAATTTGTAAGATGTGGACCATTCTGTAAGCAAACATGAGTGATCACGCAAAGGCCATTTTTAAATTTGTAATGTGTTTCAAATTAAACTTTTAGGCATCACAGAATAGCACAATCACTAAATCACAAGCAGTAAAGGAAATAATAAAATGGTTCTGTTCAAAGGTTTGCTACCCTTAATTCTTAATATTGTATATTTCCCCTTTAGCATCAGTGATGGCTTGCAGTCTTTTGTGAGAGTTGTGAATGAGGCCCTTTATTTTCTCACATACCCTTGAGAAAATTTTTGCCCTTGCCACACAAATAACCATGTGTTATAATCAGTCTTGGCCAAAAGACCAGTTAAAGATCTGTAGCAATGTACAATTTTTCTTTTGAGGAAGCTTGTATGCTATTATTGTTTATTAAGTATATGGGCTTCCTAAGCAGTTTCTATAAACCCCACCCCAGAATGTAGATTAAAACATGTAATTAAAACATCAACAGGTTGAGGTAATCTAACTGAAGACTAAGATCCTGTCTGGCTGTTTTCAGGTGAACCTTTTAATGTGTGTTATCAGTTGTTCATTATGACAATTTCATTAGGCAACCAGTTGACAGGATAGCCCCGTTTTTAATCTTAATTTGACTTTTTAAAAAAAGCAATGCTTTTGAGGACAAAGAACCAAATCAGAAATACATTTCTCAAAGTGTAGATTTTGTTTCTGTGGATGTGTGGAGGCGGGGTGACCAGATTGCTCCAGTACACATGGGGTTTTTAATTTGTACTAAAATTCCAAGATTTCAAAATTCTATAGATCTGTCATTTTTAAATTCATTCCTCACTTCTTTCCATTGATCTCTTAATCTGTCCCAGAGGAGAAGGAATGTGGGCAATTTACTGAAAGCATACCTTTTTTTTTTTTTTTGCACTTTTTAATCTACCTAAAAATATGCCTATGTAGCAACACTGATTTTGAGAGTGGAAAGAAGTACACAGAGCAATTGCCAATCTTCTGGCAGAAAATATCTGAACCATGGATAATTTCTTTATACATTAATCAAATTTAAGATTGCTTTATGAATAACAACTTTTCTTATTCAACATCCTAGGAATAACTATATCATGCTGTTATGAAATTTCAGAATATTCGCTTAATTTTTTCAGTTGCATATGCAGGTATAGAAAACGTCTGCATCTATTCTTGTAACTACTGTTGTATTTGGAGGAATCAATTGGAAGAGGTTGGAAGGAAAGGGAGATTTGAGTGAAAAAAACTTGTACATGCTGTCATGAACTGCCCACTGATGTGGATGGAATATGATACATTTATTCCAATACACTTTAAAAAATTAGAATTTATTATAATAATTCTGCAGAGAACAAAAACCTGGAATTCAATAATATAATATGCAAGGTAGTTTGTATCTGGACAGAGATGCCGTAGAAGACAGGATTCAATTTTGTTAGTGAGCTTTCTTTTTTATATAATTTTTGCATAATTCAGTTGTCCTCTTCAGGTATTTTATTGTTCAACCATGATTGGATTTTAATTCTGTAAGAGCTTATAATTGTATTTGAGTTACTGTCTTTTTAAAAGAAGATGGAGCTAAAATTGTTGTGAAGGCATTGGACAGTGTATTTAATGTGTCTGTCATTATATTTTAACCTCTCATTTGGGATACATGACACCTCTTTTATGCCTGGCTACAATTTAGAAGTACATCTCTTGACATTGTGTATAAAGAAATAAGTGGGATAGAGGCAAGACTGAATTAATGATGTTAGCAAATGGTATTCCCTGCATTTCCATTCCATTTGGAATACAGCTTTCAAACTTGTAGACCTTTGGAGTACCATTGCCAGTGACAGCTAGTCAAGATCTGATTGTACCGTGAGTCAAGCTATGCTTTTTATTGAAAAATACAGCATATTGAGGCAGGAATAGTAACACTGGGCTGTCCCTTTGAGTGAACCAATGAGGGTTCACTGCCCAATGCCTGATCATTGTTATTACCTCAGTCTCTTCCAAGAGTGCAGACATAGGATTTATCAGATCTTTTGAATTTATTTGGAATCTATCTGTCATGTAATATTTCAGATGCATCTTTACACAGGGGATATGGACACATAGCTAGCTGTTCAGTGTATTAACGTACATTCCAGGGTTGGGACACCATAGGTAAGAGGACTTTCCAATCCAAAGAATGTTGAATAGAAAGCTTAATCTCATTAAAAGGTACATTTGCAAAATATTTACCCCATTTTTAAGGGCCACGGCTTCCATATACCAAGTGAGTCCAGGCTATTCCTAGGCAGAGTTTGGGTCTAAAAACTGGGAACCTTTATGTTTTTACGTGAGAACGTATTGATCAGAGCAGCTACTTATTGGAGTTCACACATCTATATACAGTTGGAACTGTCTGACTTGGTATAAAACAGCTTTGATCTAGATTTCATAGTTGCCACTTAATTTCACTTTAATAAGTGAACAAGCTTTCTGGCAGACATGCAGCAGTCCAACTTCTTGCTTTGATACATCGCTATGCTTTCCTTATTGCCCGTTAATAAAATGACAATAACAATTAGAAAAAGGGAGAAAAAACCATTAGAAGAGACAGAGGCAACCAAAAATAGTAACAGAGCTGAGATAAACATCCACAAAAATACTGACAAATTCAGTATTTTTAAACATATTTGTTTCAGTATTTAACAAAAGGATCTTCATTTTTTATCAGTAGATACAAATTTGTAGAATAACTTGAAACGTTCTGAGCTCAAAATAGCTAAACGTGTATGTTCAAAGTATTTTGCTTTAAGCTCAAAAAATTGGCTATTTTGAGCTGTGTTATTTCAAATGTTCTGGGCTGTTTCAAGCACTGTATCTGGAGTTTTGTTTCGTGTGTGTGTGTGTGTGTTTTCCCTAGCTTACAGTACAGCAGCAAGAAATATCTCCCTGCTTCTATTGACTTAAACTAGATGGAACAACGTGAGTGGTAGGGTATACTTACTCAAGCACATAGCACAGGGCTGAAGGACTGTTGCGGATTTTATTGAATTGCTGGAGAAAGAACACTTCAGCAAAGGATCGTTACCTTGTCGTGGTGCTGGAGCTTGAGCACCTCAATGATGCCATGAGCTAAACCATGAAGGGCCACCCAAGACGGGAAGGTCATGACAGAGAGGTCAGACTAAATGCGATCCCTGGGGAAGGTAATGGCAACCCACCCCAGTATTCTTGCCATGAAAACTAAATGGATCAGTACAACCAGAGATATGTCGGTATACCATCGGAAGATGAGACCCCCAGGTCGGAAGATGGTCAAAATGCTACTGGGGAGGAACAGAGGATGAGCTCAACTAGCCCCAGACGTGATGACGCAGCTAGCTCAAAGCCGAAAGGACGGCTAGCGGCCGACGGTGCTGGTGGTGAACGGCGAATCCAATGTTCTAAGGATCAACACACCATCGGAACCTGGAATGTAAGATCTATGAGCCAGGGCAAATTGGATGTGGTTATTGGTGAGATGTCAAGATTAAAGATAGACATTCTGGGCGTCAGTGAACTGAAATGGACTGGAATGGGCCACTTCACATCAAATGACCACCAGATCTACTACTGTGGACAAGAGGACCACAGAAGAAATGGAGTAGCCTTCATAATTAATAGTAAAGTGGCTAAAGCAGTGCTTGGATACAACCCAAAAAATGACAGAATGATCTCAATTCGAATTCAGGGCAAGCCATCTAACATCACAGTGATCCAAATATACGCCCCAACCACAAATGCTGAAGAAGCTGAAGTAGAGCAGTTCTATGAGGATCTGCAGCACCTACTGGACAACACGCCTAAAAGAGATGTTATTTTCATCACAGGAGACTGGAATGCTAAGGTGGGCAGTCAAATGACACCTGGAATTACAGGTAAGTATGGCCTGGGAGAACAAAATGAAGCAGGACATAGGCTGATAGAATTTTGCCAAGACAATTCACTCTGCAGAACAAACACTCTCTTCCAACAACCTAAGAGACGGCTTTATACATGGACTTCACCAGATGGACAACACCGAAATCAGATTGATTACATCCTTTGCAGCCAAAGGTGGCAGACATCTGTACAGTCAGTAAAAACAAGGCCTGGAGCTGACTGTAGTTCAGATCACGAACTTCTTCTTGCACAATTTAGGATCAGACTAAAGAGATTAGGGAAGACCCACAGATCAGCTAGATATGAGCTCACTAATATTCCTAAGGAATATGCAGTGGAGGTGAAGAATAGATTTAAGGGACTGGACTAGTAGGTAGGGTCCCGGAAGAACTCTGGACAGAAGTTGGCAGCATTGTTCAGGAGGCGGCAACAAAATACATCCCAAAGAAAGAGAAAACCAAGAAGGCAAAATGGCTGTCTGCTGAGACACTAGAAGTAGCCCAAGAAAGAAGGAAAGCAAAAGGCAACAGTGATAGGGGGAGATATGCCCAATTAAATGCAAAATTCCAGAGGTTAGCCAGAAGAGATAAGGAATTATTTTTAAACAAGCAATGCGCGGAAGTGGAAGAAGACAATAGAATAGGAAGGACAAGAGACCTCTTCCAGAAAATTAGAAACATTGGAGGTAAATTCCGGCAAAAATGGGTATGATCAAAAACAAAGATGGCAAGGACCTAACAGAAGAAGAAGAGATCAAGAAAAGGTGGCAAGAATATACAGAAGACCTGTATAGGAAGGATAACAATATCGGGGATAGCTTTGACGGTGTGGTCAGTGAGCTAGAGCCAGACATCCTGAAGAGTGAGGTTGAGTGGGCCTTTAGAAGCATTGCCAATAACAAGGCAGCAGGAGACGACGGCATCCCAGCTGAACTGTTCAAAATCTTGCAAGATGATGCTGTCAAGGTAATGCATGCTATATGCCAGCAAATTTGGAAAACACAAGAATGGCCATCAGATTGGAAAAAATCAACTTATATCCCCATACCAAAAAAGGGAAACACTAAAGAATGTTCAAACTATCGAACAGTGGCACTCATTTCACATGGCAGTAAGGTAATGCTCAAGATCCTGCAAGGTAGACTTCAGCAGTTCATGGAGCGAGAATTGCCAGATGTACAAGCTGGGTTTAGAAAAGGCAGAGGAACTAGAGACCAAATTGCCAATATCCGCTGGATAATGGAAAAAGCCAGGGAGTTTCAGAAAAACATCTATTTCTGTTTTATTGACTATTCTAAAGCCTTTGACTGTGTGGACCATAACAAATGGTGGCAAGTTCTTAGCAGTATGGGGATACCAAGTCATCTTGTCTGCCTCCTGAAGAATCTGTATAACGACCAAGTAGCAACAGTAAGAACAGACCACGGAACAACGGACTGGTTTAAGATTGGGAAAGGAGTACGGCAGGGCTGTATACTCTCACCCTACCTATTCAACTTGTATGCAGAACACATTATGCGACAAGCTGGGCTTGAGGAATCCAAGGCTGGAGTTCAAATCTCTGGAAGAAACATTAACAATCTCAGATATGCAGATGATACCACTTTGATGGCTGAAAGTGAAGAGGAACTGAGGAGCCTTATGATGAAGGTGAATGAAGAAAGTGCAAAAGCTGGCTTGCAGCTAAACCTCAAAAAAACCAAGATTATGGCAACCAGCTTGATTGATAACTGGCAAATAGAGGGAGAAAATGTAGAAGCAGTGAAAGACTTTGTATTCCTAGGTGCAAAGATTACTGCAGATGCTGACTGCAGTCAGGAAATCAGAAGACGCTTAATCCTTGGGAGAAGAGCAATGACAAATCTCGATAAAATAGTTAAGAGCAGAGACATCACACTGACAACAAAGGCCCGCATAGTTAAAGCAATGGTGTTCCCTGTAGTAACATATGGCTGCGAGAGCTGGACCATAAGGAAGGCTGAGCGAAGGAAGATCGATGCTTTTGAACTGTGGTGTTGGAGGAAAATTCTGAGGGTGCCTTGGACTGCAAGAAGATCCAACCAGTCCATCCTCCAGGAAATAAAGCCAGACTGCTCACTTGAGGGAATGATATTAAAGGCAAAACTGAAATACTTTGGCCACATAATGAGAAGACAGGACACCCTGGAGAAGATGCTGATGCTAGGGAGAGTGGAAGGCAAAAGGAAGAGGGGCCGACCAAGGGCAAGATGGATGGATGATATTCTAGAGGTGACGGACTCGTCCCTGGGGGTGCTGGGGGTGTTGATGACCGACAGGAAGCTCTGGCGTGGGCTGGTCCATGAAGTCATGAAGAGTCGGAAGCGACTAAACAAATAAACAACAACAGGAGAAAGAACACCAAAGCCTCCTAGCACCCTCATCAAGGGGTGACCTGGTTGAGAGGGGCACTTCTGCAGGAGTATTTAGTGGCCAGATCCTAAAAAGCACCCCTCAACCAACTATACAACCATGGATTCTCTCAACCCCTCCCACTTACTGTCATCAAGCAGCAAGGGACCCACACTCTTCCCCACCCTACCTACCTGGAACAATCCCAGGCTCCTCATCCCACCACACACACATCCAGTGCTCACCCAGGGGGAGCCAAACATATTGCTAAAGCCAGTCCTGACTACTTCCTCCAAACTAGCACAAAGTTCTTCAGTCCAAAGATGGAAAGTCCAGCTTCAGCACATTGCAGTCCTCCAGGTAAAGATGACAACAACTCTGGAACAAGCCACCCATCCAAACCAGCATGGCATCCCACTCCATTCTCCTTAAGTCTGGTAATCACATGGCAAAGGCATAATAGAGACTGAAAGTAAAGGATTGCTCTGATGTTTACTAGCAACAAGCAGTTCAGTCTTGGTAGAATTTAGTCTGAGCTTGTTATGTCCACCCTTCCTCACCACCTCTGATTCAGAACTTGCATGACATCTCCGCCTTGGCCCAGGATAGCTATGTGTCATGCGCTGCCTACCTCCGAGTAATACACAGACGCTGATTCCGTGAAACAGGCTCTGGTTTATTCACAGTGTAGATACAGTATAGGAAAAAAGCTGAGAGTGACAGGAGCGCGCCGGTGCGGGGTTTAAATACCCCGCGCCGGTCAGCGCCCCCTCACTCGCGGTTACGTCACCCCCCTTTGTCCAACACGCTGTCCTGCCGGTAGGTGAGGGGTTGCGAGGCCCCGCTGGCGTTCCGGGATCGCCCATCATCGGTTTCCCTATTCCTCCGGTGATTGCTGTCAGCTGGGCGATCTCCGTTGCGTTAGCGCTAACAGCTTGGGTGTGCCTCGCGATCCGCTTAGCCATTGTCTCTTGTCCTTCAGTCTTTGTAAGTTGATGGCTACTTATCTTGAACCCCTTCCCCTGTTTCCTTGTTATTGTCATGTGTGCCATTGCGCTGATGTCTTCAGCTCAACGGCACTCATGACATACTGCCCCCTGTCCGAATAGTGCCCCCCCCCGGTTTTCTGGTTTTTTACCAGGAGAGCTGTCAAAATGGTTTTTTTTTTTTTTTTTTGAATTTCCCGCCGGAGTGTTTTTCGCCCCTCCCTTTGTTCCGCCCTCTACCACGTGTCTCTCTAGGGTGTGTTCTTAGTGCGCATGCCCAGGTCACACCCTGGGCGTGCGCATGCTCCGGCCACACCCTGTTTGTTTGGCTCAGTTCGACGAGGAGAGAGGCGTGGCTGGTCGGGTGCTTATCAGCTCCAGGTAGGGCCCTTATTTTTTATTCTAAGTGCGTCGCCTTTGTTATGTGTGCTCCTGGGCGTTGCCCCCAGGATGCACTGTTGACTTGCTTGCCACTCCCCCGTGGGCCCGGGGCGGGGGGAGGGTGCTGGCGACCGCTTGTTACTGCCTCGTGGGCCCGGGGCGGGGGGGGGGTGAGTCCCGGGGGGGAGGTCCACCCAAGTTGCGGGCTTGGGGGGGCCCTTTCCCTTGGGGCACGGTAGGCGGGGGGGCCCCGCGGGGGAGGGGTTATGCAGGTGACGGTTTGCTAGTCTTGGTTTTGGCTTGTCGGGGTATGCCCGGTGAAAAGCCCGGGTCAGGTCAGGCGCGTTAACGTTGTGCGCCGCCACCCATTCTGGGTGGGGGAAGTGTTTCCACCTGACCAAATAGTGTAAAGTTCCCCGTTGCCTGCGAGAGTCGAGTATGTCCCTTACGTCAAAGTGATGTTGCCCGTCGATCATCACCGGTGAGGGCAGTGGCGTGCTTGGGTGCCATCGAGAGGTGGTTGCCGGTTTCAGGAGGCTGGTGTGGAACACCGGGTGGAGTCTCCGTAGGTTGTGTGGCAGGTCCAAGCGTATTGCCACCGGGTTCACTATCTGCGTGACTCGGAACGGCCCGATGTACTTAGGCCCCAGTTTTTTCGAGGGTTGGGGTGACTTTAGGAATTTGGTGGATAGGTAGACCATATCCCCCGCCTGGAACGTCGGTTGTTGGCGCCGGTGCTTGTCGGCCTGCTCTTTGTAGGCCGCCTGTGCATCCTTCAGCGCTGCCGTGATTATTGGCCACGATTCCGCAATCTTCCGTCCTCAGTCGCTAGCGTCCACCTGGGGTTCCGGGGGTTGTGGTAGCTCCGGTATGGGGACGAAGTCGCACCCCGAGACTACCTCGAACGGAGTTTTCCCCGTGCTCGTGTGGACGGCGTTGTTATATGCGACTTCGGCGAACGGGAGCAGTTCGGCCCAGTCGTCTTGATGATAGTTGGTATATGAGCGTATGAATTGCTCTAGGGTGGCATTGAGGACCTCTGTGGCTCCGTCCGTCTGGGGGTGCCAGGCAGTGGATAGGGCCTGTTGGGTCCCCGTCAGCTTTAGGAAGGCCCGCCAGAATTTAGAAGTGAACTGTGTGCCCCTGTCGGTGACCACACGTGCGGGACATCCGTGTAACCTGTACACGTGGATGAGGAAGAGTTTGGCTAGTTGTTGTGCGGACGGGACCGACGTGCAGGGGATGAAGTGGGCCTGTTTCGAGAAATAATCCTTCACCACCCAAATGGCCGTTTTCTTCTGGCTGGGTGGGAGGTCCACTATAAAATCCATGGAGATTTCCTCCCATGGGCGGGAGGGTTCTGCCACCTGTTGTAAAAGCCCCGCGGGTTTGCCTGGTGCCCGTTTGGCCCTGGCGCACGTTGGGCAGGACGCTACGTATGCTTTCACGTCTCGTCTTAGCGCGGGCCACCAGAATTGACGCCTTGTTAGGTGTAGGGTCTTAAGGAACCCAAAGTGTCCCGCTTGCTTGGCGTCGTGGGATCTATGCAAGATCGCTTGGCGTTGCGAGTCCGGGACATAGATTCTGCCTTCCCCCCATGCCAGGTCCTGTGCCATCGTTACCTTGTCGGGGTTTGCCAGGAACCAGGGGTCGGTTTTGAGGGCGGCGGCGAGGTCCGTGCGTCTCCCCCCTGGTAGTTGCGGTTGGCGTCGTCTGGTCACAGGTTGTCCCACCGTCGGTTGCGCCGTAGAGTCGAGCTGCCTCCGAGCGCCGCTCCGGGTGGTCATGGCCATCCCCAGTTGCGAGGCAGATAGGACCGTCCCAATGGTGTCTGGGGTGGGCTCTTCGTCTTGGGGCAGTCGGGAAAGGGCGTCGGCCAGGAAGTTCTTTTTACCCGGCATGAACTTCAGCTGGAAGTTGAAGCGGCTGAAGAATTGGGCCCATCGGACCTGTTTTGGGCTGAGGCGTCTGGGCGTTCGGAGGGCCTCGAGGTTCCGGTGGTCGGTCCAGACCTCGAATGGTTGGGTGGCTCCCTCGAGTAGGTGTCTCCATGTTTCTAGCGCCGATTTTACCGCGAAGGCTTCTTTCTCCCAGACGTGCCATCGCCTTTCTGTCTCGGAAAATTTCCTCGACAGGTAGGCGCATGGTTTCAGGAGTCCTGTGGGGTCCTTTTGGAGTAGGATGGCCCCCAGGGAGAAGTCTGAGGCGTCGGCTTGGACCACGAATGGCCGTTCTGGGTCCGGGTGTGCGAGGATTGGCTCCGTGGTGAACAGTGCTTTCAACTTGTTGAATGCGGTCTGGCACGTGGGAGTCCAATTCAATACTGTGCCCGGGTTCTTGGCGCGTCGGGTGTCCCCCACCCCTTTGGTTTTGAGGAGGTCCGTTAGGGGGAGGGCTATCTCTGCGAACCCCTGGGCGAATGACCTGTAAAAATTCGCGAAGCCGAGGAAGCTCTGGAGTTGGCGTCTGTTGCGGGGGCGTTCCCAGTTCAGCACCGCCTCGACTTTTGCGGGGTCCATTTCTATGCCGTCTCCGGAGATTCGGTACCCCAGGTAGTCTAGGCGCGCTTTATGGAATTTGCACTTTGTGGGTTTGGCATAGAGCTGCGCCCTTCTGAGTTTGTCGAGGACTTGCCTGACTAGGGTCACATGTTCCTTGTGCGTTTTAGTGTAGATAAGGACGTCGTCTATGTAGACAAGGACCCCTTTGAACAGGTGTTCATGCAGGACCTCATTGATGAGCTGCATAAACACCCCGGGGGCCCCCGCGAGTCCGAACGGCAGCACTTTGTACTGGAAGGCGCCTAGGGGGCAGTTGAATGCAGTCTTCCATTCGTCCCCCTCCCTGATTCGGATGCGGTAGTACGCCTCGCGAAGGTCCAGTTTGGAGAAGACTTTGCCCATGGACAGGTGGGCGAGCATGTCTTTCACCAGGGGTAAGGGGTATTTGTTGGACAGGGAAGCCGCGTTTAGGCCCCGGTAGTCGGTGCAGAGCCGTAGGGTGCCGTCTTTCTTCTCCCGGAATAAGACGGGGGCTCCGACCGGTGAGCATGCTGGCTCTATGAATCCCCTCTCTAGGTTTTTATCGATGAACTCCCGGAGGGTTGCCATCTCCTTCGGGGTCATCGAGTAGATCTTCGGTCTAGGTAAGGGGACGTCGGGCAGCAGGTCGATCCGACAGTCCGTCTTGCGGTGGGGGGTAGTTGGTCAGCTTCCGCCTCTCCGAAGACCTCGGAGAAGTCGGCGTATTGTTCCGGTAGGTCTGCTGTGGTAGCTGCGTTGTCCTGTGTAGTCGCCTCTGCTCGTCCCACAGTGGGGTTGGTTCTGCCCACCGGAACTGGTGCCCGATACTCGCCGTCGCCAAATGTGAAGGTGCGGGTCTCCCAGTCGATGCGCAGGTTGTTTGTCACGAGCCATGGCATTCCCAGGACTGCAATGGGTCGTCCGATGTGGGTGACGACGAACGATGTGCGTTCGGTGTGAGTGCCCATTTGCAGGGTGACCGGCTCAGTTTGCATCATGTCTTCCGTAGTTGTCATGAGGAAGGTGCGGTGCGCGTGTTCTGCTTTCCCCGCGAGGTGGATCCACCCGTGTAGAGTTTCTGGGTCGTCGCGGTAGAGGGCCCATTGAAGTACGTCGCGGTTGAGCCCCCTTTTGAACATTTCCAGCAGGGTGGTCTCTGACCAGTCGTTGACCTTCCCCGCGAGGGCTTTGAACTCGAGGGCGTAGTCCGGGACAGTGCGTGCGCCCTGTTTAAGTCTTTGGAGTGCGCTTTTCGCCCTCACTTTGGCTAGTGGGTCCTCGAAGTAGCTTTTCATCTCGTTGATGAAGGCGGGGAAGTTGGCGAGGGCGGGGGAGCTGGACTCGTACAGTTGGACGTACCAGTCCGCCGCCCGGTCTTGTAGTTTGATCGCCACGGCAGCGATCTTGTCCGCTTCGGAGTCGTAGGAGTGTCCGTGCCTCCCCATGAACTCCCTGGCGTTCGTGATGAAGAACGACAGTTTCGCGGGGTTTCCATCAAAGAAGATGGGGAAGTCCTTTGGGGCCCGGGCGTTTTGTGCGCCCCTTCCTCTCGCTTCCCGGCCTGTGGTGTCGTCCGCCTGGGCCGTTTGTTGACCTTCATTTGGCCCGTGGGGGTTCGGCGCTTCGCTCAGGGTGTGGACCTGTGCGGGGACGTCGTTGGGCGGCGCGGGGGGCATCAGCGACTGAAGCATGGTCCGGAGTTCCTTCAGTTGGGTCTCCATGGCCGCGGGTCTAGCTTGTGCGTCCTCATCCGCGCCGCCGCTGGGGCCGGTTCCGTCGGTGTGTCGGCGGGGGTGGGTTGCCGGTGGGGTTCAGTCTCTCTCGGCCGTTGGTCCGCTTCCTCCGCCGTCTGCTGGGTTGCTTCTTCGTCCTCCCCCGTGCTTACCGCCGTTGGGCTGCCGCTCCACGCCCGTTGCTGGGGTGCGATGTGGGGCGCGGGGTTCTCCGCTGGTCTCGGGAGGTATGTTGCTCCCTCCCGTGGCCGGGTTGCCTCCGTCGCCATCTCCCCTTGGGGTTGGAGCTGAGGCTCGGGTTGGGTCGGGTGGGCGTCCATGGCTCCGGGAGTCCGCGGTGCCTCTGGCCTCGATCGGTCCTCCTCTGCTTCTTGCCGTGCAGCTCGCCCCCCTTGTCCGCGTTGCGCCGGCCTCATCTTCCTGGTCTTCTCGCCGTCTACTCCTCCCGCGGCTCGTTATCGTCCGGTGGGGCTCGGCGAGGCTGAGTTTATGACTCTCAGCTTTATGTCATGCGCTGCCTACCTCCGAGTAATACACAGACGCTGATTCCGTGAAACAGGCTCTGGTTTATTCGCAGTGTAGATACAGTATAGGAAAAAAGCTGAGAGTGACAGGAGCGCACCGGTGCGGGGTTTAAATACCCCGCGCCGGTCAGCGCCCCCTCACTCGCGGTTACGTCACCCCCCTTTGTCCAACACGCTGTCCTGCCGGTAGGTGAGGGGTTGCGAGGCCCCGCTGGCGTTCCGGGATCGCCCATCATCGGTTTCCCTATTCCTCCGGTGATTGCTGTCAGCTGGGCGATCTCCGTTGTGTTAGCGCTAACAGCTTGGGTGTGCCTCACGATCCGCTTAGCCATTGTCTCTTGTCCTTCAGTCTTTGTAAGTTGATGGCTACTTATCTTGAGCCCCTTCCCCTGTTTCCTTGTTATTGTCATGTGTGCCATTGCGCTGATGTCTTCAGCTCAACGGCACTCATGACACTATGTATAATTGGCTGTCATTGGCATATTGGTGACACTTTACCCTCCGCCAACAGATGATCTCTCCAACAGCTGCATGTATATGCTAAATAATATTGGGGTGAGGATCAAACCATGGAAAACCCCACAGTGAAGGTCCCAGGAGCTCAATTCCTGCTCTCCCACCACCAACAATTGAATCAAGAAATTTAGGTAGGAGCAGAACCACTGAAAAATGATGCCCTCAACTCAAGTGCTGCAGGTAGTCCAGAAGGATACTGTGCTCCACAAGTTGAGGCCCTAAAGCTCTCCTGCGCGTGTAACATGGAGCATTTTCTAATGTTGGTGTTGGTGTCTCCTCCCCAGCATTTAAGAGTCTGTCTAGATGGTACATTGTGTCCACAGCCTCCATGCCAGTCAAGCAAGTCACTGTGCAATCTACATACCCGTCATGAACTCATCTCTCCATATTTGTAACTATTAAATCTATTACTAGAATGCTGAATAGTTGCACACGCTCTATTCTTTTAAGGTATGTTTCAGAGGCTGAGTAACCTGGTTTCCTCACCTTATTGTAAAATTTGCACTTGCTTGACATTCAGCTGCTGGCTAAGACACTTCATTGCTGTCTTCCTCTTGTTCAGCTAATTTCAGTAATAATTTTCTGCACTTGTTTAACAATGCACTTGTTTAACAATACGGAATACTTAACAGCAATATGATTTCTGTCTAAAATGAAACTGGAAGTAAGGAGGCTTGGGGAATAACCAAGAGTGGACTTTATTGTGATCTCAGTTCAGTTCTAATAATGACAACAAATTCCTAGATTCATATGAGCTCAAAAGTATTTTATTATTATGTATACATATTTGGTATACAGGTCTAGCTGGTGGATCCTGGCGTTATAATTATAAGTTTGCTTTTCATTGCTGACAAGGCATGGTATGTTTCTGTGATCTTAAGTGTCACAACTAGGGTCTGAAAATGGTGGTGAGAGGGAAAAAATGATTCCACAGGATTATTCTTGAGCATGACCTGTATTGTTGCACAAATGAAAGGTGTAAACAAATATTACTGTGTTTGTCTTTCAGATATCAGAAAAGAAAGGAAAAGAAGGAAAAGCTGTATTTGGAGGTCCAGTTGTCAGCTCACTGTATCAAGAAGAAACCATCAGGTGAATCTGAGTGACATTTGTATGGTTCAGTGAGATTTTTTGTGGCTTACGGCATTTTTTCAGAATCTTAGGAAACTGGATGCTTTTCCTGTAAGATAAGAAATAACATAAAAGTACTTTCTAAACATATAGTTGTTTAATCAGTAGTTGTCTATATTGCCGGTACTAACTTATCCCTAATGTGAAATATTTGGTGTATCTGTATGTATGATACATGTATGTTTCTCAGTTTCAGTCATTAAAAACTGTATTTTGCAGAAGGATTGGGGGGAAATATTAAATAAGTACTGTAATGATTTTTAATGTTGTACCTCACTTTTATTTATAAGCTGTATTCAGGTTTTTTTTTGAATGGCATGTTCTAGCCAAAGCTGTAATGGTATATATCTAACTGGAAACCTCACTGGAAAATCAATTCAGACTTCTGATGTAAGCACTGATAAAATTGTATGGTAATTTTGTATTAACCTCTTAACAAAAGCGCTGTTTAAAGATTATGCTAAATGATGCATCTGGTCAAGAGAAATAAAGGAAGCATATAAGCAGTGTAAAACTGAGGTTACTAATTGAGGTCAGTTTTTGAAATTAAAAGAAAAATCTATGACGATTCAACATGAAAGTTATGGATAAATAAAGGAAGCTAAGAAACAGGAAATGTAGAGTACTTAAATAAGTAACATGTATCAGACAGACCATGCTTATTCTGTTAAACGTAATCAAACTTTGAGCTGAGATCAGCCATACAAGGTAGACCAGACTAAGAAATCAATGCCATGCAGGTCAGTACTGTTTTTATTGTAAAAGCTATAGTAACAGAATCTTACATGTCTGAATGTGCTTCCCCTTCCCTCCCTTTATCTTTGTGTGAGAACATTTTCTCAAGTTCCTTTTTGGACCTGGCCTCAGGCCCCTCTTATTTGACCATTGCTTTGCTAGCAGCTCTTCCTCCTGTCCTTCAAGGCCATTCCCTCTGTCTTCTATAGTTAGCAAAGGCATTTGTAAATTCAGCTTCAGATAAGGTCAATAGCATTATTGGTAGCATAGATGGTAAATGGGCATTTCTAGAATTTTGAGGCTGAGAACAGAGAACCCAATTGTTAATTCCCACATACCTCTGTTCTAGGCAAGGTGTTTGACTGGATGATGATTCTGTCGGTTTGTGTAAGTAAAACTCTTTCCTAGATTCCTAGCAGTTCAGTTCAAATTCAGACCTGGATTTGAAACAAAAGTTGGCTGTCCCCTGATACCTTTGTAGATAGATACCTCGCTGCTGAAAGTAGTCTGCTTGTAGACATTCTGCTGCTACCTGGATGTTCCTTGAAACTGAGGCTTGCAGATGCAGACATACCTATATCATCTGGGCTCTAGAAACCACCTGCTTTGCCTACGTTATATAAGGCAGGGGTCCCCAACCCCCGGGCTGCGGACTGGTACCGGTCCGTGGCCTGTTAGGAACCGAGCCACACAGCAGGAGGTGAGCGGTGGGCGAGTGAGCGAATTTACAGCCTGAGTATTTACAGCCGCTCCCCATCACTCGCATTACCGCCTGAGCTCCGCCTCCTGTCAGAGAAAGCAAGCCCATTGGCTGCTATCTCCAAACAGCACGAAGAAAAAATAATAAAAGGTCGGGAAAAAGAGGTGCTTGAATCATCCCGAAACCACCACCACCACCCCGGTCTGTGGAAAAATTGTCTTCCACGAAACTGGTCCCTGGTGCAAAAAAGGTTGGGAACCGCTGATATAAGGGATTGCCTTTGAAACTGGTTTGGAAACTGCAGGTAGTACAGTCCCAGAAAACAAGACGTTCATCTATTTCTGGCTGGTGTAAGTAAGGATTATGCCAGTCATACTCCTTCTGGACTAACAGGCATTTGCCGAAGGTTGCTGCTTTGCCAGAATGAGAAAAGCAGGGTCACATCACAAGATCCACCTTGTTTGTTCATGGAGTGCATGCGGTGTCACGGCACACATACAAAAGAGCTTCAGTCCTATTCCTTTGTTCTCCTGTTTACAGATGAATGATAAAATACATTCTATCTTTCTGGAGAAGACTGAGGCAGAATTGGAGTTGAAGACCTCTACCTTTTCTTTGCTGACCTGTTAACATTTTGCTATCTTCACTGAACACTGATGAGCAATACTGATTCTGTTTCTTTTATGCTGAACATAACTACAAAAGTCTCTTTGTTGTTCTTACTATCCTTCACTAGTTGAACTTTAGCTTTCCTGACATCTGCTTTACAATTCTGGGCTGTCTGAATCTTCCATTGTGATCTGTCCTCTTTCTATTTCCTGTACACATCCACTTTTATTTTCAGACCTCACTAAGCCTTTTTTTCAGTCACATTGGCTTGTTCTACTGTCTTTGGTTTATTTTCCTGATTGAAATGTTTGCAGTTGTGCTGTTAATTAGTTAGGTGCTGTTGAATTGGGCTTGACTCCTTGTAATTGCATAGGTAAATGCTTATCTTATATTGTCTTTAGAAAATACCTTGGAGCTCTTTCTGTCATTTCTTTGATCCTTCCCACCTAATTATCCATTGTCCTCTTCTATTTTCTTCAACCTTACAAAGCATAATCATTTTTTCCAGTTCGACATCTGTTTACATCATGTCCAAAATATATGAGTTTCTGTTTGCTAATCATCATCCTGAAACAAAAGTCAATGTTTATTTGGTCCAGGATTGATTGTTCAGTTCTTATAATAACTGGCTCCAGATCCATAATTTGAAAAGGAATTTAAATCCATAATCTGAAAACTCCTTTACAGGAGTTACCATTTGGCTTCTGGATGCAATTCAAACTGCTGGAGGTCACCTATGATGACCTTCATGGCATAGGGCATGGTTATTTGAGGGACTGCCTGTCTCTGGTCATTTTTGCCCATCCAGTGAGATTGGGCAAAGTGGGTGTACTTTGGGCCCCATTGATCAAGCAGTGTCATCTGACAGGATTCAGGATGCATGCTTTTTCTCTTTTGCGATGTCTGCTCTCTGACATATTATCCCCCAGAAATCTGGATAGCTCCCACCCTGATGGCATTCAGGAAGCTATCAAAGACCTGACTATTCTTTCTAGCTTTAGGGCAAGGTCATGGTTGAGTGGGTTTCTTTTGATGGTTTTTCTTTTTTCTTTATTTCTTTATTTATTGGTTTATGGAGGAGCTGAGGGTTTCAAAGAGGGTTAAGAGATGCCTAGAGCGCTGCTGGAGGAAGACAAGAACCAAACCTGACCGAACACAAGCTAGAGCCGCAATTAAGGCCTACCTTGTGGCGATTAGAGCGGCGAAGCACCAGTACTTCTCTGCTCTTATTGCGTCCGCAGAATGCCGCCTGGCGGCCCTGTTTAAGATTACCCGATCCCTTTTGGGGAAAGGGGAGTCAGAAATCCATCTACAGGGCCACGCTGAGGAATTTTCGGGGCACCCGCAGGATAAAATTGCTCGGATCTGGACTGAGTTGGACTCCAAGCGTGAGACAGAGTTGGAAGAGATACCCAGGGAACATACATACCAGGTTATCTGGGACCAGTTCGATCCCATTGAACCCGAGGAAGTGGATCCTCTGGACTGTAAATGCTACCACTTGCCAATTAGATCCATGCCCCTCCTGGCTGGTGAAAGCAGCTTGGGAGGTGACCTGTGGCTGGGTCCAGGCAATGGTAAATACATCCTTGAGAGAGGGGGTGTTCCCAGCAGCCTTTAAGGAAGCACTGGTGCGCCCCCTCCTCAAGAAACCATCGCTGGACCCTACTATACTGGACAATTTTTACCCAGTCTCCCATCTCCCCTTTTTGGGGAAGGTGGTTGAGAAAGTGGTGGCTTTGCAGCTCCAGAGGATTCTGGATGAAACGGATTATCTAGACCCCTTTCAGTCAGGTTTCAGCTCCGGTTATGGGACGGAAATGGCATTGGTCGCACTTATGGATGACCTCTGGTGGGAGCAGGATGGAGGCAGTACATCTGTCCTTGCTCTTCTTGACCTCTCAGCGGCCTTCGATACCATCAACCATGGTATCCTTCTGGACCGACTTAGGGAGTTGAGGGTGGGCGGCATGGTTCTGCGCTGGTTCACCTCCTTCCTCCAGGATTGGTCCCAGTCGGTGTTGATAGGGAGCGAGAGATCCGGCCTGCGGCCACTACTTTGTGAGGTGCCGCAGGGTTTGGTACTCTCTCTACTCCTTTTTAACATTTACATGAAACCACTGAGTGAGATCATCTGTCACTACGGGGTGAGGTATCATCAATATGCAGATGATACCCAATTATACATCTCCATCCCGGGTGAAGTAAGTGATGCCGTGGCCACCCTTTCCAAGTGCCTGGGAGCTCTGGAGGCCTGGATGGGGGACAACAGGTTGCGGCTGAACCCAGGGAAGACGGAGTGGCTATGGATTAATGGCTCCTCGATTTCTGGGAAATTGTCATCTTTAGTTCTGGATGGGGTTGCACTGCCCCAGACAGACCCGGTGCGTAACTTGGGGGTCCTCCTGGACTCACGGCTCCTGCTCGAAGAGCAGGTGGCAGCCGTGGCTAGGAGGGCCTTTGTACAACTTCGTGTTGTGCGCCAGTTACGCCCCTTCCTGGAGCAAGAGGTCCTTCGAATGGTCACTCATGCCCTGGTTATCTCCTATATAGACTACTGCAATGCACTCTACATGGGGCTACCCTTGAAGAGTATCCGGAAGCTACAGCTGGTGCAAAATGCAGCTGCACGGACAATCTTGGGTTTCCCAAAATCAGCACATGTCACCCCTTTGCTCCACGAGCTGCATTGGTTGCCATTATGCTTCTGGGTCCAATTCAAGGTGTTGGTTATCACCTTTAAAGCCCTACATGGCACAGGTCCAGGTTACCTAAGGGACCGTCTCCTCCCCATCACATCAACCCATCCCTCCCGGTCACGCAGAGAGAGCATGCTATGGACTTTGCACTTTGAAGCAATCTGGCTTGGATTGCACTTCTCCATCTTCAGTTTCCTACTATATAGCTGATTTTATTCCAATGTTGTGTCAGTGATAGCCATGATATTCATGTGTAGAGTCTGTGTCAGTGTTACTTGAAGCAAATTTTGGAATAAACAATGGATTCTCTTTGCAAAACTCTATTAGCCTATGTTCTGCATTATTGGGTTTGTCCAATCCAAATCTCCTATAATTCCAGGTTCCTCCATTTCTGCAACTTTTGCATTTCAGTCATCTATTAGTTGTAGTGAAATATAGGCATGTAATAACCATTTCTGTTGTCTTTTCATTAATTTCTTGACTATTGGTATTTAATTAAAAGAACGTAAGCATCAATAAAAAATTTCCAAAGCAAAATTAATATGTGAAATAATTTCTATCCAAAGGGCAGCTGCTATAATTTCATAAGGCTAATGTGACTTTTTGAGCATCACCGTTTCATCAGTTAATGGAACTCACCAATTTATTCTTAAAAAGATTCATCAGCATGCAGTGCAAATTAAAAAAAAAACAAGTTTGCATTAACAATTTTAAATAAATAGAACTCTGACATATAGATAGCAAAATAGTCTTCCCCTAATATTTGTGTACTAGACATTCTGATTCCTTATTTTCTATGTCTGTTCTTAAACATGTAATTTGATATATTCATGAAAACTGCTTATAAATTGCTATTATATGCTTATTATTTTATAAAGAAGATATTAAATCTTCTGGTCATAGAGGGATTTCTGAGGCACTTAAGGATGCTACCAAATATCTCAATGCCAAAAAGCCTTTTAATTGAAGATTCTGGCACTCTGCATTTTCTGGTAATTGATACTTGGGTTGCAAATAACAATAAAAACCCTCCCTTCAGAATTCAGATTGTTCCAAGACAGCTTACAGGTAACATTAAAATGTATTAAAAAATCACAGTAAACATTACATTGACGTTTTAAAGTCATCCTAATCTTTCTTATAGAACAGTTACTGCTAAGCAACCATGCTCATCAAGTTGGAGATTAGGGTCTAGGTGGTCATTTTCCTTTCCTCTCTTCTAGAACCTTCATGAATTTATAGTTAAATTTCTTACAGCAGCAAAGGCAATGATGGAAAAAAATGTCAAATAACATTAGTGATTCTTAAAAATATGTCACATTCCTATTTTGAAAAATATTTGTCTGCTTAAAGTTTTGAACACTCTTATTAGATATTTTTTATAATCTAGAGGGGAACTGAATAAATAATCTGTTAAATAGGATCATGATATAGGCAAATTAAGGTATTGTAAAGATAAATTAAAGGAACATATATTGTGTACAATCTGCAATTCTTTTAAAAAGTATGGATAAAACTATTTCAGAATCAGTATTTCAGTGCTTACTTTATTTGCACAACTGTATTCTGTTTGTTTTCCTGTAGTTGTAATATAAAGATGGAAAGTAGAGGGAATGTGTAGAATATTTTAGAAATAGCAAAAGTCCTTAGTATACATTTAAGATCTATCACAACATTTTATATTCTCTACCCAGACTGAGAGGCAGATTTAAGTGAGTTGCTGAAAAGTGTTTCTTTTAGGACTTAAAGTATTCCTGAACCTTCCTCAGCAAAGTACAGGTAGTCCTTGCTTAACAGCCACAATTGGTAAAACCCAGATAAGACTTAACAGTTACGATTCATATCCCATTATGATTTTAAGAGGTACTAAGCAGGGTTGTCCTTTATCACCTTTAGTCTTCAAACTAACTATAGAAGCACTGGCAATAGCTCTTAGATCTAATAATCAGATTAACAGGATAAAAATGGGAGATAAGAAGGATCTTTTAAATCTATTTGCAGATGATAGGATCTTGACTCTCTCAAATGCTTTTCAGTCAGCTAGCTATATTAAGAGGGAATTAGTCCTGATACCTCTGCAAATTGCTCTATCAGTTAATTTTCATAAATCACATTTGATGTTTTTTCATACTCCCCCAAACATTCAAAAGGAAATTTCCACAGTTTTAGGGATTCCAATAGCATATAAATCTTTAAAATATTTAGGTATTCCATAACTAAAAATATTAAAATCTTTACAAATAATTATGTACCAACTTAGAAGAAATTAAATAAAGAAATGAAAAACTGGGCTTCAAAACTTTTCAGTACTTTAGGGCGAATTGCAGTAGTTAAAATGAAAATTCTTGCACGTCTTAACTTTTTATTTAAATGCCTCCCAGTTGTAATTCCAGAACAGGCTTTACGACATTTGTAAAGAAAAATAGAAAGCTTCCGTTTCCATACACAAAAACTGAAGAGTACGTAAAAGGAGTTTATATAGACAGCAGAAACAGGGAGGCTGGGGCATGCCCAATTTGTTAATATATTATCAAGCAGCACAGTTAGGGCATATGATTCGATTTATCATGGGAGACTCTTCCAAACAATGAATTCATATTGAAACTACATTACAGCCAGATAAGTTTATAAATCAAGGTTTTTTCCAACCAAATTTCTTTTCTAGAAAAAACAGATTGAAAATATTTTCACTAAAACAATGCTTCAAATTTGAAAGACTAGATACACAGTTTTGATAAAAGACACTGCCTCTTTAACTCCTTTAATATATTTTGATCAGGATGAGTATTATGGTTCGGCTAAAATGAAATCTTTGCGAGAATATAATCTATATAGACTAAGAGATTTTTATAGCAATAAGGGAACCTTTAAATAAAGATCAGACTGAGGAACGAAAAGGTGATAAGTTACCATGGCTCTTCTGGTTTCAACTTAAATCTCTTTTGCGCAATAGAAATATTAGAGATTTAGCAACATGGCCCTATACCAATTTCAAGAATTTAATACTTCAGTGTTTAGATCAACCGAAAGGAAGAAGTTCAAAAATTATAGGTTGTTATTGCAATCAGAAATAGCGGATCCACCATATGGTTTAAAGGAAGCTTGGGATACTGATCTTGGTATTCCCTTACAGGAGACAAACTGGCAGAATTTATGGAAATTCACTTCAGCTTCAATGCAAGAAATGCAGTAGAAGATTATACATCATTGATACTTGACTCCTGTTAGGTTGGCATGCATGCATGCGTGCGTGCGTGCGTGTGTATATATGTATATGTCTGTGTGTGTGTGTGTGTGTGTGTGTATAAATCTTCCAAATGTTGGAGAGGTTATTAAAAAAAAAGTCATTTTATCATTTGTGGTGCTCATACAGTAAAGTTGGCCTAAAATTTTTGTGGAGATAAATACTATCACTAATCAAAGAACTGAATGCTCTCCAGAGCTAGGCTTACTGCATTTATTTATAGGACCAAATCATCAGCTTAAAAATAAAGAACTAATTATTTATTTAATCTTAGCAGCCAAAACAATAATTGTGAAACATTGGAAAACTCTAGATGACGTAAGAACAGAGTTGTGGATTAATTTCTGTATTAGAAAAAATTACAGACAAAGATAAATTAATGAGACATCAGAGGCAGAAACCACAATTATATCAAACTTCAATGGATTTCATGGTTTATCTCAGTAGCAATAGACTATAATCTGGTATACCTTATATACACAGCAAACTTTCATATGTATTGTACCTGTCTCTTTATTCATATCGCAGTAGAACTCCTTGTATTTTCTATATTTTTTCTTTTTGATTTTATTTTCTCTATATTTATCTTGCATTTATGTAAATATGTGAAAAGTTAAAGGTCCCCTGTGCAAGCACCGAGTCACGTCTGACCCTTTGGGGGGATGCCGCTTTCGTGATGTTTTCTTGGCAGACTATAGAGCGGGGTGGTTTGCCATTGCCTTCCCCAGTCGTCACCTTCCCCAGCAAGCTGGGTGCTCATTTTACCGACCTCGGAAGGATGGAAGGCGGAGTCGACCTGAGCCGGCTACCTGAGAATCCAGGTTCTGCTGGGATCGAACCTGGGTCATGGGGAGAGTTTGTTTCATGAGTACTGATAGTGACCAGGAGGGGGTCCCTATCCAGGGGGAAAAACGCATAGTTTAGAGACTTTGAACCTTCCTTCAAAGAAACTCAGAGCAGACCTGCCTTGATTTTTGGGTTTAATCTGTGAGAGTTTCCCACAGCCTTTCAGTTTGGCAGGATTTTCTGTCTAGTAGAGTAGAACAATAAGCACTAGAGACTCAAGCTACCGTCTCAGTGTGGTTCTTCAGTCTAAGATAGGACAGTTTCAGTTGCAATACTGCCACCTACCACTCTGCGCCACACGAGGCTCTTTATGTAAATATAATATACATGGTTTACATAGTTTACATAGTTTACAGTCATAAGTCCGTTGAGGTCATGTGACATCTCGCTTAACGACTGCGTAGCTTAGCAAGGGAGTTGCCAGTCCCAACTGTGGCAACTCCCTTGCTAAGCTACGCAGTCATTAAGCAAGATGTCATATGACCACAACGGACTTATGACCTCACTTCCACTGTGGTTGTTAAGTGTGGTCATTAAGCAAGACATCGCATGACCGCGAGTTGCGATTTTACTGTCAGCTTCTCCATTGGCTCTGCTTGTCAGATGCTGGCTGTGAAGTGCACAAATGGTGATCATGTGACCGCGGGACGCAGCGACTATTGTAAATGTGCACTGGTTGCCAAGCACCCAAATGTTGATCACATGACTCTGGGGACATTGTGACGGTCGTAAGTGTGAGGACTGGTTGTAAAGTTACTTTTTCAAAACCATCATAACTTTGAACAGTTGCTAAATAGGGTGGTTGTTAAGCAAGGTCTACCTGTATTCAGTGATCTTTCCTCAGACTGAAAAATTTCAAATCCAAGCAGTAATAGAAGGATTATTTGCAGCCACAGATGTTTTCTTGCAAGTATCAGATCTGTATTTGTTTTCATAATAGAACAATTAATGGCCTCATTACACCCCAACAGTCTTTATCTAGTAGTTCCAATGAACCATAAAAGGAATTATTTAAACTGCATGAGATCAAAACCATTCAAGATGTCTGTCAACTTCTGAAGATTAAATAAATTGACTGAAACTGATTTAAGCATACGTGGCAGAAGGCCGATCTGGAACCTCCAGTTTGAACTATTGTATCCAGGATCAAACCAGATTTTGGGGGGAGGGGGAGAGATATCTAGCAAATGTAACATAACAAACTGCACATAGAATTAGGTCCCAACTACCCAATGATAGGCAAAGATGCTGTGAATGGCAGTACAGCAGGTATCTCCTGCTGCAACCATGAAGTATTCTCATGGTATGTATGAATTAATTGTTTTAATAAACATTTAATTAAAATATTTGTGGTTCCTCAGAGTGCTTCAAAATGAAGCACTGGCCTCCATAAACTCTACTCTCCCTTCTTCAGATATAATGCTGATGGGGAAATTTTTGTAATTGAGGGCTTTGGAATGGGAAGGTGCAGATAACCCGTAAGTCACCCACGTTATTATGGTACAGTGTGATTCAAGCATGGGGCAAGAAAACATGGCATTTAAGGATAATTAAATTTGAAATATATATATATATATATATATATATATTGAGAGTGACCTTACAGGAGGAAGCAGAGACCTGGGCTGGGACAAGGCAATAGAGAGAGATAGGAGAAGAAAAAATCAGGGAAGAAGCTGTATGAATGCATGAGGAAAAGTATGTTTTTGGAAGAAAATTCTAAATCAGAGAAGTATTTATTTGAAGAAATGATCTTGTGTTCAACCCAGTTCCTCAAATCTGAAGCAAAATTAAGAAACGTAAAACTTAGTCTCTCCCATTATCTAGCATAAGAATTATGCGAATCATATTTGTTTACTTTTTAACACAGATGAAATTTGCAAGGAGAGTAATCATTTCAGTACAAGCATTTATTGTAGAATTCCTTTAAAGTTTGATTATTGAAGAAAGGGAAAGGTCGATAACCTTTAAATGTGTTTTTTTAAAAAAATAAAATAAAATATATAGTTGTCCGTGCTATGGAAATTAAGATTACCCAGTTTTAGACAAATAGATGCAAGAGCTTATGTAGAATGAGAAGTCTTGGCATTTAGGTTTTTGTTAATTACCATATTGTCTTGTAAACAATTCCTATGCAACCAGCAGATGTTATATAATGGCTTCTTAATCCTATTAAATTACAGGAGGAATAGTACAGGGGTTTTTATATTGTTTGTTTTTCACTTATTCATTCTTCATCAACTTTTTGCCAGGACTATCTGTCTATAACTGCTCCTGAATTCTTGTGAGCTCTCACATGGGTCATCAGTGATGATATCTAGCCAACTTACCTTTTGATCACTTTTCTTTAGAATATGTTTCACATTGCTCTATAAAAAACAGATCTCTTGGGTGAATGGAAATTTTCTTCAGTAGAAGTCTTATAGTTTTAGACAGAGGGAAGCACATCCTTCCTGCAAGGAAGCATTGATCACCACCTTCATCCATGCCTGACTTAATCAGAAAAGACAAGAATTGAGCAGTCAGGTCAATACCCCTCATGTCTCTGCATATTCTATCCACATCCTCAAGGAAACATAAAGGTAAAGTTTCCTGTTTAGTCATGTCCGACTCTAGGGGGCAGTGCTCATCTCCATTTCATGGCCGAAGAGCCAGCCTTGTCCGAAGACACTTCTGTGGTCATGTGGCCAGCATAACAGTCATGGAACACTGTTACTTTCCCACCGAAGCAGTACCTATTTATCTACTCGGATTTGCATGCTTTCGAATTGCTAGGTTGGCAAGAGCTGGGGCAAGTGCGGGAGTTCACTCCATCACGCGGTGCTCAGGTCTCGAACCACCGAACTTGCAACCTTCCAGTCAACAAGCCTGGCATCTTAACCACTGAGCCACCAAGCCCCCTCACATCCTCAAGTAGTGAATAGAAAAAAAAATTCAAAATAGTTGAACAAACAGTTGCTGGTTACATCCAGTCATTTTAGATAAACATAGTTTCTTGGATACCAGATGAAAAGAATGAAATTTGAAAGCCAAGAAGTTTTGGGCTACTGAGTCTTCATTCACCCTGTCCCCCAACTTCCTAATTTTATCTAGCATGCTTAATAGTCCCTGTCATATTTTGCAGTCTGATGCCATGTAATTTATCAGAATTTTATTAATCCCATTAACCCAAGCAGCCATCTGGCAGCTCTTTGAGTTAGACCAGCCTAGTACTGAACTGGAAAGATTGATGGCTCTAGAATTGATTAGTTGATCTGAGAGATAAGTGAACAGTTTTGGCAGAAAATACCAGAAGTCAGTATATGTGGGCAGGTATATAGACCTGAAAGTTTTTAAAAGTAGCTTTCCTCATATAGTTTATAAATTTCCCCTAAGTAAATAATTCAGAAAATATCCTAGTAGTTAAAGTCACCATTTCTTGCTAAGAGTGTTGAGCATGAAATTGGTAGAAATAAACATGATACCATACTATGGGCTTCTCTTGGCACTAATTTTGTACTTGTGTAAAAAAAGAGCCTGTTCCTTGAAACGAGAGAGAGAAATGCACGCATGCATCTTCGTTGTTTTAGTATAACACAACTGCATAGAACAACATTTGAAAGGCATTAAAAAAATTATAGCAGGTCCCCAAAGTTTCAGCTGGATGCCTCATTTACATAAATAATAGCATATGATTTCTGCATTTCAACATTTTGATGTTATCTGTTTGGAGATATACTTCAAAACCTTCTTTATCACTTTTAAGCTATAAGTAACTTAAGTTTGTCTTCACCAAAATGAGTGTGCCCGGACCCTAGGATCTTTGAAGGAGATCCATCATTGTGTTTTGCCCAATCAGGCAGAGAGAGGACTTTCTTGGCACTATGTCCAGATGTTCTTTCCAGGACTATTCCAGACGCCTTTTTGAGATGTAAAGGATTTTTTCCTTCAATGAGATCTTTGTCCTGTGAAGACGAATATTTATTCTGCTGGTAATAATTTCTTTTACTAGAATCCTGCTTCTTAATATGTTTACTTTTTTGTTCATTCTTGTGTTGTTCTGTAATCAAATGCTTTATCATTAGCTGACTTGGAGTAGAGAATAGAAGTGAGTCATTTCAACAGTAGTCAATACCCAGATAAAAAGCCAAAACTATAGTATGGATTTTGTGTTAGGCTTGTACATTCCCTCCTCTCATTTGTTTGGGCATATCGTATGTTGACATTACAGCTCAAGGAGGGAATAGGGCGTTAAAGAGGGAGAGTGATGGTGAAATGCAAAACACAACTCCATCAAAGTATAGGTAGGCTGAATTCTGAACTAAGAAGCTATATAGTGATAAGAAGTATATATTGATTGCTCCCTATCCATTCATTACATTTTTTAAAATGGTTGCATTTATTTCTCCAGTACAGAGGTAAAGGTTAAAAAAAAGACAGCTATAGTAAATTATAATTTAGGAATTAAGGTTTGGTGGCGCTGCGGGTTAAACCGCTGAGCTGTCGATCGGAAGGTCGGCGGTTCGAAACCGCGCGGCGGGGTGAGCTCCCGTTGTTAATCCCAGCTCCTGCTCACCTAGCAGTTCGAAAACATGCAAATGTGAGTAGATCAATAGGTACCGCTTCGGCGGGAAGGTAACGGCGTTCCGTGTCGTCATGCTGGCCACATGACCCGGAAGTGTCCTATGGACAACGCCGGCTCCAAGGCTTAGAAACGGAGATGAGCACCGCCCCCTAGAGTCGGACTCGACTGGACTTTACGTCAAGGGAAACCTTTACCTTTACCTAAGGTTCCTACAGATTGTCTTCTTTGGCCATAACCTATGTGGCCATAACCTATGTGACAGATTTAAAGGTTTTCAAGAACTGAACAGTGTTGAAAGTGAACACCTTATTGTAAACTTTTAAGTGTTTTGTTTAAGCTTTTAAACCAAAAAAGAAGATACCTGAAGCAGGTATCTTCTTTTTTGGTTTAAAGATACATTTAAAGGGAAGCATCAAATGAAACAGATCACTAGCTTTGTGAGTGTGGGAATATTTTTATATAAAAGAGCAAGGAAATGCTTGTCCTTGGGGGGGGGGGGGGAGAGCATAAGTAATGTAACCAGTATCATGCAGTAGATTTGGCTGACATTTAAAATATCACATTACCTAGACTATCAGTCGTAGAGCTGGTAGCAGAAACAAGGAGAAAATTCAGCTTTCCCAATAATTGCATTTTTTTATTTAAGCATTGATTAAAATTAAGTTTTCCGGTTACAGATGTACAACTTGAAATCAAATGGTGCAATGGGATAGTGGTGGCAGTGGCATAATTTTCCTTAAGGAATATACAGTGGGGACCTTTACCTTCATTCTCATTTTCTAAAAAGCATAGTGGATAGTTTTATTTTTATCAAGGTAAGATAGAATATTGCTAAAGCTAGATTCCCTTACACTGATAGAAAAACAAAAGTGTGCTGCTTTGGGGGAATGTGGGTGGGGGGGAATGTGGTTCTTCACAGGGTCCTGCATTACTAATCTTGCATGTGGTGTATACTTTTTTCATGCGTGGGCAATTGGGTAACACATGTGTCATTAGGTTCTGGTTATTCTCTGAGGACAGCACAGAAGTGTACAGGCAAGTGGGCATTACTTCCTCTCTAGGGAGCCAGACTGTTCAGAATAAACTTGAGTTATGGATTTATTCAGCCTATAAAACCTCAGCTGGCATAAATAATGGAGAAAGCAAAGGTTTGTCTGCAGTGCATGCCTCAGGGACACATGCTTGCTTCTCTCCCCCCACCGCCTTTTCTTATGAAAATGATCCCAGTTGCACTGATAGATAATAACAACACCAAGCAATTAAAAGCTATGGGTGGCTGGAGAGAGGAGAAAGGGTTCAGTTAATGAGCTTTTCCTCTTCCTGTACCCAAGAGAGCCTCAGAAGTGATGGGGCGATTAAACGAAGAGATAATTATAGATTATGAGAAGATGGGTCCTATGAGGGGTAAGAGGGCCTTGACATAAACAGTAACTGTTGCAACTGTGTTTTGGCTTCCATCTCTGCTTCAGTACTCTGAGTAGCACAATGACAAGCAGACAGGAAAGACCACCTGTTTGTGGCACATGGTCCTCCTTCTGTAACAATTAGATGATTTCAGGAAAATAGAGAAAAAATAGTGATGGAGCATAGCCATCTTGTCAGCTGGCTGTTTAGTTTCAAAGCTGCCATACTATAAAAGCCAACAAAGAAGATTTATGCACTATTCCCAGTACTAGATAGTCCTGCAACTCTCAACAATATTTTTACCTTTTTATAGATATAGATATATAGATATTTACTGGAGGTTCCCTAGGTAATACAGGTTTTTAATATAGCATATGATAAGACATTTGAGGTTTTCACTCAGAAAAGATCCCATTCTTTCATTATTTTCAGTAAAACGAAACTGGTAACACGCATATTGCTTTTTTTCAGGCACGTTTAAATTGTATAATCTCTTTAATAGATTTCTTTAAGTATTCTGCAAAATCCTCAATTAAAAAATGGGGACTAGGAAAGTGGAATATTGCTTTTCATTAGTAGACTTTGTTCTGCCCAATTTTAAATGCTATTACTATCTGATATTTATTTAGCATTCGTACTACATGTATGAGGTGCAGTGGTTAAGACATCAGGCTAGAAATCAGGACGCTGAGTTCTAGTCTTGCCTGAGACACAAAGCCAGCTGGATGATCTTGGGCCAGTCAGTCTCTCTCAGCCATAGGAAGCAGGCAATGGCAAACCACTTCTGAAAATGCTGCCGAGAAAACTGCAGGGACCTGTCCAGGCAGTCACCAGGAGTCAAGACTGACTTGATACAATAATAACAACAACAACAACAACAACAATAATAATACATATGGGACATTGACACATCCTTTTCCCAAAAGAGTGAAATGTTCTTCAGATCAGTTCCATTGTCATAAATGCTCACATTAACCCAACATATGTCAACATGTTTCATGGCAATCTAAAACAATGTTTTCTCAACTCCAATTACCAGAATACTCTTTTGTACTTCAAATATATTGATGCTATTTTTATCATCTGGACCTGTTGACTTGAGTCAAGATGAATCATACAGTAAGTTCACTTTCTGAGCACTACTGAAAACAATATTATGGTCCTATAAGTTATACTGTATATCAGACCACATTCTTTCAGGCTTGTATAATTTTCCAGAACATAACAAAGCTTGATGATATAACTATATGTGTTGGTCACAGATTCAAAATTTAAGGACTCACAACAGGCATTTCTTGAAAGTACAGGTAATCCTCAGTGTGTGTGTGTCTAAAAAGTTTTACACAACAATTTTAGTAAAGGATTCCCATATGATTATAATTGTATAATCATCCATATACATTTGTGAAATCTCTTTTTAAACACCTGGCCAAGTCTAGGCTATACTATGTGGTAGAATCACAGGTGTATCATCTCACCCACACTCTTAGGAAATAGGTTTCTGATAAGCTATTAGCATATTAATTCTGTTTAATTTTATTTTAAAAGCAACCAATCTCTAATACGCTTTTCTCTGATTTATTTATTTATTTGTAGCATGCTTTTCCAACTCTCCAGTCAAAAAAATTCTCAGGGCAGTAGTGATCAATAATTAGACTATCTCTTCTCTCTGGCTAACAGTAAAAACAAACAAAAAGATGTGACACAAGGAAAGAGACTGGGAAGAGAGCAGGAAAATTTCTGTAATTCAGTTGCCCAGATAAGTGAAAAATAGGTGTATCCTGAATTTATTGTACTTTGATTTGTACTCGTCGTACTATCTATCTAAGCTGGTTTGTTCTTAGCTGACTTTTTTTTCAATCTTCTCCTGTTTTTCTCCTTTGGTTTTCTTTCCTTGAAGTAAAAAAATATTGAAGTACACTGAAGTTCTTAACATACTGTGCACTGGATCTGTTCTGTCTATCCTGCAAGCTAGAATTAATTTAATTCTTTTGCCTAGTCTAAAGTTGATCTTCCTTAGTCTGTGTAAACCTTTCATTTGTTTGTTTGTGTAAACCTTTTGTTTGTTTGTTTCAATTTATATGGTTGCCTATCTCAAACAAATGACTCAGGGTGGCTAACAACAATTAAAAGCAGCAAAAAACACAAAATACAGAGCAGACTAGATAAAAACAAAATAGTCACCAATGCAACCACTTCTCAAGTTCCAATTCAATCTATTGTATCATGATTTCAGAAGTAATAAAGGAAATTGTAGGTAACATCTCCTTTCTTTTCTTCATGCTGTAAGCTGGATCTTCATATAGTCACACTAAAAGTATTAATCACATGAATGATAACATTAAAAATCCTTGAATAGATGTGTATTGAAACCAATTCTAACAATAGATCAACAAGGCCATATCTGTAACTATAATATCTGTATTATAGATTATGTTATATCTATCTATTATAGAGCTAACTAGAACAGAACTTCATTTTTCATTTACAGTTTTCAGTTCAAACGTAACAGGGATCTATAATCTATCCTGATTATAATGCTTCTATTTCACAGGCAGGTCCTCAGTCCCAAATTACTACTAGCCATGAAAATCAAAGCAAGTAACAGATATATGGAGGCCAACATCATCCCACGGTAGATTTCAAGTAAATCATGTCTTCCTGTCTGAAAACACCATTAAAAGACCTAAGGTCATCAGGAGTTCATACACATTACCTTTCTATATGATACATGGTATTATCTACCAGCAATGCCCTTATTCATTTTACATGAGGCAGATTAGTATTCCTTTCAACAAAATGGAATTAAAGAACAAAAATCTTATCCAAAAGCTGCAGTTATTCAATGTATTGCTGAGAGCTGGTTGTGTGAGCTGCAGGACAAACTTGACTTAGTTTTGCCAAGCCAGATTTGGTGCAACATCAACCTAGGCTAAGGGGTGGGGGAAGTGATTATGGTTGTTCATACAAATTTAGTGTCTCTCACCCAGAAACCAGTCCTTAGCATTTGTTGCAAGGCTTTCTATCTGTAAAGCCATAGAGATAGAACAGTGATTTTACTGGGATATTACTTACTCTGATGCTCAGCATCATTCCTGTCTGAACTGGTTGAAATCATCTGTGGAGTATTTTAATGACTGTAATGAGGCTGCCACTGATCAGCTTAGGACCTCGTGGTTACCATGTCAGCAGTGGGGCTGTGTCACTAAATCACTATATCATGGACCCAATTCATATTGCAGGTTCATTCTTAACCTGTTTTTAGATTAAAACAAATTGAAGTGAAGTGGTAGCTGGTGGAGTGAGGGTCGATGTTGGATCATTTCTCTTATGATTTAAATTACCGTGACCTTAATCTCTGGGGTGCGATATAAGTTAAGGAGATTCTTATTTAGAGATTTGCAGAATCTGAAGGATTCTTAGGGGTTTTCAGGTGACAAGGCTGGTGGCTTTGTTCTGCTGTGGAATAGTGAATGCTATCTGCAGGTATGAAAGACCCAGAAGGATGACTTCGTTTTCTGAGGAACTCCAGACAATGAAGCAAGCTGGGAGATGATATAGATGGCATAAATCTTGTCGGGAATACGGATATGTTAGAGCACATAAGTGCACCTATCATGTAGTTATGGTGAAGAGGGTGTATTTGCAACCTTAGTGAACTATACAGTACAGTTTTCTCAGTGGTGGAACTACTTAAGACAAGCCTGGAAGTAGGTTCATCTTTCTACAGCTTCATCTTACTACAATAAATTTGCAATGTATTTTGAAGGTAAAATCAAGTACCTCTGCTAAAAATTAGACTAGCTTTTCAAAACCCTTTGAAATTACGGGGATTTTGATCTGAGGGAACAGGATGTATATGGGGGTCAATCCAGTTTATTATCTACTTAATGTGTCATAGGTGATAAGCTCTAATTGGAGAGGGAATTTGGTGGGTGAAGTAGTTAAGGCTGTGCAGCACTTTGGAGTCAAAGGGGGAAGTGTGATTTGGAGCATGAGTGGACATGCATGTAGTGTACTGTACGTCAGAAGCACCGTAAAGCACCTTCATTTTTCCTGGGCTTATGCAGCTGCCATCTGCATAAGCCCAGGATCACACTGCATCTATAGTTGCAGTGTGATCCAAGCAAAATAAACGTTTTAAGATGTTTCTTACAGGAGGTTTGTGCATGCCCATTCACTCTACAAATTGCATTTCTCGCTTTGAACATGCATAGGTCTAGTAATTTATGCCTATTCTACTTAGTAGGGAGGGAATTATGTCCATTGCAATCTCTCTTTAAATGACTTTCTCTGAATCTTGACTTTAACAAATACAGCTTTCTTAGATGAGGTGATAAGGTGGTAGCTGGCCATACAGTTGCACATGGAGGAAAAATTATACTCATTTCAGGCTAGTTTCAGACATGGATTTCTTCCTGAAACAACTTTGTGGATTGGGAATTTGAGGTACTGTGCTGTATCACTTCTGTGCCTATTTGCAATACCACTACCAGAGAGTAGCATGGATGTTTCTGTTCAGGCCCATGGAATATGGGAGTCTACAAGATGTCTTCCTTCTGAAAGAACAAGTATATAGCTTGTATTTCCTCTTTGATTCAAAGCTATCCCTAGAGGCACATGGCTTTGTGACAAGGTGTGCCCAGCTATTCGCAGTTATTCAGGGTCAATTAATGTGCTAGCTGCAACCTTTTTTGAACCAGGATAGCCATGCCATGATAACCTAATGACTGGATAACATAAGTACATTTTACATGGGATTACTTAAAGATCATATGGAAGCTGCAATTGGTGCCAAATTTAACTATAAAATTATTAATGGAGTCATATGAAACTTTCTGACAGCAAATACTAGTTGCCAGTGACCAACCATGTTGAATTCAAGAGGCTGATACAACTGTATAAAGCCCTCTTTAAAACCAAGTACTTAAAAGAGCATCTTTATATTGAGGCTGGCTAAGGAGAGCTTTCTCATGGCCTTGCCTTAGTGACCCAAGATAAGGATTCTTAATAGTGGTGCCCTGATTCCAGAACTCCCTCCGAATTTGAGAATGATTGACACTAATTTTTTTCAAAACATTCAGCTCAGCTGAAGACAAAGGCTGAGACCTCTAAGTGAATTTGTGTTTTGTCTTTTCTTTTCATCACTGTCCTGTTTTGTGTGTATATGCGTGTGCGTGCACACATTGTTTTAGACTTTCTGGAATTTGATCATGGTTTTATTTCCACTGTGTTTTGTGTCCCTAGTTAGGTCTCATTTTTTAATTATGAGAAATGGGTAACTAATTTTATAAACGCAAAATAAAATCATAATGTTAAAAATGAGAGAACATTTACAGCATGTCCTATAAATAACCTTAAAGTGGCCTAAAACAAAAGATTTTGAAAGCAGATTGTAATGTGAAGTAACTGAATTATAATAAACATTTAGCTCCATCTCTTATGACTCAACTAGGGAGATCTCTGTCACCACCAAATAACTGTTTTGTAAATGGCTACTATTAATAAGGTAATTAGCATTGTCTGTACTTTAAGCATTTCATCTCCCTCTGGCACTGTTTAAAATTCTACACCCCTCTCTAGGTTTGTATGTGTGTGCATAACAGGATAATAATTCATGAATCACATCTGATGAAGCTCTGCCATAGTATGTTTAAAGGTAAAGATTGATTCAGGCTTGACTCCTGGTGACTACATAGACATTTGTATGTCATTTTCTTGGCAACGGTATAGAAACGGTTTCCATTGCTTTCCAAGATGTTTTCTTGACTATCCAATCTATTCTTCAGCTTTTAGATTTCCTGAAGTATCCTATCTAAGCACTAACCATTCTGGCCCTGCTTTGCTTGTTCAAGATAAGAGAAGGGACTCTTCACTGTATTTGCTGCAAATGATTAATCGGAGTGATTGAACATGTTTTTGTTTTACTGTTTCTTCAAGCCTTTAGGATGGAGCAGCCTAAAATTCTAAGTTAGTATAATCTTCCATTTTTTGAATTCTATTAATCATTCAACAGAGTGTCACTTAGTATAAATGCCTATTTATATGTGTAGTTGTTTTGAGTGAAGAGTACTCCTAGGTAAATATATATCTAAACAGGCTAAATCCAAATCTGGCCAAATTTTCAAAAAAACTGGTATAATTTATCTTCGAGACACTGATAAATAATTAGCAACATATTAGAAGATAACTGGAAATTAATTAAGTTACTGGAAGGTAGTATTTTAAGGGTAAATGATTTCAAGAATCCAAATTCATCCAAAATCTGATTAGTAGATGGCAAAGTTGTTCTTGGTAAAACTTTTTCAAAGTTTTAACCAACTTACAAAAAAGTTTCGTATGTCTTTCTAATAAGCTGCTACATGCTGAAAGGCAGGATATGTTTGTGTATTCAGTACCATTAGCTGTAAAGTCCTATGCAAATTGCACCAGATAGAGTAATCACATATTTGAGTCCATAAAAATCCTAGTGAATCAGAGAGAAGATTCAGTGTCATCTTCTTAACATAACTGCCTCCCTATATTAGAGAGGCTTTCCAATACTCAGTACCTGCCCCCATTTAGTACCTGAAGCAGTACAGTCAGATGTCCATTTGGCAATAAGCCCCATTGAATTCAATGTATGTATATATGTATTAAAATAGCTGCCATTTCTTATTTTAAAAATCCAAAGCTGTTTATGTTGATTATAAAAGTATATGATAAATTGGGGGAAAAGGGCATAAAAGCAGAATTAAAAAAAGAATTAAAACAAAGCGTTAAAGACAAAGACAAATGTCAGGAGGAATAATACCTGGGGAAGTCAAGCATAAAAAGGCTATCTAAAACATCAGTTTTAAGGCCTGGCTAAGATAAATATTGTTAAGTTAGTGCCTTAGAGGGCTTATATACATGGCTGCCTTCACTTAAACCCAGAAGTTGTCACAGTTTTTTAGAATGACATGATTCCATTCAAATATCACCATGTCATGTATATTAGAATACAAACAGAGATTATAGACCAAATTGCATTTATGGTGTTTGCTGCTTTCTGCATCTACTCAGCATTCAGCTTTAGCAACCCCTGGAGTTAGAGAAATGGGTGTAACTAGGGTGTGGACAAATGGAAAGCATATCTTGTTTTAAACCTGGCTTCTCTCCTTGTTTCCTCAGCAGATGCCAGCACAGCATTTCCCATTGGCCTACCCACCTCTGCTCATCCCAGCTACTCCTCTGCCTCCCCTCAGCTGCCATCACAGCTTTGTCCCTGGCTTTTCCCCACTGTTCCTCCCTTCAAACGACTGCCCAGAAGACCTATATTTTGGTCCATGCCCAGAACAAAACAGCCCTGTTCCATGCATGGTCCAAAACCTAAGTGTTTTGATTAGGACACAGAATACCCAAAAATAGTTGTTTTACATATTCTGAGCTATAAGCTTTGCCTGGCAATTCACATATTCTGTCAGATTATGTTTTTAATTATAATTTGCAGTGGTATCTGAAGTGTAGTCATTTTGTCTCCCTTGGCAGCATCCATTTCAGAAAGCCTAGCTTGGTACTGAGCCACATATATTGTGTTGATACTGAACCTTGTGCATCAGTAGATTGCATGAATATCCCAATTGATAGGAAGCAGGCAGTAGTAAGACGACTTGCAAGATAACTTGTAGAAGTTCTAATTGCATAGTATAGTAGAGGCTTGGGGTAAAAAGGAGGCTTTGGTTGTGCTTGTGGCATGCTAGCCACAATGTGCAAAATTAACCGATATTGACCTTATTATTAGCAGAGAATGTTGCATATGGCATTTGTATGATTAAGGCCAGTAACCTACTCTACACCTTCTCTGTCTTACTGAAAAGTGTTAAGTGAAAGGTGAAATCGACCAAAGGGATGATGAACAGCAGAGATCAAACTCTGTGGCCTTATCTAGTGACAACTATGCCATATAGAACATTGAGACTTGAAATGTAAGAGGAATAAATGGTAAAGAGCATGAACAAATGAAATAAAAATCAATATATTGTTGTCTATGAATGTAGTATTAAAGGGAAAGATGTAATGAATCTGAAAGAACATGCTCTGATCTTGTAGAATGGAGCTGATGAATATATTCAGGGTAGTGAAAATGTAGAGTTAATTATGGATAAAAAGGATAAAATATATGTCAAATGGTATAAATTAGTATTATCTAGATTGTTGTGGGTATATATAAATCTACAGGTTGATAATCATTACATGCTGTGCACCAGTGAACAATGATTGTGGAAGAACCAGAGATGAATTCTGGGAGGAAAAAACATGAAACATTCTGAATCAACATGACATAACATATTACTCTGTTAGGTGGCATGAATGGATGGATGGGAATGGGAGAGTGCATAAACAGTAACTGTGCCATTCAGAGACTTAAATATAAATAAGAATAGTGGGTATCTTGCCAATACATGCTTTAAACATAAGTCTATCCAGATATAGATAGATAGACAGACAGACAGACAGACAGACAGAGACAGAGACAGATTCATTCATTCATTCATGACAAAGGAATGAATATAAATCTAAAAATAGGATCTAATTGTTTAAAGTGATGAAATATGTAATCAGTGAAGCATACAAGGGTGATGAGAGATTCTGAATGTGAGGCAAACCATTATTGGGTAGCATTAAGAGCTATCTTGATTGGGAAAAAAGAGAATGAATGAAAAGGAAATGTGAAATAAATGAGAGTTGAAGTAGAATAATTGCAGGAATAGAAGGTATGAGTCTTGTATGGAAAAGTGTTAGAATCTCTCAAAAGAATGAATGGTAATGGACAAAAAGAAAGAAAATATGGAAGATGCTTAGAGTAGAGTGAAATGAATGATGTAACAATGTGCCACAAAAGCATGTGGAGTTATGCTGATGGAAAATACAGAAATATGCTTGGTGGAATGATGAAGTGAAAAGTGCTTGTGGATGAGAAAAAAATGGATCTAAAAGAATGGTGCAATAGATGAGGATGAGAGAAGATTTTGTATTACTTGTATAGAAAGAAGAAAATAACTGCGAAGAACGTAGTCAGATAGTCAAATTTTGTCTGACAGAACTCTGACTAAAAGAGTACAAGGGGTGACACTGAGCAAAATTTGGAAAATGAAGTGTGAGGTCTATGTGAGGCAGCGGTATGCAGATCACATCGTTGCTCTTTAGCAGGTCATTGACAAATGTATAATTTGAGAAAGTGTTACTGAAAGTTTATTGATTTAGAAAAAGTGTGTGATCATTTTGAATTATGAAATGTTTTATGCCAATTAGTTAAAGGTTGGTTGCTCAGTGCAATAAGAGCAGTATACAATAGAAGCATGTGGTTAGATTTTGAGCAGGGCATAAGATAAGGATGTATGCTGTCCCTTTGGATGTTCAATGTATTTATGAATAAAAGTGTATGGAGTGGTCATAGTGACATTACAAATTGATTATGACATGAATGTGTGTATATTTCTGCAGGTGATGCTGTGTTGTTAGCTGAGAACTAACATTTGCTGGAAAAGTTAGATACATTGTGCAGTATGTTACATGAAGGAGTGTTTGACAAGGAATGAATGATTCCAAGTCATTTCAAGTTAATTTTAAAAAAAAACTATAGCAAGTAGATGAATTTGTGTGCCCTGATAGGATATTTACTAAAGATGAGGAAATGGAAACATGTTAACAAAAGAGGCAAAAATGGCTGGGTGTAAGAGTATGCTTCTGCCCACTTTATGGAATTGAATGCCTTGGGAAATAAGTATGCATGGCAAAACAAGAAGATATAATGTTAAGAATGTATGAATGGGAATTGAATAGAAAATGTTTTATCAGTACTGTACAAAAGAAGTAAATTGAGATGAGAGAGAAAATCAGTGAAGATTGGATCACAAAACCAATATAAAGGAAGAGTGAACACACTGAGAAGAAGGGAAGACCAAAAAAGTCATGGTTGGATGGAGTTGAGGGATCTTTAAAAAGAGAGAGGTGAGGAGTTTAAAGAACAAAAGCCAGTATATGAACATGGTAGACAGTTGGTAAGGATAACTGTATTGATACAAACTAGCTTCAGTTATGTTTTCTTTTCTTCATCTCATGCCTCAAGTTTTTAATCAGTTGCATTTCTAGGTGCCAAGTATTTTATATCCTTCAGAGATATATAATCCGCAGTTTGGCAAAAGACACACCAGTGTTCAGGAAGAGAACCTGGGATATATGGCTCTCTGCTAGATAGGATTGTGGGTAGAGAATGTTATCTTTAACTTTTTTTCTTGCAGTCCTACAGGTAAGATAGTTGCTTCCCTCATGCTAAGAAGCAAGGAATGCTGAAGAGAGGACTGAGGAGGAGGTTTATATTAGATATGGGGGAGGGATCACATTTGAAAGTTGGTGAATAAATTTCCTAAATAATTACAGTAATAGAAAATGTTGTTTTAAAATTTGAATGCATTGTGAGAAATGCATAATGATTTCTTCCTGGGTGAAATTGGTTTATAGCTATAAACCAATCAAAGCAAATATTTGTAGCTCAGGGTTGAACTGTGGAGTCCTTGGTTGCTCTCTGAGCCTTGTTGTTTTCTTGAAGATGTTGCTCTCTATGTAGTCATGGTATATAAACTGAGAGCAAGGCCCACTCCCTTTTTGCACTGAAGATGTTGCCTAGTCTGGCAATGAAATGTCTGCAAGAAAACAACAAGGCTCAGAGAGCACCAAGGACTCCACAGCTATAAACCAATAGTTCTTTGAGAGGTTAGTTTGCAGTATATTGTTTAAGTGTTCTGTGATGCAGGATGTGTGCTTGCCAAAAGCACTGAAAGTTTAAAGTAATCAGTAAAGCTAAAATGATTGAACTGATGAAAAAGCTAGCTTCTCATGCTTGTGTGGTTTGCATTTGTTGCTTGGTAACAGGAAATATACCCCCTCTTTATTTCTTCTTAGGGAGGAAGATAAGAACATATTTGACTATTGCAGAGAAAACAACATTGACCATGTAACCAAAGCCATCCGATCAAAAAAAGTCGACGTGAATGCGAAAGATGAGAAGGTATTGGGCCAGGGAGGGTTTAGCCAATAAGGCTGGTATGTAGATTGATGTCTTCTAAAACCCTTCCTTGAGGCTGCTGTATTTCTGTTCAAGTTTGGCCAGACATCTGTGCAGATACAACTGTCCAGCTTTATCTATTTATCGTACTTATAAGCTGTGTTACTATTGTAAAATTATGCAGCTTCTTAGAAATAAGTTCATACTGACTTTTGAATTTGAGAATAGTTACAGTTTGCCCACGATATTTTGATACTTAGGACAGAAAGGCCAAATAGCATCGTGCTTCTCCTGATTGACATAAGGCATAATCCACTTGAATGTGGGTGTTTGGCCGTTTTTTGGCTTGTTTGCAAATTTACACTAACCAGAATGAATACCTTTTGTGTGAGGAGTGTGAGTATGTGAACTTCCTTTTGGATTATTTTTCTTTCCCAATTTGCATCTTCTAATAGCACCCCAAATCAACCTAGTTGGCCATTTATAATTAAAAGTGTGAATAACACACTAAAAGAACAGTGTGTTAATTTAAGCTCCCAGTAACACTGTAACCCAGTTTACATAAAATGTATCTAGAATGAAATACAGTTAATTTCATTCTAGATACATTTTATGTAAACTGGGTTATGGTGTTACTGGGAGCTTAAATTAACACACTATTCTCTGGTATAAGGAGTTTAAGTTTGGGATTTTATGACAGTCTGGGTCTGCCTCAGATTATCATTGGGTAGGGTATACCCTCAATTTGGTTTTTACCTCAGAATACAAGAAGAAGGTTTGAAGGGGGGCAGTAGAGTTATTCTAGCACAGCCCGGTACGGGTTAATATCACTTCATCATTCCCCTTCTGCCAGAGTAGGGGACCCATTAAGATGATCCACCTCCAGGGAATATATGAATGCTATAATTCTATGGATTCTTGAATGGTGGGGAAATCCAGAGTTTTCAGGACAATTTTTCAGTGGCCCAGTATGGTTATGTGGAGCCCGGCCTTCTTTCTGAGGTGCTCTGAACAAAGTTATAAACCCGGACATGACTAGAGCACAAGATTCAGCATGGGGTTTATCACATATAGTATAGGTCTTGCTATGGAACTGATGAGACGTTAGTGCAGCAGGTTATGCCTACTCTGACCATCTCTGATATATTGTAGCCTATGTAGCATACTCAGATAGCTAGCAAAGCTTTTATGGGACAGTTAAGGGCTTACTATCAATTGGTTCTGGAAAATCTGAATGCTAAAACTCTCAAAATATCTGCTGACACAAATTTCATGCTAACATAAATGCTGCTTTTCTTGCAATATATACTGAAGTACCTGTTGCGTTATCTGGTCTGGTTATATGGGATCAGTTAGTTTAGTCTGAGGATGCAGACAGGGTGCATACAGCTATTTGGCCTATTACATGCTGTCTTGACCCTTCCAGTTTTGGCTTATTCATGCTAACTGAAAGAGGTTGAGTAGGTGTGGGAGCGGGTGCCACCTTCTTTAAAGGAAGTAACAATTTGTCATTTCTGAAGAAACTCTCTCTGGATCCAGATTACTCCAACCAGCACATGTCACATTTAGCCCTTTTTGGGGCAAAGTGTTTTAGAGAGTGCTGTATGTAGCCGCAGATGTCCTTATCTCAATCCTTTTCAATCAGGGTTGAAAATGGGACAGAATAAGCTATTGTTGCCTTAATAGATGACCTCCTGAAGAAAAGAGACAGATGCATTGTGATCTCTGGGCAGTTTTTTATGCCACTGAATATTCTCCTGGACCATTTTCATGAATTAGCAGTAACAATATGTTATAGCAGCTTTGCTTCTACTCAATATTAATCTGTCATTCTCTGAGATTAATATTGAGTGACTGCCTCTTCACCCAGGCAGCTAAAGTGTGGAGTACCACAGTGCACTATTTGTTTCATATAGATACTGTATAGCATTTTTAGGAAACAACTGGCAGCTGTCATCCATATGCTGATGCTACTCAGCTTTACTTCTCCATAACGTGTGACTGAGGAGAGGCAGGTTATACATGCCTTGAACTAATGCCCAGATGCTACAGTGAGGTGGATGAAGACCCATAAACTAGCACTGAATCCTGAGACGATAGAGATCTTTTCAGTGGGTAGTTCATGGACTCAGGAATTAGGCAGTTTGCTTGTTCTAAATGGAGTTACATCTCCTCAGGAAGAACAGGTACACACTTGGGGAGTGCGGGGAGCTTCTAGAATCATAATTGGCCAGGCATTTCATAGTTAATTTGCTCATATCAACTCAGAGTCCAGTGAAGGATAAGCAGGATCTCATGAGATGACAGAGATATGTCTATGAGGTGGTCGCAGACTTTTTCAAGTGGTGACTGAGGAAGCAGGCAGGGTCCTTTGAGAGATGAGCTGCACCAACTGTAGATTAGACTTGTGCCACTCCTGGCTTGTATGATCAAAGTGGGAATGAGGAGGTGAATGTAGGAAGTAGTGAACATGTCCTGGAGGGAGGCTGATGCCAGCCTTGATCTCTTGACCTGGCCATCTTAGATTATTACCATTCTGTCTCCAGGCCTCCCTTTTTAGGAAGGCTGTAGAAAAGTGGTGTGGCAGCAATTATGGGGGGCTCTATTTAAAGCAGTTATCTAAGTCCCTTCCAGTTTGGATTCAGACCTAGGCAGAAAACTGCATTGGTTGTTGTGGATGACCTGTGGAGGCATCTGGACAATGGATGGTATACCTTGTCTGGTCTTGTTAAACATCACAGCACATTCAGTATCATCGACCATGGTATCCTTATGGACTGTCTGTGAGGGTTGAGGGCACTATTCTGCAGTGAGCAGTTCCAAATTGTGTTGGTGAGGGAGGAAAAATCAGGCTCCTGAGCACTGTAAAGAAATACACAGCTGGTTCTTAATTTTAATAGGAATTCAGTAGTAACAGAAACTAAATTAACAGTGATGTAAGTTTATATCTCTTCTATAAGAGCAGTTCTATGGATGCTCCGGATGAACTACTTTGATTTTCTCTCTGTAAGATTGCTTGTTTTTTGTTTGTTTGTTTGTTTGTTTTTTGTTTTGGTGCTGTGTTATGGTGGCAAATTAAAGTACTGCCACCTTGATAGGTCCTGGTTTTCATTCTCCATGTAAATTATCTAAGAGGTCCTGTGAATTTTGATTTTTGATTTCTGTGTTTGTGAGTGTGTGTGTGTGTGTGTGTGTGTGTGTAGAAATTTTTGTTCTTGTCATGCCATGCTGCCAAGGAGGAAAAGTTTAACAATGCTGTTTATTCAGGTTAGTATTCTTCTTCAGCTCTGTGTGCATAGAAGCTGAACTAAACACAGGGAAATGAATTCATTTAAAGTAACACTAAATAGAATGCCATTAAATTATCTTTTGCTTTGCAACAGTCACCCGCACTAATAATTCTGTAGCAATGTTGACTAAATTCTTAGAATAGAGCTAGCAAAGTCTCATTTTTAAAACCCAAGAGCTTGCTAGAAGAACAAATTTCTGTGGCATATTTGTATTTATGGTCAGACAAAAATAAAATCTGTCTGACATGTTGGCTTCTCCCCTCTCATAGTGCCTGCTTGTTCTGCTCTTGGTCTGCAGCATGTGTAGTCTCCCAACACGTTGTGCCGTAGCGAACAGATGAAGCGCTTACACATTCATAGACTGAGACGCCACAAATTCAGTTGGGTTCTCTTGTAGCTCTGAGCAGATTTCTGTCCTTTGAGCCATGACATTCCCGGCTGGAGTTCTGCATGCTGATGGCATGGCCTTTTATTATTAATCAGGAATTCAAATAAATTAATTTGATGAAAGCAGGGGAAAGAGTTTAAAATTCAAAGCTAGAAGCCTTCATCCTGCATGAAGTGAACTGAAACTTCTCGGTGCTTAAGGAGCTTCTGCAATAACATTGACTCTATTAGTACTACAAGAGGGCACAGATTATTTAGCTTCAGAAGATAAATTTGTTTGAATTATAAATCAAGATTTGACATGTGATCAGTTTTAACTCTCAGATCTCCACAGTAGTGAAGTAGGAATCCAAATCTCATTAAAGCCATAGCGAGGAATAGACACAAATTTCTAACCAGCATATTTGCTTCTGAAAAATAGGTCTTGTTCAGGTAGTAGTTTTATTTCTTCAGGTTAATAACCATGCTCCTTCTTTGACTATGATTTTATAATTTTCAGATAGGTTATTGTAATAGTCTGTTGCAGTAAAAACAACTAAGCTCATGGCATATTATTATTTAAGTAGTTCATGAACGCTTACGCCATAGGTTTGTTAGAGTATGGCAGAGATACCTGCAGGCCACATATGGTCCCCTGCCCCAGTTTTGAAATTCCTAGATCATCACTTGATTGTAATGCCAAAAATTCAGCAGTGAAAATGTTTTTGTTTCTTGCAGGTATTTTGGCTAAAATTATCTCTTGATATGTACCTCCTGAATTCCTCCAATATGAACTGAACATTTCAGCATTGTTTCATTCCAGTGACATTATAACATTACCTAAAGTACAATCTGTGGTTCTTAGAAGCTTCTGGCTGCAAATATCTTGTCTGTTCCTGGTTTGTGTTTTTTAATTTTATGATCTCACAGGTCTCAGTCATGTTATTGGGAAAAAATGAGTAAGCAGTACTGTTATCAACCAAAATTTAGGCTCAATCCTGTACAAATTTACCTTGGAGTAAAGTCTGTTGTAATTAGTGGCATTAACCTCTGTAGGCATGAGTTTTTGAACTGGTAAAATACATCTTAATTGATTCATAAACTTCTAAGTTGGCATATTTATGCAGTTTAAAAATATGCATCTATTGGTCTTTTTCTCAGGCAAATCTAATGGGAATACCTAGTTTTAGAGATGAAACTGCTGTATCCTAATCTACCTAAGAATATTATGATTTTTACAGTTGTGTGAAAACAGTGAAAATAGAAATGATAAATATTGGAGGAAATAAAAGGTTTCCTATATGAGGAGCATATCCATTTATAAGACAGCAATCAACTTCTTAGCCTTCCCATATGCTTTGTTTCTGACAAGACCTATGATATTTAATAGTACTTTGCTAGCATCAAGCTCCAAGAGAGTAGTAATCCAACCAGAAACATCAGAAGTATTATGATTCATCTTTTTACTTCTGAATCTTAATTTTTAGAGATTTGTAGTTTACAACAACATTTTAATATACTAGTTTTCAAAGCCTTTTAATCACTGTACTTTAGGAAAAAAATGTTTCCTGTTCTAAGATTTCCAAGGTTTTCAGGGTAGGAAGAAGGGAAAAAAAGTTTGGTTTTTTGTTTTTGTTTGTTTGTTTGTTTGTTTTTCTCCATATACATCCTTTTCCCTCCTCAGTGGGCCTTGTCTGTTGACAGCAGATGAATATCCAAGGTGCTCAAGAGATCCCTTTAGGTTATTATTTTAATACAATACAAGCCTTACCCATCCAACTAAATAAATAAATCCACAGTTTGGTGCATCATGGTAATTGAATTCAAAAGCGACAGTAGCATTTTTTTTAAACCAAATGAGACTTTCATTTATCTTGTCTGTGTCTTCTCTTTCTCTCTGAATTAAGATCAGTTCCTAGATATTTTCTCTTGATCCACATACATTTTTAAGAGGGCAGTACACTTCCTAGCCTTCCCACTTGCTTTGTTTTGACAAGGCCTATGACATTCAGCAAAGCAAAATTTATGTGCTGTTTGTTTGAGAAACTGCTACAGAAGCCAGCCAAGCTGGCAGCAGCTAACTAAAATGAGGGGTAGAAGATTTAGTAGCAGGATCATTGAACAGACATTAGATTTATGCATTTTTATTCCCAATCTTTCAGAGTTTTAAAGTATCCTTCTCCCTTTGTTAAAATGTATTATCTAGGCAGAAAAATAAAACACAAATATGTATCTGGAATGTATTTGGGGCAGGCTTTTAGATGCACTGTAATTTCATTAAAAAGGTAAGAATAAAAACCACTTAATGTGGGTTAATGAGGTCAACTTCCTATTAATTGTTTTTAGGTTTCAAATTTTAAGATTTGGATAATAGGTTTAAAGTAAACCTGATCAACTTTCTAATGGTCAGTAAAGGTTTGTGTTTCAGTAACTGAACATGATCTCATCTTTCTCTGTGATTTAGAAGCTGAGATAAAACTTTGAAATGTCCTCAGTTTGTATCATTTATATCAACCTCAAATATTAGTTTTCTTGATGCAGAATTTAGATTACTTTAAATACTGCTCTCATTGAGGCATGCTGAAAATTAAAATGAGAAAAAAAATAATTCGAATAAAAGTAATTTGTGTGCACAATAACTAACATTTTAATTTCTATTTTAAGTTAGGAGAACTGTCTAGTGGCATATACTCCTTTTTGGAATTCAGTGAATACTAAGAAATCTTAGAATTTAGGCCAGAGATGAACAGTATTGATCAGCTTGTGATTTTTTTTCAATTTTGACTTTAGATATTGGAATATGGCAGCTGATTAGTCTAATTTGCAGTGTGAATTCAGAAACTGTCAAACCAATACCTTCCATACTGCATATTTTTTTAAGTAGCCATTTGTAAAAATTTTGACATTGAGAAAATTTTAAGTTTTATCTGCGGTGCTTGGAAAGATGTGAAAATATAATGTAACTTGAGGCTTATTCTTCTGTATGAGTTCCTTGAAAAAAGCTTTGTTAATGTAAAGGGTTTTATTCTTAATTATGAAGGTTAACATTTGAAACATTTCTTCAGTGAAATTTTGTTTTCCAGATAAGAATCTCTGGGCTATGCTATCTGCCAACATTTTAAAACTGATTATTATTATTTTTGCCTTAAATACAAAAAAAAAAAATAGGCATTCAGGAAGAATATATTTTCTTGAAATTTCCATGTGTGCTTGCCAGATTTAAAAAAAAAAAACTTGCCCTGCTAAATGTCTTTATGACAATTGCTTCTAAAGGCAGAGGGCCAGAGCTATGGAAAAAAGGTGAATTACTATATGATAAACATTAAATACATGGTTTACCTGTGTTGGCTCTAAACCATACTGTACAGTGTAGTGCACTTGTGAATTGTGTTTCGCAGTCTGTCTCCTTGGTATTTTTTTTCCAACATCACTAGTGAGCAAATTTTAATATTGACTTAAGAAGGATTGCATGTAAATGTTTAACCTTGGTACTTGAGTTTTTAAAAAACATTCTTAGGCTTTTATGAACAGAGATAGCTTATAGAAAATTGAATCCTGACATAAAATGCCCAGTGTTTCTAGTTATAAAAATATTGGGAGTTTACGCAGCAGTGGCAGGCCAAAAAGGGAACGAAGGAAGAATAGGGATTGGGAAACCATCTGAAGAACATGCACACAGCATCAGAATCTAGGTGTTATATTGGCAAAAACTCAAGCCAGAGCTTGAATTATTTGTACTTAATCATTAATTATGCTATCAGTGGCCAAAATAAACTATAAATGTCTATGATAATAAAAGTCTGATTTATTCACTGATTAAATTTTAAATAATGATCATTCACTGAATGAAATTTAAACAATTTGTAACATATATATTAAATTCTATGATTTCTAATAAACAATTTATATAGCATTAATGGGAGGTATTCTGCATTTTTCTTTGAAGAATCATTGCCAAAATCTATTCTAATTCAAGATTAATTACTGTATCATTAAAATAGGATGCTGTAAAATTAATTACTTACTGGGTCAAAAAGGTGGTTGAAAAGCTTAATGCATGATATCAGAAACAAGATTTTCCTACTCAGAAATAATGGTCTGTCCTTTTGAATAGCATAACTGTTATGCTATCTTAATTTTGTATGTGTAGATAGATAGCTTGTTTGTTTATAACCTGAAGACCTGTGATGAGCTAGAGCTAAATTTTACCAGATGCCACCTTTATAAATTCCAGAGCTGAAAGAGCTGAATGATCCAGAAAGACAATATGACTTGCTTTTTTATTTCAGCAAGAATGTTAGAGAATGTCACATATAATCCTAAGGATAAGTAGTAGTGTGTACACACTGGTCAAATTAAAACTGAAATTGTTCTTGAAAATACTAATTCCTGTTTTAAAATGTTTATGGTGTTAATACATCCTAACACGTTTAAAACTTCACAAACCATTAACTTTTCCCCAGGCCATAAATGCAGCTATGAGAGGAAGCAAGAAGCACACTAAGCTATGTGATACTTAATTACTGTGAATATTAGAGTACTCTACCATTTTTCCCCTACCTCTGGCCCTGTGCCTTTAAATACAGTCTTTCACAGAGAAATTTAGTAGGTTGAGTGTTGTTGTTTTTTTAAATTCAGAAGTAGAGAATGGAAATGGCAGATATTTAGATATTTCTAAATATCTATTTATCAGAGCTGCAATATTAAAGAAATATTAGGAAGCAGTTCAGAAATTCATTTAAAATGGCCTATTAGACTTTAGACAATTACCAGACTGACAACATATGCCAAGCGTCATCAATGTGGGCACTAAAGTGTCTAAAGATCTTTAGATGGTGTCTGCAGTCTCCAAAATTAAATAAAAATTGTTTTTTTAAACCAAACATTTGTGACATTGTGGTATTTTTTATTGCTAAATTTATATCCTGCCTTGTGTAGAGGAGTTCATATATAGCACTCTTCCCCACAAAATAAACTTGTGAGGTATATTGGGCTGAGAGAGAAAGTGACTGGCCCAGTAAGTCAAAACCACCCAGTAAGTAAAACCACCCATAAGCTTCTGAGCCTGATAGTAGATTATGATCTGGGTCTCTCCTGGGCCAGTCGAACACCTTAATTACCACACTGTTCTGGCTCTCAGTTTTTGCATGAGATATTGCAAGATACGTAATGAGTATGTCAAAAATATCACATCATCATCATAAGGATGCCTGACACCTGAAAAGTTTGCTCTGTCAGTGACAGAGGCAGCCTAGTTTGGCCCCTCTGTCTCAAGAGGTTTGGGTTAAATTCCAAGATGCTCAGGTTGTTATGACTAATTATCTTCAGGGTGAAGTAAAGATAGTCAAAATTGATTAGCAAAGTAAAATAAATTATGACTAAAGCAAATAGAAAATGAGACATGGAGCAAATGGATTATCTTGTCAGCTCATCAGTGCCATCTTCCACCCTCCTCTACAAAGCAAGGTCATTACAGTAGTTCATTGATACTTATAAATGTTACTTTGGGAGCAGGCTTACTATTGCAGTCGGCACAGAAGCCCACAATTCATCTATTTGCTATTCCCATTGCCAACTATGCCAAGTCCAAAGTATACTGTTGCTGAAAAATGCTAATCCTCTTAGTAGCTTGAGCATTACTACCTTCTTAGTGAGATTCTTTAGCCCGTCATCCACTAACAAATGGCTTGATACTGAGTTTGGAACTTTATGATCCAACTGTCGTAGTAGACAGCTGACTAGAAACTCTGCTCACAAATGTAAGAAGACTACTGAGCCCAGCAACTAAACACAGAAGAAGGGAGGCGGGCGATTAGGCTGCCAATGTGGGCATTGATAGTGAGGGGGGCATTGATGGAGCTCTATCTTCATATAGGCATGTTTTGTATAGAGTCCTGACAAAAATGTAGAATTCTGGAACATTCCAACTGAGTTTCTGTGCAGGCACATAACCCATATAGGTACTTTCACAGAAGACCACTTGAAGAAACACAGTTACATATAAGAGTGTGTGTGTGTGTGTTTGTGTGAAACATATTAATACAATTTGTATCATGGTGAATGAGGCTGGACATAAGTAGTCAAAGCCCCACTCATATCCTTGGCAGCTGTTTTACAGGGATCAGTTAATAATAATAGATTTCACAAGGAAGGTTATCAAAAAGATCTCATAGTCCCGTTCCTTGAGGATTATTTATTTTCCAGCAGCCAGCAGAGTTGCACAGTGAGATCATGGAGAAGGAAGATTTTTAATCCATCCTCCTTTAATCCTCCTGAGCAATGCTATGTAACAGGATTGTCAAGAAGGGGTCTGGCAGTAGCTGATGAATCAGATGAAGCTTCATGGGTAGTGTGGAGTACTTTTCTTTTTTCTATATAGAATAGGATTGGTAAATGTCACTCTAGGTGTCCTTATATTTTCAGGATTGGCTTTTTTCATCTTAGTAATTTGGAAGAAAGGAAGCAAAGTAAGCTAATCAAAATTGCAAATAGATATAACAACTACTTTTTTTTTAATCTGTTCAGTTGTGTCCGACTACCTGGACGAGTCCCTGCAGTTTTCTTGACAAGGTTTTTCAGAAGCAGTTTGCTGTTGCCTCCTTCCTAGGGCTGAGAGACTGGCCCAAGGTCCCCCACCTGGCTTTGTGCCTAAGTGCAGACTAGAACTCATGGTCTCTTGGTTTCTAGCTTGATGCCTTAATCACTACACCAAACTGGCTACACCAAACTATTAGTATGAATGTGTTAATGTAATGTTGATATCTAATCTACTACCAAGTTTAAACTAACTTTTTTTCCCTTTGTCTGATATTTTAGGGAAGAGCTTTGCTGCACTGGGCATGTGATAGAGGACATAAAGAACTTGCTACAGTACTTCTCCAATACACTGCTGATGTTAATAGCCAGGTATGAACTAGAGCTGCAATGAATGTTATACCTTGTAAATTTTGGCGTGAAGCAAATACAGTAGATCATTTTCAGTTGCACTGCTTAGGTATTTGCAATATTCTTTTATTATTCTTTTGTGTTAATCACTTGGGTGCCTTTTAATGGTTTAACAGGATCATTTAATACCTTATTTCTCACCAAAATTATATCAGACTTCATACAGAACATTTTTTTAAACTGACATGGAAGGTTTGAAAACAGGAACGACAAGGAAATGTTTACTTAACTCTTCTCACACTGGTCCACTCAGAATTTTGTTTTCCTATTAGTGTGTTAATGTGGGGAGGCATGGGGAATGACTGATATCTTTATTTCTGTGGTGAAAAAAAAACAGTAGAAGAGTATGCTCTTAAGTGAATGGAAATTAAAGAGTAAGCAGCTCCTTTCTTTCTAGTTTTCCTGTTTCTTACAGGAATCAGTTGAAATAGGAATGGATTGGAATAGAAGAATTTTTGAGAAACAAGTCAAATCGTTTGATGGGTGAAAGCATTGGCTGTTATAAAATAGCATAGAATATCACTATGTAGGTTGAAAATAGAAGAGCAAAACTAAGATGAAAAATGAATGAATTAAAGAAAACAGTGAATGGAAAACAGAATGGAAAGTTTCTTTAAAATATTCTGTCTCCATCTATGAGGAGTAGAGGCTTAAAGCTGATGCAGAAAGAGAACTACTGTATAAGCTTACAGGTAACATGATTATGCTAATATGGAATGGAAAGAGGACTTCTAGTGGAGGTTTGATTTGTTTGATAGAAATTTGTAGTATCGACAGTCAATTGCTGCTGAAGGCACAGTGTGCAGTCTTAAAGCTACAAATACTTTCCAAGTTGCAGTCTGGAATACTTACCTCTTTTATAGTCTAGTTTTATCCCAAGCTGAGAAACTAGTTGTAACCATAAGATTCTTTTCCCTCTTAGTCTGAAGCTTTTGAAATTGCCACATAGAACTGAATTGCAGTAACAGGATGACCAAGCTCCTGCCCCCCACCCCCACCCCCAAATAATAGGAAAGAGCCCAGCTCTTTGAATGTTAATCATTACCTTTGGCAATACATTTGAAAAGAGGTGGTGATTGCTTAGAAAATGGAGGATGTACAAAGACGGAAGGGAGGTCTTGCTTTGTGTGGAAAAAGATAATTTGTGTAATATAATTAGCTAAATCCTTAGCCATAGGCCATTTCCTAATGGGTGGTTATGTGCAAGAATTATGCTGAGAACTAAGATGACTTGAACATTTTTAAAATGAATGGCTATCCGAAATTTTAAAAATGTGTTATTTGGAGTGAGACTTCGAAAACAATGTAGATACAAATATAGATTCTCAGTTTCTTACACAAACACCCTAGGGGATGTAAGAGTTTAGAGAGTCTTTTATAAATTCTTACCAATAGAAAGGTAAATGGAGGAGAAGAAATGAAGCCTGAGAGAACATTATGCCCAGCAGTCATTCAGCATTTCTTTCAAAGCTCTGGGTTACTGTTTCTTTTGCGTTCCAATTCAGTGGCGAAGTAAGTTGTCTGGAGGGGGAATAAGGCTCCACAAGATTAGTTCCCATCAAAATCTGAAATCATTACTGTGATCCTAAAAGTTCATTGATAAACTAGAATGAAAACCACTGGCCTCTGGATCTCTTAGCTGCTGTTCCCTAAATTACAGTGGCACCACGCATCTTAAAGTAAGATAAAAAATTCAAGTCCTTGTGACTACATCAATGCAGTTATTTCAGCAGCATTAAAGAAGAGGCTTTCATTGATTTCTTTATGGATTCTTTTTTTTTACTTCCCAATCTTGTCAATAATAACTGTGGAATTCTTAGGTGGTCTCCCATCCAAATACAAACCAAAGCTAACTCTCCTTAGTTTCCCAGATCAGCCAAGGTTGACTAGGTGCTGCCACTTGCTGAAACTGTGTAAATAATCAAACAGTATTTGACCTATATGCTGAATGTTGAGGGAAGATGGATTAGAAGAAGGTGAGCATGGTTTTAAAATTGGAGCAAGAAATACCAATAACCTATGCTATGTAGATGACACTATTATGATAGCTGAAAATGAAAATTATCTGCAAGTTCTAGTAATGAAAGTGAAGGAGCACAGTAAAAAAATGGAGCTAAGATTAAATATAAAGAAGACCAAAATAATGACAAGAGGTACAGCAACCCTGTTAGAATTGACAGTGAAGATACTGAAATGAAGTAATGAAGACCTTGGAAGATGTACTTAGATACCATGACGTGTCTATACCTACAGAGATCAGAATTATGCAGACATTGTTTTCCCTGTGACACTGTATGGGAAGAAGCAGGAAAGAAAAAGCATTGATGCTTTTGAATTCTGATGTTGGAGAAGACTGTTGAGAGTGCCATGGACAGTAAAGAAAACAAACCAATGGATCATCAGACAAATCAGTCAAGTGCCTACAATCCCCACAGAGGTGATCTGTCAGAACAATCAATGCTATCTCAGTCCTATCCCAAACCTGAATCCTGACTGAATGGGTCCAGATAATCTATTTTCTGTAGGGAACCCTGCAACTGAAGCCACCTCAGTTTCTCAGCAGGGGAGGTTAGAGGCTAGGTAACAGTTGTCCCAAATAGCCAGAGAGGGGCTCTTAAAGTGGTGGTGTAACACAGCCTTTTCCAGCGCTCCTAGCATCACCCATTGCCAAAGTGCGAGGTTAACGATCTCCTGGGTGCAGCTAATCATACCTCCATCAGTCCAACAAAGGGCCCGGTAGGATTTTTGACAGCATTCCAAAATGAATCCCAGAGAAGAGAAAACCTGGGTGGAGAGCCTATATCAGTGACAAATAGTGAAGATTGCAGTGAATGGAACAAGCTTCTCAATATGTAAAGGTACAAAGCAAGGGTGTCCACTCTCTCCTTTACTAATTGTAATTGCATTGGAAGCCATAACAAAAAGATCTGGAAAGATAAAACAAATAAACAGGATCAAAATTCAAGGAGAAGAAGATAAGATGAAATGCTATGCAGATGATATAGCATGAACAATTATGCAACCACAAAGATCCATATGACGGTTAATGAAGTAATTAAAGAGTTTGTCTGCCTTTCTGGATGTAAAATTAATGAAAAGAAAACTAAGAAAACAACAAGGCATTTAACCTCTGACAAAGATGACTGTCAAAAAAACAGATTGGATGTGAGATAACAAAAGACTCACTGAAATACCTAGGACTCCACTTGACAAGGTGTAATAAAGATAAATTTTAAAATTATAACAAATTGTGGAAAGAAAGAAAACAACACTTTTGAAAGGTAGAAAAGTTTAAAACTTACCTGGTTAGGACTTATTGCAATAACAAAAATGAATATACTACCAAATATGAATTTTCTATTCCAAATGGCACCAATTCCAATTTCATATAAAAATCTGCAGGCCTGATAAAGAACAATTAGCAGATTTATATGGAGCAGGAAAAAAAAGTAAGATTCAACATCTTGCAAGATTCAAAAGAAAGAGGCGGACTAGCATTTCCCAATCTCAGACTGTATTATAGAGCAAGTTGCTTCTTATGGATAATAGAATGGATAAAATCTCAGAATAGCAGAACAGCGATTATAAAAAGAGGAGGCCTAGCCAGTGGACTTCACAGGTGGTGGTGGTGATGGTGGTGGAGGAGGAAGAGGAGGAGAAGGAGGAGATGAAAGGACATATTAAAACACAAGGTTTGTTAAAAATTTGGAATCTGATAAAAGCAAGGATAGGTCCAGCAATCTCACCATTAGCATCACCATCAAATGCTTTTTATTTCAAGGACAGCTATAATAAAAAAAGATTTGATTACATATGCCAACATGACATACAGTTAGGCCTCATTTAGCGATCACAATTGGGACTTCTAGATTCAGAAACAGATTAAAGGCACAACAGAAACTGCTCAATGAAGGACGGAATGTACCATGGTTCAGGTGGATTGTAAATAACTGGAAATTTGAAATGTTTATACAAAATCAAAATAATTTATTAGGACATATTTATAAATTATTGAGTTAGGCAGTGAAGACCTAACTGTTCTGCAGGGCTTTTGGGAACGGAACAGTGTAGTGATTGTAATGAGGGAAGTGGCACTTGGATATTCAGTGAGAAGAGGGATTGCATTAGATTGTTTTGTTTGTAGATTATTGTGTAGCTTTTATATTTATATTGTTTTAATTTATATACTCGGAATTGTAAGCCACTCAGAATCTGGTTCATTGGAGTGGCATAGAAAGCTTAAATTAACATACATACATACATACACACATACATACATACTGTATGTATATATGTGTACACACACACACAAACATACATAATCTTCAACTTTGCATTTTTATACAGCCCAGTGGGCACTTTGTACATTCAACTAGATTTACAGCTCTGTCTTGCTTGCTTGATATAATTTTGCTTTTTTGTGTATCCCTAAGGAAGAAGGAACTTTATTGCCTCTGAAGACAGTTTTGATTTCAGCCTCAAATTGTCGGTTTAATGGTTTTTCAATCATTCCAGATCTCAGATTCCTATTCCTGATCTGGAGATTCTGGGCTGAGTTTCCATCATGTCTCTACCACCATCCACCATTCATGTTCCCAATAGATCCTTCAGTGGAACCTTTCTGTGTTTCTGACACAAATTACTTCCCAAATTTAAGCTGTTTGAATCTTTAGCTATGACTGCTCTTTCATTTCTGTTATGAAGGTGGCCTTTTTGACAGCCAGTACCCTTGTAAGATATGTTAGTAGCCTTTGTGTCTTTAGTATTACTCCTCCTTCCCCCCCTCATTCAATCGTGGTTGTAACTTCAAATGGTCGCTGAAAGAATGGTCATAAGTCAAGGACTACCTGTATAGCCTCATCCCCATGACATAGACCTGTCATGCAGAGAGGGCATGCTACGGACCCCGTCGGTAAGAGAATTTCGTTTGGTGGGATCCAGGAAGCCAGCCTTCTCTGCAGTGGCTCCCACCCTCTGGAACACGCTGCCCCCGGAGATGAGGCAGGCCCCTTTGCTCCTGGCCTTTTGGAAGAACTTGCCGTCTTGCCTGGGGTGGGAAGGGGATTAGTTCTTCTTGGGGGTGGCTGGCGCCTTAGAGCCCTCATCACTGAATTAGATCCTATCGCCACTTGGATTTTATACTTATAATTATCTTCTATTTATATTTGGCAATTTGTATTTGCATTTTTGTATGATCATGGTTTTAATGTTAGTTTTATTGTAAACCGCCTAGGGTCCCTCTTTTTGGGGGAGATGGGTGGTGATAAAATTTGAAAAATAAATAAATAAATAAATAAATAGTTCCATTTAGATGTTCAATCTAGAGCAGAAGCAGCTGTAGCCTTGCTGCAGTATCATCTATTTTCACATAATAGCATTGAACCTGCTGCTTTAAGCTAACTTGGCTCCTGTGCATGTAATACACAGAAATCACAAGAAAAACATCAGGTTACTTGTAACTGTACTTCTCTGAATGGTCATCTGTGTATTCACATGACTCTCCATTCCACATTAGAAGTGTTCTTCTCTTGCCAGTGGCATAGCAGTGGTTGGGGAACTAAGCAAATTCAGTGTTATAAGGTTCTCTGGTTGGGTGGACATCTTGCCAAAAAGCTCAATTGAGAATATTCTGGAACAATGCTTGGCACAGGTGGAAGCTCATATAGAAGTCAGTTAACAGTATGCATACAAGTTACAAATTAATATTTTTGAAAGTAGAATTAGGATGGTGTTTGTATTCGCTTCAGTGCAATGAAATAATTATATTTTCCTATTCCACTGTTATTTTGTAGAATGATCATCTTTTCCTAAAATTTAATATTTTTAATCTTGCATGTTCTGTAGCTTTCTCAGGCTATTCAGCAGTAAGGGGAAAACCAGACAGGTCTACTATATACAGGCCAGATAAAAAATTAATGACCTCTATTTCATATTCAGTTTGGTGTCAGGCAACAGAACCATTCTTACATGAGAATGATTGGCAATATGAATCTTGGACTTATTTCCCTCCCACCCTCCTTCCTTCCTTCCTTCCTTCCTTCCTTCCTTCCTTCCTTCCTTCCTTCCTTCCTTCCTTCCTTCCTTCTTTCCTTCCTGTCAGTTGCACTGAGGAGAATGTAACAACTGAACTGTGTTTTATTATATTACTTAGACTGTAGTATTCCCAATCATTTGTTTTTACTTGGAAATGTTTGTTGGGTTTTTTATTTTTAAACTGAGTCATCAAGGGGCTAAAAGTTATCTACTGTAATACCACTGTGTTCACTTAATTTTTTTTTAGAGATAAGGAGATGTATAACCCCAAGATTCATTAGAAGTTAATATTTCTTCCTGGAATATAACCTAACAAGCAAACAGCCATTTAATCTTGCTGTCATCCCAACTTCTGCCTTTTAAATGCTAGAAAAATATGTTGACAAGCAGTTATTTGAATTCAGGAAGACCCCATTATCATGATTAGCATATTTGTTGCAAGAAACTTGCCAGAGAATTGGTAGGGCCATCACATCCACCAAGCTAGTTAAGGTTCATGAGGCTGCTGTTGCAGAGAAATGACCCACATTTTTTGAATCCCATTTGAAAAGAATGTTAGAGAAAGACCTTGTGGTCAGGGCCACAACCGGGGGGGGGGGGGGGCAACCGGGGCATATGCCCTGGGCGCCGTGCTGGTGGGGCACCAAAATGGGCACGGAATCCATGTTTGCCCCGGGTGACACAGACCCTAGTTGCAGCCCTGCTTGTGGTGGTAATAAATCTGAAACATTGCACCTCTTGAAGGTCCTTAGACAAGATTTTAGAGCAAATGGATGGATTAAATTATAATAAATCATCAAGGGCAGATTGTGCATCCTCATATATGACCCTTTACTGACTTGGATAGGAAGAGTTAATGTTAAAAATTCTGTTTTTCTGTATATGGTATAAATCCATATTCTAATGACTACTGGTATTTAGACTAGGTAAAATAGAAGAATATGGTTTCTGGTTAATAATATTTAATAATAATATAATAGGATAAGATAGAAAGTCTTTTTCACTGGTATATTTAAAGAATTCATTTTACTTGAGTAATCAAGTAAATAAGGAGAGACTTTATAATATAAATACTACATTATGTAATATCCCTTTATATTTGTATGTGTTTAAACACATGAGGGAATTTAGACTGTAAAACTGGTATCATTAATTAATTTCCAGTGTGCTCTATGACTAGAACACATTATCTTGCCTCTACATGCTGCTATGGAACTCTTAAAACAGTTCATAAATTGAATAAAATGATGATAAATAATATCATGTTAATAATTTCAGTTCCAAAATAAGTTTATAGAATGACATATTAAAACTTTCAATACTGCTTTGTTATTTGCTTATACTTTATGTACCTACTCAGTAAAATTTTCCATCATTGTACAAATTGTCACTGTATAAGTTAGTTCTGGACCATAAGGAAGGCTGAGAGAAGGAAGATAGATGCTTTGGATCTGTAGTGTTGGAGGAAAATTCTGAGAGTGTCTTGGACTGCAAAAAGTTCAAACCAGTCCATATTCCAGGAAATAAAGCCAGACTGCTCACTTGAGGGAATGATATTAAAAGCAAAACTGAAATACTTTGGCCACATAATGAGAAGACAGGACACCCTGGAGAAGATGCTGATGCTAGGGAGAGTGGAAGGCAAAAGGAAGAGGGGCCGACCAAGGGCAAGGTGGATGGATGATATTCTAGAGGTGACGGACTCGTCCCTGGGGGAGCTGGGGGTGTTGACAACCAACAGGTAGCTCTGGCGTGGGCTGGTCCATGAAGTCACGAAGAGTCGGAAGCGACTGAACAAATAAACAACAACAATAAGTTAGTTATTGCTTCTACATTTTTTAGTTTGTTGCTTATAGACTGTATGAACTATAATCTTGTGATAATTTATTAATATTAAGTATTCATATTCTTTAAACATGGTGTGAGGTTTGAGTCGGATCCTGACTCTGAAAACGAAACTTATCTTGAGGCAGAAGGGGAAAACGAAACTTATCCGGAGGGAATTGGGGAAATAGAAACCAGGGGTGACTCAGCACAGTGGGAGAAATCGGAGATGCTGATTGGACAAACTTTGGAGGGAGGTTTGAATCCTCCAATCAGTGCTCAAGAGAGAAGAGCAGAGAAGCATGCAAAGCAAAAGGCAGCCCGATTGGTTGCAGAGGAGAAATGGCGTGGAAAGGATTGCTTAAAAAGGCACACGCACCAAGAGCAAGCTGCAGGAGACAACCGATCCTTCGAGCTCACAGGATCTGTGGAAGAGTCCTTACTGGAGTTGGGAGCCTCGCCTATAGCCGACGCGGAATCAGAGCCAGCTCCTCTTGCCATCGCGGACCTGCTTCCTTCACACGCCACTCCAGTCGAGCCTAGTCTTGCCGTTCCAGCCGAGCACAGTCTTGCTTCCAGTTCCAAGCCTCATCTCGCTGTTCGAGCCCAGTCCAGCCTTGCCTCCAGATTCGAGCCTTGTCTTGTCGCTCCAACCAAGTCCAGCCTTGCCTCCAGTTCCAAGCCTTGCCTTGCCATTCCAGCCAAGTCCTGCCTTGTCTCCATATCCGAGCCTTGCCTTAACGCTCCAGTCAAGCCTTGCCTAGCCTCTGTTGTCAAGCCTAGTCTAGCCTCCGTGCCAAGCCCAACACTTGTGCCTCAAGCCTCCTCCTTGCCGTGCGTTCTAGCTACACCGGGTCTTGCCGCCTCATTGAGAGGATTAGCTGAGTTCTGCCTTGCTGTTTTGCCACGATCTCCTTCTACTTCTGAGTCTGCAGCCTTGCCTTGTTATCCTCCACTGCCTGGGTGGACTTGATTGAACTGCACCGTCTAATCTATTCTGAGGACTTTCATTGTGGTAAACAGTTCTTTGTAAATAAAGAATTAATAGTAATTCTGCCTGGCTGTCTCATAGTCTGAACAGGACACATGGTTGGTTTATTCAGAGTAACATTCTGCAGTATAAGAAACATGGACCTGGCACTAGAAATGTAGTTTGTAGCATAATGTGATCTTAAAGTGATGTTCTAATCAGGCTACTTCCATAGTTGAGAATCTGTCTGTTAGGGTACTATATACTAATAATGTATGGGAATCATTTAAGCTTAGAACCATTTTTATGAAAAAGGAGAGGGTCTTTCTGTATAATTCCATTTTATTAATCCCCCTATGTGATCCCCCCCCCTTCCTATATAATTCCCCAAAATCAACAGGGTGGAGATAGTGTGGAAGACAAGGAGGAGAAGGCCTTTAAAATCTGATGGGGATTTTTCCAGGCCATAAAGTTGAATCTTTACCAGAGACCATATTCTTCTATTTTACCTCGTCTAAATACCAGTAGTCATTCATATTGCTCATTGAAGTATTGATATCAGTGGAAAGGTTTAAACATGTTTATGAAATGTATCATGATTGTTGTCTTTAGTTCTAGAGTTAAGTGTTTTATCCTATAATGTCTGACCCTCTTGACAAAGTGTTAAATATTCTCAGATTACATAAAAGCAATAGGAAACATTTTTAAAAATAAACATTAACTAGAAAGAGTACAAATCAAACTTGGGATGCGCTACACTCAATTTTTTTCATAGCTTTGATAAGTATAACTTGACAGTCCTGATGGGCTGAGGCAAGCTGTAAAATACACCCAACAGCGGCTCAAAAGCTAACCTACGACAGAGCTGGGAAAAGAGCCAGTTTTTTAAGGACTTCTGGAACACCATTAGGATGGGAGCTACACAGACTGGGGGATACTATTCCAGAGAGCAGGCATCGCAAGAGAGAAGTTTCCTGAGCCTTGCTATACGGCATTGTTTGATAAATGGGACCTGTAGCACACCCACTCTGCATGACCTTACTGGATGGGCAGAACCCATGGAAAATAGGAAGTCTTTCAGATAAACAGGCCTATGCCATGAAAAACTTTATAAGTGATAGCCAGAATCTTGAAATGCACCCAGAAGTTCACTGGCAACTAGTGCAGTTCACAGAGTACTGGTGATACATGGGCATGCTTGCACTGCAGCATTCTGTACCAGCTGTAGCTTCTGAGCAGTCTTCAAGAGCAGCCCCATGTGTTCTAGGATCTCCAGTGTTCCCTGCATCCACAGATGATTGTTCCTTCAGAGTCATGTTTGGAGGCAGGAGTCCCTGTTGTTTTAATATAAGTTTTCCTTTTGCAGGCTGAACGCATGCCATGAATTTAGCTACTAAGGTGCTTGTAAGAATGCTTCTGAAAACGTAGATGCAGAATAGCCTTACTTTGCAGTACAGTCATGCACGTATTTGGAAGTGGGAAGGGACTCTTTTCAATTTGAGACAATACAAACATAATAAATGGAAAGGAAGGTTCATCTCTCTCATGACTCAATCCTTCTCAAACGACATTATTATTGACTGAACCATTGGTTGCCAAAAAGAAAAATCAATTTTAGAAGTACTTGCTTGGCCACAGATCATGGTACAAATCCAGCACAGACAGGCTGATTTTATCAACTATCTGAAGAGTAATTTCTATCGTTAGCCAGAAAAGAAGTAGAAATTACAGATACGTCAAAGATCCCTTAGTATTTCTTTCAATTCTGTTCTTTCATTCTATGCCTCTAAAATGTTTTTATGTCTTCTTTCATTTAGTCATATTTTAATGTGATGCAGTTATACTCTAAACCTTGTATTTAGTGTTGAATACTACTCTCTAAAAGCCTCCTACCATGCATGACACTAGTTTAACGCATGTGCTGCAGTCTCTTCTCCCCGCTCTTCCAGGCTGATTCCATTGGACTTTTTTGCATAGGCATAGTTGCAGATAACCTTCATTATAAAACTGATAAGTCAATATATACCAGTCTTCCTTATCACAGCACCTGTTGCAGTGTGTGCCCTATGGAACAGCCTCCCCCCTGAGATCCATCGGATTCTAACACTCTTTGCCTTCCAGAAAGGTATGAAGACCTAGATTTTCCCCCAGGTGTTGAGCCAGGATGATAGATGAACCCAATATAGGTATGGTTTGAGTGATTAGTACCTTGGTAAACGTTTTGTGATAATTTTAACTTGCTTTCTGTGTTGTTAGCTGTCCAGAGTTTATATATTAAATGGGTGGCCATTTACATTTTCTAAATTAATAAATTACTTACGGCTTTCTTGATGGAGGGATAATTGAGTAGAATGTAGGTATGAGAGAGCCTACCTAGCAATTATCCTGTTTTCCTGAACTTCAACCAACATTTTGCCAGAGTTAACACAGATCAGTATATGGGCACAAAAACCCACCTACAACCAGAGTGGAGTATGCGAAGGGAGACAAAGAAGAAGTGCACATTCTTCTAATTTGTGAGAAAGATTAGTCAAACTGGCTCTATATCTTGTGTTACAAAACTTGTGAATATATCCTGCTTGCTGCTTTATTTCTAACCTATTTCATGAACTCCGCAATGCATTAATAGAGCTAATATTTTCATTATAGCTTTATAGGATCTTAACTCATCAGGATCTTGTGCTGTATTTTGTTTTCATTTCTGATATTAGTCCAAGATAATAAATAAACTCTTCATACAGCATTGGAATATTATGTAACAGAATATTCAAACTAGACAAAGTAGAAATGTGAAATGTATGAATCCCTCCAAACAAACGTTTAGACCAAGTCATATAAAATGCATTTTTATTGATGCAATAACAATGGCCGCCCTCCTCAGTTTCACTTCCCAATGTGGGCTGGGTAATAGAGACACCCTCCAGGGTGGCATTTCAAAGCCTCAAGCTGCCTTGCACAGTAAATCCAGAGACTGGTGAGCTCCACCTTGACTCCCCACATGCCTTCTGGCAGCCGCAGGGTCTCCCAAGCGGGAGAGAGTGTAGTGGTTAAGACACCAGGCTAGAAACCAGGAGACCATGCGTTCTAGTCCCACCTTAGTCACAAAGCCAGCTGGGTGACCTTGGGCCAGTCACTCTCAGCCCTAGGGAGAAAGCAATGGCAAAACACTTCCAAAAAACTTTGCCAAGAAAACTGCAGGGACTAGTGCAGGTAGTTGCCAGGAGTCAAGACTGACTCGAAGGCACCAAAAAAAAACACCTTTTGTTAGATATACCTGCATATCTCACTTATTATGTATAATTTAATTCATCTAAGAACCTATCTGAATTAATGCCTTTTGTCCACGTTGACTCTGTGACCTTATATTGAGCAACAAGTTTAATGAGCTAACTCAATCCAGTTTAACAGCTCAGTAAAATATGTTAGGAACTCCCATGCACCAGATAACTATTAATTGGGACCTGCCCCACCCTACGAAATATCAGGACTGCTGAGTTGTGGCACTAAATGACTAGCTACTGTTCACCTAACATTGAATTCCTACAATAGCAGTTTGTAGTGTAACTGCTGAATGATTCCTGAAATTTAGGAAAGCAGGAAACCCACTCATCAAGCTCTCAGAACTCTTGATTGTGAGTGTGGAAGTATTTTACTTCCCCTTTCCTATGGTTAAATGGCAGAGTTGAAGGGAGAATTTGATTTTTCTTCTTTCCCTTGTCATGAGAAATCACTCTCTCTAGACTGGATGCTACATTTACTTCCATAGAAAGTTAAACTGGTTAAAATAATCTGTCCCAGGTGATCTGTGGATTACAGAAACAGCTTGAGCAATAGACACTATTGCACCAAAATGTCCTCTTCCAGAGCCAAATCATCGCCCTGGTTTAATGCATTGTTGGGGGTAATGAAGTGGAAGTGGTGACAGTTTGAATGCAAGTGAAGGAGATATCAGGGTAAAACAGATCAAGCATGGCCTAAAGTCCATTTGGTGCAATATTCTGGAGGCAGCAGAGAATGCTTATCTCTCTTCCTCTGTTGCATCTCTGCAGAATAGGCCAGCATTGTTGTTCAGCCTGTATATTGTCTCTTCCATAAGGATGCTGGGGAGAAAAAGCTGGTATAAATCATTATTTATTCACTATGAACAACTTGTAACTTTTTTTTTTTGCAGGTAAAGTTATTCAGATATGCTTCACCTCTGGCTCCATTGTTGGACTGGAGTATCATATAACTGGCAATTGTGTATCCTATTGTTTTGGATACTTTTCAGCTTATGAATCAAGAATGTGAACAGGATGATGGGAGAGGTGAAAGCCAACAACTGCTTGTTCAACACTTGTCCCTCCTGGCTAATTAAACTGACCAGAGGAGGACTGTCTCCATGTTTGTTTGTTTGTTTGTTGTGGGAGGATGTTTTACTCGCTGCCTAAAAGAGGAAATGATAAGGCTATTATAAAAGAAACCTTTCTTTGACCAGAAAACCTGATAAACTATATTGTGTGTGTGCACCTTCAAGTCAGTCTTGACTACTTGTGACTGCCTGGACAAGTCCCTGAGGTTTTCTTGGCAATATTATTGGAAGTGGTTTGTTATGTCCTTCTTCCCAAGGCTGAGAGAGAATGACTGGTCCAAAGTCACCCAGCTGGCTTTGTACCTAAGGCAGGACTAGAACTCACAGTCTCCCAGTTTCTAGCCTGGTGCCTTTAACTGCTACATGAAACAGGCTCTTGAGAAACTATTAAGTGGTCTCAAATGTACTAATTCTAGCTAAGGTGGTCAAAAACTGTTAAGAGATTCTAATCACATTTGGAGGATGCTGGTTATCTAGATTTACTTCAGTCAGGCTTTCCAAAGGGATTTGTTGTTGTTCAGTGGTTTGGTTGCCACTCACTCTTCATGAGTCAATGGAAATCATTTTGCCAAGACTGTTTCTGGAGCAGTTCTTGCCTGTTTCATTAGTAACTGCATCCAGCTACCTTGTCTTCTTGTCAGTCTTTTTTAAAAATTGCCTTTGATTTTTTCAGGCATCAAGGTCTTCTCCGCTGACGGTTGCCTTCAGCTTCATAATTAGTGCTTCCAGTGAGCAGCCTGGTTTAACTTCAGCTAGGAAGGGATTACTGTATTTATTCTTCTTGTAGTTCAAGGTGTTCTTAACGATTTCCTCCAACACCACAGAGGCTTTTTTTTTTTCAGTTTTTCTGGTAGTCTGGCTTTCACAGCTATATGTTACAACTAGGAAAATAATGGCCTTGATAATATGTACCTTTCTTATTGGACATCTGTTACAGTCTTTCTCCCAGACAGGAGATTTCTGTGTATTTCATGGTTAAGACACCAACCCTGTTATTTTTTGCGCCTAGGAAGATAAAATCTGTTACTTCTGCTTCTTTGCCTATTTGTATTGGGTCAGCACTGACATAATCTTTGTATGTTTTTAGATTAGATCAGACTGGCTTTTGCACTTCAACAGGAAATTCATTAAGTCTTCCTTGCTTCTAGCCATCAGTTCATATCATAAGCATACCAAGGTTGTTAATCTCTGAACAACTTTGCTTCCAAGTCTAGCACTTCTTGTGATACAGTTTGCATATAAGGCTTTCCAAAAGAATGTGAGACTATGACTGCTTTGGTCAGTTGATGGATTACCATCACTGGGCACAGGATTGGGGGAATGCAGCCCTGTTAACTCTTTTAGACCTCTTGGTGGGTTTCAGTACCATTGACCATGGAATCTCTCTGGGCTGTATGTGGAAACGGGCTTTGGAGGTATTTTTTTTTCAGTGATTCTGTCCTTTTCTGTTAAGCCTTGTTAAGAAGGTGGTGTTTGGGTCACTACTGTTCAGCATTTGGGCTGTTGTGTCCCACAGGGTTCAGTTTTGGCCTGTATGGTGTAAAATATAGGAAGGAAAATAAAATAAATAATCAATTCAGTCTTATGTCTTTAGGCCAGTGTTTCTCAACCTTGGCAGCTTTAAGATATGTGGACTTCAACTCCCAGAATGACTGGCTGGGGAATTCTGGGAGCTGAAGTCCACATATCTTAAAGTTGCTAAGGTTGAGAAACACACTGCTCTAGGTATTGTATAGCAAAGTGAAAGGAATCAGAAATAATACAAGATAAAAGTAATAATTAAAGATAGAGCAGAATTGTTCGTGTATAGAGAAATGCCCGTGTTCCAGTCAGCTAGAGCAAAACGATAACTAAGCCTTTTAAAGCAGGCTTGTTTGTAAAAGAATATCTTGTGAACATAAGCAAATTGCAGGCAGTTCACTTCTGTTCTAAAAGGTATAGATCGTGAGTATGGTGAACTTCTATATGACACCAAAGTTAGATAGTTGAGCCAGGGAAATGTCCTGAAGCATTTTTTGCCCTTAGAGAGAGATTGATTCCTTCGTGAAAAATAAAAACAAAGAGGCTCATCAGCTTTTGTGTGCAATCTTGTTTTTCTGATAGATGTAAGTGATCACCAGAATGCATTTAACTTGAAACTTCAAGATGAAAACAAGTCCTAACATAGATGTATGACAGTGGTAAAAATCATTCATAGTGAAATATACTATGTGGGAAAACAACCAGATGCATTCCTTAAGAAAAGTTGAAGCCATATATAATTTCTAATTTACAGAAATAGATTGATAACAGCTTGATGATTTTAAGATACTTGAGCCATAATTTTAAGGTTTTTCTACACCATTTGTTGTGGAAACTTAATGTTTGATTTACTAGAGACTTCTGTATCAATATATATAATGGCTTCAGCAAGCTAGTGAACTAGTCCTCACATGGCACTCATAATGTTTTGAGTTTGAGACCCCTGACTTAAGATTTCATCCTCTTATAAGTGCTACTCACCCATTCCCAGATTTCAGCTATGACCTTGCTGAAGGCTATAAGAATGAAGGGCAAAAAAGCAGCAGCACACCCAACAAGATAAGGATAGTTGAGCCTTAAATATATTGCCCAGGATCAGATTTCTCACTTCCTTCCTCAATTTGGCTATTCCAGGCAGCCTACTCTCGATACTGCAGTGAATGGTTGTGAAATCTATTAACCCAAAGAAAAGAAAGATCTGCTTAGTGACAGAGGATAGCTTTCTGCATTAAAATATTGACTTGGTGCCAATCACAGTTATTAGGAGTGGCACAGCTCCACTTTTCTCTCACAGGTCTCTCTAAAGAATGCAGGTTGGCAGCAAGTTGAATACTAAGTGGTTGGTACTCAGCAAACAATGGAAAAACAACCCCTTTCAGTAGAAACAGTGTTTATAGCATTCCCGTGCTTCTGCTGGGTGTTTGAAATGTATCTCTGATTCAGCAACAACTTACTTCGATTTGTAATCTAGCTTTTAGCTCTGGAAGTAAGAAGCACTACCATTCTTTTGAACAGAGGGTCGTACACTTCTTTATCAGACACAATGGACTTCTATGTGCACATTTTGTTCCTTCTGATATTCTGCAATCCTATAAATTACAGAAAATTACAGTCATAGTTTACTAAGAGGACACATATGATGTACTGGTTACTGAAATTGACTGTCTTTATTGTCAAGGAATAAGCAATAAATTTGGAAGCGAGAACTTATTGCCTCTTACGTTTTTATAAATTGTGTTGTCTTTAGTTATAACTTGAAGTTTCCCTTAAGGAAATGTTCAAAACCTATACAAGGATGGAGAGAGAGAGACACACACACAAACACGCGCACAAACACACCACAGAATATCTGGTTTTTGTTAGTATCACATGTATTCAGTCATTAGCCCATTCCATCAAAACTCTGCACTATTGAGCAAGTAAAAAAAAAGTCTCCTCTTGTTCTATATATAACTTCTCATAACATGCACATTTTTGTATGTACTAATATATGCTTGGAATTAGAAATCTCTCTGATTTTAAAACATGCTCTTACGGGTACACAAACTAACATTGCAAAAGGTGGTATTATATGAATTCTTCATATTTGCTGGGTAAGCAAATTCATATATATTTAGTTAAATTTGCTAGAAGTAGGGAACTAAATGTATTTCCCATTATATGAATAGTTTTTATTACTATATGAATAGTCTAGCAGTATGTTTACATAATAAAAACTTGTATGTTTTATAACAATTTTGATACATTTTGTATAGCTGTTTACTATAGATATTCATTCTGTTGCTATAGATTGGCTTTGGCTTCCATTTTAGATTTAACATGGCTGAACCATAAACAGTAATTATTAAAATAAATCAAATTTCTTTACACTGGTTTGAAGTTGGCTTGTTTCAGCTCATCAGAATTGATATTAAGCACAGTTTGTTGAAATAGATCATATAGCACTGATATACAATATTTAATTGAATGCTTCCCAAGTCTTTACTTGTGGTTGTCTTGAAGTGGTAAACCAAACCAATCTTTATTATAATCGTAGACAAGCATGTTTTAAAGAAAGTAGCAAGCCCAGTCATTAAATGATAACTTAGCATGATGGCTAAATGCATCAGTTAAAAATAAGAACATCTCAAGTAATTTTTCTAATACTTTGTGGGTGGAAAGTGAGATATTTTCATGCTTGCATTTTAATGAATATATTTTAATGTGGCAAAGAGCATTCTTTGGTGGTCCAATTTCCTTTTTAATTATCCTCATCTTCTTACTGTTTGCTTGGTGGTTTAACCATCTGAAAGCATCTGCCTAATGTGCTAATTCACCTGTATAATTTTGGAAGACATTGTCCTAGAGGGCTAAGCCCTCTTGAGGTTATCTGCTCTTTTAAAAAAAATCAGGTGTGAAACTGCAATCTGTTGTTCAAGAATAAAACAGTATTCTTTTGGCAGCTACATTAGTTTTCCAGGTGAGTGCTTTATAACAGAGGCTCTAGCTTCAAATTGTTTCCCTTAATCCTGAGCTTCATTTTGAAGCATGGACAAACATGCATGCCTGCTGTCTTTACTTAACAGTGACAAATCCCTACTTTTCCACCTGGCATCAATCATATTCACACCCTGTCACTCCAGAGTGCTGTCTCTGACAAAAGAATTTATTTGAAGTTAAAAGGAAATCCTTTATGTTGCTGTTTATGGACTGTTGCTGCTGCTTGCATTTAATGGGCAAATGGCAGTTACCCAACACTGAAGGTAAAACCAGCTTCTAATATTAAGTTAAAAACAGAGAGAATGAATAAAGCCCACATTCTTGGAGGAGGCACAGCTATTATAGCATCTTGTTTAGTTTAATGTATCATGTGCCATTTGCTGTAACAATGGGGTTCTACACAGATGAGGACAACATGAAGAGATTTATGGGAATAAGTAAAATCACAGACTGTCAACCCTGCAGGCTGTAGTTCTTAATTCTAGAGAGTTTTATATTATGGTCTACACTAGAGCAAGTAGCTGAAAGGTTGGCGTGTGCAGGTTCTATATTTAACATTGTTGTATGGGAAAATTTTAGACATTTGCCATTATGCCAGAATCATCCACCATCCTGAGCTTCTGTGTCCTTTTTCATTTAATGAGAACTGAAGGTTTAGATTCTTTTTTTCAAGTCTGTGCTCTTTTATCAGACCCCCACCTGCATCCCAACAAAAAACAGAGGAAATGGTTATATCATACTTCCTTTGCCCATTATGGCACAGTACTCCTGTTTTAGAGGAATGTAGTTTTTTCAAAAGATAATCAAGATAAAGTTGGTATGTTGAAACTCTCTTAGCCAGTATTTTCTTTTTTAGATTCAATCTTTTATTATTCCTTATTGAATATTTTATTCAGCTTAAGCACTGGCTCAGAACATCAGCTACCTTACTTATATTGAGGACAGAGCTAGTTATTGTCCACATTCTTGATAATAAGTCAACTGATATCCCTGGATAAATTCTAACAGTGGTTTGATAATGCTAGGAAGATGGAGGATAAAATAAAGCCTTTTGGGAACCTCACATCTCATTTTCCACAAGACAAAACAATCCCACAGCACCACCTTCTGGAATCAACTAAGTTGGAGTGGAATCATTATAATATAGTGTCCACAATTCAAACATTCTATCTAGGAGGATACCAGAATTGATAATAGTGGAAGATGCAGAAGTCCAAGACAACAATAGTATCACATTCTCTGTATTCTTCATCTGGCATCTGGCATTTGTCATCCATCAAGGCAATCAAGATAGTTGTTATTCCAAAAATCATGCCTGAAACTAGATTAGAATAGATCTGCAAAATTAGTTTCTTTGAAGATTGATTGGACATGATCAGCAGTCACTCTTTTGAACATCTTGCCCAGGAAGATGACATTAGTAACTAGCTTGGCTTATAGTTTTTACCTACTGGATACTGATTAATTTTCTTCAGAAGCAAGGCTTTTAGAGGCATGTATTGCCCCCTCTCAAAGACTTTAAGTGCATTTAGATGTAATAAATAGAGGAAAAAGAGGCTGTTATTAGAAATAGTGAATTGAACATGATCTCATACTTTAGCCATATCCTTAGGTCTCAAAGCTGTGAAACTCATCCAATACCTATTCTCTTATAATTGACTAACTATAGTTTTTTGCCACTGAGAATACTATCAAACCTTTCTCTGCGACTGGCTTCTCAGCACCCTGTATTGAACAATACTTTAAAAGTATAAGGAAGCTGGAAAAAAAAAACTCATTTTCACTGCCTCAGAGTACTACCAATAACGTAAGAAAATTAGAAATAACATTCAAATTTCTTTTTACCCGAATATGATGGGAATTTTCTTCCACCTGTGTTTTGTGTGTCATCCCATTTGCTTTATTGTCATCAACTCAGATATAAATCTAAGCAGGGTTTGTTTATGATTGTCCGAAGAGTGACTCGCCATATAAACAGGAAAATCCCACCCATACCATATAGAATCCACTAGCCTGGTTGCAGATTTAGCGAGTTCTCAATCTTTACAGCAATAGACAAAACTGAAATCTCAGCAGGAAATGATCTAATATAACAAAGGAATATTTATTTTATTTTATTTATTATTCACATTTCTATCACAGCCCATCTCCCCCCAAAAGGGGGGGACTCTGGGCGGTTTACAATAAAATTCACCTTAAAACCACAACATCATAATATCACCAAGTCAACATCTACAATACTAAAATAATAAATAAATATAAATATGGAATCCAAATGGGAAATTTCCATTCAGTAGGGAGAACTCTACATCACCAGCCACCCCCAGGAAGAGCTATTGCCCTTCCCATCCCAAGTGAGGCTGCAGAACCAGGTCTTCAAACCCTTCCGGAAGGTCGGGAGCGAAGGGGCCTGCCTCACCTTAGGGGGTAGAATGTTCCACAGGGCAGGCGCCACTGCAGAGAAGGCCCGCCTCCTGGACCCTGCCAGATGAAATTCTCTTACAGACGGGGTCCGCAACATGCCCTCTCTGCATGATCGGGTGGAGCAGGTTGATGTTATGGGGATGAGACGGTCCCTCAGGTAATGTGGCCTCATGCCATGTAGGGCTTTAAAGGTAATAACCAACACCTTGAATTGGACCCGGAAGCAAACTGGAACCCAATGCAGCTCACGCAGTAAAGGTGTTACGTGTGCTGATCTTGGAGCACTCATCATTGTTCACGCAGCCCCATTTTGGACCAACTGAAGCTTCTGGATACTCTTCAAGGGTAGCCCCATGTAGAGCACGTTGCAGTAGTCTATATGGGAGATGACCAGGGCATGAGTGACTGTCCGGGGGGGATCTCGATCCAGGAAAGGGCGTAACTGGCGCACAACCTGAAGTTGTGCAAAGGCCCTCCTGGCCATGGCTGCCACCTGCTCTTCGAGCAGGAGTCGTGAATCCAGGAGGACCTCCAAGTTACGCACCAGTTCTGAATGGGGCAGTGCAACCCCATCCAGAACTGAAGATGACAACTTCCCGGATACCGAGGACCCGTCAACCCACAGCCACTCCATCTTACCAGGGTTCAGCTGAAGCCTGTTGTTTCCCATCCAGACCCCCACAGCCCCCAGGGACTGAGAGAGGGCAGCCACCGCATCACTTACTTCACCCGGGATGGAGATATGTATTATATGTATTATATATGTATTATAGCTCTATAAAACCTTCTCAATAAGCATAAATCTCTATGAAGCTCTTGGTTTTTTTTTAATCATACCAGGAAAGCAGATTTGCTGTGTGTGTACGCTTATGCAAAGACAGCTAGGATCACCTTCTGAAGTAGCTAGGTGAGACTTGCAATCTATACAGCTCCTTTAATTACTTTAAAATAATTGTTTCATACCTGAGCTTGTACATCTGTTTTGAAGGCTCTTCCGGCCCTAATAGATGTTAAATCCTCCACCTTTAAATCACCAGTCTTCCTGCATGATTGGAGAGCCCATATTCAAAGGATATCCTGCCAAATGTGTTGGGTTGGATAGCCCTGATGTCATGAGCACTGATGGTGAGCAGGAGGGGGCCCCTATCCAGGGGGGAAAACGCATGCGTAGTAGAGAGAATTTGAGCTGTCATTCAAAGAGACACAGAACAGACCCGCCTTGGCTTTTGGGGTTTATCTGTATGGGTTTTCTCACACTTCTTCAGTTTGATAGGATTTTCTGTCTACTGTAGCAGTAATAAAACACTAGAGACTTATTCCTCATCTCAGTGTGGTTCCTACTTGTCAGGACACCTGTGGTTAAGTTTGCTCCATAGTCAACTTACCTTCATCATCAACATAAAAATGCTTCTATATCCAGGACAGTTACTATAAATACATGTGCCATTAACATTTTCAAGCATTCCTGTGTGTTCCATAGGCAACCGTACAAAATAAAAACGTCAATTCTAGATCTGTGCTTTATTTGGATATATTCTAACAAATGAAGAACATGCTGGAGGCCTAAAGCGGAGTAGAGGGACCAACTCAACTGTTTCCCTTCTGAAAAATGTATATTTTCTGACTGACCAGTAAATGGTTATGTAAAGGATGGACATGTATTAGAAACAATTATGGAATTCTTATGGAATTCAGTTACTTTTATTAGCAATGGTGCAGATGTCAAAATGATTAAAATATCTGATGTTAAAATGGGACTTAACTTTCATGAAGGTGGTCAATTTTTACAGCTACCCAATCAACTAAAAAAAATCTATCAGTATTTTATGCTATGTGTAAGGTTGCAATATTCTTGTGTTATCTCTATGGGAAATGAAATGGTCTAAAAACCATTTTTGTTAACTGCTAATGACTTTTCTATACAATAGTTGCGATCTGGAGATGGACTGCTTTAACATTTTGAATCTGCAACTGGAGAGCATTGCAGGAACCCAAGTGCCAAAATAATTGTCTTTATATGAATGGTTAAACTTCAGAACTGGGATAATGTCAAGGAGAATTCTATTTTAATAGAAATAAAAAGCAGCAAATGAGGTAATCAAATTCAGATAAATTAGTATTGGCAGACTCTGAATGATGTACTTGCATGAGCAATCTTTCAAAATTCTTTCTGGTGTACTGCTGGCATCTCTATATTTATTATTATAATAATATGATCCATGAGGGATTTGTGGGTGGCCTGGCTAATTCTAATTAATCCAGTCAGAGAGAGCAGCAGGGTAAGTGGAACAGTCTATTGGATGGAAATTCATAACTTAATTGAGGTCAAAGTCCTGGGCTGGGAGAACAAAAGTCTTTCTCTAGGATCAAGTCAATCAATAGCAATAAATATCTGGCTTGGGTACAAGTACTTTACAGTGACAGATTACTTGACACTGGCCAGAGGGCTTGGTCTTATAAAGGGTAGTGTCCTATACATATTACACAAGTTACTTTTGTAGAGTTTCCAGGATGGTACAAAGCCTAGAAGAAGAAGCCTATATTGTATTGCAGTCTGTTGTGAGACATGGAAACATGCAATTTAGAGAACCCCCACCAAAACAGTGAATTGGCTGTAATTTATTAATATCTCTTCAGTAGTACAAGGAATTTAGTCATGTTAGCATGATTTAAGTCAAAATAATCTGCATATAGCTTTCAGGAATAAGCAAACTAATCCTTAAATTTATCTGCCCAAGGATGAATAGGACATAGTTATTTTTGTTAATTAGAATCCTGTTCTTTCCCCCAGGATACAATATAGGTAATGATGAAAGTTGCAACAAAGTATAACACAAATATTATTTTCTGTAAGACACACCTATATGTGGCTTTGCAGTACCCCAAGGTTATACTTCCAAAATTTGGCAGTAAAGTGGCTGAAGTAGAGTGCTGTGGGGTTTTCTTTTCTTTTTTCCAAATTAAGAGAAGGAATGGGAGTCAATGTAAGCAAACTATTCCCATTCCTGCTTCTAAATGTTTTACAAAATGCCCTCCTGTGAGACTGTTTTCAATTTGTTTTAATATTTGGGGGTTTTTTCAATCCCCACCTGTAAAACAACGTAAAAACCTGAAAAATCAGCTAGAGAATTAGCCTCTCTCTTCCATGACATCACCGTGGCATCAGAGCACTTCCCCTAGCTCTCCAGAAGATTGGGAAGCTGGGTTGCAAGCCCTAGTCCTCAAACATTGCCCATTCCTGCTGTAATTGTTCAACTTTTACTATTGCATAGAAAAACAATTGCATAATTGGCTCTAGGTATCGCATATTACATATGGTCTGCAAATTTTGGTCTGTTTTGGAGGAATTGGGATTTTTAGGCAAAATGATTAAGTCAAGAAAAAAACATACTGTGAAAATGATAATTTCCTGCCAAGTTGTATTCTCGGAAACTGAGTAGGCTGTGAAATTAAGTTAAGGCTCTGCATGAGGTCTTCTAATCACAGCTTGCCCATGCTGGTTTATTAAGACATGAATGAGCATAGCAACTCAGTGGATTTGCATGTTCCCCCGCCTTGACCATAAAGAGGATGTCAGAGGATATAACTTATTTTAATGAATGCCAGCTTACTACCATGTCTAAAGCACAGGCTGGTTATGACTGATTTCAACCAAGCCAACTTCAGATCATAATTTATAAATCTGGCTTGTTTAAACTAACTGTAATTGAGATTAATTCTAGGGTTGTATGACATGGCAAGCAAAAGCTGCCTAATTTTTTCTTCCACATGACCAGGGAAGTGAATCCAGGAGAAGGTGAAGCTCATTTTTATCTTCTGCAATGCTTTGATACAGCCAAAATCGGTAGGATCCAAGATAATGTTTAAAAGAGCTGTGTATGAAAACAAGCTATTCCTCACCTATGGATTCTTCAGAGTTGCTGTCAAGAGTTGTAGTGGCAAATAATTTTAATTTGGGAAGTTTTTTTCCCAAATCCAAGGAGCCATGAATATGTTGTGTTTTAAAATGAAATGTTTGTTTCCAGTCTCCTTGATGTAAATTTGATTTTAAATCATATACTAGTGGAACTGAAAGGATTGGGTCTCCATTATAGAGCCACCAACTTCCTTTTTTTTCTTATTACTTAAATTATAAATTGTAATAGCTGCAGAGTCCCAGTTTCTTCTCTTTTATATAGGAGACTTTCCATATTGGATTATTTTTCCTTCCTGCTTGGGATGCTGAAATTAAAAAAGGAAAACATGTGCTGCTGCTGTGTACATGTTCCTCCACAGCTGATCCTGGCTTCCTCTTTATTCAACCATTAGTTCACACTCCTATCATTTTCTATTTTCCCCCTTTTTAGAAGTGTACCTTCTATTGCCTTTTATTTTTGTTTGTTTTCTTCAGCCTCTTGTTGCTTTTCTTCACTGTCCCTTCTGCTTCTCTAAAGCTTCAGCATAAAAATCCAGTATTAAACTGGCTGATAAAAATTCAAACACATTAGTGTTTTCAGGAAGCAATTATCAGCACAGCCATGAGGATCTTCTCTCCTGTGACCCCTCCCCATGCGGGATGTTCATTCCAGTTGTCCCAAGCTGTCTTCTGATTGGACAGGCAAGGTCTGACGGTTCCCCTTGTATCCACCACTAGTGGAACTCAAGTCAGCCTGTCAGGGTGCTGAGAAAAGGGATCATCTTCTGAATTTGAACTACAGAGAAATAATCGTGATAGCCACCAGACGGCGCAAAAGGGTAATTTGATCCAGCCTGAGACTTTTTCTAGAAGAGGGATTTTTTTTAATGAAATTGCTGATTCAGCCTCAGTGCGTGGAACCTCTCCAGCTCAACTATGACTGGAGATGTTAGCTATGCATGGTTTTCACTCTCAGTTCTCAACAATTTTTCCCTCTTTATCTCCAGAGAACCTGTTCTTAATCTAGCAACTGCAGAAACCACAAGCTGTCATCACAGCTCTGGATTCTCAAATAGAGAACAGAATTTCATGCGTACCTCATCTCTACCTCAGGGTAGAGAGGTCTCAATATTAATATCACAGCTTGTGGTGGAATTACTAATTTTTTCCTGCCAACATTCAAGGCCTCAGTTTCAAACTAAAGGAGTTGCAAACCATTAGAGGCAGCTACAATATATAGCAGCTAAACACTAGGAAACAAATTCCTAGTCATCTCTTTCCTGTTTTTCAAGAAGCAAGGAATAATTATTTAAAAAATAAAGAAAAAAAGATTTAAAGAATCATCCAGCACATATTTGATCCTTTCTGCGCTCTCAAAGATGGGGAACTGTTTTATATGCTATTTTAGGTCTTATTACCAAATTTGAGCTATGATGTTGCTAACTCTGTATGGAGAATTGACTGTTCTGTGAGAAAGTTGCAACAGCCTCTCAGCTCAAGATGAACTGAACATAGTTCTGATAGCCCTGTCTAAGCCTTCCTTGAAGTCTTTCCAATAGCTAGGTGGATCTATGAGCTGGAGATTCTGCACTCCGAGAAGTATCTTTCACGTATTTCAGAATAAGATAATTCTGTGGCCAAACTCCTCTGTCTTACCCAACATTATCTTTGCCTCTGTAGGCCATAGGGCACAATCATTCCATTTGTCTGTCCAAAACCAACTAGTCCCAATGAAACAGAATAGTGTACCTTATGCACGTGTAGAGCCTTGAAATATTACCAGGACAAAGCCCCATGAGGCAGCACTGTGCTTTGTTTTTCTAAGCCTTAGCTATAGGCAACAAGGTATGTATTTGGCATAGGGCCTGAATATCTGGATATCTCCCATTGCTTCTGCCCACCTGGTACATTCCAGCAGAGTGGGTGTGCCCCAGATCCCCTCTATTAAACGTTAACATATGGACTGAGGAAGCGTGCCTTCTCTGTCTCAGCCGCCACCCTCTGGAGCAGCATTTCCCCAGATATGCAGATGCTGCCCACTCTCCTGGGGTTCCAAAAAGCCCTTAAGACCTGGCTTTGGTCTCAGGCCTGGGGCTAATGGGTTTGTGGGGGTCCTGTTGTGTTTTTTGTTGTTATTGTGGTTGTTTCAGTGTTGGAGGTCTGTGTTGTATGTTTTTAACTTTTTATTGCCCTTGGATTTTGTAACCTGTCCAGAGTCTACTGGGCTAGGCAGCTATAACAAAATAATAATAATAATTATTATTATTATTATTATTATTATTCCACTGTTATACCAATTGTGATTGGAGCCCTTGGAGCAATACCTAAAGGACTCCCTCTATATTTGGAAATTTTGAATGTATTGGACCTGAATACCCTAATTTTATTTTAAAAAACCACTTTGCTTGGCACTGCCTATATTCTCAGACTCTGCCTTAATAATTCTTAGGTCCTTGGTTAAGACTTGAATTATTAGGCCTCCACCAGTCTTAGACTCTGAATCTAATTGTAGATTACCAAAATGAATGAATGAATGAATGCCACTTTCCTGCAAGCAAGAACTGGTGGGAACACAAAATAGACAAAATAATAGAAAATGAAGAAGCTAAAGCACTTCAGCAAAGGATCGTTACCTTGTCGTGGTGCTGGAGCTTGAGCACCTCAATGATGCCATGAGCTAAACCGTGAAGGGCCACCCAAGACGGGAAGGTCATGACAGAGAGGTCAGACTAAATGCGATCCCTGGGGAAGGTAATGGCAACCCACCTCAGTATTCTTGCCGTGAAAACTAAATGGATCAGTACAACCAGAGATATGTCGGTATACCATCGGAAGATGAGACCCCCAGGTCGGAAGATGGTCAAAATGCTACTGGGGAGGAACAGAGGATGAGCTCAACTAGCCCCAGACGTGATGACGCAGCTAGCTCAAAGCCGAAAGGACGGCTAGCGGCCGACGGTGCTGGTGGTGAACGGCGAATCCGATGTTCTAAGGATCAACACACCATTGGAACCTGGAATGTAAGATCTATGAGCCAGGGCAAATTGGATGTGGTTATTGGTGAGATGTCAAGATTAAAGATAGACATTCTGGGCGTCAGTGAACTGAAATGGACTGGAATGGGCCACTTCACATCAAATGACCACCAGATCTACTACTGCGGACAAGAGGACCACAGAAGAAATGGAGTAGCCTTCATAATTAATAGTAAAGTGGCTAAAGCAGTGCTTGGATACAACCCAAAAAATGATAGAATGATCTCAATTCGAATTCAGGGCAAGCCATCTAACATCACAGTGATCCAAATATACGCCCCAACCACAAATGCTGAAGAAGCTGAAGTAGAGCAGTTCTATGAGGATCTGCAGCACCTACTGGACAACACGCCTAAAAGAGATGTTATTTTCATCACAGGAGACTGGAATGCTAAGGTGGGCAGTCAAATGACACCTCGAATTACAGGTAAGTATGGCCTGGGAGAACAAAACAAAGCAGGACACAGGCTGATAGAATTTTGCCAAGACAATTCACTCTGCATAACAAACACTCTCTTCCAACAACCTAAGAGACGGCTTTATACATGGACTTCCCCAGATGGACAACACCGAAATCAGATTGATTACATCCTTTGCAGCCAAAGGTGGCGGTCATCTATACAGTCGGTAAAAACAAGACCTGGAGCTGACTGTAGTTCTGATCACGAACTTCTTCTTGCACAATTTAGGATCAGACTAAAGAGATTAGGGAAGACTCACAGATCAGCTAGATATGAGCTCACTAATATCCCTCAGGAATATGCAGTGGAGGTAAAGAATCGATTTAAGGGACTGGACTTAGTAGGTAGGGTCCCGGAAGAACTCTGGACAGAAGTTCGCAACATTGTTCAGGAGGCGGCAACAAAATACATCCCAAAGAAAGAGAAAACCAAGAAGGCAAAATGGCTGTCTCCTGAGACACTAGAAGTAGCCCAAGAAAGAAGGAAAGCAAAAGGCAACAGTGATAGGGGGAGATATGCCCAATTAAATGCAAAATTCCAGAGGTTAGCCAGAAGAGATAAGGAATTATTTTTAAACAAGCAATGTGCGGAAGTGGAAGAAGACAATAGAATAGGAAGGACAAGAGACCTCTTCCAGAAAATTAGAAACATTGGAGGTAAATTCCAGGCAAAAATGGGCATGATCAAAAACAAAGATGGCAAGGACCTAACAGAAGAAGAAGAGATCAAGAAAAGGTGGCAAGAATATACAGAAAACCTGTATAGGAAGGATAACAATATCGGGGATAGCTTTGACAGTGTGGTCGGTGAGCTAGAGCCAGATATCCTGAAGAGTGAGGTTGAGTGGGCCTTAAGAAGCATTGCTAATAACAAGGCAACAGGAGACGACGGCATCCCAGCTGAACTGTTCAAAATCTTGCAAGATGATGCTGTCAAGGTAATGCATGCTATATGCCAGCAAATTTGGAAAACACAAGAATGGCCATCAGACTGGAAAAAATCAACTTATATCCCCATACCAAAAAAGGGAAACACTAAAGAATGTTCAAACTATCGAACAGTGGCACTCATTTCACATGCCAGTAAGGTAATGCTCAAGATCCTGCAAGGTAGACTTCAGCAGTTCATGGAGCGAGAATTGCCAGACGTACAAGCTGGGTTTAGAAAAGGCAGAGGAACTAGAGACCAAATTGCCAATATCCGCTGGATAATGGAAAAAGCCAGGGAGTTTCAGAAAAACATCTATTTCTGTTTTATTGACTATTCTAAAGCCTTTGACTGTGTGGACCATAACAAATTGTGGCAAGTTCTTAGTGGTATGGGGATACCAAGTCATCTTGTCTGCCTCCTGAAGAATCTGTATAACGACCAAGTAGCAACAGTAAGAACAGACCACGGAACAACAGACTGGTTTAAGATTGGGAAAGGAGTACGGCAGGGCTGTATACTCTCACCCTACCTATTCAACTTGTATGCAGAACACATCATGCGACAAGCTGGCCTTGAGGAATCCAAGGCTGGAGTTAAAATCTCTGGAAGAAACATTAACAATCTCAGATATGCAGATGATACCACTTTGATGGCTGAAAGTGAAGAGGAACGGAGGAGCCTTATGATGAAGGTGAAAGAAGAAAGTGCAAAAGCTGGCTTGCAGCTAAACCTCAAAAAAACCAAGATTATGGCAACCAGCTTGATTGATAACTGGCAAATAGAGGGAGAAAATGTAGAAGCAGTGAAAGACTTTGTATTCCTAGGTGCAAAGATTACTGCAGATGCTGACTGCAGTCAGGAAATCAGAAGACGCTTAATCCTTGGAAGAAGAGCAATGACCAATCTTGATAAAATAGTTAAGAGCAGAGACATCACACTGACAACAAAGGCCCGCATAGTTAAAGCAATGGTGTTCCCTGTAGTAACATATGGCTGCGAGAGCTGGACCATAAGGAAGGCTGAGCGAAGGAAGATCGATGCTTTTGAACTGTGGTGTTGGAGGAAAATTCTGAGAGTGCCTTGGACTGCAAGCAGATCCAACCAGTCCATCCTCCAGGAAATAAAGCCAGACTGCTCACTTGAGGGAATGATATTAAAGGCAAAACTGAAATACTTTGGCCACATAATGAGAAGACAGGACACCCTGGAGAAGATGCTGATGCTAGGGAGAGTGGAAGGCAAAAGGAAGAGGGGCCGACCAAGGGCAAGATGGATGGATGATATTCTAGAGGTGACGGACTCGTCCCTGGGGGAGCTGGGGGTGTTGACGACCGACAGGAAGCTCTGGCGTGGGCTGGTCCATGAAGTCACGAAGAGTCGGAAGCGACTAAACGAATAAACAACAAAAAGCACTCTAGGACTTTAGAATTCAAACAGACAAGCATCTGCCACAATACCTCAGCCTTAACAGTTGTCAATAAGAAAGACAAAAAAAGTCTGGATCGTGGACATTGTAATACCTGGAGACCACAGAATAGAAGAGAAAGAACTGGAGAAAATCACAAAATATAAAGACCTGCAAATAGAAGTAGGACGACTGTGGCAAAAGAAAGCAAAGATAGTACCAATAGTAATAGGCACCTTGGGTGCAATTCCAAAACATCTGGAGCACCATTTGAACACCACTGGCATTGACAAAAATCACCATTAGTCAATTGCAAAAGACAGCTTTACTTGGAATTGCTTACATCCTGCAAAGATACCTTTAATATTATTAAACAACATCTGCCTATCCCGGGTCCTTGGGAAGGACTCAGTAGGTGGACAAAAATGCCAAATCCAGTCTAAACATCTGGCTGACTGCAATCAACCATAACAATATACTTCTGTCTCAGTAGTTGTGTGATTGCATTCTCCTAGCCTACTCCATTAGCAGCCTTTGGGGATAACCTTCAAAGCAGCCTTCTGGGAGCGAGTCCTCTAGAAGAAATATACAAAGCAAGCACCTGGTTGTTAGTTCACACCTTCACCTGTCCTTGCCCCAAGTGTTTATAACCTGATGAATTGAGTTAGATGAATACCGGTGGTGGTAGTGATTTGTTGCTTTAAAAAAATGTACCAGATTATTTTTGTTAATAGCATATATAGAATTTATCTAAGTATTTGTTTCTATTACTAAGGTTATTTTCAAGTTGACTTTGTTTTGGAAATGTAGAAAGTACACTGTTAATAAAATTTATCAGACGCACTGAGCAATTTCACAATGCATACGTTTTTCCTCCACTCAGAGCCTTCTAACTGCCCAGCTTTGGTAAACATGAAATCAAATAGCTGAAGCAGAATTTTTAAAAAGGGCATTTTCTTAAATCTTACAGTAAAAGGAATATTTTTCTTAAAGAAGCAATCTGGTATAAATGTGGCAAAATATAAGGATGCATGTGCATTGTGAAGCCAATTGGAATTCCCCCTCTTTCATCTTTTGTTAGTCTGCCATTGCTCTCTTGATGCCATTTACAGATTTGCTGCAAAACACAGTTGAATCAGCTGATCAGCATTAAGTTCTGATGTAAGCCTGCAGCATTACAGCCCCCTCTACTTAGCTACTCTGATACTACTGTAGGCCTTTTGAGCATTGTCAGGCTGCTGATGAGTTAGGAGCAGTGGGATATTCTTCATTTCTGAATTCTTAAGTCCCTGGACAACTTAGGGCTAAATCAAACAATGCAGGAATATTTTTATTTGGAGCTATCAAAAGGATACTTTGAGGGTTTCAGATTATATAGTTTCAGAGTTTTTTGCCAGAAACAAACAGCACTTGCTGTTTAAAAGAAGTGATTATAAATTTCCATCTTTAGATTTCTTCATATTTTGTACTGATAATGTCAGTAAAATGGTTTTGTGTTTTAGAGCACTAGCTGTGCTGTAATCTGTAAAATGATTGTGCCTGCCTTAGGATTCCTCCAGCTAATTCTGAAATACTGTAACTAGCTTTTCATTTTAACAGTTTTTTCCCAAAACATAATTCAGTTTGACTTCATTTAAGAATCATGATACTATATTACAGGGATCATTTAATTTTTTAAACTTGATTAATGCTTGAGACTGAAACATAATAATGGACTGATGTTACATAGAAATCTCTTGATCCTTTAGTTCTACTATGTAGAATTTTTGATCTACTGTAATTATTCTTTTATATTTTTAAAGTGAAGATTTACATGTGTACCACCCTGCTATTCTTTTCTACTGATCAAATCCTGAAAGGATTTATGATTTCATCTTTTGGGGTCCTGGAATTTGGATCTCTAGTGAAATTAATACACTTAAGCCTATTGATGTTTAACTACAAGAAAATGGATTTCGTCTCTATCTGACATTGAAAGCTTCCTAGAATCTTTTAGGGTGGATGACCATAACTAGTTGTAGTAGTATAGTCTCCCCCCCTCCCTTTTTTTGTGCTTCTTGGCAACGTTTTCAGAAGTGGTTTGCTATTGCCTTCTTCCTAGGGCTGAGAAAGTGTAGAAGGCAGAGGCAATGGCTTTGATAGACAGGAGGAAAAGCCACTACCAAGGCAATGGTCAGATAAGAGGGGCTTGAACCCAGGCCAAGAAAATAATGTGAGAAAACATCCCAGACAAGCCCCTTCCTAGTTCATACAAAAATAAAGTGAGGAACTAGAACTAGAATTCACCAGTTTCTAGTCTGGTGCCTATCCAAACTCCATAGTGTTCTGATTATGAATAAAAGTGTGTGGATTGATTTATTTATGAAATTTATACATGACCTCAACCCGAGGAGTCAAGGTAGTGTACCATTTTATACAATAAAATACAGTAATAATATATTAATATACAATGTAAAGAATATATAATTATAATGAAAGTGTAAACTTACATTGTTTCCTCCAGAATGAATCAAGCTTTTGAGAAGGCCATAATGGTTGGACCATCCTCTCCATAGAGCAGCCTTTCTCAGCCTTTTGACCCTGGAGGAACCCTTGAAATATTTTTCAGGTCTTGGGGAACCCCTGCACATTCAGTCTCAAATATAGGCCAGAAGTTACAAAATTATTGTATTTGTTTCATGTGTAGGCCTGTATATGTGCATTAACAATGTTCTTAAATTAAAAATAAAGAATGAAACTTCTTTAATGTGAAATTGCCCAAATTTGAAATATTTTTTCAAATAAAGCATGATCTCCCAGGGAACCCCTAGTGACCTCTCACAGAACCCTAAGGCTCCACAGAACCTTGGTTGAGAAACTCTGCCATAGAGGATAAGCTGTTCCATATAAGGAGAGTCTCTATGGTGAAAGTCCACCTTCAGCCCGCTTCTCATCCTGGTAGGTGGTGATCCTCAACAGGTGTTCCCTGCCTGGATTAGACAGATGGATTTGAACGGGGCAAATGAGACTGATTTTGTGGTATTTTAGTCTTGCTCAAGGTTCTTAATTACTGTATTATAAACAAGTCTTAATGCTTATTTTTAGTATTTGATTGACTATGTCCCATCAAGCTAGTGTTGACTCTTAGTGACCACCTAGGTAGATTTTCTTGAAAATCTTCCCTTATCTGGTCCTTCAGGTCTTTCAACATTGCACCCATTGCCACTGTAACTGTCATGAGTACTGATGGCGAGCAGGAGGGGGCCCCTATCCAGGGGGGAAAACGCATGCGTAGTACTGAGGAGTTAAGCAGCCATTCAAAGAGACACAAATCAGACCCGCCTTAACCTTTGGGGTTTATCTGTCTGGGTTTTTCCCACGCTTCTTCAGTTTGTTAGGATTTTCTGTCTTATGTAGCAGTAATAAACACTAGAGACCTATTCCTCGTCTCAGCGTGATTCCTGACTGTTAGGACAGTAACTGAGTCCATCCACCTTTCTGCTAGTTTTCCTCACTTTCTATTTCCTTCCACCTTTTCCAGCATTAGAGCCTTCTCTAGAGAGCTAGGTCTTTGCATAATGTGTCCAAAGTACAATAATTTGAAGCTGGTAATTTGTGCCTCAAGTGAGAACTCTGGGTTGATTTGTTTGATGATCCATTTGTTTGTTTTCTTGGCCTTCTACAGTATTCTCAGGAGTCTTCTCCAAACCAAAATTCAAAAGCATCAATACTCTTCCTATCCTGCTTCTTCAAAGTCCAACTTTTGCTTCCATAGAGTGTCAGAGGGAATACCATTGCTTTGTACTATTCTGAGCATTGTAGCTATAGACATCACAGCATCTGAATATTTTTTCCAAGACCTTCATGGCAGCTGTATCAAGTTCTGCTCTGTGGTATATTTCTTGATTGCTTGTTCCTTTACTGTTGATGGTTGATCCTAAAAGGTAGAAGCTATCTACCAGTTCAGTATCTTCATTGTCAATTCTAGGGCTGGCTGTTATACCTGTTGTTTTTTATTTTATTTTATTTAGTATTTTATTACCTCACCTAAACTCTTCCCATGCATTCTTAATCAGTTAAGGTCTGTGTGAAACACACTGAAGTTCTTGTTTTCATAATTTTGTAATTAGAATGAGATCCTGTTATTTTGGCATTGCCATTTAAGTCAGTTTCAAAACTGGCTATAATTAAATATGTTATTTTTCCTCTATGGTCTTGTGTTTGGAAAAATAGGATATCAAGGCAGTAAATTTTTGCAGCAATGGAATATTTGTTGCTATGAGAAGAATGATGGGAATAACTTCAGGTAAGAAAAGCGAGTGGCTTTGCGTAGACTCTACTTTGCCTAATATATGGCAGTGTTAAAGTCTCCAGATAATCCCTTTAGACTACCCATGCCAGTGTTCAGTGAATGCTAATTTTGAATAGACTCTGTCTTGCCTTTAACCATTGGAATGGGTTTGTGATGCACCTGCTGGAGTTGTAACACCTGCATATACTGGGATTTTTTTCTAAGCCTTTTTTAAAAATTATTTTTCACATTACTGAAGCCTTAATCCCATGAGCTCACCTTTTAATAACAGGAAAGTGTATGAGCTTTCTTCTTCATGCTCATTGCCACTTGAGGATAACTCATTCCTGAGCATTACTTGTAATGGAATTCAGGTTTTTTTTTTAATTTCTTTACTAAGGATGCTTGTAGCATAGCATTTGCAGGTTGCTGTGAAGCATCTATGCGGGTTCAAGGACATGTTCCCAGTTTAATGTGCACAAGCATGCTTCTGCTTGTGCTCTGATTGGCAAGGTTAACCCTGAGAGGCACTGAGAGGCTGCAGCTTTTTAAACTGATTTGATTAGAACCAGTGCTATATCTCCTTCACTCCCCCTCCTCTAACTGCTACCTCATGATCCTTTTAACATTGGTCAAATAACCATTCCTTGTGTCTCTGTCCTCCCTTCATCATCCCCTGTCCCATTTCCAAGCTGAATTTTGACATTTTATAAAATTGATTAAGAAGCTCAGTAAGAAGGATTAAGTACCACATTTGTTTCCTGAATGCATTGTTTTCTGAGATGGGCTGAAATTGTGCTCCTCTTCACTTCACCTCCTAGCAGGTATCTGGTGTTACTGTTAACCATGCAGTTTCTGGAGTATGGCAAACTAAAAGACCTATCTTGGCCTGCATGTTTTTTTAAGTTGGGTATTTGTGAGTAGGTGGCTTGCAAAATATTAGAATTCAGCTGTGTTCATTGTGTGGCTTTATCTCCTGTTTAATAAAGCTGCTCAGTGTGAGCTTGTGTTGTCACAGGTTACATTCACGTGACATCCTTTAATTGTGATTTCCTCATTTTCTGCTTATTTTCTGTATTTGAAATGGAATTTATTTTTCCTCCATGTCCATTCTGAATCTGTTGTCAAGTTGGGACAGTTATTTTTATTACATACTTTTCTTGCAATGAATAAAGCAGTATGCTTTTGAAAAGAATCTCCTCCTTAATATTCAGACAGGATTGTGCAAATCATTCCCATGAATCCTGAAGTGGTCCCCTCGTTCCTTATAATGTCTGACTTTTTTATGAATCTTCTCATATGAATTTGTTTTCTTGCCAGCCCCCACAGGAATCAATCAAAGGGAATGATTCCATAGGAATGTCAGTCTACCCCAAGGAGATTCCTTCCAGTGGTTGTTCCAGAAGTAAAACTTGCTATAGATGCAACAGATTTGCTTTCAGAAATTTTATTTTATTTATGCAATGAAGGTGTTGCCATTTATCTTACATATATTATAACATTTAATACCTGCTTTTAACATGCAATTCCAGTTTTGCAGATGAGTTCAGAAAATATTACCAATTTGCTCATTTGTCACAAGATAGCTTGAACAAATTACACCTGGCAAATTTTGCCTCTTTAAAAGGAGTTGTACTCATAGGTATATTATTAAGTTTGTGTAGCTGTATATTATGAACTGATGCCTAGGCAATGCATTACTTGCACAGCAGAATGCCTGCAGTATGCAGAAAAATACATTTTGCTGCCATGGGCAATTCAGATAATGTTAATGATCTGTTCTATATTGTGAATACAACCTATCTCCATTTAGAGATAGCTAAGCTTGCAAAACTATCTTTGGTTGAAGTAGTGAAGTAGTATGGGATAAACACAGTGTCCTACCCCAATTTATTAAATTCTGACATACTGCATTACTTAAGAATTGCAGAGAGAATTAAAGCCTTTCTGACTGACTTTTGGATTATAGGTGAATGTTTAGTTATTTTTAAAAGGGCTTTCCTGTGTGTCTTTTTAATGGGATATATATAAAAAGGTTGTTTTAGGCCAGCAAATGGGAAGACAATCCAATTTTCCTGATTCCATCAAGACACACTCAAAGCATTATCTTGGGCAGTTAACAGGAAAGCAGCCATCCTCCCCTCCCAACATGATTGACCCTCTGCATCCAGTAACTCAGAACAGTATTTTGATGTGAGAGTATTTACTCACTGTTACATATTTAGGACATGGAAGTATATTCTGCTACATTAGGAGCATTCTGCTAAACCAGTGTAGATATTTGTCAATGAAATGTACTATCTAGAGCTTCCATAGTATTTGCAAGCAAGGAAGGAGGCCCTAGATTTAGCAGAAATGAATCACAGTAGATATTTTTGCGTGGCACCATGCAGATCAAGTGAAATATATTGGGAAGGCATGATCAGTAGAGGTAGTCTTTATCTTGCCAAGTTTCTGCCTCAAGATTGATCCACCAATGAATTGAAAGAGGTAGAAGTCCATCCAAAGAAATGTTAAAACAGAATTTGAGAACCTTTTTTCTGTTGAGGATTCTGCTCCCTCTGAGGAAATCTCTTTAAAACAGTATGCATTGCCAGAGTAGTCCCAAACTTCTCTCTTAATATTGCCATGTCACACTTAAGAGAGAAAAAGAAATACTGTGAGGAGTTAAGAATGTTAAAAAAAGATTCATTGGTAGAGTAGGGCAAGAGAGCTGGATATGTTTTTTATACTGGACAGTCTGAAGAGGAGGCCAATCAAGATGATCACCTCTACTGTATAGATATTTTTAAGGAATTTTTTTGGAGGGAGATGTTTGGAAATTTAAGCTTGTGAATATTTTAACCAATGTGATTCCACTTTTGAGTGGCCTGAAGTTCTTCAGTTTATGTGAAGGTAGATTATATAGAATTTGTTTATTTATTTGCTACATTGCTACATTTTAATAGGGCTTCTGTGTATTTTTGAAATCCAGTAACAAATAAAAGTATCTAAAGAGAGTATGTTACAGAGATAGTCTTAAGATTATTATCTCTCTCTCCTCTTTTGATACGCATACTTAGGTATGCACAAAAAGAATGCGTATACATTAATTTGTGTAAACCTTCTATTCAGCCATTCTCACAAGGGTGACTTTTGAAAGTTAAGATCGGTGATCTCAAGAGCACTCAGCTGTTCTTGCCCAGGCAAGCAGGGGACACTCCTTTGCCTATGTAGAAACACATTGTGAATCATATATCCTGTTGCCTTCAGTGGCAGATTTTAGAATTAGAAAAGATCAAATTATTACAGTTAATGTTTATCGTAATGGATGAGAATCCTTTGGACTCCAATGTGAGCCCAAGTTTATCTGTGGTAATATGGATGCTTTATAATAAAGTAGATATTTTCTTCAGGAAAAAAATAAGTTTCAGTGACATAAGTTACTGGCAAGCTCTCAACATTAAAAGTACACTTGTAGAAAACAGGGCTGTGCATCTGTCAGCAGCTCTTTAAAGAAGCTGCATACATTCCTGGGCTGCACAGTTGCCAGAAAAAGATACATTTGATTTAAGGAGGTGCTGACAAGTGTGATATGTGCACCCAACCACATTCTGAATCACCTTTTCTCCTTCAAATCTGGATTGTTGCACAAGGCTAATAGAAAGCCATGTTCATCTGTCAGCCAGGAACATTAATGCAATCATAAAGAAGTTTATATACTCTGAGGATCTGGGAAGTAATATCTGGGATAGATGAACCAGATCTCTTGATCATTTATTGAGTTTCAGTTTAGATGCTGTACACAAAAACATTGGTAACTATTAGAAGGAAACTTAAATTTTTTTCATATTACAGCTTTACCAGCCATATCATACCTGATTGCAAGTCGAAAGGAATGGTTTATAAAATTCTTGTAATGTCATTCATATTCAATATTGCAAACAGTGGCCTATGTAGTTTACAATAACCCTGCACAATTGTCTAGAGGTATTAGGCAAGTATTTACAGGCTAGGGGTTGGGCTAAAGCTAAAAGAATTGTTTAAAATAGTCTGCCAGAATGGTTTGTATTCCATTTTTCTCACGAATTTGTTTTGAGAATAATACTCAATAACTGTGCAGTGGAGTCTGCTGTCAATATTGCAGAACAAAAATAGGGTTCATCTGGATTCCCAGTCAGAAATTCCTATACATCTCAGGTTTCAGGAAAATTCAAATCTATAGAAACCATACTGTCATATATCTTCCTAAGCCAAATCAGACTCTCAGTTGCATGTGTGTTTCCGCTTTTTGTTTCCGCTTTTTGTTTTTGCAATTTCTTATGTATTTATGTTTTTATGTGAGGGCTGATATAGTCATTGTTATTGCTAGTATTGTTATTAAGTTTTGATGTAACTGGATATTTTCATTTTTGGTTCTATAGATAGTGAACTGCCAAGAGTTGTTTTGATAACAGTGCGATAGAAATATGATTGATTGATTGATAGATAGATAGATAGATAGATAGATAGATAGATAGATAGATAGATAGATAGAGCGGGCAGGCAGGCAGGCAGGCAGGCAGGCAGGCAGGCAGGCAGGCAGGCAAAAATTTTCTGCTCTATTGATTGCCTGTGGACTGGTTGTACTTTTAAATATTCAAAAAAAATTTACCCATCAGAGTAGAGGCTCATGTTCTTGATGCTAATGTTCTGGTGTAATTACTTACATGGTAGTTCATTTTATTTCATTTTATTTTATTTCCCCTTTTTTTAATGCCCACAGCCAAAGGTTCAGATCAGAGATACACTGTATTTTGCAGTGGGGCTCTACTATTATTCCATATTTAGTAATAATCTATATCATATTGTAAGGCAGACAAAAGGTTTGGTTCAATTTTATCTTGCTGAATAATTTCTGAAGTATACTTAGAAATTCAGTGTTGAGTCTAGAAAAGAAACCAATGAAAACTGTACAGCTCAAACATTAGTGAAATGGTAATACAGCAAACAGTCAAATGATAATACTTTACTATTTGAAATAGTATGTTTCTTGTCTTTCTTTAAAATGTAAAATCTATAGAATAAAGAGAATCAGGACATATCTTGTGCTCTAACTTAGTGGCACTGGTCCTTGCCAAACCAGGTTAAGGTTGGGTATTTGGACAGTTGTGCCCAGATACTAGCAGACTGTAGGTTTTATAAATACATACAGAAATAATTAAAATCTAAGGGGTTTAGAAAAGTTAATCTCCTTTCAGTAATCTCTGCCATAAAGCATGCAAAGTCACAGCTGGCAGAGAGCCCAAAGAGGACCGGCTGTTGGACAGCACGTGGAGCCTGAAGTTCAGAGAGATTAAGTGAAATCACTACTCTGCTAGTCTCTTAGATATGAGGCTCTAGAACATTTTTCCTAGCTAAGGTGGCACTTCAGCTAAACTCCCCAAAAAGCACGGAAGGGATGAAGATGTAGTAAATTACAGTTGTGTTTCAATAAAACCAATTGCTTGAATAGTTCCCCAGCTATCCAAAATCAAACAAATTCAAATGAGAATATGTTATTAAATATTATATGCTGTTAAATTTATCATTCCAATGTCAGATAGAAGAATCATCATTCATTATGAATACATATAATTGACAGATGCTTGCCATCTTTGGCTTTGACAGAAATCAATTTAATCATACTGCAATTTATCAATCTGTTCCAACAGACTTTTTTTTTTTTAACATTGTGCTTTTCTATTTTTCTGGATTACTGTTTCCTACTGTTTGTGCATAACATTGCTTACCCCAAAAGGGAATCACTTGATGCATATGTAGGTCAAGATTTGTGGACTAAAGCAAGCAATTTAAGTTGATCTTTTTAGGAAGATATTTACAGAATTTATTCCAAGGTTTGCATTTAATCCAGTGTTCACAAACTTACTTTTTTTTCTGAATTTAAACTTAAGGTATACATCATTCTTCTATTTCAAAAAGTATATTTTAAAATGTGTCAATTATTCATACTTGAAAGATCCAATTTCTGATGTTTTTGCATGTGAATGATCAGATTCCTATTTGGAAATAATCAGAATAGTGACTCATGAGGAAGCACAGCAAGCAAACATTTCTGAGTAAACCTCTCTCTCCAGTGTTGGGGGAAACATAATTACCCAATTGCAAAGCAGTAGAGGCAAGGTCCCAGAGTCATGAAGACACACATGACCATCTCTGTGAAATTGAATCTTTTATACTGGCAGATGTACTGGGATTCTGGTCTTTCCTCTACCATTTTCATAGATGTTTCAGTCCTGGTCAGATCTAAAGATCAGTGTGAATGTTCCACAGGGATGTTGAGCTGGTTTGCCAGTGAGACTCACTGAATGGACTTGCCCTTTCACAGTCTTTCCCTTAATATCCTAGAAGGTCTATGTGAAGATAACAGCAGTGGAGATGCTAAGAGCTTTCTCCGCCATTTACTCTCTCTCAACTTACCTCACCTTGCAGGGTTATTGTGGGGAATATAGGAGGAGAGAGCATAATGTACACTGCCTTAAGTTGTACAAAATGCAGGATATACATTGATAAGAGCCTGTTAGACTTGCCAAATGTTGTACAAATGCTACAGTTCTTTTTAGAGATTTCTAGTCATTGTCTGTGTTTACAAACAGCTTGCATATCAAATCAGTCAGAAGCAGAAAAGGCTCTTATAATTAACTGTTGCTCAGATGAACATCCTGCTGAATTTGAAGATAGAAGACTTCAAGTCCAGATCCATGCTGCCTTGCAGGGGAGTTTAAAGAGTTAAATTTCCAATTGTATTAGCAGATTGTGTTTTCTTTCTATGATCTGGGCTGACAAGACATCAGTATTCTATTCATCTGTTGGGAATTAGGCTGTTAATCCAATCAATGACTCTTGAGTGAGCTGCGGCCTGCTGCCTTCCCACTGGGGAACAATCGGATCAGACGGCAGATTGTTTAAGAGCACAACGCTGTCCCAGTGTCAGGTGGAATTCTTGAGTGTTCCCTGGTGAATTGGGGCTGGGAGAAACTGTCTCAGACCATTTATCCTATTCTTTAAATAACCAGATACCTGCCTCATCCATACTAAACTGATAAGCAGTTGGGGGGAAAGCAGAAGAGAGACCCTGACTAAAATGTTAGGAAACCGGCTGCAGGAAATAGTTGACAAATGTGTGATTTATGTCTTATTTTTCCTTAAGAAGGTTAACGAAACAAATCACTTTGTTACGCTGAAGGAATACTGGAATTAGTTTCTCTCACAGTAGTTTTACAATAGTATTTTTAATTTGGACTGGCTTGAACATTTTCTCATGGAATAAGAAACACAAGTCTCAGTAAATAAATGTATAACCAATATACATTTACATACTAATATAAATTGCATAACTCATACAATTTGGATCTTTTTGTTTTAGAGATCTTTATTTCTCCTAGGAGTTTGTGAAGTATAAAATCTGAATTAGAATTAAGTTTAATTAAGAGATTCAGACCAGAAATTTTATAGACTGAGTCAAGTCAGTTACATTTTCTGTTTACTGCTGCTAGATGTACTACTAGATATTCATTCCCCAGTTATTAAAATTAAATGTTTGGCTGCCCAAAATAATGGGCAATGCCCAAAAGAATATACCATAGAATCTGAACAGTACATAGGAGGAGTACAGACTTGAAATACTGTATAGTACTTTTTAATTTACCTCCTTGTGAGTACTGTGGCTTGCAATATCTAATACTTAAGATACTGAGATATTAAGAGACAGGCAACGTTTTCCAGTCAAAGGCATACTTTGCCCCCCTCCCTGCCTACAAAGGCCACAAAGGGAATATGTGTGTTAATGGGGTGACATTAAAATAAAGTGGCACAAGCATTTTTGGCTCATTTTTTCTTTGTTTTGGGGTTTGAGGCAATTAGGTTATTTAACCATGCACTTATTCCATCAGTCTGCACTAGCTGCCAGATTCTAAGTATAGAGGTGTTAGAACTTAGCAATGCAGGAAATGGTTGTCCTAAAGAATACTTCCAATTATTTCAGCCATCCAGGTACCAGCAATCTTCTGGGAAGGTCCTGCTGTCCATGAAGGCTTACAGATTGTGCTTTGGGGATAATATAGAGGTGGGATTTATCCATAGAGCCATCTGTCCTTGAAATATCCTCTTCCTGTAGCATGCTGGGCTCTAAGGTTGACATGCATCAAGTATTTTTTAAAAGAATAATCTTTATATGTTGGCCTTTCTCAGCTAGTACCTGTCCCTAATATCAGTTTTTAATGGATTGTGTTACAGGAGTATGGACAAAACAGAAAATACGTTTTGTTTCAAACCAGACAAGCAATCACTTTCTGGAAGTTCTGCCAAATCATTATGAGCTGGCCAGAGTTTGGCAGAAACAAAACCTAGAATGTTTTGGTTGTTTCAGGTTTTGGCCAACACAAAATCCGGAGGAATCCCATAGAGATTTGATGGGGAATGAAGGTCAAGGCTGATATGTATTAGCTCCTGTCTCCTCTCTCTTGTGTATGGCCTGAGTGCCAGCCCACCTGCCCCCCAAATTCCCAGTATTTTCCCTTCCCTCAACTGCTGCCAGTGTAAGGAACAGCACACCTGTTCCTTATTGTGTTGGTCTCAAAAGTAAAGAACAAGAAACCAAGATGGCATATCTCACCAGACCATCGGCCCAGTGCCTTTCCCACCCTCCTACTATGCCTCCCCTCTGCTGCTAATGCTGCTAGTTTCTCAGCATGGCAAGATTTCACTTGCTGACCAGCCCTCCACTGTTTCCAGCCCCTTCCCTTCCCCTGTCTCGGGTGCCTCTGCCAGTGTCCACACATCTCCAAAGAAACTGCTCAGCCTTAGCTGTTTCCTGCTCTTAACACACCCAATTACTTCTGCCTGAAAAAATACATTTCAGTCTTATTTTAAATCCAAACACCAACAATTTCTGCAGTGAAAATGAGTGATTTTTGCTGTTACTGCATGGATGCTCTCTGAGTGCCACAAAATAAGAGTCACTTTTGGGCTATGATTGCCCATCCCTGACTTTAAACGTTAAATACCCATTGGTTGTTTTGAACACTGTTCTTTTATATTTAAAAAAGTAAATATTTTTAGGGTGAACCCAGTTTCATTCACATACATCTTTCTATTTGCATCTCCTCAATTCTGTATGCTTCCTGCTTGCCGTTCACACTGGATGCTCATCCCCACATACTGGGATTGTGGAAGAGGGGAGGTTTAACCTTTTCCTCCTCCTCCCAGCAATCATGATATTGGTTTCCCCATCCCCCTTTATGCTGTTATCAATCTTAGGGAAATGATTAATAGTGTGTTTCGGAGAACATTGGGTTTGGGGAAATCTATCCTTCTCCCCCACCCCCATGTTGATCAACTGAGCACCAGGGAAGGAAGGAAGATATAGGTGCACTGTCCCATTGCTCAGCTGAAAATATTTCTTCATCAACGCATACTTTATGGAATTCCCTGTTGAAAGATATTCAGATGACCAATAGGAGAAATGACTCTCTGAAAGAAGGTTAGCAAATTCTAAGAGAATTTTATTAAATCCAAATACATCAAAAGTGGAATGCTCCATGTCAGACTGTTGGTCCAGTGCTCAGTAATGTTTATACTGATTAATAACAGCTTTCCAGCATTTTGCAGAAGATGCCAGTGATTGAATACAGGTCATCTTGCATGCAAAACACAAGTATGCCCTTCCCTTTTAGTGGCCATTGTTTGTGATAGTTAAATGGAGCTCCAGCTTCAAAGGCAGTAAAGTCTGTGGGAGCAACAGAAGGGCAATAGAGCTCAAGTAGTTGATGGATTCTAGTCCAACAGAAATCTAATGTTCTTATAATCTCCCCTCCCTTCTCCTTTACACAGATCTCCTGTGAATAAGTTAGTATGCAGGAAATGGAAAGTTCATTTGGTCATTCGAGAGGAAAGTAAGATTTAGTCAAGATTGCTTTTCATACTACAGTATTGTGTTGTTGTGTTCCTCTGCCATTGTCTTTAACATTTCCATAAAATAAAATAATATTATTGTTAACAAAAATTCTGAAGTAGTATATAAGACCATTTATTATAACTAACTCACCTTTATGAAAAGATGTATTTTTTCCATTCGTGGGATTTTTAAAATATTTTTTCTACAGTACTTGATTTATACTTTTGGGCAACAATTGCCTGCATAAAAAAACTAATAGAAAAGCTGTGTTTACTTTTAAGTTGTTCTTATTTTAATGTGAAGTAGGGCAATCAAAGCTTAATCCTGCCAATCATCTTTAAAAGGGGTGAGAGCTGAGAGCTGATATAAAAACTTGGTAAATGTGCCTTCAAGATCCATGTAATGTGAGAGCTCAGTCTCTGTATAATCATAATGACTTCCAGTCTGAAGAAATGTGAAAAATAAAATCATGATCAATTAACCATTTTTCTCATATTTCAGTAGTCCTTAGTTCTTGTTGATAGGTACAGCTCCAAATGAGCTACTTTTAGGCAGTAATTCATTCTGGAACAGAACAGAGTATAAATAACTATTGGAAATATTCCCCCTTCTTGTTTAGTAACTCAAAATGAAACTTAATTATCCTCCTCAATTTCCAAGAAAAAAAGATGAACTGTTCCATTTGCTTATTTATAGTTGCATTTTTACAGCAGGACTGGAAAGTTTCCTTAGTACTTGTCTAGAGGCAATTTATCATGGTTATACATGGAAATGTTACTGCATTATTCCAATCTATTTATTTAATTTATTTTTTAAAAATTTTACTGAAACTGTTTCCTGCATTCCAAAAGTTTAGGCAACTTTTAGAAATTTATATATTCCAAATCTGTTTTCTATAGTGCTAAACTACGAATATGTGTATTTTAAACATCAGAGCTTTTGTGTGGTTTGAGGTAATAATACTTTCAAAAAGGCCTGTAGAATTAGGTGTCCGTCTTGTTATTTCTATCAATCAGAGTTGTAGCACCTCTTTAGTACACTTTTCTCCTACAGCAATTATTTTTTAAGCCAAAAATTCTCAGGATTGAGAAATTGATTATTTTTCCTCTTGTCAAGCATAGTGGTTCAGGACACAGTAACCAGGCACTGTTAGACAAGGTGTTCCCTGCAGTAAAACCCCAAACATAGAAGTATTTAGCTTAGGTTAGGTACAAAGACCATAAGAAACTAAGTTTACATTTAAACATGTTAGATTGAAGAATACATTAAAAATATACAACCAGTATCCAAGTTTGTCAAGAAAACTATACTATTAAATGTTGTATGGCAAGGCCACTGAGTAAAATTTGGTGACCCTTCTGGGGATCTTGGGCAACTTGCCAGGTAAGAGGAGAATATTATCTGATCTACAGAGGGACGCGGTGGCGCAGCGGGTTAAACTGCTGAGCTGCTGAGCTTGCCGATCGGAAGGTCGGCGGTTCGAATCCGCGCGACGGGGTGAGCTCCCGTTGCTAGTCCCAGCTCCTGCTCACCTAGCAGTTCGAAAACATGCAAATGTGAGTAGATTAATAGGTACCGCTTCGGCAGGAAGGTAACGGCGTTCCGTGTAGTCCTGCCGGCCACATGACCACGGACGGGTCTACGGACAACGCCGGCTCTGCGGCTTAGAAACGGAGATGAGCACCGCCCCCTAGAGTCGGACACGACTGGACTTTACGTCAAGGGAAACCTTTACCTTTACTTACATGGGTTGTTAATTAAGAAAAGCATTCTTACAGCCACTCAAGTAGAAAGAGCAGCACAGAAGCACATATAAGACCAATATTTCCCCCAGCAGACAGGAACATGGTCACTTTTGCACTGGAATATTGTTAAATTTTCCCTCCAGCAACACAGATGGCAAAATGTTGAATCTAGTAAGTATGAAAATGAGTTGGGCATAAGATACTGGCTAGACAATTGGCATAGAAAAGAGGTATTCCAAACAGATCTGCACAAAGTACTTAGATCTTCCTGAATGTCATTGCCAAGAGCTCAGTGTTTCAGTTCTATTAGAGCTCTTTCAAGGCCAGACAAGGCCAATATTGAACTGATAAGCTATAAAATAATTTAGGTCTGGAATTGTACTTGCCTTCTATGATGACAAATTATTATGTCATAAAGTCGGGGAAGTGTCAGGAAAAAAAAAACTAATTTACTTCGAAATTTCAGATGGAAAAGCCTCATGCAAGCATCTACGGAGATTAAGCCAGATTCCAACCTCACCAGAGAATTTGGTACAAATTGAGGAATCTGACATTTGGACTGAATGGAGCAGTTGGATCACAATAATTACATATCTGTGCACCATATATCAACTAGTTGATGGTCTTTGCTCTGAATATTTTATTGCAGCTGGGACATAATTATTGCCATTGAGATTGTGTAGCACCAAATAACATTGGCAGTTTTTATTTGTGACTTTGTATGTTTATTACCTTCCTCCAGGTACAGAGCTAATATTCTGTGCCCTTTACCCTTGAATTAGATGAGAACAGGATGTAGGATATGAATATGTTTGTGAGCATTATGCTCTTCTATTGCTCCTTCTCTTGACTTTTTGCCATCAGCACTTTACTTCAGATAAGTAAATAGAATTGCATCTATTTTATGGCAAATTATAAAATGGTAAATTCAGCACATCAGAGTACCTTTCTTTAATATATAATGCTATGTAAATTAAATAAGTAGTCTGTCTAAATTATAAAGATTCAAGAAACTTCATTCGGTGCAAAATCATTAGCCAGAGTGCTCATAGGTGTTTGCCAGTGGGCACATATTGCACCTATTTTGCAGGGCCTGCTTTGGTGCCTTTCAACTTCTGAGTGCAATTTATAGTGCTAGTTTCAACCTATAAAGCCTTTTATGCTGATTACTGTCAGGAGCGCATTTCTCCATTGGAATCAGCGTGACTACTTCAATCATGTTGGAAGAAACAGTTGGTTGTCCCCCACTTTGGGAGGTCATGAGGGTCAAGGCCCAGAGGCTTTTTTCCATCATCAGGCTGGCCCTCTGGAATGACCTACCATGAAAAGTGTGTTTGGCTTCAACGCTAGTCATCTTCTGGAAACTTCTGAAAATAGTGCTTTTCCAGAAGATGTTTGGGAGCTGATGCCAGTTGCTATCTGGAATGTATGCTTGTACATTTTATTGTTGTTATTGTTTTTCATGTGTGAGCCACCAAGAGTCTGCATACAACTGTAGTGGGATATAAATATGATATATAAACAAACAAACAGACTCGTTTTTCAGTTGGAAACTGATAGAGGACACATGCTACTCCATATAATACAAAGTGGAATTTCAGGATAGAGCAGAATCTGAAAAATCCCAAGATTGGTGGAATAGGCAAAACAAAGCAAGTTAAATTCCAGAAAAGACAGATTACAGTTAAAAGGGCAAGAGGCAAGATTACAACTGAGATTGAGATCCAGAATGGAAATGTTGAAATAAAAGTGCCAGGCCAAACACTCACAGGAATTACTGCCTGACACTGGAGTAGGGAGCAAATGTATTACTGGAGTCATCTTCAGAATGAATTCCACAGCAAAAAGATCAAGCCGGAGCTTTATGGAGCCTGCTGAAGAAAAAGAGTCCATTGATCAGCTGGTGGTGTTCATGCTTCTTGGTACTAGAGTGTAGATTCAACAAAAATCTCAGTGTGGCAATCTAGTATGTATTCGTAGACATCAGTTTCATGGTTTTTTCATTGAGCTATAAATTGAATAGTAATGTAAAGGGGCCCGTTTTATTTGTTTTTATTGTTATATTTGATCTCTTCCTTTTTATATCAGAAATTAAAATATAAACAATGAGGTTAGTAAAACAATAATTAAAATATAAACAATGAGGTTAGTAAAATAGAGTACACAAGGCAGCAAAAGTGCATGCTACATAAATTCTTAAGATCTATCATACCTGTGAAAATAAAAACTTCAAATGGATACCAGAAAGTTATAAAACTTGATTTTCTGAAGGGAGAGTTAAGACATGAATGTCACAACTGAAGAGTCTTCCACTTGTTGCCTACATCATCTAAGTGAAATCTAAATCAAGGTCCCTGAGGATGGTATTAATATTCAGGAATGCTTGTGAGAAAAAGATAGATATGCCAAGCTGGGTTTCAGCTGTTCCATCCACCTAGAACCTAAGGGAGGGGGGAGTGGCATATGTTCATCAGGAGATTCTAATGATTACTAAGAGCTCTGATCTGTAGGTGATCAGTTGTGAGACCCTGTCTGTGTGGTTGGGCCAGAGAGACATACTAGGGATACTTCTTTTGTACTTTCCTCCCAGGTTTTTTGTTTTGTTTTGTTTTTTAATCATATGATGTAGCAGTTCGGTGTTCATGCTGCTTTTTCTTGCTGGGAAATCCTTGCGAGGTCCAGCAGCCAGATGTGTAGACTATTTAGGCGTGACAAGTCACGTTGCCCGGGGTGCACCACGAGGAGGCTAGTCTACATTGCACCAAGTTGGGCTGAGAGGAAGTGACTGGCCCAGGGTCACCCAGCCAGCTTTCATGCCTAAGACGGCACTAGAACTCACAGACTCCTGGTTTCTAGCCCAGAACCTTAACCACTAGACCAAACTGGCTCTCCTCCCAGGTAAACAGTGGCATCAGGGTTGGTGGTCGATACATCTAGGTTTCTGGTACTGAATGATTTCAACCTTCCATAAGTGAGGTGGATTCTGAAGCAGCCCTGGACAACCACCATGACAACCATGGTCCTTCACACATGGTCACAGGCCTGACACACAAGGGGAGGCTACAGATGAGATCTGATCTGTGCCTCACATTACTTGTGTTGCAATCTGGTAGTGAAAAAAGTAAGAAGTACTCCTTGTCATGGACATTTCATGTCTTGTAATCTCCAAAGAGAGGCAAGGCCAGTTCTACTGGTCTACTTCAGGTATCAGATAATCGATTCAGTTTGGTTCCAGAGGGTACATGCAGAAATTTCCAGTAATTGGGAGGGCAATTCTGTCAGTAATCTCACTGATCTCTGGAATATGGAGGCAATAGGGGCCCTGGATAGGATTGCTCCTGAGCAGCTTTTGTCTATGTACTGGCCCTGTAGGTGCCTTCCTGGTTTTCTGAGGAGTTCCAGGAGATGTTCATGAAATGGCACTATAAGCAACACTAGCAAAGATGAGTGCATCCTATTGGAAAAGTATAGGAGCCCACGTTTGGGCCTGCACTGTGGCTATAAGGACGGTAAAGCAGAGATATTGCTCCACTGTTACTGTGTCTGTGGGGTGCCATCCTACAATTCTTTTTAAAGTGACCAAGACCCTTCTAGGGAACAACAGGAGAAAACAAGTGCTAACCAGCCACTGTGAGATTTTTGCAGATTGAGCACTTTTCAGATAAAATCACTTTCATTAACTTGGAGCTGAAAGATGATTGGACAGAATCCAAACAAAAGTGCCAAGGATGACATCTTGCAAAGTTACTTGACAATCCTCGTGAGATGAGCTCTGCCACCTATGGGTTAGAACCCTGCCCCTCCTGGATTGTATGAGATGAGAGGTTAGATCTGAATCATTGTGAGCTTCTCATTGCAAGAGGAGGAGATCCTAGCATCCCTGAAAAGGGCACTGGTATGCTCCCTCCTTATGGAGTCAGCCTTAGACTCAGCTGTATTAGATAATGATGAACAAGTCTTCCTCTCTTAATATCTACATGAGGCCACTGGGAGAGGGCCTTTGATAGTTGAGGTATAATACCAACAATACACTGATAATACTCAACTTGCCTTCTCTGTCCCAGACCAATTGGGAGATGCAGTCTTGACCCAATATATTGGGTTAAATCTCAGGGCTTGAAATTTGACCCTAGCAAGATGGAGTGTTCCTCCAGAAAAGGTGGTATGCAGTTTAGGGGTTCTAAACAATGAGCTCCTGCTAGCCCTTTTGTCCAGCTCTTATGGCTGTTTCTTGAACAGAAAGCTCTGGACAAACTTAATGCCCTTGTCACCTTTTATTTGGATTACTGCAATGCACAATACATGGGATTTCTCTTGAAGTCTTTCCAGAAACTTGAACTAGTGCTGAAAGGGGCTGCCAGTGTGCTAAACAGGATCATCTTATATAGCCACATAACACCAATATTGCAGGAACTTCATTGGCTGCCAGTTGATGTCCATGTGCAGTTTAAAATGTTGGCTATCTCCATTAAAGACTTATATGGATGGAACCTGGTTATCTACAAGACCACTTGCTACAAGCAGAATCTGCCTGCTCAAGACAGAGAATTCTTGCTGCAGTTCTCCACTCCTGATGAGATACAACAAGAGGCAAGCATTTCCTGAAGGAGTCCCCCTTCAGTGGAATGCTTTCCAGATCAGTGTCTTTACTGTACTCTTGACATTTAGGAGGCTGCTGAAAACCTGTTCCAGAGAGCATTTGGGATAGCAGAGTGCATTTTGATGAGTGGTGATGTCTCTAGTATAAATAGGGAATGCGATGATGAATTGGATATTCAACTGTTAACTACAGTATCATTCTATTGATACTGTTGGTAGAAGATGTTTCATTGATTTGGTTTTGGTGATACTGTTCAAAGATATATGGGGATATCTCTAAGTTTACTGCTTAGAGCTATCCCCACGTAGCCCCATAGAACTTAAAAGTCACTTAAAATAAATAGACACCTGCATCCTAAGCTCTTTGTGGTTTTAAAAATTAAAGCTAGAAGCAGACCGGAAGTAAATGTAGCTCTTTTAAAATTGACAAATTTTATTATTTTGACCCAGGAAATCAAGAAGAAAAGAAAAAATAAGTTGAAAGAACTTAATCTTGTACTCTTCTTTTTCCAGGATGATGAAGGTCAAACAGCATTGCATTATGGTAAGTGGTGCATTAACATATTTACTATTAACCCAGTATAATATTGCATTTTGAATACCTAAGGAGAAGTCAGTGAAAAGAGATACAGCAAGAATAAAGATTCATTTAGGAATGGGCCATAAGTGATACAAATCCAGAAAACTAGTTTTCTATACAATAATTTTTAATCTTAAGCCTTTAGTAATATCGCAGTATTATCTTAATGAGAATAATAATCTTTAAGATATGGCATTGGGGAAATTACATCTCTTAACTGTCAAGCTGCATTGTATTTTCATTGAAAATTACCATTGATTATGCACATATGATACTGTAAACTTCAGTGTTTTTCTAGCTCTCAGAAGCTAAATAACTTAGTTGATTGCTACTACAATCCAGAGTTGAATATTTAGCTAAGATGGTTAGTTTTTTTTTTTCAGTTTTACAGTAAAGCCATGTTTATAAGGAGAGATACAAATATATACAAAGGCAAGCATTAAGGCAAGCATTAATTCCATATTTTCCACTTTCCAGTACAATTGTATAGAAAGGAGGGGAGTGTTCAGATTTAAAAAAAAAAAAATCTGTTCCATTTTTCATGCCTTTTTTGTTTTTAAACTCCATTTTTTGCAATTTGTTACTCAAAAACATATAATAGAAAAAATATATCCCAATAATTGGGGGAAACCATATACCACTGTAAGTCTGGTGCAGTTAAAGTGTGTCTGTTGCTTGTTAATCAGTACATAAAACTTGAGGTATTGTAATTTCAGTCTTGTGTCTTTATATATCATATTTTCTGTCTTGCCATTTTGGCCAGGAGGTGACCAATTCCAGTAGTGCTAATCAAATATTATGTGTAGCCTGATGGTATCATATTACTTCAATAAATCATCCTGACTTACTTAAATCTGCTCTGTTCTGAAAATCCTTACTTAGGTATAACTTGGACTGCATAAAATTATTAATTATAATAGCAACTTGAATATATAGGCACAACACTTACTCTGTGGGAATCTGCTTTGCCTCAAGCTGTACATTAAACCAAGGAGTTAATGATAACCCTTTCAGTAAGAAGGGTAAAGCAGAATCTGAGTTTATCCATCTTTTTATGAAGGCATTTGGCCTGACAGCTGTCCTTGCTTCAGCAGCTCTGATGATTACAGAAAGTGTCAAACTGTATCCTTAAATGAGTTATAAATCCTAGTTCATTCTGATTAAACACTGGTCAGAGTCATTAGGAGGTTAAATGAAGGACAGCTCCCAAGTATGTTATCCTCAAATGTGCTGCCACCCTCCTCAGCCAAATATCTTTTGGTTATTAGTGCCCCAGTCATTTGTGGTCAGCTCCAACACTGTCTCTTAAAATTCCAGGATGTGCATGGTCTCCCTTATGAATGGCCTGTTAGCTTTATATTCCCTTTTTAAGACTCCCCCCTCTTCTATATGTGCACACTTGTTCCCCGCAGGGAATGCTCAGATGATTGCCTCTCTGTGTCCCAGAGGAAATCAGGGTTTCTCCTTGGACTTGAAATCACATGACTCTAGAGTGGGCTGGCTTGCTGTAGTCTCCTGGGGATCTTTTTTTCAGTGTTGAAATGCCATCTGCTCTGTTTTTTGCACTGTGGCAAGGCAGTCAGAGGGAATACCAGTGAGAAAATAAATAATAAAAAATGAAATCCATCATGAAGACCCTGAGGATTAATGGACTTGGAAGGCAAACTGTGCTGAATGGAAATTCATCTTCACCTATGCCCGTGTCAGGACTGCCTTGCTGGTGTTTGACAAATAGAGGTTTCGAGGGTATGCCATAAATTCAACAACTGTTCTAATCTCCAGGGATGACTTTGCTGTGTTTGGAGGTGGGCTGATATCCCCTTGGGCATCCCATTGCATAGGCAACACATTGTGTCATGGAAGGCTTCCTCCTCAGAAATGCCAAGTACCTTGCCAAATGGCACTCCTTAGTATCAAGCCATCCATCTGCAGAAGATCCCCAGTGTAAATGTGAACAGGCTATTTTCAAGTAAAACAGCATCTGGCCCCATTCTGCTTGCTGCAGAGGCTTCTGTCGAAAGATAATAACAATCAGGAACTAGATTCATTCCTGATTCAAGCATGCCATTGACCTACAACACTACTGATTTAAAGATTGCCCTCACTGATTAATCAGTTTGGTCCCTTTAGGTACATAAATATGCATCAAATAAATATGCAAAGAAATGAATAGTACCTCTTTAAAGGCTATATCATTTAAAGATACACAGTTATAGGATAAACCCTGCTGTAAATAATTTCATGAATTGTAAAGGCTGCTACACTGAGAAAAATATCTATTTATGGTAAACATAATAGGTTCCAAAATGCTTTACAATGTGGGTCAATTTCTTGTCATTTTTACATACATTTTTACAAATCTAATGAGATACTCAAGATGTGTTGCAACAAGCCATGGATTCTTCCTTTTTTTTTCATAAGTTTCAACAAGAGATAAAATAGAAAGAAAGAAAGAAAAAGAAAGAAAGAAAGAAAGAAAGAAGAACTAAGAAGAAAAGATCAGAAAAATAGCAGAATTAGGCCGCAGAAAAGAAAAAGAATAGCTTCTAACCTTCTTTGATACAGATACAAATATAAAATACATTAACTCTAAAATTAACAATAGTACACAATGTTTCTATAATCATAAACAATTCTAATCAAATCCCAAAATTAAAGTTTCATTTCTTTCAGTTTCAAGCATAAAGTCCAAAAGAAGTTTCCCAGTAGAAACATAGCTGGACAAAGTCTTTTCTTTAATCAAGTAGACAATTTCATCATCTTGGCTAATTCCATTAACTTTCACAATCCATTCTTCCATTGTAGGTATTTGTAAGTCCTTCCACCTCTGTACATATAAAAGTCTTGCTGCTGTTATCATATATAAAAACCAAGTCCCATGTTTTCTTTCAATCTGTTTATCCATCAAACCTAAAAGGAAAACCTCTGGTTTCAATTGTACATTTATTTTGAGAATAAATTGAGAATCTGTTCCCAATATTTCTTAGCTTTCTTACATGTCCACCAAAGATGGTAGAAAGTACACCATGGATTCTTCCCATGGAGGAACAGCAACTTGAATCTAAATCTAAATTGTAATACTCTATCATTTCTCCCAAAAAACAACGCTAATGTATCTCTCCTTCAATCTATCAGGAGTACAGTTCTCAATCACCATGGCCAAGGGTCTTTCCTCTCATTTAACTGTTTAGAGTTTATTTTCTCAGTAGCTATTCTAACATTAATTTAAAAAGTAGCACTAAATTGTAAATAAGGATAACAATTAAGAACAGATAGCATCCACACCTAACTCAGCTGCTGAACCAGCTTATATGTCTTTGTCTTGCCAACATAAGATAACAGAGATGGAACTAATCTGGTTTTCTTTGGTAGGCAGTTCCAAAACCTGGAAAAAGCCACCAGGAAAGCTCTCTCTTGTGTTTTACCAAGCATGCTCCAATGATGATGGGCTCAAAAGAACAGCCTCTCCCAAGGACCTCAAAGCTACCTAGGCAAGCTATTGAGAAACAGGCTTTTGTATAGCTTGGTCTCAGGTGCTGAGGGGGTTAGTCAAAATCAGCCTTTTAAAATGTGCCTAGAAATAATTCATTTTTTAAGAATCACATGCTCACTTATAACAATAATTATTAATTAATAATAAATGTGGTCGCAGCACTCTGAACTCACTAAACTTCTGAAGTAATTTTCAAGAGGAACCTCACAATAGGGCATTAAAGGAGCCCAAATCAGATTTAACCAAGCCACGTGCCTCAGTTGTCAGATGGGCATAATTAATGCACTAGTCTTAGCTGTACAAATATACTCCTTGCCAGCCTTGCTAAGAAGTCCCGCAGAACCACTCCCCCTCTGTAATGCCCATCTTGGAACATCTTTTCCCATTCTATTTAGGTCAGATTGGGTAGAGAGGACTTGCTGAGGCGCATTCATCTGAGGGAATACAAGCTACAGGGAGCCCAAGCTTGACCCTTCTCAGTCATTCAGTGACATACGAAAATCTTGCTGCCCCACATGGTGGCACGTCAGAGTTGTGGTTGCTATGAATAACTATTGCTTTCCTGTTATTTTACTTTCTGTGTCACTACTTCTTGGTCTACTAGAGTCTTTGGAAATGGAGCAGCACAGAAGCCAAATTAGTTAAATAAGAGAGAGCATCTGGTGTGCCTTATTAAAATTTGAAAAATGCCTTATAAATGTTTCCAATTTATACATAACCTATGTCAATCATTCTTATTATGTATGCTGGAACATTTTAGTATACTGCCAAAGGGACTTTGGGTGCCATAATGTCACGTCCCCCGTTGCGATGCATATATGCATCACAACGGGGAACATGCCTTTCCGGAGAAGGGAAGGAAAGAGGAAGGAATCGGTGATAATCCTTTAAGCACTAAAGGCAAATACCAATAAAGGACAAAGGAGCCATACCTTTGCCCTGACCCGAGAAGCCATCATCCTATCTCCCTGACATCTCTGCATTACCCCGGAGGACACACCTGCGCCGGACACAGGAGAAAGACAGAGGTAATCAGCGCTAATCCCCGATTGCCCATCGAGACTCCGGAATCGCACCCTGATCACCCATCAAGACTCCGGATCAGGACTTTGGGACAATGAGGGGTGGAGAAGGACCAGGTCCGCACCGCGGGTATTTACCGGCTACCTCGCATGCCATGTGCTCATTCCCGTCTTTTTCTGTGTATGCATTCTATTCCTAATAAATCGGAAATCCTTAGCCCTGACTAAGTGAGTCTGTGTCTCTTTGGGAATAAGGCAACCATCACACATAAGAAATTCCTTACATAATCTTCTTTTGATCCCAGAAAATAGGCTACTTGCATCTTTGCATAGTTCTCTGTACTGGCCATGCCTTTGCTGCTTCAGATTATGGATAAGTAATTCTACAACAGGGCATAGTGCTCCATTTGTGGCAAGGGTCTTTAATAAGTCATCTAGAGTGGCCACACAGTCTTCTGCACTTTTTACCATTTGTATAAGAGAGGGTACTTCAGCCTGTGTAGCTGTCTCCCTTTGCCCTTTATCCTGACTTCCTCTTTGGCTCTCTTGGCCTCAAAGATTTCCTCTCCTCTCCTCTCTCCTCTCCAGGGGAGATTAATCAGTTCTTCTTTCTCCCCTTCCCAATTCACCCTCATGTGCTAGAAGTGGACAAAGACTATGTTGCTTCCTGGTCCCTCATCTATATTTGCAACCAGCCCGCTTACCCAAGAGTTCCATACTTGTTATGAGTCTTCTAACAGGCAGTTTCAATCCTACCACTTTGATAATAAATCCACAGCTTATCCTGTCACATAGTAAGATGTATGAAGAGAGACCTGGTTGTTAAAGAGAACTATCTGTGAGTTCCCTACTGATTTATATTTCTTCCCATCCAAGATGGCAAATAGAAGAAGACAAAATCAGTTCCATATTGGTAACAGTGCACTGTTTTGGATATAAGGTTAGCAGAAAGCTCAGCCTGCAGGAACATGGAGAACTGGATTTGAGACCTTTTGTCACCTTGGTTAACAATGCAGGGGTTTGAATAATCTTCAACTGAACTGTTGTCCTGTTTTAATTAAACATTTGCTGCTTCTCCCCATAGTGTCAGCTGAGAAAAGATGCTTTCTCAAGATACTTTCTAATTACTATACCTAATTGCGAAAATAAATACACCACTAATGTGTTGATCTGAAATATAATTAAAAACATCAATTAGTGTTCAGCTGAGAGGTACCTTGAAGATACAGGTCCCACTGGAACTTCAGCTACAAAGTTCCTTGGGAGAAATCTTATGATCATATCTTACACATCTGAGTTACACTTGGATACACATAGGGATTTCATTTGTTCACACTGGTTTATATATTTCCATTATTAAGAAGCAAAAGAATGCTAAAATTGCTACTTTTAACGAATACCACAATCTAGTTAAGAATTCCCATTGAAACTTTAAATTGAGTGTATATGTATGATACCTGCATATGAAATGTAACTGTCATGAGTAAGGATGGGAGCCCCCTGCTCGCCATCCTTACTCATGACAGTAACTTCCCTTTCTTTCTGATGGGAATGAAGTATGAGAATGCATTCCTCTTGTTGTTGTTTATTCGTTTAGTCACTTCCGACTCTTCGTGACTTCATGGACCAGCCCACGCCAGAGCTTCCTGTCGGTCGTCAACACCCCCAGCTCCCCCAGGGACGAGTCCGTCACCTCTAGAATATCATCCATCCATCTTGCCCTTGGTCGGCCCCTCTTCCTTTTGCCCTCCACTCTCCCTAGAATCAGCATCTTCTCCAGGGTGTCCTGTCTTCTCATTATGTGGCCAAAGTATTTCAGTTTTGCCTTTAATATCATTCCCTCAAGTGAGCAGCCTGGCTTTATTTCCTGGAGGATGGACTGGTTTGATCTTCTTGCAGTCCAAGGCACTCTCAGAATTTTCCTCCAACACCACAGTTCCAAAGCATCTATCTTCCTTCTCTCAGCCTTCCTTATGGTCCAGCTCTCGCAGCCATATGTTACTACAGGGAACACCATTGCTTTAACTATGCAGACCTTTGTTGTCAGTGTGATGTCTCTGCTCTTAACTATTTTATCAAGATTTGTCATTGCTCTTCTCCCAAGGATTAAGCGTCTTCTGATTTCCTGACTGCAGTCAGCATCCGCAGTAATCTTCGCACCTAGAAATACAAAGTCTTTCACTGCCTCTACATTTTCTCCCTCTATTTGCCAGTTATCAAGCTGGTTGCCATAATCTTGGTTTTTTTGAGGTTTAGCTGCAAGCCAACTTTTGCACTTTCTTCTTTCACCTTCATCATAAGGCTCCTCAGTTCCTCTTCGCTTTCAGCCATCAAAGTGGTATCATCTGCATATCTGAAATTGTTATTGTTTCTTCCAGCGATTTTAACTCCAGCCTTGGATTCCTCAAGCCCAGCATGTCGCATGATGTGTTCTGTGTACAAGTTGAATAGGTAGGGTGAGAGTATACAGCCCTGCCGTACTCCTTTCCCAATCTTAAACCAGTCCGTTGTTCCGTGGTCTGTTCTTACTGTTGCTACTTGGTCATTATACAGATTCTTCAGGAGGCAGACAAGATGACTTGGTATCCCCATACCGCTAAGAACTTGCCACAATTTGTTATGGTCCACACAGTCAAAGGCTTTAGAATAGTCAATAAAACAGAAATAGATGTTTTTCTGAAACTCCCTGGCTATTTGCATCATCCAGCGGATATTGGCAATTTGGTCCCTAGTTCCTCTGCCTTTTCTAAACCCAGCTTGTACATCTGGCAATTCTCGCTCCATGAACTGCTGAAGTCTACCTTGCAGGATCTTGAGCATTACCTTACTGGCATGTGAAATGAGTGCCACTGTTTGATAGTTTGAACTTTCTTTAGTGTTTCCCTTTTTTGGTATGGGGATATAAGTTGATTTTTTCCAATCTGATGGCCATTCTTGTGTTTTCCAAATTTGCTGGCATATAGCATGCATTACCTTGACAGCATCAGCTTGCAAGATTTTGAACAGTTCAGCTGGGATGCCGTCGTCTCCTGCTGCCTTTTATTGGCAATGCTTCTAAAGGCCCACTCAACCTCACTCTTCAGGATGTCTGGCTCTAGCTCACTGACCACACCGTCAAAGCTATCCCCGATATTGTTATCCTTCCTATACAGGTCTTCTGTATATTCTTGCCACCTTGTCTTGATCTCCTCTTCTTCTGTTAGGTCCTTGCCATCTTTGTTTTTGATCATACACACTTTTGCCTGGAATTTACCTCCGATGTTTCTAATTTTCTGGAAGAGGTCTCTTGTCCTTCCTATTCTATTGTCTTCTTCCACTTCTGTGCATTGCTTGTTTAAAAATAATTCCTTAGCGTTCCTCTTACAAACTTCTTATACTAACCTGTGACAATTAATCCTCAGATTTGAAGATGGGATTTAGCCATTTGTAGCCACTTTTAAAACTGTTCAATGTTGTTTTATTGGTACTAGGGAAATTTTATTGGATGATCTATTATATCAGGATTACTGATAGTCTATTGTTCAGCTTAAAAAAATCTAAGGCATATAGAAAACACACATCAGAAAATATAAAACAAGCATGCAACATTTTTTGTGACAGCAAAATGAAGCACTGGGCTGCAATTGCATGCCATTTTTATTTTCTCAGAATGCTCTTGTAGGGCTCAGAAACATGTTCGGAGACAAAAAGAGCTTGTGGTCTATGTGTCATTTTGTAGTTTATCATTGTCTCAGATATAGGAGTGCCTATGGAAAAAGCACAGTCTCTAGACTGATTTTTGCACTGTGCTTCATTCTTAGTATAGACATCTTTGGATACTACTCTGGAATATGATGTTACAGATGCCATCCTTTATTCTTCTCTAAGCCCAGCCTTCCCCTAACACCATCTCCCTCCTCTGCTCTCCTATGATTTCTGCTGTAGCCTACAAACGTTTTGACAGGAATTGCATTGGTTCATATTTTCCCTCTCCTTCAGCATAAAATAAAAAGAAATAAGAATACCATGCTTTTCTGTAGTGCCACCCTGTTCCTTTTTTACCTTGTTAGCCATTGTCCTATTTTTCAGATCTGCAAGCAAGACAGACAACATTGTAAATTTTGTTGTTTGGCTAAGCAAAAGTTTCTTGTGCAGGGTAGGACAGAATTATTTTGTAGCTTATCATTTTTCTAATAAGATTTGTAATTCTATTAAGTATGAAGAAAGCTGCAGTTCCATAGCATAATTAAAACAACAGCTTTCTTAGTATTCTTGCCTTTAATGTCCTAAAATCCTTTTGAATTTCTTTAACGCAACTTTCTTAATACTGCAGTATTTTCATAGATGTTTTTGTTCTACCACATATACCAGAAGCAGTGAAAACAAACTCTGATCTGAAATTGTTAGTTACTTCATTGTATTGGCAAGTGAATGCTTCCTTAACATTGTACTTATTAGAGTGCTATTTTAAGAAGAGAAAGAAAAAAGTATTAATCACTTCTGCATGAACACTGCAGCTGAAATTAAATTTAATGTTTGAAAAAAAGTAAAAAATTAAATTAGGGACAAATCATATTGCGGTGGCTTGTTGGTCTTCTGTTGTTCTCTCCCCTGCTGTTCTCTCCCCTGAAGAATCATTTAAAATGTTAATGGAAAGAAGATTTCCTGTCTCCTCTTCCCCTTGCAACGAACTGTGATCCTCAAAATGAGTGCACTGTGGAGTACCACACTTTGCACAATTTGACCCAAGTATATCCCTTCCTGCATTAGCTTCACATCAGGGATACTTGTGACAACAAATTGGTGGTAGGCTACTAAATGCATCAGCACCTTCAACCAGTCTTATTCCATGAACTAATCAAGCCACTGGCAAGTGACTACGTCCTTCAGAATTCCACAAACATTTATGAGTGAACTATTCAATAAAACTGGCTGTAGGCTATAGTTCAGTATCAGTATGCATATTTGGAAACAGAACTGTTTCAGCTGTGGGGAAAAAATAACTTTGCTCTTGAATTCTCAAAGACAGTTTTTATGTACCTGAGGTTAAATGGTGCCAGCATTGGATTAGAAGATAACTTTTACTTCACAACTTGAGGTACATTTGAAAAAAAAATAGCCTAAAAAAATTGGCATCCAGTGCAAGATAGAGCGTTTTTGCTTTTCCTAACTATGTTTTTTCATCCCAAAATGTCTTCCTGCAATTTGTCTTTTTGTAAGATTGAACCTTTAAAAAAATTGTAAATGATCTGGTAAAATAATTCCATCTTTAAGATTGCCGAAACGTCAGGAAATGCCAAGCCAAGGTTACAGGGTCTCATGTTCTCTCCAAAAGGTTATGATTTAAATTTAATATTCTCTGTTTCGTTTCAGCAAGATATGTTTCCCTAACTATCCCTGAAGAAATTTTACTGTACTATCTATCACTTATATTAGAGCTGCTGCAATGTTCCCCAAAACAGTTCTGCTTCTTGGCTTCTCCTCTTGTTCCAAGATTCAGATTCTTTTCCTTTCTAGTAATAAATCAAAGTCAAGAAACTGAAATGGTGGCTCTTTGTGCATCATATATATTGGTTTTGGTGCCTTCTCTGCACAGAATGTTGAGCTAAAAGTTTCTGTGGGAAAATCCACATCTACCCTGTTGCACTTGTCCATAGGCAGTGGTTCCCACCATTTTCCTAAGTCCCTTTTCTGCCACTTCAGTAGCAGCATCTCTCAGTTCATCCTTCACTAACAGAGTATATTTGTGTCCATTTATTTGCTGTTAACTTTGTTTAGATAATTTCCTTTTTACTTTGTCATTTTATAACTTTTATTTTGATTGGTTTCATTGGTGTTTTTTCCCTTGAGTCCTGCGACTTTGAAGGGTCCAGTTTACAACAGCAAACTTGCTCCACTTGGTGCCTCATTTTTTATGGGGAAAGGCACAAAGTGGGTGCCTTCCCTAACTGCCAAAACATTACATAATCTAGGTCACAAGGATTGTTCCATGCTTTTTCAACCTCTTCCAACCAGTTTATCCACCATAGCAGTTGTGTTCTTTCAGCATCATGCTTGTGAAGGTCACTCCGTATCAGTGGATGAGAGGTTTCCATTAGTCTCAATACACTTTTTATATCTGGATAGTGAATAATCACCTTTGGATTATCTTGCATATGTTCTTTTGTTCCCCAGTACCACTGTAACCATCTCGAAGCTTCCATTTTTTTCCATGTTTACCAAATACATTTTTTGGTGCTTTTAGTCTTGCCAATTACCCATACATGCTATTGCTACTATCTCTAGGTAAAGGTAAAGGTTTCCCTTGACATTAAGTCCAGTCGTGTCCGACTCTAGGGGGCGGTGCTCATCTCTGTTTCAAAGCCGAAGAGCCGGCGTTTTGTCCGTAGACAGTTCTGTGGTCATGTGGACAGCATGACTACACGGAACGCTGTTACCTGCCCGCCGAAGCGGTACCTATTAATCTACTCACATTTGCATGTTTTCGAACTGCTAGGTTGGCAGGAGCTGGGACTAGCAACGGGAGCTCACCCCGTCACGCGGATTCGAACCGCCGACCTTCTGATTGGCAAGCTCAGCGGTTTAACCCGCAGCGCCACCACATCCCAACAACTGTATCACCTGCTTCTAGTAGAGTAGGAGTTCTAAAATTTTATATTACTGTGATCCCTCCAATGAAAAACGAATTTGTACAACTTCCCAGTGGTGCACAGTCCACAATTTGAGAACCTCTAACTGTAGTTTCATAACCTTCCATGAAGAAAACTGATTTGATGCTTTTGATTTTGTCAGTTCCATTGATACTTTCCTCTGATATAGTGGTTTATGATCAGAACTTGGCATTTTACCTACTGAGGATAATCATTTTTTTCTGAGCACATTATCAGAATATCTGAAACGTTGGCTAAGTACCCAACTTCTATTGTTGTTTTGGTTTTCTGCTGTTGCTTTGTAATCCATCCACTTCAGTGCCCATTTCCAGTGGTTCCCTGCTATCTAAATGATTGAAAAACTTTGAAAGAAGCCATTCTCCTTTCCACCAACTTCTTTGCATGTAGAGAATTTTTTAAGTGTCCATGGACAAGCCAACACAATGGCGCATATTTTTTCTTATTTCCATTATTGTTGACATATTGCCGTCTTCATTCTCCAATATACTGACTCAGCTCTGGGGGCTAGGGAGAGGCAAAACTGGATTGATAAGAAGGAAATAATATTTAACTGAAATTCTGTTATTACATGATGTCAATTACTAGGTGTATGTGATAAGCTACCAGCATTTTCTCTGGGAGAATCCCAGTGCCTGACTTCATACCAGATAATAAGCTTATAGAGATATGTATGCATGTTATACGATAACAAACGCCTCCTTGCACAGCATCAGAAAAGCACTTCATGGCACGTAGTAGACTAGAATTCTAAAGTCCTCACATGTGCAGTTACTTTCACAGACATTCTTTATGGAAATAGACCAGACTTTCTAGACTCAGAATCAGATTGAGGATTTTCCCTTTAAGGAGGGGCACTCTTCTACAACTGAAATTGACAAAATGGATTCAGAAGCTACGTAGGGGAGTCCAGCAAATGGGAATCTTGTATTTTCGGCCCTCATTTTCCTGCTTTCAGTCATGGCATAAGGAGAATTAGTATACTCATTCATGCTTGCTTTGCCTCCCACAACTGTGGCAATTGCTTGTGAGGGCTTCAAAGTGGCATTTTTAACTCCCCAATCCATAATCATGTAGATTATCCACATCAGTTTTAGTGATTGCCTCTTTTTCTTAATTTTATTTATTACTTTTTGGAAGAACGTTAGCACAATTGCCACAAGAAGATATTCTTTCCTCCTGTTTTTGTTTTAGGGTTTTAATCTGAGATGTCTTAATTCTGTTTTTGATCTCTGGGACTTCGATAGTTATATCATTCTGTGCTCTTTTTCTATGACCACCTTATTATTCATTCATTCTGTCTCTCATTCACCAGAAAAATTTATTTGGTGTCAATCATCCTCAAGGATGCATATGTCATATCTCCAGAAGACCAATCACTGCCACTTAAAAGCACTTGGTTATCAGAAATTTGTATTTCCACTTTTATAGTCTGCATTTGTACATCTGTACACAGGTGCACTATGCCTGACTTCCAAGATGATTTGTCAGTTCCAGGAACTGACATAAATGAGAGGAGCCACTCCTCAAGAGCAAGCATAATAAGGTAGGGAAGGGACTTTCCACCAAAATCTTTTAGCTCTAGAACAGGCCAATCTGTTCAAGTGCAAGATTCGTATGTATGAACATACAGATGATATCTTCAGATACCAAAGCTATAGGTAGGCAACATTTATTTATTGAGAGAGAGAGAGCCAGTTTGGTCTAGTGGTTAAGGCAGTGGGCTACAAACCAGGAGATTGAGAGTTCTAGTCCTGCCTTAGGCATGAAAGCTGGCTGGGTGACCTTGGGCCAGTCACTCTCTCTCAGCCCAACTCACCTCACAGGGTTGCTGTTGTGGGGAAAATAGGACAAGGAAGCAGTATTTGGTATGTTCACCGCCTTGAGTTATTGATAAAAATAATAATGGCGGGATAGAAAATAAATTAAATAAAATGAGCAGTTTTTATAGCCTGCCCCAATCCACAAACTCCACAAATAGAGAAAAGTCATACAGTTATTAATAACCCTGCCATAAACGTTGCCTAAAAGCATAGTGGAAGTGGTTTGTTTCAATGTCCTTCTCTAGCCCCTGCCCTATGGAACAGCTTTCTCAAGGCATTCAAGACCTGGATGTTCCTTCAGGCATTTAAGCCAGGCAGTTAAACCACCCCTGCTGGTGGATTTGTTTACTTTGGTCTTCACTGATTGAAAATGGAATGTTTTTAGCCCTGGGCATATTCTTTCTCCTCCTCTTCCTTCCTACTACTACTATTTTGGATTAGTATTCAGTGTTTATTTTGTATTTTACGTTGCTGATTTTTTTGGTTTTAATCTTTTGTGCACTGCTAAGAGTCACTGCTTTGAGATGGGCAGTTATATAATTTGTTTAGATCAATAAAAAGCCAAGATCAAGGGGACCTCACAAACCTCTGGAGTCAAGGAGTTTGAAATATGGGGGTCACAATAAAAAATGTTTGTCTCCTAGTCCATGATCTCCTAACCTCACATTGGAGCAGAGACCTCAGCAGGTCTTCTGACAGTGTTCTTAATGAGCAGATTTAACCTTGGCAAGGCAATCTCTGATATACAGTAATGCAATGCGACTCTGTTTTTGGCTTTGTAGGGGATAACTAGCAGTTTGAATGCTGTCTTAGCAAGATGATAGAATGTGGAGTACCAGTCTTGAGGAGAATTTATCTTTCTTATATCAACTTCCTTGTTCTGTTTAGCTGTCAGATTGTTGCTTCTGTAGTTCTGACATGCATCATTCAGTAGATGCAAAACCTTGATTCTGACTTGTGTCCATTTTGTTCTGATTTCCCCTCTAGCCTCTACCTGTGAATTTTCTGATATTGTGGAACTGTTGCTGCAATCTGGAGCTGACCCTACTCTTCGGGATACAGAAGGATACTTGCCTGAGGAGGTGACAGACTGTAGAGTAATCACCTCTATGCTCCAGGAACACACAGCTGGCAAAGCTTAACTGAAAGGCCAAGGAAGTGAAGCCCAGGGCTTTCAGAATGGAAAGAAAACTGCAATAAACCCATCCTTCTCCTACTAAGTGGTCTACACAATGCATAAGGATTGTAATTTGTTGAATGAAAGTGCTTGGTATTGATACATATTGCTGAAAGCCAAAAAGAGAGTAGTGGACTGTGAATAACACAGCATAAGCCTGCGCAACCTACTATCTACTATGTGAAAAATAACCTCAGCCATAGTTTGTGACTTGCCATTTGCTTGACGGTGCACTTCTTTTTTTTTTTTGCAGTCCTAAAACCAATAAAAAGGATGTATTGAATTTCTCCTATCCTGTCAGATGTAGCTGTAAGAGATGTTCAATTGGGTAGACTGCAGGCTACAAGCCTGCTACAGCACAAGCCTTAATTCGCCAGCTGAGGAGTTTCATCATGTATGGAAGCTGCTGAGAAAAGAAGGAGCCACATTGAAGTTGAGGTCCTGTGTGTTCCTTTCCAGGAATAAGCCCTATAGAACACTTGCTTTCCCAAGTAGACTTAAGGGCTAGCTTATTTGCTAAATGCAACCTAAGAAAGGAAAATCCAACAGCTGGATAGGGGAAAGGAAGAGAAGAGCCAGTTTATAAAGCTTTCTTTTGCCAAACTTCTCATATTAGTGACAGTGTTGTTATTTATATTTTCTTGAACTGGGAATTTGAAGTACTGTAGTACTGTAAGATCTAAAAATAAAGGTGATAGGGTTTTTTTCCCTTGATCCTAAACTGGTTAGTTAAGTTGTTGCTGTGATGTTAAACTATGAGAACTGATGGGCATGTTAATTGTGTATGTCTCTCTGTTTCTGGTATAAAATACTGTCCTGCATGATAGAAGATGTAAAAAAAATATTTCTGAAATGTTTCTTTTTTTCACCTATCATTAAACCAAACTAGTTATACAAAAAGCATCATGGGTTTATGTTGTACATTACAAAATCTTGTTTTGAACTATTTTTGCAACCTCATAAATATAACTAAGGCATTTTTTAGAGGAAAATGAACATGAGTGGCTAAAAATCCAGACAGAAAGGTAGAAAAATACTGTGATCTCTAACCTTGTTAGTCTGCCTCAGAAGGGGTATCCATTCTCAGAATGGCTGCATCAGTGGACCAGTCACTGGATGTCCCATTTATTTTTACATCCTGCTTACACAATTTATAGTGGGAGCCCTCTGTGTGTGCCACATATAGCCAGGTGCATCTTATGCTACACCCTTTCAGTTTGTTTTTGACAACCGTAGTATTAGCATTTTCATCCACTGAGTTCTCCATCATTGTTGAATAATTCTTTTTCTGCTTTTGCTTATTTCATTTTATTTTCCTCTGTCTTTTCCCCACCAAAGAATTGTTGCATCCTTGTCCATTCCCTTCAAGCAGTCTGGCCTCAACCTTATAGCCTTAAAGGCTCCACTTTGCAAGTTCCAGTGTTACAGAACCAAAAACCACAGTCACATGAGCATAATCTAGGGCTTTTCTGCCCTGTGGAAGATCATTCAATAGACCTATATTGGACTTTTATCTTAACTTTCTTGAAACCTTCCTACTTCAGGATGATCTCAGTCACTACTATTCTTCCCCTCCTGCAGCAAGGGATGTGGTTTATATCTATTGATTTGCAGGGTGCCTAATGCCATATATCCATAGTTGCCTTATCACCCTTTTATTCACTCAAAGGAAAGAGCTCCATATACCAATTTTGTGTTTTATCATTTGGTCCTGCTGTGGCCTCTAGAGTTTTTGTAATGCATAGCATATGCTGTCATGCTCTTTCATCTCCAAGGCATTATTTATTTCTGTTACCTGGCTGACAGACTCATAGATATGCCTTTCTGTTCTGAGCTTTCTTGCCATATATCTCAGGTCTTTCTCACAAGATGTGTACTTCTGCATCAGTTATGAAAACTTCTGTTTTTCCTGCGTACGTTACCATATTATTGGGGCGGTGGTCAGAGTCACAAAGGGAACTGCCTTCTTTCCAATGCACACTCCGTATGCTACAGGCTGTCATGCAGAAGATGCCCCCAGCAGAAGTAAGGGCCTGTGACATCCTGCAACTCTGGCTGCATGCTAGCCCCAACTTTGCCCTTCGTCAGTTACACCTCTTACAGGCAAGGTTCATCACGCTTCTAGGTTCAAATATCAGAAAATTCTATCAGTCATTCTTTGCATCAAGGAGCCTCTTCACTGATAGCTGGTTACAGACAATCTCACTGAAGGTGAATTCTTCAGGCCTTGGTCCCTAACACGACTTACCAGTGACGCAGCTATGTCTGGCTGGAGAGTTCTCCTCTAATCCTTTTTCATTTGACACTTTTGGTCCATACTTGAGTCATTGCAGCATCTCAGTAAGCTGAAGTTCCTGGAATTTTGGGCGGCAATCAAAATTTTTGAGGTAGAGTGTCCAGATTATATTAAACAATGTTTTTTGTGCTACATTAACCATGTGGTACATGGTTAAATTTCTTTCTTGTGTTGCAGATATGGCACTGATAGACCCTACATTCCATATTATCCTAGTAATCCCTGTATCTGAAAAATGTTCACGCTCTTGCTGACTGCATCCTTCAGCTATGGCTCTAATCAAATGTCATTGGGTGTCTTCAAAATGGATTCCTACCACCACCACACACATCTTGGTGTCTTCACCTCATCAGCAGGTGCAGGATAAATTCCATATACATGAGGCTTGTGAAACAGTCATTTACAATATCTTTTTACCAATTCCCTTTCTCAGCAGAGACCTTGCAAAGATCAAGAAGGATTCAGCCAATTATGTCCTCATCACATAATTATGACCTTGATAGCCATGGTTCACTCCTCTATTGTATCTTGTTAAGCCTTGTTAAGCAATTCCCAATCAGAGATAGATGTACCACCTGGATCACAATTCCCTCCATCTTACAGTACAGGCTGAAGAATTCCATTCTGCCGCTCTGCCTGATAGAGAAGAAGAGGTCCTTCTGGCTTTTTCAGAAACCATCCACAATGGCTTCTCATGAAGTTAAATGGTGGAAATTCTATGAGTTCTTTGCAAAAAATTAATGCTTCAGTTCTTCTGCAATGTCAAGTTCGTCATATTTTGCCCTTACTCTTACATTTAACTAAGCTTGCCTTGGCACTTTTTCCCGTAAGTGCATAGCTGACAGGAATCTCTCCTTTTATTCTTCGTCATGTAGTACCTCCCTCACTAGTAAGGTGCTGTGTCAAAGGACTGACTTGCCTCTGTTCCCTGGTATACCTGCTGATTCTATCCTGGATTTTGTCCATCATTTTCTCTGGGTTAATTCCAGAGCCTTTTGAGCCCAAAGTTATTGCCCCTATTCACCTCTTACTGTGAAGGATGTTATTTGTGATGGAGTTTTTAAAGGTTAATAACTCCAAGCAGTTAACAGCAATCTTGCAGAGTAGAAGCGTGAACCAAAAGAGAACTTGCACATTAAGCTTAATTACATTCAGAAATAAATTCAGTCTTCACACAGTAGTTAGATGAAGAAAAATAGAGATAGCTTACTTTTATTCAGTAGATCTGGATACAGGTAGATTCATAGTAGAAAGCACTTAATCATCACTGGTTCTTTGTAGACACTTTCTATGTAGAATAGAAAGTCTCCATGCAGGTGAGATGGTGGGGGAAGGAGCTACACGCAACACCTCCTGCTTGCAGGTCTGCCAGAAGGGTAATGGAGATTGTTAATCCCCAAACTCAAGAAGAAGGAGGAAGTGGAAATCAGGTGACCCATGTGACATCCCACAAGCACAATACGTCTATTAGAGAAACCCCCTTACTATGCTTGTGAGACAATGCTGAGTTGACCCCTGATAATTCCAACAATTTGTGGTAGCTGTGACCTTGGCTCACCAAGAGGGAGACATACGTGTCTTGCACAGAAATTCTTCCTGTCTAACGTGGACAGATCACTCTCTTCTCTCGGTGCCTGAAAAGCACTTGCCTTCTATTTGGACCATATGGCATTATTCCAAAGAGACCTGTATCTGTGATGCAGTTTCTCTCCCCAGCACTTTCCCAAATGGACTGTGGGAAACATCAAATTTTCCTTTGAGCTGGCCAAGCAGGATGCCTTCTTCAGCTCCACACCTTTTTTATGACAGCTGTAGCAGCAGCTGTAGCTTTCAAATTGATTTACCAGGAGTGTGCCAGGGAGTTATTTGGACTCTGCCTTGCAATTTCATGCCATGTTATGAACTGGACCTTTGCTTTCAGAGAGATGCAGAACATTCTTTTTCAATCACCTTATGTTCACCAGACCCTCTTCCAGGTAATGAACTAGCTACTCATTCATGTGTGTGAGTCACAGAGATTCCAGTGAAGAACAGGTTACCTACCTGTACTCTAATTGGAATTCTTTGAGTGGTCATCTGTGAACTCACAGAATGCACTGTCATACTCTTTAGTGTCAGGTCACCTCAGTGTTCCTTCTCAGGTCTGCTGTGTTAGTCTCAGGAACTTTGATCTCCCCCAAAATACAGCTGCTTCAGACAGATGTGCCTCCACATATTCTGAAATGCTTTTTTGGAAATAGTTCATAATACTGCTTTGCAGTCTTGATTGGCTTCTTTATAGGCTACACTGCTCATAGACCTTTCTACAAAACTAAACTGCCAAAGCTGCAGAAGGTCTGTCCTCTTACATCTATTCACCCTAACTCTCATATACAGACATACATCAAAATCTTTTATCTGCCACAATTTTCCTAAAATTGCAATGCAATGTTGTACACAAGTCACACTGAGTTCAATTAAACTTCTTGGGAGACCTATTTAGACTTGTTCTGGGTGTATCTCCCCTTCTCTTTTATACAGGCACACATTTTCCTTTTATTATTCCTTATACCTCAGGAATGAGCAATTTTTGTCAGCTGACAGTGACAGTCATATCAATGAAAAACACGTGTCATTCCCATAATTTTTGCAGCTGTTTCTTTCAAAGGTGTTTCCTTCTTCCAGAGCATTCTTTGTGGCTTTTGGTATTCTGCAGAGAGAATTCAAAATGCAAAATAATATCCAATGGTTTTATTTCAATGAGCAAACAAGCAAGCAGTGCAAAGAACTTGGCAAAAATCTTAGATAATTCCCTGAGCACAGTAATTGGTCATATCTTTTTGAATTCAAAGATCTTTACCTAGATGTTGTATACTCAAGCCAGATGATGGCTTGAGTATAGAAACATGAAGAAAAACAAAAAGAGGTACCACAATGAGAGGGGAAAAACCTGGGTTCTGCAGCTTATTGGTGGTGGGAGTCCCTCTGAATTTTTAACTGCATCATGGATGGTCTTTTTATATCTTTTCAGAACTCTGATGGGTACAGCCCACATATTTTTTTAATATAATAACTTTATTAAATTTTAAAACAAAGAGATAAAATCTAACAGAAACTAATAAAGAGAAAGAGAACAAGTGCAGGAAAAAAACAAATAGAAAAAGAAATAACTCTGGATTCCTTTTACAACATGAAACTCTTACTCTAAGGTTATATAACATCCATTTTTTCTATTGTCAACTAATATTATTAATCATCAAATCCATATATCAATTTCATTCTTTTCTGTTTCAGCAAAAAGTGCAAAAGTGGCTTCCAATTCTCCATAAAATTAGTCAATGTCTTGTCTCTAATCAAAGCTGTCAATTTCTCCCATCTCAGCCAACTCCATTAACTTTACCATCCACTCTTCCATTGTAGGTAATGTTGAGTCTTTCCACCTTGGAGCATATAAAAGTCTTGCTGCAGTTATAATATATAAAAACAAAGTTCCATATGACTTTTCCAATTGTCTATCCAGCTGTCCCAAAAGACATATCTCTGGTTTTGATTGTACAATAATCTTTAAAATCTTCTGGACAGCCCACATATTTCTGATAGGTTTGGTGATGGAACAGTTCTTTTCAGCCCACCTGAGGCTCTTACGGAATTTGCCATGACTGCTGCTTGATCCATCCTCATAAGCCATTGGTTCCACCTCAGAGAGGATACAAGTGCTATTCTTGGTCCTTGGTTCATCTTCTCTGAAAGAAACTCAAATGTTCATGTTGTTTTCAACTCTGCTGCCATGTTTGACCAATTTAAGCTATGCCATTAATTTTGCAGGCATGTTATACAACCATACTTTCCTTATTTCAGTAAATTAAACTACACCATGATCCAGATAAATAAGTAAAGAGGTGTGTGTATGTGATCCAACTTATCCTGAACTTTTAAATTAAATGCCGAAGGGGTTCCTGTGTCCTGTTTTAGCATTATTTATACCCATTGATCAAACAATGCAACTCCAAATTGCAATCCTTCCATAACACTGTATCTTTTAACAAGGCAACATGTCCAATCCAATATACAGTACTGCCATCCATTAAGCCTGATAAGTATAGTTAGTAAACTATATGCCTAAACCTATATAACAACTTCTCGGTTTTCTAATTCAAGAGAAGATCCTAGCAACCGAGCAAGCCAGGTTTAGACCTGTGCTTTCAATCTTTAATCAGGACATCATTCTTGCTGAAATACTCTACCCAGTAACAAGGTTTACTCTGTGCTACCTTGATTGATTTGAAGGCAGCATTTGACATAATCCCAAGAGAAAGGCCATAGACAAAGTTAGCAGCAACCTTCATTTACTGTCACTTACTCAATTGATAAATTGATGAAGAATATGCAAGAAAAATTAGATGCTAACAATGTCCTCACTGATCCTATTCCTATCAGGTTAAAGCAAGATCGTATTATTGCTCGTCTATCATTCAATTTTTGTTTTAAAATGTACTGTAAAATATATCAAGTAATGGGTTTATTTCCCCAGACCTGTTCCTATACTCATCCCTATATGCCAATGATGCTACTATTCTTTCTTGGTTTCAGGTTGGCCTTTGGAGGAGACTCCAAACACTAGCTAATATTTGCCACCAAGAAAAACATATAATTAACTCTGCAAAACCAAACATGGTTCTATTTACAAAAGACATCAATGGCAAATTAATAGCACTTGAACAAACTAAGTGCTATTACCTTCCATTCATCCTCTCCATGGAACCAATAGACCCATGAAGTTTCATCCCACAGACAGAAGGCCACAAATGGAGTGATTAGATATGAGAGCTGCAAAGGCAACAATCTGGTCCTGGCAACAATCAAACTGTTCAGAGCTAAAGTGATATCATTGCTGGTTTGTGATGCGTAACTCTGGTCTCACAAAGACTCAAACTTTAGAAGCAGCCCAGTCTCTGATAAGCATCATTCTCCATACAACTCGATTTATCCCAAATATTATACTGAGGCTCAAATCAGGATCTCCTTCGGTAGCTACCTGCCTAAGAATATCTCACTTCAGATATTGGCTGAAGCTAAATCACTTTGGGAGTGATTCATTGGCCCAATTCATAGATACATTTAATTTTTCATAGAAGAAAAATTAAGTTTTTCTTCTTGCAGCCTCAGTTCAAGTGCTAACAATGGTAGGATTGGAGAAAGCTATCTCTGAGGTTAAATGATGTGCTGTAAATTTTGATCTACAAGCTGACAGCTCTAAGACTAAATCTCTAACAGTTCTAAATTATGCCCCAGGGAACTTCTAACACAACTCCTTTGGTATTCCAAACTACTTTTTAAAGCTAGTTTTCCTTTCAAATAGAAAAAATTTACACTAACAAGGTTCAATGTCCTACTCTCAAAGCTGGTGGAAGGGTAATCTAACAACCTCCCCTGTCTGGACCAACACTGCACATGCCCAGAGGTAGACATCACAACTTTAGCTCACATTCTCCTATTGCACTGCCTACCATACCAGGACAAGTGATCAGCATTGCTATTCCCTTATAGGGGATGGACCAAGTCTGAGCTCTACAGGTTTTACTAGCATACATACCCATTGAAACCTCTAAGAACATTGCTAAATTCTGTTCTGGAAATAATTTAAGATTCTAAGTGTTGCTACAGAACTGATTTGCAAGGCTCAGGTATTGAAAAATAGCAAATGTTGCTAGTAAGAGGTTAAAAAATCAGTCAAAAGAAGATAAAACTTAGATTCAGCCTTCATTGTGGTCTTGTAGGAACTTAAAGAGGTTTCTGTTTGTGCTCTCCCTGTCCCTTCTCCCTTTGCTAGTTTTGCTAGATGCTTTCTGGATAGAGATGCCAAGTCGGCTCATTTTCCCTCTGAGGTGCCAGTGATTTCTTTCCACACCCGTTCTGGAAGGAATGGACTCTGCAGTTGCATTTGTCACTTTCTGATGCTTTTATCATGTTATACAATTGACCCCCCCCCAAAAGATAAATTGAGCAAGAAGCACATGTTTCCTCACTCAAAGGAAGCAATATTTTTGAAATAGTATCGCCTCATGCCATAAATGTGCATGAACACTTACCCATCTCTGCACCTCAGTTGACTCTTAGTTGAATTTTCAGTTCCATATTAATTTCATCTTTCATTTCCACCAACTGAAAGTGTTTGGGCTGTTTCTCATCTCATGAATGCTAATGCCAAATGTTTGTTATACAGCTGAGCTATTGTGTAATTTGTGTTTTGGTGCAGAGCGATATGAAAGGGATATTAAAAGGTATGAGCACTGCTGCATGGCTGGCAGCTACTCTTACTGCCGAATTCTGGACATCAGTCATTTGGGCTGGTTTTACATTATGGACAGTTTTGCAAAAGTGACAGAATAGGAGGGTCACCTTTCTGTGTCCCTTTGACGTACATCAGCCACTTTGTCCAGGAGCCAGTATTTGTTTTTTTTCCTTTTGTGCTGAAGGTTATCCTTCCTGGCATTTTGCATTTTGAAGCGCTGTGCTCTCTGATGGACATCTTGTGCATTAAAAAGCACTCGCAAAACAACACATGCTTGATGAGTGTGTTGATGCGAGCGGCAAGTGACTGTGCCCATGGCTTTCACACAGTACATTTGCAGAGCTTAGGCTGGATAAGTTTATAGCACTTTAGGACTATTTGTGAGGTTGGAACTCTTCCAAAGAAAAAAAGAAAAAATGAAAAGGCATATATTATTGTTTATAATCTGCTTTATTCAGCCAAACCTTTTCCCCAACAGCCCCCTGGATTGCTGTTTAAATCCTCTGGTGCCTTAAACTACTGATTCTGAAAACAGTTAATGCGTATTCAAGCTAAGCTTGGCATCTACTGCAGGAAATCACTTTAATTGAGAAGCATTAAATGTTAAAATGATTAAAATATATAAAGCCAACATGGTGTACATGAAGAGCACAGACTCACAGCTTTAGAGCGTACCTTGGCTCAGCCTGCCAAAAGCTTGAGCGTCCAAGGCTGATGCAGGGAAGAATTCCTTAAAATGGAAGCTGCTCCACTTCCTTGGCTTATAATGCTGAATGTCTCCCAAAAGGCAGCCAACAAAAGTTCGTAACACCAGCGTCAGACATGATGTTTTGTCAGCCCTGTTTTCCCTTTCTTAAGCATATTATGACCAGAATGACCTTTCATTGGAGAGAGAGAAATGTGTATGCCCGTTCCTAGTTTGTCACATGAATAAATGCTTCCTACGCTGGGCTTCTTTTACAGATGTACATTCTGCCTGTTGCAAACTGCATTTGGATACAAGGGATCATAATTAAAAAGGAAGAAGGAAAATAACCATCTCATTCTGATTTTTTTTTAGATGATATTACTCAATTTGCTAACATCTGCCGGTAATTATGAAGTGATTATATAGATACTTTTTAAAAACTTCCCAAGTTTGTAGTTGGATTTTGGGTGGAGGGAAAACAACTTCTCCCTTAATGTTGAAGAAGCTTCTCCCTCACTGTCAAATGTTGAAGAAAGTGACATTTTAAAATATTCCAAATGATGTTAAAGCAGGTATGAAAAAAATCCATTCTGCAACTCAAATGAAATTATAACAATTGTGATAAAGAGTACATTACAATAAGTAGCATCAACACATGCAGATATCAAAAGAACAGAAGAAAGCAAGCTGTCCTTCACAAAGTGATCCATGGGCTGCAGTGTTCCTCCCTGAAACTTTAGATACTGAAGAAAATGTCGCTGGTCTCCTTGTTTGGAGTTTGGCTCAGCCCCACAATAATTTGTCCCAATAAAGGATGTGAAATGGGGTTGTCTTGGGAATTCCCTATCTTCAGAGTAGCATGTTAAAATGCTTTCATCTGGGTAACTTTGGATGAGTTTTCCACCTGTATATTTGTGTGTGTGTGTGCGCACACACACACACACACACACATGGTATATATACTGTATATCTTATTTAAATGATGAATTGCATGATGAAAACATTTAGATATACTAAATTATAAATGGCAAAGACAAACTACTGTTTTTCAGTATGCTTTTAGCCGGCCAATACATTGATTATTTATATTACTGTACAAAATACAAAGAGACTATCACTTCTTCCTAGATTTCTAAACAGATAGTTGTATAGTATAATTCCAACATTTATTATACTATGAATACATTTATTGGAACGCAGTATCTTAAGAATGCCTTGATCAAAGGTACTGCTTTAATACAGACATTGGGATTTTTTGCTTTCTATCATCTATTTGCCCAAGACAGAATGCTACAAAATTGATTTATCAAATGGTTACATACATGGGTAATGAAGCCATTTATGACATCTCATTTAATAGCCCTGTTTTGCCAATGTTTCTCCACATTTAGGCAGGTAAAGAGCCAAGCTACGTCAGCACACTAAGGCTAAGCCTTGATTTTGCAGACTGAGTGGGTCAGTCCTGAAGGAATAAAAACCTATCAGATGGCTTGAGGATGTGTTTGAGGATCACTTATTGCTGCTAGTTGTGTAAGACTTTTGTATACATTCTTACCTGATTCATGGAGTTGGAGAATCTGCCTACATGACAGAGGTGTATAACCTGAGGCCTCTGGACAGTGTATACCTCCCTCCCCAAATCTTGGGTATACCTCCAGCAGTCCTCCAAAAGTTCTTAGCAAATTTCATTTTCAGTGTGACAGAATGGAGGAAAGATTAACTATGTAGAATAATCATATTAACTATATTCCCTTAAGTCTAGTGAAATTTAGTCTGGATTTTGTTTCAACCTGCTTTTTGATTTAGGGCTTGCCTAGTTTGGGGAACATGGCCCATGGCATGCCCAGCCAATGTCAAGTCTATCCCCTTTGCATGTGTCCCCACAAAAGAAAAGCCTGTCTATTTGTCAATGACTTCCAAAACAAACCTGAAACAAATTTGACTGTTTTGAACTGTGTTGTTTTGAATATTCTGAGGTGTTCTGAAGGCTGCAATGGGAGTTTTGTTTTTAGGTGTACAATTGGTGCTTCTTGAAAAAACACATGCCACCCAACCAGTGCAATGGCAGGGACCAGTCACATCTCTGTTGCTATTGGCTTTCACAGAATGGAGTAATATGGGTGTCAGACTGGTGAAGAAAAGAGGCAGTTACTAAGATTGTGGGCTGGGCAGCCACTGAGAATTCTGCAGTGCTATTTTTTCTGGGCAAACCGAAGAAGAAAACTGCTCACAGATGCAAGCCTGCCCCAATACAATATTTGTGGTAGGGAAGTTAGACATCAGGGGGGTGAGTTATATCTTTGTTTTGTGTTCTGTGGACAATCTGCAAAAAGAGCGAGTAAATGAAGGTCAGCGATGCACACAAACCACATGTGCTTTTAATGCTGTAAATTGTAAATGGCAAAAATCACTGCTAGTGCTATGCTGATAGTCTGAGTTGGTTTGCTGAGCTTTATTGTATGTTTGCCCTGTGCGCATGTTCTGATGACCTGCTGATGTTGAGCTTCAAGGTTGGATTTACATGCAGGTTTTGCTGGCTTGCATTTGTGTATCTTTTGTTGTTGCTATAATATTAATGCAACAGTTCATGCATGACTAAAGCGTAAAGCTCGGTCGCTTTGTCTTCAACAAAACACGATTTCCATTTAATGCATGACCCTATTACAGAGGACCCAGCCAGGCAAATAGGAAATTTAGTGACGACAAACATTGCTTTTTCCGAAAACCTTATTGCCTCCAGGTTGACAGCTTCATATTGTAGAGCGTTATTTAGTATTTCTGTAGTATAGCCAGACTGAAAATATCTAGACAACCATTTGATCACAGCAAGGAGTTAGAGTTTTTCTGAGCTTTTGTACTTCAGATATGGTAGGCCCAATGTGTGTGTGTGTGTGTGTGTGTGTACACACACACACATACACACACACTTTAAAGTGAATGTTTAATGCAAGACAGAAAAAGGCACATGAACCCTAAAGGACATTTCATATTTATTTTACATAGAACTTTTGTTGTTGCTGTTTTACATACATGTCATGCCAGCAGACAGAAGGCAAATACCAAGAAACTTGTTGGGTTTTGTTTTTATCCAAAGACATATGGCAATAAATACGTTCCTTTCTCTCAAAACATCACCTCAGGACTGTACAAAATTGGTAAATGCAGGGAGGTGGTTACAATGGGAAAGAGCCAAGTGGGAGGGTCGGAGTGGGGGAGACAGCTGGGAGAAATGCAGCAGCCTTGCTCGGAAGCTTTCCTGCCTTGAAATGGCCGTACCAAAAGGCAAAACAGTTTCGCGCTGAGTTAGTCTTTAAATGTCATCCTCCCCTCGGGGGCCCAGTGAGCTGTGCTTACAGATTTACACAGCACTACAAGGGCGGAAAACCTGATGAATCCATGAAGCTTCCACGCATGCCATCCGTGCTCTACTTCAGATGCAGAGGACGCCCTCTTGTTCCTCTGAATTAGCACACGGTCACCTGTACGATGCTGTCACTGGTCTCTGCTTTCACATTTCACATTTCATTTTTACTACTTGGAAGAAATGTTCTCTGTGTTTTAAAAAGACAACTGAAAAATCCTAGAACTAGAGATGGGCTACAGAGAACTAGTAGTGTGCTTTTTTTTTTTCCAACTTCAAGTTCAGCCATCATCACGAGATTTCTGCAAGAGGAGAACATAAAATACAGCAAGTTCCACTAAGCTGAATTTGTTCTCAAGTCACGGCTTCCAAGTATTAAAGTGCAGTGAGTTAAACAGGAGAGCCATGCCGTTTCCTTCCCATTTAAATACTTCATCATTCTATAAGCTGCTTTAGAGTGCAGGTTTACGTAAAACCCATAGAAGAGTCTTGCCTAGAAACATTTATTATATGAAGGGCAGCATTCTGTAAACTCAGATAAAACTCAAAACTGCAGTCTTGAGAAGTATTAACTGGACACAGGTAGTAAGATGCAGTGATCAATTTGATCCTCTTGGTAGGAGGAGAGAAAATTGCTACGATTCTCAGACCAATCTGGGGCAGATGATATTGCCTGAGTTAAAGTAAAATGATGTTTTCAAATCCTTTAACAATGTAAAATTTTATTAGACCTGCTGGGGGGAAATCATTTATAATTTATGCTTAATCTTGGATGTGCAAAGCATGTCTTGTTTATTTGCAGATGAATTCTAGCCAGAGATATCGGTATCATTCCTAGAGTGCCTAAAACATAGAGTCAGGTTGAAAAAACCTAACAACAGGTAGTTTATTAGTCATTGGGTCAGGCTGCAACTAGTAGGAGGCAAGTGGGTCATGTGTCCCAGGCACCACGCAGGGGGGGCACCAAAATGCACACTGGGGGGCACCAAAATGGGCACAGAATCCATGTTTGCCCCAGGTGACACAGACTCTAGTTGCAGCCCTGCATTGGGTTGTTATGAAAGATATACAGAGACCAAGATAACATGGTGACTTAATGTATACAGAAGTGTTAAACTTCATCTTACAATAAATTTTGCCTAATGGTTAATATTATTGGGTGCAAATAGACCATCTAAACCCACCTTCCCCAACTGGGCATTTTCCTCTCGATGTGTTGGAATGCTCCTCCCATCCTCCACAGCCAGCACGCCCAATTACAGGGTGTGTTGAAGATGATAAAGAGTTGAACTGTAATTCAACACAGTGCTGCTTGGAGGAGGGTGATTTAAAGCAAAGACTAGTGCAGGCATTATCTGTTGTGTTAAAGATGAAACCAATGAAAGAGATAGCCCACCTAACTAAAGGACACGCATCTTCATCTAAATGTGTTATCAGCCTTAGTGTACATATGCCCAAAAGCTCTTTATCGACTTTTCTAGGATTTTTACAAAGAACTGAAAACAAGATGCATGCAGAAGCAAACCAGTGTTAAAGTTCATCATTCTTACATATCTGATAGCCTGCTCATCCTTTGCTGCATCATATCCCTCGGTAAAGAGCTGATGACCTCATACAGTAAGGATGGGCAGCTCACTGGGCTGCATGTGGCCATCTAAGCCACTTTATGTCGATCCCAGGAAACCTAGAAATCATGCTATTACAGTGGCAAAGAGCCAAGAAATAGAGGTGGAATTTTCCAAATGAAAAAAATATGTTAGTGAACAAGCCTCCTTTAGAATTAACCACCCTCCAATATTTATGTCAAGAAACTATCAACCTCTCCCAAATAAAACACCTGAAATCCTAGTCCCGCCTACTGCATTGACATTGCCATATCACCACCCTACCTAGTACAGCTTTTGGCCACTGCATTCTATTTTTCAAGTAAACTTTCTGCTTTTAAAAAGCAGCCCATCCATGATAGAGGAAAATATACTGTATCTGTGGAAACGGAGCGTTTTAAAACATCTTGCATAGATGGCAGTAAAATTGGCTCTGGATCTCACATAGGTGATCTATGCTGGGAAAAAAATCTGCTGGTCTTGGTTCTGGAATTGATTGATCTATTAAATTTCCCAAATTGTTTCTGGCATCTCCAAGAAGTGTATTTTTCCTTTCTAAATAGTTGTAATGAATTTAAAGGCATGTCTCCATTATAAACTCCTAAAGTTTCATTTCTTACAACAGACCATTTTTGGGGGCACAGCTCTTATCCAAGACAGGCCATTGGTCTGTTGGGCTCAATACTATCCTTACATATATCTCTCCAGGATTCTGCCGCCAGGTGACCTTGAAGCTTTTGCTTTCCAAGCAGGCACTCTTTCAATGAGCAATGGTCCTTCTTCAGTTTATTTTTACTGCAGAGTTAACCATTCATTTGTTTTATTTTGATCACAAACAGCTAAAGACAATGCATCAGGTTATTTTGAAGGGGCTAATGGAATTGGGAAGACTGATGAAAGGTAAAAACGAAAGTTCATGTTCTTTTTAAAACAATTTTGTAGGCTGAAGCTGCAGTAGGGTTTTATGTACAGTAGATGTGGATAGTATAGAAAACACTGATATAATATTAATTCCAGTGGGAGATTTCATGATTCACTTCTGAACATCTTTCTTCCAAAGGAAATCCCATTGAGTTTAAAGGGGACTTACTCTAAGGAAAACAGGAATAGATTGCAGCTTTGTTGCAGAAAAACAAAAAAGGACTGAAAAGGACTTAACTTTTGGTAGAATCATGTCTTTTTTTTTCCTTTTCCTTTTTTGTGGATGTCAGCCATATATGCCATGCAAAACCTCTGCAAGCCTTGAAATATCCATCCATGTGTGAGCTGAAGATGGCCATCTCCTTTGCCTTGGTGCTAATAAAGTCTGACAGGTGGATTTCACACTGATTTTTTTTTTTCTAGGATTTTCTTCTGTGGATAATGTGCTTGTGATGGTTTGCCAATAACTGAAAAACAGCATTGTATTAAATCTTTTCACATTTTAAATGTTCAAACTAAGAGGTCATGAAAAAGCTGTTTATACCTATTTTAAATTCTTCAGTCTGTATTCCAACTTGGATAGAACAGATTGATCTCAGTGAAGGGGTTGTGTTATTGAAATAATTGCTTTTCCTCTTGAAAAATGCAAGCTCTTTAGGAATTAAGCTGCATCAGTCTTGGTACTATAAGGAGTCATGGTAAATGACAGGGGGGGGGGAAACTAGTTCTGGAACCTTAAAAGGAAGATACTGGGAATGTTGACCTATTCAGGATAATGATTAAGTTGGAGTGCATAAATATAGGTTATGTGTTTGTACTCTAAAGTTGTTGTTGTCCATCAGCTAAACTCAAGAACTTGGTTAATGCGGTTGCATATTGTTTAACCAAACTTTGCAGCTTACCTTGTTGTTTGAATTCAAACATCATCTATTTGAGGGTTCTGGCAACCAAGACAAGTCTCAGTTTCCAAAACAGTGGGCATTTGGGGTTTGGATGACACTGTAAGCTGCAAAGCTTCATGATAGAGCCTCATGCAGCTGGAGAAGGGAAAATGTGAAAGAACAGTCTTGGTCTTTTAGCCTGGCCTGTTGTTAGAACAGCCTACTTTCCTTTGTTAACTTTCATTTCCTCAATGTCTACTTTTATTATTATTAAACTACTGGAAGTAAATCAAAGATTGACTCTAAACCAACTACAATCATTCTCCAATCATTCAATTTTGATTGAATATGAGACTGCTGCTCAAAAGGCATTGTGAGATCATTTCATAAAAGAACATTATCTATTCTAGGTGAACGTGATTCATATTCTTGAGTAAAAGTACAACTCATTAGTCTTAGTTAACTTCGTTAGCTTTCTAACACAGAATCTGGGAGGGGGAACAGTTTCAGCTGTTCCTTTCCATATAGAATCTGGAAGGGAAGGCAGTTTTATCAAGGCAGCAGAGTTCCATTTTACTTGTAAAAAATCTCTTAATTGTTCTTTTGTGAGATATATCCTTCCCCTGATTAGAGTCTGGAATGGCAGCCATGCAGAACAGTAGACAGACACACATTTATACTATCTACAAGTTATCTTGAAATGTACATACTTGTGGGATGTACATACTCTTTGCTTTTTTCTATAGCAAAAATTGTTTTGTGGGAGGAGAGATGACTTACACACTACTACATAGCAAAATAAAACATATGCATTGATTTGAACCTCTGCAGTGTGATAATGTGCTGTGTGCTACCCAATTTCTATGCATTTTCAAAATTGGCTCTCAGTCCACAAAAATAACTGATATAAAATTCCTTCTCACCAGTAGCTATTAAGTTGGAGACAAAACCTCAGAAAACACAAAGTTGAGGACTGGTACACACATGTATCAACAATGGTTCTGTCTTATCTGTGTAATCTGATACCACTGAAAAGCATTGTGCTTGAAGTAATGTGAGCTCATATGAATGGTTTTTCTGGGGAATTTGGCTCACACGTGCAAATCACCAAGGAATGCATGAACAAATTCTCTAACTCTCAAGTCATACCTGTGTCACCTTGCTCATGTCACTCAGTGAATACAAGGCCTTCCCTGTAAATTCAACAAAAGCCATAATCCTCTCTGCCCAGTGTTTGTAAGCTCTTTGTACAAACCCCAGAGCCTTTAAAAAAAACAGCAAAACAAGATTTAGAGCTCCAGAAAGCACTTAAAGATATATGCTCTCCAATCACAGAACTGCCGCAATCTTTACGCGCGTGTGTGTGTTCTGATCTCAAATAATCTCTGAAAAGCCCCTTAACAGCCTTCAATTCTGGTTAATGTCTTGCTTCATATGATTGTCATATTTTTCTTTCTGTTTCATATTTTACCTACACTATAAAGCTTTTATTTGTGAATGCCCTTTAATCGATTTTAATCTCCTAAAAAAAGGTTAATCAAATTATCGTTGCCTCCCTTTTCTCAGAGGAAAAATTGTGGATTTCTAGAACAGTATAAGTAATGAGGTTATAAACTGCTGCATTGCTCAGCAGAATGCCATAGTATCACATATGCTAAAAAAAAAAAAAGACCCAGCACAGGACTTCATGCTGGATTATAGGCATTGTTAAACTCCTATGGAAATTTATTTCACGTAAACTAAATACTCTTTTATTTCTGACCAGAAGAAAATACACCTTGTGCTTGACTGGTATACAGTTCATAGTTTGAAAGGTTTTCTTTACCATGAACTGACACCTAGGAGTTATGGAGGGGTATAAAATGTCTGTATTTCTCTTTTTGCTGTGGGTTTTAAACCCATGGTGCATCCCTGCCAGATGGATGCAGGTCTTCTTTTTTTGTTGTAGTCTTCTTGAGTGACAATTGGGTGATTCCCCCAGAAAAGGGAGCTTGTTATGGGATCCCTGATCCCTACTGTACCCAATCAGGAACACAGTTGTAATCTCTCTGTTTACTGAGACTGAGGTGTGGGCTTTGCTGTTGTGTTTTTGCTTTTTTTTTTTTGCCTCACAGTAGCACATGGTTCACTTAACTGAATGACAAAAACAACTTTAGAAAGAGTAGTGACCATACAGGGGTTGGGAACTAGGGAATCAGCAGATCTTGCTTTTGGGTTGTTACTGCTTCCTTGTAGCTGGATGTCAACCAGGAGAAGGCATCAGAAAAAGCTCCTGTGATCCAGTTGAGAGGAAATAACAGATGCTCAAAAGCTGTGATGTAGGTAAGGAACAAGGACACCTGTAATCTGCCTTGCCATGACTCCTAAATAAGGCATAATATTTATAGAATACCCAAGAAAAAAAGTTACAGACAGGAAGAAGAGTGGGAAGGGTAAAACTGTGACCGCTTAGTAACTTTTGTCCCTTCAGTAGTTGGAAATATTGCATTGATTTCTATTGCTTAGCTGGTCAGAGTCAAGCAAATGAAGGACAATGGTCATGCCGCGTATGAGGAGCTGTAGGGTTGTCAAGGAGCAAAGGTCAGTTTAGTCATTTCAACATGTGCTAGTATCCAACTCGGCAGCCGAGCCCTGTGGAGAGTCAGTGAATTTGTCCTTGCTTTAGCTGGCACCACTAACACCATACAAAGACTAAACACAACAGTGTGCTGTATTCAGAAGCAGCTCCTCCTATCATTCCCCTCTTTCAAATACAAAGCAAATAAAATATATATATATATATATATATTTATACATTATATTATCATATTTTCTTTCAGCTTTACAGAAAACAAATTGTGGATTCCCCTTCTAAAATAATGGAAACTTTCTCTCATTGAAGATTGATTGTTGTCCCTTATTGGGGGTGGCTTAGTATGCTTTCAGGCCAAAAGAATAGGTCTGACTATGGCAAAATTGAAGGAAACAGAATACTTTAAAAAGGAGGATGGTCCATTTCATCAAGCCAGGAGGCAGGACTTGTTGGAAAGTCTGGATAACCAACGCTGCTTCCAGTGGAAATATCAGAGGTTGGGCCCCCAGCCATAGCTCTGAGTGTCTGGCTCACCCCCTGCCCTCCATGTGCTATTATTCCTAAATTATTGTCCATTGTGTATTCCAAACCATTTAGCAATGGAGTATGTGATGGAAGAGATGATATGGAAGCTGGAGATTGTGGGATTCCATAAGGGCTTCCATCCCTCAAGTCTTGATAGGATTGTCCTGTCCCATCCAGAGAGAAAGTACCATTCATTAGTTGTCCACCAGCCACCTCTCCAGTGTTGCTGTAAATTCTGTTGTGGCCCAGCTCTGAGAGGATTTGGTCTTCTGAAAAGCAAGAAACAAAATTTTAGTATGAAAAAAATCTATCTGGTGCACTCTCATCAAAGACTGAAAAATACCTTCAAGTCAGAGGTTGAGAATGGTAGGCTTCTAGGTACTGCGAGATCACAACTCTCATCATCCCTCATTATCAGCCATGCTGACTTGGGATGATGCAAGACAGGATCCAGCAATGTTCGGAAAAAGCAATGTTTGCTTTTTTTTCCAGCTACAACATGCAGGGTTGCTATTTTTTGCCACAAAGCTCTCTATGTAGCAAACTCTGTTTTAGCAAGATCTCCTGCACCAAGCTCTATACTGAAGCCAAGCAAGTACCAATTTAAAGGCAATCAAATTTGCTCCTGGTTGCAATTGCATCTATATTCTTTCAAGTATTATAAATAAAAAATATACATACCAAACAAACCATTTGTGTATAAAGAAGAAGCATAAGAGTTATAAAAGGGAAGAAGCCACAATTAAAGTACTAGTTAACTTCAATCAACTTTCTGTTAAACAATCTAATGGCAGTCAAGTTTGGAAGAAATAGGTTTAAAACAAAAGGCTGATAAATACTGAAAATAAAGCTTCAATCCTGAACACATCTTGCTCTGGCATAAGGTCTTATGAATGCAGGAAGCAACTAAGTTTTTGGAAGAGAACTTGTCCTTCAGTGTTTCTCATGCATATAATTAGGGCTGCCCAGGCAAAGTCCTTTCTGAATCATTAAAATCCCAGCGTGTTGTGTGTGGGGAGGGTGGGTCATTGGGTCCAGATCCAATCCCAATCCTGCTGCAGCTTCATCAGATGGCTGGTTGACAGAATAGAAATGCTGACAAAAGAACTCAAGATATATGCAGTCCGGGCTGCTTCCACATGCAATGTTTTAGACCGGAACATCTCAGCAGAAATAAAGACCCAGCAAACTGGGCTTATGTTTAGGTTGTATAATAATTTTCCACATGGTTTGCATGAACTGCTAAACAATTTACTATACATTCTGGACAGGGTTTATTTCTATTACTTTAGTGATTTTGAATTTGTTTACTTCTCATGCTTTTAATGTGGGACAAATCCATCTGCTAAACCAAGGAGAACGACTGAAAATCTGTTCAGAGGCACCAAAATTTGGTGGTGGGGAAGGAATTCAGATGCCATGTATCAAATCCTTCAAGGCACATGGAGCGTTAGCTGGAGGAACTACTGTTCTAGGGCGCTCCTAAAAAATCTCACTCCTACTTCACTCAGGTCCTCCTGCATCTCACAAGGCATTGAAATACAAAAGGAGGATTATAGGAAATGTTCAGTTAATAGTTGATTGCCACAGGAATCAACATACCTCTGTACCTTTAGCAAACTCATTATCTGAATATTAAACTTTATGAAACCAAACTGATATTATCTCAGCAAGTTCAGAGAAACTCTAAGGTTACAAGACATTTTTTTTTAAATAAAAGGAGGAAGGAGCGATAAGAGACATCCAAAAGCACCATAAAGGCTGAGCATGCCCAGAAGCTGTGGAATACTCGCTGATCATTGGAAATGGGGAAAAGTCCCAGAAAACTGGAAGTGGGGGAGAGATAAGGGAGAGCAGAATAGCATACCCAGCAAAAGGCATGACTGGCTGGCTCCTTAAAAAGGAACATTTTGCACTCAGTGTTTTGTTGCAGGTGCCAACAGGGAATGGTCAAAAAGATCAAAGAGATGGCTGCAATGGTGCGACTGAAGCTCTGCCTATTTTTTAAGTGCATGAAGTGTGCAATCAAGTCTAGTTCACTACACCTTGTGCGATATTTAGAAAGCTGCATACACACACAGTCTGTCCTTTTTGATGGAGCCCAACTCATGCATCTGAAGCATAGGTGCATACAGGCTGCTCTAGACAAGGCATTCTCCAGCCATGAGGAGAAGCATGAATTAGAACTAAGCCTAGAAGGAACCATGGGAAGATACCTTTAAAAACTAGTGCTGTGTGCACTTTGAGTATCATCAGGAAGGTGTTCTGGACCTTGGGTGAGCACAGCATCCCTCTGCTATTCATTAAAACAACCCAGCTTTTTTCAGGCTTCTACACCAATCTGGAAAAGTGTCTGCTTTAAGAATCATATTAACTTGAATACTCCAAAGCATGCACAGCCCAATTAAGAACTGGGGCAGGGAGTGCACTGAATCAGCAGGTAGAACTTAGTTTAATTTTTAAAACCACCAGTTTAGATCTTTGTTCCTTCTGCAGAAATCCTGATTTCTGGGTGTCAGACAAGAAGGCAAAGCATTCTCTCGGGGTTTCCCAGGGATCTGCAAATCTTACTAGGAAGAAAACATGTTCCCCACTCCTGATCTAGGACATTTCTAAACATAAATAGGAGCCCTAATCTTAATTTGCCTCAGTTCTTTCCCCCATTCTGCCCCTGTTCCTGCCTACCTCTGAAGCTCAGCTCACTGTCACTAACTCCACAGTCCTCTGCAGAGCTCTCTTTCTCATGCTTGGTGCCTCCTCTGTTCCTCTTAACACTCTTGTAGAACTGGCCCCAACGATGTCGCCCAGCGTCCTTCTTCAGTCGCTTCTCTTTGGCTCTTCTGTTTTGAAACCAGACCTGTAACCACGGTGGAAAAAAGTAGTGAGAAGACCATTTTCTGTCCCACCACTTGAGAGTCGCTTCCAAGAATTCTTTCATCTTCCAGAAGATGGACAGGCCTGAACTGGGAGAGAGAAGATCAAGCCCTGTTCCTGCTATAGGGTGACTGCGTGGCCCTTGGTTCTAGCCCTCAGTTACCACAATTTTAAAATGGGGATGATAACAGCTTCCCTAAATAAATACTATTGGTAGTAATGGAATGACAGTCGCTGCAAAAAATTCTTAGGCTAAGGCATATGACATAATTAATTAATAATGAACTACCGTATCTACAAGACAACAAAGCACAAAAACGGTTCAGAGTTTCCTACCAAGGACTTTGGGTGGGGATGACTTGCATATATTGGAAGAACTTGATTTGCTCAATATTAGATATCACCTGTAAGTAAAGAGTTATAGGACAACTCCAAGGAACAGAAGCAAAAAGAAGCACGACATCATAATCACGTCATTATCCAAAGCTCTGCATGATATACAATAGCAACTGGTGTGTGTGTGCGCGCACATGCCTTGCCTTCCAAACCAATGTAGTGGCATGTGCACCCAGAGACAATCTGAGGCTCCTCAGTGCCTGCATCTGCCACGCTGAATATTTGCTTACTGACTCACCTGTTTTCCACAACCTAATTTTCCAGAATACTGTTTTTTCCCCCATGTTGTGGTTTTGCTTATGCTTCAAGATGTACAGCAAAGTTTTCTGGGTCCTTTCTAGCTGCACCAAGTGGGAAAAGTCAACATCTGCAGCTGCCACTGCTAATGTTCAGGGGTGGGTGTGGGGACAAAGGGATGGCTGTGTCCTCAGCACTGCTCTGACTTCTGCAATCAGAAGCTTTGAGAATCTATCCTTCCTAGCAAGGGGTTGTAGAAAGAGGGGGAAAGTTCCAACTCTAGGTGATAGTAGATCTTGGAGTAAAACAACTGACAAGTGAGTTAATAAAAAATAAAGGGGAAGGAAATCAGAACTATGATAGAAGAAACAATATTCAGAAACAAAATATAAAATGCAACAATGTGAACCTCTTACTGAAAATGTAGAAAAGGTAGATGGAAACTATAGAATCAGACCTACAGGCGTGAACGGGAAGGCACTCTGTACCCTCCTCTGTACTTTTACTAATTCCTCTTAATTTTGAATAATCACCAGCCAGGAAGAAGATGAAAACAGCTACAGAATTCTGTAGAAAAGAGAATGTACTGCTTTCCCCACCTGGGCATTAAGCTGCCCTGCAGAAATCTGACACAGTTGTTAAAGGAGCTGTGTGTGTAGGATTTGCTTGTTTGTTTGTTCGTTTAAAAGATTTGTATGGCTGTCCATCTTAAAACACAACTCTGGGCAGCTCACAACAGTAACAAAACCATAAATATAATTTTAAAAAATGAAACTAAAACCATGAACTGAAAAAACCCAGTGCTTTAGTCATCTCCAAAGAGGCCCCAACAGCCATCCATCATTTTCCAGTGCCTGGGTAAAGAGCCAGGCCTTGATGGCCTTCCAAAAGGCTGAAAAGATGGGGGCCTGCTGAATCGCCAAGGGAGGATGCTCCACAAAGTAGAAGTAGATAGAGAAAGGCTCATCTGAGTCTGGCATTAGAGCTCTATCAACCTCACAAAGCATAAGATTCTGAGATGTTACACCACAAGATTTTGGCCCATGAGAGAATGGGCTTCCATTTCTTTCTCTTTGGAACATGTTGCCAATTAGAACGTAGCTACTACATTTTCTCGAGAGAGGAAGGGGATGTTTCTACTCAGAGGGAGAACAGAGCAGTTCATCTTGGGGATCCATGTCCCTTACTTTTGCATTCATTCTGCTATGGCTTTAAATTTGGACTGTGTTATACATCACCTTGAGTAACTCTGAGCCCCACCCCCCACAAACAATGCTACAAACCAGCCAATCTTTTGTGTTGAAGAAAAAGTCAATATTGTGCCATGTGCTCACCTGTACAACCCGCATGTCCAATCCTGTCTCAGAGGACAGCTGTTCCCGCACATGTCTGGCTGGTTTGGGGGAGTTTTTGTAGGCATTTTTTAATGTTTCCAACTGTTTAGCTGTGATGGTGGTTCGAGGCCTCTTGGCTCCAGCCTCTGAATCATCTGCAATGGAACAGTTTCCTGTTATTTTGGAATGTGGAGCATGAACCAGAAGTCTACCCCGAAGATGCTCACATGACTGTGGGGGAGTTTTGAAAGCTGGTAAGAAAGACCACAGAGCATTTATTTGCATCTTTTTAGGGATACACTTTAGTTTTGATGTATACACAGTAGTGAAGTAAACCAGACTTCACTAAACTAATATAGGTAGTCCTTGATTAATGACAGCAATTGGGACCAGAATTAGTGACAGCAGTTCCAGCAGTCCTGGTTGCTATCGTTAAGTGAGGACCATGTGGGTCGTTAAGCGAGGACCTCAAGTGATTACAACTTCTGACTTCCTGCTGACTTCCCCATTGACTTTGCTTGTGGGAAGACAGCAGGGAATGTCAGAAATCATAATTGCCAAGATTACAATCACGTGCCCCGAAGGATGCTGTGATGGCTGGAACTCTGAGGACCAGTTGTAAGTACCACTCATTCAGCCCTGCGGTACGTTTGAATGGTTGCTGAACAAGTGGTCATTAAACAAGGACCACCTGTAAAACCAAACAGAATAAAGAGAGATGTGAAAAATCTGTTCAGCCTGATGTTCACGTAAGATAATTCAAGCGGCCACAGGACAATATGCATCTTCAATATTTTATTCCACTTTAATTTGATTTTTTTTTCATAGTAGTGCCAACTAGTTCATTTATAGCTTCTGCACATATATTCCTATTGCAATCTTAATGTCCCTGTACTTTCTACATAGGCAGATACATTGATTTGGGTTGTTTCCATTAGTTTTCAATCCACAAAGCTGAACCTGGAACAGGTGCCATATCCAGCTTAATTTTAAGGAAGGCAAATGTGATTATTCTAAGATTTGTAGTCGTTCTTGTCCTTCTACACCCAAGTTCCCTGTCTTGCAACTATGAAGTTCTTTAGACCTGCTTTACACAAATTCTGGTGGGACTACTTGCAGAAACACAAGTGCACATAAACTTACACTGTTTGGTAAAGGGGTGAAAAAGGGCATAAATAACGGTCCTCAACTTTGGTTATGAAATTACAGTAATGTTTTAACTAGGCATAATGGAACTAATTCCTGGTTAAATCTGCAATCTTAAAACTAGCAACTTTTGGCAAGTAATCCAAATGTATCATTTTAATTCTAGCTTAGGTCCCGATAACTATTAGAAAATTATTAGTACATTTTCACTGAGAGGCAACCATTTCCATCAGCAGTAAAACACTAGTGTTAAATACACACTGGAGCTAGAATTGCCAAGCTGGAATGCATAGAATACACATTTTTCTGAACTCTTGCCATGCGTCTCAGACTTAGCAGTCATTCTTCGAGTAGTAGTTCCTTTCTTTGCATCCACACATATAACCCCCTAATTAACAGAACGCCTCATATAAATCTTATATTTTCCCACATACCTTGGTAAGAGTGCGTCTTTGTAGCACTAGGACCTGTTCTCCTTCTATAGGTGGTTAGCAATGGACTTTGGCCGATAAGCTGATATTTCTCATCTCCCCCCTCCCCAAGCTCTGTGGGTTGCAAAACTATATAATACTGAAATCATTGATTACACTGAGCCCATAATAGAAATTGAGCAACATTCAATCCATGATCTCTTCGCCTCCCTCTCTACCAATCTCCTTTGCACAGGCAGGCATTGCATCACCCTAGCCCAATTGATTAGGTCAAAATAGAGTCCTTGATTAATGAGAAGTCAGGGCCTGTCAACATGAAATCCATTAAAGACCAGTTCAGTTTTAATTTCAGTCAGGCACTGTTGGGCAGTCTCTGTGGATTCATTAGCGTTGGTGATCTATAGACTTTTTCTGTCTGGCTTCCTTGAACCCAGCCCCAGTTCTGTTATTTTTTTACCTACAGTAAATATCGGCATTTTAGACCCTGAACTGCAAAATGGGAGACTTTCTGGGTGAAGGGCCAGATCAAGCTGAAGGGCAAGGTGTAGCCCTGCTGCTTCCAAGAGAGCTGTGCCTGGGATTACTTTCAGCTCTTGATGTTATTTTATGTGCAGCAGCTTGAAATGAATACAGATGACAAATATGCGAAGACAAAACTTCTTGTGGCACATCCAAATAAATAAAAATCAAATATATGGTCCAAAGCCCTGTACACTTCCCTCTCCTCAGTTCCAACCACCTGGTATACCCATTTGTGAACAAGCAGAAAAGGATGGAGGTGTTAGGGATGCTACACAAAGAAAGCTGAACCACAGGATAATGTTTTTCCAGGTGAAGCATTCATTCTGATAGGATGTATATCAGTTCCAATTTTAATATACCCAGTTAATCTCTCCTTCTCATATTATATCCAGTGGTGTGCTGGAGCCAGCTTGCACTGGCTTGCAAGAGCCGCTTGTTATCTTTTCTGTAATTCTGCAAGCCAGTTGAAAGCATGGCTCAGCCACAATGCCTAGCGTGCCAATCAGCTGTTCTGCAGCTAGTGGCATCACGGCAGCAATGGAGCCAGCAGAGCTGGTTCTGAAACATTTATCAGCATACCCCTGATTATAGCTGGCAGAAAATCAGCTTTCTAGGAACACGTTTCTAGGAATAAGAGGGAAGGGCTAAAACAATAAATGAGAAAGTAACAACCAATCCAGATCATCAATATAGTGCATTAGGCTCAACATGTGATCAGGTCTTGGGGAAGAATCAGAGGCAACAGTTGCATGCCATATTCTGGGCCACAAAAGACGTTGCATTTGGCTCTGTCCTCCTGGCGGCTGCAATCAGCAAGAGTACAGTACAGGAAGTGATGGGTACTGATCTTCCTAGATGGAGCAGGAAAATCCAAGCTGTCTTTCCAGCACTGCATTACTCTGTTTTCCAGCTCAAGCAAGTCATCCAAAACACCAGGTGCTGCCAAAGTGCACAGGAGCTGCAAATCTCTTAATTCCCTCTCTATAATTCACTTGTTGTTTAGTTGACCACTCATAAAACCAACTACAGCTGTAATGAAAGGGCCTAATTCTCAGTTCCCTTCAAGTCTTATACACTCTTATTAGCCTCCATCTCTACAAAATATTCCCCAGCCTGCTTTTCACATGTATCTAATTTAATCATTGATGGTTTATTAATGGCCTGAAAATAAAAGCGATCCAACTCTCTCCTCTTTCCCAAAATTGGTGTTAGAGGCAATTCTCATTTGACTTCTGTAAGCAGCTCTTCACCAGACTGAGCAAGAGAGAAGACACCATGGTGGTCAAATCTGTCCCATTTTTGCAAGGCCAGTATGTATGCTCAACCCTACCGTTCTGTTTGGCTGTTTCATAATCCTCCTTGCACACCAGGCGCCCATCTTCCATGAGGTAAAACTCATCCCCCGTGGCCAGTTGGCGGTTGCAGATAATGCAGGCAAAGCAGTGCAGATGATAGACAAAGTCCTGGGCTTTTCTGACCACCTGGGTGGGTGGGATTCCCTGCTGGCATGCTGTGCATTTTGTACCAAAACGCCTGCAAAAGAGGAGGAAAAGTGCCAATGCCTAGAAGCAGAGAAGGGTATATGCTGTGCAGAAAAAAGCACAAAGTATGAAACCACTGATTCTGGTTTCCAGGAAAATCTTTTTTTTCACATTTTAATAACAAATGTCTGTTCTTCTGACTCTACAAATAAGCCCCAAGTGGGTGGGTATGCCTGCTTAACCCACAAAAATCAGGTATATGACCAAAGATGCTACTCAAGCTCCCTGTATTGCAAATTGTTCCTTACAATGACCGCCAAACTCAGAATTAACTGTATATACTGTAAATCACTAATCTGAATAATTTATCTTGAATTTCTGGGTGCAGAATTGGGATTATCTGGGCCCCAATGATTATTTTTTAATTATAAAATATAAACATATCTCTTCTAGTTGCAGAAACTCATAAAGTATACTATTCTTAGCAAGGCACTCTGAAGAAGGTGGACCTTCAAAAGGAAGTAGAGGAAGGGGCAGAGTTGAAAGCAGCAGCCAACCCAATTATGCACGACATTTCACACAGAAGGCCTTTATCTTCTTCAGTGTAAAGCAACTGGGCTAATGGAAAGGTTGATTTTGATGGTCCTTTTAACTAAAGCTAGGGCAGGCTGAACAATTACCCCCATAAGGACCTAAGTATCTCATCTACATTAATACTAAATAAATTACTTGTGGTCATTGCTAGTATGGTAAATACAAGATTAATTTAAAGTGATAGAATCTGCAGCCTGCAATAACAGTGGCACCACACACCAGCTGTGGAGTTGTCCCTAGGAATGTATCTCTATAGAAACGTCTTAGCAAACATGTCCTAAACTAAGAAGAATGCCTAGTACCACTATCTGTTAAAGACAATGCCTACATCTACACACTGTGCTGAGCTACAAATTTTGGCTGACAAACCATAGTGGCTGAATTTTCACACCATGTTCCTTTCCACAAGTAGTTCAATGCCTCCCTTTAGTCAGCACCAGACAATTTCCCTAGGACAGGGGGGTGTTCCAACCCAGAAGACCTGCTTTGCTGGACCAGAAATGATCCTCAGATGACAACCAGCAGACTCTTACTGCAGAAACCGATTCTGTAGGTTTATTTACTTATTTATTTAAGTGGCTGTGCTGTTTTCAGCCTCTTTTCTAATAATGCTGAATACAATGTTTGACATTTCACTGCTATGGCATACCAAATTGACATCTTCCATTGATGCTGATATGGTTTGAATATTAACCATTGTTTTTCTTCCCCCAATTTTCCTTCCATTTTTAAGACTTAAGACTCAAGAAGGAGATCTTAAGAATGTGAGAGCTTGTGTAATTTTGCGTATTGGCCTAAAATGTATTGCTTTAAGTATAGACTTTGGATTCCCCTCCCCTCCCCTCCCTTCCCCCCCTCCAATGGCCAAAATGAGTGTTTTGGCTACTTTCATTAAACTCCATCAATCCTGACATCTCTTTCACTGTTAATAACTGCCAATACTCCAAATCCTATCAGCAGAGGTAACTGCAGGAGGAGTTAGAGGGGGAATTATGAAAACATCAAGGACACATAACAGAAGCTCCACCCTTTTTCTGCATGCACTGATATCCCATGCACTTGTACAAAAGATATGGAACCTGCACTGCGACAGTGCAATGTTGCTTCTGTTATTTTGATGAAAGCACTGGATCCTGCCAACACCTCTGGTCATCAGCTTTATTGTGAAGTCAGGACTTCTTCCTCACAGTGTGTATCACTTATAGAGAGATTCATTTGACTTTAACATGCTCCATTTTTTAAAGGAGTAACTAAGCTTTGTTGTTATACATTTTGGAAATAGCAGAAGGGATGTAATAGTCCTCAGGCTGTGTTATTTAAGTATGAAGTATTTTTTTTAAAAAAAGTTGTTCTGAAAATTCAGGTAAAAATCAAAACTCCCAACAGTTCTGTCTTACATTGGTCTTGTAAGTCATGAACGAATCCAACAAATAGCTGGATCTGAAGAAACTTTTGCCATACTTTAACCTGAATTCTGTGCTGAATTGGCACCTTAAGCTGGACTCAGGGTTGGTCCTTCTGGATCACAGCAACTGGAAGGGATGCATTTGTGTTGTGTAGTACTATCTTAAGATATTAGACCAACACCATGGAACCCTAGACTCAAATCCATGCAGCCATGGCACCTCACATGGGCCGAGCACTATTTCTTCCCTCCCAACCTACCTCAAAGTTTCTGTTGTGGGGATAATATTGAAAGAAGGTGTACTATGTATGCTGCCTTGGCCTCATGGAGGAAAAGTGGAATAACCATCTAGCAAATAAATAATAGACTTAAGTGCAGTATATTAAGCCACATAATGCATCTGAAGCTACATCATTTGGAGGAAGCACTGTGCCCTGATGCATAAATGTACTGGCTATTCTTATTCTGGCAATAAGAAAGACAAAATATCATTCACGGGTTAAAACAGTGTTTCTCAACCTTGGCAACTTTAAGATATGTGGACTTCAACTCCCAGAATTCCCCAGCTGGCTGGGGAATTCTGAGAGTTGAAGTCCACATATCTTAAAGTTGCCAAGGTAGAGAAACACTGGGTTAAAAGCTCACTTACTACTTTTTAAGTGTCCCCTCAGCCTTCTAGGAGAGCACACAGATTAAGCTGGCTGTAAGTAAAGGTAAAGGTTTCCCTTGACGTAAAGTCCAGTCGAATCCGACTCTAGGGGGCGGTGCTCATCTCCGTTTCTAAGCCTTGGAGCCGGCGTTGTCATAGACACTTCCGGGTCATGTGGCCAGCATGACGACTCGGAACGCCGTTACCTTCCCGCTGAAGCGGTACCTATTGATCTACTCACATTTGCATGTTTTCGAACTGCTAGGTGAGCAGGAGCTGGGACAAGCAACGGGAGCTCACCCCGCCACGCGGTTTCGAACCGCCGACCTTCCGATCGACAGCTCAGCGGTTTAACCCGCAGCGCCACCGCGTCCCTTCAGCTGGCTGTAGTACTGTAATAAAAAAGTATGAATGAAGGAAAATTCCAATTCAACTGTGAATTTAACTACAGTACACTGTTTTGCATATTGTCAAACAGCAATATGGGAATAAGAAAGCTACTTACCTTACAGGAATGTTACAAGGATTACTGAAATTATGTATGCTTACTGTTCAGGATGCTCTGAATAAATGTACATATCTTAAGTATAAAAAGCATTGTATTTGTTTAATCAATGTATATGCCACCTATCTTGTAAATACCTAAAAAGCAATGTACAATACAAAATCAAAACAAGGCAAGCTTTAAACTACTATTGACATAAAATATATAAAACTCTTCATGAATTAGAACATTTAAAGCCAGAAAACTCAGCCACAATACTTCCCAAGCTAAATAACACAATCAGGAACATTTCCTTTCAAACAGCCCCCAGATAAAAATCCTCCTTAAATTTTAGCACTCATACTGTTCTTTATTGCATTCAAGAGACTGATTTCCAGGTTGTTCAGGACCTCATTTGTTAATAGGACAACCATGACCCTGGTTGGGACAACAAGCAGTACAGTTTGCTTCAACACTAGGATAACACGTGCAGCTAAGTACCACATTAGTCTTTCTAGCTCCACACAATGCCATGGCTTCCAGACCAAACACAAAGATAGCTCAACATTATGTGCAGTCTAAATGTGTGGTTGCCAATATATGAGCTACAAAAGTCAGTCATAGGTATTTGTTACTACAATAGTCATAATGCTAGTTCAGAATCTAGAAGCATTCTCAAACTATGTAGCTATCCTTTAAAGGAGTGCCATCCATACTGAGATAAGACAACTCCTTGAATCTACCTACCCAGAATCAGTGCACAAATATCCACTCCCATTTTACTTAGAGGATTTGCTAATATTTGGAATCATCTTTGCCAGCATAAACATCCATGGAAGGGCAAGGAGGCAATTGACAGCACTTGCATGACTGTGCCATCCTGCATATGCTAAGACTTACATACTTGCATCAGATGTTAGGAATGTAAGTATGTGAAGGCAGTGTTTGCATGATGACATCAGTGAATGTGTGATATCATTCTTCCATCATCATGGTTTACTGCAGATGCCACTACCTGCCAGGAAGGGTGTTTTTCAAGAGTGGATACATCGCCATCTCCTTCAAGGCACTGGCCACCAAAGATGCAAAGATGCAATCACCACTCCCTGGATCCACTCAGTCAGTCTCACCTCAGCTATAACAAACACACTCAGATGGGCAATAGCTGAATGGATAATAGTTTTAGGCTTCATAAACTGAAACTAATTTTATTTGGTTGATTGATTGATTTATAAGACTTATATGGCCACCCATCTTGTAAAACACAACTCTTGGTGGCTCACAACAATAATAAAACGAAAGGCAAGAAAACCAGGCACCTGACTCACCATCTCCCATCCATCAAGCCATACAATCCTTCATCTCCAACCTCACCCCATCACAGCACCAAGGGAAAAAAACCAGCCCTTTATGGCTTTCTGGAAGGCTAAAAGGCTGGGAGCCTGCCAGATCCCAGGGAGAAGGGTGTTCTACAAGGCAGGGGTGCTATGGAAAAGGCATGTTTCTTAGGTCCCACTAGATAGCAACATTTAAGGGATGGGAGCTAGAGTGTACCCACCTTGTCTAGCCTGGTGGAGTGGTCAGATACCCTCAGGGAGAGGCAGTCCTAGAAATAACCTGTCACCATGCCATGTAGGGCTTTAAAGATAATAACCAGTAGCTTGAACTGCACCCAGAAAGAAACTGGAAGTCTGTGCTACTTGCGCAGCAGCAGTGTAACACGAGCAAACTGAGGGATGCCTAGCACTGCTAGCTGACACATTCTGGACCAGTTGTAACTTCTGGATGGTCTTCAACGCTGACCCAAAGGCACCCTCCCAAGCAGCATTCAAGCTGGTGTAATTATATCCTCAAAATAATTTGCAAATCTGTCATAGCAGACCTCTAAGGACTTCAACTCAGGAATAATAAGAGGAGATAACAACAAATCTAAATGATTTGGAGAAGCTCTTCTAGGCACTTAAATGAGAATGCAATGGAGAGGGCATACTTTGTTTCTCCATTGCCCTCACTGACCACAAGAGATGTGCTTGTGTGCCTAACACTTGTCTGACTGCTCTCATGACAAATCATTACATTTCTGAAATTATGGCCATCTTCCACCCTTTTTCATGACTCGGAGTACCCCCTCCCTCAAATAAGGGAACAGAAAGAATTAGGAGTGGCTATGTTGGTAGCCTATTGTGCCCACCTTGATGGGTGCACAGACCAAATTGCTACTGGCTATTGGAAATTCCACCAGAGCATTCTAGGATCCATCAAATTCCATTAGTCTTAAAGCAAATATTTTAACAGCAAGTCACTAATGCTATATAACTAAACCTCACCATTTAGTAGTCAGAGTAACTTTAGTCCTTCACATATCTAAGTTTCAACCTCCTCACAGCTTAAGGAAAAAGACTAACCCAAAGTATGTTCTGGCCTGTGCAGCAGTCTGAGGACAAATTGAGACATCCTTATTGGTCTCAGTGAGACCATGAAGGTCTGAACCAGCCCAGACAGGATTCTCTTACTGTCAATGTTGAAGTCCTTCAGATTGACCAAATATGGGTTCTCCAATGCTATAGTGAAGACATCCTTAGCCAGATCAATCAGAGAGGCTGTTGAGCTGCAAAGTGGGTGGTCCACTCCCAATTCTACCTAGTTCACTCACTTGAAAAAAGATTTCAGAAGGGTTTCCTAGTGAATACAAACCTTTAATGATTACAGCAATGCCTCACCACTACCTGTCTAGTTTAGGCTTATACAGAACTGAAACTGCAGGTGAGAAAGCTAGTTGTTATCAAAGTACACCTATCCAGTGGCTTTTTTATTCAGAATTAAGTCATGGACTTGGGCAGCTTTGTTATGAATCAGTCTGGCAGGGGCAGTAACATCTCCAGGTGAGGAACCAGAAGCCATGACACCAGTACTTTGGAAAGAAAGGCAGGGCCATTGAAAGAAAGAATCTGCATATCTGTATCCTCTGAACATTCCCATCTTATCACTTTCTCAACCTGCAATTAGCTATATGTGTGCTTCTCATCCTCTGTAGAGGGCTAAACTATTGGTCTCCAAAGCCCCAAAAATTAAGATAGCCAAGAGGAAGAGTGAATAATTAATCATTTCAAGTACATCCAAATGTTTCCTCCAAGGACCTTCGAAATAGTCTATCCAAGCTAATCTGACTCCCTAATGATCTATTTGCTGTAGGTACTAGCATTTCGTTCCTGCTTGTTATTTTCAAATCTACACTTAAAATGTTGGAGGTATACTCCTTTTACACAATCACATACAGTTCAACTTTTAAAGCTTCTGTCTGCCAGACCATCCCTAGAGAAGCACACACTTAATCTGTTTAATGTGTGGCTTGCATGCAGCTGCAATGTCCTTCTCTCTGCCCATTAGAGATAGACGATGTTCTTGGGATGGTTTATATCACAAAGTCACATTAAGGAGCTGCATATATTTTAAATGCCAGAAAAGCAGAACCACAGCATTTCAGTTCACCCACATAGCACTTTGACATTACAGCTTGCTTTTCCAACCTAAAATATGGATAGTTTCTTTGCAAAGACAGAGGGAAAAAGCCTAAAATGTGTTTGTAGAAATTCATCTCTTAATTCCTGTTAGTCATCCAATGCATGACAATTCTTTTAGCTACTGGACAATAGTGTGGTAATTGATAATTTAAGAGAAGTTTAATATTTTAGTGGTCAAGGGCTATATATTGCCTACAATAACTTACGCAGATAATAGTTAAACAAAGTGTCTGATCTTTTCGATTATACTGAATAATTATACTTTTACTCAAAATAATATCAGACCTGTGCCAGATTGTGCAGTATTTCAGATTTGACCCCCCAAAAACATTTTGGAACATGCAGGGGCAGGAATGTAGCAAGTTTTTTTCCCCAGAATTGTGCAGTTGCCTTCACAGTCGCTGTGTGATCCCAGGAAAAAATGTGGTTATAAACAGGTGCTACTTCTACCACCTTGCATGCTCTGAAGCACCATTTTGGCACTGAATCCCAAAACTTAACAACTTTAAGTGAATACAGACCTACTGTTGTATTTAATATTTCTATTAGAGTAGCTAATGTTTAACTAGTAAATGTGTTCATTTGCTCCCATAATAATATTAGATTTTAAGTTTACTCCATAATGCAGATCACAGAGATATTTATCTCTGTGCATTACATCCAGGGCTTTTGAACTTTGATGTTGGAGAACACTGCTGAGAATACCATGGACAGCCAAGAAAACAAACAAATGGATCATTAAACAAATCTACCCAGACTTTTCACTCAAGACGCAAAGGCTCAAATTATCCTACTTGGGACATATTATACGAAGACCTAAGTCTCTGGAGAAGGCTCTAATGCTGGGAAAGCTGGAAGGAGGGTGACCAGCAGTAAGGTGGATCAATTCAGTTTCAGTGGCAATGCGAGCATTGTTGGAAGACCTGAAAGACCAAGTTGGGGACAGTCATCATGGAGAAGCTCTATCTATGTGGTTGCTAGGAATCAAAAATGACTTGATGGCACATAATCAATCAATCAATTAGTAAGTAGTGAAGTTTCCTTTGTGTTGGAGGAATTTCTGCTGAGGGAAGTAGATAAACTGGCAAGGAATCCCTCCCAGTCATCTTCCCCAGCAAACAACTTCTACCTGATCTGAGTGCCTTCCTTTCTAGAAAAAGCCTATTTGGATCCAACCCAATGCACACAAGAACACAGAAGCTACCTTGTTCATTGTCAGGCAAAGGAATCATGCAGCTGACTTAGTGATAAGATTATGGTATGAGAGATTATAGTATGAGCTTTTCTGCACAAGCAGAAAAACTGATCGCTCAGGCAAAACACATGAAAGGCATCACCAACAATGAGATTAATCCAGACACTTGATATACTTTTGTTTATGCCAATAAAGTAACTTTTCCTCTTCCTTAAATAAATTTGGACTATTTTCTACAGCCAACTGTTTTCCAGCCAGCTATAACACATGAAGAGACAGAGCTTGCAGAAAGATAGTTGGGGTCCGATAATAAAAATCGTGTCGCTGCTACCAGGTTGCTGTCCGTGGTCCTGAAACCAACAGCAGCAAACATTTTTCAGGCCTTGCATCTGGACTATTACTTCTGCTGCCCCATTTTCACATATTCCCTAACGGACTTTACAATTAACACTTATTTTTACATCTGGCAGTAGCAAACTAGATTTTCCACAAGCCAATATCCATTTCCTCATCTAAGCCTCAGACCCAGTGATTTAGTACAGTCCTACCTACCTGGATAGCCAGTCTTCTGCCAGAAACTCCAAGCACCATGATTACATTTTAATACATCTTTTTGCTTCTATTCACATGGTGTGAAAAATGTTCTGCTCTTGTAGAAAACATGTCCTTTAATGGCACCTGTCAAAGCCTATCAACAGTCAGGAAATGTGGCTAAGTAAATAATGCCATTTGTTATTGTGGGCAGTAGCAGCAACTTCTGGACATCACATCAATCAGTTTTTAAAAGGCAAATTAATAAAAGGATATGTAGTGGCATAAACACATTAACATGGAAAATTCATTCAATTCCTCCCCCAGCAAATACCCCTGTGAGTAATATAGTAACAGCCAGGCCCCTGAAAGGGAATTTTTAGCTACAACACTAATATTCAGCAGCCAGTGAATTTGCAGGGGATTGGATATACTGTTCAGTTGTGTTCCTCAAAAGGACTCTTCACATTACAGATTTCAAGGGTGCTTCTATGAGATTTAAAGTCTATACCATAAAAAAATCAGATACGGTATAAAAACCATCCTGATATATTTATCAAAGAGCCAGAATTGCTAACTGCTTCCTGCACAACAAATCCATATGTGAATGTGCCCATATTTGCAATGTACAATCAAGGTCAAGAACCACACCTTTAGGCTGGCATACTTTTTCAAAGATTGCAGCATGACACTTTCCTCAAATCATAGGGCTGACTCTTAATCTGCTCTGCATCTGGCACAAGCTTCTTCTTCCTGCCTTCCTGTTCTTATTTCCTGTCTGTGTTCTTCATCGGCCACCTCTACCACCATTAGCAACCTAGAAATCTCTTTGCCCTTTAATTAACTCTTCCTTTCTCACTAGCTGCTGGATGGTATCCTGGAACATTTTTTCCAGACACAACTACAACAGCTACCACTTTTTTCATGCCTGGCCTTTTCCCTAAAGCATTTAGCTCTACACCATAGTGCTGCTATACCCATAACGTAGTACACATATCAGAATCTTGAATTCATCCCTTGGGATCATTGCATCTTGTTTCCTCTTGTTTTTCTTTCCACCTCATGTCTGATTTAAACTGCAAGTTCCTCAGGGCAGGGAGCTATCATTTGCTCATGGAACCTTTTTTGAAACACCTTGCAAACAATATATGACGATGTTAGCCCTTGAAGGTAGTTCAGACAAGAAGTACAACCATGAGTACCAGCTCTATCTTTATTGTAAGGTTATATTAACAGAAGCTTGCAAGACTGAAAGTATTTTCTCCCTCCTCTCATTTTACTCTCTAGAAAACTAGGGAGGGTCCCTTCTGAAATGCTTCCCACACCCACTCTTCTCCTTCTGTGGGCTGAGATCTCTTTTACATGCCAGTTGTCCAGTCTGCGGCTCTTCCTCCTGTCTCCCAAAGTCATTCCCACATACTGTTACAGATGTTTATGTAAAACAAATTTTATTACAATAAGTTCTACATAGACTTTTGTTTTTGTTTGCTGTAGAGTCCAACAAACTGAATATATCTATGAATATAATTGAAAGCTATGCCAACCTGGCAGATCTACCCTCAGATACCTGCAGTCATTAAAGAACTTCAAAAGTCTCCATTCATTCTGAAAATAAGTTTGTATGTGCTAACCCTAAGAAGCTACACACAAGTCAAATGTCTGAGCAGAGAATGCCATTCATAGGCAGCTGTGAGTACTATGGAATCCACTGGCCAGAGCATCAACTTCTGCTGACCCATAGAGCTTGGCCATAGCTTGAGATGCTGCCAGGGCCATATATGATGCTGTCAGTGTAATAACTTTTTCATCACCTTCTACAGCTTTTTCCAAAAAGTATCTGAGATGTGTTGGGCTTCCACTTCCATGATAGTTGGGCACTATGAAACTAGAAGTCCAACCTATCTGGAATGCCCCACAATAAAGGAAGCCTGCTCTAGAGTGATCAAGAAACAGAAGCCAACATGATTAAAGAAGACAGGATGACAGGATGACACTCAGTTCTGAAATTGTCTAAGCGAGGCCAGAGCTAATGAGCTGCACTTGATAATTGAAATGAATTTGCCTCTGGTCCAGGCATTGTGATTGTAAGCCATGAGGAGCAGTTGTAGCACTTCCCCAATTACTTCATTATAAGCAACATTTTATGTACTTTTCCCTATAGCAAGGGTGTGCAACTTCCCGGCTTGGGGACCACAACTCACTTCAAATGCAAGAGTCTTTCCAGTGACTCGTGTTTTAACCAGAAGGATCAGGGTATATTTGGGGGCTTCTCCTACCCGCTCCCGTTTGGTCTTTTAGCAGTGGGAATAGGAGCAGGAGTGATCTTGGAAGCAAACCATTCTCATTTCCACCATTAGCAGGTCCCTCCCCACAGATAATAATCTGGGTAGATTTCAAGTTATTTTGTGGGGTTTTGTTGCTGGAACAGGAGAAGTTTGCATCCCATTCCTTCTGGTTCCCATTCCTACCCTTGTCTTTAAAAAAGTGGGGATTGTTAACTTTTCTTCATATATTTGTTCATGTTTATCTTTTATGTATGTAAAAATATAATAAAAATGATGGTAAAAAGTGGGGATTGCATCTCTGAAAATCAACCGTTTTGCTGCTGAATTTTGGGGTGTTGGAAGAGAGGTTGCTCACCCTGAAGCATGCACATTAGTAAGTGTAACTTCTGTAATTTGATACTGCATATGGAGATAAATTTGCAAGATCCCTCTTTTGTGCTGATGCTGGCATGCAACACATCCTCTGGGCATGCAATACATGCACTGGGATCCATGTGATATATAAGATCTCCTTAGGTGCATCCATCTTTTATAATGTTGTCATTTGCTAACAGAGGAATAGGGAAGGCAGCTCTCATTCTGTGGCAAAGGAAAGGCCTTCCATGCAGAAGGTCCCACTTTAATCCCCATCATTAAGAATATTTTTAATATATAAGTAGCAAAAACACACACACATCCTTCAGAGATTTAAGTCACTGTAAGATTGCTTTGCATAGATAAATCTGCCATTTGCCCAAGATATGAGTTAATATAGGAAGCAAAAAGAAATGCAAAGCAATTTCTCATAACATCACTGCTACTGGTGGATTAAGTTGAATACATTTGTTTTAGGATACAAGTGTTATGTGTCAACGTTATGGTAAAAGATGCTATGAGCAGGAGACTTTAATAGCTGGTATATGTGCAGCCATTATTTACTTGGCTTTAAGTTGCCACCAAGCCTTTCAGGTGGAGTAACAAAACTTAGCAATTTGGGGTGCGATGCTTGGTTTTTGGTCATCCAGAAGGTATCTGAAAATGATGTGCAAAATGTTTTAATTGCTGAATTTGGAATGCCCTATTTTGCCTTGGAACAATAATTTTGCATTCCAAACAAGATGTTCCAACCTTTCTGGAAGTATTTTGAGCTCCGAGCAGTTGCTTCAAGATTGAAAAACTTCCAAAATTATTGAAATAACCCACACTGAATGCAAAACAACTGTTTCAAACTTAAATAGGGCATTTCCATTCAAAACTGAATTCAAAACATTTTCATACCCCCAATAGTCAATGAAGAATTCATCAGGGATCCAAGAGTATTCCTAATCAGCGGCAACATTATGTCCTTATAAAAGGGACAATAAAGCAGGATGTACTGCAAAGGTTCAATGGCACACAAGCCATAAGGGCAGGTTCTATTACTGTAGGGGATGTTACTGAATCTGCTTTCCAGATCTGCTGAAGAAAAAATATTAAATCAGATTGCGTGCTTTATTGCTATACATTGTGAGGTCAGGAGATTGCCAGATAGTATATAGGAGAAAGCTTGACATGATGAACTAGGTAAAGAGAACATTTCAGCAACAGAGAACTATACCAATAGAATAACAATTATATTTGCAAGAAAAGATCCTCAGCCTTAACTACTTTTTCCCCTGTCCTATACAGGACATTTCATTTTCCACGACAGTTTAATGCTTATTCCTCCAACAATATTCTTCCACTGAATTAAATACAGAATTGGCTCTAAAGCTTATGCTGACTGGTGCCCACACGAGAGCCGTTACGTCCTTTAAAACTGGCTTATGTAATGCCATTAGAGAGGCTTTAACTAAAAGGAAACATACAGTTATGCACAGCAAATCAAGCAGCCATTTTTCTACTTCCATTCCCATTCTCCAGAGAGATCCAAATAACTGGTGGAATGAGTGGGATATTAACTGGTGGATCTAAAAGCTCATGAATGCCAATGTAGCTCCCAGAGAAAAGTACTATCTGCAGCCACAGGTAAAGGCATTTTGTGGAAGACCCCTGCAGATTTAAAGGCTGCATACTGTATGTTCCACAGAGCCAGCCATTATGTGACCTTTAGGTGCCCATCTAAGGAGAAACAGACATGAATGCAGACCGTTACTGGCTGGAACCGAGATTCCTTTAAGGGAGGAGGGTGGATTCTCACGATACTCCTACACTTGAGTCCGATTTTGCCCATTTGGCTCCTTCCAGGATCACTGAGAGTTCTGGGAGTCCCAATCCAAGAGATATGAAAGATCTCCGGTTGGGAAACTCTGATATTAGAAATCACCTGTTTTCATTTTCTAATGACATGCCAACTGCTTTTCTTTTTATCCTTTTGCTTTTACAAGGAAGCCTTCACCAACAGTCATGTGAAAATGACATGCCAAAATAATCTACTTCTTCTTAAAATAATGAGCGTGGTGGGGCTGAAGTGGTTGCTGCTCAAACATTTTTTTTTTCTACTCCCTGGTAAGGTCTAAAAACCTGAAGTTCTGCAAGGTGTCCGTGTGGTTCAGCTACAGTAGAGAGCACCTAGCAACGGAGGGTGCCTATAATGGGCCCAGTGATGTCAGTGACCCATCTACTCCCAATTTCTGCAACTAACTTGCATACCGTTTTAAGCATTTGTAGGATCATTTAATGCAAAAGATAACTACGTAGCCACTACGTAGTCCATGTGCCTCTCTGTGGAGAGGGAGAGAGAGAGAACTGAACTGAACTGAACTACTGGATCAGTTTTCCTTCTATCAACATATTATAGTTGCATTATTAATATAGGAACAGGTTTCCACCTGCTATATTTGATTGGCTTTCATTTATTTTTTAAAATAATTTTTATTAAATATTTTCACATAAGTAAAAAATAAACATGAAATTATATAGAGTGAAATTAAGAATGAAAGAGAGATAAAAGAAACAGAAAAGACAGTGCAGATAGAAAAAGAAAAGATATATAAAGAAGCGACTTCCAATCTTCTTTACAGCAGTTACAAACAAATTCATTATCTCTCTCCCTCTTTAAAGTTCCTAAAGGCTTAGATCTCATCTGTTTTAACCATTAAGACAACATGTTGCTATTGCTTCTTGTTTTCCATGGAAAAACTGACAGTCATGTTGGCACCAATTTAGATCTCTGGGAAAGGCAAAATCCTTATCCTAACACAGATCACTGGCAACCCAAGAGGCAGGACAAGCCATTCTGATATCACATCAGCTGCTGAAAGGGTGTAATGGTATGTGGGAATGACCTTGGGAGAGGGGGAAGAAATGCTGCCTAGGGAATGATCAGATAAAAGGGGTGGGGGAACCCACAGCTGCATAACGGGTACAGAAAGAAACTCAGAAAGGATCCTCCCTAACTTATCAGGCTGTAAAAAGAGACAGTGGGTGATTTGTACTTTCAGATTGAAAGGTTCTGTTAATATAGCCTTACAATAAAGTAGAATTAGCTATGCTGGCCATGTTTCCTGTCTGGTCTACCTGGGAAGGCTGACAAAGGGGCTGGTAGAAGGTTGGTGCAAGCTGCTTCAGGCTGTAAGGGTGTCCTAGAAGAACCTCAGTATCTCCTGGCATCTGCCTTCTGGGGCCTTCCTCTTACTTGGAGAACTATTGCCTAGCAACATTGAACCATCTCAGAAGGTAGCAGGCCTAGCACAGAAAACAAAGGCCACTTGCAGACCTGAACATAGTTTGCAGAGAGGTCTGGGTTCCATGTCTCCCACTTCTATTTGCATATATTATTTCTTAGAAATGTTTCTCTCCAGTTCATCCAGATCACTCAAGGCAGGTAGTGATCTGTCATCAGGAAAGTTACTATGTGAGAGTCTGTATGTGAGGTGGGCGGCTATACAAAGTCGATTAATTAAATAAATAAATAAACACTGCTGAACAGTGTAGTGTAACCAGGGAGTTGTAGTAAAGTTGGGGAAATGAGTGAAATTGGGGCAAGCTGGTAGGTGTTTGCTATGAAAAGCAAGGAATTAATTTGGGTGCTAGGAATCTGGGTGCCCAGGGAGGCAGGACAGAGGAAAAATGATGCATAGATAAACAAGGAGAAAGAGGTACAGAGATTACAAGGGGAAATAACATAGTTCTCCACCAGACCACTGAAAACCCTGCTAGGAAGTTTGAACTGGGGCCTTACATTCAAAAGGGGCGGTCATCCACGGAACTGACAAGGAGAAATGAAACTTAACATTTGGAAAAGAAATAAAAAGATGTGGATTTGTGGGTGGGTGCACTCAGAGCTAGAGACACTGCTTGATACAAGAAGGGATTGACCCAGAAAGAGACCAAGCCTGGATGAAATGGCTAGGAAAAGTAAAAAAGAATAACTGAAAGCTATCAGGATATACATAAGACCTCAACTTTGGGTATGGCAGACAGGAGGGAGAGACAAGGAGAGTGAGGAGGAGGAAAGGAATCATGTTTGGAACTAGCAGAGGGACACCACCACCCCACCTTTCTCATGGCAGCAAGATTACTCATAAGCAAGAGATGAAGAAGGGAAGGCACGAGGCTTTGTGTAAGAAATGCCAGATCAGAAATTGGCAGCTGTATCCATGTGGTGCAAAACTCAGTTCATATGTAAGGAGGTGAGACGCAGTTCAGAGATCTGACCCAGGAAGAGAAAAATGGACTGAAGATTTGCTGCAGGCAGCCAACTACAGGAGCTACAGTTCTGCAGAGACAAACAGAATGAGCGCACCTTGGAATTGGGGAGTAGGGGTGAGAGAGAGTTGTTTGCTTACTGGACTGTTCATTGGAAAAAAAAAGAGTAGATATAAGTTAAAGCTGTAAAAAGTTCACCATTAATGGTGGGATATTCTTTTTTTCCTTATCAGATGGCCTAGAAGTCAACTGTTAGAGCTCCCCTCTCAGGCTTGATGAGAATAAATTCTACAAGAACCGCCAGAGTTTCTGCTTGGCAAATCTCTGGGGGATTCAGCTCTCAGACCCAGGACCAGCTCCAGTGTAAAACAGTACATACTGTACATCCTGTTTATGCACCACCAGGCTCCCTAAGTGCAAGTGGGGAACAGGGCCACAACTAGGGGGGGCAAGAGGGGCATGTGCCCCAGGCACCGCACTGGGGGGGTGCCAAAATGAGTGCTGGGGGGCACCAAAATGGGTGCGGAATCCATGTTTGCCCGAGGTGACACAGACCCTAGCTGGGGGCCTGGGGGGGAAAGCAGATACATTCCATTCCTTTTTTTCACTCTCATTCAGATCTTCCCTCTGGAGATCACAATCTCCTCCAGTTCTCCTTGAAGGACATTCTTCCTCTTGCTTGCAGTGTATCTGACAGGACCTCAGGCCCTGTGGATGCCTGTACCCACAACATGCACTTCCATCAAGACATTTTGCAAATACTGTATATTCTCTTCCCATCCCTTGCCCAATTGATTGATCTGGTCTACACAGTGCCAGCAGAATGAGATGGTGGGGGTGATGGCATGCCTTCATGCTGCCAGTTGCAAGACCCCTTGCAGTTAATAAGCACAGATACACATGTAGTAAAAGTGTAGTAAGAGAGAACTCAAAAATGACACTAGCCTGCCTGGTATGCTCAGTCTCCCTCTTCAGGATGCTACCACCTCATGTTTAACCAAGTTGATCAAGCTAATCAGCCAAGTCAGGAGTAACCTTTTTATTGCAGCCATCCCTTCAACCCTAAAAGCTGCATCGTGAAATCATCATCATCATCACATTCCACAGAAAACCATTATTCCCCCCCCCAATTTTCTGAATGTTCTAATCCCCTGCATACATGCAACCACCAACCCTCTACATGATGGCTTCAAAGGATCTCTGCATTCAGCATCTGCTCTGTCACATGTTCCTCGCTTACTAATGGCAAAGCAGGGAGGGAGGGAGGAAGAGATGGCAGGCAGATGCTTCTGATATCAAGCAATACAGCCAAATAATGGAGAGGGCAGGAGATGGCATAATTTCTCGGGTTACACTTTTCCTTCACCTGTACACTGAGCTGGGCTGGCTCTATCTTACAGGAATAAATACCCATCTGGCCAGCCATATGTATATTTCATGTACTTGGGAATCCACTTTACAAGAGCCCTTGTCTTTCTACATTCATACCTGGAGACTGAGTATTGTCATTCCATCAACAATAGGAAGAACAGATGGTAGAACTGTATTCTGAATTAGGAAAGCAGGATACTTCCAGGGGGAAGGGTACTTTATGAATCGTCACACATGTGCAGCAAAAGCCTCTAGGCTTTGCTTTGGTGCACAGCAATTCTGATGTTAAAGAATGAGATTTCTATATATCCCCTGGATCTCCCCAAGACTAGCAGGAACAGACTAAATGATGCAAGAATTCCTGATAAATGCAAATATATACACAACTTTTACAAGGTTTGTGTGCATGTCTGGATCTTTCTAAGGCATGGACTAAGCTTTCAGCACAAATGGATAAAGGGTCAACAGCTCCAGCTCCTGCCTGTTATAGAGGTTTGCCACACAGCCACACTAATCTACGGATATGTTACCCATTACAAACTCTCTTTGAGGCATGTACTTAGTACGCCATGCAATGCTTCCATCACATGTCACCTAACATTTTTAGACATAGAGCTCAGAACATACCTAAACATTTTAATACTGTACGAGCCCAAAGGTTTTCAATAGCCTAACTACAGCAAACATTTAATATTTTATATTGGCATAATATTTCTATGCTGAACATTTCTGCTCATTTTCAGACAGGCAAGTGTGCTGCTTCAACTCATTATACAGCAAGTGTATTTGGAAAAGAGCATAAGAAAACCTGGAAGAATAGTCAGGCAGTTGAGAATGGGCATTAAAATAGGTATTTTAATGCTGCCCTACATGTGCACACATGCAGAATGTTCTCTATTTGCTTCAATTTATCAAATTGATTCAAGGTCCTGAATCCATCCATATCAGTCCAAAATAATTCAAAGAAGCAAATATTTACCCAAGTGCCTCCTCCAGCACTGAAACAAGAGGGACCTTGGAGATGCAAGGGTCTGCAAAGCCCACATTATTATTCGCCGTGACAACCAGGATACAAAGGGGAATGCTCTTGTTAAACCAATGTTGTAAAAGCATTCAAGTTTTAGGGGAAGCAAAACACAGCTTTTGGCCACATGTAGGTTTAATGTAAGCTAATAAGGCCCATGACACAATTTCAAAAGCACTCTGCAAGGGATCAGACTTCTGGCAAAAGCTATCTTTCTGGTTTTTTAGTATCCTACTACTTTGGAGAGAAAGAAGGAGTACAAAAAAGAAGGGAAGGGGAGAAAGAGAATGGCTCCCCCAACTCTGAGCTCTGACCCCATCCACCCCTTGCTTCAGCCCTGCCTGTTATTGGAATGAAGCTCCCAGTGGATTCTGTCTTTATAGTTTTGAGCTGACAGTTTTCTCACCAATAGGCAAATTTTACATCCAACTGTTGTTAATTCATTCTAGGGTAGTATAAGAGCCAACAATGCATTTCCCCCCACAATTCTCACAGAGAAAAATATTTGGGGGAGAGGTTAATCCAAAATTTATACATTTGTATTATTTGCTTTAAAACAAATAGACAGACAAGACAGGCTGCCACTCAGTACATGTTTGCAAGGTTAAGATTCTCAGTGCACTGCCTTTGATACCTTCACATTAAATAGCAAGGTATCACCTGCCCATAAAGATGATGAGTGACCAATAGCCTGAACCACTATAAGGCCTCTTCATATGAACAACCCTTCAATGCACAATAGTGAGTGCTGCTTAGGGGTGATCTAGAATTCGAAAAGCACACTGGAATGGTTTACTGAGGAGCTCTAGAACATGAAGCAGAAAAAGTGATGCTCTGAAGCATGGTGGCAAAAGATGAGGAATGAATATAGGTATGAGCCCAGGTTCAGACCTACATTGTGGCCATGAGAGTGACAAAGAATTAATAATTTTCTGCTCTCATGGCAGCTACCAAATGTCACCTGATGGCTTTGTCTAAGGTGCTGGAGAAAAATGGGGTGGGTGGAATGACCTTTCTTCAGGTTGCTACATAATGTTTGCAAGATATTTTTACTGACATAATTCCTTTTATTCACTTTTAGATTCCACATTGGCAAAAATAAGTGAAGTAGCTACAGCAATGTCTTGTAGATAAAGTATCTGAGATACTTTTGATCTTGTGGATTTTGAGGATGTGGCAGAGTTGTTTGCAGCATGAATTCTACCACCTGCAGGCTGAATCCTGCCTCCTTCAAACAGCTGGGGGATACGCAGTTGGATCTGAGAGGTTCTTTGAGGGAGGGGTCTGTAATCCCCTCCCTTGAAGAAGGTGGTGACTCAACCCCTCATGAAGAGACCATTTCTCAATCCAACCTTATTGGATTACTATTCCACAGTCTCCAACCATCCCTTTTTGGGGAATATTTTGGAGAAACTGGTGGGACTGAAGCTGCAAAGAATCTTGGATGAAGTGGATACTTTAGATTTCTTTCAATCACCTCTCACACTTGGAGGACTGAAACTGCCTTCTCACTTTCATGGATGTCATTCAGCTGAACTTGATGGAGGAAGTGAGCCCTCTTCTGTCTGACTGGATCTTTCAGTGGTAGTCAATATCATCAACCATGGTATCCTTCTGAACTGCCCATGAAGGCTGGGAATGGGGTCAGTGCTGTAGTGGTTGTACTTCTACATGAGCATGTGATGCCAGTTAGTGATAATCAGTTACGGGTCCTACAGAGCTCAGTTCTTTTTCCCATATTGTTTAACATCTACATGGGTTCATAACTTTCATTTGATCAGCAGTTGCAAAATGTGCCCAGCTTTGGCTGGTTCATCAGTTGTAGCCCTTTTCGGAGCAAGTGGCCACAACAACAGTCACTCATGCTTCTGTTACCAAAAGATTGGATTACTGCAACGTGCAGTACCTGGGGCTGCAATAGCCCACATGGTGGTGAGTAAGAACATTTCAGCAGTGTTACACCAATATTGCAGGATCTGCAATAGTTACCAGGATGCTTCCAAGTCTAAATGTTGGGTTTGACCTATAAAACCTTATATACCGTATGGTGCCCACACTTTTAGAATTCAAGAGGGCTATTTTGTTAGGTCTGCTGTGCTACTTTAATGATCCCTGTTGTTTTAAATTGATTGTTTTATTATATTTATGATGTTTTTATGTGAGCTGCTCAGAGTTTGTAGAACTGGGCAGGATATAAATTATGCAAATAAATAAATCTGAATTATGACAGATTGATAGCAATGTGCCACTTACACAAAACAAAACCTAAGCATACACATTATTTTTTTCTGCAGCCCTGTAAAATAAGCAAATATTTCTAGCCTACCTTTGTAAACAATTAAGTCTCAAGGAAATAGTCATTTGCTAGAAGCAGGCTAGAAATGTTTGTCCATTTTACAGATGGAATAATTAGTGAAATAGAATTGATTTTATTATTTTCTGTTAATTTACATTCAAATAAATACTAAATACTGAAACCCAAGATGTTATTAACTGGGATTATCCATCAAAATAACTGAGTAGATTAGGTGGCCTTTCCCCCGCTGATTCCAGAGTGGACATACATTACCTACTATTTTTTCTGCCAGTCCTAGACCTGACCTGGCATCAGCTGCCTGCCAAACTATCAGGGTCACTGAGTTCCTTGGCACTGATCCGAGAGGCCATGCCCTTCTTCCAGCCAACTCATCTCATGCCTAGATTTCCCCCTGGGGGCAAAGCAGCTGCAAAAAGCAGATCAGGGTTTGATTAACAAATTATTAAATTCAAAAGAATTCATTTCTAATGCAAAACTGTTTCAAGGGGTTGGCAAATGCTGGATGATGTCTTAGACTAAGCTTCCTTCACAAGGGATGTCTGCTCTGTGTAACATTTTTGTTCCCTCTTGGAGCTACTACTTGTAAGTTCCTCTTCCACTGCAGGGTTTGTGATTTATGAACCAACGTTATTCTTGGCCTCTCCCCTGCCTGCCTCCTCCCATCCCCAGCTCTAGGCTTAGTTAAGAATTAGCACCAGGGACTTTATCTTAAAGGAACAGGATCGTGGGACTTTGGCAAAGCAATCTTATAGGGGCCAATACAGAAATAAGCAACTGAGCTCAGTGGAATTGAAAGGCACATGGAGTTGCAGCCTGAATAACCAACAAAAAGGAAATGTTAACTAGGGAATCCAAACTAAATCCATCCTCCCACCTTCCCAAGATAACTATAAGACAGGAATAGCCATTCTTGATTAAAGTCTTAGATTATTTTGTATTAAGAATACCCTTCAAAGGTAACATTACACATAGAAATCACCATGGCATCAGGATAAGAGGTTATTAATAAAGAACCCTTCCTAACAATAGTATTTTCAAGAGATCCTGTAAGTTTGATCTCAGTCATTAGCACAGTTTGCCAGAGGTAATACAATGCTGTGACTGTGCTGACATCTAAATTACCAACTCCTTAGCTCACCCTTTTAACAACCCCACTACACCATCACTCAATTAGCCCCCCACCCCAAAAAAGCAAGGGCATTTTCAGGCCATCGCCTGGGGCCAGACGGTGGTCCTGCAAGCCTTCCAAAGCATCTTGGAAAGCTTTTCTGCACCTACTTGAAGAAGTCTTCCTTGCAATAGACACTTCCGGCTCTGGAGAAGCAACGTTCCGCCAGCTGCATCTGGCAATCTGCACACTTGAGGCAAGAGCCGTGCCAGTGTCGATCAAGGACTTTCAGGATGAACTTATCCAAGATGTGCTGGTTGCAGCCAGCGCACTGGGGTATCTCTGGCAAAGGAAGAAAAAGAACAATATCAGCAACAACCAACAAAAATTTCTGCGGAGCGTGAAAAGGCTGCAGCAAGCAGGCACATCTGATTGGTGGAGGGGCTTGGGGGGTCGGAAAGCGTTCTTTCCAGCTGCTTAAAATACTGAGTGTGCAAATGCACAGATGTGGGGGAGCATAATATTGGTCAGTATGAAGTCCAATGTGAGAAGGACGTATCTGCTAATACATTATGGATACATTATGATGATTTCTACCAGCATGGAAGATTAGTGTGGAACAGCAGAAGGCTGCCTATATGGCTTGCAGAACTGGGAACTGAGAACAGCCCCTGAGTAGAACACGGGGCACCAGATTTACAATGAAGCTTTGTTCCTGTGACTAAGGCCAATGGGTACTGTATCATCTGGGCATCCAGGTTCTGAGGGAATACCTTGCGCCAGCATAGAGATTCCTAAGCATCCACTGGAGAGCTGTAGGTGAGGGGTCACACTGTGTCAGGGCCTAACAACAAAACTAACATGGCAGGCACACACATTCAGATTTACCTTCTCCTTGACAAGCTGTTGATCTTTCCTGCTCCCAACTTATACACACATTTGCTTACCGCCTGAATTACAATTTAGAACCTCTTATTGTTTAGTTATGCCTGTACTAAAGCCTTCATAGTTTAGCTGAGCCTGGTCATTTGGTTGTGTTCAGAGTATAAATTTGTTTTAATTCTACAGGCAAGAGTTTTCTTGGGCAGAAGATGATCAGAAAATTGTCATATTTAATTGTGTGCAATTAAATATGAAGGAGGGACTTGGAGCAAATGGGAATGAGGTTGTAGGTTGAACCCTGCTCTGTTATTTCCAGCTTAAAATTGTCTTCCCTACAACCTTTTTGGTTTTTTGCCCCAGAGAGGGGAAGATGCAGGGAGATGGTTTCCTCCAGTTTTTATCAGCCCCACTCACTGCTATTAAATTCTATACAGCAACAATCCCCGCCCCACCATTATTTCCATGCAGATTCTAGTGTAAAATTCTGACTGAGGAAGATTGAGAGGCTTCTGTGCTCTTACAATGAAACTGGCCTGTTTAAAGTCAACACCTTGCTTGTTTTGCATTGTTTAAAAAGCTTGGAGCCACGTGGCCAGCTTTCTTGCTTCACAACTAAAACTTTTAAAATTCAGCTTCAGCATGAGCTTCATCTATTTAGCCTAAAACATTGTAATTTTTCAACGTTTTAGGCTAGAACACTGCAGCTAGAAGAGCCCAGATTCTGCAGTCAAATTGTCAAATTTAGGAGGTCATAAATGTATTGATGCAGTTCACAAAAATTAAAGGAGCAGAACATTAAGGCCAGGGTAAAATTGGAAAACAACAAACAAGTAGGTAGGAATGAGAAGCCCTTGTAGGACCAGTGCTCCTTTTCCCCAATTCTAGTTTGTGATTCCTTTCCTGAAATTAAAGCTGAGATGTTCAGATTTCTGCCTAGGCAAGCCATGCCTATAGCAGGACCTACTAATCGATAGCTTGAGGATATTCAGAAACTTCCATAATACATTCTATCACTTTGGATCATGTCCAAAATCCAAAAGAGACATAATATTACAGTTTGGACTGTCTCTGTTTCTTACCATCTAAAACGATTTCTGTTTTCCTTGTGAAATGGAACTGAGGGCAAACATGTCATCAAATCTTGATTAAAACAATGGCCAGACAAAATGACTCACAGCATAACATGTAGCTTCAAAGTCTATCAGCTGACCATTAAGGCTATGCAGCATTGTAAAAATATGCAGATTCTTAGTTTTCTAAACTAGAAAATGCCTGAAAGGGGAACTAGAAAAAAGCTACATTGATTCAATTATTTAGTAAAAACAAAACTCAGGCTTTTGAATGCTTTAGGATTTTTTTAATATTGGCATGTCAACTTTTTTTCAGAGGTTTTCTATTTTTGCAGTGTTGGATCTTCAGATTACCAGTCCTTTGTTTTGTTTCTTCTTTCTATCATATTGATCCTTCTGCTCAGAAGAATCAGATGTAGTGCTATACTAACCAACCATCCACCTTCTAAAATCCTTTCCAAACTAGCAGCCATTCCTCCCTTCCCTTCCCTTCTCTTCTTTTTTCTTGTTGGCACAATTCCTTCAGTCACACTGTGGAACCCAGAAGTTTAATAAGCGACAGTTTTACTGCAATAATTTTCATGCCCAGGGAAACTTCACCTGCTAATTTTTGTCTGACTGATTGCTGTCACTAAAAGCTAGCAAGAAATGCTTTCAAAAGAATAGCACACCAACTTCAGATTCCACCCTGAGAGTTCCTGTAATAATGGGGCTACTTACATTTTCCAAGAAAAATGTAAAAATGGAAATAATATCATTTAAATAGGAATGCAGGATATCTCAACGTAGTGTGAGAGGCTGTGACTTGCGTATCTGTTCAATCCAGATAGCAAATAAGGATGGAGACTTTCAAGGTTTCATCTATCCCCTCTTATTATGCTCCATGTTTAAACCAGACTCGTACTGTACAGCTCTTCAAATAAAGGATCGTCCTATGTAAAACAGGACACATGATCACCCCATGCTTTATCAACACTTTTAACAAGGTCCAGAGAAATGGATGATCTTAGTATTCAAACAGATCCAGCATCCAGGACAGCTGGCAACTAGAAAGACTGCATGGATGGTTTTGCCAACATGAGATCTGAATTTTCCAACCTTCCTAACCATTGTTTGGGCTTCAGTACATACAGTATGTACAATATATGGAGGATTTATTTCCATACATGATTGAAATCAGTGCCATTTTGTGCAGAAAAACACCCAATGGATAAAATGTAATCTCTGACCCACTATTAGTTGTGCTAACTACAATGCCTTCAAAATTCCTCCCTCCCTCTTTTTCTGTCATCCAGAACCACACTGAAAAAAATCTAAACTATATAGATAAAACATGCCTAACTAATCAAATATAGTATTTGATATTTTTTTAGGAGACCTGGTCCATGTCCAACACTTGTTTCACATTAAAGGACCAAGTACTGTAATGCTTTCTAGACTCTACCTAGTCACTGTTTATGTGTGATGGCCCCAGTACCAGGATCTTAACTTGAGAAATTCTCCAGACAGTTCATTAGGAAGCTTAAAAAAATTCATTTATTAAAATCCGATTACACAGGACAATTGCAAAGCTCTGAATAACATTTTGGCACCAAAGCATTCAAATTAAATCATTCCCTCTGACATAGTCTCCCCTCTGTCTCACAAACAAGCCCATTCTCACTCCTGATCTCCCTCCTCCTAGTTCCTTAGACTTAATTAGAGTCCAGGTGTCTTATCAGCCCGTCCTTGGCTCCAAAGGCTTGTGAGGGAATGCGATTAACAATCCTCTCTGTCTGCAAAGCTGCAAAAGCTGACACGGGTTGGCTTGGCTGATGCATGTAGCAATAGTTTTATGGCAGGCATGCAAAGCAAGCCTGACATTATGTGTGTGTATCTCACTTTGTTTTATTGTATCTTACTGTGGCTAATGCCTATGCTTTGATATGGTCAATTGACTAATCAATAAAGTATACTATTACTCTGTGTGTGTGTGTGTGTGTAATTATTAGCAGGCCATTTTGGAATGCAGAGTTACTGTTACCTTTGCTTCTGCTACTAAAAGCTCTTTTTTATCTTCCTTCAGACTGTTTAATTTTTAATAAAACAAAATGATCATATATGTACTAATTATTTATTTGTTCTTATTTTATATTGCTGTGGTTTTATTAATCTTGTGAACCAGCTAGAACTAAAGAGAAAGGATCAGTTGGATCAAAATTGCAGAATTAATATAAATAAATATATAATGTTTCTGAAACAATTAGTGGAAGTTTAGTTCAACAAAAAATTATATCTTTTCTCCAGATAGGAATCGATTATGTCTCTAACATGTTATATTATTACAAAAATAAAGTTTTAAAAATATGAAGCATTCATAAACACTTTGAAGCAGCAGAAATAAAGGTGTCCCTTGTATAGCCCTTGGTGGGAAGTTGTCCTGGGGGAAACCGGAGACTAGATAAAACCCAGGACTGTTTAAGCTCAGTTTTAATAAACCTAACATACATATTACAGAAACTCTGCACAGTTTCCTAGAATTGGTATAGTCTTTGCTTTCTTCTGAGATGCTGTGCATAAATTAAGATGTCTCTCCAATTGCTATAAAGATACACAAGATTGCCAACATTTAGTTTATGTAGGGCCAAGACTGGCGAGTCAAGGATGCAAAGTGCTGGATGAAATGATGCTGGGATCAAAAGTCTGCTAAGTAGGCAGAATGTGCCATTTTGCTGAATTTTGACCACTATCCTGCTTGCATGACCAAGTTCAGGTTTGTTAGTCAGACCTGTAAAATACAGTCTGGTTGCACGCTGTGTCTCTACGTGAATTGTCTGTCTGCAGGAGGAAAAGGTAGGTTATACAGCTGCAAAGAGCTGGGAGTTCATCTCTCTTTCTATCTGCCTATAGTTCCAAATAATGGAAGGTGTTGTAAAGTCTGCCAGGGGAGATTACCCAGTAAAGGCAATGCACATAAATTTCAATATATGTGTCTGAAAAAAGATTGATTTCTGAAGATGAAAACCACAGAGCAGATATGGTGTAATATTTCAAGAGATGTTTATGCATCAGAGCCTTCTTTCTCTTCCTTCCCCCTCTTTTCTCCCCTTTCTCAGGAAAGGGAAGTAGTTCTGGAATGACAGGAGACTGATTCACAATAAATATCAAGAATTTGTTGCCTTTTTATGCCCCTACAAATCCTCTGGATGGCCAGAAAGGCATCTCAGAAGCTTTTGTACTGAAATCCCAATGAAACAGACCAGCTGATTGGCTTATTTACTGAGGAGCATTCTATTGCTGGAAACAGACATTAATGAACTGAAAGTGGAACTATGAACCCATTGTTACCCCCACCTTCCTTTGGCTGGCTGAGATAAAGAGTAGGATCCCATGGACAGAACTGACCAGACAAGCATCTGAAATCATGTTTCAGCAATGATGGCAGGAGAGCATTCTCCTGAGGTTAGCAGGCTGACTTAAAGGGTGTGTTCTTTCCCAGTTCTGCTCTGCTTTCCAACTCCCATCATTAATTTCTTCCCCCTAAGATGGCTGCCTAATGGAAAGCCAAAGCCTTTTGTGTATTTTCAGCATCTATAGCCCTGTTTGTAGACTATGCAGTGCATAAAAAAGCTGCAAGAGAGATGGTAAGTGTGACTAAGGAAAGGATTGTATACACAATGGGAAATTATGCCAATATGATATAACCTTTGATTCCTAAAACAGTCTCCAGCTGCAAATATTGGCCTCAGCTATTGGGAACTGGCCTTTTTCAAAAACATATAAAAATGCTATAAACTCTCATTCCACGGTTTTCATTAAGTAAATACAGTTCACCTCCAGGTCCCTCTTTCTACCCCACATACAAAAACACCAGTATATTTTCAGTGATAAAGCAAACTCATTAAGCAACAAAGGAAGCAAGCATGGGGGTCAGTCCCACATCAAGATCTCCGGACTTGGATTGTCCACTGGCATTACTGGAAGGGTTTGTGGGGGGCGGGGGGGGGGGTTCCCTGGTCTTCATAGCAATAAAGAGGTGATATTCCCTGGGGATTGCAGCTGGGGACACAAGAGATAACTGCCCCCCCCCCCAGCACATGCTGAAATTTTTAAAAAGTGCTTCTTACCACCTTCCACAATTTTGGCATTTAAGCTTTGGAGGAGAAAAAGAACTTCCACTGATGCCAATTGACTGCCTTTTCCCCCAAAGTTTCATTGCCTCTGTGTGATAGGAATGTTAAATCTGATTGTGGGGAAAATTTCTCTTCACCCAACATTGTAATTCTCTTCTTTTCACCCTCCCCCAGAATACCACTCTCCCTCATGAAAATTAAGATGAGGGGGGAGGGTAATGCAGGGTTTTTCTTCCCCAAACTTAATTGTTATTCAGAATGGTGAATTTTCAAGGAAGGCTGGTTTTTTGAGGGCACTCTCCTTGCATGCTCTGACACACATACCAACTAAGAGAACATCTGTTTTCTTCTCTGTCTGGTGCTCTAATTTGGAAAGTTGCATTGGCTGCCTGCTAGAAAACTTTTGCTGAGTTTCTGCCATTGCTTAACTTGCATATCTGCAGATATCTCAAATATTTCAATCCAGTTTAATTCATTGATCTACTTCTCAAAACTTACAGTAAAAAGGTATGTGCCATTTAAAAGTTCAGAATAAAAATTCAGAGGAACAGGGAGTTCCAGGATGGGAACATGCAGTGGAATAATAAAAAAGTGAGGATATACAGTATATTCCAAATGAAATTTGGCTATTATTACATGTTATTAGAGAGGCTATAAAGATTGCCTCTGGACATTTGTACATAGGCTATAACGCACAGGGCTTTTTAAGTAAACACATCTGTATTATTCTTCCTCATGTTGGCCTTTTCTTCTTTGTTTCATGATAATCCCTGTACCTCTTACCTTTCTTTTCAGTAGATTTTTCAGCCACTTTATATCAGATTTCTCTCACACCAGCCTTATAATAGATAAGAAAAAAGTGAGAGAAAGGCATTTGTAATATAAATGAACTATTTATCAATTTCTAAAACTGCCCAACTGCCATCAACTCAAGTCATGAAGAACAAAAGAAAAACCCACATAATAAAACAAGGGGAAGACAAAAACATCAGTCATTGCAGCCCCCCAAATGGGTTTCCTGTTCATATTATGAAATAAATTGAACCTCCTGTTGAATTTCTGTATTAAATAAACTTTAATCTCAGCTTTCCTATAAGGAATCCTCTCGTTTTATTTTCATGACAAATTTATAAGACAGTTAGGCAGAATAACTGCCTTCCCATAACCTTAGGTCAAGATTCTCTGGTTAAACTGGTTTTAGGACAATCTGTAGTGTCCTGATTCACTTTTATTGCTGGGCCATCATGGATGGGTTCACTCAACAGATTGTGCCAAAACCATACAAATCTCTTAGTGGTTTAATGTCAGTTTGAAACAAATCAGTTAATGCCTCAGGTTCACTGCAATACATAGGCATCCATTTATTTATTTGCTTATTCAATTTGTATATCTATACCTCCAACCTGCAAGGTAAGACTGACTTTGTGCAACACCTTTCTCTGTAAAAGTGTTGTCACCTTGTGGGCCCAAAGGTGAACACATGCACAATGATGCCATATATGATGTCATATATGCATGTCATGACTTACATTCTTGCATCAGGATGCAAGTATGTAAGGAAGGCACTTCCATGATAGCACCACTCTGCATGTGTTTCATTTCAACAATTATTATTATTATTATTATTATTATTATTATTATTATTATTCCAAATGCTTATCAGAGAATTTCAGGTGTTTATGATTTTGTAGAGTGCTTTTTCAGAGTTTCTTAATTCTGTAAATTCCTGGTTAGCAGAGCAGCACATAGGTAACGCCAGCCTCAGTCTAGCAAAGGAACAACATAAACTTCAGTTTCCAGTTGATAATATTTATTTAAAAAACAATAAGATAGTAGTGTGGTTGTTTTTAATATAAAGCAGAATGCATGGTGAATTAACTAAAACAGATCAGGAGCGTAAAAATACTTCTAATGAAAGACAGGTGGCAATGAAAATTAATACCGTTCTATGGCAAAGTAAAATCCTGGCTTTTCAACATTTTTCTGAAAACAAAAAGATTTTACAGAGATCTCTCTATAGGAATTAGAAAACTTGCAAGGTGGTATTGGAAATTCCAATTGACCAGTCAGCATCCCAAGATGTCCTGTTAATTCACTATACATATAATTTCTGGATTAGTTGCCCAGGATACGTATTAATGAAGATGCGTAATAATTGTGTGAGTGTGGATTAGGGTTAGGGTTAACTATTAGTAACAGTTCCTGAAGTAACCAAAATCTCCTCCCACCACTCCACACAAAAGTTAAAGGAAATAGATTGCTGGTGCATCCCCCACCTTCATTTTCAGTACAAGCTGTGTGTTTTTCTGGTCAACGCCATCCACCCACCTACCCCCAATCTGAGCCGTTGCTACAAGGAGAACTTCCCTGGCTGCAAACAGCCATTCTTTCTGTTCCTGTTTAAAACCTACTGTGAGCTGTGAAGCCAAAAGAATAGCTCATCAGCACTGTTGCAGCCAGAGATCATAGCCAGGATTGATCTAGGCTATTCAACTACTGAAGATCCCTGCCACCATTTCTAGGTGCTCATTAGCCCAGACAAAGAAGGTAGAGGTGAATTTGAGTTCCATCTGCTTCTGCTTTATCTTCACCAGAAGACCAACCCAGGCTAGTGCTTAGTGATGTTTTGTTGGACTTTCTAAACTAAAGCTGGCAGAAGCAGGCAAGGGAGGGAGGGAGGGAGGGAGAGAATAATGCTTCCCTTGAATTCATGAGTTAGGAGGTGTGGTGAAGCAAGACTTTCTTCCAAAGCTCAGCAAAAGGAAAATTAGATCTGCTGAGGTTTCATAGACACCACAGCTGAGCTGGAAATAAAGTCTCATTTACCAATAGTGTCTACATTATGGGTATGCACAGATCTGGAGTTGCTTTCAAACTGGCACAGAATCCTCCTGTGGAGGTGTCCTTAGCTCCGGTACCTCTCCCATGACTGCTTTTCTATCAATAAGGAGATAACAACATGTAAAACAATCCAGACTTCCTGATAGTTGCTTTCCTTAGCAATCCCGCTTGGTTGTCCTATAGGATAGGAAATAAGCCAACCAAACTGTACAAAATCCATCTCCCCCAATGACTAGCAAATATGAAAATAAACCAAGGCTTCAATGGAAAAACTGTATGCCTGCTTTGACTTTCTAAGTACAATTGTCTGTCCTGTGAAGGTCTGCTGGTCTGCTCTCCTGTCGCTACATCTAGCAAGCTGCTTTCCTTTATCTAATTTATTTTAACTAAATAATTTAATATAATAGGAATACCTTCAGTGGAATTCGGAATTTACTGTGACCAGATTGAAACCTAGTGCTTTAATGCAACAAATGTCTCCACTCCATGTTTATAATACGAAGTGCTTACTCTATGTTTACAATACAGTATTTTATTAGAGTAAAGAAGCTTCTTTTGTGCTAGTCTTTTAATAATAGACAGTTATCCAGCCCAGTGGAATTAGATTTGTACTGCTGTTTAGTTGACTAGCTACAAATTAGTGCCACTAGGTAAAGAGCTGAATTCTTGAGCCCTGAGTCATGTTATCAATCTTGTTTTTCAAAGCCAAATTACCTCTTCATTTTAGTGCTGGTTATTTCAGTTCCTGCCCTAAAATTGTAATTATGCATTGGTAGAACCCCTTGAAAGCAGTTTCTTTCCAGAGCTTTCAGAACAAGTAAAATGAAAAGCTCTCTGATCAGGGAGTTGTAAGTCTTGAATTTTTAACAGAAGATTTTGCTTAAGACTTAAGGTTTTTGTGAAAATCCTTTTTGAAATTCCTATGTTTTGGTTCTTTTAAATTTGTCTCTTGTTCAGTATTGGGCTGAAAAAAGTTACTCTAAAGTAACTTGAGAGTACTAAGTATGCCACAGATTGGCCATACTGTGCCATTCTCAGAACTTATTAGGGATTTCAAAAGAGCACTTTATACATCATTAATGTTAGAACATCCTGTATATTTTGCTCATGGAATTTCATAATGCCTCACTGTCCTTCAGAATGCCAGTTGGTGGCAGAGCAAAGGTTCCAGACACAAATCAGAACTGAACTGTGAGATGGTTGGGACCCTTTTCCAGATGTTATTAAGTTTAGAGTGTGGAATATGCAACTGCTATTCAGTTGTTAGAGAGAACATCAACCCCATTCATGGAAGACCTTTGAAATGACACTGCATCCTTCCAACAACAAAGATTGTGATAATGTGCCTGGGAAATGGATTCCTTCTGACCAACACAGCCTCAGCAGTGGCACATGTATTTCAGTAGTGAACGCCATATGAAATATTTCAGATCACAACAGTTTATTACGTAATGCCTTCCAATTATCTTCTCCAAATTGGTGCCTCTCGTGCCCTTTGATGAGCTAGCTGGAAATGGTGGGAAATGTAGTCCTGCACAGCTGGAAAGTACTAGGAAGGCTGCCCAGTGACATCATTTGAGATAAATGGTATAAGTATCCTTTCCCAGCTCTAATTCTAATATTAATATTAGACCCATCTCTAATTCTAGTATTAGTATTCTATTCTAATACCCTAATTTATGACCATGTTTGGTTTTACATTTTAAGTAGTTAAACAAATTGTAAAGTACGTGGGAAGAAGTCCAACACAAAGTACAATAAGCTTCATAAGAGGAAACGTCTCAAAAATGGGAAGAGAGAGAAGGAGCTGAAAGGGAAAATCAGCACTATCATATCTCTGAAGTATGCTTGGAGGTCACTCAAGACCACAACAATATTGCATTATAATCTAGGAAAAGCACCCCCAAATCCAAGAAGCTGTCAGCATGGTTAATGAACTGAGTGAAAGAAGCTGTTGCTTAAATATATCAGAAGCAGGAAACCAACTATGGAGCTATGGAGTTGGATAAAAAAGCTAAACAGATTGCAGAGAAAGTAATTGATGATTTGCATGTCTCTTTACAGTGTAAAATATAGACACCTGCCTGTGTGGATTCTTCTGCCATTTTTTTCCATAAATGAACACATCTGTTTCACTAACACAAACCACAGAGCTGCCTCTTGTTCCCAACAAACCCTTTAGCTTTTTTCTTTCCTACACACATGGAGAATTATGTGCACTGAACTTGCTTTCAGCGGCCACAGATTTGATTAGGTTACCAGCTAATGGACCTACTCTTTTAACCCTAAGTCAAACACAGATGAAACATCCAAGAAGATGACTTTGCAGGAAGAGTCCCCCACTCCACCCCCTGCTCTTGGAAATATTGATCCCTCCCTTTCTGGTTTCCTCAATTCAGGGTGTCTGTTCAGGTCCACCCAAAGCTCCACTTTAAGTATTTTTGGGTTCCAGGCATTCAGTATTCATTGCTTTCAAGGCTTTTGACCAACTGGCTGTTAGTGGCTTCTGAATTAACAAACGACTTTGTAACAGTGTGGTAACCAGGCCATAGGTAAAGATAAAGGTTTCCCTTGACATTAAGTCCAGTCGTGTCCGACTCTAGGGGACGGTGCTCATCTCCATTTCAAAGCGGAAGAGCCGGCGTTTGTCCGTAGACACTTCCGTGGTCATGTGGCTGGCACGACTAAACGGAACACCGTTACCTGCCCGCCGAAGCGGTATCTGTTGATCTACTCACATTTGCATGTTTTCGAACTGCTAGGTTGGCAGGAGCTGGGAGCAACAGGAGCTCACCCCATCTCGCGGATTCGAACTGCCGACCTTCCATTCGGCAAGCTCAGCAGCTCAGCAGTTTAACCCGCAGCGCCACTGCATCCCTTACCAGGCCATACAGATAAATAAATAGGCAAAGAAAAAATGAGGAGGAAGGAAAGGAATGATAAGAGCCCAAATAAAATAGATGGGGAAAGAACAGAAATTAAAGTATATATATGTTACAATTTATGGGACGCGGTGGCGCTGCGGGTTAAACCGCTGAGCTGTCGATCGGAAGGTCGGCGGTTCGAAACCGCGCGGCGGGGTGAGCTCCCGTTGCTCGTCCCAGCTCCTGCACACCAAGCAGTTCGAAAACATGCAAATGTGAGTAGATTAATTGGTACCGCTTCGGCGGGAAGGTAACGGCGTTCCGTGAGTCATGCTGGCCACATGACCCGGAAGTGTCCCTAGGGACAACGCCGGCTCCAAGGCTTTGAAACGGAGATGAGCACCGCCCCCTAGAGTCGGACTCGACTGGACTTTACGTCAAGGGAAACCTTTACCTTTACCTATGTTACAATTTGAAGATGTGCTTGCCAGATGGAAATCAAGGATTTTCCTTCAGTTTGTCTCTGGATTGCATCTTCTTCCACCCACGTTTTTTTTCTTGGTTCTTTATCCTATCCATATAATGAAAAAGACTCCTAGTGATAGGAGAGCCTATCAATGGCTCACTTACCAATTTAGGGAGGGGTTGAAAAAGCTCAGGGGGGAACTCCAGTTGCCATTCTGGGGACTGATTGAGAGACAGAGATATTGTCGAAAGGCCGTGACTAAAATTGTGCTTAAATTTGGCAAGATGATATAGTCAATCAACTTGCCGGGAAGCAAGAAAAAGCACCTCTGGAAAGTAGGTATGAACTCACTTATTTGCACTCCCCATTAGATGGTGCATTTTTCTCTTAGTGCCCCCCAGACCCTGGAGAAAGGAGACTGCATTGGCTTTATGCTCACTTCCTTATTTGGGGGGCCTCCTCATGTATTTCTATGAGTAATATGGTGGCTGTGTCGTAATTAATGCAGAATTGAGTTCTATAAATGTTTTATTTCCCTTCGGTGAGGCTGCATAGGCTTCCCAGGATGTCAGTGAGTTATACAGCTCTTCCCCATAAGTGGCAATGAAAACTTTATAGCATCACTGACATTGCAGATTTTGTTTATATCACCAATTTTAGTTCCTCTTTTTAAAAGAAAATAAAATCCAATAATGGTTTCTCCTTGAAGTGCATTAGTTACCATAGAAACAGTGATGTCACTCATATGGGCAGAACTTGAACATCATCCAAAAGTACTGCTTGAAGGAAGTGACAAGTTCTCCTTGAGCTGGAGCCAGAGTTGGGAATGACTGGTCCTAGTCAGTGGCAGGAAGTTGTCATGAACGTAACAGGAAGTAGGGTGTGTTGATGACATCATTAATATTTTGTGAGTCAGAAATTAGAGCAGTATGAAATGCATGAAAATTAGGGGGACCAGATTTAATGGCTAGATTAACTTATTTACCGTAAGATTTAAACTTATTTATAATAGCTTAGCATTTGTATAGTGTTTTGAATGTTAAAACTTTTATAGACATTATATCATGACTCTTTACAACAATTCTGTATGGTCCTTATCATGGGGGGGAGGCAATATTCATGCTGTACTCTCTACCAACAGCGTGTTACTTGAAGCTATGTACAAACAATAAATAATAGTACTAAAACCATTTTAAATGAACAATGACTATTGAATACTAAATAATAAAATCAACTGATTTGAATTAAAATGTGGTAATGAAAAAAAAAATCTGCCTGAAACATTTTTGCCACATCAAGCAAGGTCTACACCCCTTTGATGCACCAAGAGTGGAATGAAGGCTGCAGGTTTTGGCCTCCAACGGATCAGAATGGCTGAAGAGGGACTTCTGAGGAACAGCCAGTCTGTGAGTGCTGCTGCCCTGTTTCCTCATCCTCAGCTTTTGCTACCAGAGATGGATGCCTTACTCTGATTAATGGTAGGGCTGGGATTATAGAAGGCCAGTAAAATTGCAAAAGGAAAAGAAAAACCAGCTCAGTACATCAACTGCCAAAGGAGAAAGAAAAGGAGGAGAAGGTGGTAGTGTGATTTAAAACCGGGAAATGCCTGAAATGATGCTTCCATTGGCAAGACTTACAGAGCATGGGAACAGCCCCAGGAAAACTTTGTTCTGTAAGAATTGCATCCTGGAGTTGTGCTTCTCCTGCAGACCCAAGAGAGCTTCCAGGAGGTACATCCACATGAGCAATGACACTCTGAGACAATGCAACATTTCAAAAGTCATTAGCAACCCTTAAAGCTGGAATGGGTGTAATAGCAAAACAACGTTGCTTAGGCATGCTGTGCTTCCTATAGTCCATTTCTGTCAATCTGTCAAGTCATGACAAGAATAGCTTTCCAGGTTTCGTCTGGTCATTGGCCATAATCATAACCTCTGACTTGTCTAAAGTCTCAACATCTTGCAGTAGCATTTTGCATAGAGACAACATGTTAATAACAATAGCAACACAGACCTTGTTGTCACTGGTACAGTGCCCTGACTGAATTCAGTTTTAGGATGCTTCTGTAAGTGTTTCATTATGGAGAGGTCCATAATTCAAACAAAAATATGTCACCTCTGTCTGGAAGATCAAAGCACAGAAGCAATTAAAAGATGGTTGGGGTTAAATCAGATTGATTGTGAAACTCTCTCCTAAAAAAAAATCAAATACTTCATGAAAATCATTTTCCTTTTATATACTTAAATGTGGTATCCTTTTTAACATACTTTCTTTAAGTTTTGAATGCATGAAGCAGAGGATTTAAATTACAACTGTGTTACACTTGGGAAAAGTAGTAGCTGGCATTGCAAAGATATTGGGTGGAGTGGGGATTCCCTCTGTGCAGTGGGATCTGGAAAAGAGGAAGTTAACTAAACCAACATTATTAACAATGAGAAACAGAAATGCTATGATTAATTGCTAGATGCGAGAACAAGCAGCAAGCCAAAGCCATCTCCATCTTAAAATTTGGGCACTTAAAGGCCTCTAGTCAACTACTCAGCCAAATATTGGTCTAGAAAGTTCTTCCTTGCAGCAATATAGCATGCCCATTTTTATTTGGGGAGGATTCATAACAAGAATAGTGATTCTTTCCTCCGCCAGCCATGCCCTTCTTGTGTTCCACAAACTTAAAGTTACTGGTGATAGAAACCATGATTGTTATCAATAATGTCAAAGGATAAAAAGTATAATCAGTGTTGCACATTCTAGAGGCATTGCACAGAGGGGATTCTGGAACAGATTTCCAGGAGAGGCTCAAGAAGGCCTTGTATGTCTTATATCGACACACAACAGGAAAACCTAAAGTTGAATCATTGGAATGTATTTAAATGATTAAGTGTTACCTCTACCAAAATTAATGTTCAAATTGTTTTTAAGGGCCCTTTCCTCTGCCCTGGTATCTGTCAGTCATCCCAGCCTCTTCAGTTAGAACCCTAGAGCAGGGCTGGTTGTCATTCACAATGCAATCTCCATATATTCCTGTTTCTGTAGGGAAAAAAGAGTCAGAGACCCCTAACCTGACCATTTTCAGAATGTCAGGCTAAGCCATTTCTTGCTGTTTCATGACTGTAGCCTGAAAACATTCTCAACATGTGATCTAAAACCAAGGCAGTGTATCTTGCCGCAGTCTTTCAGAGTGCATGTTTTATGTGCAGCTTCCCCACACAGTCACCTTCCTTTTATAGTGATCATGCACAACTTCTTATTGATTCCAAAGAAGGCTTAATAATTTACATAATACTAATGTCATAATAAACAGGCAGCCTCCCTCCTGCTACCTTGTGGCATTGCACTTGCCTCTGAAGCAACCAAGGATGATTTCAAACGCTGAACAGCCACAGATTAATTGTTCATCTTGCCTCATATGAAAAGAGTGAGGTGTAACTCATTCTCAAAGCCCAGGGATCTTCCTCAAAACCCTTCCAGTATTACATTCAGAGTTTGCCTATTGAACAGAAACATTAGGCCAAGAGCATCAAATGCCATTGATGCAGGCTCCAACATCAGCCACATCCCAGTCTGGATCCTTTTGTAGTGTGGACAGAGGTGCAGCTTGGACCCCAAGAGACAGTTGTTTGTAAATACTAAAAAAGATGCTCCAATTCTCATGTACCGGGGGCAGAATCCAATGTCAGCCATCCATTTCACTGAATCTTTAATTAGTTTATAGACTTTCTCAAATGATGGTACTCTATTCTTTTACTTTCCTGACTTTATATATTCTTAGAGTTCTTCCAGACAAACACCTTTCTACTTCCTAACTCTTGTATAAAATGGTATACAAGACTCTGGTATAAAATGCAGCCAAGATTAATTTGGACTAATTTGGTTCCCTGCCTTCCCTTCCTTGCACTAGCTTAGGCAAAGAGAGCAAGGGGAAAGCTGACCAGAGTTAATTTGCAACAGACTTGCTGGATCTACCTGCCTTTTCCCAAACAGACCAGAGACAAGCCTCTCTTTGCTTCAGCAAGAGACCAACCAGGATGCAAAGCACTCACCTGCTTGGTTCTTGAGGCTTGATGCCTGAAGCTTGGTTCTTGCTTTTCTTCTCCTAACACAACTAGTTCTCAGGTACTTAAAATTCCCCCTCCTGAGGGGATGAGCATGCAGAATCAATAGGATTTGAGGGAGTGTGCAAAGTATCTGGCTGCTTGTTTGTCTATCTTGAGATTTCACACCATTGCAAGAACCTGGTTACCACATCACTTGATCACATGGGCATTCAGCTGGTGCCAAAACATGGACTACGCTTTCTTCTTAGAAACCCATGAGTATACTGAAGCATATTATACTTTAGGAACAGCAGAAACAAGAAGACAGAATTCTTACATTTAGGATGTGAAAACATGGTGAGGTGGGAAGTTAGTTAGAAGACAATGAGATGAGAAGGATACATATGAGAAAGCTGTGACATAGTTTTTGGCTCTGTTACCGAGAAGTAAATAATGGGGCACAAATTATGCTTGAACACAGGGAAAGTGTGCCTGAAAAAAGGTTCCACCTTTCAGAATTGGAGGTTCAATGCCCTGCTTGGGCAAATATCCCTTCCTGACACTTATCACTCCCTCTAACTTTAAACAGAAGTGGTGAGTTCTAGAGAAATTGAACCAAAACAGGCTATGGAGAATTAAGAGATGAAACAGTATTGGTAAGACAATGTACAAGATTCTATTTGGGAGCAAAAGTGATATGTAAATAAAATCATTATTAATATTATTATTAATAATGCCCCTAAACAATCAACTCTAAAATACGTTTACATTAAACAAAAATACAGGTTAATGAGGATCACATATACTCAATAGTCAAAGAATGTTCATGAGTGAACATGAATGAAAAAAAAAGAATATGGACAGCTTGAATTCCATGACAGGCTATCAGCTGACTTGTAATATATATGCATGTTTTGCTTTTTTAAACTGTTGTTCTCCTCCCCCTCTCCCTGTGAAAGAGTTCTTCAAATTCCTTTTTTACTTAAATAAGACAAACCTTTCAGCTAACTCCCTATAAAGTTAGAAGGATATATAAATATGAGATTTCAGGGGACCATGATAGATATAGTAAATGTAACATTTCAAATAATTAAAAGATTAGTCAGGGATACAAACTAAAGTGTAATAGTTTAATTAGCTCTGAGGAAAAAGTCAGAGAAATGGTATGCATTGCAATATAATTAAATACGACAACAAACAACGCCATTAAACGTGATAGTTTATCCACAACTAAGTATCCCCCACACTCATCCCACCCTTCAATTGTAGGAACTATTTCATTATTCCACATTTCTGCAAAGAAGGATGGATGTCCTTCCAACATCCTGATCTACTTGCACACTCAAATACCCAGGTACATATATCAGAACATTAAAAATGTAATGTATTCAAAAGATGATTTTTTTAGAAAAACTGCATGATTACTGCATCCAATCAATGCATAAACAGTGCAATCCTATAGATGGCTACTTATAAGTAAATGCCACACAAAGTCTGTCACCAGGTAAGTGAATATCTGGGTTGTTTCAGAATTAATTGTACCATATCAGTCACAAAGAGTAGATGATGACTGTTTTCATTGTAGATAGTTACTGGTCTCATTTTGCATGTATTTGTGCTTTGAAGGAAAAAATAGGAAACCTAATCTTTTTTCAGACTAAGTTCTGCACCTGGCCATTGACTGCAAGTCAAGGGATATTCTTCAACAAGTGGCTGGGGCGGCACAAAAAACCTGCTAAGTCTAGGTCAAAACTTCATTTTGATTTAATTTAAATGTAAATAAAATACAGTTAAGAATGACTACTCCCAAGTAATTAATGAGTCTTCTTTTCTATCAATGCTAATGAGATTCAGTTTGGTTTAGTGGTTAAAGGCACCAGTAGTAGTATTTCAAGTCACATGTAAGATTATTCCTCAGGAACACCTCTTGTGTTAAATATCATGAGATACAAAAGTAGCCACCCTCTTTAAGCACAAACAAAAGAAATGTATTTATATAGTCTTATATTAACAACAACAACAACTGCATTTCTATACCATTTTTTAGGAGGACTAATCTTTTTTTTCTCAGGCATATCAACCCACATTGAACACGTATTGAAATCTGTTCCTTGTCCCATTATTTTTTTCACCTTCTAGTCAGGACTGTGGAGAAAAGCAGAACTGACCTACAAGACAAAATTCACCAGACTTTATAAACAAGCTCAGGAAAACTTTCCATGCCAGTCTTAATCATTTGGTTTGAAGGATAGGTCCAGGTAGACCATCACAGCATGACCAGATCAGCTTCTATGGATTTCAATAAGGTCCACCTAGGGAATCTCCCAGCAGATTGAGCCTCTGGTTAATTAGAGGGGGGTGGAGGGAAGAGTCTCTGAGAATTTCCACATGGGCCCTGAAACTCAGACAAATGTTAATTCATTTAAAAGACAAAAGTACTACAGAAAGGATCACAGGAGCCTTTTGATGTGGTATAAATTTACACTGACTTTATCAAAAATACCCAGTGACAAGGGAGCTAATGCTGGTCTCTTTAGCATCCTTTCTTTCTTCTGATTTTTTTTTTTAATTATTGCCCTAAATTGGCTAGCTGAGACATAAATGGTTTCATCTGCTCATTGTGTTTTTTTCTTTAAAAGTCAACTTCCTTTCCTACAATAAAATCCTGTTTGTTCCAATACAACGCAGTTCTTTTTTCCAGGATACTTTTTTGCTGCACAAACAGAATAAATACATATGGTCGCCAACCTCATGAAGACTAATCTTAAACTGATCTATGACCTGCACCACTGAATCATGCCTCTGATACAAAAACTACCAAGTTAAGCTTAAGGACCTGTTGGTATGATTGTAACAGCAATTAGAAGGCTGCCATGAAGACCATGGAAACATGCCTAAATATATTGTTTGCAAAAATTAGGAGGAAAGGCAGGCCTGAACACTTTTAACTAATCCTCCCTTCCCCCAAATGAATTATAGCTGTTATTCTTAAATAACTTATTTTTGCCTTCCATAGTAAAGGTAAAGGTTTCCCTTGACGTAAAGTCCAGTCATGTCCGACTCTAGGGGGCGGTGCTCATCTCCGTTTCAAAGCCTTGGAGCCGGCGTTGTCCATAGGACACTTCCGGGTCATGTGGCCAGCATGACTCACGGAATGCCGTTACCTTCCCGCCGAAGCGGTATATAAAATGGGAATGAAGCAAATTCATTGTCCAAGATTCAAAAGCTCTTTAGAAACTAATATATGCCATAAGATATGTGTTCTTCAAGGTTCTGATATCATAGATCAACACATAACTACTTATCACAAATTTCTGACATACAATCAGTGACCTGATCTCTTTCATTGGGGTCTAGTCCAGTGCTTCCCAAACCTAAGTAAATTACCCAAAATTAGGTAAAAGTGTTTTTTCTTGTGGTAATGACACACGAGGCTCTCATGTGGCGCAGAGTGGTAGGTGGCAGTATTGCAACCGAAACTCTCCCCATGACCCAAGTTCGATCCCAGCAGAAGCTGGATTCTCCGGTAGGGTAGCCGGCTCAGGTCGACTCAGCCTTCCATCCTTCTGAGGTTGGTAAAATGAGGACCCAGCTTGCTAGGGGAAAGGTAATTACGACTGGGGAAGGCAATGGCAAACCACCCCGCTATAGTCTGCCAAGAAAACCGCCATAGTCTGCCAAGACCCTTCGGGGGATGCGAAAGCAGCATACCCCCAAAGGGTCAGACATGATTCGGTGCTTGCACAGGGGACCTTTCACCTTTCACAATGACACACAAATCCATTAAATTGACTTAAAGTGTTTTACTTACACTGGGTAAAAAGGACTTTCTGATAAGTTGTTTTGGGTAATGAAGGAAACATTTGAGAAGCACTAGTCTAGCCTGATGTTTCTAGGACAGAGGCCTGCATACTTTTTTAACCACTTTGGTGTGATGAAACTAGTGTCACCAGAGGGCAAGATTCACTGAAGTTGATCTTGATTTGTCCTTCTACTCATTGAGCTGAGAACAAAAAGCCAGCTCTGCAGACCAACTCTTGAGTAATCTCTTTCTGATTCATTGGCTACTCTTCAGTAGATTATTTGCTGAAATCAGGACAGATTTTGTTGGAATAAAAGGAGAAGGGGGAATGATGAAGCAGTAATTATTATTTCTTATTATTTCATCCTCATCCTCATCTCATCTGTTATATGGTCTGCTTTGGCTCCTTCTCTCCTCCAGTAAAAGATTAAAACTTTAGATTAAAATATGTATGTATGTATGTATGTATGTATGTATGTATGTATGTTAAAAACACAGACCAATAGGAAAGCAACCAAAGGTGAAGATGGCTGAATTTGGGTCAAGCGCTCAGCCGAGGCCTGCTCCAAACGCTGGGGAATTTCAGCCGAGAGGCACGTGCTGCTTTCTCCCCTAGCAAAGCCTGGGATCTGGATCCTCTCAGGCCGCTTTTGTTGTTGTTTATTCGTTCAGTCACTTCCAACTCTTCGTGACTTCATGGACCAGCCCACGCCAGAGCTTTCTGTCGGTCGTCAACACCCCCAGCTCCCCCAGGGACGAGTCCGTCACCTCTAGAATATCATCCATCCACCTTGCCCTTCGTCGGCCCCTCTTCCTTTTGCCCTCCACTCTCCCTAGCATCAGCATCTTCTCCAGGGTGTCCTGTCTTCTCATTATGTGGCCAAAGTATTTCAGTTTTGCCTTTAATATCATCCCCTCAAGCGATCCTCTCAGGCCGCACTGGGCCCAAAACACACCGGAGGAGACCAAGCAAAAAAAAGCAGCCGAAGGCGTCGTCGCTCTTCGCTTCGAGCTTCTGGGGCGCTTCCGAACGGGAGCAGCGCTACCTCGTTTCGCCCTGAAGGGACGCCCCCCCCCACCAGCACAGCGAGGTTAGTGCCCCTTCTCCGTGAAGCAAGGCCTCTTGACTTGCCCGCCTCGCGCTGTTCCTCTTGCCCAAATGGCCACCTGCCTCGGCCGCTTCCGGAGCTGAGCGCTTCCTTCAGCCGCGCGGGAGTCGCTGGACAGGAAAGTCGGCCTCTCGTCCGAGAGACGCGGAATAGTTTCCCCGGAGCCGGAGGAGGGGTGGCTGAACGCCTCTTCCCTTTCCGCGGGGTTTGCTTCTCTGCTTGGGGTCTCGGTCGCGAGGGGCAAATGCATTTGAATTCAGTTCCGTTTCACCAACGACCCCACCCCTCGCCGCCGCCCCGCGCTCAAGATCTGCCAGCCTGCCAGAAGGGGAGGCGAGCAGGGCTTCGAGATCCTACGGCGGTTCCTTTCCCCTCTCCTTCGGGATTTCCTTAGAAAGCGAGTCCGGTTTCGTTACGAAACCTCTCAAGGGAGAAGAACAGGCCTGCGTGGGTGAACCTCCAGAGGAGTGGCGGGGCAGAAAAGCCGCAGGGAGGTCGCCGGCGGCTCCGGACTGCCTTCCGATCGAGCGAAATGAAAGGTTACCGTCCCCTCCCGGCTGCAGTTGAAGGAGCAGGACGGCTTCGCGGGAGATCTTTGGGAGATCTCTCCAAAGTTGCTCTCTTTCCCTGAAGTTCCATGGACGGCCCCTCCCAGGGCTCCCTCGGGCCTACCCCACACGCAAGGAGCAGTTCGAGAGGCTTCGTGCGCCACTTGAATTTCCCAAGGAAACTTCGCCGTCCTGACCCCTAGAACTGAATTATTCTCCTCCTGAAGCACCACGCGCCCGCCGGCCCGCCGCTGTTCCGAACATCCCCGCGTGAGGTTAGGCTGGGAGGGAGGGAAGTGAGGCCCCCCTGCCCTTCCTACCGGGGCCGGAATGGAAAGGGACTCGTCTCCAAGAAAGTGAATGGGGCGGGAGCCCTTCGTCTGGGAAAGAGAAGTAAGTTCTCTGGAACTAAAGACCTTAGGAGGAGGCCGATCCCTGATACGGGCCGAGTCCCCGAGACCGTCCCCTGCTTCAAACGCCCGCCAGACCCCTGCCAGCACCAGCTGCACCGGACAGGGACTCGTTTCTGCAACGAGCAAAGACCAAAGAGTGGTCGGGGTTCTTTTGTCCCGCCTGGGGATGAGCGAGGGATGAACGGCTGTTTCGTTCCTTTTGGAGAGGCGCACGGACTCTTTTACACACCAAGCGATGACTGAATATCTACCCCTCCCCCCGCAAATATGACTTTTAAAAAGGATGGCTTTTTTTCATTGTGATTTTTACCCTTCCAAATTGTAGCTTTGAAAACAGAAGAGTTTCTCATTTGCTTTGGTTTTGATATTAAAATTCGAGCGATTATCTTTTTTTTTCCTGTTCTTTCCCCCCCCCCGAACAAAAGGTGAGAAAGGGCGAGGATCCGCATACCTTTTAAAAAATATGCCAGCAATTTAATTTGCCTTTTTCTTTGTTTTGAAGATCACTTCCCCCTCCCTCCGCTACTCCTTCTGTGTCGGAAAAGGTCCCAAATGAAATTAAAATACACTAGATCTGAGGGAGGGCGAAGATGCTAGATTAATATTTTGCTTAAGATAGAAATCCTATTTCATGCTGTTCTCTCAGACTCTGGAGTTGCGATTTTAAACAAAGCATTGTGGACGCTGGAAGAAGAGAACGACTGCAAGGACCCAAAGAAGCTCCTCCCTGCCGGTGAGGATCCGGTTTTTCCTAAAACGCCGCGCAGCTAAGCACGCGAAGCCTCCGGGATATGACGGGCCGCAGCTCCCTGCGCGTGTGATCTTTCGCGCGCTGAACGTGAGACCTGCCCTTACAGGCACATCCCATCTGCATAATTGGTCCGATCCGCCTGCAATTTTTCTGGGGCGCAATAAAAATTTGGAAGAGCCCATATTAGAGTGTGTGTATTCAATCGTTGCGTATGATTAAAGAAATAGGTATTTGCACGCGGAATGCTGCCTCTCCTTTCTGTCTGCCTTTCTTTCCATTTTTATGTCCTTCCCTCTTTGTTTAATCTTTTGCTCCTGTTGGTGGTTTTTGTAACTCTAAGCTGCTTTCCCTGAGTTGCATCTGTGACTGCCCTAACTTGCAGATGTCTGGGAACTGTCGGTTAAAGATACCACGTAACTCACAAAACCGAAACGCGCTGGACAGAATCAAGGCTGGACAGGCAGGCAGAGAAGAGCACGGTGGCTATTTCGGTTAATCCGAATTCTTTCGGAACTCGGAAAGCTATTCCTAAAAGACGGAGGCAGATCCCAGCTGTTGGTGAACCGGGAGCAGCCTTTGTTGCGAGTTTAGTCTGCCTCGAAAGGTTGAGGTTCGCCCTCCGGTCAAATCGGAGGGAAGGGAAGATGGAGAGTTTAAACTGAAATCCGGGATCGATATCGAAGTCTGTTTCGAGGAATGAGAGGGGTTGCAGAAAAGATTGTTTGAGACTGTCTAGAAAATGCAAAATGGTCAGTCCACTTATGGCCAGGTGCCCTGATTTTCCCCTCCCCACCAAGGGGAAGAAAACGGCGGGGAAAAAATGAACTTTCCATCCGGGAGAACAACCGAAGTATGTGTATGTATCCTTGTAGGAAAGCGTGTGATTAGAATTAAAGCCTAGGGACGCATTTACACATCTGGCCAGGTCAGGTTTCGCTCAAGCTGGGTTTCTTGAACAGATCTCAACGTTCGGATTCTCATATCAGAGCCTACAGCAAGCAAATGACACCGTGGTTTAGCGTCTGAGATGCATCCGCTCGATCCCCTGACCACGAAAGGCGGATTCGCTCCTGCTTTCCTCTCGCGCTCCCCTCCCCCAGGCAGTTTATCTACAGCAAGACACGGGGTCAAGCCGGGAAAGTCATCCCACCTGCTTGCCCGGTTTTTCTTTCCAAGAGGGCGAGCTTGGCATTTTTGCTCGAATTAAGGCGCATTTGCATCGAGTCGGTTGGAGAAAATCCTGACCGGAGAATCAAGCAAAATACGCATCGCTAGCTTCTTATTAACCACGGCTTGTTCCAGCTTTTCGCCCCTCCTCGCTTTTCGCTAATAGAAAATAACCGGAGCGCAGCCGGCTGTTGCGCCTGATTGGAGGATGGCAAACGGAACCCTCTTGTCTTCCTCCCTTTCTAAGCCATATGCAGGTTCAGTTTTCTGGACAGCGGCGGGGGAGGGAAAACTGAAAAATCGATTTAACCCCCCCTCCTCGGGGAGGGGATATTTTATTGCCTCACACACAGTTAAAGCAAAATTTGCTGATTTTCCACATGTTATCCGGGTCCCTCCCAGGCTTCAAGCAATTCGGTTTAGCCGCGCTGCGGATTAAAGCAGAGGTCAGCTCTGCCAAGGGAAGAATTGCCCCCGCAGGGAACCTCTCGATTGCAGCGCCCTTTGCCCCGAGGGGGCTCTGCACTCGGAAAAAGGCTGGACTTTCCCAGGAAGGCCGTTTCATTCCTCTAGTTCAGATCAGCCTGTTTGCCTTGGAGATGTGTGGGAGGGAGAGGGAAAGAAAGCGGAAGGAAGGAGGGAGGATGAAGAAAGTCGGAAGGAGCCGAGGCTTGATCTTGGGCCACCAATCCTGGGCTTTAGGATTAGGTCCTGTAATTAGGAAAAAATGGAAGGAAACTGCCTAGATGCTCAACTCCCTCCCAGCGAAGTAAGGAGATGCTTTGCTTATTCCAGCAATACTCAAGAGCTCAAAACACAACAGGGGACACCGCACACCCCAACCCGCCTCAACCCAACGCTTCCTAAAGTGGGAGCCAGAAAGCACCATATTGGAAAAAGCTGACCTCGGTCCACAATCCATCGCCCTTTGGAGGCCTGACGCACCCCAGCAGGGCTTTCTCTCCAGAATCACCTTCTTGGGGGAGAGAGGAGGGGAGTATTAGGAAAGAATCCGAGTGCGCCTTCCAGGTGAGGAGCCACCAATGAAAAGGCCCCCATTTCAGAACAATTCAGAGGGACTCCCATCCCCTGCATGAAAAGGAACTGTGAAAGGCCAGAACTGATGGGCACCAAGACACTACATCGGGCTGGGCAACTCTGAAAGCTAAACGAGAGAAATAGTAGCTGAAAAGATATAAAGGTGGGGACCCTGGAGAAAGGAGGCACAGAAAATCTGCTATTAAAATATCCCATCAAGCCAACAAAACGGAAATAGAATGTCAGCCTTTCGAAGACTCCTGCTGTGAGCCTGCACATTTGTAGGCAAAAAGAAAAGGAAAAGCTGTGGAGGCTTGGAAGGCACGCAGAGTCCATCACAGGAGGTACCTACAGCCCATATCAGTATGCTTAGGCACATCGAACTTGGCATTGGATCGTGCACGCAAATGTACAAGAGTGTGCGCGTATATGAGCATATATATGGAGAGAGAAACCTGATGGCGGTTCTTGTAAGCAGACTAAAACAGAACAGGCACAATTTCCCGCTGCCTATGGGATCCGCCAATCCCGCTGTTCACCCAGGAGAGAAAAATGCCAATTGATAAGAGTGTAAACGGCTCGGCATGGAAAGCAAGGCAGGTGAAAATGTGAGAATGCACACACATCAGCGCACAGATAATTGAAATTTAACGGACTTTCTGAGTTATATTCTAGGCCTAATTGAATGGAACCAATTGACTCTCCATTAGAAATCCTCGAGCAGTGACCCAGGCTATAAATTTGGGGCACATGGTTTGCAGCAAGTTCCTGGTCTACGTTTCTGCTCTCAGTCGGTTCCCCTCCCTAATTTAGTGGGAGCCGGTCTTCAAGAAAATAAAAGGACTGGTCCAGGAAGGACATTTCTAAGAAGAAGGGAAGGACGGTTTCCCACCGACAGGAGAATCAAGAAAGGATCCGATGGAATAAACGGTGGGCTCGGGAAAGAAAGTAAAGCGGAGGTAAGATATGAAGAAGCCATCGGCTCGTCGTTAACAGCGAACAGAGTCTTCCTGCCAATCTCGGGTCCGCCACACCTGAATCCATGCCGAATCCGTGTTTCACAATCCACGCGTTTCTCAAGTTCCCACGTTACCTTCTAAGAGGTTGGCCGCATCAAAACAGTGCAGTTAAATGTACCCTCGGAAGCCTCTTTCCAATAAAACCTAGTCTTGCGGGGGAAGCGGTAAGACCCCCGCGCCTTTAGGAGGCAAAAGTCAATGACCACCTAGCGAGTTTAATAAATCGCCGTAAAACTCATGGTATTTCAACCCCGGTTGCTTCACTAAACCATTACTACTGGGTTCAGACAAGGTGCTACGCCATAAGCCTTGGTTCAAAATGGCTGACTTCACTCAGGCGCTAAGCCAACTCGACACAAGCCAGGTTCTAGCTTAGGTGAGGCAGGAAGCCTGTTGCTGCCCAATGAAAGGCTGGCCTCTGGCCAACTCACCGGCCGCTTAGGTTTCTTGCCGTGCAGCCTGTTCCACTAGGAAGTCGCCCTCCTGCTGCTTCCACAATGGCACTTCTGAAATCAGCCACAATTGCCCCAAGTCAAGCTGGCCTGGGGGGAAAGGGAGGGCTGTGGCAGAAAGCCGCTCGGCTCCCCGTCGGTGTGGACAGGGCTGGCTTGCTCATCAAGGGCGGGCCTGGGATCCCCATCTCCAACACCAACCGAAGGCTCCCTCTTCCCGGCCCAGTGAACCTGCCTCCCTCTTGCGACGACTCCCCAAATCCCCGCTGAACCTCGGGGCTGGTCCGTGGGGGAGGGGACGGAGGCGACCCTCGACTCCTATGGCCTGGAAGCGAAACGGAGCCGCCGCTGGCCGGGTGCTCTCCTCCGGAAGAAGAGCGCCTCCGGGAAGCAGCCGGCTTTGCCTGGCGAAGGAGCCCGCACCGCCCGGTGAGAGCGCCCTGCCCAGTACAGCGAAGGCTGTCCGAGTCGGCGGGCGAGAGAACCCGGAGCGGCCAGGAAGGCAGCGCCGAGAAACCGGACGGGGATGGAGAACCCAGGCAACGGGACTCCGCGGCGGGCAACTCTCCAGGCAGGGAGAGCCGGCCGCGAGGCGCTCGCGCCACAACCGCGAAGGGCCTGGCTGGGTTCTGCTCTGGGTCCCCCAGCAGCACAAGGGGTGGGAGTCGAGTCGTCCTGGCCAAGTCCCAGCGTCAGAGTTGCTATCCAGGGGACCTTCAGGCTGAGGGGAAGCTTAGCTCCGTCGAAGCCGTGCAGAAAGGGAGGGGGCTTAGAGGCTACGGCACCTGGCGGGGACGATTTTACCTCCCGCTCCGCTTAACCTCCCTCTGCTAGACCTCCATTGACCCGAAGTGAACCTAAAAGCCCTTCGCTTTGGTCGATCGGGGCCCTTTCGGGGAAGACCCAGATTTCCCCGTCGCGCTCCCTCCCTCCAGCCTAGGCGCATCCGCGAGGCCCTCCGTCCGATGTGCGCAATGGCGTTGAGGGAAAGTCTGGCAGCCCGCGGTGGAAGTCCTCCCTTCTCCCGAGTGACATTCTTTAAGAAGTGCCAAACCCTCTTCCCGTCGGGGACGGAGCCCTTCGCGTCACCTAGAAAACGGAAGGCTCCCATTCAGCCGTCCCTGCATTCCTTGCTCCTCAACTGGCTCCTCGCAAAGCGCCTTCTTATTTTACAAAGAGGCCAACCAATGGCTGTTGATTCAGAAGGAAGTTTCCCGAGTTTGCTTTTTCCCCAGGAAGCATCCCGAGAGCCGCAACCCCGCTGACTTGGAAATAAGGTTGCCTCACCTCTAGGAAGGCGAGCACTGCCCGAGCGGGGCTCTCCCTAAAGGTCCGTCCCGTTTAAATCAGAGGGACTTGCTTCTGACTCAGGGCGGACCCATGAGCAGATCGGCCGGGACAGAGGCGAGGCAAGGCGAGGCCAACAGAAGCTTGTTGCACACGAGACACAATACAAAGAAGACCGCAGGTTGGAAAAAGTACACTCAGCGGAGGAGAGAGAGGTGTGCGTGTCTGTAGTGCATAAGAAATATTCTCAAAAGGCCCCTCGCCCCTTTCGCCTAGCCTATTCCTTTGTATGCGTGTGCCCTGAAGGCAGGGCACGCTCCCGCTCCTGCCCCCCGCTTTCAGTCCACTTCCCGCTTCCTCGACGCACCTCAAGAGAAACCTTGAACGGCCGAACCTCCAAGGGGAGATACCAGCAGTCAACCCGCCCCCTCTTTCCACGGTGAAAGAGACGCCTTCTCACGACACGCCGCAGACGCTCCTCGCTTTCTCGGGTCCGCAGCAAATGCAGGCCCGGCTGCTTCTCGGTCTCCTCTCCACTGAAGGAAGCCCGCGGGAGATGGCCCAAACGTAGGCAGCATCCGGCCCGGGGAGGGGCGCTCAAAACAAGACCGCCAATGAGCTGAAGGGCAACGAGAGGGGAAGGATCAGCCCGCGTGCTTCCCACAAGTGAGAGGCAAGAGGCAAACTTCTGGCAAGCCGCTGCTCGGGCCGCCCTGCTCCACGACAAGGCCGTTCTCGCGTCTGCACAACATCCTGACCACTAACCTCCTGAAAGGTCCATCCGTCCATCCATCCTCCCCACCCCACCCGCTATCGGGAAGAGAGACCCATGAAACTCAGCGGGACTTACTTAACTCCTGGGTGAGTACAGTAATCTGTGAGCAGCCACCACCCGCCATCTGGCCTGTTGTTTTCAGCGCTAGGATTTAGTGATCCATAAGGCAAAAAGACAACCATGCAAAACAACCTGTCATTCTCCTGGTCTCAACCTTGGGAGACCGCTTGCACAAGGCCTCCTAAGCGACACGAGTTAATGTACAAACATCGCCATGCAGATTCTTCTGCCCCTCTTCCCAGGTGGACAACGCAGCTGCTATAGTAGCCATCCTCCCTGCATCATTCGAGCTCCCCAAATTGCCAATTTTCTTTATTATTAAATTAACGTGGAAGAGAGAGAGTGAGAGAGAAAAAAGAAAATTCCTTACGTTGCATTGGCACACCAAGAATTTCTGGAAGCCCCTTGACAGAACCTTCCGTAGCGAGTGCTGAGCTTTGCATCATTTTATTTCAATATACAGAGATGACGAAAACGATGGGTGAGGGAAAAAAACACCCAAGGGGATTGTTATTAAAATAATAATAATAATAAACCAAACTAAGAATAAAAAAATGAAGTATATTCGGGACCGATCCTTCTCGATTTGCAGAAGGTTGGCCCCGATCGGTTTCAAATCCCCTTGGAGTCTTCTGCTAGTCCAGCTTGACTGTATCCTGGTTGGGAAGTGATGCTGCAGCAGTCGCCTGCTAGCTGAGTGCTGGTCCAGAGAACGCAGCTTTGATTCATTCACACTGCAGGGAGAGGGCGTGACGTCACTTTCCGCAGGGAAGCCCCGCCCCCACAGCCAATCCCGGCGCGCCTCCCTTCAAAAAATCTGGGCGGGGAAAATAGACCCTAAAGGATCTTCAAGAGCTGCCTCGGATGCCGCCGAGCCAGGGAGAGCCACGCGAGGCTTCCCGCCGGCCGTGAGGCTCTGCCTGCAACAGCGTCGCGTCGGACCCCTCATCTTTTAGTCTTTCGCACATCCCCTCAGAGGCGAGGCATCCGGAGAGTCTCTGCAGGCCATTCCAGGGGTTTGCACCGTCGCCTCTCGGCGCTCTGGATCCGAAATCTTTCCCCTGGATTTTTCTCTTTCTGCCCGGCCGCGAGCTGCCCAGCCAGGGAAACCCAAGCACTTTCCACTGAACGCAGAAGGAAGGTAGCATTTCTTTCTCCACCAGCCCAGCTCTTCCAGGGACCGCATGTGTAATTTTATGAATTTCTTCAGAGGTGGTCTTTTTCTGCCCTGAAACGTTCATCACCGTCCCAGACATCAATGTAACACACCGCATTTTGACGCTTGGTTGAAATGCAACGAAAATAAAACACGCTTTCTCTCAACAGGTGTACGTATGGTATTCTTCCGCCGCGATCGAAAGGGCAACGAAATCCTCTTGCAAGAAGCGCTCAGCGCGGCCGGTCTCTGCCAGGCTCAGCGAAAGGGATGTTTTGCTTCCCTCTAGGCGGGCACCGAGGTCTGAGCGGTTCGGGTCTTCCCCAGGCCCTGAGCGCGGAGAAACAGCTTCGCGCAGGGGCGATGAACCGCCCTCCGCCTCCTAACCACCAGGTAGTCTTCGCTTCGGCCCCTGTCCCTTTCTCAGACTAGGTGGGAATTTGGGTTGAACTAGGAAGCCAGACCAAAACTCTTGTTTAAGGCCTTGGGCCAGTCTCTCTCTCACACACAGGCGCGCGCACGCACTTCGGTAAAGAGACTCGGACTCCTGGCTTAACCGACCCACTGTTACAAGCCTGTGGTTGAGAAAATAGGCTGCGCCTGTCCCGGTCTGTTTCAAGATACTGGGGTGGTTTATGAGCAACTTCAGCTACTGATTACATTTTGCTTTGCTTCCTCGGTTCCCACAAACTCTGCTGCCTTTTGCCCAACTGCCAACTGCGTGGCTAAAAAAAGTCGTGGCCTCCGGTTCCTGGGAAAAGAGAAAGAAACAGCTAGCTGAGAAGCGGGGCAGTCGCTTCTTGGTTGAACGCGGAAAGCAACGCCGTCAGCGCGCTGCAAAATTCGCCCATCTTCTCTCTCTGCCTAACCCGCAGCCAAACGTGGGAATTTGATTGAAAAGGCACCGAAAGCTATCAGGCGACGGCGCTCTCGCTTGTGTGTGTGCTGAAGGGGTGGGTGGTAACGCGTGCAAGAGAAACCGAAGGAGAAATTCATTCCCGCTTGCAATTAACTATCTCAGGCATCGGTGAGAGACGAGAGCTTTTAACGAGGCAGCCGCTGCCCAGCTTTTTCACTCGTAGTTCATTTCCAGGGACCGCCTTCCGATCGGATCCCGAGACTCTTTCCCTGGCCACCCGCGCAATGGGGCTTCCTTTCTGGTGTTCCTGGGATTGCACGGTAAACGCGCGTTTCCGAGCAGGAGTAGGTCTGGCTTTACACCCTTCCTTTCACAGCTGTAGGATTTCCTGCCATTTGAAGGGTTGTATCGCAGCCATTACCTTTATTTCTAACCCAATTCTGTATGTGTAACTGCTCTGCTCCTGTCTGGGGTTACTCAGCAGGTGAGCAGCGGCAGGCACCAGGTAGATGGCCGGATATGAACAACAACAAATGATGCTGCAGTGAAATCTGTAGAGAACCCCAACCGGTGATGAATGGACGTCGTGGGGCTGAAACGATGGGCTGGGCGCAGGGAACAGCAAGAATCAAGAAAAAAAATTGCTGGAGAACAGAAGCGGGGTCCTGAAGCACAGCTTTCCCTTTTCGTAATCGAAATTCAGGGCTCAGATGGAGGATTGGAAAATGGGATCCTTCTCTGTGGAATATTCTGGCTACTTTTAACAATATCAGACTCATGGTTCTAAGCCTCCATTTCAGTTTTGCTTGGCTGGAATCGAGATGAGTTTACGGAATTGACAAGGGGGTAAAACCTTCCATTTTCAATCAGTGGAAACGGACATTTGTTGTTGGTCATTTACTTCCTTGGTGTTAAAACGTTAACACCAACGATTACAAATTGTTCAGTTCTTTTCAGGCATTAGATAAGTGGCCGAGAGCAGGGCCGCAACTGGGGGGGTCGGCAACTGGGGCATTTGCCCCGGGCGCCACGCTGCGGGGGGCGCCAAAATGAGCGCGGAATCCATGTTTGCCACGGGTGACACAGACCCTAGTTGCGGCCCTGGCCGAGAGTGTTTCTAGGATAAAGGACCGGAGAGGAGGGAGAAGTAGAATTTCCCAGAATAATAAAGAATTAAACTCTCAGAACATCTGAATATCATAATTTATGTGAAATAAATTTACCAAATAAAATTGTCAACCCATTTGGTATTAAAAAAAAAAAGCAACCACAGTGACCGCAGTCCATTTCTATATCTGGTAAAAAAAGAAGAAGTAACATTTGATTTCCTTTTCCTTCTACCAAACTCCATCAGAGTGCCCAGTAAGGAGGGAGTGATGAGAGATGAGACAAATGAGACCTTGTGCTGAGGAGAATTTTCCAAATCTCTTTCTGAATTTGTATTGAAAACAGGTACTCGAAATGCCGCACTTACATTTATAAATTTGACAGGGTTGATGAAACAGATTTAAATTTTTTAACTTGCTCCTCTTTGTGTAAGACCTGAAATGGGGTCACCCCCCCCCAAAACAAAGTTATTGCCATGACAGACGCCTGCCGGAAGGTGAAGCGTTGGGCACTAGCAAAGAGACCGTTCAGATACTCCTGGGGTGGGGGCAGGGATGGGGGGAAGCCCAGCAGAGTCAAGGACACTGTCTGCACATCAAGCAAGGTCCATCCTGGGATGCTTTTCCAATTCTCCTGATTTTACTAGGGGAGCTACAAGAGTAATCTGTAAATTGTGTGTAACTGCTTGCATCACAATAAATAAATTTAATTATGGACCACTCCTATGAACCCAAACTATGCAATCCCAGAAGAGGCTGCTCATCACACCTTGGCATGATTAATTACTCTGGCATTGCCTCCTTTCAATTAGCATCCATAATGAGTAAACACATTATCTGTTACACATATTACAGATAAACTACAGGATAATCAGGCAAGGATAAAATAGCACAAGATAAAAAACAAAGTTAAAAGACAATTCCATTCCTCAGCAGAATTTATCTTTCCTCAGAGGAGAAGACCTATTCTATAAGCCTCTGCCCTGGATTTGTTTATTTGTTTATTTATTTGTCAAATTTTATTGCCGCCCATCTCCCCGCCCCAAAGGAGACACTCTGGGTGGTTTACAGAAACAAAATTTAAAATTCAATAAATACAATAATAGACAATAAAAATATAACATATAATAAAATATAATAACACCCAGATGGCTAAAAGTTGTGTTTCAGTCTGTGAGTATAAAAGATCGTCCTAGGGCACTAGCCATCCCCACAAATGGCTGTTCCCCATCCTGCTCCAGGCATGATGGTCAAACCAGATTTTTAGCTTTTTGTGGAAACTTTGAGTTTACTCAAAGTTTACTTTGAGACACATCACAGCTCATGCAAAAATAGAGGTATGGGTTGAACTCCTTAGTCGGTTGATAATTCTCACTTTCATATATTGTAAAATAAATAATTCACATATTGTAAAAGTAAATAATTTTTGATGTGTAATTGAATATGCTTCCATTTTTAATACAGAATGTTGGAAGACCACTGTGTTGAGGCACACAAACCCATTTAAACCAAATGTTAAGTTTTAAAATACTTAACTTTGGTTGGACTGTGCCCAGGAATTTTAGATCTTTAGTAGATTATTTCATCATAATTTCAGATGAAGAGGTATGTTGCTGTCAAGACCGCAAAGACAGATTCACTGATGGACCAGTATATTAACATGCAGACAAAAACTTTGCAACCATCCTATATCACAGGTTTTCAGCACCATCAAACCCACAAACAACATCAAGGGAAAATAGTTGTTCTTCACTTTCCTGGAATGTAAATCAACACACACACACACACACACACACACAGACATTCAGTATGGATTTCTCCATTTTTTTCCTAAAAAATATGTCAGATAAACTTCTTTATTAAAAAAAGAGAGAGAAAGACACAGGGAGATAGGAGGTGGAGAGATTTTTTAAAATTAAGTAATACTCCTTAGATCACTATTTCTGGAGAAATACAGAAATTTAATTATATATGAAACCCACATTTCCTCCAAGAAGATGAAGGCCAAGTACAGTTCTCTTCTTCCTCCAATTTATTCTCACACAATTGTAAGGTGCATTGATTGAGAGATTGTGATTGGCCCAGAATCCTCAAGTGAACTTCAGAAGTAAATGAATCAGAATTTGAACCTGGCTTTGTCTGACCCTGGTCAGAGGTTCAAATCAATACACCATGCCATTGCACATTCAGGATGATAGAAGACATAGTCCAACACTGCAGAAGGGACCATGTTGAAGATGGCTGGTCAAAGCATAGACAATAAAGAGAAACCAAATAGCAGAATAGGGCAGAACACCTGCTGAACTTGGCTAAAAGGCTTGAAAAGAGAAAGGAACATGCAGAAATGTCTAACTGCCACAGGCAATATGCAGCTTGGTTAGATGCAAATGAAAGTGATAGTAATGTAACGGTGATTAATTTTTTATCTCAGCATTTTCTAACCTGGTGCCTTCCAGACAAATTGGGAGAAGAACTCACAGTTTTTTCAGCTGGGAATTTTGAAAGTTGCAGCTCCAGTGCATCTGAAAGACATCAGATTGAGAAAATGCTCTATGTATTGCTATGTATAATGATCAAGGCTCCATTCAAGCTAGTCCTGGAAGAGCTTGACTTCGGCACACCATGAGGAAAAGCAAGATCTGCATTTATGTATTTGTGAGCATGAGATGCTCTTTCGTCCTAGGAGAAAGCCTTGTTTTATGAATGTACCAGATACCTTTTATTTCTTCGTCAGTACACAGAAAACCAGTTTTACCTAAATACCCAAGAGCCTTCTAATTATGCTATTGCTTGTCATATAACTGTAGCTTATAACCTATTGTTTGATTCTTATTCCTGGAATGCTGCTACATAGCTATTATCACCACCACCATCATTATCATCAAACAACTTAGAATATTTGTAATATCTGGGTATTGAGATGGGGAAGCAAGATTACCAGTTCCCAGCAGATATTAGCACCAAGCAAATACTGATTTATATATATTTCCTTGATACTATAACTGGCTTGATGGATCATGGGAATGCAGTCAATGGGTAAGTAGAATATGGAAAATGAACTATGCCTCCAGTAACGCTTGACACTATAAAGAAGCTCATATTTCTGACACTGGAAAACCACTTGGCAAAGCTACTATTGTAGGCACAGTATAGTTAATTGAAAAATCTGTCAGCTAAGGTCTTTGTAGCAATTAATGGATCAATATTGGGCTGTGCATCTAAGGCATGCAACCCCATGATCCAGTTATCTGAAAATCCTTAATTGTTCAATTGTACATATCTACCCATATGACTTTATGGTCACCCTTCCTTTCTTTTAACAGAGGCCATTTGGTCTGTTGTCCTCTGAATAATTCTTTCTAATTTGTTTCTGTATTATCGACATAAGCTATTATTTCACCTGTGTCACTGAAGATTGCCACTAAACTCAGAAATGCAGGAAACATAGAATAATGATGTGGTATACCTGCAGCAGACTGTGCATTATACTTTGACAAAACTGAGACATTATCTCTGATAAAGGTTTATAAACCTTTCAACCTTTATTTCAGGACTGATCAAAGTTTCAGAAAACAGTGAAGCTTTATATTACCATCACTGTTTATAGGTTAGGTTCATATTTAAAGTTCAAAAGAAGGTGAACAAGCATCAAGCATTAGAGTGGCTGACTGGTTGGCTGGTAATAATGTAAGAGACAGAGAATTAGAGATCAGGGTTAGAAGAAGATTCTATGAATGGCAAAGCTACATGTGGCAGATTTCTTGAACCATGTAAGGAGAGATCTTAAGAGGAAGAGGAGAAGATGCAGTCAGAGGAACTATATTTACTTTATATCAGAATAAGGAGAATCCAGGCAACTTCATTTCATAGCTGGTGATAGATACTTAGGCATTCACAGATGCTCAGGCTACTCTCTGATCCATTCATTTTGATAAAAATCAAAATGAGGCAATAACCCAAGACTGATGTTGCTCAAAGTGGTCCAAGCTCAAGCAATAATGGAGAGTGAACAGTTATGAGAGACTCTGTGGTGGATTTCAGTGGTGCCGCTGGCTCTCAAGAAGGAGGGGGCACATTCCAAGGAGGTGGATGAGATAAGAGGAGGCACAGTCAGAGAGGCAATGGTGGGAAAATGAAGAGGTTCAGGGTAGTCCCTCTCTAGAGTGCTCCCAGGTTCTTTCCCTTTAGGTTAGGTAGAGTAGCTTTAGTCTGGCAAGATTCTGTCTATATAATGTGAGCAAATAAAAAACTGAAGTTTGAATGGACTAATTCTCTGTTGTTCTTGGGCTGGTCCTGACAGACTCCTACAATCTGGTAATGAAATGTATGTGTCTATTTTACACACTTCTATCCTGCTGCAGTCAAAAAGACTCTCAGCAACTTAGATAGAATTAAAAAAACCCAATTAAAATATCCACAATAAAACTTTGATAAAAACTATAAAAACAACCAACAGCTCATTCAGTACAAACTTTAATAACCACAACACCAACCAAACATAAGAATGAAAACAATAAAAATAGCAGTTGAAGATGGCATGATAAAATCAGGGGAAAGCTCTCTGAAATGACTGTCTCTACTAGCTTTGAAAACATCATCAAGGAGGGGGCTAGCCTGATCTCTCCTGGGAGGCTGTTGCATAATATTGGCATTGCCACAGAAAATCAGTGCTTTCTCACTTCAACCCACCAAAACTCTCCAAAAATGTAGGGTCAATAATGTTTTCTCTCCGTTTTATCTAATAAGTTGGCCCAGTACTGTTTGCAATAAACAGTCCTGCAGGTATTGGGGCTCCCAGCCATAGAGGGCTTTGGAGGTTAAAAACAGCATCTTAAATTGTACCCAGAAACCAACTGACAACCAATATAGGTTCCACAAAACTAGTGTTATATGATCCCAATGATAGGAGCCAGAGAGTACATAGCTGCTGCATTTTGAACCAACTGTAATTTCTGAGTAATTTTTAAGGGCAGGCCCAAGTAGAATGCATTACAGTAGTCCAACTGGGTGCTGATAAGAGGGATTGTATCTAGATCCTCTTGCTTCAGGTAAGGTTGTAACTGGCACACCAGCTGGAACTAGGCATAGGCCCCTCTGGCCCCATCTTCTACTTGCTGTTCCAGCAGGAGTCATGAATCCAGAAGGATCCTCAAGTTGTGAACCTGCTTCCTAACATCTATACTTGCCCATCAAGGAACAACTCTGGTTGTGATACAGAACCCTAATGTGTCAACAACAAGTCTGACTTACTAGGGTTCAACTTCAGGCTGTTCTGTCCCATTCAGATCCTGATAGCTTCCTTGCTGTCAAGAATGTTAACAGCCTGAGTTAGCAATATACAATTGGGTATCATCAGTGTACTGATGATAATGAACCCCAAACCATATCCCAGAAACTTTAACATCTCTATAAAGTACAGGGGAGAGAGGACTGAGCCCTGTGGCACCCAACACATCAGGGGCTACCAAGCCAACCTCTCCTTGCCCACCATCACAGACTGCAACCAACCACAGACTGGAACAGTCCAAAGGAGTGGAACCATTGCAAAACAATGCCTCCTATCCCCAACCCTTACAGGCAAGTGGCAAAGGACATCCAAGACAGCACTCTGCCCCTTAGAGGTCACAGATCAAAAGAAGTCCCAGATAACAGAGTGAGCCAACATCCCAGTCACCACAAATGACTCTATCCAGGCAGAGTCAAGACTGCAGTGAATCTTGGTGACTTCGCTGGCAGAATGCTGTACAAACTGATCACAGTGACACAGGCAAGTATCACAGACAGCTATCTCCTCTCCACAAGGGAGCACTGAAAACGGGGAGTCTAAAAATGATGTTTCTTTTGGCAGCCAGAATAATTTAGGGGAAATACCAAACAAGGGAGGGAGGGAGGGAGGGAGGGAGAGGTGATCTGAGGGGAAAGGAAGCAAGGAAGGGAAGCTCACAAATGCATACAAACAATATACTCTAACACACAGATCCCTAAGGCTCCAAAACAAATGCAAAAAGCAGTGATCCCAGGATCTGGGAACTTAACAATGAGATGGTCTGAGTTCTCAATGTGAGCAGATTGTCCCACAGAATGCAAGCAAAATAATAAGCTGGACTTGCAAGGTAACAACTCTATTTGGGGAAGAACACAGCATATTTCTCTAGGCAAACCAGGCAACGGTTCAGTACAGAAAGAACTGGGTCTCCTGAAATGTGGGCTAGTCATCAGAATTGGGGGGGGAAAAGTGCTAGGAAGGGTCACAAAAAATAGGCTAAGCACATCTCTTAGAGAAATGCAGTTGAGACTTTGTTCATGCCGAAGGGCAGTGTGTCCCTGCACAAAATGACAGCTGTAGACCTCAATGGGAGCCATCTCAAGTCCTCCCCAAGAACCCTCCGAAAGGATTAATTAGTATTTTGATACTGGGGAATTAAAAGGAAGTCTTCATTTAGGTTTTTGGTTACCAGAGTGAATTAAAGCCTGCTGGTTACAGATTATAAGACAACATATCCAGAGAGATTTGAGCTCTATCTTTAGCAAATATTTTTCAGGAAGGCTAGAGATTGCCAATCAAAGAAACCCTTGTACGTTGTTTGTCTAAGGTACTCAATTTAGAGTCATAGGGAATCTGGACATTGCTGAAATACAAATCCCAGCAGCCCCAGCCAGTGGGGGGGGGGGAGGATACTGAAGGCTGCGGCTCAGCAGTATTTGCGAGGCTACGGGCTCCCCGCTCTTAATATAGAGCATCCTGGCTTTGCAAACTTGGATCTGCAGCCTTTCCCAGAAGAAAAGAAATATTTGATCTTAGACTGATGCCAAGAAAATACAGAACGGCTACATATTTACAAATTTCCATTGTAGCTGATTAAGAAATGAATTTCTACCCCAGAAGAGGTAGAACTGGGGGCACAATGGATAATGGTGGGAGACAGGCTGCAAGATCGTTAAGCAAGTGTTAGGAGGACGAAGTTCTGAAACTTCTGATAGGTCCTTGCCGGTGCCCTCACTGCAAGCTCATCTAGCTCTAAACAGCAACTAAGTTTCTGCTTATACTATTAGGATCCTTTGGTTGAAGAGACATTTCTTATTGGCCCAGGGTGAACATGTTTTGGAGTTCTTACATATCAGATTTTGATACTAAAATCTATCCTCCTGCTCATAGTGTTGAAGGGTTTCTTTTCCACCAAATCTACAGTATGACCCTGAATTTAAGCTTTACCCCTTACAGCTTTTGTTTAGTACCTTGGAACACAGAGGCTGGATTTGTATCACATGCCTAACCAAGTTGCATTCACACAGCATGGTAATCTTGGTTAATTTTAATCTTGGTTATTTATTTATTTATTTATTTATTTATTTTTATTACGTTTCTCTGCCACCCATCTCATGCACGATGACTTGGTTAACTTTTGAGGGGTTAGTGTTATGAAAACACAGTCCTTTTAGTTAGTTAATGATTCAATAAATTGAAAACAGGTTAGTTCAGAAATTGAATTAATGGATTGATTCAGTAATTGAGTTAAGCATATTGCTCAAACTCACCCATAGAGAAACAATTTAGTGCAGAGAATCTCTGATAATATTGAGTGGCCCTGGCTGATGAGTAACGGCAGCCATTCTTACATTATGAGGCATTTTCAAAATAGAGTGTCTTTCCATAGTAAAGTATTATTCTCAACCCTAAGACGTTTCACTGAAATTAAATAAGCATTAGCAAAATAAATATGATATGCCTTCACTAGGTTTAACACATTTATTTCATTTTTTTAAAAAAGCCTTCTCAACCTCAAAAAGGCCAAAAATCTCACTCCATCTCCTCTGGTGATGCAATCACGTGACAGCCATACCCCATGGCTTTTGACTGCAAAAGTTCTCCAGTACCTGTCTTAGAGGAAATAATGTATGGTCCCTTGGTCCCCCCACACCCACCCTTGGAGCAACAGTCCAATAGATTCCTGACAAGTTTGATGGTATCCCCTCTGCTTATAATGTATTCTGACCAGCTTTCCCCAACCTGTTGTCCTCCAGTTGTATTTGAGATCCACAACCAAAGACTAAGCTGTCTAGAGATGATGGGATTTGAAGTCCAACACTCTGGTGAGACCTAGGTTGGAGAAGTGCCCATGAGCATCTCACTGTCTGTGCTGCTCAGAGCTGCCAAGGTTAATGGTTCCACAGTTTATGGAGGAACATTCCTACCTACTAACTGCTGTCATGATTACCACCTTTCTATGTACATATGTGTTGCTGGACTGAGGCAGGCCTGTACAAAATTGGACTCTCAGGGTGTAAATAATCAGTCTTAGTTTATACAATGGAAAGTAAAGGATTAAATAAATTTTAGTTTAACAACAGATGGATGGCCATACATCTCCCTCTCTCATTCCCTCCCCCACCCACTTATATACTCACACTGAAGAATGAACATTCTCTGTCCTTTTCTTTTGTAGCTGGGTTTTGCAGGCATTTATCTTCCAGGTTAGGTACCATATCCCATGTAAAATCCTACTGGTGTCATAATGTGGGTTGCTTTGATGCCATTATAACCCTCTGAAACCAGTTTCTAGTTTTGTGCCATGGGAATGTATTTTAAGCTCACTCTACTTTTAGACTCCCCCTCCCCCCCAATTAAGGCTCTCTGTACCCACTGCTGTGATGTTTTGGTCTTCGGGATTTTTGCAGCCCATTTCTGATAACCCTATTTTTATACATACTAATCCCATTTTTTTCACTCTCCAAATGACCACTTGGCTCATTTTGCAAAAGAGCATCTGGAATTCAGGCTGAAAACAGCTGGCAAACTCTTGAAAGTTACATCTTTAAAACCTTGCGTTCAATTGCTGCCTACTGCAAAAGAAAGGACTCACTAGAGCATTCCCTGATGATGTATAGGATCATCACCCAGCCAGCATGGGAGCATCAATGCCAGTGACTTTTAGCCCAAGTCAGCCTCAGGGTTAAAGCATGCCAGTGGAGCCCCAGAGGACCAAAGTACTGAATCTCCTGGGAAGTGAGCTGCAGATGTTCCAAGCTTGACGAGCCCTAGGAATCAGCTTCCCAGGGGAAGAGCAAAACCGCAGGGTCTCTTCAGTGTGGCAAGCAGCCCTCCCCATACAACAGCCTCCTAAGTGTATTGACATATAAATTTAATTTATATATCTGTCTATTACTTACACACACACACACCTCTGCAATAAGGATCAGCACTCTTTCTAATGCAGCTGCATCTTGGCAGGACAACTGTAGTCAATTTTGTAAAAGCAGTCCTAGCAACAGCTATGAGAATTAGAGAGCCATACTGGAGCTGATGCACAAGCCAAACCACTAATACACAATTGCCTAAAAATAATTCCATGGCAAGTAGAACCCAAGTTCTGCACCCCCTGCTGAAAAACAGGATTGAAAGAACAGGCGATTAATCATGATGGCCATATGTTACCTCCAGTAGGGATGACAATTAAGTCTGTAATATCAGTTGCCCAGGAATGTTAGCAGGGAGGGTGCTATGGCAGGCATGCCCTCCTTGGGGGCTACCAAGGGGCATCAGCTCACTCACAGTGAGCACAAAATAATGGACTAGCAATGTCTTTGGTTTGATCCGACTGAGCCTTTTTTGGTCCTGAGAAAATAATGTACACTTTTAATAAGTGCATATATATGTTTGTTCCATATGATGATGATAAACCCTTTCTTATTCTTGACTTTGGAATTTTCAGAAGACATTGCCCAGATCACAGAAGCTCATGAAGGCATCATCAAGATGAACTCAAACTCAAACATTTCTTCTGAGCATTCATAACTGAGAGTTGTATCATTTAATGTGAGAAACTCAGTATCGGCATCCAACAGATGCAGGAGGTACTATCTGAGGGATCATATACATGTTCTGGGAAGCAGGAACAAGAGGGAATGGCCTCATGGAATACTGGGATATTCTCTCCAATGATGCCCCTCAACATCATCCTATAGACCAAATGAAGAATAACTGGCTTCTCTTAAATCTCAGAACAATTTTCTCCAGTTCCCCAATGGCTTAGGACTACAACTCCCAGAATTTCCCTTGTAAATTCTGGAGGTTACAGTCCCAATAGACCTTACAAACTTAGCTTCACCTGGCACAGGGTGTGTGTGCGTGTGTGTGTGTTGTGAACAGTGCTGGCTTCTCTCTGCAGAGTGTGCCTTTAGGAAGTCTGTACCAATCAAGCCTGGTCTGATTCAGAGGGCTTCCTGTGGGGAATGGCAGACTGAATGGTACTGCTTTTTTAAGCAGCACCGACAGCGCAGCATTTCTGGGTGCAGGCTGGGTCCCTGCAGCCTGAAGAATTCTTCGGGTAAGGAGAATCCAGGAAGTCATCCCTGTTGTTCTCCAGACAGCATTTTCTTGCAGGGTGGTTGTGGAACAGAGTCCCTGCCATCAATCCGTGATTGAGAATGCTGGGAGGCATGGATGACATCAAGTTCGGGGCTGCACCGAACCATAAAATGGACACTAAATCTTGCCACCCCATTTCTAAAACAACAAGGTTTTTGTTTGTTTGTTTGTTACCAAAGAGAGGCCTTTTGCAACAAAGAAATGCAAAGCTCTTGGTGATTTTCATTATTTTTGGAATTTATTAATTTGGAAAGTTGGTTTTTTTAATATTTAAATTCTAATATTGGGATTTAAAGATTCTTGCTTCTCTTAAAGTTTTGAGGATTATAAAAGATTTATCTACTTCACTGAGTCTGTGGAGTTGAATTTTGAGCTATCTGCCTCTGCTTTCCTGTGAGAATGGCTCTTGTTTACATCTGTTTTCTCCTGATAACACACTGTGGAGAGACATGGAAGAAATGAAAGTGCTCTTAAAGAACTCTATCTTGATGTCACCCAAGCCCTGGATCGTCTCCTAGAACCTGTGGAGTCTAAAGCCTACCAACAACTTGAAAAAGAAGACAAGAGTGAAAATTACTTTGAGAGTAGTGTTCCTTCTTTAAAGAAGAAAATGAGGATTAACATTTCTGAGTCAAAAAGTAAAGGGAGAAAAATTGGACTGCAGAGAGTTAACTTTGATTCTGAAGAAAGAAGAGTTTTGGGCGCAAAGGGAGAGATATGATTGGCTATGTTCCTGGAAAATTGGAACCAAGAATCAGGGTCACAACTGGGGGGGGGCAAGTGGGGCATGTGCTCCGGGCGCTGCGCTGGAGGAGGGGTGCCAAAATGGGCGTGCAATCCATGTTTGCCCCGTGTGACTCAGACCCTAGTTGCGGCCCTGCCAAGAATCAAGGCTGGCTGCTGAATTTGAGACGTGTAAGGGGAAAGCTTTGTGTGTAATACTGAGATATGTAAATGCCTTAGTCTATTTTGATGTCAGATAATTGTTTTCAGGATGGTCTCTTAAATTAACCAAATGTAGATAATTTTTGTTGTTGTTATTTTAGTAGGCAGAGAAGAGTAAAATTTTAGTGAAATAGGATAATATTTGAGTATTTGCTTATTAGGCTAATAATTATGTTTAAAAAGGTTTTTTATTTTTTAAGAGGGACAGAGAGTTTGTTTTAGAGGAGAATGTCATATAGAGATACAAATGCCTTATAGAAATAATGTTTATCTTAGTTTAAATTAGAGTAAGAGATTGGTAATGAGTTATATATATCTTTGTTGTAGAAAGTCGGAAGCCACCATATAATAATCTTTTCTGTATTTTTGCACTTTTTTAGTTTTCTTTTTTTGTAGTATTCTTTGTTTCATTCTTTTTAGTTTTTATGCATTTTATGTATATGTTGAAAAAATTAATAAAGCTTTATGTATATAAAAAAAGCCTGGTCTGATTCAAATGGTTGCTGTGGAAAATCAGTCTGTTTCAGACATCAGAATCAATTAGACTCAAACAGTCAGATCAGGCTGATGCAATTCAGTCTGATCCGGATGCTAAAAATGCACATGCCCAAGCCTTTCAATACAAGATCTGAAAGAAATATTTGTATAGTTCTGCTTTTACCCATTTTGCTCCTGCTTCCTGGAGCCCTATTCAAGCACTCTTGTCTACAAGGAGCAGGGGCATATGGGAGAACCTCGGCACTTGTCCTCTTGCTTGAACCAATATGGACGGAATTGCAGTTGGAATGTGTATGTAGGACAGATAAGATGAAGTTTAATTCATGGAGGAACTGTTGGCCTCAGAATAAGATTCTGCATTCGCTGACTAGTCTTACGGATCTGCAAAATGGAGGTGCTGAGGTAGTAATAACCCTAATTTATTAAACTTGTATGCCACCTGACTCTCAACGACTCTGGGTAGCTCACAACGATCAAAGGAAGTACAATAAAATCAGTGAAAGATAAAAGATGGCAAGCATGACAGACCAGATAGAATGAAGCGAGGGGCCTCACTCTCCCTCACCAAAGGCCTGGGTGAAGAACCAGGTCTTCATGGCTCTTCTAGGCAACAGCAGAGTGGGGGCCTCTAGATCTCTGGGGGAACCTTGTTCCAGAGGACAAAAATGGATACAGAGAAGGTGTGCTTCCAGGATTTTGATAAATGACACTAGTTAATCCAAGGAACCCAGAGCACTCCAACACTGCAGGATTGAATCGGCCGGGCAGATGCTAAGGGAGACAGGGGGTCCCTCAAGTAACCAGGCCCTATGTCATGGAGGGCTTTATAGGTAACAATCCACATCTTGTATTGCACCCAGAAGCAAACTGGCAACTAGTGCAGCTTGTGAAGCAAAGGTATTTCATGGGCATACCAAGGCATGCCCATCACTGCTTGTGCTGCTGCATTCTGGACCAGTTGAAGCTTCTGGATAGTCTTCAAGGGCAGCCCTGTATAGAGCATGTAGTCAAGCCATGAGGTGACTAGGGCATGAGTGACTGTCTGAAGGGCCCCCGGATTTAGGAAAGGGTGCAACTGGCATACCAGATGGGGTTGTGTAAAGGTCTTCCTGGTATTTGTAACTCTGGTGCTATAATGAGAAAAAAATGAGGAAGGTCAAAATGATTCTCCAAAAGTCAAGTCTCTTTCTCTCTCTGACATGCACAACGAAGACTACCATAACTTGGCTGCAAAAATCCATGCAACCACTAAATGGCAGCAAAGAGAAACGGATCGTTTGAATTCACTGCTGCCTTCAGATGTTTGTCCTGATTTTGCAGCACACATTCAGAGGTCCAAACAAACATATTTAAAATGATTATATCAGGTATGTTCACCAGCTTGAGTTATTTATAAAAATAATAAAAGTGGAATAAAAATAAATTATTTATTTATTATATATGTAACACTGCAATTTGCAAGAAAAGATTAATTTTCTAAGAGGAGACATTCTTGCAAGGGGACAGATTAAAAAAAAACTGTCTGAGGGGTCAGTACAGTCAGCAAACCAGGCTGAGTGCCCACCCTGCCATTTTTTCACCAGCTCACTCATCATCAAACATTCACTGCTGCTAGGGGCAGGTTTTCGGGAGGGGGGCTGATTTTTGTTTTTCATTTTGATCCCTGAGTTTCTGAACAAACCCATTATAAACCATGCAAAAAGAGTAGCTTATCTCATTGTCTCAAAAGCTATTCCTCAGCAGAAATAGCTTTTAAATGTACATAAGGACTCCTGATTTGCCAGGTTTTTTTTTTTACTAGTCGTTAGTAAAGTCAGTACAGAATTAACTCCTATTTTATTTCTTCTTTCTGTCCATGTCACCCTCCCTCAAATAAACATAGAGACGCATACACACTTTCTCGAAGAGTGATAGAATGTTTCTTTTTGGATATAATTGATACTGGGATTGTGTGCTTATGCATATGTATGCAAAAGAGAGGGACAGGATTTGTCTCCCAGATTTAGAGATCCCTAGTGATGATCAGTACAGAAAAGTTTATGCAACTCATGGTTTTTATTTTTACTTCCAACCAAAGTCTAATGTGTGTGTGTATGCGTGCGCGCGCACGCATATATGTACGTGTGTGGGTATGGGTATGTGTGTGTGTGTGTGTGCTCAAAAAAAACACACAGACATATATTTAAAATACCTGTAAATAGGATCTAAGAAATATTATAAAGGGTTACAGCTAGAGAAGGTGGAAGAAAAATCAGAAGTGTAAAACCCATCTTATCTCATTCTTCTGCAGGGAAGGTTCTTGTCCTTTTCTTTCGCATGGAAGAATCTCCCTTCAGAGCCAGCTTCTCTACAATATTGTGCTCCTGGTTGCGGTGAGTAATATGGACCAGGGCAGAGGGTCTATATCAATCTAGCAAAGCAGAAAAATGAATGAAAATTGAATTCCCGTGGGACAAAGAGGAGGAGGAGGAGAGAGCTCTGCTTCAGACAGAAAGATAAATCAAAGGATGCTGGGAGGAGAAGAATGATGAACCAGCTCCTAGGCAGAATGGAATAATTAGGGAAACCGGTTGGAAAGGCAGGGGGAGCGTGGTGGAGAGATGGGAAAGGCAGCGATTATCCATTATCACAGGAGAGGGACACATTTGCCCAGAAGATCCTTTCAGTTTTGGTTTGGGCAATATTAGGACCACAGAAAGATAATCCCTGAACTAGCAGGGAAGGTACAGCATGGTATCTATACTGTTCTCCATCCCCATCCATCAAAGAAGGATCTGAAAGAAGAACATTCTCCCTCCAGGTTGGTCGTTTTGCCTGTTCTGGTGCCAGAAAAATAAGATGTGTGTGCGCGCCTGTGCGTGCCCATGTGTGCAAATACAGTAAATGCACTTTTATAAAGTCATTCCTAAGATTCTCCCTTCAGGTTGCATATCTGTTCTAGAAATTTAATTTGCAGAACTGAGAACATTTTAACTGTACTGAGGGAAGAGTTGTTCCCCACTGCTAAAGGCCTGCTAATTCATCTGTCTTTCAATATTGTTTTTCAGAAGCAGAACAGATCCTAACCTTTTTACCTTTTCTTCTTTCCAGGCAGACCTCAGGTTTAACAAGTCACTAGATTAAAACAGTTTCCAGGGGATAAATCTATCAATGAATGCTAAGCAAGCATTGAGCCTTCATGTTCAGAAGCAATATCCTTCTGGGTCCTAAGTACTTTGAAAAGTGACAAAGGGTCCATGAGAGTTGCTAATTCTGGTGTTATCAGGATTCTGGACTAGAAGGAAGTTTGATTGGTTTAAGCAAAGCAATTCTTACATTAGGAATTACATTATTGTACATCAGGTTAGGAATACTCTAAATAAGGCTTTAAGTATGACCTCATGCCTCCCATGGCAGTGTTAGGGAGGGACCAGATGACATTGTAAGCTACATTTTTCTGCTTTTTTTCTTATCAGAGGAAACTTGTTCAGAAGAGAAAAAGCAAAGCAGAAGTAGAATCCTTCTGTGGAAGTATATAGGACAATAGGCAACTGAACCACAGAAGGAAGAGCAATTCCATGGAAGGTGCCCACCATGGTTGGGATAACTCCCTGTTTTCTGTTGTTTATCCTGCACTTTCTGTTTCAAAGTCACTTCACTTCTTCTAGTCTGTATCCTAATCCTGGCTAGCACAATTTGCAAGCAGGACCAGTGGCTACTCAACTATAAATCAGCCATAATGTGGATTTTGGATGTCATGCAGAACCACAGCCACATTAAGTAAACCAAAACCAAGCTACAGATTCAACAACTGTACGTGGTTTCAGCAGAAACGTTGATAATGTGGCTTGCTGAACCAGGTTGGGATTAAAAACCATTGGAACCATTTAGCCATGTGGGTGACACTTCTGGTTGGATCTACACATTATGCCAATTTATGACTTGTTCTAACTATGGTTTCCTAGATAAAACAGAACTGGCCACACTTGCACAATAGTTCATCTACCATTCTGTATTAAATACATATGTAACTCATAGTTTAGGATAATACATCCAGTCACTCTTTCTCAGACTAACATAATTCAGCACAATGTTATGAGGATAAAATATGGGAGAAATACAATGAATGTTGCTTTAAATTCCTTGGGAAAAAAGGCAAAATATAAATCCATTTTTTAAAAAACTCTTAATCAAGAAAAATATTTTCATTACATATGCACGAACCATATCATATTGTGTTCCTTATGCTTCATGCTAAAATGTATTATTGTGATATGCTTATAATTAACCTGCACACAACTATGAATTCTTGTATATTTAAAAACAGTTTTTTGTATAATTTAAAAGACAGTATCACAATCATTTTATTTTCTTTGAAAGCAAACATGGTAAAATCTTGAGTGGAAATTCTATGAATTTAAACACTTCTCTTCATAAATATGCAAACATTCTTATTTCAGGTTTCTCTCTAAACATCTTGCCTTCGTGTGCATTGGCTATTTTTTCCAAGATACAACATTTCCTCATTTGCTCATTAATTCATTACTTGAAAAAGCTACTTTTCCTCTCCATTCCAAACTCTCAAAAAGTTGAGTACAGTACTAGTCCAAAGCATATGTACCCATGTCAAAAAAAGGAGAGCTTGACAAGATTGGGAAACCACATACCATAAAAGTCCTTTCAAAATTTAAGATTTTGGATTCTACATAGCCCTTTTTCAGAAATTCCTCTTTCTCATACTGTAATTAATCTAACTGCATAAAGCCTTAATTTAAAATATTGTGCAAATTAGAGGATAAACCCGTTTTCTTTTAAAGCTGTCAAAATGTGAAGCTGTCACAGTGTTCCAACTCAAGGTGCTTAAGACCTGTCACCTTGGTTAGAGCACTGCAAGCAGAGCATCACGATGTGTGTCACGGAGAAGTTTGCTCGGGCTAGTCTCCGTTCTGTAGAGGAGAATATCCATTCCCTGAAAGAAGAGGCACATCTGAACTGAACACGCTCCAAGGCTTTAAAGCAGCAACCCTAGCACGTATATTTTTAGGGCCTTGAACCACCAATGCTCCATCTTTCCCCTTTTACTAATTAAAGCCTACTGAGATTATAATTTGGGGGGAAAATCCAGAGCCACTTAAAACTGAGATCCACTTGGGGCAGCATGTGGAATGTTGGATACAGAAGAACAAATCCCTGGTCTAAATCCCCGCTAAGACACAAAATTCCCTGGTGTCACCATCCCTCAGCCTTTGCATCTTCACATGGCTAGTGTGTGGGCATGGGATTACTTAGCATAATTAGTCTTAAATTCATTAGTGTGCTTGATTATTAGTGTTGCTCATAGATTTCTTTTCCTCCTTGGCCAAGAACCATTAATTCTCGCTCATCTAAAAAGGCTGCAGCACACCTCATGTCAGCACTGACAAATAATTTCAGAGAAATTGGTGCAAAGATTTGGCAGCTGATGGAATCATTCTAGTTATTTAAAGATGCTTCTTTTGCTTTAAGAGAAACCAGGGACCTATTTCTTGAAAGTCTTTAGTAAAATGATCGATTGCATTATATTGTTTTATAACAAAATGCTTTTATTCTATTTTCAGTTTGTTGAGTACTGCCTTGGTGACTTTATCAAATGGAAGTGATGTAAAATATAAATGCTAATAAAATATAAACCAAGCACCACCATCCCAGTGGAAGCCTTGGAAGAAAGCATCATGACAAGGAACGTGTGCAAATTGAGCAGTAGCAGTGCAGAGGTACAGAAAATGCTGAATCCTACCTATCATGAAAAAAAACATGCCCTAAAAATTACATCTCAGTGTTCAAGCTGCATATCCCATGCCCAGTCCCAACCATAATGGACAAGATCATGATCCCCAGATTGGAAGCTGTACCCCTTGATCTTTGTATAGGAAGAAAAATGGATCAGTAGCACACTCATCACCGATACAGGCATTTTTGCAAGCCTTTCTTGATACAGCCTCCATCTTTATTTTGTAAGAAAAGGGCAATTACTGGCTGATGGAAATATGGGGCCCAAACCATCAGGAAATTCTCCTGCACTGGTCCCATCAAGTGCATGGCATTGGTGCAAGAACATTCCTGTATTTCTTTCTAAATGCCACTGAATTTAAATGGTCTTGCCCAGGAAAACCTTCAAGTGTCCCCAATTAGTTATACATAAATAAGAATGGCTGTACTTACCAGAGATAAAAGGAAGGTAGGTCTTTCATTTCAAGATACGTAGAGGATGGTAACCTAACCTGGGAAAGTGAAACTTGTTTGTCGCACACTGTACCTTCTGCCTGGCATTTAATTCCCCTTCCCCCCCCCCCCCCCGAAAGGCTTGTTTTCTTCCACAGAAATTATGAAGGCACAGATTAATACTATGGGAGAGACTCAGACTTAAAGGGGAAGAGAGGCCAAAAAGTGTGAAAGAGAAAGAGGCAAAGGATGTCAGGTCTTCCTGCTGAGAAGGTGCTGTGATCCCCGCTGTGTAGAGTGGAGAAAGTGACTGTGTGTGGGTCAGTAGAAGAGAAAGAAGGAGGGGGGTGGAAAACAACCTCAGAGAAAATTAAATTGCACTTGAGGGCAAATTCTATTAGGGAATAGTGACTGTCTCTCAACAGCCTGCATCCATTTAGGTAATTAGTTGCAGGACAGGAATCGCCATCCGGGAGTGGGCCCTGCAGGTCTGCTTTGACTTATCACAGGCCTAGCTTTGTCCTGGCTTCAGGGAGCAGGATCCTCTGCAGCCCCAGGCCCCTGTTTGCTGCCAAGGAGCTACATTTGGTTTAGGGAATCAAATGTGCCCTTTACTGTGAATTGTAGGGCCTTAAGCCCAAATTGGTCTCATATGGTTACGGGCCCAGGAACCCACATGAATCATGCATTCCACGCTTAGGTTTAAATTAAATATCTGCATAAATTAAGCACAGTGGAATTTTTACGTCTTTCATATTTTGCTATGGGGATTGGCCATAAATAACTGCAAAACAGTTAACTATGATGCAAGGGGCCCAGGCCTCTTAGACTGTGGCCCCATCTGTGTCTAAAGGCATCAGAGGATCTTGCTAGAATTGCCTGGAAATGTCACTTAAAATTTGTTCTAGTTGTTCTATTGTAATTTTTAGCCTCTGCTCCTTGTAGTTTGCGGAAGGTTACAGTATTGAGGTAAAAGGGATCATGGATAGCACCTGTTTAGAGTTCTAGTTACGCTGACTATGTTCACGCAATGTACATAACTTAATTATTGAATTAACCTGTTTTTAGAAGGGGTGTACACTACTTTGAACCACAAACTAAGCAAGAAGGGTGGATTCACATAACACACTAAGACACATGTGCCACAATTAAACCAAGTTTCACAAGTTGAAGTGCAGCTGCTTGATCTCTAACTGGCCTGGTTAAGTCTGTTGTACAAATATACCCGGTAAAAAGCCACATGTAGGGTGAGAGTTTAAAATGGTGCTGCTTCTAACCTGAGGTTCTTGTTCATATCAGTGTGTTTCTCTTAAAAGTGATTTTCTAGCCCTTGTTTTACTAACCCCCCTCCAAAACTTAGCCTCCTTTAACCCCCTTGGCTCCCAACCTCTATCCTTCACTACCCAGAATTCCTGCTTCTCTTCCTAGTGACAAAATGCAGCTTTTAGATACTGTAACCGCGCTTTTATGACTGAGCTAAACCTGTGCCACTGGGCTGTGCCACTTCAGGGTAGGGAGTGGTTCACAAAATTCAATGTTCCTTTCTTTATACATTTATGTAGGAAGATGTTTGCCTCTTTTTACATCTCTCTACTCTGCTCCTGAATGCTCTCAAAGTTTCACATGTCTTTTACTGATATATGAAGGGAATCTGACTGAATCTGACTGAAAAATTAACCCAAAGTTTGGTGCTTGTTTCATTTATTTCACAAAATCTTCCAACATGCAATATGCCAGTGAGACGCGTGAAACTGGAAAGAATGAAAAAGTACTGAAAATGGACTTAGGATGCCTGCATTATCAGGGTGGTTGCCAGGAAGAGGGAGGATGGCAGGGGTCTGTGTTATCAGACCCCAGATGAGGGTGTTGCCAGTGCTTAAGGCAGGGATGGGGCACAGTACGTGACAAACCAAACGCCCCTGCTCACCGGGCAGTGACCCCTAGCTACTTGCCATTCCAAAGCCTCCACCCCAAGGCGGGGACTTAGGGGAGAACATGGAATATGCTAAGAACCATTATGGGATACCATGTGGGATGTGTGTTGTATGTGAAGAAACTGCGCAAGTACTGAAATAGTTAACCAATAAGAAGCTTTGATCTGCTGATGAACTGTTTTGATAACTGCTGTCAAACTGTATAAAATTGCCACTCGTGATGTGCTCGGGGTCACTCCCTCTTCATGGGGAGACCCTATTTCTTCTAGAAGTCCTGAATAAATAGCTGCTTGATTCCCCCGCTCTGCTGTTAAATTGCGCCGGGCGAAGAACCAATAAGCTTGCATTTTGCGTGCAACACCAGCGTGAAAAAGTGATCACTCTTTTATATTTAGTAACTAGTTGCACCACTTTTAACTGCACCTAAATGCTTCCTGTACTTGGTAGTCAGTTTCTCACGTTGCTGTGCTCACTCTTGCTTGACAAACTGCTTCAATTTACTAGAGTTTTCTGGTGCGAGCTGCTCATTTCAGCTCCTGCCACCTTTCTAGGCAGATTAGTTGGTAACCACACAGTGCAGTCTGGACAGTCCTTCCCCCTTTCCCCATCATGGAGCCAGTCAGATGGCTGACCAAGTTCCAGATCACTGGCTTCCTTCTGTTCATGACAGTAAGAAGCCAAGTTCTTACCCTTCCTTCACTAAAAAGGAGAAGGTCTGTTGACTTGCCTTTCCTTCAGTGACCCTGCTCAAAATGGCTGGTTTCCTATTATAGAAAACCTGTGATACCAAGTAGAATCATTCTGAGAGGAAAACACTGCCTTCTCCTCAGGGATCCTGCTTAAAATTGCCATTTCCCTCAAATGTTTGGGACCGTCAGCAGTTAGATCAGCCAAATGACAGTTTCTAACCATCAGTGTTTGATAAGATGTAGGGTTTTAGTGTTTAAAATAAAGACATTGGCATAAGCTGTTGGCATTTTTTCTATGTCCCTAATAGTGGGAGAGAAGAGGTAAAGGAAAGAAACATTGACCTGGAGATGCCAAATGGCCCTTGCAGCAGTCTCGGTCTGGAAGCTTGGACTTTTCTTTTTAATGCAAGCTTTATTGAGGTATTAAAATGCATGATGGCAATGAGAGTGGGGCGTGTGTGAAGGGCATATGGCTTTTTCTTTAAATTCCATCCTTCTTTATTTTAACCTGCCATTGATCTTTTCTGCTATAGTAAGAAGTAACTATATCTTTCCTGCTTTTAGAGAGCCCAATGTTTGGATCTTTTAAAAGACTACATGGAATAGGGTGGGGAAATTAAATACTTTAAACTGTATTGATCATTTAGCTTGCCAGTAGCTATAATTAGACCCACAGTACTTGACTGATTGGTAAGATATAAATCAAAAGATTTTAAAAATTAACTCATATTCTTTTAGATTGCAACAAGCCAATCCAACTCAGTGATTGCAAAGAGAAGCTAAGTCATTCCATGGGATGCCAAAACCCAGGAGTGCCTGTTTCGGTCAGCTTTGCTGATGTCTTGGGGAAAAAGCCTGGGCCTGCACTATTGGTTTCACTGTAATGGTTTTAGTCTTTACTGTTGGAATTATCAGGGATCAACTCAGCATTGTGTCATAAGCATAAGGGGGTCGCTCTAGCAAATTGCATCTCTATTGTGCTTGTGGGATGTCACGTGGGTCACCTGACTTCCACTTCCTCCTTCTTCTTGGGCTTGGGGATTAACAATCTCCATTACCTCGTGGGTAGACATGCTAGCAGGAAGAGCTGCACAATGCAGCTCTCCCCTTTTTCACCAACCAGTGAGGATTAAGTGCTTTCTACTATGAACCTACCTGTATCCAGATCTACTGAATAAAAGTGAGCTATCTCTATTTTCTTCATCTAACTACAGCATAGTTAGATTGGACCCAATTCACACAGGCCTAATAAATATATTCTAGGTGAGAGATTGGGTGTGGGTGGCTAGATGGGACTCACTGGGATAATTTGCATACTCCTAGAGTATTCTGAGAAGTGAGCAGAAGGTCACTGCAAGCTGTAGAAAGTTGGACTTTTGTCTTATCAGCTCATATACCACTAGGTGCAAAACTTAACAAATCAATTATCTCCCCCCTTCCATTTTTTCTTGTTTTCCTTTTCTTCAGCATACAGGACACACACTTTTTCTTTTCTTTTTGTTGTTTTTTTCCCTTTTTTTTCTTTTTTTCAGGAGACTTTAGACAAGGGAGTATACAAAGGCAGGAGCTATTTGGAGTTGCACAATCTTTGGGAGACATATAGACATGGACAAGGAGGCAAGCATCACAGTGACCTGCAAAGTATGCACATGTTTGGGTTTCTGCCTGACAAGGACCCCAATAACTCCTGAACCAAATGCAAACTTATTGCATTGCTAAAGGAGAAAGTGGAGGGTCTGGAAGAATATTTGGCCACACTCAGCCTCACTGGGGAAGATGAAGAGTTTTGGGGCAAGGCAGAAAGATGTCTGCAAAATGAGCACAGGAGGGAAGTTACTACTGCAAAGAAAACAGGAGTCCTGGAGGAAAAGGATTGGCATCATATAATTCAGAGGATTAAGAGAACCAAGAGACAGTCCCTGTCACTGAAACTGCATAGTCAATTCCAGTTCCTCCCCTTGGAGGGGGACCTGCAGTCCCAAAGGCATGTGGTGGTGATGGGTGACTCACTGCTGAGAGGAGCAGAGTCTGCAGACCAGACATGATGTCAGAGGAAGTGTGTTCCTCCCAAGTGCGAAGATCCAGGACATAATGGAGAAGCTGACCTGACTAAACAAGCCTATTGACCACTATCCCTTTTTTAAATTTCATGTTTTACAGAGAGAGAGATCCAAACTCAAAACAAGAAGGAATTTCCTGACTGTGACAGCTACTAAGCAATGGAACTGCCTGCCTCCTGGAGTCATGTGGGCTGTATCTCTGGAGGCTTTCAAAGTTTGGACAGCCATTTCTCTGGGATGCTCTGAGGATTCCTGCCCCGGACAGGAGGTTGGACTAGAAGCCCTCCAAGGTCCCAATGATTCCATAAGTGACAATCAATAAACATGAAGAGGAGAAAACAATGTCCAGGTCAGCTTTTAATTATGTAATAAGCTACCGCTATTTTGCTTGGCATGTGATAAAATTGGTGGAGTGAGGATAACATTTTAATTCATTCATGGCAGCAAAACATTGTGGAGGCCTCCTGTTACCATTCCTGTAGAGTACTGCCAAGGGAGAGAAGCCTTAAATGTGATTAAATCAAAAGGGTCTCTTGGCATCAGTGTATGATCGTTCCTGACGACACGGACCAAGCATTCCAGAGATGTACCAGACAGGATGACAGAAATTCCCCTGATTGGACTATTTTGCTTCTGCCTTTGCTGGCTATTTCATCTTTCCTACTTGGTTAATCTCAGTAATTCAGGGTCTTTGGGGCCAGTGTACCTGATGGAAGTTAGTCTGCTTCTTCTTCTTCTTCTTCTGATGCTTCTTCTGCTGATGCTCCCTGCTTTCCTCGTTCTCTTTTTTGTATCTGCTATCCATTCCTCTAAGCCTGTATATTCAAGGCAGTTGTACATGTTAACTATTACTATGAGAAGTCCATAAAATCTAGCATTCCCTATGCAAGCCTATGCCTTTTAAGTCACTCTGCACACCTGTCTTGGAATCTTGGAATCCTAGACTAACCGAAGCCTCCAGATGCCTCTTATTTAACTGCTTGAAAGTGTATATAATTTTATTCGTTCACTGTGGAAAACGCCTGTGGTTTTGCATAGCCATTGTGATGTGTGAAACTGCATTTAGTTGTTATAAGTTAGAGAAAAATGAGATAAAAAGCAGCTTTGTGGAATGAGGAAAACTTTGCAAGCAGGTACGTGGAGCTTTTAAATTGCTTGGCTCAGCTCCAGGCCAGGTTATTATGGAACAGAGACTGTCATCTGACAGGCTGGTCTGAGAGAGAAAGAAAGAAACTTGTGGTTCCTAACCGGTTTCCTAATCTTATTCACATCCTAATCTTATTTAGTTATTCAATTTGTGTTGCTCTTTTAAGAATTGTTCCTAAGGTACATAAAAGAGCCATGCAATTCAAACAAAACTCAAAAGCTGTACGCACAGAAAGTCAGAGAGTCAATTTAAAACAGGCAGAAGCTAAAAAAAGAGGTGAATGTGACTCTGACAACTGCCATACAGTTCTCTGACAGTTTTAGCTGAGGAGCACATTAAAAACCATAGAGCCAGCCCTAAAATAGGCATTTCAGTTAAAAACAAAGGCAGAATCCTCAAACCAACTTAACCCAGATATGTGGTCTGCTGTCACCCATTTTGCAATCCCAAAACAAGTCCTTTATCCCCAAAAGGTGGTCCAACTCTAGGCCTAAATCAGTCTATTCACTTTGTTGAGCCCTTCGTGGTGTTTCTGGAAGTGCCAGAAAAACTTTTGGTGCACACCGTAGGATGTGCTGGAGGAATGTCAGAGGTAATAGGAAGTGAAGGAGCATGGCAGCTTCACTCTGCTCTTTAGAAGCAGCTTGGAAGGGATGCTGCTTTCTAAGAATCACTGAAGGAAAATACCCCTTTGAAGCTTTGCACAGCACCAGTAAATAGTAACATAAATAGGAGAGGTAAAGGATTCCTTAAGTCAAGGTCAAGTCTTGACAATTACCTGGGCAGGTTCACATAATCCTTGGCAAGAACAGCTACCTGATTTGCTCTTGTCTTCTTCCAGGATTTCGTTTTTACGTCCCAGTCTAGTTTACTTCCTAGTAGCCTCTCATGCACGTAGTAACAAGAGCTGGCTCTATTTTTCTTAGTTAAGATCACACAAGATTGGCTGGTTGGTGGCACCTCCTGTGAGTGTAAATAGTTCTGAGAGCAAAAGATTCATATAGGTAAAAACTAACCTAAGTCAGCTCAAGATATATCATGGCAATAGAAATATAGGTAAAGGTAAAGGTTTCCCTTGACGTGAAGTCCAGTCGTGTCCGACTCTAGGGGGCGGTGCTCATCTCTGTTTCAAAGCCGAAGAGCCGGCGATTGTCCGTAGACACTTCCGTGGTCATGTGGCCGGCATGACTAAACGGAACGCCGTTACCTGCCTGCCAAAGCGGTACCTATTAATCTACTCACATTTGCATGTTTTCGAACTGCATGGATTTAAAAGCCTATAAAAAGGCCTTTGCATATCACTGAGAAGGACTGAAGCAGGTGCACTGTGAAAAAGATAATCTAAATTAGATGACACAGTTCCTATTGCAACAGCGTTCTCTTATGTGGCATCCACTGGTTCCAGCACGCAAAAAACACTCATAGCAAAGAATATACCGGAAGAGGCAATCCTTCAGATGTTGTGCTCCCAAAATATTCAGGACTTTATAAGTTAAAGAACAAGCGACTTTGTCCAAGTCAGAATGACTAGACTTGTTTTGTTACCCAAGAATCCTTCCAAAACTCAGGAAGCAGTCAGAACACTTTCCAAAGTTTTTTACTGTTAGCACAATCCTATACACCTTGACTCAAAAATTAATCCCATTATATTTAGTAGTGAATGAATGTAAAATTTCAGCCTAATTATAACAAAACTTTATTCAGGTTAGAAAGGTCTCCTTCTAAAGTTAGGGTGTCTATAATTTAATACTGTAGTATAGTTCAAAAATAATGCATATCAAAAGTTGGCTACAAAGATTATTCTTAAAAGGACTATGATGAAATAAAAGTTAGCAACTGTAAGCTATACTTTGCTTGAAATGAAACAAGGCAGTCAGATGACATGCTGATGCCATTCAGGCATTTTTTATTCTTATTATTAGAAAGAGGAGGAACAATTATTCAACAAGTTTAGAACAAAAATGCATAACTATAGGGAAATAAACTTAAGTCCAAGTATCCCAATAATATTGTTCCAACTTTAGGCTAACTCTTTAGAGAGGGGTAGGCAACATGGCTTCCCCACACATTGATCCCTCTTGATTACAAATGGCAAGTTTGGTGGCTGTATCATCATAATGTTAGGAATAATGGGGCAGCCCTTTCCCATCACAATTCCTGATTCCTTAAGGAGACATACAGCAGTGGTGCCCCACTTCTGTTTCCCTGGCTGGGAGTTGCTCTGGTGATACTGTAGAAACTAATCTGAAGAGGAAAGAGAATGGAATATGGAATGGCCAGCAATATATATTATTGAAATGTTGGTCACAAAGCAACAGAAGGTGCAATGCGATCTGGCACTGAAAGATGATTGATTATAGAGGAAGAAGACTGGGGACCTTTCTTTAATGGCGCTCCCATATCTGGGCTGCAAAAATCCAGGTGACCCTGGATGCCAGTGAAGAGCTAAGGGATTCTGTGTATCTGTGCTGCTATCTAGTGATTGTCTTGATTCTTACAGCCCAGATATAGTTCCTATTTCTTTAAAACCATTGCTCTTTGCTTCTGTCTGTCTGTCTGTCTATCTATCTATCTATAATACAGAACGCAGTTTCCAAAATGATGTTTAATTTCAAAATATTGTTTTACTATGCCTACAGGAATTCAAGCAAAAACATTGCAAAATCACATTTGGTTCCTCATATTCAAAAGTGGGTAGGAGGTTTATAAATCCATCTGGAAAAGAAAATATGTAGTCCTTTTGTGGAACACACTTCTGTGAATTCTCACTATCTGTTGCAGGACTAGTGATAGAAGAACTTGTGTCCACCTCTTATCAAGCACAGCACAAATCTGGAAAGTCAGGAGTATTTTGATTCCTCCTGGTGGTAATGAGCTCTTGGTCCAATCACTACAATCCTGTGAGTGACAGAGAAGTGCAGGACTTCTTAATGTGGCATGATTTGCCTTTTGCAGTGAATGGCTGTTTCTGTAACCTGATAGGCAGATACTCTAATTATCTGGACATACTTCTTGGTTTCAACTTAGAAAAAAACTGTCCCCACATAACAAACATTGCTTCAGTCCAAATACTAATGTTATATTCCATTTATCTGTTTAGGCCATTAGGCCTTGAGAGATAGAAAGCATGCTAGGGGGCAGGGGAGGATCATGTGCAAACGAATGAATGAATGGATGTTTGTGTGAGGTTGTGGCTGGCACTATTTTTCTTCCTGACTTGTTTGTAGATAATGGGACTTTTTAAAGCACCCATCATGCTTTTTACCTTCATCCATCTTTAATTATTTTAGATTCTCTAAATGTTTTAATTTGGAAGAAACTATTACAAAGCAAAATTCAGCAATATCCACAAGCTCTTACTACCTTTGTTAGAAGGATAAAAGCAGCATTGTATCATGCTGCACCCTCCACCCATTTGGGGTATGCGTGCAACATTGCAATGTGTGTAAAAAAGGGAGGGGGTTTATATCACAATGCTGTGACACCACTTGTGTCTGCCACTCCCCTGCATGGACATCGTAGCAAAATGTTAAGCTCTAGGAGAGGAGTGGGCAGTTTTTTGCAGCCAGGGGCTGCACTTTATGCCATTTAAGAAGTAAAATGGAGTATTACGTTTTTTTTTTCCTTAGCATTAAAAATCACACCAGTAAAAACCAGCAATTTTGCCACTGAGTTTCAGCAGCACTATCTGGAAGCATTTAAAGTGACCATTAGTGTTTGAGCATCATCTTAGTTTACCAAATTATTGTCTCCATTGGTAATCTTAGAAATTACAATAGGGAGAGGGAGCTGCAGCCAGTGATTTGTTCAGAAGTGTACCCAGTTGCCTAGAAAAAGGACAAACCTAAGCTGAGTTAATAGGGAGTAGCTTGTAAAGCCAGAATTAGCATAGAGGAGCAACTTTGCCTGTTTGACTTACAATAAATGGATTGTTGTAACTCCCATTCCTATGAGGGCATCTGTTTTGTGAATAGATAAGCCTTCTGCCATGAGACCCATTCTGTGAAACCATCTACAACAGTGTTTTTCAAACTTGGCGACTTTAAGATGTGTGGACTTCAACTCCCAGAATTCCCATGCTGGCTGGGGAATTCTGGGAGTTGAAGTCCACACATCTTAAAGTCGCCAAATTTGAAAAACACTGATCTACAAGATGATGTGCTCTCCATCCTAAGATGTTTGCCTGTCAGTAGCTTATCATAAAAGAAAGGTATTAGTCCCATCTACTTGTCTCTCTCCCATCCACTGGATTAATCATGTAAGAATAATCCAGAGGGGTTTTTTTATGCTGCGGTTTCCCATGCTTGCCTTATGGAACAGAGTCTTTTGGAGTGCAATAAATCTAATAATAGTAGCAATAGCAAGAACAACAACAGCAGCTTTTGCCCTGAGATCAGGAATGCCCCAACAAAAGTCCTGACTTTTCCCCCAGGCACTGGGCCAGGAAGTTTGATGAGCCCAATATAGTAGTGCAGGTTTGTGTGGTTTGTGTAGTGGAGTTTGTTATAGTGTACTTGTTGGAATTATCAGGCATTGTCTCATAAGCATAAGGGGGTCGCTCTAGAAAATCGCATCTCTATTGTGCTTGTGGGATGTCACATGGGTCACCTGACTTCCTCTTCTTCCTTCTTCTTGGGCTTGGGGATTAACAGTCTCCATTACCCTCATGGACAGACATGCAAGCAGGGGGGCTGCAGAATGCAGCTCTCCCCTTTTTTCACCATCCAGTGATGATTAAGTGCTTTCTACTATGAACCTACCTGTATCCAGATTTACTGAATAAAAGTAAGCTATCTCTGTTCTCTTCATCTAACTACTATGTGAAGACTGAATTTATTTCTGAATGCAATTAAGCTTAATGTGCAAGTTCCTTTTTTGGTTCACGCTTCTACTTGCACGATTGCTGTTGGCTGCTTGGAGTTCTTTTATTAACCTTTAAAAACTCCATCAGTACTCTGGTTATTGTATTATGTTTATTTGAATTCTGTTTTGCTTGATTTATAGAGGTTCATTATATTGTTGATTGTTGTTAGCCACCCAGAGTTTCTGGGTCAGATGGATGGCCATAACTATTTTCTAAAACAAATAAACAAACAAACAAACAAACAAACCCCATGTCCACAAAACCAAGAACTACTTTCCTAACATAGGATTCCTGATCTGCTTTCCTAGCTATACTGAAGAAGGAAGTCCAACAGGTAGAGATTTTATCCAAGCTATAAGACAAAGCGCAGGTGCCAAAATCTCACTTCTACCTGGCTATGAAAGCTACAGGAGTCTTTTCTCTTCTGCCCATGCCCTCTAGAAAGGACAATTGTTTGCTGCCTGGTCCTGTCCTTGAATCTGATACTGATCACATCCACTGCAATTGTTGGCTGGGGTTTTTGTAAGTGGGGATAATTCTGCATGGGGCTGGGACAGGGCAGGGCAGGGCGGATTGTAAATATGCAGCAGACAAGGCTGTGCAACTGTGCGGATTCCAAAGGGCAGGAACACAGGAGAGCAGCAGGCCTGGGTTAGGAACGTGATGGGGCTGGACAGAGATTGATTGGGGTTAAACTGGAGGACAGCTGCGGGGGGGGGGAGAGTAAACTCTGGAGGATGTGCTGCATTGTGGCATTGACCCACTGATTGGGGGGCAGGTGGTCAGGTTTTGAGAAGGAGCTGAATGTTAGGGTGAACAAAGCAAGGGGCTGGTGGGGGGGGCAGTGGGTTTTCTTGTCCCCTGCACAAGGCCTGCCAAATGTCCTGGTCTGGGAGGTGGGGGAGATGATTTCCTTTTCCTAATGCATTTCGCATAGAACATTACAACACATAGCTATTAAGACAGAACATCCAAGCATTTTTTAAAAGAAGGGACATTATTTCTTTATTCTTGGGGTTGAAACCCTAGAGAGTATCATCTATTCTTCATTGCTGTGTGTGTGTTTGTGTGTAAGAGAGAGAGAGAAGGGGGACTTTAAAGACCCATGGTTATGGGGTTTTATTTTTAATATTATAAAACTTCCCCCACTTTCTTTTTTTTTTAGAAACGGCTGAAGGGGGAGAAAGAAATGCGCTTGTTGAAATGGAGACAGGTGGGTGGGCATGTGAAACCTTTGGCTTATTACTGCTATTGCTGACATGTGCCCAGGGGAAATCAGGGTGAAAGGCAGCTATGGCAGCTCTGCTAATGCTAAGGAGACATCCACTTGCACCCTATTTATCAATCTGAGTGCTGGGGAGGAGGCAGGCCAGGCCAGTGCCCATGAGACAGCCACCATATAGCAGGAATTGACTCAAAGATGTGGGCACCAACCGTATATGCTCCTGCATTGCCGTAGCCTCAGGCAGTCTTGTTTAAAGGGTGGCAGTTTTTGATGCACGCACAAATCCCAAAATGCTCCCAGAGGTCTAGGCTTCATTTTTAACAGAGTGGGGATTTTCCCCCAGTAGTTTAAGGAACATAGAAAATCACATAAAAGGTGCAGTTGACCCCTCTCCATTTTCATTGTCATTAGAAGAAGTACATACTGTAGAATCCTAGTCTGGATCCTCTCCTCCTATTTTCTTTTTAACTCATGGGAAAAGATACTTAACCAAAGCAGCTGAGAAGAGACAGCTTCTGAACTGCCCCCCAAGTGTGGAGAAGGGTCTTGATCTGGATCAGAATCTCATCGGATTCTAATTAAAATAAAGCTAATAGGGTCAGCTGCACACAATGCAGTTAATATGTGCCTTGAGACATTCAGCAAATGAGGTTTTCTGTATCCTTCAAGGCAGTAGGGAAAATCATCTGCTAAATCTCTGTGAGTTGGACTACTGTAAAAGAGAAACCAGCAGGCAAAGGTAGGGGTTTGTAGGTATGTAAGTAAAAGAGAGAGACAGAAAGACTTCCCCCATGCCTGAATGGAAATGCTCTCCACTCAGAAAGATATTTTTGTTGTTGTTGTTTATTCGTTCAGTCACCTCTGACTCTTCGTGACTTCATGGACCAGCCCACGCCAAAGCTTCCTGTTGGTAATTGCCACCCCCAGCTCCCCCAAGGTTGAACCCGTCACCTCTAGAATATCATCTATCCATCTTGCCCTTGGTCAGCCCCTCTTCCTTTTGCCTTCCACTTTCCCCAGCATCAGCATCTTCTCCAGGGTGTCCTGTCTTCTCATTATGTGGCCAAAGTACTTCAGCTTTGCCTTTAATATTCTCTCAAGTGAGCAGTCTGGCTTTATTTCCTGAACTATGGACTGGTTTGATCTTCTTGCAGTCCAAGGCACTCTCAGAATTTTCCTCCAGCACCACAGTTCAAAAGCATCTATCTTCCTTCTCTCAGCCTCCCTTATGGTCCAGCTCTCACAGCCATATGTTACTACGGGGAACACCATTGCTTTAACTATGCGGACCTTTGTTGTCAGCGTGATGTCTCTGGTCTTAACTACTTTATCGAGATTTGTCATTGCCCTTCTCCCAAGGATTACGCATCTTCTGATTTCCTGGCTGCAGTCAGCGTCTGCGGTAATCTTTGCACCTAGAAATACAAAGTCTGTCACTGCCTCTATGTTTTCTCCCTCTATTTGCCAGTTATCCATCAAGCTGGTTTGCCATAATCTTGGATTTTTGAGGTTTAACTGCAACCCAGCTTTTGCACTTTCTTCTTTCACCTTTGTCATGAGGCTCCTCAGTTCCTCCTCGCTTTCAGCCATCAAAGTGGTATCATCTGCATATCTGAAATCCTTTTCTTTCTCTTTCTTTCTTTCTTTCTTTCTTTCTTTCTTTCTTTCTTTCTTTTCTTTCTTTCTTTCTTTCTCTTTCTTTTCTTTCTTTCTTTCTTTCTTTCTTTCTTTCTTTTTCTTTCTTTCTTTCTTTCTTTCTTTCTCCCTTTCCCTTTCCCTTTCCCTTTCCCTTTTTTTCCTTCTTTCACCTTTGTCATGAGGCTCCTCAGTTCCTCCTCGCTTTCAGCCATCAAAGTGGTGTCATCTGCATATCTGAGATTGTTAATGTTTCTATCAGTGATCTTAACCCCAGCCTTGGATTCATCAAGCTCAGCACATCACATGATGTGTTCTGTGTACAAGTTGAATAGGTAGGGTGAGAGTATACAGCCCTGCCGTACTCCTTTCCCAATCTTAAACCAGTCCGTTGTTCCGTGGTCTGTTCTTACTGTTGCTACTTGGTGATTATACAGATTCTTCAAGAGGCAGACAAGATGACTTGGTATCCCCATACCGCTAAGGACTTGCCACAATTTGTTATGATCCACACAGTCAAAGGCTTTAGAATAGTCAATAAAACAGAAATAGATGTTTTTCTGAAACTCCCTGGCTTTATCCAGCGGATATTGGCAATTTGGTCCCTAGTACCTCTGCCTTTTCTAAACCCAGCTTGTACATCTGGCAATTCTCACTCCATGAATTGCTTGAGTCTACCTTGCAGGATCTTGAGCATTACCTTACTGGCATGTGAAATAAGTGCCACTGTTTGATAGTTTGAACATTTTTTAGTGTTTCCCTTTTTTGGTATGGGGATATAAGTTGATTTTTTCCAATCTGATGGCCATTCTTGTGTTTTCCAAATTTGCTGGCATATGGCATGCATCACCTTGACAGCATCATCTCACAAGATTTTAAACAGTTTAGCTGGGATACCTTCGTCTCCTGCTGCCTTGTTATTAGCAATGCTTCTTAAGGCCCAATCAACCTCACCCTTAGGACGTCTGGCTCTAACTCACTGACCACACCGTCAGAGCTATCCCCGATATTGTTATCCTTCCTATACAGGTCTTCCATGTATTCTTGCCACCTTTTCTTGATCTCTTCTTCTTCTGTTAGGTCCTTGCCATCTTTGTTTTTGATCATACCCATTTTTGCCTGGAATTTACCTCCGATGTTTCTAATTTTCTGGAAGAGGTCTCTTGTCCTTCTTATTCTATTGTCTTTGTCCACTTCCACGCATTGCTTGTTTAAAAATAGTCCCTTATCTCTTCTGGCTAACCTCTGGAATTTTGCATTTAATTGGGCATATCTTCCCCTATCACTGTTGCCTTTTGCTTTCCTTCTTTCTTGGGCCACTTCTAGTGTCTCAGCAAGCAGCCATTTTGCCTTCTTGGTTTTCTTTTTCTTTGGGATGTATTTTGTTGCCGCCACCTGAACAATGTTGCCAACTTCTGTCCAGAGTTCTTCCAGGACCCTATCTACTAAATCTAATCCCTTAAATCTATTCTTCACCTCCACTGCATATTCATTAGGAATATTTTGTTGTTTATTCGTTTAGTCGCTTCCGACTCTTCGTGACTTCATGGACCAGCCCACGCCAGAGCTTCCTGTCGGTCGTCAACATCCCCAGCTCCCCCAGGGACGAGTCCGTCACCTCTAGAATATCATCCATCCATCTTGCCCTTGGTCGGCCCCTCTTCCTTTTGCCTTCCACTCTCCCTAGCATCAGCATCTTCTCCAGGGTGTCCTGTCTTCTCATTATGTGGCCAAAGTATTTCAGTTTTGCCTTTAATATCATTCCCTCAAGTGAGCAGTCTGGCTTTATTTCCTGGAGGATGGACTGGTTTGATCTTCTTGCAGTCCAAGGCACTCTCAGAATTTTCCTCCAACACCACAGTTCAAAAGCATCGATCTTCCTTCGCTCAGCCTTCCTTATGGTCCAGCTCTCGCAGCCATATGTTACTACAGGGAACACCATTGCTTTAACTATGCGGGCCTTTGTTGTCAGTGTGATGTCTCTGCTCTTAACTATTTTATCGAGATTTGTCATTGCTCTTCTCCCAAGGATTAAGCGTCTTCTGATTTCCTGACTGCAGTCAGCATCTGCAGTAATCTTTGCACCTAGGAATACAAAGTCTTTCACTGCTTCTACATTTTCTCCCTCTATTTGCCAGTTATCAATCAAATTAGGAATATTAGCAAGCTCATATCTAGCTGATCTGTGGGTCTTCCCTAATCTCTTTAGTCTGATCCTAAATTGTGCAATAAGAAGTTCGTGATCTGAACTACAGTCAGCTCCAGGTCTTGTTTTTACTGACTGTATAGATGTCCGCCACCTTTGGCTGCAAGGGATGTAGTCAATCTGATTTCGGTGGTGTCCATCTGGTGAAGTCCATGTATAAAGCCATCTCTTAGGTTGTTGGAAGAGAGTGTTTGTTATGCAGAGTGAGTTGTCTTGGCAAAATTCTATCAGCCTACATCCTGCTTCATTTTGTTCTCCTAGGCCATGCTTACCTGTAATTCCAAGTGTCGTTTGACTACCCACCTTAGCATTCCAGTCTCCTGTAATGAAAATAACATCTCTTTTTGGCATATTGTCCAGTAGGTGCTGCAGATAGAACTGATCTACTTCAGCTTCTTCTCATAGAAATGATCTACTTCAGCTTCTTCAGCATCTGTGGTTGAGGCATATATTTGGATCACTGTGATGTTAAATGGCTTACCCTGAATTCAAATTGAGATCATTCTATCATTTTCTGGATTGTATCCAAGCACTGCTTTAGCCACTTTACTATTAATTATGAAGGCTATTCCATTTCTTCTGTGGTCCTCTTGTCCACAGTAGTAGATCTGGTGGTCATCTGATGTGAAGTGGCCCATTCCTGTCCATTTCAGTTCACTGACACCCAAAATGTCTATCTTTAATCTTGACATCTCACCAATAACCACATCCAATTTGCCCTGGCTCATAGATCTTACATTCCAGGTTCCAATGGTGTGTTGATCCTTAGAACATTGGATTCACCGTTCATCATCAGCACTGTCAGCCACTAGCTGTCCTTTTCGCTTTGAGGTAGCTGTCCTGTCACATCTGGGGCTAGTTGAACTTATCCTCTGTTCCTCCCCAGTAGCCTTTTGACCATCTTCTGACCTGGGAGTCTCATCTTCCAAAGGTATACTGACGTATCTCTGATTGTACTGATCCATTTAGTTTTCATGGCAAGAATACTGGGGTGGGTTGCCATTACCTTCCCCAGGGATCTTATTTAGTGTGACCTCTCTGTCATGACCTTCCTGTCTTGGATGGCCCTTCATGGTTTAGCTCATGGCTAAAAATATACCAACGTGAAATTTGCTACCTCCATTGCTGATCCCTATCCTATCTCTATTGCTTCTCTTTCAGGCTACTGTCAGGCACCTGACTTTCCTCCAAGGTAATGGGTGACAAAGCCTGACAGATTTTATATACTTTGATTTTATACATACTTCAGACAGTGTGAGAAAGAGTGAGAATGCTACTCCAACCCTGGTGCAGCTAAGGATGATGTAAGCTTGTCTCACTCATAAGCTAGGCTGGGGATGAGATGAAGGCAATGTCACAGGGGCACAACAGGGAAAAAAACCAGGGTTGCCAGTCATATTCATGCTTGGATGGGGTCAAAGCTGGGGAGGGCCATAAGACTCCAACCCAATGCTCACAAATTATTGCAAGAGTTCTTACACAAATACCAAGTGTGGCTTAAAAAAACCCCTTGTAGATAAGTTGACAGTACAGTCCATCTTATTTTAGAACAACAAAAGAACAGAAAATAATTGACAGTGTCATAGAGATGAAAAGGGATCATTAATACCAACAACTTATCAAAACGTTGTACCAACCACCCAGAGTCCCCCTGTGAGGGAGAGATGGGTGGTGAATACATTTATAATTAATTAATTAATTAATTAATTAGGGTACCAGCAGATGGGTGGTGAATACATTTATAATTAATTAATTAATTAATTAATTAAAAAGTTTGGGCCTATTCAGAATACCAGCAGTCTGTATAAACCAGATTTTGGTATTGCATAGGTAAAGACTACCTGGGGTACAGAAAGCGACAGCAGTTCAAATTAATCCCAATAATAACCAAGCAATTCAAGCCATGTGTTACAGGGAATTAAAAAATGGGGGGAGAGGGGCAAAAATCTCAGGTTTAATAGAGCAGGGGACTTCTTTGCAAGTGGTCATTTCCAGAGAAAGAGGGAATGCCAACAGATCTGGGCAAAGTAAAAATACTAGTGTGGAACTTCAGCTGTTGGCCTGGACCACAATTTTATTCTCCCTTCCTGGCACAGGTAGAGGGAGGCCAGCAGCCAAGTGAAAGAGTTGCCTATCCATAATATGTTGCCCTTCTAACAGAAGCAAGACATCTTGGTCCCTTCCAGAGGTTTTGGGAGTACCATATCCATGAACCTCAACCAATATGGGGCAATGGCTTAGGGATGACTATGTTTGTAGTTCAACACATTTAGACTAGAGATAGAATCTAAGGAAGAAGGAAACTTAAGTGGGCTTTAAAAAAGAAAACCATAATTCCTCACAAAATTAAGACTTTTCACCTACCCTTGCTTTCAATAAAGTACACACCAGTATTATCCGTCTCAACCTCTAATTTCATCAGTCTATGTAATAGCAATAAGGTATCACCTAAATCAAGGAGTTTGGGATATAATTAATATAATGGATGGATAGATGATAGATAGATAGATAGATAGATAGATAGATAGATAGATAGAGATAATATATGGAGTATTGAATAGGACCTAGGGAATTAGACATGGCACAAATCTTCATAGAATGCATCTATAAGTGCCATGTTACAGAACATGGATTTTTTATTAAAACAGAAGTTCTTCCAGTGGTCCTGCTTTATGATGAAGTTAAGTAGCAGCACCTACCCAACCTTGGCTGATTTCAGAAGCTAAGCCGTGGGTGGTTGAAGTTGGATAAGGGACCAGCCAAAAATTTCGGAGCTGTTGACTAGACTAGGAAGTTGAAAAAAAATCAAGGAAGGAAGCTATGGCAAAGCACTTCTGTATTGTTGCCAGAAACACCACAGACATGTGTGTTCACCTTGCTGCAACGGTATTAGAATAGTTGATACGGAAGAACAAAAATTAAGAGGTGCATGGAATGAAAGAGAGTAGGGAGTACAGAAAGACATGAAGAGTACAAACAATTCCAGTGTTGCAGATATATTCCAATGAGAAATATTTATTGGACCAAATATAAACAATCTCACAATTTATCTCAACATTTGCTTCAGGAAAAGTTTGGCAGTGCTCTTTAAGAGAGCAGATATGAACAATTCTTTGGACCTTTCATTAAGTCCTTTTACCCTTCTTGGAGCACTTTCTGGCTGAAATGCGTAGAAAACAGAGCTCTCCAAATGGTGCATTTACAATTCCATTGTTGCGCTGTTACATTTGGTTCTCCCACCCCCAACTCTCAGTAAAGTGAAGATGTAAGGGGAAAAAGGCATCAAATCGGATTGACACCCACTACCACCCCCATAATAAAGTTTATTATCAGCAGTCTGTAATCCTTTTAAATCCTCTACAGCAGGAGAAGGGCCGGGATTAGAGGAGGTCAATGTAATCCCAATGAATTGGTTACAGGAGGATTTAGCTAGTACCAAGGGAGCAGATGGCCCAAGTTCCAGCTTTGGAAAACAACCATTTTCTTTAATGATTAGGAACAAGGATAAAAGGACAAGAGAAATGGGAGCAGTGGTTCTCGGATTTCAGGGGGGGATAGTACAGACAACAAGCTTTTATCATATTCTTTAGAAAATCATACTCCTCCGTCAGGAATGGAAAGACTGTAGACACTAAGTTCTGATTATTTTATTTATTTTTATTTATTAAATTTGTATCACTGCCCAGAAAAACAGGATTATCCCCCCCCCCCCCAAACCAGGATTTTGGCCTTGTTTTCACTATGATGCCCAATTTGTACCTGGGCTGTTCCTCTAAATTTGCAGGTAAGTGACCACATATATCCATATAACCCGTCCCACCCAATCGTGCAGAGGGCATGCTGCGGACCCCGTCTGTAAGAGAATTTCATCTGGCGGGGTCCAGGAAGCAGGCCTTCTCCGCAGTAGCTCCCGCCCTGTGGAACATGCTGCCCCCGGAGGTGAGATTGGCCCCATCGCTCCTGGCCTTTCGGCAGAGTCTGAAGACCTGGTTCTGCCACCTCGCTTGGGGTGGAGAGGGGAATAGATCTACATGGGGATGGTTGCTATAGACACTCCTCCCACACTTGGACTGTTTTAGATTCTTCACCACTTGAATTCTTTATTTTTACCTTTATTTATATTATTTATTATTGTATTTTATTCTGTGAGTTTTATGGTTATTGTTTTTAATCGATTGTTGTAAACCGCCCAGAGTCCCCTGACGGGAGGAGATGGGCGGGGACAAATTAGATAAATAAATAAATAAATATCCAACATTTGGATGACTCCTTTCAGTGTACAATGGAATTCATCAGGCATAGGCCCATCATACTCAACGCAATCCAATAGTTATCTTGAAAGTAAGTAAACTGGGTGCACAACAAGGGAGAAAACCCCACCATGGATACATTCTACACACCAAGAGATTGGCAGTTTCTTTCGCATTGGATGTGAGCAAAGAGGTGATCAAATTCCCTGAGGATAACAAATTATTTGCAGTGCTTAAAACAAATGGTAATTGCGTAGCACTCCAGAAGGATCTCTCCAAACTAGGGAAATATAAATTAAAATGGTAAATGCAGTTCAGTGTGAACCAGTGTAAAGCGATGCATACCAGGGCAAAAAATGATGGGCTCGACCAGAGATTCAACCAGGAAAGAAACCATAAGGTTGTGGTGGAGAGTTCAGTGAAACATTCCAGGGTATACATGTTACAAAAGCAGAAATTCTCTTCTGGAAATCATTAAGAATGAATACAAAGAGAGGCTCTAATAGCTTGTTTTATGCAAATCCAAGGAATCACCATACATGGAATATAGTGCATGGTTTTAGTCCTCAAAAAGGCTATTGTAGAGCTGGAAAGGGAGTAGGCAAAGTGTCCAAGGAGATAGAACTTTTTGATGATAATTTACAATAATTGAGTTAGCAAGAAGGGTTGATATTAGATATATAAAATTGCGCACACTGGTAGACAATGAAAGGAAGTTGACAGGTTTCCTTCCTCTTATTATACTGGAACCCAGGGACATAAAATAAGGCAAAATGAGACATTTAGGGCAGATAATAAATACCTGTTCACACAGCTTATACTTTATCTAAGGGGCTGTTGCATTTATGTTCTGACTGCAAGATCCCCATAAGGATCCAGTTGACCAACATGGAAACAATGCTGGACTAAATAGATTTTTAGTGTGATTCAACATGCCTCTTTTATTTTATTCCCCATGTCTGCCAGTATAAGCCATGGAAGCAAAGTTCAGGCTCTTAATTTTTATCTAGCTTTGTCAGTAGCTGCCTCAGATTCATTTTTCCCCCGTGAAAAGGTGCCTATTTTTAATGTGCTAACAGTGTCACTTCTCTAACATCTGAATTACTTGTTGGGAATGATCATGCAGGATGTTTTCCTGCTACCCTATCTCCGATTGGCACCAAGGAAACTAACGTCAGAAAAAAAATATTCTAGGATAGGCTAGCAACTCTCACCTCTTACCTGTTTTCATACATATTACATCTATAGTGTATTATAGGCCTCTCTGAGCTTTAGGACTGAAGGCTCCTTTGGAATTCAGACATCATGTCATGGAGATGATGTAAGTCATAAAGGTAGATGCTCATTCATATAGTAGCTGCCATGGTGGCCATGTCCAGTCACAGAAAGAAAACATTGGGGGGTGGGGATCATGGAGTGTGGTATGCACCAAAGGAAGTGTCTGGGGGCAACAGTGCTCTTGGCATCACACTTGGTACTTCAGTGGTATAATCTGTTTCAGTACCATCATATAACACAAGAGATGGAAAGGTCTTATATTGTACTGATTATAAAATGGCATGAAAGATCCAGGAAACCAGAATTTCCCACTTGAAAATTACCATCCCCTTTTTGCATTATTGCCCAAGAGACTTTAAAAAAATCAAAATCAACAGCAAAAAGCTAATTAAGACTTTGATTTTAGAAAGTTATAAATGGATTAAGGGTCCAGATAAACTTGAAATAAAAATTTGGAATTAATTGTAATGAATCTTTCCCATGGGAAAGTGGACTTGTTTTGAATTTTTTATAAGACGTAATAGACATAAACAATTGAAAAAACTGTACACTAGAGGGAACTAAAGATTTTAATTAAAGGAGAATACATAAACCTGATTAACAGCTACAGAATGACACACCATATTATAACATTGGAAATACTGAAGGATACTTTTGAAAAATGGAATCAGAAGTTAATATCAACAATGTCAGTAGTGATGTTTACTTCTATGGATAGACTGTGTCCAAAAGTTATGGAAAAAATGGCAGAAGAGGAACAAGTTTTATCTCTCTGTCAAGAGACAGAGTTGACACTGAAAGTGGATCTAGAAATGACGGGCTACAAGAATGACATGGAAAAAGATGTGTTTAAAAATCAAAAGGGAATTACAAATAATAAACAAAGAGAGTGACCTGGATAATTATTTTATATTGGATTAACAAAAGAGTTTTGTTAAAGCTTGAATGCATCTTGTGAGAAGGGGCAAAAAAGAAATGAAATCAAGTTCAAAATTACTTGAATGGACTAATTTGATTAAGATTGTTAGAAGAAAATAGAAGGAATATAAAGTTGGTTTATTTGAATAAGGTTAAAATAGATATGTTATTTCTGGCAACCTTAATGGACGTTTGCTGACACCAGGACTGAAATGACAATGCTTTATGGACTTGTTTATAGACAAGAGACGGGACATGGGATGAAGAGATCATTGGTTGTAAATTAAGAGATGAAAAGTTACTAAAATTGTTTATACTTGTTGTAATGAAGGTTGGAAGTCTCCCTCCCTCCCTTCTCCTTTGCACTTTTTACTCTTTCTTCCTACTCTTTCTCTCTTTTAGTTTGTATTAGTTTTTACTATTGCAATTATAATCTTTAATAAAATTATTTTTTAAAAAGAGAACAAAGGAAATCCTTTGTTATCTTTCTTCAAAATTCAAAGAACAAAGGAATGTTGTAGGAAGTTTCATGGAGTATGGTAAATTCAAATTCAGTCTCTAAACTTATTTTAGAAAAAAATCCAGGGGTAATTTAAGCAGTGTGTGTGTGTTTGTGTGTGCATGTGATTGCTTTAGTTTTATGAACTTCCCACTTCCTTCCCACTAGTCAGTACAATGCAACCTAATCTTAGAAACTTGAAGCAAATACACAGGCTACGCACACAAACTTATTTATTAGCAAAAATAAATTTATTCCACCAGGTCAAATAATTTGGGAAAACAGATGCTTCTTGGACCATTTCTATGCAGCATGGAAGAATACAAAGAAAAGGCAGTAAATCAACCTCACATGGCTCTAAAGAAGTGAAAGCTAACCAAAAAAAGTCCCCTTTCCTGTTTTAAAGTGGCTCCTTCAGTGACCCATTATAAGGCAACCAGCAGGGGAAAAGGAGTAGCAGACAAGTTGTATGAGAAGATGGCTAGGACAGTTTCTCTCTGCAATGACCTTTGAGGTAGACTGCCACAGAAATTCTGGGAAACACAAGGCATACTTGTGGAGATCACATAATGAGCAACTTCAGTGTATACCATGCACATAACACCTACTCATTTATTCCCCAGTCAGTCTGTGGCCCAAATACATGGAGCACTTGGCTTGGTGATTCCCCACTACCCCCCAGCCTCAACACATTTGTTATGAAGCAGAATGTTACCAGAAAGCCTTATCCAACATTATGTTCCCTTTTATTAGTTTAATGGAATTGGAGATTAATCTGATCAAGAGGGACAAGGATAAACCATTTAATCTTACAGGCCTACTCCATGATTTTAGTTTTTAGTCTTGATCTTCATCTTTATTTCACACTGTAAGGCATGAAGAAGACATCATTATTGTCACTATAGGATAGTCAAGTGACAGTTCACAGGACAGATTTGATCACTACAATACATTCTGGCCTCTAGTAGTCTTCATCACCATATATGAGTAGAGGAGAACTGCTCTCAATCTTACTCATAAGGGGAAAAGAAGTAGTAAGTAGGAGCCATTAAAAATACTTTTATTACCTTTATTAATTCTTTGCATTTTGTAGATAATTTAACTCCCTACCCTTGACCAAGCACACATACTCTCAACATGTACAGTTACTACTAGATGGTACTAGGACTTGAGCAACTGTGAAAACAATTTGTGAGGCAAACCACTTTTTCTGAGAATAGAGTATGTTCCATGAGAGTAGAATTCCCACCCTAGCTATTAAAAATCTGGCTAAATAGCACACTGAAAGCTAATCTCTAACACAATACTCAAGAAGAACTAACAGGTTTTTAGAATAGTCATTCAAACCTACCAGCCCTTAAATAAATTAATAGGTGAAACTACAATTATGTTAACTAAGGAAACAAGGAAGTTGTAGCATTGTTTTTATCACAGAGCCTATGTACAAAGATACATCTACATCATCTGAAAGAAAATCTCGAATGCATCCTACCTTGACCCCCCCCCACAACCTTTAACAAACAAAATATAATCTTGATGCTTACTGTCACTGATAGGCAACCATAAGAGAATGCAAGGCCAGTTTACAATTAAAGAAATCTCTTGTTATATTAAAAAGCTGCATTTCAAAACTCTCAGAAATTATTTTTTTGTACAACATGGAACCAGGTAGGCCTGAATTATATGCTACCTGTGAAAGTCTAGTATTTCTCATTTAGTGCAAATATGATGCATACTAAACGTTTGGTTAGGTCCTTGACCCGCAGACCTTAAAATTTAAATTTAGTAATTTTACTGAACTTTCATTACTCTATTTTAACCATACTATTACCTCAGACACATGTTCAAATGGCAAATAACTGTTAGAAAGGCCATTGTCCCAAGGGAAGCCTTTCAGAAAGCCTAAGTATTCTATGGCATTAAGTGTTTTCAGAAAGTTCATATCATTTGGAATCCTACAGTCTAATCAAATTTAGTCTGGACCAGTGTTTTTCAATCTCAGCATGCTGGATGGGGAATTCTGGGAGTTAAAGTCCACGAAGGTTAAAGTTGCTGAGGTTGAAAAACACTGGGAAAATGTGACAAATGGAGGAATGCTAGTGATTAATTCCCTTCAGATGTTTTGTCAGGATACTACTTTCTAGACTTGTTTATTTTAACATACCAAAGCAGGGGCTGAAAATAAAGCTGAATAAAACTGCTAGCATTTCTCAAAGGCCAAAAGAGGAACTATATTTGAAGGTCTATTCCTCCTTATTTTCTAATAAGGTTACCTAGAAAAATAGATATTCTGAGATTAATATCAATACCTATTTTAATGTAGATTTTAAAGACTCATCACACAGTAATCTGTACCAATTTTGTGAAAAAAATATCTATCTACGTATCTATCAGCTGGAAGATTGAATTTGAGGGCACATGTCTGACTACCAGGAAAGTTCTGGAGATACATGAAGTTTGAATCGCAAACTCTTGAAGTCATTACTCATATTAGCTCAGTTGCACTGGATAACATTATGGAAGGTACTTGCATAAAAATGAGCATTCACTTGCAAAGACAACTGGAGAAGAAAACAAGATAAAAGAAGCACTGTGGAAAAAAATGTCAATTTCTGAGGAATGCACTTCCAATAATATCTGATTATGCTATATATTGTCCCATTTTTCCACATGTCAGCCACTTTCCTCCTAGGGTAACAGCCACCAAGTAACTGCAATGAACAGGGGTTTGCAATGTCTTATTAGGCAGCTAGGCCCATCATCATTATTTGTCTTTCTACCCTATAAATTCTTACCTTTCTTCCCCAGTGAAGAAAGCTTGCTTGACTAGCTCTTTATCTTACTTACTGTCAATAACTTCTTTTTAAACAAGACCATGCTATTTCCTTCCCCACTGAGTTAGCTCAAGAACAACTGGAAAGTAATCATCAACAACTGTATGGACCAAACTAGTAGCCAAAGGATCCTTAGAGGTCCTGATCAACTTACCCCCAGAACTCTTTCCAGTTGAATGCATGTGCCCCAACTGGGATAATTCTAATAATTTAAGAAATCATCAACTTATGGCTCAGGAAGAGATAGCTGCACTTCTCACTCCTAAAAATATATCCTTGCCCTCACTTCTTCTCTCCTAATAAGTAAAATATGAAGATATAAGTAACCTGACTAGAAAACTTGGGTAGATATAAGTCCATAGAGTTGGATGGAAAAAGGGGAATGACATCAAAGCTGAAGCTATCAGGATAGCTAGGAAGAAAAAGGCTGGAACTAAAGAGAGAAAGAGAAAGGACACAGTGAAAGGACTGAAACAAAGATAGCAGCTAGTAAAAACTGCTGCCCTGGTTAGAAGGTTTTGACTTACTCTGATCTATCTATCCCACTGCACAGCCTTGACCTGAACTTGTTGCCAACTGCTTTTAATTCTTTATACCATGAGTTCAAGTTCAAAAACCTTAAGGGTTGTTTTGCCTTCTGTCTTCTCATCAAGGGAAGAGGCTGTGCTGCATGCAAAATACAAGCAAAAGCACCAAGTATGTTCACAAGAAGTCACGGAGGAGGGTGAACAAACTCCTCTGCCTATGCAATTTGTATCTTAGATGGGTGTGAATGGGAGAACATAATTCTTTTTTGTTTGTTTGATTACCACCAGCTGCAAACAATACCATATAGGTGGCTTTACTGAAGGTAATTTCATAGTGGTGCAGAAACTTTTGAAAATAGATTAAAACTGATCAAGACATCTTCCTGCTCAGGATTTTAGACTGTGGTTCTATACCTAGACCATAAGGTTTCTTCACAATGTTACAGGGCTCAGACATATCTCAAAACACAAGGCACAAAGATTTCAGAACTGCCACTTTGTTGCTGGTCTTAAACTAGCCATGCTTTTAAAGAAAGGTAGTTCTGTTACATTGATTGTTAAAAAGAGGATCTTCTACATTTATCTAATGAGATCCTTTCAGCTAACTAATCCTTCCTCCCCACCCAAAAGCCAAAATATTTAAGAGCCCCCTGATTCCTCAGACAATCAGCCTGTCACCATGTCCTCTGAAATATGAACCCACTCCCCTTTTGGCACTAATCTCAACTATTTTATTCTGGTACAGAATCACAAATATATACAAATGATGTAGCAACTGTGACAAAACAGGCCTGTCCTTTCACCAGGTATTCTTTCATACATAGAAGTAGCAATTTCCACGCATTTTAGGAGGTTCAACTGCATACTCTACCAGTCTGCACCCTTCACAATTGACATTATCATCTGCGTATTTTTGTAGCTCTGTATATTCAGGATAGGAATTGTTAGTTTAGAGAGAGATCACCACAACAAGCTGATATGCACACACCCCTCCTTTACCCACTGGCTGCTGCACCTCTGCTTCAATTTCAGGTCAATGGGTAGCCTGACCGGCCCTTGCGGTAACTCATGCGCATGCGGAAGAAGATGTACATGCCCAACAGGCACACAGAAGAAAGCAAGTACAAGAGAATACACAAGCTGACATCCAACTGGGAGAAACCCATTCCCAGGAAGTGGATCCACTGGTTTTCCCTCAAAGTATTCTCCTTTTTGACCTCTTCCACTTGTATGCCAGAGAACCACTGGGATCCCAAGTTCTTATGCTTCAGGGACTCTCTGATAGAATCAAGTGAGTGGCGGCCCTCATTCTCTATTAGGAACAGCCCAGTGTCCCTCTTACTCCGCCTCTGTCTGATGCTAATCTGTCTTGCCATCCTCAAGGCTTTGCTCTTAAAATGCTGCTCACTAAATGTATCAAGATCAACAATATCTTCCACCATTTCTTTTGCCTTTGTGTTCATCTTGACAATACTTGGTTTAGGCAGCTCTGGAGAACCAGGTTTTCCCAAACCATATTTCCTTTCTTCCACTTTCCCAGTCTCTGGCTGCTCTGTCTTCTTGTCTTCCTCTAGTTCCTTTTGATTGCCTTGGCCATTCTCTTCTCCTCTTCTTTCCCCTTCTAGCTCCCACTCAGCTTCATAGTTTTGCTGAGCAATACTTCGACCATTCCTTGTTCTCTGCTCCGTGAAATATTCCATGATAATATGATTTTCAGAAAAATGCTTTTTGAAAAACAGCAGGACAGCATCCTCATTCCACATAGGCTTTTCTTCATCCTGCAAAGACCTTTCACTTTGTGCATACTGGCATGATGGACACAAGTCTTTGGAAGGCCACTGGATCTTGGGAAATTTGGGATCTTCATTTGGTGAATCTGAACAAAGAAATTAGAAATCTTACTATCATGACATTCTAATTATATTCTTACAATATCTTAACAATATTCACAAGCTACTTGGTCTATGGCAATGACTGGAATTAGTTTGACCCATCCCCAGACTAATTTCTGCCTCAGGTACCTCATTTTTAAAAGGCCCTTTAAATGTTTCTTTATGATGGATATTTATGAAGCCAGAAAACTTATCTCACTATTCACTGTAGATTTATCCTAAAGCTTTGCTAGTATTATTTATACCCATTATTATATTGCATTAGCTAATTTCCTATAATGATGTTGGTGTATATGGTGTACAATTTTATTTACCTGTACTGCACTTAATTATAAGCAGACACTAAATAAACTACTACTGTGTACTGATTTGCTTTAAAAAAACCTGATCAATGCTTATTCATTTTCACGAACCAAAAGGTAACCCAAAGAGGATGTCTATAAATATTTATGGAAATCGTTATGGAATACTTATCTTAGCTAATGCTTTCAACGATTTTTACTATGTTTTCAATAACTGTGACATAAAATATTAAGAGAAGTGTACATCAAAATATTAACACTGCTTTTCCATAAAGGCATGTTTATAATGGTTGACAGTGAAACAGGTTTGAAGAGAAAAAATAAAAAATAAAAAATATTTGCTTCATTAGTTTGAAAGCACTGCAAACTTTTGAACTCCCTGGTTCTTGGCCAAGAAAAAATTTCTACAGCAAAAGTGTTTCAATAATCCATCTCCAGATAAGGATGTAACAGCTTGGATGAAGAAAAAAAACCTGATAAAAATAACCTTTCCCTTATTTATTCACTTGTTAACTACATTACAATTCTTCCAATATTTTTCTTTGCTCCAATCTGATGAGTTGACTGAAGGTGCTAACTTGTCCTGTAGCATCTTGTGGTTTCACTGCTGAACTAGAAATATGAACCAGAATACTTTGTCTATGACATGCCTACACACAGATAGGTAGTTCTGCTCCCATGACAAACGCAAGCAAGGGACTTTTAAAATTTGAATTATAGGCTATACCTAATGGGAAAAAATGGCTGTAGTAGATCACCACCACCACCTGGAAATAATACTGTTTTTTCACTTACAAAAGTACAACTGCATGATTCTATGTGAGAAATGAATTTGTTCTCTTAGTGCCAGTTTTCAAAGGAAAAAAGCACCATGGAGATTACCTAACATCTGACTTGCCTCTGCCAAACCAGACCACTACAATCAGAACTTTAAGCAGTTAGAATCCAAGCACTTGGGTCAGGATGAGCAGAGGTCCCATTTAGTAGAATACAACAAACCATTAAGTAGTTTTATTTTGTTTTACTGGCATGTACTGTTTTCTTTCTGTATTTTTGTTTACTGATTTTATGCGCCACTCAGAGTCACACTGTTTGAGTTGGGTGGCCAAATAAATGTTATGTACTGAGTAAGCAAATATAAATAAACAAACAAATTTTGCCTCCCCCAAACTTACCAGAATTGGGTATGCAAGGGATACTTAATTTTTATCATTTCTTCCTAAGCATCCAATATTTGAAATATACCTAACCAGATGAAGTCAACCTTCTATCTCTAACTGTAGAGACTAAGGAAGATGACCTTTACACACATATACAAGAACTGCTACTTAGGCAAACGGGGCTAAAACAGTTTTTAAGCCCAGAGCAATTCAATAGAGTATAAGAGGAGGAAGAAGGTGCAGGACAATCAAACCTGCAAGATTCTATTATTATAGCCAATCTCAATAAAAGTAATTTTAGCCTTCCTGTGGAGTTGATTTCCTGGTCTGGTCTACCTAGTAGGGCTGACACTGATTTTCTGAATCAGGTGGAGTGAGTTGGTTAAATTCTGAATGGATACAATCAGTATCTCAGATGTGGAATTTGTGTCCCAAAATGCAGATCAGCATCCTATATGGAGAATCTCATGAGAACAACAAAGAAACATTCATACTGTGCAAGCATCTGTGAATATTTGAAATCATAACATTATAATTTTAGTAAATGCTTACAATAAGAATTAATCTACATTAATTGGTCCATTTCCTTATTTTTAGGCAGATATACAAGTTGTCATCAACATTCCCTTGAACTGTTGACAGTCCCAAGCATTTAAGAGACTGACTTTAACCAGCATCTACTGAAGGCTGTGATGAAATTCTGAAGAGGATTTAGCCTGTTTAAAGTAGCTGTTATTTACCCTAGGCTTGAAGGAATAAATGTATGGGTAGGTGTCTGTGTAAAGGGAGTAAGAAAATATGCCTTCGAAGATCAGAGATTATGTCCCTAGGGTTAGACAGAGAGGGTGGGAAAACCCAAGAGGGACAAAGAGTAAATAATTCCTTTGATTCCCTGGCTTGGTTAATCAGTCCCTCTACTTTCTCCTTCCACAATCATCTGTCAACAGGAGTCACCTACTCCTCCCCCTGTCAGGGACAACAGGACTGCAGAACAAGGGACTGCATCTGTCTGCAAGAACCACAGCATTTGGGACGTGATCTTGAAGGAGGGTCCTCCCAGGGCACATGTCAGCCTTTAGAAGCCCCCAGTAGGAAAGATGGATAAGATTTAGTAGCTAAACTCTGGTTCAAAACTGCCAGCTGCTTGCTCCTTTCTGGCAACAAGAATTGGTGTTTGCTGTCTGACTCCCTCTCCTGATCCAAGTATTCTTCACTGACATTTTTGTTAGGGCAGGCAGGGGTTAACTCAGAATGCTTTTGCCTACATCACATTACTGCAATTCCTCCTTTTGCAGGGGAGAGGGTGGTTTTCTCCAGCACAGTGGGTGGTGGGCTGCCTTTCAGGTTTCTCTCCAAGTTGCAGTGTCCTCTGGGTGCTAAAGCAGGGAGTTATGGGATTCCACAAGCCAGAAATATAGCCTATTGAGGCTAATAGAGTATTGAGCAAAGTATTCTGAGAAAGAAAAGTTATTTATTTTGTTTTAGAGTTGGTAATTATTGTTGCAGCATGTAAACTCAGTCAAATAAAAATTCTCTGTGTGTGTGTGTTTCAAAAATGCTTCCATTCATGATTGGAGCTATCTAAATCAAGAAACAGTCACTCTCTTAATGAATCCCTGTCTGAAAACTAACAGGAAGGATGAGGAAGGATCTTGTATCAAGAACTTGGGTCATTTTTAGTTTGTGCCATCACAATGCAGAGTCAACTGGCCACTGCCAACTTTCTGATTCAGACTCCAGCATTACAGCAATAAATCCAGTGGGGGAGAGATGGCTGTTACAACAGACCAGTGCATCCTGGAAGGTAACTACATTAAAGTGTAGAATGAAAAGGCAGCCAAACCAACCAGTTTTAGAAACAAGCTGTTTCTCAATTTCCCTAGCACATATTCAACATCAATTGCCAGCAAGGAGGGCTACAGAATAATACTTAAAAAGAAACTTTTCACATTTGATGTTTTTATCATATAAACTGAAATCAATTTTTCCAAGCAAAACAGAAAGCTATTGCTTGGGTGTAGAGACAGAGTAGCTTTTCTGTTTGAACATAAATAGACAATTGGTGTAAAAAAGAAGCTGAAGGAGATGGAACTCAGTCAGAATATACAGGTAGTCCTCGCTTACCAACCACTCATTCAGCGAACGTTTGAACTTACGACAGTGCTGAAAATAGAGACTTACAGTTGGTCCTCAAAGTTGTGGCTGTTGTAGTGTCCCCACAGACACATGATTGCAGTTCGGGTGCTTAGCAACCGGCATGCACTTATGATGGTTACAGCATCCCATGGTCATGTGATTGCCATCTGCAACCTTCACAGCCAGCTTCCAATAAGCAAAGTCAATGGGGAAGCCAACAGGAAGTTGCAAGTCACACTCACGTGATGTCCTGTTTAATGACCCACGGTGATTCATTTAACAACTGCAACCAGAACTGGCTTCGTAAGTCGGCATGGTCACATGATGTCACGCTTAACAACTGTGTTGCTTAGCAATGGAGCTGCCAGTCCCTATTAAGTGAGGACTATCTGTAGGTTCTTTTAAAATTCCTACACTGAGTACTCTCTCCAAAGGTGGAACCTGCAGTCTTTCAGATATTGCTGAATCCAACTCCCATCTTTCCTTATTATTGGCTGTTCTTCCTAGAACTAAAAAGACTTGAAGTCCAATGAGACAGCCAGCATGGTGTAGACGTTGGACTAAGACCATGGAGAACTAGCTTCATGTCCACCCTCAATCATGGAAGCCCACTTGGTGAGCTTGTTCTCTTGCAGCCCAACTTACCTCCTGGGACTGTTCTTGTAGGGAAAATCTGGACAAGGGAGTCTGTATATGTTGCTTTTTTCTCTTGGAGAAAAATTAGGATATAAATCCAACAACTAAGCAAGCTTCTGGAAGGCTATACATTGCTCTCCATCCTAAGTAAATAGGATATCTGCTAGTTAAAGTAGTCAACAAGCACACTGCCAGGAGCAGAGTCCTCACCTGCCAAGCGAGCATTGACTTTGTTATGTCTTGACCAAAGCCACAGGATAGCCTGATCTCTATTCTGCACTTCATGCATAGATTCAGCTGCCATGCTTTCGAAGTGTTCTGCACACATCCTGCAGCCAAAGAAATAGCGGACGTATTTTCTCATTGTAGGAAGGACTTCAGGTGTACCTGAGGAAGCAGAAACAGAAGCCAGGGCAGAATTTTTAGTAACAAATCAAAGGAGTTAAAAAAAGAAACCCACAACAACCACAGTCTTCCCAAGGTGAAATCAAACCATGTTTTCTTCCCCAAAGCAAAGATGGTTTTGGCTTAATCCATTACAACAGTAAGAGATGAACGGGGAAGAAAGTATTTGCCCCTGACATTTTCAAAAAGAGCTAAACCATATCAAGAAAGGTATCATAGTGAGAGTCTTGTAGGAGAAAAGAAGGTGGAACTAAGGATTATTCACCTACCATTTATTTATTAAAATTCATTTGTTATCATTTATCAATCAATAATCAACTTACTTCCCTTTGCTACCTTGAACTGGAAAGGTGGTCCAGAGAAGAATGAAATATTTTACTTTGGAGTAAATGATCACTATCTGAATGTAAATGGAGAAGTACCCAGCATGTTCATATATACACCAAATCACTGTTATTACCATTTCTTGCTAAGTAATGTTTCTGACATACTTAAATACTTCCTTCTCTATAAAACTGTATGCAATTATTTGAATGAGGCGTGCCAAAATAACGTAGAGCTAGTGTAGTGTAATAGTTACAATGGTGGACTTGAACCAGAGAGACTTGTTCAACTGCCCACTTGACCACCAAGCTCACTGATGCTATCTGGCCAGCCTAACTCACAGGGCAATGGTTGTGAAGATACAACTACAGAGGAACTCCCATGCTTTGTCATGAATTCTCAAAAGAAAAGAGAGATAAAAATTTGATGATCACAATATTAAAAATGGAATGAGAGCATTTGTGACATTTCCATTCCCCTTTACCCATTCATCCCTCAGGTTAAGAATGACTAAAGGCCCAAAAAAGTTTTCTAAGTATGTTCAAATTGTGAATAGGAGAGCCAGTGTGGTATAGTGACTAAGGTTTTGGAAAAGGACTGGGAAGATCCAGGTGATAGTCCATTCCCACCCATGGAAGCTCACTGGGTGTCTTTGAATCTCCTCTCTCAGCACAAGTCTATCCCTCCCTTAGAATTGTTCTTGTGGGGGGAAATAAGAGAAGAGAGTGCAGTGCACATTGGTTTTTGATCCTGGAGGAAAATCTAGAATATAAATCTGATAAATGAATAATAAATACAACATGTATAAAACCCTCTGTCTGCAATAGGTGAGAGTCAAATAGTGATGAATTTAATTGAGAATGCTAATACATTTCTTACTGTATTTTCTGGTAAAAAGGTCACATCAAAATGGTAAAGATGAATGAGCAGTAATGTATCCAAGAGAAAGCAAGGACTATGGTCATGGATCCAGACCTTTCATTCTAAAGTTCAGTGTGATGAATGGGATATAGAGCTTTAATGCAGATAACTAAACAGAGACTACATTACTTACCAGGCTGGTTTTGCCCTGCTGCCTGCACAGTCAGGTGATGGAAGAGAGTCCAGAGTCCACATGGAAAGCCTCGGAAATGAGGTTTGCTTCCTTGACATCCTACCCAGAGAGGTCTCTCAGGTAATGTGGCATTTGGAAACTAAAAGATAGAATGGAGATTGGAGGAAAAAGGCCTTATAATAGGACTGGACTGCCAGGGATGGAGGATAGGCAGAAGAACAGAGGGGAGTTTTCAAACTATGCAGAGGGAATGTTGAGGTTCCAGACTAGGACTGTGCCTCTGTTTCCCCACATTGTTGCCCTTGAGAGAATGAGCTGATTCCCTAATAGGGCACACCATTCTCTGCATGAACCATTCCATGCGCAGAATAGCTTTTACAGGTGTTCCAGCCCTGAACTGAATATATTTCAGCCATTTTCATTCTGTGCACAGAACAAAATACCTCATTTCGTTCACTGCATGGACCACAACATGACAGTTCCAAGCAAAAGAGGAGTAAAAGTCAAGGATGTGGGTGATGGGGCTGAGGGCAGGTGGACAGAACAAAAGAGCAGCCGGGAGCTGCTTAAGAGAGAGAGGCTGTGATGTGCACCGTTCCCATCCCACTTATCTCATCCTGATTTCGTTTTATTTGCAACTTGGAACAACCAACCTGTTCTGGGTTTCATTTCTGCCAAGCCATAGCTGACTTGGAACTATTCAATGGAAATGTCCAGAATGGATTGTTCAGGGTTCAAAACAATTGTTTTTGTGGTTGTTTTGTTTCATGCATTCTCTAAAGGTTTCCCATAGGTGGGGAACTCACATTTCCCAACTTCTGGGATTTCCCCTTTTTGCCCTACAGCCATGGCATCACAGCACTGTGCCACGATCTCTCTGCCCTCCCTGGTTGTTTCCAGAGGCAGCGTCTTTACTCCCTGCATCCAATGGACAGTTAGGCTTTTTGTCCTTTTTTTTCCCCCTACCAAAAAAAGCAAATTTGATAAGAACATAGATTGAACGTGGGCTGGCTGCTGTTTTTGTACCCTCACATTAGCAAATTCTCATTCACATTGGCAAATTCTCATTTTGTACCCTCACGTTAGCAAATCACTCACTCATTCATTCATTCATTACCACCACCCAACTCACACAAGCAATTCTGGGTGGTGAACAGTGTGAAAAATGTCAATATAATCATAAAATAACAATTAAAGTGACCATTGGCTGCCTCAGTGGGAGAATGGGGTATAGTGTTGAGGATTTTTCCCATCCATTATATTTTACTTAATTGTTAGATTTATATTTCACCCTTCATTCAGAAGCTCAAGACAGTGCCATAGGACTCCCCATTTTTTCCCCCAGAACAACAGCCATGTGAGATAGGCTAGGCTGAGAGAGAGTGACTGGCCCAGCATTGCCCAGTGAGCTTCTGTGGCTGAAGGTGGACTCCTGTGTCTCCTCAGTGTCAGTACGACACCTTAACTTCTACATCATGGTGGCCACTTACATACTGAATACTTTGGGGAGTATTTTTTTATGGTACACAAAATAAAACAGAGGTAAAGAATATTAAAAAGGATACCTATAGAGAAAAATAATGTGGCATAATACTCTGCCTTAATTATAATCCTAAGCTATTATGAACATTGTTCAATTCTCAATAAATGTATGAGGTGCCCAATCAATGCAGGAATTGTACACTGTTTATTAATGTCAAGTTCATTAAAAGCACTAATTCCTTATTTTCTAAACTATTCAAGAACAGCAAAGGCAGTATCTGTTTTTTCAAGAAACTCTTAAACAATTATGTATGAATGATGAACATGTTACTACCAAAATGTACAAGATGCTATTACAAATGAATCTGGAAGATGAACAAGTCAAGGAGTGTACGGTTAAATGGGCTAGAAATGTTGGATATAATATTGTGATGGAACAATGGGGAAAAAAGGTGGACAAAAGGTTTAAAATTTACATTGAATTATAATTTAAAGGAAATTTTTTATAAAATGATGTACTAGTGGTACCTAACTCCTGACAAGTTATCGAAAATGTTTAATAATATAATGAATGTTTGTTGGAAATGCTCACAGGAAGAAGGAACCTTTTATCACGGCTGGTGGACGTGTGAAAAAGCAAAGAAATTTTGGGATCAGATATGTATTGTTATTCAATACATTCTTAAAGTAAATATATAAAAAAAACCAGAATTGTTTTTATTAGGTTTGATGGAGAAAGAACTGGAGAAACAGCATGGAACTTTGCTTCTGCACATGATTACTACTGCAAGAATACTTTATGCTCAACGATGGAGGGAACCACAAATACCAACAATGGAAGAATGGACAATTAAATTAATGGACTTGGCACAAATGGCAAAGCTAACTGCTCTAATAAGAGATAATATTGTCTCCAGATTTGTAGATGCATGGCAACCATTTTTAGACTACCTGCTCGTGACGGTAAAGAACCAAGTTATGATTGTGGGTTTTACTGATTGGTGGGTTTGTTTGGATAGAAATAATGTTAATATGGATAAATTAGTGGTAAGAGATTATTTTATTTTAATTATACTCATATCTGTAATTGGGATAGCCAGAAGTCATCTCTTTGTTTATATTTTCTTTCTCTTTTCACATTTATAGTTTGTGTCTTTTTTCTTTTAGTTCTATCTTCTATCTTTACCGTATTTACTATTTTGTATTTTAACTATACTCTGATAAAAAATGAAGTTCTCAAAAAAAAAAAAAAGAAACTCTTAGAACAGTGCGTGGATCACAGAAAATATTTACACTATTCATATAACTTAATGAAATTCAGTATACTTTTGCAATAAATTTAGATCTTGGGACAGCTCCATAATATGTAATAACAATCAATATGAATGGTGGAGCTACTGGCATTTAGCAAGTTATACATGGAACTTGTAGCTCTGGAGACAGAATACTACCAATATCTAGCAGACTTTTTTTTAAACATTGCTGAATCTCTGGGTAGATTCTAGATATTTATTTTTATTTATTTATTTATTTCTCAAATTTTTGCTACCGCCCATCTCCCCCCAAAGAGGGACTCTGAGCAGTTTACAGTAAGTTAATCAGTTAAGCATTAAAAACAGTAATAATAAAGAAAGCATAAAATATAATACAATATAATATAAACATTAAAAATTAAAATCCGGATGGCTATAAAAAGTTGTAAATATGAGGGGGGCACTCTTAATAGATATGCACTGAGTCCAATCTGACTTGGGTCAGTAAACCTGGCCTCCCCTCCAACATTTCCTTATTCAGTTAACATACCTCCTTTTTATTCCTTAGAGCTTCCACCCATTCTGTCTGCAAAACGCTTCTCCTTGAACTCAGCCACAAATTCAGGATGCTAAGGTAATTCTTGACTACCAACCGCCCAGCAAAATACTGATATAAAAATACAAACAAGAACGGAAAGAAAAAGATTAAGAGGTGTTGATGGAGTCAAGCTCTGAAAAGCATGCCTAAGCTTCTGTGTGTGGTACCATGGTGTAACACTACAGAATATATTGGATGGCATACAAAATTCAGTTTCTCAAAAGAAAAAACAGTATTTCATCAACTTAAGGGGAAAAAACCTCTGTCCCAGGTAGGACACATGCAGGTACCAAATTAACCAATAACACAGTATGACCCTTTTTCTTAGTGGAGGAGAGAGAGAATGGAATTCATCCAGGTATTTCACATTCAACAAATATAGAATATGAAATACCTGGATAGATAGGGCAATCTTTCTCTTTCAGCAGAATCACTGAGATACCACTAATCAGTGCCATCTTATTCAAACTTTAAGAAGTATATTAGCTATCACACATAAGGCTCAAAGCATTGTGAAAAATTTCATAGTTACAACCATGAACTGTTCCCTCAAAGAGTTATTGGCGTAGACACTGAAATTCTTTAGCACCAAAAGCTTGATGTGGTTAGCGCCAAATGCAAGAACATTGGTCAGCCCAATCAGAGAGAGATCACAAGTCAGCAAAAGCAAGTAATTTGAGCCAATGCCAGCCCCGTGTCTCCTATGTAGCCCCAACTCTGCTGAAACTCATCCTTGAAAAAGCCACTGATTTATCTTTCTGCGCCGCCTGTGCAGTTTTTGGTGGCAGGTCTTGAGAGCACTTGAAAGAGAAACAGAAAACGTGGAACAGCTAGTCGCCCTGCAAGCTCAGTAGTTCGTCTCCTGTCTTCCGATGGGCTATGTGGGATTCCTCTCCAGATTCAACTCAGCCACTACTTGCTAATATGAAGAGAGGCTTTTTTCAGCAGTGTTCAAGATGCTGCTGTAGCAAACAAGTCAGTCCCAATGGGCTTACAGCCAAGATCCAAATCTTGATTGTAACTCCAAAATAGTCTCCAAGGATCACGGAAAGCTACTTTGACAATAAGTCATCTCAAATCCGATTAGCATCAGCACTTTAAAACCACAAGCACTCCAGGGAGGGGGGCGGGGAACCAAAGAGCTGTATGCTCCAACAGCGGGTGGGGCGGGGATGACGTAGAGGAAAAAGCCATGTCACTAGAAGAAAGACAGGCAAGTGACAGGCTGACTGGAGGAGGGGAGCAAGTTGAGAGAAAACAGGAAAATTGATTGAGAGGATGTTTAAAAGGAAAACACCTGCTTTGTTTCTCAGTGAGAAAACGTAAGCAGTAATAAACAGAAGGGTGGCAATTAAAATAAATCACCAATGGATGTCAATGAAAGAAAGTAGATTTTTTCTTTGATTCCTTCCCTAAAAATGGGCACGTGGAGAATTCAAGTGGACCAGAGATTCCTCTTCTGTCTGAAGGTTACACACTAGCTCATCTGAATATATAGCCAGGCTTGCTTTATAGAGAATTGGAGCAACATGGATCTATCTTTCTAACTTGGTACAGTCAGGTTGGTAGCAGCATTCCGAGGTAGCAGGCAGCCTGCTGAGATCTGGAACCTTATAGAATAATAATAATAAAAAAATACAGTCTTCCAAAGCTTTAGGTTTATTTTGGATGTCCAGAAGCCAAACTGCAAGGAATGTACATGGAAGGGGAAAAAAAAAACTGGCAAGAAAAAGTGCAATGAAATAATGAGTTAAGGAGCTGGAACTTAGTCAAACTCCTCCACCTTGTGGCCCAAATCTAGCAGCACACCTTGCACTGGATACAACGCTGACTGCACTTTTTCAGAGGTAACTGGTTATGGGAAAAAGGAGTTATGGACTGTTTTGGAAACTAAAACTTTGGTTGACAAGATCTTATGCTACAACTAAAGTCCGAAATTGCATATAATTCTGACCTGGCAGGTATTTTTAATGCATACAGAATGAAGGGAAATCAGAACCAAGGTGGTGATTAATAGTGGACTGGGGACTTCAAATACGATGTTCTGCCAATGCTTGAACCATTTTTCCCCTCCAGTTTTAAGTTTGCTCAAACATATACAAGAATAGGAGTAAATTTAAAATGAATTGTATAAGGTACTGGTAGTCAGAATTGAAAATTTAGAGCTTGAATAGTTCTTTCGTTACAGACTGACCTATCAGCATTATTCCAACTTACAAAGGAACTGGGGCTGAAAGATTCAGACTATATGGAGGTGCAATAGAAACAAACGTATGACACTGTGGAACAAATTTCACTGCTTTCATGATACAAAACTTAAAGCATGCTCTTCATATACAATTGCTTTACTTTTTAATGTATGAATTAATAATGCTCAATTTTTCTCTGGCATGTTTGGAATGGAAAGAAATTCACTGAATCATATCAGCCATCCTGAGGGGGTGGACTGTAGGAGAAGCTGGGTAAGTAGATAAGAGAAGTGCTTTGAAATCAGATAATATTATATTCACAATATTACCATTCAATCTGACTCTCCTAAATTCAGATCAACTCCTGATGACTCCATCCATGTAATTTCCTTGGCAACAATACAAAAGTGCTTTTCCATTGCCTTCTTTCACGATATTTTTTGACTTCCTCAGTCTAGTCTACAGCCTTGGGATTTCTGGTGGACTGCCCTGCTTAGCTTTGTTCAAGATCAGACAGTGTTGGTTAGGGCCATGTTAAAGTTGGACAAACCAGTTATTTTCTCCAGTTGTTCAAAACTATTAGGCAGCTCTTTTTTGTTAGCCCCAAAGTATTCTAAAGCAGAGGAATGGGAATAAAGGTGAGACAGAGTGGTGTTCAGTAAAATCCTGGAACGCAACTAGGATAAAACATGGATTCTCAAGAGAGTAACAAATCTTTATATTGAGTTGGGAGCACAAATATTTATGCCCTTGTTTCTCAATACGCCACCTATAGAGATTTTGGCTGACATAGCATAATATTTATTTCCAAGAATGCATATATCCTGGAGACATTCTTAGAAAATGAGAACAATGGGGCTGTAGCTCAATGCTTTCTTTAGTAGCATGGCCACATGCCCAGAAAAAGAGGTCAACTGAAGTGGTGGGGAGCATCCTGGGAGGCTAAAGCAGGAAGCAGAGAGCATGCCCATGAATTGGTCTTCCGTCGATGGATATTATGTGACTGGTCTTGCCCATCATAGCAGCCAGTTTGTGAATGCCCCCATAACATGTACTCAATTTTCCAAAAGTAACCTTTTCAGATGCTAGGCACTCCCTGCCTTCCTTTTTTTAATTTTTAGAAAAATTAAAATTTTGCAAGATTGTTGAAGTTTGCAAAGGACCCCTAAAACTTTTTAAAAACTACACATTTTAAAAAATTGTTTAGCAATCAAATCTTTTAATCGTTGTTGTGGAGTTGTCCCTAGATGCTGCTTAGATGTGTTATGCGCACAAGTTTAGGAAATACCATGAAGTAAAGCAAAGTTCACAGGATGCCACACAAAATTCATAATATTCTAAAAAATCAGAAACCAAAAGGCCTCAGGAAACAGTATTGTTCAAAACCAGTATTTTATTAATGAGGGAATTATAATTTTTGTCTAGAGAAAGGAGCAAATGAACAGTTTATGGATGACTTCTAAGGCTGAACCTGCTCTCCAAATGAAACGTTTTCATGTAACTTTAAAAAAGCAGAGCCACTGGAAAGATTGTAGAAAAGCAAATATATACAGGTAGTCCTTGAGTTACGACAGCAATCGGGACTGGAACCTCTGTCACTAAGTGATGCATTTGTAAAGCACGACATCACATAGCCGCTTTGCTTAGCGATGGCAATCCTGGCTGTCCCGGTTGCCATCGTTAACCAAATCCCACTGGTTGTTAGGTGAAGACCCACCCCAATCCAAGCCACTCCTGGGTCCCTCCCAGCCCCAAGCCTTGGTAAGGTAAGGGACTGCCTCCTCTTCAACTCCCCCCCACCCGCCTATCTCCCCCCCATCTCTGCCCTTTTGGCTGCTTTGCACTCTGCTGCCTCTGCCAGCCTTGCTGCCCTGCACTCGCTGGCCTTGCTGCCCCTGCCGGCCTTGCCACCCTGCACTTGCTGGTCGTGCCACCCCTGCAAGAAGCTAGCATGCAATTTGGAAAAAGGAAGAGCGCAACCTTGGGGAGAAGGCCTGGCACGGCCAGCAACTGTTTTGGGAAGGGAGGGGCTGGGCGCACCTCATCAACAGCAGCAGGAAAAAGACAGCAAGGGTCAACTGGGGGAGCAAAGCCAGCAGAGTGCAGGGTGGCCAAAAGGACAGAGACGGGTGGGGAGATTGGCGGGTGGGGGAGTTGAAGAGGAGGCAGTCATAAGTGTGGGTGAGCTACCAAGTGCCCAAATTTTGATCACATGTCCATAGGAGTGCTGCAGCAGCCATAACTTCAGGGATTGAGCGAAACTACCATTCGTTCAGCCCCACCATAACTTCAAGCAGTGACTGAACAAATGGCTGTAATATACAGGACTACCTGTATATATAAGAGAAGAGTGCAGAGTGAGGGAGGAATTGTTTGGAAAGTCTCTCAGGTCTAAAGGCTTCATAACACTCACCTTGACCAAAACAGACACATAGTCCTTCAAAGCAGAGAGTCGCTTTCCCCTAAGGTAGGGGAATACTGTCGACTCTATCCTTAGGGTGTAAAGCACTGCAGATTCTAAATCAGCCATGTATACCTTTCTCCTGTGGCACAAACATTAACCAAAAGGGGAAGAAAATCTGTTCAATAATTGACATAACATAAAATGGCAATTCTAGGTTGTAATCTAACATCTCTTTTGGCACCATCTGACCCAGCAGTTGTCAACAGAGGTCAGAGATGCATAAAGCTAGCTCCAGCTGTGGCTATAGAATTGGCAACTATTTTCTTTGGAGAAAGGAGTAAGCGACTTTAATTATCCTCCACTATTTCTCTTGAGACTACTTTCTATACATTTGCACGGACACCCACAGTCTTTGCTAAATTCCGAAAGTCCACAAATGTTAGTCTGCTGTGCATAATAGAGTTCCATGGTTTCATTCTCCATCCAACCAGTCCCCCTTCAAATTACAGCATGAATTAAGCCTCTATTTCTTTTAATATTTAGGTGTCTTGCCTTCATGCTTTGTAGCAATCACTGTTTCATTCCTCCCCAAATTATTTGCTGCTTTTTAAAGATTTCATGCCAGATAATAATTGGAGCTTGGCCTCAGTCAAATCCATTGGGAATGTGTAGCTCGTTTTATGACATCGAACAGTCCAGCCTGACTTCCAAACCAGCATGCAAACTACTTTGAACGAAAGAAAGAAGAGCTAACTTCTATTCCCAGACAACATTACTCTGATGGGTCTGTACACATGTGCTCTGAGAATGAGTAGAATAACATAACAGAATATTCTCTGAAGGAGCAGTTCTTCCCATCTCTCAGTTTTTATGTGCACAGAGTGCTTTATACTTATATGGAGCTGCATTCAATCATGTATTCTATCCATCACTGCCCAAATATGCTCTGAAATGCAGGAATGATTTTTCCACTGCTTATCTATCCAAAGTAGGACTTTGATGGAAGTTCATCCCACACTGAAATTTCATCAAAATCCTACTCAGTCACAGCTGAGCGATTTGGGCAGAGACATTCTTAACAAAATTCTCATGATAGGTCCTATGCTGTTTGTGAGAAAATTTATTGTACATTTGTTGATTTTAGAGAAAGTGATAAAGTTAATAGGTTTGGATTATGGAATATTTTGCATGAAAATGGAGTTGAAGGTTGGTGGCTGACTGTAATCAGAATAGAAAACGTGTGAGTATTAACAGAATGCTTAGCAAATGGTTTAGCACTGAGCAGGGAGTGAGACATGGTATATGATATCCTTTTGGTCTGCGTAATGTATTTATGGATAAATGTGTAAGGAATGCTTGTGGTGACCCTAACAGGGACATAAACATACGTGTTCTTTCATATGCAGATGGTGCCATGCTGTTGGCCAAGAACCAGAATGGATTTGCAGTGAATATTAGATAACTAGTATGATGCAACACTTCAGCAAAGGATCGTTACCTTGTCGTGGTGCTGGAGCTTGAGCACCTCAATGATGCCATGAGCTAAACCGTGAAGGGCCACCCAAGACGGGAAGGGCATGACAGAGCGGTCAGACTAAATGCGATCCCTGGGGAAGGTAACGGCAACCCACCCCAGTATTCTTGCCATGAAAACTCAATGGATCAGTACAACCAGAGATATGTCGGTATACCATCGGAAGATGAGACCCCCAGGTCGGAAGATGGTCAAAATGCTACTGGGGAGGAACAGAGGATGAGTTCAACTAGCCCCAGACGTGATGACGCAGCTAGCTCAAAGCTGAAAGGACGGCTAGCGGCCGACGTTGCTGGTGGTGAATGGTGAATCCGATGTTCTAAGGATCAACGCACCATTGGAACCTGGAATGTAAGATCTATGAGCCAGGGCAAATTGGATGTGGTTATTGGTGAGATGTCAAGATTAAAGATAGACATTCTGGGTGTCAGTGAACTGAAATGGACTGGAATGGGCCACTTCACATCAAATGACCACCAGATCTACTACTGTGGACAAGAGGACCACAGAAGAAATGGAGTAGCCTTCATAATTAATAGTCAAGTGGCTAAAGCAGGGCTTGGATACAATCCAAAAAACGATAGAATGATCTCAATTCGAATTCAGGGCAAGCCATCTAACATCACAGTGATCCAAATATACGCCCCAACCACAGATGCTGAAGAAGCTGAAGTAGAGCAGTTCTATGAGGATCTGCAGCACCTACTGGACGACACGCCTAAAAGAGATGTTATTTTCATCACGGGAGACTGGAATGCTAAGGTGGGCAGTCAAATGACACCTGGAATTACAGGTAAGCATGGCCTGGGAGAACAAAACGAAGCAGGACACAGGCTGATAGAATTTTGCCAAGACAACTCACTCTGCATAACGAACACCCTCTTCCAGCAACCTAAGAGATGGCTTTATACATGGACTTCACCAGATGGACAACACCGAAATCAGATTGACTACATCCTTTGCAGCCAAAGGCGGCGGACATCTATACAGTCGGTAAAAACAAGACCTGGAAATGACTGTAGTTCAGATCACGAACTTCTTGCACAATTTAGGATCAGACTAAAGAGATTAGGGAAGACCCACAGATCAGCTAGATATGAGCTCACTAATATCCCTAAGGAATATGCAGTGGAGGTGAAGAATCGATTTAAGGGACTGGACTTAGTAGATAGGGTCCCGGAAGAACTATGGACAGAAGTTCGCAACATTGTTCAGGAGGCGGCAACAAAATACATCCCAAAGAAAGAGAAAACCAAGGAGGCAAAATGGCTGTCTGCTGAGACACTAGAAGTAGCCCAAGAAAGAAGGAAAGCAAACGGCAACAGCAATAGAGGGAGATATGCCCAATTAAATGGAAAATTCCAGAGGTTAGCCAGAAGAGATAAGGAATTATTTTTAAACAAGCAATGCGCGGAAGTGGAAGAAGACAATAGAATAGGAAGGACAAGAGACCTCTTCCAGAAAATTAGAAACATTGGAGGTAAATTCCAGGCAAAAATGGGCATGATCAAAAACAAAGATGGCAAGGACCTAACAGAAGAAGAAGAGATCAAGAAAAGGTGGCAAGAATATATGGAAGACCTGTATAGGAAGGATAACAGTATCGGGGATAGCTTTGACAGTGCGGTCAGGGAGCTAGAGCCAGACATCCTGAAGAGTGAGGTTGAATGGGCCTTAAGAAGCATTGCTAATAACAAGGCAGCAGGAGACGACGGCATCCCAGCTGAACTGTTCAAAATCTTGCAAGCTGATGCTGTCACGGTAATGCATGCTATATGCCAGCAAATTTGGAAAACACAAGAATGGCCATCAGATTGAAAAAAATCAACTTATATCGCCATACCAAAAAAGGGAAACACTAAGAATGTTCAAACTATCGAACAGTGGCACTCATTTCACATGCCAGCACGGTAATGCTCAAGATCCTGCAAGGTAGACTTCAGCAGTTCATGGAGCGAGAATTGCCAGATGTACAAGCTGGGTTTAGAAAAGGCAGAGGAACTAGAGACCAAATTGCCAATATCCGCTGGATAATGGAAAAAGCCAGGGAGTTTCAGAAAAACATCTATTTCTGTTTTATTGACTATTCTAAAGCCTTTGACTGTGTGGACCATAACAAATTGTGGCAAGTTCTTAGTGGTATGGGGATACCAAGTCATCTTGTCTGCCTCCTGACGAATCTGTATAACGACCAAGTAGCAACCGTAAGAACAGACCACAGAACAACGGACTGGTTTAAGATTGGGAAAGGAGTACGGCAGGGCTGTATATTCTCACCCTACCTATTCAACTTGTACGCAGAACACATCATGCGACATGCTGGGCTTGAGGAATCCAAGGCTGGAGTTAAAATCGCTGGAAGAAACATTAACAATCTCAGATATGCAGATGATACCACTTTGATGGCTGAAAGCGAAGAGGAACTGAGGAGCCTTGTGATGAAGGTGAAAGAAGAAAGTGCAAAAGCTGGCTTGCAGCTAAACCTCAAAAAAACCAAGATTATGGCAACCAGCTTGATTGATAACTGGCAAATAGAGGGAGAAAATGTAGAAGCAGTGAAAGACTTTGTATTTCTAGGTGTGAAGATTACTGCAGATGCTGACTGCAGTCAGGAAATCAGAAGACGCTTAATCCTTGGGAGAAGAGCAATGACAAATCTCGATAAAATAGTTAAGAGCAGAGACATCACACTGACAACAAAGGTCCGCGTAGTTAAAGCAATGGTGTTCCCCGTAGTAACCTATGGCTGCGAGAGCTGGACCATAAGGAAGGCTGAGCGAAGGAAGATTAATGCTTTGGAACTGTGGTGTTGGAGGAAAATTCTGAGAGTGCCTTGGACTGCAAGAAGATCCAACCAGTCCATCCTCCAGGAAATAAAGCCAGGCTGCTCACTTGAGGGAATGATATTAAAGGCAAAACTGAAATACTTTGGCCACATCATGAGAAGACAGGACACCCTGGAGAAGATGCTGATGCTAGGGAGAGTGGAAGGCAAAAGGAAGAGGGGCCGACCAAGGGCAAGGTGGATGGATGATATTCTAGAGGTGACGGACTCGTCCCTGGGGGAGCTGGGGGTGTTGACGACCGACAGGAAGCTCTGGCGTGGGCTGGTCCATGAAGTCACGAAGAGTCGGAAGCGACTGAATGAATAAACAACAACAAGGATGCAACAAGGAATATGGATCTGAAAATGAAGGTAAGTTGTGTTTGACCGGAAAGAGAGAACGAACAATTACAGATAAATGGCAACGAACTAGAGCAAGTAAATAAATTTACGTACTTTTGATAGAATAGTCACCTAAAAAGGGAAAAGGGATGGAGAAGTTTTAAGGCATGCAAGCACTGGTAGAAAAGTAGTGGATTGTTTGTGGTCTGTGGTAAGAAACGACTGTTGAAAGAAGCAAGAATGACTATGTATTAAGAGCATGCTTTGCTTCTGCTTTCGTATATGGAAGTGGGAGTTCAGTATGTCAAGAGAACATAAAAGTGAGTTGAATGCAGTAGGAAAGGGGTACTTAAGAAATGTATGTGGTAAAACAAGAAATAAAATCAAGAATGAATGAGTGCCAAATGAGTGATAAATATGAAAGTGAGTGATCAGTATGAAAACACATGGAAATGGTTTGGTCATACAGGAAGAATTAATAAGGACTAAATCATAAAGCAAATCTATGAAGGACAAAGAGGAAGGGTAGTTGGAGTTGCTGAGGTCCTCAGAGAGAGGGGAGAAATTTAAAGAACAAAAGTCAGTGTATCAAACCCTATAAGGACACAATGGAAGCAAGGATAGTTTACCATCACAGAAAAGTATAGAGGATGTTGTTGTAAACTAGATTTAGCTTTATTTTGTTTTCTTTTTCTAAACTCCTGATTTAATTTCCTTGGCTTACCATTTCTTACTCCCTTTCTACATTCTGCATAATGTTGCTTACCTTGAACGGGAACAGGAGACAAGTATGCGTGCATGTATACCAGTGATGTGCCGCTACCTGGATTCAAAGCCAAAAACGTGCTTCAGAAGGGATGTGGGAGAATTCATTGCCACTTGTCCTCACCTCTTTTAAAAGGCTGCACCTTTTCCTGGGCTGGCACGGCAACTGTACAATCCCAAGAAATTATGCATTGGAGTTAATGAGGTGCCAAGGGGGTGTGGCACATTTGTCACTACATGCCGCTGCCTCCTTAGCTGAAACACATTTTCCTGGGATGCGTAGCTACTGTGCCAACCCAGGAAAAGAGGCAACTTTTTAGGGAGGTGCTGATAGGTGCAGAGAATAAGCCAACGCTACCTCCAAAGCACCTTTTCCACTTTGGATTCAAACAACTTTGTGTCCATAATGTATAGGTCTTGCATTTACTAGCCCCTTTTTGTTTATTAGCTTGTTCAGGACACACTGGATACCCTATTCCTCATAACCAATGAATGGTGAGACTGAACAGTCTTAGCTTATGCTGTGGGAAGATCTGAAACAGCACTAGGAAAGAAGCAACATCAAACCATTCAGGGAAGCTGGCACTCACTTGTCTGCCACCTTCCAAAGCGCAAGGGCAGTTGTTGGCTGTGCAGAAGGTAGCACTGTTGGTATGAAAACATTTCCTCTAAAGACCTGAGGTAAGCTCTGCAGGAATTTAGTATAGTTGGATCTCCAATCAGCATGCCTGGAAGGAAATATGAATGGAGACATCTGAAACAATGTGTATTTCTGTCCTTTCTAGTTACCACCTTCAGCTTCAGAAATCTGGTTATAACCCATATAGCAACAGATATATTACAAAGGAGAAGACTAAAGCGCCAATTCCTCTTTAAGCATCAGTAGGCATGAATGAGTATATACTATTAAGAAAAAGAAATGTAATATCTAGTACCAATGAATCCCAAATAGGCACGCCATAGATCATTTGCTGTTCTATCTGCTACCCAGAATGACCAAATACACCTTATTAGCAGAGATGCTGGAGTACTAATTTAGCCGTTCTTACAGCAGTCCATCAGCAGTATCCCCCTGCCTTTCTCAGTCTGTCCTGCCCAGGGCTAAACTACAGCTTCTATCTTTCTTGATTGGAGATGAACTGAAATCCAACATTATCTGGGAAGCCTAGCTTGGGAGATGGCTAGCTTAGTCTTCTGCATGTACATACATATGAATCAAATTCTTAATAGACATCTCACCTCAGTACCACTCCCCACATCAGCTCCGTAAGCTAATTCCAAGTAAGCTGATTAAAAATCTTCCAGAAAGCACACACCAAAAAGCTCTCCCTAAGCAGTACACTTCTTCTGCATTCACAGTTGTTACACATAACCATGTTTGATATCTTGGTAATCTGTTTTCCAGAGACAAGATCCCATGTAACTTTGCAGGAAATGAACTAAGTCTTGATAGTCTTTCTTTTCTGCTGAACATGGTTTGTCAAACTCAGATCTGGATTAAGTCCATGCTCTTAGAGTAAACTACCTCCAGATAAGTCTCATGGTTAAAGAGGGAAAGGCAGAATATGAATGGGATATCAAATGAAAAAGCATGTTGGAAAACAGGCAATACAGTATTTGCAAACACTCAAAATAAATGGGGCTTGGAAAGCTATAAAAGAATAGAGCAAGCCAAGCAGATTCATCCAAAAATAGAACAATTTGCTTTCATTTTATTGCCTTTGCTACATAATTAATTTATAAGACAAAAACTGGAATATCCTTCATGTAAACTACCCGATCCATCTCCCCTTCCCTACAACAGTTTAGCACAAACCGAGGAACAGTCCTGAACTCAGGATGTCTGGGACGTAATTATGAAGCCAGTCAATAGATTATTATTTTCTACTGATACCAAATCTACATATGAAATAATCCACATTTCATTTCAGCTTTAGGTTCAGTGAATGGATTGTGCCTAAGTAAGTATCAGAGAAATACAGATTGTATTCTAGACCTTCAAATTTGGTGGGACGACACTGACTTATGACTGGGCACCAGTCAGAATCTGATCAGCTGAATTTAAAGATTTTGTCATCAAAACAAAGGTTGTGAATATTATTACTAGTTCCACTGGCTTCTTTTCCATTCTCCAAATCTCCCTCTCTCTCTCTCTCTCCTTTGAAATCAGTGATACACCATAGAAAGGTTCAAAGGGAGACAAGCCTAGTCTCAGCCACCCCTTTATCTACCAACCAGGTGGCTTAAGATATAAGCAGAGACTTTTGAATAAGCTCACTGGACAAAGCCAATTTCCCTTGCATCCCAAAGCAGCACCAGACAAGAGAAAGCTGCTTGCCAGTGCAGCAAGCAGTGGCACCAGCAAAGGAATCCCTGAGGGAAGCACAGCCAGGAACACTCACTTTACACTCTGTTTTCTCGGCCTGATGCTCTCTGCAAGCAGATGGCCAAGAGACGGCATCATCACAAATAATTCTCTTCTCTGCCAGTTCTGCAGCAAGGCAAACAATGGCTCTCCTGTTGGGTGAAGCTGGCAGGAGAGAAGCAAGATGACCGCCTCTAGGCCAGCCAGTTGCCCCACTCCAGCTAGTTCACTGCAGAAGAAAGCGTACAGATTTCACATGCACCAATTATTCCCCTCTGGTCCAGAACTGAGTAGTGCTGTCGCATCCCTAAACCTCTTCCTAAGGAAATCAACAGTGCCAACATGCCCCTTTGCCTGTCACACTAATGCCTTCACTGCCAGGTGGACATCAATCATCTGCTAAGAGCGATCTAGGGGAGGGGGAGGAGGGAGACCATCTGTTTGTTGTTTAATGCACTATTCAATAGCAGGAATCCACTAGAGGGTCCAAGCACAGGTTCCATTGTTCTCTGCCAGCATCTCAGAACCAGCCATTGTCTGGCTCCTAATGAACTTTTCTGCAATTAGAAATGCATGTGGAGGAGATGAGCAGCTGGGTGGATGTGAGGTGGTGGGTCAGAACACAGGGTTGATCATTTGCCAGGTTTTTAGAAGACCACACTCAATTATCTGTTTCAAAATAATGTAAAATAAAATCTCCCTCCTGCAAACTAGGAGGAGTATTACAAGTTATAGGGCTGATCACAAAAGGCAGCACTGGATGAATATTTTTCAGTTCCTTGATAATTTTGCCAGGGAAAAACACAAGGCATATTGATATTATTTAATATCTATATAAAACATTGGGAGAAAAGTTAAAGAATGCAAAGAGTTGTGGGACAATGCCTAGCAGCAATAATAGACTAGAAGGGGATCAATACACTACGCCCAAATCCTGGTGAAATTAAGGTAGTATAAGTGAATGGTTTCTAAGTCAAGGAAATAGTTGAAGATGGAGCTGAATTCCCTCTGAAGGAACAGGTACATGCCCTGGAGATGCTCACAGAGGGGCCTTAATGCCAAAGAGTGCTTATGCCAACTATATGCATACACTGATAGATGGGGATAGCTTAGCTACAGTGATACAAACATGAGTAATTTTCAGTCTCCAAAGGAAAACTCCTAATATGTGCATCTAACCACATAGAAAAAGTCAAGGTATATAAATCATTAAGGGGAAGAAGGAATGTACAAGATAAGAAACTCTATAGATCAGATGGCATAAATTCAGTATATTCTAGGTCTGGTATCCTGATATTAAAGGATACAGGAGTTTACAACAAATGGGTAGGGCCACATGTGGCACAGAGGTTGCTCAAATCTATTCTGGGGCAGACTTCTCCAATCGAAACTACAACCCTTCCTGAACCTATCCAGGACCACTGTGGAAAATCTGTTAGAGTAATGGGAGGCATAGTTCCTCACATCTGGATGGGACCAGGTTGGAAATGTCTGCTTTAGAGAGTTCTAATTAGAGTCATTCTACATGAGATGGGTGGCAGAGAAATTTAATTAATAAATGTATGTATGTATGTGATGTGATGACAAGAGAGGGACACAGCTTGCCTCTGCAGTAACAGCACTCTCAATGCTTTAGTAAGAAATTAGCAAGACAATCCCACATCCACACCCTCCATACACAAAGCCTTTAAATCCTAGAAGATCTCTTTTTGAGCAGCACTCAAAAGAAAAATCCATGGTCTTTGCTTCACATACAACAAGAACCTCCCTTCAGTGGAGATTCCATTATTCCCAACACAGCTAGCAGACAAACACTTGCACACCCAAGCAGTTGGCTGAAAACAGCTTTTGACAATGCAGTTGTTTGAATTATAATGAACCTGGATACATCAGGCTGATCCCCCACTACAATGGAGGACTGTCATAGAAATTCTATAGAAATTTATCCTGTTGCAATTTTCTACAAATGCCTAATTAACATAGGAAATGGTCAGAGAATCCCAAAAATATAAATATTCTGCAAATTCCTTACAGCAATAGTTACGGAACAAAATTTAAGAATAGAGAGTCAGCTTTTGTAGCATATTTAAAAGAAGGCAGGAATTGGGTAGAAAGTCCTCCCAGAGATTATCTGAATTGCCACAGGAGCCTGAATTCTTGAACTGAAGGAGAATGAACATGGGTGACAGAGAATTTAGGCATTTTAGCAATAGTGCTGGATAAAACAGAAAAGGGGGGATTTTATGAATATGAGAACATCTCACCCAGGGATGCTCCTGCAAGAACCATTGTTGATCACGAGGAGGCCAGATGGGAAGGTAGTGATGTTGAACCGCCTCACTAGTTCTTCGTTGCTCTGCAGGACTTGCCTTACTGCAATATTCTCAAACTGAAGCATATCCAATGCTACCTAGAATCAGATATGGCATCAATCAATGTTAGGAGTGGGAGTTAAACTTTTCTCAGCTGGATGCAACAAATTATTTTTTTCCTCCTCTATTCATAAATTTAATCTTCTGAAAGTCTCTGTTGCAGCTCTCACTCATTCTCACTGTCCGCTACCACTGAAATCTTGCTGATCCTTTCCAGGTTATTCACATCTGAACAGTGTCAAGTTACATATCCGTGGATTAAACAAAGGCACACACATTCTTTGGAATGTTCCATTATTATTTCTTTAGCAGTAACTTATCCATTATCAAAGTCTCCCTTGAATCCTGAACTGGAAAAGAGGTAGATAATACCTCATTACAAGCACTCAGCATTATGATTACACAATTAAAGAATATTTACGTAATCTTTGTGTTTATTTCTTTAAAAGCCGGCAGGTACAGCCTATTATTTCTTTTAAGACTTGTGGCAGTTAACTACTTCCTTTGCTTCCTCTCTTATCCCCAAGTTCACTGAAGGGAACAAAGCAGCCAGAGGTGCTCAGCAGCCCTTGAAGGGGAAACTCAGAAGAGACAGAAACAAAGGACTGAGAACGACAAACAACTTTTTTCAGTGTGCAGGCAGATCTACAAAAAGTGGTTTACTTACCCCCTCTTTTATGCAGTAGCTCCTTTGCACTGCTCTGCATCAGAGAGCACCATCAGTTTAAAACCAAAGGCTACACTTGACCTTCAGGTGTCAGGTCCAACAAGGGTCATAATACACGTAAGATTCTACGATAACTTTTGGTGAGCCACTTGGGGCCCTGATCTATGGGCAAAACATTCTGAACAGTACAGTGCCTCAGTTGCCGAAACAGCCCCCAACTGAATCTGGTACTTTTTAACCCCATGGTAGAGGTCCTTCTCCTCAGACTTTGAGAAGTAAGTAGGCATAGAAAGCAAGAGAGTACATAAAAACACAGGCATGCATTATGAAGAGCAAGATAATGGCTGTCCCTTAGTCAGTTCCCCCTTTCTCTCCTTCCAGGAGCAAATGATTCTTCCATCTTTAGGAAAACTGGCAGCTAAGAAGAGACATATGGAGGGAAATAACTAATACGCTCAGAGCTGCAGTCAGCGGCTGCCCATCCACACTTTCTCAGGTGTGGAGAAATCTTCAGTGATGCTGCCACAAGTCAGTGCTGCAAGAATTCGAATTTACATCCTTTTACCACATATACTTTAGGTTTGATACTAAAGGCCTTTTTGATGTTCTCTGCCTAATTTGAAACCAAAAGTTCACGTTTAGCCTGTCAGAAAAAAATAAAACAAAAGTCTGGGCAAATCCATAAAATCCTATTGTAAATGTTATCCATGTTTACTTTAGTTGAAGATACTGTTTATAGAAAGAGATTATGTTCTAACTTATCTTGCAGATGTAATTGTTGTGAAGAAACAAAAAGATTTCCCTATCATCTTGAATGAAAAAAGCTAACCAGCAGAAGTATTGTCCTGGTTTCCTCTTTGTCACTTGATTTCACTGTGGATTGGGTGGGTGGATTACGTGAAATAAATTATTGCACAAGAGATGAACCATTAGAGGTTAAAGATTACTTTGTTTAGTCATATTGAGAAAACATGCTCTATGACTCTACACCATTTGTTACCTTCAATTTAACCTTGTCAGAGATGATATCTGGGCACATGTTATCCTTAATAAAACAAACACCAGCCAGGGAAGAGGAAGCACCCCAAACCTTAAAGCTGTAAAACAAAGATCTCCCGAATAACTCAGAAATACTAACTTGACCTAACACAGGACAATTAACCCTTGCTAGAATAGTTATTGTTGACAGTGTCAGAAACTAGATCAGTGGGACAAACATTTGCTGAGGGATCATATTCCCACAGAGAGCTTGACCCAAGTAAGATACTCCAGTAAGGAACAGGAAGGAAAAACCAAGATACTTTTTATTTATTTCCACAAAAGTTACAGGTCTATATTTAAACAGTATTAGCCCATTTATCTGCGCATGCCTGCATCAGCTTGCGCTCTAAAAACTCACTTCTGGCAGGTTGCCTGGTCTGGTTGCCTGGAGGTCATTCCCATGTTAGAGGGAATAGGCGATTGGCCATTTGACAGCTGCAATACGCTTTACATAAGGCTACCCTTCAAGGGTGTCCAGAAATTTTAGTTCAAAATATAGCACATAGGCTGCTAAAAGATACGCAATACCAAAATATTTATATTATATTTATAGTTTAACTGTTTTAATTGTTTTATGGTTTTATTGTTGTAAGCCGCCCAGAGTCACTCGCTGAGATGGGCGGCTATAGAAATCAAACAAACAAACAAATACCTCATTGTACCTGTGTGGAAAAACCTGTACAGGTTGCCAATTATTTTCCAGGCACAATATGATAGTATCTTGCAAGTCTGACTGTGCTTTACCTCCCCTCCTTCTTATGCCCCAGGGAGTCAGCAAGGCGTTTGCCTAAGCTGCTTCAGAATATCATCTTGCTTCCCAGGACTTAAAGAATGTTTCAGCCCTCTTTGTCTAGATAACAGTTCCTGCATAACCGCCCAAAGTCCCCAGATGGGAGGAGATAGGCGGGGACAAAAATAAAATAAAATAAAATAAAATAAAATAAAATAAAATAAAATAAAATAAAATAAAATAAAATAAAATAAAATAAAATAAAATAAAATAAAATAAATAAAAATTTCTGTCACAGTCATCTCCCTTACTCTTTACTCTGTGGAATGCTCTTGCTTTGGAACTGCATTCAGACCCCACTCTTTTAGCTTTTAGGAAATGGACTGTGTCCTTCCTCTTTATTCAGGACTTTTCAGTTTGAATTTGCTAATGATTACAGGTAGGTCTCAATTAGTGCGATTAATGAAACCTATGAAATAGTTGCATTATTCGAATTTGCACTATTTGAAGTGATAATTTTATGGAAAATATGGTAATTGGTTCCAGCTCGATGGAAATAGGCGGTGAAGAATTTTAAACAATAATGAAATATTACAGTAAAGGATATAAAGAATATACTTTTGATTTAAATTTATGGTTAACAAAGTCACAGAGTAGCAAAATAAAAACAAAAAAATTCTACAGTAGATTCAGGCATTCCAACATCTCGTCCTATTTTAGTGTTGCAAAGACCACGTTCATGTGTTCAGTTACATCAAATTTTTGCTCTAATGCAATAACAAGCCTCTTCTTTTTTAAACTTGTGCCATTTTCCTCTGATGGTATCTTCCTTTTCTCCATTTTATACACACAAAGATTAGCAGTGTCTAAAACCCCAACCGCAACTGCACATGTGTAAGCCTCAATTGTAAACACACAAACCTTGCATTAACTGGGTCATATTAAATGTGTCCTGGTATTAATTTGCAATTCACACTAAATTGAATATCGTATTATTCAAACTCACACTAATTATGATCTACCTATATTTTAAAAGTTTTAATCCGATTTCAACTGTTTGTTTTAATTTTATATTTGAAGATCTGAATGCTTTTGGAGTAGAAAAAACAGGATATAAATTGAATAAACAATAATAATACTGACTATGATGTATATGTTGAACAATCAATTAAGATTCACCTCTCTGCTCAGAAAGGAGTCGTCCTTTTCAAATATCAGGGCCAAATAAGTCACATTGTTTACCAGAAAGAAATCACGAAGTTCTTTCACACTGCAAAAGATGAAGAATATTATATGCTGTTCCAAGTACAGGTGAATATTTTTTTCATGCAAATTTAGGGCTGCCCACTTCCTCCTGCTATAGATCTTACCCAGCCAACTGCAGAGCATTTCTTCCTGGATGTAGGGAACAGCAGTAAGTTTTTAATCTACCTGGATTTGTGACCTTGTAAGAGAATATAGGAGACCAAAGTTGCCATCCGTAAAAACCTATTTCCTGTATTTCAAATATGGCAACTACATCTTTCCTTAGCACAGATATATCAGTGGTAGGACAAGGTTTCAGCTGCTACATCTGTACATGCCAGGGGAGAACAGGTATTACAGGAGATACAGAGCAACTGTCAAAAATGACATTCTTGTGCAAATTTTCCACCTCCACAAAATGTAGGTAAGGCTTTTTTCAGTGTTCCTCAGTATGGGCATCCAATAGTTCTACTGGCATCATCCCCAGAATTCACCATCCAGCACTGACTGAGAGTGTACCCAAGTTGGAAAAGGCTGGTTTATCTCATTTTAAGATGATGATGATGATGTTGATATTGAAATGGAAAAACAGCATGTCCTGAATCAGGTAAAAGGTATGTTATGGAGTGATGGGCAGAGAACAGAGACAGAGTATTAGTTCTGGTGGATTTTTTTAAAGATCCAGAGCCAGGACATCATATCTTGGGGACATCACCATTTCTAAAGATCCTAACTCTGGTAATCAGGACCCTTTTCTTTTTTTCTCCCTTTGATAATCTTTTCCAAGAAAACAGAAGAAAGAATGCTTCTTCACACATTTTATTTATTTAATTTTTATCCTGCCTTTATTTTTTTTTATAAATAATTCAAGGCGGCGAACATACCTAAAACTCCTTCCTCCTCCTATTTTCCCCACAAGAGCAACCCTGTGAGGTGTGTTGGGCTGAGAGAGAGTGACTGGCCCAAGGTCACCCAGACGGCTTTCGTGCCTAAGGGGACTAGAACTCATAGACTCCTGGTTTCTAGCCTGTTGCCTTAACCACTAGACCAAACTGGCTCTCATAATCAGTTTTATACAATTGTGAATAATTGTTCTGAGTTTTCCAAAGCTTATCTCTAATTCCAGGATCAGAGAAAAAGCAAGGCGAAGGTAATAACCCACAGCCAGCTAATGTCCTAGCTGGCATGTCTCAGGTGGCCAGTTCAAGTCACTGAAGGTTCTGTGTCCAACCTGTGCCAAGGAAACATTGTCAGATATTAATAATATTTCTACCCAAGGTTTCCTTGATCACTCCAACCGATTTGCCTTCTTCTAATCCTTGCCCACCAAGTAGGAAGAAGCCTCATTTCACATTCAAAGCAAACTACCAGCTCTAATGCATAAATATTATTTTTTAAATGACAAATCATTTAAAAGAGAGAGCCAGTTTGGTCTAGTAGTTAAGGCTCTGGGCTAGAAACCAGGAGACTGTGAGTTCTCGTTCCACCTTAGGCATGAAAGCTGGCTGGGTGACCTTGGGCCCGTCACTCTCTCGCAGCCCAACTCATCTCACAGAGTTGTTGTTGTGGGGAAAATGGGAGGAGGAAGGACTATTAGGTATGTTCCCCATCTTGAGCTATTTAAAAAAATAAATAAAGCGGGATAAAAAATCTAAAAAAAAAATCAGTAGGGTAAGCCAGGTTTGATTACCTGATGTGTTGTCAGCTCTTCAAGGTAAATTAGGTCAAGAAACAGACACCACAAGAAATACTAGAACTCTATAGATATAGGCTATAATAATCTTGAAAGCCTGACAGGTATAAAAGCCTCAAGATGATTTATAAACAATGAGCAATTGTTAGGACACCAATCCAAACATTGTAAGCTATAACTTGTCTTTGAATGTTTGTATAAGCACTGTTCTAAGAACTATTAGTCATTTATTGAGTCACTATTTATAAACTTTATATATTAAAATAATATTTAATATTTTGAACTTGTGAGCTGACAGTTATCTGCAAAACATACAACTCCAAATTATGAAACATCAGTTCCTCTAATCACTCAATTGCTTACAAGACAATGAAGTATGAATCTAATCTGAATGGATATTTCTGTCCCCAGAATAAAACTAGAAGGTACAAATATAATTAGACTATTAATTGTTTAGCACAGAGAAGGACAAAACTGCAGAACCTCTGAATGGAAACCCACTGCTTTCTTCCTCTCTGGGGCTCAACAGCAATGTGGAAAATATGCCTGATGATGAAACACTGAAGAAAATTAAATTTTACCCCAAGAACGTACTGTTTGGGGAAGATGGAAATTTTAGTTCAACATATTTAGGGGGCGGTACCAGGCTGTGGAAGGCTAAGTTACACAGTTCTGCATAAACAAACATGCCATTCTGCTGGTCCAAAGAACAGAGCCCCACGTGTTGGTGCTATATAACCAATTGATTAACCAGCTACAGTGAGGCAATTTGGCTGCCCACTGTTAAGGCTGTTCTAATTAAGGGGGTACTTGTTTTATGAGACTATTTCTATTTTGAGTTTATGAAATTATAAATGCTAAAACTATATTCTCTCCTAAAACAAAATGAAAGCTTTCCTTCACAAACTGAACTCAGTAATTTCAGAGTATCAGGTAAGAGTCCTTAATTGGCTGAAGCCCTACTGCCCTCACCCAGGATGAGGTTTCCCCTGTGATCCCCCCCCCCCCGGTTGGCATTCCAAAGGGCCATAAAGACCCGGCTGTTCTCCCAGGCCCTGGGCTAGGGTGGTTGGTGCCCCCTTTCCTGGATGTTAGCCATTGATGGGATATTTTGAGGTTTGCTGAGTTTGCCATCTTGTGCTTCCTTTTTTTTATTTCCTTTGTATGAGTCTGGTTTTATTGTCTGTTGCTTCTATTTGTCTTTATATTGTTTGGTGTATTGTGAGCCACCCAGAGTCATTTAGAATCAGGCAGCATCAAACTGAATAAAGACTTAATCAAAGCAGTTGTAACTTGGTTTCAGTGGTAAGACATCATCTCCTTTGCATGCCAAGCAAGGTTACAGTATACGTATTCTTCCTCCAGTAATCCCTGACCAGAGCAGAGAAAAATCTGGGTTGACACAATCAAGGGCCTTTTGGTAATCAGTGAAAAACATATTGACTTCCTGTTGCAATTCTTTGGCTTTCTCAGTTACCCAGTGTGCATCAGCAATAATGTCTCATGTTCTTTAAAGCCATTTTAAACATCTCACATATCCCTTTCTATGTAGGGCTCTAATCTGTGTTGGATGGTTCTAAGCACAATTTGCTAGCATGTGAAATTAAGGCTATTGTATGATAGTTTACACACTCTGTTAAGTCTCCTTTCTTTGGCCTTGGTACGTAGACCTTTCCAGTCCGGTAGCCACTACATCCAGATTTGCTCTCATAGCTTGGTAGGAGCCTTTACTGATTTTTTTGTTGCTTGCCATATCTCTGTAGATACTCTATCAATTCCTGTAGCCTTCTGACTTGGTAATGACTGGAGTGGTGATCTAACATCATCTTCTAGTACTATGCAAAAACTTAAGCCAACATAAAAGTACCAGAAGCATTCCAGAAAACAGAACCAAATAATAGCTATCTTTAAATATTTTTCTACAATTGTTGCTAGAAATTATATATTTTATCAAGATCAGCAATTACAGAAATAAATAACTGATAATGTACTTTCAATCCAGGAAGCACAGTACAATATGAATTTAATTAAAGGTATATATTGTTTTCATTTATAGCTGAATCTAAGAACGGTTTGCTGGCAAGGACAAATTCCCAATGGTGACTTTTCAACGTGGAAGCTATAATATACATCTTAAGAGAGAATACACAATCAGCAGTAGAAAACACAAACTTGAGTTTATGTTAAAACTACATTTGTTCACATTGATTCACTGTGGCCCCAGTCTCTGCTTTCTTTTCCCTTTCTCTGTTGTCCTTCTCACAATTGATTTTAGATTGCAATCTCCTTTGGGGCAGGAATCTGATACCTGCATTCCGCTAAATGAGAAGGGCAACACTGTTTTGTGTATAAGATAATTGTAATGAAGCCCTTTGAATACCTACTGCAATATAAATGCTCAGTTTTCAGAGTCCAAAGCCCTTTTACATATTCTGTTGGGTTGGAAGGAAAGACATGGGGCATGCATCCTGACACTTAAAAGGGATAGTCTGCTTTGTAATCTCCTTCCAACTTACCTTGTTGGCTGCAAAGGTGGGCTGGCAGAAGGCCATATGGCTTCATGACGCTCCACTAAGGTGATTATGGTCTCTCTTAGGGCCTGAATGGTTTTTCCATGATCTGTACAGGAAAGAAAGCATATCACTGTGAAATCCCAGCCAACCAGTGTGTATAACTCAACATGCCTTTACCCCAGAGAATACCATGCATGAGCAAAGACCCAGCAGCTTCTACCACCTCTGATTACTGGGGATTGTTGCAGACAACCTCTTTCCAACTGTTTAAGTACAAGGATTCCTTTTTCTTGATTACTCTATCATTTGCATCCATATAGAGAGAAATGGTCTATCATATCATGAAAATAACTTTTATGGACTTATCAGGGTCTAACCTGTCCTAGGATCCTTCCTCTTTTGTGTGACTGCTCTAAACATGGAACGACGGGGATTGAGCCATTTTTTCCCTGAACCACTACTTAGAGGAAGGTGAGTTCCAGTCACTAATAGGCTTCCAGCAGCTTATTTGTCCCAGCAGATACCTCCCTATACCTGCTGTATCCCCCCAGGGTTCAATTTTCAGCTGAGAACTGAGGGACAAAAATAAATATGAGAAACAGATTGAGCCTAGCCACAAAAACATAACCCTTCATTCAGCCAAGGAGCCACTCCCAACTTAGTCCTTACATGGTTCATCCCAGAGTAATGAATGGGGATTCCCTCGACAGAGAGTCTGAATAACTCTCTTGACCAAGAACCTCACAAATGTTGCCTAACAAGCATCACCAATTAAGGAAGAATAAATGTTTGATCCTCCCTACAATTCAAGTAACAATCAACAGTATCTGTTGGAGTTCATGAGAGAATGCTAAGATGCTGGCTTTTAGGCTGCAACAGGCAATTCTATGCCACAATGGATCAGCATTTTCTACTCTGCTTTTAGATTTTGCTCCTTCTTTCAGGGGTTATTTTGATACTATGATGTTCCTGTTTTCCTCCCCCGCACTGTGACATGTGCATACTGCAGCCTAATGAACATGCTGTCAGCTCCCTTCGCATGCCTGCCATACAGCACTGCTGCACGCATCAGCCGAGGGAGAACAAACCCATGTCAGCTTTGCCGCTTCGCAGCTTCGCAGACAGACAGAATGCATCAGCACATTCCTTCATTACCTGTTAGAGCCAAGGATGAGCTGATAAGACACCTGGACTCTAATTAAGTCTAAAGAGCTGGGAGGGAGGAGATCAGGAGGGAGAGCTTGTTTGTAAGACAGGGAGGAGGGATGTCAGAGGGAATGAATTACTTTGAATGCTTTCACGCCGAAACGTTATTCAGAGCTTTTAAACTGTCCTGTGTAAACGGATTTTAAATAAATGAATTCCTTAAGCTTCCTAATGGACTGACTGGAGAATTCCTTAGGTTAACATCCTGGTACTGGGACTTTCACACATGCTGAGAATCCTTTGCTACAGATTCTTAGGTTTCTTCAAAGAGAAATACTCCTCAGTTATTCCTAGGGAGTGAAAGCTGCTATTATATCTATATTTAGGTTATAGGTAGGTCTATATCCAGGTAAACACAAAACAGTCCAGCACTCACACAGCTTATCTGGAAATGTAAACTGGTTATGGCTTAATTTTTTTCAAAACAAAAAGAAAGCATGCATTATTCTGACCAATCGTATGAATACATAATGTGTGCAGATTAACCCCAATATACAAGAGAATGTCAATTCATATGTTTTTCTCTAAATTAGTTAATCAGGTTCTGATTAACCCTTACGCTATATTATTTATCTGGGTACAGAATTTCAGTATCCCAAAATGAGAGGCTCAGTCTGCTGATTTGAGAAGAAGGACAGAAATATTTTTCAATCCTTGCCCAGAAGAAATACATCACAGAAGTGTGGAAAAGGAATGAGACATCTCGAGACCGTGCATTACAATAGCAGTCATATTAAATGGCAGATCATGTGTCTCTTTGATAAGCATGACTTTCCTTGAGGATAGAAAGGGACAACTTAGCTGCCACTTCACTGACAAGAATTCTCCATATGGTACATACTGCTGAATTGTATGCCATCCTCAGGATTCTTGGAGAATGTCTTGAAAAACTGGAAAGAAACAAACCACACAGTTAGGTTCTGCTTTTAAATATCCTTTGTGCAAGTATGCTAAGCAACACAATTGCCAAGTTGTAATTTGGAGTTCTCACTCATCAGCCTAAAAGCTGGGAAAGAGAGATATACATAGATTGAGATGGAAAAAACTACCACGACTGTTATTTGTTGATATCTTCTCTCTCTGTTCACTTTTGGAAGACCTGAAAGACCAGGTTAGGAACAGATCATCATGGAGAAAATCTACCTGTGTGGTCACTAAGAGCCAACACCAACTTGATGGCACATTATCTATCAATCAATCAATCAATCAATCAATCTCTCTCCATTAAATTGTTTTTTTGTTAAACCATTTTATATATATTATTTTGGTTTAAAAACCGCTAAGTGAAGTGTTATTTAAAAAATAATTAAAAATAAAGATTAAGATGCTACTTTGAACTCTACTGCTTTCTGCTCTGGGATCCAGAATATATACCCCATTTTCACCTGCAGATGAGCAACACACAAATGCTGATTATTGCATAGGGAGGATTCAAAGAGAAATGACAGAATTGGAAAAGCACTGCCTGGAAGAAAAATATGTGGTTTTAATTAAAAATTTAAAAAAGCAGCTGCAGATCTGTTATAGCGGACTTAACTCATCTTACCAGGAGTTCCATTAGTTTCCAACCTGGTAGCTACATTTGCTTGATGGTCACATTTTGTCTAGGACACTGCTAATAGATTCAAACTCCCTGACATGTGCTGCGCCCTGTGGGACTTCTTTTCTAATAGAGGACAGGGAGTTCTTTGAGACCTTAAAAAGCACAAGTAGTAGGAGGCAGTGAGGGTATCTTGTTCTGTAGATCATTTCCAGCATCTTAATTGTTTCCAATTTAAACAGATTTTTCCTCCAAAGTTCTGGACATACACCATTAATATGAAAGCTAACATCAAGGGAGAAAAAGAGCCAGATGGAAAAGTTAATCAATAAACCACTTCTTAGCAATAGCTCCAGACAAAAGAACAGTTCATGTAGTTACGAATAATGAAGACTACACCAGAAAATCAAAATTGCTAGGCTGAGACAAGCTAGTTATTGGTTCACACACAGCTTAAGCCATTAATGTGATTCTCTGATCTGCTTTAGTGTCTTGGTGTATGTGTGTGAACCTTGCTATTGTGGCTTGCCAACCACAGTTTATGATTTATCATTTTATATGAACCCAGTCAGAGTGCTGAAGGAATTCTAAGATGGGAGTTCTTTCCCTGTATGCACCTTTCAGCCCCTCCCCCTGCCCCCAGAGCATAGTCTCATAGCCACATTTGGAGCTGAGCTTTGTGTGGCGCAGAGTGGTAGGTGGCGGTATTGCAACCAAAACTGTCCCCACAACCCAGGTTCGATCCCAGCAGAACCTGGATTCTCAGGTAGCTGGCTCAGGTCTACTCAGCCTTCCAGCCTTCCAAGGTTGGTAAGATGAGTACCCAGCTTGCTGGGGAAGGTGATGACTAGGGAAGGCAATGGCAAAGCAACCCGCTATAGTCTGCCAAGAAAACGTCGTGAAAGTGGTGTCCACCCAAAGGGTCAGACATGACTCAGTGCTTGCACAGGGGACCTTTCACCTTCACTTTCTATAGCAGAGTTTCTCAACTTTGGCAACTTCACAACTTCAAGCTGTGTGGACTTCAACTCCCAGAATTCCCCAGTCAGCCATGGCTAGGGAATTCTAGGAGTTGAAGTCCACAGCTTGAAGTTGCCAAAGTTGAGAAACACTGTTCTATAGACTCGAGAGAAAAGATATCTTAACTCCTAATGTTATTATTACATCTAGCCAAAAATTAGCCAAAACACCTTTTAGAAAACAGTTGTCACTAAATATTCCATTTCTTCAGGTGTTTGTTAAATATTCCATTTCTTCAGGTGTTTGTTTCTGCCCCCCCCAAAAAATCTTAACTCCTGTGATAGTGCCTGCATTCTGGAATATTCTCCCCCTCCTCCCAAATTCATAACACATCTACTAGAATACCTTGTAGGATCTATAAAGGCTCTCTCTTCACCCAGGCATTCCCTGTACGAACGTTAGATGATTCCTTTTTGCCTTCCCATTTCTCCCATCTTTTTAATTAGCATGTTTTCATATTGTTCTATTTTCTTTCAAACTGTTTATTACATATATATCTACACCACTTCTCCAATTAGTTTACAATAAAATTGTTTTACAAAATCTCAAACAATGTTGCCTCAGGCAGTTACACTGTCTCAGTGCAGCTATAATATCTGAGCATGAGGAATGCAAATGTTATTTATCTTTTTGGTGCTAAGGTTTATTTATCTGTTTGCTCCTTTTTATATCTCCTCCAAAATGCATTTGCCACTCTTGCTTGAAGTAAAATTGCAAATTAATTTTATTTGGTCAGAGGGAAAGTCCACCCTGTGCTGCCAACGTCATGGTTCATGAGAGAGGAACAGAACTTATTTACCAAGCAAATAGGCTTTCCCTTGGCTTTCCCATTATGCTGATTCTTTTGGACAGGCTTATAACATGTCCTGCCAGCTGTGTACTTTCCACCTGATCAAAAGTACACAAATCAAGAGTTCATGTTATGGGCTAGGCTTTTATCTATTTGGAGGATTTACACAAAATATAAGGAAAAAGGAAGCAGAAGACTGCTCAATCAGCTTGTAACAAACAACTGAATATGAGTGTGTACCCAGGAAAGAGAAGGAAGGAGGGAGTCTTATATCTGAAAATAGGAAACGTAAGGCTAAATGAGGCAAGTTACTGGGGACAAGATAAGATCCCTTTTCTTTTTAAACAACTGCAAGGTGAAGACAAATTCAGACCCAGGGTCATAAAACCTAAGGAGAGAATTTTTGTCTATTAAAATCAGCCTCCTCCCTCCAGACCTAATTTACTTGCTTTTTCCCATGAAAATTGGGGTGGTAAGATTCTGTTTCTTTACACTGAAGATCCTAACAGCAAGTATCCTGGGCAGCATTCTATAGAAGGTAATATACCATCTCATATACAGTAGTCCTTTAACAAAGGAAAGCTCTGACTCAGGAGAAGCAGTGGAGCAGATTTACTGATGGGCATACAAGGATGCAGTCTCTTTGATGCTAAGGCATAAACGTGAAGCCATGGGTGTCTACCATTACCATTTAGGCACTCCTTTCAACAATTCCAATGACTCTGAGGAGTAGACCCCGGGTCCCTCCAACCAACAACATGAAAGTAACCTGGCACAAGTCGTGTCTCATCCATAAGATCCATGGTGTAAGCTTCTACACTCCAAATTGGTGGCTATCTCAACTTCCAAGCCAATGGCTCCACCTTGGAGGCTATATGGCCAGACTGCTGGAGGCTTTGGCCTCAAGGTGCTAATGATCTGCAGTAAGATCACCTACACCCACAATCTGCTTGTGGAAGAGGCGGCAGACCTAGCATGTAATACTGAAACCTGGCTGAGCAAGGGCAGCAGTGTTGCTTTATTTGAAATATCTTCAGCTGAGTTTTAGGTCTTTCAGCAGGCTTAGCACCAAGGCCAGGAAGGGGTGTGTCTTTGATGTGACACCTTACCTGTGATCAAGGACTCTACTCCTGAGATACTGGGATTGGAGTGCCTATATTTTCAGTTGGGCTGTAGAGACAAGCTGGGGATCTTATGGGTGTACTGCCTGGCAGAATCCTTCCCCAGGATGCTGAAGTAGTCTCAGGACTGGTAGTGAACCCCCACCTTTTGGTGTTTGGGTTTTCAACCTCCATGTCCTGGAGGCTAGCTCTGGTAAAGCCTGGGAGTTCTTGACCTTTGTGGCAACTAATGGCTTCTCTAAAGTAATCTCAGGGCTGAAACATGTAGGCAGTCATACATCAGACCTCATTTTTATCTCAGAGTAGATGTTATGTGATCAGGAGATGGACAGGATTGCCATCATCCCATTCCTATGGTCAGATCACATCCCGTTCCAGATGTGACGGATAGCCACCAGGACCTCCTTGAGGCAAAGGGACCTAGCCTAATGGTCTGTCCCAAGCACCTAATGGATTTAAATGGTTTCCAGAGGGTGCTTACGCAGTTTCCCAGCTCTCTGGTGGGCAGTTCAGTTCAATGGCTGGTATGCCACTGGCAATGGGGGGCAAGCTGGGTACTGAATATGACTGGCCTTGAGGTCACTCTTTTTTGGGGCCAACCCCTCCAGGAAATGAAGCACCAGAAATGATATCAGGAGTACTGGTAGAGAAAGATAAAATGCAAATCCAACAAAGCATGGCCTACACTATGATACTAAAGGGGGAGGAGCAAGCTCCTTTCTCCCTTATTGAGTCAGTAGGCTGCCATCCCCCAGCCCAGTTCAGGGTTTCTAATTCCCTTTTAGGGAGGGGTCAGAAGAGAGATTTCCCACCTGACCATTGTGACCAATTTGCACAGCATTTTGCTGATAAAGTCATTCAGATTCATTAAAGTTTTGATTCCTCATGAGTATTTAGTGATGATTAGGACACCATCTAGCCCTATTATCTGGGATTCCTTTTGGCCTAGTGTCATGTTCACCGTTCCGGTGTTTCTACATCGTAACGGTTCGCTTGCCAAGATGCTGATATGTGTCCTGGCTGGGAGGGTGCTGCTGCGAGCCTTGTACAGAAGACGTGCTGAACTGTGCCAGGAGGAATGTGTTTAGGCTATCTCTGAAATGTCAAGGTCTTTTTGCCCGTTGATCAGCAGAGCTCGTTAGGAGCACCTGGGAATGTGGGGTGAACTGTATGTGAGGGAGGGGTTGGGCTGCTGTTTGCAAAGACGCTATTTAGTTGGAGTTTAGGCGCGCTTTTCTCATTCTCAGCTTTTTACCTGTTTGCACTCTTTTCTAAATAAACCCAGAACCTGAACTGCCAGTTTGAGTCTGAGAGTTTTATTGGAATTAAGGCAATCATCACACCTAGGAACTTCAAAGAAGTGGATAGAGTGCTCTTCAGATTATCTTCTGCCACTTGTAACCTGGATCCATGCCTGTCCTGGCTGCTGGTAAGAGTGGTGGAGATGTGACCACCTGGATTTGGGAGAGTGCCAATACCTCTTTGCAAGAGGCAGAGCCACCAGCAGTCTTGAAAGAGGCTATGGGATGTCCCTTCTTACATAACTATTGGCCAGTTTCCAACCTCCCTCTTTAATCAAGACAGTGGTAGCTCAGCTATACAGCAAACTAGAAGGAGACTATCTAGACTCTTTTCAGTCAGGCTTCAGGCTGGATATGGGATTGAGACATACTGGTCACTCTCTTGGATTACCAGAGTCTGCACTTGGATGGGGGTAATGCATCTCTTCAGGCCTTTTTCAATACCATCAACTATGGTATCCTGCTAAACCACTTGCAGGGGTTGGAGATTGGAGGCACTTTCTGCAGTGGTTTTGCTCCTTCCTTGGTGGGTGGTTTCAGTCTTAGGATGGGGGATGAGAGGTTGGTTTGGTGCCCCCTGTCTTACAGCGTGTTATAGGGATCCATTATCTCTCTCTTGCTTTTTAACATGTATATGAAACCTCTGAGGGAGGTCATCCTACTAAGTAAAATTATACTTAGCCCCAGGCTGCAGGAGGGGTGTTGTTGAGGTTCTAGCCCAGTGCTTGGAGGCTGTAAGGAATTGGAAGGGAGATAACAAGCTGAAGCTGAACCCAAGCAAGACTGAGTCATCAGGGCTCTCTATCAACACCAGTGTAATCCCAGGATAGGCAAGCACTACCTGCAGAAGAGGAAGTCTGCAACAGGGCCTCCTTTTGGACTCACAGTTCCTGCTAGAGCAGCAGGTGGAAGCTGTGGCTGTGCCAATTGTGGCCTAGCCTGATGAAGGAGAATGTGGCTGCAGTAATTTATGCCCTTGTTACCATCCAGCTGGGTGACCCTGGGCCAGTCACTCTCTCTCAGCCCTGGGAAGGAGACAATGGCAAACCACTTCTGAAATCCTGCCAAGAAAAGTGGTTTGCCACTGTCTCCTTGCCAAGAAACAGACAAGATTGAATGGCAGAATAAGAGAGAAAGAGAGAGAGAGAGAGAGAGACAAAAAACCCATCCCATTTGCAAGACTTTGACATTCTTATTCAAAACTTTGCAAAACACCAAAATCTTGTGATGTTTGACAACTCTGCAAGATTTAATCAATTTTTAATTGCCAGATGTTGCAAATGCCATCTGGGGAAAACCTCCTGAGCCATGAGCCCCCTCTGATACCACCTCTAGCTTACGTAGCAGTCATCAGATGCTTTCCAGGGCACTGGAATGGTTTCTAAGCAAGAAATGTTTGGGAACTATGGCACAATGCAGATGAGTCTATTCCTGAAATAAGCATCATGCAGTAATGCCTTTTAGCTTCATATCAGGTAACTTCATGTTGTAATGATCAACAATAATTATTTTTACCCCCGTCTTGTTTACTTTTTTCGAGCAGGTGCACATTACCTAAAGGCTAAAACTGGCTTCAGGCCAAAAAAGATTCTGCATTCTTGACCTAAGGCTTGATACATACCTGATGCCAGTCACATATGCTTTACTCCTGCAAACATATCCAGGCACACTCATCACATTAAATGTACACACCCCATTTTCATGCTTGATTATTTCATTACTTAATTCAAGTGCCCAACTTTATCTGGAAAGTTCTGAGGGTAATGTATAGCACTTAGCTAGCTTCAAAATAAAATGAAGTATGATTAGAAATTGTAATGATATGTGGGAATGACCTTGGGAGACAGAGGGAAGAGCCACAGCTAGGGGAGTGTTTGGAAAAGAGGAAGTTTAGCCCGCAGAAGGACTGTGGGCATGGCAAATATCTCAGAAGGGACCCTCCCTAGTTTCTTGGGCTGTAAAGGCAACGGGGGAGAAATGCACTTTCAGACTTGCAAGATTCTATGAACGTAACCTTACAATAAAGTAGAACTAGTTCATCTGGGTGTGCTTCCTGTCCGGACTACTTTGCAAGCCTGACCAAAACTGAGAGGCTTAAATCTAAATAAATTAGCACTGGAAGTACATTTATATTTTAAAATATATCAGCATTACTTAAAATGCCAGTGCAAATAAGTTTTAAATTAAAACAGAATACAGCACTGGCACCTTGAGAAAACATTCCAAAGCCAGGATGCCACCACAAAGAAGGCTCACTCTATTGTTGGCTGGAGTTAAGCCAACAATTGGCGGGACAATTGAAAAAAAAAAACACAAAGCCAACTGGCATGTCTGAGCAAATCCCCTTTCTTATTACATTATTAGACCACCATAGCTTCTTAATAGAAGATTCTATATAAGCAACGTTTCAAAAATAAATTTCACCTGAGCCAAATATTTACATTTTAAGCATGGGTCAAGAGAGCCAGTTTGGTGTAGTGGTTAAGGCTAGAAACCGGGAGACTGTGAGTTCTAGTCCCGCCTTAGTCACAGCTGGGTGACCTTGGGCCAGTCACTCTCTCTCACCCCTAGGAAGGAGGCAATGGCAAACCACTTCTGAAATCTTGCCAAGAAAACTGCAGGGACTTATCCAGACAGTTACCAGGAGTCAAGACTGACTCAAAAGCACAAAAAGACAAAAAAGCATGGATCAAGTGTGTGTGTTCATTTACATTCCATGACAAAATTAGCTACTAACCATTTATCCTGTTAACACAAAGCTTATAAATTTTTTTATCTAGCCACTTTTGCACAATACAAATAATCAGTGGACAACTAGATTAAAAAAAAAACTACAAAAAATGGGTGGCCAAGGGACACAATATGGAAGGCAGTGATATCATCAAAGTGTATAGTGCCAATTTTTCTTTTTTTCCACCAAAACCCAGCAGGAAATCATGTAGCATTTCTGAAGAGTCTGCCATCTGAATTCAGCCACACAAATTTCTGAAGGCCACAGAAAAGAGGGTTTGGGGATGCTGCATGTTGCCCTTCCTGAGAGATCATCAGGCAGTAGTGCTTCCTATTTCCTCACAGAATGTACCAGATGGTAGAGGAAATGGTTGGAAATTAATCCTGCTTATTCCAGTCTCCCAGTTTTCGATACTGGGCAACTTCTGCATGCAGCAAAAACAGCATAGTGGTTATCGTCAAGATGGCAGTATCTAAATTCATAATCAATTAGTTATCCTTCTCCTCTCTGCATTTCTTTCCTCCCTCCCTCCCTTTCTACAGCCTCTTGTATGCCTCTCTACCCAGTGACTTTTTGCCTCCTCACATCAAAGCTCTATACTTGTCTCTGGATTACACAGGTGCCCATCAAAGGCATCTTGCTACTGCTCAGCAATCTAATGTTGGTTCCAAATGGAGCAGAAGGATTTAGATCAGCTACTCCCATCCTGGGATGTTGGCCTGTAACTACCAAAAAGCCCACTAATCATGCTGGTTGGAGAGGACAGGTGTTGTAACCCTCACCAACAGAATTCTTACCTTTAAAGTAGGGTAGCTGTTTATTCCAAACTTATAACAGATGTTCCTATTGGAAAAATCAGCACAATCTATCGCTCCCAGCATCACAGCAGGTCTCCAGTCTAGAAGGGAGAAAGACAGAAAATATGTTTCCAATCTGTTCAAACGTACAACTGAGCTATATGTAAAATGGTTTGGTGGCCAGGAGTTTTTCCTAATTTTTTTGTTCTGTAGAAGGCCCAAGGAACACAACTGTTTATATAGCGAGGAAAAAAAATACGTTTTTCAACTACCAGCAGAGATTTGCTGGACCCCCCCAAGAGAATGACAAGCAGAAAAATCTCCGGATATTAACTATTAATTCTGGCTTTTAAAATTGAGTGATTTGTATTTTGGCAGGTAGTGCCTAAAGAACAAGGAGAAGGAGAAGGAGAAGCAGGAGCATGGGAAAGGCGAAGACAAGAGCTCAATTTGGCAGCAAACAAAAAGAAAGCAAAGAGAGAGGAATGAGGGGAAGTACAAAAGTCTAGAGGTAACTTCAAAGAGAACATCTGGCATGGAATTGCAAAGGTAGAAAACACAGTTGGGGGATTGTCCTGGCCTCATGGTGCAGGTGGCAGCCATAACTCAGGGGGCTTTGCTCAACTTTGTGCTGTGCACTAAGTTGTGCCTGTTCCTGGACCATGAGGTTCTGGTCCGTCACTCATGCCCTGGTCACCTCCCAAATGGACTACTCTAATGTGCTTTATATGAGGTTGCCCTTGAAGAGCATTCAGAAGCCACAGCTGGCACAGAATGCAGCTGCACAATTATGCGTGCTCTTCAGTTAGTGCATGTTACACCCCTGTTTTGTGAGGTACATTGGTTGCCAGTGTACTTCAAGTGCAATTCAAGGTGACCTATAAAGCCCTTCATGGCATGGGGCTGAGTTATTTTAGGAACCACCTCTCCCCAATCACTTCTACCCATCCCATTAGGTCCAGCAGCAAGAGCACATTCCAGGTCCCATCTATTAGGGAGTGCCATGTGGCAGGGCCCAGAAAGAGAGCTTTTCTGCCATGGCAGCTGCCCTTTGGAACATCATTCCCCCAGGGATTAGATTGGCCCCAACTGTGTTGGCCTTTTGTGATGTCTTAAAGACATGGTTCTGTCACCAGGCCTGGGGATCCAGGTGTGTGTCTGAGTTGGTTGTGCTGACTTCTGTTGTGGTTTTCACCTCGGCTGCATTTTTTAATGTGTATGTTGTTGTTTTCATTGTTTTACATTTTTATGTTGTTTTTAATTATTGTTAGCTGCCAGGGTCATGAATTTGAGATGGGCAGCCATATAATTCAAATACATTTTATCAAATTAAATACATACATACATACATACATGTGTGAACTTCAACTCTTAGAATTCTCAGCAATGGCCACTAGGAATTGTAGGTATGGAAGGTATCTAAGTTGAAGAACTGGTTACACATGGGCTACTATACACCTGCAAAAAGCCCTACTCAGCACCATCTGGAGCCTATAAAATTATTTAGCAGAAACCCTACCCCCCACCCTAATACAGACTGTGCAACTAGGCCCAGTTCCTACTGAACTTCTTTACTTCCAAAGACAGAGCATGAGATCCAAAGGAACCGTGAGGTCACCTGAGACCCAGTGGGTTAGGAAAGCGAGCAGTGTGAATTCTCAGACGATCATTCAGATAACTGCACTCACAAGTAAATAACCAGCCCTTTAACAGGGTCTCTGACTGACTTACATGGGTGAGTTGTCAGTTTATCATCCAGAGGAGGGTTTGATCATGATACGGTAATTGAAAAAGGGTTGGCTATGCTAAAAGTTGAATCTCTCTGAAACCAGAATCCAGTCAGCGATGCTGGATGAAGGTGGAGGGCTGGCCCATAAGGCAACCAGAACTATGTTGGTAGGGAAATATTCCAGAAAAAGTTTTCTTATGCTGCTGTAATGTTTGCAGAGTGAGCACAGATTGGAAGTGAGCAAGGCTGTTCAGCTAGCTTGTAACAAAGCTTTATGGTTGCTACTCTTCATTTGGAGAAATGCTGAAAAGAAAGACTATACCCTTTAAGGAGATCAGAAATAAATGTGGTTTGGTTCTGGAAAATGGTGCTGCCAATTCTGGTAAAAAGCAAAAGCATGACAAACATCCAAATAATGAAATGATACCTCCAGTGGTGTTGAGGGGCTGGTGAAAAAAGGTAAGAAATATGATGCCTTGTTTCAAAAGGGAGGTAAAAACTGACTTTGGATCTGTATGAAGGACTATCTGCCTCTATAAAAATACACAAGCTAGCAAGCCAATGTCATGGTCACCAGAAAAGGGACTTTCCATGATTGATTGATCATTATGTGCCATCAAGTCATTTTCAACTCCTAGTGGCCACACAGATAAACCTTCCATGACTGAAGGTCAATTGGAGCTGTACCCATGGGCTCAAAGGATTTTGACACGAATACTGAGAAAACACAGGAATCTCCAAGTCAGAAACAGCAGGGACATACTAGGCTTTCCATTAAATATTTCACTATCTAGTCAGGACAAAAAAAATAGTGCCACTCTGCAAGGAAAAAGGGAGGAGATATTTTGTTATGGCAACCAAGCATGGCCATCAACAAGGAGGTGAGAGGGTAGGAAAATGACAACATGTATAATCCATCATCACATGAATCATGAGACTTAACACACTTGCATCAGTTCTTCTCATTTGCATGATGATGTCACGATGCATGTGGTCATTTTGATGTCCTCATGGCTTTTTATGAATGGCACTGGAGCCAAGCATCATTGTTTCAGATGAAAGAGAAAGGCCAAAATATGAAACACCTGGTATTGCATGGGATTAAGCTGATGTTTCCAGATAAATTTCTCGAAGTATTTCCATTAAGCTGCATAAAAATCCTGCAATGGATGTGGGAGTGCTAGTATTCTCAGGGCAGGAATGAGGAGAATGTCAACAGTCGACTTCTACCTAGCACACACCATGGGAAGCATAAAGTAGGTTTTCTATTAAGGCATCAAAAAACCCTGCAAAAACCTTAACTGTAAGAGGCAACTGTGCTAATAGGGCTTTAGTCTTGTTGTTATACTAAAGATTCTGTCATAGCCATGCAGTGTTTGGTTTAATTAAAGCTTCAGCTGAGTTCAAACTTATCTAAGGTAATGTAGAGAAATAGGGAGATGGCCTTGAAGGAGGAATTCAGTAATGATTATGTAAGCATCAGCTAAGCCTGGACAGACAGGAAGAGGTAAGGAAAAAGGTCAAGACTACCCCGACTTGATTCTTTAAAGTATAAGAGGGGGGAAAGAGCATTTACATCAGGCTTTTGTTATTACACCATATAACAACAAAATAGAGTTCCAGTAGTTCTTGTATCTGTTTCCTGACCTGGTCTACCTTGAAGGGCTAACAAGTAGCCTGACAACAAAGACAGCCTTGGAAGAACCTTAAGTTCAAGGATGTGTCTAGATGCTTCATGGCTAGACCAGACACCTTGGAGGGAGGTTGTAGATGGAATAGGAAATGGCCTTGAAGGACAGGAGGAAGAGCCACTACAAGGCAACAGTTAGGTAAATGGGGCTTGAGCCTGGGCCAAGAAACTAATTTGAGAAAACATCTCAGACAAGCCCCTCCCTAGTTTACACAAAGATAAAAGGGAAGGGGACATGTCCAGACTTGCACGATTCTGCTACTATAGCTGCTACAATAAAAGTGGTCCTGACCTATGGCATTACTGTCTTAGTCTGGTCTACCTTCTAGGGCTAACAGAGGTGTAAAGGAAGCATCTTTGGGGCAACTTTCTGAAATCAGCCATGAATGGAAGAATTTCTTGACACAAGGGAGAAACAAGATGAGGAACTATTTTATGCCAATGTCCAGAAAGTAGAATAGAGATTACCACCTCTAGGAGGGTGCCTAGTAATTGGCAAAGATGCTGGCTGTAACTCTTTTGCAGAAGCAATCTTGTATATACATGTTAGTTGCAGCAGTGGTAAAATTGTGGCTCCTCTGGTGCTATTTATTGTAGTCCCTAATGAATTATATGATCTAAGGAGAAAGATTTCTCATAATTGACCTGGAAGCTGATCAGCTTTAGTGACTGAATGATTTGAGACAAAATGGTGAGATAGCCCTGGCAGGAGAATACACCATTAGGGGCTAGTCCTCTAGATAAGGGAACAATCTGTTCTTACTGAAAAGGCCCATGACTAAATGGCAGTGGACAAAACCAGAAGCAGGCTGGCCTCAAAAGATGCAGGTTTAACTGACTGAGTGGAAGATGGTGGTCTTTGGAATGAGGCCATGCTGGCCTGAAACTCAGATGTGAGGTTTGCTGCAAATTAGGGTATTCAAGAAGAGTCCTGATAATGAGTGACATCTCTCAGCCCAACCCACCTCATAGGGTTGCTGTTGCAGGGAAAATATGAGGCAGGAGCATTACATATGAACACCATCATGAGTTGACCAAAAATAAAGGTGGGATCAAAGTTGAATAAATAAATAAATAAATAAATAAATAAATAAATAAATAAATTGGGGATCAAAGTTAAATAAATAAATAAATAAATAAATAAATAAATAAATAAATAAATAAATAAATTGGGAAAGACCTGTCTCTCACATGATCTGTCCAAGGCATGATTAAGAAGCAGAATTCAAAGAAAGCATGGGCTGAAAGGTCAATACAAATTATCTGCCTCACTATATCTTGGGCCATTCCAGGGAGTATGGGCCAACAGATTTGCTTGGTGCTGAGAATACCAATGATCCACCACAGATGCAAGTATAGCTTGGAACCTAATGACATCTCTGGGAGTTATGTTGGAATCTAGAGTTTGTCAAGGCTAAATGTCCTCAACCAACAGATGCCTAGCTCTAAGCATGAGAAGCATAATGCTAAATATTAGTTCAACTGTGAGAAAATCAAGGAAAAGAAATGCCATAATAAATTGCAGTGGGTATAAGAAGGGCCTCCATGTTGACAGAAGGCAATCTACCACTTAAAGTGGCTTCATTCTAATATATAATAAAAATAGAGCTGCTGATTTTAGTTGATTACTAATCTTAACATTCACTTGATTATCTGCTTGTCCCCAGAAGGCCTATATCCTTCTGTGGCTTAGTCCATCTTCCTTATGTTGATCAAAACCAAGACCCCTGAAGGACTGTGTTCTAAAAGCATAGTCTCTGAGTTCAGGAAATGATGCTACAACAGCAGAAGGTTTTATGAAGACAGCCATTTCCAGAGAGCAAATCTTTTGTTCAAGGGAACTCCTAGTCTCCACCATTGCAGAGAGGCAATGTGTCCAGCCCAGGGACCAGCTGCTAAAAAAAAGTAAAATAGTACTTGTATTCATCATTAACATACCATTCCATGATAGCCTTGTTCTAGTTTCATGTGAAAAAAGTTCCTGCCCATCAGCACACTTGGTTAATGGCCAAGCAATGAAGCCTAGAGGACACAATCAAATCCTAGTTCCCCACAGATATATAGGAATGCTTTGAAACATACCACCAGCCTATTACTGCATCCACACATGAGACATTACCCTGAGGACCGAACAGATATGGGAGAGAGGTAGGAGGAAGAGCAGTGATGGTCTGAGGGAAATGAAAACCAGAAAGTACAGACAGTGATGTTTGTTAACAAGGTCTGTACCAAATATCACGGGAAGTCTATTCCAGGAGTTATATGACCCTTCAGGAGAAGTGGGAATGAGTGCATTAGCTCTCCCCTCTAACATTATCAGTATAGGAGGACTATCTCCAGGGAAGAGACTCTTTATACTCTGTAATTGAAGAAAACACAAAGGACTCCAAGGTACTGGAACATTCTTGCATTGATGAGCTGATTAAGCAACAGAAGATAGTCACACTTCGTGATGAGGGCTAGGGATCATATTTCAATTTAAAACTATGTGCTTTCATCACATGATGCCTGAACTTTGTAAACTGCATTATCCAAACTCAAATTAACTTGCTGGTTCTAACCGTTAGCTATGAAACAACTTGATCCCAATTTACCTGAACAACCATCTTGCTGTTTCAAACATATTTAATCAAAAAAGCAAACATATCTTCTCTCAAAAGGCCATTGATTGATTTATTTTTTTTGCACAATATGGAAGATGGGAGTGGGGATGACAAGACGGGAATATAGAGTAGCAGAGGTGGCTCAGAGTTCTGATAGTTAACAGTCCCAACACATCTGGAAAGCACCACTTTGAGGAAAGTTGGACTATGAGATTAATCCCAAGATCAACATATGAAATGTGATGAAGGATAGACATCGCTTCCCATAGGTCAGAAAGCAGCTGATAATTATTGCCTACAGGACATGCACCTGTTTTTCCATTTCTGCCACTGATTCAACAGGATCTTAGCCAAATCCTTTCATCTCCTCTTCCTCATATGCAAAATTTCAGTAATCATAATACTGTAAACTTCTCCTGGTGAAAAGTACTGCTCTGCTTACACATGCTTCCTAACATGTCAGGTATCCTTTCCGAGATCAGGAGTACAAAGCTGCTCTGCAACTTCAAAAATGGAGCAGCATATAAGCTGAAGAAATAGATGGAGAAGCAAGAGAGTGGGTAGGAGGGAAAGCAGACAGTCAGAATTGATAGAGTAGCTGCTCTAGGATTCAAATCAGGCCTGTAGTTGAGGGGCAGGGCAAGGGGGACTATCCCTCTAATTTCCTTTAACTCTCTAATTTTTCTAGGGGGTTATGGACCTGATTAAGGTTTGCCAGAGCTTGAACCCACACCTTAAATCCCTTGAGATCCATCATAAATGGAAGACCGGACAAAGGACCAGTGAAACACTGAATTATAACAGCTTAATTCTCTTTCTGCTGTTTAAAGATAAGGCAAGTGACAGGATCTACTATGGGCCATTCACTTTATTTTCCACTATCCTGATCCAATAGCTTCATATCACTGCATAGCCTGTAGTCCCACACAAGAAACAGAAGCAGGAGAAGGAAAGATCTAATAAAAAGCATTGACTTGAATATAAAATACTAAACTTTACAAGTTATGCTTTTATGGAACATTTGCAAACTCCGCACTCACCACTTGGAAGGATTTGCAACCTCTGTAAGGAAGACCTAAGCTAACCTTTTTCTCCAGCCTATTGTCCTTCATTTGTTGACTACTTCTCCCATTATTGCAATTTTGTATGGCATTGTTTAGGAAATAAGGAACTGGCAGTCCAACACAGTTAGTTAGAGGAATACTGGCTTAGATACTAATGACTTGCTGATTTCTAGATACAAAGCAATAATTGTTCTGCATGAGAGAAAAAACAAATTAACTTCTATGGAGAGATTTGAGGAAATGTCATTCTGTTCACTAAAGCATTTGAAAGTCCTTTTGGCCAGAAATCTTGCAGCAGGTTACCCTATGGACTTACAATCAGCAGTCAACAAAATTAAATTGCTATGTTTTTCCTGGATCACAAGCCAAAGCTACAAAGTCAAGTTGTTTGAATGTTCTTCCACACAAAAGTTCTCTCCTCACAGAAAATTACACACACACACACACACACACACACACACAGTATAATGCAGTGCAATTTGTAAGAGCTGTTCAGTATAGCATTGGGCTAATCATTTGGTTTATTGTATTATTTACTGTATTAGGATTTGTTCTCAGGGACTTCCTTTTTTTTCATCTTCATAATAACCCTACAAGGTAAGTTAGGTGGAAAGCAACTCCCTTGTCCAAAGTAAGCTACTGCACTCCATAGCTGTTTGAGGACAGTTCCAGGTTTCCTCAGCATTCTACCTTCTGTACCATGCAGGCTATCTTAGGTATGATGTGACAAGAATTGAGAAAGACCAGATCTTGCAAGTGGCAGCCAACACAAAGCTTCAAGATTAGGCAGGCGAGCCAGTGTAGTGGTGTAGTGATTAAGACATCAGGCTAGAGACCAGGAGACGGTGAGTTCTAGTCCCACCTTAGGCACAGAGCTAAGCTGGGTGACCTTGGCCAGTCTCTCTCTCAGCCCTAGGAAGAAGGAAGCAATGGCAAACCACTTCCAAAAAACCTTGCCAAGAAAACTGCAGGGACCAGTCCAGGTGGTCATAAGGAGTCAAAAACTGACTAGAAGGCACAAAAAATAAAGGTATACCTACCCCTCAGAATAATGCATTTTGCCTGCTGAGTTTGAGTTTTAAACTTCAATTGCAGCTGACTTCAAAACCCTAGCCTTGGAGAACTCTCATTGCTGAGCAGATTCAAATCCAGCCATCCACAGCCTATGCTCGGGGGAGAGACACTCAACCAGCTGACTGTCTTTGAATAAATGTTCATCATTTTTATTTTCACATGAAATGCACATAAGAGAGACTTGGCAAGCTACTCTTTCCATTGCTTCTGCATAGATTTTGCTTTAAAAAAAAAGTTGCCATCGTCAGTTTTTGCCAGAGTGGAATACTCCCAGCACCTACTTATGAACCATCCTGAATGGTGAAAAAATTCCTGAATGTATTCCTTTAAAAACAAAAACAAGGAAACTGTCTCCGCTATTAGGGCTGAAACAAGACCAGAGGGAGAACAAAATTGCAACCACAAGCAAAAAGGATGTGTGGTGCAGTACGTGACTACCTCAGAGGAGCCAAGATTTTCCTGGACATAGTTAAGGAATGAGCTTAAGACGTTTCGTCAGAACCCTGATCTTCCTGTTTTGTTGGCGAGGAAAACCCCTTAAAGGAAGGCAGTTGAACATACTCATTCATTTCTACTTTCCAATTTATATCTACTTTATTTCCTCTCCCAATGCAGTATGCCACTCCAATTAAGTTAAGCATTTAATTAGGACCAATAATATACAGCATCCAAGGGTGAGGTAGCAGTTGCACACACAAAAAACAAGGAATGGAGAAGAGAAAGAAGATAATGAACAGGGTGGCCCATGGATAGGAAGGGATGAGAGAAAGGAAAGTACAGAGAAAGAAAAGAAGAGGGATGGGGTGGTCAAGAAAGTATGCAAGCATACCACTCTGCAGCGCTAAAGGATTGGTCTGGTTCCCCACCACCAGCTGCAGCTCCAATTAACTTTACTTATAGATCACGGGAAAAAGAATTGTTTTCTGAGTCACTGAAGCACTATCAAAGCCAACATATCTGGGTATGCTAGTTTGTATACGGGGTATACCAACTCTGACCTTACTGCTGGAGTTGGTGTAGACCTGTCCACCCCCAAGATGCATTTCAAAAAAGTGGACTGTATCTGTTCCAATAAGGGGGCATTTATATATCCTCACAATTCTGCACCATATGTAATCATTGGGAGTATTTTGCTATTATATACCTTTACAATTGGAATTAGAGAACCTGGGTAGCTGTGGTTGGTGAGCAGTCTTACAGTGTTGGCACAGGCTGTAGCCCTTAAAGAACTCTCTTAAAATGTGGGAGCCAAGAACCTGTTTCTGTAAAAACAATTCCTAAGTATAGATAGGACTTAACCTGATCTATACGTTCCCTATACAGGCTTCAGTTATACCTAGTCCGCCTCTTCCCAACTACCTTGGTCTTGGACTTACTGATGTTCAGATAGTTGAGTGCACAGTATGAACTAAACCTGCGCAGCATCTTCTCATTCCTACCTGGGTGTATGACAGCAATACCATGTCATCTGCGTAAAGCAGAATATTTACATGTTTATTTTTAACTTTAGGCATATGTATATCGGTTGAATGAAGGGACTTTGGGATATCATTAAAGCACAGATTAAACAAAATGGGAGCCAGCATATATCCTTGTCTAACCTCTTTATCAGTGCTAATTATCCCTGTTAGGGAACTATGTGCTCCTGTGCGTACACTTAGGCATGAGTTTGAATATAATGCCTTAATTAAAGATAGGAGTCTGGGATCCATGCTCAGGTCCATAAGTTTCTTCCAAAGAAGGTTTCTATTTATTGAATCAAATGCAGCCCTGAGGTCTATAAAAGTTGTAAACAGTAGCTGTATATTTTTCTATTAGATGACATAAAATAAAACAGTTATCAATAGTGGAGCAACCAGGCCTAAATCCAGTTTGCTCTTCAGGTAGCAAGCCCTTTTCAATTACCCAGTCCTCTATCTTGTATCAAAGATATTTGGCATACAATTTTGCTACAAAGTCAATTAGACTAATTGGTCTATAATGTGAGGGATCACCCTTATCACCCTTTTTGTAAATGGGGACCTGGGGACCACAATAGAGAGTTCCCAGCCAGCTGGAATTCAGCAGGAATTATTTATATGAGTAAATAAACCTGCAAGTAAGGGAGCCCACCAATTAGTGTAACATTTGAATAATTCAGGGGGCAGAAGATCTTCCCCAGGAGACTTACTGGACTTCAGAATCTGAATAAGTCCTCTAGTCCCCCATTCAGTAACTGGAGGCCAGGGTGAGGAGGGACTGCAGGCCTTCTGTAGATCATCTGGTGAGTCCTCTGATCCACTGCAACTTGAGGCAGTGAATAACTGGCTGTAATACTCCTCCCACGTGGAGGTCAATATAGGGATGTCCAAGGAGAACCTACGTTCCCACAATATTCCTGCAACTGAATGCCAAAAAAAGACTGGGTTTGGGTTTTTGGCTGCTAACTCTAAATTTAACCAGAGAGAGAACAAATGGCGAGACTCCTTGCACTTGATAGTTTTCTTGTACTCTTGTCTAAGTGCTAGCATGGCAGCATGGTTATTGTTTGATGGTAGTTCCATGCTAAATGCATAGCTAACCTTAATCTTTTTCTCAGGGAATGACACTCTGAGTCAAACCAATGAGGACCTTTTATCTGAGACCTTCTGGGGAGGGCCTTTTTAGCTAAAAATGGTCTTAGTCGTGCACTTAGGTTTGCATAGGCTATAAGTACAGAGTCAACATCTGTGCAAGGTGAAGTGACTGGGCCTACCAGAGTCAGGACTTGGTCAGAATCCATATATTCAGTCAGAGCCATCACATCCACTCTGCCCCATTTTGTCCTTCTGTCCTGGTGGACCTCTAGATGAAGTGAAATCCACCTATAATTTGCGGTATGGGGTCTGAGGTCTGAATGCCCATAGAAATTTACAGCAACTGTTTGGTGGTTAGTATTCTCCCTTACATAAACTTGGATGTCTGAGAAAAGAGACACATTACTATTTAAGACACATATATAATCAGTGCTACTTGATTTCTCTCGATAAGAGGTAAACAAAATTTTGGTCCTTGTCCCCTAGAATTTGCCGATTGCACTTGTATACCAGATTTAACAACTGAATACCAGCAGCATTTCTTTTCTGGTCCCTAAAAGACCATAAAAGTAATAGGGAGTGGAATTTTTTGAGGATGTTCATATTACTAATATGATCTTGTATAGAAGGCTCCAGCCTCACATTAAAATCTGCCAAAACAATTATAACCGTTTTAGGAATTTTTGAGATTAACTGTATCACGGTTTGCTCTAAATTCACCCATACAGTTTATCAGAGGAATAATATGTAGACTTTTGAGTGGGTATATAAACGTTTAACATCAGAATCACAGAGGATTTATAGTGGAATTTAACAGTTAAGCAAAAAGGTGAAGAAGCACCTATGATCATTTCTGTGCTCTTCCATCCTAGCACTTCCTTGATCAACATGGCCAATCCCCCTATTGTCCAGCCTTTCTCTCCTGCTTTCCATGCCGGGGTGACCCAGGACTCAAAGCCAGGTATCAAAATCTGTTCATCTTCAGCTGTTAACCAGGTCTCTTTACTGCAATCAGACCAAAATTGGACAGAAATTCAGGTAAATCACATAGTATGTTCTTCCATCCTGATAGATTCCAAGTTAATATACGAATAGTTGTATCATTAATCATACCTATAGGAAAGTATGAAGAGGAACTAGTTGGGTGTGGGTTGTAATGTATCCTGTTCAGTCGTTCATCTGCAGATATGAGATCAAGGGAACCTGAAGTATTCAGGTATACACACTGATTAGCAACTTAAATTTTCTTTGAAATCTCTACACAGCAAAGCAGCTTACCAGGACTATATGATTCTTCACCATGTTGACTCCCTTTTGTTGTAATATTTTGTCTAGTGTCCATGTGAGTCATCACTTGGCACTCCAATACACTGGTGTTAGGGTCGTCCGTCTTAGGTTCAATGTACCTGGGGGTCTGGAGATCTCCAATATTTGATTGAGTTTGCCAGGCTAGAGGTGTTCATGGCAGTGGGTTCATCCGAAGTATTGAGAATTTTCTTCTGAGGGGTCGCTATAGCCTGCAGTCCATTTGGTGGAAGTATGGCCTGAGACAGAAGTAAAGCACTGGTATGCCTTGGACCAGAACTTGCGTCAGAGGAGATACAGTCATTAATTGGGTGCTGCAGCTTCATCTGATTGTCCTCCTTCTGGTTGCTTTTCTGTTGAAAATCCTCAGTTAAGTCAAAATGTATCAGAGATGTCTGTAGATTGTTATTATTGTTATTGTAACCCTTTTTGGGAGAAATTGCCACGAAATCAATCAGAGGTTCTGGTGCTATACATGTTGTTAACAGTGTCTGTTGTAATTTCCTTAATTGTCCCAATACTTTATCTTGCTCACTATTTGGCAGTGCTTCAAAAGAATGAATCAGTTGTGCTTCTAGAGTTTCATCTGAAACCTTTCTGTCACCACTTGACTTTAGGTGACTGTCTGAGTTGCTTTTTGTCAAGGTCGAACTCTCAAGGCTATCTGTGGTGGGCAGCTTCTCGTTCCTAGAGCCTAGAAGGAGATCTTCAACTTGCATAGAAGGGTGAAAAGGTGAGCATATTTTATTATCCTGAAAGATACGTAATGGGAATATTTGAAACGTACCAAAAAATGGTTTCATTTTCAGCAGCATACCAGGGACTGCAGAGCATTTAGATGCCAGCAAAACTCTTTCAGTTTCTCTTTTAGTGAGTAGCCTTTAGGCTGCCTGTAAATCTATCAGATGGAGCTGACAGCGGAGGAGTTGACTTAAGGATAGAACAATAGATCTTTTTGTATCCCAATGACCCCTGTTAGCTCTATTAAGATAAATACGTAGGGTGACCTGGTTTGTTTGAAGGATTCCTGGTTTGTTTGAAGGATTCAAGTGTTCCCAATTCCCCTCTCCATCTTCTCATCACACAGTAATGGAGAGTCCTCTCTCCCACTGGTGTTACAGTTGGAGTTGGAATGTTTTTTGCTATTAAATGCAGGCTACTCTCTTTTAGTGTTAGTTTGTTCCTCCACAAATGCAGCCAATTTGTCTAAATGTTTCTGAGTGAAAGCCTCAAAAGACTTTTTAGGGAATCCACATTGTTGTTTATTGTTGTTAAACAGTCAGAGAGAGAGAGCACAGTCTGTGCCATCAAAAGGCATTGTGCAGATATAGAATCGGTGGCACTCTCATTTGTGGGATTCTTGACCTGTCCCTCCCTATTAGAGACTACAGTTGCCAGAAGGAGGTGCGGCAGCGGCAGCCGTTGCAGGAGTGTGTTGCAAAAGCATTTTGGCAATCTTCTGGAAGGGAGGGAGAGAGACCTGACAGTTAGGGTTGTTCAGTCCCTGCTTGCAAATCCCACTCCAGGACATCCTGTCAGTTCATATAAAAGTTTCTGCCATCACTATTATTATTAGATTTACTTATTGGTAAGTCATTCTTCGGGGCTAAATAGTAAGCAATTTTGGGTTGCTTTGGAGGCTTTGAAGTTAGGATTATCCCCGAATCATCCTAGGTCGCTTCTTTCCTTTCCCCATTCCCGTACTTGTTCCACAAAGTGTTTAAAAATGTTTGCTATTAAAAACGAACCGGTGCAGCCTGTCCGACTGTCTTTAGTCAAAAAATTGATAAAATATGAAAATAAAAGCAAGGTAAAATAGGGCAAAATAAAAAAGAACTTTAAAAGTTCTCCTCCTCCCAATGCAGCTGCTAGGTCTGGAGTCAACCTGGTTGGCCTGTGGTGCAGACCCTGCCAGCCTGCTCCAAGGACAGGGCAGGTGAGAGATAACCTTGGAGAGAATCAAACCCTCCACTGCACCAGCCTGGAATTAGCATAATTGATATGGGGGGAGGGGGGACTTCAGAGAAAAAGAAAAGGGAAAAAAAATATACCCAGATCATATTTGGTCCCCTCAAATCCTTTAATATTGTATACTTCTAATTTACTGAGAGGAGGAAGTTTCTAGATAAAACCATGGAGGGCTTATGTAAGACTATACTGTACACCGTGTAATTTCTTTTATTACAAAGATGCTTAGAAAAATATCATCTTCACAGCATCATCTACCCATTACTGAAGTGATATAAAGTCTGTCCTTGTGCCATGTTGGCCCAAAAATGATTGGTTGACTCTGGAAGATGCTATATATCAGGGGTTCTCAACCTTTTAGTTTGCTCATGGACCCCTTCTGAGCCTCATTTACCTCTGTGTCTCCCCTCTGCAGACCCTCTCCATCTACACTGTTTATTAATCTAAACCAGGTTTCCCCAAAGTGGTCAATATTGACCCCCAAGGGTTAATGGGACTATCCATTATTTTTGTTGTTGTTATTTGTAGTACCATTAGTTAAAGTGGTATTTATTAAATTATTTTCATATAATAAATGTTTGGGGGTTGATGAACAATCTGAAACTTCATGAAGAGGTTGATGAGCAGAAGTTTGGGGACCCCTGATTTAAATTGTATCATATAAAGACTGTGTCTCCCTAGAAACATGGCATGGCCCCCTGGGGGCAATATGGCCCAAGCTGAGAACCACTGCTATATATCACAGTGGGGAATGACTTCTGTTAGGTAGGTTCAGTTGAGAGAGAATGACTGTCCAAAAATTATTCCATGAGTTTCAACGCTGGGGGACTTGAACTGGTCTTCTTAGTTACAATCCATCACTGAATACTATACTATACGGCCTCTTTAGGTGCCCCATCAAAGAAAAGGAGAGAAATAGCCAGGCCTGCACGATTCTTTCCCACTTTCAATATCCTCCATGTTTTTTTGCCTGAAAATCATTTCCTCTTTTGCTTGTACCCTGAGTTCTCTTTGCTAGCTCTTACCTTAGCAAAGATAAGGTTATCAGTCCAGCTCCCCCAGCATGGTCTCTTGCATCTCCCATCTTCATTATGCAAACAGCAAAATATTAAATATTAAAGTTACTGTCTCTTCCTTTTCTGCTCATTTCCTCCTGTCCAGAGACAGAGGAAGGGCATCATGGCAAGTGCTTTTGTGTTCAAAGCACATCACAGATGGGATCATTATTGTCCTTACTATTTTATCTTTAGACTGCAAACAGGCAAGGAGGACTCAGTTGTCTACCCAAAACTGCCTAATGAAGCCATAGCAGAGTTAAGATTTGAGTGCAAGAGTTGTTTATATTGACTTGTTCATCCAATTGCCAAATTGCCACAGAATAATGGCTGTCTAGAAGACAAGTGGAAACAACAAGATCTGAGTCATGATTCCATTCTATAGTTTCAAGCTAAATTTAGCCTCGTACAGTGAGGCGCACCCACCTATCCTGCAAGACAGATGGAAAGGAAGATTCCCAGAATCATTGGGAGTCAGGTGGCACATACATTTAATAAATAATAATAATTCCCATAAGCTGGGCTGAACGTTCCAAGCTACAATCCTATGCTTACTCAGAAGTAAGTATCATTGAACTTAATGAAACACAGACACTTACAGCAGCCAATCTGTTTAAAGGAATCCTGATCCATCAAGGGAACCTAATTTTTTTTAAAAAAAAACCCTACCTCTCCCTTTGAATAGAACAAAAGAAAAAGAATTAAGAAACTCCTGGACACAAAGGAACAGGTTCACTGCAATCCTAAAGCCAAAGGCAATGAAATAGATTGGCACTAAAATGCAAATTCACTGCTAAAGCATAAGAAAGAACCATGGAAGAACCCTAAGGAAAAGGAGGGAGAAGATTTGTTAAAGAGATGTAAAAATAGTAACAGTAATGACAATGACAATTGCTGGTAATTGAAAAAGTAATGAAAATGACAGTTAGTGGTAAACCTTCATACGGAATCTATAAAAGAGAAGTTATGACAGGATTACACAAGCATATCTACTAACAGATTCAGAAATAACCGTGAAGATTAGCTTTAAAGTACAAAGACGTCTGTAGGTGAGAAGCAACAGAGATTTAGATTGTGGCTCTTGTTCTTTTTTAAGCAAAACAGAGATGAAACGCTTGTTCAACTGTGGTATTAAATAATGCACAGATGGTTCAGGGCACACTCACAGAATCCATGCAGTTCATGAGAAAAAGTCTAGACAAGTTCTTTGTAATTTACCCTTAGCTAGATTATGTCAGGGTTCAGAAGGTTTCATAGGCCATGTGTTTAGCACAGTGTTTCTCAAGGTTGGCAACTTTAAGTTGTGTGGACTTCAACTCAAGAAGAGTTGAAGTCCATGTATCTTAAAGTTGCCAAGGTTGAAAAAAACTGGTTTAGCATATACCTAGAGGCACCCTTCTTCCAACCAGGCACCCTCCAGATATTTGAACCACTGTGCACAGCAGAAAAATTATGTTGCCAGAAAATGTTTGTACTGTGGCTAAACACAAGTGGGAAAGGCCTTAAACTATATTTGCTTACCCAGAACTAATTGGGTTCACTCAGTACACCAAGATAAAACTAAATATTTATTTATTTATGGTTTAATACAAGCCTACATGGAGTAGAGTGAGGAAAGTAATTGGCAGAGTGAGAACAGAGAGCAGGATAGGACAGAGTCAAGGAAATACAACTTACAGGTAGAGGGGAGCCATAGTATAAAGTTCCAAGTACGTTATAGATGGAGGAACAATAAGAAAGAAAGAACTAGCACCCTTTTAAATTTTCCTTTACAATTTCAGGTATTTTTATCTGCAACTGGAAAAAGCCAGAAATTTAATCTACACCCCCCCCCCTGCAGCCATACCCCAAACGCAAAGCCCACAATTATTGTTAATGGACATAGAATGCCTAGATAAATGGGAGAGTAATTTTTAAAATATATTTTGGAGAGGTTAATTTAAAGTCAATATTTCCGTTTCCATCTTTTCTTTAGGAAGAAAAATAAATTACTTGAAAGAAAATCTAGCAGACACTATCAAGTTTACTTCAGAGGAAACACAGTAAAAAGCCAGGCTAATATGGAAATTCTGAATTCTCCACTCCAATGAGTTGACTATAGGTCCTATAAGCCAGTGAGTCTGGTGAGTCATGTCTGGGGATTATGGACGTTGTAATACAGTACATCAGGAGGCTCCCGGCTGGGGAAGGCTGTGTTACACGAACAGGCCAGGAAAAAAGGGAAAACGTGATTTTAAAAAGCACACACTGAGTCCTCAAGGAAAGGGGAGAGAAAACGACTGCACAGGAAAAAAACTGTCCCGGAAGAGGCAGCGGATGGTTTCCTTAACCAGCAAGTAATTTCTGGGATACTCTACGCCAGCTCTGGGCAACCTGCGAAGCCGGGACCAACCGAGAGGGCATCTCTGAGTTGGTGCGACCTGCGGTTCCCTCCCCGGCATGGACCTGCTCTGGAGGGGTGCGGGGGTGGGCGAAGGAGATCTGAAAGGTCCCCCTGCGGCCAACTTGTCGGCTTTCGGCCATCGGCGGCTGCTGTACTCACCCTTCACGTCGTTGGCCAACGCCTTCCAAATGGGGGCAAAGGCTTTGCAGTGGCCGCACCAGGAGGCGTAAAACTCGACCACCCACGCGCTAGTGGAATTGAAGATCTGCCGTTCCAACGTATCCGCCGACAGCAGCACCAGCGGGTCACCAGGCGAGTAGAGGCCGACGCTCTGCGCCCCAGGCACCGGCACCAACAGCAACAAGGCGGCCACACGGACGATGCAAGCGGACGGCATTAGATGCTGCGGCCCGGCTCCAGAGGGCCGCCTCGCCATCACGATTAGCGCGTCACCGGCCACTGGGAACCTACGAGGAGAAATGCGCCCGATGCTCCGTGCCGGGCTGAAAAGTCACTCGGCCTCGCGCGGGTGGAGCTGGAGGCGGAGCGCGCCAAGGTAGCGCTTCCCTTCCCAAACAGAAGGGGGAGGTCCGCCCCCAGCGCCTCGCACGTGTGGCCCTTGGTTGTCACCAGGCGCCTCCTCCGTGCGGAAGGAAACGGGGGCTCCGCAAAGTGGGGGGAACCAGCCAGCATCTTAGCAAGAAGAATGCCATCATCTACAGGAATTTAGTTCTAGTAAAGCAGCCGTGGATCCGGATTTCCAGCGCGATGGAAAGAATGCGGAAGCCGCGGAAGAACTGAGGCGCCTGGTCTCTGCTCTAGACTGTCGTCAAAATGCGGTTCCACGACGCCATCAATTAAGTTTTGCAACCGGCCAGCATTCCGAGGCTGACCCATACCCACTCTTTCGAGCTGGACCAACGCGGTTAGAGCTACCCCGACTCTTGGATTGCAAGGGGCCAACGCTGTGCGGGCGCGCGCCCGTGCGCGCATAAAGTTAAAGACATTTTCCTCCGATAATAGCATTATGGAGATAGTTAGCTACATAATTTAAAATGTACACGAGCATTGTATTCTGCCGACCGGGCATTATGGTTCGATGCACGACTTCAAAGACTTCAAATGTACTGCGTCTGCAATACATTTGAAGTCTTTCCCATTCTCAGATTAAACGATTGGGGAAGCTTTATTAGCCTGATAGGAAAGTGAGTGAGGGAAGATGGGACTGAGGTATATAAAAGCATGCATAGTTTGAAAAACGTAATTAAACTATAATTTGCTGCTGTCAGATGTGGTGATGTCCACCAATTTAGTTGGTTTCAAAAGGAAATTGCACACGTTAACGGAGGATTGGGCTGCCTGTGGTTACTAATCTTGTATTGCCTCCTGAATCTTAGGCAAGATACTTTAATGCCAACTACTGGGGTTCAAGTGATTTGTAGGCCTCTGATCCACACAAAATGGAAAACTACTGTACAAGATTGTTGACCAGATCCAACAGGGAATTGACATTCTGAAGCATTCTGTTGATGCAGTTTGCAGTGATGCCCTTTACCAGAAGAAGAGGCAAAAATGAGTTTCATGTAGTGGAGCAAATGCTTTTTGTGCACAGATAGACCTAGAGTCAAACTCCAGAAGCTTCATTTTAAAAAATTGAGATAAGCCAGGGGAGAACTCTCTCATAGGTCTCAGTGGAAACAAAGCTATGTTAGCTGGGTTAATGGTCCAATTCAGAACAAAGCAACCTCCTTCCTATGCCCAAATTTCAGGGAAATTAGAATTCAAGTACAAGAACATATTCTAAGCTTTTTTTAAAAAAAAAACGTGCTTGAATGACATTTGAGTCAATTGTTTTCCTTTTTTCACACTGAGGAATTATAGCAGTAATTCTCAGTAGACTCAGTAGACAACCAGTTTGGTGTAATGGTTAAGGCACCAGGCTAGAAACCAGGAGACTGGGAGTTCTAGTCCGGCCTTAGGCACAAAACCAGCTGAGTGACCTTGGTCCGTCCTTCTCTCTCAGCCCTAGGAAGGAGGCCAGGGCAAACAATTTCTGAAATCTTGCCAAGAAAACTGTAGGGAGTACTCTCAGTAGACTAGGTGGGTACAGGCTTTGATAGCAATTGCTAAGAATTCACTTTTCTTCCATCCCTGTGTTCACCTGCAAGTACAGGACAACGTGCTGCTTCTGCCATTCTTCTAATCCTTGTTTCCCCTGCCCACTACCATATTTGATCCAGCATCTTCTACCAGCCTGGGCTTAATTTGCATGATTTGTTTTATGTATATATATGGCGGGGGAGGGGGCAGCCAGTTTGGTCTAGTGGTTAAGGCATCAGGCTAGAAACTGAGAGACTGTGAGTTCTAGTTCCGCCTTAGGCATGAAAGCCAGCTGGGTTGGGTGTCTTTGGGCCAGTCCCTCTCTCTCAGCTCTAGTAAGGAGGCAATGACAAACCACTTCTGAAAAACCTTGCCAAGAAACTGCAGGGACTTGTCCAGGCAGTCACTGAGAATTGGACACAATTGAACAGATATATATATATATATATATATATAATTTGAAAATTTTAAACACAAGAATAAGACTAATACAAACTAAAATAGAGTGAAAAAGAAAAGAGAAAACTAAAGGTGCAAAAAGAAAAAGAGTAGCAGAAAAATAGAAAAGAAAGAAAAAAGGTACAAAGAAGTAGCTTCCGATCTTCCTTACAGCAGTTATAAGTACCATTATAAATTGACCTTTTTCTCTAAAAGGGACTCTCTTCTTTCTATACTCTATCTGATCTAATCATCAAAACCATAAATTTTTGCATGATTTGTTGATACTGGCCTGTCCCCCTAACTCAATAGAAGCCTGCTGAGTGCAAAATATTACAGAACTTGAATAACTCCTCAGAAAATAATGCAGAGCCATACAGAAAAGTTAGGGGAAGAAGCTATCCAGTTATTATGCCAGGGAGGGTTAACTGCATTGTCAATTTTAAGCCACAGTATAGCTTTGGTCATCACAGCAAGTAAATGTTGTTGTATTTAGATCCCCAAAGATAGTTGATAAAATTCAAAATTATAGAATTTAGCTGAAACAAATTCTGAATTCTGAATATAAATCACTTAATTTTGTGACTGGTTGGAAGCACCACCCTTTTTTCCTCTGGCTGAAATTCCATGTCTGCATTGCTTCATCATGGGCAACTAAGCTTGGCTTGATGAAATTGGAAACCACAAGTAAATAGTAAGCAGGAAAACTATTAACTTTAATTGAATGCAAATGAATGGAATTGAAATATTCATCTTAGGAAATTGTTAGACTGCCTTCACAATTATTCCCATAGGAATAATACAAAGAATAAAGAGAGTTGGTATCACCTCTTTTAAATTCAATATACCCAGTTTATAGAGGATCATTAGTAACTGTACAGAGAGCCAGTGTGGTTAAGGTTCTGGGCTAGAAACCAGGAGTCTGTGAGTTCTAGTCCTGCCTTAGGCATGAAAGCCGGCTGGGTGATCTTGGGCCAGTCACTTTCTCTCAGCCCAACTCGGTGCAATGTAGACTAGCCTCCTCATGGTGCACCCTGGGCAACGTGACTTGTCACGGCTAAATAGTCTACACATCTGGCTGCTGGACCTCACAAGGATTTCCCAGCAAGAAAAAGCAGCATGAACACTGAACTGCTATGCCATACGATAAAAAAAGTAACTGTACAATGGACTAGCAATTTAAAGCAGCACTTGGAGGAGAAAATGCTTATTTCAAGAATAAATCAGTTAAGTATTTTTAGTTATTCATCAGCAATGAAATCTCAAAAAAATATGTTTTTGTTTTGGCAAATAATGATTTTGCTGCATTTTGAGCATCTTTTTAAATTTTCTTTGTGTATTTCTAAATACAAAAAGCATATACAACAGGAAAGAGAATAAGAAACTCAGCAATATTAGATGCCTGTAGAGTTGTTTTTAGTAATGAAACAATAAGATTGCCCAAACCCTGTTCTCTAATGATATAATTATGCACTTCCTTGAAAATATGTCTTGTGATATTACAAGTTGAAAAAGTCAAAATTGTGCTTCAAATAGATGAATATGATAGTCAGTGCAGTTTTAGTAGGAATAGTTCAACATCTCATTGAGGAGAAAATGCTTGAATATATGTATACAATAAAAGCAAACAACAAATGCCAAGATATTTCACCATTTTGACTAATATTTTTCAACAAATCACCTGCTCTGGAAGTGTTTTTCGTCTTTATACTGGAGCTGCCACTGCAATGACAGGCACACACTGTCGGGTTACAGCAAATGCTGATTTGCAAGTTACACACAATATGATTCACAAGAAACAGATAATTCTGGAAATGCCTGATATGTTTTCTAATCGTACCAACATTGTATGCTGAACCTTTTACTGTAGGACTTCATCAAAAACCAAATGAGCTCCAAAGACTCAATAATTCCTTCCAATACCATCGACCAGCTTTTGCAAGTTGGTGTCCTCCAAATATATTGTCCTTATACTGTATCTCCTAGAATTCTCCTGTCCAGTCCAGCTGTTGGACATGCTGGCTGGGAATTCTGGCAGGTACAGCCTGAACATTTGTGGAAGGTACCCAACTGAGCTAAAGTTAGAGCTAAAGGAGCTAGAGTTAGAGCAATTGAGCTAGAGGAGAGCTAAAACTGCATCACTGATACACAATGGACATTTGGAGTAAAGTTAACCATTGCACTGTACAATCCACCCCCACAAAACCACCTCCCCCAAGCAGCCCAATTGTAACTCAGTAGTAAAGAATAGGGACTTATAATGCTGTTTATGGAAAAGACACGGGGTGAGTGGGAATGAAGTAGTTGGAACCTTGATGTACTCTGAAATATTTTCAGGTAAAATGGTGAGTGGGAATCTCAGCAAGGCCAGCCTTTTCTGGGCTTGGAAGCTAATAGGTGTGGACCATACATGTCCATGAAGGCACCAGGAGTTAAGATTGACTTGATGGAGACATTAGGTTTGTCAGTGAGAAGCAAAACTATTGAAGAAAGCCCAAAGATACTGATTTAGAATACTAATTGCTAGAGGATGAGATGGGATGGGATGGGATGGGATGGGATGGGATGGGATGGGATGGGATGGGATGGGATGGGATGGGATGGGATGGGATGGGATGGGATGGGATGGGATGGGATGGGATGGAATATCCTAGAACGGTCAAGGCTTCAATAAAGCAATATTTTTATTAGAATTTCCCAATTATCTAGTTTCTAACTTTCCCCACATTAATTTGAAGAGCTTATTCATTGCATAACATTTAAATCAGTGGTCTTCAGCATGTTGTGAATTGTTGAGATTGCTCATATTCTTCTTTATAATATTCTGCCTTTCCGACTAGTCTCTCAGCCAAGCCATGGCAAGACATTTATGAAATACTAAAAAAAGCTGGGATGGATTGGACCAAAAGCTTATCTAATCTTGCATTCTGTTCCCACCATGCTCAACCCAGTGCCAGTGGAACGCTGACAAGCAGGACATGACCACTTAATAGCATCCTTTCAGTGATGTTGCCCAGCAACTAGTATTCAGAGAGGCGTGTTGCCTCTGATACTAAACAGAAGAGTAACTGCTAGTAACTGCTGTCTAATACAGGAATGTTTTTCTCACCTTTATCCTTTTTTTCTCATGGCCTTTTGACACCTTCCTTGTTAATAGCAATGGCAACAGTCAGTGGTTGGGTTAGGCATGTGTTGCATGAAGAACATTCTTTTGTGTCTCACTGTTCAGCTCCACTATATAATTGTGGCTTCTAACTTTATGAAGCAAAGAGAAAAACACACATACCCTCTTTATCTTACTCATTTTTTTTCCCTATGCCCAAAAACTTCGAACATTTTTGTTGGAAAATTCATCATCTCTTTGCATCCATCAGCCTTTTGACCACTAGCGCAAATGATAAAAGTCAGAGAAGATGAAGAGTTTTACCACTCTGTCTGTCTCTCACTTCGCCTGTTGTTAGTGAAATGAGTTTTCGTTTTTAAAAGACAAAGGAACTTCATCTCTCTCTCCTTCCCCTTTGTTTTTTCCTTCAAGAAGTAGTTTAGAGAGGCTTTCCTGTCCAATGCATTTCTTCATCTGTTTTTTGCCTCAAATATAATGAATGTCTCTTAGCATTCATTGACAGCTGGGTAAGCCTGTACTTGACATCTAATATATATTACGAGCATCTTTCTTTTTAGGTGGAGCCTGATACTACTACATTACTTGGTGTGCTTTTAGCACTCTGCCTATCCTTGGGAGTACATCTTCTTACAAGGGCTCTTGCTGAATTCAAATCTCCAGCATTTTTCCATCATAAAAGGTGCTCCAATCCCTTGATTCATTTGGTTGCCTTTTTCTGCCCCTGAGTCTCTGCAGTCACTGGGAAGGTTCCCAGTAATATTGCTAATGGCGAAGAATCTTTGCTCAGCAATACCAGATCTTTGGTTGCAACATGCAGGCAGAAGAGACTTTTGGTCAGGATGCCCTCTCAGTTGGTGCGGGACCCAGAAAGGTTGACCAGTGTGCTCTGTGAATTGAGTGACAAGACATATGCCTCAGAACCTTCTTGTGCTGAAAGTGATGTTAAAAGGGTTCTCTGAAGGAAGAACATTGAAACACACTGCTTTAGTACACATTTCATCAACCACAAAGGACTTTATTAACTTCAAGGGTGTGTACCTTGTTATGAATGGATGGGAGAGATGGGAATTCTGTTGATGTACTGGCTAAGCTGAGAGAGTCTTTGAGGTAGTGCTGAAAACACTTTTGGTCTTGGGGAATTTCAACATACATGCTGAGGCTGCCTTGACAGGCACAGCTGAGGATCTCACAGCCTCAGTGGCTTTCATGGCGTTCACTCAATTCATTTTGGAACTTGCCCATGAAAAAGGTTATACCATTGACCTGTTTTTATCTTAGAGACAAGTGGTCTGTGTACAAGGTCCTTGCTATCGATACATCATTACCTTTTGAGGTTTGGATTGTTCCAATAAGTGTTTCTCCATAGAGGCAGGGATCAGAATATGTTAATCAACACTTCTTTGGAAGCTGATTGATTTAGTTAACGCACTCCAGAAGCTCTGGAACATGTTTTATTGAACCTGCCTGACAACCCTATTAGTGACTTTGATGAAATCTTGTGTTTGATGTAGCAGTTCCTCAAAACTCTCTGTCCCATGTTGGAGCCCTTGGCACTCTGTAGTGTTTCAAATAATGAAAGATAAAAAGAAAGACAACTCAAAAGTAAGGTAAGAGTGTAGTGGCAATGCAGAAGACCATTGTATTTCAAGGAGTTTAAGTGACATATTTTGATTTTTCTTCTTCACAAGAAGCTTACAGTTTATTCTGAGTCACACTAATGTTTAGCTGGCTTGTTTTTATTTCTGTTTGAAATGTGGGGGAGAAGACTGTTTTTGTTAAGCACGAGCTTATCTTTAGAGTTTCCCAGGCTCTTGGATTAAACAAGTGCTCCAGTCCCTGGGAACTATCCAGTCAAGGTCAGTTCCTGCAGCTTCTGTACCATGGAAACAGGGTCATGAGGTTTTAGGGCCAGACTTCAATAAAAACATAAGGATTACCTTTTGAGTTTGGGAGCTTCTGCACAGACCTGAGTGCTGGGTGCTGTGGAAATGGAGCCACCCTGGGTATCTCCGCTGTCATTATTAAGGGGCTCCTGACAGCCTATGGGAGATTGGGTATCAACTTGCTTGGTATGTTATGATTTTTCTTTCTTTATGCTATTGTATGCTTTTTATGCTTCTGTTTAATCTGCCTAAACTATGTTTCTGTTTAAATCTGTTTGATTAAGTTAATAATAAAGCTTAAAATCTCTTTATCCACTGGCATGCTTATGGTCTCTGGATCTAAAAGAACCAATTGTCTGAGCACCTGATCACTGCTTGGACACTTGACAGAACAAAGAGGTAGAAAAAAAGAACAGAGTTCTCTCTTTGCATCAAGTTTGCTCATCAGGGATTTCCTTGTCTGCTGAAATGGGGAGAAGAAGATCAAGGGAGCAAGAGTTTCAGTTGGCTGGACCTGGGCTAATGGGGAAAGCAGTTGGCAGAATCATTAGAAGGAAAAGAACCTAGCTGATCATGGCTAGTGGAGCTGGGATGAGCAGCTGGACCAGAGAGAAGGAAAACCAGAGTCCAAGCTCACCAACAGAAGGCACTTGGCTAGTGACCATATCAGGGTTTCTCAACTGGGGTTCTGTGGAACACTAGGGTTCCGTGAGAGGTCACTAGGGGTTCCCTGGGAGATCACCATTTATTTAAAAAAGTATTTCAAATGCAGGCAACTTCACATTAAAGAGGTAAGTTTCATTCTTTGTTTTTAGTTTAAGAACATTGTTAATGCATATATACAGGTCTATGCATGAAATGAATATAATAATTTTGTAACTTCTGGCTTATATTTGAGCCTGAATGTGCAGGGCTTCCCCGAAGCCTGAAAAATATTTCAAGGGTTCCTCCAGGGTCAAAAGGTTGAGAAAGGCTGGACTATATAGAGAAACATGAAGAAGCCAGTATAGAGAGGAAACTTTGGAGTGTTCAGCCGGGGGAAGTAAACAACCTGCTTAAGTATATACTGTGCCTTTAAGAGGGCCAAAACCTGCAGCGAAGAGCTCAAAAGGCAACTGTGGAAGTAGTCCGATGGAGAGTGCATGCAAGCAAGCAAGCGTGTGTGCAAGAAAGGAGTTAATTAGAAGTTTTGCAGCACAACCCCTTGCTGTAGAGACAAGACACAGATTTCTTTTTTTTAAAGAACTTTATTATTTTTCAAAGCATAGTTAAAATACAAAATAAAGTATAGAAAAGACAGAGTATAGACCTAAAGAAAAAAGAAAAACTATAAAAGTGCATAGTTAGAAAAGGAAAGTGACTTCCGACTTTCTCCAATACAGATATACAGTAACTGCAATTAGAAATATAATCTCTTACCAATAGTTAAACCTTAGTAACATTATCTCTATAAAATCAGACCTTTTAATAATCAAAACCCAAGATTAAAGCTTCATTTTTTTCTAACGTGAGCAAATAGTCTAAAAGTGGTTGCCAAAGAGAAACAAATCCAGAAACGGTATTTTATCAAGCTGTTAACTTGGCCATGTGGGCCAATTCCATCAGTTTGATGATCCAGTCCTCCACTGTAGGGATTTGTGGGTCTTTCCATCTTTGTGCATTTAAAAGTCTTGCTGCTGTATTCATATATAAAAGCGAAGTCCCATGTTGTTGCTCATGCTGTTTCTCCATCAGTCCCAAGAGAAACAGTTCTGATTTTTTTTTTTTTTGTAAATCCAGTTTAAGAATCTTTTGTATATTGACACATATTTGGTCCCAGAATTTTTTGGCCTCCTCACAAGTCCACCAAAGATGATAAAAAGTTCCTTCATCCTGAGAACATTTCCAACAAACATTTATCACCCCATCATATATTTTTGACAGTTTATCAGGAGTTAGATACCAATGGTATATCATTTTATAAAAATTTTCTTTTAAGTTATAATTCAAAGTGAATTTCAAGCCTTTGTTCCACATGTTCTCCCACTGCTCCAACATATTATATCCAAAATTCTTAGCCCATTTAATCATACATTCTTTAACTTGTTCATCTTCTAAATTCATTTGTGACAATATCATATACATCTTTGTAATAACATGATCATTTATGCAAATTAACATATGGTTTGGGACTATTTCTGAGCAAAATATTAACTGTTCTAATTCTCAGCTAGTATCTTTGAGGCTACTATGGAAAATTTTAATGATGTCTAGAGACAGCAACATCTTTGGTTATAGAGATCTATCTCATGCTTAAACTGAACTGAATTTAACTATATTGTTATTTAAAATAAAAAATACAGTTGGCTGGATAGGCTTCAGCTAATCTGAGTATTTAGACTAAAATTAATACTTCAAAAATGAAAATATCACCACAGGTGATTTATACTATGTGTGACATTCCTATATAAATTCCTAAAATGTGTTTTCTGAAATTGAATGTACTGCTTTAGAAATTTATTTGGAGGAAAATTCCCCTTATTTTTCATTTAGTAAGTTTCAATTTTCACACAAGGAATTTATTATTTTCCAGATCATTCATCCATCTGTCTGTCTACCTATCTTAACATCTTTCTCAGGTTAAAGAATAGCAACTTTTACAGCATGCTCTCCTGGGCCACCTTGGAATGAGCATACTGTATTTGACACCCTTATGTTTTAAAGGGTTTTATGATCCAGCTACCTTGGAAAGTATGGAATTTCCCTTCTGCTATATTATTTATTTACTATCCTGCCTTTGTTTATAAATAACTCAAGGCAGCGAACGTGCAGTACCTAATACTCCTTCCTCCTCCTATTTTCCCCACAACAGCAATCCTGTGTGGTGCCCAAGGTCACCGAGCAGGCTTTCATGCCTAAGGTGGGACTAGAACTCTCAATCTCCTGCTTTCTAGCCCAGCACCTTAACCACTAGACCAAACTAGCTCTCATATCGGCTGCTAGGAAGGCATGGCATACAGTAGCATTCCAATTCCAGTCAATATGTTTATGCTAAATTAACTTTATAGAGAAATCCAAATTTGAAACTAGCAAGGCAATCCTCTTACTGGAAAACGTGGGTGGAGTGTGGAATGCTTTAGATCAGCGTATAGAATTAGATGATGAATGTTTGTCTGTGAAGACTTGCAATACAGTCGTCAGCTGAAAAGAGCAAAGAGGCAACATCTTCATCTTTTGCCATCTTAGATAATGTCTAAATGTCTGAGAACCACCACTACTAGAGGTTTTAACATACTGTACAATATAACAAGCTTATAATGGTTATTTATAACTGGCTTTTGAATATACTTAGATATTCAAAAGAGGCATGGAATAAAGAACTGAAATGTACATGTGCTATCTGTATATCCCATTTCAACAAGTATAAATTATGATTAATTCAACAAAAACATGTCTATTGGACATGTATGCATCTTTTCACAAATAATTCAATAGATTAATTTAATTGAAAATGGAGTGTTCCAAGTGCGGCCGTATACTTTGTAATGTAAAGTAATATAGCTTTGTTTTATAGAGGTTCCTGGGTAAACGTTATTTGAACATACGGATTTTGTAGTGTCCATGTTCTTTTGGATAATAAACACCCAGCACACCAGGCCAAAAGAATCAAATTACATTTGAACTCAGTGCGAAGTATAAATCTAGTCAGAGTGTGTTAGAGGAGAAAGCAGGAGTAAGGAAATTACACAAGGACCCTGAAGCAGAAAGGCTATATATTAGCTGGAGAGGAGGGAGAAGACAGAATGAAAAAGGTTTTGGCCAATGGAGCCAAAGATTTCAAGAAAGCATCCTAGCCTTGGCCTAGGGAGAGGAGGGGTTACTGTATACGCTTTGGCGAGGAAGAGAGTGTGCTTATAGAAAAAGTTCAGTCTTGCCTCCTTGTAATATTCTATATCAGCCAATGAGGGTGGAAATAGGATGATATTTCTCCCCATGGGTAAATATGTGTTACTTTTGGCATGCTGTCTAAAAAATAAAGATCACGGAAGAGGCTAAAAAGAGGCTTCCAGACATAGAAGAATAGTTTAAAACAATCAGAAAGAAAAATAAGTGTGAGCTATGATTACTACTTTGCTGTTGCAAAGCACGTTTTTTCACTAAGTTTCAACATATTTCACCAAAATATGGTATTATTATTCTTTTGCGTTCTAAATATGAAAACAGATTACAGGATCCGCCCAAGGTCTTAGCTGAGTCATAGACAAAAATATGTTCTGTTTTATTGTATTTAGTGTGGTTCTTATTTTGTTCTGCTTCAGAGACTGTCATAGCACTTTGCCTGCTCCTTTTTATCCCATATCTTTGTGCATTTCCTCCATCCACAGATGCTGCCCCATATTTCAGAAGGGAGCAATGGCCTGGATTGACAGGAGGAAGGGAGCGCATGTGGCTACAGGCCACAGCCTAATGTGCCTTATGCCTCCTGAAGGATCAGGCAACAATTATCCAAGGCAGAAAACAGGGAGTGTGTCTATACGTAATGTCAAGCTACTCAGGCAACTGTCATAAGTATTGTGAACCAGACCAGTTTTCACCTGTCCAGAAACTTGGGTATTTCTGCTTTAAAATATAACAATATTACAAAGTTCTGGTAACATGTTCCCTCTTCAATCAACCATTTATATAATAAAATAATATCACATTACTAAACGTGGCTTCTTATATTCAAACAGTAGCAAGGATTAAGCTTTGGTGGACAGAGATGTGGAGTTGAAAGCAGTCACCAAACAGGCTTGTTGACCACTGAGGCTGAAATAAATATCTGAGGGTGAGTTCTAGCCCAGGTTATCCTGGCCAACAGATATACTTCTTGGAAGAAATGAACAGCTGCTGGTTTGGCTCAACTGTGGATTGTCAACCCACACTCTGCTCATACTAGACTAAGAACAAACAGTGGTCTAAAGGCTAAACAGTCAATATTTTGGTGTCCTTGGTGCTCTCTGAGCAAATATCTGTATTTTGAACTGGAAGATCATTTAGACCAGTGTTTCTCAAACTTGGCAAGTTTAAGGTGTGTGGACTTCAACTCCCTTGGCTGGCTGGGGCTGGGAGTTGAAGTCTACACATCTTAAACTTGCCAAGTTTGAGAAATACTGATTTAGACTACAGTATGGACACTTCCACATCACTATTATTTCTATTTCCAATACCTCCAAAGCAGTTCAAGTCTGACCTGCAATCATCTTCAGAACTGCCATCTCAGAAGGTTGAGTACTGGGAGAAAACCATGAGCCAATCAGGATTTCAGGAGACTCCAGGGCAGGGGGGAAGGGGTGGCAGTTGTCATCCGGGAGTCTCTGATGGCCTTCAGGGACCCTGCCCCACAAGTGGCTGGTTGTGAGGCCCTGTTTTTCAAGTTGGGTGCACGAGAGCAGTTGGGAGTGTTGCTGCTGTACCAGCCTCCCTGCTGCGTGGCAACCTCCCTGCCTGATCTGCTGGAGGCCATCTCAGGGTTGGCAGTGGAGTTCCCCAGGCTTATGGTTCTGGGGAATTTCAACCTGCCCTCCCTGGGGCGGGCCTCTGAGGCAGCTCGGGAATTCATGGCTACCATGGCAGCCATGGGCCTGACTCAGATTATTCGTGACCCAACTCGAGAAAGTGGCCTCACCCCAGATTTAGTTTTCTTGTCGGAGCAGTGGCAATGTGACCTGAGGGGAGAGTTACAGCTATCCCCATTGTCATGGTCAGATCACGCCCTGGTGGCCTTGAGATTCTCTTATGCCACCCCCCTCCGCAGGGAGGCAGGACCCATTCGATTGGTCCGCCCCTGGCGACTGATGGACCCAGTAGGGTTTCAGAGGGAGCTGGGGGTTATACCTGGGGATCTGCTGCATAGTCCAGCGGAGGCCCTGGCCACCACCTGGAATAGGGAGGCGGCTGGGGCCTTGGACAGGATCGCACCTGTGCAACCTCTCTTGCCTCATCATACTCAATGCTCCCTGTGGTTTACGGAGGAGCTGAGGGTTTTGAAGAGGATTAAGAGATGTCTAGAGCGCCGCTGGAGGAAGACAAAGACCGAATCTGACCGAACACTGGTTAGAGCTGCTATTAAGGCCTACCTGGTGGCGATAAAAGTGGCGAAGCGTCAATACTTCTCCACTCTTATTGCGTCTGCAGAATGCTGCCCAACGGCCCTATTTAAAATCACTCAATCCCTTTTGGGGAAGGTGGGTGCAGTGACCCACCTACAGGGCTGCGCAGAGGAGTTTTCGGAGCATCTGCAAGACAAAATTGCTCGGATCCGCTCTACGCTAGACTCCAAGTGTGAGGCAGGGTCTGTGGAGATACCAAGGGATCGTACTTACCATGTTATCTGGGAACAGTTTGATCCTGTTGGACCCGAGGAAGTGGACAGGATCATCCAGACCTGCCACCACTTGCCAGTTAAATGCCACCACTTGCCAGTTAAAACCATGTCCCTCCTGGCTGGTGAAAGCAGCTCGGGAGGTGACATGTGGTTGGGTCCAGGCGATGGTTAATACATCCTTGAGGGAGGGGGTGTCTCCAGCTGCCTTTAAGGAGGCACTGGTACAACCCCTCCTCAAGAAACCATCGTTGGACCCTACTGTACTGGATAATTTTCGTCCAGTCTCCCACCTCCCCTTTTTGGGGAAAGTGGTTGAGAAAGTGGTGGCATTACAACTCCAGAGGATTCTGGAGGAAACGGATTATCTAGACCCCTTTCAGTCAGGTTTCAGGCCAGGATATGGGACGGAAACGGCATTGGTCGCACTTATGGATGATCTCTGGCGGGAGCGGGATGGGGGTAGTGCATCCATCCTTGCTCTTCTTGACCTCTCAGCGGCTTTTGATACCATCGACCATGGTATCCTTTTGGGTCGGCTCAGGGAGTTGGGGGTGGGCAGCGTAGTTTTGCGCTGGTTCACCTCCTTCCTCCAGGGCCGGTCCCAGTCGGTGGTGATAGGGGGGGAGAGATCTGACCCTCGGCCTCTCCTTTGTGGGGTGCCACAGGGCTCGGTCCTCTCTCCTCTCCTATTTAACATCTACATGAAACCGCTGGGCGAGATCATCCGTCACCACGGGATGAGGTATCATCAGTATGCTGATGATACTCAATTGTATATCTCCATCCTGGGTGAGGTAAGTGATGCTGTGACTCCCCTCTCTTGGTGCCTGGGGGCTGTAGGGGTCTGGATGGGGAACAACAGGCTTCGGCTGAACCCTGGTAAGACGGAGTGGCTGTGGGTTAAGGGTTCCTCCGTATCCGGGACTTTGTCATCTTTAGTTCTGGATGGGGTTGCACTGCCCCAGACAGACCCGATGTGTAACCTGGGAGTCCTCATGGACTCACGGCTCCTGCTGGAAGAGCAGGTGGCAACCGTGGCCGGAAGGGCCTTTGCACAGCTTCGTGTTATGCACCAGTTGCACCCTTTCCTGGATCGGGAAGCCCTTTGGACGGTCACTCATGCCCTTGTTATCTCCCATATAGACTACTGCAATGCGCTCTACATGGGGCTACCCTTGAAGAGTATCCAGAAGCTTCAGCTGGTCCAGAATGCAGCTGCGTGGGCTATTTTTGGCACCCCTAGAAGGGCACACATAACACCTTTGCTACGTGAGCTGCATTGGATACCAGCTTGCTTCCGGGTCCAATTCAAGGTGTTGGTTATCACCTTTAAAGCCCTACATGGCATGGGTCCAGGGTACCTGAGGGACCGCCTCTTCCCCGTATTATCAGCCCATCCCACCCGCTCATGCAGAGAGGGCATGCTGCGGACCCCGTCAATAAGAGAATTCCATCTGGCAGGGTCCAGGAGGTGGGCCTTCTCGGCAGTAGCGCCTGCCCTTTGGAACATCTTGCCCCCGGAGGTGAGATTAGCCCCATCGCTCCTAGCCTTCCAGAGGAAGTTGAAGACCTGGCTCTGCCACCGGGCTTGGGGCAGGGAGGAGAATCGACATACTTGGGGTTGGCTGGTGCCTTGAAGTGCCCCTCCTACATGATGGTTGAAGAGATCATAGCCATCTGGATTTTATGAGCTGGAGTAGTTAAGAAATTGTTTTGGTTTTTAATGGGATTTTATTGGAATTTTATCGTGTATTTATTTGAGTTTTTATTGTATATTTATTCTGTGTTGTAAACCGCCCAGAGTCCCTCTGGTCGGAGGAGATGGGCGGTGACAAATTTGATAAATAAATAAATAAATTTTCTGTAGCCAATCATTAGAGAATACAATCAATAGAATGCAAAGCTGCCCCCAATCCTGGAATTATAAAAATTTCTTCACCCTCCGCTACATACAAAAGGGAAATAAAATAAATTCCTCACATCTCATCTAGTTTTTAAGTTCCTGTTGTGCACAATTGTCTGGTTGTTTGATCATGATAATGGTGGTGGTGGTGGTGGTGGTGGTGGTCATCATCATCATCATCCTGGAACAGGTACTGTGAGGAAAAGCTTTCTGGTACAAAACTGATTTTCCTCTTCTATTTAAAAGACTATTGCAGACGGTGATGACAGCCTGATTTGCTGCCAGCAGTTTTGTAACCAAGTATTTTTCCCAATAGCTGTAACCATGTTTGCAAGTCTTTGGGATGGCAAGGATAAGGGAGATGGGGAAACAAATTCTAAAGAAAGCCTAGGGGCAGATACCGGGAACAGGATGCTTGAATCTCTTTGGGAGGGGAGAGAATAATGATTGCCTTGAAACCTGGAGCCAGGAGGCAGGGTGTGGCAAGAGTTTCACAGACTGCTGGTCCAGAATGTGGCTGTGCAAATGATTATGGACAAACCTTAGTAATACCATGCAACACTCTATTACACAAGCTGCACTGGGTACCAGTGGGGGTCCAGGTGCAATTCAAGATACTGGTTGTCATCTATAAAGCCCTTTATGGCATGGGGCTTGGATTTTTGCGGGACTGCTCATGCCCAGCTGCGGCTCCCCATCCAGGAAGATCCAGCAGGGCTGGCACGCTTTGGATCCCATCCATTAAACACCAGGCCAGGGGAGTTGCCTTCTCTGCTCTGCTCTGCATTCCCTCTTGAGATCCATATAGCCCTGACCCCACTTGTCTTCAAGGGAGCCTTGAAGACCTGGCTCTTTCATCAGCCATTGGGCCAGCATGGTCTGTATCGCAAACACTGAGTCTAAGTCATCTTTGCCAAATGTTACAGTTCCTTCTCCTGAGGTGGCTGGTTTATTTCTGTGTTAATTTGTTAATCAACAAAACTACAGTGTTGTAAAGGAAACACCAGCATTGTTCAATTTTAAATAAATCACAGCAGACTCAGAAAAAAGGCTGCTTTTTTTTTTTACAGGTCCAGAGGTGTCCTGAACCAGCACAAAATGTTCTGTACACTTTGAAACAGGTTTAATTGTTGCAGTTACCATTTTTATAGGGTTGGAGTCAATTTAAGTTTGTGTTTGCATCTATCTTTCAAAAAGTGGTGCTTGAGACCCAGTTATTGCTAGAAATCATAATCTGTTAGCAAACAGAGTACTGAAATCCCTAATCCACAGCTAACAAAATAATTATCATGCACTGGATATGAATGTAGGTGGTGTTTAAAAAAAAAAGGAAAGAATCCTTCAAGTCACACTTGGCTCCTGTCACTTCAGGAACACTTCAGTATGCTTTAGCTGCAACTGATATGGAAGTGCCCCTGCCCTCTTCCAGAATGTGTTTTCAACTTCCCGGCTTAGTCTACAATTCTGGGATTTCCTGATAGTTTCCCATCCAGATAATAACTAGCTCCACCTGTGCTTAGCAGTTTTTGAGATCAGCCAAATTCTGCTAGGCACCGTCACCATTTGAGTCTCTTAAATCATCTACTAGGTTAAAAAAAAAAAAAAAGATGCCAAAGTGGAATCTGAAATTATCTCAGTGCCTGAATGTCTACAGCATCCCCACACATTCAGTCCTAAATCAATGTAAAATTTGTGGCTTGAATTTCTGTCACTGTCTTGAGCTTAGCATGTTGTTGAAAGCTAGCCATAGTGGTTTGTAAAGTATGGTTTATGGTTTAGTGTTGTTGCAAATTCAGTCTTTGTGACAGATTCAGTAAATCATAGTTAAAAGAAACCAGTTAAAAGAAACTAGCCAAGAAGACATGTCATTAAGACACATCATATTTTTAAACAAACCTCATGATTTAATGCAATAACATGGAATTTGCAAACATAGCCACTATGTCTGTAACTTTTCCTCTCAGAGGAGGCCTATAGCAGCTTCAGAGAAAGCAACAGTATGAATTAGGCCCAGGTTTTGTGCGGTGGGGTTATAAGTAGGGAAGATAAGTTTTCCCCCAAGAATAAGTTTTCCCCCAGTGCTTTGCAAGCAGAAGCCATACAAAATTAATTAAACAAACAAATGAATAGCTGGTACAAATTGTTAGTGTCTACAGATGTTCTTAGAAAAAGAAAATCATACTTCTGAATCTAGTCAGAGATCTAATATATATTTTATGAAGTGACTTTTCTATATAGTCTTAGTATTGATATTTAATACTAGGAGACATGTGCGATTATAATGCTAATACTTTCATTGTTTTTTACATTTGATCTGTATGATCTGTAAACTCTTCATTTCAGTCATAGGCCAGCATAAAATCACATAAAACTGCAAAATTTACAACCAGTAACTTCATCAATCTAGACTATAAAATGTAAAAAACAATGGAAGTATTAGCATTATAATCGCACATGTCTCCTAGTATTAAATATCAATGCTAAGACTATATAGAAAAGTCACTTCATAAAATATATACTATATTGATACCTAATATTTATAGTTAGAAAATCAATATTAATAAATTAATAAAATAACAACTAAAGAGAAAGAAAATAATTGCCATACAGAAATGAACTAAGCTAAAAAATACAAGAAATAATGATAACTTAACACTACTAGCACAAAACTATGAACATTATAACTCTACTATACTGTATGTAGGACTCCAAATTAATATTACAACTATAACAGCTGTGATATAGAGAAGATTGGTAGTAATGAAAATTAAAACCTAGATGACTTAGATAATGGCACACTGATGTAAAATTATAGTTTGACCTTTTAATCTACTGTCTCTTGTTGGCTCCTACTAACAGTCAATTTCCAGTGGGTTTTATATGGTGCAGCACAAAACAGCAGCATTATGTATTATAGAGGGATCATAGCCTGAGTAATAAAGTAACATGGGTTTGAGTTGTATGATCAGGAAATCTTCAAAGCAGTGGGGAGATCAGAGCATCTCCAATGTATCCACAGAGTGAACACTGTAGAACACATTAGGTAAGCCTTTGTGTATGTCCTCTGCCGCTTGAGAGAGAGAGAGAGAGAGAGAGAGAGAGAGAGAGAGATGATAGAGCCTCTGAGTCAGTCTTGACTCCTGGCAGCTGCCAAGACTGCAGTTTTCTTAGCATCAATTTTGGAAGTGGTTTGTCAACTGCCTTGTTTCTAAGGCTGAGAGAGAGGTCACCTAGCTGGCTTTGTGCCTAATCAGGACTAGAACTCACAGTCTTCTGGTTTCTAGCCTGGTACCTTATCCACTATACCAAACTGGCTCTCTCAATAGACATAATTAGATAATTGAAATAATTGGCAAGGGAGTAAAATTTATTCGCATTTAAACTTTATAGTCTCATAAAGCATCAATTCAGGTCACAACATTTGAATCATTTCTAAAATAATGATTGCAAATTATTCTTTCAAAATATATTTCTGATATATTCATGCATGTTCCATTGCAGTTACCAAAATCCCAAAATAAGATGGAGTAACACAAACAGTGTTGAAAGATCCATTATGCTACATTCTTTTTTTGTTTATTTTCCATCCCTTTATTATTTTTTAAAAAATAACTCAAGGTGGCAAACATACCTAATGTTCCTTCCTCCTCCTATTTTCCCCACAACAACCACCCTGTGAGGTGGGTTGGGCTGAGAGTGAGTGACTGGCCCAAGGTCACCCAGCTGGCTTTCATGCCTAAGGCGGAACTGGAACTCACAGACTCCTGGTTTCTTGCCCATTGCCTTAACCACTAGCCTAAACTGGCTCTCTTATCATCTTATCATTCTTATCCTTATGACATGGACAAGTATGTTTTTAAACAAGTGTTTGCAGTACAAGTGTTTGCTCACTGTAGACCGGTCAGACTGCCACACTGCAATCTCCCTGGTTCTGTTCCCGCCTCCTCCAAGACAGCTGTTGCCCACACACTTTTATCTACCTAGGCCATGACTTGCTCTTGTTAATCTTGCACTCTTTCCAGGTGCCGTGGAAGACAGACAACAAGCAACAATGAAACTTTGAGCCAACTAAGTTAACTCCCCAGTCAGTCCTTCAACGTCTCCTCCCAGCCATTGTGCTCCTAGGACTTGTTAGCCCTTGTTCATGCATCTTGTCTTTTAGTCAGCTGTGTTGATTAATTTGGCATGTTATTCCCTAAGACTCCACCAAGCAACTCTGCATGGCAGGTTTTGCCAGCTGTAGGAAGAAATATTTTTTTAGTGGCAATTACAATGCCAAAAGTTGAAGAGAAGTTAAGCTAAGCCTCTTGCCTCATCTGGCTGGCTTCGTCGGGAGCTGCCCTCCTAAAATGAAGTGTCTCCAACAGCCAGCTACTATGCTTTTGCCCAAGGGAGGCCAGGATGCATTCAGGAACTATCAGGCAGATAGTAGCAGGCAGAAAGGGATGACGAGGCAGAGCTTGGAATGTTATTCAATTAGACTGAAACCTCATCTGCAGTTTGTAAAAAAATGTCATCAGAGGGACTAAGGGCAGAGGGGAAGGTTCAGATGTTCCCAGAAACTACAACAGGCAGGCATTAGCATGACAAAGGAGCTTACACAACATCAGCAGCTTATCCAAATAATCAAGACCTGAAATATCCTTTAGTTGGACTTTTAACATATCTATTTCTTTAAATATAAAATTAAGTGTTTGAACCCCGCTGGCCTGGAACAGGCCAAGGCTTGACAGGTTCAGCATTTTAAGTTATTCCCCCATCGATCAGGTGCGTGAGGGAAGGTCATAAGCAGAACTGGAGAACAATAACCCGTGATCACTACTTCTTTGTGGCCTTTGTACCTGGAAATAGTATGTATATATTTGCATATGTAAGACATTTGTTTACCAACAATTCTGGTAATCAAGGACTTTTCTGAACTGCCCATTTGCCCCATTGCCAGAACGGTGGGGGGGGGGGGCACGGACTATTTCTGGAGGAGAGAAATATATGGTGTCACCCTCTACTAATCTTCAAAGCAGAGTTTCTCAGCCAGGGTTCCATGGAGCCCTAGGGTTCCTTGAGAGGTCACTAGGGGTTCCCTGGGAGATCACAATGTATTTAAAAAATTATTTCAAATGCGGGCAACTTCACATTAAAAAGGTAAGTTTCATTCTTTATTTTTAGTTTAAGAACACTGTTAATGCAAATATACAGGCCTACATACGAAACAAATATAATAATTTTGTAACTTCTGGCCTGTATTTGAGCTGAATGTGCGAGGGTTCTCCGAGGCCTGAAAAATATTTCAAAGGTTCCTCCAAGTTGTGAAAGGCTGCTTTAAAGTAACTTCAGGGCATGTTTCTCTGCTCTACTTCCGAAGAACGCTTTTCTGTTATGTCACATTGAATGATCCTGTCATTTGGGGTTACGGTGCCTCAGTTAGTTGTAGGCTAATCTCCAGAGTTCATTGGTTGTTTTGACAAGAAAGGACTGCCCCCTTAATTAAACCAATGCTTCTCATATTTCTATACTTCCATTAATCAGTACTGATGAAATAGCATAGTGATTAAGATCTTTGCATAGTATAGAGAAGAAAGCCAGTTCAAAACTTAGCAGACTTGTTTTTATTATAATTTTTCTTTTTCTTTTTTTCTTTTTTCTTTTGAGTAGGTAGCCTTTCCCTGGGCTTTTCTTTGTTTTTGTTTTTAATAAGCCCACAGATTTACTTTTTCACTGTTTTTGCAGTCAAGTAAGGTAGAAGGTTTCATTTCCAGCTCTCAGGTAGACCTTAGGTTTGTCTGGGCTATTTGGAAGCTGGAGGTAAAACTCTTTTACCTCAGGTGACAGGAAAACAGTAAAATGGTAAAATCCTGGACTATAAAACAAAAACAAGCAGGGAAAGTACCTACTTAAGAAAAATAATAATGGCGGGGAGGGGAACCCTTAGGTTTTGAACTGGCATCTTTCTCTATGCTAAGTGAAGCTTTTAACCACCATGCCATTTCAACAGTGCTAGTATAGACACACCAGAGTACATGCTGGAAAGAAGGAAAAAGAATTAAACTGGTTGTTGTGCCTGCATGTATCTGTATTTTGATGTGTCTATATGCATACATACATACATACAATGTATACATACAGACACATATTAATATATGTATGTATGTATGTCCTGGAAGATCCATCCATAAGAAGTAAAGCAATTGCTAATTGTTTTCCTGGAAGAGAAATGTGGAAGGCACATGTTAGTCTGCTGTTCAGACTCAGAACCTGGCAAACTGTTGCCAAAGGGCTTCAGTTCACGCAAGAGGTTCTTAAGCCAATGTAGAGTCAATGTTACGGACCCAGGACAGGAGCATCTTAAATGGTATGCCTAATCTTGTGCCTTATAAATAATTCAGATGAGTGCATATGGATGTGCTGGAAGTATTTTAAATTAAAAATACTTTTGCTTTTGGTGATGGATAATTACTTTTTAAAAAGTCTTTTGTGGTTTCTGTCTAATTACATGAGTCTAATGCAGACGATGAATGTGTGCAAATTTTGGTTATTATACAGAAAGTTTTCAGAACAAAATTCCGAGATTAAAAAAACCAACTGTGGATACGCCCCAGCACCAGCAGTACTGATAACTCTATCCACCATGAACGTATTGGCTTACTTTTTAAAATTGGTGGCTACCCAGCAAAGTGGCGGCATGTGGGTGATTTTGGGGGGGCTCAGAAGCTATGCAGTGTTGGGCCTGTTTATTTATTTACTTACTTTTCTATCCTACCTTGATTATTTTTATAAATAACTCAAGGCGGCAAACATACCTATTACTCCTTCCTCCTCCTATTTTCCCCACAACAACCACCCTGTGAGGTGAGTTGGGCTGACAGAGGGTGACTGGCCCAAGGTCACCCAGCCGGCTTTCATGCCTAAGGTGGGGCTAGAACTCACAGCCTCCTGGTTTCTAGCCCAGCACCTTAACCACTAGACCAAACTGGCTTAGGCCTTGAATGGAGATCACCAGAGAACCCCGAGGTTAAAAGCGAGTCTGGGAAATAGAAGAAAATGGTGACAAACCACTTCTACAATGTTGCCAAGAAAACCTCATGGATGCACCTCCAGACTTGGTAAAAATTGAGCTAAATTGAAAAACTTGGCTTCTTGCAAATGGATGGCTGTCATCATAGATGATGGCATCCATGGTATTTCACATTTATCCTCTTTTAACTCTGTTCAGTTGTTAAAAAAATAGGTGAATTCAACACCTAATCTTTGCCTTCAATACTGTGTATACAATATAATAATAATAATAATAATAATAATAATAATAATAATAATAATAATAATAATAAAAATTAAGCCTCTTTTCTGCCCAACTCTCAATGACTCTGGGCAGCTCACAACAACCAAAGAATTTACAATAAAATCAATAAAAGTTTAAGATCAGATATAGGCATGTTGAAGGCATTTAAGCATTATCATGAAAGCCTGAAGGAAGTGATCCGTGAGTAGGGCTACAGAGAGACATCCTCACGATCTGGAATCCTCATAGCCCAGGACTCTTCACTATTTTTATGGCTGTCTCTAAAACCACATTACTGTACACTGTTTCCTTTAATATAGCAGCCTCCAAAAGTTGCAGTTGGAGTTCCAGTCTCAAGTCCCAACACAACTGAAGGGCATTAGAACAGGGAATAATGTTTTAAGGTCCTGCTTTGTGCTTCATCGTTCCTTTACCCAAGTTCCTTTTGTGTTGTGAAGAGGGGAATGGCTGCATTCACACAACCTACTGAAGTATGAACTCTTAAACGTTGCAGAACCACAAATTTAGGTGACCTCCCATTGAAATAAAACAAATGTATCATTGGGTTAAGACTGGGCAAGAAATAAATATAACGCATATTTAACCATTACATTTTAGTTGTTATACTATAGGGGAGCTTAAACATGGCAGTATGGCAACTGCCCAAAGTGAGTTTTGACAGCTGTTCCCTCTTGGCTGAATAAGTTTTTTTTTTCAAAAAAACTTGTGCCCCCCCCACCTGCAACTCCTGCCTAAACCATACTACTGAAACCACCATGACAAACCAAGCCAAACAATAAGCTATAATATGGTTTCTGTCTTTAGGTGTGGCATGTCATGTGAACACTGCTATGTTTTGTCAGCCAGGATTAACAGCTTGGCATGTTATAGAAACACAGACAACAGCCCTTTGGATTACTGGAATTCTGTGTCACTTTGAAAGCAGCTCCAGAGGGCTGTGTACCTAGTCAGCAAAGCTGAGCTGATTTATTTGCAGCTCAACTTCAGGGTAGTTCAAGCGGCTGTGAAAGGCCTTTTATTTATTTAGAACGGCCATCTCTCTACTGGAGGAAAGTCTGTCCTTGGCCCCCCTCTTAGCTCCTGAGTTTCACTGTAAGAGAAATGTGAGCTTATAGGTTTTGCACCTCTACCTCAACGGCCCAAAGGGAAGGATCAGGGGAGAAAGCAGTAACAGTGTCATCGGGCTTCCTCTCCTCTCCTGAAACCAGTCGGGGGCAGGGGGGTGTCCAATGACTGGCATGTATTTTTCTTCTTTGCTTCCTTTCTCTAGCGTGTGGGATAGAATGTGGCAGTGTGAACTTGAAGAAGGGGGAATCTATTTTAAGACTCAATTTATTAAAGTTATTGTGACCTTTAGAACAGCTACAGGTTTTTTTCAGTCTCCCGTGGAGGCCTGAAAAAACAGGGACCATTTTAATGAACAGCACAGATTCAATGCACACATGAGGTCCAATTTTTTCAGTCTGTTGTTATTCCCAATTATGTTATTGGTGTGTTCAAAGAAGTTCTAATACGTTGCCTTGGTAATGTACATGTCCTTACTCATGACAGTACATTCACCTTAAAACTCAGGAACAGCTCCACCATTTTCCACGTATTTGCTGTAGCCTCCAAACCTTGAGAAATACAGGTAGACCTTGCTTAACAATCACAACTGGGACCAGAATTTTAGTTGCTAAGTGAAGCAGTCATTAAGTGAATCGGACCCAATTTTATGACCTTTTTTGTGGTGGCCGTTAAGTGAACCACATGGTTGTTAAGCAAATCACGCGGTTTTCCATTGATTTTGCTTGCCAGAAGCTGGCCGGGAAGATCAAAAATGGCAGTCACATGACCACGGGACACTGCAACAGTCATGAATGTGAACTGGTTGCCAAACACCCCAATTGTGATCATGTGACCACAGGGATGCTGCAACAATCATGTGAAGACTGGTCATAAGTTGGCTTTTTCAGCACTGTAGTAAGTCCAAACCATCACTAAACGAATGGTCATTAAGCGAGGACTACCTGTATTGGTCTTTGTTTTTCCTAATTCCCAGCTGTCATAGACAAAGACTGAGGAAGGCTGGTTTAGAGCTTTCTACTTCTCCTTATTGTTGAAATGTAACATTTTAGACACGTCAGTGCTTTGGAAGCATTTGTGAAGATGAACTTTGCTCCTTGCTGCATTTTCAGATAGCTGAGAATCCAAGGTAGCAAAAATAAAGCTTCACGTGGGCTAATTTCTTCTCCAAAAGAATTCATTCTGTGCCAAAGTCAGTACCTGGTCTTCAGCCAAAGGACATTCCAAGCCAGGCTGGAAACCTTGGCTGCAGCTGTTGCTTTTCCTTGCAGATTTGAAACCAGTGTTTGTTCCCTCTCTCAGTGATTTAAACCTTGGCCTCTTATCCCCGGCAGCATAGCTGTGGGGACACCTCTACAAAAAAAGTTTTTGTCCTGGCTCTTGGAGATTCAAAATATCTCTTTTGTTCCCCCTGAAGATAGGAGATGGAAACTGAAAACAAATATCAGTGACTTCATTGTTCTTGCTACAGGGCTATACTGGGGTGGAGGTAAAAGTATATTAAAGGTGGGCATCTTCAGCGGGGAAGGGGAGGAAAGGATGAATCATGCATTGTAACATTGGGGCATAAACTCTGTTCCTTTGATATGTGCATCTTGACATTGCAGGCATGTACAATAGAGGCAGAGTTTCTTGTTCTGACGAAGCCTCTAGTTTCAAAGGACATCTGTGGCAGTAAATGTTCTCCCACAAAAATATAAGTCACCTGATAATCATTAATAGCCACTGTTCTCTGGGTAGTGTTCAGATCAAAATTCTTGACCAACAGCCAGGAAGCTGCTTTGGGAACCTCAGAAATAGAGTATGAAGTAGCAAATCCAATGACTGTCTTTTAATATCTGATTGTCTTCAAGAAAATGATACTTCTCATCATAGTTTCATTTAACATTCATCGTAACTCATAGCTAATCAGCTAATCCTGCCTGTATCTAAGAAATCAATTTAAAAACTACTTGGGAGTTCAACTACCCATTAGAAAGAAGCATATGAAGAAGTTTTCATTTCTTTGATTTGTAGAGAAGGAAAAGATTCAACCCATCTTGAAGCCTATAGATCCATCTCTTTATTGAATGTGGATTATAAGCTTTTAACGTTAATTCTTTCTGACACTAAATGGCTTTTTAACTGAAATTATACATCCTGACCAGATGGGCTTTATCTCAAAGAGATATATAAGAAACAATATTAGTTTCTTATATGTCTCTTTGAGATATATTTGTTGTTGATAAGGTAAATCAGAAAAATTAAAAAATGGCCATGAGTTTTCTTGATGATGAAAAATGCCTTTGACAGTTTGGAACCACCTTTTATGTTTGTAGTTTTGAAAAAAAAAAAGGATTGTGGCCCTAACTTTTGTACATGGATACAGAGCATTTATAAAGAGCAAAAAGAACAAATTTTAGTAAATAGTCTTATTTCACAGCAATGTATGAAATCCAAGGGGAGAAGACAAAGGGGTCCCCTTTCTCATTCTTTGTTCTTACTGGCACTGGAAATTCAAGTGCACCAAAATAACAGAATTTCAGGAGTTAAACTAACTGCACAAGAACATAAACTGAAATTATTTGCTGATGATACTGTACTTACTATTGCTCAGCCTAAAGAGACTTTAACATGGCTGATGGAATATGTACAACAATCTGGTTTGATGTCAGGTTCTTGGATTAATAAAGAAAAAACTCAAATGTTGACATGGAATCTGACAGAGAAAGAAAAGCAATGTGTGTACCAAACCACAGGCTTTAACATGATGCTAAGAAGGTTAAATATTCAGGATTTTTCTTGAGTAGAAAGAATAAAGATTTTTTTAAAAATAATTATCTGCCATCTTGGAAAAACGTAACAAATATTTCCAGATGGAAAAAACTAAAATTATCCTGGTTGGAAGATTTGCAGCAGTTAAATAGTCTACCAAGATTTGATTCCTTTTCCAAATGATTTCAGTCTTTATTAAGTTACTAAATGACTGGCATAGACAACTAACAAACTCTAACAAAAGGCCAAGAATTAAACTTAAGAACCTGCAGGAGTTGAGAATGAGGTGGCCTAGAGCCCTTGAATTTCAGACTCTATTATCATGTCAGCTGTTTAACATGGATTTCAGAATGGGTTATATCTCCATATAGTTTTATAACATCAATAGAAAGGGCAGGTCTTCCAGAGGGGCTGCATAGATATATTTGAGCTGATACAGATAGAAATAATTCATAAAAGACCATGCATTAATAAGTGATTTACTAAGAGACTCTGGGAGTTGGATGGCATATAAATTCAGGGTACGCGTACTTAAAAGAAATATAAATTGGGTGATTTAGAAATGGGGTGGCTGGTCTTAGTGTCCCTCTACAGGGCAGCTTGGAAATGGTGACGTCCCAGCCTCCTGGCTACTCTTACCAGTCAAACACAAATGCTGTTTGCAATCTTCTGGCTCCAGGCAGCCATCCAGAGGACAGATGGGGTGATTCCAGGTGTTTTCCTTTTTCCAGAAAAACACTCCTGGGCTTCAGGAAAAACCTGCCTGAGCCTGAAAAAACCACCGCATTGTCAGTTCTGCCCATTGAGCCCACTGGCAGTTGTTCAGTCCGCCATGTCCCCACCAGAAGTCAATTGAGGGCAAGAATTTATTATGGTTAAATATTGCTGGAATATTGCTGTATTAAAAATGATCTCAAGAAAGAAGGAAGGACCTTGAGAAAGATGACAGAATTTGAAATACTTGTATAGAATCAAGATAATCAATTGATGGGACACATCAATAAATTGTTACTGAAATATGACACGGAGACAGGCAAATTAGAAACTGTGTGATAAAATGGGTGCAAAACTTCAAAGATTTGCAGTTAGCCAAAACATAAAGTAACCCTGGAAAGGGAAGAAGGTGTTAGAAAGAAAGTTATTCCTGCCTCGACTCTCTTTGGTATGAGGGAGGGAAGGGAAACCACTGTCAGTCTATCAAGATTGTGATCACCCCTTTGAAGTAGGTCAGGTCAGGAAACAGATTCCACAAGAAATACTGGAACTCTACTCTTTGACATAGGGTATATGTCACAATCTTGAAAGCCTAACAGCATTTTCCTTTCCTTGTACGATGTGAATTTAATTTGCCCATTGTGTGATGCTACAACATAGGATTAGACAGTCTGGCCAACAATTAAGATGATAGAATGAGTTTGCAATCTAATCTAGACAAGTTGGAAGACTGGGTGAAAGGAACAAGATATCAAATGTAAGATAACTACATTTGGGGAGGAAAAAGAGAACTTACATAGAAGATGGGGAATGCAGGGCTTGCAAACACAACATCTGAGAAGGAATTAGGTGTGGTCATTAAAAGCAAACTGAACATGAGTAGCGGTGTGCAACAGCTGCCTGAAAAGTGAATGCCATTCTGGGATGCATTAGAAGAAGCATTGTATCAAAGATGTATGGAGTCCTTATTCACTTCTATTCTGCACTAACAAGCCCACACCTAAAGTTCTGTGTAAAATTCTGGGCACATTCCCAGAATGATATATTGACATGTCAGAATAGTTTCAGAACGGGGTGACAAAAGATGATACAAGGACTTGAAGACATCCATATGAGCACTATCAGAAAGAACATGGAATATTTTATCTTTTATCAATTTTATTGTAATTTCTTTAATTGTGAGCCATCCAGAGTCATTGAGAGTTGGGTGGCATACTACTACTACTACTACTACTACTACTAATAATAATAATAATAATAATGTAATATGTCTGGAGAAAGGAAGATTGAAGAAAGACATGATATCAGTAGTACATAAAAGTGTATATGGTCAGGAATTATTTTCCGCTACCACAGAACCTAGGACCAGAAATAATAAGAATAAGTTGCAGCTACATAGATTTTGTTTAAACAGAAAGTAAAAAACTTCCTGACATTAAGATCTATATACCAGTGGACAGTTTATGTACTAAGATGGTGGGCTCTCCATCTCTGAAGGTTTTTAAGGAGTAGGTTGGACAGCTACCACTCAAGGATGGTTTAATAGGTTTTCCTGCACACTACAGAGAGTTGGACTAGATGATCTTTGTGATACCTTCCATCTCCATAATTTTATGATTCTAAGAAATGAAGGTGATGATTATGATCTAAAAATCCTTATACAACATGAAACCAATCTATTTGAAAGTCCATCTTTTCTAAGGTAAAGGTAAAGATTTCCCTTGACTTTAAGTCCAGTTGTGTCCGACTCTAGGGGGCAGTGCTCATCTCCGTTTCAAAGCCGAAGAGCCGGCGTTTGTCCGTAGACACTTCCGTGGTCATGTGGCCAGCATGACTAAACGGAATGCTGTTACCTGCCCGCTGAAGGGGTACCTATTAATCTACTCACATTTGCATGTTTTTGAACTGCTAGGTTGGCAGGAGCTGGGACTAGCAACGGGAGCTCACCCCGTCATGCGGATTTGAACTGCCAACCTTCTGATCGGCAAGCTCAGCAGCTCAGTGGTTTAACCCGCAGCGCCACCCCATCCCTATGAGCCTCTGTGTGCTTTAAGATCTTGAAGAAATACCCTTCTTTTAATCTCATCACTATCAAGGGTACATACGATGGAACTAAAGAAAGGACCTTCTCACTTGCAGCTCCTACAGGTTGGAATTGTCTGCTAAGAGAAGTCATGCTAGCTCCCTGTTTCCTTTTGCAAGATGAGAAAGACATTTAGCTAGGTGTTTGCCCATCTGCTGTATGTTAGTATTTTAATTGCTCTTCTTTGTAGTGAGTGTTCTTAATTGTTTTAATTGATGTACTTATGTGCAGCTATAATTCCTCTGATTCTTTTCTTATAGCCAATTTGAGCAGTATTTTGAAGGAAAGACAGGATATCAATTAAATACATTTATGAATATTTTCCTTGGCTTCCATCAGTATTAGAGTGATTCTTGGGATCTACATTCAGCATTCCACTCTAATATCTGGGGTATATTCCCAACAGAATATTTCTTAACACTTATTTTCTACTATAAATGAGAAAACACTAATTTCTAACCAAGGAAGCCATTCTAATATATTCTTAAAGACAGGCAGATCAACTTTGGTGATACCTTCCCTTCTTACCTAATCTCATAAACAGCAATATTCAGAGTTGTGGGGTAAGAATACTGAATGGGGATAAAAAGAGACGAGGTATGATATTTATGAGTGCATAGAAATCACAGAACATTTTCTATTGCTGTAGATAAAGTAGTCATGGCGGGGGGAAAAGCTGGAGGTGAAAATACTTCATTTCTTTCAGTACTGTGGAGTTAATCCAAATTTGGCACTCCTGCATGTTCAGAGGTTGTCCCATATACCTCCATTGTTTTATAAGCTGTGGATTTGCCTAACTCCTGTATTTTCCTTGAGGACATATTCTACTAGAATTAAAGGCTAACCAAGAAACCTAACTGGGAGAGTTTTCAGACTCAGGGAGAGGAAATACTCTATGGAGGGCACTGGCTGCTGCAAGATATGAAAAAGGCCATCCATTTAAAATATTGTAGAAATAACAAAAAAAATTTCCAAGATGTGAGAGAAGATGCAATTTTGCCTCAACCTAGCATCAACATTTTGTTTAAAAATCCTCTTCTGAGACGCAACAGAATGTCTTTTCAGCTGTGTTGGCTTAATCATGTTAGGTACTTAGAACTTGTATGAAGACTTGCTCACTTTGCCCTCATGGGCTTCCCAATACGAGTAAGTACAGCCAGCCTCAAATCTGGATAGATGAAGATGACAAAAACACGTAATACAAGAATGTAAGACTAGGGCCTACGATGGGAACTTTGCTGATTTCCTGATGGCGACTGATGCTGCAAAAGACTCTATTTGTAATCTTAATGTTTAAGTTATAATTGCCCTATGACCAATGTATATTTTCTATATACCTTTTTATATTCCCAATTTTAACTATATTTGTAATATGTATGGTGTGCTGCCATATGATAAATAATCTGGACAGGTGAATGCCTAGTGTCTAATTGGCACAAATGACATGAAGATACAATTCTATAATCAAGTAGAGAATACTTCTGGGGAAAAAAAACTCTTCTACCCTTCTACCTTCCTTCCCTGATTCTTCTGCTACTTGCTGCTTTGGCTGGAACCATGTGGCCTCTTATTGAAATACTCTAAATAAAAGACTTGTATTGTGTGATTTTGTGTTTATTGCAATATATTTCATTAATCCCACTCTAGCCAAAAAATGACACTTCCACTGTCACTTTTTGTCATTTTATATGCTATCTGCTGCTGCTTATAATAAACCATTTTGTTTTAGCAGGAGTTTTGCCTAAACCTATCAATTCAAGCCAAGATTAACAAGGAATACTCTGAATATTGACTACAAAGACCAATGTGGCCTTTTGGCTTAGAACTATTCTCTCACCGTTTCTTTTCTTAGGCTTAAAGTACCTTAAGTGGCAATTGTTGAGAAACCATTAGTAAATAAACTTTCCATGTGCAGAAGAAACCATTATAAAGTGCTAAAATCAAATATCTTCATGTTCTTATTGGAATGCCCAGAGGCATTTGATCAATCTTGGAAACATAATGCTAGATTAATTAGACATTGGTTTGATCAAGAAAGTAATTTGGGTAATTAAAGCACACTTGGTCTCCGGTGAGTATTTTTGAAGGGCACTGAAACCTAGATTCACCCAGAATGGACAGCATATGAACAAAGTACTTGATTTTAAAGACTGGTAAACTATTTGGATAATTTATAAATCACTTTATTTACAGACTTTATTCTCTTAAAGTACATCTCAAAATAACAAAGGTATTTACATCGGTGTACACAGAGACTATCCTGGTATATTTTACATTTCAAAATTACAAGAACCTTTTAACACCCTGTATTCTACCAAGCCAAACTGCACAAAGAAGTGCATACATTGGCTGAAATTGGCCTGGAAACCTATATGAGTATGTTATTTACATAAACACATAGGCAGGAGCAGTTGAGTATCTGCGCAGTACAGTATGCATGGAAGAACAGTTCCCCCAAGACAACTCTGCAAAGGTACAGCAAAGGCTCTCCCAAAACTTTTATTTACTCCGATGTGTTACAATTCACCCTTCTTTTCTCCATTAGATTTCAAATGAGCTCAGATGAGTTTTGCCTGTTTATATTGACAATGTACAATTTACAAAGAATTACTTTACAACTGTCAAAACTGTTTTTGCTGCTGGAACGTCAGTCAATTCTGATTAAGTAGCAAACGTGACTGAAAAAAAAAAGGCTTTACTGTGCAGTGTCTTCAAAGGTCTCTGAATGCTGTGCTATGGAATTTCTTTAGTGAATACACACTTTTATTCAAGTATTGCAAAAATGCTAAGGCCACATTTTTGAAGATCATCCATTTGTCCTCCTCCCCCTCACCAAATAGGTGACAAAACCTTGTTAAGTTTTCTGAGAGACTGGAGCATTGAAAAGGCTACAATCCATGGAACCACTTTCCTATTCAAGCCTCCTTTGAAATAAACGGTAATTATACAAGAGCACGTACAATGGCATTCTTGGTGATGCTTTTGCATTTAAATTGAGCTTTAACAGGAAATCTTTAGGATTTTATCTTAAATCTATAGATCAGGAACTGTTCCAAAGGATTGTTGCTCTTTATATTTGCATAAATTTTGGGGTGTGCAATTTTCCTCAATAATTCATTTCTTTAATACAGAATAGAACAGCACCAACAGAGTCCCTACTTTCTAGTTGTGCTATATATTGCTTTCTTTTAGACTCAAAATTGTCAGCATTTTTCTCCGAAGTCAATTCTGGTGGCTGGTCACAATATAATTTCAATATATTCAGGATATACTCTCCAAGACAATAGTGATTCTTTGTCATGATTAAACTCCTCTGTGCTGCTTTATGTCCATTCTGAACTATGATGGAAAAAGGACAACCATCCAAAGAATCCACTCGACACTATGTTAAAATTCACTTTCACATTTAGTATATACAATGGTCATGCCTGTATTTGCATGCAAATAAAAAAGCATTTGGAAAATGACACTCAGATATATGAATTCATGAATCTGTGGGTGACAATAGCATGTGTTACATATTTATACACACACAGGAGCTCTCAAAGTGAGCTAGAGGTATTCTAGTGAATCTCACAAAATGTTTTCAGGTGCATTCTCCAGAATAGATATATGACCCTCCAATCTCACTTGCAGGAATAATTAAGCACTGTAGAAAACTATGATAAGCTGTTCCTGCAAGGTGGTACAAAGGTTGAATCTGGTAGCCATAACCACCCAAATCAACAGGTATTTGAGGGCAAACCTCCAGCCCTTTTTTATGATACAGAACTTCAGTATAACCCCTCCCTAGCAGGAAAAAAAACTGTAGAGGCAATCAATATTTGGGGCCATCTTGGACAGAGGCAGCAGAAAGGGGATTTTGGGAACAGGAATGCATCATTAATGTGTCAGCCTGTTAAGCAAAAGAGGGTTGCCCAGAACAGCTCTTTAAGGCAAGTAGCCATTCACTCTTTCCCCCTCTTACTCACTTTCTCCTTTCATTTTGCAGGTACCCTCTTCACCCAGTCTATTCAGTTGCAAGATGAGATTAGGTAGTTACACTTGAGCCAAAAAGGAATTGCCTTCTCAAGAATCCCAGTGTAACAGCCCTTGAGGGCCTACACCAAATCAGAGATTGTACGACTTTGGTAACAGGCAGTTCAGCTGGTAGATCAATTCAGCTGAAACTTAGTTGAGATGTATGGTATCAGCATTCTGAGGCATCTTTAAGGATAAAGTGAATTCCCAGAACCTGCCACATGCAGTTGTGGGGTAGAAGAAAAATGCCATATAAGGCCTGAATGGATTGCCCTTTCTGGTATATGGAGCTGGTAAGGCAATATTGAAGACCATTCCTCAACACCAAACGATGTGGCTAGACTTTTCCTGGATTCATGTCCAAGTAATCGTTGCCTTACAAAGAATGCTGTAACAGCCACAGTTCTCTCAATTTAAATCTATACCATATGTCAGCCCCTTTACTCCAGGTTTGGTTGCGGTGAAGCCTTTGTACGACTATGGATCACAGCAACAACTTTGAGATAAGCAATATACGGTACATATTACTATTGTTTTAGTAACCTCGGGCATGCCAATATTCTATTTCTATTTTATCAATATAGCTATCAGTTTGGTTGGTGACTTCCCCCCACCTCTTTGCTTGGATAATTCCCTTGATTCTCATAATTTATCTATGTGGGTAAAAAGACATGGCTGGCCCAAAAATGGTAAACCTAAAACTGTTAGAAAATGGCCTCATTTGTTCAAAAATAAAGAAAAAAAACAGCAACTTTGCTTAGGTATTAAACATGCATTAAGAACATTCTGAGGTTCAGTATGAAGTGACACTTAACTCATAGCAGCTTGCTCCACCAGGTTTACAGTTGGCATTTACATGCTAGTAAGTATACGTGCTAGTTATTCTCACTGTCTTTTGTTCCTTTAGCCCTTATAGCAATAATTAATCATCCCAAAGTTACAAATGTGATTCTGTCAATCCACATATGAGAATCTCTGCTTGTATGCCAACAATTTTCTTGTATATTTTCTGGTTAAAAGGAGCTATCTTGGTTGTGTGTTCCTGTGCAAACAGCAAATAAATCACAAGAAGTTTCAAAAGAGGTCAAGACAGTACTGGCAGATGTATGCTTAACTGGAAGACCAAGAAACTAAAGATGAAAGGGAAAAGGGCATAAATTGGTGCATAGAGTCTTTGGAATGCCTCCTCCTATGCTTTGGAATGCTGTCTCTGCTGGGATAAACAGATTTTGAATCCACTCTGATTCAATGTTTCCTCAAGTAATCTAGATTTCAAATTAAGGCATCAGTAGTCAAGCCTAGATTATCTTGTGTTCTCTGGAGAAATCTTTGGGGGCGGGAGAATGGAGGCAGTATGAGCCACACTGTGTTTGACAGTGGTCCCACCCTAACAGTCATGGAAATCTTGGCAGAACGGCTTTTGACATCCTATTTCCATTTCCAAGTACATTAGTTTGATATGCCTCTTCACAATCCGTTTCTACCCCACAATGAAAAACATGCATTTGGATCTTAGTAGACTCTTGTCTCTCTCAGATAGATTGCTTGTACACAGTATGATTCCCCATTTTTATGAGACAGATGCATTCCTAATGTACAGATATTCTGATGTTTTAAATCCTATAGCAGTGCAATCATATAGCACTAGACATTTATTTCTTAGGAGTTATAAAATAAGCTAGAAGAAATGTCACACGCATAAAAAAAACAGGTCCAGAGTCAAGCACTGAGTATCACTCTCTTTGGTACATACATTCCTAACCCTAGCTAGTTCAAGTAATGGTTTTACCAGTACATTACAGTAAGGTGGTAAGCAAGGGAGGAATCAAAGGGATCAATGGCCCGCATTACGTAAGCATTTTTTCCTAACTCTCACATATTAAAATCCTGAGAGAATCCTGAGTACCATTTACTTAGGAGCAGCTGGTGGTTCACTGAGGAAAAACATATATAGTGGAAAAGTAGAAAAATTAGCCCAGATTAATCTTTTAAGCAGTGGAAATAAAAATTTAGCTGAAGAAAAGGAGCATGACTTCTAAAATCCTCATGCATTAATCCAATGACACTAGGTTCATAGTGAGACAGAAAGATGGAAATTACATAAGAGTGAGGAGTAGATGTTTGTTTGGACTGACATATAAATTGTTAAGTCAGTTAAAAGAATTATAAATTACACTTAAAACAAACTAGAACAGCAGTTATTAAAATGAAGAATGTTTACTAATAACTTGAGTTTCCATCATTGGGTACTTGGTGCTCCAACCCAACCATTTACAAACTGCCATATCAAAAGAACAAGTGCCAAGTATTATTGTACATACTGAATTGGCAAAAGCATATTGGGGGAGGGGGAGCCTTTCTGAAAGAAATCCAGTGTAGGAGATCCAAAGGCAGCACAGGAAGAAGAGGTGTTCTGTCACTTCTCAGCCAATCATAAGATCATACTGTACTCCAGTAACAGCATCATTTTGAGAAAAATATAGTTTGATGTTACACAAGCAACAACTTCTGTTTTTCAGTGATCTGATTGAGGAGATCAATAGTCTCTCTAATTAAGGCCTCAAAAATCCCATCTGCTAGTTGCATCTTCACAAACAACTCATCTTCATCATAGTTCACCCACTGAGCCTCTTCCTCATGCAATTCCTGCACCTTAGAATTAGAAAGGGGAGGGAGAAAAGTCACTACCATTAAAATACTGTTCTGTAAACATATATAATAAGAATTATTACTGTAAATCCATATAGCAGGCATTATATAAAAGTCACAATGATCCTTTAGTTTTTTTACAACCCACAGGAAAGAAAGTGAATAACAGTTCCTAAATATATTTAAAACCAAAACATAAAAATCGGACTACAACCATTGCTATCTATGTGGTCACCAAGAGTCAACACTGACTTGATGGCACTCACTCACTCACTCACTTATCAATGACTCTGGCTATTCCAGTAAGCCTGGCTTTGGTGTTACTCATATTCCACTGAAATGACTGTCTACAGTGTTAGTAACTTTAAGCCTACTCATGCTTTGCAACAGTGTCAGCATTATTAAATATCTCCATATCCAATTAAGGATGTGGAGTAACAATTTCCATATGCTCAAGCTCCTCTATCTCCAAAAGTAGCCATTTTGCCATAAAATATTTTTGAAAAAAGTTTTAGCCAGGCTTAGTTCTTTACATATATACATACATATCTATCATGCTACTTGCTTTTGGGGTAAGCAACATTATGCAGAGTGCAAAAAAGGAGTAAGAAACAGAAGGCCAAAGAAATTAAAGGCATGATACACATAAAAAAGGAAGCATACTAAAACTAATTTATATCAACGCCATTCACTACTTCTCCATACCTTCCTTGCTTCCACTATGTCTATATACTACCTTTTGTTCTTTACACTTTTTACCTCTTTGTTTTTCAGGAACTCATCAACTCCAGGCAACCATTAGTTTCTCACTCTTCTTCTTCCTCTCAACCCATGTATTCTTCCTTCATATATTTATTTTGCAATTTGATCTTCGTTCTTAATGTACATTTATACTGGTCACTCACTTTTGTTTTCAGTCCACATTTACTGAGCACCCATACTTTCTTAACCTTGTATCTTCTTGTTTTATCATGCACATTTAAATATCCCATTCCTATGAAATTAAACTTACTTTTATGTTTCTCTTGATTTAGCCAACTCTCATTTCCATATTAGAAAGTGATTAGAAGCACACTTTTCCACTGACATTCATTCTTCACAATAGACCATAGACCTTCTACCACCTCAATTCTCCATCAATTTTCCCATCTGTAATAAACATTTTCCCAACATACACACCTTCATCTCCTTGCCCTAGCTTTTTTTTTTTTTGGCCATTTATGTATAACTCTCAATCATTCACTCCATTTTCTCGGTTAAAAACAGCAAATATTCCTTGTTGTATCATACAGTCTAATATTTGCTGCAAATCATTTGGGTTCTCAACCAACAACAAGGCATCATCTCTTCCAGAAGCATACATATAATTAAGTTATCAAACAACATGTTTTTTACATCACAAGTATATTTATGTATCCATAAATACATTAAACAATAAAACAGCCTTGTCTTACTCCATGCTCAGTGTTGAATCATTAACTAACCATTCATTTTCCTAGATGTTTTACCTCTATCATATACTGCTTTTACCACATTCAGCAACCAACTTTTAACTGGATAGACATGCCAAACATAATAGAAATCTTTTCACTTTATTGCATGTTTTCTTTAAATCAGCACATATACAATAAACTTTCTTTTTCATATTAATCATTACTCAATGACTTCTTGATGAGCAAAAATCTGGTTGGCACATCCACTGCGTGACATAAAACCAGGATAACTTAAATAGTTGAACATTAAAGAGACTATGGAATCACAGTTTATCAGGTATGACAAGCTTCTCCCCAACTGTTAAACTGCAGAGGTGACTGCAGTTGTTGAATCTTGCATGACGGTATTATTATTATTATTATTATATTTTTATTCCACCTTTTTTATATATAACTCAAGGCAGTAAACATACTTAATCTTCCCACCTCCTATTTTCCCCACAGCAACAACCCTGTGAGGTGGGTTGTGCTGAGAGAAGAGTAACTGGCCCAAAGTCACCCAGCCGGCTTTCGTGCCTAAGGCAGGGCTAGAATTCACAGTCTCCTGCTTTTTATGCCACACCGTTAGCACCTCATTACATAAGTTCCAGGGGCACTAGTTTTGAAGCCATCCCAATTCTAGCCTTTCCTGCTTTGGCCAAGAAATGATGATGGATACTTTGGGGCTTGCTATCTACCAATGGCACTGTCCATGCTTCCATCAAACATCATCTGCAACTAGAATATTTCCCATTTCTCTTTCCCGTAAGAGAGAAAGAAAAGACTTTTTTTTCTTAGCTGCTTTCAGTCAAAGCAACTTGTCTTCATCAAACCAGCAGGGATGAGACAGAAAGTAGTAGTAAGTTTTGACTGAGCTAGCAAAACTACCATGTGCTATAGAGCCCCATTGCTTTATATCCATTAAATTTTAAAGAAATCAGGTCTGTGGATTCTATTAAATGTGTTTCATTCCTGGCTCTGATGCAGATTATTTCATTATTATGTTACATGATGAGATTGTTTTCTTTTGTATTTTTTTTATCCTGACTTATGGAGGGGCAATTTTACCATGAGTTGGTTCTGACTAAAGCAGCCTATAAACCCTTGTAAGTAAGTAAGTAAGTAAGTAAATAAATAAATAAATAAATAAATAAAATCCTTAATATATTCTATTTAAAGATCTGAATTTGGAAATGCCTAATTGCAGCTGAAATTTATCCATAGTTTATATGGATACACACAAGAAATATGGCTCTTCATAAGCACAGGAAAGGATATATTTAATCTGCCTGCTGGTGGAATGGAGTTCTCCTCATGCCTACATTTCTTCTGCTTAGGAGTCTGAAAGACATTCTACAGCAGATCTGGGAGAGAAGAACAAGCTAACACCCACTATATTAATAATATTAAATCTAACACAATTTTTTTCTAACCATAAAGGCTGCCAGCTATTTATGTCTGACTACAATGCATACTTGAAAAATAACTACTAACCAGTATGTGATCCACTCTATCCCGTTTTTTGCGTCCAAATTTCATCATTTTCTGCCAGTCTGTTTTATTGTTTGATTCCTTTCTCAAATTTAAAAGCTTTAAGATCTCCGTTGTTATGAAAAGCTAGGATAAAGAAGAAAGAAAAAATAAATAATAAATGCTAACTAAATAAGTTTCCTCTAGCCGCAGCATCATCTCTATGAGCAGCTTTCAGAGGGAAGTGTCATGAGTAAGACTTCTAGTGAGGAGCTAGATATGGCATATAGGCAACAGAAAACACATTGTATTTCTAGGCAATTACAACTATAATAAAGCAACCTGGTAGCCAACTCTAGCAATAACCATGAACTTAATTAAGAATTATGGCAGTGGTTCAACTGTTTTACATTGCAGAGTATAGATAAATGCAGCATCAGGCATTCCTTTGAACTATCCCCAGCCCTGACCCAGTAATCCAGGGACAGCTATCACTAGTTCCTGTACTGGAAGGATCTTCATTCATTATATATTGGTTACCATTCACTGTATTTTTAAAAAAAATATGTTGTATGTTACATCTAACATACATATAAGTTACCTTGTAACTGGAGCAATATTAAATATTAGTGACAATTAAAGCAGCCTTCATTATTTAAGTTTTAAGAAATATAAGCATTCATCCATATCCTGATACAAACTAACACTTAAGTGAAATCAGCAATACAGTAAGAAGAAACCAAAGTGGAAAATTCAGAGGGATGGCATCATATGCACTCACTTTGGAATATGACTGATGGTGCGAGAAAATTAATTTTCAAGTAAAAATGCATAATAAAACTCCACCAGACTTCACACTCTGCCTCAGGTTCTAGATCAGTGGTTCTCAGTGTGGTCTCAGGACCCCTGGGGGTGGCCAAGACCCTTTCAAGGGGTCCACAAAGTCAAATAAATATTTTAAAATTTATCAGTTTTAATTCCTAATACAGTATATATTGATAGATGTAATCCAGATAAACCAAAGCTCTTTGGGGTCCTCAATCATTTTTAAGAATGTAAAGGTATCCTGAGACAAAACTGTTTGAGAACCGCTTTCTAGATAAACTGTTAATTTATTTCTGTAAATCAGTTTAAAGCTCAAGGTATTAATCTTACTCCTACTTTTATTTCTTCAAGATCATTTGGATTTTTTACTCGTCGGAAGTAACCAGAAATGATCCTGCTGGGTTTCATCCATAAGGGCTGATTCAAATTTGGATCTTCTGCAAAGATTTCTCCAAAAATCTCTCTTGTTAAATCAAACACAGCCTTGATAAACGAAAGTAAAAGAAACATTGTATTACTATTTTGTATTATTATAACACTGTATAATTTTTCAAAGAACCAAACAAAAAGACTTATGAAAGTATTTATGCTGAACACTATGCAGCCAGTGGAATATAATTTTGCCTACTACTGCTATTCTTCCCAGCAAAGGATCGTTACCTTGTCGTGGTGCTGGAGCTTGAGCACCTCAATGATGCCATGAGCTAAACCGTGAAGGGCCACCCAAGACGGGAAGGTCATGACAGAGAGGTCAGACTAAATGCGATCCCTGGGGAAGGTAATGGCAACCCACCCCAGTATTCTTGCCATGAAAACTAAATGGATCAGTACAACCAGAGATATGTCGATATACCATCGGAAGGTGAGACCCCCAGGTCGGAAGATGGTCAAAATGCTACTGGGGAGGAACAGAGGATGAGCTCAACTAGCCCCAGACGTGATGACGCAGCTAGCTCAAAGCCGAAAGGACGGCTAGCGGCCGACGGTGCTGGTGGTGAACGGCGAATCCGATGTTCTAAGGATCAACACACCATTGGAACCTGGAATGTAAGATCTATGAGCCAGGGCAAATTGGATGTGGTTATTGGTGAGATGTCAAGATTAAAGATAGACATTCTGGGCGTCAGTGAACTGAAATGGACTGGAATGGGCCACTTCACATCAAATGACCACCAGATCTACTACTGTGGACAAGAGGACCACAGAAGAAATGGAGTAGCCTTCATAATTAATAGTAAAGTGGCTAAAGCAGTGCTTGGATACAACCCAAAAAACGACAGAATGATCTCAATTCGAATTCAGGGCAAGCCATCTAACATCACAGTGATCCAAATATACGCCCCAACCACAAATGCTGAAGAAGCTGAAGTAGAGCAGTTCTATGAGGATCTGCAGCACCTACTGGACAACACGCCTAAAAGAGATGTTATTTTCATCACAGGAGACTGGAATGCTAAGGTGGGCAGTCAAATGACACCTCGAATTACAGGTAAGTATGGCCTGGGAGAACAAAATGAAGCAGGACATAGGCTGATAGAATTTTGCCAAGACAATTCACTCTGCATAACAAACACTCTCTTCCAACAACCTAAGAGACGGCTTTATACATGGACTTCACCAGATGGACAACACCGAAATCAGATTGATTACATCCTTTGCAGCCAAAGGTGGCGGACATCTGTACAGTCGGTAAAAACAAGGCCTGGAGCTGACTGTAGTTCAGATCATGAACTTCTTCTTGCACAATTTAGGATCAGACTAAAGAGATTAGGGAAGACCCACAGATCAGCTAGATATGAGCTCACTAATATTCCTAAGGAATATGCAGTGGAGGTGAAGAATCGATTTAAGGGACTGGACTTAGTAGATAGGGTCCCGGAAGAACTCTGGACAGAAGTCGGCAGCATTGTTCAGGAGGCAGCAACAAAATACATCCCAAAGAAAGAGAAAACCAAGAAGGCAAAATGGCTGTCTGCTGAGACACTAGAAGTAGCCCAAGAAAGAAGGAAAGCAAAAGGCAACAGTGATAGGGGGAGATATGCCCAATTAAATGCAAAATTCCAGAGGTTAGCCAGAAGAGATAAGGAATTATTTTTAAACAAGCAATGCGCGGAAGTGGAAGAAGACAATAGAATAGGAAGGACAAGAGACCTCTTCCAGAAAATTAGAAACATTGGAGGTAAATTCCAAGCAAAAATGGGTATGATCAAAAACAAAGATGGCAAGGACCTAACAGAAGAAGAAGAGATCAAGAAAAGGTGGCAAGAATATACAGAAGACCTGTATAGGAAGGATAACAATATCGGGGATAGCTTTGACGGTGTGGTCAGTGAGCTAGAGCCAGACATCCTGAAGAGTGAGGTTGAGTGGGCCTTAAGAAGCATTGCTAATAACAAGGCAACAGGAGACGACGGCATCCCAGCTGAACTGTTCAAAATCTTGCAAGATGATGCTGTCAAGGTAATGCATGCTATATGCCAGCAAATTTGGAAAACACAAGAATGGCCATCAGACTGGAAAAAATCAACTTATATCCCCATACCAAAAAAGGGAAACACTAAAGAATGTTCAAACTATCGAACAGTGGCACTCATTTCACATGCCAGTAAGGTAATGCTCAAGATCCTGCAAGGTAGACTTCAGCACTTCATGGAGCGAGAATTGCCAGATGTACAAGCTGGGTTTAGAAAAGGCAGAGGAACTAGAGACCAAATTGCCAATATCCGCTGGATAATGGAAAAAGCCAGGGAGTTTCAGAAAAACATCTATTTCTGTTTTATTGACTATTCTAAAGCCTTTGATTGTGTGGACCATAACAAATTGTGGCAAGTTCTTAGTGGTATGGGGATACCAAGTCATCTTGTCTGCCTCCTGAAGAATCTGTATAACGACCAAGTAGCAACAGTAAGAACAGATCACGGAACAACAGACTGGTTTACGATTGGGAAAGGAGTACGGCAGGGCTGTATCCTCTCACCCTACCTATTCAACTTGTATGCAGAACACATCATGCGACAAGCTGGCCTTGAGGAATCCAAGGCTGGAGTTAAAATCTCTGGAAGAAACATTAACAATCTCAGATATGCAGATGATACCACTTTGATGGCTGAAAGCGAAGAGGAACTGAGGAGCCTTATGATGAAGGTGAAAGAAGAAAGTGCAAAAGCTGGTTTGCAGCTAAACCTCAAAAAAACCAAGATTATGGCAACCAGCTTGATTGATAACTGGCAAATAGAGGGAGAAAATGTAGAAGCAGTGAAAGACTTTGTATTCCTAGGTGCGAAGATTACTGCAGATGCTGACTGCAGTCAGGAAATCAGAAGACGCTTAATCCTTGGAAGAAGAGCAATGACAAATCTCGATAAAATAGTTAAGAGCAGAGACATCACACTGACAACAAAGGCCCGCATAGTTAAAGCAATGGTGTTCCCTGTAGTAACATATGGCTGCGAGAGCTGGACCATAAGGAAGGCTGAGCGAAGGAAGATCGATGCTTTTGAACTGTGGTGTTGGAGGAAAATTCTGAGAGTGCCTTGGACTGCACGAAGATCAAACCAGTCCATCCTCCAGGAAATAAAGCCAGACTGCTCACTTGAGGGAATGATATTAAAGGCAAAACTGAAATACTTTGGCCACATAATGAGAAGACAGGACACCCTGGAGAAGGTGCTGATGCTAGGGAGAGTGGAGGGCAAAAGGAAGAGGGGCCGACCAAGGGCAAGGTGGATGGATGATATTCTAGAGGTGACGGACTCGTCCCTGAGGGAGCTGGGGGTGTTGACGACCGACAGGAAGCTCTGGCGTGGGCTGGTCCATGAAGTCACGAAGAGTCGGAAGCGACTAAACAAATAAACAACAAAAACTGCTATTCTTAGGGCCATGGTCTTTAATGTGGGATATAGAGCTTCCTAAAAAGGTAAACTGTTTCTAGGGTTTTAAAAAAATACTCCATCCCCTTCTCTCTTTTTCTCACTTAATTGTATCTGCCTTCCACAACACAGCATACCTTGTTTTCTATCATTAATCATGCCAAAAGAGCACTCCTTCTATTTTTTAAAAATTGGGACTCCTTTTGTACATTTCCTTTATTTTCATACATTTCACTAGAATTTGAGATAATTGCCATACCTGTTTGTAGATCTGTTTACTAACAGTTTCAATGTCATCGTGTTTGGGGGGTTCATTCATGTCTCTGGGAAAGCTGAGAGCCTGAAGATCATGCCCCAACTCTTTGCATTTCCATAGCTTCTCAGCTGCTGCATGCACCAACTCCTCCACCTCTTCTGCAACATATGGTACAGCCAAGGGTTCTTCACATGGCTTTGGGGACACTTTTGGCAGTTCAGTCTTAGGTAATACTGTTGATTCTTCAGCTTGTTTTTGAGGGAGCTTGTGTGAACTCAAGCCAAAATCCTCATCAAACCAATCTTGGTCATCTCCTAACACACTCAGAAACTCCCGGCTAAGCTCCAGTTCCGCCAGCCTCTTGGCAAGTTCTTCCTGTCCACTGGCACCAAATACAGGACTTTCCTGAATAATAAGAAAGTGATTATTACTTAGAACATTAAGTCTTCCCTGCACTATGCTCCAGTTTTTGATATGTATTAGCCATTAACACTTTGAGATTTAATGGTAGATAATCACATTTTCAGTTGTTAGACTCTTTTTTGTTCTTAGGATGCAGGAAAGTGAGAGATAGAAAAATTCAAGAATTTTAACAAAATACAACATAATGTCTACTCAGAAATAAAAGGTAATAAAAACTCAGAAATTCCTGCTCTAATCTGGATTTCATTTTATGCAATGTTAAAAAAACAATGCTTCTGCATACAAGTCTGAGGAGCACAAGGCTTCTCCCTATACTGAATACTGGAACTGAGCAGGGAAATTTATAACAGCAATTTACTTTTATTAGTAACTAACAGGTGTTTTATACTGAGATATGTGGTTGGAATTCCCAATCAGCAATTCCCTATCCAGAAAACTGAGATGGATTAACTCATTTCTATGTTAACAAAAATTATGAGGAATTTGTTGCTAGTTCTGGCCAAAGATTATGACTTGTCTAAGGAAAATCTCTGGGTCTACCCCACTTCTAGTTCACTTTTATTGAGTCCACAGGCTGCATGCAAACAATGAGACATCTTTTTGAGGTTCACTGGGCAGCCCAAGTTTGCATCACCAAAAGTCAGCCAGTATACAGTATACATTTTTTTCAATTAAAAGATGCAAAATAGACATGTTAAGCTGTAATCCCTGCCCCAAACCTGATGACCCTCTGGTGATATTATTGCTTTATCATTAAGCCTACTGCAGTCCTCACAGGACAAAAAAAACATTTTTCTATCAGGCAGTCCCAAGTCACAAAAATGTTGCCCAAACTTGCAATAACCAATAGATTCTAATGGTCCTTACTAGGGAACCTACTAAGGTGTGCCCTGGCAGGTGACCAAGTAGGCCAATCCATTTGCGCAAGCTCCACTTAATTAAATGGAAATGGTACAACAGCAGTACCTCATGGATCCCTAACAGAAAAATATAATAATGTAATTCCATGCACAGAAAACTAAAACATAGAACATAGAAAAGTGTATTGACTAGGATTACAATGACCCATGTTCAATTCCTTATTGTCCTACTTTGGAACAGCCATTACCTTCATTGTATTGTTGTAAAGATATATCTAGATTGAAATATTAGGTATGCTGATTTTTGCGTCTTCAAGAAAGACAGGATATAAGTGCAAATAAATAAACAAATGAATGAATGAATGTGCAGTTCTTGTTCAGTCTTTTTAGTTTCATGAGTAAGCAAAAAAAAAAGAATGCAAGCTCAGTTGTTAGCATCCCAAACTGAAAAAAAGTCAACCAAACATCCTAAACCCAAAGATCAAGCCAAACCCACCATAAAATATCCAACAAAAGCTTGATACTTTGTTTTTCCAGAGACTCTTTCTGCCTTTTGATAAATTGCTTCTGAAACATTAGAGTTCCAAAAGCAGTTTGTGGTATGTGTAATTTGTTGTTTAAAGCAGTGAGTTCAATTTACTGTCATCAGCTTCTTTTACAAAAAATATATAACTACCCAAAGATGGAATTGCTATTTGTACACTGAGGTGCCCTGTCAGCTCCCATACCAAATGGAGATATTTGCAACTTGGGGATTCTTGTAGGCTCATACCTACTGCTATATAGGCAGGTGGAGGCCCTAGCTAAAAGTGATTTTGCCCAGCTTCTGTAGTAACCCTATCTAAAGCAGGAGAAACCTGTGACAGTGTCTTGTGCCCTCATCACATGGATTACAGCCATGTGCTTTATTGGGTGCTGCCACTGAAGACCACTGAGAAGCTACAGGTCATGGTTGGCTAGTACTCATCACCACAAGAACATTATACTCGTGCTTCACTTTACCTGTTGGCTTCCATACACAATTCAATGAGCTAGTTTTTACCTGTAAAATCCTATATGGCTTAGCACTGAGGTACCTTCAGGACTACTTTCTTCAACTGGAATTGACCTTCCAATACATACATCCTGAGAGAAACTCCTGTTCCTCATTTCCATGAAGTGAGGGGATATGAGATTCATAGGTGGTGCTTTTTGATGGGTGGACCTGTGCTTTGGAATAGCCTCTATCTCAATGCCAGACTTGCTTCCAAATTATAAGCTTTCCAAACATTTTTGAAAATAGAGGGTTTTTGGAGAGCTTGCAGAGAGTGAGATGATGCTATTGAATGTTTTGGTTACTGTTACTGTCTCTGAGACACTGCTGTTTTGTGATGAATTGTTCAGCTTAATTTTACTTTAATACCATGCTGTAGTACTGCTGTGACTTTAGTTACACTGTTGTTATGTTCTTGATCTGTTGTGAACTACTGGGAGTCTGATTTGACTGTGTCACTGTACAAATGTAATAAAAACAAAAAAATGAAACACAAACATTTGTTAAAAATAGTGATCCATTAAGACCCTGCTTATTGATAAGACCCAGATTGTTAAACTTCATAGCTGAAGCATTATTCCAGTCTTACTCATCTTAATTAGGAACTATACTTACAGGCCTGGGACACATATCTGGGGAAGACACTTCTTCTCCATCATCCAATTCAGACACAACTAAAAACCTCTGCTGATCATTAGCTGACAACTTCTTTTCTTGGACAGCACTGAGTTCTTGATTGCTAAAATGGATCTTCTCATTTCTTGCCTTCTTGATTTGCTGAAATTGACTGACTGTGTCTTTCACAAAACCCTGCAGGAGACTGTCAGCCAACAAGCCAACCCTTTCCTGTCGATCTAGTAGATCTTCCTTCTCTTGGGATGGGATTTTAAGTTGTGCTTCCAGTTGGCTTCTTTCTTTTGTCAACAAGTCCAGAAGTGGCGTTGCAGACTTCTCCAAATTACTGGGAGAAAGACTATTTGACTTTTCTGTTTGCTCCTGCCAAACAGGCTGCTGCTTCCATTTCTCAGGAAAGCTGCTGTCCAAAATCCCTTCTACCACAATAGCAGAATCTTCTTTGTGGATATTAGAAACAGCAGTAGGTAACATACCGTTATCATTTATAGAGGATTTGGGAGAGTCAAAAATGCTGGTTTCTTGATCAAATTCTTCAATGGTACTAATAACTGCTGCCACACAGCCCTTTTGTTGGGTGAGTTTTACACAATCTCCAGCTCCAGTTGAGCCCTCTAAGGCAGACGATTCTCTTGGAGATTTCTCATTTGAATTTCTTTCTTTATTCATTTCTTCTTCATGCCTGTCTGGGCTTTTCTGATCTGTTTTGTGTTGATTTTCTAGTTTATGTGTAAAGAAAGAATTTTCACTTGAATCCATGTCATTGCCAAAACTTTCTGAAATAAGAGATATTTTTTGCGGAGGAGCAAAAATACCATGTTTTTCTTTACAAGCAAAATATTGTATACCATTGTAAGAGCCATCATTGTTTCCTTCAGGCTTGTCCAGCTCTACACCAGCCCAAAACCCTTTGGCAAAATTTGCCAGACCCTTAAACCTCAATGTTCCAGGCTGGACATTACTCACAAGAACTCTGTCACCAATGCTGAAACCTAGCAAAATATTTTCTTCTTGTTTTTCTGATGATGCCTTGAAACTGGAAGCCCAAGCTGATGAATCATCACATGCTGGTTCTTTCTCCACATCACCACACTCTTTATTTTTCACAAATTCTGTTGGTGATTTGAGTTCTAACAATCTTTCTGAATGAATGCTACCAGCCACAGACAAAGATTTCTCACTGAGACATTCGCTTATTTCATCATCACTTCCAAAACTTGGAGATCTACTCCTAGAAGCTCTTGTATACAAAGACTTCTCTCCCTGTGATCTTGTATCTTGTCTGAAAGATAATGTAGATGCATCAAAAATATCTTTGTAATATTCAGTAAGAACTATCTCATTTTTTGATACATCTTTTCTTAAGGACGACTCTTCAAAATCATTAGAATATGATGGCTCTTTGCAAATGGAAATACGTTCTGAAACCAGGGAACCATCTTTCAGTATATCCTTGCTCATTCTATCAGAGGATTTAACTGATATAATACTTTCATCATCCTTGAACCTTTCAGCTGGCATCTCCTTGATTTCCTGCACGCTTATGCATTCCAAGACAAATTGATTCTTTTCCAACAGTTCAGTCTCTGGAGGGACATCTGTCTTTAAAGAAGCTGAAGGTGAAGTTTTTTGGTTTAAGTCAAAACCTGAGGCATCAGATATTTCAGAAGCTTTGGAAGCTATTTCAGCCTCTAATTCTTTTGATTTTATGGATTCTGCTGTCTTTTGTACCATAGATCTGTTAGTGGATAGAGGAGAATCATAACTCACAGCATCTTCAGACTTGTTCAGTGATATGGGAGATATTTTGCTTATGCCTCCTAAGTCTCTGAGAACAGCTGATGAGAGTAAATTGTCCAAAGCATCAGATTTTGCTGTAGATTTTCCTGGAGTTTTAAGGACTGTGGATGGTGTTGGAGACTGCTGCTCTGCCTGAATCTCTGCTTCAGTGAATTTCTTGGTGTTTGCAGATATGGATTTTTCAGAATGAGACACAGCATCTTAAGAAAATAAAAAAAAATCAAACAGAAATACTTAAAACAATTTTGCATTATTATTTAACATTACTAAAGAAGCTAAAAATCCTAGTGTTATACTAAAAAGTGAAAGCCTTACTAGGGAAGGCTAACCTGTGCCATCAATTAGCATGCATATTCCATCATTTATACATAAAGTGGCTAAAGTATCACTTAAACACAATACCCCAATCAAATTTATAAATCAATAAGACTTCATAAATGCTTTAATCCTACTATACATCAGCAGTTAAAATTGACTCTGAAATATATCCAGGGGTTATAAAAATATATAAATGTTCCCTTTAAACCTCTGGTACAATAAAGGAGATGATTATTCTGAGATGTTTGATCTTTCCTTCCATGTCTGATATTTTATTAAATTTAAATGTTTATTAAAAGAACTCTAGAATGAAGAGGTGTGAGTAGAGAGAGAGACATTAGTGAATATGGGTAAATTATTTAGTGTTATTCTGAATCTGAATCCCTACCTTGTTTCTTTCTAAACTGCTAACAATTTCAGCTCAGGCATAATGCAAAACAAACTAGACAGAGTATAAACAGGGATACTTAAGCTTATTTAGCCACTCTGAACCAAATGTGATTGGTAGCAAGCATTAGCATTCTTGCTTGACCCAATATGCCAGAATTTTTTTGAATAAGTTACACATAAACTAGGCCAAGGAAGGCATAAAAATTGCTAGAAAATATGCATAATACCTTACAGAAAATAAAATGTATTTTTAGAATTTATATTGAATATGAAACAATTCAACAGATTCTTACTTATTGCAATTCTATAGGAACAGAGTTCTCATATTTGAAAAAAAAAAGTTAATTCCAAAAAAGTAAAAACTATTAAATTTACTTTCTTATTTTTCAATTATAATTTTTAAAAATACTACTTTTAGTTGAAACTATTTTAACCACATTAGGTATATGTAAATGACTTGTATAATTTCAATATTTTTAACAAATACTTTCCAAGTTACATACCAATGTGTTCTGCAATGGATTCCAAAGATCCTCTAGAACGTTCAGAATCAGTGAGTGATTTCCAACTCTTGGATGTTTCAGACCTAAAAAAGGTTTTCAGTAAACACTCACACATGTACTTACAGATATTTTAAACATACTGAAAATACTGTATACCAGAACTAACAAAATAAAACAAACAAAACAAAAAGAAAGCATAGTAGATGCCTTTAAAAAAAAAAAATACATTATTTAATCCAGAGATTCGAATATTGCAATCCACCCAAACTCCACAGCTAAATTAGGATTTGAAATCAGATTCTAATCCTACTGTTCTAGAACACACAGGTCTGTTCAATGGCCCACAAGGTTTCTAAGTTTTAGATATTCTGTCACTTGCATGCCTATTACTTCCCAACAGCTGTCTGGACAAAATAATAATTTCAATTTACTTTTAATCTTTTGTTTCAAATGGATAGAAGACGACATCTAGATTTACACAGAAGATTATATTAAGATTTGTTGATGAAACTTCAGACACTGTGCCTCTTTGCAAAGTATGTCAGGAGATAGTGAAATTTTTCCATTTGTTAGCTTTTGTATTTTATTTAGTTTCTAGGGAGTGAGGTTATAGATATCTACCACTTCAGAGGAAGGTATGACATCGGGGACCAGAGTTTACAGAATTTTGTTTATAGTTCTTTCACAATCTGAGATTGGTTGCCATATCAGAAAACTGATTGATTTCAAGTGCTACAGCTGACTGCTGGACAGTGAATAGCAAAATATCTGTCACTGAGGATGTGGTCCTAAGAAATCATACTGACCTGGCATGTATCACTCAGGGGTTTGAAAAGGAAAGACATATCCAACCTATTCAAGTTATGTACCCATGCAACCCATCAAGAATTGATGGGCAAAGAAGTGATCTCTGCATAATCTATACTTCCCAGATTCCCATTCAAGGTCCAGTTTTGGTAGTAATAACTGGCATTAATCTCTTAAATAAATTAGCAACAGCATCTGCAGTAAACTGCAATGATGCCAAAATGGTGACGGGCAAATAGTAACATCATCACACAGATATTGCCTTATATGTAGTCGCACCCCAGTGTCTAACACAAGTGCATGTCATGCTTGTTTCATCTTTTACCTCCACAAAGAAGAGCCAAGATTTTTCTTTTTAGCACGCTTTTTTGGTCATGACTTTATGATTTTGAGTACTGTTTACTGCATGATTTTGTTCATTTTTATGCAGTGTTAATGTATTCATTTTGATAACACTTTCTTTATAATGGTATTTATTAACGTATAAGTATTATTTATTATAATTTAATTAATATTAGTATTAATTTATAAATACTCTCTTTCCTCTGGAACATATTTTACTTTATACAAGTATATACCAAAAAATTACTTGGCCAGACTCTTTTTAACATGAATTCATTGAAGTATTTCTTTTGATCAGGGTCTCAGACCATTAAATATGCATGCATATAAGGTATTTTCTCCCTTTGAAGGAGATACTCTTTCTAGACTGCTAAAGGTGTACATTTGGAAAGGCCACCATGTAATATTAACTTTAAGCAGTTATTTTACCTATGAAGTGGTGGTGGCTTGATCTTTGGTTTCTCAGTAGCTGAGGATAGAGTTTTGATTTGAGGTTTAGCTGTGGGTGTTGCCTCCAAGTCCCGGTTCAATTCTTCTTCTGTTTTCTTGATGAATTCATCATAAGTCTGATGATGTAAAAAATAAGTTATGGTTAGCAAGACCTGAAAATTATCTTATTCTTTATTAAGTTTGTTTTGATTTACTAGTCCTACTGAGTACTGCCATTTGGAATTGTAGAAGTGTCTGTGTGTGTGTGTGTGTATCAATGTCAAAATCTAAAAGAAAAAAAAAAGATATTCAGAGAAAATCTACATGAGCCAAAAGAAAACATGGGAATATTAATATGTAACAGATACACAGTTTCTATTTAACATTCCTTTCAAATTAATTCTTACCTCTAACTGTTTGATCAAACTTGCCTCTTGAGCTTTAAGTCTCTCTTTGTGCCTCTTCTTCTGTTCTTTTTTCAGCTGATAAACAACAGACTTTCTTTTCCGTAATTCATCTTTCAGAGCCCAGATTCGGCTTTCAATGTCACTTTGATCAGATGTAGTTTCTAAAGAGGGTAAATTATATTATTTAGAAAAAAGCATATTTGCATGCTAGAACAGCTACATAAACCCATTTTACCCAATCACTGTTAAGACTCCAATCTCAACCATAATTATAATAAAAGTTATGCAGCCTTATATCTTCTTTATTAAGAAGAGAACTAAAACAGAACTTTTAAATTTAAATAACATGAGAACTAACGTGATAAAAACAATAGTTCTTTTTACCCACTCCTCTCCTTTCTTTGTAATCATTCTGACGAGGGGTCTTGGCTTTTTCATTTGCAAAATCCCAAATTGATAGAAATATGACAATATATTTAATGCTGTAATCTTCATGGCATTCAAGCGTTACTAATTCCAATGAAATTTTGAGACTTCATATCTGTTGAGATTTTGCATCTTTATATCTAAATATTCTATTTTTAGCCGAATTGGTGATCATGAGAGTTAATTAGCCCTGGCTCCAGAAGAGGAGAAAAAAAAAATGACATTGGTCTTGTCGGGTGGACACTTCTAAATTTAAGTCATGTGCACACGTACACATACAGACATGCGTACAAGTACAAGCAATAGGATTCACATCCAAAAGTTAGCATTAACTGATTGTTTGCAATATAGGAACCTGAAGCCCTAGCACTTACCTGACTGAGTCATGGATAAAGACTCATCAGACCAACTATAGGAGATATCCTGGGATTTTGTAGATGACAGTTGCTTTCCTCCAGACCTCTGTGTTTCTTTGCTAGACTCTTGCTTTGATAGAGATGCACTACTTTTGCAAGGAGACTATACCAAGATGAAAGAGAGTGAATAAGGATTTAATTTTACACACACACACGCACATACACATCATACCCCACATTAATCACAAGGATGGAAGTAGAAATTCTTCACTTATGGCGAATTTTTGTCTCTCTCAAGTGAGGGCGGCCAACTGGTTAGGGAGGTTTTGCCACTGGGCAGAAAATGGCAAGGCCTTCCCCTCAGATGCCACCTCAGATACCAGTCAAGGATTTCAAGCAGAGGCTTGCCTATGTCAACCATATACTGCTGGAAGGCTGCCTCCAACTGAAGTATTACTATCTGGTTTCCCAATGAAACCCATAGGAGAAATTAAGCCCCTATATTTCCTACTGGGTTGTTCACCCATTGATTGCCCCTGATTGATGGGAAAAACGTAGCTGGGCTTGTTACTCAAGAAATTGGGTGTTAATGTTAAGTGAAGAAGATCTGTTTCCACACAACAGTTGCATATTCATGGTGATCAAGTGGCCCAATGAAGTATCTTCTGGAGAACTTGCATTCTGAGCAAGTTCCTCAGCCAAGAAGAATACATTATTTCGGTAATGACAGATGAAGAAAGCCAGTTTGGTCTAGTGGTTAAGGCAACAGGCTAGAAACCAGGGGACTGTGAGTTCTAGTCCCACCTTAGGCACAAAAGCCAGCTGGGTGACTGGGCAAGTCACTCTCTCTCAGCCCTAGGAAGGAGGCAATGGCAAACCATTTCTGAAACCTTGCCAAGAAAACTTCAGGGAGAAGCCCAGGCAGTCCCTGAGAATCAGATATGATTGAACAGCAAAGGAAAAAAAATGACAGATGAATGTATTGATGGGAAATCAAGTACCTGCCCTATTCTTCCAGGAGAGTCATTTCCTATAAGGCCACCAAGGAATTCACTCCTTTAACTAAGTGGGCAGATGCCTTCCAGTATAGGGAAGCCACTGGAGAAGTATGCCAAGGTTATGCCTTCCTTGAGTCACCATGACAGAGCAGAGACTTTCCTGTGTTATCTAGAAGTCTGGTGTGCTAAGGCACATTGACAGCATGAAGGTGGGCCTCTGAGATCTACAGATGACAAAATCTCCCTTTTCCTTTGGCAGGTGCAAAAGGAGTTTAAGAGAATTTCTGGATTTCTGCCTTTTTTAGATATCAGTTTACTCATATTAAGTCTAAGACTGAACATATGTCTGTGTTCTTTTTTTAGGGTTGTGAAGAATGACAAGAATCATTCCTGGAGAATCTTTTCTATGGCTGGGATCTGAAGTAGGTAATATATATCAGATAACATTTCCACATTCTAATCATATGCTTGCAGTGTTTAAGTGGAAAGAATTTCTCCCTTGGAACTGTTCCAAAATCAGAGCTCCAGCCCTTTTCTAATAATCTTCAGTAATACAAATACAAAGAAATAAACAAAATGAAGGGGGTAAATATAAGGTGATATGAAAAGAATAGAGGGAAAGTAGTGAATAGCTAAAGGACTTGAAAAGCCAAGAAAATGGGGGAAAATAAAGAAAAGAAGATTACACTAAAGAGAATGTAGTACACCAAAAGGTTTGGAGTTTTATTTCTGCATAGGGGATTAAGGAGCAAAAGAGGTACCGTAAGCCTTGTGGATTCTTTAGGCATTGAATTTTACCTGTTAAACACCTGACCCCCACTTCCAACTTGGGCCCTGTCCCTACCCATTTTTCTAATGGAGTCCTAAAATGTCATTTAGAGAGTAACGTGGCCCTTGAAGCTAATGAAATTTGTGTACTCCTTGAATAAGGTTTTGGATAGTAAAGTTGCTGAAGATTATTATCTTTGGGATCTTCAATTTCACATTCAAGACTACTTCCACCTACTTAGGAAGATTGTCATGGCTGGTAAAGCAACAGAATCTCAATTTGTCTCAAGGTCTCATTAAAAAGTTGGCCTCCAGTCCCTCTTTCCTAACAGTACTCAGAGTACCTCGGCTGTGCTCCTGAATTCTGGAGTCAAACTATGGAGACAATCTTTCGCTTATTTTTTTTAAAAGAGCAAAAAGCAGTAAAATCGTATTATGCTTCGAATAGATGTGTTAAGCCTATTTTACTAAAAAGAAAAAAGGGGAAAAAACTCTTCCCCCAAATGTAAAAAAGCACTAAAAGTCTAGCCATTCAGAGATGTTATTATGTCACTTCATCAGGCTAAAAAATAGTTTAGTGTGATCCCATCCACAATATGTTGCCTACTTCTATTATTGACAAAAGTCACCATCTTTTCACCCTTTTAATCAAGCTCAGTGCTGCATGAGAAACCATCTCATCTCCTTCATCTAGCCAGTCTTGATAATACAGGCTACATCACCATGATATTCTGAGATTAGACCACCTTTCCAATTTAGGTGACCTCACATTTGGTAGCAACACCCAGTGAATAGAGAGGACTATAGTTTAGCCATCATCAGCATGAAAGTCAACTGGGTGACCTTGGGCCAGTCACTCTCTCTCAGCCCAACTCACCTCACAGGGTTGTTGTTGTGGGGAAAACAGGAGAAGGAAGGAGTATTAGGTATGTTCACTGCCTTGAGTTATTTATAAAAACAATAAAGGCAGGATAAAATTAATTAATTAATTAATTAATTCACTGAAGCTGGGAAGTAAACTAGAAAGAGTGTTAATTGTGAGTGCATTTTTTCACCTTTTAACAGGATTTCGTTTTTAACAGGATTAGTATGTTACGTTACAGTAAATACACACTGAACACTTTATAAAGTACTTTTATACTATGTGTTCTAGATGTAGCAGGCATTAAGATGTGAATGCCTTTTTTTTTCTTTCTTAAGAAAGTGAACGTTCAGACATTTTGTCTGGCTTACTTACTACGTAATGTAATGCAATATCCAAATTAAGACTGTTTAATATTAAAGAATGGCAAATGGACAATGAAGTCCACTTACATGTTTTCCAGGGGAAGCAACAGGTTCTAGTTCTTGTGTATAAACTATTTCTTCAGTTACTGTGTGATCTAGGATTCCACGCTGCCCTTGATCCTCAGAAACCTTTGATGGAAGGGACTCAACGACTAGATTGCTCAATTCTTCTGGGACAGAGCTTTCGCTATTTAGACGAGAACAAGGTGGCACTGAAGAGTCTTCTTCGCTGGCTGTCTCTGAGAGAAGAAAGTGAAGAAGGATCAGTCCCTCAAGCACTCCCAGTACTTCACTGACAGGGATTAAAAAAATATTTTGATACATACTTATAGTCATGTGAAAAAGTAAGTATAACCCATCAAATTTTTTGGCTTTTTCAATATATTTCAACATATAGATATCTGATCTTCATTTCAACAATATTGATAGATTAAAGGGGATATAATATAACAAATAACAAGCACCATTTACATTTTATAGTCCATTGTATAAGTTAAATAAACACAAAAGCAAATTTCACATGTAGAAAAAGTAAGTATACCAAGACATTTATCACTACCTCAAATATCTAAAATTAGAGCCAGGTGCAAATGATTAGAACACCGTTAGAAAGGATCTGGGAGGAACCTGTCTTATTTATACCTTGGACATTTAGTATGATTTGCTCTTTGTTGCTGAAGTTTGCAGTATCACCATGCCTAGATGAAAAGAGCTCTCTGAGGCCTTGAGAAAGAAGGTTATAGATGCCTGTGAGTCTGGGAAGGAATTTAAAAAGATCTCCAAACAACTGGACATCAATCATTCCTCTGTCCAGAAGATCATGTAAAAGTGGAGAAGATATTAAAAATAAAAAAACCCTTTACATTGGGTATACTTATTTTTCACATGACCGCATATGAAAATATTTATTGAATATTTTAGAAAATACATTCCTCTATTATTTATTTTTACCTATTATTTTTATTATCACTGATCCTGTATAAATTTGTTTTTTTACACTGCAGGTTGATCTCTGATTTTAAGTAGAATTGTTTGATGCAGATAATCAGCACATTTCTAATAGGAAGATTTAGAGCAGGGATTAACAAACTATGGCCTGTGGGCCAAATCTGGCCTGCCGCTTCTTTTTGTATGGCCCACGAGCTAAGAATAGATGGGCAGGTGAGTGGGCGGCCAATTGCTAGGCCCAAGCCTCAGCTGAACTCCTGGGGTGAGGGGTGGGACTCAGGGTATGGTGTCCTGGGCAACAGCAGCAGCCTATCATGGGACCGCTGCCATCCAATGGCTGCCATGCTTCTTGGCCTGCAGACTTGCCAGCTGTGCCTGCAGAGGCAGAGGTGGGTGAGGGAATCTGGCCCTTTATAGAAAAAGTTTGCCAACCCGATTTAGAGGTAACAAGGTAAATGTCATAGTTTCTACCTTTTTGATCAGATTTCTGATCTCCTGCTCCTTTTTTATTTGTTTTTGTTTTATGCAGCTCTTTTTCCCAAGCAGCCAATGCTTGTTTTTCTATCTGACGTATCTCTGCTTCTTCTGCATCTAAACGTCGCTTCCACTGCAGCAGTTCCTCGGCATGCTGACGCCGCTGCATCAGTTTTTGCTCTCGCTTGGTCAAGAACCTGGCAGAGAAACAGCAGGAAACTGTTCACTAATGTCCTGAAGTATTGATATTTGAACTTTCATTATATTATTCAGTAAATGTATTTTACTCGTATTGCTGTAAATATAATATTGCTGTGAAAAAGAGTATAAGGTTCATTAGCCTGGATGTGATTGAGGTTAACGCTTTCCTTTCCAGACAATTCTGCATAATCTTTTCTGTTGTTTTTTTTTTAACACAAACATACAAACCTCTGAAGTAATTATACACACACACACACGTATGCACGCACATATGGGAGGGAAAGCTATAACTATTAATAGAATTCTTAAACTGTCCCTCCTCCACCCCCCCACCCCAAAAAAAGGTTCTTGTTCTATCCAGACTGATATTTTATCAAGTCCATTAGCAAGCAGCATTAAGAATACCAGAATTCTGCAAACCAGTTCTAGGTCAGTTTAGAAAGAAAGGCTCAGGGGTTATCATCTAGCAATGGAGAGTTATTCATCAAGGCTGGATGCTTTTCAAATGACTGTAAAAATCAGGACATCTTTCTCATCAAGAACTGTAAATAAGAAACTGTACATCAGGCTCTCTTCCTAGGTACCCCCTCCATTATACCCATCATAGCGAAACCTTCCGAAAAGCTGACTGAATTGATTTTCATCCATCTACAACAATGTAATGCTTTCTACTGATCCATGTTATAAGAGACTTAAGCAACAAAATAATTATTCTAAAGTTGTTAATTATGAACAAGGCATTAAAAATGCAAGTAATGATAATATAAAAGTAATCAAACCCTATTGGCAACACAGAGTAAGTTAATGTATTACAAACGAATATAACACATTTATAATAAATGAATATTTTAAGAGTCAAGTGAGAAAACTCCAAAAGTACCTCCCTTTGGTACTTTAATTAATTTGAAATACTGTAGTACCTTAAAACCTGCCTCATAGGGGACTTCTGGTGGGAACATGGTGGACTGAACAGCTGTGCCCAAGAACTCTGCGGGCAGAACTGGCATTGTGGCAGTTTTTTTGGGCTCAGGCTGGTTCCTCCTGAAGCCCAGGAACATTTTCCAGACCAAGGAAAATGCTCAGAATTGACCCATTTGTCCTCTGGACGGTGAGTTGCAGCCAGGAGATCGTAGACAGCATCTGCGATTGATGGGTAAGACTTCGCCAGGAGGCTGGGATATCACCATTTCCAAGCTGCGCTGCAGCCTTAAAGGGACATTAAGTCCAGCCACCCCATTTCTAAAGCGCCCAATTTATTTTTTTTAAGTATTTCTACCCTAAGAGAGGCTTTCTATATTAAGGAGAAATTATCTCTCTTGGTGCTTATCATTATTTTTGTGATTTAAAAAAAAAATTTTTTTTTTAAAGCTTTGGATTTTGCTTTCCATCCAATACTAAGGAGGGTTGAGAGTATGTTATCGTCTCCCTGTTATTATTTTTGTGCTAATTTTGAAGATTTTTGTATTTTTCCTACACGTTGAATCTGCTGTTCTGAACTTTTACTTTCCCGCCGCTACTTTCTCTGGGGAACTGTCTGTTATCTTAACTCAGTTCAGAAATTTTCCATTACCTTTCACTTCTCCTGGTTAAGTATCTAGGGGGCACCATAACTTACTGCCTCAGACATGGAGGATCTTAACCAGGCTTTCTCTGACTTTCACCGAGATATTAAAGCAGATTTTTTCTGATTCCTGCCAAGTTATTATGCAAGACATTCAGAGCACTGTGAAAAATATATGGTCTAAAATGTGCCATCTGGTTGGGGATGTTGTGGATGGAACTGAAGAATCTAACAGCAATGGAAATGTCTCTCCTAAGAATGAGATTGGGCTTCTGTTGAAATCCTGGATGAAACTGACAATGCTGAACTAAAGAACTTAAAGGGAGAAATTGAGCTGCAAGACATGAGTGAATTTGACTTTCTGATGGACCCTTATGGAAAAGAAGGGGTTATTATGTATGGGAGGTTTTTTGAAGAGAAGTCTGTGTTGGTGAGGGGAGCAGTTGGGCTGCCTGATTTCTTTAAGAAAATAGCTGTGTTTATTATGGGGATATGTAAATGTCTTGGGCTATTTTGAAGTGGGTTAAGGGACCAAAAATATTTATTTGGATGGTCTTTTGGCTTTTGATGACTTTACTTATAGTTAATGATTGGGATTATGATTAAGGTTTTTTAAAAAATATTAATATTAATATTAATTCATGTTTCTTGTATTATTAATTGCAATGGCAGAAAATTTACATGCTTTATTTTTGATCCTTATAGTAGACAGGAATGTATAGAATAGTAGTAGAAAGGGAATAATTAAGTAATTGTTATGTTGGGGGGGGGAGTTGATTTGGTGATTTATACTTTTCTTTTAATATAAAGGGAGGGAGCTATGGTATTTAGTGATTTTTATGATGTGCTAAGGGGTTGACTTGTAGAAGTAATATGATTTTGGTTTAATTTAGAGTAAGGGATTGATTATGGAAAATTGCTGTATATCCTTGATGTTTAAAGTCAGAAGTCACTTCTTTTTGTAATCTATTTTAAAATTTTCTCTTGCGTTTTTACACTTTAGTTCTTTTTTTTGTAGGGTTTTTTTGGTTTCTCTATATCTTTTATCTTTTTCTGAAATTTAATAAAATTCTTTAAAAAAAACCCTGCCTCATAGAGACAAGTCACATTATCTTATGCAATGGTCTCTGATAAATGGAACAAACAGAGATTGCAAAAAGATAATTAAGTGCAGTAAGCTAATGAATACTGAGATTTTCTAGCAGTCTTTCTGGATCATCTAATCCTAAGATTGACTAACTCTATGTCATTATCCCTAACCTCGGAAGAACTGTCCAAGGAAGTCAGGTGGGGGTTAAGACCCTTATAAAGTAAAAGCGTCCAACTTTAAATGAAACTACCAGTATAAAATGTTATATGAGGTTAAGACATAGTCAATTGTTCTAGGCCCCTGTGCCCCCCAAAAGGTGAGCTCACTGTTAGTGTAACTATCTGCTACCTTATTTAGTATACCAAACTAAACTTTCTGGCAATGTGTAGTAAAACACTATTCACACCCTAATTCTACCATAGCTTGCATGCAGCCCTGATCAAACCAGGGTTTCTGCCTAAGACAGGAAAGTTTGCTCATGGGATGTTGATAAGTTGAAGGTGATTTCTGAGATTGGATACCAGAGCATTATATGTAGCTAAAGCTTCTGCAGAGTCTGAGCTTTCAATCAGGAGCTCACATAGTTCAAGGGATAGGTTTGAGGCTAATAAATACTGAAATATTTAATCAACCGCAGCACAAACTGAAATCAACCCCATCTCCAATACTTTTTAAAAACTCACATAACTTACAACCAGTGAAAGACAACAGCATGACACAATTGAGGATACAATTTTGGTGTCAAATTATACTACAAAGTGTATGTGTACAATTCTGCTATTTTGCTGGCTAGATTTGGAAGCTTCAGTGGTCAGATAACTAAACTTTTCAACTGGAAGCCAGTATTTCCAACTCTAAAGCTTCAAGTACACAGATAGTGTAAGACAAGTATGTTTGCATGTGATAATCTTCACACGCAAACATCCTACTAGTTTTCCATGTATGCTGGGCAAGAAATTTCATGTTTTGGATATCTTCACATTAGAAATAGGAGAGGGATCAAAGTGAGGAACTTCTACACAATTACTTATCAGTATTTTTCAAAGTTTTTTTTTTTAAGAGATACAATTCCTTTTCAATTTTGTCTGATAATAAAGATTTCATCTAGTTATATGTAGAAAGGTGAATACAAGCACCCTTTTCTTGCCTACTTGAAACTCCTTTTTCTACCTACTAAGAATATTGAGGAATACCTTCTTGATGCAATAGTATAGTTATTAACAGATAGTTCACAGTTCATCATCTGGTTTAGTTACAGGCTCCCTCCTTCCTAGTCAAAACCGGAAGCTTCTTCATATCTCCATTTTCTAGATCAGGACAAATCCCATATGACTGGGCCCTGCTCCTATGTGGCACCCAAGAGATTAACCCTAAATGAAAACATCATTTGCCTCATTACAAAACCCATGCAACTGGGGAGGGCAGGGGCTGCTTATGGTGCCATCAATTTGTGGGGGCTGCAGTGAGGTGGACAGGAGTAGGGCACAGTGGCAGTGCTGTGATAATGGAATTATCTCCAAGCGAAAGTATAAATGTCAATGGAAAATGCACTAATTCCAGCATTTGCAAAGCAGCAACTAACCCTGGACTACATTAGTCTTTTAGACTGCTTTTTAACTGAACTATATTTTAAATTTTTGTACTCTCACTGTTTCATTCTGTGAGAACTTATCTACAAATAAAGCATTAGACTGAGGTCACTGACCAAATTTATGGGGTCTACTGTGGGACCAGAAATATTCTTGCAAAAAAAAACAAAACTGATGTACATGTCATATACTTTTCTTTGTAATAATTTTTTTACTGCAGTAAGTGTGATTAGAATTGGGGCAGGCAGCAAAAGGGTATCTATTAGCATATGAACACCCCTCTTTGGCACATTTGGGATCCCAGATCTAAAGCACCTTACTAAATATAGTCTTCAATTTTGTTATTGGGCAGTTGTTGCTGCTGTTAGTTGCTATCTCTCCCAAATCAGAGGTGATCCCAGTCTTGTCTCTTTACATTTATTTACTATCAAGTGTCCTAAACTGCACAACTATTTCTCAGAATCTTTCTTCCTCTTCTTTCCAAGTACAAAGAAAAATCTCAATCTTTTAATGCTGGTTAGCCACTACAATATATATCTCCATTACAAATACAATAACTATTTCTGCAAATCCTTGTAGAAAAATGCTTAAAACATTCCAGCAGTTTGTACTGTTTACCACTGGTTTTTAAAGAGAAATGAAACCAGTGCCTCATCTAATAAATTCCTCAGATTCCCCACGTTCATCAAAAATAGAAAGCCTGAACGCCAGAGAAATATGTAAGTTATGAAGCCTCAAAAACTGCCAAAGCAATGGCCAGTTAGCTATCAAGAACTAAGAAAATAGGATTAGAATCTATGTAATTCTGGCCTTTTCTTCTGCATGTCTGTATTAGCTAACAACTATCTCTCCATTCTCTCCCTTATTCCAGTCTATGCTTGCTCATGAAAACACTCCAAGTTATTTCAGGGAAGGTGCAATTACTGGAAACAGGAAAAAAAAAATCTGAATTCTGACTTGAGCTCACTTATATGGATTTGAATTGTTACTTGGGAAAGAAGAATTTCTACCATTATGGCCTCATAAAGGGCCAAATTGTATTTTTAATCAATTTAAAAAAGATCATAGAATTGTAGGGTTGGAAGGGACTTTGGAGGTCTTCTAGTCCAACCTCCAATCATAGAATCATAGATAAAAGATGCAGTTGAATAATTTTGTTCTGTACATAGTTAAAGCATTCAAAACAGATTTTCTAGCAAATATGGTACTAAAAGGCAAAATTAAATTCCAAAGCCTTTGTCTAAAGTTCAATTTTCCAAAACTGTTTTGTTCGTGATAGTTGATTGGTTAGAGATTGGCAACTACCTATGCAGAAATGCCTGATTTCAAACTCTACACAGGGGGAGAAAGAGTTCTAAAAGAACTCCTAACCATTTAAAATTGAACAGAGCATGCTCAATCAAAGAATCTACCACTGAAAAAGGTAGAAAGTTACCTGACCAATTGGTTGTAGATATACAGCTGGAATTTGGGATGGAGGTTGGGAAAACAGACACTGAGAGAAGCCCAGTGGTGAGACGTAAAGACAGAGAAGAAGTAGTGAACAGGAGAGCAGTGTCTACAAAATAAGGAGGAATAGTTTTAAGCCAATAGCAAGAAACAGACAGAAAAGCAAGAGCAGGAAAAGGTCTAGCAGAGTTTTAAATGAATCTCAAGTGTCAAACAGTATCACCCATCAACAAGTAGAAGTTTTCAAAGGCAAAAGAACTTAACCATGCATTACTTAAAATTCTTCATTCCTTGTCAGTTGCTCCCCATTTCTCACACTGATAATTTTATCTTATTTTTGGTACAATGTTAAAGATGAGTCTCCAGTTGTATAAAGAACTACATTTAGGGGCAATTCCAATTATTCATTTAATACTCCATTTTTAAAAGCTTGTTATTTTAATAATTTACTCCAAGGTTTCAAGTTACATACAGTTGTATTCATACTGATGCTCAACAACTCTAAGCTAAGTGAACAAAATCCAAACCTCCCAAAAAGTACAGTGTCAGCTTGTAAGATTGCTTAGTTTAAAAATGGCTCAAATACTGATGTAAACTCAGGAGTTCATAGGCCGCCATTTTGTAGTAGCAGTTGATTATTTGGATGTCACAACTTCCATTTTCAAACATTGCTTTGCAGCACACAGCATATCTATTATGAAAGGCCTAACCAGAAAAATAGTTAAAATTAAGGAACAAATAGCTGAGAAAGCTTTTAGAAAGTAGAAGCCATTACTAATAAAGAAAGTTAAGAATTGACGAAGGTAAAATCAAGTCATAACTAATATCAAAAGAGGTTAATTCTTTGACAGAGCATGCTCCTATTCACATTCAAACCATTAAATAACCTTTTTGTCTTCTTTATCCAAAGATCAATTGTGGTACTTCTCACAATCCCTATTAGCCAAAATCTAATTGGAGAAATGTTAAGGCATCACTGTCCAGTTCATCCTCACCATTTAATATTGTAAAAAAGTTGTGCTAGTTTTTAAAATATTTTTCCCAAACTAGCAAAATATCTACACATTTCTGCATTATTTAGCATTTTTAACTTGCTAAGATTTCTATCCTCACTCTAAATACATGTTCGAAAGCTTCACTAAATTGAAACGCTGACAAAACATTTCTTTTAACAAAGCAGAGAGTAACTGCTGTTGCTCCATAATCTTGGAAACCAGAGAAAGAAATTGCTTTTTACCACCATATTATTTCTCTTCTATCATAGACCAGAATCCTTAAAAAACTGTTTGTGGCTAGAAGTTCCAACCTCTTAATATATTCCCAAATCCATAGAATTTTCATATTTTCAGAATATCTTTTTAAAGGCTGTGATAATTATCAAAATTCCAATTCTGCTGATTGAATATACACCAATGACCTACATTAGTACTAAAATACCATGCAACAAATAAAAACAAACTTTTTTATGCCTCAATTTGTCACTAATGCATTTAGTGGCTATCTGCCACAACTACTACCATGTCTTCCTTTTGTTGTGAAGGAAATATTAGTTGCACATTTTTCACAGTAGAGAGGTGTCTAGTATTACAAAAACCAAACTTTTTTTTCACAAACTTTCAAAAATTCAGCTCAATACACAGCTTCGAATTCCAACATACTATACTATGAATCCATTTTTCTTCTGATCAAGTTGAATTTTCAGGCATAAGAATATATTTTGTTTGAAGATAATTCAAAAAGAAAGGCAACGTTTTTATAAGCTGTATACAGACAAACATTACACCACATAGCAAGCATTCTGCATTAAAGTAATATGCCTGTGTATGTAAAACTCTGGTCTGCAGCTGCTGCACCAATTACAAGAGGGAGCATATACATAGAATCAATGGTAGTACATACGCTTTGCTTGCAGAAGGCCCCAGGTTCATTCCACAGCATTACCAGTTCAATATTATTTCAGGTATCAGGAACCTTAGCTTTTTACGCCTATTCATGATGGAAAGGCAGTGCTGTATGTTCATATTAATTAATATATTCAAGTTACCAAGCCACCATCCAGACTAACTACACTGAAATTCCACAACAGCTGTTGGAAGCCATTTCTATTAGCAATAAAACAAAATACTAATTACTTCTCATCCATTCGTCTCCGCATTTTCTTTAATTTCTGCATGATGCTACTTGTCTCAGAGCTGGAAATGGAGGAAGGGCTATAGCCCTCTGCATCAGTTGGCAGAGGGCTTGAGGAATGTGTTTGTTTTTTATCATCTTCACTGCGGTGTTCCTAAAATGAACAAAACAAATAGAAGTCAGTTAATAAAGAAGTGAAATGAATGCCATGCTAGGTCTTAGATCTGTCATATGCTCAAATGAGGCAATGACAATTTTCTTCTGTATTTCTGCAGAAGAGTTACTTGTTATACTGATAAAAGGGCTGACAGTTATCAAGACAGGGAACAAGGAGTCGTTGTAGTATAACTCATCACCTTATTCTCTCCTGCAGACTTGAGTTTTTCCTGTAATTTCATAGTGGTTTGGCGTATCCGCTCAATTTCTTCCTGCTGTTTAAGGATCAGTTGCCTCTCCTTCCGAGCTGCCTTGTTAGCTTCCTGAAGGCGCTTAATTTCTGCCTTTATGGGTAAACAGGATAAAACAAAACAAAAGGAGCTGTTATTTCCTCATTAGCTTACCTCTTAAACACCCTTAGTTTTTCATTTTATTCTTTGCTCTGCCACAGCTTACAATTTCCTGCTTGTTGCTTTTATCAGAAGTTTACCCCTGATCCCCAAACATCTCTCTGCTTTTTCCTTCTTCTACTTCTATACTGTCATTTTATTAATTTTCCTTTCACTGCTGGATCTAATTTCCTTGCTAAAATTTAAATGTTCTCTTACACACTGGTTAGAACTTACCATGATTTTGGTTTCTCCCTCTCTATTCTTTTTTCTGAAGTTAGTGATTTTTTGTTATTTTTAAAAGACATATGCTGCTTTTTAAAATAGCTTTCCTGGGCAAGTTATAGCAATCTAAAGTTATAATTCAATTTCTTAAAACTAAAATTATAATTAAGATGCAGAATCTTCAGCTTTCAATTTCCTTTACTCATTGCTCTTCAATTTCCTTCATGTTTTGTCACTTCACATTCAAAGCTAGCGAGCAGGTACAACATTTACTGAAGCCTGGATGCCTCAAAGTAGTGCTCATTGGTATTAGTTTACTTCAGGAAATCTCCCTTGCCAAGAGCAGTGTTCCTGGTCTATGACTTTTTAAAAAAAGTTATTTTAATTAAGAATTTTCTTTCACATCCCTGTAGCAGTTAGGATTAATGTGGGGGTAGGAAATAGTATACATGTGTTTTCCCTGTATTTGAGCATTTCCAGTTTGCTTTCTATAAAATAATTTGCCCTGCTTTGTGATCCACCCTACCCTCTGCACTAAGATTCTTGAACAAATGACTTTTCTTTTAGCCACAACAGCTTTACAGATAGTCCTCACTTAACGACCCTGATTGGGACCAGAATTTTGGTTCCTAAGCAAAGCAGATGTTAGGTGAAACATCATGTGACTGCACCACTTAGCGATGGCAGTTCCAGTAGTCCCAGATGCAGTCAAGACTGCACTGTCATAAGGCAAGGACCTCATGCTTCTCCTGCCCTGCCATGCTCAACTCTGCTTCAACTCCCCCCACCTGCCTACCTCCATCTCTGCCCTTCTGGCTGCCCTGCACTCCACCACCACCACCACCTATCCCTGCTGCTCCCTACCGCCTCAGCTGACCTTCGCTGTCTTCTTCCTTCTGCTGCTGATGAAGCGTACCTGACCAAGGCAGCTGCTGGCCCTTTGGAGGTCCTCACAAGGCCTCAGGAAGGCCACACAGAAGCCTCATGAAGTGTCAGCAACTGCCTCAGCCGGGTGTGCCTCATCAGCAATGGGAAGAAGATTGCAGAGGTCAGCTGGGGGCAGCAGGGGTAGGCGGTGGAGCACAGGGTGACCAAAAGGGCAGAGATGGAGGGGAGGTAGGAGGGTGAGGAGAGTTGAAGCACATGCTGCGGTCATAAATGTGGGCAGCCTGCCAAGTGCCCAAATTTTGATTGTTTGACTGTAGGGTGCTGCAATGACCGTAACTTCGAGGACCAGTCGTAACTACCATTCATTCGTAACTTCAAACAGTTGCTGAATGAATGATCGTTAAGTGAGGGCTACCTGTATTCCATCTGAAATTCCACAAACAATACTTGCATAGAGTTTAAGAAGTTCATAGAAAGAACAAGGAGATATCAAAGGTACATTCTGTGAAGGTGAATTTTGTTCTCTTAAGGTGCTGGCTTAGAAAGCACGAGACTCTGAGTTCTAGACCTATCTTAGGCATAAAAGCCAGATGGGTGACTTTGGGCCAGCTGCTCTCTTTCCGCCCAACCCACCTCACAGGGTTGTTGCTGTGGGGGAAAGTAGGAGGCAGGATGATTAGGTATGTTTGCCGCCTTGAGTTGACCAAATATATATGTATAAAATAAGTGGGAATAGTGATGATGATGATGATTATGATGATGATGATAATTTACAATTGTTAATCTGGACTTGCCACAGTGCATAGTCTTCATTATTCATTATTAGAATAATATTTCCTGAAGGGCTGAATTAAAATTGTCACTTTACTGGTCAAAATTAATATTTTCTCACAACATACTGTATTTACAATAAATGTCTATTTAGACACTTAGATGACCAGTACTGGATACTATCCTATATTATAAATCTAAGAGAAAATATGTTATATATTCATTAATTTACATAAATGTTAATTTAAATTATTAATATATTACTGCAGTCTAATGAAACTTATACTTGTTTGAATAAATATATATTATATTAATGCAAGTTATTACAAGATCTGGTATGCCAAAACCAGCCTCACAGCAATAATTTCCATGTATGTGGATAACTCTAAACAAAATGCAAGAGTCTGTCAACAGATAATTTAGTATAATCCAACATAAAACTCTTAGCAAATTTTTTGGATTGGGATGAGGAGGATAGAGAGGCAGAAATTGATATATAATAAATACAAGATTTGTGAGAATAAGAAATGTTCCAAGGGATGTTTTGGTGCACTTTGTCAGGAAGAGGACAAGGGATCAAGATTTGCAGCAGCATTTTAATACAAGACTGAAGATTGGTAATACAGATGTAATTGTTCTTAAAGAAATTCCTATTAGAATTTTGTGTATTGTTTTTTGACTGAGAGATTAAAGAAGAAAAAGATCCCATTTCGATGGGTGAAATTGGAAGGTGTGATTTTTACTTTTAAACAGCAGAGGTTTCAACTGAATTCTGGCCAGAAGGCAAGGGAATTTCTAGAAAAAATCAAAGAGGAATTGGAAGAGATTCAAATGGAGGTGTCAGAGGAGACTGCACAAAAATCACAACAGGTGCAAAAGGAACCTGAAAGGGATGATACTGAACTAGGCGCTACAGGTATTGATTTTTCTAAATTTTTGGCTTGATTATGGATTACAACTGCTTAACAGCCCAACTCACCTCCAGGGTTGTGGTTGCGGGGAAAATAGGAGGAGGAAGGAGTATTAGGTATGCTCGCCACCTTGAGTTATTTATAAAAGTAATAAAGGCGGGATAGAAAAATAAATAAATGCCTATAAGAAACACCTTTTGAGGGAGATGGGTGGTGACAAAATTTGAAATATAAATAAAAAAATAAAATACTAGAAAAAAGAACATAAAATATTTGATTTATAAAAATTTGGGTGAAAAATTTATTTCAGCAGGAACAAAAAAAGAAGTGGAATTGTTTTGTATATTTGATAGACAAATAAACAAATAAATCACCAACTAAAACCAGAACTTGTATTGACTAATTAACATGGAAGGTTTGTTAGGGTGGAAGTTAATTTGCGTGGGACTAAGACTTTGATAATGGGTATTTATGCCCCAAATGAGGACAAAGTATTATTTTATAAATGACTTATGGAGAAATTAATAGGTTTCTCTTATGAAAATTGGGGGATTGGAATGGAACAATCTCCCTACAACTGACAGAACTTCTGAGAAAAAATATTAAAATCATTCATGGCAAATTATCAAAAGTTTTCTTTGACTTGATAGACAGTTTAGGGCTGGTTGATATATGGAGACAGAAAAATAGCAATTCAAGAGAGTATACCTACTTTTCTGAAAGACATAGATCCTTTCCAAGAATAGACATGATTTGGATTTCAAGGAACTTGGCTACTAAGGTTTCTAAAGTAGAAATATTACCAAAGACTTTTTTGGATCATAATCCTGTGGATTTGGTTTATAAAAGAAAATGTAATTCTTTTAGATGGAGACTAAACAAAATGTTGCTACAGAAAGAAGTAATAGTGGAGGATTGTAAAAAGAATTTTTTTTGAGAATAATTTAAGTAAAGACACTGATTTTATTTTATACAACATAATAGTGAACTTAAAAAGAGTCAAGAGAAAACACAAGCTATTTTGGATGAAATAAAGAGAAAAAAGAATTAAAGAAATTTCCAGAGGAGTATCTCTCAACAAATTGAGCTTCTACAATGACAATTATCTATGTTAACAGTTGAGAGAAATAGAAATAGAAATGAATTATGTAAAGCAAAGAAAAATTGAGTTTGCCACATAAAGCAACCTCCCCATAAATCTATTGTAAAATCTTAATAAATCAGTTATTTCTACTGTTAATTGTACAAATTATGACTTAAATATTATGACTTGCAGAATATTTGTATCCCCAATTAACAACCTGTTTCAGAATTAACTGTGTCAGAACTATCTCAAAGTAAAGTAAAAACTCAATCAAATTAAGCTCAGCTCCTGGTGAAAGCATCCATTTTATTTTCTTGATAGAAAATAAAACCAGAAGTGGTTTGACAGTGCCTCCTTCCAGGATGGTGGGTAGGTTTGTTTTTTACTACCCAATCTAGTCTACATCCCTGGAATTCTTGGGAGGTTCCCCCATCCAAGTACTAACAATGGCCAGTCCTGTTTAGCTTCTGAGAATAGCCAAGATTGGCCAGGTACTCTTACCTATGAGGCAGTTCAAAGCAATCAGACTTAAAAGTAGTGTTTACCTTCTCCTGCTGAAGTTTAAGAAGCAGGCCACGTTGCTTTTTTCGGATAGGCGGCATTTTATCATCTTCCCCTTTGTCTCGCAAATGTCTAAAAAATCAGTAGCAGAAAAATTAAATTTCTTCCTCTTCTGCACTGAATTACTTGCCCTCATTTTTGTTGCTTCTTGGTTTTCATTTGTTTTTACACTATTGATAAAACACAGCCATCTTTAGCTTTTATCTCAATGTGATCAAATGAGTAAGGAAATTTGGAAGCTATTCAACATTTGTTTAAAAACCTTAGATGTGAAGTGGGTCTCTCTCTCTCTCTCTCTCTCACACACACACACACACACACATATACATACCTACATACATACATACATACATAAAATGAAAAGGGGAGAACCAGTTTAGTCTAGTGGTTAAGGCTCCGGGCTAGAAACCAGGAGACTGAGTTCTAGTCCCGCCTTAGGCATGAAAGCCGGCTGGGTGACTTAGGGCCAGTCACTCTCTCTCAACCCATGACATCAGGCACGGGCTACAAGCTGGTCGGTCAATTCCTGTTGCAAGCAACAGATCAACATTTGGTTGATCTGAAAAAAGTGGACCCTGCACATGCAGGAAAAACACTAGGAAGAAAAAAAATATTATATGAAAAGTATAAGTAATCAAAGAAGCAAAACTGTATTTGAATAGTCTTTTTTAAAAAGAAGATTTCATTTGAGAAAATAACCTCAGAATGATGTAATGTATAAAGTCATGAATACAAAGATGGAGGGTAGGAGTGGGGGTTCAAACAAAACAAAATTAAATTAAATTAAAAACATCATGATCATGTTAAAATTGCAAGGAACTCCCCTTTGCTTGCTATCTCTTTCATGGCATTCATGAAACATGTGCAATAAGAGTTTGACATAAATGAAAAAAGTCTGAAATCCCTAGGATGGTAAAACTCATGGTTATATTATATACCATGGTGTTTCCAGGTTTCCTTACCTTTTCTGGTGCTCTAGCCAAGCTAGTTCAGCCTTAACCTTCTCTTTAAGTGCTTTTTCACGTAGCCGGAGCAGCGAAGACTGGTGAGCTGCTCGCATTTCTTCTTCTCTCATGTACTGCCGTACCATTTCCATTGTAAATTTAGAAAAACTGTCTTGTCCTCCTGAAAATGGTAGGTTTAGCTCCTGGTGAAAAAATAAAATAAAAAGTAGCTTTCACAGAACTCATAATCTCTTTACCAGGGCAAAACATTTCCAAACTGTTGATGTGCTTTTACATTAATCATTACTAGATTTCCATTGTTTGGATAATCAGAGTTGTTACACAGAAGTACTTTTTTCTACGGTGAAGATACATGAACATTTTATGTATAAGGTTTAACTTGGTGTGTTCAATTAATACAGCAGTATGTGAGTATGAAAATCAACAACTTGAGACAAGCAGCAACAGAATAACTGACAATAAAAGAACTGACAGAAGTTGCAGCTGAAGTGGGAGAGGAATGGGAAACATGATTTTCTAGGTACAAAGGTATTCCAACACCTATTATTCTGCCTCCAACCAGTGCACCTGGGAAGAATTCCACTATTAAGTCATATGTGTTGCATATTTACAATAATGTCTAAAACATGCTTCTAGGAAGGCCACAAGCAGAAGCTGACCTCCTGTACTGCTGTCCTTATAAAATGGTCTTACAATGTCTCTTACTAAAAGACTTAATTCAGCAAGTGGTATTTGGCAAAATGATGCCTTTAATCAAAAGTTTTAATGAAGCTATTACTCCTGGCAGTCACTCATAGATCAAGCTTCCAGAGATCTCTATAAATCCATCTCACCCATAGATACTTGTATTTTTAAAGCAATCTTCATGAATTATGCATTTTATTATTTATTTATTGAATTTATTCCTGCTGCATTGGAGGAGATAATTCTTTTCATTCTTCAAGTCTTTATGAAAAGACTTACAGGGAGGCAACCACAATTCTTGTGCAAAACTTTGATCTTTAGCAGTCAACATGATGATGATGAATCTTCACAGATATTTACGTGGCCATCCAGCAGCAAGATTAGTCCAAAGAATGTCAGATAATGCTGTCACCTTCAGTGAGCAACTGCCATTCAACCTGGGTCATACTTATGCACTTACTTATTTCTGTTGATTTTTCTACCTTTTAGGATGAGAGTTCTTCCAAGAGGGATTATACATAAAATTTACAATAAATTTAAAACAATTAAAACAAGAATGGTTCAATAGAAACCTCTAAAACTAATATACATACAATTCTAACAGTTTAAAAATGATGACACAGGACAATATTGAATCAAAAGACAAAACAATTTTACTCACTCTTTCTTTTGCTAGCTTCTTCCACTACACTAAATTTCTGTTTTCAGAGGGTTATCCTGCTGACCAACAGATATGCAGAGCTTAACATAATCTGTTTCCAACATTTTGTTGGCTTGGAAAGAATAAAAAGCAAAAGACTTCCTCAAGATAAGCTTTCCTGATTATTACATAAACATTCTAATTATCTGCCATCAAGTCAGTGTTGACTTTTAGTGACCACGTAGATAGATCTTCTCCATGATGATCTGTCCCTAAATTGGTCCTTCAAGTCTTCCAACAGCATACACAATCACCACTCTAAGTCCATCCACCTTGCTGCTGGTCTTTTCTTCTCTTTCCTTCCACCTTTCCCAGCATTAGAGCCTTCTCTAGAGAGTTAAGTATTTGCATAATATGTCCAAAGTATGATAATGTGAACCTAATCATTTGTCCCTCTAGTGAGAACTCTAGCTTTATTTCTTCAATTATCTATTTGTTTGTTTTCTTGGCTGTCCATGGTATTTTCAGGAGTCTTCTCCAACAACCAAAGTTCAAAAGTATCAATACTCTTGCTATCTGGCTTCTTCAAAGTCCAACTTTTGCTGCCATAAAGCATCAAGGGAAAACCACTGCCTGCACTATTCTGTCTGTAGGTATAGAGACATCACAACATCTGAATACTTTTTCCAAGGCATTTGTGGCTGCTCTACTGAAGTCCTAGTTTGTGGTGTATTTTTTGTTGTTGTTTACTCAGGGTCATCCATGAAAACTATCCAATTACTTCTTGGGTAATAAAGAGGGCACACAAAAATGCTCTTAAAGGTGATTCTACTTTCCTGTTTCCACAGTGGAGAAATTTTTTAACTACTGAATTTCTATGGTGCAGTTGTTACAAGGAACATGGATGCTGCCAGGTTAAAAAACACAGCAAACCTAAGTATGTGGAAGAGCCGTCCCTTTGTACAAGAGATTAAGAAGGTATAGTTAGGGTTACTGTTCTCTCATACTGATAGGTATTAATAAAATCCACATATGCATTGACAAAATCTCCACACCATCAATTGGATTTATTTCTGAACAAGCATTTTTGAATCAGGATGATAATATGAATGAATATATTTCTGCTCGAGATACTGAACTGAAAGCTCCATCTCATTGTACAACTTTTTTGCAGTCATTTTTTTCTAATGATACAATTATTTATACAAATGATTAGGTTTCCCTTGTAGTATGATTACACAGTGCATATATATATTGTAAGGTAAAGGTAAAGGTTTCCCTTGACGTAAAGTCCAGTCGTGTCCAACTCTAGGGGGCGGTGCTCATCTCCGTTTCTAAGCCTTAGAGCCGGCGTTGTCCGTAGACACTTCCAGGTCATGTGGCCAGCATGACTAAATGGAACGCCGTTACCTGCCCGCCGAAGCGATACCTATTGATCTACTCACATTTGCATGTTTTCGAACTGCTAGGTGAGCAGGAGCTGGGACTAGCAACGGGAGCTCACCCCGCTGTGCGGTTTCGAACCGCCGACCTTCCGATCGGCAGCTCAGCGGTTTAACCCGCAGCGCCACCGCGTCCCTTTTATATATTATATATATTGTACTTCTATAAAAAAGAAGAACATCCCCATGAGAACTGGAAAACAGGCCAATATGAATTCTAAGATTCCAAAAAATGAACAGCTACAGAATATTGAAACCTTACCTTAATAGGTGACAGAGCAGGCTTTCCAGGAGAAGGTTCCTCATCAGAATAAACTTGGTGACCTAGTTTCTTCAAATTGATCCGGCGGTGGCTTTCCGAAGGCAACAAAGACCGGAATGATTGTTCTTCGATCTCATCTTCTGTCATGGACTCATCAAATTTCAGGGAATATTCTGTTGCAACAGAGGTAGAATCTGAAAAGACACAATACAAGAGGAGGAAAAATAATCAATTCAGTGTGGAATTCATTACCGAACAGAAAATGCTATGAAATATGATTATGTCACAAAAATAGAATGAGTAAATACTGACTGAATAGCCAGAAATATAGATGTGCATAGCTATCAAAATTCCTGAACTTACTATGAAAACAATAAACATATACTTGGACTCTTTGGATGACTACCACATAATAGAGCTGTATAAATCCTCTGAAAGAGATCTTTTGGGAAGGTGCAAGAGCATGTATGAAACATAGCAGCTCTTTTCAAACCATTAAAGCGGATGCAAATATTTCCTGGCTCATGCAGCTTCTCCAGCAGCTGCTCCCAGTTGTCTCTGCATGTACACTGCCTGTGCCTACACAAGCATTAGCAGACATTGGACAACTTTCAAAGCAGCGGGAAAAAGTTGTAGTTGTTTTAACAATTCAAAAAAAGATGTTTTCTACAAACATTTATGTTCTGAAATATTTTCCCCCAAAGGGTTTATACAACTCTAGCGAAAGGTGATGGTGAAAGGTCCCCTGTGCAAGCACCGAGTCATGTCTGACCCTTTGGGGGGACACCGCTTTCACAACGTTTTCTTGGCAGACTATAACGGGGTGGTTTGCCATTGCCCTCCCCAGTCGTCACCTTCCCCAGCAAGCTGGGTGCTCATTTTACCAAGCTCGGAAGGATGGAAGGCGGAGTCGACCTGAGCCGGCTACCCGAGAATCCAGCTGCCGTTGGGATTGAACTCAGGTCATGGGGAGAGTTTCGGTTGCAATACTGCTGCCAACCACTCTGCTAGTACATAAATATATAAATGTCCTGCCAGAGGGAGTCAGAACATTGAACATTAGCTTTGCTATGCAATACTTTTTGCTCTTAGAAGGGATGTCAGAAAAAATCAGGCTGAGAACTAACCTTGCCTTCTGTCAGCCTATGTTTCTTGGGGTAGGGAAATAAACTTTATCTTTTTCCCAATAATAAGTTCTTGCTAGAACCTACTGAGAACTACGCCTACAGTTATCGTAATTTACATCCTTTCCCATGCCACCTGAAGAATTCCAGTTTTGGGCAATACTAGAGAAAGCGACAGAAAGAATTCTGAACATTTGTTCCACAGCATCCATATGTAAATAAACATGTATGCATACTTGCAGAGATTAAGTCTACCATTTTTTCTTTAAAATGATGACTGAAACAACAAGAAAAGGAACAGCTATCCAGCCAGTGGTTCCAAGAATAAGGAAGATGGAAGTAACAGCAAGCCAGGGACAATCTGGCTGAAATACTGTTAAATATCAGATTGCAAGTTCCCCAGAGCTCCAACAGGTGGCTACTCAAAAGCAAGCACATAAAGAAAGCAGGATGGCCAGGAATGGATAGTGAATTATTTTTGTATCATTTCCATGTAACCGCATCAGCAAAACCATTGACACAGCAGTGGAAAGAACACAAATAATTTATTTTATTTTATTTATTATTCAAATTTTGTTACTGCCCATCTCCCTCAAAAGCAGGACTCTGGGCAGATAATCATGGAACAGAAACTGAAATGAGCATTAATTCGGTTAAATACTCATCTGAGAACTAACCTCTCTCATCAGGAATGGATGGGATACCGTTATTCTGCAGTGAATCATTCACTGCCGTGGGAGCTTCCTCCTCAATGGAGCTGCTTGGCTTTTCACGAGGAGAAAGTTTCTTGGTCTCCTTGGAAGATGGACTTTCCTGACGACTGCTGCTACTACTGCATTATAAAAAGACATAAATGAGTCCTGGATTAATACTGTAATCTTCCAACTGATGTAACGCTCAGAATAATGAATTCAAGAAATATACGCTTGCACTGTGTACTCTGTATACTCTTCTCCCTAGGAGTTCACTTTCATCTCATAGAGTTTAAAATTAAAACTAAATCTTTTAAAATCCAGTGTTCCAACTTTTTACACAAAAACTGAATGAGGAACTTTGATAACCCTACAAAATTAGTGGTGGCAAATGTTTTCCGTCCTGGAGAGCCAGTTATAACAGGGCTAACATATACAGCTGGTGGGAAACTATCTTCAGAAGAAATACCACTTGTACAAAAAATCTCAATTGTATAGTCTATTGAGAAACAAAGAGTTCCTGAAGCACACAGTGTTGTTCTTGCATAATTTCCATTTGCTCCTGATACTTCATGCTTGAAAAATCACAATTAGGAGTCTCCCTCCTTTTGAGTCTTGTAAGTGGGAATTTTGAAAAAATGTCAATGTCTGCTATGTAAGGGAGCCCATTTGCAAAACAGCTCCTGTAGGGGGTGCAAGCAGCAACAATAACTTATCTCCCAGAAACTGGTATTTGTCTTTCTTAAATTTAAGTCGGGGAAAGCATGCAGAGCCACAGAGCTATACTAGGAATCCAGAACTCGCTCTCATTTTCAAGATCCTCCTCCTCAAATTATTTCATTAACCTAGTAAACCTCACCATGCAAAATTGACTCACCCTGCAATCTGCAAACAAGAACCTTAAATTTGCCTACAAGTCGTCACCAACTCATGCTTAAGTTTCATGTAGACAGTTTAAAAAAATCTGTTAGGACTAATAGTTCAGGAGAGAATCATTTCAAACTTCTAAACCAAGCTTTAGCAACAAATTGACGCCTTCTATTAAGAATGCAATGTTTATTTTAGCCTTCCCCCTTTTAAAAATAATTTGCCTGACTAAAGGAATAATTTGAAGTCTGTCTATCAAAGGTGTGCAGAACATTTAGAATTTGAAACTGCTATTTCAAACTTGATACAGATTATTCCAACCTTACTAGAATGACTCTGATGCTGTTCTACTATTCTGGAAGTGTTCCAAATTCAAACAGGCCCATTCTTAACTCAAAACAGGTGTCAAAAGTTTGTAATGGGTCCAGTTGTAGCTCAGACCAGTTGGAATGTTTCCTGCAAGGTCAGAACAACTGTTCCAAATTCAAAACCAGAAATGGGGTGTTTCAAGCCCAAAATATTTCACATTCAAAACATTCCACATACTACTACTCTTCAAAAACTTGGTTTCTCAAACAGGCCAAAAGCTGGGATAATTTGTGATCCTGCTTGATTGACCACAGGTGGGTAGATTGTTCTTGTTTGCATATTCTAGCCCAATTAGCTAGCATTTCTAGTTTTGGTTGTATATTCTTATGATTTTTTTAAACTATGTACACTGCCTTGAATCTTTTGATTTGGCAGCCTCATAAATCTAATGTTTTGTTGTTACTATTATTATTTATAAATATAGCAACTGGTTTAAGAATACTTTAAGCTAGTTTTGAATTTACAAAAAGGTAAGAGAAACAGGTTACTGAAAATACTATTTGAGATAAAGAAAACCCAAAACCTAGTTATCATTTCCTTCATTAAGTAAAGCCAATAGTCTTACTTTGTTGAATTGATAATTGATATAATGACTATAAATCTTGTATCTCACCTGTGATCATGTGCCTTTGATCTTGATGATTCTGAATAGCTATCAAATGTACGCAAATAATGATGCTTTGAGTCACTTGTCTCCTCTTTACCTGGTGGGGTGGTGATTGAATCTGCTTTCCTATTAAAGAAAAGAGGCAACCTTGAATTATTTTGAAAATCATAACAATGTTTGTAATTAACTGACAAAAAGCCTCAAAGGAAATGTATTACAGTGAAATAAATGGTAACATCCAATGAAGTATATCTGTACAAGAAGCAGCTTTTAATGTTCCTCTTTCTATCAAATATAGGAGAACAAGGGAGGATACCTGAAGTAGCAAAGCTCTCAGCACATGCTTCTGTGCTCCTTTTTTCTCACAATAGATGAAATACTTGACAGGAGAAGGAAGTTTCATGCCAGAGAGCCTGTGAAACTGGCTGTGAACTGGTTGGCAAAATTAAAAGACTTCTCCTTCCAAAACCAGGAGAGAGAGAGGGAGGGAGGGGCAGGCAGGCAGGCAGGCATGGCCCTATATATTAAACTGTGCCTCAGTACAGCATACATGTTGACAAAGCTTCGTCTATAGTTATCCCTCCCCTACACAGCTTGAGGCAAAGTGATGAAAACAAGATTACACAATGAGGCAGTGACATTCTATGACTGAGGTCTTCCTACAGGCCTACAATAAGTCAGTCAACGGAATTATCAAGTAAACCTACTATTTACAGATGCCTTGACTGGCTTTCCTTATTGAAGCATCTTCATTAAAAAATTACAGCCCCAAATTAATTTTTTATATAAAATACCTGTTCATATCGTGAAGCTTTAATTGCTTTATGAATGCTGAATGGTGCTTCCTTTCTTGGTCAAATAATGTAGTAATTGGAGCTGCAGTAGTACCAATTGCATCAGAGATCTGGAAATGTGCAAGTTCTGTCATCTAATAAAGAACACAGCAAAATACAGATTTCAGATGCATCAATGAACTTCTTATGGGTTAAGGCAGAGCTGTCCAAACTCTGTGTCGCAACACATTAGTGTGTTGGCTGCAGCGTGTAGGTGTGTCGCACGGTCGAGGGATCATACAGGTACTGTGCATGCGCAGTATGCGTAATCGGGTCAAAATAGCTGATTCCGTGTGACTTCCGGTGATGCGGCCGCACCTGCAGCGTGTTAGTGCGTCACCAACATGAAAAGTTCGGAAAGCTCTGGGTTAAGGTATAAAGACCCACAGCAAATAACTCACTTCACGTATCTGACGAGCAGCATCTGTAGTCAGCAGAGCTGTCTCTAGCTGATGAGTTGCAATCTTAGATGCGGTCTCCTGTAGAACCTCAGCTGCCTCCTGCTGTGATTGTGCCAAATGATGTAATGATTCTGCATGGGCCTATACATGGTGATAAGTTTGTTTTTAAAATCTATTTACTTCCACTAAAAGTGCAGCTGTGCTTTGACCCAAATAACCTGAACATGAAATTCATCCCCTTAGCACTAGGGGAGGATTCTTCATCTTAACAACAACAACACTTATTTCATGTTACTGATAGGCAATGTAATTTTCAATCACAGTTTTATAAATGAAGGACATCAAATCTCACAAGGAAGGAGGCTGTTCTTTAAGTATATTGGTTCCAAGCTGGTAAGTAGTTTAAAAAGAAATAATCTAACCTTAGACTGCAAACAGAAACAGAAAGGCAACCAGCATTCTGGACTTGCAGAAATTCCCAAATAGCTTTCATATAACACATTGCAATAATTTAATCTGGAGGCCTCTATCACACAGATAACAGTGACCAGGCTTTCTGGATCCAGGAATTAGACTGTTAAAGAAAATGCTGAACCAGTGGAAGGCACCACATCCATGACAGTTGGGTCTCCTGTGATCATGCTGGTTCTATTAAAATGATCAAACTGCAACCCTGATTCTTGGAGGACAGTAGAACCACATCCAGAACAGGTTGACCATCAACTTCCTGGTCAAACAACCCGCATCTCATTCAATATTACCCTCCTTTTCAGTGGGCTAAGTGTTAATTTAATATGAGGTCACTCATATTAAGTTAAAATTACTTCTAATAATTTAAATATGTGGGAAAATATATCTCTTTGTGAAGAAATCCTTTCTCTAATCACTAATGCCTTGCATCACCAACATACAGTCTTTCAATTTATCAATATATTGCCTATCACTTGGAACTACCATCCATTGCCATTGGCAGCAATGTCCTAAGGAAAAAGATTTTACTTTTGTATCTTCCATGCTGTTTGGAATGCTTCGTTACCTGAGCTGCTTTTTGTCTTGACTCTTCCAGATTCCTTTGATTTTCCAAAACCTCTTGCTCTGCCTTGAGCTTTAGAAGAGCCAAGTCCCGCTCATGTTTCTGCTGCTGGGTCTACAGATGAAAGTTTAATTATTGCTTATTCACTTACATTCTTCCTTTTTGTAGAATTAAACAAAAGGTATATACAATTTTCCTTAATTTAAGAACAGTAATAGCCCATTAACTCAATTTTAAATGGTTTTAATTAATAATTAGCTGTAATGTTTCATGTATATAATTATAAGCATTATAAATATTATAATACAAGTTATATAATAATTAGCTGTAATACAGCATCTGCTATTTAAAACTTTTTAGTACCTATTTCATAGTGTGTAACCTGTGTCCAGATCAATTAATTATTTAATTAGATTTATATGGCTGCCCATCTCACAACAGGGTGGTGTACAAGGATTAAAATGCAAAAACCATAGCATACAACCCCTAGTGCCCAAGGATAAAAAAACAACCACATTCCTAGATCACATAATGTAATCAATATTAGATTTTTTAAGTAGAATGCCAGGCATTTCTGAAAATTGTAGCTATAATGTTTTTTTAGGAAAATTAGATTTCAAAATTACACAACTACTGGAATAAAGCACCCAGTATTTTTGTTGCTTTAATCAGAAAGTGCCAATTTCTGTCTCAAGCTACCAGCCCTACCATAAGTCTTCTAATACTTTGCAGAGATACTTCAGAATGAGTGCCAAAATCAATAATAAATAAAATAAAATAAGAACTTCTGGTTACTTTTAAAATTATTACCAGAAACTTTTCGTGCATGGGTGAAAGGCTTGAGAACTGAAGTTTCCAAAAGATAAAAAACTTAAAATAGATACCTATGTATTTTAAGCTATGTTAGATTCATTAATCTTACCTTTAACATTAGAGCCAGAGAAACACTTTCCTGCTGTGCAAGTGATATCCCCCGTACACGTTCTATATCAGATATTTGGTGTACCGACTCTTCAATGGTGCTTAGGTAGTTAAGTTCTGCAGACATACGATGCTGGAGACCAGCAGGTGAGAAACGCATGGAGCCTATAAAATCAGTACATATACTATTAAACACCTACATTATATGCTCAAATCATGCTATATAAAATATATCAAATGTAGCATCATAATGCATGCTATATGCCAGCAAATTTGGAAAACACAAGAATGGCCATCAGACTGGAAAAAATCAACTTATATCCCCATACCAAAAAAGGGAAACACTAAAGAATGTTCAAACTATCGAACAGTGGCACTCATTTCACATGCCAGTAAGGTAATGCTCAAGATCCTGCAAGGTAGACTTCAGCAGTTCATGGAGCGAGAATTGCCAGATGTACAAGCTGGGTTTAGAAAAGGCAGAGGAACTAGAGACCAAATTGCCAATATCCGCTGGATAATGGAAAAAGCCAGGGAGTTTCAGAAAAGCATCTATTTCTGTTTTATTGACTATTCTAAAGCCTTTGACTGTGTGGACCATAACAAATTGTGGCAAGTTCTTAGTGGTATGGGGATACCAAGTCATCTTGTATGCCTCCTGAAGAATCTGTATAACGACCAAGTAGCAACAGTAAGAACAGACCACGGAACAACGGACTGGTTTAAGATTGGGAAAGGAGTACGGCAGGGCTGTATCCTCTCACCCTACCTATTCAACTTGTATGCAGAACACATCATGCGACAAGCTGGCCTTGAGGAATCCAAGGCTGGAGTTAAAATCTCTGGAAGAAACATTAACAATCTCAGATATGCAGATGATACCACTTTGATGGCTGAAAGTGAAGAGGAACTGAGGAGCCTTATGATGAAGGTGAAAGAAGAAAGTGCAAAAGCTGGTTTGCAGCTAAACCTCAAAAAAACCAAGATTATGGCAACCAGCTTGATTGATAACTGGCAAATAGAGGGAGAAAATGTAGAAGCAGTGAAAGACTTTGTATTCCTAGGTGCAAAGATTACTGCAGATGCTGACTGCAGTCAGGAAATCAGAAGACGCTTAATCCTTGGAAGAAGAGCAATGACAAATCTCGATAAAATAGTTAAGAGCAGAGACATCACACTGACAACAAAGGCCCGCATAGTTAAAGCAATGGTGTTCCCTGTAGTAACCTATGGCTGCGAGAGCTGGACCATAAGGAAGGCTGAGCGAAGGAAGATCGATGCTTTTGAACTGTGGTGTTGGAGGAAAATTCTGAGAGTGCCTTGGACTGCAAGAAGATCCAACCAGTCCATCCTCCAGGAAATAAAGCCAGACTGCTCACTTGAGGGAATGATATTAAAGGCAAAACTGAAATACTTTGGCCACATCATGAGAAGACAGGACACCCTGGAGAAGATGCTGATGCTAGGGAGAGTGGAAGGCAAAAGGAAGAGGGGCCGACCAAGGGCAAGATGGATGGATGATATTCTAGAGGTGACGGACTCGTCCCTGGGGGAGCTGGGGGTGTTGACGACCGACAGGAAGCTCTGGCGTGGGCTGGTCCATGAAGTCACGAAGAGTCGGAAGCGACTAAACAAATAAACAACAACAAAAGCATCATATTCTATACATTTTTTCATTCTTCGCCAGCTCACCGTTCAGATTGTTGGCTCCAGTCCTGTTGATTCCAATACTTAAGTCAGAGAAGGCAGGATTTAGCTTAGATCCAGAAGCTACTGTTCTTGAAGAATTTAAAGACTTAATTTTTTCTACCGTATTTGCTACAGGATCTGTTTTTTTCTGTATGTTCAGAGACTGAGGAGAGCTTGTAGTTCTTGGTGATCTTACTGTATCTGGGAGACTAACAGAAAAATGAAAACTATTTAGAAAAATATTTATCCTCAAAAACATAATGGCAGCAGTTAAAAACTAATTTCCAGGAGTACATATAGAAAACAGCTACTGATATTAGAGTTACACACAAAAAATGTGCCTTTTTATCAATTGGATAAATTTTCATACACTGGGACAGATTGAGGAAATCTATCTCAGATAAATAAACCTAAGGCAAGAGAACAAATAGATTTCTCCCTTATTCTGTGCTTTTATCTGTTTTTCTCAATGTTCTGTATGCTAGACTTCTGACCATAATAATAACCTAAGCTAGAGTTCTCCCTTTATAGTGTAAGCAATCAAACCAGTAAATTATAACTAACCACAGTTTCTTAAATTTTAAATGAGGCAAAATATTTTAAAAGTTATGATACCTTGATTTCTGAAACTAATTTTCATCAGTTAACCAAAATTTCCTATCCTGGGCAAAATGGTGAACAAATGTTTTATTCAATATTTTATTGAAACAATAAAAACCTGAAACAGTCTATCTTAGTTTGTTAAATGTGGCCACTGTTTCTAGTTCTACAACCAATATGTTTTTAAGGGTACAGGTAGTCCTCAACTCATGACCGTTTGTTTAATGATGGCCTGAAATTATGACAGCCTCAGAATGCATGCTTTACATCCTGTAAAGCACTTCCGAGCGTTGCAAAACATTGCACCCCCTCCCAGTCACATGCTCTCATTTCAGGTGCTTGGTAACTGGCTCGCATTTACGACCAGTTGCAGAGTTCCGCGCTCATGCAATCACATTTTGTGGTGATTTTTGCCATTTTCTGGCAAAAAATGGCCATAGGGGAAGCTGGATTCGCCTAACGACCCGTGATTTGCTTAATGACCATGGTGATTCACTTAATGACCACCATAAAATGGTCATAAAGTCAGGTCCAGTCACATGGTGACTCAACTTAAAACTTCCATGACTTATGATGGAAATTCTGGTCCCAACTGTAGTCATATGTCAAGGACTACCTGAACTTATTAAAAAATAAAAATAAAAAGTTTGAAAATACATTAGTTGAATTTCAAGAGAATTGGACAGCTGTACATGAAAGAGCAAAGACTACATATATCTCTTTTCACATTATATGACTTTAAGGGGCACACCTAAAATAAACTGCAAATACAAACATCAATATGTGTATGATTTATATGCATTTGTTAGAACAGGGACTTATTATGGCTCACTGTTGAATAAATACATATTGGCAAACCTAAATTTGCTTCTGACCCAGACAAACCAGTTTCAGCAAAAGTTTTTTACTCCTAGCATACTATGCTTACAAATAAAAAAGGGAAGGAGAATACTGTAGTCGTGATTTGATGTCCACAATAGTTTTTGCCCATCATATCACTTAACAGAAGCCAGGATCAGAGACTATTTCCAATAATGATTCTAAAGAAATCAAAGTACACTCAAAATTCAGAATGGGTTCATCCTGGAGAGCAGGCCAGTGGTCCCTCACTTGGTGAGGGGAGTCAGATACTGTTTTTTGCTGGGGCCACCTGCAATTTGGGATAATTTTCCCTTAGGAATTCAATCTGCCATACCTTGTTGGGTTTCTGTAAGCTATTAAAAATGTATCATTTTCAGAAGCCTTTGATATATGACCTGACATTATCTGTTACAGTACTGTGCATGTTAGATGTCTTTTATTAAATGATTTTGTTTTATGATTTGTACAGTGGATGTTTTATCATTTGTATTGATGGATGTTGTAAACTGCCAAGAATGTCTTTGATTACACAGGGATAAATCCAAATCAATCAATCAAGTAAATGCAGAATTCTACACTCAAAGCATGGCCCACTCACTGCTTGTAAGAATATCAGTAGAAGCTGTACCCAACTTATATGACCATTTTGAAAAACTGACATAAGGAGATGCAGATCATGACTTACGTTCCAAGAACACTGGTTCCTACACTATACAGTATATAAATCTACCATTATAAAAGAGTAATATGCTGTTATACTACCACAGTACTACATTTGAATTATAAACTATACTATACAATTTAATGCCAGAATTTGGTAATACTATTTTACCTCATTAATGAGTGACCAGATAGTTCCTCTAAAGTACTGTCAGAATCTGGGTTCACTTCTTGTTCTCTGTTAGATATTGCATTATTAGATAGTAAGTGCTTTGCTTGTTCCAAACCATAGTCTGATCCTGGGGACATTTTGCTTTCTTCCCACAGAGAGGCATTTGGAAATCCATTTAATGATTCTGGATCTGTATTTTAGAAAAGCATGTTCAAAAATCAGTACAAAAATAAGAATTCTTCCACCAAGTGGTAAGTACAGTGAATGTTTTTAGATTTCAAAATTATGAGATTTTAAGCCCGAACCAGCGAGGTGCAGTACATATTTGCATCTGAGTTATGCCACTCTCCCATCAAATCCCATTCATAAAACTTGCTTGACAATCTTGAACTAATCATTCTCTAACCTATTTCACAGGGTTGCTGCAAGAATAAAAATTAAGAGGAGGAGATTAGATTTTAATAGCAGCTAGGGGAGAACAACAACATTTGGCAAGAAAGAGTCTGAAAAAAAATCACAATTTGCCACTGTCTATAATCTATTTGTGTTGGATTAGATCAAATCATGACAAAGCTCTTCATACAGCAACATACAAAAAAGTGAAATTTAGCAATACAGTACATTTCACCAAGCTCTTGGTATAGTATAATGGTAGTAACATTAGAAACAAAACGTAGTAGCTGGATAATGTTCTTCTGATTGCTTACAGTGAGTTTAATAATCACCACCCTCCTCCAATTTTATTTAAAATCTATAAAGCTATATGTTTGGAATGTGGTATGGATTTTTAACAAAACACTAAAATGTACCTTTTTAAGGGTCCCTTAATTTTTGAGATAGACTAATCTCTATATCTGGTACTGGCCTTAAAGTCTTTTTGATGTATTTATATTGTGATGAACTGGTGAACTTGGCAGCAAACTTACCTTTGCAATAAACAAACAGTGATAGAAGTACAAACATAATGAACAGCTCTTACTTTCCTTTCTTCCTTTTCTTTTAGAAGATGCAGATGTACGAGAAGAACCTGAAGATAGTGGTCCTGAGGAATGATGGATTAATTCAATAGTTTGAGGTTCATAAGGAAATTTTCTACTGGCAAACTCTTCTTTCAGGCTGGTACTGCTTGTGGTGCTGCCAATACAAGCATGGAATTAACACATCGTTAGTATTTCTCACCTCTATCAATCATACCCAGTGAAATCCACCTAGTTTTTGTACACAATATACACAATTATGGCCAATTACAATTCCTTTATACAGGGATTCTCAAACTCTGTGATACTGCAACCCCCTAAAATGGTAAGTGAACTTCTGTGACACCCCGACCATGAATAAAACTAATGATTTAATCAGGGTTAGAATTGGAAAAGAAATAAATTTACCAGTTACTTTTAAAATTAAAGTTTAACTTATGTATCAAATGAACAATAATAGAAACTTACAGTAAAATTTAAAACCAAAGTTTTAATGAGAAGGATGTCCTTGCTTACTTTTCCATAATTCCTGACATCTGGGTTTCATTTTAAAGACACACATTCACCAAAGTCAGAATAAATGAAAAGAAAAAACAACCTGTTTCCTTGTCTTAAATCAGCTTCTCTTAAACTGCTCTTAAAATGCTGCAGCTTACAAAACACTAGCAGGCTGTAAGTTGCTTTTGGAGTTCCTACTCCCAGCACAGCTACACTGAAATAACAATCATAGCCCATCTTCTCTTTTCCTTCCAACCTGGTGCTTTGTGCTTATAAAAGTCTTTCCTCACTTTTGCAATATCCTCCTAACCATAGCCTCATAGTCCTGCTTCCCTCCCTCTCCATCCAAGTAAGGGTCAGATCTGAGTAAGGGTCAGATCAGATGATCACAGCTTTGCAGAGAAGCCTTGTGCCCTCCAGATATGATCATTCCTTTTTTGAAAGGCAAACCCAGTAGGATAAAAAAGAAAAAGAACGCTCACAGCTCTAGAACCCACAGGTTGCTTTTGTGCCCAGTACAATTTTCAAACTAGTAAGCCTGCTTAGAAAGCACTTGGGAGAAAAGTGCTCTCTGGTGATCTGCCATTCATTATCTTGTGGTTTCCATACGTTTATAAATTAATATTAAAAATCCCTTATAGTATCACGCCAAATACTAGTCCAGCTGCTTTTAAAATATAAAAATTCTGAGTATTATACCATTTCAGAAACTGCACAAGATAAAAAATCAGATTAACAGTGCATGCTTTAATCGTTGGTAGAAACCATGCAATAGTTTCTGTTCCTTTAAGTGTGAGTTCTCATGCTCCAGAATTCTCAAAAAGACTTTTATACTGGAAATTTATAATGTGCATACTTATATAAATTGTGTAATAGTTATCAGCAGTCCTAATTTGAAACACCATAATAGAAATGTTGAAATACTAAAATTTTAAAGCTGAGAACTCAGAATTTTCAAAGACAACAATTTGTATCATTAAAGAATACTAGACTAAGACTATTGAGAAATTAACTATTATACAATTATGTATAACCACATATCATTCAATGCAAATCATTTTTCATCTCTTATTTGTACAGCTTCATCATCATTTGAAAAATATATTTATACCTGTGCTCAGATGTAGGCTTTCTGTCCATTGTTGGACCACTTCCCTGGGATGAGATGAAATCATCATCATAGGAAGCAATGCTAGCTGGAGGGCTCATGGCAGGAAGTAAAGGTCGCTGTGTTGATGAACCCTGTCCTGCATATTCTTCAGATCCTAGCAGACGAGAGAAGAGTGAAAATGAAATACAATCAATATTTCAGAAGAATTTACATTTCAACAAAAGTTTAATACAGAGCATGCAAATCAGCAAACTGATGATCCAAAGACCAATCAAACAAAACATCTCAGAATCTTCTGTATGACTATATATAGAACTAAGAAAGTACATTTTTTGCCTAGCAATGTTCAGAAGTGGAACAATCTTAAGGTTTTAACTGACTTCATCGTAAAAAAATATAGCAGCCAACATTTCCAAAACAAGATGAACATGTTGTACATATCAGCAGATACTAATACCAGCAAAACTAGGCTCAGATATTACATATAGGGCACGGTCAGGATTTGTTAGCTAACTAACAAATATCAGAGATATCAAAAGGTTTTTATTTCCTTACCTTTCCCACACAACTGGTAAGATTTTGTAAAGATGTTGATGACACTGTGTGGACTTCCCTTGGAGAGTTCTTCCCATGGTCTCGGACCATTCCTAATCTGTGTGAAAATAGGTAAATACTTCTCTGCCTCCTTCTGAAATTCTTTTATGGGTTCATAAACAGTTTTATCTGCAACACAGAACTCTTTTTCATTTAATACCTCAGCAATCTTCAAAGGTGGATTATCAGGCTTTTCACCTTCCTCCTCAGAGAGAAGGCCATCGCTGAGTAGACCTTCGCTTATGGAACCCGCACTATCATGCAGAGCTGCAGGTTTATTTTCAGGCCCAGCAGAACAAGTTTGCTTTTGAGGCAGATTTCCTAATATTCCTTCAGGTCTATTATTGCCTGGAAGACTGAGAGCAGCTGTATGAGGACTAATAGTCTCTGGGAGCTTTTTAAACTCATTAAGATTTCCCACTCCAGGAAGGTTATCATCAAAACTTGCATGCGAAATACAGGTTCCCAACATTTTCTGAAGCCTAGCTGAAAAGACATCTTCTTCTCTCACAGGAGGGCTGCTGGCTTTTGCCCAGCAGGAATCACCTTGATCTCCTTGTAACAAGTCACGTCCAGTATCCCATGCCGCTTCATAGTTAATGCCAGCCCCAGCTAATTTCTTCGCTTCACTTTCAATTCTGTTTGAAAGAGATGCTGCAGTTGCCTTTAGGGCTTCAATACGGTCCAATTTATTTTTATAATGATTAATGGTGGGTTGTACAGAAGATGACATAAATGGCTGAGGAGTCGAAGACATGGATCCCACAGCTGTGTTGTGGCTCCTCCTGGTTGATACAGATTCAAAGTCCTTTTGCAAGATACCCATGTGATCCAAAGACAAAAGCTGAGAGAAAAGAGCTCCATTCAAAATAGCAGATTTTGAGCAAGGAACTTGGGCTACTGAACTCAGCTTCTCTGGATGAATCCTTAAAGGCTCCAGTGTATTACTCCTGGAAATAATCCATTGAATTATCATCAGTTTATAGTAATAAAGTTTGGGCATTTAATTATATTCCGTATAATCAAAGCTATGGGAAAACAGTAGTGATGGACAGTATGGCTGTGAGAGTTGGACCATAAGGAAGGCTGAGCACCAAAGAATTGATGCTTTCGAACTGTGGTGCTGGAGAAGAATCTTGAGAGTCCCTTGGACTGCAAGGAGGTCAAATCAGTCAATCCTACAGGAAATCAACCCTGACTGTTCATTGGAAGGACAGATACTGAAGCTGAAGTTCAAATACTTTGGCCACCTAACGCGAAGAGAGGACTCACTAGAGAAGACCCTGATGCTAGGAAAGACTGAAGGCAAAAGGAGAAGGGGACGACAGAGGATGAGATGGTTAGATAGCATCACCGATGCAATGAACATGAATCTGAGTAAACTCAGGGAGATAGTGGAGGACAGGAAGGCCTGGTGTGCTACGGTCCATGGGGTCACAAAGGATCGGGCAAGACTTAACGACTGAATAACAACAACAACAACTATAAATTGTCACCTACACTAAGAATTGATAAACTTTTGGTGTTCAAGGGTACAGGTTTTTTTGACGAATGGCTTCAGTGAACAGGACAACGAAAACTGTGCGCGTTGTTCATTAGTTGTTCTTTTTGGGAGGGAGCTCCTTGGCTTTTTAAACTGGGTTTGGCTTTTGACTCTGTATTTTTCACTTACCTAAAAATGGTGGGAAATTGATTATTTGGCACTACAGTTGAAGAGGTCTTTGGAAAAGAGTTTTGAGAGATACAGCTTGCTCACCCCGACATATACAAACATCTATGAAAACACTTTCTCAAATGGACTCGTGGATTATTGGATTATTTTTTCTCCAATTCTCTTCAGCCTTCCTGCCCATCCAACTAAACACTCCATCCACCATGAAGACCATCACATTCCACACATGAATTTAACATTTAAATACAGTTTAATAATAGTAGAGTGGAAGTATATAAACATTAAATGTATTATTGGCCCCAAATTTGAATGTTTGTTTTAAAGTGAATCTGATTTTTTTGTACAATATAATTTTACACTTTTCATTTGCATTCCTGCAGAATCTCGGTACAGACATAGCCTTGAATGTGCAGAAGGAATTTTCCTTGACTTTTAATGCTCCATAAAGTGGCATCTTGCTTTTCATGACATATTTAAGAATTTTATGAGCACTGAATTTTAATAAACATATTTTTCAAAAGATCCGAAAATATTTCAAAATTCTCAGCTGCTATAAAAGCTGTATTAGTAAATCATATGTAGCAGCATTATTTGAGGTCTAGTGTGTTCCAGTTTCCTAGCCCTGAATGCATTTTTACTTTCTTACCTAACAAGAGGACGAGAAGGTTCAGAGAGAGACATATCACTACTGGATGATGCACTAACAGGGCGCTCCTGGGCCTTGTTCTCTTTGTCAGATTCTCCAGATGGTTGATATCCAGGTTTGGACTGGGAAGAAAAATAGACATGTTTATAGAATAAAGGCACATTGTTAGTAGAAAGGATCAATAACGTACTGGATTGTGAACTACAGTCTGTTTGGATATTATCCCATGAGTTTCATGACTGACTGAGGATTTGAACATGAATCTTCCCAATACAATTAAATAATTTGACAACTAGAGCCAGTTTGGTCTAGTGGTTAAGGCCCCAACCTAGAAACCAGGAGACTGAGAGTTCTAGTCCCACCTTAGGCATGGAAGCTGGCTGTGTGACTTTGGGCCAGTCACTCTCTCTCAGCCCACCTCACCTCACAGGGTTGTTGTTGTGGGGAAAATAGGAGAAAGGAGTATTAGGTTTGTTTGCTGCCTTGAGTTATTTATAAAAATAATAAAGGCAGGATTAAAAAAACTATATAATGACTCGCATAAATAGGAAAGGCTTAGACTTCATGAGAATGAGAGTTGTGCAATCAAGTTTTCCAGGGGCATGATGGTTCCTAAATGTGTTCAGCTAAACACACTTAGAATAAATTTTCAGACCTTTCTCTAATGTTGAAGGTGTAGGAGCAACTAGGATTAGCACAGCACCAGATGTTGATGACCGGGAAAGAATACAGGGCCCTCATCCAATTTGCGTCTATCTGGGTTTTTAAAAATGCCTTAATATGGCTAAAGTCTATTCACATTTTACACTATACTGAAAATAGTATATTACGTTACATTACGTTACAACTACAGACTGCAAGAGCTGTTGGCAGTTCTTACATTCTTATCAGCATCTATGTTCCTGATTCAGTCCCTAAGCAACCATGGACCTTAATGGGCAACTCTGGTATTCCCTCTCAGCCTGAATTACCTCAACAAGTTTGATGGTATTATGGGGATAAAACCTGAACCCTAATCTGATATATCCCACCTTCACTTCTCAGAGAAAATACCAAAACAAAACCCTTCCTCAAGAAGAACTAAATTCCCAAAGACTACATGGGCATGCCTATACTGTTTACTTTGCAGTAATATGGAACTCATTTGCCATTGCCCTTTTTTAAAATTCCCAGTTTAGACTGCTGCCTTGGGATTGCCTAGTGGTCAGCCATCCATCCAGGGAATAACCAGGTATTGATATCTGCTGTAACCTCAAGGAAATGGCATGTTGTGCCATTGTTGTAAGTGCAACAAATGAATAAATATAACAGCTATTTCTGCTTACTGCATGCATTTTTTAAAAGTAACATGAAAAAAACACAGAAAATATCCCAAATCTACCAAGATACCTGAACTTCTTGTACAGAGGGTGCTTGATTCTCCAGCAAGGTTTGTTCCAGTAACAATTTAGAGTAAGTTTCTTGTAATTGTTTAGTGACTGTTTCAGATGTTAATGTCATCTTTGTTTTATTGGCAACAGCATCTTTCTGTTTCTTGTAAAGTTCCTGAAGTCTTTTATTTTTTTGCTCTGTTGCCTCCTTCTGTGCTTTCTTTTCTTCACTTTGTCTCTTCTTCCTCTCCTCTTGCTGTCTCACAATATACTGGCGCACTTCATCTGCATCATAGTGACGTTTCTTTAAAATAACCTGAGTGTCTTCACTGATGGGAACTTTGTCTGATTTTTTTTTGCCTGGACTGTGACTTCTAGAAAATGGAGATGGTTCTGATTCCTGATTCTGACATTTTTCATTCTGCTCCTCTGTACCCTGAGGTACAGAATCCAGCTGCAAATCATCAAGAATCCCACGGATTTCTACCGGCAAGAAATCCTTATTTACATGATCATTTCCCAGTTCCCCATTGTGAGGAGCAGCATCTTTTTTCTTCAGGTTATTCTTTGCTCTTATTTTGCTCCATGAACGGTCAGAACATTTCGAGAGGGGTATTACAGGCACATGCATATTGCAGTCAGTTTCTGTTATTTCCATGCAGGGTGCTAGAAGGGGAGAAGAGGGAGAAGATCAGAACATAGCATTAGCAAGTGAGTAAGATTCAAATTAGCATATTCATCTCAATATCCAGTATTTGGGGTACATTATTTGATGGGAATTATTTAGATTTAATCTCATTTTACTTTATGAGATTTGAACATTATATCCAGAAACTAAATCCTTTGATACAGAGAGAAAAATTACTTCTGGAATGTTGGAAATAATGTTGGCCAATAGGAAATAAAATAACATGCAACTGTAATGTAATTTTAGCTTCTCATTTTTTTAGAACCATCACCTGAAAAGAAAACATCATACAACTTTGAAACTGGTCATGAAAGTATTAGTTAGGGCTAAAGTTTTTCATGTTCTTCTCAGATTTTCAACTGGAACACCCATGACAGTTTGCTGTATTTTACAGCATGATGTAACTATATATGGGCTCTAGAATATAGCTTCTATTACATAACTAGTTTGGCAGAACTGCAATTTGGCAAACCTGGATGGGGTCAGAAGTGCAATAATTTATTTTAGGAATAGATAAAAGTACTTCAAAATCTCACTGCCTTCATCCAAAAATGATAAAAAATCTTATATTTCTTCCTTAGAGATTCCTTTACTGGTAGCATAACATGTCATGAAATACTGCTGGGTGCTTAAGCATGGAGAATCTTAGCTTTATTGACATCTACCATTTTGTGTTTTTTAAACAGGTAAGAAATTAGTAATTCTGTGCTGTATGATATTCATTCAGCCTTTAAGGTGAAGCTACTACTCATTTTCTTATTTTGTGATTTAAAGAACTGTGTGTGCAATATGATCCAAAAAATAATTATTTAGAATTAAGTTCCACCATGTTCAATGTATTAGGCACAAAGTGAACAGTGGCTTTTCATTGGCATGAAAAATGCTCTGACAGTAACTAAGCAGCACTATGCATACATACGTATATACACACACAATATTAAAATAGAAAACAAAATCTATACATATACACATGCATACGTGTGTATGTATATATATATAAATTAACTTACCAGATGTAATGGATTTATCTTTTTCATTCCTGTCACTGGATAGTATCTGAGTGTTTGGCTGCTCTAGTTTAGGTGCTGGGCCCAGTATTTTCTTTGCTAGCCTTTGTCCATCCCGCCAGGATGTTGTACTTATTGTGTTGGCACCACCTAGACAAAGAAAAAGGACACAAAACAGGATTGACAAACAGCAACTGGAAAAAAATATGAAATACCGGGACTTGCAGATTGAAGTTGAACACAGATGGAAAAAGAAATCTGCTGTTATACCAATTGTGATTGGAGCCCTTCTAGCAATTCCTAAAGGACTCCCTTGATAACTGGAAATATTTAATTTATCGGACCTAAACACCCTAATTTTACAAAAAGCTACCTTGCTTGGAACCACCTATATTCTTAGATGCTATTTTAACAATTCTTAGATCTTTGGTTAGGACTTGAATTATTAAGTTTCCACCAATCTTAGACTGTAAATCTAACTGTATCACATATGATGATGATGATGATGATGATGATGATGATGATGATGATGATGATGATAATTTGGACTGAAAAACAAGAAAACTGATGGCTATTCATTATTCATTACACCGCCATAGTGATACTGATATATTACACCTGCCCTGCAGAAATGGAGACAGGTTTACTTCAAGTCAGAAGAACTGCCGAAGAAGAAAAGCATGCACTGGCTGATTATGTAAAAGACAGTCATGAATAAGCTCTGATGCAAATTAAAAATTGGAACTTATGGAACATACAGGAAACAAAACCTGAGTATCAAAATAATGTAATAAAAACACAAACAGAATGCTGGCGAAGTAAAGCATTACAGGGTCAATTTCTACAAAAGATCGAGGGGAAAGTGGATAAAAGATAAAACCTGGGAATGGCTTGCAACTGGAACATTAAAAAAAGAAACTGGAGGCTTGCTTTTGGCTGCATAAGAGCAAGCTATTCTAACTAATGCAATCAAGGCCAGAACTGAAAAATCATCAAATGATTCGAAGTGCAGATTGTGCAAAGAAGCAGAAGAAACAGTAGATCATATACTCAGCTTATGCAAGAAGATCACACAAACTGATTATAAACAATGACATAACACAGTTGCCAAAATGATTCACTGGAACATCTGTAAAAATTATCATGTGCCAGTAATGAAAAATCGGTGGGAATATATAGTTGAAAAAGTAGAAAAAATAAGCAGATTAAAATATTGTGAGATTTCCAAATACAAACTGATAAAGTCTTGGCACATAACACACCAGATTTAACTGTGGTTGATAAGAAGAAAGTGTGGATAATTGATGTGGCAATACCAGGGGAAAGTAGAATATAAAACAAAGAATTGGAGAAGATCACGAAGTATCAAGAACTGAAAATCAAAGCTGAAAGATTATTGCATAAACCAGCTGTGGTGGTCCCAGTGGTTATCGGCACTTTGGGTGCCATTCCAAAAAAACTTGGATGGCACTTAGAAAATCTGCGCATTGATAAAATTTCCATCTGTCAATTACAAAAGGCCACACTGGTTGGATCCGCACATATACTACACCAATACATTATGACATCCTAGGTTCTTGGGAAGAACTCAGTGCCAATGAAGGCCAACACCAGCTAAAGAACTGACAGCTGTGATTTCACATTGTTGTGTAGATAATAGCAACAACAACAAAGATAGTACCAATAGTAATAGGCACTTTGGGTGCAATTCCAAAACATCTGGAGCACCACTTGAACACCATCGGTATTGACAAAATCACCATCAGTCAATTGCAAAAGGCAGCTTTACTTGAAACAGCTTATATCCTGAGATGATACCTTTAATATTAAACAACATCTGCCTATCCGAGGTCCTTAGGAAGGACTCAATAGGTGGGCAAAAATGCCAAATCCAGTCTAAACATCTGGCTGTGTGACCACTACCACCAATAATAATAATAAATTAAACTTGTATGCCGCCTGACTCTCAATGACTCTGGGTGGCTCACAACAGTTAAACAAAGAAATTACAATAAAATGCACCTGGTTTAGAATCAGGACTTGAGAGCTGTGCAACCTTCTGGGTTTTACGCACTGGTTTGTGTCCCTTTTTTTCCTTTCTTTCAGTAGATGTCTTTATCACAGTCAAATCCTCTTCTGAAAAATGTGTTGAAGAAACATTAGCACAACAAGGAAACCCCCATCAAAACTACAGCAGGATGTTATCCTATTATCAAACTTTCAAATCAGAATTTACTGAAATGAGGTATGAAATAAACTGCCAATTTTAATTTTTATTTCTTTAAATTTACAGGAAGTCTCAGAAACAGGGCTTGAAATTATTAATTACAGGTTCATGGGTTAAGTAAGTCAGATATATAATAGCACTTTGCTTTTCATGTAATTATTCGCAAAATTATTCTGGCTATTTACCTGCCAACTGGAATTCTAAATCTCGACATAACTCTCTACTGAGGTTCAGAAATTCCTCTTCACACCATACTTTTCCATCAGGAGTACGAATCTTGGCTTCTGATGGATTGAAACCTAAAAGAACAGCACAATTATCTTTAGCAAGTTAAAATAGTCATGACATTCTATGGAAAAAGTCTTATTTTGTGCATCTGATATATTAGATATCAAAAATAAAAATATTTAGATTTCAAGTCTCTACTATATGAACAAAAGAAGCTGGGAAGTTTCTATCCAAACACATTAAATATCAAGGAAGTGTGGAAATGAGTCATTAAAGAAAAAGCTAATCACAAAGGAGGACAAATAAAGCATAATTTCCAAATACTTTATGCACATAATTGACAAATCCTTACAAAACCATTAGAATACAATCACTATATTGTACATCTGCTGTACATTTGTAGCCAATTATTTGTTATCAGCTCCATTAGAAAAGTCTTCTAGGTAAAATAGTATACATAAAAAAAAACCCACATATAACTCAAAAGCAAGTAATATCCACAGAGGGTCCCTAGCCATATACAATGCAATTGACAAAGAAGAGGAAAAACCTATGATATTAGACATCACAGTAAAGTTTGAAAGGTGAGAAAAACAGTAAAAACCCTAGTCTTTAAAATAATTCAGTGTTAGGTGGGTTTTTAATCAGGACTAGAAAAGAACAATGGAAATATTTGCCTTTATTTTACAGACCAGAGATTTTCCCCCACATATACATTTTATTCAAAAACTATGTACCTTTATAGGAGGGAGCTGGAGGTGCAGCTGCCACTTTTCTGACTTTAGGAGTCACTATATTTTCAGGAGCTGTAACAGTTATAGGATGATCAGAATATTCAGGATCATGTCCTCTGATAGTCAGTTCTTCTGGACACTCCCATTGCTTTCTAATTCGTTCTTTTAGTTTTTCCAGTTTAGCATCATGCTGATGCTGCTTTAAAATATCTAATCTATGGGCACTTGAGGTACTGGCAGAAGAAGCTGATGATTCTACCAACTGTAATTCTTTTAGTTCAGCATTTTGGATCGTTGTACTTGGAGTTGTTTTTGTATATTCATCTCCTCTGGACTCTTCACTTTTTTCTTCCTCTGATTTTGTAGGACTCACCACATCTGAACTTTGCAAAGCATCAATTGCTGGACGGTCATTCAAATATCGAACAACAGTTTCATCTGTAGAAGATGAGCTTTTCAAATCTCTACCATGCAAATCTGGTTCTCCTTTTTCATAGGTCATACAACTTCCTTCTGCTTTATTCCCTGCTTCTTTACGCTTCAGACATCTGGCCTCCAATTGGCAAGAGGTTTTATAAGATGGTGACCACTGAGAATCTCTAACAGAAGCACATTAAACATTAAAATAAAGACAGGAACTCTAATGAACCTATGTTTGACATAAAACAAAAACAACTTTGAACTTGAGAGAAAGAGATAAGCAATTTGAAAATCTCTTCCTTCCTGTCATCCAGGCCTTTTCATTTTGAAGCCACAGATGTCCCAGCTCCAAGATAATAATTCCTGTCTCCTCTGAAGTTCCAAGACTGCAAGAATACAGGACACAGATTGGCATTTGCACTGTCAGGTATCCAGAGCACCTTGACTATTAAAAGCCAAACCAGCAAGTCCCCTACAGTACCCTTTCCAGCTCCACAGCATGAAACAGCATAGGAACTTCCTTAATAGTGGTGATACTGCAGCTCAGGTAGACCTACTGTTTTCCCAGAGCATGAGCTGAAACTAGAATGCTTACTCTCTTTCCCATAAGAACAAAGAGGGAATGTGGCTTATAGGTACCTGCTTCCACCAAGCCAAAGAGAGGAGAAAGCACTCCAGTCGTTGCTAGAGAAAGGCAGGGGATATAATACAGGGGACATGACCCGGAAGTGTCCCTAGGGACAACGCCGGCTCTAAAGGCTTAGAAACGGAGATGAGCACCGCCCCCTAGAGTTGGACTCGACTGGACTTTACGTCAAGGGAAACCTTTACCTTTACCTATAATACAGGGGAAAGAATCTAATTTCATGAATTACACTCTTCTCCAGGATAAAATAGCACCAAAGGCTTAAGTACAGTAATTCCCTATTTTTTTCTTTCCCCAAGTTCCATTTACTTCCTTCCCTCTCTCTTAGAATAGTGGCAGTTACTATCTCTAGCATGCAGCTAGTATCCTACTTGGTAAAAACATTGTCTTCACTCTTAAATTACAAGCAATATCACAATCAGGAGTTCCATTTCATGAAATCCCCTTTAAGGTGAAACAGAGAGCCAGTTTGGTCTAGTAGTTAAGGCTCCAGGCTAGAAACCAGGAGACTGTGGGGACTAGAACTCACAGGCATGAAAGTCAGCTTGGTGACCTTGGGCCAGTCATTCTCTCTCAGCCCAACCCACCTCACAGGGTTGTTGTTGTGGGGAAAATAGGAGGAGGAAGAGGTATTAGGTACGTTCCCCACCTTGAGTTATTTATATTTATATTTTCCCCCTTCAAAAATAGTAAATAATTATGCTTACACTTTAATTCTATAATCCCTGCAATAGTAAAATGACAAAAGGAATCAAACTCACCTGACACAAGTCAGGGGCTGACGAAATTCAACATGTCCATTCTTACTCACGTTGCTATCCAAAGTGGTAGCACGAAGAGGCCTGCGGAGACCACTTTCCTTGTTTTGACTGGAAGACCTGCAGGCTAAAGCAGAAATCAAGAAATCTTTCATGAATCTCTAAGGATTCAAACAGGAGTCAAGAACAGTGGTAAAAATTAACCATTAGATAACCTCTTCAATATAATTTCAAATGTATAAGAACCCACAGAAAATTAATTAATGCAAGAACTGCATTGATTATACACACACACGTACAAGTTTGAGCTTTTCACGATATTGCAAACAAGACAGTTACATAATAAGGCATAATTCTGGTGTGCTAGATAAATTATGACTACTAGAAGGCTGTGACAGGAGAACACTGTCCTGCCCCAGTGTGCAAAACACTGCCTTCAAATTTAGCAGTGTCTGGAACTTAAAAGAGAATTTCAAATTTAAAATGCTGCTCTGTATGTTTTACTCTTTCTCACTCAGCTTTTGTCCAGAAGTTTGGACACTGTTCAGCTTCAATCATTTGCACTTCCACACCCTTCTTCATAGCAATGAGACACTGTAATTCAAAGTAGATAGTCCTCGCTTACTGACCACTCGTTCAGCGACTAAACAGTCGCTGTTATTATGTTGCTGAAAAAATAACTTTACAGCCAATTTACGACCATTTGCAGCATCCCTTAGTCACTTGATCACCATTACATATTGTCCTGTGCCTGACCTGTGGTTTTTTCTTTTTTCCCCCCTTGCAGAGCAGAGAGATTGGAAAGAAAGAGATTGCAAGAGAATAAGATGTTTGCTCTTCTACACATCGAAAGCAACACAATCACACAGCAGCCTGGGGCTGGGAACTGTGGGCACACAATGCTAACAGCTTACATTTCTCTCTTGCAATCTCTTCCCTCTCACAGAGCAGAGAGATTAGAGAGGGAGGGATAAAAAAGCAAGCTATTACTGTAGGCATTCTCTCTTTTGCCTGACCCTTCCCACCATCACAGAGAGATTAGAGAGGAAGAGATTCCAAGAGAGTAGTATAAATTGTTTCCGTAGCCCACAGCTCCACCAAGCATTGCTTTTGATGTGTACAAGACAGTAAGCAGGTACTGGAGTATTCCAAAGGGCGGGGGAGTGACTAGGAGGCAAACAAAAGCCAAAGGTGTGAAACTGTCTAGTTTTGTCTCTTTCCTGCTGGAAAGCACAGTCATGGTCACGTGATTTACCACTTACCAATTCAGCTGTACTGGGAGCAGGAGAAACATTTCCCAGCCACTTTACTGTCTTACTATCCCAGTGCAAAATTACGTTTTTAATACTGGCCCAGTTTAATTAACCAGGTAGCTGAATGAGACTCAGAGCTGAATGTTATTTACACACTCTATTTTCAAAGACTAAATTAGTTTTAAAATTATACTTTTAAAAACCCTAAAGTGAGAACGAAACTATAGGGAAAGATAGTCATATACTTGTGAACCACTAACAGAAGCTTTATCATTATGCCAAATTTATAAGCTCAAACTTCATTTTCTCCTACTTTCTTTATATTTATTTTATTAAACATTTTAGAAATGATAGAGAAAATAGAAAAAGTAAAGCTCAATAAGTTAAAAAAGGTCTAAAAAGCCTAGGTGGTTATAATTTTCCAGTATATAATTAATTATCAACAATGGAATAACATACTGCTTTAAGAAACTAAAGATCAAAGCTCTAATCAAGGATAAACGTTAAGAACCATATGAACATTAACACAATATGAAGCTATTGATGAGCTCAAATGTCAAACGGCAGGACAGTTATATCATTAATTACAAGCATTGTGCAGCTTTGTTTTCATTTCAGCATCGTTCGGGAACAAAAGCGGCTTTAATATATAATACATCTTGGAGAGAGGCAAGAACAGGAGACGCCTCTTGCTAGTCGTTTTCTACTACACACTGAAACGTTTAAATAGAACTCTCATCTCTGGTTTGCAACTGTTATCTCGGAATAACAGTGATGTCACCGGTCCATTCTGTTTATAGAAGTCTTTACTTACCTTAGTAATAGTTCTTACCATGTATAACCACAACCTATCTCCTTACTTCAAATGTCAGAAATGACACACTGAAGCATGGTTACTCAAGGGACCACTTATGCCTTAGCATTCTGCACCTGTGCAAACTCATTTGGAAGCAGTCTAATCCTGAGAAACAATTAGATCACACCTGTCCTGATTACCAGGAAACACACTGAGACAATGACTTGGTCTCTAATATTTATTAGTAGTACTTAACAAGAATCCTAACAAACTGAGGAAGCGTGGGAAAAACCCAGCCATATAAACCCCAAAGGTTAAGGCGGTCCCGATCTGTGTCTCTTTGAATGGCTGAACAGTTCCTCAGTGCTACGCATGCACTTGACAGTCTGGGTGGGAGTCCCCTGCTCGCCATCCTTACTCATGACAACACCTCTGTAAATTGTACAGACTCATTGCAGGCAACTCCCAACTTTCCTCTCAGTTCCCACTACTACTACGGTGTCCTTTATAAAGCCTTAATAAGGAAGGAACAGACAGTATGTTGACCACTCAAAAAGCCATAGTTAAAGGTGAAAAACTGATCTATTTTACCGTCTCTGTATAACATAGATGGATAATTAAGTTCAATTACTGAACGGTAAACAGTTTAAAATTTAATTATATGCTGACATCATCATTATTATTACTATTATTATTATTATTATTTATATTCTAGAGGTGACGGACTCGTCCCTGGGGGAGCTGGGGATGTTGACGACCGACAGGAAGCTCTGGCGTGGGCTGGTCCATGAAGTCACGAAGAGTCGGAAGCGACTAAACGAATAAACAACAACAAATTATTATTATTTAAATTTAGAAGCTGCCTGCCTCCAGAGCAATTCTGGGCAGTTTCCACTTTTAAGAGAATAAGAATCAATAAAAGAAGGGGGAAAAAAGACCACACTACATATCACACACACACACCAACCACTCTACTCTAAGGCTTGGAAGAACAGCCAGATTTTTAGACTTCCAGAACAACATCAGGGTGGGAGCCATACATATCTCTGGGGGAATACTATTCCAGAGGGCAGGCACTGCAACAGAGAAGGAATGCTTCCTATGTCCTTATAGTTGGCACTGTTTGATTGAAGGCACTCAAAGCACACCGATTCTGCCTGGAGGACAGGTGGCCCTTCAAATAACCTGGCACTATGCCATGAAGAACTTTATAGATAATAACCAGCACCATGAATTGCACCTAGAAGATATTTAAATGTATAGATATAAATATGTATAAATATTTAAATTTATGGTATGCTATCGGGAAAAAGAATGAGTTGAATAAATAACACATGAGTAGACAGTTGCTCATGTGTTATTTATTCAACTCATTAATTGGATTTTATATTTCTTTCAACAGTAAGCAAGAGATCAAGAAACACCCTTCTTATTTCATCAACAGCCACTGGTAGGAAGAAATGCAATTCTATAAAGTCAAATGATTGAAGAGGCATAAAAGCACTCATACTAAATACATCATGCATAACTGTATACTTCTTTTTTACATTTAGCCCAATTAACCTAAATAAGGCAGGGGGATAACAAATCATACTAGCCAACCTTATAAGCAATGGTACATTGGACTTACAATGGACTTTTTTCTACAGTGGAGATAGGCCATCCTGCAATTAGTATCTCCCACTCTGGAGGCAGGGCTAAAAAAAACCTTCCAAAGATGACTCTGAGGGGAGAAGACTGTTCCTTTCATTTCAGAATGAAAAGCCAGGAAGAGAGCTTAAAGGATAAAGAACTTAAGAAATGTAGGAGGGAAGTAGAAAAAGCTAGACTATGCCTTTCGGTTCCAAATATTGATAGGATCCATTTTCCTCTCTTCTTCTCCTTTGTAATGCCTGATAGGGCTGGTTGCTCTGTCTCTGCTTTAGAAAAGGATCTTCAAAGTAAGTCCAATGCATCATTTTCCTATAGCAGACCCAGGATATTCTACATTGGGACCTATCACAGCTGTCCCTGGGAGTGGATCTTATAAATGTAAAACATTTTCTTAAGAAGAGGGAGGAGGTATAATCAGACTTGCAAGATTCTGTTAATATAGCCAATTTCAATAAAAGTAGCTTTACCCTTCTTGTGGAATTGATTTCTTGGTCTATGAGGCTGACAATAATCTTGCAACTCTGATTGTGTTGTACCTCCTTCCCCTTCTTAGACTCCAGTGAATTAAGGAAGTATCTATCTGAGCCACCTCCAAACATTATCTGGATGTTGTGGACTTATAAAATATTTTACCCTTTGTTGCCTTGGCAACAGAGCTTGCATATCCCCATCAAGGTCATCTTCCTTACAAGTACGGAGCAGAGGTGAGGTAGAATTCCAGCTGCTCTGTATGGCCGACCAAGGCTATCCAGACTGGGTGTGCAACCCACTCCACTCATATTGACAACACTGGTCAATTCAATTCAATTGATTTTATTACGGTCACTGACCAGTACAAAACAACACTGGTCTTGTGTCAATGGTTTCAGTCACAAGAGGGGTATGACTGGGTGTTGAGGAATACCATGTGCCTCTAGTCAGGTTAGGTCACTGAAGTTGCTGGTTGCTCCTAAATCAATCACAGCCATGATCTATATGTTCCTCTGGCCATGAACCTGCAGAATCATACTTACTACAAGGTCTTGGCTTGGAAACTGTTCTATTGCTTGAGCTTGCTGGACACTACATCTTTCTCTAGAATGGGAACCCATCTAGACCGGGTAGTGAAATTTCCCTGACAGGAGGGATGGCAGTGTTACTTCACTAAATATGTGGAGGCAAAGGGATCCTAGCCTCTGCAGTAGAGGCGTAGGCTAATCTGTCTGCTGTGCACCTTTCTTCAGAGACAAATGAGATCAGGCTCTCCCAACGTGCATGGGTTCTTCAGGATATAAGAGGATATTTCTCCCAGGGGCTCACAAAGGCAGCATTTCTGGCCTGAACAGGTTCTCAAGGAAGTAAGACAGGACCATATTTGTCACTGCACCAGACTCCAATCAATCCGCAAAGTTGGATCAGGCCCTGCAGCACAGATGGACAACAACTCTAGGCAATTCATCTGGTATTTCAGTTGCCAAGCCTTCCTGAAATTAAGCCTACCAATATGGCTCCATTCCATTCTAAATCTTGAGCAACTGCCTGAAGTCATTCATGTACACAGCTGTAGGTGGCACCTCTGCTATAACCGTCAGACGCAATGGGTTTTGGTGGCTGATTTGGTAGGCTCCTCAAACATTTTTTTTTAACTACCTTATGAATTCATCAAAGTGGGCCAGCAGAGGGCTTTGTAGCAGGGGCAATAGAGTAGTCCACTTCACAGCTGGACCAGTTAGCAGGCTAATAACGAAGCCTACTTTATTTGGTTAGATGTAAAATCTTCAGAATGAAGGCTCACATATATTTTTCAGTATGCCAAAATGCTGGAAACTACTCCAGCAAATCTTTCAGGGATGCTACAGGACACTTGTGACACGCAGGCTTAAAGCAATTGGCTGGTTCTGCTGCAGTTTCACAGAATCACTCCTGGCAATCAGGTGGAGCAGCTGTGTTCTTAACAGCATATTTTCAGTTTGCAATTCCTCCATTTTCAATCAAGGCACTAAAATTGGCACATTGTAAGAGTTTTGTGGCTTGGAAACAATTTGTCCTATGCAAGGTAGGCAGACACAAAACATCATTATAACTCTTAGAGTCTTTACTGTCACGTTGTAAAACTTTTGATAGCAGCTGGTGATAAGGCAAATATCTTAATTGAGAGCAATTAAAGCTTGGTGAGTTAGAAGAGTTTTTAGCTACCCTGTACTTGAGTAGTTTGCAATCTGCCAGCAGGAGTCATTTAGAGGCAGAGATCCAAGGGTAGCCCAAAGCAATCCAAAGGTCTAAAACAAGAGAGTTCCTCACATATCTCCATGACTCAAGGTGGTGGTCTGAATGTAAGGCAAAGAATGGGAGGGACTTGAAGCAGGATATCACAATCTGAAGCCTGAGAGTTGTTTCCAATAAAGGAAAAAGAACCTGGAATATACTCTTATGTTCCCCAGTTATTGGTGTGGCTTAATTAGGTGAACCGCTGCCATCTCCTCTTGAGAAGTGATCCCTTCTATTCTGCCTTTTCTAACTGCTGGCATGTTCTATCAGAATTCGGGATGAGGGTCAGTCAGTTCCCACTGCTCAGGTGGTCTTTGAGAGCTACCTCAGCTGTCTGAGTGCCTGCTGGCTCCCCAGGCTGACAATACATCTGGTCTACTTCTTCAGCCTCATACTCAGATTCAGAGACTATAATATCTTGTGCTAAAGCTATAGACTCATGAGCTCTGTGCTGCAGGAACTCCACGTTCTTGTCCTCTGGTTGTCTTTTTTTTTTTTTACCATGCTCCCTGAAACCAGTACTACCAAGAGGCCACCCATTACAGGTGGCTGAGACAATCTAGGGCAGTCGGAGGGAAAAATATGGCAATTGGCAGCAAGGAAGGAACTTTGTTTGATTCTGTTGGACAAATCTAAAATGATTTCCCTGCTCCTCTTGCAGGGGAAATGTAAGCTGATCTGAGAAATCAGCTCCTCCCCTACTGAGAAGATCAGAAGTTCCTGTTCCCTTGACAAAGGGTGGAAAAGAGAACAGGGGACCTGGAGCTACTGAACCGATCCCTTGTGGTGCCAGGGGATCCAGCTCCCTAAGGGAGTAGCAACAGGGCTTCTGGCAGCTGTAAGAATTGTGCAGCTTACGACCATTGACTTGGTAGCCACAGTATCATCTTGTGTATCCCAAGGATAATATCTGGAGCAAACAGAAGAGCACACCAGAGCACCAACAGAGGCCAGTCCTCTGGCTTAGCCCCAGACATTGGAGAGGTCCTCTGATATAACTCTGGAAAGCAAAATGTTCCTGTTTGGTGACCATGGCAGGGCTGAGTCCTGCAGTGCACAATAAAAAGAAATTGGGGGGGGAGGGGAGAAAAACAGAGGCAGAGAAAATTGGCTGAGAATCCTAAGTGGAGCAAGTGTGTACTCTGGAACAAGGCAGGGCCAAAACTCAGAAAGGAAATGTTTCTTCCATTGTCAAAACCTTTTCCAGCTCTGCCTCTGGAGCAGTTAGAGGGAGATACTCACTGTAGGATGGACTAACTCCCCTGTAGGAAAATGGTGGAGTAAACAAACAAAAATGAGTATCTTGGCATTTATTTAGTTTCCCTTGACATGAAGTCCAGTCGTGTCCGACTCTAGGGGGCGGTGCTCATCTCCGTTTCAAAGCCGAAGAGCCGGCGTTTGTCCGTAGACACTTCCTCCGTGGTCATGTGGCTGGCATGACTATACGGAACGCCGTTACCTGCCCACCAAAGCGGTACCTATTAATCTACTCACATTTGCATGTTTTCGAACTGCTAGGTTGGCAGGAGCTGGGACTAGCAGCAGGAGCTCACCCCGTCACGCGGATTCGAACCGCCAACCTTCCGATCGGCAAGCTCAGCAGCTCAGCGGTTTAACCCGCAGCAAATAAATGATTTTTTTAATGTTAATAGCTAAAATTTCAGAAGATTTTTAAAACCAGCATTTATTTATTTTTATTTATATAGCTGCCAGTCTCAAATACATGGCTCTGGGCAGCTTACAATAATTAAAAGCTATATAAAAAAACAGAATACAATATAAAAAGCATATAAAACCATACAAGAAAACACAATCCATAGTTGAGATATAAAATCAGTCAACACTCAAAATAACCACTGTACAGGCTTTACTGCACACCCAGATTCCCAAGCCCAGTGGCAAAGCCACATCTTTAAGGCCTTGCAAAAGGCCAGTAGGGTCGGAACGAATCTGATCTCCAGGGGGATGATATACCAAAGGACAGATGCCACAACAGAAAAGGCTTTCTTCCTGGGCCCCACCAGATAGTATTCCCTAACAGACAGGACCCAGAGCATGCCTCCCCTGCAGGACCTAATGGGATGGGTAGATGCAACCGGGGAGGGGCAATCGTTCAAATAACCCAGTCCCATGTCATGGAGAGTTTTATAGGTCATCGCTACCACCTTGAAGTGAACCTGGAAGCATACTGGTAGCCAATGCAGCTCACAGAGCAGAGATGGAATGTGTGCTGATAGAGGAGGGCATATAACTGCCTACACAGCCACATTCTGCACCAGCTGTAGCTTCCAGATCCTCTTCAAGGGCAGCCCCATGTAGAGTGCATTGTAGTAGTTTATTTGGGAGGTGACCAAGGCATGAGTGACTGTGAGCAGAGTCTCTTGGTCTAAGAATGAGTGCAACTGGCAGACAACACAAAGTTGCACAAAGGCCCTCCTGCAACCAATGCTATTTCAGTCCCTGTCATGATCGCCGTTGCGATGTTTGCGACATCGCAACAGCTCGCATGACAATACAGGGATATGGGTCCTGAGCTGATAAGGCAAGGGCAATAGGAAAACACAAAAAGAAGTAAGGGGTTTAAGGAAACTATGTAACGACCAACTCCAGCAGCCCAGGAAGCAACAATAAAAGGAAACTGACATGAAATTGAATAACAACCAAACAGGCGAGGTTCGGAAGGGCGCGCCCGGGCTTTCGAGGAACTAGAAGCCTGATCGCCCGGCAATGGATCATCACTGCACAGGAAGGCGATCGAGGCGATGCCCAGGGCGCAGGGGGCTGGACGACCTCTCACCTGGCAAGGACGAACTGTTGGGACTCGTGGGGCGCACCTGGAGTAAGGTGGGGTGGAGCGCTGACTGGCACGGGCTATTTAAATCCCGTTCCGGTGCGCTCCCCTCACTCTCAGCTTTCTAAGGGCATGCATTCTATTCCCAAATAAAACCAGAACCTAAGTCTACTCTAGCGTCTGTGTTTTTATTGGGTCTCAGGCAGAGCCTGACAGTCCCATACCCAAGCCTGAAACCAGACTGAAAAGGTCCAGATAATCTGCTTCTTCCAGGATTCTCTGAAACTGTTGTGCAACCATCCTTGCAACAACCTTCCCTAAAAAAGTAAAGTTGGAGTCTGAATTAAAGCTGTCCAGTATGGCTGAATCTAGCAATGACTACTTGAGGAGATGCTGAACCACCGTCTCTTTAAAGGATGGTGGCACAAGCCCCTCAGTCAAGGAAGAATCCACCACCGCCAAAACCCAACCACATGTCACCTTCCGGGAAGCCTTAGCCAGCTAGGAGGCATGGATCTAGTACACAGGTAGCAAAGCTCACAGTTGTGAGAACCCTGTCCACTTCATCAGGCCCAATGGGTTCAAACTCCTCCCAAATAACTAAGCAAGACTGTACTCTAATCACCTCCATAGGTCCTGCCCCAAGGCTGGCATCCAACTGGGAGCAGTTCTGAGCAATTTTGTCTGACACATACCCAGCATATTTCTCTGAGCAGCCCTGCAGGCAAACCTTCAAGCCCAAAGAGAGCCTGGGTCATTTAAACAAGGCTGCTGGACGGCTATCCTTGGACACAATAAGGATGGAGAAATACTGATGTTTTGCCACTCTTAATGCTACAAGGTAGGCCTTAATAGCAGCTCTAACCTGTGCTCTAGAGTTTGCTCTGTGTAATCCTCCAGCAGTGCTCTAGGCATCTCTTTGATTATTAACTGTATCTTAAGTCATCTCCCTCTTGGGACCTCCAGTACAACAATGACAAACTAAAACACCTTTGCCTAATGGCAGAGATGACAATGAGGATCTAGTTGGCAGCTGGGTTTACACCAGAGCTAACGGTGCTTCCCTGGACAAAGCACTCATTTGTGCTCTGGAAGGCTGCTCCTTGAGAGAAGGCTGGCAGGATCTGAAGGGATATTTCTAGCACCTCTCGAGTAGAGCGCCAGGAACTGCAGGAAAGAACAAGCTCCAAACCTCAGTCAGAGACCATTAGCGGATATTGGGCTTGCAGAGTCTACTTCTTAAGCACCTTTTTTTGTTACGCAAAAAAATCTACTGACAAAACAGACCTTCGATTCAACAGGGAGGCTAATCCCAGCCCAGTGAATGGGTCTTTAACCCATAGAAAGAAATAAACGTTAAGGGCTAAAAACAATAAGAAAGAAATTAAGCAAAAAGCTGTCTGAGAGTTTGGACTAAGAAAGTTAAAAACAGACTAAGGTACCAGCTGAATTGGAGACTTTTGCTAATTAAACAAGTAAAAGCAGCCAAAGTAAATAAATAAACAAAACAGACCTTTGTGGGAAAAAGTTTTGTTTTGGATTGCTGAGATAGGAGGATTGGCTGGCTTTGATAAACAAAGGGATGACAGAGTTGATAGAGAAACGAGACATGATGTTACAAAAATTTTTGGAAAACCAGAAAGATATAATATTAGAGAAATGTAAAATTGCCAATTGTGAATCTTTTTTTCTGCTTTTTACTATTTCTCCTTTCTACTACTTGGATTATAATTTTTTTAATTTAAAACAATGGTGATTAAAAGGAAAGCAGCAAAAACTACAGAAATGACCACATCAAGGAGGGGAACTTTGACAGAAGGTCAACAGATAGAAAAAGAAATTAATCAAGAGACTTTACAAAAAATGTTGGAGGAATTGGGAAAGCTTGTTATATCTATTAAAGGAGGGAAGAAACCCCTTTAACTCTGTACAAAAGGCAAGATATTTTTATAAAACATTTAAAGAAGATCTGGAAAAACTACAGTTACAACAAGGAGAGGAGATGTGACAACAGAAACAAGACGAATTAAGACGCCACAGGACTAGACTTGTCAAAATCTGGAATATAGATATGGATGTACGATGCCTAATAAGGAATATAAATGGAGCTAACACTCCTCAAAAAAAAAAAGGTCTCCCATTATTTGAAAAAAATTATAACAAGATGTGATTTGCTTACAAAACACACATGTAAGAAAGAAGGGCAAAAAGTATTAGATTTATAAAAGTTTGGGACAAGAACTTTGTAGACATCTGTATCTGCAGGGCAATTTAAAAACATGGATTTGTTATATATATAAATCCACAGTTGCAACCAAAGCTAATATAAAATGATGAATATGATAGATATATAACTGTAGAAATCAAATGGAATGAAATGAAAATTTTGCTGATAAGATTATACGCACCAAATGACAACAGAGCTATGTTTTTTAAAGGATTGATGGAAAAACTAATAGACTTGACATAAGAAAACTGGTGTCACTTAGGAGACTGGAATGGAGAGGCTTGTCCACAAAAAGATAAAACTTCTGTGTAAGAAATTAAACTAACAAAAGGCAAACGTCCGAGAATATTTTTGAAACGATACAGAATTTAGAACTTATTGATATGTGGAGACATAGAAAGGGAAATTCTAGAGAATATACATACGTTTTTGAAAGACAGTTCTTTTTCATGAACAGATATCTTATGGATCTCAAAGAAGCTATCTACATATACTATGAATGAATAACTTTATTGATTAGTCAAATGACCATATCAGAAAGTTGGGCATCAGCCACTATAAGATATAAAATATAAAATATGATACCATAAAACAGCTAAAATACAGTAAAATTAACTAAAATATACTATGGTGAAATAAAATATGATAAAATACAGTAGGGTAAAATAAAGATAAAATTGTAAGATAAAAATGCAAGATGTAATAAAACAAGTAATAAAATACAGAAACAATGTGGGTTTAAAAGAATTCATCACCTTTACATGCCACCCCAATGCGTTCTATAAATTGCGTTCTCAGTTGGACAGCCCTAACTATAAACTTAACAGTTCTATTGACCACATACGTATTTGTGCCCTGGAGGAAGTAACATAGTCTTTTGTTACGATCCCAGTATGTGGTTCTGTCAATTAACGTCTGAAGGTACTGAGCCCTTGCTGGGGCATATAGTTGGCAGTTAAATAGGACATGTGCAATGTCTTCTACTTCAGGTGCTCCACAAACGCATGTCCTCTCAAGGTAAGGCACTTGGTGGAATCATCCGTATTTGACCATAGAATCTAGTTGCTCAAATCTTGCTCTAGTAAGAGCTATCCTATGGTATTGCGTCAGACCCATTGTCAGGTATTTTTCTATTTGAAAGGACAGTTTATTCTTGGCCAGCCATTTCGACAACCTATTGTGTGCAAGTGACTCAATGTCTGTTTGGGCATTAACATCCAAGACTCTTTGTTTGAATATTGCCTTGGCCTGGTCTCCGGCTGAAAGTAAGTATTGTGATGAAAAGCCAAGGAATGTGATAGTTTGGAGGAGTTGGTTGATCCATGTGGAGGGTTGAGGTGTGCCCACCTGTTCTTCAAAGCACATTTTTGGTAGTCTGTCATGTTCCATTGGGAGAATCCTCCACCAGTAGTTGAAGACTTTGGTTACTGATAGTCTGTAAATGGAATGGGTGCCTGTTTCAGCTCTTACTGCTGCTGCAGGTGTATTCCTGTCGGTCCCCAGAATAGTTCTTAAAAAGCGTGCTTGATTTTGTTCAAGTAAGGAGGCCTTTGATAGGCCCCACAATTTGGCACCATATGTTAGCATGGGTACAACTTTTGCCTTGTGGACCTTCAGAATGGAGAGCAGAGAGCAAGGGTGGTTGTAGCTGAATTAGTGTTTTAGAACTTGCTGTGGTCTGTAAAAACAACCCCTAGATATGAAAAAGAGTCTATTTGTTTTATAGGCTCCCCATCCAAGTGCCAATTGTATTTGGCCCATCTTTTCCCAAAAACCACCACTTTGGATTTGGACTTGTTAATATTCAAAAAGTTTGCAGCGCAGTAAGCACCATATCTACATATACTAGCAAAGCAGAGATATTACGAAAACCTTCTCAGATCATAATCCAGTGACTATGATATGCTGGAAAAAATCAAAAGCATATAGATGGAGGTTAAATGAAATTATCACAAAAGAATCAATCATTGAGGAGTGTAAAAAAGAATTGAAGGAATTCTTCAAAAACAATCTAATAAAGAAGCAGAAGAACAGTGCAGGATGCAAGTAAAGCATTTATGAGAGGTCAATTTATATTACAGAATTCCAAACTGAAAAAACAGAGAGGGGGAAAGATGCAAAAGATTTTAGCAGAAATACAGACCAAAGAAGCTGAATTAAAATGCTCACCGGGAAGAAAAAGCATTTTACAACAAATTAAGCTTCTACAAAGTTAACTTTCTATGCTAACATTTAAAGAAATGGAAATAAAAATGAAATTTGCCAAACAAAATAATTTTGAGTCAGCAAATAAACCAGAGAAATGGTTGGTATATATGCCAGGGGAAAGAAAATGAAAAAAACAAGGGATTTTGAAACTGCAAAAAGGGAATGCCATGGTAACAAATAATGTAACCATGCAAAGAATTTTTCAAAAATATTATACAAAATTATATAAAAGTTTCAGATGAGAAGATTAATTCTTAAAGAAATCTAGGTTTCCTCATAAATACATCTATTCCTTAAGAGATCAAGGAGAGACAATAGCTTTGTTAATATCTGTTGAAGAGGTCAGAAGTCATTATATTTCATAACTTTAGTTTTCTTTCTTTTCTTGCACTTTTTTCTTTTATATCTTTTTCTTTAGATTTGCTTTTTACTGTATGTAAAATCTTCAATAAATATAGATTAAGTCATCTCTCTTTGATCAGTTTTTTTTTTAGCAACTATGCTATTTGTAGGAGATTGCCTTCTCCTACAAAATTATTCTCAGTTTTAATGGACTGTTTTGTAAATGCCTAGCAATATGGACAGTTTTAATGGCCTGTTTTGTAAATGCCTAGCGATGTGGACAATTTTACAAAATGTCACTGTCAGAAAAAATAAAGCAAACTTTGACTTATAGACAAAAACTTAGAAAGACACTCAGAGCATTTATATGGGGAAAAAATGACAAAAGGCATCCTTACTCCTGAAACATCTAAAACTACAAGATCAAGAAACAAAAAAAAAAATGAGAGGAACAGAAAAAAGGAATTAAGAAAAGCAATTTCATTAAGGCGAACAAAAACAGCTCTCACAGCTCCTGAGCACTACCATTGTGGTGTAACAACAAAAAAAACCTGAGGAAAGCTGTACTCTAATGTGTACACTAGCCAAGATAGCACAATTCCTGCCAAAAAGCTAAACTCTATAAATAAGGACAGACAACTTTATCATGAACAAGGATTATACTTAATGGTGGGTAGAGAGCATACCAAGAGCTACAGTAGATGGGTTAATGATGCAGAGTGGAAAGGGTGATGATGGGGTCTCTATGTAGCACCAGCTAGCAACTCTTTAAAATCTTTGTTTTTTTCCCAGGGTCACATGGTGGCCCTCTACAGCTGGAATAGATTCATGAGAAAAAAGGACTGAATTGATTTAAAGAACTGCTGACTGGTGCTATGTGCATGCCTGCATGTACTGTACCCCAAAGAACTTTGTTCTAAATGAATATGATGCACTGCGTAGCTCTCATGCAAAATGTAATGCCACTGGAAACCTTACGAAATAAAACTTCTAGATACAAATACAGAAAATTATCTCAGGTAGTCTCTGTTCTTGTTCTTCACACACATATATATATCAGCAATAGCAGCACCCATAATTATTTTCAATGTAGAACTTTTTAACTGCAAGAACCTAGATCCCCTACCAAGTATCACAACAGGAATTCTGCTTCCCAAACAAAGCTTTCAAGTTTTCCCATCCATAATTTGCTGATTTTGCTGGTTACAGATCAGAAATGCTCATTTAAGAATGTTAAGCAACTGCAAGCTCATTTGTGGGAAGGCCTTAATACATACCTTTCCTGCTTATTTTCCTGGTAGTGCTAATAGATGGCTTTTTTTCCATGACCAAATCCAATGCGGCTGTGCTAATAGGAGCTACTTCCAATTTGTTCTCAATATGCTGTAACTAGATAGATTAAATGGGATAGGAAAGATATTAATATTTTAAATGTATTACACCTCCACTTAAAAAACAAAAATAGAAAAAAAGAGTGGCTTACAAAAATTGGATTAAACTTTCCCTAACCTAAGTAAAATGAAGTCAGCTTTTAATATCAGCTTTGTGCAATCAAGAATAGTTTCACACAATACTGTATTCCACATTAATCCAAAGTTTTTATTACAGGAAACAATTTACGTTACATTTTTCAATCATGAAAAAAAAACTGGTAAAGAAGAACAGACCAGGTACATCAAATTAATCATATTGGAAAACTTTGTGCAAATTCTCTAATAATATATTTTTTTTTGTAAAAGCAAACTGCGTCTGTTGGAAGAGAACAGCTTCTGTTGGAAGTAAGAGAACAGCTTCCTGATTTTGGGAATCCTAAGATGGTAAGAAACAGCTCAGTCTCCAGGTAGGACAAACTGATGGGAGGCTGCACTCCTAAGTGCATTTTAGAAGAGTAGTGAATTTATTTTTCTGAAAAAGAATCTGAATCTTTTACTGTTCTGCAACATTTCCAAGATAAGCATAACAGCTATTAGTTTTCATTTTTAAACATATAGTGTCCTGTATGGCTTCTTTTCAGTTTCACTAAACTCAATGCTAAAATACTACTTACTGCTGCCTTTGTTTGTGAAAAAGCATCCCATGCTGTTGTTAAATCTGTACAAAGAATTGAAAACATGTATTCATTGCATTAATTCAAGGATCACCTTCATGATAAACATATTGCAATGTTCAGTAACAGTTTTAAATACTTAATCTATTCACAGTATATTTTTCTCTGAATATATACTTATCTGACTATGGCTGGATTTACACATCACAATAAGCCATAATGTAAGTTTGTCTGGTTTGGAGTTGCTGTGTTGTATGAACCCAGACTAGGGCAGAACAAAATGGTTCATCCACAAAATGATTTGTGTATGGAACAGCTGGTTTCAGGTGGTTCGTACCAAAACCAAATCGTGTATGTTTCAGAAGCTTTGATCCAGATACAAAACAAAATATGGCTGTTCCAAGCAGAAGCGGTTTTGGGGTGGGGGGAGTAAGTGCAGGAAAAAAGCCAAGGTTGAGTAGGAAAAGTAGATGGGTTAGCTCTTCCCATGGCAACTGTGATATTAGGGAGGGCCTGCATGCTGCCTGTGTGGGCTACAGAGGGCCCTTCCCTGTTTTGCTCGCAAACACTGGAAGCAGCAGCAGTGGCTGAGTGGAGCTAGAGAGGGAAAAAATGAGAAGCACTAGGAAGATTGGGAGGTCAATGGGCAAGATGATGAAATATATCATGCTGGCAACTTCTGGTCAGGAATAGGTACACAAACCATGCAGGGGAAGCTAGAGCAGTACCAGAGTTAATAAATCATCTTTGTTTCTGAAGAAGGTGGGAGAGGAGGTAGTGCAAGCAAAATTTGCCCTGCTTCCCCCTTAAAATCACTGTGGGATCCACTTGACTTTTGTTTCAGCTGAAACTCAGAACAACTAAAATGTTTCAAATTTTGTTTCTGCCAAATCATGACTGATCCAAAATGGTTCAGCAGAACTTCTGAAATGTAGTATTTTGTTTCAGAGCCAAAACAAAATGTATTTTCCGCTTCAGGCATAGTCTTAACCCAAACAATGTAGTTGTCAACCATGCTGAATTATTACAACATGTAAACCTAATCTATGGATCCAACCACTCTCAGCCAACAGATTTTTACATGGAAGCTATCAGAAGGTGACGCTCAACTTTTAAATTACATGGGGGAAGAGATACTGTATGATACCTAGTGTATAACAGCATTAAAAATCACATTTAAGTTAGCAATATGTCAACCTTAAAACTGTAGAAGCATTGCTTTAGTAAACAGGTAAAAATGTTCTTATTTGAGTATTTAAAATAATTAGTTTCTGTAGACAATTATTCTACAAGTCCTTTGTTTTGACTAATTGTAGGGCAGCTACAGGCAGCTGACAGATTTTTTTTTTCAGATCTGCATCTTCCATTAAATTATACTGACTACTTGTAGCAACTTAAGCTGCTGAACTAGGAGCAGTGAGAACCAGGTTCTAGTCTTCCTTTTGGAATAGAAGCCAGTTGGGTGAATTTGACTCTTAGACTGGGAAGTCTAGAAACATCTCCTAGCCTGCACTGGACCACTGTGGTAGATTATTTAGCTTTCACTAACAAATTTGCAATGCTGTTAAACCAGCTGTTCCATACACAAGTCAGATAAAATTCTTTCCACAAAGATAGGTAAAAATTAAAAAAATCCATACCTCTGATGGAATCCCTGTTTTGGGAGAACTTTGGATTTTGTAAGGGAACCTCATTTGCTTTGTTGCTCCACATTCTGTTGCTTCACCTATAACATAAAAATAAATGTTCAATGAAATGTCGAACAGAAGTACATACGCATATCCTGCAAGTTAACAGTATTATTTTGACCTTAATGATCGGAGAAAGCTAAATCTGCACCTGCAAGATACTTTAAGTCAAATCCAACATATTATTTATTCAGACTGTAAGACGTGCACAGTAACCAAGTTACGTTTAGTGTTCAATTTTCACCTTGCATCCAAAATCATGCTGCTTATGCAAAGGCTCAGTTGTACTAATCCTGCCATTAACAAACCTTTTAAAAATAATGTTATTACATTTTTAAAATGTTACAGTAAGCTTAAATGACTTTATATATTAATATATATTATAAACTAGTAAATACAACCACGTAATATATAAAATCTATATTTAGATTAAAATCTATATAATCTATAAAATCTATAAAATCTATAAAATCTATATAATCTATATTTAGAAGAAAAATACTACTCTATTACATAATGAACTATTTGCTTAAAAAGGGGAAAAAAGCCTCTACACTATCTTTCATAAAACAAAAAAACAAAAACAAGCAAACAAAAACCCATAAACTGAAATCTGGATGGATATGGAAATGTGCCCATCTGAGGTTCATACACAGCATCAGCCACAATCCCAGGGCAGGGTTGTGGAGTGGCTATTGCCATTCAGCAAACTTTTGTGCCTTTCGGAGCTGCTGCTCCACAGATTTCTGTATATGAAGCTGGGCTCTAAGGAACAAATGGGACTGTTTAAGGTGACCTAAAGGCAAAACTGAAATACTTTGGCCACATAATGAGAAGACAGGACACCCTGGAGAAGATGCTGATGCTAGGGAGAGTGGAGGGCAAAAGGAAGAAGGGCCGGCCAAGGGCAAGGTGGATGGATGATATTCTAGAGGTGACGGACTCGTCCCTGGGGGAGCTGGGGGTGTTGACGACCAACAGGAAGCTCTGGTGTGGGCTGGTCCATGAAGTCACGAAGAGTCGGAAGCGACTAAACGAATAAACAACAACAACAAGGTGACCTGGTCCCACTTAGAGAGGGAAGCATCGAAAGAACATCTGAAGGGCTGCTGTGAGATTATTCAAGGCATCTGATAGATGCCTCAGATCCACTCTCACTCTGGGCTGGATTCTGGCTCTGCAGGTCCTGAGGTATAGTCTGGCTTCATTATCTGAGAGGAGTTTGAGCCTGTTAGTCTCAAGGAAGTTGGAACAGTGAGCACAGCCACCTATTGATCAGATCCATATTATCCCAGTTGGTTTAAGCTTCCCAGGAGATGACATGTGGTTAGGGTTAGGGCCCTTAAGTAATTCATCCTTAAGAAAGGGGATGGTTCTATCTGCCCTTAAGGAGGTAGTGGTCAAGAATCCCCTACTCAAGAATGCTTTACTGGACCCAACAGTATTGGATAATTTCTGACCAGTTTATAATTTTTCCTCTGGGGGGGAAGGTTGCTGAGAAGATGGTTGGGCTACAGCTTCAGAGGGCCGTGGAATAAATAGATTATCTGGACCCCTTCCAAAAAGGTTTCAGGCCTGGGTATAATGCTAAGATGGCATTGTGTTTTGGGTGGTCAATTCCATTAGGAAAGAATCAACATCAAGAGTGTCCACCAGGCTGCTCTGACCACTTAGCACGATATTTGCTGACAAAATCATCCAGATTTCCTTAAGTCTCGACTCTTTGTGGGCAGGGTCCAAAATTATGACTGAGATATCATCTTGCCTAGTTATCTGGAATTGATTTCACCTTGTGACCTTCCATGAAGTGGACAGGGTGTTCTCTAAGGTGTCCTCTGCCTCCTGTGGGTTGGATCCTTGCCCCTCTTGGCTCCTTCAGGCAGCTAGGAAGGAGGTAATTTCCTGGATCAGGGGGACTGTTAATGTTTCATTGTGAGAGGAGATGCTACCATCAGCCTTGAAGGAAGCTGTAGTGTACCCCCTTCTTAAGATACTTTCCCTAGATCTGGAGGTATTTGCAGGAAAGGTTATTGAGACATTGCTGGGGAATCAACTACAGAGCACCCTAGAGGAAATGGATTATCTGCACCCACTACAGTCAAGGTTCAGACCTAGACATGGAATGAAGGCAGCATTGGTTGCATTAATGGTTGAACTTTGGTGGGACCTAGAAAAAAGAAGTGGTTTTGAGAACTACTGGACCTCTCAGTAGTCCTCAAAACCATCAACCATAATATCCTTCCAGAACAGGGGTGTCATGTCCCCCGTTGCAATGTATACATACATCACAACGGGGAACATGCCTTTCCGGTGAAGGGGAGGGGGGAGGAAAGAATCAGTGCTAATCCCATAAGCACTGAAAGACAATACAGATAAAGGACAAAGGAGCCATACCTTTGCCCTGACCCAGGAAGCCATCATCCTATCTCCCTGACATCTCTGCATTACCACGGGGGACACACCTGCTCCGGACACAGGAAGAGGACAGAGGTAATCAGCGCTAATCCCCCTGATCGCCCATCGAGATTCCGGAATCGCCCCCTGATCGCCCATCGAGACTCCGGGTTCACCGTCAGTCAAGACTTTGGGACAATGGGGGGTGGGGAAGGATCAGGTCCGCACCACGGGTATTTACCGGCTACCTCGCATGCCATGTGCTCATTCCCGTCTTTCTCCGTGTCTGCATTCTATTCTCAATAAACCAGATATCCTTAGCCCTGGCTGGTGAGTCTGTGTTTTTTTTTTTTGAATAAGGCAACCATCACAAGGGGTTGGGGATTGGGAACACTTTATTGCAGTGGTTCTGCTCCTTCTTTGATGGGATGGTTCCTATCAGTGGTGATGGGACAGGAGAGATCGGTCTGATGGCTATTCTCTTGCAAAGTGCCACAAGGATCAGTTCTCTCGCCCCCCCTCCCCCACTTTAACATTTACATGAAACTGCTGGGAGAGGTCATCTGAAAGTCTGGGGTTTGATATCAACAATATGCTGATGATATCCAGATCTAGATCACTACCCCAGGCCAGACTTGTAATGCCTTAGAGTGCCTGGAGTCTTTGAGGGTCTGGATGGGTATTTTATTTATTTATTTATTTCTCACATTTCTTCACTGCCCATCTCGCCAAGTGACTCTGAACAGGCTTAAACTGAATCCTAGCAAGACAGAGTTACTGCTTGTCCATTGGGAGTCTATCTCTGCTCCAGTGGTGTTTCTTGATGTGATGGCACTCCGCTGAAGGAGCAGATTTGTGACTTTAGGTTCTCTCAGATTCACTGTTCCTGCTAAAACAGCAGGTAGAAGCTATGGCCAGAAGGGTGTTTTCCCAGCTCCAACTGGTGCAACAGTTTTGACCCTACCTGGAACAAGAAGATCTTGCTATGGTGACTCAGGCCCTCATAATCACCCACTTAGACTATTACAATGCACTCTACTGTATATGGGGCTGCCTTTGAAGATCACTTGGAAGCTGCAGTTGGTTCAGACAGAAGTGGCCCATGCACTTACTGGCATTTGCCAGTAGGAATATATTATACTAGTGCTGTGGGCCCTGCACTGATTGCCAAAAGTGAAAGTGCTGATACTAACCTATAAGGCCCTACATGGCTTGGCCCCTAGTTATCTGCAAGACCTCATTTTCCCTCTGAAATTGGCCCAGCCAATTTGATTTACCTGGTGGTGCCCCACTTTAGGGAAGGGAGGGGCAAAACTCAATGGGGTCGCTTTTCAGTGGCCGCGCCAGTTCTTTGGAATGGGTTCCCAATAAGTATCTAGCTGGCTCCCGTTCTGCCTGCTTTCTAGAAGCTGCTGAAAACAAAGCAGGGCAACATTCAACCCCATCTTGGTTTAGTTATAGCTTGGTTTAATTTGACATTATTTTGTGTTTTTCATTAGTATTTGTGTACTTTTTGTTTACCGCATATTGTTCATCGTATACTGTTTCTTATGTATCTTATTGGTACACCACTGAGAATCCTTAGGGACCTGGTAGTCTATAAAAGTAAATATTAATAATTGATTGCACTTGTGAATGATCTTTGGCAGAATTGGGATGGGGGCAGCACATTCATCCTAGTGCTCCTTGATCTCTCAGTGGCTTTTGATACCATAGATCATGGTATCCTTCTAGACTGACTCAGGGGCAGAGTGGTGCTTCTCCTTCCATAAGGATTAATTCCAGTTAAAATTGATGGGAGGAAGAGACCCTTGCTTTGTGGGGTGCTTCAGGGTTTGACTCTTTCCCCACTCATATTTAACATCTACATGAAACTTTTGAGTGAGGTTATCCATTGGCATGGGGTTAGGTATTATCATTATGCTGATGATACCCAGTTATATATCTCAGCTCCAGGCTGACCAAGCAATGCTGTCATGGTTCTGCCTCAGTATCTGGAGACTGCAGGAATCCGTATGAGGAGAAAGAGAATCAAGCTTATCCCTGGCAAGAGTGGCTGTAGATTCAGGAGACACCTGGATCCAGAGATCTTCCATCCTTAGTTCTCTATGGGATTCCACTTCCCCAGATTGAACTGGTGCATAATTTGAGGCTCCTCCTAGATTCTCAGTTCCTGCTCAAAGAACAGGTAGTAACTGTGGCTGGGAAGGCCCTTGCACAAATCCATCTACTATGTGAGCTGCACTGGTTGCCAATGGGCTTCTGAATGCAATTCAAGTTGCTAGTGGTAACCTATAAAGCCCTTAATGGGACAGCACACAAGTATTTGTGGAATTGCTTGTCTCCAATTATTTCTGCTCATTTGACATGCTCTGGGTCTCATCAATTAAGCATCTTATGGAACTCAAGAAGCATGTCTTCTCTGTTGCTGCACCTGCTTTATGGATAACATTCCCCAAGAAATTGGGATGGCCTCATCCCTGCAGGTTTGTAGAAATGCCTTGAAGAACTGGTTCTTCCCTCAGGCACTGGGACAGGATGTTGTGTGAGCCTGTTTTTAATGTTTTGAATATTACAATATGTAATCATGTTTTGCAACAGTTACATTCAATGTTCTTCATAGATTGTGGGATTCCAGATTTTGGGGATATAATTAAAAATCATTGATGTCTTTGACCCTCAACTTCCTTCCAGGAACCTGGTTCACCATGGTAATAATAGGAATGTTAGATAAGTTTTTTATGAACTAAACACTCAATTAATTCAGCAAAAGCTTTTTCTCTGGATTTATTTGAAACCTGAAGGAATGTATTTAAACAGTTGGCTGTCATCTTTTCTATCCCGGAGATGTTATAAATCTGAAGGATTTTGGTGCCCATGTTATGGGTATGTCCATTCTTTTTAAACTTTATGCAGATTGTCATTAATTAAAACAACAGGTAATCTTTAGAACGAACACGATAATGAAAAGTAGGGGGGAAAAGATGTATATAAAGTGAATGGGAAATCTCCATTTATTTAGGCAAGACATTGGAGGGCCTTTCCTCTCCCACATGGCAACTAATACACATATCCCAAACACCTGAGCAAACAGAAAAATCTACAATGACTTCAAATGTTAGCATGTATACTATGGATGACCATAGCCTCTTCCATTTGGCTACAGACAACAAAAGCTTTGGCCTTTTTGGAACCTTAGACTCCAGAAAGTCAGGGAAGGGTTTTGCTTGAGCAAAACCAGGAGAGATTACCAGTCCCTCCTTTTCTGTTTAAAAGACCTTTGTCCTGAGACAGAAAAAAAGCTGGGAGATAAAAAAGGAAGGAGAACACCTGGGAGGGGAAAAAGGACACATGGAGAGGAGAGAGAGAGAAATTGCTGAAAGATTTAAACAAGACAGAATCCGGAAATAACTACATAGTTTTGGTAAGTTAGTTCTAGGAAAAACAGAGAGCTAAGAAATGCTGAAGCAGAAAGGAGCCACAGTAAGAGCTAGACTACCTTCCCTGGGCCTGAAAATGAGGAAGCTTGCTGAATCAGAGCCAAGAAAATCTTCAGGGAGCAGAGACTGAGTAGAGATGCATCATCCCTCTGAGGTAGGCCAGGTCAGAAAACACACACAAAAATAATTGGAACCCACTTTATTGTTATTGTTGCAACAGAATCTTGAAAGCTTGACAGGAAACAGGAACTCTAGTTGGACATTCTGGGGGCCATAGTAAGAGCAGAGCTCTGTATCTGAGATAAGGCCCTGAACTGTGATCCAAAAATCCAAAAGTCAACAGCAGCTAAGAAGAAGTGTTCCTAAAACTGTGATTGAAATAGAAATCTATGGGAGTCAGGGATTAGCCAGGACCCAGCTAGCTAGAGAAGCAAACTACGGGAAATCCCTCCTCTCTAAGATGAAAGTTCTAGTTAAGAATTTCCAGTCAGATTTCTTTGTTTTACACTACACTAGTCTGCTGCATAGTCTCTGATATTTTGAATATATCTGCTCGTTCATGGAATTATCTCTGATTTTTCTATTGTCTCCTGCCCATCCAGGTCCATGACTAGTCTTTCCCTGACATGCTATGGGAGATTGATGTTTACAGTGCTATTTGTGATATTATTACCACTAAATGCTTTATGCTTCAACAGTAATTATTTGGTCATTTGACTGTATAAAGCTGAAGTTTCCTCTTTAATATTTTTTTAATAAAAATGAGTTTTAAATTGTAAGTTCAAAATGAGACAAGACAGCTGTTCTCTGACTACATACCTCAAAGCTACAGCACCAGGAAATGACACTACAGGGTTTGTTTTCCTTTGTCATTGCTGTTACTATTACAAGTATCATCACCAGCATTATGTCCAATTTGCTGGTGAATAAGCTGCTGTTTTTAGGGGAAGTAGCCAGATTAATGCAGTTCCTTTTTCCAGAGGTAGGGTCAAGAGACTTCAGCAAAGGATCATTACCTTGCATGGTGCTGGAGCCTGAGCTCCTCAATGATGCCATGAGCTAAACCGTGAAGGGCCACCCAAGACGGGAAGCTCATGACAGAGAGGTCAGACTAAATGCGATCCCTGGGGAAGGTAATGGCAACCCACCCCAGTATTCTTGCCGTGAAAACTCAATGGATCAGTACAACCAGAGATATGTCGGTATACCATCAGAAGATGAGACCCCCAGGTCGGAAGATGGCCAAAATGCTACTGGGGAGGAACAGAGGATGAGTTCAACTAGCCCCAGACGTGATGACGCAGCTAGCTTAAAGCCGAAAGGACGGCTAGCAGCCGATGGTGCTGGTGGTGAACGGTGAATCCGATGTTCTAAGGATCAACACACCATTGGAACCTGGAATGTAAGATCTATGAGCCAGGGCAAATTGGATGTGGTTATTGGTGAGATGTCAAGATTAAAGATAGACATTCTGGGCATCAGTGAACTGAAATGGACTGGAATGGGCCACTTCACATCAAATGACCACCAGATCTACTACTGTGGACAAGAGGACCACAGAAGAAATGGAGCAGCCTTCATAATTAGTAGTAAAGTGGCTAAAGCAGTGCTTGGATACAATCCAAAAAACGATAGAATGATCTCAATTCGAATTCAGGGCAAGCCATCTAACATCACAGTGATCCAAATATACGCCCCAACCACAGACGCTGAAGAAGCTGAAGTAGAGCAGTTCTGTGAGGATCTGCTGCACCTACTGGACAACACGCCTAAAAGAGAAGTTATTTTCATCACGGGAGACTGGAATGCTAAGGTAGGCAGTCAAATGACACCTGGAATTACAGGTAAGCATGGCCTGGGAGAACAAAACGAAGCAGGACATAGGCTGATAGAATTTTGCCAAGACAATTCACTCTGCATAACACACACTCTCTTCCAACAACCTAAGAGACGGCTTTATACATGGACTTCACCAGATGGACAACACCGAAATCAGATTGCCATCTTTGGCTGCAAAGGATTTAGTCAGACATCTACACAGTCAGTAAAAACAAGACCTGGAGCTGACTGTAGTTCAGATCACGAACTTCTTATTGCACAACTTAGGATCAGACTAAAGAGATTAGGGAAGACCCACAGATCAGCTAGATATGAGCTCACTAATATCCCTAAGGAATATGCAGTGGAGGTGAAGAATCCATTTAAGGGACTGGACTTAGTAGGTAGGGTCCCGGAAGAACTCTGGACAGAAGGCCGCAACATTGTTCAGGAGGCGGCAACAAAATACATCCCAAAGAAAGAGAAAACCAAGAAGGCAAAGTGGCTGTCTGCTGAGACGCTAGAAGTAGCCCAAGAAAGAAGGAAAGCAAAAGGCAACAGCGATAGGGGGAGATATGCCCAATTAAATGCAAAATTCCAGAGGTTAGCCAGAAGAAATAAGGAATTACTTTTAAACAAGCAATGCGCGGAAGTGGAAGAAGACAATAGAATAGGAAGGACAAGAGACCTCTTCCAGAGAATTAGAAACATTGGAGGTAAATTCCAGGCAAAAATGGGTATGATCAAAAACAAAGATGGCAAGGACCTAACAGAAGAAGAAGAGATCGAGAAAAGGTGGCAAGAATACATGGAAGACTTGTATAGGAAGGATAACAATATCGGGGATAGCTTTGATGGTGTGGTCAGTGAGCTAGAGCCAGACATCCTGAAGAGTGAGGTTGAATGGGCCTTAAGAAGCATTGCTAATAACAAGGCAGCAGGAGACGACGGCATCCCAGCTGAACTGTTCAAAATCTTGTGAGATGATGCTGTCAAGGTAATGCATGCTATATGCCAGCAAATTTGGAAAACACAAGAATGGCCATCAGATTAGAAAAAATCAACTTATATCCCCATACCAAAAAAGGGAAACACCAAAGAATGTTCAAACTATCGAACAGTGGCACTCATTTCACATGCCAGCACGGTAATGCTCAAGATCCTGCAAGGTAGACTTCAGCAATTCATGGAGCAAGAATTGCCAGATGTACAAGCTGGGTTTAGAAAAGGCAGAGGATCTAGGGACCAAATTGCCAATATCTGCTGGATAATGGAAAAAGCCAGGGAGTTTCAGAAAAACGTCTATTTCTGTTTTATTGACTATTCTAAAGCCTTTGACTGTGTGGACCATAACAAATTGTGGCAAGTTCTTAGCGGTATGGGGATACCAAGTCATCTTGTCTGCCTCCTGAAGAATCTGTATAACGACCAAGTAGCAACAGTAAGAACAGACCACAGAACAACGGACTGGTTTAAGATTGGGAAAGGAGTACGGCAGGGCTGTATACTCTCACCCTACCTATTCAACTTGTATGCAGAACACATCATGCAACATGCTGGGCTTCAGGAATCCAAGGCTGGAGTTAAAATCTCTGGAAGAAACATTAACAATCTCAGATATGCAGATGATACCACTTTGATGGCTGAAAGCGAAGAGGAACTGAGGAGCCTTATGATGAAGGTGAAAGAAGAAAATGCAAAAGCTGGCTTGTAGCTAAACCTCAAAAAAAAACCAAGATTATGGCAACCAGCTTGATTGATAACTGGCAAATAGAGGGAGAAAATGTAGAAGCAGTGAAAGACTTTGTATTCCTAGGTGCGAAGATTACTGCAGATGCTGACTGCAGTCAGGAAATCAGAAGATGCTTAATCCTTGGGAGAAGAGCAATGACAAATCTCAATAAAATAGTCAAGAGCAGAGACATCACACTGACAACAAAGGTCCGCATCGTTAAAGCAATGGTGTTCCCCGTAGTAACATATGGCTGCGAGAGCTGGACCATAAGGAAGGCTGAGAGAAGGAAGATAGATGCTTTGGAACTGTGGTGTTGGAGGAAAATTCTGAGAGTGCCTTGGACTGCAAGAAGATCAAACCAGTCCATCCTCCAGGAAATAAAGCCAGACTGCTCACTTGAGGGAATGATATTAAAGGCAAAACTGAAATACTTTGGCCACATAATGAGAAGACAGGACACCCTGGAGAAGATGATGAAGCTGGGGAGAATGGAAAGCAAAAGGAAGAGGGGCCGACCAAGGGCAAGGTGGATGGATGATATTCTAGAGGTGACGGACTCGTCCCTGGGGGAGCTGGGGGTGTTGACGACCGACAGGAAGCTCTGGCGTGGGCTGGTCCATGAAGTCATGAAGAGTCGGAAGCGACTAAAGGAATAAACAACAAACAACAAGGGTCAAGAGAATTGGTTGGGAGCAGCAAGACTTCCTGCCACCATAAACATTCACTTTTCTTCAGGCCATTCTTTACAACATCTCACAAAAATATTATACTCAAAACTACTATAAAACTAGTTAGTAGGAAAATAATAGAAAACTGATTAAAAATAGAAGGGAAGGGGGAAGGGGGAAGGGGGAAGGGGAGACTATACATGCTGGGACTTCCAGTGTGGAACTGCCAACAGACCTAGCCTCCATAAAACCTAATTCTTTCATATGTCACTGTGAGACCAGAACCCACAGCCTCCAATTGATGTGGCAATCCTCCTGCTATACTATTTTCCTAACCCCCAAAACATCTTTCCAACTGGACTTCAAAACAATGGACTGCATCACATATTCAAGAACACTGTAAACTAACATGTTTTTAGATTTGACTGTATTTCAGTATACGGCAGCTTCTGGCTGAGCTTGTCTGGTCTGTGAAGCCTAGCAGGACTGGTTGTAGTTAGTACTTGGATAGTAGAGTATCTGGGAATCCCAGGCCTGCAGAACAGACTGGAAAGTCAAAAAAACATCCTGGAAGACAACAATGGCAAAAGAGTTCCATTCTGTTACTAAAAAAATTTCATGGATATGTTCATAAAGTCATCTGGAGTATCACTCAGTGAAAACTTTTTAAGATTTGCCTGGAAATGACAAAATTCTCTACATAAACTGTTAAAAGATATCTCAGTAGCCACAGATTTTTGTATTTCTACAGTCAGAAATCAGCAGGAGTCTGGTAATATATTTTCTAACTAACAAATTTTATTAAAAGGTATAAGCTTTCATGAGCTGCAGCTCACTTCATCAGATGCATAGAGTGGCTAGACTAATATATGATTTAAATTGGGGTGGGGAGGGTGAAGGGTGGGGGAAGGGAGAGGAAGACAGTTTGGTTATTCAGATGCAGGTTATGCAAGGAACAGATTACAAATACCTTATCAATTAACGATTATAACGTGCTAAAAATATTGTGTTTGTTTAGACTTTCTGAGATTGCCTGAACCTTTTTGATGTATTTCTTGCTTAATGGTGCTTTTAAAGTCCCATTTTCCCAAAACAATCACTGTGAGATCTGCCATAGAGTTTCCTGGGAGGTAGAAATGCTCTCATTTTACTTTGTCCCTGTTTTGAGTCCTGATGTCAAACTTGAGTGCTGATGTCAAACTGATTCTTTTGCCCAAAGTTTGTCCCATTTGTCTACACAGAATCCAGAGGAGCACTACTACCAGATAGCATATATCACATTAGAGCAAGAGCACGTAAAGACATTTCTAATATTGTGTATTTGTTGGGGCTTATGATGGTGCAGTTGGTGTAGATATGAGGGCAAAGTAGGCATCTGGATTTGTTTGCCTCCTAACCAATTCCTCACCCTTTGGAATGCTTTAGTGCCTGCTTACTGTCTTGTACACACTGAAAGCAATGTGACTGCACCACAGCCTGGGGCTGGGAGCCACAGGTGCACTATACAAACAGCTTACTGTCTTGAAATCCCTTTGTCTCCAATCTCTCCGCTCTGCAAGGTGGGGGAGAGAAAAAGCAAGCAATTTCTGTAGGTAATCTCTCCTTTGCCTGACCCTTTCCCACTGCCAGCACAATTGCATTGCTTTCGATGTGTAGAAGAGTGAAGAACTTACTCTCTTGAAATATCTTCCTCTCCAATCTCTCTGTTCTGGGCAGGGGGGGTCAGGCAAATGAGAGATTGTCTACAAAAATTGCTTGCTTCCCCCCATACACACACATAGCAGAGAGACTGGAGAGGAAGAGATTTCAAGAGAGTACTTTAAGCAGTTTGCATAGTGTGTCCACAGCTCCCAGCCCCACATAATTGCATTGCTTTCTATGTGTAGAAGAGTAAACAGCTTATTCTCTTGCAATCCCTTTCTCTCCAATCTCTCTGCTCTGCAAAGGGTGAAGAAAAGAAAAAAACCACAGGTCAGGCACAGGATAATGAGTACTGACTGTAATGGCGATCATGTGAATGAGGGACACTACAAAGGTTGTAAATGGTCATAAATTGACCATAGTTATTTTTTTAGAACTGTCATAACTTCAAACGACCACTGAACAAATGGTCAGTAAGTGAAGACTACCTGTAGACCAAATGGACTGACCAGAAACATACTGGGATTATGCCATGGATCCATCTGGTCCAAAGCCCTACCAATTGCCAATCAAGATCCCAAGTTGTGTGGTATCTCAGTATGTTTATGTACACTAACCTTGATCGTTTTTGCATATGATTAAAGTTAAAAAATAATTTTTACAAGTTTTCTATTTTTTAAAGTAATTTGATTTATTCTTGTCAGATTACCTCTCTCCAAAGAAATGTGGGAGCTGATTTCCTGAAAATCAGCTCGCACAGTCATGCTACAGATCTGGGAAGTGACTATAATGTTTATTTCATTTTAACTGTTATTTGCCAGTAAGCATACAGGCGGAAGGATCCATATCTATCTCACATACATGCCATATGCGACATTACTTGCTACAGTAAAGAGAGTACCAATCAGTTTTGGCATATTTTGGCCCCAGGTGCAATCAAAGACCAGTTTTACCCCATGTATGCTAACACTATACTATGCAAGCTACGTTTTTGAGCTTGCAAGCAACATACTACTGTCCATATCTTATCAACTCAGAAATATATGAAGTGTGTGTATTAACACATACTTAGGGTGCACAACAGAGAACCCATGCTAAATTAAAATAACAGATAGAAATACCTTAGTAAATAATGTATATATAGGTTGTTCAGAAAATCCAACTATGGCTTTAGAAAGAGGAAACACTTTTTTAAAAAATTAGATGATAAAAAAGAACGTTGCCTGGGATAATCACTGCAAGAAAATAAAATTTCTCTAGCAAGTTCAATTAGATTGCTCATTACAGATCAGGAAAGAGTCCAACAAGATATCAATATGGTTAATATGCAAAAGTCAATGAATCTAAGGGTGTATTCATATCATATCATATCTAACCAAAAAATGGCTAAGTGGTGAATACTGTATGCCCTCCTGAGTGCCTGGCTCCTCACACTCATGGCTAGGGTGGTGCCGATTGCAAACCAAATTTCCAAGTGTCCAAAATGTTAAATGTTTTGAATACAAGATGATGATATTTCAGGCCTAAGGCAAACCACTGTACATATCCATGATTTTAAAAACTGCTGTATAAAAACATTACAGATCATGGAAAGTTCCTACCAATCTCTAGCCTTCTTCCCAACTTGAGTCCAGGACAAGATCATTGCCCAAATCATCCCTACTATGCTCTCCAGCTGCTAAACAGGGAGAAAAATTAGATAATTATCACTAGGGAATGATGCAATACTTCCTTGGCAAACAAATTTATTGAAGCTTGGCTATGGGAAGAAAGTCCCTAACAATTTTAACAAAGCTCTGACTGGGTACCTATTTTTCATTTTACAAAGAAATCCCTGGTTATTTTAGAAGCAGAAATTCAACTCAAAATGTTAAGGTGATATTCAAGCAATACAATTAACTCCCATCATCAAGGACAATACAGCATATTCCAGCCAAAATAAAAGTAGTGCTAAACAGGAATTAAGAAAATCAGTCACAATTCATTATGTAAATGTAGAATTTTTCAATACTGTCTCTGCTTAATTTTTTTCTTCTTTCCTCAGAGTGCACTGTCTACAAAAATCAACTCGATTTTAACTTTAGACAGAAACATTTCCAGCCTTTTAACAGGAGACAGCCACAAAAGCAGAAGTTCATAGTTTTTTTTTAAAAAAGCCCTAATTGTTCCTTTAAGACTTCTAAAAATTAGTCAGTGTTAATGTGGGGCATTATACTGATACCACAGGAGAATGAGGAAATGATGATTGATAGTGCCTCATGACAGTCCTACAATGCCATCTACTTGTTGACATTGCAAATTAGAGATGAGACTGATGCTTGCTTGGATTTGTACCACAAAATCCTCTATACAGAACACTTTTTAATTTTCAGCAAACCCAGAGCCACTACCACATTTCCAGAAATACATTTTATTAATGGTTCCTAAATTTGCCTGGCCTACAGCTTTCTGCAAATTAACACTACTGAGTGATTTCAAAAATATTTTGACTTATCTGTCCTATTATTTTGTCTCTGTTTATTCAGCATTCATATTCTTCCTCAGTCATCATCTCCTATCAAAAATGTTTGAATTAGCAAGTAGCCAATTACTTCTTTTCCTTACTTTGCATCCAGGGCAACATTTCTCATTATATTCTGTAACAACAATTCTATGGGGTACTTTCTCCCCAACCATTCAGAATTTTCTGAGAGAAATAAAGATTTGCTGGCAGTTTGATACAACAGATAATAGATTTAGATTTCCAAATGGCTCTTGACAGAATGACAGAATTCACCATCATCCAATGAAATAAATTAACCAATTGAACACATGCAAATGAATAACTCTTCATACCACATGAAATTCACTGCCCCAAAATATGGTGTGAATTAGACAAACATGGAAAATAGGTTTACCAACAGCTATTAAGCAAGACTATTACAAGGAATCTTCATGTTCAAACACAGGATGCAACAACAGATGCCACCTGCTACCTCTCAACATTACTGCCCATCCTATGGGACATAGGGAAAGATCCTGCCTTAGTTTCTGTGAGTATACTGCCCATATGTATTTCTACTTTCCCTCAGAGGAAGTATTGGTGGGCAAGACGGCTCTCACTATCATGTTAATGTGTTCACAAAAAGTAAAGTAGGAGGAAAGCCCATGCCAATATTTTAAAGAACTTAAGAATTCACTTCAGCTGTACTTTCTTTGTGATCATCTTGGAGACCTGTATTTGGTCACTGAAAGAAATAGGATGTTAAACTATACTGACTCTGAGCCTGTTCTAATGTGGTTCTTTTGCTGAAACAGACTTAAATGTAATGGGACTTAAAAGTAAGACCCTTGGAGAGAAAACCTTACCTTACTTTTTATGTTATTTTGCACAAGTGTACGTGAGCAATCAGATCTGTGTCAAATACTTACGGGAACGCATAAAAATATTCAGTATCTGTACTTCAACCTAGTTCTTGTAAATAATAAAATTATTACCAAAAGAACTCCCCTCTGAATAACTCACTCATTTTTTTCATCCTTATATATCTCATATAGTTTAAACTCAGTATCCCTCTGGCAGTCAAATAACCTTAGTTCATTCTGGATTTCTGCAATATAATGACCTGAAACAAGAGGTGGAAAGGGGGCACTTCTCTAATACAGGGACCTAAGCCATAACCGAGCTTCTTCCCTTTAAACCAGGAAGAAGCTGTGACAGTCCAGGCCGAACTGCAGTGGAATGGGGTGCGGAAAGGGGACGGCGAAAGAACGAACAAGAGATACAAACTCCGAATCAGACTAGTAGAAAACAGCCCTCAGCGCGTTACCCCCTTCTGAACCCGAGGAACCGAAAGCCGGAAATCCTGTCAAGTTTCTCTCGCTTTCCCTATAAGCCCCGATTGGGTTTTAGCTGGAGAGCTCTCCACAATTGGAGAGCCGCCTGACAGACGGACCGAGCCGCCTCACCTGTTCTATCGCCGCCTCCGTTCCTTCCTCCTCCTTCCTGGCGGCGACTGAGGTTGTCGGCTCATCCCGCAAGCCTTCGGGATTGAGCGCTGCGGTGATGCGGAGGCCCCCAAAGTCGTGTTAGCGGCAAGGCCGCCCACAGCCCGGCGCCATTACCGGTCAACAACTGACACACAAGCGCCGGGGTGGGAGCTTGAGAGTAGCAGCGGCGCGCGGTAGGGCGGGAGCTGCCGTTGGAAATCTCGCGATATATCCTAAGAGAAGTCATCGACCTCCCAAAAATGGCTAAATCAATTGCCAAGTCGCCTGTCACCTGCTATGCGCGCCGGACATCTTGAGTGTGCTAAAGCTATATACTCCGCCTATCGCACCAGCTAAGTAGGCAGATATAAAATGTGGAAAATCTTATAAGCCGATTTATGGGTAGGATTAGGGGAACGTTAAGTATTCACTGAAAGAAACGCCTACTTCCATAAATACATATTTCTGCGCTTAATTGACGAGACGCTATTCTTCCTGGCAGCCAGTGTTTCCTTAAAAAAAAATGACATTGAATGTGTCAAAGTTAAATCAGTGGGATACATCTCGGAGTAAGAATTGCTATAAAAGTCGTACAACATGATCATCAAATCTTTGATTAAAAAAAGTTCCATTGAATCTTCTGGGACGTGTTTTCTGTGAAAGGAATTATGATTGTAATTAGGCTGACATATTCCTCTAAAGTATCACCGAATTCAGGAATTTATGCCAGTAATGGGCATAGGTATGTTGCCCTCCAAGAGGAAATTGTGGTGCTGCTATATTCAGTGTAATCCTATAAATATTTACTCAGAAGTAAATAACATGAAATTCCATTAAGGCTTACACCTAGGTACCTAGCTTCAGCACTCAGGCTGAATGTACATATCAGGGTAACGGTAATAAGGTTGTTCTGGCTGAATGATCCATACAGTGTTTCAAAGTCTCTTCCAATAATAATGAGTCGGAGGTTCATTTATACTAAATGTCTTTATTAGCTAACAACTCGCACATACCACCTCCTGTTCTAACTACTTGTTGAATAAAACAAACTACTCCAGGGCCAAAGGCCATACTTCCCAGCAGAGGGTGTGCCTCCTCAGTCTCAGTCCTTCCTCTGTGTTACCAACTTTGTCCTCCTGACTCTACCACTTAGTTCCACCTATTGATACATACAGTATAATCTTAGCTACTGTTTGTCAATGTCCATGTGCATAGCCGCTGGGATGATAGCTCGGTTTCCTCTAAAGAGGATGCCATCTTGTACACTGAGCTCCTCCCTCATGGAAAAATATGGTGTAGCTTCCACTGGCAGCTGATGCTTGTTCTCTGGCCAGCCAGCAAGGACAATTTGTTTAACAGTCTGCAGCTCCACATCCTGGGCTGTGTGTTCCTGTATTGCTTGTAGGCATGGCCATGAAATAGAATCAATAAATATGCTGCAGTATCTACCTATGTCCTTTTCTACCAAGCCCTCTTCACTAGGCTCTGGTAAATATGCTCTGCTCAAGGTATTTGCCACTACGAAGCAGTGGGGTATGTTTCTTTTGTCCCAATATTCCCCACCACGTGGACATCATGTTCCACGGATCCTAAACTGAGGGTTAGGACATCCTCATAGTCCTCTGCCTCAACCCCATCATCCTGTATTGTTCTCACCACCAGTCTGTATGGTCTCTTCACCCCCTTGCACTGGCTTTGGAAATGATAATATTTGCCACATCCCTTTCATTTCTGTCCATATGCTGGGCATTGTTCTTTTTTCTTTTCATGGCATTTTCCACAGTATATGCATTGGATCCTCGGTAATTGGCCCGGATGTTGACTGTCCTGCTCCTTGTAGGGGCCGGACTGGTGGTGGACCACATGCACTTGCGCCTCATGTATGCCTTCCAGTGTCCTGAGCCTGTCCTTTGCTGCTTCTGCTGCTCTCCCCAGTTCCAAACACTGAGCCAATGTCAGATCAGGCTCCCGCAACAGTCTTTCCCGGAGATGCAAATCTGTAGTCCCACAGACAATTCTATCTCTGATAAGGGAGTGTCTGATCACCCCAAAATTACAGGTTGCCGCCAGAGTCCTTAATGCAGTAACATAGGCATCTAGCCTTTCCTCAGTACCCTGCTGTCTCATAAAGAACTGGTAGTGTTCCATTGTTTCATATTGTTTGAGTACACAGTAGTCCTCCAGACCCTGTAAGAGCTGCTGCAACGTGCTGGTAGGACCAAACCCGAGTGAGCTGCAGATTTCCTGCCCTTTTTTGCCAATGAAGGGGACGCGGTGGCGCTGTGGGTTAAACCACTGAGCTGTCGATCGGAAGGTCGGCGGTTCGAAATCGCGCGGCGGGGTGAGCTCCTGTTGTTAATCCCAGCTCCTGCTCACCTAGCAGTTCGAAAACATGCAAATGTGAGTAGATCAATAGGTACCGCTTCGGCGGGAAGGTAACGGCGTTCCGAGTCGTCATGCTGGCCACATGACCCGGAAGTGTCTATGACAACGCCGGCTCCGAGGCTTAGAAACGGAGATGAGCACCGCCCCCTAGAGTCGGATTCGACTGGACTTTACGTCAAGGGAAACCTTTACCTTTACTTTTGCCAATGAAGTAATGTAGGAGTTTTACCTCCCTCTCATCTTCATCTGTAAAGGCACTGTCCCGGTACAGTGCTAACTCCTCTTTCCAATGCTGCCACACCTGAGCAAGGTTGGGAGCACCGAAAGCCAGTGGCGCAGGTGTCTGCAAGCGACGCTCCATGCTTCCTGAAGTTGTTTCTTTGTTTGGGGCATGCCGCTGTGCTAATCACCCAAAGTGGGTTCAGTTGTTAACTTCTGATGCCATGTTTCAAAGTCTCTTCCAATAATAATGAGTCGGAGGTTCATTTATACTAAATGTATTAGCTAACAACTCCCACATACAGCCTCCTGTTCTAACTACTTGTTGAATAAAACGAACTACTTCCAGGGCCAAAGGCCGTACTTCCCAGCAAAGGCTGTGCCTCCTCAATCTCAGTCCTTCCTCTGTGTTACCAACTTTGTCCTCCTGACTCTACCACTTAGTTCCACCTATTGATACATACAGTATAATCTTAGCTACTGTTTGTCAATCATGCTTTATAGCAGAGTTACTTCCACCAGTTGTAGGGACACAGTATATTGAGGGCTGCATTCTAAGAGTGCTTAAAAAGTACATTTAGTTTTACCTGCAATGTGCACAGACATGGATCCCCTCCATATTTACTTTGCAGCAAAATGTCTAAAGGTAGCTACAGTTGATTTGTGCTGGTGAAAGATGTCACTTTACACCAAGCACCTCAACAGACTCTAAGCAATTAACACACACTTTTGCACCTCTAGTTATTGGCTTAACGTACTATGTGAGCATGGTTATTGAATAAGCCATCGCTTAGTAAATTTGAACCTAATCTAATTTAGTACATTTACATGCTACTTTCTTGTGGGTGGCACACAACTTCAGGATGGCAGCTGTCCAGTGTTAGAAAAAGATTCAGCTGTTTTAAAGCATTGCAGACAAGTGCTTTTCTAGAATCAAATTGGAAGTGCTGCACAAATCCTGATATATAATGCCCCCTTCCATGTTTATTATCATTAAAACTCTAATATAAATTAGGCTGACAGTGGCTGAGTCACACATCATGCATGTACATGTGCACTTGAGGAGAGCCAAAGACCACTTTCAGCCAGATTCCCAAACACAGGTGAGGTTAGAGCAAATATAAATATGGTTTGATTTAATTTACATTTGACATTAAATCTGTATGTGTGGCCTGTGGGGCTCCAGATGTATGCCTCTGCGCTCAAAACATACAAATGAGCGCTTAATGCTGGGTATGAACCCAGCCATTATAAATGGTTTATGGCTAGTCCAAACTTAGCCAATTGTATTTTATTCAAAAAGCCGTGGTTAAACAAACCTTGGCTTAGAGGATCCAGTATGTGACCTAGATCATTGACCAGTCTAAAATAGCACAGAGCTTTGTGGGAAGACATTGAGATGAACATCAGTCTCTTGGTCTTGAGACCCTTTTTCTCCTTATATTGCAACATCCTGGATGTCATTCTTTACTTGTATTTAAACTAATAGAGATTCATGAGCATTCTATTGCTCTTCAAAAGAGATTAAGTTTACATTGTTCGGTAACAAGCCAGGTGGAAACCAATGATTTTCCAGTTTCTATCCCTTGCAATTAAAGTTGCTCTATCAGCATTCCCTAGCTCTCCTTGCTGCCTATATCCTGTACATGATCCCTGAGTAAAAATTAAATTTGAGAAATGAAAACTATAGATAGTGGCATGTAGAAGTTAAACTGTGGCATGTTGAAGTATCTGAATTCATACACTAACCTCTAAGCCATGGTTTATAAACCAAAAGAGCTGAGTTCATATAATACAGAAAGCAAAAACAAAACAAACCATATTACATATGACTTATATGCAATATCTAGAATGTAAGATAAAATTGAGATAATTCCCTTTAATATTTCCTCTTTTCTAACATTCTACCATATAAATCTAATGTAGTTCAAATGTGATCTTGAACTGGTATTGGAAAACTTTTTAAACAAGCCATATGTGAAAACAGGATACATGATGATATTCATCTTCAACAGGGCTGTGCACCACCTGAGATTCTAATACAGAAAGGTGCTTTGAGATGTATGGAGCTAGTCACATAGAACCAATCTTCAGCTCCTTAAAGAAACATTTCCTTTGCGAGGATCATGCTGCAACTGTGGTGGGCAGCCACCTGATCCCAGGAAAAGGCATGGTTGCTCTAAGAAGATGTAGACGAGTGCTAGACCTGAGTGTCTCTGCATGCGCTGAAGCCCCTTTATACTTTTTGAATCTGAAGGAGTGTACATCATAATGCACAATTACCAATATTCATTTATAAACAGAACAAAGCATCTGGATCATCCTCAGTATTTATGTGGGACTGCCACCATATACCAGATTTTGGTTACTCACTGTAGTAAGTACTAACGTTACAATTTAAATTCTGCAGGAAAAAAGGCTGATTTCTGAAGAGCTGCATACATTTGCTGTGCACAATATATTCTGCTTCTTAACTTAAATACAGAAAAAACCCACTATGTGATGCATTAAAACTGCTATCTCTGACTACAAGAAATGATGCTTTCATTCTTTCAGTATCTGAGACTTCAGTTTCAAACCAAACTTAAGAGCTTAGACATTTATATTTTATTTAAATGTTAAGATGAAGGTTGGGATTTCCAGAGTGCTCAGTTTCAGAGTAATGAAATGCATATAAATGATTAAAATAATTTGTCATCCTATACTTTATATTTTTCATTGTATCAGTTTCTGCTGATATGAGAATATGCAAGTAGGTATATTACACATGAAACCACATGACAATCATGAGCAGAAATTCTTAGTGAGGAAAAAGCTTAAAAAGTACCTAAGCAGCATTTTAGAAGAAATTGACTGATTAGGTGCCATCAAGTCAGTGTCAGCTTTTAGTGACTATATGGATATACTTTCTCCAGGATGATCTGTCCTCAGAGTGGCCCTTCAATTCACTGCTGTTGCAATTGAATCCTCCCACCCTGTTGCAGCTTGCTGCTAGTTCTCTTCTTCTCTTTCCTTCTACATGTACTTTTTCCAGCATTATAGACTTCTAGAGAGCTAGGTCTTCACATAACGTGTCCAACATATTAATTTGAGCCTGTTCTTTTGTGCCTCAAGTAAGAACTCTGGGTTGATTTGTTTGATGTTCTATTTGTTTGTTTTCTTGGCTTTCCATGGTATTCTCAGGAGTCTTCTCCAACACCAAGGTTCAAAAGCATCAATACTCTTATTCTGCTTCGTCAAAGTCCAACTATCACTTCCACAGTGTGTCACAGGGAATATGATTGCTTTCACTATTCCAATCTTTGTAGGCATAGACCCATTATAGCATCTGAATATCTTTTCCAATGCCTTCATGGTTGCTCTGCCAAGAACTAGTCTATCGCATATTTCTTGACTGCTAATTCCTTTACTGTTGATGGTTGATCCTAAAAGGCAGAAACTATCTACGTCTTTGATATCTTCTTTATATTCCTTATCAATTCTAATTGTCCACAAAAACATAACTGATATTAGCTGGTCAGTGACTGCATTGTACCCAAGTACTGTCTCTTCTATATTCTTCATATGTCATGAGCACTGTTGCACTGATTGCGTCAGCACAACGACACAACAATGCAGGGAAATGGGGCAAAGGACACGTAAATGGCGAACAAAAGAAAAGCATAAAAACTCCGGCAACGACATAACGACTTTAAGTAAAGATCCCATCAAACAATACCTGGTAACAAAGGCTGACACCGGCAATGCCCGATCCAAAGCACACACGGGACTCTCCAAAGAATCACCGAAGATTATCACCCAGTGATAAGCCATCACCGGCCAGAGGAGGAAGATTACGCAGACGCCCGGAGAAGCGGCAGAAGCCTCGCGACCCCTCACCCACCAGTGAGCGAGACATCCGGGGTTCGGGGATTGCATAACCAATGAGGAAGGGGCGCTGACCGGCGCGGGCTATTTAAACCCCGCACCGGCGCACTCCCTCCACTCTCAGCTTTAACTAGGCATGCACTATACTATTAATAAACTCAGAACCTGATTTCTTGAAATTAGCGTCTGTGTCTTATTTAGTAGCAGGCAGAGCCTGACAGAAAGCTGAGAGTCTTAAAAATCAACCTCGCCAAGCCCCACCAGACGGAAACGCACCGCGGGAGGAACCAGACGGCGAGAGGCAAGACCGGGGAACCCGATGGAGCTGGCGACCCGCAACCCCGACGGACAAGGCAGCCAACAAGCGGCAGAGGTGACCCAACGATGGCAGGGGCCAACGTACCCTCCAGGAGCCACGGACACCCGCCCTGCCCACCCGGACCTCCAGTCCCAGACCCCGCAAGGGGCGGAGGCGAACCTGCAATGGCCAGAGACGACGACCCCCACAGAAGCCCTGGGGACCCTCCCGGTCCACAACGCACCCCAGTTCCAGGCATGGAGTGCCAGCCCAGTCACCGGAAGCGCAACGGAGGACGTGGGTGCAGGCCAACCATGCCGTTACTGGGCCGACGGGGTAGACTACCAGATGGACCCACCTTACCCCGATTGGAGGCTCATCTACCCCAAAACGCCAACCGGCCCATTCCCGACAACAACGCAGGCAGTGGACAGAGACATGCAAGCCAGGCTCACAGCCATGGAAGCCCAACTACGGGACCTGACAGCCATGCTACAATCCCTAGTAAACAACGAACACTATAAGCTGACGCCAACGCCAGGACCCACCCCAAACCAGACCCCGAGCAGAAGGGGCCAAACCCAGAAGCCAGTCGTGGCGACGGGTGCACCCATGCCGGGGGGGGGGGCATGCGGCAAAACGCATGGGGGGGGAGACCCACAGCATGTAAGGTTCCCAAGAGACTTTTCAGCAACCTTCGATGGGAACCCCACGAAGCTATCTTTCTTCATTACCAACGCCAGGGAATACATGGCCTGCTACGGACAATACTTTGACTCCGAAGGGGAGAAAATCTCGGCGGTAGCCATCAAACTGCAAGACAGGGCGGCGGACTGGTACGTACAGATGTACAACTCCAACTCCCCCGCCCTAGCAAACTTCCACAACTTCATCGCCGCGTTGAGGTACCATTTCGAAGACCCGCTGGCGAAAGAGAGGGCTAAGTGCGCACTGCAAGCACTGAAACAGGGCAAGAGAACAGTAGCCGATTATGCCCTGGATTTTAAAACCCTCGCAGGGAAAATCGATGAGTGGTCCGAGGCTACCCTAATTGACATCTTCAAACGGGGCCTCAACTGAGAAGTGCTACAATGGGCACTATACCGGGACGACCCAGCTTCGCTGCAGGGATGGATCTGCTTAGCGGGCAAAGTGGAACATGCACATCGCATGTTCCTAATGACAACGGCAGAAGATAAAGCACCACCAAACACGAGACCTCAACCCGGCACAACTTGGCAAACGAGCCAACAGCGCAGATTCAGGCGAGAGCCGTGCGCAAAATGTGGTAAGTTTGGGCACAGAGCGGCAGAGTGCACCACAAACAGAGCACCAGACCGCACACCCAAACCAGCAACGAAACCGCTGCACAAGCCCGAATACCCCCCCCACCCCGGCGCCTGACAGGAGTGGCAGCCGCCCTTGACGAGGAAGAGAATGCCTACCTCATGGGGGACGACAGCGGGACCCAGGAGCAGCCGGCAGGAAATGCTCCTCACCTGCACTAAACCGCGCCGCGGGGCAGGTGGTACAAAAGGGGCGCAAGAGCCACAGCAAGAGCGAGGACAACTACATCCTAACAGGGACCGCCAGGCTCACCTACGGCCCCAGAGCCACCACAGCTGAAGCACTAGTGGACTCTGGGTGCTCAAGGAACCTGATCCACCCAGACCTCGTGGCAAAACACCCTGCCGTGCCGACCTCTCCCCGAACCGCTGGTGTTCCACCAATTGGACGGCTCAACAGCGGGGGGGAGACCAGCCACCCAGCGGACCGAGACAGTCTCCCTCAAAATGGGCACCCACAACGAACAGATCTCCTTTGTGGTGACCCAAATAGGGAAACCCATCATAGTGCTGGGCATACCGTGGCTAGCAAAAAACAACCCACGCATAGACTGGAGGAAACGGACCATCCAATTCAGCGATGGCACATACCAAGCTCCAGCACCGAAGACGATACCCACCCCGACAGTGGGGAGGGTGGAGGCGGTTGCCCAAAACACTGACCCAACCCCAGAAGAACTACCAGAGCAGTATGCCGATTTCGCAGAGGTCTTCGGAGAGGAGGAGGCGGACCAACTACCCTCCCCACTGCAAGACGGACTGCACAATTGAACTACTCCCTGATGTCCCCTTACCCAAACCAAAGATATACCCCATGACCCAGAAGGAGCTGGCAACCCTCCGAGAGTTCCTCGACAAAAACCTGGCCAGAGGTTTCATAGAGCTGGCGAACTCGCCCGTCGGAGCACCCGTCCTTTTCAGAGAAAAAAAGGACGGCACCCTACGGCTTTGTACTGACTACCGGGGGCTCAATGCCGCATCCCTCTCCAATAAATACCCCCTGCCCCTCATAAAAGACATGCTCGCCCACCTGTCAATGGGGCGAGTATTCTCCAAACTCGACCTCTGCGAGGTGTACTACAGAATCCAAATCAAGGCAGGGGACGAGTGGAAAACAGCCTTCAACTGTCCCCTCAGCACCTTTCAATACAAGGTACTGCCATTTGGGCTAGCAGGGGCCCCGGGGGTGTTCACGCAACTCATAAACGAGGTGCTACATGAACACCTATTCAAAGGGGTGCTAGTGTACATCGACGACGTCCTCATCTACACGAAGACCCAGGAAGAACATGAACGGCTGGTCAGACAAGTCCTCGACAAACTGAGGGCTAAACTCTACGCCAAATTGTCGAAGTGCGAGTTCCATAAAGCACGCTTGGACTACCTAGGTTACCGGATCTCCGGAGAAGGCGTGGAAATGGACCCCGCAAAAGTCGAGGCAGTTCTGAACTGGGAATGCCCATGCAACAGGCGCCAGTTACAAAGCTTCCTCGGCTTCGCGAACTTTTACAGGTCCTTCGCCAGGGGGTTCGCGGAGACAGCCCTACCCCTAACAGACCTACTCAAAACGAAAGAGGTTGGAGAAACAAGGCGGGTCAAGAACCCAGGGGCGCTACTAAATTGGACGCCCGCCTGTCAGGCAGCGTTTGACAAGCTGAAAGCACTGTTCACAATGGAGCCAATCCTCGCACACCCGGACCCAGAACGGCTGTTCGTGGTCCAAGCCAACGCCTCCGACTTCTCCCTGGGGGCCATACTGCTGCAAAAAGACCCCACAGGAATACTAAAGCCATGCGCCTACCTGTCAAAAGAATTCTCAGAGACAGAAAGGCGCTGGCACGTATGGGAGAAGGAGGCGTTCGTGGTGAAAACAGCACTGGAAACGTGGAAGCACCTACTGGAGGGGGCCACCCACCCGTTCGAGGTCTGGATGGACCACCGGAACCTAGAGGCCCTGCGAACACCCAGACGCCTCAGCCCTAAACAGGTGAGATGGGCTCAGTTCTTCAGCTGGTTTAAATTCCAATTGAAGTTCATACCGGGCAAGAAGAACTTCCTGACTGACACCCTCTCCAGACTGCCCCAAGACGAGGAGCCCATCCCAGACATGGTAGAGACGGTACTATCTGCCTCCCAGCTGGGAATGGCAGCAACCACCAGGAGCAGCGCACGGAGACAGACCACCCCCACGACGCAACCGACGACAAACCAACCAGCCAACAGATGGCGCCGGCCGCAGCTACCAGGGGGGATACGCGCAGACCTCACCACCGCTCTCAAATCCGACCCCTGGCTCCTAGCCAACCCCGACAAGGTAACAATGGAGCACGACTTAGCATGGGGGGAAGGCAGACTATACGTCCCGGAAGCACAGCGCCGGGAGATCCTCAAAAGATCTCACGACAGCAAGCAGGCAGGACACTTCAGATTTCTAAAGACGCTACATCTAACACGTAGACAGTTTTGGTGGCCCTCCCTGAGACGGGACGTCAAGGCATACGTGGCATCCTGCCTGGTGTGCGCGATGGCCAAACAGACACCAGGAAAACCACCGGGACTGCTACAAGCGGTGGCGGAACCCTCCCGGCCATGGGAGGAGATCTCCATGGATTTTATAGTCGATCTACCACCCAGCCAAAAGAAAACAGCCATTTGGGTGGTGAAAGACTACTTTTCGAAACAGGCGCACTTCATCCCCTGCGCAGCGATCCCGTCTGCCCAGCAGCTGGCCAAACTCTTCCTACTACACGTGTACAGGTTGCACGGATGTCCTGTACATGTGGTGACTGACAGAGGGACACAATTCACCTCAAAGTTCTGGCGGGCCTTTTTAAAACTCATTGGGACCCGACAAGCCCTATCCACGGCCTGGCATCCCCAGACGGACGGCGCCACGGAGGTCCTAAATGCCACGCTCGAACAATTCCTCCACTTGTACATAAATTACCACCAGGACGACTGGGTGGATCTCCTCCCGTTCGCAGAAGTCGCTTACAATAACGCCATTCACACGAGCACGGGGAAAACCCCATTCAAGGTGGTATCGGGCCACGAATTCGTCCCAATCCTGGAGCTACCGCAGCCCCCAGCTCCCCCAACAAGCGCAGGTGACTGGGGACAGAAGATAGCTGAATCGTGGCCAGTAATCATAGCGGTGCTGAAAGACGCACAATCAGCCTACAAAGAACAGGCAGACAAGCGCCGGCGGCAGCAACCGACATTCCAGGTAGGAGATATGGTCTATCTCTCTACAAAATTCATAAAATCACCCCAACCCTCGAAGAAATTGGGCCCCAAGTACATTGGGCCGTTCCAGGTAACACAAATAGTTAACCCGGTCACAATACGCCTAGACCTGCCACACAACTTAAAGAGACTTCACCCGGTTTTTCACTGTAGCCTTCTAAAACCGGCAAGCCCCTCCCGATGGCATCCAAGCACGCCCCCCCCCCCCCGGTGATGATAGACGGGCAACAACACTTTGAGGTAAAAGAGGTACTCGATTCATGCCGGAAGAGGGGCACCCTACACTACCTGGTGAAGTGGAAACACTTTCCCCACCCGGAATGGGTTGCCGCCCGACATGTCCAGGCCCCGGACCTGATTCGCGCATTTCACACGGCTTACCCCAACAAACCCATGGGTTAACCATGCGAAAGGGGGGGTGGCATGTCATGAGCACCATTGCACTGATTGCGTCAGCACAACGACACTCACAACAATGCAGGGAAATGGGGCAAAGGACACGTAAATGACTAACAAAAGAAAAGCATAAAAACTCCGGCAACGACATAACGACTTTAAGTAAAGATCCCATCAAACGATACCTGGTAACAAAGGCTGACACCGGCAACGCCCGATCCAAAGCACACACAGGACTCTCCAAAGAATCGCCGAAGATTATCACCCAGCGATATAAGCCATCACCGGCCGGAGGAGGAAGATTACGCAGATGCCCGGAGCACCGGCAGAAGCCTCACGACCCCTCACCCACCAGCGAGCGAGACATCCGGGGTTCGGGGATTGCATAACCAATGAGGAAGGGGCGCTGACCGGCGCGGGCTATTTAAACCCCGCACCGGCGCGCTCCCTCCACTCTCAGCTTTAACTAGGCATGCACTATACTATTAATAAACCCAGAACCTGATTTCTTGAAATTAGCGTCTGTGTCTTATTTAGTAGCAGGCAGAGCCTGACATCATAACTGTGAATGCAACATAATTCCTTGTTTTTCATGTTCTGAGCAATAGAATGATCTTCTAACTGAAAGTGTCCATTTCCACTCCATTTTCATTTGCTGATGTCCAACATCTCAGTCTGTAGTTGGTTTATTTAATCTTTTACTGTGTTTTCTCATGTTCATGTCTCGTAGATTCAATGTTTCTTCTGTAATTCTGTCTTTGCAGCTTCTAATTTTCTTTTCCTGCATGGCAACATCAGTATAGAGAAGTCTGGAAGCCTTTAATCTGGCCGTGTCATAAACACCATAACATTAGTACTCCAAAGATCCTCAGCTTTTCTCAATGCCATGTTGTGTGTCATCTGATCTGAGGGGCCCATCATCCAACACTATATTGACAATGAGTCTATTCATGTGGTTTTTGTGGCGGAATACAGGAATGGTTTACCATTGCCTTCTCCTGTGCATTATGAAATGCTCCCATTGTCATTATCACTAAATGATCATCCACCTCTAGCACCTTCATTTATCTCTGCTGCATGATTCAGGGGCCTGCTTGCTCTAGTTGGGCAGCTGGGGTGGTCTTCATGCCTTGGGTAACTGTACTGTGAATATGCACTCTTGGCATAGACTCCTAGCATGCTTCTCTTATCTCTCCCAGGAACACCCACCATAACAATGAGGCAGGAAAGCAAGACTTCGGAGGGGCAGGGGGAAGGTTAAAAGACATACTAGTATCTAATAATAATGTTGGGTTTTAAGGCCAAATCAATGATAGATAATAATTCAATATTCATTACTGAGTCTTGTTTTAAGACATAACAATTTGCAGTTCAAAGAACCTATGGCCTTTTTCAATATTCTATAACACTTAGCTCTATTAGATGTAAATAGCTATTAGAGCAAATTGAAAAGCAGACTAATGTTATAATTTTTAGTACTTTAAAGCAACATACTTCCATACCCTGAAAGCCCATGAACATTTCTTTAAAAAAATATTGTATAAATGTCCCCTTTTAATATGAACATAGCTCATCAAGAAAGCCTAACCTTCATGGGCCCATGAACATTCCTGAAACTTACAGTACATATAGCATTTTTATTTAAATACAGAATACCAGGAACTACACAGACAACAACCTACCCAATATATAAGATTCCTTTTGGACTACACAGGCAAAGGACATTGCAGAAGGAAAAAGCATCAATCTGAGACTTTCTTAATTGGTCTAATTAATATATTGGTGCCGTACAATGAGTGGCTTCTATGTGATGCCCACATGGGAATATCGGGGAGTAATTTTTGGTCCGGAAAAAAAATTACCTTGTCCATTTCATTTGTTATCAATATGGCATCAAACTAGTATCAGAGGAATAGTTTGAATGCTTTTGCATTAAGGTATAAATTGGCTCTTATATATCATAAGTGTAAGAAGGTTTTAACTTATAATATCTATGCAAAAACTAACCAATCAACAGCATCAACAGAACCCACTAATAGTTGGGTAAAGAACAAGGAAACATAATGATAAAGGATGATGTACTGAATTTTCCAGGCACATTTCTTAAAATATTTGAAAAATCTAGCTACTCTTAAATTCAAGATTTTTGTTAACAGCCACTAAAATGAAGGGATTTCCACCACAGGTTATTGCTTTTCTGTGATCAGTATAATATAATATACTAACAATGAACTGATTTATACACACTTTGAATGAACTGGCCTTCAGCACTAAACACTACTTTCTTTACATGCTGCAATTCCCTCTATTTTTCATTGAGCAAGCAATAGCCAAAGTTAATTCATCATCTTCCCAGTTCAAACATATTAACAAACTATAATTTGTGCAAACCAGGAACATGAAGAGAAACTGAATGCATGAAACCAAAATTCTGTTACAACAATTAAACTTTGGTTTGCTCACAACATTCCACATATCTCTTAAACCCTAATTTAATGGTAGTTCATTGACCAAATCACAGTTGGCTGGGCTCACAAATCATACTAGTTACAAATAACAATGGCTGATTTTATGCAATACACTAAAGCAAAATCAAACAAAACAAATTGTGTTTTAGTACCATATGGGAGAATGCTGTTACTAACAGTTAACTAATAGCAATATAATCATAGAGCTATAAAAATACACATTTTGAGATTTTCACAGAACTCAGAAACATCTTATTCTATATAATTTTCTCTGCCACAAAATACAGATTGGATTTTAATAAAAATACATTGAAAATTGATCTTTATTTTAAAAAGAGAGAGAAATGTGGTATTGTATACAAAAAAGAGGCAGCCATAAGCATATACACCACTACTGAAAGCATATACTTTCTAAATTCCTACTAATTAATCTTTTTTTTTATTTTAAATCAGATCAGTAGAGTAGCATTTACATTATTAAATATTCCATGTCCAGCTATAATTTATAGTCTTGGCTTTTAACATCTATACTAGAAGAAGTTTTAAATTTAATTCAGCAACATACTTAAAATCACCATTTTCTCTCCTCCAATCCCCCTCTTTTAAGCCTCTCCATAAGGTATCCATACAACTCTTTTCAAGAGTAATATTTTAGATGTGAGTGATAAGTGAGTGAAACCAAAGCCAGAATTTTCTTCCTCCCCCAGGTATAAGAAAACTATGAATTAAGGGGAAAAAATCATGCAGCAAGGAAAAACAAAGTAATTTCTTTTTGCAGTCACCTTTTTTAAAAATATAAACATAGTACAATACTGTAGTAAAACCCATTAAAGCTTTTACCTGCTGGATACAAACTGAGCTGGTAAGGAAGAAAACCAAATGACCTCTCATTTTAAATCTGCTTTAATGAACTTCTACCAGGCTTATATACAAAGCAAGTGAATCATAGTTGGGAAAACTGAAGTAGATGTACTAGAGAGAACTCGTAGTGTGGGAGAAAAGGGCAATAAGTAAAGAAACACGCTATCATTTTACATCAGTCACATTTATTACAACTTAAAGAGGGGCAGTGGAAAGTTTTCCACTCCATAGTATCTTGCACACTCCTCCTAAAAATAGATGAGGCAACTGGTATTATAGTGAAACCAGAGAAGGTAGGAGAGCAGCATAAAAGGAAGTCTGATGGTATTTTTGGAAGGCCTGCCTCCACCTGTTGAGGCCAGAATAAGGATCATCCACAAACAAGCAGAGCCACAAGTCCACATACTGTTATCATGATTTGAAATTGGATACAACTAATGGAAACTGCAAAAGGAAAGCCAGTATTAAAACATGTGTCTGAAATGTAAAATTAAAATTTCTACAACTATGCACCTCACTCTTGTCCAAGTATTAGGCAAACCAAATTACTCTTTAAAAAATAATAAAGGTATAAAACAGAACCTATAACCCAGGGGCACCATTCAAATAAATGGCATTAATTTTTACTGTGATTGACACAAGCTTTATGTCAAGTATATAAAGCAAGCTTTCAGGTCTTTACAGCTTTGCTAGGGAAGAGGGGATTAAATGAACTTGAGACGTATTGGCTCTTGTTTTGAGAATGACAAATTGTTTTCAGAATGACAATTCAATGTATCATGATCCTAAATACAGCTAGTATTAGCTCCAGCAACAAAACATTGATTTTGAAGAACCTATGCTGTTGCTGAGAGCCAGTTTGTAGTGGTTAAGGCATCAGGCTAGAAACCAGGAGGCCATGAGTTCCAGTCCCGTCTTAGGTACAAAGCCAGCTGGGTGACCTTGGGCCAGTCACTCTCTCTCAGCCCTAGGAAGGAGGCAAGGGCAAACCACTTCCGAAAAACCTTGCCAAGAAAACTGCAGAGATTGGTCCAGGCAGTCACCAGCAGTCAACACTGCCTCAAAAGCACAAATAAATAATACTGTTACTAAAAGAAAAAAGTTGCATTATACCTTTAACAGACACAGCAGATACTGCAGTAGCTCTTACAGATTTTCTGTTTGCTTATTTAAAAATCTAAACTGAATGCTCATACAGTATATCAAGAACATTAAAATATCAATGTATTATAATTAAATGGCTCTTAGGTAGGGGTAAACTATGTTTTGGAACAGGACAGGTAGAAACATTTAGGATTTTGGGAGTGCTCTCCCCAGATGAAGCCCTTTTGTCATTTATCCAAATTGCTGCCCATCACTCTTCTAGCTGTTCTTCCTCATCATGAAACTTCCCACTATCCTAGGCTTTTTGTTTTAGCAGCTGAGCAGCCTTCTAAACAATGTCTTGGGCTCTAGTTACTATCAGTTGGGTCATGTTATGCTTTAGTAAGGCCTTCAGTTCACAAATACAGTTCTACTTCAGCATAAGAAAGCAGTTAATGGAGGTGCTTCACTCCTTGATGATAGGTCAAGACAGGGCTGATCTGCTTCAGTTAGGTGCTTTGCTTAAATAGTAGGTGGTTCTGGCCCTGGGCAGAATCTGCTATTCAGGGAAGTGATGTGGCTGCTCTGCTATTCTGAGGTGGGGCATTACTTTTTGGCTTTCCTTTGAAGATGGACTTTGCTCAGGGTTTCAACTGCACAGACCTAATATGCACCATTATTATTTCCTAAGAATATGTATGGGCTCCATGTGCAGGTATTTTACTTCTAGATTCCCATTTATTTTTAATAAAAATATTCTTACAAAAAGATAAAATCAGATGAGTGAAGAGCCTAGCAGGCAATGAGAGGCATCATACATTGCTCACACTTACCCCAAGCAAAACTGAGTCATCTCCAAGCAGTTCAGTTTAAAATATTTTAATCAGTAAGACTATGTAATATGATGAACCTTAAATATATGGACTCCAGATTATTCAAGAGGGCTGAAAGGTATTGTAGCTCATTAAACATCTTGAGAATTAGACTGTTGTGAAAATTCTCTGAACTTGCTCAGTGCATTTTGGGATTAAAGCAAGATATCTTTTCTGACTTTCAGCATTCAGAATCTTAAATGCCCAAGAATGAATTATTTTGGGGGTAAACTCAGTATAGTATTTTAAACTGTATAATTAAAAATAATATGAATAGATTTATAAAGAAGTATACTTGTCAGATACAAGTATACTTATAAATAGTTCAGAGCTCTATGTTAATCTTAGCAGCAATCTGGATTTCTTGTTTTGTAACCTATGGAAAGGCCCACAGGCATCTAAGCCAGGAGTTCTTAGCCCCTTAGAAGAACGAAAGTAGCAAACCTTTTAATAATCATCAGCAGACTTCCTCTAGCAAATGAGAACCTTCCTATAGCCCAGAGATTTGGTTATTGTGATATTGTAAATAAGAGGCAGAACAGAGCCTCTACTTTTGGTTTATTGCTAATCAAGTTCTCAAGATCCTGCCTTCCTCCATGCTGGTCTTGGGTGGGCTGGATGACCTTTCTCTGTTGTAGGAAAAGCACCTTCACAGTAAGTGTATTGTAACGTTTTCCTATATGGAGTAGGGCATTCTTAAGTGGATAATACCAAAACTGTCCTTTGGAGTAGGTCCAGTTTCTGAGGAGCCCAGTCTTTGAAAGGATGCTTTGGCTAAGTCATAAGAGTTAATCTTACAGTGGTTTTTAAAAAGGACCTAGAGGACTATAGATGTTTCCCAGGAAGATAATAGTACTAAGTGTAGCTGAGGTAGCTGAGGCAGCCAAGCTTCTAGTTGAGTGAGCTATGATCCTTTTTTGGCTCTGAACTTGTAGGCTAGTTTGAGGCAGGCCTTGATCTATTTAGACATCATAACAGGGTACTCTTGTGGCCTAAGTGTGGCTATTGAAAGGAAAGTAAGAGATTCAGAGTCTAGATTCTACACTCTGAATTCCTCTGTTCTATTCAGGTAGATCTTGATAGCTCATCTAACATCCAGTTTCTCTAATTTGGACTTGAGGTTGAGCAGAAGGATCACTCCCTGGCTCAAATAGAAGACTGAATTCACCTTGGTCATGAAGACCTTCAATGCGATAGATTGAAACAGTTACAGCAACAATGGATGCGAACATTGGAACAGTCAGGCATATGGCACAAGACCGAACAGCATTTCGTTCTGTTATACATAGGGTTGCCATGAGTCATAAATTACTCGACAGCAACTAACAACAACAACATGAAGACTGAGTCTAAGAACAGAATGATGGTATTTGTGTATATAATGCAAAACTCTTGTTTGGTCAGAAGCAGGCCTTTTTCTGATATTTCCTTTGCAGACATTAGAGATATTAAGACTCACTGTCCATATCAGGTGCTCCAGGGATGATTTGCTCCAGGATTCCAACTGAGCTCAGATGAGTGTTTGCAGTACTAGTAGAAAGTCCCATGATCGATATTGAGTGGTCTTGTTAGAGAGCCCCCCCTTCAGAATTTCTTGATATGAGAATAGGCCAGTGGTGTGCTGCAGGCAGCTTGTACTGGCTTGCAAGAGCCAATTGTTCAATTTTCTGTAATTTTGTGGGCCAGTTAAGAGCAGAGCTGAGACACAACACTAGCGTGCCAATCTGCTGTTTGGCAGCTAGTGGTGTAGCAACAGCAATGGAGCCAGCAGAGCTGATTGTTAAACATTTACCAGCATACCACTGGGATAGGCTGAGAGGTGCTCATTGCTCCCTGGTGCTAGGACTGAGGAACAAGTCAATGGCTGGCCATAGAGGACACCTGATTATATCCCCTTGTCAATGCATGTGTATAGGAAAGCCAAGACTTTGAGATGAAGGCACACTTTGGAGAGGTTCCTTCCTTTTTCTCCATCTGCAGAAGGTACACTATATTGAGTTCAGAGGTGAACGGTGGAAGCTATGCCAGAGGATTCCTGCCTCCACATTGAATGGTGAGGCAGTGTCTTGCGGGGCCCTCTGGAGGTCATCCACCCTGGCCCTGGCATACGCGTCCTGTTGCTGCTGAGCTCTGACTCTTGTAAATAGGTCCCCTGCTTGTCTGCCTGCTGCCAAAATCTCTGTCTGGCTCCCCCTCATAGACTGATCAAAGTTGTGAGGTTGTAATATAGTAGCCTGTACCTCCTGGTGAGTGGCGGGGGTAGCCTGAAAGGATCGAGACAGAGCGTCTGCCAAGCAGTTTTGCGCCCCGGGCACATAAGAAATAACAAAATTGAAACGGGAGAAAAACTGGCTCCATCTAATTTGGCGTGGGATGAGGGATCTGGTGTTTTGTAGAAGCTGTAAATTCTTGTGATCGGTGCAAACTTTCACAGGAAGGGCTGCCCCTTCCAGCCAGTGCCTCCACTCTTGGAATGCTGCTTTAATTGCCAGCAACTCCTTGTTAAAAACATCATAGTTTCTCTCTGCTGGTGAGAGCAGGTGTGAAAAAAAGGCACAAGGAAGCAATGTATTCTCGGTTTTGTTTGTATATTGCAATAACACTGCCCCAATGGCAATGTCTGAAGCATCTGAGTGCATTATGAATTGCTTCGTGGGATCAGGGTGTCTTAACAGCGGCTGGGATGCAAAGAGCTGCTTAAATTCTTGGAAGGCTGCTTGCTGTCTCTCCCCCCAAATGAATTTTGCTCCTTTCTTCAAAAGCTGTGTGAGGGGTCTAGCGATATCACTATAGTTCTTTATGAAACGCCTATAGAAATTACAAAATCCTAACAGCCTTTGTACATCTTTAACATTTCGGGGAGGTGGCCAAGAGAGAATTGCCTGGACCTTAGAAGGATCCATGGATATGCCTTCTGTGGATACTATATAGCCCAGGAAATGTACTTCAGTTAAATCAAAGGCACACTTCTCTAGCTTGGCGAACAGCCTGTTCTCTCTCAGTCTTTGCAAGACATTACGTACATGGGTTACATGAGTTGTAGCATCCTCAGAGAATATTAATATGTCATCTAGGTAAATGACCAGATACTTATCTAGTAAATCAGAGAAAACTTGATTCATAAATCTGGAAAATATGGCTCCTGCATTAGACAAGCCAAAGGGCATAACAAGGTACTCAAATTTACCAAACCTGGTGTCGAAGGCAGTCAGATATTCGTGCCCCTCTTTCACCCGGATCAGATTGTACGCACTCCTGAGATCCAACCTGGTAAAAATGCGTGCCTTCTGTAAGCGATCTAGCAGATCCAAGATTAAGGGCAGAGGATAGGATTCTCTTTTTGTTTGTTTATTTAAAAAACTGAAGTCGTGGACCACTCTCATGGGTGTCTCCTGGGTTGCAGGTGCCAACGGGTCAGGCTTCTTTGGTACGAAGAAGGTAGGAGCAGATGCTGGGGAAGTAGATGGTCAGATAAATCCCTTTTGGAGATTGGAGTCTAAGTAATCCTTTAAGATGGCTAGTTCCTTGGGAGACATGAGATGTTGTTTCCTTGCTGGAACCCTGGCTCCTGGTATCAACTCAATGGTGCAATCACAGTCCCTATGGGGGGGTAGTGCTGTGGCCTCTTGTTCGCTGAAAACGTCTGCAAAATCTGCATACTTGGCTGGCAACTGGACCCCCCCTGCTTCCGTGACTACGTTAGTTGCTGGAGAGCGTGGAGCGGCTTGAATCTTGTGGTGCTGGCATTCCTTAGCTGGGAAGGAGATTGCTCCTGTAGTCCAGTTCAGCAACGGGTTGTGGATCCTCAGCCAAGGAGTGCCTAGGATTACCGGCACATTAAGCGATGCAGTAACATAAAGCTGGATCCACTCAGTGTGGTCTCCCATTGTCAGTTGCACCGGTTCTGTGAGTCTTCTAATTGGCCCTGCCTTGAGGGGCTGGCCGTCAATGGTCTCCACTTCTATGGGGCATGGCAATTCTCTGGTCAGGATGTTGAAGTCTTGTACGGTCTGCACATCAATAAAATTGGTTGAAGCTCCGGAATCCACGATGGCCTCTAGCTTGACCTGGTGCTCTGGGCTGACATGCATGATTACAGGTAAGTAGTAAAAGGCTTGCCTGGCATCCTCGGAATGAGCCCTCCTTAATTGATTGATGGTCTCCCTGCTGAGCTCTGTGGAGGGAGGCTGATGGAGTTTCCCTGGTTGGAAGCAGAGGCGGAGATGGTTCCTGTTTCAGCTGCTTGCCTTGGGGGTCTTACTGAAGTTGCTTGGCCTCTCGCTGGGCAAGCTCTCACCATGTGCCCCTGGGCTCCACAGTAGAAACAAAGGGCTCTCTCTCTCCTTCTCTGCCTCTCAGCCTCGGAAATCAGTCTCCTGCTTGCCCCAATCTGCATTGGTTCCTCTTGTGCTGAGTGAGTGGATGCTACGGAGAGAGCTGGAAATCCTGGAAACGCTCTGAGGGTCCTGTTTCTCCCTGGCTGCATCTGCCTGAGCTCTTCTAGTCTGGCATCTATGACCACTGGTAACTGATATAAGGCTTCTAGGGTAGCTGGTGTTCCCTGGCGCACTAATTCATTCTTAATTTCCTCATCCAGCCCTTGTTTGAATTGGTCTTTTAATGCACTCTCATTCCAGTCCAGATCTCCTGCTAACAACTTGAAATCAGCAATGTAGATTCCCACCCTCTTGTTACCTTGCTTGAGCTTCCGAATCTCCCGGCTGGCCATGGCCTCTCTGATCGGGTCATCAAAGTGTGCTCGGAACCCTGCCAAAAAGTTCTGGTAGTCGTTGAGAATTGGGTCGTTGTTCTCCACCATGGGAATAGCCCATTTGGCTGCTGGTCCCTTTAGCAGGCTTAGGATGAAGGTGACTCTGGTTCTGTCTGTGGGAAACTCTGCTGGTCTGCTGTCGAAAAACATAGTGCACTGTGTGAGAAATGTTCTCAACTGTCCTGCTTCTCCTCCAAACTTCTCTGGTAGACTGCCCTGGGATCTCAAGACTACTGGCGGAGCTGCTGCTGCTGCTGCTGCTGCTGGTGCCGGTTGTGGGTTAATTGGAACTGGTTGTTGTAACTGCTGTAGCATGGCAGCTTGTAATGTGTTGATCTGGAGATCTACTTGTTATTGGTGTTGTTGCAGGGCTGCTGCCAATTGTTGGATGGCGAGCCGCATTTCTTGGTTTTCTGAAGACATTTCCAACGTCTCTCCTTAATTTCTTGTTCCTCCCTCTTTCGATGGGAGTAGGAGTTTGTTAGGATTGATGTCCTAACAGCCAGGAAACACGCTGAGACAAGGAACTGGTCTCTAACTGCTCGCCATCCTTACTCATGACACAAACTGAAAAAATGATTAATACAAATGATGATAAATATAGCAAGGAAAGTGGAAAGGGATGTTAGTTAAGGTGCAGGTTCATCAGGATATCTGGTGTGAAATTTACGTGTTAATGTAGGAGCATTGACATGGTGACTTAAAAGCCACTCATGATCAGGGAAGTGTTTCCATTTAATTAACTACTACAAAGAACCACGATGAATTCTAGAGTCCAGGATCTCCTTCACTTCAAAGTGTTGATTGCCATCAGTCATGATGGGGGGAGGTGGAGGAGAGACAGGATGCCACTTAGAAGATTTGGGAGCAGGTTTCATCAAGCTGCAATGAAAAGCAGGGTGAATTCTTAAGTTATGCGGAAGATCAAGTTGAACAGTGACTGGGTTTATGAGTTTTACAATTGGAAAGGGACCAATAAATTTAGGTCCCAGTTTTTTAGATGGCTGCTGCAATTTAAGAAATTTGGTAGAAAGGTAAACTTTATCACTGACTTTCATGTCCCATTGAGGTTGCCATTTGCGGTCTGCAAATTTTTTGTAAGTCTGTTGGGCATCAGTCAAAGCTTGCTTAATTATGGGCCAGTCAGCAGCCACTTTTTTGCAGCAGTCCGCTGCTGAGCAGTCAGCTGGCGGTTCCAGAGGCAGTTTGGGAATGGGAATGAATTCCTGTCCAGAAACAATCTGGAATGGGGTGAATCCTGTGCTTTGATGAACTGAATTGTTGTAAGCCATCTCTGCGAAAGGAAGGAAGTCAACCCAATTGTCTTGTTGAAAATGGATGTAACAACGTAGGAATTGCTGTAGAGTAGACTGAAGTTGTTCAGTCGCTCTGTCCATTTGGGGGTGATTCAATGAGCTTAAGGATTGCTGAACCCCAATTAAACTTAAAAAGGATTTCCAGAATTTAGAAGTGAATTGTATTCCGCAATCTGAAATCACACAGTCAGGACACCCATGAAAATGGTACACATGTTGCACAAACAGCTTGGCTAGCTGTGGAGCAGTTGGAACCTTCGCATAAGGGATAAAATGAGCTTGCTTTGAAAATAAGTCAATGACAGTCCAAATAACAGTCTTATTCTTACTGTCAGGAAAATCCACAATAAAGTCCATTGCAATGTCCTTCCAGGGTCGAGAAGGATCAGCTGCTTGCTGAAGCAACCCCTGTGATTTTCCTCCTTTTCTTTTTGCTTGTGCACAGATAGGGCACGTAGTGACATAATTTTTTACATCAGTTCGTAAAGTGGGCAACCAAAATTGGTGCCTGACCAAGTGTAAAGTTTTTGTAAAGGCAAAGTGCCCAGCAGATTTGTCATTATGAGATCTCTAATATTTTTAAGCGTAAAATTTCAGGAACATAAAGTTTAGCATTGTGTTCTGTTAAATTGGATTTGTTACTTTGTAGCCAGGGATTGTTAGCGAGTGCCTGGAGCAGTTCCTGTTTTAAGTCTGCCTGCACTTTCACTTTAGGAGCTGCCACTTGTCTGCGTGTTACGCATGCCATTCCTAATTGTTTTTGAGAGAAAACGGTATCTACTATCTCAGTTTGCTGACTATTGTGTTGGGGCAACTGAGAGAGAGAGAAAAATTCTTTTTCCCTGGAAAGAAATTTAAGATGAAATTAAAGCGGCTAAAAAATTGAGCCCAACGCAATTGTTTCCTATTCAGTTTTCTGGGCGTTTGTAATGCCTGCAAATTTTTGTGATCAGTCCACGCTTCAAAGGTATGCTTGGCCCCTTCTAAAAGTGATGCCAAGTCAGCAAAGCAGTTTTCACAGCAAATGCTTCTTTCTCACACACATGCCAGTGCTGTTCAGCATCAATGAATTTACAAGACAAGTAGGTGCAGGGATGTGGGACCTGGTTACTTCTTGTTGAAGTAACATAGATCCAATGGCTTGGTCAGAAGCATCTGCTTGTATGATAAATGGTTGTTCTGGATCGGGATGTTTGAGAATGGGCTCAGCTGTACAGTAAAAAGGGCTTTCAAATTATCAAAAGCGGTCTGGCAGTCAGGGGTCCAATTCAGACACGCTCCTGGTGTGTTTCCCCTTTGCCTCTCGTTTTCAACAGATCAGTCAATGGTAGTGCAATTTGGGCAAACTGGGGGATAAATTGGCAGTAAAAATTAGTGAACCCCAGAAAGCTTTGGAGTTGGTACCTAGTTCGTGAGGGTTCCCATGCTATAATGTCCTGAATTTTTGTAGGATTCATTTCAATCCCTTTGGTGGAAATTCGGTAGCCCAAATAGTCTAATTGAGTTTTGTGAAATTCACACTTGGACAGTTTGGCATACATTTTTAGTTTTGGTAGTTTTGCTTTTGGATCAATTTCAATGGCACAGTCAGTCTTCCTGTGGGGAGGTAATTGATCTGATTCCTTTCATTGAAAATGTCAGAAAACTCCTGATACTGTCTGGGGATTAAGGGGTCAGACTCGGTGGTTAGTGTCTGGCACTGTTTTACTAAAATTCCTGTGAACTGACTGGGTGGGCTGCTTCACCTCTGGTTCTGAACTGGCGTAAAGCCAGTAAATTTCAATCATCTAGTTTCCCATTGGACTTGGGGTTTTCTGCTTTTCAAGCAGGGTAGACCCAGAATGATGGAATAATTCGCTGTAGGTGCCACTATAAATTGCAAAGTCTCTTTGTGGCCACCTATGCGCATGGCTATAGTCTCTGTGTGAAATTCAATGGGTCCCCCATGAGCCACAGTTTCATCCATCTGTGTAAACACTATGGGCTGTTTGAGTTTTCTTACTTTCAGATTTAAAGTAGTAATGAGAGCTGAGTGAATTAAACATTTTGTGCACCCTGAATCTAGCATGGCAGTGAGGTTAGCTTTATGCTTTGTTCTTAGGTTTTTTGGCTCAACCCTAATGAGTAAAGTAGAACAGTCATCACTCACCATTGGGTCTTCCTCATTCTCTTCCTTGGAGGTTGAAGCCTTTCACCTGGGGTTCTCCACCTGTTCGTTGGCACGATTCAGAACAGAGTCCCTGCTGGTTGACTCGCAAGTTGACCCGGGTTGCTGGAAGATGGATATGAGTCTGATAAAATGTTCTGTGAACATTTAATCAGGGAGCCTGACAAGGAGTGAAATAGCCTTGAGAAAAGCTGGTAAATTCTATAGAGTAACTGCCTATGACTGTCTTTTAGGACTTCTGTTCTGATAGTGTGTGTGGGCCCACAGAAGGACAAATTCTGTTAGCCTTCCACATACAGGAAGACTGAGATGGCCCTTGTTATTTGTATCCTCTGTTGTAGCATGGTAGGAGTTCCTTTTGGGTTGCAAATGGTGTCTCCTATTTTGTGGTCTCTATCTCCCCTTCCCAACTAGTCTATGACCTGCTACAGTCCAAAGTTCTGTTCTAGGTGTGAAAAAAACAGGAAGTGAAGCTTGGTGTTTTGTTGCCTTGGCTTTGTATTTGTTAGGGACAAAGCTTGTTTTTCCATGTCCTTAATTTTGATTACATTTCACCTAGAGTCTCTCCCAACAGTTGGTCCTCTTTGTCTGAATTTGTCTCTATTTGGAGCCTCTTCAGAGTCAACATTCCAGTTGTTCAGGCATAGTTGTCTCTTATTATCCACATTAATGACCAGATCTGTTACTGAGAACTGGGCATTGCCCAGAGTGGCATTTGTCATGAAGGTGGCCTCCTTGGCTAGTTAGTTCATCCTACGTATTTGATCCTCCTATATTCTTAAGGGAGTAGCAGAGCAAACTGTTTGGTCCAAATGATGGAAACTTTGCCAAAGACTGAGATAATTAGGGAAGCCCCGTCAGCTAAGACTGTCACCTCATGTGCTGTATATTGCACAATCGACCATGGTATCCTTTTGGGTCAGCTCAGGGAGTTGAAGGTGGGTGGCACAGTTTTGTGCTGGTTCACCTCCTTCCTCCAAGGCCAGTCCCAATCAGTGTTGATAGGGAGTGAGAGATCCAGCCCGCAGCCCCTCCTTTGTGGGATGCCACAGGGCTCTGTACTCTCTCCACTCCTTTTTAGCATCTACATGAAACTGCTGGGTGAGATTATCCGTCGCCATGGGATGAGGTATCATCAATATGCTGATGATACCCAGTTATACATCTCCATCCCAGGTGACTTAGGTGAAGCTGTGACCACCCTCTCTCGGTGCCTGGAGGCTGTAGGGGTCAGTTGAACCCTGGTAAGACGGAGTGGCTGTGGATCGGGGATTCCTTAGCATCCAGGAATTTACCATCTTTGGTTCTGGATGGGATTGCACTGCCCCAGGCAGATCTGGTGTGGAACCTGGGGGTTCTCCTGGACTCACGGCTCCTGCTCAAAGAGCAGGTGGCAGCTGTGGCCAAGGGAGCCTTTGCACAACTTTGTGTTGTGCGCCAGCTATGCCCCTTCCTGGATCAGGAGACCCTCCGAGCAGTCACTCATGCCCTACTCTCCAAGCAGTCATTCATGCCCTAGTTATCTCCCACATAGACTACTGCAACACGGTCTACATGGGGATACCCTTGAAGAGTATGTAGAACCTACAGCTGTTTCAGAATGTGGCCACGTGAGCAGTTTTAGGAGCCCCAAAGAGGGCACATATAACACCTTTGCTGCGAGAGCTGCATTGGGTGCCAGTCTGCTTCTGGGTCCAAATCAAGGTGTTGGTTATCACCTTTAAAGCCCTTCATGGCATGGGTCCAGGTTACCTGAGGGACCGCCTCACCCCCATTACGCCGACCTGTCCCACCCGGTCAGGCAGAGAGGGCATATTAAGTTCCCTGTCCTTGAGGGATTGCCAATTGGCAGTGTCCAGGAAGACAACCTTCTCTGCCATAGCCCCCGCCCTTTGGAATAATTTACCCCCAGAGATGAGGCAGGCCCCCACTCTCCCAGCCTTCAGAAAGTGAGTTAAGACCTAGCTAAGCCACCTTGCTTGGGGCGAGTGGAGAGGATAGTCGATCATGGAAGTGGTTGGTACCATGAGGTGGCCCTGGAAATTTTACTAAGACCATCATGGATTTTTATATTTATGTATATTTATATTTTGTAACGATTTTTTAATTATTATTTGTAAACTGCCCAGAGTCATCACTATACAAGATGGGTGGTGAAGAAATTTAATAAATAAATAACTTTTCCTCTGTTCTGTATATTTGGCGTAAATTCCCATCTTTGTGGCCCATGAATCTAGTACTGTATTGTTACTACAAGAATTTTGAGCAGGTATATGGCTGCCTAAAGGCAAAGTTTAGTGAAAAGAAGGGAGCCATCTTGTTTCTGGGTATCTTTATTCTGGCTCAAGAACTGTTGAATGCTTCTAGGGAGAGTAGACACAAGTGGTGGGGTAGTAGTTAGTGGAGACCTTTGTCACCAGCTGGAGGTCCGCAGTATAGGCGGCTGTGTCTTGCAGACCTTCCCAAATAGTGTGAAAAGCCATTTTGAGTCTGGTGGGTTCAGCAACTACTGGTCCTCTCTATGGACAGCTCCTCCTCTTCCCTCTGATGTCCAAGTAGGATATGGCTTGAGTGGGGACTGAGTGACTGAGTTCTCTTCCACCTCTGAAAGTGGTCTGGTTTTTGTTTTCTTTGGGTTAAGGAGAGGGATCCTCCGAGGAGGGGGATTAGCAGTTTCCTCCTCCTTTCTTCACATGGCTAAGCTAGGTGGAGCCTCCAAACTGGGACTTTTCCCCTTCCATTCCTCCTGGGATGTTTGACTATAGGTGTGGGCCATTCTGTCAGAGCTGTGGTCTGATTAGATGCTCCATAGCCTCGTCATGCGACCTCTGTGGAATGGAAGAAAACTCAGGCTTCAAGGTATGTTACCACAAGCAGCAGGTATTGAAGCTGGAATGTTGCCAATTCATTGGAAAAAGGGGGAGAAATTATCCAACAATGCTAGCTCCCATCCTCTCTGATGTCCAGCCCATCTGACTCCCTGAAGGAGGACAAGCCCTCTGGCAGCTATATAGGTGGATGGCCAGTGACTCAATTGGCATTACGTTGGCTACATTTTCTTGCAGGGATCATGGCAAGGAGGCTAGGATGTTGCACAGGCAGCACATTGCCACTGATTGGTTTGCTAGCTTCTGGGCTGACGGTTCCTCAAAAGAAGGCAAAACCCAAGAATTATAAAAGGAAAAAAAAGGAAGGCCTACAACTGAGATGATTCAGCTGCACTGATGGTCAGAAAAATCTCATGGCTGTACATGGTCTATGGAATAAGGCAGGATCATACCTGGGGAAGAGAGAGCTACCTCCTTCCAACCAAAAAGACTTTCTACGCCTGCGTCTGGATTGAGCATGATACCCACATCAGTATACCCTGGTACTATTATAGGTAAAATAAAGTACTGTGTAAGTCCTTAGTGCTTTAATGCTTACTTTAAAAAAATAAGGCAAACACATCACAGAGATAAAACTAAGGAATATTTAATGATTAAAACTGATTTACTTTTTTCCCCAGTTTATTCATCAGAAATGTTCATTACACAATAATTACTAAATTTACCCTGTAAAATCCAGAAGAGCCTAAGAATGTTAATCACAAAACCTTTTCACCTACATAAAAAAAAATCACCTTTTGCTTCTACCACCCTTCCATGTGTGATAGTCTTCAGTTTTCCAATCTATGGCCCAGGAATCCTTTCTTCACGTTATGAATGCCAATTTAATATAATCAAATAATTTTTATTACTAAGGAATGTATAGGTGGGTCACATCCCCCCCCCAAAAGAATTAACAATCCCTCCCCCCCCAAACATGACTAAGAACTTTTTAAAAGCTTTTGAAGGCAGCTGAACTTTTCATTACTCAGGTTCATAATGAAGATGCATTTAGGGCTAGAGGACAAATCTTCATAAAGCAATGTATTTTTGAATTACAGGTTTTATAAGATCCTCAAACACAATGAAATCCATGTTGCTTAATGATATCAGAATTGTGTAGTATCAAAATCCTGAGGCTTACATATTCATGAAAGCTCTGAAAGTGTTCTGCCTGCTGTATGATCTGCAGGGTTGTTAGGAATGAGATATTCAAATTTGTGCACCACACATTTGATACATTTTCAGATTAGATTTGGGCCTTATTTCTGCAGTATGTGAGTTTTTCTGATATAATGCCATTAATTTTTGCTTATCCCAAGTATTTCAAATTTAAATCTTCAAACACCTTATAGAACAGAACATTTTAAGGTGAGGATTTACAATTGCTGTCCCTTCTATCATTGAAGCTGAAAAGTCAAGGATGTGTCGAGTTTAGTGGCTTCCATCATTCCTGCTAGACAACCCAGAAGTACAAAAATGCCCTCAGAAAATTTCTCATAAATCTGAAGCCTTCAGTTGTCTAACTGAACAGACAAACTGAAGAGGCATGTATTTTTGGATTAAAATAATTATATTTATCTGGATAGATTTTATGCATCTACTGACCATTTTCAAATGTGAGAAATGGTCCCTAACAGTCTGCCATTGGATTGACTGGACACAGGCTTACATCTTACATAATCTTGTAGCCAAAGCAGAAACTTACAGAATTTACAATTACAAGACTTTTTGAATGCAGAGTTTTTGGAAATGAATTAAGACAGAATTATTTTTAGGCAATAAGAAATCTTGGTCTCAACTTCAACTTTGCAGTCCAGTAAACTTCAAGCACAGATAGGAACACAGAATCATGGACTATACTTCATTACCTTCTTGCTCACAATCACAGTATTTTCCAAAAGGACTTTGATACTTTATAAATTCCTATCACACAAAGTAGGTTGGGCTGAGCAATCAAGATTTTTTCCTCCAGTACAGGGTCCTGATTTCCAACAATTCACTAGAATTGTGTTAAAGCTCTACAAGTTCTTTATAGAGATTTCCAGCTTCCTTATAAAGGAGAAGTCTTATTTTGATATTGAATCGCATATTTACTTTAGTAATTATGATTAGTAAATTGCAATCTTCTCACTATACAAACACTAACAGATTTATACAATACATATTGTGTTGTATCATATTTCCTTCTTGCTCCCTTTTCTTAAGTTATTTCATCTGTAAGCATTTCTCCTCAGGGAGAAAATTTTCTGGCCATACAGGTAAGACTAGATGGGATATGCGACTCCACAACCCACTCAACTTGTCTGTATCCATGTGGTTATAGGATCTTGGTGTGTTTGAGTTAGTAAATTTAGCCCAGAGGAAATCTTTCACTCTCTCCTCAACTTCCAACAAAGAAAAGTTTTTATGCAGGGACTCCTCATCCAGAAGAACAGTTAATAGTAGAGCCACATCTTTAAATGCTGCATTTTCATGGTCACAGTACTTATAAAAAATCAGGGAGGAACCTGCAGGTAGTAACTCAAATCGATGGACTACTGCTGCTTTGTTACCATTCTCAAAACCAGAGCTCAGCTTTTTATCAACAGTAAGTTTGACAACATCACTATCTTGAGCTCTTGTGCCAGCCCCATCAATTTTAATTGTAAGAGCGCCTTGAGAAAATGAGAAAGCATCAGCAATCTGGTTGCTTAAACATTTCAACACATCTTCAGCTTCTTTTGAAGCAGTGAACAATAAAATAGCTGGTTCCAAATGAATCTGAGAAGAATTTAGACGTTTTTCAAAAGTAATTTGGATTTTCTTCCACAGTGTTGCATCTTGACTTGGGTAGGTGTTCTTGAGCTTGTTCATTTGGTTTTGAAATGCTTGTAGAGCTTTATAATCACTTTCCAAAGTGTGAACTGATGAATGCTGAAATACATACCATACACCAGCAGTAATGCAAATTGCTATAATTGCTGTGAGTGAGAATCTTCTCCCAGAAGGGGTAGAACCTAGTACACACATATAAGAAGGGGAGAAACAAAATTGTCAGTAATGTACCTACGTTTTATTATATGAAGTGTATATCTTTATTTACTTGAGCCTTTCTAGACAGAAACCTCTTATATAAGTAGATAGGTTCTTTATCCAAAGAACTTGAGTGTTCCAGAAAACAGACTGCGAAGGACTCTAACTCATTAGGATAATGTCAACTTTATTACAACTACAAATTTTCAGAGTCATAATAAAGTTTACTAATTTCTTTTACTAAAGATTTTAACATGCTATACACAAATAACCAACAGATTTAGTAAGTAGTCCATTATTTATCACTACATATTAGGTTTTTACTAAAAAAAGTTAAAATTCTCCAGAATCAATCAAGGAACCTATCTGATGAAGTGACTGAAACCTATATCCTCCACAATCAATGTATAATGTTAATATCTGCAAACATGGCTTTATTATTTATTTATTAAATTTCTTGGCTACCCAACTTCAAACAACAATGGGTGGCTTCACCAAGTTAAAATAACAATTCCATAAAACAACATCCATAAAACAAAAGCTGTCTAAGGGAACAAAATCATCCCACTTCAGTTCAAAATGGCCTGGGAAAAAGCTGGGATTTTAAAAAATACTTGAAGGTGGGCAAGACAGAGACCATATGGATCGGGGAGGAGGAGGGAGATGCTATTCCACAGGGCAGCTACAGCAACAGAGAAGGCCTGCTTCTGAATGACACTGTCTAGTCAATGGGACCTGAAACAAGTTAATTCTGTCAGAGCACACAGAGCAGATGGACACTACAGGAGACAGGCAGTCCTCAATTAGGACCTATGCCATGTATGGCTTTATAGGGAATAATCAGCACCCTGAATTACACCCAGAAGTCAATTGGTACCTGTGCAGCTCATGTAGCAGAGATGTTATATGGGCATAGCAAGGCCTGCCCATCCCTGCTTGTGCCATTGCATTCTGGACCAGCTGAAGCTTCCAAGTGATCTTTTGGAGAATGGAATTAACACCATGTTTCATGGCAGAAGTGAAACTTTAGGAGAAAATGCAAAGGCTACTTCCATTAGCAGAATGAGCTACAATGTTGCAAAGAAAAGAGCAGTTTTGCTCTAGTTTCCAATAACCTACAGCTAAACAGCAGCAATAACATCGGCTAGCATCATGGGATCAAATAGGCTGGAATTAGTTCCTATGCCAAGCACTTGATGGAGGTGTCCTCACTCCCAGTATCTCAGAATCCAAGATACAATGTTACCTCCAATGAGTGAGTGTCTTGCCTAATAAGAATAAGCTTGGAATCAGACTACTGGCTCAAATACTGACTGGTAGCAGGTCTCTCGAGTTTTCAGCACAGATCTTTCCCAGCTATACCTAGAAACACAAGGACTGAACATAACACCTTTTGTATGCAAAACATGGGCTATATCACTGAGCTATGGCTTTGTTTTGTAACACTTAACATAACTGATCATCTCATTACCAGAATAGGCAAGGTATGGTCTTCTAGATTTTATTGGACTGTAACTCCCAACATTTTTTACAAATGGTCTGGCTTGCTATGCCTTGTGGTAACCGAAGCTCAATCATGTCTGAAGGGTATCTTGCCTATCCTGGATTTACACTATAAGAAGCAAGGTAAAATGTAAGATCTTTAATTCTATTCTTTGTTTAAAATGAAGTATTATACCTGAAATATTTTAAAGTATTCCAATATTATCTGATCATTAAAACTATTTGCCAGTTTAAAGGTAACTTTTTATTTCTTACAAATTATCCCTTCCTTCATGATACAAATCTAAACTGTATTCTTTTATGTTCCCCACTCTCCCATCTTGTCATTAGTTTGCTTCTCTCTGGCAGTTGAAATCTAATGATTAGATTGCATCTTTCATCTTCAAACCAGAGCAAGAAAGTCATTCTGCATAACCAAGCACATCTGTATTACAGAGAGTTCCAGATTCCTCAAATGTTTCAAAACTGAGTGCATGTTTATGTAAACTAGATTATCACCATACATGGTTCTAAAGGATAAAAAATAAGTCTTACTTTTTAAAGGAATCTGTAGGTCCTTCTTCTGCATAGCACTGGGGTTCTTAGACTTTGTAGTTCTGTAATCCCCTAAAATGGTAAATTATGTGAGCCTCTACTAATAATTTAATTGAGATTAGGATAGGGCAAGAGATAAATATACCACTTTCACTAATTACATTTTAGTTTATATATCAAATAAAACAACGATAGAACTTTGGAAATAAGCAATAGTACAATCAAATTTAAAATCATAATTTTATATATATATATATATATATATATATATATATATATATATATATAATTAAGAACTTTAAAGAGAAGATAAATCAAATCAAGTTTATTACAGCCCTAAGATCAGATACAATCAAAATATCTAGTAGTAACCATCTTACATTTATATATACAGTATAAACAGAAAAACAGTTAAGTATGGTAGGATGTAAAATTAATTAAGAATACAAATACTAAAATAAATCAAGAAAAATACTATTTTAAGAAGATAAAAACTAACAAGAATATAAAGTAAAAAGAAAAGAGAAAGAAGAACAAAGAAAGTCAACAGTGCAAAAAAAGAAATAGAAAGAATTTGCTCCTGATTTCCTTTACAGCAAGTATAATTATAAATATAAAATTGCTTTACAGCTGGAATGCTGTAAGATGGTGTTGGATCCCTGTCAGACCATACTCCATATTTTCTTCTCTGCTTTGACTGAACAATCTGACAGTCAGCTTGATCAGGCTGTGACAGGGCTCTAGGCTGTGAGGCAAAGAAGGATCACTGTCAGAACTCGCTGCTACTCTGACAAGGTGGCTATCAACTTTTCCAAGCAAAATGGAGAGGAAAATGCAGAGTATAGTCAGATGGAGTTCTGGCTTTGTCCAGGCAGAGAGAAAAGGAATAGTGCCAGTGCCCTGCTTTGCAATGAGCAAGCCATTAGGCTTGCAGAAAGCTGGAGCCTTTTAAGACTGCGTTCTGAACTTTCCTTTCCAATTTGCTTAGACAAGCCAACAGCTGGTTGTCCAAGTAGAGCAGGAATTATTTCTGATAGGGCTCTGGCTTTCTGTACTCAAATCCCTCCCACCCTCTCGATTGTTATCCTGCTCAAATATCCTTGTGTTTCCCAAGGAGTTACAACAAGGGCTTGATTTTGAAGCACATGAAAAAGATTTTAAAAGAGATCCTAATCCAACTATTCTAAAATCAAATCTCATTAGTTTAATGAAAAAGAAGCTTGTTGAAATGTTACGTATCTTAGATCTAGTAATTTAACAAATGACAAAGAAATGATTTATATCTTTTTGATGGTCATGGGTAAGATCATAATTTTCTATGATTCAGACAAAAATATCATTTTTCTGTTGAGATAAATTAGATTGGACAATCTGATGAGTCATGGGAATACTTAATGTAAACACTGAATAAATCCTGTGAATTTCCTCCAGAACAAGAAAAATCTTCACGCTTAAAATAACCTGGGGGAGCAGGGCACAGACTTTTGTTTGATTTAAAGAAGCTCTACTACAGATACAAAAGATGTGATTCCCTGTCCTCATCCTTGAAACTGGACCAGTGCAATGCTAGAGATTTGATGTAGAAGAGTTGCTTCAAAACATGCAAAAAGGCATGTTTTGAATGAACAACAATTCATTAAAGTGGCCACTTCCCTTTCCAGGATTCATAATAAAAGGCAATGTTAGAACTGTGCTGGATATTCTAGAATATTTAACAGCACAATGAAAAACAAATTGCATTAATCTTTTTAGATGCAGAGAAAGCTTTTGACAATTTGGACTTTATTTAAAAATATGGAAGATATGAATTTTGGAATTTTATAAAATAGATAAAATCGATATATACTTCACAGAAGGCACAAATAATTGTTAATGGAGATTTAATTAAACCATGTGAGATACAAAAAGGAACAAGACAGGGTTGTCCACTATCTCTTATTTTAGTTCTAGAAATATTGAATAGGGATATAAGGTAAGATGAGAATATTAAGGGTGTACAGTTTAGAAAGATGTGTTAAGATGGGAGAAAACACAATTGTCACTGTTGGGGAGAATTTCTGTGATTAAGATAAAAGTTCTACCTAGAACGTTGTTTTTATTTCAGACAATACCTGTTTTGACATCTGATACATCTTTCTGCCATTGTTTAATTGGTGTATCTACAGTAAATTTGTGTGGCAGGGAAAAAAACCAAGAGTTAAATATAAGGTGTTACAAGATGCAAAAGAAAGAGGATTGGGTTTACCTGATTTGAAATTATACTTTGCAGCTTGTTGTTTAGTTTGGATTAAAGAATGGATGTTGCTGAGAAATAGAAGGCTTTTGTAGTTAGAAGGACATGACTTGAGATTTGGGTGGCATGGATATTTATGGTGTGACAAAGCTAAGGTTAATATAGATTTTAAAAATCATTTTGTTAGACATGCCATACTGAGAATACGGAATAGATATAAACTTAGGTTGTGCCTGAAAATACTTCTGTGGCTCTCAGCACAGGAAGCATTCTGTATAAGGGAAATGATAACTAAACATAAATGGTTAACTTACTCTGATATACTAGAATTTTGTCAAGGAGAATGTAAAATAAAATCAAGAGAAGAGCTGGTGGTGGAAGGATATAAATTTTTTAAAATTTATTTTCTATCCCTTTATTATTTTTATAAATAACTCAAGGTGGCAAACATACCAAATACTCCTCCCTCCTCCTATTTTTCCCACAACAACCCTGTGAGGTGAGTTGGGCTGAGAGAGAGTGACTGGCCCAAGGTCACCCAGCCGGCTTTCATGCCTAAGGCGGGATTAGAACTCACAGTCTCCTGGTTTCTACTGGACCAAACTGACTCATGTACAGTACATATCAATGGTTCTTTTATGTATAATTACTGGAAAGATTTAGATAAAAGAACTTTTGGTTTTGAACATTGCAAGACTGAATTTGAAACAGAATTGTGTACAAACGATGAACATGTTATTGCTAAAATGTATAAACTATTATTGAAATTTGAAAGATAAGTGAAAGAATGTATGATAAAATGGGATAAAAACTTTGGTTATAATATACAAATGGAACAGTGGAAGAATATGTGGTTGAAAGGGCTATTATGTTATAGCCTTAAAGATAATTTTTATAAAATGATGTATCACTGGTTCATGTTACCAGAGAAATTGTCTAGAATATACAAAGGTACTTCAAATTTATGCTAGAAATGTGATCAACAAGAAGGGACATTTTATTATGCTTGGTGGACATGTAAAAAAGCTAGAAAATTTTGGACTCAACTACATATAATAATACTGAAGATTTTAAAGACTAAAATACAATTGAAACCAGACATTTTTCTTTTGGGATTGATGGATAAACTGTTGGAAAAAAATAATGGAACTTGGTTTTTGTATATGACAACTGCAGTGAGATAATTATATGCACAAAGTTCAAAAGATTCGACTTTACCCACAATGGAGGAATGGATGGTCAAGATGATGGAACTTGCTAAGATGGCTAAATCAACAGCTCTAATTAGAGGTAAGACATTGTCTAAGTTTAACGCTGATTGGAATCCCCTTGACTTTTTGCATGAAACATTAAAAAAAAATGAAATTATGATATATGAAGTCAATGATTAGGAAAAAAATAGGTTATAGAAAAGACCTAAGCAATGATGTAACCATAGACTGTAAGAGGTTAATTTACATTTATACTTTTAACTGCTGTAAAAGAAAATTGGTAATCATTTCTTCATATTTCTTTTCTCCCTTTTTTATTTTCTGCACTTTTAGCTGTTCTTATTTCCCTCTTTTTCTTTCTCTTTCCATTCTAAATATTAGTTCTTGTTAGTTTTTATCTTTTTCAAATTTATGTGTGTGTGTGTGTATAAAATAAAAAATAAAAATAAAGTTTTGGTTTGAATTTTCGATTCCCACAAAGGGAGAACTGCCCTAGAGCTGTCTTCAGCTCGCTATGTCACGCTGTCAAAATGCGAGCTTTTTATCCACCAGAGATGTAGCATCGCTGCTTTCAGCAGGTGGCAGCATCTGGTCCAGGCTTCCTTCCTAAGGATGCTTGGTCTGCATCACTTGGATGAGAGGCCACCCAGGAAATAGAGAACTGCAGGCTGAGAAATCGAAAACCTCTTGCAAGAAAGCCATTGCCACCACTTCGGCAACACTACCAAAGGGAGCGCCGAACTCACCAGGAGTCGAGACTGACTCAAACGAGACTGGCCTCGGACCGGCATCGCTGAGTACGCCGGCGTGACAGAGGCAGCGCTTATTCTCTTCTTACCTTTGGAGGATCCAGCTCCCAACTCTTCTTGGGGGTGCTGCTGCTCGGTCCTTCTTTTCCTTATCGGCTGCTCTGAAACCCGGCTGTAAAGCGACTCTCCATCCGGTTCCACTTCCTCTTCTGCCGCCGCCGCCTCTCTCGCAGCCTTCCTCGTATACGGTCTTTCTGACATCGCAAAGGCGTACGCCTTCGGCGTGATCCCCGCAGTCGAGTGCTCGAGTGCTTCCTCAGAAAACCCCGCCGCCGCCGCCGCCTCTCTCGCAGCCTTCCTCACATACGGTCTTTCTGACATCGCAAAGGCGTTCGGCTTCGGCGTGACCCCTGCAGTCGAGTGCTCGAGTACTTCCCCAGAAAACCCCGCCGCCGCCGCCTCTCTCGCAGCCTTCCTCACATACGGTCTTTCTGACATCGCAAAGGCGTTCGGCTTCGGCGTGATCCCCGCAGTCGAAAGCTCGAGTATTTCCTCAGAAACCCTCGCCACCGCCTCCTCTCTCGCAGCCCTCCTCGTATACGGTCTTTCTGACATCGCAAAGGTGTTCGGCCTCGGCGTAGTCCCCGCAGTCGACTGCTCGAGTACTTCCTCAAAAAACCTCACTTCCCGCTTACGGCTCCCGTGGTGGCCTCCGCCGCAGACTTGCGGGACTGAGGCGTGGGTCCGAAGGCCGCCGCCGCCATTTTGCGCGGCGGTTTTCCTCAGAGGCTGCCTGGGTGTCACGTGCCACAGGAGCAGCCTCTCCTCGTCCTCGTCCCCATCGCTTTGGTCGGGGGAGTCCGGGTCTGCCGCTGGCTTCCCCACAAGCATAGCCCCCACTCCGGTCCGCCGCAGCCTCACCAATCCCTGTCTGGTTTTCCCGTCAGCGATGCGCGCAGCCTCCCTGGAGACGGACTTTCAGCGTCGCCGTCCTCTTCCTTTTTAATCAATTTCCACCAACGAACGTATTTTGCTTCTACGCAGCAGGCCGAAAGAGAAATGAAAACAAATACTGTAGCGGTTTAATCCTCTCCTTTCTCCACTTTTTCTGCGCTCTTTTCGTCCTCTTCCTCTGTATCTTCTTTACACGAGCAAATCAATCGATCTAACACGCGCGGCTTCCCCTAAGGAAAGTTAATTTGATCCTCTTCAAGATCCTGTATTTTTGACAGACAGCCGCTCCTGGCCCGGTCATCTATGCCTTAGTGACAGCCTTCTTTTCCTAGGAGAACAACAAACAGCTAGGATAGAAACAAAAAGATTAAGGCCAGCTACATTTCATTGTTTTCCCCGTAAAATAAGCGTGCTCTCGAGAACTAAGCCCTGTAAGTCTCCCAACAGTACGCAAGGAAAGAGACTTGGTCCCGCCCCGCAGCTGCTTAAAAAAGTAAATAGGTCATCAGGAGGCGACAAATTTTAAAGTACCCTCCCAGTACTTTAAATATAAACCAATATCAATAATACTTCAATCCTGAATCCGTATGGTAATAGGGGAGAATTATTTGGAAAACAATATATTGGAAACTGGAATTTCCAAAGATGGCTGCTGCAATCTAAACTTCAAGGGATAAGGATTTTCACATGGTTGTCTATTCATGCTACTATACAAATACAGAAGGATAATGCCGAGATTCTGTGGCACGTGTTAGCAACTGGCTAACTTTGTCAAGGCTGATATGCACCAAGTTTATTAGAGGGAGACAACCACGGAACAGAAAAAGAATCCCAGAAAAAGGCAGTGACAAGCCACTTCAGCATTTTTTGGCTTTGTTATGCAGCAATCCTTGCAGGCTTAGGGTCTCAGTATTTTTTGAAGTTTTGAGATGTCAGCTGGAGCAATATAATCATTAATCTAAAATATTTGATAATATATTCATCTCAAATCCTGCTATACACACTAAAATTACGATAGCTTTATTCAACAGTACCTGTTTTCATTACTGTATAAGATTCAACATTAGAAAAACAGACCAAACTAGATGTTGTGAGAAAAGCCCCTCACTGAATAAATTTGACAAAGTCTTGAGAAGCAGCAAAAAGTTTTATTAACGTTCTTGCAAGGATGGGTGCCCAGCCAAAATAGGCACACCTCGTTACACAAAGCATGCAGTTTTATTCCCTATCCCGGCCATTAGAAGTCCTCCTCCTGTTCCCCATTGTATAGGTACTTAGGAGTTAACAGCCTATCCGAAATGCCTAAAATATTGTAGGAAGTCCGGCCTCTGTTTATATCTCCCATTCCTCACTTTTTACCTCCCCAGGCCCTTATTTACTTCTTCCCTTATAAGGCAGCTAACCCCCTTGGAGCAAGGAAGTCGGGGTCTTGTCTGACCACAAAGTTCTCTAGAACTGGTTTTGAGCATATTTTCAGCATTGGTTAGGCAACTTGTTTCCTTTACACCTGCTAATATGGAGACACAGTCTCCTGTTCCCCTAACCACATATCCCACATCCTCAATATACTGACAAGCAAGCCTAGCTACTAGAAAGCAAGCTTCAGTTGGCAATTTACTGAAAAGGCAAGTTCTCTTCTATAGTAGAAATAACTATTGCAAAAACAACATTGTTATCCCCTTTTCTCACAATATATAGCATGTTAGGATGGTTATTACTTGCCTTCTTATTCTACCAGTGCACATGTATCCATAAATTTTTTTGTTAAGAACTTTATTAATTTTCAGAGTATAGTTAAAATACAAAATGTAGAATATAGAAAAGATAGAGTACAGAACTAAAGAAAAAAGTATAAAAGTGCAGAGAAAGGGAGAAAACAAAGTGACTTCTTAACCTCTCCTATACAGATATAAATGCGTTTACAAATATAATCTCTTACCATTAATTAAACCTTAGTAATATTATTTCTATCAAATTAAACCATTTAATCATCAAAACACAAAATCAAAACTTCATTTATTTCTGATACAAGCAAATAGTCTAAAAGTGGTTGCCAAAAAGAGACAAATCCAGACACAGTATTTTCTCTTATCAATGGTGTTAACTTGGCCATTTGGACCAGTTACATCAGTTTAATCATCCAATCCTCCACTGTAGGAATTTGTGGATCTTTCCAGCTCTGTGCATATAAAAGTCTTGCTGCTGTAATCATAAAAAAACGAAGTCCCATGTTGTTTCTCAAGCTGCTTCTCCATCAGTCCCAAGAGAAACAGTTCTGTTTTTTTTTTATAAGTCCACTTTAAGGACCTTTTGAATATTAACACATATTTGATCCCAGAATATTTTGGCCTTCTCACAGGTCCACCAAAGATGATAAAAAGTTCCTTCATCAAGAGAACATTTCCAACAAACATTCATTACTCCATTATATATTTATGTATCCATAAATTTCTATGCATACTTACCCAGAATATACTGTGCAATAATGCTTCCAAATGTGCGCAAGATTGCATTCTTACTGTGGGATCCTATACATGCCTTCTCAAATTAAGGCCAATGAGATCAATAGGACTTATTCTTGGTAAGTGCATATGTATCGGATTGCACATTAATATTTTCCACAAATTATTTCCTCTATTCTTTTCATGATTTGTTGCCATTACTGTATTGCATCTTATTTTTCTCCAGGATAATTCACCATATTCAGAGTTTATTAGCCTGGACATAGCCTTAAACCTATTTGCAATGCCAAAAATTCCCTGTAAACTCAAATCGTATGTAATTGTTCCTAAATAAATTCCTATATATCAAAAGTTTATTTTATGCTATATTATTCAAAAAAATTTAAAACCCCCGCCCCCCAAAAAAGATTGCCTAGAAACATGTAATTTTTGAATTCATTTTGGTGTCATCTAAGTCAGAATTTTTTCTGGGCATTGTTTCAAAATCTTATGACTGTGCTCATAAAACACTTACTTATGGTCAACTTAACCATGGTTTAACAAATTGACCCTATATTATGGATTTGCAGCATACTGAGCCATAAATTAAACACATATGCCAAGCTCATGCAACCTGCTAGACCTTAAAAGTGATTTGTTCAGAATGCTGTATGAACACAGCCGTTACTATCATGATTATTATCATCTCCTGAAGTAAAATTGGCATCCTTTGAATACTTGAGCAAGTCTTTGTTTCTGCTTGTGGGTGAAAAGGAGATAAACGGTTGGCCACTACAAAAGTTTTAAAAACTATACATAAATACTATATTTGATTCACAATGGCAGCACTATTTTTCAGTATTACAGGAGTGAATGTCACTTTCACTTGGTATGATTAGGTATTCAGTGATGTTTACAGCTATTCCACAATGCCTACATGTGGAAAAACATTTTCTAGTTTATTTTTTTCAATGAGATAGATTTAAAACTAAATGATCATGCTCCACTAGCATTATGAAAAGCCAACTCAGCCATTATTTACATAGACTTTGTTCCTCTATTGAAACAGAGAAGATTTATTGCCTTGGGCCAATTTCTTTTTAGCTTTCCAAGGTTCTTATGTGAACACCTGATTTCCTTGATGGAAGTATTTTGTGAATTTAGGACTTGGGAGCACATCAAAATTTCCTACTCAGCAATTACCCTCCCTTTCCTGTATTAGGGTTTATGAACATGACATTGCAAACAAACTGATAAATGCTTTGTGCCTCTTTCTCTTAAACATGTGATTTAATTTGCAAGACTTTTTTACTATCTTGAGAAATTCTTGTTTTCTCCTCCTCTTCATGATTTCAGGAGCCTCCATGATTGCCACCATGAGAAAGATCAAAATCCAGAAAGAAATATACCTATATTTTTGTAAAATTCTTAAGTTCATGTCCCCAGATATATTCTTAAAAACATTTCTAATGAACCGCAGTAACTTCAGTTCTATTAACACAATCTCTGCAATAACAATTCTGTATCATCACTACAGTGCAGCCCTTTCCAAAGACGATGGTTATCTTTTTCCACACCACGAAGGGAAGCGTCTGGATACAGTTCTTGCAATTTTGAATAAATGGCTCAGAAAGGAACAAAGCTTGGAAAATGATGGCCTGTTTCATCTACCCCTGTTTACCAAAACTCTGAAAAATCATCCAAATTAGGACAAACTTGATAATTCCTCCTTTCAGTAATTCTCATCTGCGACTGTCTCTGCCATTCATCCTTTATTTGGCATCTCACTTCCAAAGAAAATACAGACAAGAGTATTGGTATCTGTGAGACCCAGCTTCGCTTTACTCGTATTCTGACACACTCATGTGAGCTGCAATCCAGCCTAACTGAGTGCAAAGACCCATAGTTCAGAATTCTATATTCAAAGGCCCTGTTTATTTCGCTGTCTCTTTTGCAAGCACCTCTCCTTTGTGGACAGCCATCAACTCAGGATAAAAAAATAAAGCAACGTTATTGCTTTCTCAGACCTGACACCTCTAATTCATCCAAAGCCAGCAACATTGCGATTTGTTCACCTAACATTTCTACGCAACTATTAAAAAAGCAGAAACCCTATTGTACTCTTTTAACATTTTTAAGTCAATATTTTGTCCTTCCAAAGAAAACTGTTAGCATTCTATAGCTATCCCCTACTTGCTCAAGAGATAAGGCATGACAGAGGCACTGCTGAGTGAGGAAGAAAGCCTCAATAAAACAGAATATTCCAAAGTGGAAGGAACATTGACCGAGGTGATAGTCTTAAACGTTCTGTCTCGACAGAAAAACGTCATCAAATAGCTATTGAAAAGACGGCTTCCAAGGCTTGCTTTCTCTCATAAATAGGCACGGAGGAATGAAAAAACTACATATCCCAGCATCCCTCTGCAAAGCCTCGCACTGTGGAACAAATCATTTTGACGTTGATAGGAATTAAGGATTCTGGTGTGGCTGTATGTTCGGCTTCTAGGAACATATCGTAAATCTAAGAAGTTCGTTTTAAGAAGATAGGATCGGTCCTGTCCTTGTTCTGAGAAACAACCGCCTTTCACACGACGAAAGACGTAAGAACGTAACGTACACGACTAAGGCCTGTCTGAACTAACTTTCCGTAGAAAGTAAATCTCACTTTTGTTTCCTGGTTGGAGAGGGGAGGAGGAAGAGACGCACAAGAGGAGGTAAGAGGAAGGAGAGCTGAGCCTAGAAAAATGTGCGAGCCGTGAATATGGTCGCTGTGATCCGTCGGTTGCCAAATCCAGTACTGCGTTCAGGGAGAGGCTTTAGCTGGGTTATCTAACGTCCGGTTGCAATTCTCCTGCATAAGAACGGCCTTTGCCGTAACGCATTTCTCTTCCAGCCTCAGGCTACGAGTAAATACTAAGCTGGAAGTATCTAAAAGCTGCCATTCGTCCCTAATCTTCCATTTTACTTGGCATCTCACTTCCAAAATAGCCCTGGGTCGTTCTGCAGGTCAGTGAAGGGGATCCATGTGAGTTCCCGGATTGGGGGCGGATGGTAAGAGAGCGGAGTCTCCGACGTAGTGCCCGCAGGAGGTGTCCAGCTAACGTGGCCAGGGCGGGTTCAAGTTGAGAATCGGAGGCGATTTTCCCGGAGGCTTACTGGGCGACACATGCGAAAGACTTTAGATAATTTTCCCTACTTCAGGTTAACTTCCTAAAACAGTAAGAGAGGAACATTCTCTTTGGCTTGGAGAATTATGGTAAACTCAGGAAAAAAAAATCTTCATGGATGAACCCAAAGTACTGTCTCAAACTACGTTGCTCTTGCTTTTCATAATAATTACCGTGTTTTACTCTTTTCATATCCTCCGTGATGCATGGAAGCTCACACCTCCAGAAACAAGCCAGTCCCTGCCTTCAAGTAAGTGTGGCTTCTGCATATTCGTGGAATGGCCTAGAGACATAATGAACGCTTCCTGCCTCCTAGGGCAAAGAGTTGGGGGGGGAGCCGTCAGGTCGAGATCCCCCATGAACGTTGTGGTTCCATATGCTATGGTCATAATCTAGTTCATCCACCCCAGCTATCTTTTTTTTTAATGATGTGAGAATGATACGAGTCACCTGCAGTACAAAATATTCAGGCATTCATGTAAAGATACCTCAACTCCTTCAAACCTGGACAGCTCACAGAAACTAAGGTGAATGTAGGAGTTAGTGGACAGATACCTTTCCCATCTTAGAACGATGCACCCCTGCTACACAGTATTAAGGTTTGTGGTTGGCAGCACCCTATTATTTACACAGTGAAGCAGCAGAAGAAAAAATACAGTAGGTGGTTTGCATTATCTCTGCCTAATCTCTATAAGGACCACTCCTACTAGGGTTGGGAACATACTGCGGCATTTTGTTACCAGTCTTGGCTACGTAAACTTGACATTTTTAATTGTCCATATTGCAAGCAATATTAGAACAATTGTTAATAAGTCTTTGAAGATGGCTTTTAACTTTAGTTAAAATACTATACTTTAACATGGATATTTTTTTACATTATATTTTTCAATATTTGTAAATATGAATTTCATTTACTTAATTTATGTGCAGCCCAGCTGGGAAAAACCCTCAGAGGAGTTCACAAATGTAACTTGAAGAACAACACGCCTAAGACACTACAGTAATAGCGACAATAGAAATTGTTTTTGAAGCTATCAGTAAAAGGCACAACTGTTAAACAGTAATTATTAGCCATCAGAAGAAGGTCTTAGCCTGACATTTCAATATATACTATGAAGACATCAGGTGTATCTCCTAGTGGCAATTGCCACTAATTTACAGATAGTGGCAATTACAGAATCACTTGGGTGAAGAACTTCTGAATATTATTGTAACAATTGAAAGGATTATGGGAAATGGCTTTCATTCCTAAGGTGTCTACATTTTAAAGGTCTTAACCAAAACTTTAATTTCAGCCTGTTTGGCAAACAGTAGACTTGGCACAGAATTGGGATAATACTTTAAAAATAGTAGTAAACAGGCTTTGTCCAAATATAGCTGGAACTGATATATCAATGGAGGTTGATAGAAGACTCTTCAAATTATTGAAACACCACTTCAGATTATTAATAGAGCCTCCTTCTTACTTGGAGTGTGTCCCAGTTTACTGGCCTTCATCTAATTCATTACATAGGTCAAAGCACCAATTTTTAAATAACTAGGTTAATATTAAATAATCTGATATATTATCTGTCTGTTAGATTCACTGAGTTAAATGAAGTTTTAACTCAAGTGGAATAGGGTAAACTAATAATGACAATATCTGGTTTGACGAGCAAGGCTAAAGTTTGAACAATCCTGCTCCCATGGTTAATCTCTCAAACTGTTATGGCGGTTAATCATTAAAAAAAATTCTTTATGATAGTATTTAAGACAGTCTATCTTTAGTAAAATAAAAGAATGCAAATTATTACACAGTAAAGAATTAAAGGTCTGGTTGTAAAAATGAAATAATTAAGCAAATGATTTAATTTTATTATATATTAGCATGATTGATTATGTTCAGGAAATATGTAAACTATTGGTAAGGGATTTAAATCAGTTATTTATGTTGATCTTCCTCTCCAATGTAAATCAATTCACCTTGACTGCCATTGTGAGAAGTGTCTTCATTATTTTAATAACATTTTCTACTAACAATTAGACTGGATATTTGTTCATCTGGAAATTAAATTTTGAAATTTATATCATAATTGAAAGTTCTTAAATTATGTACTTCTAAATTGTAATCCTTTCTAATTTTAATGTGGAGAAATTAAATTTTATAATTCTTTTACTGTAAGCATTACTTAGCACTGCAAAAAATGTTAAATTTGAGGAAGAAAATAGAATATGTTGATAAATAAATTATTAATCTTGTCTCTGTGCAAATAAATCAATTCTTACTTTTGACCATCGCTTCATTACATTTTAAATTCACAATTTGTTATAAAAATATAATATTTTGATGTTTTCACACATTTCCTAATTCTTTTTCTTATTTTCAATTAATTTGTGGTTAATATATAATATCCTTAGATGCATGCATAATTTTCCATGTTGTAAAAATTCACTAGGTTCTTTAAGAATTATGGAATTTTAATACGAACTAAATAAGCTTCAAAGATTTAAAGTAACTGTTTAGAAATGATGTTGTTAGTTGCCGTCGAGTCGTTTATGACTCATGGCGGCCCTATGTATAACAGAACGAAATGCTTGTTAGGTCTTGCGCCATATGCCTGACTATTCCAATGTTTGCATCCATTGTTGCGGTAATTGTATCAATCCATTGCATTGAAGGTCTTCCTCTTTTCCTCGACTTTATCAAACATGTTGTCCTTTTCAAGCGATCGGCCTTTCCTGACGATGTGCCCAAAGTATGAGAGTCTAAGCCTAGTTATCTTTGCCTCTAGGGTACATTCTGGTTGTATTTCTTCTGAAACTGATTTGTTTGTTCTTCTGGCAGTCCATGGTATTTTCAATAATCTTCACCAACACAATTCGAATGCATCATTTCTTCTTTTATCTTCCTTTTTTAATGTCCAACTTTCACAGGCATATGTGGCAATTGAGAAGACCATGGTATGAGTCAGACGCACCTTTGTTTTTAAACTGACATCTTTACTTTTGAAAACTTTAGATAGGTCTTTGATGGCAGATTTTCCCAGTGCGATACATCGTTTGATTTCTTGATAACTCCTTCCCTTGGCACTGATCGTTGATCTGAGTAGACTGAAGTTGTTGACAACTTCAATTTCTTCTCCATATATTGTGACATTATTTATTGGTCCATTGTGAGTATCTTCATCTTCTGCACATTCAGGTGTAGTCCGTATTGCTGACTACAATCTTTGATCTTCATCAGCAAGTACTTCAAGTTTTCTTCATTTCCAGCAAGCATAGTTGTATCATCTGCATATCGCAGGTTGTTAATGAGCCTTCCACCAATTCTGATACCCCGTTCTTCTTCGTACATTCCTGCTTCTCGAATTATTTGTTCAGTGTACATATTGAAGAAGTAGGGTGAAAGTATACAACCTTGCCGCACACCTTTTCCAGTTTTGAACCACTCAGTATCACCATTTTATGTTCTAACAACTGCCTCTTGATCCGTGTACAGGTTCTGCATGAGTACAATTAAGTGCTCTGGAATTCCCATTCTTTGTAATATTAAACATAACTTGTTATGGTCCGCACAGTCAAACACCTTTGCATAATCAATGAAACAGGTAAACGTCTTTCCAGTATTCTATACATTCAGCCATGATCCGTCTGACATCAGCAATGATGTCTCTTGTACTGCGTCCTCTTCTAAATCCAGCTTGGACTTCTGGTAGTTCTCTGTAGATGTAAGGCTGCAAATGTTGTTGAATTATTTTCAGCAAAATTTTGCTAGCATGTGAAATTAATGAAATTGTTCGATAATTTCCACATTCTGTTTGATCTCCTTTCTTTGGAATGGGTATGAATATGGATCTCTTACAGTCAATTGTGGCCAGGTTGTTGTCTTCCAAACTTCTTGACATAGAAGAGTAAGTGCTTCCACTGCTGCATCCGATTGTTGAAGTATCTCAATTGGTAATCCATCAATTCCTGGAGCCTTGTTTTTCACCAATGCCTTCAGTGCAGCTTGAACTTCTTCCTTCAGTACTGATGGTTCTTGATCGTATTTTACCTCCTTATATAGCTGAACATTGACTAACTCTTTTTTTATACAGTGATTCTGTATATTCCTTCCATCTTCTCTTAATACTACCTGCATCATTTAATACTTAAAGATTCTATGGGCAATGATGCCCATAGTATTGCAGATAGCAACTTGGGGCTTGAATTTTCTCTTCAGCTCTTTCAGCTTGAGAAATGCTGATCGTGTTCTTCCTCTTTGATTTTCTAACTCTAGGTCTTTGCATATTTCATCATAATATTTTTCCTTATCTTTTCGAGCTGCCCATTGAAATTTTCTATTTAGCTCTTTTACTTCACTCTTTTTTCCATTAGTTTTAGGTACTCGGTATTTAAAAGCAAGTTCTAGAGTCTCATCTGACATCCATTTGGATCTTTTTTTTCTTTCCTGCCTTTTTAATGATCTTTCACTTTCTTTGCATATTATGTTCTTAATGTCTTCCCGCAACTCTTCTGGCCTTCGGTCATCAGTGTTTAGTGCATCAAATCTATTTTGGAGGTGATCTCTAAATTCAGGTGGGATGTTTTCTTGATCATACTTTGGCACTCTTGGACTTGCTTTAATTTTCTTCAGCTTCAGCTTGAACTTGCACATGAGCAACTGATGATCCGTCCCACAGTCAGCTCCTGGCTTTGTCTTAACTGATAGTATTGAGCTTCTCCATCATCTTCCACAAACGTAATCAATTTGATTTCTGTGTAATCCATCTGATGAGGTCCATGTATATAGTTGTCAACTGTGTTGTTGGAAAAAAGTGTTGCAAATAAATAAATCATTGGTCTTACAGAATTCTATCATGCGATCTCCAGCGTTGTTTCTGTCACCGCGGCCATATTTTCCAACTATTGATCCTTCTTTATTTCCAGCTTTTGGGTTCCAGTCACCAGTAATTAACAGGGCATCTTGATTGCACATTTGATCAATTTCAGATTGCAGCATTTCATAAAAGTTTTCACTTTCTTCATCTTCAGCATTTGTGCTTGGTGCATAAATTTGAATAGTAGTAGTATTAGCTTTGTAGGTGTATAGATACTAGTCTATCACTGGCGGCATTGTACTTTAGAATTGATCTTGAAATATTCTTCTTAATGATGAATGCCACGCCATTCCTCTTCTATTCTTCATTCCCAGCATAGTATGCCATATCAAAGTGACCAATGCCAGTCCACATCAGCTCACTAATGCCATTAGAAATAGTGACAGAAAAAATCTTGAATTCAGTGCCACTCTAAGCATGTTTAGTGAGAAATTACAGTGAATTCAGTGAGATATTCTCCTTTGCAACTAAAGTTAAGGCTCTAGCTTTAATTAAGATTTCTTCACAAGTTAACTATTTTGGATGTTTATTTGAATTTCTTTCTTTAGCTGGGTAAGATATATATTTTTCAAGAACACTGGGGAATGCAACTGGAAGAGACTTTCAGAATAGACAAAAGAATGCTTGTTTAAGCAAGAAGGTGAAGCTAAACAAACCAAGTCATCGAAACTTAAGAAAAGATGGCAGAGGAGAACAAGCAATCTGCTCAGAAAGGTATGACTCATTGTCTTGTATGTTGTACGTGGCTGTTCAGAACTATTGGGACACACATATCTCCATTGTTAAGTAGGCCCTAGTTCAAATCCACCCATAGCAGCTTACTGAGTGACTTTAGGCCAGTCACTGTCTCTCAGTCCTACCTTTCTTACAGGGTTGTTGTAGGGAAGAAATTGGAAAGAGTAAAGTTATGTGTATTGGCTTCAGTTTCAGCAGGAAAGGTGGGATATAAATTTAACAAACAAACAATACTGTTAAAGATGGGGATTTGTTATGTTTAGGAAGTAGCAAGCAGTCAGTAGAAATTTAGGCAGCTTTATTCAATATACTTTCACCAGCATAGCAGTGTGAGCACAGAGTGTATGGTAAGTGCTGTGTTATTCATCTGGACTTTCCACTATAAAGTTTTTTTCTGTCTAAATGTGCAGCAAATTGCTAGCTGCAGACTGGATGAAAAATGCTTAGATCATTTATTTATTCAGCAGGAGTCAGTAGTGTGTCTAACTTAAAGTTACTGGAGAGATATAAGTGAAATCTCCTCTGTCTTTAAAATCCTGAGACAGTTGCTTTTTTCTCAGAAGTTTAAAAGGGGTCTACAACTTTAAATTCTTTGACAGAAAGGCAGGATATAAATATACAGAGAGTATTGGTTGGCAAAAACAGTTTTGTTTGTTTTTTTTAAAACTGAATTAAGGTATTTTGTAGGCTGTCTTTGAGGCAAAAGCTTCCTGTGTGGCCTCTGAAGAATAACAAGGTCAATGTAAAAATAAAAACTATTAAAACAATAAAAGAAAGCTAGAAACTGGTGAAAAATAATAGTTCGTGGTAATTCACTGGAAGTACAGTGCTTTGCTTCCTTTATGCTGGACAGCAAATAGCTTCTTGAGCATGTAACAACCTTGAAGCTGGTAAATACATAACTTAAATTTACTGAAATCAGGTTTTGTATGTTGCCTCATACAGATTTCCCTGAAGAAGAAAAAGAAGAGACTATGTCAGAGGGGCAGATGAGTTTTCAGCCCCCCAATATAGAAAATATCTCAGCCAGTTTTCAACAGGATGAGGCAGAAGAAACGAAAGAGGATTCCTTGGTAGAAAAGCTGTTATATTCTGATGGATTTCCAGTAAGAAAGGAGGCTAATGATGCTACAGAATGCACTGTAAGGCTTCCCTTTGATTCTGGTAGTTTACCAGATAGTTCTGTAGTCACAAATTTGGTAAATCTTTTACATGAAAAGACTGAGTGTTCCATCCACGTTGACCTACAAGATTCTCAGAAAAAGGAAAAATCTTTAACAGAAACTGTTCCAGAAGATAAAATCAGTTCACATGGCCAGCAAAGCCAGCACTCTCCGAAACATACTGAAGAAACAAAAGAGGATGGTTTGGACAAGAAAACAGAAACAGTTCAAAATCTTAAAGGCATAGAAAAGACATATCTGATTGCAGGTAAAGCAGTATTTTATTAATGAGGAAGTACAACAGTGTGTTCTATATTAAGTTTATTAATTAAATGTACAGGTAGTCCTCGCTTAATGACCACAGTTGGGACCAGAATTTTGATCGCTAAGCAATGTAGTCATTAAACGAGGTATCAGTGACTGGACCCAGTTTTACAACCATTTTTACAGTGGTCATGAAGCAAATTGCAGCGGTTGTTAAGTGAATCAACAGGTCCCTATTGATTTGGCTTGTCAGAAGCTGGCTGGGAAGGTCACAAATCACGATCACATGACCGCAGGATGCTGCAACTGGTTATAAATGCAAGCCAGTTGCCAAGCACCCAAACTGCAATCACATGACCGTGGGGGTGGTGTGACAGTCATAACTTCGAGGACAGATTGTAAGTAACTTTTTTAGCTCTGTTGTATCTCTGAACTGTCATTAAACAAATAGTTGTTAAGTGAGGACTACTTTTATTTTAACTGCAGATACATAAGACAAAATGGGGTTGGCTAAACTCCCATGTCAAATTAGACATTAGAACAAAATATTTAACATTGGTCCAGGTTTCATAAACATGATTCTAGTTACATTTTTCTAGTTTCAGTTAGTGCCAAGAGGTAAACTTTTATTGTTGTTCTTCAGATGAGAACTTTGCTAAGTGTTTTAAGTCTTAAAACAGTAATGGATTGTTAAAAATCCCACTTTTTCAGTATAAGCTGAAAGGAAAGACATACCTCTCTTGGTGCCTGATAGTCCTTTCATACCAGCTTGATTGAGAATCCAGTCTAGTTCTATACACTTACTTTTCAGGTGTTTGTCTGCAATTAGGGACCATGAAATCTTCATTTAAAAATGGTATTTTAATATAGGCTTTGCAGTCCAGGAAATGTCTAAAGAACTTGCCTATACGATTGGAGTATTGTAAAACATCACAATACTTCATTCATTTACCTCTGCTGTTTTGATGGAATTATGAATGTTGAGCTTCTTACCTGCTGCATGTTTATAGAAGATAGTAAGAGTGAGGCACTATGACATAGTTTGCTAAGCTGTGATTTGCTAAATAAACTATGGTGACTGGGTACAAACAACAAACTAAGGGCAAAACCAAACAAACTATAGAATGGTTTGGTGTGATGTTTCACCTTGAGCATAGAATGGCAGCAAGACATGAGAGGTTGAACTATTGCTGAACTTTCTTTTTAGCTGATTACTTACAGATTAGTGCAACTTTCTCAACTTTGACTCCTCAGTTATTAGAATGTAACTTCCATCACTCATAGCCATTTGACATGCTAGCCAGGAGTTCTGCGACCAATGGTTGAAAAAGCCTGCTGTACTGGTTGGTAAAATTGTGTAATTCTTACATTTCTTCTAACTGGACAGGTTGCTTCCTGTAACAGTGCTATGCTTTTTTTTTTTTTTAAAGATGTACAACATACTACATGCAAATCAGTGACTGAAATCTATTCTCAAAAGACAAGTGAGTGCCTTACACCAGAAGGAAATGAGCAGAGCACAGTGGAACAACTGGTAATAAACAATTCCCAGTCTCATCAAGATAATGGTGAGAAAATCCTTGATTTTTACAAAGCTGATCAAATAAGCCATACAGTAATTAATGAAATTCAAGTTCTGATAATATCATTTGTCATAATAGGCATTTATTTCTACACTTATTTTACTGTGTAAAACAAAGGCTGTTACAGCTAAATCAAGTAAAATGAAAAAAAAAATCAATTATCTTGCTGTATCTTTTCCTGCAGTGCCAATATGTGCAAGATCCCTACTGCTAATCCAGCTCCAATACACAGTTGGCCATATACCTGCAAAAATTAATGTGCAGCCAGCCCTGGCTTTGTTCCCATAATCAGCCAAAAAATATTTAAGATAGAAAATGACAACTGCCCTAAATATTATGGGTCTTCTCAGCTGCTTCAAGCTTCTATGATTCCCTCATAGAGGGAAGGGCACTATTTGTTGGTGGAGGTTTCAACTGGTGATGCTGGTTTTATTTCTGTAATTCATGTAGCTTTAAAAGTATTTTATTTCTTTAAATGCTAATTATGCTAGTATAAGTATTAATTATGATGATAGTACTGTTAGCTGATTTAAATGCTGTTTTTGATGGGAATGGGGAATATAAATTTCAGGATATAACTGATGCTGAAAATGGCAGTTATCTTTGTTTTTTTTAAGCAACTAAATTTCTGTGTTCCAGTTTCAAGACATTCTGTGTTTCCCTATTGTCTTGCTAATGCAACTTAATCTAAAATCCCATATGGCAAAATAAATTAGTTACAAAGTAATCTATAGAGAAATAATCATAAACATATTGAACTTTTCTAGTAAGCATCTAGAAAGTCAGTGGTCCATGGCTTTCTACTTATTTAAAAATATTGGTGGTGGGGGAGACAGAATAGTGAAAAGGGAATATATTAGGTTGTCTTCTGCAGGCATTGGAGACTGTAAGTTTTTCCTGGTGGGAAAAACTCTCTTAAGCCAAACAAAAGATATTAATGCTAAAAGGGGGAGTTGAACCTGAACTGTCTGCCTATCTAGTAGTGGTAGACCTGATGCCTGGGGGTGGGAATTAGTTGCCAGTACTGTTCCAAGACTGGCCCCATGTCTTTGAGATATGAGATACAATTAATTCCATTGATCATATATTATCATAAGCCTGTTGGCATGTGGCTTTTGTGTGTGTGTGAAGTTGTTTTCTGAATGATTTTCTCTCTGTCTTCACTCTCCATTCCCTACCCTTGATCATTAGGATTTCCCCGCTATGGAATTTTTCTGGGAATCATGGTCCTTTTGGTTGCTATTTTCATAAGTTGCAGTGGTTACTACACTGCACACCCTTGGAGTATGCCAAAAAATCCAGTGGTGGAGGCCTTCCTATCAAGATTTGATCCACTGAAAGACAGCTTTCCAGGTCAAAGTCCTCATCTGTGGGGACGGGTACGGAAAATATTGCAGAAACACCTTAATGCATCCTACCACACTGAACCAGCTATCTTAATCTTCACTGCTGCCCAGGAAGCTAAATCAACTCTGAAATGTCTGAGCACGCAGATTGCCAGTGCCTATTCATCATCCCTCGGAGGTAGCACAGTCCATGTAGATGGAACGTCTAAATCCACTCTGAGCAGTGATCTTGCAAAGCTGGCAGTGGATGAAGAGCTGAGCTTTGGCTTCCATGGGGGAGGAAAGGCAGCAGTAGTACATCAGTTTGAATCGCTGCCTGCAAGTTCCACCTTAATCTTTTACAAATACTGTGACCACGAGAGTGCTGCTTTCAAAGATGTGGCACTGATTTTGACAGTTTTGCTGGAGAATGGGAAGTTGGATCCTAGCATTGGCTTACAGATTGTGGAAGAAAATGTGCGGGACTTCCTCTGGGCCAAATTCACAAACTCTGACTCACCGAGATCTTACAACCTTATGGATACTGATAAGCTAAGTGGGCTCTGGAGCCGCATATCCCACTTAGTCCTGCCTGTTTGTCCTGTGCCATTTATAGAAGATAATGGCTGCTCTTAGCAAGTGGCAAATAAAGAAGACTTCACCTGTAAGAACTGAAGAAAAAAGAGGAACCCACCTTTAACCCCTCCCTCCCCAGCCCTCTGAAGGATTTGCACAAATCAGATTTTTTTTGATTGCCCAAGAGGACTAGAGGTATTAACGGGAAACAAGTTAGATGTTGGTTTTGATTATTTGATTACCAGAGAAGAAGTTACTGAATTGATTTTGTAGTTGAGTTGGCATTTATGATGCAATTATTTTAAAGATGGGTAGCTAATATAATTTGCACATTTATATATCCAGAATAAGTTTGCCATTGGAAAAAAATAGAAACACTACAATTTTCTCATCTAGAAGGCACTTTCTTCAATGTGGGAAAAAAAATAACTCATGCACAGGATGGGTAGCTTAACTCATGATTGGCATGTGAGAATTCTAGTATTTTATGTGAACTCCTCCTCCCAAGCAAACACTGCAGTTTAGCCTATTTGCACAAGATATCCTTGTACTAGTTCAATCAACTTACTGAAAATTGGATGCTGACATTAAAGCTAATTGCAAAACAAACCTGATCTGATTTTCTGTATTTGTGCAGTTAACAAACTGAATTTATAAAAAGTATTTTTTTAATACAGACTCCACTTGGGTTGCAGTGTCAGGTAAATCAAATGCATTATATTTGTGCATATAAGGGATATTTCCAAAATGGTAATTCTAAAACGAGCTTTCACTACAATGTGATATAGCATTCTGTATATAAAGAAGCTGTTGTGTATTGCATCTCTTCTCAGTTTCAGTGATTTTAATTTGTGATGCAAACTGCAGTTCCTTCAAAAGATACAACATAAATATCCTAGAGGGAACAGAAGAAGATACCTTATGCTCTGTCAGTATACCACTTCATCTAATTTAGTATTTGTGCAGTGACTGGCTAGGACTCTTGGACTTACCTGGATATGTTGGCACTGAAGGTGGCTGAGAATTCTTAGAACTTGTATTGTAAAATATTTGGAGAGTGCTGGTTGAAAAAGCTACCTTAGAATTACATAGGTATAATTCAATTCCATTCTAGTCATAAATTGGGACTGTCTAATTCAGGGTTTCTCAGCCAGGGTTCCATGGAACCCTAGGGTTCTGCGAGAGGTCACTAGGGGTTCCCTGGGAGATCACAGTTTATTTAAAAAATTATTTCAAATTCAGGCAGCTTCACATTAAAGAGGTAAGTTCCATTCTTTATTTTTAGTTTAAGAACACTGTTAATGCATATATACAGGCCTCCACATGAAACAAATATAATTTTGTAACTTATGGCCTATATTTGAGCCTGAATGTGCAGGGGCCTGAAAAATATTTCAAGGGTTTCTCCAGGGTCAAAAGATTGAGAAAGGCTGGTCTAGTTAGTGACTACAAAGTTCAGAGATTTAGAAGAATGATTTAGCCACAGTTGCTTCACTGAAGTGATGCTGGGTTAACAAGTGTATGGTGCCCTATTTAGATGCCTGTAAAGAACTGACAGCATAAACATGGTGGCTGCAGTATATAGAAATTATTTTTGTTTTATTCAACTTTATTACAGATGAAATATAAGAAATTGGAATCTTCCTTTGCAAAGCATGCTAGACATATTACCATACTTTGTGACAGTTACAATCTATGTGACAATCACATAGCAAATGTTTCTCCTGGACAAACATATTGAATCTATTTTCATCTGAAGACCATGTTGTTTTTAGCACAGACAGGTACTGGGTAGAGCTCTTCAGATTCCAGTTGAGTAAATTGATGAGCAGTGAGAAAGCAGGACAACTCATGTGAACTCCTGCTGATGCCAGTCTGCACTGAAATTAAAACTTCAGTTCTCAAATTATAGGACCACAAAAACCTGGAAAGTGGCAGTGATAAACCACTTCTATATTGTTGCCAAAAAACCTGCATGAATAGGTCTGGGTAGTACCAGGAGTAAAGCTCAATTCAAGGCAGTCTTTATCTTTTTAATAAACAAGTGGACAATAATAATAAACCACTGTACACAACGTAGTAATTGGATCTAACTTAAGATAGTCATGTGTTAGTCCCAGTGAAATCAACAAGGCTGAATTTGGTCTGAATCACTGCTTTGTCTTACTGGTTTCAGTGGAACTAAAGTGGGATGTGGTCCGTATGTTTAGAAAGGCTGGATTTGAAACAATCTAATGCCCCCTAATGGTTGCATTATGGCAAACATACATAACTATGTGGATTAGACCTGTATTTTTCCCATGGGTGGATTATGGATATTTTCCATGGTAGGTAGTGCAATGATGTCTTTTAATGTGTTGTATCTTTAAAACATGAAGCTGACATCTCAATTAAGTGGCTTTCATTCATTCATTGCCAAATCATCACAGAACTCCTGTCTATTAACAGTAGCATAAAAACATTCTTTGTAAGGTTAAAATCGTCCAGTTATATTAAAATGATATATGTACACACAATAAACAATCACAAATCATATAAACAGTAACAATCAAAAAAAAATTTCCGAAAAAAATCAAGACTGTGTCCCTACTATCTCCCAGCTGTCTCTGGATGAGCTTTGTATTAACTAGCTTCCAGAAGCTTAAAACAAACATAAGCATAGCTTCCAAAGGGAGGCAATTTCACAAAACTGACAGAGAATTAGTACTTCCTAGTCTCTGCCCTCTACATATCATGTGGGGAACAATTTAAAATTTGTCCCAGAATGTTCAATGGATGGGTCAACTCCAAGTGGAGAAAGCACCCAGGTCCCTTTATCGGTCAAAAACAGCAGTTTGGTTTCATTTGGAATCCTGTTGGTAACCAATGCAGAATCTGCAGTAGAGGTGTAAAGCAATGCTAGCAAACAGCACCGTATAATAGTAGGGTTGCTGAATTCTGCATCAGTTGTGATTTCTGGGTGTTCTTCAAAGGCAGCCCCATATATAGCACATAGTAGTCCAGGAGAATAAAGATGTGGCCATGAATTACCTGTGAAATATCCTTACACTCCAGCTACAGCTGTAACTGATACACCACCTAGAGCTGGGCAAATGTTGATCTGGCCATCCAGCAATAGCCATGAGTCAAAGGGGAGCCCCAGGTCACAAATTTGTACCCTCAGGTAGTGCCGTCTTCCCCAAGAAACAATACTGGAGCTGACTGTGACTCTGGATGGACAGACAGCAGCTTGGTCTTGTTGTGATTCAAGTTAAGCCTGTTTTGTCCCAACCAGACCCCTATAGTCTCCAAATGCTGAGTCAGTATTTCCATGGCATTGCCAATGCTGCCTCTGGTGGCAGTGTTTCCTTGGTATCATTACTGTAGCATACCCATAATATTGTATCCCAGATTGTCAGATGACCTCTCCCAGGAGCTTTGTGAGGTTCAGGTGACTGTGCTTTTATTAGTCTTTTGCAGAGCTGTGAAGATCTGGCTTTTCTCCCATGTTTTAGATCAAGATGGTAGATGATCTCGTTCTGTCACAAAAGTGTTTACTAAACCCAGCGTTGCCTATGTATTGATCATGTTTTATCATATTGGTTCTGTATTGTTTTTTACTTTTTTATTTTTATTGATGTACCCCACCCACCGTGGGTGGAGGGAGGTGGCCTTGTAATTTTTTAGATGTATAAATTTAAGAAAATCAGGGAAGCCTTTGACCAGCTGTGGCTGGTTCATCAGGTGCAACCTTTTTTGAAGTGGAAGGCTTGTGCAATAGTTACCTATGCCCTCATTATCTATGGGCTGGATTACCAGAATGTGCTCTACCTTTGAAGACTTCCTACTGCAACTGGTGCAGAATGCAGCACTCTGCATACTAATAGGTCTGAGCTGGTTGAGCAGTATAACATCTACATTGCAGGCACTGTACAGTCTTTAATAGATGCTGACTTAACCTATAAAATCCTACAGGATATGGGTTCAGGATATATTGTATATAGGAGTATCTCCTCCAAATTGACTTTGATTAGCTTGTTTATTTGGTTGGGACAGGATACTCCAGCTATGATCATCTGGAAGGTGAAGGAGTAGGGATCTGGAAACAGTGCTTTTCTATTGCTGTCCCAACTTTCTGGGATAAAATCTCCCCAAGTTCTGAATGGCCTCTAGTCATCTTCCAGAAAGCTGTTAAAATATAGCTGTCCTGACAAACATTTGGAGATTAATATCTACGCTTTACTTGCTATCTAAACTATCTTTCTTCAGCAAAGGATCGTTACCTTGTCGTGGTGCTGGAGCTTGAGCACCTCAATGATGCCATGAGCTAAACCGTGAAGGGCCACCCAAGACGGGAAGCTCATGACAGAGAGGTCAGACTAAATGTGATCCCTGGGGAAGGTAATGGCAACCCACCCCAGTATTCTTGCCGTGAAAACTAAATGGATCAGTACAACCAGAGATATGTCGGTATACCATCGGAAGATGAGACCCCCAGGTCGGAAGATGGTCAAAATGCTATTGGGGAGGAACAAAGGATGAGCTCAACTAGCCCCAGACGTGATGACGCAGCTAGCTCAAAGCCGAAAGGACGGCTAGCAGCCGACGGTGCTGGTGGTGAACGGCGAATCCGATGTTCTAAGGATCAACACACCATTGGAACCTGGAATGTAAGATCTATGAGCCAGGGCAAATTGGATGTGGTTATTGGTGAGATGTCAAGATTAAAGATAGACATTTTGGGCGTCAGTGAACTGAAATGGACTGGAATGGGCCACTTCACATCAAATGACCACCAGATCTACTACTGTGGACAAGAGGACCACAGAAGAAATGGAGTAGCCTTCATAATAGTAAAGTGGTGAAAGCAGTGCTTGGATACAATCCAAAAAACGACAGAATGATCTCAATTCGAATTCAGGGCAAGCCATCTAACATCACAGTGATCCAAATATACGCCCCAACCACAAATGCTGAAGAAGCTGAAGTAGAGCAGTTCTATGAGGATCTGCAGCACCTACTTGACAACACACCTAAAAGAGATGTTATTTTCATCACAGGAGACTGGAATGCTAAGGTGGGCAGTCAAATGACACCTCGAATTACAGGTAAGTATGGCCTGGGAGAACAAAATGAAGCAGGACATAGGCTGATAGAATTTTGCCAAGACAATTCACTCTGCATAACAAACACTCTCTTCCAACAACCTAAGAGACGGCTTTATACATGGACTTCACCAGATGGACAACACCGAAATCAGATTGATTACATCCTTTGCAGCCAAAGGTGGCGGACATCTGTACAGTCGGTAAAAACAAGGCCTGGAGCTGACTGTAGTTCAGATCACGAACTTCTTCTTGCACAATTTAGGATCAGACTAAAGAGATTAGGGAAGACCCACAGATCAGCTAGATATGAGCTCACTAATATTCCTAAGGAATATGCAGTGGAGGTGAAGAATAGATTTAAGGGACTGGACTTAGTAGATAGGGTCTCGGAAGAACTCTGGACAGAAGTTGGCAGCATTGTTCAGGAGGCGGCAACAAAATACATCCCAAAGAAAGAGAAAACCAAGAAGGCAAAATGGCTGTCTGCTGAGACACTAGAAGTAGCCCAAGAAAGAAGGAAAGCAAAAGGCAACAGTGATAGGAGAGATATGCCCAATTAAATGCAAAATTCCAGAGGTTAGCCAGAAGAGATAAGGAATTATTTTTAAACAAGCAATGCGCGGAAGTGGAAGAAGACAATAGAATAGGAAGGACAAGAGACCTCTTCCAGAAAATTAGAAACATTGGAGGTAAATTCCAGGCAAAAATGGGTATGATCAAAAACAAAGATGGCAAGGACCTAACAGAAGAAGAAGAGATCAAGAAAAGGTGGCAAGAATATACAGAAGACCTGTATAGGAAGGATAACAATATCGGGGATAGCTTTGACGGTGTAGTCGGTGAGCTAGAGCCAGACATCCTGAAGAGTGAGGTTGAGTGGGCCTTAAGAAGCATTGCTAATAACAAGGCAACAGGAGACGACGGCATCCCAGCTGAACTGTTCAAAATCTTGCGAGATGATGCTGTCAAGGTAATGCATGCTATATGCCAGCAAATTTGGAAAACACAAGAATGGCCATCAGATTGGAAAAAATCAACTTATATCCCCATACCAAAAAAGGGAAACACTAAAGAATGTTCAAACTATCGAACAGTGGCACTCATTTCACATGCCAGTAAGGTAATGCTCAAGATCCTTCAAGGTAGACTTCAGCAGTTCATGGAGCGAGAATTGCCAGATGTACAAGCTGGCTTTAGAAAAGGCAGAGGAACTAGAGACCAAATTGCCAATATCCGCTGGATAATGGAAAAAGCCAGGGAGTTTCAGAAAAACATCTATTTCTGTTTTATTGACTATTCTAAAGCCTTTGACTGTGTGGACCATAACAAACTGTGGCAAGTTCTTAGCGGTATGGGGATACCAAGTCATCTTGTCTGCCTCCTGAAGAATCTGTATAACGACCAAGTAGCAACAGTAAGAACAGACCACGGAACAATGGACTGGTTTAAGATTGGGAAAGGAGTACGGCAGGGCTGTATACTCTCACCCTACCTATTCAACCTGTATGCAGAACACATCATGCGACAAGCTGGCCTTGAGGAATCCAAGGCTGGAGTTAAAATCTCTGGAAGAAACATTAACAATCTCAGATATGCAGATGATACCACTTTGATGGCTGAAAGTGAAGAGGAACTGAGGAGCCTTATGATGAAGGTGAAAGAAGAAAGTGCAAAAGCTGGTTTGCAGCTAAACCTCAAAAAAACCAAGATTATGGCAACCAGCTTGATTGATAACTGGCAAATAGAGGGAGAAAATGTAGAAGCAGTGAAAGACTTTGTATTCCTAGGTGCAAAGATTACTGCAGATGCTGACTGCAGTCAGGAAATCAGAAGACGCTTAATCCTTGGGAGAAGAGCAATGACCAATCTCGATAAAATAGTTAAGAGCAGAGACATCACACTGACAACAAAGGCCCGCATAGTTAAAGCAATGGTGTTCCCTGTAGTAACATATGGCTGCGAGAGCTGGACCATAAGGAAGGCTGAGAGAAGGAAGATAGATGCTTTGGAACTGTGGTGTTGGAGGAAAATTCTGAGAGTGCCTTGGACTGCAAGAAGATCAAACCAGTCCATCCTCCAGGAAATAAAGCCAGACTGCTCACTTGAGGGAATGATATTAAAGGCAAAACTGAAATACTTTGGCCACATAATGAGAAGACAGGATACCCTGGAGAAGATGCTGATGCTAGGGAGAGTGGAGGGCAAAAGGAAGAGGGGCCGACCAAGGGCAAGATGGATGGATGATATTCTAGAGGTGACGGACTTGTCCCTGGGGGTGCTGGGGGTGTTGACGACAGGAAGCTCTGGCGTGGGCTGGTCCATGAAGTCACGAAGAGTCGGAAGCGACTAAACGAATAAACAACAACAAACTATCTTTAATTTTACATTTTTTTTCAACGGACATTTTAGGAGTATGGCTTGTGACCTGGCCAAGACTTTGAGAAGTCCTGAACCTGGTGGAAGTTGTGCGTCCCTAATGTATATACTGTAATATACATGAGTAAATGGAAATATTGTGCAAGGCTCAAAACAGCAAAAAAGCAGCATAAACACTTTGTACTTTCTTCCCATACTTTATAGATAATGTAAAACTCAAGTCAGCTGGAATAATTTAAGAAAGTTTAATGTATATAAAATAATTAATGAATTTTATTTTCTTACTCATTTTAACATTAACATATATAATACATAATGGAATGAAGAAAAAGTAGTACCTGATAATTATAAAGGAAAGAAACCCAAGGAGAAATTGCAAAAGATAATGTCTACAAGGCTGCAAAAACCACAGGAGGAGACAGAAATTATAAATTCTAAGTTTTTCACCAAAGTTTATGGCAATTATAGACAACCGTTATTGTGGGATGCAGGGAACTATAAGTTATGGCCAATCAGCTAAAAGAAGCTTTCTCATTTGGTCCTCAGGTTTCCCTGAGAATTATTGGATAAACAACACAGACCATTGTTTACAACTAAACCTTATAATACAACAATATCTCCTCTGATTCATAAGACCAAGGAATACAATTACAGGATTTAAATCAAGCATTTCTCAGATACCAACCCAATTAACTAAAAAACAACAATAGGGCAGGATTGAAATCCAGGAATAATCTTCTACAAGACAGTAAAATAATAATAAAATAAAACAATAAAATAAAATAGTCTCTGTTTCAAGTTACAATTTCCCTACAGCCCATTGTGGACAATGAAATATCATGCTTGTTTGCAGACAGCCCCCCCAATCTATAACAGCCACTTACCAGGAAACAATAATGTAAGATTCAGACCCAAGATTGACAGGCCAAGATTTATTATTCCCATAGCTATATTTATTTCTCTTATTCCCACAGCTATTTTGGCAATATTATTACAGGACCTATTAATGTCATCTACAACATTACAGTGCCAGTCCCTTGTATTGTCCATCTTCCCATGTGTTATATTCTGTATATCAACCTGCTGAACTCCACTGAGCAAACTATCCTTGTACTAGAATAATAAGTCTCCAGTCAGTAACACACAAATCAGTGGGACAACATTTCTGGATGCATCCTCACTGAGCTGGAATTAATTTAGAAGCTTAAACCATCTTTCAAGAATTAACCACAGATCAAGGCTTATCAAACTAAATCAGCTCACCAGTGCGGGATTGCTTTGTGAATAACCAATCTCTGGTTACTTATTTTTTATATATATCTTCTCTAAGATGTTCCTTTTTATTATTCTTTTTACCACAATCCAATCATGAATATGAATATGAACACACACACACACACACACACACAGAGTATATAAATAAAAGAATATGATATTCCTCACAGCAACTGGCAGATTAGACTGTGGTCAGCTAAGACTTATGCCATAAGTAACATGTTTATCTTTAAAGTGGCACGTCTGTTCTGCATAGCTACACCCTCGATGTCTAGAGTCATACCAATATACTCATGAAATATCAATCTTACTTACCCTATAAAATAAATGAACAAACATTATCCACACCTGACAGGTGGGGTTATATCAATACTGCATTTATTCAGTTTAAAGTACTAGGTATCCATACATACTATTTCTATCATTTCAGCTTCCCCAACAAGATGCTTTCAGTTGTGCTGGGAGTGCACCTCTCAGAATTTTGAACAAATATGGGTTACTTATTTCTTATCATTCCATCATTTCAAGTTTACAGTTGCTTTTACTTTGCCTAATAACGTTAAAGCAAAAACATAAGTTGCCAGTTCTAAAGAGAAAATTTGCATAAAGCAAAGGAAACCTGTAGTATCGGAAGTTGGAACTACTGTACTGTAGTATTTTCTGTGCAAAAAAGTAATCTGTTACAATACTGACCCCTGCTGGAGAAAAAGGAATGTTTAATATACTGACACTTCTAAAGTACAAAGAAAAATTCGAGATACAGAAAGATGAAATTCCACATAAGTCCCAATTCCTGCCATAACATTTCAATTTTAAAAATCTTGCAGAATTGTTGACTATTATTAGAAGTTTCTTTACATTACACTATACACTATAGCTTCCACATTAAACCATTTATAACAGATCATTTAAATTTTCTATACTTCCTGATCTTCAGCAAAGGATCGTTACCTTGTCGTGGTGCTGGAGCTTGAGCACCTCAATGATGCCATGAGCTAAACCGTGAAGGGCCACCCAAGACGGGAAGGGCATGACAGAGAGGTCAGACTAAATGCGATCCCTGGGGAAGGTAATGGCAACCCACCCCAGTATTCTTGCCATGAAAACTAAATGGATCAGTACAACCAGAGATATGTCGGTATACCATCGGAAGATGAGACCCCCAGGTCGGAAGATGGCCAAAATGCTACTGGGGAGGAACAGAGGATGAGTTCAACTAGCCCCAGACGTGATGATGCAGCTAGCTCAAAGCCGAAAGGACGGCTAGCAGCCGACGGTGCTGGTGGTGAACGGCGAATCCGATGTTCTAAGATTCAACACACCATCGGAACCTGGAATGTAAGATCTATGAGCCAGGGCAAATTGGATGTGGTTATTGGTGAGATGTCAAGATTAAAGATAGACATTTTGGGCGTCAGTGAACTGAAATGGACTGGAATGGGCCACTTCACATCAAATGACCACCAGATCTACTACTGTGGACAAGAGGACCACAGAAGAAATGGAGTAGCCTTCATAATTAATAGTAAAGTGGAGAAAGCAGTGCTTGGATACAATCCAAAAAACGACAGAATGATCTCAATTCGAATTCAGGGCAAGCCATCTAACATCACAGTGATCCAAATATACGCCCCAACCACAAATGCTGAAGAAGCTGAAGTAGAGCAGTTCTATGAGGATCTGCAGCACCTACTGGACAACACGCCTAAAAGAGATGTTATTTTCATCACAGGAGACTGGAATGCTAAGGTGGGCAGTCAAATGACACCTCGAATTACAGGTAAGTATGGCCTGGGAGAACAAAACGAAGCAGGACATAGGCTGATAGAATTTTGCCAAGGCAATTCACTCTGCATAACAAACACTCTCTTCCAACAACCTAAGAGACGGCTTTATACATGGACTTCACCAGATGGACAACACCGAAATCAGATTGACTACATCCTTTGCAGCCAAAGGTGGCAGACATCTGTACAGTCGGTAAATACAAGGCCTGGAGCTGACTGTAGTTCAGATCACGAACTTCTTCTTGCACAATTTAGGATCAGACTAAAGAGATTAGGGAAGACCCACAGATCAGCTAGATATGAGCTCACTAATATTCCTAAGGAATATGCAGTGGAGGTGAAGAATAGATTTAAGGGACTGGACTTAGTAGATAGGGTCTCGGAAGAACTCTGGACAGAAGTTGGCAGCATTGTTCTGGAGGCGGCAACAAAATACATCCCAAAGAAAGAGAAAACCAAGAAGGCAAAATGGCTGTCTGCTGAGACACTAGAAGTAGCCCAAGAAAGAAGGAAAGCAAAAGGCAACAGTGATAGGGGAGATATGCCCAATTAAATGCAAAATTCCAGAGGTTAGCCAGAAGAGATAAGGAATTATTTTTAAACAAGCAATGCGCGGAAGTGGAAGAAGACAATAGAATAGGAAGGACAAGAGACCTCTTCCAGAAAATTAGAAACATTGGAGGTAAATTCCAGGCAAAAATGGGTATGATCAAAAACAAAGATGGCAAGGACCTAACAGAAGAAGAAGAGATCAAGAAAAGGTGGCAAGAATATACAGAAGACCTGTATAGGAAGGATAACAATATCGGGGATAGCTTTGATGGTGTGGTCAGTGAGCTAGAGCCAGACATCCTGAAGAGTGAGGTTGAGTGGGCCTTAAGAAGCATTGCTAATAACAAGGCAGCAGGAGACGACGGCATCCCAGCTGAACTGTTCAAAATCTTGCGAGATGATGCTGTCAAGGTAATGCATGCTATATGCCAGCAAATTTGGAAAACACAAGAATGGCCATCAGATTGGAAAAAATCAACTTATATCCCCATACCAAAAAAGGGGAACACTAAAGAATGTTCAAACTATCGAACAGTGGCACTCATTTCACATGCCAGTAAGGTAATGCTCAAGATCCTGCAAGGTAGACTTCAGCAGTTCATGGAGCGAGAATTGCCAGATGTACAAGCTGGGTTTAGAAAAGGCAGAGGAACTAGGGACCAAATTGCCAATATCTGCTGGATAATGGAAAAAGCCAGGGAGTTTCAGAAAAACATCTATTTCTGTTTTATTGACTATTCTAAAGCCTTTGACTGTGTGGACTATAACAAATTGTGGCAAGTTCTTAGTGGTATGGGGATACCAAGTCATCTTGTATGCCTCCTGAAGAATCTGTATAACGACCAGGTAGCGACAGTAAGAACAGACCACGGAACAACGGACTGGTTTAAGATTGGGAAAGGAGTATGGCAGGGCTGTATACTCTCACCCTACCTATTCAACTTGTATGCAGAACACATCATGCAACATGCTGGGCTTGAGGAATCCAAGGCTGGAGTTAAAATCTCTGGAAGAAACATTAACAATCTCAGATATGCAGATGATACTACTTTGATGGCTGAAAGTGAAGAGGAAGTGAGGAGCCTTATGATGAAGGTGAAAGAAGAAAGTGCAAAAGCTGGCTTGCAGCTAAACCTCAAAAAAACCAAGATTATGGCAACCAGCTTGATTGATAACTGGCAAATAGAGGGAGAAAATGTAGAAGCAGTGAAAAACTCTGTATTCCTAGGTGCAAAGATTACTGCAGATCCTGACTGCAGTCAGGAAATCAGAAGACGCTTAATCCTTGGGAGAAGAGCAATGACCAATCTCGATAAAATAGTTAAGAGCAGAGACATCACACTGACAACAAAGGCCCGCATAGTTAAAGCGATGGTGTTCCCCGTAGTAACATATGGCTGCGAGAGCTGGACCATAAGGAAGGCTGAGAGAAGGAAGATAGATGCTTTGGAACTGTGGTGTTGGGAGGAAAATTCTGAGGGTGCCTTGGACTGCAAGAAGATCAAACCAGTCCATCCTCCAGGAAATTAAGCCAGACTGCTCACTTGAGGGAACGATATTAAAGGCAAAACTGAAATACTTTGGCCACATAATGAGAAGACAGGACACCCTGGAGAAGATGCTGATGCTAGGGAGAGTGGAAGGCAAAAGGAAGAGGGGCCGACCAAGGGCAAGATGGATGGATGATATTCTAGAGGTGACGGACTCGTCCCTGGGGGAGCTGGGGGTGTTGACGACTGACAGGAAGCTCTGGCGTGGGCTGGTCCATGAAGTCACGAAGAGTCGGAAGCGACTAAACGAATAAACAACAACAAATACTTCCTGATGAGTATTCATTTTGTAATTTTTTTGAACACATGAAACAAAGGGAAAAAACAGACTTCCCTTTGTTTTTTAAGCATGTGAATTTTATCGACAACCTTCTCAAGCAGGCAATCAACAAAACCTTATCAAACCATTTTTTAAGCAAAAGATCATCCAGATGTTCTCACTGGTGGGGTTATGGTTTATTTTGTTGCTAAAGCACCTCAGAGTTTTTTTTTAATATTATTATTATTATTATTAGCCAACAGTGTAAGATCTTAAGATGTAACTCCTCCATTGCAGCAGATAAAAATTCTCCAGACCTCCACATGGGTTTCCATATTGCATCATCGATTTGCTTGCTTAAATCTGACTCCCAAACATGTTTCAAGCCTAGTGTAAGGTTAACTTACAGTTAACAGTGGAAATTAGTCTATTTCCAACAAGTAAGAGTAAATTTTTGATACCAAACAATGGACAGTTAAAACTGTTAATAAAACTTTTCAAGGTGTGAATATCAGAAGTCTGCCAACTAATCCAGAAGCGGATTGTAAGATCTACCCCTAAACTGCCCCAAATCCTATGTGGAAAAACCATCCACAATAATAGCTATATTAAATAACAGCATAGTATAAACACTGAATGAGAAAGGTCAACCTTGAACAAACTCTATTTATAATCTTATACATCACCCCCAAAAGAATTACAAAAATGATAAGATCAAGGAATTGCAAAGGCCCTCCTCAAATTCAGTCATGGAAAAGACAACTCTGATATATGAGAATCTAATATTGGATCTACCTGGTCTGTGACAAGTACCTGTCTTACTTTGTTCTTAGTTTTTCTTCTCTGGGGATTTACATAATTTTCAGTATTCTAGATCCACTGGAAAAATGCTATTGACCAACTGTTATTAACTGGAACTAGACCAGAATACTTAAGATTAGATGATGGGGTAGAACATATTTTGACTCATCACCAAACCTTGGTGTTGCAGATTTTTTAAAATTGAAAAATTATTATTAAATGGTTACATTACTCACAATAGCTTCTACAACAAACCATCTTATAACAAGCCATCTAAATTTTCTATACTTATAAATAGATGCCCTGTGAATCTCTGTAAAGACTTCCTCTTTTGTTTTTTAAGCATGTGAATTTTATCAGAGACCTTCTCAAGCAAACAAATCTTATCAAGCCATCTTTTGAAGCAAAAGATTATCCAGATATTGGGGGTAGGGGTAGCTGAGCCACTGTACAAAATGGTGCTCAGGCATGAAAAGATTGGCAGTCCTTAGGTTATATACTTAACCACCTACAAAATGTAAATGTTGTATGAGCCATCTGTTATGTGATAGAGAATTAGGGGGTTTTTTTTCCGTTAGAAAGCTATTAATAATGAATCAATAGTAAGCACAGTTCTGCTACCTACATTTATCCATAAGCCTTTAACTGCAACATGGGACCACTTATGGTATTTTATTTGTTTGGTTATTTCTCTCCCTCCACTCTTGAAATAATGAACAGTAGAAAAGCAGAGGTGGTGGTGAATGTGAGGTACACTCTACCTCCTGGAGATTAAGGGTAAAATCAGAGATTTCAAGCTGAGTGGCAGAAAAACCACAGGGTTTCTCAGTAAGAAGCTAAAGAACAGTGAACAAGCTTCCGTGGAGAATGGCATTGCCATCATTATAAACCTTTCTTTAATCTGAGATGAAAGTGAGATGTTGTGCATCTTCTAGGGACCATATTTTAATGAAAGGCAATAATAAAACCTAATAGGCCTGGTTACCACACAAGGTAAAAAGCCAATTTTCCTAAGTTCTACATGCCTTAAAATCATCTCTGCAGAGAAGTTCCACAACAGAAGTACAGGGGTTTTTTTTTGGGGGGGGGGTTGTATGTTAAATTGAATTATGTAAAAGATAAGCATACATTCTGAAATACTGGCCTTACAAAATAGACAGTGCTTGCCCAATAAACTTATGCCTTAAAAGTACAGTCTGCTAGAAAATATTCTGCTTGTTCTACTAAAACTAATAGTATAGACCTACTCTTCTGCCGTTCTAATTTATTTTAATGGAGCTTCACATGGAAAACTTCTCAAGAATCAAGTTAACATGAAAATGAGAGACAAAAGCAACATTTGATGTTGAAAAGATGGCAGAGGAGAATGTACAGTGAGGATTGATTAGAAGCAGAAAGCAGAAGAAAGGAAACCACATTTGTACTTGAGAAACAGCTCTGCAGAAGCTTCCATATTATTCCTTGGGTTGGTGGTATCCAATATCACTTCTTTCACTTATAGTATCCCTCAGCCATCCTTTGTCTTTGCTGCTTTTATCTAGGGGCTGTGATCTTCAAAAGATAAGACTTGTATTAGCCTTCTAGTTCCAGCTACATCTGGCAAACAGGCCCATCTTCCATTTTGTCATTAATATCAATTAACAAAATTCCTAAAATGTACAAAAAGCTTCATGGCATGATCTGGAACATTCTTACAATGACTCTGTGAAGTAAATCTTTTTTATTCCAATTTTGGCAAATGAAGGACTATGTTGGAGCTTGTTCACCTTTTTAACTGTGTGTTGCTAATCCACAGAATTCATGACCGGCAAAGAACGCAAACACAGTTCTTCAGAATCTAATTTCCAATCAAGAGTGAATGAAGGCAGCAGAAGCAAACCTTAAGTCATTACAGGGGCATGAACAGTCAAGAGATACAACCTCTTCCTGATCTTCAGCCAAGGCTTCTTACCATATTGACTGGTCCCAGTCATTTAAGCCACAGAAATCCACACCACCTATATTGCTGGAAGGAGGAAGCAAAAAGGCTTCCATCTTCGTTGGAGCAACACTACTGCAGATTGTTAGATAGCAGGATCCTGTGAGTGCCATTGATGCATCATGGTGGGGGGCACCATGATGCAAACACATGGTTTATGTGGTCGTCCTCAAAAATAATCAATGATTAATGGTCAGCAAAAAGGAAAAGCCTGGAAACCGCTGTCTGTCCTGCTTGACAATAACTCTCCAGTCTCAGACACCACTCAACATATATCAACAGCTTCCCCCTCCTTCTAAATGAGAATGTTCAGAGTTAAATTTGAATCTTTGCTTAGGTTGGCCAGTTTATTTCCCATCACAGCCATTTGGTTAATGCTCACAACAGATCCCATACATGCCCACTCACCGAAAGGTTTTCTTTATTGTTGAATCCCACCCCCGCCCCCCGTAACAATCTAATAAAAGATTAATCTCTGTTCCAACATCGGGCACCCTTGGGGGCAAGGAAACATGGTTCCGAAGAGTTCTGCTTTCCCTGGATCCTTGCCTGCTTTTCCCGCCCCGCGGTCTAATTTGGCAGCTCTTGCTGAAGGGCCTCTTTGACAGGCAGTCAGGAGAGGATGTGGGCCCCTCCCGCCTCCCTTTCCTCGGCCAGCGGCGGGCAAAGGCTGCTGTAGGAGCGCTCCCGCTGCGCCAGGATCCTTTGTCTCTCTTTGAAGAGGGAGGAAGGGGCAGACAGAAACACCCCCGCTCCTTCCTTCCTTCCGTCCCACTGGCGGCGTCTTTGGGTGGCTCTCGGGTCGCCTTGTCAATCACCGCTGCCCAGAAGCCGCAGGGTTGCCCCGCGCTCCCGCAGCCACCCATCAGATTGGAAAGCCATTATTTACTTACTCGGCCATGCCGGTTTGTGCTCAGGCAGCTGCTCCTGCTGCCGCCGGGACGTCGCTGCCGCCTTTTGGCCGCTCATGGAGCGCTAGCGAGCACGATGGCCGCGCCTCCCGCCTTCTCCGCCCGCCGGCTCCCCGTACTGCCGTCGCTGCTTCTACTCTTCGCCTGTGCCCTCCGCGCTAAGGTAAGGGGCCAGAGGCGGAGAACGTGGGGCAACCCTTGGCCGTGGCCGACTTTCAGCCCCGCCGCACGTCGGGGGTTGTGCGCTCCCCACCCCAAAGGATTCCTGAAAGGCAGTTTTGCAATCTGCTCCCGCCGCGGCTTCTAGCTTGGTTTGCTTGCTTGCAGGCAGATGCATCCGATCGTGACCACCGCCGACTGTACCCAGATTTCGGAAAAGTAGTACCTCTGAATAGTGCTGTTCTTGAGTAAGGTCTCATGGCTGTCCCAGCTACCGCCGCTAAAGTAGGATCTGTCTCGAATCTTGGCCCACAATCTTTTCTAGGGCGCTTTCCCGCCCCCCTCCTTTTAAGATTTTGTGATCAGAGCTGAGCAAGGAGGACAGAAAGGGGTGAAACTTCGGTGCTGGTTTAGCGTTTCCTCCCTTCCTCTCCTTAAACTTCCCAAGCCATCAGGAAAAGAGAACGCTTTAAAATTCTGGCTGAGATTTGTTTTGCTTCGGAAACTTCTCTTTTCTTTTTGCCCATTGGAGCTAGTTCATTTTCTCTTCAACTCATGGCATTGTCACTAATGGCTGTCTCTGGTCCTCTCCCTTGAATTGAAACCCCATTAATGCAGGACAGAAAATGGACTATGAATTACAGGCTTGGATCACTCAAACCCTATCTTGTATGAAAATATAGAATTTGGTTGTGTTTTTTTTAAATTTATTTATTACTGAATCTTTAATCTTACCCTTCTGTTATGCTAACACCCAAGATGGCTTGTGGCTTACAACAGTAACAATAGATATAAGGAAACAAAATTAATTCAGTTAAAATCAAAACCAAAATTAATTAAAATAATTAAGAAGTAAACACTTGCCCAAGAGATGTGTTTTGACCAGCTTCCTAAATAGTGGTGGAGTAGGAGCCAAGCACACCTCCTTAGGAAGCACATTGGAGCTACTCAGCAGGAGACCCTTTCCCAAGTCCCTGATTGCCCATCTTCTGGCAGCAGGGGCATCTTCAAAAGGACCTCGTCTGCTTACATCAGAAGCTGGCCAGGTTCATGCTGGGAGAGGCAGTCCAACAAATAAGCCCTATCCCTGTTTAGGATTTTGAAGATCAAAAAGGCACCTTAGGTTGTGCCAGTAGCAATGGGTAACCAATATACAGTAAATGTTTCCAATACAGGCATCGTATGATCCCAGTGCTATGCATTAGTCAATAGCTTGGCTACCGCATTTTGCACCTTCTGGGCATTTTTCAAGAGTAGCCCCACATAAAGTACATTGCATGTTAAGATGAGTTGAAACCATGCCACTGATAAATGTTCTGTCAAGTAGCACAGGAAGGGTACATCGGTGGCCCTTTAGCTGTAGTTGTGCAAATTTGTTCTTTACTTTGTGCAAATCCAGTGACAGCGGTGGGTCAGGGAGCATTCTGAATCTTAGGGAAAACAAACTTTACCTTAATCCAGTCCAGTTTTCTCTTTGCACTGGATATAATTTCAGCTTGTTTTTCCCCACCCAGGTTATTATCAAAATTAAGCATTTTTCAAGGATGTTGACTGTTTCCTTGAAATTAAAAGGTAGGGGGCAGTAGAGCTGGCTGTCATCAGCTTGCTGATGCATCCCATTCCAAAACTCCAAATGATCTCCCCCAAATTTCATGTAAATCTGAAAAAGCATAGGAAGCAAGATAGAACCATGCAGAACACCACAGGTCAATCACTTAGGTGTCGAACAGAAGGCCCCAACATCACCTTCTGAATATGTGCTTGTGGGGAGTGTCTCCAAGGTCACCTCTGCCAGTTCAAGTGGATATGGTGGTCCATGGCTTGAAAGCAGTACTTTTTATGGAAAGAAGAACATTTCACATGTGGAGATGATCAATGTATTGTGGGAATGAATATGCTGTGGCTGTTTCTGTTGCATCTAAACTTTCAGGACACAGGCCAGAGAAGTGCCTTATCCTGACTCCTGTAATTTTCTGTCCATTTTAAAGAGTCTTGAGATGCACTTCTCTCAGTGTGTTGCACACCATTGGGAAACAAAATTCTATGGAAATAGGGGTGTGTCATACGCACGCTCAGTTCTTGCATGTTAACTGCTTTCTCTTTCATGTATCACGTTTACTATTGGCACTGTTCAAATGCAGTCAGTTCTAACAATTTGGCTAAATACTGAATGTTAAAAGATTTTGCTCTCTGGAAAAATCAACTACGTGTTGTTTATTTCAGAAGAATAGGGTTTTTTTTTCCTGTTTTCTTTCTTCTCCTTAGCTTCTGGACTGCTCATCCCCAGGGCATTTTTAAGAGGAACTGCCAGCCCTTCTTTCTCCCATTTTAGGTGAGGAAGGATGGCTCATTCATTTAGCCTTTTGTGAGACACGCAAAGACATACCTTCTGACCTGACCAACCTGAAGCTCTAATTAGAGCCCTGCGCTCTCTAATAATGCTTGTCTGCCCACAGTTGTAAAAACTTCTCCATCACATCCTTCTCATTATTGCAGAACACCGATTGAGAGGCCAGGCCATCCAGCACCACCTCTGCCATTAAATGAAGGAGGCAACCCCTCCCCACTTCAGTCCACTTGCTTCAGCTGCCCTAGATTTCATGGACCACTGAACACATTGTAGCCCCATTTTTCAGAAACCCCAGAGGAAACCCTCCTCCAGTCCTTTACTTTGAATAACACAGAGACACCTCTTTCTCTGTCCGGGGTGGGGGGCATTGTTGCTCCTTTCAAAATGCATCTTGGTCATTTTCCTATGCAAGAACTTCAAACTTCTAGTAGCTGGAAAGATGTTTTAGTTCTTGGTGTTCAAAATGGATGCACACTTTTTCATTAGGCCAGCTTTACTTTGCTTATCATCTTGCCTTCTCCAGATGTTCACACTGATATGTGAGCATCAACTCTCCTGAAATTACAATAAAGCAGAGACAGCATGCAATGCTAATGACATCATCATCTCTCATGGATAGAAATGTAATCAGGATGTACTATGCTACTTCTCTGCTCTGCTGCAGCAACTGCTAGCATATCAGGGGATGCTGCAGCTTCTCTCCATCTTCCATAAATATGTTCACTGGATAATGTATTCATGGCTTCAGCACTGTTGCAGATGGTAGATGTGAAACAACCAGCTGAGAATGCCAGTAGAATATGGAGTTCCCAAAAAATAATTTCATCCCAAATTGGGTTGAAATGAGAAGCATAATGGGAGCTCCAGAAAAAGCCAATATACCTTTTTTACCATTGGATGAAACATTGGGTTCATACTTTATTTATTTCAATCTGCAGATCATCCATATCTGTATATCCAACAGTCTGTATCAGAAGAACCAAAGTTCTTGTACTCAACATAGATTATGGAATTAAACAGAACCTCTGCAAATTTTTTAAAAGTAACCATACCTACCTATTTCCAATAAAAAGTATCCTCTTAGAAAACTGGATTAATCTGAAAGAGTACTGTCATAGAGCAAAGTATGTATCTAGGAACAGTAGTTAAGCTGTGGGGGTAGGAAAGTGGAGATAATGGACGTGATTCTGGAGTTCTTAAGGTAACCTTTCCCTGTTTGTGTCAGGACAGTAGTGAGGCAGCAGAAGAAGCTGGTACCTGGAATGAAGAGGTCACCAAATGGTGGGGAGAATGGAGCTCCTGGTCCACATGTTCCCGTACCTGTGGAGGAGGTGTAATGTCGAGGGAGAGGCACTGCTTATGGCAGCGGTATGTAATTGACCAAGGCCACTTGGCAGAAATGCAGGACCTTTAGTTGGATGAGCCAAAGTTACCGTCGCAGAACATTTGACATTTAAAACAAAAAACATTGGGCTGTGGCAGAGCAGTTTACTAAATCACTTTTTCTCCATGTGGCTCTTTCCCTAATTTCCTCTTCATAGATAACTTCATTTCCATAATCCTCACTGTTTTCTCTTTATCTTCCTGCGGTTCAGCAACTAACATCCTGTGCTGATTCCCTGATTAAAGGGCAGGGGAGGTACAGTTTGCACAAGGATGATGATAGATTTCTTTCTGAGGAATCCCATACTCCCATCCTTAGCCCAGCTGCTCAAATTTCCATCTGGCTGATCTGTAGGGGCTATGCTGAGTCCTCAACCTGTACCCAAGAGTTGAATAAACCTCCAGGGAGGCACCTTTTTTAACCTGCTATTCCAGATCCCTGGAAGCTAAGGAGAACTGGCATTGAAGACTTCTCTCAGCTGTGCTTATCCCCATTTCTCCTTCCTATTCTGCATGAATATACTTCTGAGGGGAGGAAGCCTTTCCTCTTTCCTTCTGTCAAAAGTGTGTGAGTTTGTGTGTGTCCTTTTATGTGGCATGGCTGCATAATTGAGGTCTGGATATGCTGAGTTTCTTCCTGTTGGGAAATAACCCTGATTCTCAACGTAGTTAGAAATAAGCTTTACTTTTGGCAAAGCTTACCAGGCTTCCTCTTAAGAAGCCAACCAGTGGGGACCAGGTGTGGCTTACAGGTTATCTTTCCACCTTAAAAAACACATTGTGCCTGGATGTTTATTCACACATGTACACACATTCCAGAGTATAATCGCTTTATTAACTAAATTAAGGGTGAGAGGTGTGGTCCAGCCCCACTAAAAGAGGGAGCCATCTGTCTTCCTAACTGGGTGAAGGTCTACCATCCAGTCCCTCAGGCTCAGCCAAGCAGCTTCCTCACTTTGGAATCGAAGCAGGGTGGGGAATTAAGCTTCCCTGACAAAGCTCCTACTTCTTCTGAGATGTGAAATTTGATATTGTCATCCTCATTGTGATAAAGTTAAGCTTGGGCAGTGCTTAAACTCCTATCCTATGCTTTGTTTCCTGGGAGTAAGTTCTATTTACCTTCGGCTGGCTTTATTTCACTGTTAGATCTGGAAAGAAATGTGATGCTACTCAGCTTTAGAAGTCTGGAATTGCTCCACAGAAATGCTGGAGTAGAGTATTAGTTAATGCTGAGGAAACTGCGCTTAACCGTTTGGAGATACTCTGAACATTTTTCTGCATGAAAATAGATTTCAGTGCAGAGTTTCTGCTCAGAGTTAAGTTAAAGAAATTGCGGCCCAGAGGGGAATAGCAAAAGTTATTATGGATGTAGTAATGGCATAACCTAAACGAATCCTTGGCAATCTCTAAAAACTAGGTAGTGTTGGATCTAGTTAGCAAAGCTGTGCAGTGATGAGAGCAGTGTGATCTGGAGGGTGCATGGGCACGCATGCCCCCTTTTCCAAGATTGCAAAGGAGCTGTAAAGGCCACTGGTGTGCGCCCAAGAAAAGACACGGCTGCTTTAAGGCAATGTGTGTACCAACACACACTTCCAATTCTACTTTCCCCTTAAAATCTGAAGCTTTTCACAACCACACCAGGTAGTACTTGTATGGAAGACCAGGGCTGTAGACTCGACTGGGAAACTGAAAAACTAGCCTGGGTGAAGGGAGTAGCAAAGTACTACCATATACTGTATATGAAGCTCAACTTGGGGGAGACTTTCCAAATGGCATTTCATACTCTAAATCAGAACCGCTCTGAAGTTTTTATTCCGTCTTTTTCTATTACAGGCTACACGTATCTCAGGGGACAAATAGTAGTATGTGCCTGGGTCAGTCGAAGCGCTACCAATTATGCCAACAGCAGGTAAGCTAATCTTTCATAGACACTGTATTAGATCTTCAAGAATGACTTTGATTCTTTGTTTGCTGCAGAGCCCAACCAGCAATTAAACAAGTTTTACTTTATGGGGGATAAATGGGAAACTTGATATGTTACAGGTATTGCCAGCTGTTGCTCAGGCACTATTTACACTTTATTGTTGCTAAACCTTCAGTACTTCCTGGCATTTCAAGATAAATAAAGGAACAGAAAATACGGTTCCTTCTAAACAAATAGTTGGATATAATTTGTTTCTCCCATTCTCCATATTTCCTGAATCATTGCAAGGGCATATAGGCTTTCTTAAATGTTCAGGAATTCAGTATTTTTTTCCATCTCATGAAGCTGCTCCTAGCAGTCTCCACATGTATGTTCTTTCACCACCCATTTATTCACCTGGTGGAAATTAAAATCCCACTTAATATAACAAGTGGAAAGGATATACCTGCTATTTACTTTCAGACAGTTGCTTTGGTTGTTAATGGTGTGAGTGGCCTCTGGCCTAGTTTTGTCCTCAACCTTTACGTTTGTCTGAAAACTTCAAAATCTTCATACAGTTAAATTCTACCGTTCAGATTGTTCACATTGTAATTGGAAATAATTCCATGTCCGTCTCATACAGTGTTTCTCAACCTTGGGAGCTTTAAGAAGTGTGGACTTCAATTCCCAGAATTCTCCAGCCATCATCTTCATACAATTAAATTCTACCATTCAGATTGTTTGCACTATATTTGGAAATGGCTGGCTGGAGAATTCTGGGAGTTGAAGTCCACACATCTTAAAGCTCCCAAGCCTGAGAAACACTGGTCTGGTATAAAGAGACAATGGAACAAGCACTAGGTTTATGTTTCTTTTCTCCCCAGCTTTGCCCTGCCAACACCGCCAGTTTTAAGCAGCATCAGTGCGCCAGTTTCAATGCCAAAGCCTTTGGGAAACACTATTATCATTGGATGCCACTTTATCCAGGTTTGCCTTGCTAAATTACTAAGCAGAAGCTATAGATCAAAAGACAAGGAGGTGGGATGGTTTGCAGGACTTTGCGAAGATTGAAGACAGCAAATGTTTGTTCCCAGAAAACAAGAAAATATCCTCTGGCATTTTAAATAATGAAGATATATTGTAGCATGGGTTTTTACTAACTGAATCAAACTGAGATGTAGCAAGCATTATATTTAGTGGGCAGACACATAAATGGATGTATGTATATATATACATAACATCAATATAGAGAAAAAATGTAAATCATGTGGGGGAAAGGCTCACTAATGCCTTAAAAATAGGAAAAGGTTAATTTACAACAGCAGTTATAGCTGGCAACATTATTTTTCTATCTTAACTATTATAATTCAATATACCAGCCTTTCTCAAGCAGGGGACTCTCCAGATATCTGAATTTCAGCTATTAAAATTCTCAGTTACTATGTGGTTAAGGGATTCCAAGAAGTGAAAGTCACAAATCTAGGAGACATCTGGGTTGGGAAAGACAGCACTATAAATGATTGAGGATTCTCAAGCTAGGAAGATAGTATTATCAGATAACTGCTGTTAAAGTTAATGTTCGTGTGGTCAAAAGTAAATGACCTGATACTAGTTTTGGCCATTATAAAAACAAACAAACAAAAAAGATGGAAACCATATCTCCCACTCAAAAGAGAATTTCTTCTAGCTCTTTACATAGAGCAAACCAGAGAAAGAAACTCAAGAAACTTGAACACTGATTGTTATAAACAGAGCTTGCATTTAATACACAGTAGTCACTGGAATAATTCTTTCATAAGGGCTTCTTAGCTTTTCTGCAATAACATCTGCATACTAGAAATAGCTGGATTCTTGTGTGCCTTTTTAACTGATTTCTTTTCAGCCTGCTCAGAAGTCTGACAACTGCTGCTATAGATGAAGTAGGGCCATGAAATTGAATGCCATAATGAAGCCATAGACCTTATGGCTCCAAAGAGCACCAAGTTTCTTTGGAGTAGGAATGGGCAACCCTCTGGCCCATTTGCCCCAACCCCCGATCATTTTGTTACTGAAATTCAGTAGCAATTTTCAACAGCAAGGGTTTTCTATGACCTGATCCCCATTAAGAGTGAAAATAGGAGCAAGATGCATCTGGGAGGCAAATTATTACCATTTCAGCTTAAAGCCCCTCCCCCAAACAGTCTGACATTGTATAGTTGGTCTTCGGCCATTTTACTGGCAAACTTTGGTGGCCTAATTTCAAACCATATTTTGGGTTTTTAGTAAGATTGTTAAATGTGGAAATAGTTGTTTGCTCCCAGTCCCACTCTTAAAATACCCCAAACAGTAAAAGGAATCTAAAGAAAATTGGTCCTCCCCATCCAATGACATCACACATCAATGGAAAGTACCCTGTGGCTTTCAACTATTTAAGGCAGCAATTTGCAAACTGCCTACCTCTGTTTTAGTCAGTTTCTAGTTTACATTGGAAGATAAGTACAGTGTATATGCCTCTTTACCCAGCAAGATGTCTCAGGTGAGATTTTTAAAAATTAGATAGTAATGATTTTTTTAAATTTTTTAATACCGAATTGGGAAAATCTGTGACTCACTAGTTGTTACTGAAAAACAACTCCTAGCAGCCACAATAAGAATAGGCAATGATGATGATTGCTAGGAGTTATTGTTCAGCAGTATCTGGTGGGTTCAAAATTTCCATTCGTTATTTAATTGATTTTAACATCTCCTTCACCCTGAGTTATTGCATGCAGTAAGTCTCTTGACCCCGAGTTATTGCATGCTCTCCCCTGTTTCCTTTTCTCCTGTGTTTTTCTGTAGATGATTACACCAGCATCTCTAACAAGCCCTGTGATCTCCAGTGCACTTCAAGGAGTGGGGAGAGACAACTGATGGCACAAGCCCAGGATGGCACATCATGCAAGGATAGGACTTACCAAGGGGTCTGCATCAGTGGGAAGTGTGAGGTACAACTCTGGTCAAAGGAGCTGATTTCTAGATTCATATATGATCCATAGGAGTATTTTCCCAGACACCTACTGGCAGTAGGATGGCTCTTAGCATTGGGATGTGTGAGCTCAGCATGCCAGATCCATTGGCCAGGACTGGGACACAGTAAGACAGGAACAGTCTGCTGTATCAGACCAAAAGCCCTCCTATTTTAACATCCTGTTTCAGGCCAGAGGCCTTAGGGAAATCCACAAAGGTAATATACTGTTCCCTAACTCTCCAGTAGCTGGTCTTCAGATGTAAGCTTTCAGAGCTTCCATTTCACTTTTATGGCATCTATTTTGCATTAATATGTCTAATACCATATTTAAATTATATGTTTGTGTGTGTGCGTGCATATATATATATATGTGTGCTTTCCTTTGTCTGATGTTTTCATCCAGTCTGTCAAATCACTGAATTCTACTGTGATCAGAGAGAATTTTTCTCAGACTGTGCATAATTTTATAGCTTCCTTTCGTGCCATTTAAAAAACCTCTAAATAAAGGAAGATGAAGTTCTCAAGGTCTGTTTCCTGAGGTTTGGTGCAACTCAAGCGAGAGAAGAAGAGCCATGGGTTATGTTGCGCTAAAACCACACTCCAAAAGAGAACCTAAATTTTGAGCAAGGGAGATGGAGCAGAGAAAAGAAGCAAGGTGTAAAGAATAGATATAAGCAAATACAGGTGTATATATTAGTTGAGAGGAAAAAAGTAAAGAGCTTGATCCAAAAGCTGAAGAGACGTGGGCTTTTCAGCTGGAGTCCATAGGTAAGATTTCAAACTGGCCTCTTCCTTTTTCCCAGCCAATAGGGTGTGATGGCAGCCTCTACTCTTCCCAGGTGATGGATCGGTGCCGAGTATGTGGTGGAGATGGAAGCACTTGCTACCGAGTCTCAGGCAGTTTCCGAAAGGGGATCTCACAGTTAGGTACACTTTACTAACAGCATTGAGCTATTTTGTATTCTGCTTTTTGACCCCCTTGCTTCTAGTTGGACAACTCTGGTTGGGGAATAGCATATCTTCTAAACCTGAGGCTAAAGCAAAGAAAGAAAAGAAAAAAGAGAAAACAAGTATATAGCATTGCTTAATGCCAAAGACTTCCAGATGATACTGACCCATCTGATGTCTCTACAGTGGAGTCTGGAGATTGAATTGGGCATATTTTAAGAGCAAACCTGATGATAATATGCAGTAAAAATGCCATAGCTGTGTTATATGTGATATGCTCAAGAGGGAGCATATTGAAGCAGAAACATGAACTAACACACTTCTCATCTGCTGTTGCTTCACTTCGCTGTGGAATTCAATTTGCATGTTTACGCTTTCATACATGCACACAGAACCCTTCACAGGCAAAAGCATATTGAGTAGAAAATTCCAGTGAAAAAGCAGGAAGTAGAGAAAAATTTAGTGTCCCTCGTGAGGTTATTGTCTTTCACAAAAAGTAGCTAATGTAGTTTTGTAACATGGAATAGTTCAAGTGAACAACCTTCCAAATATTGCTGAACAATTTCTGCCATTTTGGCCATACATAACTGAAGTTACAGGGAATGTGGTTCAAGGCCGTTCGGATGCCTCAAGTTCTCAATACTTGCATTAGCATATCTTGTGAATTTTGGTGTAGGGGACATTTAAAGTTAGTATTACAAATATTTTCTATTGAGGAAGTCCCAGTTCTATTCTTAAATTAATTAAGACAATATTATGCACATGGACTTCTTTATTCTGCACTTGTTTGTTTGTGCATTCATGAAAGAATTATCAAAAGCAAAAAATGAATTGGTTGAATGACGGATTATGAAATAAGTGATAAGAGTGAATGAATTGAAGACCATGAAGAGAGGGCCAGGAAGATGGATCAGGAAGCAGTGCATAGATTTGAAGATGTATTGTTGTGATCCCAAGATCTTCCATGCATTTCTTGCTGAGAAGAAAGGGAAACATGAGAAATGTGAAATTGGAGAATCTAGATTCTGCGGGAGATATCAGACTCTGCACAAAATATTCTACCTGCAGAGTCACAGATACTTGATAACCTTGCAACAGTTCTTTCCTTTGGTGAAGCCAAGCAGCTGGGTCTCTTGGTTGACTCAAATAACAGGCTGAGAAACTCTGGCTGCTCCAAACATTATCAAAATACTAGATGGTAGTAGAGCACCACACCTCATTTTGATTCAAAGCAGTAAAACCCTTTATCTAGATATGTCTACATTTTAAATGGACACAAAGCCCCCCACCACCACCACATCAGCCTAGAGATACCCACAGTATTTCATTAGAATTATATCATCATCATTCTCCCAGTGGCTTGAATTTAGATCACAGTCTGCCTTGACTGATCAGGGTTGGCTCTTTTATTGAAGGGAGCCTTAACTGACTGCTGTCCCTTGGGGAAAGTAGCAATGACTGTTCAACCCCTGGTCTTTGTACTTCAGGCTTTCCCCTGGGTGGGAGGACGGAGCCATGCTTAGCACATGCCCTGGTTCCAGTGATGAAAAAAAACGCAACTGCCAATCCAATTGGCCACTGTATGTGGAGAGGGTGGGCATGTTGTCCTTCTCCATCACCCAGGCAGTCTACCTGTCTTGGCCAGCCCTTGGGATCTTGTGAGTTGAGCTGACCCTGAACTGAAATTACCTGGGTTATCTTGGGCTTCTTGAGGGAGAGAATTCATGCTAATGTGCATTGTCATTAGGCATTTGCACAGAGAGGGATGTGTCAGTCTGGTGGAGAGGGAGGGTTGCAACTGCATCAGCACATGGGAGCTGCAAGGGCTCAAGTTTATACTCTGATGAATCTCCAGCTACAGAGAGGAAGTTTTGTAATGGTCGTAACACATCAAAAATACATCTCTCTGCGTGTCTTTTCTAACTAAATCCAACATAAAGGAATAATAGTAACACCATTATCCTGTTTTTTTCCCAGAATTGAGATTGTGCATAATTAAAAGCCCTTACACATTGTTTATTTTCCAGGTATATAAAATGTTTTAAATGTATGACTAAAATATGAGTGAAACAAGCCTGTGTATTATAACGGTACAGTATACATTTTCAGACTTGATGCCCTCCAGATACACTGGAGTTGTAACTCCCCAAAGGCCATGCTCTATAAGAATGCAGAGAATCTCATTCCCAGTGCATCTGGAGATAGGTTGTAGAGATTAACTGTAGCTCCCTGTTGAGTATAATGTATGGAGTGACCCAGACATTCTCAACATTCTCAGTGGGTTAGCTGCTATGGCAAAACAGAAACTACAAAACTGCTTTGTAGAACAAGGTCAGTTCATCTGATTTCGGTTTTCTGATTTTTCTGTATCTCTCACTTCCCAGGATATGTGTTTATCACCAACATTCCTGCTGGTGCTACAGATATACTGATTATTGAACGAAGAAAGACAGAGAATATCCTGGGTAAGCAATCCCTATCAGTACTAAACTGATTAACCTATAGAAAAGAGTGTGCTTAATGGATTATTTATTTATTTATCTCTTTATTTATTTGGTATATGTAGCTGCCCATTGTATGCAACATAACCCTGGGCTGCTCACAAACAACAGTAAAACCAATAAGAGTAAAAAACATAAAAACCAACACAACACCCAGTGTCCCCAACCACAACACATCCCCATACATCCATAAAGAACTTTTCTGAGCTTCGGTCTCACACTACCCCAATGCTTCTGGCAAAAGCCAGGGTTTTTGGAGGGCTAGGAGGGTAGGGGCCTGCTGGATCTCAGAGGGAAGTATGTCCCAAAGGGCAGGGGTAGCTACTGAGAAGGCACACTGCCTAGGTCCCACTAGATAGCAACAGTTAACAGAAGAGTGTGCCCACTCTATTAGATGTAGCAGAATGGGCAGATTACCTCAGGGAGAGGCAGTCTCACAAACAACCTGGCCCTGTGCCGTTCTGGGCTTGAAAGGTGATAACCAGCCCCTTGAATCACACCCAGAAAGAAACTGGAAGCTAGTGCAGCTCTTGCAGCAGCCCTATAACATAGGTCAACTATGAGGTACCCAAAACTGCATGTGCCACTGCATTCTAGACCTGTTGTGATTTCCGGATGTTCTTCAAGGACAGCCCATGTAGAACGTGTTGCAATAATCCTTATGTCTGCACATGTCTCTTAAAACAGCATTTCTCTATTTCTGCAATTTTAAGATGTGTGGGCTTCAACTCCCAGAATTCCCCAGCTAGCATAAAGCCCACACATCTTAAAGTTGCTAGGTTGAGAAACACTGTCCTAAAGGACATTCAGACAGTAAGATGAGTTGATCAATCCAAAGCACATAAATATAACTCACCAGTTCAAGCTTCAGAAGCATAAAAGAGGATTAAAGCAATGCAGTTATAGATTTTTTTTGATAGAGAGGTTTTTCACTCCATAAACAAACTGCTTTTAAATGTGACTTGACTACCTTTTTATTCAAGAAGCCATCTTGTTCCAACTCCTCTAGTCCATGTCAACATTTTACAACCCCAAAGTTAACCCAAACATGGGATATTTCTAAATGAATATTTTGGAATTTCTCATGTGGGTGGGGTGGAGGAGGAGAAGTGTATAACTAGGATACCTTTAAGTGGTATGCCCAGTCCAAACTCCTAACATGTGTAGCCCACGTGGAACCCCTTCTGGAAATGTATCAAATATTGGGCAGATGTACTTAGCAAAATTTTATCAATAACAACATTAAAACAGAGAATAGTTCAGAGTAACATGCATTCCTAACACATAAAACGGTTTTGAGTAAATTTCCAGCATCCAGCATCAGGCAATGTTCTTGCTTGATACATTGGCAGTCTATATTTGTCATCATGGCTCCAATTTGTGAGACTGCAGAACTATGTGGGTCCTTGGCTACTGTGCAGCAGAAGATAACTTTTCGTTCTTCTGAGGTGGTGAAGGGGAGGTATCTTTCCTTAAGGCAAAACTGTGGCAGAACTTTCCATGCCAATCCTCTGCATGTGGAAGGAAGATTGTTGCACCCGTTTATTGACTTCTTCAAACCATAGGAGGTCTGTGGTCCTTCTTTGACATCCCCTTTATCTATCTCCTTCTGCTTTTACTTGGGGAGCTTGCTGGCAATGAGAACAATTGTACAACCCTACATTGTGCAAGCTATTGAGGGGTTTTTGCAATGAGGTCTTCCCTTGAAATGCCCTTCATAGCTAATTGCCTTTATGCCACTAAGGGATACTTCTACATCCACACACTCCAGTCTCTATAAGTCCACTTCTTCACAGCTGTTTATACCATGGGGAGGAGATCAGGATATTAACCCCAAGAGGCACCTTAAGGAAGAGTGCTCTTGAGATCAAAGAATAGGCTAAGAGTCAATGTGGGGCTACTAGAACTTGGGTGCAAACATCCAGATGACCACTAGATGGCAGCAAGGAGTTGCAGAAAGCTCACTGTTTTTGCTGCCATCTAGTGGTTTTTGCAAGTCAGATTTGTTAGCATTAAGCCAGTGGGTCTCCTCTTAGGTCAGATTGAGTCACGTGGCTTCCAGTTGTGTATACTAAATTAATACTTGCACAATAGATGTGTTTCATTCTCATTCCATCTCTGTTTCCTTGGTAGCACTGGCTGATGAATCGGGGCGTTTCTTCTTCAATGGCAACTCTGCTATTGACAATCCACAGAACTTTAGAGTGGCTGGCACTGTGTTCAAATACCGCCGCCCTTCCAATCTACATTCTGATGGTCTGGAATACATTATTGCACAGGGGCCCACCAACCAGTCTCTCAACGCCATGGTAAATAAGGGACAGTACCGTCCAACTGCTTTCTTACTACATTTTGCAAGCATCCAGCAGTTAAATAGAACCAGATATTTAATCCAAAACGCAAGGTCATTAAACTTTTTGAAATTGAATCGACTTCAGACAGGCTGAATGTTTTAATCTAAAATCAGTTGGTTTGGGACTAGATCTTCACAGCAGATGCGCCAGTCTAAAGATATTTCAACAGGTCTAATAAAGAATCAGTGCCTTAGCACCTGCAAAGATAATTTTTTCTGGGTTTCAGCTTCTCTGAAGCTTAGCATATTTATCTTTTCCAGGCTTATTTCAGTCTGTGAGAGTTGAAAAGACAAGGGGGTAACAGCCAGGAGGTAGGAGAAGAGAAAGCAAGGAAAAGTAATGGATGGAGAGTAAAACTGATTTTTTTAATTGATTATGTGCCATCAAGTCATTTTCGACTCCTAGTGATCACATAGATAGATTTCCTCCATGACAATCTATCCCTAACCTGTTCTTTCAAGACTTCCAGTGGTGCACTCATCACCACTGTAACCGAGTCCATCGGTTCCTTCCACCTTTCCCAGCATTAGAGCCTTTTCCAGAGAGCTGGGTCTTCACGTAATGAGTCTGAGGTAGGATAATTTGAGCCTGGTCATTTGTTACCCTTAACAATGGGGTTTATCATTGGCTTCAGTTCCTTTTTGAGAAAGTTCACTTCTGCCTCCTCCTCCTCCTGTGCAGTCCATCTCTTCCATCTGAAATCAGGTATATGAGAATCTACGTTGGCTTTGTATTTTTCAAGAACAGTCTGTCCCATTCCATTTCTGCTGCAACTTGCAATTCTTTCTGATTTCCATAAAAATGCGTACATAACTGGAGACAAAAATGTGTTGAGCAGCACAATTAAATACTTCTCAGGTACATTCAGGATAATTTTTTCATCTGTTTTAAACTGTATGTACTAATTCTCTTACACTTAGTTTTTCCAACCAGCAATAAATAGTAGTCATGTTTAAAGAGTCAACCACTGCCTCTTTCATTATTTCAAATTCCTCAGGACACAAACTTTTATTTCAAACAAACCATCCTCACTGTCAGATGATTATAAATCTTCTACTGTATGTCATAAGTGCTTTATGGGTTCACAGGGACTGAAACAACAGCCGGCACACAGTACCTCGCGATTTTCCCTCCTTTTTTTATTAGCAAAACAAGACAAGCTTTTAGTTTCATTTTCAGGCACAGAGAACAATTCAGGCAGTATTTCATTACAAACAGATAAGAAAGCTGGATTCATTTTGCCCACTCTCTTGCCTCACTACAATCTTTTTGTAAAGTGGTGTAAAGTAATAATACAAATGCTTTCTTTAGGTGCATCTGCCAAGCATTTTAAAGTTCATGACTTCTCTGTTGGATATATGTTCACTCTACAGTGTTAACTAAATAGTACTGTCATTTCTAGGTTCCTACCTAGAATTAAACAAAGGGGATAATTATGCTGGCTGGCTGGCATTCTTTCTCAGGCTGGCAAGACCTGATCCATTTCTCTCTTCAGCCTCCCATGGAAGCCAGTAGAAATATTCCTTTGGCATCTCCTCTTCTCCACGGTCTTTGGACCAGTGGGACCAATATGTCTTCAGCAGTTCAAAACTGTTAGTCCATCTCAGGATCAACAGCCATCCTTTTTTCTTTTTCTTTTCCCTAGAAATTTCTCGTTAGCTCTCTCAACGCAATAGTATCCCCCTCCCCCCGCCCACTTTTCCTATGGGAGAATTTTCATATTTGTGAGAAAGCCTGCTTTTTCCTTTATTCCCAGCTTATACTATTATTCACAAAAAGTTCGAGTGACAGGAGTTTGCTACCTCCTCAGCTTCCAGCTTCTACTAATATTGCAAGCTCATGGGATAGGATGGCAGAGAGCCTTAGGCTGCGACATGTTGTCACAGTTTAGATTAGGAGTAGGCAATTTTAATTTGATGGGCTTATTTGGAAATTTGAGCATGGGTTCTACGGATGTATTAGCACTTCTAACTATTTAGAGAAGGTGAGGGAACCACTTACTTCATGTTCCTTTCAGTCAAAAATAATTCCAGCACAGCCTATCTAAGGGTAAAATTGTAATAATCACCCAATCATAGAAGCAGATGGAGAAGCAAGACCTAGGGAAAACCTTTAGAGGGAATCATACTCTTTTTATCATACTCTTTTTCATCGCACTGAAGATGTTGCCTAGTCTGGCAATGAAAAATCTGCAAGAAAACAACAAGGAGAGAGCACCAAGGACACTACAATTCAACCCTGAGCTACAAAGATTCACTTCGATTGATAGTCTTTTTAGATAGAAAATGCAAAGGGCCATGAAGGAAGCATCTATGTCTTGCCAAAGTCTGAAATTCACCTCATTATATCCAAAAATAACTTGACGACTACCAGAACCACCGCTCTCAGGTATCGTTGCAGGGAATTTAGGAGGTTGGTCATCTGGCTTGGAAATAGGAATTGTGACATGGTTGCTCATTCTTGGATTAGTTCCTTATTCCTTCTCCCATGGGAGTTCTTAGGAAAGCAAAGTTTGGGAGAACAAATGGAGATGAGGAAATATTATCTTCAAAGAGGTACTCTGGGAGTTCCCTCTTAGATTTGAAATCTAGTAGATTTGGGGGCTGTGAGACCTTCTGAGTAGATGTGCAAAATGTTTCAAGCTTGAAATACCTTTGGTGGTTTAAACCTTATCTTGCTAGAAATGCTGTTCCAATCCTTGTGGAAATGTTCCAGATTCACAAGGTTTTGAATGAAAATTTGGACTTCCAAACATTTTGCACACCACCACATCTGATTACTGTATACAACTGCTATGGGAAGAGTCTTTCTCAGAGCTGTTTGGACTGCAGTAGAATTTTGCACAATTTAAAAGTGAGAGTTCACTGGATTAAGCTTGGTTATTTTCTTCTCTTTGTTAAAAGTACTACAATTTCAATGGAAAAATGCCACATGTAACGTATGACTACACAGTGCCTAGAGCACTGTCACCAGCTGTTCAGACAGTTCCGCCAGCCATCAAGATGCCTCTCTATCTTCACTTACCAGAGCCTAGCCAAAATTACCAAGATGCAGTTTCATCTGTTCCCCAAGATTTCAATGCTACTTGGATCTCTGTTGCACCAGATGACACAGGAGAACAACATGGGGGCATGTCCTTCAATAGCCAGAACTTCTTCCCAAGTAATTCCACTGCCCGTGGTAAAGAATGGGACTGGAAACATGGGGCAAAGGAGGAAAGTCTCAGTTTTCACTTCCAACAACTTTATCACACAAGTGGAGCAAGTGAAGATGAAGAAGTGACAGCTGACAAAGAAGCAGATCTGGGTCAGTATCCCTTCATAGCTTATTTGCACAATCATCTACAGCTTTGATGGGGAGTGGCTGGTGAGAGGTGTTTCAAGTGCTCCACAGAGACAACTGTTCTTAATTATGTGGCCCTTTATTCTTTTCCATATTCAGGTTTTTTATTTGGAGATGGAAAACTGAGGGGTGGGGTTCTTTTTGACAGTGAAAAATGGGACTGGCAGAGAAATAAGCATGTTTATGTGGAATGCTGTGCTAGTTTTGTAAAACTGAATGACATTTTGAAAAATTTAGTTTTTGTATTGATTTAATCTCTTGAACTAATTCAATGTAAACACTGATACACACAATAACACACACATATACGTAGACTGCAATTTATAATAATTGTAATATTACCCAAATCCTGAACATTAGCATTTAATAACATTTAAATTAGAAGTAGATAGCAAAAGTCACATGCTCTCAATTTTCAAATGTAAAATATTAGGGCTGTACATACTTTGAAAATTATTTAGAAGAAGTCTTTGGACCTTGTGGAAGTACAGTATTTCTGTTCTTCATTAAAGGAGTCTTTTTGCAGATTTCCACATGTGCCTGAAAAAAAGATGCAGCTGATTTATTGAATAACAGAGAGGTGCTATGCTTGCCTAAGGTTCAAAGTGCTTTATTTTCAAAGAGAGCAACACATACCAGTTGTACATTTAGACTGCATATTCTAAATTAAATTTCAAATATGAGGCAGATTATCTCTGGAACTTTTTTGTTAGTATGTTTGTTTGAAATGAAAGTTTGCCATTTTTCTGTGCAGTCATGAAAGATAGAAAATCATTGTTAAGTGCTGAAAGAAAGATTATCATTGTAACAGATACAGAAATTACCTTCATTTGACCATGAATAATCTAATACAGAAACTAGATTATTCATGGTCAAATGAGAGTAATTACAAGTGTTTGGGGGGGACAAAATGCTTTTAATTTTAGAAAGTAAACTGAAATAATTTTCTGGGCCTCTGGGTTCATTTTCATGCATTTCCCTTAAGCCCTCAGACTCAATAAGATTATGATCAGCACAGCCATGCCTCATGGTGCAGCAAGATTTGACCTCCACGAAGCCAATAGGATTGGTCCATCTAGACTACATCTCTTCAGGTCATTGTGTCTCCAGGATCCACAAAATGCTGCTTTTTGTAGGTCATTGCATTACACAGCAGCCAAGCTTGGGAGAAAGAATTCAACAGTAGGGTTGTGGGGTCATGCAACAATCAAATGGCCAGAAGGACTGCACAAGCAACCTGCAAAAAAGAACTTTCCAGACAAAGTGAATGTCAACCCTTTTGCAGTGAATGAAGCAACAAATGACACTGTCATGGCAACTTCTTCCAACCCCAGTTCCAGCTCCAGGATTCCAACCAGCTTTGGGAATAAGCAGCAGTCAGAGCCTCTTCATGCTCCTGGTGCTGAAAGGTGAGAAAGAAAAGTGGATTCAGAAGGAAAAGGCCAAATGTTCTCAGGAAAAAAAAGTAATGTAAAAAGAGAGTATTTAGGAGGAACCCTGGCTATGAAGCAAGCTTGGCTTCCTCTCAAATTCTCCATTGGAAGGAGAGCAAATTGAATTTAGTCTTGCCTCAGCCCCAAGATTAAGATGCTCTACTTGTTTAGATTTGCCAGAACCCCACCCCCCCCCGTCTGCCTTCATAATTGTTTTCCCAGCAAATCTAAGATGACAGCCCTATTTTAAAAATAAACTATTTCAGGGAAAACTTAGACTTTATTTCAACTAAATACAATATTAAAAAATTAATTACATGTGGCTCTTCAAATGACTCCTAGTTTTAAATGGGTCTAAAGCGGTGTTTTGCTGTACTTGGGAGATCTGAGGGAATCTTCATTCTTGAATTTGATTCAATTAGTAGACTGAATTATTTTTTAATGTATGTGAATATCAGAATTACCAGCCAATCCACTGCTCTGATTGGAAGAGGTGCAGCTAAAGTAGCCACTTGTACAGGATGCAAAAGGTAGCCTCCTCTATGATTGGGTAATTCTATTGCATCAGTGGTGTGCAGATCATTCACTTTTGATGCGGAGACACAGCGCTATTACACAACCTTAGTGGAGGCTGATTGGAACATTGCACACCAGAGCAGTAAATCATGCAGAGACACAATGGGAAGCCTCTTCCATGAGGAGGGCCCTGTTAGTATTTAAATTGCATATTCTTTGATTCAGGCTCACGTGCCCTATACCTGGAGAACATTGCCCTTAAAGGATTAAATTCTTGACAGGCTCTGCACCTGTGACAGTCTGTAAATAGGCAGACTGTGGAGGAATAATTAATATGTTGCCATCTGGGGATTCCTTTTAGCCTCTGTGGAAACCAGGGAAGGACAGCAAAGATTTCCCTTCTGGTAATAAATATTCCATCCAGAAATTTACACAAGTTTTTTTTTTCCCTGCAGCAATGACTTTGAACTAAGTCCCCTTGGCCGTGATGACATCAGCTTGGCTGACATGTATCGCTGGAAGGTGTCAGCCTATGCTCCTTGCAGCTCCACATGCACATCAGGTGACATCACACATAGTTTTGGATACTACTGTGGGCAATTTTGAATCTTGTGAAGGATTTTGCCTTGTGGTCAGTTTCTAGCATGTAAAAGGGCCCACATGACAGCTTTTCCAGAAACAAACAGCAGTGTATGGTGTATTCAACTCTGTACATTTGTGTTTGTTCTACCTCTAAATGTGTTCTTTACTTCCTCTAATACTGCAAAAAACACCATCCCTACTGCTTGATGTTACTTTATTATTGTATCAGGTAAGACATATGAGTGGTTGTAGGCTCCTTGCATATACATAAGAGAACTGTGTTCCTCTTTAGCTTTTTAGTGTCTTCTCTGACAGCTCAGGAGCTGTAGTGCAGATGGGTTTAATTATTACTCACATTGTTCTTATTAATTTTAAAGTCTTTTTTCCTGCAGGAATTTTTAAGTCTCTGTGATTTGCTTCCACAAGGAGCTTTTAGGCTGTGAACTTGATGTGTTTCTCTTTTTTTATATATACAGTATATAATTTTTATTAAAGATTTTTTCAAACAATAAAAGACCAATCTAAAAGAAAAATAAGAGAAATAATAATAGAGATAAGAGAAAGAAAGTGTAGAAAGCAGAAAAAAAAGAAAGATAGAAAAAAGAACAATAACAAGAGTCAGAAAAATAAGTGACTTCCGACATCCTTTGCAATAGAAATTCACAAACTTATCCAACCTCCCTCTTTAATATTACAAAAATCCCTTCAGCCCCTTGTTTAGTCCTTTTTCATTTATCAGATCCATAAATCATTGCTTCACTTTCCTCTATTTTCAGCAAAAATCCATAAAAGGTTTCCAGTCTTATAAAAAGATACATAATGTTTTATCCCTGACCAAACAGGTCTGCTTCGCCATTTCTGACAATTTCAACATCTTCACAACCCATTGCTCCATTGTAGGAATTTCAGTATTCCTCCATTGTTGTGCATATAATAGTCTTGCTGCGGTTGCCATGTATATAGTCAGTCTTTCATGAGTTCTTTCTAATTGGCTATCCATAAGTTCCGGTAAGAATGTCCCGTGATGTGATTCTCTTCATTAAGCAACAAGGCCATGTGATCTGCCTTGATGAAGTACTTTCTCATTGATCTGCCTTGATGAAGTACTTTCTCATGATGAAGCTTCTCACAGTGTCCTGTCTGAGACTTGTGGAAGCTGGAAGAGGCTTCTGTGCACTCTGCACCTGCACAGGGGTCACTTCTGGCTTTGGGGAGGCAAGGCAAAGAGGCTTGTTTCCCAGCACAGCTCGCCATCACTTTTGATGGTTGCTGCCAAAGGCAAGCGCTGCACCTTCCACCATCACAGCGGAGGCAAGCAGCACATCCTCTGGCACCACTGACTGAGCCCTTGGTGAAGGTTAGAAGCACTTTCTCTGGCAGGCTTGCCAAAACTTGGCTAATTCTGCCAGAGAAACTTTCAGGGGCTGCAAAGGAGAGCAGAGTGCTCACAGAGTCCATTGGAGTTGGGCCGCTAATACATTCAAATAAATATTTTATTTGTTGTATTTATTATTAAATTTATACACCGCCCATCTCACTATAAAAGTGACTCTATAAATAATAGAGCAAAGTGATCAGGTTGCTTTGCAAAGCAGCTTTGAAGGAGTGTGTTGCTTGAACCTTTGAAGATCTGCACAGGTCTAATTCTTTTCCCAGCATTAACTACTACAGTATTGTAGCTTTAGAGCATTCTGCATATAGTGATTGAACAACTTCAGAAAGCTGGGAATGTATATTCCTGTCAGCCCTCCAAGGTAGACCAGACTAGGAAATCAAAGTCACACAAGCTAATACTACTTTTATTATAAGGTTATAGTAACAGAATTTTGCAAGTCTGAATGTACTTCCCCCCTCCCTCCTTTATCTTCATGAGAACTAGAGATGGTCTTTTCTGAGATGCTTTCTCAGGTTACAGTTCTGGCCCAGACTCAGATTTCTTTTATCTCACCGCTGTCTTGGTAATGGCTCTTCCTCCTGTTCCTCAAGGTTATTCCTTCCGCCTATTGCATCTCCTTATGGAAAGAAGAACATGCTTTCTCACAGAGCAGGGGGAGAATATCTTCCCCCTTTTGAAGAAATCCCTACTTTCTCTCTCTGCATGAGACCTAGAGTTGGGGGAAAGACAGTCACTTGCCACCTCTTTGGACCATAGTTATTAGTGAAGCACCCAGTCCTGTTGAGTAGCTAATGATGATTTAACTTTGCTGTGCATACAGGGATCAGCACCTCCTATGCTATGTGTGTCCGCTACGATGGAGTGGAAGTGGAAGAAGCCTACTGCGATGCATTGACTCGTCCTGAACCCACCCATGAATTCTGTGCAGGCCGAGAGTGCCTGCCTAGGTGAGTGGAAAGAGCCGGCTCTTGTGAAGGCATTCTGGAACCTGTGTGATTAATTTTGAATACTAAAATTAAACCCTATAGCTTAAGGCTGGCAGAAGGTAATGTGAAATATTTTTCTGTCCCTTTGTTCCTTGTGGAAATGCGGATGTATCAAAACTGCTATGCAAGTTTTAAAGGTTTTGAATTTGGAGGGGAACAAACATTCCTTATAGAGTAGACAGAATTGCTCCTACAAAAGGAAAAAATTGAGAGTCAACTGTATGTTATTTTCACTCTCAGTGTGGAAAAACATTTTGTGGGGAGGGCACAGAATGGATACAGGGCATTTCAGATTGCATCCCACCTGTTATTTTTTCAGAAAAAGAAATAGCAGTTTATTCCACGTTAATGTTCCCACCCTAAACAGAATTTCCTTGAGATTAATCCTGTTAATTTTGATGAATTGATGCATACCAAATTCAAATTACAGGAGGCAAAAAGATTTCAAGAAAGCCAGAGTCCATACCAACATAATGCCTTCATGCTCAAAGGAGAAGGACGTTAGGCAGCGTTTCTCTATAACACTCCAGGCCCCCACATAACCTTTGCAGAGACACTTCCATTTGGTGGCTTCAGTCCTGAATATTATTGGTAACCTTGTTGCATTAGCCTTTTATGAGTAAAATGTGATGTCTTTTCCAATAAAATGCCACAAGCACTTGCTCTGTATTCTAGTTAGGAGTAAAGTTTGTATCTTCCTTTCACTGAACACCACCTCACCATCATTTGTTATATGCTCAAGGTAGAGTACATTTTGGTGCTGACTACTAAACTTTTTCAAAAAATCATTTTTAATGATTTGATGAAGTGTGATAAATAAATAAATAAAATTTTTGTGCGCGGTTAAGGCTGCAGTTCTGTATACGATTATATAGCCATTGGAGAAGAGCTGAGCACCACTGTTATCCATTACCTTCTGTCTCCAGAGTTTCCTTTTCACCCTCAGAGAAAGTGAGCATATGGACACTGCCTATATGTACAGATAATGAGGAAAAATACTATAAAATAATGCCTTTCCTTCCAGCAACAGTAGTGAGGATGGGTGAACCTGTCTGAAATGTCAGTATCATACAACCTATGGAAGGATCTTTGGTTTGGGACTCTGTATAGGTCCTAAGCCAGTTTTATTGCTGTTTTTTTCCCCCATTGCATTAAACTGCCCAAACTGCTCTTCCCTTCTCTTGCCATTGCTTCCTATGTGGAGGTGGGAGACCAGCCAGTGGAGTGAGTGTTCGAGGACTTGCAGTGAAGGTTATCAGTACCGAATTGTGCGCTGTTGGAAGATGCTAGCTCCAGGCTTTGATAGTTCAGTCTACGATGACATGTGTGAGTCAGCTGGGCTAACCAGGCCTATGGAACGGAAATCGTGCAAGAACAAAGTTTGCGGGCCGCAGTGGGAGTTGTCAGAATGGTCTGAGGTATGTGGCTCTTGGACAAGATTAACACACACAGATAAAGAGCTTGCAACAGAATTAGATAAGATAGTGCCCTCCAGATGTTTTAAACTCTACCAATCCCTTGCCATTAGTCATGCTGGCAAGGGTTGATGGCAGTTGAAGTCCAAAACATATGGAGAACATGGAGGTGCTTATCCCTGGTTTTCAACATGGGTTTAAGGAACTAATTAAGTGTGCATCTCTTCAAAGACGCAACTGAATGTCTCTTAGATACCCGAGTTTGGAAGCAAGTGCAGATAGGGTGGCTAGATGCACGAAAGGACAGGATGTCAGCATCCTTACTTAGCTGTGCAGAAGAAGAAATGTAAGCAGGTATACTTTATCTTGAAATTTTCATCTGATAGTAAAGGTGCAAGAGTCCTGCTCTCTCATATTTGGCCACTGATTTTTTTTTCCTCTTCCTTAATTGAAACACAGGGCTAAAATCTATTTTAAAGAAAGGTACCAGTAGTTAGCCTTTAAATTAAAAATTTGTATAATATTGGCCCACATGATGGTCTCAATGTTTTGCAGACATGGTCTTAATCCTGGGTCCACACAAGTTGTGGCAAGGCAGGATGAGCTGCAAGTGTGAGGACCAAGGTATTATTATTCATTTACATTTTCCAAATACATTCAGTAAATATCTTAGTTGCTGTTTGATATAAACTAGTGACTTGACGGAACTGTTGATGAAAGGAAATAAAAGCTGCATGCGTCCTATCCTTCTACACTGTTTCTTTAACCAGTGCAGGAGCTTCACAAAGGATTTTCATTTTTGAAAAAAGTGCCACAAATGACTCTGAAGATATCTTACTGAACTTTCCTTGTAAAAACTTGTTTGAACCCATGTGAACTTCAAATATCACAGTGCAAGGCATTGGCATAAATTATTCAGAACACTAGAAAGAGAGTAGAAAAACTACCAGCCGGACCTCACCCAGCTCTTGTTCTCTCCATTTTATTCTCCATTTCAAATTTTTCAGAAAAGTAGAGAACTGGAAAATTTCAGGGACAAGGAATATCAACTCTGTGCAGAAATTACAATTTCTGTGGAATAATCTGCATGTCTAGCCTAGTTCTTGAGCATGTTGTAGCTGATGTCCAACTTGGATGTGGATCAGTGAGGACACGATCTTGGCAGGGTGGAAGTCAGGCACAACCTTTAGTTTGCGTTCAGGTGGTAAGCTGCAAAGTGGATGGCATTATTTTCCCTAGTTTGGCCGGGGGCTTGAGGATCAAGAGAGCTAATGTTATAGCAATAGTAAGACACTGAGGATTAATTGCAAGGGACTTGGTTTGAGACCTCACACCTTTCCTGATAATAGATGTACCTTCCTGCATCTACACATATATTTTATCTCACCTGTGATACCAAGCTTTTTGCCTGAAATTGTGAAGACAATTGATTTTGTTTTAAGAGAAAGGAAGAGAGAGAGGGGAGGGGAGAGAGGGGGAGAGAGAGAGAGAGAGAGGCTAATTTTCAAGACAAATTTTAGACAAAAAGTTGTATCAAACTGAGCTAGCACAGTACTTGAGGACTGCACTACTTCAGGAAACAGGGCTGGCCCAAACTCCCACCTTGACACCAAAGTCCAGTTACTGAATTACTGGTGCTGAAAATCTGCTGCCTGAGGCACCTTCTTCATTTGCCCTTGTCAGGAAGGCATGCATAAACTGACCCATGAATTGTTAGCATTCGTCACTTGAGTAATAGTCATAGTATCTGAGTAGGGCAGAAGAAAATGTGATGGGTAAGCTTGGCCATAATGTGTTTTTATAACTTGACTTCATCATTGCTGCTGCATGTCATGATCTTTTGTCTTTTCTGTTTCCCACTTCTCTCCTCTTCCCATCTTGGCAGTGTTCTGCTCGGTGTGGTGGTCAAGGGACAATGAAAAGAGAAGTCCGCTGTTCAGTCGAACCCAAACTGTGCAATGAATCCACAAAGCCTGTCAACGAGAGGGAGTGTTTAGGTCCTCCATGTGACAGACACTGGGCTGCCTCTGACTGGGGACCGGTGAGTCAAGACTGATTTTTTTTTTTTGGTCTCTTTCATTAGAGTCTTCATGGAGTGGGATGGGCCTGGGAAATATTCCAGCTAATTTTAGAGAGCCATGGAGATGGCCTTGAAGCAAATATTCAGAAAATGTTACATACATAAAAAGGACAGAAGCATTCCCTAAGTCCTGGGAAAGAAGATAGTATTAAGAAAAGACTCAGGATGACTCCTTCCTGTCTCACTGTGGTATAAGAGGGAGGGGAGGAGAAGCACAAGCAGACTTGCAAGATTTTGTTACTGTAGCCTACCTCAATTAGTTCTAGTCTTCCTGTGGAGTCAGTTTCCCAATCTGGCTGACATTAATTCTAGTCTAGAATAGAAACTGCTTGTGTGCTTTCTGGAATTATTGTAAAAACATGAGGTCTAGAGGCATCCTTTCAAAAGTAGATGAAGACCTCTTCATGAAGACCAAATCTGCATGTCCCAAGTAACCGCCCAGAATTGCAGATACATCTAAAAATGTAAAATGTTTAAGCTGCTGCTTAAACCCGGTTACCTTGAAAAGTCTCTTTGTTTCTCCAAGTGCTCAGGTTTGTGTGGTGAGGGACGGATGAGTCGCTTGGTCACGTGCCGCAATGTGGAAGGGAAGTTGATCTCGGAGTCCCAATGCAATCCCAACACCAAGCCCCTGGCAATCTATCCCTGTGGAGATAAGAACTGCCCTGCCCACTGGGTCGAGCAAGAATGGGACCATGTGAGTTTGCACTTGATCACAGCATCTCTGTTCTTAGGGAAGACTCTTGAACTTATTGCTGCCAGCCCAAAACCAAAATAAAAGTTTGGTTCCTGTCGGTGAGAGTGTCTGCTGGCTAATTCAGAAGCTACTTCAGTCAAATCACTTTAGTGTCTTGCTTTCATCTGTACTTCTATCATGCAGTGTCAAAGCAGGGATTCAAATAGCAGGTTCTCCTTTTGCTATTCTGTCAGTTTGGGGTTGATGGGACAGATTTTGGATTGTTTCAGCTCCTTGAACTGCATATGGCCTGGGAGATAGGGTAGCAACTCCTAGACAAACGGATTGGGTGATATAAGGAGGTTGTATAAAACACTAATGCTTACCTGGTCCCTCTGAGCTGCTCCTAGATGCCACCTGCTTGTTTCTAAGCCATCAAGCCTGACATGTAAAAGGAACAGCCGGTAACACATACAAAGAATTTTTAGAAAGATCCCGATTCCTCTTACTTTCTCCATTCACCTGCTAAAATCAGTTCTGCCTCCCTTTCTTCTCTTTCTCATCCAGAATTAGCCTACTCATCAGCTGGTAGCTTAGGGAGAAACAAACCTCTTTCACTGAAGGGCAGAGGAACTACTGTTCATTCTGCATTTCTTTTTTACCTAGCTTAGTTTTTCCTTTTAGAGTAAAACAGATCTAAACATGAAAAATAAAATAAAAAATGAACATGTAACCTCTAGCCTCTTGAATGGCATGTAAATGTACAGTAAATATAACTCTGGTTCTGCAGTAAGAGCAGGCAGCATTGGAATTGGGACTATATTGGGATTTTTGTTACCATTTATATATATAAAACATTAACTTTATCTTCAGCAAACCACCTGCATTTTTTCCAGCCCAAACCCATTGTGTTTTGAATTAATTACTGACAGCCTTGCAAATTAAAGGAATGACCCCACTGTGGGTTTGTCATGCAGCTGCGGTTGCTTTCTCATGCGGATGGAAAATGACATCTTGCTTTCTCCGTTGCAGTGCAATGCCACGTGCGGTCGAGGTGTCAAGATGCGGACTGTGCTTTGTGCGGGACTAGAAAATGGCCTGTACAAAGAGTACCCCGAGAAGCACTGCGAGGCTGTTCCAAAGCCAGAAATGCAAGCACAGTGTTTCCAGAGACCCTGTTCCACATGGTTTTCAACCTCTTGGTCTCAGGTAGATGGAGGAGCTGTGGCAGTCGGGAGAGCTGGACAGGGCTGGTGGGACTTGGCGCAGGACTGAAGGGAAACGGCAGGGAAGGTCCCCCCGCACAAACCTTGATAGGAGAGAACAGGGTGGCTCTGTTTCACCCGTTCTGATTCCTGGCAGTGCTTTCCAAAGCCTTGTTTATTTAAAGTTTGTAGATACCATCTTTCTGAAAACCATTATGGCAGTGCACAGCATTCAAAAAGATTATCATAGAACATTTTTTTAAAAATCATAAAATACAATAAACACTTATAGCACTGTAAGTTTCAAAGGCGTGGGTTTATGCCTTTTGCAAAAGCACGTGGGGCTTGACTGCAGCTCTGCAAGGGAGCAAGCCCTCTTATTTGGGGGTGAGGCATGAGACAGCTCTTTCATTTGTGCCTGGCAAATTGCACTGTGCTCTGATTAAACGAGCTCACGGGTATCCCTGTCCAGAGCCTGATGCAGTCATCTAAAGAGGTGACCAGGACAGAGGTAACTCTTGCTGGATCAGGAAAGATAACCATAATTAGACAAACCTACAGTATTGCCACTACTGCTACTTGGAGATCCAACAATCTGGCAAAGGAGTCGTGCAAGCATTCCTGACCTTGGTACTCCTGTAGATGTTTAAACATGGTCTCAGTATTAAAGTATTACATTAATTTAATTGGTTTTCACTTAGGCCTTTGGTGAGGGAGAGTGAGACCCCTCACTTCATTGTTCTTGCGATCGTTTATCTTTATTTTTTATTGATTTTATTGTAATTTCTTTGTTTGATTGTTGGGAGCCACCCAGAGTCATTGAGAGTTGGTGACATACAAGTTTAATAAATTATTGTTGTAATTGTCATTAAAATTAAAAATTAAAGTGTTAAATTAAGATATACTGGAAAATGGAGCATTGCTACAACTTTCTACTAGTTTAACTCAAGCACCCATGCTGACCCAAAGGGACACCATTTTTGAGGATAATTATGGAGCAGCCCTGGTGGATTTCCTTTTATGCACTGCTTCTTTTGGTTGAGCTTTACATCCACACTTGGTACCAAAGTGAACACTTTTTTCCCCATCCCTTGCAGTGCAGCAAGACCTGCGGCACCGGCCTGCGTTTCCGTGAAGTGAAGTGCTACCAAGGAGAAGCTTTAGGCCAAGGCTGTGAGTCAGCATCCAAGCCTGAAGCCAGGCAGGCTTGCCAGCTACAGTTGTGTCCCACCGATGCTCCAGGTAAAAAGCAACGTGTCCAGGGCTCTAGCTTAAGGAAGCAGAAAGTATTGCAGCTCTTGGTTCAACAGGAAGTGTTGAAGTGTGCTGTGAAGAAGTGGACAGGGACTTAAACCCAAGCGGTCAGCACTAGGATCACTTATAATGCTAAGCCATGATGTGGCTAATTGGTTGGTTTGAAGCTTAGTGCAATGTGAACCCAGTTAGTGAGTCACAGAAAAGGTGGCCAAGCAGAAGGCCTTGTGGCTGCCAGCTGCCAATTTCTGAATCGGGGAGGACCAACAGGCACATAGAAAGAAAGGCAGCAAAGACCCGGCATGTCAAGGGGCTTACAGAAGAGGCTGGCTCAGAGGAGTGAGATGAAAGGAAGAATTGGAGAAAGGGAGAGGATGGAAGAGTGTGTGTGCCTGGGACTGCAGATGCAAGGAAGGTCGCACGCACCGTATCATCTGAAGTCAGCAGGGTTTTTGAAATACAAGTTAATATTCTGGTGAGGTAGCCCAGCAAGGGGATTCAAGTGACGAACCCTCTGTCTAACCTTTGTGTTGTCTTTCCCCTCTGCAGATGAAGACTGTGATGACAAAGCAACAGCCAACTGTGTGCTGGTCCTGAAAGTAAAGCTCTGTTCACACTGGTATTACAGAAGGGCTTGCTGCAGGTCTTGTAGGAGCAAGACACTCTGATTTGGCCCCTGTGTCTTCAGCTTCAGAGTAAGAAGCAAAGCATTCTTAAGAGAGAAACTTGATGGAAGCCTGCCTTCTCGACCAGAAAGAATGGTGCCTGATCCTTATGGACAGTCCAGAACATCGGTCCACTTACTAAAAGCTTTTATGTTGCTGTAAAAATGACTCTGATTACAGGCCTTTTCATTAGTGGGCCTGCCCCTGTATATTGTGCAGGTGACCTAATAACCAAACACCTTGATGCCACTCACAGGGATTTTGTCATGCTAAGTAATATTACAGTCTCTGCTTCCCCATTTCCTTGAATTCCTGGGACTGGATGCACCACTGCTCTCCCTGATTGATTCTGAATTTCAGTGGCATCATCTGAGATTGTTTGGAGACTACACACAGTTTGGGATGTGCAGATTGCCCAACGTTGTTTTAGCAGCCCCCTGTACTTTGATGATGTTGCTATTTCATCCTTTTATACACCTAGGCGAATTCCAAGCGTAACACGTATGTCATGTTTTAGACCAGTGATTCTCAACCTTGGCAATTTTAAGATGTGTAGACTTAAACTCCCAGAATTTCCCAGCCAGCATGGGGAGAATTGAAGCCTACACATCTTAAATTTGCTACGGTTGAGAAACACTGTTTTAGACCATACCCAACATTTCACTTACATTAGGACATAAAAGGAAATCCAGTGATGGGCCATCTTAATCCAGCACCTGGTTTCTGACTGCAACCAAGTGGCTGTAGGGAAGCCCACAAGCAGAATATAAAGACAATAAAAGATAAAGACTCTTTTGTTTCCTGGTGACTTCATGGACACAACCGTGCTACTTTCTTGCCAAATGGCTTGCCACTGCCTTATTCTGGGATGTTTTTCAACTTCTCAATCTATCCGACAGCCTTAGTACTCCCTGATAGTCTTCCATCCAAGTATTGACCAGGGCCAGTGCTGCTTAGCTTTTCCAGAATGGCCAGGGATTGCCCCATAACAATTCATTGTCAGAGATAGGTTTCCCTAGAAAATGCAAGCTTCTTTTAGTTATATTCAATATAATCTTGAGCTTCCTGCATTTATGCAGACCATCTACATGCATTTTTACACTGGTCTTGGCATTGACCCTAGAACCCACACTATTATTGCTACCAAGCAGAGAGCCAATTTGCTTCTGGCCCAGCTGTGGTTCAGGAAGAGTCACAGAACTTCCATTTTGAAAGGGCACTATTTCAGGGTTCTTGAAGGGGTGTTCCGTGGGCAAGAAGCCCTGCTTTATCCTGGTTCCTTGGTGCTCTCCACATCTGTTAAACATCCAGTGTCCCCACGTCAGGCTTTCTAAATAGAGCAGAGAGGCAGCACTGTGACTGGCTTGGCTTGTTTTTTCACTCTGCAAAACAAAGGCAATGTTGGTTGCAGGTTGATTCCAAATGCTGTCCTTCGCTGGAAGGAGTACTTTCTGGCTTATCTAGAACTGCTATTAGCTGTGTTAATCAGCTGTGTAGGCAATTGCACAATTTGTTCATTGGGGAAAGAAGAGGGTAGCTGTGTGGAAGTGCTGTAAGTGAAGTGCCAGCATTACATTCTTAAAAAAACAGTAATGCAGAACATATCACCAGTGGAGGAAGAGACTGAGATAGTCTGGCTTTCTGAAAGCCACCTGTTCTATTCGTGAATTCAGAAAGAACAAGGAGGGAGCGCTAGTGCATTGATGCTGCACCTCCAGTCATCCTAGTCCAAGCTGCACAGATCAGGGAAGCTGGAAGCTCATGGGATCATCCTGAGAGGCACAGTCTGTACAGGACCAAGCAAGTCATATTTGGGGCTCAGGATAAGCACTATGACCCAAGGAAAGTCGGGGGAAAAACAGTGGATGGTTTGAATAATAGCACAGAGCAAATCACCCGTTTTCTATCCACTGGGTCAATTTTTTTTTTAAAGAAAATCTAAGTGGCAGCAGATAGTGATAAAAGAAACTGACATCAGAATTTGAGAGGAGGGGTACTTTCCAATGGCTCTGTGAAATCAGAATAAGGTGTTAGACTCTAGGGTGATAATCTGGGCTTCTAAAAACATCAGCAGAGAGATCTTCCCTTCAATTACCTCACTTCCTAAAGAAGCGTTTCTAGCTGGGTGGTAGTTGGTCCAAACAGGCCTTTGCCTTCATGAAGAAGGGATGGATCCTTGCCTCCTTTAAGGTTGGTGGCATCATGGCGTCATACAAATCCTTTTTGGCCACTTCCTGGCAAAACCTTTTTGGCTAGCTCAGAGGCCAGGCACTTACACCCATCTTGACCATGTTCTGAGCCTCAAAAGCTGAAAAAGTTTTATACAATTAGGTCAGATGATGCACAGGCTTCCTGAGGAACTCATGTGTAAAAGCAGTCAAAAGTAGAATGACCTTTCATACTTTACATAAGACAATTCTTCACTTGAAAGGCTGTGAAATCAAATCTGGTTGAAAGCTGAAGAAGTCAGAGGAGAGAATGGGAGCTTCCAACTGACCTATCAACAGCAGATTTGAGTAGCACACCCATCATCTGTTCACAGTCTTCCCCACTATGGGGGAAAGTATTCTTTGTTTTTTAATTTCAGTTATGGTTCATTCTGAAAATGCATCTAATGTAAACACGTGCATTGCAGCAGGCAAATTTTATGGAAATCTGTGCAGGCTTTTTGTAATGCATTTCTTGGTTTTTTGGCAGTGTGAAAGAAACTACCACAAGAGATTGGTTATTATATTATAGTGGCATTGGAGTCTCCACAGAGCCCCTCCTTTCTGTTCTGTTTTGCCTGTGGCATTAGCATTAGATCTGTGGAAACTGGAATAACAATAATGGGAAAACTTGCTTTGGGCTCTTCCTGTAGGAGCTTTGGTATAAAACTGACCTTAGGGACAGGGAAGGAATGAGTGCACCATTAAGGAGGGGTCTGCAGAAAAGACTGTAGAGTCTTGAGAAAGGGAAGTGTGAGAAAGAAATTGAAAATAGCCCTATCTTGATTTTGTATAGTGTAAGATGGGACAAAGAGAAACTTGGAGATACTTTCAAGATTCTGTTACTCTACCTTTACTCCAATGAAGAGCATTCCTTGAATCCCTGCCCAGTTTCTTGACCTGGCCTACCATGAATGGCTGACATCGGGCTTCTCATGGTGTCCCAGTAGCTGCAGCAATTTCCCTGACCTTGCCATTATGCCATGGCCAGAGTTGGTGACTGAATGGACTTAGAACCTGAATGAATGAATGAATGAATGAATGAATGAATGAATGAATGAATGAATGAATGGCCAAGCTTGTGGGGGGAGAAGTCCAGAAAGATCTATTCAGTTCTTTTCCAGATTAAAGCAAAAGATCAACTTTCCTCTGTGTACTAAACAAACAGATCATAGAAAAGGACTGTGTTAAATCTTTCTCCTTGATTTGATATGTTAAGAGAAGATCCTTTAGTTAAAGCACTGTAAGAATTCAAGGCAACTATCATAACGTTAAACCTCAGAAAAACAAAGGACTAAGGCAAAAGTAATTAGAACAATGGCAAGAAAGTAAAAATAATAGTGTTGTATTTTTCTCCCCATTGACTAAATTTTAATTTGCCACTTCCTGTTCTAGCGCCACAAAAACATTACTGAGAAAGCCATGCCCCTCCTTGCCATTCACTTTTTTTTTTTAAATGAAAGCATCCAGGGCAGAGCCACCAATTCTCATGTGACAAGCTGGATTGTATGGGAAAAGGCAATCCTGGAGCCACCTTGGTCCTAGACCATTTGGAGCTGAGGGGTGGGAGGGTTTAAGGATTTTGAATTGCGCCTGGGAACCAATTAGATGTCTATTTTCAGTGTGCAAATTGTTCAAAAGTTTCTCCTGCTGCAGTCTAAAGAAATACAATCCAGAATTTTTCCAGCTTCCTTTCCATTCAGGGTCATATTTAGAAGGGCTATCAGTCCCATTCCATCACTTTCAAGGGAACCTAGGCTGAATCTACCTGTTCAGTAGAGTAAAGCACAAAGAAGCAGCAGAGGAGGTTGCACACTTCAAATTGAAGGTGAGCAGTAAGCTTCCCCACTTGTACAAAAAACCCCACACTCTCCTAAATTTTTAAAAAAGTACCATAGACAGAAGACTAAACACAAGTCTGTTTCCTTACTATGTTGATTCCCCCCCTATAAATATAGTGTTAGATTTTTGTGTTTCATCTAACCTGCAAAAAAGGAACCAGCCAAAGTAACCTGGATTCCTATGTGTCAGCAAGCTTTTGACAATCTGCACAAGGTGTTATGTACTGAATCACTGCTATAAGGATTAGCTTACCCTCAACTTTTCACCTTACATGAGGATGCATCTGAAGTTGGGCTAGGAACAGCCCTAGTGCAGACTTATTATGAAGAAAACCTGATGAAATATGCTCAAAGGAAACCAAAGCTATAATGGATTTAATGGATTGTGGCCATGTTTTTTTTTCCAGTCACAAAATAGGATTAAACAACTACTATGTAAAAGGTGTAGTTTGGGAGAAAATGTCCATATAGGAAACTGAGTGCACTTCTAAATGGCTTATAGGCAACAACATCTAAAACCTTATGTTGGGGACTGTAAATCTATTATACAGTCTGGTATCATTAGCAAAATTAAGAAGTTTGGGCAAATACCTGCTCACCAGAAAGGAGTACAAGTGAGCCAGTCTGGTGTAGTGGTTAAGGCACTAGGCTAGAAACCGGGAGACTGTGAGTTCTAGTCCCACCTTAGGCACAAAGCCAGCTGGGTGACCTTTGGCCAGTCACTCTCTCTCAGCCTTAGGAAGCAGGCCATGGCAAACCACTTCTGAATAACCTTGCAAAGCCTTGTCTAAGTAATGCATGGCAAGGCAGAAACCTTGCACTGAGTTAACAACAACAACAACAACAGGATTTTCCCAGCATGGAGATCAATGGCATGATAAAATATAAATCATGGGCTACCAACCAAAGCAGAGCAGAAGCATGTGGAGGCTGTGTGAATCTGGAGTTAGGGAAGTGCTTCAGGGCTATGGCAATCCTTTCGTGTGTAACACTTTTTTAAACTCCTAATTGGGTGTGTGTTCTTGCATTCCTGAATTCCAGGTGACTCCAGACATAGGTCTTCCTCTGATAATAGTCTGAATTTTCTGAGGGCTGTTTTTCTGCACTATCACTTTAGTGATTTCTAAGACTTTTGCTATACCTGACAAAGGTCTCTCCTTTCTCTCCTTTCTTTCAGATTTGTCACTGGAAATTCTCCCCTTCCTGATGTATAGACAGAATATAAGAAAAATAAGCATATAACAGTTTTTATCCCCCCAACTTTCAAATGCCCAGTTCAATCTCCTTAGCTTGTTTTTAAAAAAAAAAAAATAGGTTCAAAAATTCCTGCCTTCACATTCTGTGCCAAACCAATCTTTGTAACCTGTACTGCTTCCACTCTAACTCTCCCTCCTATCACAGAAGCAGCCTTCACAGCAAACAATGAAATTGTCTTTTGTTAGATTTTTCTTAGTTTAAAAAAAAAAACACTTCTGGAAAATCTTTGAGTTTATTTCAGTGGCTTCATATACCTTACAAGGGCACTCTGTTTCCATGATTAAATGATCTGAAGCACACACACTGCTTTCTCATGTATTGGAAGGCTGTGATAGCTTCTGGACTCTCTTTAACATTACCATCCTTGGCCACAGAAGCTCACTGGACCAGTCAATTCCTCTCAGGAAAATGGGAGAAGGGAGCACTATGTATACTGCCTTGAACATCTGAATGAAGGCAGGATTAGAGAGAAAGTGGCAGAGGGAGAGAGGCAGAGGGAGGCAGATAGGGGAAGGCAGGAAGGCAGGCAGGAAAGGAAGGAAGGAAGGAAGGAAGGAAGGAAAGCTTCATATGAGAAACAGCTATCTGCACACATTTGAGTTAACTTTCTCCTGTTCATTGACCCCAGAGAGCTTATTCCCTGAATACTGAGAGTTTCTAGGCATCTACAGGATTAAGAACCTCAAAGCATGGTTTTCTGTGTGCTCAGCATGAAAGTTAGTCATGAACATAAGAAGGGTGGTGCTGGCAATATATAACTCTATTGTTGCCTGTCCTACCTCAGAGGACTGCAGATGCAGACACACATTTGTCATATGTCTTCCAGATTAGAAATATGTGTAAGTTCTATGTGCAAGACAGGAAGTGGGAAGAGTACATTAGTTCTTCCCCCAACCCAGAAAAGTCTTGACAGATTCTGTGGGTAAAGAGAAAGTGTATGCATTAGAGATCCATCTCTGGCATGTTGGTTCTCCATAGAATTTTAAACTATACAAAATTAGGATTCTATTGTGGAGGGAGCCCAGGTTTTACTCAGCTGCAGCTCCAGTGGAACTATAGACCAGGATAAAGGGGCACAATCCAGATTAAACTCAAATTGTTCAAAATATAATTGAAATCAATTGAGTCTGTATACCTGTACATACACTGATTCCTTTATCGTTTCAGCATCCTTGAGTTTTTTGAGATGATTACCATTTTAGGCTAAGATTTTAAATGCCTTCTCTGATAAACATTCAGTTCATATAAATAGAGAAGAGTATACAAGACTGATTGCCGATTGATACTTCAGAGAATGACTGTTGTGCTTGTTCAAATGAATAGACAAAAATAGTTGCCAAAATAACCTTATCTACCCTCCTTGGAAGATCAAACCATCGGAAATTCAAACACCTGAACATTTCACAAATAGCAAAGGGTAGACTTGCAGAAGTTATCAATCAAACTCAGAAATCAATTCAGTACATTTTTTTCTGGATCTGGACAGTTGTATTTTAAAAGGTAATTACCTTACAAAAGTCATGAAACTATTGAATTTGGCATTGGCCTTCATACTCACTTCCATCCTTCCATATCATGGCTTGGTGATAAAAATATTACCTTTTGCAGTTCTACCAGAATGCCGAGCTTTAATCACATGGGGATGGGAGGTTAGAGAAAACTTAACAAAGCTTGGGGAAGGTGTGGCTTTTAAATGTCAGGATTAAGTGCTCTTTAAAAAGCCTGTTAAGAATTGAGGATTTGGGGAGAACAGGATGTTTTTGCAGTTTAAAAAAAATCAGATTTTAGAAGAAATTGGGAATTTCTCCAGTTCTTCAGCTCCCAGTTTCTTATCGTTAGTATATGTGTGTGCTTGTGCATGTGTGTACATGTGTGTATTAAGTACAGAATGGCTGCCTATTTTACATTCTAGTACAAATAAAGCATTCAGTCCATAACTAATGAATTACAAAAATAATCAGAACATTTCATTTCTTGCTTGCTTGTTTGCTCTCTTTCCACCTCCAATGAACACTAATTCAGTAAAAATGTTGTCATACCTCTCACTGATGCCACCAAGCTGGTGGGGAATTATGATGTCCCCCAACGAGTTCTTGAACTGACTAATGTGAGCCTACTCTACTAATCAAGGAAAGTGAGTGGGTATTGCTTTGAAGAGAGAGACAAATGGGGCTGCCTAATTGTATATCCCAAACCTCTTAGTGGGGATGGAATTGTAAAGTGGAGTTCCAAGAACCTTGAATTGCAAGATAATTTTGTATTGTAGATAGCCCTCTTTAGACAAGACCCTTCAGTGAAAACAACAACGTCAGCTTGCAGGCTGAAATCTGCACAACGATACAAATCTTTTGCTGCAAAGATCAGGAACAATGGTGGGTCTTGGGCACATGTTCCATTTTGGCTGAAACACATAACATGGAAATCCCCACCCGACAAAAAGGATCACACTGAAGCACCCGTGATAGTGATAGACAGTGATCATACTTCTGTACTAAAAGCCCTCAGATTTGGAAAGGTCTCGTGGATGGTGCAGTGATGGGTCACCGGGTAATTTTGGTGGGTTGCCATTTTGACAGGCAGCCCCATATCCTTGCAGCATATGGGTGTGTAGGTGACACTCTCGCCCCCATTCCGCACCATGTCGGTGGTCCGTATGTAAAAGGGAGACCTGTAGGGGGAACATATTGGGCCATAGTTCCGGTTGCTCTGTTTGTTAAGCTCATGTGGTGGAAAGGAGGAGTTGCCCTGCCCGTCCATGATACGAGAGTTGCAAGTATTGCACATAACATAGTGTGAGTGCAGGGGAAGGTTGACTTCTTCCTCCTCCTCTTCCTCCTCTTCCTCCTCTTCAGCTTCCTCAGCTTCATCTTTCTTGCAGCAATAATACTACAGCAGGAGGAAAATATTTTTGTTAGCACACACAAAGGGCATTTCACAAATAGAGTAACACTGAGCATTCAAAGTATTGTACATACATTACATTCAGCAATTTTCACATCAAGTTATAAGATACACTACAAACACCAGATACGTTCTGGCTGGATCAGACCAATGGCCTCTCTCTTCCAGAATTTTATCCCCATGCTGGCCAGTGGAAAGCCCACAAGCAGCATAGGAGCTCAGAAGTACTTTCTCCAGCAACTGGTATTCAGAGGCATATCCCTGGGACACTGTATATAATATACCACCATCATAATTAATAGCCATTGATAACATTATCAATGAATATACTCAATGTGGAGTCCTTGGTGCTCTCTGAGCCTTGTTTTCTTGCAGACGTTTCATTGCCAGACTAGGCAACATCTTCAGTGCACGTCTGCAAGAAAAAAACAAGGCTCAGAGAGCAACAAGAACTCCACAGTTCAACCCTGAGCTACAAATATTCGCTTTGATTAATATACTCAATATTTTTATTCCTAATAATGCTTTAAACTTACTTGCTGTGAAGAAACATTAAGTTAAAGGCCTGTAATTTCCTAGACATTCCCAATCCTATCTTCTTTATTTTGAAAAAGATTAACATTAGCCACTTTTCAGTTCTATGCCACAGAGACTCATTATCAGAAGACCAGCAATTGCACATTTAAATATCGTAAGAACTCTCATGTGGCTATCTTCTGGACCTACTTTTTTGGCTTTCAGCAAGATGGTCCTCTAGACGTTTCCTGAGCACAAGTCTGAGAGCCTCCACCACTGAGATGCCAGAGGCAACTTGAAGATGGCTTACAGCCCTATGCTCCAGAATTGGTATTTCCCCTCATGTCCCACTTCAAGACACTGCATGAAGGCTATGTAGGATGCATGAATGTGCACTAGGGAGGTGGCCTGAAATGACAGGCATATTTTGTGGCTTCAGCTGGTTCTGCCAGTTTCCTGTGGGACCTCCCGGTTTCAGTCTTGTCCCTGACCTCTTCATCCCCTTTGGCTTCCATAGTGCCACTCTCCCTTTTTTTTTTTTTTTGTAAACAGGTTGATCAAGCACTTATGGCGATGCTGTCCCAGTTTCATGAACACTATGAAAAGTAGGACTAAAAAATTTGGTTCTTTGCATTACTTATGTTTTTGTGTTTGTTTGTCACTTTGGGTAGTTGACCCAATGACCTAAAAAGCAGTCCAGCAAGGAGCCAAGAAATACAAAAACTCTTACTCTTTGCTGCCACTTAATGAACAAAATATTGAATAGTTGAGGTAGAGAGTGCAAACCACTGCAACTGACTAGCCCAACCCTGGTTTGATGGATATAACTGAAGTTGGCTTTCTGCAGCCTGGGTGCTGGGGAATTCTCTTTCCAGTGACCACTACTTCCAGGGAAGCCCTATCTCCTTGCCTCTTCTCCAATTCTCATGTTTCCTTTTCCTACACTAATCCCCACAACAAAACCCCTTTCTCATACTCAAGCATTTCGACCACACTTGTCCTATGGCAACATCTTGGCTGTACAGGTCCAGGCCAACACTACCTGGCAGTCAAGAGATACCAAAGCTTCTAATTCTTGCTGCCACCTAGTAGTCAACAGATTAAACAGGCAAGCCATACAGGTAGTCCTCACTTAACAACCGTTTGTTCAGCAACTGTTTGAAGTTATACCAGTGCTGAACGAATAGTAGTTACAGACGGTCCTCAAAGTTATGGCGGTTGCAGCAACCCCACAGTCATGTGATCAAAATTCAGGCACTTGGCAGCCTGCCCACATTTATGACTGCAGGGTGTGCTTCAACTCCCCCCATCTACCTATCTCCCTGCCATCTCTGCCCTTTTGGCCACCCAGAACTCTATCACTGCTGCCTAGCCCTGCCTCCCACTGCCACCCCCAGCTGACCTTCACTGTCTTCTTCCTCCCACTGCTGACGAGGTGCACCTGGCTTAGGCAGCTGCTGGGCTTTCACAAGGCTGGGCATGGCTCACCAGCAGCAGGAGGAAGAAGATGGCAAAAGTCACCTGGGGGTGGTAGGTGGAGGCAGAGGTAGGTAGAGTGCAGGGGGGCCAAAAGTGCATAAATGGAGATAGGCAGGTGGGGAAAGTTGAAGCCAAGGTGAACACGGCAGGGCAGGAGAAGCATGAGGTCCTTGCCTAACGACCACAACAGGGACTACTGGAACGGCTGTCACTAAGCAGTGCGGTCATGTGATATTTCACCTAATGACTGCTTCACTTAGTGATGGAAATTCCGGTCCCAGTTAGGGTCATTAAGCGAGGACTATCTGTAGTGGGAATAAGAAGAAAAAGTTGACAGTAGAACAGGAGAGTAAAAAAATAAAAAAATGCAGTGCATGACTAACAAGAGCATTATGCCAACCAATTGGAGAATGCTCTTCATGTGATGGCTGATACTGGGCAGGGCTGGAATTCCAGCAGTCCTCAGAAAGTTGCACATTGAAGCTGAATGGAGAGCAGTATAGCCTGAGCCTATTTGAGGTGCATGGTAGAGTGCTCTGTGGGGCCAGCAAGATTTAGGGGGAGCACAACAAAACAGCTGTGTGGATGAGGATGTTATTATCTTTGTGTTATATCTGTTTGGATGGAAAGGTTGAACAAAAATGACATGTCTAAGAGCAGGCCCCAAAATGGCATTGGAGGAGCAGCCCAGTTAGTAAGCTCTGCTCAGTTCTTGTTTTATTTGCCTTCTAGACATTTTTTGTTTGGACGCTTTACTTTTATTTCATCTCATTTTATTTTATCTTTGATTGATTTTATCTCATTTTATACCCATAGTTTGCTTAAGAGATGAACTCACAACTCTGCCCTGCAGCTTAAAAGTTCCCAGTGCTATGGGCAAGCAAAGGAGACACAGAACCAGCCCTGGAACACTGAAACCAGCCAAGGCAGCAAAACAACTTAAGATGAATGAGCTCCTCATTTCAAAGGCTGCTCCAGAAAACCTCACCTCCTGGAATCTGATGAATTCTGTGAATGTAGCTGAGGTACTCTCCCAACAGTCTGATGAAGCATTGGGCTCCTCTCTTTTAAATGAAGATGACAGACTCTTATGGAGTGATGACTTTCCGTAAAACATTGCTTCTGATAAGCATGTTGCCCACCCTGAATTTGGTATTTGTACTTATGCCCCTAATGAGGATTGATAACTGATGAACTAAATGAGGATGTAACTGTAAAATCATCCTCAGATTTCTGGCCAAATGTTGTCTTTTAACAGCTTATATTGTTATAGGTCTGTTTGAGCAATTAACAGCTACAGTATCTCCGTTAAAAGAGATGACCTAAGGAAAACATTTGATGCTCACATTACTGTATCTTAGGGAGTTTCCTAGCCAGACAGGCAGTCCGACAGCTGCAAACCCACAAGTCTGGACAATAAAAAGGATCTTTCCATCGCTTATCAACCTAATCAGTTAGTTCCATCTATTCTCAATAATAGTACTAATGCAAGAAGACGGGCTACTAGAGATTCTGTTCCTTTTTTTAAGCCCACTGCTGTACTGCCAGCCTTATGCTGTTGATCTTGTCCATATTGACTGGCTCCTCAATATGCATGAAAAGGATCCAGCTGTTTTTCAGCAGTTCATTAATTCCATCAGCACTACAAAAAATGAGGTCCTTTCTGGAACCTTTTGGAATTTCTCCCATTTGAGTGTTCACTGACTTAAATGTGAGACCCCTTTTAGACAATATTGCATCAGCTCATTCACACCGAAATGCTGTGCCCATCTTGGACAGTTGCCACACTTATTCTATCTTATCTCCATCCTTGACAGCAAGGAGTGTATCTAAATGCTTCACCAACATGAGGGAAACATTGCTTGGCCCATTTGAAAGTGAATTGATTAAGTGTATTGATTTTACAGTACATTGGCCAAAGATGAACAATCAGAGATGATTCTGTCAAAAAGTGAAGGGGCACTTTGTTCAGAAACTTCCTTACGTTTTAGGGTCCATGTAGGCTCTATTTTTGGCTTAATTAATGCAGTCATTTTGTTTTGAGCACTCAGGATCTAGTTTTAATGTCCAGCTATCCATACTTACTGTAGTGTAGTAAATGCCATATGCATTCCTGTTGATGTCTTAGAAATGTTTTAAACTTTAAGGCATTTTTATTGCTCTTTCTAGATAATAACAGCTATGCTTTCTTTCCTATGTCATGGCTCCCTGCACTTTGGTTGGTTTTACATTCTTTTTATAATCTTGACTATTTGATTTGCTAGTCAGTGACAATGATGGATTTAGATAAAGATGTCTAAGAGCAACCACTGGGTTTTTGGCTTAGACAGTATTTTACTTGAGTCTACCATCCTCAAAGCTCTCATTTGTCACTTCTGCCCCAGAGGTGTCCATGCATTAAGTTGTCCATACTTTATAGAAGAGAAAGGTCTGTGTTATCCTGAGGAACATGAAGGAAACATGCTTGTTGCATGCAATGTTCTATTGTCCTTGAATACAAAAGGAAGTCCATGTCGCATATACAGGAAAGAGTCTTACCTGTAGCCTACAATAGCAAAGAACTGCAATGATACACAATAAGATGACAGTTGCTAGTATTCCGCCAGTGATGACAACAGTTCCTGCTGTCATCCGACCGATTCTCCATCAAATTCTAGAAATGGAGGAAAGATGGTGAACTAAAGCTAAGAGAATTAGTTGCAAGAATTCAGAAGCCCCCCAACCCTGGGATCCCTATTTCTCCTGTTGTTTTTGCATTCTTATAAACACAGCTCTAAAAATAATTTAAATAGGATTTTCATAAAGCATCTTGCTTACTGGTTGGTCAACAGCTGAGTTGGTTTTAACCATTAAAGCTCTGCAAATAAAAGTTAGGGGTATGCTTATTTAATTGCAAAACTATATTGATTGTTTTATTATGAAGAGGAATGTCTTTATCTCTGACAATTAATGAAAGTATTTATAATGTATGTTTCCCTCAGTATTTTCAAAAACGACCTATCTCTTTCTACCAAAGTAGTATGGCCATGAGTGATAGGCCAGTATTCCTTTTCATCTGAAGTGAAACAATCAGCACATTGGCTCAACAGAAAGCTGAAGCAAAGACTACAAGGAAGTTGATTATGTGCCTCAAGGTACTTCTGTAATGGTTGCCTAATCCCAAATACTCAGTCTCACAAGCTCGGGCTTAAAGATAACTGATTTATTAAAGGAATAGTATGCAAATACAGAGAAAGCTGAGAATGAGCAAAAGCGCGCCAAATACAAACTTAAAAGCCTTGCCTGCAAGCCAGTCCCGCCCCAAGCACCCGTCAGTACGCACCCCCTCCCAGGTGCTAGGAACCGTTACACACGCCTGGGAAAGTAACCTTGAACAAGATTGCAAACCCAAACATACATTCCAAAGCTCCAAAACAAAGGATAGCGCAGGAATGGAAAAACCCTGAACAAGCGAAGCGAATGGACACGGAAAATGATTTGACATGTGAAACGTTACAATGTTAACAGAACATTGAAATGGGAAACATGACAACTTCCTTTTCTCTTGCTATCACCTTTTAGAGGAATAAATCCACAACTTATCAAAACTGTCAATTGCCAATATCTAAGCATATTTTAGTGTATATATATGTACGCTACACATAGACATCTGGTACAAACTGTGATAATGGAAAAACGATGAAAAGTGCATTGTGATATCATAATACAAAACCCAGTCTTTCATACTTGCATCCTGATATCAGATGCAAGTCTGAATCATATATCACAATATAATAATGCACATTTTTGTTATTTGCTCCTCCCTTTTGTCCCCTGTGAGTGCTTGTGTGTTTGTGTGTGTGTGTGTGTGTGATCCCCCCCCTCTCTGTGTTTGTGTGTGTGTGTGTGTGTGTATGTTTTTCAAAGATTGGTCTCCATATTGAGTGCCACATGATTATCTGCAGATCTTAAGAAAAGAAGAAGTTTTCATGAAGAGCCACTAAAGATCCATTCAAATAAATCTATTCAGATTGCGGTTTATGAGGAGGGGAGACCTGTATGCTTCATCCCCCCCCCTTATTTTAACATGAAAAGCAAATATAACTGGTAAAGTGTTATGGAGTACTTATAAGACTGGTTAAAAATTAACTAAGAGCTGAGAAAAACTGTTTTTTGTAAAGGATAGATGGAAAGTGTGTTGAGTTGTGATAGGTTCAGGTGTCCAGGCAGTCACTGCCATGTCAAAACTATGCCTGTGAATAAATGAAGAAGAGAATTCATGGATGGAAAGTAAAGAGGTATACATAGATGCAAGAAGGCAGTTGGGATTGCACTTCTGATTTAAAGGGAAGAGACAAGATGCATTATGAGAACTAGGAGCTGGCCATCTGTAACCATCTTTAGATGCAAAGGACATGTTAAATGTGAAATACAGATGACTGTAATGTAGCCCTACTTCTTAAATTTAAAGAGTGATTACTTTCTTTTTTTCCACAGAGATACTATTTTGCCAAAAATTGGTTCTGCTGGCTTCCAAAACTTTGAGAATTCTGTCTTGGTAAATGGGTGCATTCTGTAAACCATTAAGAATCAGTGCTGAGATCAAGATAACTGATGGAGAAAGTTGTGGAGTTAAGCAGCCCTACTTCACTTACTCAAAGCAGAAATCTCTTGAGGTTGTTTTTCAGTTTTAAAACAAAAGAGGAAAAGAAGAGAGAATACAAGAGAAAGATGGAGTTTTCTTTCATGAACTTGCAGGTAAAATGAAAAGTGCATTGTGATATCATAATACAAAACCCAGTCTTTCAGTTTGCTTCTAAGCAGGGGTGTCTGTGGGGTGGGGGCTGGCAATCGAAGGAACGGTGTTTTGATCACATGACCCTGGCTGCCATCTTGACATCAGACTATAGCCAAAAGGTATCCACAGAAACCCAGTGAGGACTATGATGAGTCATTTGCCCCAGCAGTAGACACTACAGCAAACCAAGCAGCTTGACAGGAAGACAGCCTTCCTGTATGGTGATATGAGTGAGGAACTATATGTGGAGCAACCATGAGGATTCATAGTTTCAGGAGAAGCAGAATTAGCCTGCAAACTACAAAAAAAAAAGCATTTGTGGACTAAAGCAGTGACTGGAGTTTGGAACAAGAAAGCTATGCAAATAGTCACTTATGCAAACTTTTCAAGAAGTAATGTAGACCTTTGCCTGTAGATGGAAGAAGAGTCTATACCTTTCAATTTGCAAATGATGTGCTGATACGTTGTGAGCAAGAAGATGATGGAGATGAGTTCACATGGAAGCTCTGAAATCAAGGACCTAGGACAGATTATGCATTAACTTGGAATCCAGATAGAGAGAGAGGAGGACTGAAGTTTCCTGCTCATCTGGAGAACCAAGATCACTGAGATGCTGTGCCACTTGGGATGGTAAAAGCCAAGGAAGTAGAGACCTCATGGAAATGGACTACCTGAAGGAGAACACAAAACAGTGGCAACAAGCCCTTAGAGAATTTATTGAAAGAGCAATTACAATGAGACTAGATATTGTAGCAGCAGTCAGAATTTTGTGAAGGAAACTGACCAGGGTAACCCAGGGTGACTAAACTAGAGTGGAACCATAATGAACCATGTTGAACAGAGTGGTGTGATACTTGAAGGAGATAATCAACATTAAGTTGAAGCTGCCTGCATAATCAAGTCTGAATTTGACAGGTTACATTCATGAGGACTAGACTGGTGACAAGGCACCATTCTACAAGACACCTTTTCCAATTTGGGAATGAAACTATTAGGTTGGCTAGCAAGAAGCAGTTTACAGTGGTATTATCATCCATGGCAGCAGCACAATAACAAGCCAAGAAGCAATCTGACTTCCTCACCTACTGAGTGAGTTTGTGATAATCAGGGGTGCGTAAGTTCAGCCCAGACTGGGAAAGTTAACTCCTGCTTTAAACATACTGATGTGAAGCACCACCTGCTAAGAAAGTAACTGGACAAGAGTACTATTGAGCCCCAGTGTTGCCCAATGGAAGCATGCAAGTGAAACCCTGGGGAAGTCTTTGACCAAAGATCTGCACAGCAGCCTCTCCAGAAGGAAGGACCTTGGGACTGAACCTTATGCCCTTGAGGAGGTGTTAACACAAAGGATGAGTTGCAAGAGGCTCAGTGTTTCCTTTGACATGAACAGAGATTCTTCTGTGAAAAATAATAGTGGATCAATTCTTTTCAGAAGCATCTTATCTACCCCTATCAATGTTTCCATGCAGCATGTACAGAAGAATTCATAGTTTACTTAAGACAATAGTCAAGATCAATGAGCCTGAGCATTTTCTCTATCAGTAGTAGGTACTGCATATCCAAGGACAGGGATGGAGAACTGAATCTGATCCAAGAGCCAACCATGACATCTGGGTTGGATAAAAACAGGAGGCTAGGCTTCATGAGAGAAAACCCTTCTTTGGAAGCTCCAGCCATATGTCCTTTGTTCAGACAGAGGAGTTCTCCTAGTATCCATCTGCTGTTAGAGGGCAGAAAGGGAGTGATCACCACCAGATTTCTCCAGAAATCCCTTCTTTCTTACAAAGGGAGTAAAGGGAGATTTTTTCCCAACCTCCTCTTGCACACAAAGAAAGGGATCAACTTGCTCTATAAGAGAGAGGAAGCAATGGATTGTGTACAAGGAGGAGAGGCTTCACTTGAAGTTCTGAGGGCTTTTCTTTATTACCACACTCACAGAATTATGATCAGAAAATGTTCTTGGTAGGATGTCTACATTAGAAATTTTGTTCGCCAAATCTATTGATACCCATATCATATCTATTCTTGAAAATGTTTTAAATCTTTCTGAGTAAAATGTGTAATCTTTTGCCAAGCTTATGTCTCCAAGAATCTATGAGACCTAGGTTTTCTATTAGTTCGAAAAAAGAATCATTATATTAGGAAGGCTTTATAAAAGATTTGGGAGAAATATAAAGATAGACTGGTGCTCAATATACCTCTTTGGTTATCACCACAAGAGGCATTTATAAGACATGAAAGTGCTGGAGATTCAAAATGGTTAAGATACAAAGATCTATTAATTTTTGAAGAAGGTGAACCAATGTTTAAGGCAAGAGAAAATCTAGAGAAGGAAGGTTATATATGCCATTGATTTAATTATATGCAATTATTTGAGAGCTTTAAGCTGGATAAAAAGAATTATAGATTTGTAAACGAAATAACTTATTTCGAGAAACAAATTTGTATGATTAATGAACACATTATAGCCAGAGTGTATAAGATGCTTCTTCAGTTGAACCTGGAGGATGAACAAGTTAAGGAATGCATGGTAAAATTGGCTAGTAACTTTGGATACAATATTATGATGGACCAATGGGAAAAAATGTGGACGAAAAATTTAAAATTTACGTTGAGCTATAATTTAAAAGAAAATTTTTACAAAATGATGTATAGATGGTATTTAACACTGGATAAATTACTGAAAATGTTCAAAAATACAACAAATGTATGTTGGAAATGTTCACAAGGAGTAGGAACTTTTTACCATTTATGGTAGACATGTGAAAAAGCAGAAATATACTGGGAACAGATACGTAAAGTTATTCAGAAAATTCTTAAAGTAAATATAACAAAAAAGCCAGAATTTTCTATTAGGGTTAATGGAGGAAGATTTGGAGAACAAACAAGGAAATTTACTATTCTATATGATCACGGCTGCTAGACTACTCTACGCACAATGATGGAAGGACACACAGATACCAACAGTACAAGAATGGATAATCAAACTAATGGATCTAGCACAAATGGCGCAATTAACGGAACTGATAAGAGATAAAACTATTACTAGTTTTACGGAAATATGGCGACCATTTTTAGAATATCTGCTGACGACAGAAAAAGATGAAGCTATGATTATGGGATTTATACAATAATGAGTTTGCTGATTAGAAATAATGAAAATATGGATGAACTAATAGTAAGAGAATATATTATATTAAGTATTAGTATATCTGTAATTGAAGTAGCCAGAAGTCATTATATTTTTTCCTTCTTTTTTTTTCCTTTTTCTTTTTGTGTATCTTTTTCTTTTTGATGTATTGTTATATATGTATTGTATTGTATGTGTTATGTAGTTTGTTATACTAATTTTTTTCCCTTTCTTATTTCTTTTCCATGTAATTTTATTTGGAAATAAATAAAGCTTATTAAAAAAAAGTTCTGAGGGGCAAATTGTGAAATTCATCTTCATGGAGGTTCTCCATGCTAGACTTACATGATGCTACAGGCTGAGATTCTTTAGTGGGAAAGTGGAATAGAAGGTTTGAAGAAGGTTTGTAGGTAGAGAGGGCTTTCCTATTTCCTTTTTAAAATCTTATTATATCTTCTTCTTTTCTGATGGTGATTAGAGGAAGAAAGAAATATAATTAGGGAATGGTAGCCAACTGCACAAACCAAAATTGCTTTCTTACTCAGTTTCTGCGAATGAACAGAGTGCTGGTACATGCAACTCAACTATTTGTGAGGGCAGGTAAAACAAATTATGCCATTTGAACAGGCCAGGATTTTAATTCAGCAAGCAATTAGCCTTTGATGTTGGTTTCCAGATTATACGTACAAACTGGATTAAGATCAAAGGGTCCATCAAGTTAAATTCTATTCCTGGTTGTTTGAAGCTAAACTCAGAAGCTTCTGGGAAGCCACAAAAGGCGAGCACCCTTCCTTGGTTGATTTAATTCCAGCAATTTGTATTCTGACAGATATTTCTTTGAGCAAAGAGATGCCATTTCGCTATCATAGACAACAAGCTGATCAGGAAGACAGGTTGCTTTTCAGGCTATTCCATTCTGCTCTTTCTTCCTCCCAGCATGTTGAGTGAAACATGCTCAGTCTTTTCTGCAGGGTGTTTTTCCCTTTCCCTTAACTGTTTCCCCCCCTCTACTTCTGCAAAATCTTTTAGTCTGCTGATATCTCCTGTATGGATGCTATTTTGGTGCATGCAGAGCCATATATACACAATCACTTTTCTGTCCATATATAGACCAGAACTGCAGCAGGCTTATCCCCTGTGAAGCCAATTTTTAAAAAGAGATGTTAGTGCTTACTTTTATTTGTAGATTTGTTTGTACATTTATTTCACATTTTCTAGCCCTCTGGGAACTCTCAAGACAGCTCATAACTGAAATCATCGGCAAACACGTCTATAGAGAAAGTGAGTCAGCGCACGTATGAAATAATTAGGAGTACTTACGTTCAGTGAAGGGTGTGTTGGACCTGCAAAACAAAATAAAGAAGGAAGCTGATAATTAAATCACTCTCATTCCATCTCTCAGCTCCCTAGCCTGATCATAACACACGTCTTTTCATTTCTAATACAAATTTGCAATATTCCCAGCGAACATAATTTACTCCATCCCAATCATATACTCTTATATCTTTGTATTTAGAGCCAGGCATGGAAGCATGATACATGTATGCATGAACTACATATTTATTCACATCTTTTTTGGTCTGAAAACCTTTCTAACGTCTGGAATCAGCACTTCTGATTATTGTGGTGTTTACTGTCTTCTAACAAGTATTCTTCCCTCCTGGGTATTCAGAAAAAACTCTGGGTAACCTTAAACGTAGAATATATAAATTGTTATTCTATATTCTATATTAATGGGGATGAGAAGTCAGAGCAGAGAGATAAGAAGCAACCCCATTTAGTCTGAAGGGGAGAGATAAATGCCTCTTCCCTTACCTGGGAATAAACATAACAATGGAATATGTTGAATACAGGAAGAGGCAGGTCTGGGATTTTCTGCCTCCAGTTCCTAAATCTTCCAGATCTACATTTTTGTAGACATCCAAAATTAGTCTCCTGAGGCAGCTGCCTTACCCTGCCTACTGGTAACACCAGCCCTGCAAAATTGAATTATGCCAGTAAGAATAGGAGCCCTGATATCTTCTGCTGGTTATTGAATACCCTCTAGATGCATTCACTTCAAGCAGATGCAGGAAAGAATGTTCAGGCTTCCTGATGGTGTATTTGTTTGGAACCCTCAAAGAAGCTTAGTATTTACTTGGTTTGGAATATCTAATGTGACCCTGCTTGCCATAACTGGACTTGAAAAGAAGTAGAAATAGCAGGCTAACGATTTGTCAAGAAGTAACTCTTGCTCAGAACCTGGTCTTTGCTGCAGCCATCAGCTCTGCTTTCAGGGAGATGTCTTCAGTTCAGGGGAGCTATGGCAAACTGAAGACATCTCCATGAAAGTGGAGCTGACGATTGTGGCAAAGACCAAGGAACCGATGAGTAGACCAGTTCCTTGGAACCTCTCCAGATAAGGACAGGACAGGAGATCACCACATGCACTCCAGATGGCTGTTTCTTGCACAGAGGCCACAGGATGATAGTTTTCTACAGGTTTGAGAACTGGGAGATGAAGGGATCAGCCACCTTGCTCACAACCTCAGCAGCGGAGCTTTTTAAAGGACACCAAGTTCACAAACCTCATTTTCTTATCACTTTTGGAAATTGTCTATTAAACATCTAAAACTATTAGAGACCTTCAGAACAAATTTGAAAAGTCCTAAGCTGAGTTTTATCGTCAACTCTGAACAAAAGAAAAATTAATTATAAGCTTAAAAACTTAAAGAATTTGAAATAAACACCAAAAAGCTAAACAAGATTTTGTTCAAAGAAAGTTATAAATGGATTAAGGAACCAGATAAATTTGGAATATTGAGTTTTACTCTTAAGAGTCTGGAATTAACTATAAAAAATAAATAGCTTCTCGTGGGAAACAGACTTATTTTGGCTATTCTGGCTATAGCAAGTCTTCTCTAAGCTATTTTATGATTTTAGAAACTGGACACTAGAGGGGACTAAAGATTCTAAGCAGAAGGAAATAATAATAATAATAATAATAATAATAATAATAATAATAATAGCCTGTTCTTGATGTCAATTAATACTGGGACTTTTTTGGAAAAAGACATTTTACTGGATATACAAAAAAAAAAAAAAAAAAAACTGGCTGAAGCTTTAAAAATTAAAAGGGAAATATAAATGCTAAACCAAGATAATGACCTGAAAAATATTTTCTTATTGGATCTACAAAAGAGGCTTATCTACAAAATTGGATCTACAAAAGAGGCCTTGAAGAAATTTGTACAAAGGGATAAAGAAGAATTAAATAAAAATCAAATCCTAGGACAATATTTGATTGAATTTAGACAGAAGTAAAAGGAAGGACGCGGTGGCGCTGCGGGTTAAACCGCTGAGCTGTCGATCGGAAGGTCGGCGGTTCGAAACCGCGCGGCGGGGTGAGCTCCCGTTGCTCGTCCCAGCTTCTGCACACCAAGCAGTTCGAAAACATGCAAATGTGAGTAGATTAATTGGTACCGCTTCGGCGGGAAGGTAACGGCGTTCCGTGAGTCATGCTGGCCACATGACCCGGAAGTGTCCTATGGACAACGCCGGCTCCAAGGCTTTGAAACGGAGATGAGCACCGCCCCCTAGAGTCGGACACGACTGGACTTTACGTCAAGGGAAACCTTTACCTTTACCTAAAAGGAAGGAAAATAAAGCTGGATTATTTGATCAAGGTTAAAATAAGACTTTTTTTGCAAAGTTCTGGCAACCCTTTATGGACTTTTTGCTGACATCAGGATTGAAAAGTTGATGTTTTATTTATCTGTTTATCTATTTATCATATTTTTATTACCGCCCATCTCCCCCACTCGGGAGAGTTTGAATTTGTCTGTGGATAAGAGATGGGATATGGGATGAAAAGATACCTGTTTGCAACCTTATAGAGGATGAAGAGTTACTAAATTTGTTTACACTTGCTGTGATGAAGGTTGGAAGTAACTTCTTATATATTTCTTTTCTTTTTCTTTAGTATATTCTTTGTTTACTTTTTTTTCTTTCTTTTTTTTCTTACTTTTTTTTCTTTTTTTCTATTCTCTTTTTCTCTAAGTTTAATTTGTATAAGTTTTTACTATTGTAATCAAAATTCACAATAAAAATTATATTAAAACAAAAAAGAAATAACACTTGCTCAGAGATGGATGTTTTATCTGAGTGGCTGCTGGTATCTCTCAGAGCTTCTGACTCCTAGACCCAAGAGGTATTATGGAACAAAGGGGTTTTAAAGTTCTTCTCCCACTCCTCAAATAATCCAGGTAATTTTATTTCTGAGTCTGTGGACCAAAGCAAGATCAAGGAAAGAATACAGCATAGTGTGAGGGTGCCAAATGATGGTTTTCATCTGGATTGGGCAGAAACCCACTGGTGGACTAAACACTTAAGCTGAAGCTGAAATAATACTTAGATCATTTGCTAAAATTTCCAAATGGTCAAAAATAAGTTCAGTCTATTCCCAGAGAGGAGAAAACAAATCGCAATTAGAAATGTGATATTTCTTTTACCACAGGATCTAGAAACTAGGCCCACCAGGCAGCTTTTCTTTTCTTCCAGCTTATTTTTTTCCTTTTTTAAAAATTGTTTTGTGAAAAATTCCCAAATACTTTGTTTGTCGAGATTAACATTTAAAGCAAACTAGGATTTATGCAATTTCTTCTAATGCATAAATACAAACTTCTGCTTCATTGCTTGGCGACTGCACACGCCAGGATTTTCCCATGTGATTTGAATGTATAAACTGTCTTTCAGGAAGAGAAGCAAGTGCCCATATTGCAACAGGTACTCCACGGTGTAAATGTTTGCCCTGGGTGCAAATACAGATCACTGAAGTCATTGATGAGGCCAACTGCCTGTCAGAGGTTGAGCAAATCCCCCAAATTATCTGATTCACCTACCTGTAATATATTTAATATATATTTCATTGTAAATCCCAGGCCTGGGATTAATCTGTTTGTGGAACCCCTGTTGTGCTTTTTTATTGTTATGGCTGTTTTTGTGCAAGCTGTTACGTTTTTAAGTGTTTTAATTGTATATTTTGATATGCCCAAAGCCTTTTGGAGTGGGTGGCCATAATAAATTTAATAAATAATAATTTTCCATCCTATGAAGTACAGGTAGTCCTCACTTAATGACTGCAATTGGGACCAGCAACTCTGCCACTAAACAGCATGGTCGTTAAGTGAAACACCACGCGACTGTGACAGAGTTACAATACCAGTTCCGCTGTGATCGTTAAGTGAATCACCCACAGTTATTAAGTGAGACATCACATGACTGACTTGTGATTTTGCTGCCAGCTTCTCCATTGACTTTGCTAGTTGTTTTTTTCAATAATTTTATCAAGTTTTAGATAGAACAATAAAAGATAATACAAAATGCAAGAAAGCAACCCCCCAAAAGCGACTCCCCACCTTCATTATGACAAGTATAAACGATTCCATAATCTCTTCACCTCCTCTTAGTTAACCAATATAAAATTTTTCACCCCATAACCCCTCTCTTAACAATAGGCAAATCAAGTAAGTAATGTCCTCTCCAATCCAATTATCAGCAAAAAGTCCAAACAGAACTCTAAAATGTTAACATTAATAAATATATATAAAATTAAACATTCCAGATCTCTACTCTTAGTTGTAACAAAATCCCTTTTAAAAGGCATAAAATAAAATGGTCCCACTATCCTAATATAAACCAGATAAAAACCAAAGTTTAACATGACAAAAAGTGACCATTTCTCCTTTATAAAAGACAGGCTCCAATACACATTTTTCTTATTCCAAATACCAGCAATTCCAAAGAAAAGCCCCCTAAATAACATTCTCCCATTCAAATAAACTTTCCACATCCCATCCCTAAACTATAGACAAATCCACAAAAGATTAAAATTTAGCATAACAAAAAGAAATAGTTTCTCCTTTAAAAAGACAAATTCAAAACTTCCTTACTTTGAATAAAAGCACAGTTAAATACAAAGCCAATTTGAATACTATAAAATTAGGATACATAAAGTAACAATAAAAAAGTTACCACCTTATTAAGTATAAACAAATCCAGTGTACCAAATTTATTTTTCCAGTTAAGGTGTCTGTAACTCTAAAAAGAGTCAGCCCAAATAACAATATGTCCCACTTTATCCCTGGTTGAATAAATCAACTTTATATACCTTTTTCTTCTCTAAAGAAAAGTTTTTCTCTAATTCATTCAGATGACAGTTATTCACATGATGATTCACATTGTTGATCTTTGTTGCAAATTTATTCAGTACTTTAAACAGTCTCTCTTGTGAATCCAACAAAAAGAAACTTTTCCAATTGCTTTCTGGGATTGTCGTTTTTATTTCCTTCTTATTTTTTAAAGGCTCATCCTGTTTCCTCTTTAGAAAAATTCTTATTCAGTCTTGTTAATTTTTTTCTCTTGTATATTTTGCTGCATATCTTGTTCTGTAACATCTTCTGTGAAGAGATTGTTCTCAAAAAGACACAGCATAGCTGACATGATTCAAAATCCTGACAAAGATCCCAATACAGTTCCTCAAAGATATTTCTAAACACCATTTTAAATGTCTCCAGTCTCAAAAACAATTTCTCTTTCACACAAATATGCAATTATTCTTTAAAAAGAGTTTCAGAGTCTTAATATTCAAAATCCAATTTCCAATGTTTTCTGAACCCTTAATCTGTTAAAAAAAACTTTCTGTAGACAAAACCTTGTCTTGCTTTTTGCTGTTTATCTTAAGTTCTTAAGAATTATAAAAATAAATCTTCATACTCTTATATGAAGGATTGAAGACACTCACTAGGTATTTCCAGCCTTGCCACTTTGTAGATGTCTATGTCCTAACAGCCAGGAAACACACTGAGACAAGGAACTGGTCTCTAATATTTATTGCTAGTACTTAACAGGAATCCTAACAAACTGAAGAAGCGTGGGAAAACCCAGACATATAAACCCCAAGGGTTAAGGCGGTCCCAACCTGTGTCTCTTTGAATGGCTGACCAATTCCTCAGTGCTACGCATGCGCTTGACAGGCTGGATGGGAGCCCCCTGCTCGCCATCCTTACTCATGACAGTCTAACCTTGAAACAGTTAATTAGCAATTGGAAGGTAGTTAGCAAGGGAAGCATATGAACGTAGTGTCCTTTGAAAAGGCTCCATTTGTGGCTTGAGCAATTATGGAGAATTCCCCCTTCTCCCAATTTCCCCCTCCTCCAGAAACCACTGTCCTGCAGTTTCTTCATGAGGAGAAACCGTAAGGAGAAACAGCTTGGGCAATCTCAATCTCTCTCTTTTATACAAAGAGGATTGTAGGAGCCAATATGCTAATTGGTTCCTAATTAAAGTCCACAAATGTCAGCTCCACTATACATGGAGCTGTCTTCAGTCTGCCATCTTCCCCAGGAAGTCCCATTGACTTTGCTTGTTGGAAGCCAGCTATAAAGCTCACAAATAGTGATCACATGACCCTGGGATGCTGTGACAGTCATACGTTCGAGGACTGGTTGTAAAGTTACTTTTTCAGTGCCGTTGTAACTTCGAATGGTCACTAAACAGGGCGGTTGTATTATCTAACCTAGGAGCATTCCTTTCCCTGCCAGGATATGAGAGCTGCATTAACTAAAATGAAGGGGGAAAGTTTAATACACTAAAATCTGACCTCTTTTCAGTGACTTTTCCAATGATTAAGGCCTAATTTACACAACGGGCTAAATCATAAAATTTGATTTGGGCTTAGTATGCTGCACAAACCCAGAGAATTGTAACTTTTCAGCATGGCTCAGTAGATTACGGCTTAGCACAATGTGGAAACTCAGTCAAAGTCAAGATATACTCACACTGTGAAATTTCTGTGGGGGATGAATTACTTTGTGAGCCAGTGGTGGTGGCTGTTTTTTTTAAGCCAGTTCCCATTCATCTCAATGGAGTTTGCACAAAGATCAGTGTAAGCCCTGTTCAAGTCTTTCGAAATCTTGGCATCTTCCCTAGTTCTCTTCTCTACAGAAACCGTTAGAGTGTACTGTCATGCGTTTATCCAACCTGGACTCAGTTTAATGAAGCCGATGCGTTAGGAAATGGGGAACTTCATCTCCCCCAGTGACCAGGTTGATGTGTATTTTAGAGACTCTGCAAAGGGTCCTCCAAAGGGAAGGCTCAGAAAAGCTACCAAGAATTGGGAAAGATGCAGAAAAGGACTATTAAAGTGATTTGCATGCTGGAGTAAGTCCCCTTTGAAGAATGGTTACAAAAGGTGGACAAAAGTTCTTGTTTGATTAGAGAAAGATCAGTAACTACACTTATTAATGACTGGAAACCCCTTACGGACCTTTTGCTGAAAAAAGAGAAAAACGAACTTGTGATTTATGGGTTTGAAGATTAAAAAGGGTAGCTTATGGGAAGAAGGAAATTATGCCATAACTGTAGAGAGAGAGGGTAAAATATAAATTTATCTGTAACTGCTGTCAAGAATATTGGAAGCCGCTTCTTTAGAATCTTTCCTTTCCTTTCCTTTCCTTTCCTTTTTTCTTTTTCTATATTTCTTTTTCACTTTCTTATTATTTTTCTTTATTCTTCTTTAATTCAATATTTGTAATGTTTTTAATTATGTTGAAAAATGTCTTCAATAAAAATTATTTTAAAAAAGGTGGGCAAAAGTTAAGAAAAAAAAGAGAAGGAAGTGGGACATATTGAATAGTTAAAATGACTCAATTAGCAGTATTTTTTTTAAATGACCCAGTTAGCTGACCACAGAGAGATTCAGGACAGAGATAGTGTAGTGCAACCTCAAAGGAACGTTGTTCAACTTCCACAGAGCATTGCAAAAGGTCATCCATATGTGCAATTTTAAACAGGGATCAGGTGAAATCCACCGAGGATAAACTTTCAATGGATTTTGATCATTATATTTCTTTCCACTCTACCCCTTAGTTCCAACATTTGTGTTTGTTTGGATTTCTATGGATTTCCACCAGCATGCGATTGGTTAGGGTTAGGATTATTTAACCAGCCATTAAGTGAGCTGATGTACAATCCTTCACATGTTTTATAGAAGGTTGATTCACATACAGTTTTTGTGTTAACTGTCATGGTTAATAACTAACTGTTAGATCATTCCTCAATGAATAATCAATCTTCTGTGAATGTTCAATCTTTTAAAAAATACCATAATACTTTCCCTAGGCCGATTATAACCTCTTGGAATAAGTTCTTTTCTCTAGCCTGAATCAATGCCCAACCAACATCATACAATGATCCCCCATGTTCTACTATGACCTATCAGGCAATAATAAAACCCCAACCTGTCTTTTTCCTGGTCATTCAGTAATGCTGGCACTGACAGAAAGAGGAGCAATTGAAGCCTCCCCTTAGTTACCATGGCAACTTAAGTTCCCATTTCTTTTGGGAAGCTGAACTTCCAAAATTAGCTCTCAGTGCACTAGAAGGCCACATCCTTCAAGAAACCAGAGCTCAAGTATCTGCGTAGACAGTTCTATTCTTATCTTCCCTTCCAATGAAGAGGTGACCTGCATGTTTGGCTGCCAAAGAAGCTTTATGCCGAGAAGAGCTTTTCCTTCTGTTTTAGTTTTCTGTTTCTGTAAAGGAAAAAGGACTCTTCCACTGAGGGAAACACAACTGGCCATGTTAGGGGAGCAACAAAGCCATTTATCCACTCAGAGGGGAATGAAGCAAAGGTGTTGAGGTGCAATAAGACAGAACGTCCTGCCCTGCAGCACCCACAGACCCACTTCCAAACTGATTGTTGCATCTCCTCAAGAGCCAGAATAAAGTGAATTAACTAGCAGCCATATGGAGCCAGGGAAGCATGCATGGGAGGAGGGAGTTCCTGATCCAAAGGCAAAATATAAATCTAATACATAATAAATGTTCTCACAATGCTTAATTCTCTTTGTCGCTGATATTCTAGCAACCACCAAAGGATTTTACACAGGTTACTACTGCTAAATAGTAGTAACGTGTGTGAAAACTTTTGGTGGTAAATCTCTCCCCGCTCCCCCGCTCTGCCCACCCACTCCATTTCTACTTGTTCAGATTTCTAGCCTACAGTTTTGGAAATTCATTTTAATATGTGCCACCATGATGAACAATTATGAACTATCCCTATTTTTATTTAAGCTCTTATTCCAAAGATCACTTGTTTCATTTAAAGCTGTTTCCAGTTATTTCACTGCCAGTTCCCATCCTTCCTGAAACACAGCTTTATAAATGAGTTTATTTAGCATACCTTGTCAGCCTTCCCATTCTTGCCATAAATATACCTTATACTTCAGTCACATGACATACAGAAGTAAATCTGCTCATACCATAAAGCTTCAATCAGGTGGTGCATTCCCTAATGCTTTGCAAGCCTACTTCTTACAATCAACATCTGGGGTGAATTGTGGTTCTTACAGGAACCTTATCTTAAACTGGTCTTACTAAATGGCATGCATTTCTAAACCTACAAAGGTTCAACTAGAGACTTGTGGCATAGCCACCCTTACCATTTAAGCTTTTCCTGTCCTGTGCTCACGCCAGCCTGACTCTGAACTAGTATAAGAAAATCTTGTGTAAACTGAGACTTTGGCAACAGCTTGTAAAATATTCAGCCCAGGCTTCAGTCTACTGTGTCCTCCCACTAGACAATTCTCTGGCTGCTGTGATCTCCCACCTTTCTGTTCTGTGAAAGCAATTGCTAATGTTCATGGACATATTTACACTTAACTTTTATATCTGTATGTTTCTGTTTGTGCATGTGTGTGAGGGTATACAGAAATATACACAAACACACACATGGATGCACACACGTGCACACACACACACCTACAAAGTAAAGTTAAATGTATGTGTGTGTATGTGTGTATATGTATATCACACATACATACAAGATTAAAGTATCAGAATGCAAATATATAGAGACAGAACAAGCAGCTTTAAAAAAAACCCCCTTCTTTCCACTCTATTGCACTATAATTGGTTCTGTATATCCTTTCTTCTCATCAGAAATGAAACAGCATAGTGGCTATTCTCTTTGCTTAGTATAGAGAAGGTTGCCAGTTTGAAACCTTGCCAAAATGTTTTTTTATTTTAATTATGATTTTTCTTTTCCTGAGTACTTATTTTTCTTCCTCAGATTTTTTTTAATGTCCAGTTGTTCATTGTTTTACTGTTTTTCCAGTCATCTGATATTAAAGCTCCTAGATGGCCCACATTATTTTGGAGCTGGGGTGAAGCCTTTTTATGTCACATGACTGGTAAAATGGAGCACCTTGGGAATTTTTTAAAAAATAAAAGCCCAGGGAAAAACTAGGTACTTAGGAAAAGAAAATATGTAATTAAAAAAAATGCCAAGTTTCAAACCAGTAACCTTTTCTATGTTAAGTGACAATCATGGCCACTGAACTATTTCAACTCTGCTGATAAGGGAAGATATAGATCCAGTTGTGCATGATAGAGCACTACTTGGTTGAAGGGGAAGTCCTTTCTCTGAAATGTAGCCAATGAACTGCTGAGGTCAACCTGCAACTAACTGCTCTAGCCCAAACAGACAGGAGCACTCAAGGAGTTGTAACATGAAGACATGTACTTTGGAAATGGATAAGAAAAATACACCCTGAAGTCACTTTGATGGTGAGTGGAGAATTAACAGCGTGGGACACTGTTTGCTTATGCCCTCCAGAAATGATTGCCTGCCTGTTCTGGTGATCTGGCAATTGAGCAGTGTTGATAAGTCCCTCGTCTTCCTTTGTACTGGAAGATACAATCATATTTAAGCCTTAGTGTACCAAGTGATTTGCACTGGAGGCAGCTAGCAACAGATATAATAAGTGAGTCTTTTTAAATGCTAGCTGCAGAGAAATATCACAACTTCGGTTCTGAAACAAAACAGCCTGATGGTGAGAAAGATTAACTTGAATATCTTCTAAGACCTTCCTGCAAAGTTATAGACATTTCCAGAAGCATATTTTATGTTCAACCTGCATGAACAATGAGTTCAGGTTCACACGTTACTTCCAACTTGATCAGAGCCCCTAGGTTGATGCTGCATGATCAGACTGCTTGAGTTGCCTCAGGTTCAAGCTAGTCTGATGCCAATGTTAATTAAATCCCAGGGGAAATCCAGAAGGATATCTATAGCAGGCAAAACAAAGCCATCAGACAAGATAGGATTTGAGTGAGAAGATGCTAAATTGTCCTTTCAGTTAATTACACTGAAAGGGCTTTGTTCCCTCTTTATCTTGGCCTCAATGAATCCTTGGCCCTTTGGCATACTCTGCAAATGATACAGCTGTACCCATTCAGATCCAGTCTGAGCTGAATTGCATTAATGCAAGAGCGTGTCTTCCTTGGCAGTCAGAGCTGCCTAGCAAAAGGCTGAAGCTTTGGGCTACAGCCTGCATTTTCATTATACCTCTCGCACTCCTTTCTTTAAGTACTACTCCAAATGTCACCTCCTCTTCTTGCAACCAGAGGGGAAAAGATAACTCTAGATGGATTTAGTCAAGGACAGATTTGTGTCATTGTGCCCAAGGCCTCCAAACAGAAATATATTTTATAAGTTCATCTCAGCTGAAGACAGAAGAGGGAGGTGGAAGCATGAAGCAATATTTTCGAATATATGGAATAGAGATTACAGTACATGGAATAATGAAGATCATATGGACTATTTTAAAAAAAGGTTCTTTATATCATCTACCCCCTCCCTCATGGCTGGAAGTGTTTCTACAGGAATTCCCTTTCCCTGGAAGGGAAGAAATTAAGCATAGTCCACACCACTGTTTTTCAGTTTAAAATAAATGTGAGGAAACAGCTTTAAAAGATTATTATGAATAGCTTTATATTACATATAACATCACAGGCAGTTTTCCTTTCAGAATCAATGGCTGGAAGACACAATGGGAGAGTGGTACTGTGGCTCATACCCGGCTTTTGCATTAAATAAACCTTTGGTTTGATTCAACCCAGCTTGTCTTGTAGTCAACCTGTTTAGCTTTCTTCTACACCATTTTTTTAAAAAAAATTCAAAGACATCCTTAAAAATCCATTGATGTCCCAGAATTTGCCATGAATTACAAGGGCAACATTCTTCTCTTTTCCACAGATTTAAAAATTAACCTCAAATTCATTTCCATCAGAATTTATATTGTCAGCACAGTGACATCATCTTATTAAATTGTTGATGTAACACCACTTCAGTTAGTTAAAAATAATGAAAAATATGCAAGCTGTTAAGAAACTCATGCTTGGTGTCATGTCACTAAGAGCCAGTGCTGGAAAACCCTTACAAAACAAGGAACTTAGGCATTTCAGTTGATGAGAAGTAAATTATTGATGCTGAGGGAAAAGGACAGGTGATTGTGGTGCAACCCATTAAACACCTTTGATAACTGAGCTTTAATAGACAGCTGTGAATTGATTTTAAACTGATGTGAATTACAGACTGTATTTCTGAAACATAAAGATCTAAAAGTATTAATATCTCCCTCTTTCCTCCCTCTGTCCCGCAGTAGGTTTATCACCAACACGCTTGCCCCAGGGGTTTTGTATTATGTTGAATCCCCATAAATTTCTTTTTTAAAAAAGAGGGAGGGAGAACTCCAAACAGTTGAAGCAAAGGATTTGTAACAGGACCAGCCACCAGGTCAGCCTGGCAGACATGGGACATCACCCTTGCCTTTCACAAGAAGCCAGAGTGGGTCCAGAGTGCATTGTTCTGACCCTTCTCACCTCTCCTTTATCCCTCTTTGGGGGAGTCAGTGAAATGAAAAGATGAAGAACTCATAGGACAAGGTTTTATTACAGAGAGGTCAATCAGCTATGCCCATTTGGAACAATTTGAAAGGAAAATCTAGTCAAGTAGAAACCTGAAAAAAGAAATTAAAACTTTTTAGTACTGTTTTTAGAAACTGGTTTGGATCCTTTCACCTCTTCTGACATGCACATTAAAATTGCCTAGAATGTACATGACAGAAGGGGTAAAATGATCCATACTTCTGTTGTGTCAAAAAGGACAGTAAAAGAGAGGAGAGAGAGCTCACATTTTCTTTTTCTTGCATATCATTTATGTGTAGTGGCCACATTCACCCTTACAGGCACATGTCAGAAGTGGATAGAGTGACAGAAAGTGGGCAGGATCATCCCAATTTTCTCTTTCCCACCCCACAAAACACATTCTCACATATCCGTATTACTCCTACATTTATAGACAGCGTGAGGAAGTATATCACGATTTCCCCCACTGAACCTGCCAGCTCAGACCAGCAGAACAAGATGGTCTTTGTGGTGGATTCCACCTTAAGACAGCTTTCCTTGGCCTTGTCTCTTGCAGTGAAAAAGATGGAGGGCAGCAGCATACTTAGTCTATTTGACACCCAGAGCAGATCATTTTTTAACTCCCCCCTCTTTCATTATGTTCTAGTTCTGCCTTAGTCACTTCTCTCAGCCCTAGAAAGAAGGCAGTGGCAAGCCACTTCTGAAAAGTGCTGCCAAGAAGACTGCAGGGGGCAGTCACCAGGAGTCAAAACTGGCTCGAAGGCACACATTTTTTCTGCCACTGCTGTCCATCAAACAGCTGATTGGCGTGCAGGCAGCAGCAATCCATACCTGCTGCTAGCCTCCCCATGTCTTTGGCAGCCTGCACCCAGGGTGGACTGCCCTCCTGCCTCCTCCTCTTGGTATGCCACTGGCGGGGGGCAAGTACAATCTGGACAGGAGTTGCCCAAATTCCATTGCTTCAAAAGAAGAGAGAAGAGGCCTGGGATTTAAACCCTGGGGCTGACATTTATAGGCCTTGTTTCCTGGCTACATTATGCAGATCTGTTCTGCCTGCAGTAAAGCAGCTTCTCTAGCTGCTCTGAATCTGTGAAGCTTCCACGGCTCCTGAATGTGGGGATGACTTTCTCTTGAGTTGATATTTATTGCCATGCCTGATGTGAAGGCTAACAGATAATTTGCTACCAAATCAGAATGCCTTCCTCAGTAATTTCCCACTATTTACTGAAAATTTTGTTCTGTCATTAGTTAAATCAAACCGTTGTGACAAACTCTGACCAATTCATACTTTGAATGGGGCATGTGAGAACAAGAGCAACCTGACTAAATCCACAGCAACTGGTAGCACTTGGCCAACCTTGGCAAACTGATCTCCAAAGAGCTAAGTAAGTGGATTAGATATATCTAGGATAGGAGATTAACAAAATCCCACAGGCATAAGCAAGACTGAAAATTAAGAAAAAAAAATCCCAGAAGAAGGTAAACACGAACATGTTCATATCATCACCAAGTTGGGCTCAGTTCAACAGAACCTTTACTGTTATCTTAAAATATACTTTTAAATAGACGCCAATGCTAATTTTGCTAGGATGCAAACTAATATATCAAGCAAGTCTTTTGAAAAGTTTACTAATGAACAAACAGCACATCTGCAGATGAGCATTCTGACTATTTGATGTCACGTTTGATCATCAGGATTCTATCTAATATGGGTTCCGAGAGAAAGGGTTCTTTCAAACCTCCAGGCTTTTCATACTCACAACAACATAACTGAGTATAAAATGCCCTGCGCTTGATCTGGTGCTGTTTGACTATTTGCAAATCTATTTAAATATTAAGATGCAATCAGCATATTTGTTTATTTAAAACATTTATATGGCCAACCAGCCCAAGATGACTCTGGGAGGCTTACACAAAAAAATTCAACAAAACTTAATGAAACAAACAACCATGAAACAATAAAATAATAAAATGGCAATCCAAACAGGAATAACACCATCATCCAATCAGGAAAGTCATCCCATAAGATAGGTGCAGCCGCCAAGAAGGCACAACTCCTGGGCCCCACAAGATGGCATTGTTTGAATGGAGGGACCAGGAGTGCACCCTGTCAGAGTGGGTTACCCGGGGGAGAATTGTGTTTATATTTGCAAGTCTACAACTCACAGAAGACTGTTATCCAGTCAGCAGTTGCTCTTTCTGAGCAATAGGTGAACAAAAAGAAGTGCCTACCAATCAGTGCTAAACGAAACAAAACGAAACGAGTCTTTTTACCCCTTACATGGCAAAGAACCTGCTTATCTGTCCTCCCCCATTTATACCCATCCCAGATGACTGGGGACAGTTGGCATGTTCTGGGTCCCGCTGATTAAACAGTTTCATCTGATGGGATTATGCAGCTGTTGCAGTGCCTGCCCTCTGGAACAATATCCCCCCAGGGATTCATATGCCCCCCACCTGACCTTATTTAAACAAGACTTTAAAACCTGGTTCTTCCCCCAGGCCTTGGTCTGTTAGAGTTTGTGTGATTTATTCCAGATATGTTTTTTGTATTGGATATTGCACTGTTTAAAATTGTCTTGTAAATTGCCCAGAGTTGTAATGGAGTGATACGGCCACTGCTTTGAAACCGCATTTCTGACTGCGGATACAAAGCTGTTGGAAGAAGAATAGATCAAAATGGCCCATAACTGCAAGCGCAAATGGGGGCTCCTTTTACTCTACTAACAGGATGTACTTTCAGCTGGGGAACCTCAAAATAATAGTCAAATACAATAAACAAAAGGGAGCCCTGCCTGCTTTGCATGAATTGATATAAAAGAAAAGGAGCCAAGAAATGGCCAACACTTGGAAAAGTCTGGGCTGTATTTAGCTTTGCATCAAATACGTGTCTTTGTGTTAATAAAGAACAGCAAGGTAGGAGAGATGTCCATTAGCTCAGTAGCCTTAAATGGCTTTGGTGTAAGGAAGGGTACTGCAAGCTGTTGGGAGGAGGCCGTGGAGAGAGACCTTTGGTGGCTTCCCTCGAGTGAGCAATGTCCAAGAACAGGCCATGATTTATGAAGCCAAGAGCTTTTTGCATCCAGAAAACTTCATTTTACAGTGGCCATGATTTGATTTAGAGTTCTGAGAACAGTGCGCAATTATCCCAACGCTCAGAGCAAGCCAGCAGTTGGGCAGCAGAGAAATTACACAGAGTGGGAGAGAAGGAGCAGCAGATTGTGAGATCACATTAAATATCCTGGGCAGAAAAGCAGTGGAACTCACAGAAATTTATTAGCTGGCCCAGTTTTTGAGGGAACTCTTTCTGCTGGTTGATCTGTGAAACAGCATGTTTTGTGGACTGCGGGGAGACTGTCAAACATAGCATCTCTGTGTTCGGTTCCCATAGTTTTTCCTATAGAGGAATAGGATGTGATGTTGCTACATTGTTATTTTACTCCCTCCCATACCATCTCATTGCGTATAGCTGATTCGTAAAGGTGTAGAAACTCAGAATGTGATGATGTCACAGGTGCACCATTACACTGCCACTGTATGTAGAAACAGGTAGGCAACCAATAATGTGGGGCAGGAACTGGAAAATACTCCATTATTTTAGAATACAGTGTGAGAGTTCCTACGTATGGAAAACAGAAAACTGAATATCAGGACACTATTTCTATGGCATCTCCATGACATTAAATATATTAGTAGTCTTGGCTTCTAATGTTAAAAAATAAACAAGGGGCAAACTCCAGGCATATCGAGCTTAAATTTCCAAAAAATCATAAAATCATAAAATTGGAAGAGATCCAATATCCTGTTTTATGCAGGAATCTGAATTAAAGCATCCCTGCCTGATGGCCTCTATCTGACTATATCCAATGCAAAGCAGACTGTTGTAAGTTTGCTGAAAGGAAGTCCATTTTAACCTTTCTTAAACTTTGGGAGGTAGCAAGCAGCTGGCACAGTGATAGTTAATCTAATGGGCAAGTGAAGTGTGAAAAGAAAACAATTTTATTACTACCTGGGAATGGAAGAATGGGGTCTGCACCTAAGTACATGCTAAGATCAAACATAGATGCATGGAACTGGGAAGCAATTCATTAAGATCAGATTGCACAAATACAGGAGGACCACAACTAGAAATAAGAACATTATTAACAGTAAGTCATATTTGACTAAGAGGTCAGTGAAAGGCTGAGGAGAGCTGTGTGATAGATGCTGCTGATAAAGGATAAAAGAACAAGCTGTTGGAAAACTCCACTGTCTGGATCTTCCACTTACATAGCTGTCTTCCCCAATAACCCAGGTTGAGTTCGGCCAACTCAACCATGGGCAGATACATGTATAAGTGGTATTAGTGAGTGAATATGTGCTTGAATGTCTTTTTTAAAGCTTTGAAATCAATAAAGCTTTAGTGTTGCTGAATCTTAATGTCTTGTGCTGTTCACTATACCAGGTTAGGCTACCTCTCTGAAGACTGGCAGTTGCTCCTCTACATCAACAGGGTGCAAGTTCTTCACCCAATTGTATGAGAAAGCAAAGGCCACCTCCTTGGAGCTAAATTCCTGTGTAACAGGGACCAACATCTCTTTGGGTTATTTGTTCCACTGTCAAACAGTTCTTACTGTTTTTTTTTAACATTCAATCAGAATCTGTCTTACTGTAACTTAAGACCATTATTCTATGCCCTGCTCTCTCAGATGATAGCAAACAGGTTTTAGCCTTCTCTGGGTCATCCTTTCAAGTGTATGAAGAGTGCTATCAAATCTTTCCCATCCTTTTCTTTTTTTCCCCTCAGGGATATACATTCCTAGTTCCTTCAGTCTCTCTTCTCAGACTTAGTTTCCAGTCCCTTGATCATCCTTGTTGCCTTTCCATGAACGTATTCTAATTTGTCTAACTCTTTCTTAGAGAAGTGTAGTGCCCATGACTCAACTACTGTCCATCCCCCTTGAGTTTGATGAGCCGTCTTTGAATGCAATTGTCCAGTCAGTTATGTATCCACTTAACCATTATGCCAGCCAGTTGATGGATCCAGCTCATACTTAACTAGCTTATTAATTAAAATATCATGTGGTACTTTCTCAAACACTTTGCTGAAATCAAGATATATTATGTCTATAGCATTTTCACAATCTATTAAAGAAGTTCCCCAAACAAAACATAAGGTAAGGTTAGTCAAGACATGTTTCCATGCTGAATCAGGGATTGTTTTCGAGATGCTTAGAGACTGATCATTATATGATATGCTCATGACTCTTCCCAGGTATCAATGTCAGAATGATTAATTCTCTGGCGCTTTCTTTTTCCCCTTTCTGAAGATAGGGACGTTTGCCTTCTTCCACTCATCTGGTACTTCAATCATTTTTTAAAGATAATAGATATATTGTATGTGTAGCCAAGCCAGCAACAAGTTCCTTCAGTGTCCTAGGGTGCAATCCCTCTGGCCCTGGACATTTAAAATCATTCAAAATACAGGGAATTTTCCCTGTTCAAGTTTCTATATTTCTTAAAATTTGGATTCGTTCTTCATCTTCCTCCAACGGTGCTCTTTTTGTGTTTCATGTCCCAGAGCTGCTCAGAAAACCAAGGTGCACCCTGGAATTGGCACAAGGGAAGGGGCCACATAGGAGCAATATGGTTCAAGGACTCCACCACTTGTCCATTCCAGGTTGCAACCAAGGCCTCAGCCTGGCCGCTGACCACATCCTTGGGGAAAACCCCAAGGTCCCTCTGAAACCCAGCTGGGTCCACCAAGTAGCTGGGTAGGCTAAGCTAACAGCCCTCTCTCCCCACACAGATGGGACACGGGACTATCTTTGGGGCCGCTATGAGGAATATTCTGTTTGGCAGATAAAAGTTGCTCAGATTCACTCAGACCTGGACTCTGACTGGACAGATTCAGATGAGGTGTCTGAAGTATGGCCTTGTAGGGTTATTTGGTGTGGGTTTGGCTCTCTGACTGCTGAGGAGGTAGACAGGATCCTCCAGTCTGTGCACTTGGCCTATTTGTCAGATCCAGTCCCTTCCTGGATGGTTAAGTCACCCTGGAGTTGACCTGTTGTTGGGTGCATGCTGTGGTGTCTGCTTCTCTGTGGGAGGGAGTGGTTCCCCCAGCCTAGAAGGCGGTTGTGGTGCACCCTCTCCTCAAGACACCATTGCTGGACCCAACCATCCTGGACAATTCCCCTCCAATATGCAACCTTCCCTTTTTAGGGTGGTGATAGAGAGGGCGGTTGGGCTTCAGCTCCATAGGACCCTGGAGAAAGCAGGTTATCTAGACCTATTTCAGTCAAGTTTCAGGCTGGGGTCCAGTACAGAGACAGCACTGGTTGTGCTTATTGAAGATTGGTTGTGGTGGAGCCAGGATAGAGTGTCTACCCTGATGCTCCTTGATCCCTCAGCAGCTTTCAATACCATCAACCACGAAATCCAATCAGCCTAGGCATTGGGCATAGGAGGCACTGTTTTGCAGTGGTTCTCCTCCTTTCTTTGTGAACAGTTTCAACTGGTGGTGACAGGGGATAAAAGGTTGCACCTGCAGCTCCTCACTCGTACGGTGCCAGAGGGCTTTAACTCTCTTTTCCCTTTGTCTAACTTCTACATGAAACCACTGTAGTTCTTGTTTTCTTTGATCTCTGTTGGCATTTTGTCTTTGTTTCATTTGGAATGAGTGTGAAGATCTTTTTGTTGGCCTGAAGCTTCCTTCATTAACCTCAATTCATTTTCAGCTTTAGCATTTCTGACATCATCTCTATTATTCCAGGCTAGCCATAGCCATAGCCATACTCTTCTTTGGTGATTTCCCCCCCTTTCCACCTCCTTTTTTATTTTCAGGTCATCACCAAGCTTTATGTGGAGCCCCACTGCCTTCATCTTCTGTCTTCTTCCCCACCGTCCCCATGACTTTGGAATGTGGCTTTTAGTACCTTTAAATTTTTTTAGGAACTCCACCCATCATCAGCTCCTCTCCCTATTAGCTTTTCCTTCTGCAGAATCACAGCTCTGAGTTTATCTAAATCTCCTTTCTTGACATCCAAGATATATCTTCAATTACATTCAGCTTTACTTTCAGAATTACATGTCCTCTTTCCCTCTGTGGCCTTGCTATTGTCACTTCATTGATTAAGTCTTCCTTATTGGTTTGTGTCTAGTCATGGATAGCTGATCCTCTTGTAACTTCTTGTGGAAATCCAGTTAAATATAGCAGGAAGTGGAGGAATTGTGAACACAAGCTCTGTAGGCCTAGGTCTGTGTATACACCCACCCATATATTTACAGACAAACAGATATTCATACACACACACACACACACACACAGTACATACATACATACAAAACAAAATGCATAAATATTCTGTACTGTTTTTCTATATGGGCAGAACTCACAGTTACTGGTTTACAATGAATAATAAAGGGCATGAAACAATAGTATGTATAGGAATGTTGGTGACTTTCAATTTCCTTTGGTATTGGTGCTGGATGACTTGAACAATGACTTCTCCCCAAATGCAATCTGGTTTGTTCTTTCCAATTGTTTTCTTTAGTAGGAAAAATAATGTGAGTCTGGAGGGATACAGTAAAAGGAATAGACTAATGACCTTTGCTCATCAAATGAACCTAAGCAGGAACTTCAAAATTAACATATAACAAGGCAGCTGACTTGCCCCTGAGTCCAATAAACAGGTTACATTAGAAAATACTCCATACATAGGTTTTAAGGATATTATTATCTTTTGATTAGATAGATTGGATAGCTTCTCACACAGCAAGAGAAAACTGTTCCTCTATGGAAGATCCACTGAGGGAGATTAAACTCTGCTCTTGTGTACAGTATTGCTGCCTTTGAAACTGGGTGTGGGGGAGTCCTGTAAGGCAAGATCATGCTGTTCACCATCATGTGATTCTAAATCGGGCTTCCCATTCTCCAACTTCCCTGTACGGAATCATATAGCAATTAAAATGCAGCAACAACAACAATACATTAAAATACAAAATAAGACAGAATACCAAACCAGTCAAATACAATACAGTATTTTTCACACTTTAGCTCCCAGTTTTATAACACAGTTGAGCCTGACAAAGTAGCACAGCAAGGATGGGATTATGCAGGGAAAGGCTGGTCCAAACACCAGAGGGCACAGTATCCTTTCAAAGGCAAGGCAGTTTTTCTTCCCAGTAGCCATAACTGATGGCTACTCTGAATCACTTCTTTAAAAGCAGCACTCTTATCTGATGAGGACCCTAATCCTTCACAAATTTATTCAGAAGTAAGTTATCACCGCACCGTTGCAGTTTATGCCTCGAATTGTGCTTAGAACTTCAAGCTTGCCAAGGAAAGTTCCTTGGTGTTTAATGGAATGACTTCCAGGTAAATATTGAAAAGACTTCAATTCTGGTCACATATAGGCAGGATCCCCCCCCCCCACCCCTGTACTGCAAATGCTAAAATTACAACACACAAATTGCATTCTAGGGCTATAATTTCCAGCACACTAATCTACAAAGCTATGAATAAAATGCTAACCCTGAAAATCAATAGGGTGGATAAAGGTCTTATTTATTCAACAGATATACTAATACATGGATTCAAGATTAAAATAAATGCACTATTGATAAGAAAAAATGCATTTAATAGTCACGAACCTGTAGCAGATCATTTTTGGGATCTTGATTTTAGGCAATGCATTAAATCTTTCAAATGACTCTCTTGCATGTGTTTAAGACAACATTTATATTAAAATTCATTAACATTTCAGATTCTGGGATACTAGACTAATATTTATCTTTGATTGTTTTAATAAAATTAAATAAAGCTGAAATTCCTATCATCATACTGCATATGTAAATGAAATGCAAAAAACCCCCAAAGCTGTAGATGAAAAGTAATCACAAAATTAAGTTTGCAGGTCAGAAAGGCACTATTTGTCCTGGTCTTAAAGGAGTGTCATTCAATGTTATGAGATAAAAAGAATACCACCGTTATTTTCACAGTAAGTTTCAACATTTCTGTTTATCATGGATGGCTATAGAATTCTTGGCTGAGCTAGAAAGTACTGCTGCAAAACTCTAGACAAGGACTACACAGCAACAAAGATCACTGTCTCCTAGTATCACTGTCCCCTAGTTGTCACCCAGTTTTGCAGCCCAGATCTGGTAGTGTAGAGGACATAGGGAATGGCCTTGAAGGACAGGAGTGTTGGAGATGTTAACAAATCAGCATGCCTCAATTAGCATGCAAATTGAGTTTGTCCCATGATGCAACTCTCCATGCTTGTTAGAGGAAGCTGTTTGTTGCCACTCCCACTTCCTCTCTCTCTCTCTCTTCCTTCTTCCACCTAATGAGGAGGCAGCAAGCATGCTGCTCTCTTCTGACTCCATCTTGGGCCTAAAGCCATGTGCCTAGCCCTTTCTTCCATGCAGCTCTTAGCAGCTATAGGGCTAAGAGATCACTAAGTATAGTTAAAGAACAGAAGAAACAAGGAACATCATTTTTCCACCAGAGATGGATGTAACAGAACCAAGAATAAAAGTCAGTAAGACTCTCTTTACTTTACTTTTAAACCTGCTATGTCTAAGCATGTGATTCTTCATGCTTGGGAGGGCTGAGTGTGTAAGATCAATAACCTGTGTTTCTCTGACGTGCTCACTAAAGCTATCTAAGATAATATTCTTTTTCTGTGCACAGCTTCTCCACTGTGTTAAACTCTGCTCCAATTCAGTGGTCTTAGCTGGCCACTAACTGGCTTCAAGGAGGAAGAGCTACTACTGAGGCAATGGTGGGATAAGAGGGGCTTCAGCCTGGGCCAAGAAAATCACTTGAGAAAATGTCTTAGACAAGCCCCTCCCTAGTTCACACAAAGATAAAGTGAGGGAACATTGAGACTTGGAAGATTCTGTTCCTATAGCTCTTCAAATAAATGTAGTTTTAGACCGATATGGCATTATATATTTCTTAGTATAGTCTATCTTGTAGGGCTGATATTTGTGACTAAATATCTTTGGTTATAGAATTCCTCAAAGCTCTCTTTTGTGGTGTCAAATTTTTGGCTAAAGCAAAAATTTTCATTAACATTGATCAGATGAAATATATACTTTGCAACGATGCCTTGGGAAAAATAAATAGTAAATCAATTGCTTTTCTTGCCAAAAATTATTGGGTGTTTTTTCTAATTTCTTCAAACATGTGACCACAATTACTAATTGAGAATTTCTTTTAAAAATGGTAATATGTGTCTGTTTGATTACAACCCCACCAACACAATTTAAACAGTACCCAATTTATGTAATATAATTTCATAGTGCCATCTAAGGATTATCTTCACGATCAGTTCTTGATGACTTGCTGAAATCCACTTAAAAGCAATGCTATATCAAAAGAGTTCCAATTCATCTGTATTCATTCACAGTAGTTCAAATTCCAAATAATCCTCCCAATTTATATTAGACTTTCCATTGAGAAGCTGTTGTGTTTGACAGAATTGTATATAATGTTGAAGAGATACACTTGATTTTAAGTACAGTAGATGCAATGGAAAATATTAGCATCTATGGTAATGTAGGATAGTTTCAACTCCAACTGAGTTCTATCTAGTTTAGCCAAATCATTACCCTACTTCAGACACATGCAAAGAGCCAGCTCTCTGGAAAAGGCTGTAATGCTGGGAAAGGCAGAAGGAAAGAGAAGAAGAGGACGACCAGCAGCAAGGTGGATGGACTCAGTTATGGTAGCGATGGGTGCACTGTTGGAAGACCTGAAAAACCAGGTTAGGGATAGATCGTCATGGAAAAATATGGACACTGGGAGCACTCCTATGTGGTCTCTAGGAGTTTATTATTTATTTATTTATTTAATTTTATTTTTATCCCACTTTTATTATTTTTATAAATAACTCAAGGTGGCAAACTGTGAGGTTCCAGCCAACCTCTGATGCAGAAAACAAAACTCTTTCTGAGTCAGAGGGGGAAACAGAAACTTATCAGTCAGAAACCAGTAAAGCGAAACCCAGAGATGACTCAGCAGCACAGGAGAATTCACAGATGCTGGTTGGTCAGTCTTCAGAGGAGGATTTGAATCCTCCAATCAGCGTGCGCAAAAGACGTGCCGAAAAGTGTGCAAAGGAGAAAGCAGCCCGATTGGCTGCAGAAGGGAATAGATGCGCAAAAGATTGGCATAAAAGGCAGACGCGTGAAGAGCAAGCTGCTGGAGACAACCAATCCTTCGAGCTTGCAGTTCCAGCAGAAGAGTCCTTACTATTGGTATATTGTTTTCTGCTACAGATTAAGGTTACTATGGTAACTAATCATTTTGGCCCGGTGAAGAGGATGAATTTAATTGTCCTCTTTTCAGGTGTTCATAGTTGCAGAGCCTGAAGTGAGGGCAGTTTGCTTGTTAGTTTCAGTTCCTTCTCTTTAGGCTTGTAGAGAGCATGCAGCTGAGGGAGAAATCTCTCCTCTTTGAGAGCCTGTGAAAATGCAAAGCCTGTAAATATGTTTTTGTGCTTTCTGTAAATAAATTTATTTTTATAGAAATGCCTGGTGTGTGACTTTTCTGATCTCTCCTGGGCCAAATGTTTTCTAGCACTCTGCCAACAGGTTATGGGCCCAGTAAGCAACCCAGTAAACCCAGTAAGCCCAGTAAAACCCAGAGAGAATAGAGAGATCAGCTCCACACCTCATGCACAATTTAAAGGCAGGTAGCAAAGACCTGTGAAGATCTTCTTTGGAGCCGCCTGGAGATTTTCCAGCAACTGCCGGTCTACAGGACAAAGAAGCCAGCTGAGGTGACTTGCAAAAGAAGGAAGAAGCCATGACTACCTCCCAGCCCTCAGCAATGCCTCTGGAGCACCTATCAGAGACCAACTATTTGAATTGGGCCCTGAAGATGGAGATGTATCTTCGCAGAGAGAATCTTTGGCTGCCAATTGGTGAGCAAACCCCCCAAAATCCCAGTGCTGAATGGCTTAGACAGGATGAGCAGGCTAGAGCCACCATTATCCTGGGAGTTGAGGACAATCAGCTAGTCCATGTGCGAGGTATGCTGTCTGCAAAGCAATTTTGGGACACTTTGAGAGACTTGTACGTAAAGGGAACAGCAGGGAGTAAAGTTACCCTGACAAAAAAGCTGTACAGAGCCTACCTAGCAGAAGGAGATAGCCTTCCTGAGCACCTGCATTCAGCAGCTGTTTGTTGAGTTGCAGGAGAGAGGAATGGAATTTACACCTCTCACAAAATCATATATCCTCCTGTCCTCACTGAATGAAACATGGGACACACTGATTTGTACCCTGGAGGCTATGCCTGAAACAGACCTCACCTCATTGTATGTTGCACAGCACTTACTTGCTGAATGGGAGAAGAGAGAGGAAAGATTCCCCCCCCCCATCTCTTCTGGAAAGCTGCAGTACCAGAAAACAAGGGAAAAGAAGGGAAAAGAAGCTGAGGCCACAGCACTAGCCAGCCAGCGATGCTTCACTTGTGCTTCAGCTGGACATTTGCAAAGAGACTGTGCCATGAGACCCAAGAGTAGAAAGACAGAGAAGAAGAACACAAGGGCAACACAGAAGAAGGCTCTTCAGACAACCCAAATTGCACAAGTTGCTGAGAAGGGTAATTCTGATGTATGGGTGTTAGATTCTGGGGCCAATTGTCATTTATGTAATTGTAAAAGCTCTTTTGTGTCACTGTCTAAAACTGAAAGACAAAGTATATCTTTGGCTGATGGGTCTGTGACCAAAATTATGGGACAAGGTGACTTGTATTTATCCTGCTCGGGAGAAACTGTAAAAGGTGTGTTGTACGTGCCAAATTTACAATCAAACCTTTTATCTGTGGCACAATTGGCTGCAACAGGGTATATCATAACATTTAACAAAAATGGTTGTGAGATACGTAAAAATGGAAAATTGTGTGCTACTGGTATGTTAAAAGACTCCTTGTACATTGTGCAAAATGCAAGGAAGCCAAGCTGCAAGGCTGCAGTTGGCAACATTCCATATCATGACCAATGTGTACACCTGATGCATAGAAGGTTTCGTCATGCTAATTTCAAGTATATAGCACAAATGCCACAGCTGTGTGCTGACCTAAAGATAAAACCCTGTGACAAATACTTAGATTGTGTACTTTGCAAAGAATGCAAAACACTAAAAGCTCCTGTGAGTAAGCACAGTGACAGAGTTACAACTAGACCTTTGGAAATTGTACACTCTGACATTATTGGTCCTTTTGCTCCAAGTCTTGGACAAGCAAGGTATGCAATGACCATCATTGATGATTTCTCAAGATACACATTTATCTACATCTTAAAACATAAAGATGAGGCATTTGAGAAATTTAAAGGTTTTGTGACATGGGCAAATGGAAAATTCCCTAGGCCTGTATCTGCACTCCAATGTGATAGAGGAGGAGAGTACCTTTCTCACAAATTCAAAAGGTTCCTAGCGAAAAAGGGGATAGAACAAATTCTTTCTAATCCTTATACCCCTCAGCAAAATGGTGTTGCTGAAAGAAAGGGCAGAACCTTACAAAATGCGATGGAATGCATGCTTAAAGATTCACATTTATCTTTTAAGTATTGGCCAGAATCAATATCTACTGCCTGTTATGTACAAAACAGACTGTATAACTCTGTGATTCAGGACACTCCATTCCATTTGTTTTATGGTGTGAAACCAAAGGTAAACCATCTTAGAGTGTTTGGTAGCACTGCATGGGTTCACATTCCAAAACAGCAGAGAAGGAAAGGAGGCCCCACAACAAAGAAAGCCATCTATGTTGGCTATGAACAAAGCCAAAGGAGCTACAGGTTCATAATGGAAGAGAAATTAATAATTAGCAAAAGTGCTTCTTTTGCTGAGCAAAGCTGGGGGAGATTAAACTCTAGCTCTCCAGTTGATCTGACCACCACAAGAGAACAGCAAGGACTTGCTGATAGTGAACTTTTGCCTGATGAGGACATTAAACCAGAAAAACAAACTGAAGATCTGTCTGATGAGACAGATGCTTCTCAGAAAAGTGATAGGAATCAAAATTTAAGCCCTGTATTACCTCGCAGATCTCAGAGGAGTAATCAAGGCGTTCCTCCATCATGTTTTCAGGCTGAAACAGTAAAGGCTTTTCACATATTCACAGAACCTGAGTCTTTAGAACAAGTGAATGCTTTACCACCTGAGATTGCACAAAATTGGCATTCTGCCATGCAACAGGAATTAGCATCCTTGAAAGAAAATAAAACATGGAAACTGGTAAATCTACCTCCCAATGAACGCTGTCTAGGTTGCAGGTGGGTTTTCAAACTGAAAAGGGATACTGATTGAAAAATCCCAAAATATAAAGCCAGGTTAGTTGCAAAAGGGTTCACTCAAAGGAAAGATTTAGACTTTGACAAGATTTTGCACCAGTTACTAAAGGTGAACCAATTAGATTACTGTTAAAAATTGCTGCATTCAAAGGAATGTCAGTTCACCACTATGACATTCAAACTGCATTTCTCTATGGAGATTTAGACCACAAATTATACATGCAGCAACCCCCTGGCTATGAAAAAGGGGAGAATCTAGTCTGTGAACTGCAGAATTCAATCTATGGATTAAAACAGGCTGCTAGATCCTGGAACCAAAAATTAGATGAAAAACTGCAGAATTTTGGTTTTGAAAAAAGGAAAAGCAGATCCATGTGTATATATGAAGAAAGATAAACAAGGCTGTATGTATCTGTGCATTTATTTGATGATTCTCTGCTGTTCACATCAAACAGAAAAACAAAGGGTTGATTTTGAAGCCTGCATGAAAAGCCATTTCACATTAAAAAGCCTTGGAACAGTAAGAAATTACTTAGGTTTGGAAATACACAGGGAGAAGGATGGTAGCTTTCTGTTAAACCAAAGGGGAGATAATGTTAAAATATTGTGAATGGAAAGACATACAGAGTTGACAAAGAAAATTGGTTTGCATCTCATTCTGTAGCATAAAAAGGGGAGTATTGGTATATTGTTTTCTGCTACAGATTAAGGTTATTATGGTAACTAATCATTTTGGCTGGGTAAAGAGGTTGAATTTAATTGTCCTCTTTTCAGGTGTTCATAGTTGCATAGCCTGAAGCGAGGGCAGTTTGCTTGTTAGTTTCAGTTCCTTCTCTTTAGGCTTGTAGAGAGCATGCAGCTGAGGGAGAAATCTCTCCTCTTTGAGTGCCTGTGAAAATGCAAAGCCTGTAAATATGTTTTTGTGCTTTCTGTAAATAAATTTATTTTTATAGAAATGCCTGGTGTGTGACTTTTCTGATCTCTCCTGGGCCAAAGGCTTTCTAGCACTCTGCCAACACTTACCCACGTCGGAAACAGCATCTGTAACTGGAGAAGAATCAGAGCCAGTGTTTCCTATTGAAGAGAACTTGGATCCTGCATCCGCTGTCACCGAGGATCTTCCTCGCCAGACCCAGCAACCTCAGTCTCGCATGCAGCTTCGGTCCTCTGCGTCCACCTTGTGCATGTTCCAGGCATGCTTCCAGCCTTGCTTTGAGTTTCCAGCTGTGTCCAGAGTCTCCAGTCCAGTCTTGTTGTGCTTCAAGTCCACAACAAGTGGACTTGCTTTGAGTCTCCAGTTCAGCCTTGCCATGCTTCTAGCTCCCAGCCTTGTCCAAAGTCTCCAGTACAGCTTCATTGTACTCTAAGCCCCCAGCCGTGCCCAGGATTTCCAGTTCCGTTTTAGCGTGCTCCCAGCTTCCAGCCTTGCCCAGGATCTCCAGCCCCATTTCATAGTGCTTCCAGTCTTGCTTCAAGTTTCCAGCCCTGTCCAGAGTCTCCAGTCCAGTCTCATCATGCTTCAAGTCTTGCCTCCAGTTCAGCCTTGCCATGCTTCTAGCTTCCAGCCTTGTCCAAAGTCTCTAGTACAGCTTCGTTGTGCCTTGGATCTCCAGCCCAGTCTAGCCACGCCCTGGTTGCATGACATTGCTCAGAAACTTCACACCTAGCTTGTTGTGAACCAGGTTTGCAACCTTATCTAGAACTTGTGGTCCAGTCCAGTTGTGTTTCAAGTTCCTTGCCTAGTCCAGAACTCCCAGTCCAGCCTTGTCGTGTGCCTAGCTTTGAGTCTCGAGTCCAGAGTATCCAGCCCAGCCCAGTAGCTCCAGCTCAATCTAGTCTTGCTTTGAGTTCTCAGCCTTGTTCCAAGTCTCCAGTCCAGAGTCTCCAGTCCAGTCTGAGTCACCAAGTCCAGTCCAGTCCTCCCGCTAGAGCCAAGACTTGTCCAGTGGGTCCAGTTCAGTCTCACCCAACTTTCTGGTACCAGCCTAGTTCGAGTGGTGTTCCAGATCGTGGATGTTCATCTCCAGTTTCAGTAGTGCCACGTGCTCTAGTTTCTCCCAGTCTTCCAGCTCCCATCGGTGAATCCTACTCCACTGTTTCACTACAGTCTCCTCCTGCAATCTTGCCATTTTCCTCGTTGCTACCCAGTTGGTCTTGATCGAAACCAGTCTACCTCTTGATCCTAAGGACTTAATTATTGTAAATAGCTATTTAATAAAGAGTGCTTTGATATAAATCCGTCTGGCCACCTCATTGTTTGAACAGGACACGAACATATCTAATACTCCTTCCTCCTCTTATTTTCCCAACAACAGCAACCCTGTGAGGTGAGTTGGGCTGAGAGAGAGTGACCTGCCCAAAGTCACCCAGCCAGCTTTCATGCCTAAGGTGAGACTAGAAATCACAGTCTCCTGGTTTCTAGCCCAGCACCTTAACCACCAGACCAAACTGGCTCTAGAGTTGAAAACAACTGGCATATAATGGCATATATAATCTTGAAATCAATCAACTGGCAACTGGCCAGAAGATGTGAGATCTTATTGTTAGCCTGGAGTTTCACTGAGTAACACTTAAGTTCTTGTACCAAAAGGAAAATACATCTATTTCTTTCATAATACTAGTACTTAAGGTCATCTAGTTAGACTGATTACAATGGACAGTTAGCACAAATTTTCTGCTGTAAAATTAAATTATTTCCTCTGCCCTAGACAGTTGTTGCAAGTCCTGTTCTTTTTTCAAAATGAACAGCTGACACCTGAACAGAATTCTTGTGCTAGGCAAGAGCTGCTAAATTTCATCTTCACCTTCTCTGTTTGCAGGTTTCCAGCGAAGCATCTGATTTGCCACTATAAAAAAGGGAATGTGATACTGGAGAGCTCTCCTCTGTTCTGCTTTCTATAACTGTTGGAAATTGTGGCTTACACTTATAGAATCAGGTTCAGGCTTCATGGACCTTTGATCTGATCAAGTAGGGCAATTTGTAACAGTATATTGTTGCTTACTAGAATAAGTAAATATTTTAATTCGACTTATATAGGTTGCTATTATTTTGATTTTAACTGCATATTCCCTCAAGGTTTCATAATTTATTAAATGATTGCATAAAAAGGATTAAACCATAAGAGAGAGAGAGCAGATAATCTTCGTGGAGGATACAAATGGTGTTAAGGTCCGTTGGGGCCAGTTGGTGCAGAGATATTTGCTTTAATTGATGCTGCACTCTAATGTGAAGTTATGCTCTGAAAAATGACTCTGTAAATTAAGAACACTGTGATGTTCTATATTAATTTTCCTTCAATGACATCCATACCAAAATGTGCACACTATGCAAGTCAACATGAGATATTGCCAACAGTTAGAGCACTGACAGCACAACCCACAATATTTTAAGATGTTAAACTCAGATTCTACTCTTTCATTACATTAAAAGTACCAGCAGAATCCAGAAAACTATCCAACTGGAATGCTGGTTGCTCAGCTGGTTAAATATTGGAAATAGAACACCTATTCCTGAATTGTAGTCAAATGTTGAAATGCAGAAATAAAGGATCTTTTCCTCCAAGCCCTTCACTTCTGAAACCCTTTATGAGTCTGGATTAGATATACTCAAAACATCTTTCATCTCTGAAAAACTTAGAAAAACAGGAGTAATGCTGGAAACTGAAGGCATGTTTAGACTCGCATTTAGTCATAAAAACTAAAACAATACTCATGGGAAGCCTAGAAGCAAGACATCAGCTGATAACATCTCCCTCTCATCCATGTTCCCTTGCAGCTTATACAGTCAATGTTGGCAGATGCTGGGAAAGCCTTTAGCCCAGGAGAGGTCAAAAAAGTCACACACCAAGCATTTCTATAAAAATAATTTATTTACAGAAAGCAAAAACAAAAGCAAAACACATTTAAAGGACTTAGCTCCCTTTGGAGCTAGCCTTGCTCGCCTACATTGCCGGCAGAGAGAAAAAAGGAAGTAAGAACAAGTCCGGGCAGGTTTCCTCCCCCCAGGCTATTTTGCATGAAGCACGTGAGAGGAGACAATCTAATACAACCCCTTCAACCTGGCCAAAATGATTAGGCACAATAGCAGTCTTAATCTATTAGTAGGAAAACCTCAACACTCCCCTTTTTACACTACAGATTAAGATGCATAACCAATCTTCTCTGACAACTTTATATGTCTTTCCATTCACATTACTTTACCATTATCTCCCCTTTGGTTTAACAGAAAGCTACCATTCTTCTTCCTGTGTTTTTCCAAACCTAGGTTGTTATAATTCCAAGGCTTTTTAATGTGAAATGGCTTTTCATGCAGGCTTCAAATTCAAGCCTTTGTTTTTCTGTTGATGTGAACAGCAGCAAATCATCAACATAAATGCACAGATACATACAGCCTTGTTTGTCCTTCTTCATATATACACAGGGATCTGCTTTTCCTTTTTCAAAACCAAAATTCTGCAGTTTTTCATCTACTTTTTGGTTCCAGGATCTAGCAGCTTGTTTTAACCCATAGATTGACTTCTGCAGTTCACAGACTAGATTCTCCCCTTTTTCATAGCCAGGGGGTTGCTGCATGTATAATTTGTGATCTAAATCTCCATAGAGAAATGCAGTTTGAATGTCATAGTGGTTAACTGACATTCCTTTTTGTGCAGCAACTTTTAACAGTAATCTAATTGATTCACCTTTAGTAACTGGTGCAAAAGTCTTGTCAAAGTCTAAATCTTTCCTTTGAGTGAACCCTTTTGCAACCAACCTTGCTTTATATTTTTGGATTTTTCAATCAGTATCCCTTTTCAGTTTGAAAACCCACCTACAACCCAGACAGCGTTCATTGGGAGGTAGATTTACCAGTTTCCATGTTTTATTTTCTTTCAAGGATGCTAATTCCTGTTGCATGGCAGAATGCCAATTTTGTGCAATCTCAGGTGGTAAAGCATTCACTTGTTCTAAAGACTCAGGTTCTGTGAATATGTGAAAAGCCTTTACTGTTTCAGCCTGAAAACGTGAAAACGTGAGGAACGCCTTTATTACTCCTCTGAGATCTGCGAGGTAATACAGGGCTTAAATTTTGACTCCTGTCACTTTCCTGAGAAGCATCTGTCTCATCAGACAGATCTTCAGTTTGCTTTTCTGGTTTAATGTCCTCATCAGGCAAAAGATCACCATCAGCAAGTCCTTGCTGTTCTCTTGTGGTAGTCAGTTCAACTGGAGAGCTAGAATTTAATCTCCCCCAGTTTTGTTCAGCAAAAGAAGCGCTTTTGCTAATTATTAATTTCTCTCCCATTATGAAGCTGTAGCTCCTTTGGCTTTGTTCATAGCGAACAAAGATGGCTTTCTTTGTTGTGGGGCCTCCTTTCCTTCTCTGCTGTTTTGGAATGTGAACCCATGCAGTGCTACCAAACACTCTAAGATGGTTTACCTTTGGTTTCACACCATAAAACAAATGGAATGGAGTGTCCTGAATCACAGAGTTATACAGTCTGTCCTGAACATAAGTGGCAGTCGATATTGCCTCTCCCCAGAACTTAAAACATAATCGTGAATCTTTTAACATGCATTCCATCGCATTTTGCAAGGTTCTGCCCTTTCTTTCAGCAACACCATTTTGCTGAGGGGTGTACGGGTTAGAAAGAATTTGTTCTATCCTTTTTTCCACTAGGAACCTTCTGAATTTGTGAGAAAGGTATTCTCCTCCTCTATCACATTGGAGTGCAGATACAGGCCTAGGGAATTTTCCATTTGCCCATGTCACAAAACTTTTAAATTTCTCAAATGCCTCATCTTTATGTTTTAAGGTAAAGGTAAAGGTTTCCCTTGACGTAAAGTCCAGTCGAATCCGACTCTAGGGGGCGGTGCTCATCTCCGTTTCTAAGCCTTGGAGCCGGCGTTGTCATAGACACTTCCGGGTCATGTGGCCAGCATGACGACTCGGAATGCCGTTACCTTCCCGCCGAAGCAGTACCTTTTGATCTACTCACATTTGCATGTTTTCGAACTGCTAGGTGAGCAGGAGCTGGGATTAACAACGGGAGCTCACCCCGCCGCGCGGTTTCGAACCGCCGACCTTCCGATTGACAGCTCAGCGGTTTAACTCGCAGCGCCACCACGTCCTTATGTTTTAAGATGTAGATAAATGTGTATCTTGAGAAATCATCAATGATGGTCATTGCATACCTTGCTTGTCCAAGACTTGGAGCAAAAGGACCAATAATGTCAGAGTGTACAATTTCCAAAGGTCTAGTTGTAACTCTGTCACTGTGCTTACTCACAGGAGCTTTTAGTGTTTTGCATTCTTTGCAAACTACATAGTCTAAGTATTTATCACAGGGTTTTATCTTTAGGTCAGCACACAGCTGTGGCATTTGTGCTATATACTTGAAATTAGCATGACCAAATCTCCTGTGCATCAGGTGGACACATTGGTCATGATATGGAGTGTTGCCAACTGCAGCCTTGCAGCTTGGCTTCCTTGCATTTTGCACAATGTACAAGGAGTCTTTTAACATACCAGTAGCACACAATTTCCCATGTTTTCGTATCTCACAACCATTTTTCTTAAATGTTATGATATACCCTGTTGCAGCCAATTGTGCCACAGATAAAAGGTTTGATTGTAAATTTGGCACATACAACACACCTTTTACAGTTTCTCCTAAGCAGGATAAATACAAGTCACCTTGTCCCATAATTTTGGTCACAGACCCATCAGCCAAAGATACACTTTGTCTTTCAGTTTTAGACAGTGACACAAAAGAGCTTTTACAATTACATAAATGACAACTGGCCCCAGAATCTAACACCCATACATCAGAATTACCCTTCTCAGCAACCTGTGCAATTTGGGTTGTCTGAAGAGCCTTCTTCTGTGTTGCCCTTGTGTTCTTCTTCTCTGTCTTTCTACTCTTGGGTCTCATGGCACAGTCACTTTGCAAATGTCCAGCTGAACCACAAGTGAAGCATCGCTGGCTTGCTAGCGCTGTGGCCTCAGGTTCCTTTCCCTTCTTTTCCCTCATTTTCTGGTCTTGCAGCTTTCCAGAAGAGATGGGGGGGAATCTTTCCTCTCTCTTCTCCCATTCAGCGAGTAAGCACTGTGTAACATACGATGGGGTGAGGTCTGCTTCAGGCATAGCCTCCAGGGTACAAATCAGCGTGTCCCACGTTGCATTTAGTGAGGACAGGAGGATATATGATTTTGTGAGAGGTGTAAATTCCATTCCTCTCTCCTGCAACTCAACAAACAGCTGCTGAATGCAGGTGCTCAGGAAGGCTATCTCCTTCTGCAAGGTAGGCTCTGTACAGCTTTTTCGTCAGAGTAACTTTACTCCCTGCTGTTGCCTTTACATATAAGTCTCTCAAAGCATCCCAAAGTTGCTTTGCAGACTGCATGCCTCGCACGTGGACTAGCTGATTGTCCTCAACTCCCAAGATAATGGTGGCTCTAGCCCGCTCATCCTGTCTCAGCCATTCAGCACTGGGATTTGGGGGGTTTGCTCACCAATTGGCAGCCAAAGATCCTCTCTGCGAAGATACATTTCCATCTTCAGGGCCCAATTCCAATAGTTGGTCTCTGATAGGCGCTCCAGAGGCATCGCTGAGGGCTGGGAGGTAACCATGGCTTCTTCCTTCTTTTGCAAGTCACCTCAGCTAGCTTCTAAGTCCTGCAGACCGGCAGTTGCTGGAAAATCTCCAGGTGGCTCCAAAGAAAATCTTCACAGGTCTTTGCTACCTGCCTTTAAATTGTGCACGAGGTGTGGAGCTGACCTCTCTTTTCTCTCTGGGTTTTACTGCATTGTTTACTGGGCACATAACCTGTTGGCAGATGCTGGGAAAGCCTTTAGCCCAGGAGAGGTCAAAAAAGTCACACACCAAGCATTTCTATAAAAATAATTTATTTACAGAAAGCAAAAACAAAAGCAAAACACATTTAAAGGACTTAGCTCCCTTTGGAGCAAGCCTTGCTCGCCTACATTGCCGGCAGAGAGAAAAAAGGAAGTAAGAACAAGTCCGGGCAGGTTTCCTCCCCCCAGGCTATTTTGCATGAAGCACGTGAGAGGAGACAATCTAATACAACCCCTTCAACCCGGCCAAAATGATTAGGCACAATAGCAGTCTTAATCTATTAGTAGGAAAACCTCAACAGTCAATATGTCTTGTATCCACTAAAAACCTTATCCTTCAAAAATCCTTGATTAAAACTGTCTAAGGTGGTGGCTATCATCACACCCTAAGACATTTCACACCACAGTGCTGATTTGCAAAGAGGGTGAAGAAGTTACTGGATCTAAAGGAAAAAAACGTTAACTATAATCCTGAAGTGCATAATATAAAAATAACTCGAACATTCCAAAATTAAAAATATAGCACCTTTTAATTGTGTTGTTTAAGCACAACGGATGGTAGCCTTAGCCCTCAAAGCAGCAGGTCTCTGTCCTATTTTGTGCTTGTCGTCCTTTAAGACTGGGAACATTTTAAGCCTTTATAGTTACTGAAAGCAGAGTATGTGTGGCAATTATGGGAAGAGCAGGAGCAAAATGTTTGTCTCCTTTAAAATCATGTTTTGGCATTCAGCTGATAGTGGAATTTTGTTTTGTTTTGTTTCTTGCAGAATTATGTTTGTTAGGCCAATAGAAGAATGAGCGAAATACAGGTAGTCCTCATTTAGCAACTGCTTTGTTTAGCAACTGTTCAGAGTTACAATGGTGATAAAAAAGTAACTTTACGACCAGTCCTCGCATTTACAACCTTTGAAGTTAGCTCACAAGCACAGCCACATTTTCACTTAGTAGCTGTTTTGCTTAATGACCAGGTTGCTGGCCCCACTTGTGGTCACTAAACAAGGACTACCTGTACTGCATTTTTTAAAATAAGAATTTCATTAAGTTTCAAGCAAAGATAAAAGCTACATAAAAACAAAAAAACTACCAAGAAAAAAAACTAAAAAACTGTAGAAACACAATAGAAATTTTTTCAAAATTACAAAAAGAGGTGACTTCCGACTTTTAATAGCAAGGATATACAATTTTCCATAATCAATCCCTTACTTTATAGTAAACCAAAATCACATTATTTCTATAAATCATTCCATTGGCATGTTATAAAAATCACTGAAAACACTTGCTCCCTCCCCTTATATTAAAAGAAAAATATATATATGTAAACCTCCTAATCAACTTCCCCCCAAAGATAACATTTATTTAATTATTTCCTTCCTACTACTATTCTATACATTCCTGTCTACTATAATAAAAATCAAATTAAAAAACATATAAATTGTCTGCCATTGTACTTGATAATACAAGAATTTTAATAATCTTAATCATATTAAACCCAAAACCAGACATTTATTATTTTTTACTATTTGATTTGATTTGTATTGCATCTTCAAGCTACCTTATCCTTCACCTCCCCTCCCCTCCCCTCCCCTCCCCATCCCCCTATTTTCCTTTTTGAATGAGTACTATAGTAACAATGACATGCATAAACCCAAGTTGAGTTCCTGCTTCCACCTTCCCATCCCAACTGTTGAGGAGCTTGAGGTGAAAGATGTATTGAGTATATGTTATCCAGATTCATACAGGGTATCGCAAGGGAATCTTCAGAATTGGCATCAAGGTTGTTGGGCTGTCCAGGAAGCCAGTTGCTACTCAAGAACCCCATCAATCTATCATTCTGAGGAGTCCTGAAAGTGACACAGTGGGTTGGCTGGGCACTTTGGAGAGTGAGACTAGGTGCTTTCTTATGGAGGCAATTAAAAGCAGCTGGCATGGCTGCCCAGAGCATATGCCAGGCACAAATATGGCAGCCCAGAAAGTGTCTTTGGCTACCTCCTTCAAAATGCTTTGCTCTGAGGAAGGAGTTACTGGAGGCAATTCTCCTCCTGCCTTAGAAGTTGGCTCTCATATTTTGCACAGATGAGGAGAGGGATATGTTTGCAATATCTGATGATTCGTTTAGTGAGCTTAACCTCTTCCATATTTACATATCACTGCAGAAACTTCACCACCTCCTGTATTCCATTTGTTCCTGAATTCATTTACTACCAATTCAACAACTCTTGGTGGCTATTTGAGTAAAAAATATAGTTATTCAACAATTGCCAAGGTAGCTGGGTATGTATTTTGTTACAGAAAGTAATCTCCATATAAAAGATAATGTTCAGTAGCCAAGCTGGCATCCATATTTCAGTAAGGACTTCATGGTTATGAAGTGTGTGCACGCACACACATTGAGAAATAACAAGTAACAATCAAGTCAAAACCTTAAAATTTGATGTTAAAATGTGGAATATTTTATAACTTAAAAAGCATTTTCTCCATCAGAAAAATCTGGAGGAAATGATGTCCCAAGCCTTGATTCAAATGTTGATAGGTAGGCAAGTTTAGTCCTGCCAGATGCCAACTCCACGTTCTTGATTTAAATCTTCATCCAATTCAGGCTGAAAGACACTTATTTATACTGAAGACGTAAGCTGTACTATTATGATTACAGCATCATTTAAATGTTATTTAAACTGTTAGATGATGGAAGGCCTGACATTTCTGGAGGTGAACAATAAGATACAGACTTGTGAAATAATTAATAGAAAGACTAAGATAGAGGAACCTTGTTCTTTGCATTTTAGACTACTGCCTGCTTCTGGGAATAGACCCAAGGAAATGTTATTTTTTCCGACTGCCTTTATAGCATGTCATTCATACAACTCTCTATTGCTGCATACCTGCAGCGTTTCTTTAATCCATCTACAGTATAGCAGAAAATGTTGCAAAAGGAAGCCACAGAAAGGAAATCACATATTTTAACTACTAAGGGGGAAAACAGTGTACTCTGAGCATGAGACTGGCCCATTCATACACAATTATTTTGGTTTATTCCTCCGAGATAGTTAACATACATCAAAACACAAGCAAAAAAGTAGAATGTGAATAGAACAAATATTCTTATAAGCAAATCTGTTTTTAAGAAAACCTCACCCTCCAGAACTACACTTCACCCTTATTCCCATCCTCACCTTCTTTTTTTTTCTGGTATTGAATTTATTAATTTTAGTACAAATGAATCTCAAGAAGTCAAGATGGTAACAAAAAATCTGAACATCTAAAGGAAACCTTATAGAATGTTAACTGGTCATACGTGTCTTTTCAAGAGACCTGCTATTCTGCTTTTCTGAATAGCAAAAAAATTCATGCTAGAAGGATTTGAATTATAAGGGCCTCAGTTCTACCTGGCACCCTTCTTTCAGGTATATCTAGAATATGTACTGATCTGGCTTTGCTATTAAAAACCAGAATCTTTTTTTTAAAAATCCCACCAGAAAGAATAATATCTTATTTCAGGAGCAAAACTCCTTCAGGATTCAATAAGCATACAGCTGGCAAGGAGATTGAATGTTGTTTGTTTTCCAACTCCACTAACCTCTTTTATTGCAAATTGGCAGTAATAAAGAATATTAAATAAACAGCCAGGCCAACATCATCCAAGCCTGCTTGCTTCCATTCTTCCACTGGCCCATTCTGCCTCAGCATCCCTTGCTTCACTCTCCTCTGTTTTCACATAATTCAATGAAATGTCATTCTGTCAAATTAGACCAGTTTCTGCCTTAGCAGAATCTTCTAAAGGATCTAATTTGAGAAACAGGCAAGAGGGGCTACCATTTCAAATCAGATTATGCTGATATGCCGTAGAGAATAATCCTACCCTCTCTGATCTGGATAATTTAAAGGAGACTGAGACTAGTTCAGACCTTACCTGTAACATTAAACATTAGCCAGGCCTCTGCCGCACACTGTTAATGGCATTCACCACCTTGTGCAGATCATTTGATTTCTTGTCATGCATTAGGAATTCACTTGAATGCATGAGTGTTTGAAAATGGACAGTAGATGAAGCATGCCCACAGACCCCACCCTTACTCTCTCTGACCTTCATACATTAAGCTGGAAGAGAAATGTGTTGTATTTGCTTGAAGGAGGTTGTGATGTGCCTCTTCCTGAAGAGGCCATTGCTCAATCCAGTGATATTAGATAACTTCCATCCAATCTCCAATCTTCTCTTTTGGGATAATATTTTGGAGAAGACAGAGTTGCTATGGAGGGTAATCAATTTGGTTCAGGGCAGGATTGTGCTCCACCTTAAAGAGCAGGGATTTAACTTGAGGTTTCAACTTGCAGCTACTGCTTGAGCAACAGGTAGAGGTCATAGACAGTAGAGACTTTGCCCAGTTTTAGTAGGTGCACCAGTTGCCACCCTTTTTTGGATAGGGATGCCTTTGCCACAGTGACTCATATCCTCATCACCTCCCAGTTAGTCTACTACAACATAATTATATGGGTCTATCCTTGAAGATGATGCTGAAGCTGCAGTTGGTCCAAAATGCAGTGGGATGACCACTGACAAAAAAAGGCAGATTCAGCAGTGTGATACCTATGTTGAGATCACAGCAATGGTTTTCAGTAGGTTTTTGGGCCTAATTCAAGGAGCTGGTTTTAATCTTTCAACCTGCATGGATTGGCACCAATGTCCTTGCAGAACATAGCCCAAACTGGATGACCACAAGATGGGGACACCCAGTTAGTTTTCTTTGTTGCCATCAGGTGGTTGTCAAGCTTTTTGCAGCCCAGATCTAATAATCCTAACTGTAACTATTAGAAGGATATTAAAAACACTCTGTGGTGCCTGAAGTGGTGGCACATTCACATACATGGTCATCAAGAGATGATTCTGAATATTTCAGTCCTGGGAAACTCTAAATAGGGTACATAAGCATTCCTTCTTACACATCTATTATCCCTATGTCCAAACTCTACTTATTTAGCCCAATCACTCAGACAATCACTTTCATAACAGAGAAGCACTTCATAATTGCTTACCAATTGTAGGGTTATGATTCCTAAGTATTTTGCAGAATTCAGTGGGCAGCAGAGCCTGACTGCTAAAAGGTGAAACCTGGCAGATCAGAGGGAGGGGCCTTATAGGACTGAAAGAAGACTCAATAGGTACTTGGTGTAGGATAGCCCCTGGTGGAGACAGAAAAAGAGCATGATTTGCTTGGCACCTATGGAATGCAGCTTCATGATGTTCCATTCATGTTCTGGATGTGTTTCCTTGTAGAAGTAAGCCCTCTCTTTCCCCCATTGTGGCCTCAGAAGGAGACGGGGGAGAGAGAGAAGAGGAGAGGAGAGAAGAGGTGGGCTATGTGGAAAGTCTGTAGTTGCTTGTATTTTTTATTCTTTTTCTTTCCTCCTTAAGGTCTTCCACAATAAACTGCAGATTTTTACTTGTTGAGGGTGATACAGGGGTGCATGTCTGAAGTGCTGGACAAGACTGTTCAACCCTTCAGAAGTTCTCCATTACACCTTTTAAAGCTGCAGTTTGCTTTGCCCTTCTAGAAGGGCCATGAATTCAGTATGTATAGAATAGTATCTTCCTGAGATTTAGACACTGAGTTAGTCCTTGCCTTAGCTGATCCAAGGGAGCTCCCCACATTCTTGTGCTACTAAAAGCAGTTTTATCTCAATATAAGAGTTAAAAAAAGACTGTGTGGTGAGGGACTTTTGGATTGTGCGGTTACTCTTCAAGTAGAGTAATTGTAGACCTGCAATCCTTCTTTCCTTAATTAAGATGAGAAATGATACAATCAGTGTTGTTCATAGTCCCTTCCATGTTGTTACCATTTGCAATCCCCAAATCCTCAGAATTAACCCATAATCATCCTTACCACTGCTGATCTCAAAATACAGAGAACACCCCGTGAAGCAGTCATTGAAACCTCCAGCTGATGAGTAGGAATGTACAGTACAAAAAATGGCTCCTAGCCCATGCCTCACTGCCCCCCCCCCCCGATCTGCTTTGCTTGTTGTTTAAGACATCAGAGCATTCAGGGTCAAGGCGAGTTGCCAAAGTTACCATGCTTGTAAGAAATTATTCCTGTATGCCATTTATGAAAAAGCAGAGAACGACAGCATAACTTCTGCAGGGAAAGGAAGAGTACAGAAGTCAGGAAGTGGGGGTGGGGGTGGGGAGCAAGAGTTTCCATTCCCAAGCACCACAGAGTTCCAGTACTTTTACGAGAAAGTAAGATTCAGAATGTCTTGTTGAACTGCAGCTGAGCCATCAATAAATCCACCCAGTTGTTTAACAGAGCCAATGTCACTAGATCACGTAAGTGTGGCGCTGATTCAGGATGGTGCAAACACTATATGAGGAAGTGCCTGAGTGAGTCAGACCTGGACTGCAAAGCTATTTTCTCAGTAGAGGAATAACTTTTGTTCTAATGGCGTAAGTAGACAAGATGGTTTTCCCAACCTAAAAGCTCGAGAGATTAGAGATGTATTGCTGAGGAGAAGTTTAAGCCTGCTATTTCTCAGCCTAGCACAACAATCCTCTGTTGCTTTTTGTCCTGGGGGAGAAGCATGTAGAGAATGATGAGAGCTAAGGAATGGCCAGTCAAGTAATTCACACAAACCAAAATAAGGAAAGCATCTCCAATTTTCCTCCATTAGAACAAATGAAGATGAGGTTTTAACAGTAACAGATAACAAAACATTAGGGAGAGATGGAGAGTATGCAGTAGTTGATAACCAACATTTCATTTCTCTGTAATAGTTATCAGATTTCCTCCCTAAAGAATATTTTCCCATCCTACAGTGGCTCTTTCTTGTCCTTCTCCTCCCCCAAATCTAGATCTTTTCATAATGGTCATGGACAGAAAATGCATTTATGGCCTCCAGGGGAGAATTCGAGCTGTCAGAAAAAATTAAACTTGATAGAGGGCAGTTGCCCTGACCATAAATGCCATTCTTCTCAAAGTTTTACTGTCTGGTGCCCAGAGTTCATTTTGTATATGCTGAGTGGGTTGTAAGTTTCCACTCAGGGCCTTCTTTCTTCCTCTGTCTCTCATAAATGTTGGAACTGGAGCCCCGTTTTCACTTTTTAAAGTCATCAGCTCGCAAAACAGCATGAAATAAAAGCTTCTTGGGCACATGCAGCTCTTCCTGCTTCACTGTGCCAAGGCAGCTTCCTTGTGCTCTATAGCAAGAAGGATGAAGTTCATCAAATCCCCCAAGCATGGACTTCCCATCTGATTCTTCTTGTTCTGCAACCCATGACTTCCAAATGCACCTGCTCTTTTGTAGAGTTCCCTGAACTTGTAGTCCTTCTGAGTCAAGTGTTGGCCCAAAAAGATATTACCAGCCATAGGATGCAGGAAGTTGGGGATGCTTTCTTACGTGGGGAATTAGGGGAAGAAATTTACACGGAACAGCTCCCAGGGGTCATTGAAGCCAGCAAGAAGAGGCTTGTATACAAAGCCTCTGTGGGCTAAAACAGGCTTCCAGGATATAGAAGAAGAAAACTAAGCCAATGTTGCTTCAGGATGGCTAACCCCGGCCTAGATTCAATATTTTTAAAACAACAACAAATGGACCTTCATTCTGAGTTATGGTGGTTATTTATTAATCGGTTATAAGACAAAAGAGACTGTGGAGCACCTGAACAAAGAAGTAGAGGTGAAATTCTTGGCAACACCCCTTGCATATTGAGGAAGATGAGAAAGGAAGTGACCTTCTTCACCAGAGACACAAGTTTATGGGCAGCGTTGAACGCCTAGGGCTGACTGAGGCAGATGCAATCAACACACCAATGGAGGGCGCCTTTCTAAAGAAAGAACAGCAGCCCTTTTTCTGTAACAGTAAATACACACCGGTAAGTCTCTATATGTCAACAATAACTGGACCAGCCATTGCCACAGCAGTGGGAGTCCTATGCAGAGAAGGAAGTGTGCCAACCCAAAGCGATTGGACGGCAGTCAAGAGGCTGGGCAGATATCTCAAGGGCACCGCTGACTTAAAGTCAAAGCTGCCAACAAGCAGCAACCCTGAACTAATTGGATACATGACACAGACCGAGCCAAAGATAGAGCTGACCACAGATTTACAAGCAGGCCTCTGTTCCTCTGTGGTGGTGGAGCAAGTAGCTGGCCAGCAGGAAGCAAGCTACTACGGCGCTGTCCTCCCCCAAGGCAAAGTACCTTTCAGTTAGGGAAGCCAGCTGCAGGCACATTGATCCCGAAGAGCTGTATGTACAAGATGTTCAAGATCAAGGACTTATCAGAATGCAGTCTATGGAAACAGCGACTGATACGCTGATCAAAGCACTGCCCTGGGAGGGGTTCCAGATGCTCCAACAGCAGATGGGAGCTGTCAGTGGGTTCTGGATATGATGGGAAGGGGAGTTTGAAGATTGCACTTACGAGCCCGTTTTGACCACCATGGCAAACGAAGAGAGGTACTGTAGATAAGGGGAACGGCCTTCTGTCCCTGCATCTGTTTCTCGCCTGGCCTCCTCTTAGTGAGAAAGCTCTGCATTTAAGAGGCAAAGGGAAGCTTCTGGTTCACTCACCCTCTCTTGTGCCTTCTGCTTCCCTCTTCTCAAGATGTAGTTTAAGTAGAAGTGGCACTTTTCTACCATGGATTTCCTTTGTTTTTTGTTTGCTTGATTTGTTCTCTCTGTTCTGTCTTAGTAAATAAATGGATTTCCCAGTCAATCTACCTTACAGGATAAATGTCTGTTAGCACTGAGAGCTGGACTAAGCCAATATTCTGCATCCAAGACATTTATATCACAAGTGTTTACCTTTCTCTTCTTCAGTGGGATATTCAGCTACCGCTTTTTCAGCACTCTGCTTATGTCCAGGAGCACATCCTCCAACAATGTTTTCTGCTGGATTTGGGTCTCCAACACTTATTTCAGCAGGCAAAGAGCAGAATGGACAGGAATTCAAGGCAAAAAGCTGGTGGGGAAATCCGCAGCTACCTTGCCTATTGTTCCGAATGATATATTCAAAAAGATTTTTAAAAGCACTTTCTGACCTGCAGTCTAGTAAATGCATTTGCTATCAGTTTGTATGCATGGATCCATTTAGCAGCAGTTGCCAAACTTTGGAGGTGGCCAGGGCATCTGGAATCTTAGAAACATACTGTGAGCATTCAGTTGTGAAGGGAATGTGGCCTTTCATTAAATACCCATTTCTCAGATGGCAAAGTTATTGTACAAGAACTAAATATGACATAAAGCTAGGGTTTGGATCCTAAATAATAGCTCAGGAATTAATACCCAAACAGAAGGTCAGTTTCCCCCCACAAAAAACTAATGATGCTCAAAGAGTGGTGAACATGCACACCTGAATAAAACCTGGACAAGCATAAACAAATCTCTAGGCAAACACACACACACACACACACACACACACACCAAACTAACAAAAACAAACTTACATACACAATAAAATACACACCTCTCCTGCTTGCTATGCCCTTTAACTCGCAAAATGCCCCTTCCTTCAAACACACCCATCTGATCCTCCAGGGCTCTTCCTAACTACCCAGTGCCAGGTTATCTGTGTCCTTTTTTTTTTCCCTGAGCCACAAGGCACACTTATATGCAGCAACTCAACTACCTAACATTTTTATTTTAAAAAAATGCTTTTTACAGCCTAGCGGAATAGCAAATATCGTACCTATGCGGCTCTTAAAGAGGTTGAACAGTTATCAGCAAATGATAGCACATATCCAACCTTGGCTGAGCTTGTTAGGACTTGGATGGGAGACCAACAGGAAATCCCAGAGCTGTAAAGTCAGAACCAGGAAAGGAAGCGGGGAGGGGAAGGAAGCTTCTATGTGTATGTACCCATAACATCACAAAGAGTTAAACTGAACTTGGAGGAGGTTTTACCTTTATCAGCCCTCCAAGGTAAGCCAGGTCAGGAAACAGACAGCACAAGGATTTCAGGAGTACTACTTCATGTTGTTGGATAAAATAGAAGAATCTTGAAAGCCTGCTAGATATCCCTCTGCCCTGTCTCATACCAAACAGAATCAAGGTGGGGCTATTTTGAATTTTTTTCTCACCCTCCTTTCCCAGGGTTTTCTCTTAACAGTTCTTGCATTTCTTCATCAAAGTTATCTCCACATTCCTCCACAACCTTTTATTGTCTTCATATTTTGCTTATGGACTTTTCCACAGCCATTTGATTACAGTTTCCTTTTTAACGTGTGTCTGCCAGAATATACTAGCTTGGTATCCTCTAAGCACATATATTAGACCAAACGCCAGGCTTTACTATCTCCTGGCCTGAAGTTCCTTTAAGTTGCTTTGAACGCAGTTCTATTTAGACGGATTTCAATGCTGTCATTTGTAAGAAAGCTCTAATCCCCCTGAGCCAGAGATAGGCTGAGCAATCTTTTGAAGTAACAGGCACCATCATACAACAAGAAGGATGGCAGGGTGCCAATAAAGAACAAGAACATGTTTTTCAAAATGCCCCAAATGCCATGAACCCTAACACCTCGAAAGACTTGCTGTATTATGAACCGTGTTTAAAATACTTTCATTTTTGAGGCCTATGGATGCCATCATGAGATGCTGTGGGTGTCAACCACGGCTCTAATATCTTTATATTTCTTGAAACTGTTCATAGGCTTAGCACCACAGTCAACCTTATGCTCTGTAAGAAGACCTTGAGGAAATATTTAATATCCTCCTTTGTGCTTTAGCTTTAATCCAATACATGAATCTACCTGGCAAGGGCAGACAAAGGCGATTTGTTTCCAGTTGTTTTTATAATGATGCCCATGAAGTGCAAAGTAAACCTCATATTCATGTCATCTTGATTGATATATTATAATTCTCCCCTCAGCTTTTGCTCTCTTTTCATTTTGCTATGAATCATTCCAACTAAATATCTATGAGAAGGTATTGGCAAATTTTAGGTGTGTGTATGTATATGTATATGTATATGTATATGTATATGTATATGTATATGTATATGTATATGTATATGTATATGTATATGTATATGTATATGTATATGTATATGTATACTATTCTAATCTATATAGAAAGCCATTTGTATAGAAAATGTAAATGAGAATTTCAGGAAATGAGACTAGAATGTGTCTGGGTACAGAGTGTGTGCTCTGCAGTTTATAGCACTGCCTTCAATTTCCCTCAAAATATACCCTCTATTTTAATATCCTATAGTCAAGGCTGGGCTCAGATGCAACTTGTACTTTTTCAGTGCCAGAAGGGACTGAGGGAGCCTGCTGCTGTTTGATCTCATGTCTTGCCCCTTCAATAATTCCTTCAGCTATTGACATTTTCTAAGGACTTCTCTGTGGAGGTTACAGCAAGTGCTTCCTACCAAATATCAAAGAATATTTCAATTTATAGAACTATCTGCCATAAATCAGGAACGTTTAAATTTATATGCTGTTTTCTACATTAGCTCAAAGTTTTTTTTAACTGAAGCTTTATTCATCTTTTCAAAGTATAATTAAAATACAAAATATAGAATATAGAACAGATAGAATACAAAACTAAAAAGAAACAAGGGAAGCTAAAACAGTGCAGGAATAGATAAAAAAATATAAAAGACAAGTGACTTCCGATCTTTTCAAAACAGATATAAAAGCATATAAAAAAGTTAATCTCTAATTATTAATTAAATGTTTTAGTAACATTATTTCTCTAAAATCAAACAATGTAATCATCAAAACCCAAAATCAGAACTTAATTTTTCCAGATACAAGCAAATAGTCCAAAAGCAGTTTCCAAGTAGAAACGTATCCAGTCACAGTATTTTCTCTGATCAACGCTGTCAATTTGCCCATTTGTGCCAGTTCCATTCGTTTAACCACCCATTCTTCCATTGTGGGAATTTGTGTATCCTTCCATCTTTGAGCATATAAAAGTCTTATTTAGCTCAAAGTTTTGAGCAAAGTAATATTGAAAACGAGATCCAGTTTGGCTAAGGCACCAGGCTGGAAACCAGATGGTGAGTTCTGGTCCCGCCTGAGGCACAAAGCCAGCTGGGTGACCTTGGGCCAGTCACTCTCTCTCAGCCCTAGAAAGGAGGCAATGGCAAACCACTTCTGAAAAACCTTGCCAAGGAAACTGCAGGGTGTCCAGGCAACTAGTGTCCAGGCAATCATCAGGAGTCAAAACTGACTTGAAGGAACCAATATTGAAAACAAAGAGGGAATGGAATAATGGACTATCTTTGGTCAAATGATTACCCAACTGGGTTTGGGGGGGGGGTTGGTGCCTTCAAGCTCTGTCCAACACAACAGTCCCACCCTGTGCCTCCAGTGCAGGTTTACTTTTTCAGTTTATCCTTCAGTTATCTCCAAGAATAGAAATGAATCCAGTTGGAAGAAAAAGGTCTGAGGGAAAACATCTGGAGAAATGAGGGAGAAGAAGATTCAGCAAATACATATTTGGAAAATATCTGGTTTACTATAGATCACTGTATAGAAGTTAATTGTCTAGAAAACCACCTCATTGTAGCAGCACATTCCTAACAACATCAGATTTTATTATTTTAAAGTATGCACCACCTCATCTTCCAGTTTATAACACACCCGGGCATTTATCAACCAAAACAGTGTTAGAACATATCAGAAAATGTTTGTTTTGTGCTGTGGAAATCAGTAACAAAATCAACAGTGCCTACTTTGAGATGCTGTGAAATGCAAGGACAGCTATCAAGTAGAACAGTAAACATGAGCGTGCCAAAATCCTTTATGTCAAAGGGAATTACAATGGGAATAAAGCAAGTAATTGAGAAAACAGTAGAGTATGATTTCTATAAAGGCATGATTTCTCTCTCCTACCTAGCTTTCTGAATTTCTAGGAGCTGTTAATTTATTCCCAGCTCATGGCTCCTTAGAAATGAAAAGCTGACCACAGTAAATGGAAAGAGACTGTGCTAAATCTTGGGTTTGCGTTGCTTGGGTTTGCGTAATATCTAATTCTAATTTATGATAAGGACCTGCTCCACTGTATCCTGAAAGAAGCTAGGAGTGTGAGAAAAAATGTGCCCAGTAACATAGGATGATAAATTAGACCTCAGAGAGGAAGGTTTTTTGATTTTTGTTTTGTTATCCTGAAGATCAGTAGAGCTGCAGTATGAGAAGGCACACACCACAACACTGGAAGAAGGAGATGCCCCTTTCCCTACTAGATTGCTGTGGCCTCGGCTCGCTGTAATGCTCCCCAAAATATGGTACCTATAAGGCAAAAAGTTCCAGAGGGATATTACAGAGGGAATCTCTGAAGAGAGTCATCGCCAGACATGCTGCGCAGGCATTTTTTTGGTTTGTTTCCAGTGTTTTAACAAGTCTACTGCCGCAGGCATCTTGTCAGATGTAAAGCACATCAGGTTCAGCATAAGGTCAAGCATCAGTGCCTGATCCTGAACAAGTTCTCACGGCTTTTGCCTTTGGGGCACATGTGCCATGTCGCGACACACGTAGGAAGAGAGCGGGGCTTCCAAACAGAGCGATGCTGTTTGCATCACTCTGACCTCCCCCTCCCCCCAGCCCTGTGGATTAGACTGCCAAGATGGCAAAACAAAGCAGTTAAGAGACTTCACTGTGCACCAGAAGTAATATAAGACAATCCTAATTCCTTAGCCACATATAATGGGGGAAGAGATGAGATGGCCATTGGATGGGAAATTGAAAGTAACCAGTGTGGAGGGATGGCAGTGCCAGGTATGAAGGGGGCCTAAGCAAGATGCCCGCTGAGAACTCTCACCTACCTTCAGGTGTCTCCTGCTCCTGTTCTCCCCTCCCCACCATCCATTTCCTTCCTCTGAAGCACTTTCTATCTTTCTCACCCCCTCCAACCTTCAAAAGATAACAACGCCTGCAAGCCAACCCTGGCTTCTAGTGATGGCAGTTTGCTTGGCAGTGTTACAAAAGTGGTCTACTTCTCCCAGGAAGCTTTCTTAAACCCCACCCCAGTCTTAACAAGCAATGCAATTAGCGCTTCTTTTTTCCTCCCTATTTTGATTAATTTTTAAATGTACTCTAGAGCAAAGCTGTTGTCATACTTGGCTAACCATTAAAAAGCTTTTTGTAGGGGCTCCTTTTGGGAGAAAATTTCAGTATTTTTCCACTAGCAGGTACATGATGGGCTAATTACCAGCTGGAATGAAGTCAACCAGTGTTCATCTGTCACTGAGAATATCCATATAGAGCAGACAAGTCCATGTATTATACTTTCTAAAATCAGTGTTTCTGAACCTTGGCGACTTTCAGATGTGTGGACTTCAATGCCCAGAATATGGCATTGAAGTCCACACATCTGAAAGTGGCCAAGGTTCAGAAACACTGCTAAAATCTTTGAAGTGGCCAAAGGGTCTCTTCTAATATTCTTCTATTTTTAGAGAGCTTGCAATATCCATATTCTTCAACTTCCACTCCAGCATTTCCTAGAGCAGCCAAATGATCATGTGTCATTCAGTGATCACATGTTTATTCCTGAAAGCTCAGGAGAAGGAATCTCTGTTGTTTATAGAACTTAGGTCAACCATAAGCATGCTGAGCTGCAATAAAAAATGATGAGTTACTTCTTCATCACATGTTGTTTATAAAACAGGTGCAACTTCATCCAACTTTCAGTCTGGTGAATTTTTTTCACAGGGCTTTAATAAAAATCTGTACAATTTTCACTGGATCAAAATTGTCCACCAAATTGGACAATTAACTGGAGCAGATCAACTCTCCTCTGGCAAGCCCTTCCTTTTCCCACAGGGCCTTTGAAAAAAGGAGGAAGAGAAGGACAAAATCAAGTATCTGCTGATTGTTATTATTCTTTTTTTTTTAAGTGGGACAATGAATTTGGAGGCCTTCCAGGCTACAGTATCCAAGTTTGGTATTTAGTCATTTAACTTTATCAGGATATTATGTTGTTATTATTAAGGCCTACTCTTTACATACACTAAGCCTGCATTGACATATTACACTAAGCAGTAACATGTTTATTTGGTTTTGGTTACTGTCCTGTCATAGCTGATAGTTGATCATACTGTGTGAATTCAGTGTGTTATGATTTATTCGATGTACCATCATGGCTTAGCATAATACGTGAGCCTAGCCTACATTACAGTTCTTGCTTGCTCTATCTTTGTGCTGCGCTAGTTTAACTGAATTGTAACTGTCAACTTTTCAGCAAAATTAAATGCGGCTAGAGAGGCCTGATCTGTATGGTGATACTTTCCAACAGTCTGCTATCCCTCCATTTCTGGCACCATTTGTCATATGCTTCCTGCAACAGAAGCAGCCTCTTTTCACCCTTCAAAATTGACAGCTGAGGAGGTACTTTTCTCCAAAATTTCCAGATTCCTACAACTTTCTCAGTAAAATTAACATAACATGTATGGAGGTGGCTGCAGCGCCCCCCAATAAAGCAGAGAACTTACATAGATAATGAATGGGCCAAGTTTGTGAAATTTTCTTGTCTAAGTCAATTCATACCTCATTTGGCAGAAAGAACTACCAGATGGGATTCAGACATTCCAAGTCAGGATGTCTGGCAGGATCATATGATCACTCATTTTCATTAATGAAATACTTTTCTGCACTGCCCTCTCCATTCGTAACTACTCAGGATGTTACAGAACAGATATATTTGCTTCATATTTCAGGATGAACCAATCTGAGTAGAACACAACCATTACCTGCTATTGCAGCTTCTTCTTCTCAGTGTTTTTCCTGTGCTATGGCAGGGTCCGCTTCAGTAAAAATGTATAAAATGCCTAAGAAAAAATTGTATATATTCAGACATCAAGATGCTGTGAGCACAGTCATGTCTATATGTTTCCAGGTACAGTGCCAATCATTGCTGGCCATGTCCAGACAATCATAATTTGCTTGTTAGCCCATGACTGAGGGGCTCAGCCCATCTCCTCAGGTTCTTCCTTGGGCCTGTGACTAAAGAAAACCCCCTTTCCTCCACCTCACAAAAATAAAGTAAGAACCTGGTGACCCCACTGTCACATTTTTTACACGTTTTTGAACCTTTGGCCACTATTTCCCAACAAGAGATATACAAATAAATCCTACGGTCAGTTTGAAGGGAAACTGTGCAAGGGAAGATCAAATGTTAAAAACGTAAGACTATTTGTCCACTAACCAAATTTCTGTGCCACCATAATCTCCAAGTGCTCCTGATGTTTTACAACAACATATATCAACAGTACATAACCGTTCCAAAAACTAAAATGTCCATATTAGTACTAACTCTTCACATTTAACATTAACATGTGCATTGAAAGCCATCCAAAGTAAAGGCAACAAGCTTACTCAGGTCAGATTCCTGCTGTCAGGGATGCTCAGATGCTCGCACAGTTCACTTGAAGCTCCAACTATGAGAACAGCAGGGGAAGGGAAGCCAGGAATGACCCCATTACCTGAAAATCCCTCAGTCCACAAGATTTTTTTTTACTCTATAGAAATTGAAAAATTCATATTGTGAACTTTCAGGAATACACTGAATGTCAAAGATACGTTTTGCTACTGTTGTTGGAGAAGGAAACAGGCTGATGGCAAATCATAGCTATAGAAGAATTTTGGGAATTCTCCATTGCCTTCAGTTGGTAAGTTGTTCCACTGCTGCATCAGAAGTGGGAATGGTCTACAGAAATAAGAGGTTGGGCAAACTGTGTAAGGGCCTTTCCCCACTACTGCATTATAGTTCTATCCATCAAACCCTGAGTTGGCAGAAAATAATACCAGCATTACTTTTATTGTCCCCCTTGTCAATCTTTATTGTGTACCTCGATCATTTCCAGTCACTGCCAGTCACCTGACTTGCCTCCAAGCTAATAGGTCACAAAGGCTAACAGATTAACACATGTTTAGGCTGTCAGAATAAAGGGGAAAATACTGCTTTATCATTAGTATGGCTAAGGATGATGCTAAATCGGTCTTACTCATGAGATTGGGATGAGATTAAGGCAATGTCATGGGGACATGGCAAAAGAAAGATGTTGCAAGTCATGTCTGTGCTGTGATTAGGTATAAAGGGGCAAGCCCAGTGTGTATCAGCTGCACAAAACCTTAGCTTGGCTTAAGGAGAAAGGAAAATGGAAGGCAGTGGGAATGACTTATATATCACATATAGCAAATATAGTGGAGAAGATCAGAGATAGGCACAAGGCACACCAGAACCTCCCAACAGATCACTGGGTGAGGTGTATCAAAGAAGATTTATCATCTCTAGTGTTTAGTAATAGCAATAGCATCAATGTCCATAACTGTAAATTAACCTATTAACTTTAGAAAAGCTTGTGAGGCAAATATAATTGAACTTTTGCCCTGGACTGATATTTGCTTAGAGGCATTTTTAAATTGTTAGTGTTAAACTTTTTTAAGAATATTGTTTTAATCAAGAGAAGCATTAAGCCAGTTCTGTTCCAGCTGCAGACTGCAATCCATTCTACATCTGAAAATGTCTTATGTACTTTACCATGGTTTCTAATGGCTTATTCTTATGCCTACTCCTTTGGTCTCTTTTAGGGTAAACCGCTTTGAACTTGCAAAAACACATTATTAGAAATATCTAAACCAATAAAAGTATATTGGCATTTTTCCTTGGGAAAAGTGTGCTGCAGCTCTGAAGAATTCTGAATTCAGAATTTATGAGTATTCATAAAGATGATTATTCAGCTGAATTCTCTCCTAGCAAATAAGGTGTATTTTAAACACCTTATGCCATGAAGGTTCTGGTCAAATGTTGATTTTTCTCAGGTTTATTTTAAAGACCAAATGCTACATTTCATCCTTGAAGTTGCTGTATTTCCCATAAGTTGGAGTCCCATATTATATAAACTTCTACAGGGATAATCAAGCAAACTGACCTTCACAAGGTCCACTCATTTTATATAGCAGGGCTGAGCATGCTTTGAAAATGATTCAGAAGTGCTTCAGGTCTTGCACATTAAAGCAGACTTTCATCTACATTTTAAGGTTTCATATATGCCTGAAAAAATAGTGCTTCTGCTTTAAGAGACACCTTAACTTTCATGGATGGATTTTTTAAATTAGTGGCATTTTTTCCAGACTTTTGCAGAAACCTGGAAAAGTTGGGCTGCTTTAACAAAGAGCAGACAGGTGCTGTGCTTGCACTAAGTCAAAAGCACTTCTGAATCATTTTTGAAGCACACACAGCCTCATGGGTGATGGAAAAATATGATAAACAAACAAACAAGCAAACAAACAAACAATTTCTTCTGCAGTTGTGAAGTTGTAGCAGTCAGTCATCTTGACTATCAGAGGAGTAGAGCTGATGACTAGGACATTATTCTGCACCTCTATTCTTCATAATCTTTATACTTTCCTTTCATACACTTTATCAATGACCATAAAAAGAATTGTTTTCTATTACAGAATTTTACCACCATATGGAACAGTATTATTCTCTCAACATGTGTACCAGTTGATGGCAGCAGATATTAATACTGACATGTTTTTGCTAAATCTTCCTTAAGTCTCCCTTTCTTTATTCCCTGCTATAGAAGCTACAGCTAAGTTAAAGGCTAGACATCAATGATTCACTGTTTATGGCTTGCCTAGGAGTATTTTGTTATCACATACATGATGATTTCTAAATGAAGTCAATTCACACAAGGTGGGTGAACAGAGAGTATGTGAAGCTGCATTTGACCACATTCATTCCAAATTGCCATTTCTTCTCCCACCTTTCCTTCCATTCACATTCTTACAAGAACTTGAATGCTCTTTGGATTTGAACTCCTAATTTGCTTACTACTGTCAAATGCTGATGGTGTGTAAATTGACAGATTGGGTATTATTATTACTATAAGGATACTATAAGGGAGGGGAATGGTCATGCCTGGGGATGGCTAGTGCCCTAAAGTGCTCATCCCATGCAAGGACTGAATTAGATCATTGCCATCTGGACTTCATTTTTATCTATATTTATTAGCTACTTGTAATTGTATTTTATATAGTGTATTTTTATATATTGTAATTATATTATATATCTAATGTTTTATTGATTATTTTGCTGTAAACTGCCCAGAGTTCCCCTGGTGGAAAGAGATGGGCGGTGACAAATTTGAGACATACTTACATACATACATACATACATACATACATACATACTAGTAGCTTTACCTAGGAACTGAATCTTAATCTCTGTTGTTTTATGCCATAAAATGCTCAGCTCACTCACTGGAATACCAGCAGTGTGATAGGTGGAAAATGTGGTTCAGTGGCTAACATGCTGAGCTCAGATATGGGCAATCTTTCATTATAAAATCCTAGCTTGAGTATTAAGTGTTGGTTCATTCATAAGGATATGCTGTACATACATCACTGTGCATTAGTATAGGGAACAGAAGATCCATATTGCCAACACAAAGGGACATGATGGACATTTCTTGAGGATTCAGAATTAACCAACTGATTACCCATAGGAAAAAGAGTAGATGTAATTTGGTGTAATAAATCCTCAGCTCAAGACTTCTAGATTATTGGGTTGTTCAAGACTTTTTGCTGTAATAGCTAAGTCATGCAGGAAAGCAGAGTGATTCAGTCGCCAGCCCCACAGAACTGCCATCAGTTCTTGACTATAGCAGCATATAAATGTAATATATAACAATGCCAACTGTCCTTCACAGTGCAAATCAGGCATATCTGTCTGTGAAATTCTTAAGTAGATAGCAAATTATTTTTGTCACAGGCTCCTGCAGTTCTACCAAAGTGAAAAGAAAATTCCAGTTCCATAGGACCTTCCATCTAGAGCAAAGTAACTGAAGAATAGCTAAAAGCAATCTTAAAGATAATTTGCTGATGATTTCAAACCACCACTTCCCTTTGGCCTCCTTGCTGCATGCAGAAAAATATGCCAGTAATCTGCATAATTAGAGGACGTCTCTAGTAAAACAGTTTGGATCAGTTTTCTTGATCATTTCCAATATATGAGGCAATCAACTGAAGAAGCTAATTTGTGGCCCTTACTAAATTCAGCATACCATCACTTTTTGACTTATTTTTACCAAAATATGCTGTACTCAAGTCCTGCCTTTTCCCTAACCCTTGCTCAATATGCTGCAGCTGAAGACTTCTTGAGTGAATTAATCTTTGCCTTCCTTTATGCCAGAAATGAGAATTTATGGCTACCAGGAACAAGACTCTTCAGGATTTGAAACCATGTTTTGAAATTGATTTCACATTGTGTATTTTCTGATCCTGATAATATTAATCAGTAGAACTTATAGTGACTTGAGTGGCTAAAGTAGAAGGGAAAACTCTGTTCAAAGATCTGGAAGAGTATTTGTTTTACTTACTGCTTTTTCTTTTACACAAAAGCAGACCATTGCACTAAAAGACTGACTGTCAACCGTAATGACAACCGTAATGACAATAGTAGTGATAAGTAATCGTCATTACGTGGCAAACCAATATGGTGTAGTGGTGTTGGATGAAGGAGATCAGATTTCAAGTTGATATTCAACTATGGAACCTTTGTGGATTACTTTGGGCCAAATACTACTTCTTAGGCCAACTCATTGAATGTCATGGCTCCAGTTCTAAACTCAACAAATCAGCACTCTTGACACAAACCGTTTAGGAATATGAAAGAGTCTTTATTGGGCAAGTGACTCAAAGCATGTCAAAGAGCTGAGTAACTTAGTGATTCACAAGTGACAGTATAAGTACATTCGTCCCCCCTCCCATCAAACCCTCTGGTGTCCCGCTTCCCTCCCTGTCTTGCACCTCTCAATGAGAATTCCCTGACAGTGTGATCACACGCTGTCATCTGTCCAGGGTGCTGAATTAACATGTCTGAGTGTTGGTGATTTCACAAAGACTGGTTTGCCGCATTTTGTGCATTTGCCCTTTCTTGTTGCTGATTTCTATCAATGGGCTGCTGGGTGCTTCTCTTTTGGCGCCGCGCTGGGGTGGCTTGGTGGCGGGCGCTTTATGGCAGGATGGCTCCATGCAGTCTGGTACATTTTGCATCCCTGCCCCTTCCTGCTGTTGTCTTGCTTTTTATGGCAGGATGGTACCCTGGGGGGTCGTCCTGACATCTTGTTCCCCTGAAGATTCCCCCCGATTGGAGGGATGCTCCCTTGCTAACTGTGCTTTCCCTTCCTCCTTTGGTTTTGCTGGAAATCTTTTGTGGAACTCTTTTGTCAGGCTGGGTGCCCTTACATCCCAGCTGTCCATCCATTCACTCTGTGATTTGGGGAAGTGTTTCCATTGTATTAAATATTGCAGTCTCCCCCTGTGTCATCTGGAGTCTAGTATTTCCTGCACCTCAAAGTGTTGCTCTCTGTTGAGCATTACTGGCGCTGGTATTCCCCCCCCCCCCCCATGTGTCAGCGTTCCAATTCTTTTGCCAGTTTTAATAAGATACAGTGGAAAACAGGGTGGATCTTCCTTAGATTTTTTGGTAATTGCAATTGTACTGTGACGTTGTTGATCACCTTTGTGATTGGGAAAGGTCCTATATATTTCGGTCCTAGTTTTTTGGAGGGTTGTGTGGATTTTAGGAATTTTGTTGACAAGTACACCTCCTCTCCCACTTTTAGTTGCCATTCCAGGGCTCTTTTGAGATCAGCATATTCCTTGTATGTGTCTTTCATGTGCTTTAATGCCCTCTGTATTGCTGGCCATCCCTCTGCTATATGTTTCACCCATCCATCTAATGTTAATATTTCGGACCTGCTTTTGGGCAGTTCCAGGAATGCTGCAAATTCCTGCTCATTTACCACTTTGAATGGGTTGAATCCTGTACTTTGGTCCACTGAATTGTTGTAAGCTACTTCTATGAAGGGGAGTTGATCCACCCAGTCATCCTGCTGTTAATTAACATAGCACCTAAGCTACTGGTCTAAGACTTGGTTTGATCGTTCACAACCTCTGTTCGTGGCAGGATGATGACTAGAACTAAGTCCCTGTTCCACGCCAATCATCTTTAGGAAAGTTCTCCAGAATTTGGAGGTGAACTGGACCCCCCGATCTGTGATAATTCTCTTGGGGGTTCTGTGTAGCCTGTAAATGTGCTGTATAAACATCTTGGCTAGCTGCCTGGCTGTCGGAATGCTAGTGCAGGGGACGAAGTGCACTTGCTTTGAGAATAGGTCAGTCACAACCCAAATCACTGTCCTTTTGTGGCTCTTGGGCAGGTCTACTATAAAATCTGTGGACATCTCCTTCCAGGGCTGCATGGGGTTAGCTGCATTCTGCAGCAGCCCCCTAGGCTTACCTCCCACGTGCTTAGCTATCGCACAGGTCAGGCAGCTGCTCACATATTCCTCCACATCTTTGCGAAGAGTTGGCCACCAGAACTGTCTCCTTACTAGGTGCATGGTTTTGAGAAACCCAAAGTGCCCAGCTGCCTTTGTGTCGTGGCACCTCTCTATGACTTTCCTCCTCATGAGGTCTGGGATGTAAACCCTCTCTCCACTCCACCATAACCCCTCATCCTCTCTTAGTTAGGTTTTGTTGCTCTGCAACCACACATCTGCTTTTAGCACTTCACATAGTTCTTCCCGCACTCCCTCCTCTACCTTTGGGATGGGCTTGGCTTTCTGGCTTCAGGTTACTGCTGTTCCCCCTTGTTGGGTTGGAATGATTGAGCTCACCACCTCCTCCCTTTGGCTGTTGTGTTGGGGAAATCAGGATAAGGCGTCAGCCAGGAAGGTTTTCCCCCTGAGCAGGTATTTTAGAGTGAAATTGAACCAGCTAAAGAACTGATCCCACTGAATCTGCTTGGGGTTCAGCTTCCTCAGGAGGTGCAGTGCTTCCAAGTTCTTATGGTTAGTTCATACCTCAAACAGATGGGTCACCCCTTCCAGTAAGTGTCTCCAGTGCATTAATGCCCATCACACCGCAAACGCTTCCTTCTCCCACACATGCCAGAGACATTCCGTGTCAGTGAACTTACAGGAGAGGTACACGCATGGCCTAAGTTTCCCTTCTCCATCTCTCTGTAGGAGGACCCCCTATTGCAAGGTCTGACGCATCGACTTGTACAACTAGAGGGTTGGCAGGGTCAGGATGCCTTAGCAGTGGCTCTGAGGTGAATAGTGACTTTAATCACTCAAACACTTCTTGGCACTCTGCATCCCAGAGGTGCTCCAGGTCTCTTTGCTGCCTTTACCTCCCCGTTCCCTTTAGTTTTTAATAAGTCCGTGAGAGGCAGGGCTACCTGGGCAAAATTTAGAATAAATTGGCAATAGAAATTGGCAAACCCTAGGAAGCTCTGGAGCTGCCTCCTGGTTTGAGGTGGCTCTCAATTTACCACATCCCATATTTTCCCTGGGTCCATCTCAATCCCCCTGCTCGAGACCTGGTACCCCAGGTAGTCTAGCTGCTCCTTGTGAAATTGACATTTTGGCAGTTTAGCATACAACTGGTTCTGCAGCAGCCTTGTCAGCACTTCCCTCAGCAAGCGCACGTGCTCTTCCATTGTTTCTGAGTAGATTAGGATATTGTCTGAATATACAAGGACCCCCCAGTACAATAGATTATGCAATATCTCATTAATTAAATGCTGGTCCTCCTTTTACCCCAAAAGGCATCACCAAATATTGAAACACCCCCAGTTGGCAATTGAGGGCTGTTTTCCACTCATCCCCCTCCTGGATTTGCACCTGGATCTACGCTTTCCTCAAATCCAGTTTAGTGAAAATCTTCACCTTCAAAAGGTGCGCTAGCATGTCTTTCATCAGTGGCAGGGGGTACTTATTGGACATGCAGATGGCATTCAACCTCTGGTAGTTGGTGGATAATCTCATTGAACTGTCCTTCTTGATTCTGAACAGGATGGGGGCAGCTGTGGGGAAGTGGCTGCTTGGATGAATCCCTGCTCTAAGTTTTTGTCAATGAATTCTCACAGTGCCTCTGACTCTTTAGGGGTTATGGGATAGAGTTGTGGTTTTGATAGCATGCCCCCCCCCCCCGTTCTATTTCTATGGTGCAATCTGATTTCCTGTGGGGTGGAAGCTGATTTGACTCCTCTTCCCCGAACACTTCCTTGAGGTCTCAATATTGCTCGGGGATGAACTCATCCTCTCCCCTCACTGTCTCCCCCTTCCCACTGGAGGTGCCACCCACTTGCTCATGCTCTGCTGGCCACTCCTGGGGGTTCGGTTCCTCAGCTCACCCTTTTCCAAAAGCCGGGTTCCCCGCAACCCAATCCACCTGCAGGTTCCATGCTTGTAGCCACACAAGCCCTAGCACTACCAGCTGGTCGGAGATGGGGGCTACTATGAATTGCAAGGCTTCCTTGTGGTCCCTCATCTGCATCCGAACCAGTTTGGTGCAGTATTTTGCCAGGCCACCCTTCATCTCTGTCCCATCAATCTGCACAAAATTGATGGGTTTCTTCAGTTTCTTCACTTTTAATTTTAACTCAGTCACCAAATTGGGGTATATGAGACTTCAGGAACACCCTGAGTCTAGAAGCCCAGTAAGGCTCACCTTGCTATTACCCCACAGTGTCTCCAGTCACACTTCCACTAGCATCACTGGGCACTCTCCACTTACCATCCAATCCATGAGCCCTCCTCACTTAGTCTATTCTCTGGCATGGTTTAAAACAGGCTCCCATCATTTCCTGACCATGAGAACTCTTCCTCTGTTGACTCTCCCTCCTCAGAGGTGGTATCGTGGGGTTACCCCCTCTTGGTGGTGGCTGGAGCCCCTTAGGTTTGGCTACTGGGGTTTTGGGACCATTCTTCCCTGCCAGGATGCCCACTGGGGTTGCGAGTTGGGGGCAGCCTGTGATGCAGTGCCCTTCTTTGCCACATTTGAAACAGTTTCTTCCGCGCTCCACGCTCCTTCTCCTCCTCCATCTGGTGGGACTCCTTCCTTTCAGGCACAGCTGCTGGGGCAGCAAGTCACCTCCCTTTTGCTTCTCCTTGCAGTTGCTTCCTGATTTGGGCTTGAATGTCCTCCACCTCCCTGACCAGGCAAATCCATTCCTTCAGGGTTCTAGGATTCCTTCTCACCAGAGACCATTCCAAAATTTCTGCTTGCAACCCTCCCTGGAAGCACTCAATTTTTAACAACTCTGGCCAGTCTGTCATCTTGCTGGCCAGCCTCCTAAACTGTATTCTGGAGTATTCTGAGACTGACCTGGTCCCTTGCTTAATGTTCTGGAGTTTAGTTCTGGCTCTCATCTTGGACAAGGGGTCCTCAAATCTCTCCCTCAGGATGCTCATGAATCCATCAAAGTTTTCTAGCTCCAGAGAGTTTGTATCGTGTTAACTCAACCAGCCAGTCTGAAGCCTCCCCTGCAAGGTAGGCTGATACGTATCTCACTCTGGATTTGTCTGATGGGAACAATCCCCCACATTCTCTCATGAAACCCCTTACATGGGTTAGGAAGCAAGCCAGCTCTTTGGGGTCCCTGGTGAATTTTATCTTCAGGTCTCTTACCCCCATGGGCTTGTCTGCCCTTGACAACTGGGTCGTTGCTCTGCCTGGGACCTGGTAGCGAGGGGGGCTCGTAGTCTCCCATCTGCCTGCTCCATGCCTTCCATCTGCCTTGGGGTCATTGGCTCTCTCTCCCAGCATCGCTCAGCCCCTTGCCACACCACTGTCCATTGTCCCCATACTCATCCCTCTCAGGATCCATTCGATGGCATCCTGCAGCTGGTCCATGTGCTCTTCCACTCGGTCACACCAGTGGTCTGCTTCCCACCCTGGTGGCAACCTGGTGCTGCCTCTATTGGCGGTTCTCCTTTTTGTCACTTCCCCTTCTGTGTTCCCCCCAACGTTCAGGGACCAGGCAGGGGTATAGTTGATTGCCATTTGTGACCACAGAGTGCTCCTGAATGTTGTCAGGGTCTCCAGCCAGATCTCCTGTTCCTCCAGATGCCTCCTTGCTGCTTCTCTGGCTGGGCTTGATGGGAGCCGAAACCTGTCCCCGGCTTCTTCTCCCCCCAGTTCCAGACGGGTTCCCGTGGGTCTTGGGTATTTCATCTGTGGGTCTTCCTCAGTGGGCTGGGAGGCCCTGGGTAAGACCGCCATTGAGGACTCAGATCTTTCTGTCATGGCTCCGGTTCTAAACCCAATGAATCAGCACTCTTAACACAAACCGTTTAGGAATATGAAAGAGTCTTTATTGGGCAAGTGACTCAAAGCATGTCAAAGAGCTGAGTAACTTAGTGATTCACAAGTGACAGTATAAGTACATTCGTCCCCCCTCCCATCAAACCCTCTGGAGCCCCACTTCCTTCCCCGTCTTGCACCTCTCGATGCAAATTCCCTGACAGTGCGATCGCACACTGTCATCTGTCCAGGGTGCTGAATTAACGTGTCTGAGTGTTGGTGATTTCACAAAGACTGGTTTGCCGCATTTCGTGCATTTGCCCTTTCTTGTTGCTGATTTCTATCAATGGGCTGCTGGGTGCTTCTCTTTTGGCGCCGCGCTGGGGTGGCTTGGTGGCGGGCGCTTTATGGCAGGATGGCTCCATGCAGTCTGGCGCATTTTGCATCCCTGCCCCTTCCTGCTGTTGTCTTGCTTTTTATGGCAGGATGGTACCCTGGGGGGAGGGCGTCCTGACACTGCATGTGGTTGTTGTGGTGGTGGTGATGATGAAATTGAAATAGGAATGGTTGGCTAGAAATTAACAAATAGACAAATAATAGTAGTGTGGTTCACAGTACCATTACAAAGAATGCCTCATTCTTTTTCCAGTTTTGCTCCAATATTTTTATGTGATTGGCATTCAACTCTGGAATATATCAACTTGCTCTTGTTTAATGTTTAAAAGACATAACTTATCATTTTACAAAAAAGAGAGAGAAATAATAAGTACTTGAGACTAATCTTTCATTCAAATATCTTCAAAAACGTGTACAACTTTTTAATTAAGGTTTATAGCCCCCTTGGGCAAAGGTATTATTAGCTGATAAAAAAGTAAAAAGAAGAAACAACGTTAGGAAATTGAGTAAATTAAAATGTATAGCATGAGAAAAGACTGCAGGGAGAAGGGAAAGAAAATCAGAAGCTATGAGTACCATCTGTCCACTGACCCTCTGAAGAAATGAAGCAGGATGGCAAAAGGATTTGACCCTGCATATCTCCAGTGCAAAACATTCTATTGTAATCCATAGGGTTTTCATTGCCATGGTCTTCTCAATTGCCACATATGCCTGTGAATATTGGACATTAAAAAAGGAAGATAGAAGAAGAATTGATGCATTCAAATTGTGGTGTTGGCAAAGATTATGGAAAATACCATGGACTGCCAGAAGAACAAACAAATCCGTTTTAGAAGAAATACAACCAGAATGTTCCCTAGAGGCGAAGATAACTAGGCTTAGACTCTCATACTTTGGGCACATTGTCAGGAAAGACCGATCGCTTGAAAAGGACATCATGTTTGGTAAAGTCGAGGGCCAGTGCAAAAGAGGAAGACCTTCAATGTGATGGATTGATACAATTACTGCAACAATGGATGCAAACGTTGGAACAGTCAGGTATATGGTGCAAGACCGAACAGCATTTTGTTCTGTTATACGTAGGGTTGCCTTGAGTCATAAACAACTCAATGGCAACTAACAACAACGACATCTCCAATGCAAAGTCCAGCTGCTCAATGTGGAGCAGGCACCATATCCTTCTTATCATTCTGATGGCACATCTTCTATTTGAAACCAACTTTGTGACAGTGTGTGCTCCCATTTCTTCTTCCTCCCAAGGACCATTAGAACCCAGGAACATCTACTGAAGCTGGGATTGCAGACTAATAAAAGTACTTATTTATAAAATGCATAGTTAAATTGTGGGATGTGCTGCCATCAGATGTAGTAAAGGTTGCAACTTGCCCGTTTTAAAAGAGACCTAATGAAATTAATGAACATTATCAAAATGGTTAGCAGATTTGTTAGGTATACATATACTTTATATTATGAAGGCTGGAGAAGGATGCTGTCTTTATACATCTATTGTAGGCGATGTTAAGAAAATGGACTGGTGGAGAGGCTTTGTTTCCCCTGCTGTGACCTGTCAATCAGGCTATTTCTGAAAAGGGAGAGATTTAGCATTATTCTAAAATATCACTAAATATATGTTTAAAAATTGCCCAGCTGACATGTCAGTGGCACAGAGGATGGGCACAGCATGGAACAGGGGTAGGGATAATAAGTAAGCCCCATCCCTGGCTAGCGTTGCAAGGGAATGGCAGTGATGGTAGTGAGTGACAATTCAACTCCTTTCTCTCACTGTCATTAGATTTGTTGAATTAGAACTTGAAATTTTGGAATGCTTAGTATCATATCATCTTTCCTTTTGGATACTGCTCTGGTACAGCATCAGGAAACTTGATACAACGAAATCAAATAGCAACCTGGAATCTTCAACTGTTGGTGAAGATGTAGAGATCCCAGAGCTCGTTATGACATGATAGTTGAGTGTTTGGGAACAAGATCTGACTGCCTGATCAACCAAGGATGGAAAATGATCTTTCTTCCTGCAAAACAAGAGATTTGGCTATGTAAAACAGCAGCAGAAGTAGCTTTCCTAAAGGGCATTCTCCCAACAAGTGAAAACTTTGCACTGTTTATCTCCTTTTTTGTCTATTTTCTTCCCTTGAACTCTGGCAGCAGGGCTAAGAGCTGGCTACAGTCATAACTTCCAAAACACTCTATATGCATCAGCTATAGCTTGGCTGGATAGAAATTAGCCTAGATTTCCACTATATACTTATGTAACATCCATGGACTACTGCATGGAAGTGTTTGCTGTTAGGTCTGAAAATGTTTTTTTCTTGCACGCTTCCTAAGCCTCTTCTCCCTCCCTCTACTTCAAACTGAGATGGATCAAGCCAATTTAAGTTGTATGTGTAACTCAGTATATCTTATCTTAGTATAACGTTGGGGTGGATGGATTGGCACACCCATCAAGAATTCTAGGTAAAAGACCAAGAAATAAAAAAGTATCAAAACTACATCTCTTACTTATTCTCTTCCCAACACTTCAGATGATCAAGAGAACTAAAGAACGCAACCTGAGAGGTTTATGACCAGCTTGTTACATCATGGATACTGGTGAGCTGGGAAGGTGTCCAGAAAATTCGCACAGACACCATGCTCTTATTTATTCAATCAATAAAACTCTTGCTCTTGGATATAAAACACCAACAGATTCATAGTTCAGAAATTTCTAAATAATCAGTAATAGTATCCACTGCCAGTGTGATTATCATGCATATTTACTTTCCCTCTGTATTTCATCGCTCTCAGGAGCCACGCATTTAATTTATATACTTTGCTGGCACTAGGTTAACAGGGCCAAGGTTTATACAATGCAGGGACGGTGGGGAACAGGGCAGATACAGAACGATGGTTCCCCCATTGGAACATAGACTAGTATGAAAAGCATCCACTGATCGCCAGTGATCATTGCCTCCTCTGTTCATCCTTATTCTCAGAATGTAGACTGGGTGCTGCTTCTGCTTGGGACAACTGCTGTGGCTAGTTACTTTATAATAAATCATTTTGTTTGTGCCAGAGAAGAGATACTGGGAAAGGTGCTTAATACAAAACCCCTTCATTATTAGTTCCTTTGTTGCTTTTAATTTATTTATTTTATTTATCAAATTTGTCACCGCCCATCTCCTCCGAACGGAGAGACTCTTAATGCTTGAGGATCATGAAAATAAGGCTCCACTGTAAACTTAAAGCAGATAAGATTGTGTCTTATTTCTCCATGTTTTTTTGAAGCAAGATCTTCACGTTTAAAAACAACAACAACCCTCAACTGCAGGGAATACTACTACGTGAGACAGAAGCTACTGTTGCTGCTCTAGTATTGTGATAATGCAACTTCAATAACTTCCACCACGTACTGCTGTACAAATGGACAGATTGCAGCTTCCAGATGTAGAGATTTCTTTAGCAAGTCTTCCAGGAGTTGGGGGATAACCTCCAGTTTAGAAGGCAATCGATTGGTTTCTCTAATATTTTGTTCAGTTACATTGTCAAAGAAATCAAAAAGGATCACTTCATAGTAGAAGAGCAGAAACATTTGAGCCACTATACAGTATTTCTGGAGATTGGAATGTAGTCTTATTCAGATATTATGACTGCTAGCTTTTGCACCTGTTCAGAAGTAAATGCTCCTATTTTCAGTAGTCTGCACCTCTTATGTGTATGACTGTATATAAGACTGGAGCCTTAGATTTGATTTCTGAAATCACGCCCACACAGAGGACACAACCAATGTAATAATTTATCATTATAAGAGAAGTGGGGGAGGGCCTGGACCTACTCAGTTAGATAGTTAGTTAAAGTGCTTTTATGTCACTTTGAGTAAGTATTTAAAAGTAAAGGAGAAGAGGGAAAGAAGAACGTTATCCTACGGGAGAATTTTTCCCCTCCTCTTTCAGTGAAGAATTGTTCAAATATTTTATTTTCAGGCCATGACAACACCAACACATTAGCCATTACATCTTCTGTGTGCACAGTGTGGATGTGTGTGTGTGAGAGAGAGGTAGTCATGGTGGTGGTAGAACGTAGTTTGAATCTGCTGCCCCTCAGTCCTCTGATCATTTGGTGGTTGTTTCTGGGATAACTACTGAAGTCAATAGCCTGGTAACAGCAAATTGAAAAACCAAAAATGCCTTTCATCTAGAGTGAAGTGGCAGGGCACATAGAGAGCTATCATATTTAAACAACTGACAGATCTTCCCTCTCTGAATAAAAGAAGGGCCACAATCATTTTCTCTGTTTTCAGCACAGCCATGCACCTGAGCAAGGTAACAGGTTCAGAGTTGCTTAGATCTGCTGAATTTGCAGCAGAGTTCTTTAAATCTCTGGAATTTATTCCCAGAGAAAGAGAGAGAGACTGAAATAGAAAGAGAGGATTGTAGCAATAGGTAAACTAATTAAAATTTAGCCTTCCATTCTTCTCACACCTCCACTAAAAAGTACTCAAAAAGGTCATTGGTGAAGAAAAGTGACCAAACAGTAAGCAGTTATTCACCTTCTGCTCCCTTATCTTCCAGCTGTGATCTCATGACAAGCTTGGCTACAGAAAAAAGGTGGAGATGGGCAGAGATAGTTGTAGGGAAGAAGGGAAAGAAAAGGAAAAAGAGGAACAGTGGAGGTTTGGTGAGAAGAACTAGTCACTGAACAGGCAAGAAAAGAAGAGAGAGAAGCCCGGCCTAGATGGGACAGAAAGTTTGAAATTCATTAGGTAAGGCACTGCTGCCAAGGAAGCACTAATCTTCCAAGGCATCTGCTTTTTGAGATCTGCACAGCCTCCTGTACCTCCTGCCCTTCCTCTTGTTTTCAGTAGCATCTTCTGTTCTGCTCACTGAATGCTAACACAAACTCCCCCCTCTGATTTTCAGACAACTGCTTGGGAAAATCTCTCTCTTCCTATAGGACATATTCCATAATTCTACTTCCCCTGAGCCTCTGAACCTACAAGAGGAGCATGCGCTGAGGGTTGCAAACCTGTGGCTCCTTTCATGCTCTCAAGCAATCTGATAGCAGGGAGAGGTGCAACTGCAAAAGCCATCAGCCAACATGAGCTGACCAGCTGGTTGGAGCAGGCGGGCAGAGATTTGTAAGTGAAGGATGGGATAAATGCTGTCTGATATTTATCTCCCGAACTCCATTTCCAACCTTTCAAACTCTGAGGGATTGGCCTTTCACAGTTTAAGGTTATTAATATTTTTAAAAGGGCTACGAGTTTTGTATTGAAAAAAGGGTTTATGAGTTTTTGCCGCTTTTATGGAAGAACAATGGATCGTGGCTGGCTATTATTATTAATGGCTGTTGCTTGATAGATGTGGCAGCCTGGCCCATCAACATACTGCAACACTGAATGCAGAATTCACTTTCTTGAGGAAAGCAATCCTGAAAGATTCCAGCCAAGGATGATGTCATCTTGGTCCATGTGGGAAAAGAAACTGCAGTTTCAGATCGGAAGTGAGACAGATTGTGTTTGGGGTTACGTAAGCCCATACATTATGTGTCTCTGGAGATGGGAGATCAAGGAGACAAAGCTGTTTGCCTCTATTGTGTTCAACCCATACATTTGAAAATGAATTTAAACATAACATTTCAAAATACCACAAGCCTCCAGTTTCCTCTTTTCAAAGGAAACGAAACCCAGGGAAACTGCATCCTTCTAATTGCTTAGAGAAGAGGGAGCAATTATAACTATGGATGCATGTAAGTTTCACGTTCTCTCTCATTCTGCACTCCCAAGAACGGTCTGTCTCTCATGTGCCCCAAACACAAATCAGAAACTAGAATCCTGAACCTCCTAATTTACAAGGACATTGGAGTGTTGTAGAAATAGGGGCTTATGGACATTGTGATAGTACGGCTTTTACCCCAATGAGCCATCTGCCATCTGTCCTTGTATTATACTCAAAATGGAGCAGTTAGTGGCAACAGCCTCTCCCTTAACTTATGGTGTATGCCTTAAAGTCAGACTAAATTTTCAACTATATTCTTACCTTTATGTTCTATAGTTGTTTATGATAGTATATATTTGCTTTTTTAAATTAAGAAACAAAACTAAAAGACAAATGCTAAACTAAAAGTCACAGTGCTAAAAAAAAGATAAATGTTACTGTGTTAAAAAGAAAAATGAAGTTGGGATACAAGCAAATATAAGTAGAAAAAATAATTTAAAAAATTAGGAATATAGTCATACACACACACACACACACACACACACAAAGATCTTAACAAGAAACAGACGCTTTAAACTTCTGTGTTCAATATTACTATCCAGGACATTTATGTACATAAGCTATTCAGGGAAAAATTATTACTATAGCTAATAAATGTCAACTATAATAAATTTAATGAATTTATTCTAGAGGAGTAACAGCACCTAACTGACCTTGGCTGATTCTGAGAAAGTTAAACAAGGTCAGACCGGGTGAATATTTGAATGGGAGACTACTAGGGTGGCAGGCTAAATGGGAAGCTGAAAAATCATCCCTGAAGAAGGCAATAGCAAATAATATTCATACTGTTGCCAAGAAGTGAACATGTCCTTCTAGTCAAGCTTGATTGAGCTAAACTTTAGCTTTTGATTGGGTTTTAAAGTACTGTTTCTCTTAATTGTTCAGCCAGAACAATTTTCCACACTTTTAAATGCCATGATGCAGTGTAAGATGTATTTTAATTGTCATTGTTTTTTGCCACAACAAATGTGGCAGCTGATAACAGGATTAGCCTATGTTGCATCAGTTTATTTGCCTTAGGAAATATGGACAAAAAACCCAACAGCAGTTTCATTATAAACAATTGCTGTGTGAATTCCCCAATTTCTTCATAAAATGTGAAGCAAAGGACTGATTTAACTGGGCATTCTTAGAGGAGTGTAAATCTATGGATTATCTTTAGAGCAATTTTGACAATTCAGTGACATAGAGTTTAAAGGAATTTATGCCACAGGTCCATTAAGATTCATCACGTTCAAAGTCCAAAAGTATGGTTGGATTTAACTAATTTGGAATCAAACTGGAACTCCTTACAAATCCTTTTGCATGACATATTCAGGATACAAGGTTTCCATCTCTAATTCTATATATTTTTTCTAAATTTCTATTCTTTCTACTAAACAAATGTATTCTGATGCTTCAAAAGAGAATGATCAAGGAATGGGAAAGAGATGTAAGATCAGAAGTCATCTTTTCCAAACTTCTAAGGTAAGTTTTAAATTTGGATTTTGGATGGTAAAACATTAATTTTGTAATGTGAAGGAGGAAGGATATTACTAAAATGCAGTAGTTTCAGGGTTGTGCATTAGGGCTTACAAATCTACTTTGAACTTCAGTTCATCAGAAGAGGGTACATGGCAATTAAGGTATGTAAACAGGGAGCAAAATCTCTGCATAAAGTGAAATAACTGATGATTTCCAGCACTTGAAACTCTTGATAAATGCCCAGAAACCTAGCTATCAAAGGAACATAGAAGACACAGGCTGGTATATGTCTCTTGCTGAAATTAATAAGTCTGGCCTTGATAGCAGTCTCAAAAAGGTACCAACTCTGAGCTTCAAAGAGAGGGAACGCTGCTACAGCCTTGGCAAAAGACAACAGACACTCATCCAATGAAAACTGCCCTGAGCCTTTAAAAGAGGGAATAGATGTGTACTGTATATAAAACTGCTGGTGGCATCTGGTTCCCCTTAGGCAGCCCCTTTCTCGTGGCCAAGCTCAAAAGAGGACACCCATGCGGGAGGTCCCAAAGGGCATCTTGGCTAGGAAGGGATACTTCCCTCCCCCCAACTTTTTTCAACCTGTGTGAGGTAGGGGCAAGAAAGAGTGAAACAATAATGTGTTATTTATTGCCTAATCTGTCTGAGGGAGAGGGACAAACAATTCCTCTCAGAGTGGGTATGACTGAATGATCCAATCCTACACAGGAAGCTGAGAGAGAGCCCAGTTCTGCTCTTCCCCTCCCCAGGAAGCTGCCCATTGTGAACCTGCCCACTTGTCTGCTTTAGCTTGCTTGCCTCCTTCTTATCAGATGTACAGAGTCACATATAAAAACCAGGGAACAGTTCTCTCCAGGTTGGTAATTAGATTTGCCCACTCACAAGCCCTTTGCATTTGCAAAGGTCCATCATTAAAATTTCCCTGGACGTTTTGGCGACATCATTGTCAGTCAACAGTTGTCTATGTTGTCTATTTGGCTTTTGTCCATTTTTTTTCTGGAAGCAGAGATCATCTGGAGCAAAAATGCAATTCTCTGAAGGTTTTCTGCCTTGCCCTTACAGGTCTTGGGGAGGGTGAGGTGATTTCAACCATTGCACTGATTCTCCTTGCCCCTTTCCTGCTGCCTCCTGCCCAGAAATCTTTCCCAGGATGTTCTGAGGGTGAGTTTAAAACTCCTGAGCAGCCCCTTAAAAACATTATATCCTAGTTATCAATTGGATTTATTTTTGTATTCTTCTATACTCACTCTTTTTATTCTTTTGCCTATTCTCTCTCATTATGTATTAATGCTAGTCCAATCTAACTATCTTCTTTTAAAAACACATCTAAATCCCAGATTTAAATAAGACACTTCATCTCTCTTCCATCATTCCTGTTTCAAGCATAACCAGCATTTTTCCTGGGTGTGTCTGGAGGTGGATTATTTTATTTTTAAAAATATTTGCATACATCTACAGGTAGTTCTCAACTTAACATGGCAATTGGGACTGGACAATCCCAAATGCTGTTGTTAACTGAATCCACAGTCATTAGGCGAGGCAACTTCCTGCTGGTTTCCCACAACCAAAGTCAGTGGGGAAGCCAGCAGGAAGTCGCAAGTCCCAGGCCTGCAGGCAGGTAAGCGGCTGCTGCCAGGTGGGGGAGGGAGCAAGGGTGTGTGAGAGGTGCAGCACGTTAAGGGTGTGTGAGAGCGTGAGGGGGTGTGCAAGAGGTACAGCTCGGTTGGGGAGGGTGCAAGGGGGGCATGAGAGGTGCCGCATGGGTTGGGGAGGGTGCACGAGGGAGCAGCATGGTCAGAGAGGATGCACAGGGGTGTGCGGGCATCTGCCATGGTGCAGATGCAGAGAGTCTGGGGTAGGATGCACAGGTGGGGGAGACTTACCCCAGCAACTTGTGACCTTCCCTACCAGCTTCCCCACTGACTTTCTGGGGAAGCTGGCTGGGAAGGTTGCAAATGGCGATCATGTGATTGCAGGGTGCTTGGCAACCAGTCATAAGTGCGAATGGGTTGCCAAGCACCCAGATCACAATCACATGACTGTGGGGTTGCTGGGACATCTGGAATTCTGAGGGCCAGTCATAACCACCATTTGTTCAGCACCATTGTAACTTGGAACAGTTGCTGACCAAATGGTCGTAGATCGAGGACTACCTGTATATGAAAACGTAGATTCCACAGAGGGGAAATAGTCATCTCAGGCAAAGGACAAGATCTTTTCCCACCCTTCAGTCTAGATATAGAGAGACTGGTAGTTGAATCCCTAAATGTATGTTAGGTGTGTAGACATGTTTCTTGGTCCAAAAATTTTGGTGGAATACTTGGAAAGGCCATTTGCACTCAGCTCTGCATCATATTAAGGCCCCCAAATTCTGCATACAGTTCCCAATTACAGCCAGCCAAATACCTATAGGAACTAATATGAATAAAAATTGAAAACTTGCTATTATAAACCTCAGTGGAAAGGCCTAGCAGCTGCAGAACAGAGCTCCCAACTCTGATTGGCTGCAGTGCCCCAAACCTTCCTGTCAGGCTGCCAGCAAATATTCCTCAAGTAAGTACTTAGCCAGGAAAGAAACTAAATGATAAGTCTCCACAACAGAGCCCCTTGATCCCAGGCTCAGAAACTCTGACACGACATGCTAAATTGCAGAGTGCATAAAATCACTCTGCAAAGTGCATAGTGATCTGTCAGAAACAAAACAGCAGCACCGAGCCTTCTTTTGGGACCAATGTCATTGGATGCCAAGTTTGCCTGGGAAAACAGGCCCTTTCCATCAAAGCTCTTCATGCCCATTAAAATACACACAGATGCACACAGGCATAACTACACATGGCCCCTGTTTCATAGTGATAACAGGGCAGCTCCATCTAGTTTTACAAAGCACTATCCATAATATCCTGTCTCCAGTCAGATCTCTGTCCTGTCTCATGAGTAGGTAAGATTCCTGAGGAGGGGAGGGCAATTGGTTTTGTAACAGTGAGGGCATTCCAGTTTGGTTCAACTGTATTTCAGATGCTACTTCCCCTCATGTTTATGACCTTTTCCCCCATTCACCCATCTTCTTGCAGCAGCCTATCATTTGCTAGTGCCCAGGGCCACAACTAGGGGGGGTCAACCAGGGCATGTGCCCCAGGCGCCACGCTGGTGGGACGCCAAAATGAGGACTGGGGGGGGGGGCGCCAAAATGAGTGCTGGGGGGATGCCAAAATGGGCGCAGAATCCATGTATGCCCTGGGTGACACAGACCCTAGTTGTGACCCTGCTAGTGCCTGCTACTAATTCATCCCTGTTAGCAGGTTTCCCTGTAAAATTCAGTCAAGTTGCTTCAGGGGCTGCCCTCATGATCTGATGGTAGGACACTGATGTGCCCATGGAGAGGTCCTGGCTCTGCCAAGTACTAGCAGGCATTCAACACTGATTACAACTCCCTGAGTACCATATTCGTTTTGAGAAAATATACATCCTGTGAGATCTTCTACAAGATTGTTTTGTGCTGAGTGAAATATACCTGTCAGATTTCAGAAAGGTAAGGATGAAAAAGTAAATCATCAGGGGCTTCGCAACTTGGGATTTCTTGAGTAGGAATGTATATATTCACATCTTAGCCCCCATGGAAGATTGATCCAACATTTACTAAAGTACCTCTGCACTACTGTTCTTCAGGCCATGGTGAAGCCAAGGGACAATGCATGAATGTGTATATGTACATTGTATATGTGTATGTCCAGTTGGTGTCATGATACTGAGATGTTTTGATCCTTCCTGTTTGTGGGGAGGCTGGAGAATACAGCATTCTTCAGGGGGACCTGCCATGCTGTTGCACAGAATGCTGATGTACCCCTTTAACTTTGGGGATCAGAGATATGCTATCCAGACACGGCCTACAATAGTATTTCCCTGCACTCTAAACCAATGGCCTTCCTCCTTTTACAGACAGTCATACAGAGTAGTTGAGTGTGTATTCAGGCAATTAAAGGCAAGTTGATATCCTTCTACATTCTTCATGATATGGAATCAAACATGGTCCTGACATTTCTGTCACCTGCAGTATTCTTCCCAACATCTATGAGAGCAGATGGAGTATAATGTTGGAATATATGCCTGGGTTGTCACTGACAGTTGTACAGGTAGTACTGTCTCAGGGAATGGCTGGAAGAAAGGGCACCGGACTTCCCAGACAACTTCTGGTCCTAGGGGACCAACCAATGAATGGAAGGCGCCTACCATTCATTCCTCCCTTACGGCTTTCATTGTTCATGGGTGAATCATAGGGGATGGGGATGAGTCATGGGGTGTACCATGAATACTCTATGCTGCCTAATCTTCCTGGCAATGTTATTCTTGATTATATATTCTGAATTTCAGGTCTGCATTGCTGGTGTACATTCCACCACCCTTGTTATGAGCAGGGGCCACAACATCTCTCAATGCTGCTTTTCCCTGCTTAAAATGCTGTTTTGTTTGCAAATGTGTCTGTTTTTCTTGTCACAGGTCATTTTGAAGGCAGTGGGGTAGAGGTGAGTGATTTGGGGGTGCTCACTATATTGGTTTGTCTTCTGCTTATTGTGGTCATGTTGGGAAGAGGGAAGGGACGCGGTGGCGCTGCGGGTTAAACCACTGAGCTGCTGAGCTTGCAGATTGGAAGGTCAGCGGTTTGAATCCGCGTAACAGGGTGAGCTCCCATTGCTAGTCCCAGCTCCTGCCAACCTAGCAATTCGAAAACATGCAAATGTGAGTAGATTAATAGGTACCACTTTGGTGGGCAGGTAACGGCATTCTGTTTAGTCATGCCAGCCACATGACCACAGAAGTGTCTATAGACAAACGCCGGCTCTTCGGCTTTGAAACGGAGATGAGCGCTGCCCCCTAGAGTCGGACACGACTGGACTTAATGTCAAGGGAAACCTTTAGCTTTACCTTTACCTTTACCTTTACTGGGAAGAGGGAAATGGGAAGGTGGCAGAGGTGAGGGAATAGTGCTGGATGGAAATCTGGAGGAGTAGATGGTATAAATAGGGAGGAGACATCTGGAAGTGGGGAGGGTGACGGCAGAGCCAGGCAGCTGGATGGAGTAGCAATAATACACTTTCATATCTTTTGGGGCATGGAATATGGCATTTTCCCCCCTCTCCCTTGATATCCACTGCTTGGCCATTAGGTACACCAAAGACTTGCTAGTATTCTCTTGGTGCAAAGGAGCATGGGGCACTTTCAGAACAGTGGGAAATGGATGGGGATGGTTAGTGCTCTTTAGAATAAGTGTGCTATAGCATGCAACTGTTGTATGAGGGAGCATTTCAGGTCAGTATAACTGGTACATTAAGGATTTGTCACAGGCTCACTTTGAAGTGCAGCTTCTAAAGATCTACTGTACAGATTCCGTGAAATTACCAAAAGCAAAGTGCCACTAAAAAGTCTAGTAATTGAAATACATGCATTTATTGTCTATTCTCATTTTAAAATAGCTCAGTGAACTATGTTTATGAGAATAGCCTTGGCTGATTTAGTTGCTTACTGCAATCAAGCAATTCCTTCAGCTTTTTTAAATTGACCTATGTTAGAAGTCTGCCGTAGATCAGTAAAAAATTACTTCTTTTTCAGCCTCTTATTAAAACAGAAAACAGAGATTATCAGTGAATTAGCATTATTATTATTATCACCCCAAATCAAACCACTGCAAGATAAAAGCCTCCTTATTGGAGATTATCAACCACACAGTAATCTACCATGCCAGTCCAGTGTAGGTTGGTAGATATACTTTTTTTTAGTATTTAGCTAAAAACTTGGGAACTGCTATTGAAAGAGATGGACCGATTGGTCATGTTACACTTGGACCCACAACTTGCACTTTCAGTGCATAAATTAATACATAGCTGCTCACAGACATTCTTTGTACAGATCTGCAACTGTGGAAAGAAAAATATGGCATGAAGTTTCTTAACATTACCAGCAAATGAAGCATGAAACATACTTTCAAGAAAGAGGCAGTAACAAAAGCTTATTAACTATTTCAACTTAAGAGGGAATATTGAGGGTTTGAAACTTCAAACATCTTGCTGAGAAAACACAAAATAGATTAATAATAACATAATTTATACCCTGATTTCTTTCCCATCCTTCTACATATATGAATGCAGGCTGGTTGAAGACATCCTACAGTTAGATACATAAGAAATGCAATATATATGACAACAGCAGGATGACATTAAATTATCTGATCCAGTAATAGATCATTAAGAATATCACTTACTTACTCATGCCCCCCAAAATGTGAACTTCCGTATCTGAGAGGATTTTCAAAAGTAAGGGGGGAGGGAAGAAGGTTCACTCTCTTCTTTTCTGATTTCCCCATTTTATCAGAAATCTATCTGTCCATCCATCCATCCGTTAGCAGGATAACTCTCAAAAAATTGAATACAACAGGACCAAATTTGGTGAAAAATGCAAACAAAAGAAAAATCAAGCTTAAAAAAATGGTCCAGAATGGGTTGCAGCAAAGAAATCCCCCAATCCTCTCTGGAGGAGGTGAATTTGGTAGCAAATAATAGTTTTGTTCTGGATCATGTGACTGGGAGGGAGAAGGTAGGGGTCATAGAATGGAGCCGTCACCAACATTCTGAATCACTACCCAACTACCTCTCCAATAAGGATCCACTGGGGCAAATTGAGGGGATGTTTTTCTCCACAGATCATAGATCTTGCCTATTTTTGAACTTGATCCTTCTATTGTTGGCTTCTCTCCTTGCTCCTCTAAATTTGGTAACATTCTGTTCAATTTTGGGAGGATTATCATACTGATGGACAGGATGCTGACCCTGTTTACATAATTTCTTTCCAACATTCCCTTGGGCTGCAAAAAAAAAAAGAGAGAGACGGAGAGAGAGAGAGAGGGAGAGAAGAAGATTGTGATTTCTGGAATTATTAACAGGGCAAGCTTGGAAAGAATTCCAGAAACTGTGTTTTGCATCCTTTCTCTACCTTGCCTTTCAAATTTTAAATATTGAATGCTTTTTACAATAGTAAAAGGATAGGGTATTTCTATGTTATTGTCTATACCTTATTTATTCCTTTTATTGCAAGTATTTCTATAATAATCCAGCTCAAACTACTTCTGGCAGTTTACAAATAAGAAAAATGTACTACATAGGTCTTCGAAGATATATAGTAAAAATAATATGTCCATTCAATAAAAAGAACTTACTCATCAGTCAGCCCCCCACATGTCTGTTCAAAAAGAACCATTTTAACTCTCTTACGAATGACTCCTAACTACAACCATCTACCAAAATAAGAAACAGAACTTCAACTGCCAACCCCACCCACTGTCCCCTCAGGCGGTCCGGTAGGATATCATGGTCAAAGTTATCTAAGGGCACTGAGAGACCTAAAAGGACCAAGAGTGGTGTACTACCACCACCCCCATGTTCCAGTGGTGGTCATCCCTGAATCCTATCTAAAAAGGGTCTGAATCATGTCTGAAAAGAGTCTGGACAGTCCACTTCATTTAGGATCTTTTGAATCTGAATCACCATTTATTTTATTTGTTTATTTATCAAGGACATAAATACAGACATACTGTACATATCCATCACACTATTTTCCAGATAACAACTTTATGCAAAGAATAGAAAAAGACCCAGAAACAGTAGGCAAAAGAAATTAAAGTATCAGATAACCAAAAAGAAAAGAAATCCAACAAAATCCAGTTTACATGAACGCTATTCACTATACCTCTCCATACCTTTCTAGCCTTGCAAACCATCCTTGTTTCTCTGGAGTAATTCACAACTGTCCTTCATTTTTTAAACTTCTTACCTCTCTCCTTTTGAGAATCTCATCAACTTCATCCAACCACAAATTTCTTTGTCTTCTCCTTCCTCTTGATGCACTTAATCTTTCTTTATGTATTTATTTTGCTATTTGATCCTCAATAATTCTCTTTATGTGACTGAACCACCTCAATATATTTCTTTCATATTTTTTATTTAGTTCATGTTCATTCATCATCACTCATTTCTTTTTGACCCTATCTATTCTTATTTTATAGGCAAACTTCTTAAGTAACCCATTCCTCCTGCATTCAACTTACTTGAATCAAGATTATTTTTATATACCCAACTCTCACATCCTATAGTGCGTGTGTGTGTAGAAATAAATAAATAATAAAAACCATGTAGAAGCATACTCTTAAACAGAGTTATTTTGCTTCTTTTGGCAAACATTCAATTCTTGCAATAGACAACATACTATCCACAACCTTTCTATCTGTATTTTCCTAAATTAAAAAAGAACACTACCAGGATACACATATTTATCTACTTCCTCTAACTGATTGTAATTGTTCACTCAATTTTCCATGTCAAAAGGAACTAACTTCGTCTTTGCTATATTAATTTTTAGTTCCATTTCTTCATTTTATCATATAGTCTAACATTTGCTGCAAATCGTTTGGGTTCTAAACCGATATACAGCATCATCTGCATACAAAAGTACACATATATTTATAGTCCCAACCAATGTCTCTATAAGCATTTCTATACATTTTCTGAAAATACATTAAACAATGAAGGAGATATCACACAGCTTTATCTGTTCAGTGTGCTGAACAAATGCTAAGCGTCCATTTTATTCTCATGCATGCTTTACTTCCATCATCTACAGCAATTATCAGATGCAGCAATCAATGTTTGAGTTCATATTATGCAAAATGTTCATAATTCAAGCCTATTTACTCTTCCTTAAAGAGTGTTTATGTCCATTTCCTTGGTCTGTTGAATTGCTTATGATTGCTAGTGTTCAAGTATGTAATGTATGTCTAGTAAACTGGCCAGAGACATATATAGTATGCCTAAATGGAAAATGCAAATCAAATTAATCAAATGCACATTTAAAAATCTCTATAAAATTATGTGCATTTATCTAACTTGACCTTAATCTCTCATTTGGGAACATCATATGCATACCATACCAGTATGTGTGTGCTTATGCATTGCCACCTGCTATAAACAGTTAATTTGGTTTACCTATACATCTCATCGATATTGTATTATTAATACAGCAAGAAATCCTATGATCTGATTTATTCAGTTGGCGTGGTTGTGCTGACACCAACCGAATAAACATCCTGAAGGCACAGGAAAAAAACCATCGGAATGTTTTCTGCTTGATTGCTATGGAGGAAGAAAACAATGTCAGGGCTGGGCCTGCAAATAATCTCATGTGAGTTTTAAGAGCAAAAGTTACATGATGCAGTAGGAGGACAAGAAAAAGATCTTGAATAGTCAGGAAGTTCAAGGCTCCTTAGGCAAGAGTAGAAAATAACTGCAAAGACCAAGAAGTAATGTGCACGGAAGCTGTATTTTACACTTTAATTTGAATAACTAGACAGCTGAAGACTGCTAGTGAAATAAATAATATTCTGGGCCAGAGTCCTGGCTAGAATTAAGCTCTGCATCATTACAGATTAAATCATACGCAGCCTGAGTCAGTTTAGACATTCATTGTCATTAACTTTTGTTTAATACAGTATGTTTTATCCTTATCTTTATTGCAAGTAAAACTCTTTCCTAATTACCTCCAGAGCAGATAATAAAGGTGCACAGTTAAAGCATCATGACCCAAGCTTCCTATTACTACTGTATATTTATGCAATTAAACTGCAGCCAGGCTGCAGAACAGCCCAAAGAGTGTTTGGTAATATTACAGTCATATTATACTAACTACAGCTGGCATTTCACAAAAGCTAAAAACACGTCTCTCTAGATAAAATTATCCATCTAGGTAGGCAGAAAATTCTACAGTATGTTTGAATATCTCACAGAAACATGGAGAAGAATAGCAGTTGGAGAAATAGTTTTAACAGTGCTCTTTTGGAAAGAACAGCATTTAGACTTCCACGAAAACCTTAAAACAGAACATTATGCTATGGATTCATTCACAGAATTTTACTGTTGGACTCAGCAGAAATCTTTATGGTATTCCCTATGGATATGGAAAAGAAAAAAATATAGGGCAACGTCCTCCCTCCCCAGTTTTTTCTTCCAGCAAGAATGTGTATGATTTGAATCGACCAGAGTACATACTTCATGGAAATACATTGTGACAGATAGAAAATGTGGCTTCCTTCATTCAATTATCTCCTGTTATATAGTAAGTAAACTTCCAGTTCAAGCCTGTGGGGTCCTATGACCCATGGGAAGTAACAGGAGGTTCCATGGAAGGAAACTCAAGATCATTGCTCAATAAAATAAGGCTTGATTTTCAGATTGTGTTTTAAGAAATTACTATATCTTTTTAGACATAGACTGGGATGCTGAGGAAGGATCAATCACATTAAGGTCAGAAACACTACCCAAGTTGTAGTGATAAGTTCTGGTCTACACTTATTTTTTGAGTTAGGATTAGGGCTATTTTTTGAGTAGAATCTTTTATTGAATATTATCTGATATGGGCCCCTTATGGAGGGGTGATGGAGTATGTGTTGGGCCTGAGCAAAGATTGAAATGCTAGTCCAGCCAGCTTCTGTCTAGGAAAAGAAAAAGGGTCACCCGGTTGTATTTGGTTTCAGAAATGTCTTGGGCTAATCTAGTTTGTTGTCACTGTAAAGTATTAATTAAAATTAAACTATCCTACATGACCATGTTTTTCTTTGAGTTTCAATATTTGGACAAAAGCAATTTTAAAACATGATCTTCATTCTTTAAGCAGAATTTTTAAAATAAAATGTTAAACTTTTGTACAAATATTTTTGTGGCAGGAGCCCTCTAAGAAGTCTTTTCTTTAACCCTGAAGAAGCCAACTCTGCCAATCAATTCCTCCACCCCCTCCCTTACTGGAACACACCTTATTCATGTACAGGTTGATACAGCTTTACTAGATCAAAATTCATCTCAATGACTGACATAGAATCGATCCAAGACAGTAAGGCAGAGGAGAAATTGTGTGGAAGAATCAGCTGGCAACATGAGAACGTTTAATCCTTTTGCGACCCACCCATTTTTTGTGTAAATACCTCCTGAGTTCATTTCTTCTTGGTGTTTGTCATGTTCCTTTCTGATAACATTTTCAGGGGAGAGTTGATAAGAGGAAAAACATTAACTACCTGTATTTTCCTATCTTTAATTTCCTGTTACAGATATTCCATCCACCAATATCTTCCTGTGACTTGCATTCCATTTTCCTCCTGAAATCCCATTTCTTTCTTCACATTAGCTTAAAAGAATACTGAATAAATATGTAGTTCTACTTCCAAAGTCATCATGTAACTGTTTCAAAAAGTGAAACAATCTCCCAATTCTTATAAAGGTTACCATTTCATTACAGAAATCTTGCAGATTGATATTTTATAAGTTCCACTCAGATCATGTCCCACTGAGTTCAATGAGGCTTTGCCAAAAACTAGGGCCGAACTAAACATAACGTGACATGGCTAACCTTGGCGCATACCTTAAAAAAGAAGGCAGCCATCATGATAGACCACTGAGTAGGTCCAAGGCATGAGATGGTGAAAGGTATACTCCCCACCCTAACAAAAAATTGGGGATTCTGATCCCTATGATACTCAAAAGTGAGAAAGTTCTCATTTAACTCAAGGGGACTGCTTTCTATCAGGATCAGGGGGTGGGACAAAGAATTAAAGCCCCTTCACATACACACACACACACACTATGTTCCCAAACTGTCTTTTTTTCTTCTCACACCATCATCTCCAATGGTTTGTTTTTTTTAATTGCACACCAGCCATAAACATTTGATAACTGCAATTTATGTTCTAGATTTAGGTGTTCCTGGGACTGCAGCTAAGGTATGCCCTCCAGGGTAGAACAGGAGATAATCTTGATAAGGCAGCACCTGGCATTTTTTTACTTTTATGAGTACCTATGTTAAAAAGTTTGACTTATAGTATTTTTAAAGTTGGTTGCCTGATTAGCTGTGGCTAGATTTTTCAGTTAATCAAGCCCGTTTTGCTAAATGCTAGACATACCTGACCATTAGTTTACTGGCTTAGTGAACTCACAAAGCCCATCCTATCTGATCTGGCAGAGTGAGGCAGCTGTTTCACCCCGCAGCAGCCATTGGTTCATGATGGGCTATGTATGCAACCTTGCCTCCCTTCAGCTCAGATGTTTTCACTCTAGTGAGAGACATTTTCTGATCATTTCTGGAAAGTAAAATACAGTTGCCACTCTCTTGGCTGATGTATGTGGAATTTCTTTTTCAGAAAGCAAAATGTTTTGGGCCAACTTCACTGCTATATTTGATACTAACTATGATTAGACCTGGCCATAGTTTCATGATCTTCAATAAAACCAGCATTTGGAAAGCCAGCTGGTATCCTAACCTTAAACATATTATTTAAATGTCCATAATGAATGGAACTCCTTTTTGGTAGATGAGCATCAAATTACAAGGCTAGAATCTGGGAAGGCTGTAAAATTTTGATGCAGAAAACTCAGATTCAAATCTCTGCTTAACCAATTAACAATCTGGTTAAGGGGAAGTATTGGCAAATAATTATTTCCTAACCTAGCTCAGAGGTGATGAAACTAGCAAGCAGACAATTTTATTTATTCATTTGCTTTTTGATTAGATGTATGTTCTACTTCTCTTCTAAAACCTTAAGGCAGCTTACACAACATTCCCCCTTAAAAAATTTGGGGTGGGGCAACATCTGAGGTACATGTTTGAAGAAGGATCCAGTTCTGAGCCACTCTAATACATTGGATCTCAATTTTCAAACCAGCTATGATCTATAGTCACATAAATGAGAGCCACTTTGGAATAGTGGTTAAGATACTGGCCTAGAAACCAGGAGACTGTGAGTTCTAGTCCCACCTGAGGCATGAAAGCTGGCTGGATGACTTTGGGTTGGTTGCTCTCTCTCAGCCCAACCCCTCTCCCAGGGTTGTTGCTGTGGGGAAAATAGGAGGTGGGAGGATTAGGTATGTTTGCTGCCTTGAGTTATATATATATTAAGAAGAACTTGATGTGAATGTAGGCCAACACCAGCTAAAGAACTGGCAGCCATGATTTCACATTGTTGTGTATATCATCATCATCATCATCATCATCATCACAAGGTGGGGAATAGGAATTAAAATTAGCTGCTGCAATAACCTCTCATCAGTTACACTCCATGTTCTGATTCCCCAAACACCTAGATCCAGTGCACATGCCTCCCACCCATCAATTCAAGGATCCTGATTAAGTAGGAAGGCCAAGAAAGAACTGCTGAGGGCAAGCTTTTTCCAAGCTGGTGCCCCTTAATATGTTACACCAACAGTTCCAGACTGCCCAGCCAGCATTAGGCTACACAGGCAAATTTAAGTACAACTAATCTTTATTTTCTAAGTAGAATTCTCCATATCATAATCCATTCAGTAATTTTGCTACATACAGTACAGATATTACAGAATAACTGTCACTGTCAAGATACAGTGCACTACAGGAAAGGAAAAAACTCATTCTAGAAATGACTTTAACCATAGAAACTTTATGAAAGTTATCTGACTCAAGAAAGCAAGGTAAGGCATGCATGAGACATGAATATAAAAGAAATGATCAAGTTATTAATCAAATGAAATCAGCAATTTCCAAGATGATTTGCAGGAACTGTATGCTAATGGAAAAAAACTGCAATAACATGCAAGCAAAATGAAATTGAACCAAAGTCATTATTACTGGAATACAGAATCAGACACAATAATTCTGGCTGAGATAAAATTTGAATATATGATCACCTGAATGACAGCAACAGCCATGCAGCTCAACTAAACACAAAAGTGAACTAGGGCTGGCACTCATCGCCCTTACCTATAGATGTGAAGCCCCATACATTTTGAAATAGATCAGCCCTCCTAGGGATGGTGTCCTCCATATGATGTGCAGCTCCACTGGAGTTGGGCAGCCAATTCATTTAAATAAATAAATAAACAAACAAATAAATATTTTCTAAGCAGCCATTGTATGAAGTAGCTTGTGGAAGCTCTACTGAAATGAATGCTCAGGACAGTTTCTTGGTGGATCATGTCCATCAGTCAGTGCAATAGGCTTACCATTCTGCCTGCTTTCAGTACAGATAAAGAAAAAAAAATCTGCCACAGCAAAGAATCATTTGACTTCTTGGAAGAGCAACTCCCAGATGGAACTCAAGAAAAGAGTAGGGAAGACAGAATGATCCTCTAAATTGTGATTTCTGAACAACTGGAAATGCAGGATCTTATTAAAGTCTCTTCCACCAGCAATAGCAAGCAAGATGATTGCTAATATTTTATGCGGAGAATCCATGTTGATGATGATGGGAGTCAATACGATTTGAGAGGGTGTCAGAAGAAGAGAAAACATCCCTAGAACATTTGCACTCCATCCGGCAGAATTCCATTCCCCGAAAACAGCAAAGAAATAAAAGAGAGGGGGGAGGAAAAAAGAAATACAGTACTCTCTTTGGTTTTGAGGAACGGACTAGAAGAGGAAAAGAGAACAAGGAAGCCTAGTTTTTAAACATACATTTGAATTTTAATCATGCGAAGGGATCCGTTTCCAGTCCCCCTTTGCACATCCCTGCTCCGTGTTGGTTTGTTCTCCTAACGGGTGCTCGCGCCAGATGTATAGATCCCCAAACTAGCAAGCGGTTTTAGAAAGGGGGGAGGGCGTGAGGTCTTGGAGGAAAGCGAGTGCCTATTCTCAAAGGGAGGGGGGGAAGTGTCACAGCGAGAGGAGAAAATCGGTCCACAAGAAGGAAGACAGGATCAGGACGGTCAATCCCCACCCTTTTTTTGCCCACTGAAAGACCCCCGTGCAATTAGACCGGGATGGAAGGAAGTGCCTCTTTCGACTTCTCCTTCCATCGCCTTACACGGACATCCAGCGCTATCTCCACACACGTCACTCAACAGTATGTTTGTCCGACAGATCCTTTCTAATCGGGAAGGACAGAATTGGAAAAAAAAGGGAGGGTACCCTTAAACACAGGTATTCGGAGAGACAACTTACCCTTGGAGGCGTCTGTTTGGACGGAGTCGCCCGATTTCCAGCTCGGCAACTGTCCGAAGACGCTGGACCTCAGTAGCAACTGCGGGAGAAGAAAAGTGTGTAGATGGGAAAAACAGGCAGCGAGGTCGGAGCCGCGGTGGCGATCAAAGCGCCCTCGAGCTCTTGGGGAGCTTCTGGCGCATTTCAACGCCGGATTCTCCCAAAGGGTGCGCTGGATCCCCCCTCCTGCAGGGGGCGCCGAGGTTGCATCGCCCGCCAATTGGAGCTTGAAGACGATAACGGGGACGTCGGGAGACGGGGACACCACTGTGCGGAAGGGGAGATTGTCGCTGGGCGTCAGAAAGCGGGTAACACTAATCAGCGACGACCAAAGGCCGCCTTTTTCTACTAGGTCAAAGCAGTCCAACTTCGGGATTGTAAATGTTAGAGGGATATGGGGAAGTCCGCTTTAGCAAACAAAAATCCAGACACGCTAATTTTGAGATTTTTAGCCACAGCTTCAGCAACCTTATGTCCCTAAGAATCGTCACTTTTAAAAGACAGCTCAGTAAACATCTGGCAAACAGGACCAAAGACACTCAAAATGTTCAGGAGGCGGCGGCGTCGCCTGCTCCTAAAAACCGAAAGTTGAGCTTTGCTTCGCAGGCGCCTGAGAAGCGTCAGAAGGGTGGAGCCACCGCGAGGGGGTGGTTCCTGCGAGGTTTCTCTCGAGCTTCCGAGCGGAGTAGAAAGGGAGTGGGAGGGAAGTCGGAGCTCATGTTGGCTCAACAGGTTGTAAAGCCAGCCCCCTGCCCTGAAGCTAGGTTGTTTGTTCGTTTAGTCGCTTCCGACTCTTCGTGACTTCATGGACCAGCCCATGCCAGAGCTTCCTGTCGGTCGTCAACACCCCCAGCTCCCCCAGGGACGAATCCGTCACCTCTAGAATATCCTGAAGCTAGGAGCCCTCGTAAAATCGACCTACGTGGTCGGGGGTTGCTGGAATGCTGGCGGAATGCAATGAAACACGGGATTTCGGCCCTCTCCGTCAGCTGTCCGTGGTACTGAAACCATTTTCCAACTTCCATTGGTTAGCAAAAATCGTTTTCTAACCGGGTTAGTCGACACGCACCTTAATTATCAGCCCACAACTTTGCTGATGAAGCTTTCCGTCTGCTTGGCCAGGTCTTTAAATTTTTTAATTTTTAATTAGACCCTAATTAAAAAAACGGAAGAAGGTAGGCTTGGAGATGTTGGTTGCTTTGAGTACATATCCTCGGGACTCATGAATGCTTAGGACTGTGTGTGATGATACTAATCAAAATATCCAAGGTACTGATGTTTGTTTCTTTGTGTGCTGATTGTAATAAGATACTAGATCACAAGCATGCTTCAGAACTGGAGTGGAAGTAGCAGGACTGAGCTGAGATAGTATCCTGACCCTTAAGTAGACTGGGATGAACATTTATTTGCACATCACACTGGTGTTATGGGCTGTGCATTGGTTGCCAGTATACCTTCTGATACAATTCAAAGTGCTGTGTTGGTCTATAAGGCTCTAAATGGCTTGGCACCTGGGCACCTGCAGGATCAACCACTTCAAGTAGATCCTACTCATCCAGTGTGCACATACTGAGTATCCCTTTACTTAAGGGAAGAACAAGAAATCTGGGTTTTCCTGGGGCAGCCTCTACCCTCTGGAGTCCTCTTCCACCAGAAATACAGATGGACCCCTCATTCCTGACCATCAGGGAAGCCATTACAAAGGAGCTATTTAGAAGGGTCATTTCTTAAGATCTAGTCATCAGGATGCCTAACATCTTAAGAAGAGAATGAAAAGTCAAACAGTTTGTTAGTTATAATGAATTTATTGTTTTGGCATTGAAAGATGATGGCTTCTGTTTTGTTGGATACCACGTGTCCTTGTGGAGAGTGGTGGTGTAAAAACATTATAATACATACATACAAAATAAAAACAAATATATGATAGCCAGAGAGAGAGAGAATTAGAATATTTTCTCTCTCTCTCTCTCTCTCCCACACACACAGACAACAATTTATTATAGCCAATTTGAACGTATTAAAACTGCATAGGAGAGTGCAGTTACAGACATGAGCTTCTGCCTAAACCTTCAAATATATAGAATGGATTATAAAAAAAATTGGATTGAATAATCCCCTTCCTCAAATCAGGCAGATCTTTCCCCTCTAAGCCAGACTTAGAATATACAGCTACAGGTCTTACTTTTTTATTCCTTTGTTCCTGTTTGCAGCATACCCTATAAAGCTTTTAAACTGGTTACAACTGAGCGATTTTAAACATGCCCACATTACGCTGGTATGGCCCCTGATGCATCATGCTAGCGTTTCCCAATTTTCCCAGCCCATTTTAGGTTAATTTTAAACTGTTGATCCATCTAATGCACTGCTAATTTGAGACACATAGGCTGCATTCAGGCCATTGGTAAATATCCTATAAATGCTGTGTTTAGAGTCCTAGGCAGGCAGCAAAAGCAATGACTGATGAAATCTTTCTGGGCTGCTTTAAATGCCTATTGGGCTGGGTTATCTTAGTGGGGTATTAGTAGTAATTCTAGCTTGTTTTGATCAATAATGGCTTCCAGAAGGTTTCAGGGAGAGGATTTTTCATCCCTACTTGATGGAGAGCATATGAACTGAAGACATCTGAGGCAAAGTATACACTGTGCCTGTGAACTTTTTAAATAGTCTTCTAGTCCTTTGCAGGGCTATAAGATTCTGAGGAGAAAAAACATCCAAGAAAAAAAAACAATAAAGTATCCTGACTGTGTATAAAAGCAAATGTGGAAGGTGAGAATGAATACTGTAGGACAAGCAAGTTTGTAGAATATTATCAGCCAGGCATAAAGATCTTGACTCAAGATAGTAAAAAAAAAAACAGCTGGTAGGGGAAAAAATCCATCTTCTCTTAATGTGCAGGAAGTAGAGGTTAAGGAGATAGCTGGGTGGTTGTTCTAGCAGAGACTGAAATTATGCTGGAGGGGGGTGGTAGATGCTTGTTGGCAACTAGCTCATTAAATGTGCCCTTTTACTGAGGCAAGGGAAGAAAGGAGTGTCTTGAAAAAAATTCCCTAAGATTGACCACTTTCTTCATCTTGCTAAAAGCACCAACCCATACCAAATTACTATCTCCTAACAAGGAAGAATTATTTTAATCTGAATCTGAATTAAGACTACTATAATCTAAATATATTGCTGCTGAATGACTATGATCTAATTTGCTACATTCTCATAATATACTTTGCATTTGCAGAAGCAGAGAGGCTGTTTTGGCTATAATAGCCACAACACAGTTATACAATAGCTCCCTTCCTTCCCAGTGTTTAGCAGGCAGTCCATTATCTTCAGAACTATAGGGAAGAGGCAGCAGATTTTCAGAACAGTAGGGGAAAGGATACTGGATACATTCTTGGAAATCCACTTGTGCATCAAAGGCAGCATTCCTTAATTCCAAAACAGTAATAATTCAATATTAGGACTCCAATGGAAGATTTTTAAGCTGGCTTGAACAAGTTGATTGATTAAAATGTAAACAAAAGAATAGGATAAGGTAAACCAAATGGTATACTAACCAAACAGTAATAAAGTTACAGTTTAACAAAATCTATCCATCACCTTTAAGAGGAAAGATCACCTTTAAAATATCCCTTATGGGAGTCCCACAAATAAGAAGTATAACCTGCACTTGAATTTAAAAATATGATTCCCAACCAATTAATTAGGACTGTCATGAATTAATCTCAATTAAAACCTGTAATCCTGTTTATAATATATTTGTATAAAGCTCAGTTATCTTGGAAGGAGTTAAGAGGCATCTGTTGGAGGCTTCATCCATTCCTAATATTTTACTTGTTTTCAGCAGTCAGTTAGCACATTTAGATGTACTTCCTCACAGTTTAGCATCCTCCAGCCTCCTCTTCTGTGCAATTTTCAAATGGTTTTAGTTAGTACAAACAAGAGATCTTCCTTGCCAAGGAAGGAACGGAAAGAAACATGATGATAAACATGAAGATTTCCTCATTTTTGTTTTGAAGATATGTCCAACCTCATTCTCAGCTGCTGAGGCACTTGCAGAGACATTTCCTATGAGTCAAAATGAATGCCACATAATGCAGAGAACTACTAATCAGAATGACAGAACTTCATAGTGACTTTGTGCTGGTACAAAAGACAACATAAAATGTTGACAAACAAAATCTTAGATGAACTTGAGGTTTGGGAGGCTGCTTTTTTTTTTAACAAAACAGAAACCTAGCTTGCATTCAGCAATGTTTTATTTGTTTTCTGTATTAGTTTCTCTTCAAGAAATATAAAAAGAAAGAGCCTGTTCATTTACATCCCAAAATAACTGAACTATATGGTTTCCATGCAATAAATTCTTAACTACATATACTCAAGAATTTCTAAAAGCATTAATTCTATATTGCTTTGGGTTGTTTATGGAAGACAATATATTTTGTTTTAAAATCCTATTCCAATCAAGGCTGTGATCCTGCACATTTTTATTAGGCTGGTTCACAGCCTTGTTCTTTGGGCTTACCACTATAGCATTACCAAAAAATTTTGTAGACCACATTGGTCTACATTTCTATAGACCAAAGCATTTAAAAACTATTTTCTTTTGACTGCTGGGTAAAAGCCCCTAGATCAGTGTTCACTGCTGGCTGGGGAATTCTGGGAGTTGAAGTCCACCCATCTTAATCTCACCAAGGTTGAGAAACACTGTTCTAGATGTACAAACAGCATTGGTTCACACTGATGGCAGGCAAAATTGACACTATTTAAATGTACAGAACATGATATCTCAGGAATTGTTTCTCTCATTACAAACTTGTCTGCTGTTAAGATCTACAGGAGAAGCCTTTCAGAAGATGGGCTGCTATATGAGGCCTGTCTCTCTGGCATAGATACATTCCTTTGGGAGTTGTTTATGTTACAAACTCTGTAACATAAAATTTTGGGGTGGGAACAGGCTTTTAATACTTACGTTCATGTTCCTCTCCTCTTGGGACGTAATTCAGCAATGATATTTGTGAAGTAAATTATAGCACAAATTATTTAATATTGAATATGATACAGAAAAGGTACATGAGACTGTATTATTATTATTCATCTTTCCAGCATGTTCATAGATCACTTTCAATAGTCTTGTAGTGGACTGTGGACCACAGGCTATGTAGAGAAGTGTGAAGATGGCCTTGAAGGCAGTCAACAACAACCATTAGGTGAACACCAGCTTAGCCATGAATGGGACGAAGGAGTGAAGAAACTCAAGGTTGCCCCACCTTGGTTTTCTTTAGCATAAGAGAGGGGAGAAGGGTCTCTCTCAGGCTTTCATGAGTCTATTATTATATCCTGCAACAATAAAGTAGGGTTTCAGTTGCCCTTCTGACATTTGTTTCATGATCAGGTCTACATTGGAAGGTTGACAGGCTACACGTGCTAGAGAGTTGTGTTCACTTATTTTTGAGTAAATATACTCATGAGTAGATTACACTAAATAAATGTATAGGTAAGTTGCCTATTTATGAGATGATAATAACATTTTAACATACCAATGTATGAATTATTACTTCAGAAATTGGCATTTTACCTGTATTGCTGTGTGCTTTTCATAGTAGCTGATAATTAATCCATAATTAATTGTACCTTTGCTACCTGAATAATCTCATAGCAGTACAGACACTGAGTTGAAGATCCCCTCCACAAATGCAGCTCATTACAGCTGCAATTCTATGCTCAGTTATATTGGAACATTAAAATTAATTATGTCCTACTTCCTCTTTTGTTTCCTGAAAATGCTACTTATCTTTCCATTAGCATTAAAAGCATCCTGCTTGTCTCATAATGTAGAATTCTGCTTCAAAATTATATATTTACACAAAGATGCTTCAGTGAAATCTCTAGAACTAGATTACTGTTGTTGTCATTGTTGTTATCCCTTAGGGGAATGTATTTTGGGTTGCAGCAATAGTATCTTGTTCCTGTCTGGTCAGATCTGAGCTCCAAACTTTCACTGAGTGGCTTCATCAGCTGAGTAGATTCTTGATTTGCCTTTGTTTTCCTAAATGCTCATTTGGAACTCTGCAGCTGGTGAGCTGTTGGCAAGGAGTACAATTCAGATTTTAGAAGTTATGGCAGGGAAGAAGTTGGCCCCACTGTCTTCACTCAATACCTTTGAAACAGCTTTTGCCTTTTCTAAAGGTACTGGGGCCTCTGTTAGGGCAATTCCAGACAGCTAATTGTAATATGAAATGGATATCTGCTCTTCAGATGTTAGGAATGAACAGAAGGAAGAACAACACTATCTCCTTCAGAGCCTTCTTGTATAGGGCTAGCTGTGGCTAGAAACAGGACCTTGGATTAAATGGCCCTTCATCTTGTGTAGCAAGCCAATTTCTTACATTCTGGCTTCAATAAGTAGGACATGGAGAGCAAGAATAGCCTACAGCAATTTATCTTTTTTGAAGGAAAACAGAAGAGTAAATTCACAAGCACAGCAGTCTGTGTTATGGCTGCTACTTCTGTACGCAACATCAATTGGCAAGTACCAAAAATATAACATTTCTAAGTGCATTTTTTTGCCATGATTGTTAGGGATGTGGTGGAAAAGCCATCCAAATGACAGAGGGAACAAAAGAAAATCCACACTGTAGAAAATCCATGCAGGCATCACAGCCTCCTCCTCCATGTATTCAATTTTATGAACAAGCTACCTTCATATAACCCCATGAATGGGGACCCTATTGTTCTCCCTGATTAAACATGCACAGGTGCATGAATTGCTGCAGTTTATTGCTTGAGCTCTGGCTCAAACGTTGGCACAAATTCAGAACTTTGAACTAACAACCAACTAGAGTGTCATCTCATTACACAGTTTTAACTACCATAGTCTCCATGAAGTCAATCTTCATCTCAGCATAAACCTCATTTTCAGAGAGATACCTGGAAATATTAAGAATAAATTAACAACACATAGGTATATATTTAAAGGGTCAAATTCCATTGAGACTCCAGAAATTGTTGCAGTAAGCTTTCTGTTAGAAATAGGTTTCCATAATAGAATTCAAATATAAGACATTATATATTGCAATACAGTGTAATTCTAATGATGCTCGATTGTTACATCTTTAATGTTTTTAAAAACAAATTATTACAGACACCCTACATAACTGTTGCTTTTGCTTTAGATTCTTCTTTCTCCCTCCAGCTTTCACTTCAAATCCCATTTCTCTCTTTCCAGCTTGGCACATCTCCCTTGCATGTATATTATCTCTCATCTAGAAACCTAGCTGGAAAAAAGAGATGGGTGACCTGCCACTGCAATGAATGTGATGTCCAAGTTCTCCCAAGCCATCCTGTTATGAATAGTTTCCCCACCACCTTCCAAAAAATTCTAAATTGGAGTAGGTATTAGAATGAAAAGCTTGAATTGTAATAAATTTGGTTTAGGTCTAACCAATCCTCTTTGATTACTTGTAAGTGGATTCTGATCCTCTCCTGATTCATTTGATTGAACCATGAAACCTTTTCCAGATTAGAGCCCATTTTCAAGAGAATAGGAGAACAACCAGCATTCCCCTATTGAGTGGTGTGGAATGGAGATGCATATCTGAGAGCTGGGGACCTTAGAACAAGAAGCCCAAATGGGTGTTAAAAGATTAGACAGCAATACTGCAAGAAGTGAATTGTTTTTAAGAAGCATTGTATGCTATCTGAGAGAAGGCTGACATTTCATCCTTTACTCATTTTGTTTTGTCCAACTCACTCCTAGTCAAACAGAAGTGAAAGCAGTTCATTCTGGTGATAGGCAAACTCTTGATTTGATCTGAAGCCTGGGTCTGACCTGTGGCCATCATCTTAGAAAGGGAAGAGGAGGAGTCATTTTAAGACTCATTTTTATTTTTCAATTCCTATACATTTCCTTTCCAAAATGCATGCAAATGTGCAAATTGCTTCTTGGCAACTGTAATTGGGATCAGGAAAAAGCAATTCTGATGGCAGCTTGGACATCTGTAATTATGTTGCCCCTAGATAGATAGTGGTAACTGCCTAAGAACCAGCTGCCACTGAGGGTTTCCTTCAGTTTTCTGGTGCCTGAGAGTGTATTGATGACAATGCACAGTCATCTTTAAACTTTCCTTCTCCCATGCTGTGAAAGGAATATTTCATGCAGAGCTGAGCAGCTTGTAGGGGGTGGTGTTTTTGTTTTGGTACTCTCTAGAGCCCCAAGACTATGCCACTGATATCTAGCACAAGAGAGTATGTTAGAGAATAACAGTTGGATTTGGGGCAAAAAACTAAAGAAAGTGGATGTGTTAAGCCTTGAGTAGATCAAATGTCAGATTGTAACCCAGTTTGTCTCTTGCAGCAGAAAAAAACAAAGAGTTTTGTGGTATCTTAACAACATTTATCCTTACAAAATGGTAAGAATAATCCTATTTTGCCCCCTCTGGTTAAATCATTATATCAACAGTCTGCCCATTATTGCCTCAATTTTTATTTTGGAAAAAAAGACTTGCAAACATTGCCACTCCTTGCCATGGAAATTCATATTCCTAAGCCATTACTATAAAATAAAGCAAAAAATGATTACAATTCTCCAGTCACAACAAAAGATGGATGGTACATACAGTATAGAGGCACAACACTGAGCAACCCTGGAGGATATATTTGAATTCTGATCAGATAAAAGGAGAGACTGAGACAAATAGAGGTTATGCTCTCTACCTGGGAATTTCATCAGGATGAGATGGATATAAATAATCCAGGATTCCCTGTAAAGACAGCAGGAAAGATGCATGTGGCTTGTCAGCCTTGCAAGGTAGTCCAGCCAGGAAGCATGCTCAGATGAACTATTTTGTAAGGTTACATTAACAGAATCTTGCAAGTCTGAAAGTACGTTTCTCCCTATTGCCTTTACAGCCCAAGAAACTAGGGAGGGTTCCTTCTGAGTTGTTTGCCATGGCCACATTCCTTCTGTGGGCTAAACTGCCTCTTATCTGACTGTTCCCCTGGCTGTGGTTCTTCCCCCTGTCTCCCAAGGTCATTTCCACATACCATTACATGGCTCAAGGACTCTACTGAGCCATCCTTGCAAGAGTACATATGCTGTTATAAGCAGATGTTTTTGTAACGTCCCAGCAAAACAGCCAAGGGCAACACATCTAACATGGCCAAAGGAAAGGTCTGTCCAAGCTTTAAAACAATAATGAAAGAAAGGTAGGAAGTTGGTGCATACCAATTTGAAAAAAATCCCATGAGCTGTAAGGTGAGGAACCAAACAGACTAATTTGAAAATCACTATCCCTGTCTTTTATTTTGCTCTTTTTCTAATTTTATTTTTAGTACTGTATTTCAAAATTGCTAAATCTGTTTTGTTCATTTATTTCTCTTTTATTAACAGGTGCAAAAACATATGCATCCATATTTATATATACATACATATACACATACTGTATACCATACAACACCATGATGGAGATTTTAATGACAAGTAATTTACCTTAAAACCAAAACTGTTATAGTAAAACAAATACCTTGATGTTTGCTCTTCTCTCATTTTTTTTCATTATATTTAATTCTGAAGAAAAGTTAAATAATTATAATACTTGGAACACCAATATTCAAAATTGTACTTAATATTTACACAATATCCTTCTTTTCTTTTCACTTATTTACATTTAATACTCTAAGGCAGTTACATAATAGAATCTTAAGAATTTAAGCATATTTTATAAATATCATTGTATCAAAATAACATACTGTACTCAAATTGAGAAGATGGAGCAATAGATGGCCTAATGATTAGATTTAATAATATGTTAAAGGATTGAGTTAGCTTTATATTAACATGTATGGATATATTCTTAGTATCTACAAATGTTGCTTGCTCATTCATTATCCTATATATCTTTTTCTGATTTTACTAGCAGTACTATATTTTTGGTTGTACTTCATTATATCTTCTGGTTGTTATATTTACCTTTACCTCTACCTCTACCTCTACCTCTACCTCTATCATCTCTAGAAAATCACTATCCCAGGTACACTGCTTTAGAACATTTCTGGGGCTCAAAGCCTAATGGATAACGGCTATCCAATGAGTGGAGCTTGCCAATAGCCTTTTTTAGCTAGGTTGATTTAAAATGGTCTTGAAGAACCAGTGGGGCCAAATCCATTGGAAAGAAAATTAGCTTTAAGTAGAAATTAAGAAGATAATACCAAATTGTAGCATCTACAGAGACCAAGCCCATCTCTAAAAGGAGAGCAGCATTCTTAATACAGTATATTTTGGGACTGTGTGGTGGAGCTTGAGGCTGAGGGAGGAGAGAGCGCATTCTAGGCTGATAAGCATTCCCACAGCTTGCACAACTTGGAACTGGTGGAAGGGCCAAGAAAGAGAGTTAGACGGGCACCGCCCTAAATTCCCAAGGGTATTTTCCCCAATAGCTCAGTTAGGAACCTTTAGTCTGGCAAAATTCTATGTATGTTAGAAATAATAAAGGAACTAGAGTTGCAGATTTGACTCAGTGTTGTTTCTTTGCCTATTCCCCTGACAGACTGCCAGAATAACTCTAAGAAACTTAGACTGTACAATTTCAAGGATGTCAAGCTTTACAAAATACAGATTTGGATGCCATAAAGAAGCTGAGAGAGGACTTTGGCTACAAAGACCTTGCAAGCTTCAGAGATGAAATGTGCTCCCTTTGAGTGGAAAAAATCTCAGGATAGCTAAGTAATAGCAGCCACATAGGAAAAGTGGTCTCTCCAAGACAGTGAGGCCTGGAACAGCATGCCAAGCTATTTATAGGTAAATACCTACTCAATAGAATTCCCTTTAATTTGCCAATTATGGATTTTGTAGTAATTTCATGCAAATACTAGAACTTCAGATTTCTGATAGTTTATAACAAGTTTTTCTTCAAGGCAAAAAGAGGCCAATGCCCTTAGTGCCCTTCTCATTCCAAACTGGGAAACAGACATAATTTCAGCATCATTTGCACACAAAGAAGCTGGAACTACTTCATCTGCTAATACAGGAGAGTGGTGAGGAACCATGAGAGCTGGTTCATTGAGTTAATATACAAACTGAAGAGTAATGGGGCTAAAATGCACCCCTGTTTCACCTCTGTCTGTGTGAGAACAGCAGTAGAAAGATGTCCCAAAGGACAGCATCTAACAACTCTCAAAGATGGTTAGAGTAGAGAGATTAAATGAGAAAGAACAGTCTTTTGTCTAGGGAGGATCCCCTTAAATTTTCCCACAGCCTCTCCCTTGGGATCAAATAAAAAGCTAATTTGAAATCAACAAAAGCTGTGAAGAGGGAACCTCTGGGATAGGAAGAATATTCCAAGAGGAATAACCAAGAAATTCCTTGCATCTTCTTGGAATGTTTAGTGATTTTGACATATAGCAACACAAAACAATCCCCAGTGCATGTCCAGATGGCCAATAAGAATGACATGGGGGTCAAAACAATTGGCTCTTTCTGAATGTCCCCTTCCCAGACACACCACACTGCCCTAACATTTGGTGGTGTTTTTTTTTTAAGAAATCTCATTATAGGATTTCCCATTTGATTTCCAAGCCCTGAATCTGAATATAGATCTGAATATGTAGCCATCAAGAAGCTGTCACAAAAGTCTTTTCTGAGAGAAATTCTGAGGATGAATCTTTCTTTTTTGTATTTCTTCATGTGATAAAAATGGGCATATTTATACTCACACATGATGCATTTTTAAATAAATTTTGTTCCTATGGAGATTTTTCGTTTTATTTGCACTGCTTTTTTTTTAAAAGGGTAATATTTTGTTAAAATAGTCTTTTAAAATAAAAATAAAATATATAAATAAGTATATAGGAGTGGGGGGAGAGGAGGAGAAAACTTCAAAACTGAAGGATTTTGATGGGTGCAAAGCACATGTTTTATCTGTGGGCTATAGCTAGTCTCAAGTTCATCTAATGGATATATAAATGAGGTGTAAATATACCATAGCTATACAAAGTCAAACTTGCAACTAGAGGCTTGGAAGAGTGTCACAAGGCTAGCAAAAAAATTATGATATCTCTTCCCAATCCACATCAATTCTAATGAAAAGATGCCCTCAAAAAATAAAACATTGGTGGCTAACATTAAGTGATACAACTTGGATTTTCCAGTTTTGGTCTTCCAGAAGCTATGGACTACAATTGCCATTGCCATAGTCAGCATGACCGGGGATGATTGAAGTTGTAGGCAGAAACATCTAGAGGGATCCAAGTTGGAAAAGACTGCACTGGTGGGTTGCAAAGAGGATCCAAACTTCACAGTAGATAGAAGGGATGGTTTTAAGGGTGGAATGGAAGTAATTTGCAGACCACCTGCTCCCGTCCCAAACCTTAACATCTAAAACAGGTCAGAAATGTTGGCTTTTCTATGATGTCACAGAATCAGAGGATAGCCTCCCATAACCCTTCTGAAGGTAGTGTGGCTGAGTTGCAAGCTCCAGCCTTCAAATATTGCCATGCTGGTTTATAGTTTAGCACTGTCAACTAAGTCATTCTGTCTTACTGGGAGTATGCAGCATATAAATATGATAAACAAGTAAACAAACAGAATATAGTTTAGCACTAGGTGTGATCCATGCTAAACCTCTCTGAAACTGGACTAGTTGTACCTACTGAGAAATAAGGTGCAAGGTGTTATCTCTTTAAAGCTGTTTTCTGCATCTATCCCTCTCCATGGTCAAAATGCTGCCCTCATTTCAAGCTCGGCTAGTGAGAGGATGGGCCCCAAAGGTAGAAGATGATGCCCAAATCTCCTAATGGAGCTTGACAGCAGTGGGATTCAAAGCACAACACAGCATCCAAAAGGCAGTAAGTAAGATATCATCACCCTGCAATCAGCCTCTTCCTTTAAAGAGCCGAACCATAAAATAAACCTTTTGGTTGGGATAAGTGCCAGGGATGGAGAAGTTCAACCAAGTAATTAAAGAGCAATGGGGAAGATGGAACTCTGGGGGTGGTGCACATGTTTCACAGTGGAAAAGACAAACAGCAAAAGAACAAAAGTGCAGGAGATAAATCTCTTTTTTTAAGGCTCCAAAGAAGCACTCATGTAGCACAGCAAAATGAGTGGAAAGTAGAGGCCTCCCTCATTTTGCAATTCTGCTCATAATAATTTGTTAGAACATCAATAGAGTTAATATGAGCACATTGGAAAGAGCTCAGAATTTGAAACTTTTAATTATGAAACACATGCTTTGAACCGGAAAGTTTATGTTTTTAACAGCAGCTTGAACCACAGAATCTACACGCTTTAGCTTGTTGGCTTGTCTTGCTTGTTTTGGTTTTGGCCAACATTAGCTCTCAACATTCATAAGCCATTATTGCTACATTAAAGACCACAGTGTGACTGTAGGTAAGAACTGTGAAGCAGGAATGCCGAAATATCATTGAGTGAGCTGACATTTAAAAACACTAGAAGACCCTTGTTGATTACATCAAAGGCTTAGCTAATCTATCATTTCATTCCCATCAGAGTCAATTAGATAATACTTGGAAACTCAGAAACAAGGTATGCGATACTTTGCGGCTGCATTTTCATGATCGTCTGCTTCACGAGCCAGTTTCAGAAACACTCTACGAGATCTATTTAAGGAAATGAAGGGGCAATAATATGGAGTATCCTATAGCTTCTTTTAGTGTCCCCCCATCACTGAAGGTGAAAGGTGAAAGGTCTCCTGTGCAAGCACTGAGTCATGTCTGGCCCTTTGGGGGGGACGCGGCTTTCACGACGTCTTCTTGGCAGACTATAACGGGGTGCTTTGCCATTGCCTTCCCCAGTAAGCTGGGTCCTCAATTTTACTGACCTCGGAAGGATGGAAGACTGAGTTGACTTGAGCCGGCTACCGGAGAGAGAATCCAGCTTCCGCTGGGATCGAACTTGGATCATGGGGAGAGTTTCGGTTGCAATACTGCCACCTACCACTCTACACCACGCGAGGCCCCCCATCACACCCCCCATTTAATATCAATTGCTTGCAGGTTGGTCATATTTAAAAAAGGCTTTTTTCAGTAACTAGGAAAGCCAGTGATCCTGATCGTTGTTGTTGGAGGCTAAATGTGCTATCAATCACTGGTGGGCTCTTCTCCTCTGCAGTGTCAGTCCTTCCTATTATGTTCTTCTACCCCTTCGCATACCAATAAAATACATTTCAATTAAAAATGAGAAGACCTTGTCTCTTAATAGGATGAAACGAAGTTTTACAGAATTGATGTGCACAAGTTGGTTTTTAAATGGAATTGCCCAGAAAAGCTGCAGGCTGCTCTAATTTTATTTATTTATTCATTCATTTCTCTAATTTGTCCCCACCCATCTCCTCCCATCAGGGGACTCTGGGCGGGTGAGGGTCAGAATCTGGAGACATACCTCCTAACTGGCAATATTTTTAGTTTAGTTTAGCAATACTTTATTGCTAACTGGCAATAAAAATAGCTGGTAAATACTCATGTTGAATAGAAAGCATAAAGAACATGATTAGAACTTAAAGCATATGGATGGAGATTGAGGCCTGAGCATACATAATATAAATATAGAGTCAATCTTCTTCAACCAGATGCCCTCCAGATTTATTGGACTCCAATTCTCATCATCACAGCCGGTACAGGTTCAAGGCTACGTGAAACCAGACAAACAAAACTAATTTATTGGAGGGTCACTGCACAAAATCAGGTCGTGATTGACCAATATGTAGGCAATAGTAACATGGCTGAATAGCATAGCCCCATCTTGGACTACAGCTTTCTTATATATTAAGATTATAGGTAATGACAATGTCAACCAGTGTCATCCAGTTAAAATGAAACTAGGGATATGCATAATACTTCACAGGATACTCAGGATCACGTATATAGTCAAGCCCAAGGTTTGAACTTCTGTTTCATGGAAACACGATTAACAGTTAAGGTCAGAGTGCACACTGATGATGTCTGCAAAGCCCTGGCTGCAATTTGGGGCCTGGACTGGCAGAGAATGGATCCCAGGAACTAAAGGAATGTCTGCTGCTGGCATTTGAGCATAACTGTGGGAGGTACTTGTAGTGGTGATGGGTTGGAAAAAGCAGGATCACCAAGCCTTCTCCTCAGCATTTATGAAAAATCTAGAGGAGAAGGTTCCCTATCAGCAACCCCACAAGACATCCCTAAGAAACCATTTCCATCAATCCCATAATTCTATGGATCCTAGGATGCCTCTTAAACTTCAGTACATGTTTCTCTTGCTGCCCACTTCTAGCTTCCAGCAATTTAAGGTAATTGGGACACCCAGCGCGTTAGGACAGATGCCTTGAGCATTCTAGTTAAAAGCTGCTGCTGTTCATATCTTCCAGGAATTTCACTTCAGTCTTTTAAAAATTAGCTTATATGACTGGCCAGTGTTACATCCATTTCATTTTGGATAGCTTGCCTCCAAATTACCTACTTCTTTCTGTTTCTAAGAGCTGTTATACCCAATGTGTGGGCTTGAGTGGTATAACTTCAGACACTACCACCACATGCAAGGGACCTCAATATTTCTTTTAATGGTCCCCCATATTACAAACAAAATTTGTTCCATTAACCAGCACATCCAGTTTAGTAAAGGTTTCCTCCTCTTTATTTTAAGCTCCAATTTATTATGAGCATCAGTAAAACTATTGTGCTACTAAAAGTAGCTTTGTGTTGAAACTCTACAACCTAAGACTCTCCCCAGGGAGAAAGCAGCACTCAGTGCTGTGGGTTTCTCTTCTGTGCAGAAGATAATGGTGAAGGCAGCAGCTGAGATTCTCTTGTTGGAAATTCTCAACTGAAGAAACATGGAAGGGCATTTTTAGTTCGCCTCCTGAAACAGAGGTGAGGTTTAGATTATTCTTAAATGTTCTCCTCTGGCAAATACTGTGGTCACTGGATAATCACCAAACTTCAGGTGGTTTATATGGCTGTGATGCCTCAAAAATGGTTTGGAGAAGTATTTTAGATCTTACCTGAGCTTAGCGCCTCTCTGTTATAAAAAAAAATACTAGTAGTGGACTCGACTAGTTAATATTTGTCAGCTGAAAGACTAGTATTTAGTGGTGGACAAGGAAAGAGAAAGGCCTTGTGTGGCACAGAATTGTGTGGCAGTATTGCAACCGAAACTCTCCCCACAACCTGAGTTCAGTCCCGGTGGAAGCTGGATTCTCTGGTAGGGTAGCCGGCTCAGGTCAACTCAGCCTTCCATCCTTCCGAGGTGGGTAAAATGAGTACCCAGCTTGCTGGGGAAAGTGACGACTGGGGAAGGCAATGGCAAACCACCCTGCTATAGTCTGCCAAGAAAATGTCACAAAAGTGGCCTCCCCCCAAAGGGTCAGACATGACTCAGTGCTTGCACAGGGGACCTTTCACCACAAGGAAAGAGAAACATAAATATTTAAATTTTCTTCAGTTGATTCCAGGATTAAACAAATATAATGATTCATAAAACACCAAGCAACATATAGAGGTTTTTTGTTTTGCAGTCCCATGCTTCTCACAATGATTTTACCCAAAGCCACCTGGATTACTACTTTATGTTTCAGACTTAAGCTCAAGATGCCCTCTTTATATTTTATCACTGCTGATTCACATGTAAAGTGATTCTCAAGGATTGAGCAGCCAGTCACATAGTAGTGGCCATTACTTCAGCAGTTGTTTGAAAATGAAGATATAACAAGATACCTGGGGTTCTTTGTCCTGCTAGCTGCTGGAGGTAACTAGTCAGATGATGGAAAAATAACAACATACAGGCAGTGACATCATAACACAAACACCACCTTTTTGTACTTAGGTTCCAATGTGGGATGCATGTATGTAAGTTGCATGCTTTGTTTCACAGCATCGCCATATACATTTCAACACTTGCCTGCTTACTCCACTGCTGACAACTATCTTGGTCATCTACCATTGCAATCTATCTATACGCTACAGCCAGAAACAAAATACAGTTTTAGTTTGCATTCCCATCAAATGTATCTATTTTGTACAATATTCAAGACATTATATGAAATAATAGTCCGTGTCAGTTCAGAATACTGCCCTGACTTACAGTAGGGTTACTAGTTCTGTAAAAACCCAGAAAAGAGATACCAGAAAACTAACCCTTTGCTGCCATGATTTTTGCAACCCAGGTTAGGTAGTCCTATAATTAGATGGTTTTCAGATCTTATCCAGAAATAGATATATGAAGTTTTCACATTCTGTAGAATGTGAGAACTTTAACAGATTCTGAGATGTAATATTCCACGCCTACCAAAAATCAAATTATCACCAGGTAAAACTAAAGTATTCACATTTCAGATTTCATTTTCAAATGTTTATAAGAATACTGATTGGACCAAATCAGGACCATGACCAAGATAGGACACCTGGCAGCCCTTGAAAAGCTACTAAAATTATCTTTCTTGGCCGCAGCATCCTCTCTTTGAAATAAAGCCAGACTCAGAGCAAAAGAGATGGAGACCTAAGAGGTGATGGCAACTTGGCTTCTACTTTGAAGGCCAAAATGGCTCAGCTTCTTTTTTTGGCTTGATTTCATCTTCTGTTCAAAATATTCATGTATCCAAGAAAGGAGTCAGTACTGATGGCCTTGTTGAAGAATCATTTGGAGCAACACTAAGAAAATATTGAATCTCAGCCTGTTGAAATTAAGACTTTGTTCAATGACTGGTTAAGTAGGAAATCATTTTCTGCTTCCTAATTTACCATTTAAAACACTAATCCCAGTCTCTCTGTTAATACTCAAGGCAGCTTTGAATAATTAAATAAAAGAGTGTTCTTCAATGACTTCAAAAAAATGTCCTAAATAATGATACACACAATGGCTGGAGATGCAGGCAGATTCCCCCCGTTTCCTTTTTTTAACCAGAGAGCATGACAAGGTGCAAGAAGTGTTCACAGGCCCACATCTAGGGTCTGTGTCACCTTGGCGCCCCCCCCCCCAGCGCAGCGCCCGGGGCATGTGCCCTGCTTACCCACCCACCCCCAGTTGCGGCCCTGATTGCTCAGGCCAGAAAGTCATGAGAATGAGATGGAATTGAAATGTTCACAAAGAAGAGTGGATGTTGCTGCAGGGACTGATGAAAAGCAAGAAGTGCCCAATCTTCCTGCTGGAAGAAATTTAGCTCTCTCTCTGCCTTTCATGTTGTCTTCCCCCAGAACACTGTCTCTCTGCAATATTGCCTTCACCTTGAGCAAGGTAAAAGGTAAAAGGTTACAAAAAGAATGAGTTTGATGCAAAAAGGAGATGCCAGAGATTAAAATGTAAAAGGAAGCCCACCTGTTTAAACAAAGGATCCCCTTCCGATTCAGTCAGAAACCTTGGAACACAGAAGGTCGCTCATTCACAGACTTTAGCAGAGCCCATTCAGGTGAACAGCCAAACAGATCTCCATAATCCAATCACAAAAGATTCCTTCCGAGGCGAACAGTCCAGGCTAGTAGACAAAGCCACAGCCCCGCAGGGAACCCAGAAGATCAGGACAGGAAACACCAACAGCAGGGGGCCTGACCACAGAGCGCCTCCTCTCTGAAATCCGGTAAACTACACTTTTCTCAAGTTCCTAGGGGACAGGAACACCTTTGCAGAGCAACAGCCAAGCTCTCCTATATAAAAGGCTTGTGAGGGAAATAAAAGTGTGGCCACCTTCCAACCAGCATACTCTGTATATGCTCTTGGGAAATAAACATTCACCTCTGTTCCAGCAATTGCCTATGTTCCTTCATTCCCAGCTTGGGGCAAACCCTTGGTAAGATTTTCTTCTAACATTCCTGTAAGAGCTGCTTCATTGCGATGTTCTGACTGCAAATTGTATAACAGGTCCTATTCAGCTTCTTAGATAGCCAGTGAAGCTTTCTGGGCTAGCATCAATTCTCTCCCCACTAAAACCAAAGAGCCCATAAACAAAACCATGAAGAAGGAGAAGTGAAGATCTCAAGGGGTGTGGATTAAATAAGAACCCTGCTAATATTTGGGGCCTTTTTTCTTATGCCATTTCCTTTGGCAGAAGCAGCATTTAGAGTCTTGGGGGTGCCGTTTAGCTGTTACCACACTTGTCCAGAATAAAATCTGTGACCCTTCTTCTGATCACCAAATTGTATTGTACTCTTTTTGGAATCAGGGAGAAGAACAAGTTCATTCTCAGGGAAGAATCTCCTCACCCTCACCTTCCCCTCTGCTTTCCCCACATGAGGCAAACAGAAAAAGGAACCGAGACCTCCTACAGCAGCCAAGGACTGATCTGTGCCTGAGAATTTGGCAGCCCTCAAAGCACTTTGTTAAAACTGAAATGAGCTGTCGTTTTCCAGCTTCCCCCTGCCAGTGCCAAATGCTTTCTGACAGCCCATTTAAAACTCAAAGCACTTTCATTTATACTCTCTGCAATAACTGCTGACCACAATAGCAGGGGGTGGGGGAACCTAAAAGTTATATAGAAGGGATGGATCTCTGTCTCCAAGCTTTCTCAAAAACTTGGCACTTTCTAACAGTATTGCCAGCCTGTCTAATCCTTGTAGGTTTCCCTTGGAATCATGTAGGACCTTCTGGGTGCAATTCCTGTCTTGCCCCTCTTGCCATCATTTACCCTCCCACCAAGTGCTAAAGACCACAACCCAAACTAGAGTAAGGCATGTTGAAGTCCACTGAACTTAACAAACCTTAGGTGTCCAAAATCTCCTTGCTGGATTGGAACCACACCTCTGAATTCAGTTCTACAGAAAGATACGGCATGAATTCTGGAGAAGAGAGAACCATGGAGGAGACAGCCTACCCAATCACCATCTTCCCCATTTCACCTACAACATGCACAGGATAGTACACCAGCCCACAGTGGCAGCCAATGGCACCTATAAAACAGGGCCTATAACCTGTTGTTTTAAGAAAAGTGTTATGATAGGACTTCTTATCCACTGGCTACATTGGTATCCTGCTCTGCCTCCAAGGAGTTTTGCAGAGAGTCTGTTTTATCTTCATTTTTCTTGCAAGACAGGATTAGCCACGAGTCTGTCTAGCTAGAAGTCACCCAGTGAACCTCAAGCCAAGGTAAGGATTTGAAAAACCAGGTCTAGTTGTCCAAGCTGTTTGCATCCACTAAATATGATAACCAAAATTTAGGATTTAATCCAAAGCTTTGGGATCCAACTACTTCTCTGAGCTTCCAAGGGAATAAACTGAATGTCACAGGGAAAAGGCAGAAGTCAGTCCCTATCTACCAGATACTGTTACATCCCACCATTTGACAATTCAGACAGCACTAGTTCTGTGTCAAATCTGAGTTCCTTAATCTGGTGACCTACATACATGCACAGAGAAAATCAGGTTGGGGAAAAGTATTAACTCAATAGTTAAGATTTTTCACTTCAGTGTACCAAACTCAACCCTAAGTCTCTAGGATTTACCTAGACCAAGCCACTGAGTGACTGAGCCATCCATTCATTACATCACCCTGGATCTTCAGACAAACATCAAGTACGTTCTTCCCCTAGAAATGCCATGGACCTGGTCTATACATACAGCAGAACCAGGCTGTTGGGGGAAAAAAATAAGCTTAATGTCTTCTCCTTGTATAAGCTTAGGAGGAGGTCTGAGCTGAGGGAGGGTGTGCTGTTTTTTGAGAGAATTCCCAGATGTCTAACATTTCCTAGACATATCCACTTTTTATACTTTTTATGTCTGTCCATCAGGGAATCTAAGACGACCTAAAACAGAATTGTTACATAATCACTAACTATAGAACCCAGAGTCATTCTCTCAGTCACTATACCCAGTGCTGACTGAAGGGTATATGGAGCCCTTAGGCCACATTGACTGATGGCACCACTTAAGATTTGCATTTGTAGAATGATTCAGAAGGAGGGGCAGTGTTGGCGACCCATAAGCTTTGGCGTCTTAGGTCAGGGCCTACTCGATCCTGGCCTAAACCTTCCTGATCCCAGGACTTAATCCTCCTCTTCATCTCTTGCCCCTCAGCCTGTGATCTCTCTCTCTTTGTCTGTGTGTCTGCCTATCATTGCTAATGCTGTAGGAGATGAGCAGTAAGGAGTTCAGGGTTCAGAAGGATTATAGTGGGGAGTACAAATGTGTGCATGTAAGAGTTTCTGTATGCATACAAGTCCCTGTATGACCTTGGACTTTGTGACTTGGCCCATAAATTCATTCAACCTAAACTATCTCACAAAAATATTGCCATGAAGATATTGTGTGGGGAGACCCACCTGCAATATAAAGTTGCCTTGAATGCCTAGACAGTAAGGGGTCTATATATGGGGAAAATACTTTTTTTTTACAACGCATAGGCATTAGACCAAAAAGACTCTCCAACATCTACGTTTTAGAGATAGTAATGCTATGTATTTGAGTACCTCAGTTTTAAGGCTACATCAATATAAATGTAATGAACTGTGACCTCCACTTCACTGGATTCCATTAGAAGCTCTCCAGAGTACATACCTCACTGGAGTTGAGTATGGCCTAGCTTTCAGGAACAGCTGGAGTGAGAAGGAAGGAACACTCTGTTGAAGTTCAATTTTTAATTCACTGTAAACATTCCCCTTACCTCCAGGTATTCTTGTGCAATATGGCAGCACTCTAAAATACCACTTGTTAGCAATCCTAGAAACTTCAGGTATTTTTTCCTCTTTTTCTGCTGCTAACGCACCACAGTGACTTATGAGTCTTAGGACCTTCCAGTTGTGGTATACCTTCAATTCCAAAAATTCCCAGCAAGTACACACATCTGAAAGATGCCAGGTTGGAGAACATAATGGCAGACCTATGAAAGCACAAACCTGTTCTCTGCATTAGAAAGGAGAAGTGATTGGTGAAGACCCTGGTCGCTCATACTGAATGAAAGAGTTTGAAATGTTATGCCACCTGCCATCCCAATCATATGAACAAAAGCAATGTTTTTGCAGGTCATGCCGCCGCCGCCTCCTCCTCCCCTCACCCCAACACTTCTTCTGGACTGTAATTCCAACTCATGCAGATGAGAGAAATTGTGCTGTAAAATTACACAATGGTTACAGTGAGAAGATATCAATATCTGTATTTCCATCTAGACTCTTACCATATGAGAAGGCAATCAGGAAGATCCCTTTGTCAGATCAATCAGAATAGGCCTCTGTAGAAACAACTTTGGAGAATCCCACTTTTTATTTTTAGAAATTTAAAAGGTATATAACCTGCTTTTCAGAGTGAAATGCCTCACCCTGAAAAGCCAGAATACAGTAAGATATGTGTTCAAAACATATAAATTATATGTAACACATGCATCATAAAAACAGCAAAACCAAAAATTAATGATAAAGTAGCAGCAGGCTAAAAAAATAATTAATATGTAGTTCAAAACAAATCTTGAAGTCTCTGGAAGGCCATTGAAGATAGAGCCTTGCATACTTCCTGGGAGAAGGCATTCCAAAGATGTGGGGCCAGTATAGAAAAGGCCTTGTCCCAAGTACTCAACCATTTCACATCACAGAGCAAGGCTGAAACATCACAGAGCAAGGCTACAGAGGTCAAGCTGAAAGCTTGACAGGCTCATTTAGATTCTGGGGCTCCTTCAGCTAACTTGGTCCCAAACTATCAGGAGTTTAAGGGCCAGTAGCATCACTACTGCATGGTGGCGCTGCGGGTTAAACCGCTGAGCTTGCCGATGGGTGAGCTCCCGTTGCTAGTCCCAGCTCCTGCCAACCTAGCAGTTTGAAAACATGCAAATGTGAGATTAATAGGTACTGCTTCGGTGGGCAGGATGTAGAAGCTGAAAAGTATCCTTAAAAAGAGCAGACAATGCACCAGCTACAGGCTTGTTCAGTTCTGCTAATGCTGGGCCTTTAGATCACTTCCACATTGGTTTCTACTGAGTTTGAAGCTGACCTGATCTTCATTTACGTTAGTCACAGAACATTGAGAACACACAAGAGCCAATCAGTGCATTACTATCACCTTCCCCAAAAGTATTTTGCTCATGTTGTGCGCATGAGCATGTTTATCTGGTTATACACAGGGTTAAGTCCTGGGATTAGGAAGGTTATGCGTTGCTGGAAAAAGTAAATACATATAATTTTACAGGACTTGCCTCAAGCCAATCAAAGAAATAGGATCAAGAGAGTCAACTTAGTGTTCAGGATAAGCTTAAACACTTTAAAAATGAGGATTAGTTTCCCCTTGGGATAACTTGTCCAACAATGTAGCAGGATGGATGTAATGCAGCTGTACTCGCTTTTAGATATTTTGTGCTGGCTTTGAAAGCAAGAGGGTATTTTTAGGGGGGGGTTCGGTTTTAATTAAATTCCATTAACCAAAGGCTACAGTGTAAGCTGTTTCAGATCTGCCATTAAGGTGCTGATAACCTTTGGAGAAGAGTAACAGAACAAAAATGGGGAAACAGCTCTGTTTGAAACACAGGATGCAACCTCATTAAACCTTTTGAAAGATAACACCTTTAGTGATTTAGCAATTGCAGATGAATTGCTACATTACAAGGACAGAGAAGTAAATCAAAGTCTCCTTTCAGTTTAATTCGACTCCTTGGTGATTGCACGGAGATGCCTTTGCAGTTCTCTAGGCAACAATCCTGAAGTGGTTTGCCACTGCCTTTTTTCAGGATTTTTCAGTTCCATCCATGTACTACAGGTCCAACTCTGATCATCTTTTTACATCACTCAGTGTCAGCTAGGAGCTACCATCTAGCTGGATGATGGGGTAACTGTCCAAATGAAATCACATTCCGCATATACACAGTGACATATTGGAAATGATGCAATTAACTGAGCAGTAGATTTCAGCCTATGAATGCATTGCACTGAGCCATACTTGTACCGTGGGCTCTACCTGCCTGCCACCACTTCACCAACAGTCGTATCTTCAGTTAACCATGATGTAAGCTTAGCTTCTCAAGCAAAGGATCGTTACCTTGTCGTGGTGCTGGAGCTTGAGCACCTCAATGATGCCATGAGCTAAACCGTGAAGGGCCACCCAAGACGGGAAGGTCATGACAGAGAGGTCAGACTAAATGCGATCCCTGGGGAAGGTAATGGCAACCCACCCCAGGATTCTTGCCGTGAAAACTAAATGGATCAGTACAACCAGAGATATGTCGGTATACCATTGGAAGATGAGACCCCCAGGTCGGAAGATGGTCAAAATGCTACTGGGGAGGAACAGAGGATGAGTTCAACTAGCCCCAGACGTGATGACGCAGCTAGCTCAAAGCCGAAAGGACGGCTAGCGGCCGACAGTGCTGGTGGTGAACGGCGAATCCGATGTTCTAAGGATCAACACACCATTGGAACCTGGAATGTAAGATCTATGAGCCAGGGCAAATTGGATGTGGTTATTGGTGAGATGTCAAGATTAAAGATAGACATTTTGGGTGTCAGTGAACTGAAATGGACTGGAATGGGCCACTTCACATCAAATGACCACCAGATCTACTACTGTGGACAAGAGGACCACAGAAGAAATGGAGTAGCCTTCATAATTAATAGTAAAGTGGCTAAAGCAGTGCTTGGATACAATCCAAAAAACAACAGAATGATCTCAATTTGAATTCAGGGCAAGCCATCTAACATCACAGTGATCCAAATATACACCCCAAACACAGATGCTGAAGAAGCTGAAGTAGAGCAGTTCTGTGAGGATCTGCAGCACCTACTGGACAACACGCCTAAAAGAGATGTTATTTTCATCACGGGAGACTGGAATGCTAAGGTGGGCAGTCAAATGACACCTGGAATTACAGGTAAGCATGGCCTGGGTGAACAAAACAAAGCAGGACATAGGCTGATAGAATTTTGCCAAGACAACTCACTCTGCATAACAAACACTCTCTTCCAACAACCTAAGAGACGGCTTTATACATGGACTTCCCCAGATGGACAACACCGAAACCAGATTGACTACATCCTTTGCAGCCAAAGGTGGCGGACATCTATACAGTCGGTAAAAACAAGACCTGGAGCTGACTGTAGTTCCGATCACGAACTTCTTCTTGCACAATTTAGGATCAGACTAAAGAGATTAGGGAAGACCCACAGATCAGCTAGATATCAGCTCACTAATATTCCTAAGGAATATGCAGTGGAGGTGAAGAACAGATTTAAGGGACTGGACTTAGTAGATAGTGTCCCAGAAGAACTATGGACAGAAGTCCGCAACGTTGTTCAAGAGGCGGCAACAAAATACATCCCAAAGAAAGAGAAAACCAAGAAGGCAAAATGGCTGTCTGCTGAGACACTAGAAGTAGCCCAAGAAAGAAGGAAAGCAAAAGGCAACAGTGACAGGGGGGGATATGCCCAATTAAATGCAAAATTCCAGAGGTTAGCCAGAAGAGATAAGGAATTATTTTTAAACAAGCAATGTGTGGAAGTGGAAGAAGGCAATAGAATAGGAAGGACAAGAGACCTCTTCCAGAAAATTAGAAACATCGGAGGTAAATTCCAGGCAAAAATGGGTATGATCAAAAACAAAGATGGCAAGGACCTAACAGAAGAAGAAGAGATCAAGAAAAGGTGGCAAGAATATACAGAAGACCTGTATAGGAAGGATAACAATATCGGGGATAGCTTTGATGGTGTGGTCAGGGAGCTAGAGCCAGACATCCTGAAGAGTGAGGTTGAGTGGGCCTTAAGAAGCATTGCTAATAACAAGGCAGCAGGAGACGACGGCTGTTGGCAGATGCTGGGAAAGCCTTTAGCCCAGGAGAGGTCAAAAAAGTCACACACCAAGCATTTCTATAAAAATAATTTATTTACAGAAAGCAAAAACAAAAGCAAAACATTTAAAGGACTTAGCTCCCTTTGGAGCAAGCCTTGCTGAGCTACATTTCCAGCAGAGAGAAAAGAGGAAGTGAGAACAAGTCCAGGCAGGTCCTCCCCTCCCCCAGGCTATTTGCATGAAGCACTTGAGAGGAGACAATCTAATACAACCCCTTCACCTGGCCAAAATGATTTGATACAATAGCAGTCTTAATCTATTAGTAGGAAAACCTCAACACTCCCCTTTTTACACTATAGATTAAGTTGCAAACCAATCTTCTCTGACAACTCTTTGTGTCTTGGTACAGGAAGAGGTTTGGTTAAAATATCAGCAATCATGTCTTTTGATTCACAATATTTTAACATTATTTCTCCTTTGCTTATCATATCTTTGATATATTGATATCTAATATCGATATGTTTTGTTCTACTTCTGCAGGCTTCAGATTTTGCCATAGCAATGCAAGCTTGATTATCCTCATAAACAGTTATAGGCTGGTTCACTTCCATGCCTATGTCTTTTAACAAATGTTTAAACCATGTAACCTCATTACAGGTTTGTTTTAGAGAATAAAACTCTGCTTCTGCAGTGGAAAGAGCAACAAGTGTTTGTTTTCTAGAATGCCAGCCTAAGCTAGATCCAGCAAATTGAATTAAAATCCCAGAAGTGGATTTTCTGTCACTGATATCTGCTCCCCAGTCAGAATCGGCAAAAGCCTGCAATTTCTCAGTTCCAGAGGCATTTAGCTTCAGGCAATAATTCTTTGTTCCTTGCAAATAGCTCATTAACCTCTTCAATGCTGCTTTTCCAGTAGATGTAGGCTTCTCTGTCTACTTAAAATGGCCACAGAATTTGAGATATCTGGGCGAGAATGATTTGCAATGTACAGTAAACTTCCAATTGCAGATCTATAGTTCTCTGCCTCAGTTAATTGAGTTTCTCCTATATCTTTCTGAAAATCTATTATCATCGGAGTAGAGACTGGTTTACAGTCTTGCATATTAAAATCTTCTAGGAGCTTTTGAATTTTACTACGTTGGTTTAACAGAAAGCTACCATCCTTGTCTCTGTGTACTTCCAAACCTAGGTAATTGGTCACAACTCCAAGGCTTTTTAATATGAAATGGCTTTTCATGCAGGCTTCAAAATCAAGCCTTTGTTTTTCTGTTGATGTGAATAGCAGCAAATCATCAACATAAATGCACAGATACATACAGCCTTGTTTGTCCTTCTTCATATATACACAGGGATCTGCTTTTCCTTTTTCAAAACCAAAATTCTGCAGTTTTTCATCTACTTTTTGGTTCCAGGATCTAGCAGCTTGTTTTAACCCATAGATTGACTTCTGCAGTTCACAGACTAGATTCTCCCCTTTTTCATAGCCAGGGGGTTGCTGCATGTATAATCTGTGGTCTAAATCACCATAGAGAAATGCAGTTTGAATGTCATAGTGGTGAACTGACATTCCTTTGAATGCAGCAATTTTTAACAGTAATCTAATTGGTTCACCTTTAGTAACTGGTGCAAAATCTTGTCAAAGTCTAAATCTTTCCTTTGAGTGAACCCTTTTGCAACTAACCTGGCTTTATATTTTTGGATTTTTCAATCAGTATCCCTTTTCAGTTTGAAAACCCACCTGCAACCTAGACAGTGTTCATTGGGAGGTATATTTACCAGTTTCCATGTTTTATTTTCTTTCAAGGATGCTAACTCCTGTTGCATGGCAGAATGCCAATTTTGTGCAATCTCAGGTGGTAAAGCATTCACTTGTTCTAAAGACTCAGGTTCTGTGAATATGTGAAAAGCCTTTACTGTTTCAGCCTGAAAACATGATGGAGGAACGCCTTGATTACTCCTCTGAGATCTGCGAGGTAATACAGGGCTTAAATTTTGATTCCTATCACTTTTCTGAGAAGCATCTGTCTCATCAGACAGATCTTCAGTTTGTTTTTCTGGTTTAATCAGGCAAAAGTTCACTATCAGCAAGTCCTTGCTGTTCTCTTGTGGTGGTCAGTTCAACTGGAGAGCTAGAATTTAATCTCCCCCAGTTTTGTTCAGCAAAAGAAGCACTTTTGCTAATTATTAATTTCTCTCCCATTATGAACCTGTAGCTCCTCTGGCTTTGTTCATAGCCAACAAAGATGGCTTTCTTTGTTGTGGGGCCTCCTTTCCTTCTCTGCTGTTTTGGAATGTGAACCCATCCAGTGCTACCAAACACTCTAAGATGGCTTACCTTTGGTTTCACACCATAAAACAAATGGAATGGAGTGTCCTGAATCACAGAGTTATACAACCTGTTCTGAACATAAGTGGCAGTCGATATAGCCTCTCCCCAGAACTTAAAACATAATCGTGAATCTTTTAACATGCATTCCATCGCATTTTGCAAGGTTCTGCCCTTTCTTTCAGCAACACCATTTTGCTGAGGGGTGTACGGGTTAGAAAGAATTTGTTCTATCCCTTTTTCCACTAGGAACCTTCTGAATTTGTGAGAAAGGTATTCTCCTCCTCTATCACATTGGAGTGCAGATACAGGCCTAGGGAATTTTCCATTTGCCCATGTCACAAAACTTTTAAATTTCTCAAATGCCTCATCTTTATGTTTTAAGATGTAGATAAATGTGTATCTTGAGAAATCATCAATGATGGTCATTGCATACCTTGCTTGTCCAAGACTTGGAGCAAAAGGACCAATAAAGTCAGAGTGTACAATTTCCAAAGGTCTAGTTGTAACTCACAGCTTACTCACAGGAGCTTTTAGTGTTTTGCATTCTTTGCAAACTACACAGTCTAAGTATTTATTACAGGGTTTTATCTTTAGGTCAGCACACAGCTGTGGCATTTGTGCTATATACTTGAAATTAGCATGACCAAATCTCCTGTGCATCAGGTGTACACATTGGTCATGATATGGTGTGTTGCCAACTGCAGCCTTGCAGCTTGGCTTCCTGGCATTTTGCACCATGTACAAGGAGTCTTTTAACATACCAGTAGCACACAATTTCCCATGTTTACGTATCTCACAACCATTTTTCTTAAATGTTATGATATACCCTGTTGCAGCCAATTGTGCCACAGATAAAAGGTTTGATTGTAAATTTGGCACATACAACACACCTTTTACAGTTTCTCCTAAGCAGGATAAATACAAGTCACCTTGTCCCATAATTTTGGTCACAGACCCATCAGCCAAAGATACACTTTGTCTTTCAGTTTTAGACAGTGACACAAAAGAGCTTTTACAATTACATAAATGACAACTGGCCCCAGAATCTAACACCCATACATCAGAATTACCCTTCTCAGCAACCTGTGCAATTTGGGTTGTCTGAAGAGCCTTCTTCTGTGTTGCCCTTGTGTTCTTCTGCTCTGTCTTTTTACCCTTGGGTCTCATGGCACAGTCTCTTTGTAAATGTCCAGCTGAACCACAAGTGAAGCATCGCTGGCTGGCTAGTGCTGTGGCCTCAGGTTCCTTTCCCTTCTTTTCCCTCATTTTCTGGTCTTGCAGCTTTCCAAAAGATATGGGGGGGGATCTTTCCTCTCTCTTCTCCCATTCAGCGAGTAAGCGCTGTGTAACATACGATGGGGTGAGGTCTGTTTCAGGCATAGCCTCCAGGGTACAAATCAGCGTGTCCCACGTTTCATTTAGTGAGGACAGGAGGATATAGGATTTTGTGAGAGGTGTAAATTCTATTCCTCTCTCCTGCAACTCAACAAACAGCTGCTGAATATAATGCAGGTGCTCAGGAAGGCTTTCTCCTTCTGCAAGGTAGGCTCTGTACAGCTTTTTCGTCAGAGTAACTTTACTCCCTGCTGTTGCCTTTACATATAAGTCTCTCAAAGCGTCCCAAAGTTGCTTTGCAGACTGCATGCCTCGCACGTGGACTAGCTGATTGTCCTCAACTCCCAGGATAATGGTGGCTCTAGCCCGCTCATCCTGTCTCAGCCATTCAGCATTGGGATTTTGGGGGGTTTGCTCACCAATTGGCAGCCAAAGATCCTCTCTGCGAAGATACATTTCCATCTTCAGGGCCCAATTCAAATAGTTGGTCTCTGATAGGCGCTCCAGAGGCATCGCTGAGGGCTGGGAGGTAGCCATGGCTTCTTCCTTCTTTTGCAAGTCACCTCAGCTAGCTTCTTTGTCCTGCAGACCGGCAGTTGCTGGAAAATCTCCAGGTGGCTCCAAAGAAAATCTTCACAGGTCTTTGCTACCTGCCTTTAAATTGTGCACGAGGTGTGGAGCTGACCTCTCTTTTCTCTCTGGGTTTTACTGCGTTGTTTACTGGGCCCATAACCTGTTGGCAGATGCTGGGAAAGCCTTTAGCCCAGGAGAGGTCAAAAAAGTCACACACCAAGCATTTCTATAAAAATAATTTATTTACAGAAAGCAAAAACAAAAGCAAAACATTTAAAGGACTTAGCTCCCTTTGGAGCAAGCCTTGCTGAGCTACATTTCCAGCAGAGAGAAAAGAGGAAGTGAGAACAAGTCCGGGCAGGTCCTCCCCTCCCCCAGGCTATTTGCATGAAGCACGTGAGAGGAGACAATCTAATACAACCCCTTCACCTGGCCAAAATGATTTGATACAATAGCAGTCTTAATCTATTAGTAGGAAAACCTCAACAACGGCATCCGAGCTGAACTGTTCAAAATCTTGCGAGATGATGCTGTCAAGGTAATGCATGCTATATGCCAGCAAATTTGGAAAACACAAGAATGGCCATCAGATTGGAAAAAATCAACTTATATCCCCATACCAAAAAAGGGAAACACTAAAGAATGTTCAAACTATCGAACAGTGGCACTCATTTCACATGCCAGTAAGGTAATGCTCAAGATCCTGCAAGGTAGACTTCAGCAACTCATGGAGCGAGAATTGCCAGATGTACAAGCTGGGTTTAGAAAAGGCAGAGGAACTAGGGACCAAATTGCCAATATCCGCTGGATAATGGAAAAAGCCAGGGAGTTTCAGAAAAACATCTATTTCTGTTTTATTGACTATTCTAAAGCCTTTGACTGTGTGGACCATAACAAATTGTGGCAAGTTCTTAGTGGTATGGGGATACCAAGTCATCTTGTCTGCCTCCTGAAGAATCTGTATAACAACCAAGTAGCAACAGTAAGAACAGACCACGGAACAACGGACTGGTTTAAGATTGGGAAAGGAGTACGGCAGGGCTGTATACTCTCACCCTACCTATTCAACTTGTACGCAGAACACATCATGTGACATGCTGGGCTTGAGGAATCCAAGGCTGGAGTTAAAATCGCTGGAAGAAACATTAACAATCTCAGATATGCAGATGATACCACTTTGATGGCTGAAAGCGAAGAGGAACTGAGGAGCCTTATGATGAAGGTGAAAGAAGAAAGTGCAAAAGCTGGCTTGCAGCTAAACCTCAAAAAAACCAAGATTACGGCAACCAGCTTGATTGATAACTGGCAAATAGAGGGAGAAAATGTAGAAGCAGTGAAAGACTTTGTATTTCTAGGTGCGGAGATTACTGCAGATGCTGACTGCAGTCAGGAAATCAGAAGACGCTTAATCCTTGGGAGAAGAGCAATGACAAATCTCGATAAAATAGTTAAGAGCAGAGACATCACACTGACAACAAAGGTCCGCGTAGTTAAAGCAATGGTGTTTCCCGTAGTAACCTATGGCTGCGAGAGCTGGACCATAAGGAAGGCTGAGAGAAGGAAGATAGATGCTTTTGAACTGTGGTGTTGGAGGAAAATTCTGAGAGTTCCTTGGACTGCAAGAAGATCAAACCAGTCCATCCTCCAGGAAATAAAGCCAGACTGCTCACTTGAGGGAATGATATTAAAGGCAAAACTGAAATACTTTGGCCACATAATGAGAAGACAGGACACCCTGGAGAAGATGCTGATGCTAGGGAGAGTGGAGGGCAAAAGGAAGAGGGGCTGGCCAAGGGCAAGGTGGATGGATGATATTCTAGAGGTGACGGATTCGTCCCTGGGGGAGCTTGGGGTGTTGACGACCGACAGGAAGCTCTGGCGTGGGCTGGTCCATGAAGTCACGAAGAGTCGGAAGCGACTAAACGAATAAACAACAACAAAGCTTAGCTTTCTCACCCTTCTGCAATGAGCAGTGATCAGATATCATTTATAACTGTTCCATTATTCTTCAGTAGGTTGTCTTTCTTTTTCAAAGCTACATGTATATTCATAACAGCCTTACTACACAGGAATAAAGATCTATGTTTTTTATTGAACCATTCATAAGCATCACTGCAATTTTTACTTTAATAGTGATTTGCAGTGTATCCTGTGGCAACAAATTCCATAAGATTTCCTTTAAATCATTTTGGATCAGATATTTATTTATTATTTCAATTTATATGGCCACCCATCTCAAGTTCATGAGTCTGAGTGGCTAACAGTGTTAAAAATATAAAAAGCATTAAAAAAAAACAGAAAGCAAAGCAACAGACATAAACCAGCAGCCAGGGTAAAAACAAACCATCAATCACAATTAACACAGCCAAAGCATGGGCTCAGCCCCACCTTCTGACCCCCAGGTCTGGTGACAGAACTAAGTCTTTAAGGCCTTACAAAAGGCTGACAGGTTCAAGGCCAATCTAATCTCCGGTCCATGTAGAGGATAACACACACACATAATAAATTTTCTTCTCAGTCTGAACTCTTAACAATTTGCATTTTTTTTTCAAAGTACATCACAAAAAAATCACACCTCCCATTGTTTATGCAAATACAGACACAACTCCCAAATTTCTTGGCTCATGAAGTATCAGCTTGCTGACATAAAGAATCAATATAACTCTATCTTAAATTCAGTTTTTAAAAGCTAAATGTTTTAGCGTATACAATATTCCAGAAATAATCTTAAAACAATTGTGCAAGGATGACTTCGTTCAGAAAATGTCCTGTAATTGAGCACCACCTAGTGACCAAAAGCTGGAACAAAAGAATCCCCTTTGAACCAGAGCAAGCAAAAGTCTGCTTAGAAGCCCTTTCTAATGTGCCAATAACCTTTGAAAAGTAACAGAATTAAAATGGGAAAGCATTTCTGTTTGAAACACAGGATGCAACCTTATGAAACCTTATAAAAGGTAGCACCTTATACTGTAAGTTGCAGATGAACTGCCATATGCAAGGATGGGGAAGCAAACAGCTTACCTTTAGTGCTGATAGAAGTTAAAGCTTCCTTTGGGTTCAACCTGGGGCTATTTTCCTAAAACAACTGCTGCACATTGCATAACTTAAAAGTATAGCATGATATCCACTGTGTTTGTAGCATGATCAGTGAGAACTACCAGTACCTGATGCTATAATTTTGGAGTAGAGACTGCATTCTATCATTACCATTTATAGCATGATCACATAAAAGGAACAGAGTCACACTGCAACTGTGGGAGTACTATGAAACTGCACTATTGTTTCAGTTTTTTCTAAGTACCTATCAAAAAGTACCTGTCAAAAGCCACAATATGTGACAATAGGAGAAACTGTTGCAACAGTTCACTGGTTATTAGTACAATTCAAAGTGCTGGTATTGAATTATTAATTCCAATAAATCTGGGGCCAGGCTACTTGAAATGTTCATTTATTATACATACTGACACATCACCCAATCACACAGATTCATGGTAGTTTACAGAGAATAAAAATAAGATACACATTGGCCACTGGAAAATCTAACCTCCCTGCAACCATCCATAAAACGGAAGCACATAAGAAAAAAAAAAAGTGACCTGAACAGAATCAACCAAAAAAACAAGTGGTAACAACAACAACAACAACTTCATTCCATATAAATCTGTCTAGGCTTCTTTGTATCCAACGTTCCTGTAAGGTTTGTTTGCCTTTTCCCAGGCTCTGACAATCATTCATCAAGCAAGATTAGCTTAATTTCTATTATTTTCCACAACTGTTGGGATGCCAAACATGATCATTCAGTAGACTGTTGGAATGCACTACATGCAATTTAAGTATAAACTGGATAGCATGTTGATTAGTTAACTGTGCCTGGCTTGAAAACCACAGGAAACAAAAACTGGAGGGAAAAATCAAGGGAGAGGTTACAAGGGTCTACTCCTAAGCCCATTACTGTTCAATATTTTCAATTAAAGATTTGGATTAAAGGATGGAGGGAATGCCGCTTACACATGCAGATCACAATACTGAGAGGGATAGCCAATACCTTAGATGACAGAAATAACATCTAGGTTTATGTTAGAGGTCAGAGAAATGAGATAAAAATAACAGATGAATTTTCAAAATTCTTTACTTAAAAACAAATTAATGTCCAGCTATAAGATGGGGAATTCCAGGTTTGATAAGAGTTATGTGTGAATGGAAGGAGATGATGATAAGCTGAAGATGAATTAGCAGTGAGCCCTGACTGTAAAGAAAGTGAAACTTTAGGCTGCATCAATAGAAACACAGCATCCATATAGCAATAGTTCCAGTGCAGAATTGTATTTTGCACTTGCCAAACCCCTCCTTCAGCAATATGAACCACACCTTAAGATACTGTACATTCAGAGAAATTGGAACAGGTGGAAAGAAAAGCGAAAAGGACCATCAGGGACTGGAAACTAAGTCTTACAAGAAGAGATTGGCCAAGGTTTGGATGCGATGGTCCCTTCCACCTTTTCAATTTTTTATTTGGTGTGTCCACATACCTATTTCATGGGTAGTCAAGTAGGCATCTGATAAATTGCTTAGATTAATCCCCTTTCCAACCACTCTATGGAAAAGTAGCTGGCTCCCAAGCACCCTTCTTGATTGGGGGTTTGAACTACCAACATGCAGAAGTGAAAAAACTATTCTCTTGACCCAATTTTTATTTTGACAAACTGTCCATGCATCAGAGGCGTGCAACCAAACAAGAACTAAAGTCCTTAGACAGGAACAATTCCTTGGTCTGTGTCTGGAGGCCAAAGGAGGGAATTTAATTTGCCTTCCAGGATCGGATTACTGTAAGGGATGGTTTCAGATTTGGTTAAGGTTTTCTGAATTAACATCCATCTTAGGCCTGGAGTGAATATGGACACTGAAAAGTCTAATTATGTTTTGGTTTAGTATGTTGTGCAAACATCCATTTTTATTCAGGCAGCTTTTTGGTCTTTAAAGCTGACTTCTGCTGAAGTAGGTTTTAGTCTGGTAGGTATTATTTTTTACTGTATTTTTATTCAATGCGTTTTCATGTTTTAATTATAAATTCATATTTTTATTTGTATTTTATTGCTAGTTATTTTTAGAGGAAAGTTAAGATATACCATATACCAATACCATATGCTGCCTATATGAGAAAGCTACCACAACGTGTATGCAATTTCATTAGAAATAGTCAGCAGTTATGATACATAAACAACTCACTCCCACCCACATTGCACATGTGCAGGGAAATACCGAGACTGAGTATTTCATTTTAACACAAGCCATTGGAATAGCTGAGAAGACCAAATACAGCACTGGTATTAATTCAAGCCCTTTTTCAGAAAATTTTGTATACATTTTAAAGAAACAGAGTAACATCGCTTGTCATTACTAATGCTGGTCCAATCACTAAGTAGAATCAGATGGCTTGTCTCACATGAACTATAACATGGCAGCAAGCTGACAGTTCCTAATTAGTATATTTTTTTCACCATGGGAAAACTATACAGCTCTTCTGCCTTTGCTATAAAACTATCTTTATCTTTATGCTTGTTCTATCACACCCCAGCTCCAAAAACTTCAGGGTAACATGTACAACATCATTCCACTGTGCACTAGTGATTATGAAACCTTTTAGATTGAACCCATTTTCCTGAATCCACCTGCAAATTTTGACTAACAGAACAGACTTCGATCATATGTTTTATCAAGTGCTGGTTGTACTTTAAACAGATTCAGAACCATTCTATGTTATATGACATGATATACCTTTGTTATTTTATAGATAGCACAGATGTTTCCAATGTGTACAGTAAGATATCAGTGTATACTTCACTCCAGAAAGATCACAATAGACGTGGCAGCTTAATGTAATAACAACAATAGCAATAACAATAATATATTAAATCTGTATGCCGCCCCCAACTCTCAATGACTCTGGGCAGCCCACAAAAATATGCACAGACAGTTCACTGATTATTTGTAAAACTAGTATATTAAGAGTAGAAAAGTTAACAGAAGTATACAACAGGAAAAGAAATATAGGGGGGGAAAAAAGAACTCTCACAACACTTGCCCAAATTTCAGCTGGGCTCTAAATTATAATTTCCCATAGGCACAAATTACAAGATCTTTTCTTAACCACTGTCCAGTTAACTAGATGAACATCAAAGTCTTTTGAAAATCATACAGCTACACACTGACTTTTCTCATATTTTCACCTTCCTCAAGTTAAGGGAGAAATATCCACCAGAGGCAGCTAATCGTGCAGATGCTCCCAAGGCAACAGCTGGACTGCAAGGGACACAGAATTTTGGAGACCCCTGAAGCTCAGCAGTGAAGACCAAGGCATTGTGACCAATGGCACTAGGTTCAGAATATTGATTAGCATTATATATGGAAAGTATTTGAATTCCAGGAGCATCACTGACTTTGTTCTCTGAAGAAGCTCTTCCTGCATAGTAAAGAGAAGAAAAAATGGCCAGAAGTTATTTGTTATAGGGCCTGGATCCAGCTGTTTGCCCTGAAAAATCTCACTTCGGCTAGTTCACATTTCTACAATGTAAGCATACTTTCCTGTATCTTCTCCTTAATCATTCTGATCATATCTTTGATTAAACAAACATGAGGAGAGATCATATTATGTTACTCCACAAACACACTATCATCATGAAGAGGAAGTGCTAACAGAGTAGAGGAAGCTGTTCTCATGTCCCTAAAGGAAACCTCTGCCTAGACTGCATGATAATTCCTTATGTGAAACAATGAAGACTTATAGAATCTGCTGTGCACAAACTAGAACCCAAGGCAGTCAGCTCAGTAACATTTCCCTATTTTCCACCCACAGCTCCCCCATATTTTACTTTAAATATTAACCCTTTCAGAATCAGTATGCTCCATACTATTCTGGTTAGTCATCATTCCTGACATCACAGAATTTAGTTCTTCTAGGATTCAACAGACAACTTCTATGATTCAAAAAGTGATGTTTTTGTCACCTCTACTGAATCTTATTTTGTAGCATCAACTTGGCTACAAATTCATTTTAACAGGGCATGACATTTTGGCAACTAGTTTAATAATACTATAGCAAGAGTCATTTTTATGCATACATAAAAATTGTTTTAAGCTCACAAATACCATGCAACACAGTTGTTGATGGAAGAGGTTGGGAGTGGCAAGTAGACAATTTGTTTACATCCAACTCATTCTGGCTCAGCTTTTCTGACTTTTTGGAATGAGCAATGGAGACATAAAACTCTTCTAATGTTTGTGGCAAAGAATCAGATGTCTCTCCAACAGAGGATTTTGTCTGCAGTCAAATGAAAAAAAGGAACCTGCTTTAAAACACAAGGACAGCCATTTGACTGGCATCATTAGAATTAAATGGAAGTATCTGAAGCATAGGCTTCATATGGCATAGGTGACTGTCACATAAATTTGGAACAGCAAATGTAGTGAAAATCTGAAGAGTCTAACAGTATACCTTTATTACGCACATTGTATAATAATTGCTATAGACTGTGGAATCCTTGGTGCTCTCTGAGCTTGGTTGTTTGCTTGCCGACGTTTCACTACCCAACTAGGAAACATAATCACTGATGATTTTACCTAGTTGGGTAATTAAACGTCAGCAAGCAAACAACCAAGCTCAGAGAGCACCAAGGACTCCAACCAAGAGCTACAGATATTCTCTTCTATTGGAATTGCTATAGAATATACAATTGTCCATTCTAATCAAAATTCTCCTCCTAAATAGAGACAATACAAATGAGGTTACCTTCATTTCTGCTGATGAGCTCAGAATTTCATTTGGAGGTTCCAAACTAGGATCATCTGTTGTCTCAATGGCACTGGAAACATCCCCAGTCTGCAAAAAAGGAAGCACATTTATTCCAAGCAAAAAAATGACTCCTCTCCACCCCTTGGGTCTTGCAGGGAGATCAAAACTTAAATGATGATCAGAACGGTGGGAGAGAACAGAGGAAACAAATCCTACATACAGAAATGCCTAGGTCTCAAAGTACTATGATAGCAGCAGTGTGGGCAGCAATCCATTTATTCAAGTAGAATTAGATAGAAGCAGAACAATTATTTGCATTCTTTACTTAGGAGAACAAAAATTAATTGAAATGTTTTGGAGTTGAGAGAACTCTTCTGGAATCTGTGAAATTTACAACAGAACAGAGCAGCATAAAAGGGATAAAGCTTTGCATTCTTTATTGAAGTTAAGAGTGAATTAAGACTGAATTAAGTAATTAAAAATTTATTTTAACTATGTGAGTGCTTACCAGTCTGCTTTTGTGACAAGACACACTTTTAAATCTATTAATACACCAAATATGATGCTCTTGTGAGGAAAGGAAGTTACACATCATGCATTTTAGGTTCCCCAACTGGCAAAGTGAATTTAGTAAAGGAGTTTTTAAAAAGGGGGTTTCATTCTTTTTAATTCTTTTTATGGCAGGCTACCATACTCCTTTGAGCACAGCTGCTGTTTGGATCAGAGGGCACCAATGATTAAGATTCCTTTTTACTACTTTTGGCAATGGTCTCAGCAGTACCCCTGCCTGGAGAAGTCAGACCAGTTTTCCATAGTCTCCAAATCTTGATTATTTCAAGGGATTCAACATGGGGCTGCCTTTGAAAGTAAGGAATGTCTCCTTCAAGTCCAGATCAACTTCTGGGGACTTCATGGATACTTCCATGCAGTCTTCTTGACAACAGTACAGAAATAGCTTGTCTTTGCTTTCTTCTCAGATGATTTTGACATCCCAGTCTAGCCTAACTTAAGCCCACTCTAAGTACTAACCAGGCCTGATCCTGCCTAACTTCTGAGCCCAGACAAAATCAGCTAGGCACTGCTAACTGCTGAGATGCCCTTAAAAGAAGAAGGGGCTTGATATTTTGAACGAAGCAGAAGCCCATTACAGGATCAGTTGGATCACACCATTATAGTTCTGATATTTGTGAAAAGCATTGATTTCTGTGTTCTATTCAATCTGATTTGGACAATGTAGCCAAGTTATCTGCTTCTTACCGAGTTTGTGAACTGCTCTGGAAGCCCTAAGCATCTGAAATTTGAGCAGACCTTTTAGGACATTAAGTTTGTTTTTACTACTAGCATTTGTTTTATGAAATACTGTCCTTGGGTACAGATCGAAAGTATTCTTAAGCAGGCATTTATCACTGCCTTAAGTTTCCCAAAATATTTTTGGTGTTCCACTCTATGTGGTATGTTTGCTGACCTGTACGATTTTCCAGTTTGTTTTTATTGCTATGCTGTTTCCTTTGTTTTAATAATTTTTGTATTTGATCCTTTTAGTTTCAATTTGTATTTTAGCCAATTTAAAGTTTATTCATACAGACTATGGTTTTCTTTTTTAAAAAACTACATACTATAAACTCTGCATCTTTGGGATAGAGAGCACTGCATCTCATTTGAGCCTTTGGAAACACTGGAAACCAGTAAAAAAAATCTACCTTTTCAATCAAGCCTTGGTTATGTTGGGCTTCATTTCTGCTTCCTTCATCACCTGGAGTCTGGTGGGAAACTACTGTAATATCAGTACATAAATTATCAGAAGTATCTCCATTTTTCTTTTCTTCATAATATATGGAAGGAATCCAGTTGTCATCCCAAATTTCTTTGCATAAATACACTGGCTCCAAGTATGGTACTTCAGGATCTGAGCACTGGCTTGCTGTTTGCTAGAAAATGTTTACAATATTGTCATTTTAATTATACATTTATTTTCAAATGCAAAATTTTATAGAGATTTTGTTCTTTGGAAAATCTTGCACAAAATTCCATTTACTAAAAGTAATCCATTCACATTTAGCCACTTTGTTAAACTCCTACACCGTACAGGTGGTTCTCGCTTACTGACTACTAGTTCAGCGACTGCTCTAAGTTACGAAGGCGCTGAAAAAGATGATTTACAGCCAGTCCCTGAAGTTGTGGCCATTGCAGCATCCCCGCAGTCATGTGATCATGATTCAGGTGCTTAGCAACCAGCACGTATTTACAATGGTCGCAGCTTCCCACGGTCACGATTGCCATTTGCGACCTTCACAGCTGGCTTCCAACAAGCAAAGTCAATGGTGAAACCAAAGGGAAGTCGCAAGTCACAGTCATGTGATGCTGTGCTTAATAACTGCAGGTGATTCACTTAATGGCTGCAGCCAGAACTGATGTTTTAAGTTGGCGCAGTCACGTGACGGAGTTGCTGATCCCAATTGCGGTCGGTAGGTGAGGACTGCCTGTATCAACTATTTAACATAGTTTAGTAAGTTGCCAATGACTTAAGACACTAAAGCATTTTTAGTGTTTTAGAGTTTCAAAATAAATATGGATAAGATTTGCTGAATAAATACTATTCATGTATATTCATCTTTAACTTTCATCAGAGACTTCGCAATATTTTATTTATGTACTTTCCTATTTACTACCTTTTCAGTGTATAAATAGAAAATGCTAAATAGCTGGAACCATCTTATTTTAAACTCTTCTTGTGTATGCTTCATTTCCTAATCCCACTGACATATCTGATTATGTAATTTCACATTCATTGCTTTAAAAGGCAAAATACTGAAAAATGCATCTGTAGAGGCATTAACATTTGATTGCCAAAGACGTATTTTAAACAGTATGAGGAAATATTCATGTAAGATTCTGTAAGATTATCTCATCCCCTGAATAATAATAATAATAATAATAATAATAATAATAATAATAAATTAAATTTATATGCTGCCTGACTGCCAGCAACTCTGGGCAGTTATTATAACTGTAACTAAATATTATAATGGTAACTAAAAAAAGTGTGTGTGAATTTCATGTATCCATTCAAAGCACAGTTAACAGTCAAATGTGCATGGCATATTGAAGGAGCATGTGGAAAAATAAGGGGCCAAAAGTGAAAGACATAAAAGCACAGGAAGCCACAGCAAACCTCTCTCTCTCTACGTGCTGCTAAGATGCTCCTCCCCTTTCTCAGCCATCAGAACCAACTACAATGGTTTCTCCAAGAGGAGAGGTGTAACGAGATTATCTGTTAGCCACAGAGGTGGGAGTGACAAAAAGGTGCCTAGGAGTAGGACATAAAGAATACACTATTTAGATCAAGAATGTGGGAAACTCTTTAGTCCTGTTGAAGGGCTTTGAGCAAAGACCCCAAAGCACTGTCCCTTCTCTGGCAGCAGATAAGCTATCTGCAACACCTGCAAGGAGAGCTTGGTTGTAGCTACCTCATGCTGGAGGAGGTGGCGACACAGACTTAGCCTGCACAGAAAGTCTTAGAAAGGGGGTTGTGCCTCCTGCATTTTGGAAAAGAAGAGGCAGGACTTCAGCTTCCTAAAAATCATGACATTATCCAGCTCAGGAGCAGGTACAGAACTGACTTGTTCCTTAGCCCTTTCTTAGAAGTACAAAGAGGCATGTTGCATATGCTTGCTTAGAATGAGCGTGCTTAGGTGACAAAGCCATGCGGTGCGTAACTTTTATGGATACCATGCCTGCAGATAGAGAAAGGCATGAGCAAACCATATCCTAAGTCAGACTTTCTCTTTCAAGGGACGTTCTCCAAGTTTTTGCTTCATAAAGGAAACTTGATTTTCGTGCATTCCATTGTATCAGGGATAGGAAAACTTTGGGAACTGGTAGGCATCTCTTCATTTTGAAAGCATGTTGGGGGGGGTGATACTGTATTGGCTGCTGCGGGGAGGGCTTTCCCATCTGCCAATGAGTGCTGTAGTAGGTCTGGCCAGCCACAAAACACCCATCTACTAGACGTAAACTAGGGAGGATACTCCTTACCACCTTCGCTACCACCCTAGGATGTTCTTTACCATACTAGCCTATCTTTGTCTTTTTTTAGGCAGATGAACATATAACTAAACAAAACACTGGATTGCAGGTACCCATTATTTTCATTTTCTAATGCCTGCTGGGCTGATGTTTGGCCCAGAATAAGTACTGGGAACAGAAGTAATGCTGGAGGCTGGTGTCCTGCTTTGTGTCATGCAAGCACTCCTTTTAATTTAAAAATATGAAGACAGATGGTGAAGGAAGTCAGGTTGATGCAAAGAGATTGTCAGGCCCAGCAGTACACAATGCAGGGCACCAGGAAAAGCTGTCCATTTCTGACTTTAGAGTATCCATCAGCCTCAACAACAACCCTTCAGTTATTTAACCCATCCACACAACCATAGTTACTAGATGTTAGTTTAGAAGAGAAACTAATCCTTCCCCGTTTTCTGGAGAAGGAAATAAAGAGACAGGTATCTTCAGGAAACCTCAAAGCCTTGGACAATTCCATTCAGCAGCTTCATTTCTAAGTTAAATAATAAATTACAATATTGAACCCTGTGTAAAAGAAAACTTTCAGGGCCCAAGCTAGTGTCATCAATTACTACTTTGACAATAGATCAGACAAGAAAATGGAACTAAAAGACACTATGTTTTGTTCATTATTCAAGTCAATAAGAATTGTAAAACACTGGAAGCTGTCCAAAGTCCAACAGGACCAGTAGGAAAGTATCCTCACACCCACGACTGGCCTTCACATAACGCAGATGGGTCCTTAATTAGCTAATACTTCACAAATGTTTTTAATTACAGTTTCAACTTACAGCATTAACTCAGTTTGGATTCTGTGGCATGGAAGAGTTTTATGGGGTTAAGGAACAGAGAAAAACACATGGGGAGCAATAATCAAATGCTCAGATTTTCCCACCTGTGAAACTACTTCATTATTGCAAGTCTCTGGATTTGTTTCTGGGAAGTCTGCAAGAAATTCCTGCTGAAGCAATGAAGTGTCTGTCTCTGTGAAAACAGCCTGTGGGTTTGGGCTTGGTTTCATATATAGTGTGAAAGGATTTAACTCTTTGAAGCCCTGTTAAAGTTAAAAAAAAAAAATTATGGCTTCCAATCTGACCTTGAAACAAGCTGCAACACAGGATACAACATTAACTTGTTTTCATTTGCTATTACTTTACAGCTCAGTTTCATAACTTAACATAACATACGCTACCTGTACCTGAAGGCAGAGTTATGGCCAGAACACTAATTTGTTAATTAGGTATGATGCCAACCCACAGGTAGGCTTGCTTACCTATGACTGATTTCTGATTTGTAGTTTAATTGCTTCATTGTTTCATTGCTTCATTTGTAGTTTAATAGAAGATTAGGCTGTTCTAAAATTAATTTTATGGAAACTGTTTCTTTATACCCAGGTTACATTTTAAACTACATTTAAGAAAAAAAAAGAGAAATAACTGGTCCATGTCGTTATTTTTTTTGTATAACCCCCTTTTTTATTTTGCCATTTTGTAAAACAAATTCACGTTTCCAACGAGGATTTCTTTGAAACAATGTCAGTTCCCCGTATGTTCATCCTGTTTCAATTTTTTTTCTTTTAGCACAGCACAAGCCAATCTGAGAATCCCCTGCCATAATTCAGCATTGCAGCCCCACCCCACCATTATGGCTTGTCTTCCTTTTACCTTGGAAGGAATGTTCTCTTTGCAAATGAGTGCGTGACCCTCTAATCTCAAAACATTGTGCAAGTATATATCCTCATCAGAAGTCGTATCACAGAGGAAGAGGTGAAGGATGTCATTTATATATTCATGGACCACTCCAACCAACAATTTCAGCTCACACAGTCTTTGGAATTCATGTATGGCACTGATGGTCCAATCACCCTTTATGCAGGAAAAAAAAAGAGGATAAAGCAGAAAGCTAAATACATGCAAAGGTTAGATTTAGAATCAGGAAAGCACAAGTTCAAGTCTTCTCACTGTCATGGAAGACTTTGGGATATTTTCTATTTTTCAGTCCATTGTTATTTTGGGAAAACTTGGAAGAATGTTGTGTTATGTATGTTGCCTTCAGCCCCAGGAGGAAAGGAAAAGGATATAAATTTAATAAATAAACATTTTTGCTTTAATTGTTTTTCTTGATTTATCAGTCTTTTAAAAAAATATCACAGCTCCCAATTTAACTTCTTGCCTAGTTAATAGAACACCTTTAACTTCTGTTCTAGCTGCTTTTACATTTTGACTGAACTTATTCATTCCCTGAGTTATTCAACCATTCCAATATTTAAGTTCTGATGCTAACATTGCTCTGAAAGTATGGCCAATCTCTTCTTATTCTCTCCTAATATTGCAGCTTATTTTTTCTTTGGACCCCAATTTCAACTGTTCTGTAAATTACTTAAATCTAAAAAAATACAAATACTAAAATACAAAATAAGCAAAATATTTAAATCAATACACAAACCGCATGAAACTACATCAAAACCATACTCAGTACTTCCCTGCTGTTTTTCCTTCCTTGACTCTTCTCCTCACTTAATACCAACCCAATTTCTCCCCTTTCTCAATGCTGCTAGCCCAACTCCATCCAGTTTTAGTCATCTTCTATTTTTGTGCTGGAAGGGGTATATTCTTTTCTTTCTTTCTGTTTCTCCTGAAAGGGATTCTTAAGTTCAGGGTCATCTTCCTTTTGGCTAAATATGGCACACACCTCTGGATTCAGGGGAGGCTTTTTCAGGAATAGACGCTTCAAGAAAAAGAGCACCACTTCATTGTGCAAAGATATATTCGCCATTGCCTGAATCCCCTTAAACAACTGAAATCGATCCCCTACAAAAGGATGAGATGGTGTCTTGAATCTTTTGGTACATAAGGAATCCAAAAGGCATTCAAACTATGTGAAGGAGACAGGTTTATTTCCCATATGCCACACAAGTTTCTCACAGCAGATTTCAAGGGCTACAACAGAGGAGTCCTTACCACAGATGACAATAAACTCCAAATCATCAGGACAATCTGTGCTGGATATAATGGAGAAAACAACATAAATCTCACTGCTTTGACAATCCTGTGCTCTAACATATGATCTGTCTAACCTCACTGTCAGTCTTAGATCACTTGTGCTTTAGCCATTTCCTGGATTGACTCATTCAGAAGCTTCTTCACTTAGAGGATCTCAGAAAATTGTGTTTATCTCTTCAGTTATCATCTCCAGCCAACTCCCAGAATAAAAACCAAGCAAATAGGAAATTACATACCTTTGCTGGTTTCACCCAGGCTAAAGAGCAAGGGATACTTTGAGCAGGAAGCTTTGCATAGCAGTGTCTGTAGGAAGAATGACATAATAGGCTAATTCACAGATCCACAAAATATGATTTGATGCTATAGCAAGATCCTTACATTTACTATTCTCCAATCCCTTCATATGCTTTAGATTTGTGTATCATTAAGTAATAAATCATAGTTCATAAACCATTATGGCTTCATGCACACACTGTGCTAAGCCAAAACCAAACAAACTTCACTATAGCTTAGTTCAGTGTGTGACCCTGCCACTGACTACATATGTACATCACTTCACAGCACACTTTCAGAGCACAGTTTAACAGGTTAACAAAGTAATCAAAACTTGTAAAACCAATTTCTGATCTGTTTTCTTCTTTTTAAATGTTTATATTACCTTGCACCTCTGTGAACTGGTTAGATATTGGGGAAAGGTAGAAAAATAAACAAAAATTCAGAATACCACAAAGAAATCATTTCTTTCCATTCACATATCACACTAAGTAATAGATATAATTGGTAAATAAACCACAATCTGGTTTCCAGCTGATGTTCATTACTCTGAAATGAACCATAGTTGATTTATTTATTTATTGCATTTCTTCACTGCCCATCTCGACGAACGACTTTGGGTGGTTTACAAGCGAATTAAAATAACAAAATTAAAATACCATTAAAACAGATTCATTATAAAAATATAAATATACATAAAACTCTAAGATATAAAATATGAAATACAAAATCCAAGATGGTAAGACCACAGTCTCAATACAATTCCCAGGGCCGTATCAAGGTGCCAACCACCCCCATGACAGACTATCCCTGTCTACAGGGAGACTGTGTCTACAGTATACCTGCCATTTTATCTGAACTAATGAACTGTTGGTCATCTCTAATATCTTGTTGCTTTACTAGCAAATCATAGTTTGTCTTGTTTAGATGTACTAGCAAACTGGATCAGAATCCACAAAGTAAAAATGAAATTATAGTGTACAAGCACAGGCTTCTCTACTGTTAGATCTTACTTTCAGATTCAAACAAACAGATTTTTTAGTAAATATACCCAATGTATTTAAAGTTCTCCTCTCCTCTAACTGGATGGCTGAACTAAATTATTAAAATGCTTCAGGGCTGGAACACGAACTCTATGGGCTTTGGTTGCTTGCAAGGGCAAGGAATACACCATTTTATTACTGTACTGCATGAAACAAAAGACATAAATACCTTTCAAAAGTATTTCAATTCTGTCACAAAATTCCAAAATAATCTACAGTCCTCGAAATAAGTAGCAACAGTTCTGGAGACTACGTTTTGATATTATTATTACTCAATCTTGATAAAATGAATTGTGTTTTCCATGTCATCCAAATCCAGTGCTTAACACAACATCTAACTATCAATTACTGTAACTTATCTTACCACGGTCTAGAATGTCAAACTAATGGCTAAGGAAGCAGTCTATCAAGTAAACAAAACAGGAGGCAAAAATTGAACCAAAGTAAAGCTGTTCCTATACCTTTTTTTCTTTAAAAAAAACCCACTCTGTTCCACCCTGTGCATGTGTAAGAAGTTTTTCAGGAAGTAGGACAAAGGAACTGGGGAAAGGATTAGCCTTCCCTGGCATTGCAATGGCTCTGAGCTGAATCAGCTGCAATAATAATGATGGGAAAGTATGATCAAGTAAAAGCTGATGGGTATCTTGGCACAGAAGGGAGAAGGCAATGATGAGAATCTTCATTTGACAGTCTGTGGAATGACTGCCAGTTCATTCCCTTATCATGATCAACATTAAGCCTAGGTTATAGTATGTGAAAATATGTTTACGAAAGCCTTTATGTGTCATTATACATCTTTAAAGAAAAACAATTTACTTACTTGAGAAATCTCAGTGAAGATTTTTGAGCTATTCTCATATTTCCAAAGTCTGGATAAAACACTTCCACTTCTTGGTCATTAAGAAGTTGATGAATGATAACTCGGTACCACCATTTGTCTTCAGAATTCCTTACACAACAAAGCTGGCCAGGACGGATTAAGGCTTCAGGCATGACATAGCGATTAGCTACACATTTACTAGAATAGCACCGTCTGAAAGCCAAGATTCAAATGTGTCACTGCTGTAGCATCCTATACATCTGGAGGAGTCTGGTAGCACCTTTTCAGCCTAACAAATTTTATCAAAAGGTGTAAGATTTCGTAAGCTACAGCTCTGCAATCTGAAAAGGTGCTACCAAACTCCTGTTTTTTGGCTACCATAGACTAATACAACTTTCTTCCTACAACATCTTATACGTGGATCAGTATTGAGGTGCTCTGTATTGAATTCAGTGGGACTTCTTGTAAGGTAAACAGGAATAGGTCTCTGATGTGTCATTTGGACTAGCAAAAAAAAAATATCCAGTTTTAAAAATCCTATTTTTTAACCAATCTTTATTTTTTTAAAATTAAAACAGAACAAGTTCAGTTTAGAATACCGGAACTAAGACATCCTCCACATTCTTGGGCTGCGCTGATCCAGTCTTGGGAACAGCTGAAATTTCTGACAGACAGTATGCAGTATTTCCTCAACAGTTGTGGAGAAAGTGGTTTCCCACTGGTAGGAACTCCCTCCTTCCTGAGGCCTACATATCTCTCATACTGTTCATTCATCTTCTCTGATAGATTTGAGGGGTGACTCTGCTGCTCCCACATACAGTGGTCACATTTTTTTCTGAGTCACAAAACAAACACTGAGACGAGGACTAGGTAGTGCCTGGAGTGTCAAAACTATCTGAACTCCTGACTGGCCATCTTAACAAAGTCAGTCTTCCCATATCTCCTCTCATGATATATGTCACATATAGATTTACACTGAATAGAAGGCTATATCATCTGGTACTATTTTAGCAGTTTTTGCTTCAAGCCTGCAAAAATGTTTTCTGTCTAATCCTATTTGCTATTTTGGGGGCTTATTCTTGTGGGAATGGTACATATAAATTATGGAAATCTGAATTAATGAAAGATTATAACAATGCTTATAGTTGTTCCCCACAATCTTTCGAACAAAAATGATAGTTATAAACCAAATATATTGAAAGTTCACACTTTGAAATGTGCATGGATAACTATCTTGAGTGTAGTTGCACTGCTAGTGGTTGACAGTTAATGTATCACAAGCATCCATGCAGAAAAAAACAAACTGAACTCTCACTTTCCCTTCAATTTTAGTAAGGTTCGTGCAAAGAAAGGTGTCTAGAACGCTAGAGAAGTGGACAAATATATCTTCACCTCATCTCAATCATGATATTCTCCAGCTTATCAGAAGTTTCTCCACTGTAGATCCGGACATAGAATTGTGAAGGGGACACAATGTACTCCACAAATAATCCAACCAAAGCACTGATGCCAAACTGGGGGAGACTATAAAGGGTTTCATCTTGAACAGCATCTGGTGGTATTTCTTCTTCCATTATTTCCTTTATAATGTGGTATTTCTCTATGCCTAAGTACTGCAAATGCAAGAAGAGAAGAAAGAATCACCTTCACATAAAACTCAGGACTAATTATCATGGCTGGAAAACCATGACAAGGAAACATAGAAGTTACTCTTTCAGCTTTCCAAATTTCTGTGATTTTTGAGCTGTTCGTATTTAAATTTTTTGTCCTGCCACCCTCCATTACTGCAATACACATATATACAGAAATTATACAGTATATTAAAAAAAAGAATACTGCATTGCCTGCCTTATTTGGTAACTGTCAATAAAATTTGCAAAAAGATATTCCTATACCTCTCTCCATCACACAAATCATATCTCCCACCCTCATTTTACATATCATTTAATAAACAGAAAGGACTGCATAACATAGCAAAAACTAATTTAAAATCTGCGTTAATCAGTGGAAAAATATACATCTTGAAAGGTACAAGAATCTTAGTATCTAAGGATACTTCACACCAAAATTAACCTAACATTTTTTTCAAGGAAGCAATACAATTATTATTGCTTACAAGTGATTACCAGCCAATTTCAAGTATTCTTAAATAAAACATTTTTTCACCATTCAATCAAGATTTAGACTCAATTTTGGCGATTTCCTGAAATAATTTTTGCCAGGAGAGTCATGTGGGAACTCAGGCTCACTGATTCATCCTCTGTTCTCTGCAATTCATTGGTATACTTCTGGAAAAGCTGGGCTATCAAAACTTTTCAGTGATTCCACTGTTTGAATGGCGAATTAAAGAAGGGATGACTGGGGCATGTCTGTTCAATTCCTCAAGAGATATGTTTTGGGATCTTGGAAGCACTGAATGAAACCATTCCAAGATTTGGAGTTACATTATCATTAGTCAGATAACCAGTTCTATGCCTTTTTATCTAATTTAGCTGAGTTACTGGGTAAGCTTAATTAGTGCCTTGAAATAATGGACTTTATGAGACAAAAAAGCTGCTCAATCTGGATAAAATTAAGGCCCTTGTAATAGCTGGTTGTCCATATTAATAAAGTTCTATCTGTTCTAGATAAAATATGTTCTCCCTGAAGGATCAGATACACAGTCTGGTAATGTTCATGATCCATTTCTGTCCCTTAGAAGGTAAATTGCCTCTGCAAGCTATAGTATTTTTCCCAGCTATGAAGATCTAATCTCAATCTCAATCTCTCTCTCTCTCTCACACACACACACACACACACACCAGGACAGATTATATCATCTCTTAATAGATTCTCATTTGGACTACTGCAATGCCATGTACATGGCCTTTGGAAGTGGGTTAGCAACGTCGTATTATTGAAAATATGGTTGAGACTGCTAATTAGAAGTGGGGGGAAAATGGACATGCAATATCAGTACTTCAATGGCTCCCATTCCATTTTGGAACCAATTTAACATCCTTGTTTTTCCCATTCTGGGGCTTCACCTCTGATGAAGCAAAGTACAGAGTACTGAAGGATTACTTCTCTGTACAAACGAATACCTGGACCTTGAGTTCTTCTTTAGAGGCCCACTGAGTGGCAATGGGTACAGTGACAGATATTTTAAGTGGTGGCACTCACATGGTAAAATGCCTTTCCAGAGATTTATCTGGTACCCACTTCATAGTCACTTTGATGCCAGGCAAAGCCATTTTTATTTTCCCAGCCTTTTCCGCTATCTTGGATTTTATTGCTCTTGTTGCTCTCTGCAACTTTGGTTTTATTACACTTACGTAAAATTAAATGTTTCATTACATAAACATATCTTATAATGTCATCCTACCGGAGTTACCATCTTTGTTACTACACTGAACTTAGACTCCAGTTTCTTAGAATTCTCCAAAGGGAAATCCCAGGTGGGTGGTTCAAGCTCTTCAGAGGCCTCCTGGTGTGCTAACAGACTAGACTGAGCAATCTTACCATTTGTTTGTTCATCTGTAGGAACAACATAGATTTATATTAGAACACATAAAATTTTTCATTCAAAAATAGGGTGAATTTTGTGCTCAGGAATGATACACAATAAATATTGGGCCAAACAACCAGGTTATTAATCATATCTTTAAGCAACATCTGGCTGTTTTGATTTTAGAGAAAAAAAATCAGTGTGGGATATGCTCCAAATCCCTGCATTGGTTTTCTAGTGAAACTCATGCCTGTCTGACTACTTTTTGCCTTCAGAGATGCAGAACAGAGAAAAATTTTAAGAAGCACAGAGCACTCTTTGCAGCCCTCTGACTCCTTTTACCCATCCAAAGAAAGCAGCCAAGGAAGTACACTAATTCAGATCTCCAAATAATATTGCTGGTCTCCTTGTTAAGCCACACCGGGGGAGGGGGGGTATTTATTTATTTATTTGAGCAGCCGCCCACCTTAAACCACAACTCTGGGTGGCTCACAACAACAGTAAAAACTTGAACTATAAAAACCATAAAATATAAAACCATAAAATTATGTGCACTGAGCTATAGTACTACAGTATTAAAAGGTAAGAATTTTTTGTTCAAATATTGCATCTTATGTAAATCCTCTGTAGAATATCAAATCTGCTGATTATCTCAAACAGAGCAAGCTTTTTAAGCTAGAACAAAAATATTAATAAAAATTCTAAATTTTGTGTTTTTTAATTAAAACCTTGTAATTTATTATAACTATTGGGTACTACTCTGGGGGAAGTTTGACTTACCCAGTCTCACTGCACTTTACTGTCTGGAATCTCACAGTCAAGATATACAGGGATGGTGCCAACCCACTGAGGAAATTGAGTGGACAGAAATTTAAAGTAAAATGACAGAATGGTGATTTGATATCCCATTCGAATGTTTTCTTCTCATATTCCCAGCATCCCAGTGAGGGATACTTTCAGTTATACTCAGCAATATCTAGAAGGCCTCAAGTTGTTCATCCCTGTTTGTTCTGTCAAGTTAACAGTGAATCTCTGAGGTAGTTTAGGTAGCTTACTTAAAAGAAGCCATGTTTTTTAAATTCAATCAATTTAGTCACACCCTCACCAAGACTTTCCTTGAATATTAAGTAAATGTCACAAAACATCTGTATACTTTACTACTTATACAATAATGGAGGAGTCCATGCTGGAACTAAGACTCTTGATTGCAAGAGAAGAAACAGATACATGCTGCAACTTCCCATTATAAATATATACACAGCACATTGTGTGTCAAGAACAGAACAGTCATTAACCAAATTTTCTGGAAGCAATTTAATGGCATACAGAAACTATAATTCAATACAGGTTCTTTAGTAATTGGAAAAAATTATCTTCACTGTAAGAATGTAAACATACATTTTTATTAATTATATTGTAAACATTTAAATACTTAAATAGAAATCTGTATAACCAAATTATATAAAGGGGCCCATCTTCTTGGAAGATTTGTGCATGTAGGACTTCCACTTACCATCTGGTAAGCTTTGTGAATCAATGTCAAAGATAAGCCAATCTTGTTTCCCTTCTTTGCATTCAATACGGAGAACATCATTAAGAGCACCAACAAGTTCCATCAAATTTAAGAAACCCAGTTTTCTTACTGGCAATTTTTCATGAAAATGCTCCTAGATAAAGAAAAAAACTTTCAAAATAGAACCCATGGCTCAATTTGCAGGACTGATTAAATCAGAAATTAGTTAACACAGCTGACATTATTTCCAAAAAGATTTTACCCGAATGCTGATAAAACAGGGAGAATAAATGAGGGAAAAGGGGATAAAATCTTGAGCAAGATCAGCTCATGATAACAAATTATCAACATCACTTGTCATAAATGGGAAAGCATCCTTATTCTCATTCAAAAAATACAACCCAGTAAACATTTTCACCACAGTCTATGTTCACTTTCAGTTGATACTGAATAAAAGTTCAGATGAAGTTTACAACAGTTACACAAATGTAGGATTTAAGTTTATAGAATTGGGAGGAGGGGGGATCTAACAGAATGAAGTATGTGGTTCACATATTATTTTGTCATCTCACAGTGAAAGGAAGGCCACACTAATTTAATTCAGACAAACTACAGATAAGGAAGTTTAAATAGGTAATATTTATTTTTGGTCAGTGGCCAGATAAAACAGAACCCGTATCAACTAAATACAGCAAAGGAAAAAGAAAAACAAACCAACCATCCACATAGCTACAAGATAAGTGAATCAGGTATAAGGCTATCAGTCAAGTGGGAAGTTTAACTATAATGTGAAAAAACATGACACTGGATCAGTAAGCTATTATTTAATCAATAAATTTGGAAACCATGGTTTGAAGTGAATTTGCAAACCAGGATTTGAAGAGACACCTGAATAAGAAACGTATTGTGCTACTGCTTCATTTCCAGAGAATGATACACAACACAGGGGAAGAAATGCATGCAACCAAAAACAGTGAGAAAACAACAAACAGGAAACCATTTTATGCCATGCTTTATCTCTGAAACTTCTGTCTCTGTTTCCCCAGATGTAAATGCAAATGTAAATGCCCCCCAGAGATTTTCAAGAAAGAGGAGCTGAAAGCTAGTGTGATCATCACAAGCTTTATTAAAGGTAGTAAACATGTAATGCTCCCTGGGACAGATACCAGGTATGTATGCAATGTTCCGCCATGGCATGTCCATACCAGGGTGCAGGTTATGGGTGCAAAACAAACTGTCAATTAAAAATGTATGAGAAACTAACTTAGCCTGTGAAATGCCTTCCCTGGGAACTCCTCAGTGTCTCTGCACCTCACATTACCCCCACATATATTTGCAGGCTGTGGTATGCACCTACTATTTTTTATACTAAAAGTCCATGCAGTGGTTAAATATGGCGCTAGCTTGGTCCAGCTTATACACTCTATTTGTTCCAACAGTTGTTGTACAGAGAGAGATAGAGAGAGTGCGCACTTGCATGTGCAAAAGGCAGTAAATACAAGTAAATCTGAATAGATAACCCCTACCTCAAATTTTCCAGGTAACTTGGAAGCATGCAGGCCATTTGGGTGCTGGGCTACAATCTTAAAAATAAATCACAGTGATTGTTTAGCTTGTTTACAACTTCGTCCCAAACAGTAACAAATATTATATCTAAGCAGGTTTACTATTGTGGGGAAAAGTAGCTGATGGGAGCATTATGCATGCTGCTTTGAGTTGTACAAATAAAAGTGTAATAATAATAATAATGTTGATATGTATCTAAATATTTACAGAATGTATCAATATCAGAATCCTTTATTCTCAAACAAAACTTTCATACTTTGACCACAGCAATAGGAAATTTGTCTACCCTGTGCTTTCCCAAGTATCATTTTTATTACTTCAACTGAAGCACAAACAAGAGAAGGAAAAAGGCTGGTTTTGCACTAATCTGGATACTCTTTGATTTCTAGTTTGGCTCAGACGGTAAGCGCAAATCAAATTATAGTCTGCTTTAATGGAAATCTCAGCTTACTGGAAGTACAAGAAAAATGGCAAGTCCAAGTGCTGTTTTACCAGTCTTAAAAATTGGGCGGGGCATTATGTCCAAAATGCTCCTGTAGAAATCCCCAGGATACCATGGAGAACAGATCCACATGGATTTTTATGGAAACATATGTGAAATCCACAAAAGCAAATGCAGCACACCCTTGGTGGTAAAACTGAACCAAGGCTTGATTTAAAAAACTAAACAAAACAACTCATTTATGAAATATATATCCAAAAATCTATCTCTTAAAGTCATGTGTTAAAAAAGCCATTTACTGGTGTTGAGGAAATTTCAATATAAAAAAAAACTGTATCAGAGAAATACATGTAACAAAAAACAAGATATAACAAATACGTGAATTTTTAAGAAAATGTTGTATTTTGTAAACAAGGATTTGAGGAAATTCACATTAATTAATTAAACACACATTAAGGGAATTGGCAAACAAATATTGTTTGTATCCTGATCCATCCCATTGTATCAAGGAATTCAATATCCTTTCAGTGACAGGCAGAAGTGAAGGCAGAGAAATGTTTGTGGGTTTCTCTCCCCTCCCAGCTAGTTTTTGGTTTTGGTAGGTCTGCAGACATTTCTGCAAAAATGGGAGGCATCAGTGTTGAATTTTCCCCACTAGGTTTGGAGCATTTTCCTTCACTGAACAGATCCTGCCTATGTTCTCTGGGTTGCTATCCCAGAAACACAGAACTACAGCCAAACAGAATACAGTACTTACAATTTTAATTTTTTCTTTAAGTTCTGAGCTGATTAACCCTCCAGGTCCTTTTTGGGCAAGGACAATCTTCATTTCTTTCTTAAGCTTTCAGAGGAAAAAAGTGAGTTATCCAAGAGTGAAAGAAAATGACAATGCATATAAAAAGGCTTTTGTTTTTGCAAAATTCTGCAGCTCAAGTATTTTATGAAAGCATTAATGTAAAATTTGCATTGACCACTTTACCATAAAACAAGTTGTTAAACTTATGCACTAATCTAAAACTGAAGAAAGAGCCTGAGGATCAAAAATCCTCCCATCATAGCACTGTATTTGCCACTGTGACTAGCCAAAGGATTCTGAGAGATCATAAGCAAAACGTAGAAGCAACAAACGTCTTCCCTATTTGTCAGCAGCAGCCAGGACACAAAGATATCTCATTCAATGCTAAAATTAATCACTAAATAACTATTTTTTAAAGTTAATGGACCACAGTGTTTTTTGGTCCCTAGAAATTTTGAGTATGGCAAAGAATCCTATATGCAAAAGTAAATCAGGAGAAAATCCTCCTGGTAGATTAACTTCCCAGGAACTTATAGAATAGGAATCAAAGATTTGCTAGCAGCCTCCTGGGGGAGAATTTTTAGTTCCCAGGAATGACTAAGAGACCCGTTAATTACCTGTTGCAATATAAAAATTCTGAGATTTGTTAAATTGTTTTAAATAAATTTTCCATACATAAGACTCTTCAAAGGCTTACACCAAGGAATTTAAATACTTACATAGATCAGAACATTAGTGAACTAGTAATTAGTAGCATTTGTTGGTTAGTGGGGGGAAAGGGGTAGATACAGCTCTTGGGTTGTATTGATAAGCAGGGAGAAAGGCACTTTCTTTCTAAACATTTTGGTAGTTTTAAAAAAAAACTCCTTCCATTCTTTTTATTGTGAGTGGTAACAATGTTGGGAAGTAAGCCAATATTATTCGTATTAATCAAATGTAGATTAATTAGATGTATGTGTAGGTTAGCCTGAAGTTTGGAGAGAATGACTTACTAAAGTAAGACTGATATGTGTAAGGTAATTTTATTCCAATATCCACTTAAGTTTTGCCTCTCTCCAGAATTATTTTAAAACTTTATATTGAATTGTTGGATATATATTCCTCTATTTTTTGTTGTAAGCTGCCCAGAATATACTTATCTTAGCATAAAAAAAGGGGAATGAATATTTTTGTAATAAAGCAGAAATAGATGTTGAAAGCTAAACAAGTAACTGCTACTACCTTTTAGCCTGGTAATAATTAGAAAACAAACTTATCTGAATATTGTGTGGCACCCCAGCACTTTTCTTGAGAACCTTAAGAATTTAGGATTTAAAATCCTTCTGCTGTACAAGGATATTTCAAGATAGGCAATCCAATGTCCATAAGGATTCTCACATTATCTTACGTTAACCATTTAATCTATGGCCCTTCACAGATTACTTAAGTATAACTTCCAGAACTTTCAACCAGTACAGACAAAAGCAAATGATGCTGCAAGGTGTAATTCAGCATCAGGAATAGCTGGAGGGCCACAGCTTTTCCACCACTGTTATCCATCTGAAGTATTAACTTTTTCTGTCAATTGCCATACAGCCTCAAAGATAACATACTGGCAGGACTAAAGTCAACAGTACATGTAGCAAGACCCAAATAGTTGGCAATACCCACCCTCCAAGACCATTTAAAAGTTTTTTTTTCCTAATGGTAGGGGTTGGGGTTTGGGGGTTGTTGTTTTTTTGGTTTTTCTTCACTGAATCCATTTTTTAGCCAAAACAATGTTTTCACAATTTATAAATAGTGCCAATTCAAATAAAACATAGGAACTAATGATAGATAGGAATGAATGAATGAATGTTTCTTATTTAGTAATACTCTAAACCAAGAGTGGGACTCATTGTCAATTGGGTTATAGCTGCATTGAAAAGTTATATATAATGTGTGTGGGTGTGTGTAGATACCTAATAGAATTTTAGCTGAGTGTAATATCACCTAAGAATTATCTTCACAGTCAGCTCCTGATGATTTGCTGTATAAAATGAAAAGGTATTCCATGCCACAGAATTCCTGTGATCTAGATAAATCCTTTATTTCAGGTATAATACTTCTGCTTCTTACTTGTCTCATCCTCTCCTCAGATGTCACCACTGGACTTTCAACTAGTTTCACCTGCGTTTGCAAATTATCAGATTTCTGGTCTGCATTTGAACACAGATTATCCATAGGCAGGACTGGAGAAGGCATCTTTGCTACAGGTTCTGGTACAGCAGCAGGCGATAGTTGCTTTGTTTTATTTGACTGGACTGCCATTTTGCCTTTAAAAAGCCAGGAGAAAAAATTCAGCAAGAACGACACATGACTCCATTTTCTATTTTACAGTAGTCAATACTGAAGGTTCTAAGCAGCAAAATCTCAATCTCTCATCAGAAGAGTAGTTTGGAAAATGAGCATATGCAGATTCATGTCTGTAACAATACATGTGACCATATGCATAAATCTAATTAAACAAACCAAACAAACTTACAATGACTACTGCCTTATCCTCACTAATCTAATCTTCTTGCTGGGCATTCAGCCAGCTGCTTTAAGTATTAACCTAAAGAAGCACTGACCAGTTCTACTACTACTATTTCTCCTCTAATTACAGCCAAGAGTGCTTCTATTTATCATCTCAAAGAAAGTACATGCTCTCAGAAGGGAAACCACCACCACCACCTCAATCACTATATATTTTCCAGCAACAAGATCCCCCACTGTAGCACTACTTGAGAACCTAAAGTTTGAGAACATTATTAAAGACACACACCCACACACATCCACAATTTTTTCTTAGGCAGACTCTCATAATCTTAGTAAGCAAGTGTGCTAAATAAGAGCTATTCTAGTTGAATTTTAATAAACATTCTCTTACACTCTGACAACTTTTCGGGTTGTTTTGTAAGGGGGACTTCTTTTAACATCAACAAAGAGCCTGCCCTGGTTTGCACAATTCTGATGATATCCGAAGCTGCATTCAGCACCTCAAACATAGAGAAGAATCCGTAACGCATGAATTCAAATGTACGTCCAAAGCGTTGGACAAAGGCTTTGTCAAAATCTGAGAGCAAAACTGGGGAAAATCTCAGCAGTTCCTTCAGCTCACTTTTTATAACAGCAGGCAGAGGAGGAGGGACTCCCCCACGCCGAGGCAAGCTTAGAGAAAATTGGGGGTGCCAAGGCAGACCAGAGCGAGATGTGGAAGGCAAAGAGAAATTCAGCCTATGTTTGGAAAAATGTGGCTTAGATCTGCTCCTTTGTCTGGCAACCAAGCTTGCAATCCTTTTGGTAGATTCATCTGCAATAGCTAAGAGACAGAAGAAATAATGTTTATTATCACAGTACTAGTACCCATAGTTTGCATTCTGCAGGCACAGGTATTTTTCTAATTGTACAGACAATAATCTCCCACTCACAAGTCTAGCATTATTGAACTTCTTAAAACAAACACTCCCACAGCTTTTTACTTTGTCTCATTTGCAATTTTCTCCCTCCCCCACCCCAACTGCCTACTTACTGGGCTTTTGACCTTTGACCTTTATCTTTCAAACTGCCCCAGAACAGAAAGACTGATCTGTATGACCTGCTCTGGAAACCCTTACCAGCTGAAGACAGACTCATGAATTTTAAAAAATTTGAAGGGAAATGCAAACTATCTTCAATCTATTAGGTGCACAGCATAGGTTGATAAGAACCCTGCTGTTGTTTGCTAGACATAGTGATGAAGGCTTGCAAGATATCATAAGTCTAAAAAACTGCCAATATTTAAAAACACTTTAAGGGATTGCTAACAAATCATTACACTGCAAAGTTGTGGGTAGAACTGGGAAGCCCCAGAAAAATAAAGAAAATATATTTCCACCCTCCCCTTGTGAAAACCTTTAATTTCTATACCTTTAGTGGTAAATATGAGTGTTTTATGCTTAAAGGATTTATAACAGCCAATTCCTTGGCCAAGTTAGATCACTTTTTAAAAAAACTTAAGACCTCCATATACTTATCAAACATCTCTTCCCCATGCCCTGCTCCTACCAGCCCTGCTCTTACCAGATTAAAATAAAACCCACCTTTGAGGACAACAGTGCCATCTCCTTTTGGACATATGTTAACAACATCAGGCATGTCCTTCACTAGTTCCATAACAGAATGGTAACCCAGCATACGAAATGGAAGCTGTTCTCCTATCATAGACTTGTATTCTTTTTCTAATTGACAAGGGGTAAGACCTCCCTTGATAGGTGTCAACAGTGACCTTACTTCCTTCTTCAATGAGTGCATTCGGTGTTCTTGATCTGTCATGTTTATACTGACACAATGAAAAAGACAAAGAAAATAGTGTTTCCTATGATAGCAGTACCAAAAATGCCAAACTTTGCCTGTGGTCAAGAGGCAATAGAAAAATACAAATAGAGGCAGTCCTCATTTAAAGACTACTTGTTCAGCAACTGTTTGACATTATGACAGAACTGAACAAGTGGTACTTACAATCAGCCCTTCAGGTTCCAGGCATCCCACCACCACCCCAGTCACGTGATCGTAATCCGGGCACTTGGCAACCGGCTCACACTTATGACAATTACAGCATCCTACAGTTGGGTAATTGCCACTTGCAACCTTCCCTGCCGGCTTCCCACAAGCAAAGTGAATGGGGAAGCCAGCAGGGAAGGTCGCAAGTCACTCTGGTAAGTCACTTGCATCCAGCCCTGCCATGCTCACACTGGCCACTTGCAGACCCTACCTCACCTAGCAATAGCTACCCCTGGCCCCACCGCACCTTACTTGCCTGCTGGCTGTTTGCAAGCCGTCTGGGACTCACTTAACAACCCATGCTCATCACTTAACAAGGGCAACAGGCATTGCCAGGATTGCCATCGCTAAGCAATGAGGTCACATGACATCCCACTTTACAACTGCGTCGCTCAAGAATGGAAATTCTGGTCCCAATTACCATCCTTAACCAAAGACTATCTGTACTCATAAGCAGTAGCTCTTAGTGCAAGCCACTATTACAGCCTGGAGGGATCCCGGAAGATAGCAATACCTTTTTGAAGCCCACCTCAACTCCAAAGAAAAAACTCTCATAAAACAAATCCAAACGTTGTAGCAAATTGGCTTCAAAGAAATAATTTCCTTTTATTTCTTTTTCAGCACTACCACCAGAACAATCCAACCATAGCTCAGAAATTTAGTTTTCTCCTACTGAAAATAAATATTTACACGTGTTGAAAATTCCCATTAAGAATCTGCACGTTATAAATATCTTTAACTAGTATGAAGATTCAAAAAAAGTAATACTCTATTACTCTACTCTTCTACTTCCATAGTACGTTATGCTATAAAACATGACTGATTTGCTGAGTGTGGGTTGTTTTTTTTTTTGTATTCTATAAAATGGTTGGTACAGTGGGCATTATTGAATGAAAAAGGCAAACTTACATCATGATCATGGTTACAAGCACAGTGTCTGTAAGTTGACCACAGAGGGAAGGAAAAGTTTTACATAAAATTCCATTCCAGATGATGACACTGCTCTTTGATCTCCATTTTACTACCATTTTTAAAATCCTGCCTGAAGTGATTTGGCATTCTGCCTGCTAATAAGAAATCTTTCTGCATTATGCATGGTCATTCTATACAATGACTTTCTATAGGTATATTTGCAACATTTTTACATGTATGTGTATCTTTCATCATGTTTATGAAAGGAATCCTGTGCAAGATTTTTAACTGATTCATCTTCTACTTCCTCTTCCATAGGGCTTAGGATAGATGAACTAGTTGGAAAGAAAATAACCTGTTTGAATTCAGATCACCCCACTCCACGCTTGTTTAACCTTGGCCAAAAGATACCAGTCTACAAGAGCATGTCCCCATTCAGCTATGTTTGCATGTCACACTTACTCAGCTAATCTAATTTCTGGCTTTGCACAATATGTGATGTGAAAGGTCCCCTGTGCAAGCACTGAGTCATGTCTGACCCTTTGGGGGGATGCCACTTCCGTGAGGTTTTCTTGGCAGACTGTAGTGGGGTGGTTCGCCATTGCCTTCCCCAGTGTCACAATATACTAAGCCAATATATATCACTATCTATCGTTGCACAATATACTGAGCCATAAACTATGGAATGGATTCATATAATAAACAAAGCTAAAATATAGTTGACTAGATTATGGTTCAGTATCATGAGACTATACAATAGTCTACTTCTTTAATAAGGTAGTGAATTCTAACTGGAACTGTGGTGGTGGATTCATGGCTGCTTCTCAAACCTGCAAATGGGATCCACATAGCTGAACGCTCTCGCACGGAAAGCCACTTAATGCAATTCTGCATTTTACCTGAGAATAAGCCCTACTGAAGTAAATGGCGCTTGCTTTTAAATAGCTTTCGAATTGTACCGTTGTAATCTAAATTTGCTGCAAACACGCCAGTTCGATACATGGAGGTTTATCCGGTCTGTGAGTGGGTGCGTGCGTGGCTGCAGGGACCTTCAGCCAAGGGAGCCCTCACCTGCAAATGTCCTTTGCTTGAATTTTCTCGATGTCCAACACTTACAATCCTCACTCCCAACAGAATTCCCACCTGCTCCAACAGTGATGCTTTGTTTTACATCTGAAATATCTGCTCACCAACACCCCGAACACCAGCCCCCAATCATAGGCCCTTCGCCTCCGCGCGCTTCGACTAACTAAACCCCAAACCGAGCTGCGCACGCTCAGTTTAGGAGCACGCGCGAGATCCAAGCGCTGCCGCTCGCTCGCCCTCCCTTCTCGAGAAAAAAGTTAAAGGGCGCAGCCGCTTCCTCGCGCCCGCTCCACCTGGAGCGGAGAGGGAAAGAAGGGCCACGTGAGTGTTTGGCTTAGCTCCTGCAGGCTCACATTGCCCCCTAGGGGCGATCGAGCGGCTGCGAGCGGCGTTAGATTCTTGAAGCTTGACAGCCGGACCTCGGTGTGAGAGGAATGGGTGTACCGCTTCTAGGAAAAGAAAGAAAAGGCCATGCTGTTGAAATACAAGAGGGAGGCGTCCTAGTATCTCACGCAGTTCCCAGGATCGTTTGGGGGAGAGAAAGGCCGTTTCTTTTCTGCACGGAAAACACGGAGGTTTGCGCAACGCTCGGCTGTAACATAGCCCTGTCTTATCCGACCCAAGCAACTCGGTTAATTCAGTGAATCATGAAACTCTTGGCATAAGGTAGCATGTTGTGAAATACAACCGGGACAAGGAATCGCAGGGCCTCCGCTGGGCTAAACGCCCAAGCATCTCTTTCCCCAGAAATAGCTTGCACTGGCTGCGTGAATGACAAAGAAAATTAGTAGCACCGCTATATGTGGGCTGGAAAAAATCAGGACAACCACTTGGTGGCGGCAAAGAGAGCTTTGTATAGTTGATCATGTGCCATCAAGTCGTTTTCGAATCCTAGCAACCACATACAGATATACATGCTGTATATGCCTGCCTGCCTGCCTGCCTGCATGCATGCATGAGTGCGTGCCTGCCTGCCTGCCTGCGTGCGTGCGTGCGTGCGTGCGAAAAAAAAATTAAATTTTGTTACTGCCCATCTCCCCCAAAAGAGGGACTCTGAGCGGTTTACAACAAAATTAAGACTACAGTAATAAACAACCAAGATCTTATAAAAACAATTTTCAAATATAAAATACAATATAAATAAGTATAAAATCCAAGAGGTTAAAAATTCTGATCAGGTGGGAGGGGTGGTCTAAGGCATGAGCCAACCCCATGAATGGTTGCCCACCGTCCCGCCCCATGTATATAGTGTGTGTGTTTGTCAGAAGGATTAACACCTTCCTTTCTTTATTTGTTCATTTCCCAAGCCGGGATTAAAACAAGACCAGACAATTAGTGGAAGTCAAAGAATGTTTATTCACCCAAAGGTGTCTTTGGGTGGGTGGATGCAAAAGCGATAGATTCTCCATCCTTTTCATAGGTCTTTTTTGTTTAAAATTTAGCCAATTATTAATAGAATGAAATACATCAGCTTATTACAATAATTTTTGCTCTGTCAGTATTAACATCTTCCTCCTACTTTGAACATCTGCTTTTCATATTTTGTTAAAATAGATATTTCCTTATCTCTTTTTTTGAAAAAAAGCTTTATTGAATTTTTTCAACATATACATAAAAGCTAAAAAGAATGAAACAAAAGAACCAACAGAAAAAGAAGAAAACTAAAAAGGTGTGAAAATACAAAACAAACTACTACAAAGTGACTTCCGATTTTCTACAACAAAAATATACATAAATCAATATCAATCTCTTACTCCAATTTAAACTATAATAAGCATTATTTCTATAAAGCATTTCAATTCTCATTATAACATTACCTTCTAAAACAAATTTTCCCTCCCAGTTAAAAATAAAAAAAACCCTTCAAACATAATTTTGCACCTAATATACTAACAAACAATATCTTTCTTCACTATAATTCACTCCTATCTGCCAGCTAAACTAACAAAAAATAACTATACCTTATTACTATTATTTATTTATTAAAATATTATCCAAAAAGTAAAAGCATCCATCTAACCCTTAAAAAAAATCATCCTGATAAACACATTTAAACAATTGTCACAGTAAACCAAAACATTTAAACTAAAAATAACCTGCCAACATCTTATTACTATTATATATTTTTAAAAGTAACTTTATTAATACCCTTTTACCAAAAGTAAAAGTGTTATCCAAACGGCAAGAACATCTATCTTTAAAAGACTGAGACTTCTGGTGGGGACCAATGGCGGCTTGAACAGGAATTTCCGCGGCAGCAGAATGACCTGTCAGTGTGGCACTTTTTTCAGGCTCAGGCAGGCTTCCTTAGAGCCCAGAAGTGTTCTCTGGAGCAAGGAGATGTTTCCTTATCTCAAAGTTACGGCAAACTTCCTCATTAAGCAGAAATTTCTTTATCTGCAGCTACACGGCTAAAATAAATGGGCATTTTATCCTTCCTATACATGTGTTTTTCTATTCATAAGATATATGTCTTCCTTCACTGATAGGAACCAGCATTACTACCTTTTTATACATAAGACTAGACAACCCATGACCCGCTGGGTCATCATTTCAGAGATATTTCCTTACCAGATTCCTCAATGCCTTCAACAATGGCAGAGCTTCTAATGTACTACCTTCACTGGAAAAGTTCTTAAAAATTCAGGGACATATTCACAGGCATATCTGGCTTGAAAATAGGCCATGTCATTCATATTGAACTGTATAGCTCTGTCAAACATCAGGAATTGACCAGAGGAAATGTTTTAGATATTTTGTATTATGTCATAAAATGTTTATGATACTTGTTTATGTAATAAAATGTTTTATAAAATTTGCCAAATTCCCAATTCCACAGGAGTCATGGGTCCTGGATTTTGGATGCATTCTGTAACTTTATTGACTTTGCTTGTGGGAAGCTGGCAGGCAGCATCAGAAACCCTCCCGGCCTCCCTCCCCACATATGATATAGGCTTGTGCCATTTGCCCTCCCCTCATGACCCTGAGGAGAGCCCCAGTGAAACCTCCACCTCCTCCTCCTCGGCTGACCCACGGAACTGCCTGCCACTTTGCTGGGGGGCGGTTGAACAAAGGGAGCCGCAGACTGTGAGGAAAACTGTACCCCCGGTCCCTATTCTGGCACATCCCCAAGGGCCACCTCCCTTAAGGGAGGAAAAGGGCTCACCCGTCAACCACCAGCGCCCCCCAACCAGCCCTACCTCGCCAGCAGCCATCCAGTCGCTCATCCTTCCCTCAACGACCACCGTGGTTAACAGATTTCAAATTTCTGCCTCGGTTCCAAAGCAGCCAATCGCTGTTCACCTGTCAGGCCTTGCCACCAGCCAATTAGGCGCAGGGGACAGTGGGAGGCGGGAAAGAGGTTGGGGATACACCCATGACAATCACATGACCTGGGCTGACTGTGGCAGTGCAGCAGTGTTGAAGGGGCCACACATTTCCCAAATTTAAATCCCACGGGAGTCATGGGCCCCAGATTTTGGATGCATTCTGTAAGTTAGCCCATTTGAGGTACCTTGGTTCCAAAATTGTTGCCCTATGAAGCACCGTTTCACCCAGTTAAACATTATAGAAATGAGAGTTTTAGTATATAGATACATGTCTTCTTCCCTTATTCCAAACATATTCCAATATACATAATGTTGTATATACAATATATAAACTGGAAATGAAGCCAACTTAGGAAATCCTTTTCGGAATTTCAACCCATTCTTCTGCTTCAGTGGCAGTGATAGGCAGGTGTTCTGCCTGAAATGTGGTTAAAGGCCACTTACTGGCGGATTCTCCTGCTGCTTTTTCCTTCCACCTAGGCCAAGTGCCACCAACTGATTTCCTGCTCTGGGCATGCCTTAGGTTGAAGCTGCTGTGAGCCATTGAGGACCGGCCTTTTCCCCACCATGGTTAACAGGATATGTACTTTGTGTCAAATAATGGAGGAGGAAAAACCATCCTCACGGCTGCTTTGTCAGGTTTATCCAGTTGTGGATCTCTGTGAAATCTGACCTTAAACATACATTTTGGAATGCATTATTTCAATAATTCAGTAATTAATAAAAATGCATAGTTTCTTATCTGCAAATCCTTAGTTTCAAAACTGTCTTAATCAGTGTTAACAGTAATACATGCGAAAATGTTGAATTTATCAGGAACTTGCTTTGTGGGTATTAGATTATCAATTATAGTGTTTCCCTTTCCTGAAAACAGATGAGCTCCATTCTGGAGTTGTATTTAGATGGCTCAGTGGGATGCAAAGAATGGAAGCAGGTGATGTGCAGAAGCTGTTGTGAAAGTAAACAACTTTAAAATTCCTTCTACATAACTATGCTGCAAAATGAAAGTGTAGCAGATCTCAACATTCCAACATATTCAAGCATGCAAAGAAGGGCTAATGAGAAACACCAGCTTCATGATCAGAACAAGTGCAGCTTTGGAGTCTCCAAGTGTATCTACTCATTTTTCCTTTAAAATTATTAGTAAAGTCATCAAAGAGAAAGAGCCCCACCAAAGGGGAATTCTTGTGGATATCTTTAATCTTGTATGAAGCTATTACATTTTCTTTGCCAGACAGTAAATTAGAATATTTATGGACAGGCCATGACATCATAATAGCTCAACTCTCAGCAAATACTCTTTACTGTATTTGTAAACAATTCCTTACTGCATTTAAATAAATAGATATTCTGATCATGAAATCAGTACCAGTTGCTTTGTTAGTTGACTTTCAACATTTTTTAAAAATCCGCAAAATATTAATACCTTTTTACTTGCTTTTAAACAAAGTACTTGAGGGAGTTAAAAACTGAGTTGTTTATGCTTACAATAGCCTAGTGGCACAGATTTCTAATTACGAAGGAATCCAAGAGGGGAGAAAAACATGGATTATTACCTCCTTAAATTCGCTTTTTCTTCCTTATCATCAGCATTTCAGAATAAGTACTACTAACTCAGCACTAATTTAAAGAAAGACTAATCCTACACATGGACAATGTAATCTCAATGTAACGCAAATGCCAAGAATGAATGAACTGTAGTGCTAATCCTGAACAGAGGCACTTCATCCCCTCAAATATTTTGCACAGGAGTGTTGGTCCCAACATCCTCATACCAACTGGGGCTGCTGGGAGTTGCTATTCAGCAATTTCTTGGAGATTTTCTCACCACTGCTTTAGCATATAACTGCCTGAGACACATAATGGTGGTGTCAAGAGCAGGGAAGACCATTAGTGTGTTTATGTACACCAGATTATCATATGTAATCCCTATTATCTGCAAATACACACCTTTCTGGGAACAGTCCCAGTGGGATTTACTTGCAAGTAAAATACAAAGGACTGCACTTCAATAGTTCTCTCAAACATCAGAGTTTTAAATTAAGTATCATTTTACAACATGACTAACTGCCAAACCAATGTAACAATTCAAGCTGTTTTAGATAACATAAATTTAGCACACAGCAAGAATGAAAGAAGTGACTATATTCACAGCAGCACTGGTATGCGAACAAGTGTAACATTTTCTCTATTTTCCATCTGTACATTGTTGGAGGCTATGGAACTGTCATTAAGGCCATTATTAACATCAAGATCCATCAAATCAGGATATTTGCAAGAGGCAACTGCTATTATTTTCCAGGGACAAACCTACTTACTATACTGCTGGTATAGCTGTAGAAGTCCTGAAGCCATATGTGAAAGAGATGATGACCTAAATGATGATAAAAATGGTATGGCTGTTTATATAACTCTAAATGGTACTGGACTCCCTCTGAAGGAATCAATATGCAGCCTGTGGGTACATTCTGAAGATTAGAGACTTAACCCATTACCTAAAGTATATTATAGAATTTATATGTTATACCAGCAGCATTGGCTTTCATAGATTTGGGGATTGTTCTAGAAGGAGATCTGGCCAGTAGCTCTTTATGGAGAATTGCACTTCTGTCATATTATTCCTACTCACCTTGTAAGATCTGGATGTCCTGTATTTAGATAAGGAGAGAACAGTTTGACCATGATTTTTATTTACAATAATGAGCTTGCATTCTCAGCTTGCTCCATATAATGCTGCAGCCTGCCTTTCCAATCTCATTGTGACTGTACTGATGGAATGCTGAAAGCTTGGTCATCAGCAGGAAATAAGATCACTGAAGCAGACATCACAGATTCTTAAAATGCAGAAAGATTCTATCATTTTTTCCACAACATACAAACACAGCCATTCTTTCTGAAATTCAGAGCTGATCTGACTGTTCAGTAGCTCCCTGTCTGAGAATGAAGATTGTTTTCTTGCATTATGCTTCCCCTCCCTCTTTCCCTCCCCTTTGGACAAGATAAATTTCTAGGCAGCACAACCTCCCACCTTCTCATGTAGAGCTGCTTTCCACAGTGCAGGTTAACGCGATGAGTGCTGAAAAAAGGTCTCGGAGCTCTTCTAGGGAGAACCATGGGAGAAGCAGAGAGCAGTCAGCTCCAGGGAACAAAAAGAATAAGACGGCACACAGGCAGAAAACCAGCAAAGAGAGGCAGCAATCCAATCAGAGGAAATTAAAAAAGGATACCAAAAGCACCCTTCAAGCAGGCAACCAAATCCATACTTCCACGGTGGTTGATGTTGATGATGTGGTGTCATTTGATGAAGAAATGGAGGTGATGGCCTTGCTTGAAAGCGAGAAGCAGGAGGAAGGTAAGGGAAGAAATGGGGTGCCACACCAGTAAATCATCCTCTGGAAAGGCCACCAAAACATACTGAAGAGAACCTATTTTGAAAGATCTTAGATCTACAATCCATACTACTTTGTATGAGGAAAGAGCAAGAAGAGAGGTTTCTGGGTTGTTCAAATCCAGGAAGCACTAGAAGACAGCAAAGAATTAGAGTGTTCTCTATCTCTTTACTGTTTTCTGGACTTTTGTTGCATTGGTCTAGTAGACCTAGCCTATGTGTCGTATTTAGTTAAAGGCAACAGGGTGATACTCATACACTGAATTTAGCTGTCTTCTCCCTTGCAGATAGTCACCAACTCTGGGTAGTGGCAAAATGCAAAAGCACTACATTCTATATCATGACAACTAAACAAGGGAGGAGATCTTGCTAGTAAACACCCTCACTTCATAGTTGTTTGGATTTCAAGGGACCATAACCAAAATAAATCAACAAACATCATTGCAAGGTTATTAAGATGAGCATAGTCAAAGTAAACAATTTACTGGGAAATTCCAAAAGCTACCCAGCAATGTTAATAATTAGTCTCCCAGTGGCAAATGTCAGTACAGTATAAGGCATAAGCAGAGATTCTGAATAGTAGTTTATTATCTTCCAGTGAATATGAAATATAGTGTGTTTGTGTGTGTTTAAAATAGGGCAAGTCTGAAGGATTCAGACTTTGAATTTGACTCAAATTCCAATGATAGTCATATCTGGAGGGATCTGTGATACACCTCCTCTTCCATTGAGAAGCTCTGGTGCAAAGCTTCAAGTTGATGGGTCCCAGCTATTTAGTTTTTCTTATATAATCTTGTTCTTGGACACTAGAGGAAATTAGACAGCAGTGAGGCCCAGCTATTAGACATTCACTAGAGATCCAGAATAAGTCTAATAATTTGGTTATTGGTGATTTCTGACTTTGGTTGTGTTTCTGCAGATGTTTTATTATCAAGGTAGGTAACATCATCAGCATATGGAAGAGTGGGGTTTGCTGGTTGTTTACCTACCTACCTACCTACCTACCTACCTACTTTTTTGCTGCCAGGCTGGGTTGGGTTTTAAATGATATGTAAATAGGGTTTATCTGTATGTTAATGGTTGATTTGATAGAATGCCAAGCTTCCAGGAATTCCCTGTTGTGATTCCAAATCATTTAATGATTTGGCTTGAACTAAAATGTCAACAGGCTCCCAGCTGAAATTGTGGCTGAATTTTTCTGTGCCTAATGAAGAGCGTAGGTTAGGTATATTGGGTCCTGACTACCTGCCATTGGTTTCTGTTTTTCCAAAATGAATTTAGCTTAGCAGGGCATAAAGAAAAGCTTATCTACATCAAGATTCCCCACTGCAGAATCTACAAGCATCACCCTAAAAAACTTCATACAAAGCTACATTGTACCAAACTAACTCACTGGTCCTTCTAACTCAGCTTTGCTTATGATTGGAACAGCTTAACAGATCTTTCTCAGCATTGCTGGGGATGGCAAGGATTAAATGGGATTTCCAGTACTGTATGTGCAACATGGTCTCTACTATCGGCCTACAGCCTTTCCTTAGATAAGGCAGTTATTGTCATGAGTATTGATGGTGAGCAGGAGGGGGCCTCTATCCAGGAGGGAAAATGCATGCGTAGTACTGAGGAGTTAAGCAGCCATTCAAAGAGACACAGATCAGACCCGCCTTAACCTTTGGGGTTTATCTGTCTGGGTTTTTCCCACGCTTCTTCAGTTTGTTAGGATTTTCTGTCTAATGTAGCGGTAATAAAGCACTAGAGACCTGTTCCTTGTCTCAGCGTGGTTCCTGGCTGTTAGGACATCAATCCTAACAAACTCACTACTCCCACTGAAAGAGGGAGGAACAAAAAAAAAAGGAAGAGACATTTGGAAAAATGTCTTCGGAAAACCAGGAAATTCGGCAAGCCATCCAACAACTGGCAGCAGCATTGCAACAACATCAACAACAAGTAGATCTCCAGATCAACACATTACAAGCAGCCATGCTACAGCAGTTACCACAACCAGCTCCAATTAACCCACAACCGGTGCCAGCAGCAGCAGCAGCAGCAGCTCCTCCAGTAGTCTTGAGATCCCAGGGCAGTCTACCAGAGAAGTTTGGAGGAGAAGCAGGACAGTTGAGAACCTTTCTCACACAGTGCACAATGTTTTTCGACAGCAGACCAGCAGAGTTTCCCACAGACAGAACCAGAGTCACCTTCATTTTAAGTCTGCTAAAGGGCCCAGCAGCCAAATGGGCTATTCCCATGGTGGAGAACAATGACCCGATTCTCAACGACTACCAGAATTTTCTGGCAGGGTTCCGAGCACACTTTGACGACCTGATCAGAGAGGTCACTGCCAGCCAGGAAATTCGGAAGCTCAAGCAAGGCAACAAGAGAGTGGGAATCTACATTGCTGATTTCAAGCTGTTAGCAGGAGATCTGGACTGGAATGAGAGTGCCTTGAAAGACCAATTCAAACAGGGGCTGGATGAAGAAATTAAAAATGAATTAGTGCGCCAGGGAACACCAGCTACCCTAGAAGGTTTATATCAACTGTCTGTGGCCGTAGACGCCAGGCTAGAAGAGCTCAGACAGATGCAGCTGGGGAGAAACAGGGGCCTCAGAGTGCTTCCAGGATTTCCAGCTCTCTCTGCAGCATCTCTTTACTCAGGACCAGAGGAGCCGATGCAGATCGGGGTGAGCAGGAGGCTTATTTCCAAGGCTGAGAGACAGAGAAGGAGAGAGAGAGCCCTCTGTTTCTACTGCGGAGTCCAGGGGCACATGGTGAGAGCTTGCCCAGCGAGAAGCCAAGCAAATTCCGTAAGAGCCCCAGGGCAAGCAGCAGAACCAAGAGCCACCTCCACCTCGACTTCCAACCAGGGAAACTCCATCGGTCTCCCTCCACAGAGCTCAGCAGGGAGACCATCAATCAATTAAGAAGGGCTCATTCCAAGGATTCCAGGCAATCCTTTTACTACTTACCAGTCATAATGCACGTAAACCCAGAGCACCGGGTCAAGCTAGAGGCCCTCGTGGATTCTGGAGCTTCCACCAATTTTATTGATGTACAGACCATACAAGACCTCAACATCCCGATCATAGAATTGCCATGTCCCATAGAAGTTGAGACCATTGATGTCCCATAGAAGTTGAGACCTCAAGGCAGGGCCGATTAGAAGTTTCACAGAACCTTTGCAACTGACAACGGGAGACCACACTGAGTGGATCCAACTTTATGTTACTGCATCACTTAATGTGCCTATAGTCCTGGGCACACCTTGGCTGAAGATCCACAATCCATTGTTGAACTGGACTATGGGAGCAATCTCCTTCCCAGCTAAGGAATGCCAGCACCACAAGATTCAAGCAGCTCTCCTCTCTCCAGCAACCAATGCAGCCACGGAAGCAGGGGGGGTTCAGTTGCCAGCCAAGTATGCAGATTTCGCAGACGTTTTCAGCAAACAAGAGACCACAGCACTACCCCCTCATAGGGACTGTGATTGCACCATTGAGTTGATACCAGGAGCCAAGATTCCAGCAAGGAAACAATATCCCATGTCCCCCAAGGAACTAGCCACCTTAAAGGATTACTTGGATTCTAATCTCCAAAAGGGTTTCATCTGACCATCTACTTCCCCAGCGTCTGCTCCTACCTTCTTCGTACCAAAGAAGCCTGACCCGTTGGCACCAGCAAACCAGGAGGCACCCATGAGAATGGTACACGATTTCAGTTCCCTCAATAAACTCACGGTCAAAGAAAATTACCCACTCCCCCTAATATCTGATCTGCTGGATCGCTTACAGAAAGCACGCATTTTTACTAGGTTGGACCTCAGGAATGCGTACAATCTGATCCAGATGAAAGAGGGGCATGAATATCTGACTGCCTTCGATACCAGGTTTGGTAAATTTGAGTACCTTGTTTTGCCCTTTGGCTTGTCTAATGCAGGAGCCATATTTTCCTGATTTATGAATCAAATTTCCTCTGATTTACTAGATAAGTATCTGGTCATTTATCTAGATGACATATTAATATTCTCTGAGGATGCTACAACTCATGTAACCCATGTACGTAAGGTCTTACAAAGACTGAGAGAGAACAAGCTGTTCACCAAGCTAGAGAAGTGTGCCTTTGATTTAACTGAATTACATTTCCTGGGCTATAAAATATCAACAGAAGGCATATCCATGGATCCTTCTAAGGTCCAGGCAATTCTCTCTTGGCAACCCCCCCCCCCAAAACGTGAAAGAGGTACAAAGATTTCTAGGGTTTTGCAATTTTTACAGGAGATTCATAAATAAATTTAGTGACAGGGCTAAACCCCTCACACAGCTTTTGAAGAAAGGATCAAAATTCATTTGGGGGGAGAGACAGCAAGCAGCCTTCCAAGAATTTAAGCAACTCTTTGCATCCCAGCCGCTTTTAAAGCACCCTGATCCCACGAAGCAATTCATAATGCATTCAGATGCTTCAGATATTGCCATTGGTGAGGTTTTATTGCAATATACAAACAAAACCGAGAATACTTTGCTCCCTTGTGCATTTTTCTCCCGCATGATCTCACCAGCAGAGAGAAACTATGATGTTTTTAACAAGGAGTTGCTAGCAATTAAATGTGGAGGCAGGAATCCTCTGGCATAGCGGGCGATTATATATTCCCCCCTCATTGAGGGAAGAAGTACTGAGACTTTGCCATGACCATCAAACGGCAGGCCACGGAGGTGTTTTCAAAACTATCCATAGAGCTCTGAGAGACTACTGGTGACCTAGGATGACTGCAGACATAAAGGGCTACGTGGCTTCTTGTCATACCTGTAGATGAGCCAAGCCTCTCCCAGGGAAGCCCACAGGACTCTTGCAACCCCTACTCACCCCCAGTAGGCCTTGGGATACAATCTCCATTGATTTCATCACTGATTTACCCCCAGTCCAGGGGCTGACTTCCATACTAGTGGTGGTGGACCTTTTCACTAAAATGGTGCATTTTATTCCTTGCAAGGGCCTCCTATCTGCGCAAGCCACAGCGCAGTTGTTTATGGACCATGTTTTTTGGTATAGAGGCATGATAAATCACTTGGTGAGTGACAGAGGCCCTCAGTTCACTTCCAGGTTCTGGGGGGCCTTTTTCCAGTCATTAGGGTCCAGATCCACCTATCATCATTGCATCATCCAGCTAGTAACAGGCAAGCTGAGAAAATTAACCAATGGTTACAGCAGTATCTCAGGTGTTACACCACTTGTCAGCAAGACAATCGGCCAGCCCTACTCCCCATGGCAGAATTTACTTATAACAACTCTGTGCAATCCTCTACCAAGATGTCTCCTTTCCAAGCACTCTACGGGGTTAACCCTTGGGTGTTGCCCACCTCCTCCCAGCAGGGAACTGTTCCAGCCGTGGCTGATTTTCTTAAAGAGCAACAAGCCGCACAGGAGTTGTTAAAGGAGCAGCTGAACAGGGCAAAGAGTGCTTACAAGAGAGCTGCAGATGCTCACAGACAAGAGGGGCCAGTGATTGCGGTAGGAGACAAAGTGTGGCTCTCTACCAAGTTTTTGACCTCTACCAGGCCCTCCAAGAAGTTGGACTCTAAGTTTGTGGGCCCTTTCACTGTGGTACGGCAGATAAATCCAGTGGCTTATCGCTTAAAGCTGCCAGCATCCATGAAAATCCATCCAGTCTTTCACAGAGCCTTGCTAGCCAAAGACCCTCCCCCAAGTACCTTACGATCGCAAATGCCCCCCCCCTCCAGTAATTGTGGATGGGGAGGAGGAATACGAAGTCGAGGAAATTCTGGACTCTAGGAGGAGGGGAAGGGGCATCCAATATTTAATACACTGGAAAGGGTACCCTGAGGAAGAGCACACATGGGAGAATGCCAGAGATGTGCATGCACCAACGCTGGTTCATCGATTCCATCAGCTTTTCCCTCACAAACCCAAGCCTCGCACTCTACCAGAGATTCCTCACTTGACTGAGCAAGCAGAGGAATCCCAAGCAGAGGAGTTCGTAAGTTGGCAACCTCCACCCCCGCCTGAGGCTCGGAGGCCAGAGACAGAGGAGGAGGGAGAGCTGCAGCCCTCCACCTCAGGCTTGCATTTTATAAGGGGGAGGGGGGAAGAATCTTCTAATTATCTAGCTATTTTCCAGCAGCAGCCACCTGGGCCAGAAGCATTATCAGACCTGGAGAGCAGCACTAATTCGTCCTTGGAGGAGTTTTCCTTTGAAGAATTTCCATCGTTGCCCAGTTCCCATGGGAGCTTGGAGGGGGAGATGGACTCTTATGAGACCTCTGGAAGGGAGTGGGCTGAAATGGACTGTGAATCTGGAGGGAAGGGTGATGTCATGAGTACTGATGGTGAGCAGGAGGGAGCCTCTATCCAGGGGGGGAAACGCATACGTAGTACTGAGGAGTTGATCAGCCATTCAAAGAGACACAGATCAGGCCCGCCTTAACCTTTGGGGTTTATCTGTCTGGGTTTTTCCCACGCTTCTTCAGTTTGTTAGGATTTTCTGTCTAACGTAGCAGTAATAAAGCACTAGAGACCTATTCCTTGTCTCAGCGTGGTTCCTGGCTGTTAGGACAGTTATGCTCTGACTGTTTTGCCCAATGATATGAAATATGGATATTTATTTAGAGCAAGGACAAGCAATCCCCAGATATTTTGGTTTACAACTCCCACAGTACATGCTTTGGGCCATAATAGGTAGAATTGTTGGCAGTTGAACTCTAAAATAGAGGGCCTCAAATGGTATATTCCTAACTTTGAGCTTATGATGCAGGGTTCATTTATAACTGATTAGGCTTCACCTCTGAGAAGAATACTTAGGGAAAAAACCCTTGTGAATTTTCTTTGGCTCCTTGCCACAAAATCATGCTGGTTGTAGAGGGTAGCGGTGTGGCTCTGGGTCTGCCTGCCTGCAAGTTTTATTTGTCTCATCCTTCGTATGTTCTGCATTCCCTTTGCTGAACTCTGATGTCCAGCAAGATAAACGTTCAGGCAAGTCTCTCGTTGAATGTAAGCAAGAACAGAAGAGGAGTTTTAAAAGAGTGGTATCTGCCCCTGAAGCCCCAAATCCAGGGGTATTTCACACTATTATGCCCCTGCTCAGGACTACTACTGCATGGAGTTGCCTGTTCTCAGAAGAATTTTAGTTTTTTTATAAACAGCTATATGGGAAATCCCAGGATAAAGGGCTGGACAAAGCAGAAACACTATTTTCTGCTAGAATTAAGATATATTTCCACTCCATTTTTATCAGGCTCTACTTGATATCAGTTGAGCACCACCTTTGTCCCCCCTTAGTTTTTATTAGGCTTCACTCCTTGATCTCCTCAGGGTCTAAGCTTCAGAAGACCCAATAGTCCTTGAGGGCTGATATTTGTTACAGAATTCCCTCCAACCACAGAAGTTATATAACGTAAAAGCAGGGCCTGTGCCTCATAGCCATTCATCTTATAAAACATGCTTTTCTTGTATAGTTATTATTTCTGGCAAGAGTAGAAATATCCACAGCACAGAAATAGCCATACAGTATATCCCATATCTTCTCTCTGATATACAGTACTTACAGCATGAAAGATGAACTTAAGGAAGAACAGAAGAGTCAGAGTGTTTGAGCAACCCAATAAATAAATAAACCAGCATTCCAGGGCACAAACACAGGGTATCCAACTCCTAACGTTATCCCAATGTTCGCTTATGCTGCTTGTGATAGAAAAAGGGATTAGTTTAATCCACCGGCTTTGCTGCCTTTCCACTTTGGCACTTCACCAAAGTGAAAAATATCCATCAGTCATACACTGCAGCAAGAATAGGGCAGCTCTGACTTCAAGATCCTGTCTGTCCTTTCTAGGCTCCTTTGTGTGCCCCTTCTCCACATTCTGTCATAACACAAATTATTTTTTTAGAGGAATGACAAATGGAACTGAATCTACAGAGTTAAAGAAAAAAGACAAAGAAAACATTAAAAAGTGCAAGAGTAACAGAAAAATTAAGGAAAAGGTGACTTCCGACCTTCTCCAACACAGATATAAGTACTTAGTAAACTATTTTGATCTCTTACTCTTAATTAAACCTTAACATTATTTCTATAAAAATAAACCCATTAATCACCAAAACCCAAAATCAATATTTCATTTTTTTAAGTTAAAAGCAAATAGTCCAAAAGCGGTTTCCAAGTGGAAACAAATCCCATCATGTTGTGGTCTTTTATAAGTATTAGCTTTTCTGTATTTTGTATTTTAACTTTTTCTAAAACTTTAATAAAGTTCTTATTAAAAGAAGAAAAATGGAACTGAATCACTAGGAGCACTTTTATTTAAGATTTCTCTCCCCTTTCCATCATTTCACAGTTGTATTGTTTTAGCCAACCAGGAAAGACTGTAGAGTTAAACTAGAACAGTCTAGCAATTTTATGCAAGTTGGTTGGGCCACTGACACAATGATGGTCCCCTCTCCATCCTATTTTCAACATTTAAAGAGTACAGTAACGTAAAGTCTCTTTCAAATCACACTGAAATCCTTGTGATTAAATGGACATGTCCATTATGTTTTCTTGGCACGCACACACACACACAAGATTGTGTATTTTCACAAATGCTACTTTGCCATTTTCTTGACATTCCATGCACCAAGCTGTGTTCAGCTAGAAGCACAAATAAGAATGCTGTGCTCTTGTACAAATCCAACATACCTAGTGACACAAAGGTCACCCCTGCTCCAAAATATAGTTTGTATTTTAAAAATAATAAAGTCCTTACAAGTAAAACTCAAACCCTGCTGACCACAAGGACATTCCAAGTAGTTTTGTTGGCAACAGTATGTGTAATGATATGTGGGAATGACCCTGGGAGACAGGAGGAAGAGCCACAGAGTAGACAACAGTCAGACAAGTGACAGCTGAGTCTCCAGAAGGAATGGGGGCATGGCAAACATCTCAGAAGGGACCCTCCTTAGTTTCTTGGACTGAAAAGGTAAGGGGGGAAGATGTATGTTAAGACTTGCAAGATTCTGTTAATGTAACCTTACAATAAAGGTAGAGCTAGTACTTCTGGGTGTGCTTCTTGTCTGGACTACTTTGCAAGGCTGACAATACATGGCAAATAGTTTCCTTGACATTCCATGTGCCACCGAGTTCACCTTTTTAGGGAGAGAATAGCAGAATGGTGTTTGAAGAGATTCCTCAGGGATCAGATAGGAGAAGTAACCCCACCTCTGCTTAAAAGACCCAGAGCACCTCTTTGATCACACAATTGATCACCTGACTTTGTCTCCTAGGTGGTGAAGCATAATTGAGTTTACATACCTTGAGGCTGACATTGGATGGTGTCAGAATAAGGAGGGAAATACTAGCAGCTAATAAGAGCACAGTCTCTTTTATGGGTTGGAGTCAAGATGAGTACAGCAACGTGGGAAAGAGAAGGAATGGGCAAAGTGCTGTGGTTGCCAAAGAATGATTCCATCCTGGTTAAGTACAAGCAGGGATTCAAAGAGAGTGTGTTTAAGCTGCAGGTATTCTGACTACCATCAGATCCACCCTGAAATGATCTGTTCTTATTTGTATATCGTGTTTGTGTATGCTGCTTGTATGTATGTGTTACAAAGGGAAATTATTATGATATCTTAACAGTCATAAATGTCCTTCAGTTCAGCAGCAGCATCTCCAATCTGGTGCCCTCCAGACATGATAGGATTAAATTTGCAGCCAATTTAACTAGTTGATATTCCTAATCAATGTCAGCTGAAAGCCAGGTGGCTAAGAAAGACCTGAAATATATGCAGTTGGCAGAGAAAAGTTCCCAGTAAAGCAAATGCATGCTGGAACTGTACTCTGAATTAAAATATAGAAGAGTCCCTATTTTCATCTGGAGATTAAATCTGAGTGTTACCAGTTCTATTTTTCATCTTCATATAGTCTCACATATTTCCAGAATAATTTGGGTCAGCAATTCCATATTCCATATTGTTTTGGAAAAAAAGTCTGATTTTTCCAATAACACAAGGAGGTTTAAAGAGACCAGGAAAATCCTATATCCTGTATCTGTTTTTCTGCAGGCTTAAAGTCTCCAGGCCTAGGCATCTGCGAGTGGCTTCTGGTCGTCCTCTCAGTCCTTCTCATTGTAATCACATTTCCCATTTCCATCTGGTTCTGCGTGAAGGTAAGACTATTTCTAGGGACTGAGAGTCGATACATGTGAGAGGCAGCAGTCAGTCAGTAAAGTTCATGCATCTGAATTCTGTGGGGTATGACAGCAAGCCCTGACATCCCACTCACACAGAAAGAAATCATGAGTTGGACTGTATATGTGTTAACATGTCTGCCCAAGCTGGTCCTATTTGATAAGGATATTTCTTTCATGTATAAACATATTTTCAGTACATATTAAACACATTTCATGTACAGATGGAAGAGGCAGATTTTAATTCCCACATTTTCTGATTCAGTAAACCAAACACCAAGTCTTCACAATCCAAGCATTCTCCATGATTGTCAAATAGTGAGTCTTTTTTTCTTTTTTCACTAGATTCCTGAGATCTACAATGTGAAGCCAAAAGTTAATACACATATTTAGAATTAAAGAAAACCAAAGAGTATTTCTGAGTATACGCTCTCCATCTTCCACCTAAGAGTCCATTCCTTAAGTTTTATTCATCAAAAGAGCTAGATAAATTAAGGGCTTACCCATGGAATGAACATGACCTGATAATTGCTTTTTTTTTTTGGCCATATCCTAATCAGGTTAACTTTGTCTCATCCCCAGCCCACAGCTAAGGCAGCTTAAAATCATACTTAGGTGTTCTCTCTTAGATGGAGCATGAGGCAGACAGAACAGCACACAGCTTAGCAGTAGGTGAGATGGAGGCCTAATCCACTCTTTTGCCTCACAGTTGGTGATCAAAGTCTGACTCAGACATTTCACCTCAGTCAATGCTGATTTTTATCTTTACCTGGGAATAATTACTCTTGCTTAATGGCAAAAATATTAATAATTCCATTTTACTTACAGTACATTTAAAAGGTAAAGGTAAAGGTTTCCCTTGACGTAAAGTCCAGTCGTGTCCGACTCTAGGGGGCGGTGCTCATCTCCGTTTCAAAGCCTTGGAGCCGGCGTTGTCATAGACACTTCCGGGTCATGTGGCCAGCATGACTCACGGAACGCCGTTACCTTCCCGCCGAAGCGGTACCAATTAATCTACTCACATTTGCATGTTTTCGAACTGCTTGGTGTGCAGAAGCTGGGACGAGCAACGGGAGCTCACCCCGCCGCGCGGTTTCGAACCGCCGACCTTCCGATTGGCAGCTCAGCGGTTTAACCCGCAGCGCCACCGCGTCCCTTACACAGTACATTTACCTTCCTAAAATATTTGATAGAATTACTCCTCACTTGTACTCATTTACTTTTCTACATTTTTTATGAGAATATCTTATTCCATTGTCTTACATAACTGTGATCTTTTCAAAAACTGAGAGAGGTCTACAACCAAAATAAAACTACCCAAGTTTAGTCATCCCCTTCTGTGTGGTCTTTCTCTAAATCAGTGTTTCTCAACCTGGGCAACTTGAAGATGGGGTTAGGGTTGCTGGCTGGGGCATGCTGGCTGATTAGGCACGCTGGCTGGGGAATTCTGGGAGTTGAAGTCCACCCATCTTCAAGCTGCCCAGATGGAGAAACACTGCTCTGAATGATAAAAGAAACTGACCATCTGTTATTTCATATCACCAAAGTAATGAGAATATGCTGCAGCATCCACAGAAAACCACAATGGTGCCAAAATGTCAATTCATACAATTTCATCACATGATTGCCACCATTATGTACCTGCGTCATGACATCTGATACAAGTATGTAAGTCATGGCACTTGTGTGAGGAAGTCATACTTGCCTTCATTTACTCCCATTTCCCCTTCCTCTGCCCTGCCCCTGCAGATGCCCATGAGGACAGGACCCCTGTAGTTTTAATAGGTAATATGGAAGAAAGAATTTTGGTTATTAGAGTTAAAACCAGCTGTGATTCCCAGATTTTCCTCTTCTGTTCTATTTTGAAATATAGAAAAATCCTTCTCCTTGCATACGACCAGCCAATTTAAGACCATCTATGGCTACTGAGAAGAAGGGTCATTAAGCCTCATAAGTTGTTAAAACAGAAAAAGATGCAAGGCTGATTCCTCTCATCCTTTACATTTGTACCAACTGGCATTGAACAGTTTATTAAAAGCTTTCTGAAGCTAAACTGTTTGCACTATCTGCTTCCACCCTTTTCTTCCTCCCAAATTCTGTTACTCATTTCCATTTTTCTATGACAGATTGTACAGGAGTATGAGAGAGCTATTTTATTCCGATTTGGTCGTATTCTTCATGGAAGGCCAAGAGGGCCTGGTAAGTGTACAGGGACTGTTAGACTCTTGCAGAGCCAAAAGTTAAATATAGCACTGCTTGCTATGACATCTGTATAAACTGAACTGTTGGCGTCATTGATGAAGTAAAAGGAGGTGCTAGTATCAAAATTGTTGAGAAATAATGGAATAACTAGGGTGTTGCACTAAAAATATACTGTATGGTGAACATCATGTGAAGAAATCATCCTGCTAATCATCAGGATGATGCTGAATTATCTAAATCATGGGGCAGTAAATAAAAAGTTATAATATTGGCAGCTTCACTTGTGATAGACATTAAAACTAGCTTCACTGCCATGGGGGTGATCCCTTTTTTTTCCTTTACCATTTGAATTGAGAGGGCAGATGATCTGGGGTAGTGTATAGGGGTGTGTGTGCAACAAGCACTGTGTTTCCCAATGGATATTTGTTACACATCTCTTTTTCAAATATTAAAAAAGATACAAATATCTCTTTTGTAGGTTGCAGGTTTTTAAAAAAGGATTGGAGGTATAGGGCCCCATCTTTTCCTGTAACGTGTGAAGCAGCTAGGTGGCAGAAAAACCGTGTCTCTTTGCTGCCATCTAGTAGTCATCTGGATTTTTGCAGACCCAGATCTGGTAGACATCAGATATATTTAAATAAGTTCTTATTGTTTCCATTAATGTTTTTGCCATCTGTTCCATAAACTCTTTTCCCATCCCTTTTTTTTAACATTCCTTATTGTTGTCTTAGATTGTTTTGCCAGAGTTTTTGTTCTCCCTATGAGGAAGAACTTTTCATTTCCTGAAGAAAACCTTGCATCTTTCTGGACATTATCAGAAAGCCTTGCTGGCCTTTTCTTGGAATTACATTGCAGAGTACATTCCTGTAAAGTTTTGATTATTGCGATTTTAAATAACTTCTCTGGACTTTTCAGTCTCTTTTTTACCAGTCCCCTCATTTTTTAAAAGTTCTCCTTTTTGTAGTTAAATATGACAGTGTTGCACTCTGTGGTAAGTATCCTACAGGTAGTTCTTGTTTACCAATGGTAATTGGGACCGGGAATTCTGTCGCTAAGCAATGCGGTCGTAAAGTGCAATGTCATGTGGCTGCACCAACTTACAACAGCAGTTCTGGAAGTCCCAGTTGCTGTTGTTAGCCAAATCCCACACAGTTGCTGCATCCTGCAGTCACATGATCTCCATTTGCAACCTCCTGTCAGTTTCCCTGTTGATTTTGCTTGTCGGAAGGTGGTAATGAAGATCGTGAGTGGCGATCATGTGACTGCGGGATGCTGCAATGTTGTAATTGTGAGCTGGTTGCCAAGTGCCCGAATTGCAATCATGTGACCGTGGGGACGCTGCAACAGCTGCAACTACGAGGACCCGTTGTAAGTCCCCCTTGTTCAGTGCTGTCTTAACTTTGAACAGTTGCTGAACAAATGGATGTTAAACAAGGACTACCTGTATTTGCATATATGCTAAATGCAACAGCATTATGGTCATTGTCTCATTTTGGCTTAAGAACACTTACATCTCACACCAAATCTGCCAGTTTACATGGGACTGCATGTGGAACAGGTAGCATTTATGAGAACTCTTCCTAGGCATACCCATCAGCTAAAAATGCAAGAAACAAAATGAGAGGGTGCCTCAAGGACTTTAGCATGGAATAAAAGAAGTCTGGAAATTGACAATAACATGTTAAAATGTTAAGGCAAAATATATAAGTGATGGCCATTACTCCATTCCACCACTGTTTCTGTTCACAGATTTTAAAGCATTTCATAAACCCTTAGATCTTATTTGACAAAGACTATGAACTGGACAAAAGGATTGTAGTCATTCGTGCAACCAAACAATGGTGGCATTCCATGACATGGTAAGGCAGGTTACTGGAAAATCTAACAGTTATATACATGCAAATACCCCTGGTTAAGTGAATCATGATTTATTTATTTAACCCAGTTTTCTGAGTTTGCATGGCAAACTGAATCATAATTTGACAAGTACTGGATTCCCACAACAAATTTGGTTAAAATATGGTTGATAATTTCTGTAGTATGAACACAGACAGCATAACATGGGAACCTGAACCCCAGGTAAAATTGTGATAAAAGTAACCCCTGAACCACATTTTTATATCTGGTTTGTTGTAAGATTTCTTATAAGATGGTTACTCTGAGATTAATTCTCCTTTCTGATCACCAGGCCTGGAGACAGAAGGTTAGAGCAGCCTTATAATGGGAGTATTCTAGCTGCAATAACTCTTTGTCCCTTTTGTTTTTTCCATAAATGCACAAATATTTTGTGAACATTTGGGGAAAAATGAGGACAAAATGGAGATGACTCCAAACCCGATCAGGCTGCTATTACTTTCATTAAAAGGGAAGGAGTGCCTGGTCACTACAAAGGAGACTGTGGTTGCAGCCAAAATGGCTACTATTCCACAAATATGAGTTGGCCTCAATATGCCAAGTCATCTGATGTTGGATCAGATCAGCCCATACACACATGCACACAAGTACGTGCATAAACCACTATCTAGAATGCTTCTGATGGTCAACTATCAATTTTCTGAAAGGTCCACCACCAATCAGTGATCACCAGCTCAACTGAATAAGTTTTCTGTATGTAAAGTCCCAATATGGTAACTTGAGCATCAAAAAGTATGATCTTAATTCCTGGCATGTAACTTCCATGCTGTTCTGTTTCTCCTAAAAGGCTTGTTTTTCCTCCTTCCCTGTCTGGATACTTACCACAAAACAGACATTCGTCTCAAAACTTTAGAGATTCCTTTCTATGAGGTAAGTGAGTTCAGTTACAGCTTACTCATTGTCTCCTAGGTCATTTGCTGGAGAAAAACACATGGATAATCAAGAAATCAGAGGCAGTTGCCAAGCAGATAATGCTTTAGAAAGAAGTTACATAGATTCTCCATTTAGAAGGAATTTCATGCTTTATAACAAGTTACATAGATTCTCTAACTGATTGCACTTATTGATGACCTTTGGCAGAGCCGGGATTGGGGTACTGTGTCCATCTTTGTGCTCTTTGATTTCTCAGCAGCTTTCAGTACCATCTATGATGGTATCCTTCTGGACAGACTGTGCGGATTGAGAATAGGTGGCACTATATTGTGGTGGTTCTCCTTCCTCAGTGGTCAGTTCCAGTCAGTGTTGATGGAGGAGGGAGAGGTTGTGTCCACAACCCCTTGCTTGTGGAGTATCTCAGGGTTCAGTGCTCTCACCCCTCCTGTTTAACATCTACATGAAATTGCTGGGTGAAGTCATCCATTAGTTTGGGGTCTGGTATCATCAATATGCAGATGATACTCAATTGTACATCTTGACCCCTGGCCACCCAATGTCAATATCCTCACCCAGTGTCTGGATATTGTTCAGGTCTGGATGGGGAGGAACAGACTCAGGTTCAATCCTGAGAAGACCAAATGGTTGTTTGGGTCCCCTGAATCTGGCATTTTATCACCTTTGGTCTTAGATGGGTGGGCACTTCCCCATTTGAGGCCAGTGCACAACTTGGGAACCCTCCTGGACTCACAAGTACTGCTCCAAGAGCAGGTGGCAGCTGTGGCCAGGAGGGCCTTTGCACAGGTCCATCTTGTGTCCAGTTGCACCCATTCCTAGAATGGGAAGCTACTTATGCCTTGGTCACCTCATGATGGAATATTGCAATTGGGCTGCCCTTGAAGACCACCTGAAAGCTACAGCTAGTCCAAAATGCAGCAGTGTGGACAGTGATGGGCACACTCAATATGCCCAAGTGCACTAATGATCCACAACCTGCATTGGTTGCCAGTCTCCTTCTGGGTGCAATTGAAGCTGCTGATTGTCACCTATAGAGACTTTCATGGCATAGGGCCAGGTTATTTGAGGGACCATTTGTCTCTATGGTGTCTACCTGATCAGTGAGATTGGGCAGAGTGAGGGTTCTCCAGGTCCCTTCTATTAAACGATGTCACGTAGTGGGTCCCTGGAAGCATGGCTCATCTATTGTGGTGCCTGCCCTCTGGCACAGCATCCCACTGGAGATTCACATGGCTCCTACCCTACAGGAGTTCCATAAGTCTTTGAAAATGTATCTTGTGCTCCCTGGCCTGGAGCTAGGTTGTTTGTTGAGCCCCTGGTGAGTTTTTGTAAGGTAATGTGTGTTTTGTTCAGGTATACATGTTCTTTTCTTCTTTGATTGTTTTCCTTTCTTTTAATTACATAAGATACCCAAGTAATGTGGAAGCAGGGCAGCCTTCTGATTCAAATCAAATCAATCAATCCATTGTTGGCAATCAAAAGTCTGCAGCTGTAATCTCACTTTAAGATGAACTAATGGCAAAGGTTTAAGAAACTATGTGTCATTGCCTCAACCCTCCTCCACACAAAAACACATGACATGCAGATGATATTGATCTACCTTGTGAGATTCCTGTAATCTTACCAGCCCAGGTATTACAGCATTAAGATTGCCCAATGTTTTAGATCCTGGATTTCCTCTTTCTTTCTAGTGACAGACAGAATCATTAGCACACCTGTTCCTCATCTAATTACATTGGAAATAATTCATAATGCCTTCTATTCTTTGTAGGTGATCACCAATGACTTGGCTGTTTTAGAAATAAATACTGTCTGCTACTACCGAATGGAGAATGTCACTCTCCTGATGACCACCCTTGCTAATCTTTCTAAGGCAGTTCAGCTGCTAGTACAGACGACCACAAAGCGCTTGCTGGCACATCGAACTTTCACCGACATCCTGATGGAGAGAAAGAGTATCAGCCAGGAGATAAAGGTGAGCAACATGAAGATTTTGTGATAGCTCCAGATGATGGGCAAATCCATCACAAATATTTATATTACAATCAATGAAATGGCATTAGTAATATATTGCTGCCTTGTTACTGGACACTTTCTCTTTCTTGAAAGAGATTTCACAAGATGCAGATTCATAAGAATTGCTTTGCTAAGTCTGGCAAGATATATATTCAATCCAACCTTTGTTTTCAATAACTGCCAACCTAGACACCACAACAGGGCAAGATGTGAATAATTGTGAGCTTTTAATTTGAATAAATCCCTAAAGAGTCATTTATTGCAATCCCACTTCATAACAAAAAAGAATGTTGTTAAAGAAATTGTAACTTCTTTTTTTTAATTATATTGGATTATACCTTTTTTTGGTTTTAATCACTCTAAGCCAACCAGATGACAGTAGCAAGATGAGCAGCCATGTAAGTTGTTTAAATAAATACATACATAAATAAACAAAAAGTTTTCAGTAGAAAGCAGAAAATTATGCCTTGTGTCCCCTGAACAAGAGAGGGAACTGGAAATGGGGGCTAAGCCTTGCATCAGTTTCTTCCTTCCAGCTGCTAATTTCCCTCCAATCTATGTTTCTATATGGGCAACCTAGAAGGCAGAATTCTCCATGCAGTTGAAGGATTAAACTTTAATATCACATTAAGCCACATTATGAGAGCCAGTTTGGTGTAGTGGTTAAGGCATCAGGCTAGAAACCGGAAGACCATGAGTTCTAGTCCCGCCTGAGGCATGAAGCCAGCTGGGTGACCTTGGACCAGTCACTCTCTCTCAGCCCTAAGAAAGGAGCCAATGGCAAACTACTTCTGAAAACCTTGCCAACAAAACTGCTGGGACTTGTCAAGGTAGTCTCTGAGAATTGGACATGACTGAATGGATTAAAAAAAAAAGCCATAATATACAGTAGCTAGTTTTTTTTTAACTTGGTACAAGCAACATTTGGAGGTTCAGAGGGACCCAGGAGACTCCCTAATGCTATGACGTTACCAGAACTAGTAGCCCAAACTTTTTGGCTGGGTGAGAATGGGAGTCAGAGTGGGAAGCCTCTAGCCTCCTAATTCCCACCTTAACCCTCCCTTCTGAAAATGCACCACTGAATTACACACATTTTCTACTAAGTTTGGAGAAGCAATGGGGCAGGTTCACATAGCCACAGGACACAATTTATCCACCCTGACTTAAGGCAATGGTTTAACATTATTTGAGAATCAGGCCACTATAATTTTTTTAAAAGAAAAGACTAGATTAATGTTATATTGTGAACACTGGCAATGAAATTGCATCTTCTTACATTCCTTCAAAGAGAGAAAACTATCTACGTTCTGGAGCCAGCAACCTAAATTTGCACAGAATGCATGATGCCTCAGCTCTTGAAACATATACAGTAGATTAAAAATGTCAGTACCATCTACTGAAAATGGCTTTGTCCTCTAAGGCCATCTGCACTTTTCATTGGTTTGCATTATCTGAGCAACATTACAATATACAGTACACCTGCTTGCTTGAACACTGGTCCCCATTTTAAGCTTCTCAAGAGCTTCTTCCCATAGTCACAAGAATATAAATTGCCAAAGGCAACCCACATTAACTGATGAGCTAGTAAATTCTCTTTACAACCCCAAATTGCTACCACTTCCCGTTGGGTGAAGAGTGGATACAAGAAGATGCTTTGACCTTGGTGGTCAGAATCACAGATTGTTTCACTCAAACTTAGCCTCAACTAACACTTTATCTAGACCAATTTGTCCTAAAATAGTTTGAACACAAATTAGTCTTATTAACTATATATTATGGATTCCTGAAACCATAATGAATTTACAGAAAAAAGGTGATTATCATAATGGTTATTTAGTTGAAGAGGAAGAACAGGAACCAACAAGCCTCTGAAATTCTGCTTCTTCCTAGATATAAGGGATTTGGGAACTGGCTATGGATTTAACTTGATTAAATGTAAGGCTGCTCAAAGACCCACACTGCTTTGAATTACCCAAAATGTATGAACTACCTATTCATCCTGTGAAGAGACCAAAGAGTCTTCATCTAAATACTCCACAAAAGCATTCACAGCAAGGATTTGCTGCATTGACTGAGATAATGGTCTTCGTTGGGAATAGTGTGGCTGCATATATTTATAGTCTGTGTTCATGCAACACATCAAGCCTTAAGCATCGTTTACAAACCATAAACCATGATTTCAAACAACCATGATCTACCAAAAACCAAGCAAACCACATTAGCATGTTATGTGAATCAGGCAATCAATTAAGGAAGTGTGGTTTGTTTCTTCTGTCTTAGCATGTGTGAACATAGCTATCAGAGTTTGTTAACCATGGTTTATAGTTCTGCATGTTGTATGAATGCAGCCACAATAGGCCATTTTGAGCCAGTTTAAACAGATGCAACAGCCCCAACCACATTAATTAGAATCAAGAGTATTACAAGACTTGATTTTACTCTCTAAGCCAGTGATGATGAACATATGGCACACGTGTCAAAGGTGGCACTCCATGATATTTTAGGTGACATGCCAGCATTCACAAACCGCAGCAACAACTCTTTTCCCTGTTTGAGTTACCAAAGAAACTGAATGAACAAAAGGCACTGCAACTCCCCCCCCATCTCCCCCCCATCTCTGCCCTTTTGGCCACCCTGTACCCTGCCTTGCGGAGTGGCAAGCAGCCCAAGAACCGCATGGCTCTGGGGCTGCTTGCCACATCCCAGGAAGCTTCAGCCACCCCAGCCCAGTCCCAGCTGCAGCCACCCTTGCCCCTCCGAAACCCCTGCTACCCTGCCCTCCACTGCCCCAGCTCACCTGGCCATCTTCTTGTTCCCTCTAGCGCAAAGCTGATTCCTGCAGAATTTGCAAGCCGGCTCTCCAAGAACCAGCTTCGGGCAAGGGGGCAATACTACTACTACTACTACTACTACTGCTACTACTACTACTACTACTACTACTACTAATAATAATAATAATAATAATAATAATAATAATAATAATAGTTATTGTCAGTTCCTGGAGAAACCACTTGCAATTTGTGCAAAACTTCAGAAAATTTGGTGTGGGGAACTGGGAGAGAAAGCCGCTGGGGAGTGAATGAATGGTGGGGCACGAGTGAATGCTGCCACTTTTTGTAATTATTTGACATTTCTTTATATAATAGCACCACACATGATTGGATTGTATTTTTTAAAAATGAATATGTAAACAATTGTTTCTCTTTCATTTGGTGGGGGATGACACGCCAGCAGGGTCAAGTTAGGTGTGTTCCAAATTTTTGACATGCCAAGCTCAAAACGTTCACCATCACTGCTCTAAGCAGTTGTCCTTGAAAAAAATCAATCCCCATAAACTCATGATACCTTTACTTGAAGTTTGCATGAAATAAGGACCCCCAGAAAAAATAGTCTCTACTTGAAGAGTTTTTGTTAGAGGGTTAGGATATTTTATATGTTTATTTAAAGACTTTTGGCAGCCATATGAATTACACACACACACACTTTTTTTGTCTGTTTTGCAGGTGGCTGTAGATGCCATCACCTGTCAATGGGGGATCAAAGTGGAACTAACAGAAATGTAGGTATGAAATCTGTATTCTGTAAAACCAAAAAAGCGTCAGAATATCAGGGGAGGAAAAGAATGAAATCTTTTAGCTATTAGTTGTAATTTGCAGCTTCCCACTCAAGTATTACAGATTGTTTCTTTACTGGCCTATAATTAGCAATTATGATTATGCTAGTCCATAAAGAAGTCCAAGCTCCATTGTTAGAATGATTTATTAGGGCCAACTAAAATGGCATAATCTTTTGTTTGAGCTTTTGCACTTTCCAGAATCTTCATTAGGCAAGAGGTTAATAAAACCCACAGTCTGAGCTTCACCCATGATAGAGACAGACAGGAATGTTATAATCCTTACTGGTAACACTTCCACTGGCATTCAGTCTGCTGCCTCCATATTTAGCCGGGCTTTGAACTGCAGACCTCATACCTGAAACACCTACCCTCGGCTGTAGATTTTCTTGCTTTTTCCCCATCCTGTGTTTGTATTACAGTATTTTTGGTAACATTGTCTCTGATAAAGAGTCCTGGAGAACTCCAAAACCTGCACACTCTATTGTGCTATTTTCTTGGTCCTTGCTACATTATGAGTCTAGGCATAAACTAATTCTAGACGAGTCTCCACTGTATGGTGTCTATGAGTAAAACGATCAGCAGTATAAGAAATGATGCTTGTTACAAGTGTTTAAAATATCAAGTATTCCTGCAATGTCAAAGAATTATATACTGTATATGGTCAGAGGCTATAACAGGCCAGTTCTGCAAGTGTTTAAGGCTGTCTTTGATTAAACTGTTAAAAAGCACTGCAATTTTGTTGTAATCTTCTTTAGATCTCTTCATGCAGTCTTAAGAGCAGTGACAGGTTGGCTCACATTTCTATCCAGAATGGAAAGTGTATGGCTAGAGCAACTTTTAGTGGAGATAAGACACCCAGAATACTAGGACTGTCTCTTGACCAAGATATGCCCAAATAAATAAATAAATAAAATCACTTCATCTTCCCTTCCCTTTGTCTATGCAAACTGGAAGCCTCTTTCAGCCTTTCCAAATATCTCTGGAGGATGGCTGAAGAAACTGGAGTTCTTTTTTTTTTTCATAGTGAAATGAGGAAAGAGAATTGGTGTGCCTTAGGTGACAGCTGCCTGAACTGAAGCAGATAAATCAATGAAAAAATAGCAGTAGTTTCCTTCCAAGTATTTCCCTGGGTCAGAATGACGTGTGAGACTAAGCAGCTAAAAGGGCCAATGCAGTCCTGAGTTGCATTAACAGAGGCATTGCAATCAGATCATGGGAATTAATAGTTCCCTTGTACCCTCTGCTGATTAGACCACACTTGAAAGAAGAACTGTGTCCAAATAACATGTAAATCTCTCTTTAGAACACTGGCAAACTAAACTATCGGAGTATGCCTCAATGTCAAAAATAACTTCCTGTCTGAAAAATATGTCTGATACAGCATTTAATTTAACTTGGAAACCATTCATGGATTATGGACTCATACCACATCCAACGTTTGGGTTTCTCTGAAGGCTTTAATAATATAAGCTTATGCCTGACTTGTTAAATAAGAACTATTTTGATAAGAAAGAAACTCTTGTTAAGTGTTTATTCCGACAGATTATTATATAAAGAATGGACGTCTCTCCCCCCAATAAGGTTATGAACTAAGAATTTTGAGGTGTGATGTGATGCAAATGGATAAAGCAACATACTAACCCATATTTATTTAATACAATTCTGCACCACAAACCTTTGGATAAGGGTTTGTACATAAGTGCTTTGACTTTCACTGTTCATATTTTACTAGCAGCAGGTATCTGCCTTAGGAATTACTTTCACTGCAGGTGGGCTACTCTCTCTGAGCCTCACACATTATTTTGATCACTCATTCCAAATGCACTGAGCAGCAAGGTGTCTTCCCTTGTCACTGGGAAAATATCACCAATCTGTTTTCCAAAGAATGGCAGATGATCTTTCCACATTTTATACTATTCCTACTTTCAGAGCCAAGAATGTTGAAATTACTGGGGGTCCCCACCCCCAGGGGTTACATGTTACTGTGACTGACAGTGTAAAGGCTAGGGGTGTGGACTTTAGGTGAAACCTGAATCCAGTGCAAAGTGCAGCAATTCAAGACAGTATTTTTACCCATCCAAGGTAAAGAGGACTGTTCTAATCTACTCTGCCCTTATTCAAAAACATCCAAAAAACTCTGGCCTTGATTTGTTGCTGTGGAGTTGCCTTGCATATAAATAGTGATGCCATGGCAGCCACACAAAAAGGGGGGTTTAAAAAATAGCACTTGTGTAAAATGCAAGGAGAGGGCAAAAGGGAGAGAGTATTGAATTCAATGCCTGGCAAGTCTGTTCTGAACTCAGAACGAGAGTAAGGCCAGCCTTGGTCCCCCTTTCTCAGCCTTTCCAAAGGTTAGTGAGATCATAGGACAGAGCTTCCAAAGACTGATCAGAGAGGTTTTGGAGAGGGAGGGTGTGACTCAGTCAAATTGCACTTGCAGTAGACAATTGAGCTTTGGGGATGCGGCAGAAGGCGATTGTTGTTGTTGTTGTTTATTGGTTTAGTCGCTTCTGACTCTTCGTGACTTCATGGACCAGCCCACGCCAGAGCTTCCTGTCGGTCGTCAACACCCCCAGCGCCCCCAGGAACGAGTCCGTCACCTCTAGAATATCATCCATCCACCTTGCTCTTGGTCGGCCCCTCTTCCTCTTGCCTTCCACTCTCCCTAGCATCAACATCTTCTCCAGGCTGTCCTGTCTTCTCATTATGTGGCCAAAGTATTTCAGTTCTGCCTTGAATATCATTCCCTCAAGTGAGCAGTCTGGCTTTATTTCCTGGAGGATGGACTGGTTTGATCGTCTTGCAGTCCAAGGCACTCTCAGAATTTTCCTCCAACACCACAGTTCCAAAGCATCGATCTTCCTTCTCTCAGCCTTCCTTATGGTCCAGCTCTCACAGCCATAGGTTACTACGGGGAACACCATTGCTTTAACTATGCGGACCTTTGCTGTCAGTGTGATGTCTCTGCTCTTAACTATTTTATCGAGATTTGTCATTGCTCTTCTCCCAAGGATTAATCCGTAAAATCTTCTGATTTCCTGACTGCAGTCAGCATCTGCAGTAATCTTCGCACCTAGAAATACAAAGTCTTTCACTGCCTCTACATTTTCTCCCTCTATTTGCCAGTTATCAATCAAGCTGGTTGCCATAATCTTGGTTTTTTTGAGGTTTAGTTGCAAGCCAGCTTTTGCACTTTCTTCTTTCACCTTCATCATAAGGCTCCTCAGTTCCTCTTCGCTTTCAGCCATCAAAGTGGTATCATCTGCATATCTGAGATGGTTAATGTTTCTTCCAGCGATTTTAACTCCAGCCTTGGATTCATCAAGCCCAGCATGTCACATGATGTGTTCTGCGTACAAGTTGAATAGGTAGGGTGAGAGTATACAGCCCTGCCATACTCCTTTCCCAATCTTAAACCACTCCGTTGTTCCGTGGTCTGTTCTTACTGTTGCTACTTGGTTGTTATACAGATTCTTCAGGAGGCAGACAAGATGACTTGGTATCCCCATACCACTAAGAACTTGCCACAATTTGTTATGGTCCACACAGTCAAAGGCTTTAGAATAGTCAATAAAACAGAAATAGATGTTTTTCTGAAACTCCCTGGCTTTTTCCATTATCCAGCAGATATTGGAAATTTGGTCCCTAGTTCCTCTGCCTTTTCTAAACCCAGAAGACGATTGGAGTATGGTATGTCTGTGAGGGTCCCAGAAAATTCAGAGGATTGTGGTCCAACTTGGGATATACCAAGTTTGCTGTTGCTAAAGAAGGTGGCTAGGAGAATGTCAAGATAGGGCTTGGGGAAGAATATCAGCTCTCCCTAGTTGCCCATGCCAGTCTCTTTCATCTCACTGGAGGGGAACATAGTCTTGCATAGCCATGTAGGGAAGGCAGCTTCTGCAGTCTTGGGCTTGAACCTCTCTGTACAGAGTTCATCAAGAGAGATTCTGGACTGTTGGCAGTCAGGACAAAAGAAATAAAAAGGCAGCCTAACCGCAACACCAGTTTCTCGATTAATTAATAGAAATACACCCTTGAAGAAAATTGGTATCTGTAAATAATATAGGAATGGTCTCTTGTGAGAATGGATCTCACCCTTAAACTTGACAGAGGTCAAGACAAATTACCCATGAATCAACCCAGGGTGGGGCAGACTATTTCTGGAACCTCCAATCTGATCCTTGAAGCAGGCAGTTTTGGCTAAGAAATCAATAGGCATATCTAGAGATAATGGTAGTGACATTCCAAATGGGCTGGCACCCAGGACAAATATTCAAATATCATATCAGCCCAAGATTTGTTCCTGAAGTAAATAGCTGAATTAAGTTGGTGTAAGCAGATCAGATAGTTTATTACAGTCCATGATGAGGGGGAAAAAAGTACCAAAATATATATAATCCCATATGTCAATTGTCTTCTATTGTTTCCAGGTCTGGATAGTAGCCTATCTTTCATGATTCCTATTTTTATTTCAGTAAAGATATTCGGCTGCCAGCTGAGCTCCAGGTGTCACTATCTGCACAAGCAGAAGCCCAGCGGCATGCCAAAGTGAGGGTAAGTCATCAGCCTGCTGATGTACATTTTTATTACGGGAGATCACAGGAGAAAGAGTGTTTTTCCTGCAGTGTTTTTCCTGCAGGGCAGAGGAAAAGATGGCCAAGAGGAGGTTGAACCAACTAATTCTGGTTTTATCTCCATACTTTTCCTTTGTGATGGTAAGGCCTCTCTGTCACCTTTTCTACCCACCGTTTTTTTCGACTGAAGTCCTCAGATCGATTAAAAAATAGAAAAATGTTAAGGAAATACGTTTCTGTTATATACAGCTACATGTCCCATCCCTCTTCCACACTCAACTATAGAGAATCCTATTTCTAAGATCTGAGACAGAAATTACTGGATGGAATTATTTACAGTACTTATAACTGCCCCAATCCCAAAGAATTCTGGGCAGCATACAACATCCAATAAAAATTAAAAAACCAAGACAACCCATGATAATAAACAGCAAAATCAAAACAGTATCAGAAACACCACAGAAACCCAAAAAAGTCCCAAATAAAAGACAAGAGCAATTAGTAGATTGTTCTGCTGGTCTTTTTCTTGATTCTAGTTAGAGAGAAGCATCAAAGCCAAAGCAGTCCAAGAAGAAAAACCTTAGTCAGATCCACTCTGTGGGGAGTGGATACAGGGCATGGGCTGCAGTAAGCTCATTACTTTGAGAAGGAAATTAAAACAAACATTTTAAAACAAACGAAACAAACTTTAAATGCTTAAAATATATTTATGAACATTATTTCTCTGTATTTATGTGTGTGAGGCTTTATGAAACCCAACAAAAACAAAGAGAACACTAGACAGAATTTCGCTATCACTGCTGTTGACCCAGTTCTAAGGCTCTCCTCCAAAACAGAAATGTTTACCCAGCAGCTACTATAGCTTTAATTTGGAATCCTGCCATTGAGGAGGCTGACACCCTGTACCAGTGTTTCTCAACCTTGGCAACTTGAAGATGTGTAGACTTCAACTCCCAGAATGGCTGGCTGGGGAATTCAGGGAGTTGAAGTCCACACATCTTCAAGTTGCCAAGGTTGAGAAACTCTGCCCTATACCATAATATTGATTGACTGTAAATAAGGAGAAAGGCAGAATGAAGAGGAAACTGTGTTAGTGACTTCCCATAGACTAGTCTCCATGACCCATTGCTTACTTTCCAATTTCAGATTATTATGAATCTTAGAGCTGTTCTTAACTTGTAAGACAGCACATTCATAAGATACACCCTGCTTCATCTCCCTACTCTTTTGGGTGAATTTAGTTACCAGGTTTCCTGAAAAAGAGAGTGCTTGCACAAAGTACTGCTATTTTGCTATGAAAGAAAAAAAATCTGCAGTGAAATGAATAATCTCCTACAACCACAGAAACAGAAGTTAACTAGTAAATTGCTGAAGAGGAAGAACTAAAAGAGTCTGTGCTATGTACAGGAACTGTATTTAGGATATTTTTAATGAACATGGGGAAAAAATGGGACTACTTAAACATCAAAGATGATTCTTGGGCTAGGTAATATAGCATCACACAATATACTGCATAGAATATACTTTTTCTTTCTGATTTGGGTTAAGGAAGGGTATAGTAATAGAAACAACTGAATAAATATTCTCAAATGGCCTTTGTGTTGTAGGTGATTGCTGCTGAAGGTGAAAAAGCTGCTTCTGAATCTCTGAAGATAGCAGCTGAAATACTGTCCCATACACCAGCTGCTATCCAGCTCCGTTATCTTCACACTCTGCAGAACTTGTCCTCTGAAATACCTCCCACCATTGTTCTGCCTTTACCCTTTGACCCCCTGAGCCTTTCAGTTGCAGTAAATCAAAAATCTACTGGTTACAACCTTTCAGGTTGTGACAATAATGCAGAAACTTCAAAGAGCAAGGATTCCCCCATGCTATAGAAATTCATGTAAAATTCAAAGGAATATGGTTTCAAGCTGTAGCTGATACAGTTTGCCCCATAACTGGCAACTAAATCTCCTGCTTAAAATTCAAATAGTAATAGCAGTCAAAAAGTTACCAAACTCAGATTTACCACCCGAGATACAAATGATAGGGTATTGCAGCCAATCCTGACTTAAGAATTTACTTCTGAAAATCATGTATTCGAATATATATAAAAAATTCCCTTCTCACCCCTATAGGTGGTATGTGTCTTCCTCATCCTCAGGTCCTCTACCAGAGGCCTGAGAGGTTGAGGGTTCTGTGCAGTATCTCAGCTGTTCCTAGCACTGCACTCTTCTGGACAGAGAGCTCTGATGTTGTTCCTGGAAACTGTTGGAGCCACTGTCCCAGCCTGGGAGTCATAGCTCCAAGCGCCCCACCACCACTGGGATCACTTTGGCCTTTACTTCCCACATCGTCTCTAATTCCTTCAGGCCCTGGTACTTCTCCAGCTTCTCATACTCCTTCCTGATGTTGCTGTCACTTGGCACCACTACATCTATCACCACCACTGTCTTCTGGTCCTTGTCCACTACCACGATGTCCAGTTGATTGGCCAGTACCTGACTGTCTGTCTGGATCTGGAAGTCCCACAGGATCTTAGCCCTGTCATTCTCCATGACCTTCTGTGGAACCTTCCATCTAGACTTGGGAGGGTCTAGCCCATACACTGTGCAGATGTTCCTGTACACAATTCCAGCTACTTGGTTGTGCTGTTCAGTGTATGCTGTTCCTGCCTGCATCTTACACCCTGCCACTATGTGTTGGACTGTCTCTGAGGCCTCTCTGCACAGTCTGCACCTCGGGTTCTGTCTATATATATATAATTCATGTATATTTTTAATGTAGAATTTAAAAATCTTAGTTGTATATTTGTAAAACATGTTACATTTACTTATCTTTTTTAAAATTTTATTACTACTACTAAGGGCTATTCTTTGCAATCACATAGACTTTCTCCAGGATTATCTGTCCTCAACCTGGCCTTTCAAGTCTCACAATGGTACAGCACAATGGTACAGCTGCTGAAACTGAGTGCATTCATTCATCTTGCTGCTGGTTGTCATCTTCTCTTTTTCCCACCTTTCCCATCATTACGGAATTCTCAAGGGCTGTGGGTCTTCGCATAATGTGTCCAAAGTATGATAACTTGAGGCAAAGTCATTTGTGCCTTGAGCAAGAACCCTGGATTGATCTGTTGTTTGATCCATTTGGTCCTTCCTCCTCCTTCAAAACAAACTTACTGGACACTCCTATGATGAAGGACAGCCATCTGCCATATCTCAACATGGGACAGCACCCAGAATACTGTCTTCAAGAATGATTTTACCATTTGGGCAAGATCATAACACGTACAGTTGTTATGTCAAATACTGTCGTTTCTGGTCATAAAGGTCTTTATAACTTAATAACAGCATATTGAACTGGGACCAAGAAAGCACTGAGATCCAGTAAAACTGGTGTAGAATTGGCAAAATGTGATAAAGTTTAGTTCCTGTTATGAAGTATGCTCATTTACATACATGCATATTACATACATGTAAACTGATGACACACATACCTACAGAATCCTGTGACAGAATGAATGTTTAAAGAAAATCTTATTAACTGTAAAGGCGACAAATGATCTGAAAAGCAGTCATTTGTTTATTGCAGAACTAAAGCAAAACACACTCAGAGGAATTAGTATCTTGCATAAAATAAGGAAAAGCATTACTGTATGTTACAAATGTTAGCATTTGTAAGGAGTCAACTAATAAACATGGAAAAAGAGAAAATTAGGGATGATCCAAAAAAGAATAGGGGACAACCCTTGAATGAAGGAATTCAGGGGAATAAGACTGGATTCACAGTGAAAACCTAAGTAAAACTCATACAGGAAAGAGGAAATTGGCTTATGGACCAACTATAGGTGCCGCTGTTTGAGGGAGGACAAATGGTGTAAACTGAGTTATGTACTTGCAGCCAACATTGGGGGAGTAGGAAGGGGGATACAAGTACAAAAGTTCAGTGTTTATATTCTGATGTCATTTCTGCATCATCAGTTAGTAAGAGATGAATCAGAAATAAATAGTACAAAACACACCTGTCCTTACCTCGCTACCTTGGGTGTGATGGAAGTTCATTTAACAAAAGGAATGGATGGAATGAAAGAGAAAAGATGGGTGGCTAACTGCACAGTGGAACAGCAAGGGCAAGGATGCCTCCTGACTGGCAAGAATCTTTCCTCAAAATTATGGTACTAATGAGGACCTTTTTCTCTCTTCATTGGGAAATTAAAACAAATTAAACAAAAAACAAACCAAGTCCACAGTTCAGGATGGTTCATCAAGGAAATCACTGGTAAGGTGTCAGGCTGAAAGAAGAAAAGGAGAAACCTGTTTTTCCTCCTCCTTTCTAGGCTCAGAGAAGGGGAAATAATGAGACCTTTAGCATAAGGATTTCTCAAGGCTTATCCTAGACAATAGCTTTACTGAGGCAATTGGATTTGGCAGCATCAGCAGGATGAGATACAGTCCAATACTGGATTGTCAGATTATTCCATTGTTTCATGATTTAGCCTTTTTTTCCTAATTCAGTGTCAGAAAGATAGAGAATATGTATCTGGAGAGAGAGACTGAGAGAGAGTGTGTGTGTAAAACTAATTTGTTATCCATATTTCCCTTCTGGCTTAAAAAGGAAAGTTAAAATCAGCATAGACTGTACTAGGTGATTATTCTCCAACCACGCTTCCAGAAAGGAAGTCTTGTATACAGTCTTGTATACCACCCTTATAGTGAATGGGCAGGCAAACTCCCAGCCCCACATTCAGTGTCGCAACCTGCCTGCTAGCCTCTCACCCCAGACAAGCTGCCAGCTCAGATATTTGAATATACATCTTCGGCATCTCAAGCAGAAATACATGTGTGTTGACACATATGAAACAAGCAGCTTCCCCAAGCCTCTCCCTTTCTGCTAGAAAGGAAAATGGATGTCTATAAACTGTTTTTCCCCATACTGAACTTCTAAACTTCTCCTGAAGAAGATATAATGGTAAGTTAAGAGCATTGAAAACCACTGAGAGATCTAGGAGAATCCCTGCCCCTATCTCTTTGTCAGCAATGGTCACGCTTTGATGCAAAATGAGATCTAAATTACAACTGAGGAGACTCTGGAAAATCCCTTTCATCCAAAGAGTGTATGGAATCTATCAGTCACCATGTGCTAGAGCAGTTTACTGAGGGAGGGATTATTGCTATTGGCATATAATTCAGTTTTTCAAACCCCAATGATGGATTTTTCCTTGTAAGGAAGGCTTTCCAGCCGCCTGACTCCACCTGAAGACCCCCTTCCTTTATTTTGCTAGAGTCAAACTGGGCTGAAAAAGAGTGACTGGCCGTGACTGGGGGCCAGTCTGGATCTTGTCATGATCGCCCTACCACTGATCAATGTGGGAGATGATTCACCTAATGTATGATTTGTAGCGTTTTTTGTGCCGAAAGGTTACTACACTAGTCCCGTGCGAAACGCCACCACCAATCAGTTTTTTTAAAAAAAAATTGAGTTAGGATACTTTTAAACCCATGAAGTAATATCACAGGGGTCTGATGAAAAATTGTTGTAGCTATTAGTTTTGATATCACTCAAAAACAAGATATATAAAACTTTCCTCTTTGGCAGAATGGGAATGACAGGAAAACCTTTGCTTAGTAAAGGCAGTCTTCTGGCTCACCCCACATTTTATGAATAGTAAGCAGTGTGCAGGAATCTTTAAAATGAATGCTATCTTTTTTCCCCCCTCTTTTCCTAAAAAGCCTCATTTCCCCTCATTTTTCAAGACAGTCTTCCTAAGGCAAGGCTGTGTGGGGTGCAGTGCTGGTACCCCTCGCTCTCAGTGCCTTGTACAAGAGGCTTTGGGAGAGGCCAAGGGATTATTCCAAATATGATACCACACCCTGCATGCTATATGATACTTCAAAACATCTACTATATAATACAAACAGAGCATAAAAAAAGTTGCACATGTTTCCCTGAAGGTGTTCTTAACCCACTCGGCAGTTTATGTAGGTGGGCATATAAAAACGTCAAAACAAGGCTACATTAGATGTTGACAGTTTTCTAAATAAATAATAAAAAATGAGAACCAATTTTAGAATCTTCATTTAACTCCTGTCCCTGTACCTTACTAATACAACTAGAACAATTGCATGTCATTTTGTATTTCAGGCATAAGCATTCGGTGGCCAAAATTAACAACAACCAGGAGCCAAAGGATTTCTTGCAGTCACGCTCTTCTTCAGCGCTTGGATTTGGTTGGTTTCTTAGGTCGGGAAGAGGATGATTTAGAATGAGCTGGGGCTTTATCAGAGGCTTTCTTACGAGACGTTTCTGCAACAGAAGATAATTGGAAGTGTTAAATAATCCTTGACAGGGATAAAAAAGATTGGATAGTCCATAATCGTCCCTCTCTGCAGAATTCTTCTTGAGCTGTAAAAGTCCACATCCATACTCCAAAATGCACACCCACATTCCCAGAAGGTAAAAAAGGTCAATAGGAAAAAGGAGGCACAGCCAGGGCACACCATTGTTGGGGAAGGGAAAGAGCCTTCGTGGTATTCCCCTCCTCCACTCAGGCAGATTGCTAAGGAATGCTGTTTCTCAACAGTTTTCTCTCCACAGCCAAATTGGGAGCAGGAAGTTGGTCAGGCTCTTGGGCTCTGTGGGCTGCAGGAAAAGAAGCCAAGAACTGCAATGCTTCTATTACTGTTGTTGTTGTTGTTGTTATTTCAGTAGGAGCTTAGACTGAGAAGCAGTGGCTTGCCCAAGTCTCTGGAATACATTTTATAGGAGAGAGGAGATGTAAAGCTGGGAATTCTAGCCCCCTTGCTAGAATATGCGTCCTACACACTTCAATAACTTGAGTGTGTCATAAGCCACCCTTCAAAAAAGTATGGAAGACCGGGACAAAAAAGTAAGAGCCAGCAGCCAGACAAAACTGAACTTGACTAAATTTAAATTACACTATATTTTAATATATTGAAATTAAACAATAATTAGTTTAATTACTCTCCATGTAGAATAATTGGGGGGGGCTGCTGTAGGACCACATCCAAGTCTTTGGAGGATCACATGAAACCACGGACTCAGGTCTTGCATGTTATGTCTTCCCAAATGATACATATAAAGTTAAAATATGTCTGTCCCCAGAATTTTCCCTGAACTTGGCTATGAGATTATCTCTTTGGTAGCTGCTTTAAACCACCTTTGCCTTTACATTCCCATAACATGATGGCTTTCAATTTTTCTGAAATACTCTTTCTCAACTAGTTAGATTAAGAAGATTGGATACTATTTGAAAGTAGCCTTATTTTACTGATCTTATTTCAAAATCCAAGGATTCTGCCCATGGGAGGTACTATAACCCTTCCTAGTAGCATCATGCAATTTTCAGGAATAATGCTGAGGTTTTTGTCCTTACTAGAAATGCAGTTGTAACTTCTGACAATACATTATATATGACTCAAAGGTAACTTTCTGCCTTTCCCAACAAATAAGTCACTGTAAGAGCCAGTGGGTATGAGCCCTTTATTGATAGTGTCCTATACCTAAACATTTAGTTTGCCTTCATGAAGAAGGCAGTGTATGACTTGCCTAAAGCTTTTTATGGGGTGCACACCCAGTACATCTTTATTCCTTTCTCCATATATTAGGTAACAATTACAAATAATATCTGACAGTAGCTTACAACCTGATGGCTGAAAGCGAAGAGGAACTGAGGAGCCTTATGATGAAGGTGAAAGAAGAAAGTGCAAAAGCTGGCTTGCAGCTAAACCTCAAAAAAAACAAGATTATGGCAACCAGCTTGATTGATAACTGGCAAATAGAGGGAGAAAACATAGAGGCAGTGAAAGACTTTGTATTTCTGGGTGCAAAGATTACTGCAGATGCTGACTGCAGTCAGGAAATCAGAAGACGCTTAATCCTTGGGAGAAGAGCAATGACAAATCTCGATAAAATAGTTAAGAGCAGAGACATCACACTGACAACAAAGGTCCGCATAGTTAAAGCAATGGTGTTCCCCGTAGTAACCTATGGCTGCAAGAACTGGACCATAAGGAAGGCTGAGAGAAGGAAGATCGATGCTTTGGAACTGTGGTGTTGGAGGAAAATTCTGAGAGTGCCTTGGACTGCAAGAAGATCAAACCAGTCCATCTTCCAGGAAACTAAGCCAGACTGCTCACTTGAGGGACTGATATTAAAGGCAAAACTGAAATACTTTGGCCACATAATGAGAAGACAGGACAGCCTGGAGAAGATGTTGATGCTAGGGAGAGTGGAAGGCAAGAGGAAGAGGGGCCGACCAAGGGCAAGATGGATGGATGATATTCTAGAGGTGACAGACTCATCCCTGGGGGAGCTGGGGGTGTTGATGACCGACAGGAAGCTCTGGCGTGGGCTGGTCCATGAAGTCACGAAGAGTCGGAAGCGACTGAACGAATAAACAACAACAAGCTTACAACCAAATGAAACAGGGTGAAGGTATTATTCTAAATTGGAGCATATGATTTGGGAGGGAGAGGTCAAAAGCATCTCATGGAATGAACATACCTCTTCAGTTTTTGCTGAATAACATGGTTATTATTGGTGTTGGTATAAAATATGAATGGTGAAGAGAAAACACCAGCCTCCTGAGGAGTAAGCCTCATCCCCAGAATATAAGTACTTCTAGACTCACTGCCTGAAAGCTTAAAGCTGTGAGGGGGGAAGGAAAAGAGAGCACAAGCCAAGGACAAAGAAAAAGCAGATGATGGAAGAAATGAAGCTGCTGGTCTTCTTTATTCAGGCCGCTAATATTGCTCCAACCCTTCAAAGAGGCCTTATTTGATGGAAAACATACAGACGCTGGATTCACTTATCACTCTAATCCATAATGTGGCTTTTTCATTTTAGCTTTCCCATAATGTTGTGTGGATCAGTCATTCTTACTGTAAGCCATGATACAGAGTTTCACACCTTGTGTGATTCTACTTACTATTATTTAACAAAGCATGGTTGAAACAAACTATGTAATATATCCAAAAACTTAGAGTCGAACAAAAAAATTGATGGATATTCTGGTATTGGCTTTTAGAACTATTCCATGCAACCTATCTCATGTCAATCCCAGTTCTATAATATCTACGTTATGAAATGTTATGTTATCACGCTAACACATTATGGCCTTCTTCAAGCCGGCGCCCTCCAGATGTATTTGACCACAAACCTCAGAATTCCTACCCAGGTTGTCTGAAGGTATAAAATAGTTATGTATAAAATGGCCCTTCAGTCTGAATTTCTTTTAGAAATTTAAAATTCATCTTTGAAGTTTTAACTGTACCTTGTTCAGATTGTTCTTCCTTTTTAGCAAAATCTTTAAACTCTGGTTCCCCATCCTCCAGATCCTGGAGTTTTTTCAGAGCTTCCTCCAACTCCTCATGAAGGGCTTCTGATTTTTCCTCAGCTTGCTGGGCTCGCTTCTCAGCCTCTCTAAAAGAATAGAAGCCAGAGAAGCATGGAGTTAAAATACCAAGTATAAAGACCAACCAGGCAAAACTAATGGGTACCCAGTTAGAATTAGAGGCATCAAGGGCCAGCCCAAGCCTTTCTTGGCCTGAGGAATGGCCAAACAAGGCATGCACATATCCTTAAGCATGGAGTTGCCATGTGGATGTGAATAATGGAAGTCTGCTTCTCACAAAGATGAATGCATGGGATAAAGTGGCATAACCTCCCTCCTTACTTTATTTTGTGGTCCTGTGCAACTTTAGAAGTTTTCTCCCTCTCCAGCTCATTTCAAGTAGCAAAGTGGTCTGAGGAAAAATGGCTTAAAGCGATGGACTGAGTAGAGTTTTCCTGCCTTCCCCTGCATAGCTCCACTTTATATGTGACCAAGGCAAAGATGATTCATAAAAACCCTAAGAAATTTTTGCATGTAAATCTCATTGAAACAAACCCTCATTTCAATGAGTTGTGCAGCAGAATACTCAGAGAAACTGTGAGGATTTTCAGATGTCCTTTTTAGTCAGCCAGGGTCAGGCCCAATCCATTGCAGCCTGCATACTGGAGAAGTCATTTTGATTTATGAACCTTCTTCCTATAATTTTGCTTAGTAAAGAAAAAAATATATATTGGAAATGCACAGTGTTTACAGTTTACTATTAGATCAGGAACCTCTATTTCCTCTGTAGCTTACTGGGGTGATTGTGTTCTTTGGGGGGGACCCCACAGTGTCCCCACCTCCCAGCTTCAAAGTTAGTTTAACCATTCCTTTTGCATGTGAACCTAGTGCAGATGCAATATCTGCAATCAATTTTCTGTGTCCCACTAGAGAATTAGCATCTAGCTTATAGCTATTCCACTGTTCTGGTGTTTCTACATACATCGTTTAGAATTGATCTTTCCTTACCCTCCTCCCATGAGTTTTTTGTCACCACAATGACAGACATTTGGAAAGACTTCAGAATGACATTTTCTGAAACTCTTCCTCAACTCCTAGGATTTCAAGTTAGTACATATGGAGGTTACCACATTGGAAAATATGTTGGAAAATCTCCACTATGTTGGAGAGCCAGTGTGGTGTAGTGGTTAAAGCATGAGGCTAGAAACTGGGAGACCGTGGTTTCTAGTCCTGCCTTAGGCACAAAGCCAGTTGGGTGACCTTTGGCCAGTCACACTCTCTCAGCCCTAGGAAGCAGGCAATGGTAAACCACTTCCTAAAAACTGCTGGGACTTGTCCAGGCAGTCGCCAGGAGTCAAGACTGACTTGAAGGCATGCCCCCCCTTCCCCATGTTGGAAAAGACTTCAGATTCTTACCATCCCAAATCTATGTAAGAATTAATATTTTAAAAATTCCCAACTATCAAGTTAATGGATCTCAGAGCTGGATATTATATCAACGCAACCAGCCATTGGCCACCCAACAGGTTTAAGTCTAGACAAGCATATATCTCCACTGATCACCCTTTTTGTACTCACATGAGCCGTTCCTCCAGAATTTCTAGTGAAGCTAACATCTGAAATTCCTTTTTAGAGTATTCAGTGGTCCACTGGCTGGCATACAACTCTCTCTAGAATTAAAAGAGCAAGTACCTTATGAAAAGAGACTAAAGCAAAAGTAAGTGACCTATTGCTTTGGCAAAAAGAGTAAATGGAGAGAAAGGACTACTGAAATAAAAGAGCAAGGCTAAGCCATCCAGCTCCTATTTTCTGTACTCCTCCCATCAATAAATTTGGTTGCCTGAGGCAGAAAAGTTCTAAAGAAACAGCTCTCATTAATGCTCTGTGTGTGTGTTGGGTGTGTATTGTTTCTCCTGTAGAAACCCAATTAAAAATAATCAGAAGCTGCGCAAGAGCACCACTATGATTTCACACAGTTTCCATTAATTTCAGTGGGGCTCGTGCAGGAAATCTTCCAATGAGTTAGTGCCCCACACATCAGATCTGGCTGTTTATTTCACATTTTAACATCCTTAAAGGAACTGAACTAGCCCACCTTAACTAGAAATATGGCCACTAATGTAGTGGAGTTTCATAGATACATACCCCCGAGACTGTGACTTTTTCAGCTGTCAAGGTTTTGCAATGCACATTAGCATCATCGGCAATGTATCTCATTTGATAATCGATCTCGGCACTTTCAGCTGGCATTTCACTGCTAGAACCAGGCACAGGTGGCTTTTCCTGCCCAGAAAAGAGAAGAAGCAGGCAGTGTAATATTTTCCCTTTGTTGGAAAGCCAAACTCTTCACAGAAAGTCTGATACTGTATACAAAGAACGTGATGGTTAACATGAAGCCGTTTTCATATTGTACGTAAGACTTGTATACAAGTCTGTTTACAGGCAACTTTTAGGAGAATCACAAGTACTGGAATTTAGAATTAGGCTCCTAAAGGACTAGCCAAAGATCTGGGATTTTTGGTTCTAAGAATATGTTTTCAGGCTTATTCAGGTTACCAATTTACCTCTGAAAACCATTCAGCCACACATGGAAAGAGAACTCCTTGCTAGGCTATTCTTCCCACTCTGAACAAGTTATATGCCATTTAAAATCACATCAAGATGACAATGCAGAACAGGGATGAGATTTTTTTCCTAAAGCAGGAACTCTGCACATATCCTTGATGAAAGGACTAGGATCCATAGGTATTTAAAACACCTCCTTCCCCCTCTTGGGCTTTCCAAAAACTTTTGCAAGTTTTCTGTAAGAAATGACAAGCAAGAGTTTTGGGTAGCCAATACTGTATGTCCACATTAACAGTAAGATTAGCCACAGAAAAATCACTGAGCTACGCAAAGTATTAAATGGTGATAATAATGGCAATATAACTCTGTCTTTGGATCTGACTGCATTCAAAGGAAACTAATCATACGGGAAGTGCATATGTGAGAAGTCATCAGACTGACACACAGTCAGCCATATCTGTATGTCAGAGACAGCCATATGGGAGGAGTTCCAGAACGGCTGCTACTGTCAACCAGCTTTACATTTCTCAGTGGAACTTGAGCTTCCCCTGGCTTCTCTGTGCGATGAGTTCTTTCATATACATCACATTCAAAACTTTGCTTCTGTCAGGAAAGGCAGCAGCACATTTCTTCTAGTTTCAAAATCAGACAGTTTTATTTTTAGATATCAAATTTTATACCAGATACTGCTTTAGGGCAGTAAACATAAAGTATGTGGTAGACTTTGTTTACTTACTTATTTAACATATTCCCAACCTGGCTAATAACCGGAACCTTGCTTAAAAAGAAAGAAATCAGGGCTAACTTTCCAGAGGAAATATTCACCTGTGTTTCCAACACGGGCTTCTTTTCCAGGCTTGGCTCAGAAACAGCTTCTTCCATTTTCTTGACTTCGTCAAGAGTTTTTTCTGCTTCAGTGAAAGAGGTGCTTTCCAGGGTATGCTCTGGGTGAGGTGGAAGCTTTCGTTTTGGTTGAAGCACCTTGGGGTAGCATAGAAAAGTCCATTCTGAGATTTTGTCCTCATTGCTACTTTCCTAGATTTAGGGCTCTCTGATTCTTGAAGGACATCCTTTTATTAACCTAAAACTTTTCAGAAAAAATGGACCCGGCCCTTTCCTCTTACGGAGTTATCGGATGTCCTCAGGTAGCTTTACTACATGCATGCATGCATATCTGTATTTTTTCTGCTATTCCCTTTTAAGATAAGCAGTGCATCTGAAGTGCAAAAAAGGAGTGAGAAATAGTGAGAAAAAGAAATAAAAACAAGCATGGGATAAGAGGGAGTTACGGTAATATAGTTAAATCTACCTTACACCAATACCATTCACTAGACTTCTCTATAACTTTCTAGCCTTGCAAATCATTGGATTCCAGCTGGATTATAGTATTGAGATGGCATTGATTGGGAGAATTGTACTTTCAGACTTGCAAGATTCTGCTAATGTAGCTTTACAATAAAGAAGAATTAGTTCATCTGGTCGTGTTTCCTGTCTGGTCTACCTGGTAAGGCTGACATCAATCTTGCAAGTCTGAAAGTACAATTCTCCTGCTGTCACCTTTACAGCCTGCAAACTTAGGGAAGGGTCCCTCCTGAGCCTCTTGCTCTGCCCAATATGCAGCTGAAGGCTATGCTTTCTCTTATCTGACCATTTCCTAGGCAGCATCTCTTCACCCCATTTCCCAAGGTCTTTCCCACATACCATTACATTATACCATGTATTGTTCATTACAACCTTATGCTATTTTATGCAAGGTAAGATAGCTTGTAAGCCAACATACTGCTACCCATATTTCACCACTAGGAGCTAAATGCAATGCACTGACACATTCAGGACGTGTAGTTTTAACGGGATGATTTAATTTTAAATGATTAATTTACTGTAAATACTAGTGTAGAAATCTAATGAACAAATGGTAAAATAAATTTATATCAGTCAGTTGGTTTTTGGTAGTGTTTTATTTAAAATGTAACTGTTCGTATATTAAGTACTAATTTTTGGGCCCCAGTTTATATAAGAAGAACATAGGGTGTATATGTTGTAGGGTAAACTTGAACAAACCAGACAGCCTGTCTCAGACAGCTTTTGAATAGGCAAAGTATAATCACTGCTAAAGTCAGTAATAAAAAAGAGAGTTCCTGAATGGGTAAATAATTTCAATTAAGCCTTCCGTATTTGGTGTAGTTGTTAAAGCACCAGGCTAGAAACCAGGAGTTCTAGTCCTGCCTGAGGCACAACACCAGCTGGGTGAGCTTGGGCCAGTCCCTCTCTCTCAGCCCTAGGAAGGAGGAAATGGCAAACCACTTCTGAAAAATCTTGCCAAGAAAACTGCTGGGACTTGTCCAGGCAGTCACCAGGAGTAAAAAACTGACTCAAAGGCACAAAAACAAACAAACAAAAACCATAGGCTACTAAAATACAGAGGTTTAATGCAATGCTAAAAATGTGGCCTTTAATTTAGTCAAGACTTCTGCTAGCAGGAAGAGGCAGAGATGTGTTTTGCTATTCTCTACATCATCACCTCTGCAGCTCTGGAGAATCTCCCCAATGTTCTGGAATAGATTTTGGGGAAATACAAGGGGGAGAGTAAAATGATAAAAATAGCTTCTGTTAAGGGAATCTAAAAAGCCCTTTTGTAATCTTAAAAACTAATTTGCAACATTGTATCACACTTTAGTATGACCAAGAAATAAAATGTAGAATGGTACTATGGAGATAAAAACACCTTGATCCTCATTAGCTAGGATCATTTGTCCTCAATGCAATTTTCGTGTTTTGGGCTATTTACATCAGATACCACAGTTCAAATTACTTTTGAGATGCACACCTTCTGTGTCTGATTTCTAGGAATCTTTAAAAAAATGAAGTAAATTAATATTTTCCTTCAAAAACCAAAATAAAAAACCTCTTAGTTATTATAATGTAATAGTGCAAGAGAGAGCATCCCATACAGCCAGCCAATTAGAATAGCAACAGAACACAAGTGAACTATTCTCTGCCAACCAGTTGATCAGCCTCATTAAGTGGGGAACAGACCACAGATTTTCTGTTGAATGGTAGCATGATTGTTAGAAAAGGTAGCTGATTTTTAGAAAAGAGAACAACATCCCACAACAGTAATGCTACTCAACTATGCTGAGTGTGTGTACTCCAGGGAGAAAAGTATGTGGAGGTATAGAACATAGATAAGGCATGTTGTAAGATGGGTGGGTGTGTTGATGGCCCCCAATTTGGAAAGCATTGTGACCCTGTGGCCAAAAACATGGCCACCACATCTTAATGCAAGATAACACCATAGCCATTAAAAAAATAGAATGCAAATTTAACACCTTTTTTCTCTCATTTGCATCTTTCACTACCTCTAATCCAAAGTAATGTTTAAGCTCCTCTTGGCTGATTAAACTGGTGGAAGACATCTTCATTCCAGACAAAAGAAGGTTGCATGTCTCAATCCAATCCAGGCACTCTGTCTGAAAAAAAGAAAAGAAAATCATCTGGTGCTTTTCCAGACAGTTCAAACAGAATTTTTTAAAGTGAACCATGCTTTAGAGCAAGGGTTGGCAGCCTTTGATCCAAAAGCCATTGGTGCCCTCTAATCCCTTTTTTGCAGTACCCGGGATCCCCCCAAGATTGTATCACTGAAGTTAGGCAGTGAATTGTTGAACTAATTGGTGAAAAAAAAAGGCAGAAAATATGTGCAATAGTCTTCTGATAGGCTTAACAGATCTACAAATTTAGCAGACAGGTTCTCCGAGCTTTCAGAGGGCTTTTCAGGAGTTTCACTCTGCATCCAGCAAGGCTTCCTCAATGCAACAGTTCAGAAATGGAGGTTGCCTTATAGTCTTTGTAATCTGTGTAAGATTTGAACTCAGAGGGGTTGGTTGGTGATTGGAGGGTTCCTGAAAGGTTGTCAATTACTGGGTTGCTGGAAATGGTGTTGTCCATTTTGATTTGTCCACCTTATCTGCTTATTGTCTAAGGTTTGGATGAAGCACCTGACTGGGTGGTAGATTGTATCCAATTCCACTGAACTGTTGATGACCCACTAATTTGAGTGTCAGGCTTCTAGAAATTTTAAGGCTCTCCTGCTATTTGCCCCCCCCCCCCGTGCGGGGGAGATGGGCAGTCATAAAAATATGATAAATAAATAAATAAATTTGCATGATCTATTACAGTATTTCTGTATTCTCTCTGGCAAATGTGTGATTTATACTGAGGGTATGGGTGGCTGTTAAATATTGATAAAGCTGCTTCTTTATTGCAGTTAAGAGTTTTTTAATACTTTGATGTAGTCAAAGTCCTGTTTGCCCTACCTAGTGCTTGTTGCAATCCTGGCAGTTAATTTTGTATACATTAGTTCTGTCTTGTAAGGTGTACAGTCTTTTGGTTAGTACAGAATCCTTTGTAGTGTTTCTGTAGGTTTGTGGGCCACTGTGATGCCTAGTAGTTGGAGTGGTCTGCTGGTATGTTTTTATGTGTTTTTATGCATGGAAATATTATTGTAGTGGTTCTTGGGGTGTCTTTCTGTTCTTTTTTGTTTGTTTCCTAGAGCATTTTTTGATTAAATTGGGGGGATAATTGTTCTTCTTGAATATATTTTGGAGGTCGTTAAGTTCAGCTTTTCTGAGCGTTGATGGGTTGAAGTGTGTTCTTGCTACATTGATGACGTTCTTATGCAGTTGATCTTATGTGCTGAAAGATAATTGCTGTGGACATTTAAGACCTGCTTAGTGTGTGTTGGCTTTCTGTAAATCTGGGTTTGTAGCCTGCTATCGTTCTGTTTGGTAATAAGAATGTCAAGGAATGGAAGTCTGATTTCTTTCTCAGGCTCTATAGTGAACTTGATCCCTGGGCATATGGAATTAAGTATCTGAAGTGGATTTCGATTTGATTTCCTTTTAAGATGACAAACATCATCAACACATCTGATTCAAATGTTCAGTTTGATTTTGGAAAGGACAAGTTGTTGTATGACTGTTTTTGCTATGCAACCTGAGATGAGGGACCCCATAAGTGCTCCTGTGATCTGTTTGTATATGCAGTTGTTAAATTGGAAGTGGTGAGACTGAGGTTTAATAATTTCATGCAGCTGTGAATTGAGATTGTAATGACTTGTTTTCATGTTTTGGGGTTAGTTTCTTTCACAAGTTCAGGTTTTATGGATGTGAACAGCACAGTAACATGAAGTGATAACATGATTTCATCTTTCTCTATGTTAATGTTTTTGATCTTGTTCAAGATCTGGATGGGTGATGTGATGGATTATTTTGCTCCTTGTACTGTATGATGCAGTATCCCATGGAGTTCTTTGGGCTAAAAATCCCCGCTAAAAGCTAAAGAAGGCGAGGTAGGAAACAGATTGAAAATCACAGCCTGAAAATCACAGCTCTGCTGTCATGTCCCCCGTTGCGATGTATACATACATCACAACGGGGAACATGCCTTCATGTTCATGAAGGGGAGGAAGGAGGAAGGAATCAGTAATAATCTCACAAACACTGAAAGACAAAAACAAATAAAGGACAAAGGAGCATACTTTTGCCCTGACCCGGGAAGCCATCACCCTATCTCCCTGACATCTCTGCATTACCACGGGGGACACACCTGCTCCGGACACAGGAAGAGGACAGAGGCAATCAGCGCTAATCCCCCCCGATCGCCCATCGAGACTCCGGAATCGCACCCTGATCGCCCATCAAGACTCCGGATCAGGACTTTGGGACAATAGGGGGTGGGGAAGGATCAGGTCTGCACCGCGGGTATTTACCGGATACCTCGCACGCCATGTGCTCATTCCTGTCTTTTTTCGTGTATGCATTCTATTCCCAATAAACCAGAAATCCTTAGCCCTAACTAGTGAGTCTGTGTTTCTTTAGGAATAAGGCAACCATCACATCTGCTCTCTCGGAAGATGTCATCACATCACTGTACCAACCACTGCAATCCCTGGCAGCATAAAGGTCGCCTGCTTTTACTGTTGACGAACAGTTCCCACATTACTGAAGTTGTGCAATGCTTTATTCTGAGTGATATCATATGTAGGCACACAAAGGCAAAAAGGTAATTCAACAACACCTTCCTAACAGTTCTGCTTCTCAGCACTATAGTAACGCCAGGGATTGGTTCTGAGATATTTAGGAAATCCACCATCAGTCTCTGCCAACCCCTCATTGCTAATGTATCTCAAATTTTCTCATTTATATTCAACAACAGTTGGACTTTGAAGAAGCAAGATAGAAAAAGTGATGATGCTTTTGAACTTTAGTGTTGGAGAAGACTCCTGAGAATACTGTACCATGGATAGCCAAGAAAACGAACAAATGGATCACAGAACAAATTAATCCAGAGTTCTCACTTGAGGCACACATGACCAGGCTCAAGCTATCATATTTTGGACACATTTACAAAGACCCAACTCCCTTGAGAGGTCCATAATGTTGGGAAAAGTGGAAGGAAAGAGAAGAAGATAACCAGCAATAAGGTGGATGGATTCGATTACAACAGTGATGAGTGCACCATTGGGCAGTTGGGTATCTGGAGAAGGTCTGTCTATGTATCTGCTTAGAGTCAACCCCATCTTGACAGCACATAATGATTAATCAATATGTAAAATATGCTAGAAAGTAATAGTAGCTTCAGAGAACCCTTTTATTTATTTCAGATAATCTGAGAGGTGGTGTCATTATCTACTGGCTAAAGAAAGCATTCTTCCAGAGTACTTTTGTCATAAGTCGAGAATTCTTTGAAAATTTATCCCCCACATAGCAACATGAGAGTCTTGCCTTGCCATCATTCTTAACATTGCCACAAATGTTCTATCTTTCTTTTTTTCAATGGAACTAACCTCAGAATTAGCACTAAATACTATGATCTTTCTCTATCTTACCATGGTTTGTATTATTGCTGAGGAATATATTTGCAGAAAATATATTTATTTCTCTTGATTCCTAACAAATATCACCTTAACAATATCATCAACAAATCTCAGCTGAACCTCAATCAGCAGCCAGAAAAGTGTTGAAATGACACATGTTGAAGTAGACATCACTTAGTCACAAGCTGATTCAGTTTTAAAACTATAAGCTATATTTGCACACAAACAATGGTAAGCAAACCTTACACAAAAGAAATATTATAAAATATATTATGAGCTCATTATCATGTCCCCACAATGCAGCCACCATCTTGTCACCAACCCCCGCTGAGGCAGACCAAGGCCAGCTTTAGTAGGTCTACTGTGAAAGTTGCGTTTTTCCTATTACTGCAAAATATGACTTCCTGCGTGTCATTCTAGGATGCTTGAGGGAGAAGCCTTCAGAGATCAGTGATCAGCTGGGCTCCAACTGGCCCAGCAGGTCTGCTGTGAGAATATCGCTCCTATCCTATTGACCATGATTTCTTTTTATACATGTTTTTCTTTTTATCTGTAAGTTTCCCGAGTTGTCAAGGCATTGGGCAGTGTTGAAACTGGATAAATAAAGAAATCTAGCTGCTCAGTTCTGCACCTCTATGGTCATTTGTGCTGTAGCTGCAAGAGACACTGGACACCTCACTTGTGTGACCTATTTCATGTGTCTGTATGCATGTGGTATATTTAGAGATGAGAATAGTGATTTCATGTAAGATTGAATGTGCTTCATGCACAAGTGTTTGTTTCATCACAGCATTTCTCCTCTTCTGGACACAGTGGTTTTTAAAATGTTCTGCCTTAAAAAAAAATAATAATAATCACATGATTTGCAGCATTTGCAAACCTGAGCTTTTCCCAGCAGCAGAGAGTCCCAGTTTGGGGTTGGCCAGTGGGGAAGGATTCTCTATACATGAAGCTGCCTCCTTTTATCAATCACTGCCTTGAAACTACCCCTCATTATTGTGTGAGGGCAGCAACACTATTCATCATTGGGGTGCAGTAAAAGTTGGACTGTAGGGGCAGCACTTTGCACCAATTTACTTTCCTCCCATCTCAAGGACAGGAGGAAAATACACTACCATTGCTCTGTGGGTAAACTCTTATATGTCTATGAACATGCAGACAAAACAATCATTTCATTTATAAGTTGTCAGTCACAAACTTTGAAGGACAGGCCAGCTATTACAACAGAACAGAACGGGTAAGTTAATTCACAATTGCCACTCAGAAACGTATGTTACAGATATGTACCCATTTCTTCTTCATTGCCTGTGTGAAAAGTAGTCAGGTAGCTGAGTGGAGCAGTATATCTTTCCACCTGTGTTATCAAGGATAACACAGTTCTATTACTGTAAACTGAATTTCCTGCTAAGATCTCAAATCAAGTTAGTAATTAGTAATGAACATGGACAGCTGTGACCATGTTGCGGCCTAAGAGATGTCTGGCAAACAGATACTCTGAAGGAAGACACCATTGTTCTTGCTGAACCTTTAAGCAAGGATGGGGGTATATTATCAAGCAGCGCATAGAAAAGTTTTGTCATAGCATACATCCAGTCCAAGAAATATTATGCCAAGGCTAAGAGGTCCTAGCAAGGGTCCTGGTGACTGAAAATGAACTGAAATGATATGGCACAGCTCAAATAAAAAGAGTCTGGCCAATGGCACACATCTAAAACATGGTAGGATTCAACAGAAATGGGAAAACATCCAAGGGACTATCATTTGGGATGAATAGGATTAGCATTGCTCTGTGGATGAGCCCTTATATCACTGGAGGCATCCAAATGAGCACTAATAAACAATCTACAATGATGGCAATGTTGATAAGTGTCCTTGTAGCTGGCCAGGTATACTATAGGTTACACACTACATGGTGCTGCAAAATAGTGACAAACAACTGTTGTCTAAATAGAGACAAACTGTTATTCCACAATAATACAAAGGCACTACAATAAGAATCATAGCCTTCATGCCCAAAGGGGCAGTTGCTTACCCAAATGGGAGTGTATAGAAATAATAAGATTGTGCCCTGATCCTGAACCCAACAGATGATGAGATGGGAATATGGAAATAGGAATGTAAGCATTCTTAAGGCTTCTAGATATGAAATAATGATTTCTTCTAAAATGGGGAAGGACTAATATAAGAAAAACCATATAGAACTCCAGGACTAAAAAAAATCATGAAGATCAAGGACAGGGAGGATCGTGCTATCCTTCATCGGTACCATAAAGCAGAGCAAAACCATGACTTCTGCTGAGCAGGTGAAACTGTTTCTATAGCCCTTTTAGAAAGTAGAGCACTCACCTCATCTTAAAGCATTAGTGATAATGAGGTGGGTGGGAGGAGTCCTTTCAGGCACTGGGTGTGGACCGGGAAGCAGTAACTATGAGCAACAATCACCCATGAACCAATTGTGAAAAGCTGTCAAGCAAACAAGAGTGAAACCACAAAACATGGGGTTGGAAGCAGCTGGTGTCAAGGACTATCACCAAGATAAACAACTAAGTAACCTTGTTCGTGAGTGGTGTTGCTAGAAAAAGTGTTCAGGAAAAAAATCTTCTAAATAGTGACATGAAATTGGTCACAGAAAATATGCCATTGTCCCAGCTAAGGACCTCTTTGCTGTGCTAAAATCTACAGTTAGGCTTTAAGGGTGTATGACCGTAAGGTTCATCATTTTTCATTTTCATCTCTCTCATCCTTCCCATGTTACACTGCAAATATCTTGAGAATATGAATCAATCTGTATATCTTTACTTATGAAGCTGCAATCTACCCAATAACAATATTCAACAATATTCAGGAATGAAAGCTTGTAGCAGTTTTAAAATAAATCATATTGGCCCAAACAAAAGCACTCCCCCATTTGTCCTAAGATTCCTAGTCTGTGAGATTAACTCAGAACCACAATCTTAGGAAGGATTTAGACTGAGCTAAGAAAAGACAGGATAGTATTTTTTTTTTTACCTTGATCTTCTCTAACTGTTGCAATTCATATTCTGCATCAGGGTCAGAAGTAGCCAGTTTCTTACGTGTTGTAGCTGCAACCATTTCTTTGCAGCAACTGAGAAAATGGATAATATCACCCAACTTACAACAGTGTTTTAAGTCATCATAAGAATACCACACTACTTGGGGAGAAAAGAGCCAGTTTGGTCTAGTGGTTAAGGCTCCAGGCTGGAAACCAGGAGACTGTGAGTTCTAGTCCCACCTTAGGCATGAAAGCCGGCTGGGTGACTTTGGTCCAGTCACTCTCTCAGCCCATGATGCTAGGCTCAGGCGACAAGCTGGTGGGTTAATTCCAAGGGATCAACATTTGGTTATCTGAAAAGCAGACCCTGTACCTATGGGAAAACACGAGGAATAATAATAATAATAATAATAATAATAATAATAATAATAATAATAATAATAATAATAATTACTATTATTATTATTATTATTATTATTATTCTAAAAAAACTAATTGGGAAGAACCTAATTTGTCTAGATCCAGGAGTCAGGAGATTGAGCTAAATCAAGGCTCTGACGGTTCTACACAAGAAAAATTCTTTCCATCTTGCACAATTCAAAAAGTGGAGCTCAAAGAGGATTTCTTTTATCTATACTGGGTCTCAGCTATTAAGGAAGGAAGAGATGGCACAGTAAATGAGAGCCAGAAAAGGCCACAATGTCTATATCAACCATGGCAAACTGTGGCTGTGCATTTGTGGCCTCTAAAATTGTGCTTGGAAACAAAATTTCCCACCAAATTTCAGCAAAATAAAAAAGCTACGTTACACCTCTAATAGGCCTAATACATGGGTTAATGTTAAAAGTACCACCACTCCTCCCAAACAGGTTAAAAATCCCAACCACCCTGAAATTTGATCACTGAAAAAGGTAATTAAAAAAAAATTAGAAAAAGATTGCTGGCTCCTGATCTACATAAAACATAATGTAGCTGTATTCACCCTCTAGTAGATTTGAGAGGTGGGTACTATTATTGCCATTGATAGCTAGAAGTAGCCACTATAGTACATTTTATGTCTATCAGAGGCCTCATATAGTTATTCCTTTATGGATGTTGGTGCTATAAATCTGAGGAGAATTTATAGTACCTGACTAGATAACAGGAAAACTGGATCATCTGAGCAGCCAGACCCATAGCTTCGTTTTCAAGATTCAAAGTAGTCGGCATCTTGCGTTCTGCTTGCATTGATATTTCCATGTCAGTCAGGGGGATAGTATCAGAAGAGGTGTACTCTGGCACCAAGTGGATCAGCAGGTTGACCATCCATTTGTTCAGAACATTGTGGAGATCAGTCAACTGAAAAAGGATAAATTAATGAGGATTCACATTACACAAAAATTCCATGATATGACACTAGGGTGGCAATCTCTACATGTGAGTAATTCCCACTGATTTACTTCTTATAAATGTATGCACACTTGGTGTGGGGGGGGGGAGGTGGGGTAAAGATCATATACTGTAAGTGAGACAAAAGGTAGACATACAGTTCATTTACACATCCTTTTTGCCCTGGTGCAAAGATAGCCTACTAGCTGTTGGTTGGCACCTAAACTGATCCTTTATAAAGGCAGCCTTTGCCTGTCTTCCCGTGTTCCAGTTTGGAAGCCTTTAGACTTCTGCCCACACAAGCTGTGCTAAGCATTCAATCCATCACAAAGTTTCAGAGCAGGGCAGGACGTACTACATGCCCACCCAGCACATGTGCCTTGATCACTGAGTTTCAGTGCCAGTCTCCTTGGAGAGTCAGTCATCTCTCCAGCTTACCACCATGATAGGCAAGAAAAATGGGAAGAGAACGAGGGGAAACGAGGCTCAGTAACCTCAGCACTAAAAAGATATTCTTCTCCCCAGGGGGCAGGAGCCGTAGGAAGAGAGAAAAGGGGAAACAAGTCTTTTTGGAAATGAAGTTTTTTTTCCTGCTTCCACTATGGAAGGTACCCTTTGCCATTTCCTCCATATGTGTGATGGTGCTCGAGGCTGAGGGAGAAGAGAGCGCATTCCAGGCTGATAAGCATTCCCACAGCTTGCACAGCTTGGAATTGGTGGAGGGGCCAAGGAAGAGAGTTAGACAGGCACTGCCCTAAATTCCCAAGGGTATTTTCCCCAATAGCTCAGTTAGGAACCTTTAGTCTGGCAAGATTCTGTGTATGGTAGAAACAATAAAAGAACTAGAGTTGCAGTTTCGACTCAGTGTTGTTTCTTCACCTATTCCCCTGACAATACGCAGCCTGTGCCCCAGGAAGGCAGCTTTGCACTCCTGCAGGAAACGGTGAAAAGACATGCCTCCCCTCTTTCTCTCCCCACTTTGACTGTGACTCATGTCAAGAGAAGCACTAGGAGGAGGGGCTCTTCTCTCCCCCTGGTTTCTCTTGCCATGTGTGTTAGGAGAAGCAGTGGGGGGAAAAGTGGGGGATGGGGTGAAGCACTGGAGAATGGCTCCCTGACTGCCAGTTCTCTGATCCCAGCGCATCTCTGCTGCCACAAACTGGCACCAAAGTGTTCCTCCCCAGGCTTTCAGGGCAGATGGATTCCCTATTCTGCTCTACTGACAACCCTATTAAGAATAGGGTTCTCACTTCCAGTGGGGACACGGCAGACTGAACAGCTGTGCCCGCAGGCTCCGCAGGGAGAACTGACAATGTGGCAGATTTTTTGGGCTCAGGCAGGTTTTTCCTGAAGCCCAGGAGCGTTTTTCCAGGAAAGGAAAATACCTGGAATCACCCCATCTGTCCTCTGGATGGCTGCTTGTGGCAAGAAGATTGCAAACAGTGTTTGCATTCGACTGGTAAGAGCTAGCCGGGAGGCTGGGACATCACCATTTTCCAAGCTGCGCTGTAGCCTTAAGGAACATTAAGACCAGCCACCCCATTTCTAAATTGTGATGGTTTTAATCGATTGTTGTAAACCGCCCAGAGACCTCCAACGGGAGGAGATGGGCAGGGATAAATTAGATAAATAAAATAAATAAATAAATCACCCAATTTATATATTTTTAAGTATACGTGGGCTAAACCGCTGAGCTGCTGAGCTTGCCAATCGGAAGGTCAGCGGTTCGAATCAGCGTGATGGGGTGAGCTCCTGGTGCTAGTCCCAGCTCCTGCCAACCTAGCAGTTTGAAAACATGCAAATGTGAGTAGATTAATAGGTACCGCTTCGGCGGGCAGGTAACGGTGTTCTGTTTAGTCATGCCGGCCACATGACCTCAGAAGTGTCTACAAACAAACGCCGGCTCTTCGGCTTTGAAACGGAGATGAGCACTGCCCCCTAGAGTTGGACACGACTGGACTTAATGTCAAGGGAAACCTTTACCTTTACCTAACCTAAGAGAGGCTTTCTACAGCAAGGAGAAATGGGTTCTCTTAGTGCTTATTGTTATTTCTGGGATTAATTTTTAAAAATTCTTTTTAAGTTTTGCCTTGTTTTCCATCCAAATATTAAGGAGGATTGAGAGTAAATAATTGTCTCCCTGTGATTATTTTTGTACTAAATTCGAAGAAATTAGCATTTTCCTACATGGTTTGAAATTTCAGTTTTCTGCTTCTACTTTCCCTGGGGAACTGTCTGCATATCTCACTTTTGCTTATTTAAATACATTCCAGAATTCTTTCATACCTTCGTCTTTCACTGGTTAAGCTCCTAGGGGGCACCATAATCTACTGCCTGAGACATGGAGGATCTTAAACAGACTTTCTCTGACTTCCATTGAGATTTTATGCAGATTCTTTCTGATTCTTACCAAGTTTTTATGCAAGGCATTCAGAACATTGTGGAAAATATGAGCTTTAGAATGTCTCATCTGGTTGGGGATGTCGTGGATGAAATTGAGGAATTTAACAGCGACAGGAATGTCTCTTCAACTTTGCTGAGATGTTGGATGAAGATTGAATAGCTGAGTTGAAGAAATTTAAGGGAGGGATCGAGTTGCAAGCCATAAGTGAAATGGATCTTCTGATGGAATGCCTTGGAGAAGAAGGGGTTATTGTGTATGGGAGGTTTCCTGAAGAGAAGTCAGAGTTTTTGAGGGGGGCAGTTGGGCTGTTTGATTTCTTTAAGAAAAAAGCTCTCTGCGTATTGTGGGGATATGTAAATGCTTTGGTCTATTTTGAAGTGGGATAAGGGTTTAAGAATATTATCTGGATTGCTTTTAGGGTTTGGCTGATTTCATTTATCTTTAATGATTTGGATTAAGATTATTAAGGTATAATAAAAAATAATAAATGTCTGGTTTTGGGTTTGACATGATTAAGATTATTAAAATTGCTGTATTATCAAGTATACTGGTAGACAATTTATATATATATTTAGTTTGATTTTTATTATAGTAGACAGAAAAGTATAGAAAAGTAGTAAGAAGGAAATAATTAAATTAATGTTATCTTTGTGGGGGGAAGTTTATTTATTTTATTTATCAAATTTTTATCACCACCCATCTCCCCCTCAAGGAGGGGCTCTGGGTGGTTTACAATAAAAACAGAGTTAAAATTTAAACAATTATAAATACAATAAATACCTAAAAGTAAAAATGAGATAAAATCCAGATGGCTGAGAGTTCTCTAGCAGTCCATGAGTATAACGGGCCCTTTTAAAATCATTTGATGGCACTAGCCATCCCCAGGAGTGGCTAGTCCCCTCCCCGTTCCAGGCCTGCTGATACAACCAGGTTTTCATTTTTTTACAAAAGTCCAGGAGTGAGGGGGCCTGTCTCACCTCCAAGGGAAGAATGTTCCAGAGGGCAGGAGCTACTGCAGAGAAGGCACACTTCCGAGACCCCGCCAGATGGAATTCTTTTACGGATGTCGTCCATAACATGCCCTCTCTGTATGACCAGGTGGGACGGGACAAGATGGTCCCTCAGGTAACCTGGTCCCATGCCATGTAGGGCTTTAAAGGTAATAACCAACACCTTGAATTGGACCCAGAAGCAAACTGGAACCCAGTGCAGCTCGTGCAGCAAAAGTGTTACATGTGCAAATCAGCAAAAGTTGATTAGGGGATATATATATATATATACATATACTTTTTTCTTTTAAAATAAGGGGAAGGAACAATTGCATTTAGTGATTTAGTGATGGAATGATATATAGAAATAATGTAATTTTGGTTCAATATAGAGTAAGGGATTGATTATGGAAGGTTATATATCCTTGCTGTTAAAAGTCAGAAATCACCTCTTTATGTAACCTTTAAATTTTTTTTTCTCTTGTGTTTTCTCACTTTTTCAGTTTTCTTTTTTCTTTTCATAGTTTTTTTTTTTTTTTGTAGTTTTTATCTTTGTCTTAAATCTAATAAAATTCTTATAAAAAAAGAAAAAGAAAGCCAGCTGGGTGACCTTGGGCCAGTCACTCTCTCTCAGCCCAACTCACCTCACAGGGTTGTTGTTGTGGGGAAAATAGGAAGAGGAAGGAGTATTAGGTATGTCTGCCACCTTGAGTTATTAATAAAAATAATAAAGGCGGGATAGAAAATAAAGAATTAATAAAATAAAATAAATAAAAATATAGAGTAAGGGATTGATTATGGAAAATTGTTGTATATTCTTGCTGTTAAAAGTCAGAAGTCACCTCTTTCTGTAACTTAAAAAAAAATTCTGTGTTTCTACATTTCTTCAGGTTTTTTTCTTTGTAGTTTTTTGTTTTTCTGTAGCTTTTATCTTTGTTTGAAACTTAATAAAATTCTTATTTAAAAAAAAATAGGTCTTAAGTGTGGTCAGCAGCACTTCTCAAGCCAGCATATTTTTGGGCTGGGTTCCACACAGAAAAACAGCACTTCAGTTCTGCTGTGCAGAAGAGTAATCCATGGTCTAAATTTCTGTAAACACTCATTCCCTTTTCTTATCATTCTGGGCATTGTAAGAAAAAACAGGGACCTCTTGCCTTAAGGCCATGAATTTCACTTTTCCAGATTATTTTTATCCTTAACCTGCAAGAAAATCCACCTTTAAATTCTGATCATATATTGCTTTTTTACTTTAACTACATAGAATTGTCCTCCATCTTTTTTTACCCTCTCGTTTTCCCTTTCACTATACCAAATGTGTTTTTGGCATCCCAGTGGTCTATCTACTTTCACATTTGGTTGCAACTCAGTTGTAGAGCTTAATCCATGGAATGGCGGAAGGAAAAGCAAATAACCTGTTCCAGGGAAAAACTGATTTTTTAAAGCTTTGAGCCAAAATGGGAGTTTAAAATGGGGTGGTGGCAAGCTTTTAATAAAGACAGTTTAATTGTGCCATTCTGAAATGACGCACTATGCTAGAACATGGCATCCTGCTCTTGCTGCTGTTTGTTTTGATTCTGCCTTCATATCATGGCCTGTGCGTATGGATCCTTTTCTAAGAAGGTTAAATTCAGGAGCTGAAAAAAAATTAAACCCTACAACCCTGACATCTAGGAGCCAGGGCCCGGCTTGCAGATTGCTATAGAATTGACTTCAACCATCCCTGGTTGCTTTCCTGAATTTTTTCCCTGGCACAGTGACATAACCCTAACTCTCTAAGTCTGTGAGAGCTTTGTTGCCAACATCTTGAGAGCCAAAGAGCAAAGAGGAGCAGCAGATTAATTGGAAGAACAACATGGGAGTAGTGATTTACGTAAGGGTAGCCTTGTTTCTGCAATCACCTGTAATTGCAACAGCAGTATTGACAAAGGCAAACAACTTCCAGTGCATAAGCTCCAGCCAGAATGCCTCAGAAACTGATAGCCAGACTTTCAATGCTTGTAGCCATGATAGCTGTGACTAGCTAGGTTATTTGGACACTGCCAAATTCTTGACATTCTTTGCTTCTCAAATCCCTGAACATGCTATTGATAATAAGCCTTCTGAACTTGAATTGTGGACTGGGCTTCGTTTATTGATTCTGCCATATGTAATTTGTGTTGGTTTGGACCCTGGGTTGCCTTGTACTCTAGCATGAGATCCCGGCTGTCTGCCCTACAATTTTATTTTAAAATAAAAATAAATGAATATTACATCCACGTAGGAAAAAGTAGTCTATATGAAGCAGTTCTGAATTCTAGCCATAACACATCAGAGTATGAGAAATATTGATTCATGACACTCATACATCACATATGTGACTGTGCACGCTTTCTATCATTGACTATTCAAGCCTGGGCAATTATTTTCCAGTGAGTATAGATAATACCTCATGGCTCTTTAGCAGTATTTTTCTCTCAATATAAAGACATAGCAGAACTGCCGGGTCTCAGAAGAGACTGCTTGTTGCCTCTTTACCTGGATTAGGCTTCCAATCCTAATACATACTCACAGTCTGTAAGTGACTCATTGTCATGAGTACCGTTGAGCTGAAGGCATCAGCACAACGGCACACATGACAATACCTAGGAAGCAGAGGAAAGGATTTAAAGATAAGCAAAGCACGCACAACAACAGACACAGACCCCGAGGAGAAGGGAACGACCCCGGCCGGATGAACCAGCCATCAGAACACAAAGGAGGAAGGAAGAAAGACAAAGACAGGGCGGATCACGAGGCACACCTGAAGCTGTCAGCAGAACGCAACGGATATCGCCCAGCTGACAGCAATCACCAGCCGGAGAAAGAAAGCGATCATGAGCGAAGCCCGGGGCACCGGCAGGGGCCCCGCGACCCCTCACCTACCGGCAAGGAAGCATGCAGGACTTGGGGGGATGACACAACCCAAAGTGGGGGGGGCGCTGACCGGCGCGGGCTATTTAAACCCCGCACCAGCGCGCTCCCTTCACTCTCAGCTTTTTTCTAGCTAGGCACTATGCTGAAATAAACCTGAACCTGCTCTTCCTTGAATCAGTGTCTGTGTTTTACTCAGTAGTAGGCAGCGCATGACACTCATGCAGAAACAAAGGGGTGGGCCCTCCAAGAATAGACAATTCTTAGTATTTCACCTGACAAACATACATACCTCCCGAGAAAGCTGAGCATTTTCTCTTTCAGAACCTTTAGTGGTTGTAAGGAGCCAACTCTGAATCCTCTTGAACACATCCTCAGGTATCACCCTTAACAGAAGCAAGCGAGATACCAAATTAAGACATCAGTCAACTCTCACCTTTTAGTCCAAAGATTCCTACCTTCAAAAATAATATTCAAAAGGGGCTAAAAAAAACCCCCAATTCTGTGCCAAACAGCAAATACCACACAGACTTTAACTGAAGTTATAACTTCTAAGGAACAAGTATATGTAAAATCCAATTCTGAGAGCAGAAGGATGGAAAGGAGAGAGCACTTGACAACAACCTTTTCCTTGCTATTTATATACATTTTTTTGGATTGTTTCTTTATGATAAAATTGCAGAGCAATTTTTTTCTTTCCAATGACAACTGCTAACTTAACAAATAATCTTCCAATTGTCACTGCTAATTTGCATATTATCAGGATATAAATTATTCTTATCTTGTTTCCAGCAATCCTTCCTTACACCACTCAACTACTTCCCCCCAGATCAGCTGAAATTCAGGCAAAACCCCCCACAATCCTTGAGCCCCTTTCTTTTCACTATAAACAGTAACTGAGGGATTAGTAGAATCCTCTTCTTATAATGGGTCTCATCTGATCACTCTCTCATGTTACATATGAAGTACAAAATGGAGGGAATGGGATAATGGAAAACTGAGACATTTGAACAGTGTCTGCACCACTTCAGACTTCAAGGGGACAGTATTATATCTGAATGATCCTTTGCTTAAAAATGAACGCTCTGGTAATCAAAAAACTAATTCATCAAGTAGAGATGTTCTATTTTGGCCATGTTATATCTTATTATTGATTGATTTAGAAGATCTCATAGCCCTACTCTGAGATGGAGAAAGGAAACATCTTGTCCTCTGAGTAGCAAAATGTCTTGACTCTTGGCTATTTGCAAAATAGAGTTAACAAGGGGCAATATTTTTTAAAAAGTAGCTACCTGAAGAGTGGTAATATATTCTACTTCCTCATTCTCATATGTGCGTATTAGACAACTTGGATACAGACAAATAATTATTTCACCTAAACTGCATTGTGATCAGTAATAAATGGTCTATTGGACTGGAAGTACTGGTAGTCCTCATTTAGCAACTGCCTCATTTAGCAACTGTTCGCAGTTACAACAGTGATGAAAAAGTAACTTTACGACCAATCCTGGCATTTATGACCTTCACAGGTCTGTAAAACAAAGGAAAGCTGAAGTAAGATCGTAAGCACAGTCACAATTTTACTTGGTGACCGCTTCACTTAATGACCAAGTTGCTGGTCCCAATTGTGGTCACAAAACCTGTAAAAGACAGCTCTGCAAAACTCACTATACTTGTTTATATTCAAGGAAGACAACAGTAAATTGGTGGGTGGGACAATATCGCTTTTTCTTTTTTTGCAGCCCTCGCTGGATTAAAAATTCTGTTTAAATTTATTTCTTTGCATTCATTTGAATGTCTTGATATCCATGTGGCATTTTCAATTGATTATAAAGGTAAATCTCCATAATTTGAATTTAATTACACACATATAAACATATACTGCTAACAACTCACAAACTTCTAAATTTCAATTTAAAATTCAATATAATTAGATTCACTGAAGCATCTTAAAAATTCAAAACTAACAAGCATGAATAAAAAAGCATGTTTTATCCCATTCCAAACTGTAAGAAGAAAGGATAGAGAGCCTCAGCTCTGATAGCAAGTTGTTCCATAGTATAGTCCCACCATAGAAAAACCAGAATTATCTGTTGAAGTTAAACTACCTGTGGATAGACTTGCAAAAGGTGTCCCGTTTAAGAGCTATGTGTGTGCGTGCGCCGAATCTATGGGAGCAGGAGCTGGCAAGTAATCTGAGGTTAAGTCATGAAAGACATTATACACCATAGCAACCACCTTGAACTGGGCCCAGAAAGAAACTAGTAATCAGTGCTGCTATTTCAGCGAAGGGGTGATGTGGCACTAGGAACAGCACTCAATGCTTATCACTTATATTGCCATTGCACTTCAGCTGCAGTTTCTGGAACATTTCCAAGGGCTGCCTGACAAAGAATACATTGCAATAATCCAAGCATGAGGTTACTCATCCAATTAATACATTCATCCAGTTACAAGAGTGCTCTAGGAAAAGAAAAACAACTCTGAAAATGATTGTAGCTTACAGGAAAGGGACAAATGTCCTAAGCTTTCGCTCCTGTGGAGTCACACAGGTACCAGTGACTTTCAGCAGCTCATCCAACTGCGCCAGCCAATCAGAAACAGATAGGAAAAATTTCGTCCAGTCAGCTTCATACAATCCTGTCTTCTGCTTGGTGGCTAACAACTTGAATGTCCACTCTTCCAAACTGTTTACTAAGGATATTACAATTTTGGCAGATCCTGGAGAAAACAAAAATATAAAACAAGAAATGGAGCAGGACAAAGGCAATTAGCAAATAAAAAATAAGCCTGGGTTAAATCTATTTTGTGTCTCATAGCAGCCAGATTCATGTATTTTATAAACTTCAGTTTTATAGTTAGTTATGGTCTTTCGGCTGCATCAAGCCAATGACAAAAAAGGACATGAAAAGGCACACTATTGTCAATAATTAGCTTTTCTTGGAAGGTACCTTTTCAAACAAGCAATGGATGTGAGCTAACACTCAAACCCTTGTCTCCCATAAAGACCTCCTGCCAACATCCATTGCCACAAATGTTTTTTATTCACATGGCTTTTGGCAGCTAGGGATCAGGAGAGATACATTAGTATCAGAGTCCGCGTTTTGGGAGAGATGGGCAGTGACAGAAATTTGAAGAATGAATGAATGAATGAATGAATGAATGAATGAATGAATGAATGAATGAATGAATGAATGAGTCACTTCAGACTTCTGGCAGTACCTGAACCTAATGCTAAGCCATTCTTCAATAAGCGTAACTCATGAAATATATCACTACACAGTTCTGCACATTACACCAATCCATAAATTATGGTTTACCCATCACAATGGCTGGTTCACATAAAGCACTCAACTAAAACTAGACAATGGTCTAAGACTTTGGGCATTGTATGAATTATTCAAATGGTTTTACATGTCAGTTGTGTTGTAAATTTGTGTTTAGATTTCATTTAAATAAATCCTCATCTGTGCAACATATTGATCTCCAAGGAAGTCTTTTAAAAAATATTGACCATTTCTTACCATTTTCTCCATTGATTCTTGTACGGTACTGTTCACTGAGATGGTTGCAGTCTTTATTGATTTCTTCCAGCATTTTCAACTCAGGAGGCATCTTGCCATGGAGATCTTTGTGACGACCATGCAGAGCAACTCCCAGATCAACCCACTGCTTCTGCAGTTTGGTAGCTATCTTGAGGGGCTCTTGTCTCCACAGAAGCACATCTCCCCCATACTGTGCCAATTCATCATTTAACAACTGAAAGAAAGAGCAATAAACATGTTTCTTCCCTGAAATATTTCCCACAAAAAAGACACTAAAGCTTTCTCCTTCCCTAAGAGCTAATAATCTTAGGACCAAATATTAGCTATAATATGGTAGACTTTTAGCTCTATGGTTGTCCTGTGATTGACCTGCATTTTAAAATTAAAAACTGGAAGAGAGACTGCTTAGACAAGCTAGCTCTTCCTATTTACTCTTGCAAGTTGTGAGATAACAAACCTTCTGCTCTAACCCCAATTATCTAATTATCTAATTTTGTTGTAGGCGGCACCCAATACCTGCTAGACACTCAATCCTCATTAATATATATCCTTCCCTTGCTGAAGCCTAAAACTAAGCAACTCCAGGGGTGGAAGGGGAGAGAGAGGTTGAAGAGCGATAAAACTTGACCAACAAAAAAAAGTACAGCAGCCCCTTTCTTAGTCAAATCCCAGAGATTGTCCTCACTGCTCGGGCTCGCTGCAGCTGATTGGGGAAGGAACCCTGGTGCTGTAAGTAATTAATGGGGACAATTTTAATAAACTTGATTCTGTTTATTTCACTCCTGGTGCCTCCTTTAGTGTCCTCCTGCTTCAGTATCCGTCCTGCAAATTCTACATTAGCCAGTGACACAAGAATTTCTGAAAGCAATGGAATGTTTGAATGGATAGTTTTGTTAGCTTCTAGCAATATATTTCTATTGAATGTGTGTTACTTATGGGACATTTTATGAGCATTTTGTCTAGTCAGAATTGGAGCCAGGTGGAAACTATTGTGAAACTCCACACTGCACATACTGATACCAGAGTCCTTAGTAAATGCAACAAATTCTTTTCCTTCTCTTGATTTATCCTTGATCCTCAGATCACAATATGCTAAGTATAACTATTAACTTATTAATAGTGTCAACTATTCCCAAACTGCATTTATATTCTATAGGGATGGATTCAGTTCCCTTCCACTGAGCTTCAAGACAACCAGTTAAAAGCATTCCTTGTGTTAATAGTTTTCACCCATGTGGAGAAGATGCTGTTTAATCTTTCATCCCTGCCTTTTTTATCCTTGATTATTAAAGGATGTGAGACACAAAATCATTGCTTCTTTATTAATCAAGTACCCTCAAAAACATTTGACTGGGACTTTCTGGTAAGGAATTGTAGCAGGCTGACGTCTCTGGGAGGAGCAGAGAGACACTGTGGTTGAGAACACTGGCTGGAAGGTGGATTCTAGCCAGTGTAATCTCCCTGATCAAAGAGAGATTGTGAGATAACCAACTTGTACTCCAGACAGCTGCTCCCCATGGGTAGATTGCAGAAGTTTAGTCAGCTCAGGGACTGAGCAGCTGGGAGTCCTGGGATTCCATGCTCACGACTGCAGTGTAGCCTATATGGACATTAAGCCTTGCCATTTCTTAACCACTTTCAGACATAATTAATCAACAGATGTAGAGAGATTGCCTTTGCTGCAAAGATAAGATTCTTTGTGGTAAGTTAAACCTTCTTTCAGGATTACAAAAGAGAGAGAGAGAGAGAGAGAGAGACTTTAGGAATTTAAAGATTTAAGAATTTTTTTGCAAAAAGCTTAACAAAGAGAAGATTTAAGAAAGTTTCAAAATGGATAAAGGGGACAGTAATTTTTCTACTTTTATTATTTTTACTTTTGACTCTTTACAAAGAGCTTTGGTATAAATTTGCACTAAGCCAGTTAAAGAGACCAGATCTTCGCAGGAATGCTTTCTGTTATTGTTAAATTGGCAGACTCTACATAACAAAAGATAAGGTAATGAACTGGAAGTGATGTTTTCTTGCCATGGTGATGTGGTATGTGATGTGGCTTGAAGTTACAGAGAGCTATTAGAATGAAAGTGTTAAAGCCACAGAAAGATAAATAGGAAAAAAAAAAAAGGGAAGGCTAGCCTTTTCTTTTTGCCTGCTCAAGATACTTTCACTTTTGGATTACAAGATATAATGGCAACTACTAGAAAAATGACAAGAGAGAGCAGGAGAGGATCACTAGAGCAAACTGCAGAAAAAACAGTTACACCAGATTTGCTTCAGAATTTTTTTTAATAATTTTATTAGAGTTTACAAATACAAAGACTAATACAAACTAAAGAAAATATAAAGAGTAAACAAAAGAAAAAGAGAAGTGAAAAGAGAAAAATGAAAAAAGAAAGGAAAAAGGGGATATATAAAAGATGACCCTCCTCCCTCCAGACAAGTATAAACAATTTCAGTACCTTAAACACCTTCTCTAGTAGAAAAAAAGAAAAAAAATGATCTCGGATTGGCTTCAGAAATTATTTGAATGAATGCGAAATAAATTGGAAGCTTTTGCAAAAAGGATGGATGAAAGATTTGAAAAGTTGAGAGAGGAGATGAAAGAAGCTGTTAAAAAGATGGAAAGTTCTATAAAGCAAGTATCTGGAGAGGTAAAACAAATTAATGATAAAATAGAAATTTTAGAGAGTAAGGCAGAAGTAATAGATAAAGTCTGAAGTATAATTGAAACCAGAGGCTTTTATTTTGGGACTAATGGACAGGCAGATAGAAAAAAGTCATGGAACTTTTTTTATACAGTGTATATGACAACTGCAGCAAGATAATTATATGCTCAAAAGTGGAAAGGTTCGACACTACCCACAATGGAGGAATGGTTGGTGAAGATGATGGAACTTGCAGAGATGGCAAAATTGATTTTCTTGATTAGAAAAAAGACAATATCTACATTTATGTCTGACTGGAAACCCCTTATAGACTTTTTGCATGACACAGAAAAAAATGCACTTATGATTTGTGGTTTTGATGATTAGGGAAAAAAATGGATAATACAAAAAAGTGAGCTTTTCTTTTTTGTAACCATTTTCTTTGTAATCTTGTATTTGCTACAAAGAAAATCAGAACCTTCTTTTTATTTCTTTTTATCTTTTTTTCTGCACCTTTTTCTTTTTTTCTTTTTTTCCCTTTTTTTTCTTTCTTTACTCTGCATTAGTTTTTGTTAGTTTTTATCTTCTCTTTAGAATTTTTAATATATATATATATATATATATATATATATATATACGCATTTGACTGGTACTTGACAGCAATAAAACAATAACAATAATGCAATATATATTAATAATATATATATATATATATATATATATATATATACACGCATTTGACTGGTACTTGACAGCAATAAAACAATAACAATAATGCAGATAGGATGGTTCCTGTCACTACATTTTTGGTCACAGTTGTGACAATGCACAAGACATTTAGTTTGGCTAACTGGTCAAATCCTTTTGTTGTCCTATTCTCTGTGTATATACACACAAATTTGCATAGTTTTACTTGAGTCTTGGTTTTATTCCTTATATTTTATGTCCTAAATGTTTGATTTTTAGCCTGGCTCTTGGTTGTCTGTATCATTTATCAGTAGACATTTGATGGGCATGCTGATCTTAAATAACAGTAACCAGTTCGTATAGCTTCTAGTTATTCCAAATCTGCTTGAAGCAGCAGGTAGATGCTTAACCTTTTACACATAACTCGTTTGTCCAGTAAAACAAATGAGGGAGTAAAATGTGCATGCATCTGGTCACACAATTACGAAAGAAACTGAGGGAAACCAATCGAACTATTATTTGAAAAAAAAAGTTTGAGGAAAAATTTCAAAGAGGCCGTTTCCTTCCCTTTTGTTGACGCACAAAGTCTTTTCTCTTAAATTCAGGATCCCTGTGGCAGCAGTGAAGCAAGAAAGAAAACAGGAGACATTTCACAAGTCATAGAATCATCGGCTTGGAAGGGACCAAATATGTCAATGAACCAATTATCCTCTCAGCACAGGAATCCAGTTGAAAGCCTCCTAGCAGATACTATTAAGCCTTTTCTTGAATATATCCAGCAAAGGGGAGTTCACCAACTTCTTCAGTAATGGATTCTCCTGTCATACTGCTGATACTGTTAAGATGTTTTCCTAAGCGTCAACAAGAATCTGCCTTTTTAAACTTAAAACCAATCTGCTCTTTGGGACAACACAGCACATGGCACTGCCTTCTTCTGTGTGACACCCTGTTGGGTATTTGCTATCATATCTATTCTTCCTAATCTCTTCTCAAAACTAAACTTATCCAATTCCAAAATTTCCAGTCCCCTGATTAACTTTCTCCAAATCCGTTCTAGTTTAATTCTTCTTGAAGTATAATGCCCAGAAATGGACATAATACTGAAGGCAGGGTTTAAACAGTGCAAAATGGAGCAGAACATTACTTCCTGTGATTTGGAAACTATACATCTAATGTATAATTGCTCTTTTTGTAGCTATGTCACATTACTGCCTCATAGGCAGCTTGCGATCAACTATAATTCCAAAATTCTTTTCACACAAATTACTGAGCTTCCCACGTCCCATCTAGTTTCATTCTTGACTTGTGTGAGTCAACCAAGAGAACCTGACAATGTTAAACATAGGCCTGGTCAGAGAGAGACTAGGAGATCACTGAAAATCCTACATAAGTAACTTTGACCTAAGGAGGACTAACATTTAAATGCGATAAATAAAATAATGTATGATTGCAGTACTTAACTCTGAACCGGAAGAGCCTACTGTCTGGACTGGCTGTCTATAAGCAGCATTGCAAAGTATACAACCTGCTTAAGGGAATGCCTATAAATAAATGTTACAGAATAAGCATTCATTTACAGTACTCACTGTGAATGAAGCAGAAAACCCTTACCTTTTCCCAAATCTTGAGATCCACAAGGATTTGTTCCAACAAATTAGCTCCCTTTACAAAACTGTAAGTTCCTTTTCCACTGGAAAAGCATGAAGAGAAAGTTGGTAAGTACAACAAAAAAGTACAAACCACTCTGAATTGTCTCTAAACTTTTAAGCATGTCATGCAGTCTGTAGTGTATTTGCATTATTCACTTCCCAGTAGTTAAATGAACTGGTTTATTTAACTACAGGTAGTCTTCATTTAGCAACTGCCTCATTTAGCGACCATTCGCAGTTACAATGGTAACAAAAAAGTAACTTTGTGACCAATCCTTGCATTTATGACCTTCACAGGTCTGTAAAGCAAAGGAAAGCTGAAGTAAGTTCATAAGCACAGTTGCAGTTTCACTTAGTGACCACTTCACTTAATGACCAAGCTGCTGGTCCCAATTGTGGTCACTAAATGAGGAGTACCTGTATCCCAGTTTTCTGGGTTTGCATGATACATGAGTTGGTTTCACACAAAATGCTAAGGTAAAGTTCACTTGGCTAGTTTATGGTTCAAGGTGTCGTGTCATCACAGCATTCCCAGTATAAAGGAGGTGAGCCTTCTCTGCAGTGGCGCCCACTCTTTGGAATATTCTGCCCCTGGAGGTGAAGCAGGGACCTTTGCTCCCGGCCTTCCAGAAGAATTTGAAAACCTAGTTCTGCCACCTTGCTTGGGATGGGAAGGGCAACAGCTCTTCCTGGGGGTGGCTGGCGCCGTAGTGCCCTCCCCATTGAATGAGAGCTTTTCGCCACAAGGATCTTATATTTATCTATTTATAATGATAGTCTGTATCGTAATTTATGTTTTATGGTTTTGTTTATTTTGTTGTAAACTGCCCAGAGTCCCCCTTTGCGGGAGATGGGCAGTGACAGAAATTTGAAATATTAAATAAATAAATAAAGGATGGCAAATTTGTTTTCATCAGCACCTTCAACCATGGGAAATTCCTCAGTGTTATATGTAAACAGTAGGCATGTCTAGAACACAAAGTAAGCATGGCTACCCTCCTCTCTCTTGCACATACGTTATTCACTCCTTAACACATTTCTAATTTAATCCATAAACATCTGATGAATAGGGGGCATTTTCATATCTGGAGCAGGAGGTCCTAACAATGACAACTCATGCTTTTAGCACCGTCAGGATAGAATATTACAATATGCTCCACATGGGGCTACCTTTAAGACTGCTTAGAAACTTTAGTTGATGCAGATTGCCTGTGTGCTAGTAGGTGAGAGCTGTATATCCACAAGACACCTATTTTGGGAGCCCTAGCTCCCAATACATTTCCATTCCAGTTCAAAGTGTTGGTTTTAACTTTAAAGTCCTATACATCTTGGCTTATGCAGGAATGTCTCTTCCAGGTATAACTAACCTGTCCAGAATGCTCATCCCCGGTGAGCATGCTGAGTATCCCCAAATACAAATATAAGATCCATGGGGTCCTGGAGGGAGTATTTTTTGGGTGGAGGGTGGCTCCCACTTTTTGAAATAGCTTCTCCCAGTTGGTCTGGCACCAACGCTCACATCTTTTGCTATAGCAGTCAGAACAGAATTGTTGCATAGGGCTTTTGAAAGTTAACATTGCTCAATACTGGGTTGATGCCACTGGATATTTGTGATGGTTGTTATTTATTTTAATGATTTATGCTATTATGTTGTTTATGGATTTTGTTACATTTTTGTTTTCAGTGTTTTGCGATTGAAAACTTCTGTGAGTCACAAGATTCAGAAACAAACAAACAAACAAACAAAGGATCAGTTCTCAAAACTCACAGAACATGACCATGGAAGTAATTGAGCCAACCCCCCAAACCATTCTGAATACTCCTTGTCCTTTCTCTTGTAGTTTCTTCAACTTGCTCCACCTGTACATCAACATTCCTTAATATCTCCCGGAATTCCTGTGTCAAACGCTGCAAACTAGAAAGATCAGTAGTATCCTAAGTGTGTTGGAAGAAAAGAAGAGAAAGAAACCCATGAGAAAATCAAATTGTTAAGCCATAAAGATCAAAGCAATCATTAAAAAAAGCCATCCCTACGATGTACATCTACATTGTGAACAGATTATTTATTTATGTATTATTGACTTGATTTGATTTGATTTGGTGCCATCCAACTCCAAAGCAACTTCAAAGTCTTCATAACCCCACAGTTCATCCCACTGAGATCCCAGAGCTAAATAAAATACATTGATTTTTGGTTCATCATAGCGCAAATATGGACATATAGTAGTAAGCATTGTTACCAGTCTGCAGTTTCTAGCAATTCTGCCATTTTATTATATAACCTACCTATGCAATATATGAGCGATGACATATTCCAGAGAAAGGAATAAAAATGAGAGTGTCAAGAACCAATATTAATTGGGCCCAGCAACTCCAAGAAGACATTCTAGTCTATAGATACTGCATGCATGGCATATACAAGTCACAGTAGCACAGTATATTTACTTATATTTATTAATTGTTCAACCCTTAAATAATACTTGATCTGTTTATCTACTCTGATATTATTCCAGAAGAGGTGGATCTTGATTGGCTTGCAATGCAGATAACAACATATAAACGTGATTTCATCAAATGTCAAAGTTAGTCATTTTTTGGTATTGGAGACGAAAGTGCAAGTTGCTTTCCCCTTTCTAATGTTTGAATTTTCACCAGCTAATACTGTACTCCAGAAAGGCACAGAGAATTCAGTACCATTTTCTTTTTGTACAATAAGCTATATGGATTGGAGAGCATAAGCATAGTATCACCTCTTAAAGTTGGTACCATAAGTCCACTATCCCTTAATGTCATCAGATAGCATTTTGGAGTAAACCAATTGGGATACTCCAGACTATCAGAGGGCAGAATGGATTTCACTAAAAGTGAAGAGTGAGGTCCAAAACAGTCCTACACATTTGGAAAATATCTTTTGTTAATAGAGGAAAGGTTTCTTTATAGATAAAAAAAATCAAGATACAAAACCCATCTGATGCAAAAAACAATATTCAAATCACTGTAATGATTTCCAATACTCTGCATGCCATTGTTTGTGCAATATCTTGTGTGACCACATATGGAGCTGTCAAAAAAACTAAATTTTGTTTATTTATTTACTTAGATTTGTATGCTGCTCCAATCAGGAGACTCTGAGCAGCTGTAGAACAAAGAATCTTCCTAACCAGGAAGACCAGGAAGTGATGTAACTTATAATGAACCAGATATAATCAGGCTGATTTATTCAGCCTGATTATATCTGGTTCATTATAAGTTACATCACTTTCCCCCATTAATGCATAATACATCCTCAAGTAGCTCTACCTGTGATGCCAATAGCAGTATGAAGTGCCTCATGACTTTGGCCCAAGTCTTTTCACTGTCATACATTCTGCGAGCCAGGATGAGGTTGTTCTTTTCAACTACCTGAAAATACATATTACAAGATTTTCAAAGAGATTGGAAGGGGAAAAATTAAGTATAGATGATCACATTATATACATGCACCCAACAGTGGGGTTTTTTTTGCCAGAAGTTCAAAAGGGACATTCCAAGCAAGTATGTAGAAGAGCACAACTTATTGAAATAGCAATGGTGCTTACTCAATTATCAGGTAGATTAACTGAATCAAATCTGTTTCAAAATGTGCTACTCAGTAAAGTTTGGCAGCAAAAATTGTAGTACAAAAACTATAAATGGCATGTATTCTCTTTGCAATGTCACTTTCCCAACTTGCCCAGGAATATCCTATCTGCTGTAACCAATGGGTGCAAGCCACCATTTTAAAATTACTTCTGTCCCCTCCACTATTTGCAGGACTCAAGATCACTTTTAGGAATGGTGCCGGCCAGAATGAGTATCTTGAAATTCATTAGCTGATGGTATTACTTTTGGCTGCAGTAACCACAACACTTCCCATCAGTCAGACATTATTTTATTCAAATAATGTAATTTCAACACATTTGGGGACTTGTACAGTTTTTATCTAGACTAGGTTGTGCAGTTTCTCTTTGGGACTGGTATGTTTCTGTCAGGATTTCAGGCTGAAATGCATAAGATTAACTCTTTTCTATAAAATAAACCTATCACTGAACTAATCAATTAGCTAACACAAGTCACAAAACTTTATCACAGTACTGCTCATGAAAGATTGGAGGTGAAATGGCAAGAGTAGTAGAATGTATCTTTCTTCTAAGATCTCTCCTTGAATGGTGTTCTGATCTCAGATGTGAAGGCTGACCTGTAAATCCAATAATACAACATTTCCCCTCTTTCCTCTCCCCAGTATGACATTTTGTATGAAAGATAACTTTTCTTCTTTCTGTTGCAGATACTGCCTTAATGCTATCTGCAATGTGCCACAGCTCCAGAGAAACAGACTGGGACCTGAATTTCATGAAGACCCAATTTCAGAATGGAGCAAGTTCAGGCTCGTCTGCCCTAATGTTGCTAAATGAAAATCTGTTCTGAATTATACACTCAGACTTGGAATTAGGGCTTCAGACAAATCTGCTGCATTCCTCCAATCTGCATTGGTTATTCAGTTGTCTTTCATGCCACTTGGAAAGGCACAGGAACTTATTAGAACAGAATGGATAGCAAGTCCATTCATACATCTTTATTTTCAGAACCTACTCCATCTCTGATAATTTTCAGTAAAGTTTCACTTTGTTATAATTGTCGTTTTCTCAGAAAGAATCAACACACATGCACCCAAAGAAGTATTCTTCACTCCCAGTTGGGTACTGGTGCTTGAAACAACAGACCCATTTATCTAGCTTCATTGTAATGATTCTAGCTGCCTTTTGAATCTACATATTTTATTTGGGATTGATTCATCTTTCCCATCTCACAAATTACACAATAATATTATTCAGTCTCAATTCCAAAGTAATTATATGTTCTTTGCCTGTTCTCATTAATGACAGAGTAATATCGATCAGTCCCCATGTCAGACCTTTTGCTTTATCATGTCTTGTGCTGAAGACAGAAAAATTAGGGACAGGAGAAGAAGTCACAAAATATCTTGGGCAGCTGTAGTATATGTAGCCTGGCTGTAGACTCAAATGACAAAATATTATTTCTACAGTGGGCAACCAAAGGTCCACTAAACCTCCAAAGAAAGGAAATGAAAAATACTGAACTCTTCTGAGGTTTCTGCTGCTTGAGCCATCACATGGCTTCTGCAGTCAGCACAGTTTATCAATCTCTGCTCTAATGTGAAAGCATTGGAGACAAGAGTGGATATAGCTTTCTAGAGTGGGACAAAAACCTATTGACATACCTTACCAACCAGCCAATCAAACAATCAGCTGCCTACCTATGCCATTCTTTCAAACTCCCAGAAGTAAAAAAATATCTATTGTGTTATTTATAGGACTGTAACAAATCTTTGCAGGTAGACCATTTTTGATGCATAACATTAGCTTTTTCTAGGTCTTCTCTCGCCCGCCCGCCTCCGAAATGTTTGTTCGTGCTATACTCAAGGTGGGAATGGAGAGCATCACACATTACCAACAATGTTATAAACACTAAAAATAGTTGCCTGTGAAATTTAACCGTAGGACACCTTGCACTTCAAGCAACAATAACTAGATGAAAACTTCACTTTCCCCCCAAAAAACTCTGGCTGTTTGTTGCAAAGAAAACGTGATTCCCTCCATCCACTTTGCACCTAAGGTTAGTAAATAATTTTGCATTACGGTATGCTCAAAAACTGAACGTACTTTGTGGAAGACAATAGTTTTGAAAGTTCCTTTGCAATGTTGATTACAGTAGGGTGTGTATGTATAGCTAAGACCTTAAGGGAAGGTTTGCTGATAGATTAAAATAATAGCAATTTATTTTTACATTTACATAGTTTATTTAACTATTTTACATAGTTAAAGAGAGATCTGCAGCTATAAAGACCTAAAAATAGTTAATGTAATGTGTCACTCTTTATCCCATATTGTAAGGTGGGAATACTTAGTGATCTACATCACCAGTTGTTCTGAGGGTAAATGAAATACACATTTAAAACCCATTTTATGCTCTCAAAATTTTTCATTTATTCTTTTTTAATTTCTGATAACGTTTGAGAAATTATCTCAAAACTACTAATCAGATTTCAAGAATTTGCAGGCAAAAGTACTAAAAGGGAATTACATTAAAAGGGGATTACTGTACATTACGAATGCTAGCACTCTCTCTTTCAGCAGATACCTTTAGGGCTATATCATATGTAGCACTGCTCCACAGTTCTTTTTCTAGGGTTAACTGGTGAATCTGAGCCTCTAGTCTTGCCCTCTGTAATTCATACAGCTCACGATATTCATCTAAAAGACTAAAGGACATGTGAAAATTATATACAAGAGACTCCAGAATTCATTAATGCACCATCTATTATTTACAGATTATTCAAAACAATTATTTTTGTAATCTAATAATAATTAATAATAATTTATTAAACTTGTATGCCATCCCACTCTTAATGACTCTGTGTGGCTCACACCGATCAAAACAAAGAAGTTACAATACAACTAATAAAAGGAAATAAGTTAAAAGATAAAAGTTGGCAGGAATGACAGACCAGACTTAAAGCCTGATTAGATCATCAGGTAAAAGACACAAACTATGAATATAATCAAAATCATTATTTGCTATATTCACAATATGAGTTTTAGCCAAATTTTGTCTACTGAGAATTCTGAAAGTATCATCTAGTCAATGGGCATCCAAGGAAAGATTTGCATTTTGTTTAACACATCAGAACCAGGAAAAGTCTGAAGACTGAAACAACAAGAGAGCCATTGGCCAACTGCATCTTTTATCCTCATCGCATTATATAAAGAAAACGAACAGGTCTAAGCCTTTCCCAAGAACTGACTGGATGTTAGCTTCAGAATCCTTGGAGTTAATAACGGAAATGGAGCCTTGAAACCAAGAGGGGCCCACTGAGGAAGTGTGGAAACAGCTAATAACCTTCCTTTTTTTTTTACTCTTGCACAACTAATTTACACAGATTTCTGAGCGCTTTCCTAATTATATTATCCCACGCTTCACTCAGAAGCATCACCTCAGAAATCCTGTTCCTCGGTCTCAAATTCTGTGATGCTTAACATTATTTCCTTCAACATAACCAGAGACTCACTTTGCATTCATCTCAGACGACTTTACTGCTTTTCCTAGCTCCTCATAGGCTTTTTCAGCTTCAAAAGTTGTTCTGTGGTCATGTTCTCGGATAGTACTTAGTTCCCTGTAGTAGAACAGAGCAACATATTCAGAGGCTTCCAACAATCACAGTTTTTATTCACAAAATTAAATAGAAATATTGATCAAGAACTAGACCTTGTCAGCTGTCCTATAGCTTCCTTGAAATTGAATAACTCATCTGTAATGTGTTTGTCCATTACTCTCTGTGCCATCATTTCTTTGTAGAGATTCCTCATCTGTCTGGGAATTCTTTCTAGCAACTCAACATATCTTTGTCTGTAAGAGAGAAAAAAGGGAGGGGGGGAAGACTTACTTTTCTTGAGCATATCTGCATATCATTTAAAGGGAGATTTATTTCTAGAAAGACTGGGAAACTACTAATCGAGAAGGAACATTTGCACATAAAACTAGTCAGAACTAGCTTATAAAAAAAAAACACAAGTATATATGATACAATGGAACTCATTTATCTGTTATGACATCCCTTCCCATTAGAATCCTAGAAAGGATACTACTGTAGGCTTTATCCATTTCATACAATATGCCCTATCTCACACACTACATCCTACTGTAGTAACCAAAATAGTTATAAAGCTGCCATATTTGGCTATGAATAATTTTAAGATTTTGGATTATAGACTTCTATACCTAAGCTTGGACAGGAGTTCTCCTCGTTCTGCACAATCCACACTGACTTGTCGAATGATCTCATGAAATACAATATTGTAGATGTTCTGTTCCACCTTCAGCAACTCCAGGATACTGTGCATCTTGGGAAAGATATGAGAAAAATGTTAAGATTTTCGCAAAACTAGGTATATTTAGCCCTTAGATAGGTTAGGAGAAAGAAAATAAAAACTCTGAAATACATTTATCTTTTCAAAAAGCTTTTCATTTAGACTTTAATTTTAATGTCATTTTTATTCTAGTTGGATGATTGTTGGGATTACCCCTAGAAGAGATCCATTTATTTATTTATTTTTATCTATATAGCCACCCATCTCAGACCAGTGACTCCAGGCGGCTAACAATAATAAAAAACAGTCAAACAGTTAAAGCAATACAGAAAATTAAATATAAATACAGCCAAGAGATATTAAAATCCGTTGGTGTCAGCACAACCATGAAACGGGGCCTTCGCACTCTGGGCCCCACACCCAAGCACAAAACCAGGTCTTCAAGGACCGGATTGGACAGGTAGAAACAACTGGGAAAAGACCAGCCCTCAGGTAACCCAGTCCCAAGCCATGAAGGGCTTTAAAGGTGACAACCAACACCTTGAACTGCACCTGGAAATGCACTGGCAACCAATGCAGCTCCCGAAGCAGTGGTATTACATGTGCTAAGTATCTGACACTATTTACAACCAGGGCAGCTGCATTCTGTACCATCTGAAGCTTCTGAATGCTCTTCAAGGGCAGCCCCATGTAGAGTGCATTGCAATAGACCAAATGGGAGGTCACAAGGGCATGAGTGACAGTGAGTAGAGCCTCCCAGTCCAGGAATGGGCGCAACTGGCACACAATCAGAAGATGTGCAAAGGCTGTCTTAGCCACACCTGCCACCTGCTCTTCCAGCAGGAGCCATGAGTCCAAGAAGACCCCCAGATTGCACACTGGGTCCACCTGGGGCACTGCCACTCTGTCCAGACCAAAGATGAAAAACCTTGGTACTGGGAGGCCCAAACACCCAGAGCCACTTAGTCTTGCTTGGGTTGAGCCGGAGCCCATTGTGCCCCATCCAGGCCCCTACAGCCTCCAGGCACTGAGATAGGACATCCACAGCATCACTCAAACAGCCCAGGGTAGAGATATAAAGCTGGGTATCATCAGCATACTGATGATACCTCACCCCAAACTGTTGGATCACCTCACCCAGTGGCCTCATGTAGATGTTAAACAAGAGGGGTGAGGGAACCACGACCTGTACACCACACAGGGTAGGGGCCATGGACTGGACCTCTCCCCTATCAACACCGACTGGAACCAACCCCAGAGAAAAGAGGAGAACCAGCGCAACACCGTGCTGCCCACCCCCAACTACCGAAGTCAGTCAAGATGGTATCCAAGGCCGCTGAGAGGTCAAAAAGAGCAAGGATTGAAGCACTGCCCCAATCCCGCTCCTGCCAGAGGTCATCCAGCAGCACGATCAATTCTTGCTGCTCTTAACTATTCAATGGAAAATAGGATTTTGTAACTGCTGAATATTCAGAAAATCCCAAAGAACTCACATTCTAATTCTGAGGATTTTTTAAAGAGACTTTGAATTCTAATTTTAATGTATGTATTGTATCCAAAATCCAAAATCCAAAAAAACGATAAAAACCAAAAAACAATAGAATGATCTCAATTTGAATTCAGGGTATGCCATTTAACATCACAGTAATCCAAATATATGCCCCAACCACAGATGCTGAAGAAGCTGAAGTAGAGCAGTTCTATTAGGATCTGCAGCACCTACTGGACAACACGCCTAAAAGAGATGTTATTTTCATTACAGGAGACTGGAATGCTAAGGTGGGTAGTCAAATGACACCTGGAATTACAGGTAAGCATGGCCTAGGAGAACAAAACGAAGCAGGACATAGGCTGATAGAATTTTGCCAAGACAAGGAATCTGTATAACGACCAAGTAGCAACAGTAAGAACAGACCACGGATCAATGGACTGGTTTAAGATTGGGAAAGGAGTGTGGCAGGGTTTTATACTCTCACCCTACCTATTCAACTTGTATGCAGAACACATCATGCAACGTGCTGGTCTTGATGAATCCAAGGCTGGGGTTAAAACTGCTGGAAGAAACATTGACCATCTCAGATATGCAGATGATACCACTTTGATGGCTGAAAGCAAGGAGGAACTGAGGAGCCTTATGATGAAAGTGAAAGAAGAAAGTGCAAAAGCTGGCTTGCAGCTAAACCTCAAAAAAACCAAGATTATGGCAAACAGCTTGATTGATAACTGGCAAACAGAGGGAGAAAACAGAGAGGCAGTGACAGACTTTGTATTTCTAGGTGCAAAGATTACTGCAGACGCTGACTGCAGCCAGGAAATCAGAAGACGTTTAATTCTTGGGAGAAGAGCAATGACAAATCTCGATAAAATAGTTAAGAGCAGAGACATCACACTGACAACAAAGGTCCGCATAGTGAAAGCAATGGTGTTCCCCGTACTAAACATATGGCTGCGAGAGCTGAACCATAGGGAAGGCTGAGCGAAGGAAGATAGATGCTTTGGAACTGTGGTGTTGGAGGAAAATTCTGAGAGTGCCTTGGACTGCAAGAAGATCAAATCAGTCCATACTCCAGGAAATAAAGCCAGACTGCTCACTTGAGGGAATGTTATTAAAGGCAAAGCTGAAGTACTTTGGCCATATAATGAGAAGACAGGATAGCCTGGAGAAGATGCTGATGCTAGGGAAAGTGGAAGGCAACAGGAAGAGGGGCCAACCAAGGACAAGATGGATGGATGATATGCTAGAGGTGACGGCCTCGACCTTGGGGGAGCTGGGAGTGGCGACGACCGACAGGAAGCTCTGGCGTGGGCTGGTCCATGAAGTCACAAAGAGTCAGAAGCAACTAAACAAATAAACAACAACCACAAGAAAAAAGATGGAGTCCAGAAGTGTAGATGGGCTTGGAGGGGCTCATTGTGTTTTATTGTTTTTGTAGATTGCAGGTTGGCTGTGTTCTGGATGTGTGGGTGTGTTGGTAGTTTGTAACATGTGAGGGAACTCCTTGCAACTGCATGGAGCCACCGGTGAGGAGTGATGGATGGCAGCAGCAAGAGGAAGGAGATAATCATCTGAAGTTAGTGGCTGAGGTTGGAGTTCTGGCAGGTCCTGTAACTATCTGAACAAATAAACAACAAAAATTGTATACTATACTTGGAGTAAAACTCAGCTGGTTGTTTCTGAATCTCCTATCCCTTCAAGAACAAAGAAAAAGATAGACCAACCAGAGTCAATATTTCTATTATTGCATTACTCAATGCATGGGATTTAACTATATCCATCAAAAAAAATGTTGCAGAAAGGAGAAAATTAGGAGCAATAGGAAGTCTTATGACCCATAAACTTATAGAAACGCCTAAGGTAGTTGTTCTCCCAAGCATCTCTTACTTTAACATGCTACCTTTCCATTTATCAATAACATTGTTTGCTATCCCTGTTAAAACTGGAAAGTAGAAGAAAGTAGAAAGTAGAAGTTCATTAACCTAATGAACTCCCAAAATCTGATTAATCTCAGAAAAAAAAATACAAGGACACATTCTTTAGATCTTGCTAGTAAGTCATGTTGCTTACTTAAAATGATGATCAGAGGAACAAGATGTGACAATACAGATATATGCATAGCTAAATGAATTTGAGCACTACTGAACACTTGTCTGGGACTACAAAACAATTACGGGAGTCAGGGACCAAGGAATTAGAAATTGTGAGATGTTCTCTAGACTAGACGAGGAGTCAGGCCTCTTACACGTGAACAACTCTGACAGCCTTTGGCATTTATTATTTACTTAATATCTTATCCCATTTTTCTATTGAAATATATGAAATAATATCTTGCATTTCATCATCACTATAACATCATAATTAAATAATACAATGAGATATGGTGTGTCGAACCTTTTATACTAATACTGCTAATACTGCAAGATCAGGATTTTGCCTTTGCAAGTTGACCTACTAACACAACCCATAAGTCTACCATCAACTTGCAGATTTCCTTCCGGTATACATAAACATTCATACTAATCACATAACTAGAAAGAAAAACAGTATAGAAGTATCAGGAAAATAATTACCTGTGAAAGCCCTGTTACTCCAACATCCTCATCATTTGTTCCAGCCTTTTCCAGCATGGTATCCATCACCTTCATCAACTGGAGAACTTCCAGCCTCCCAGAGGGCTTCCTAATAAAGCAGAGGAGAAGAAATTGCCCAATAATCTCTGTAACACACAGAACTAAATAATCTTGAATGTAAGTACAGTATGTAAGTGTTACTTACATAGATGGGAAAACCCGCAGCCTGTTTTCCTCATCTTCAAGCAGAGTTGTATATTTACTGCAGTAAATAAAAAGTAGGTTAAACTGCTTGATAAAGGTAAATGGACAGATCACAATACATACAAAAAGCAAAAGAATAACTGGAGGACAAAGAAACCTACATCCCACTAAACACCAACCCAACCCTCAGTGACCTAACCAAGAAAGGTCAAATCACAAAAGAAGAACAGTGGTAGATGAAAGGTAGTGGACCCATCCTCCCACACTTCTAAGGAAGCCCCAAAATATACAAGCCTGGCATACCTCTCCATCCAACTATATTGTTACCAGGAACTCCAACATAAAACATAGTGAAAGAACTTACAAAAAAGCATGGACATCTCACAGAGGAGAGTGAATATTCTATCAACTCCCCACTACAATGCCTCCAGAAAATCAAGACCTAAAAATAGATGAAAATTAAATTATGATTTCATTCAATGTCACAGCACTCCTTACATCCATAGACCCTGAACTAACAAAATAATCCATGGCAGCAGTACTACACAACATACCTGACCTAACCAGATACACTAAGATTGAAATACCCAGAATCATGGACCTCATCAACCTCTGCCTCACCACCTACTTTCAGTTTATTTTAAAATATCTACTTTATCAAAAAGTGCCTGACCACTCAACCCACCACAGCACAACCAGCACAAGCTATGAAAAGGATAAAACTACCATACATCAGAAACATCTCAGAAACAACCAACAGACTATTACAACCACACAGCATCACCATAGCACACAAACCAACTAAAACTCTTCAAAACATATTAAGTAACCCAAAAGACCCAATAGCCCAAGAAGAAAAAACAGAAGTCATCTGCAACATACAGTGTAAAGACTATAACAGCCACTATGTAGGACAGGCAGGGAGAAGACCAGCAGAGCACATCCACGAACACCAATTAGCAGTCAGAAGACACAATGAAAACTTCTTAATCTCACAACACATAGACAGACTCAACCATAGTTTCAACTGGGAAACTCCAAGCATCCTAGACCAAGCTAAATCCAAAAACACAAGGGAATTCCTGGAAGCCTGACACTCAGACAAAGCAGCCATTAACAGGCACATAAACAACATTTACATTCCATTCAAAAGAGGCAATAAAAAAGCTAAAAAGTAAATAAAAAGACTAGAAGACTTCCTTGCCAGCAATCAACAGGCAAGCATTAACACCAGGATTAACACCAGATGAACAATCAAGCAGAAACAATACCCTAATCAAGGAACTACTAACTCAGACAAACAATCAAGCAGTAAACAACAGCCTAATCAGGGAACTCCCAAGCAGAGAACAAAACCCCCACCAACACTGTCAGGGCAAGCTCTTGTATAGAAACAGAGAGCAAACCCCACTCCCTTCTAGCACTGAAGATGTTGCCTAGTCAGGCAATGAAACGTCTGCAAGAAAACCAAGCTCAGAGAACACCAAGTGATAGAGGTCTTTATTGCAGGATGCAATAGCATATATTTTTAAAATATTTTCTTTTTTTGAAAATACATAACTAGAACATTATGACAGCTGAATTTGAATGCATTTGTAGGAACCAAACTGCAGAGGCTGCATTAGGTAATGGATGTTATTGTTATGCTATAGCAATAAAACTGAATCAGTTTAGTTTCTAGTACTACCAATCATTGCTTTTCTACTCTAAGTTATAAGTGAAATTCAAATTTCCAAATTTCTGGGAGTAATCTGTCTTTTCTAGATGTAAATTCTACTTGTTGTTTATTCATTCAGTCGCTTCTGACTCTTCGTGACTTCATGGATCAGCCCATGCCAGAGCTTCCTGTCGGTCGTCAACACCCCCAGCTCCCCCAGGGACGAGTCCATCACCTCTCGAATATCATCCATCCATCTTGTCCTTGGTTGGCCCCTCTTCCTGTTGCCTTCCACTTTCCCTAGCATCAGCACCTTCTCCAGGCTGTCCTGTCTTCTCATTATCTGGCCAAAGTATTTCAGTTTTGCCTTTAATATCATTCCCTCAAGTGAGCAGTCTGACTTTATTTCCTGGAGTATGGACTGGTTTGATCTTCTTGCACTCCAAGGCACTCTCAGAATTTTCCTCCAACACCACAGTTCAAAAGCATCGATCTTCCTTCGCTCAGCCTTCCTTATGGTCCAGCTCTCACAGCCATATGTTACTACAGGGAACACCATTGCTTTAACTATGCGGGCCTTTGTTGTCAGTGTGATGTCTCTGCTCTTCACTATTTTATCGAGATTTGTCATTGCTCTTCTCCCAAGGATTAAATGTCTTCTGATTTCCTGACTGCAGTCAGCATCTGCAGTAATCTTCGCACCTAGAAATACAAAGTCTTTCACTGCTTCAACATTTTCTCCCTCTATTTGCCAGTTGGCTGGTTGCCATAATCTTGGTTTTTTTGAGGTTTAGTTGCAGGCCAGCTTTTGCACTTTCTTCTTTCACCTTCATCATAAGGCTCCTCAGTTCCTCTTCGCTTTCAGCCATCAAAGTGGTATCATCTGCATATCTGAGATAGTTAATGTTTCTTCCAGCGATTTTAACTCAAGCCTTGGATTCATCAAGCCCAGCATGTCACATGATGTGTTCTGCATACAAGTTGAATAGGTAGGGTGAGAGTATACAGCCCTGCCGTACTCCTTTCCCAATCTTAAACCAGTCCGTTGTTCCGTGGTCTCTTCTTACTGTTGCTACTTGGTGATTATACAGATTTTTCAGGAGGCATACAAGATGACTTGGTATCCCCATACTGCTAAGAACTTGCCACAATTTGTTATGGTCCACACAGTCAAAGGCTTTAGAATAGTCAATAAAACAGAAATAGATGTTTTTCTGAAACTCCCTGGCTTTTTCCATTATCCAGCGGATATTGGCAATTTGGTCCCTAGTTCCTCTGCCTTTTCTAAACCCAGCTTGTACATCTGGCAATTCTCGCTCCATGAATTGCTGAAGTCTACCTTGCAGGATCTTGAGCATTACTGTACTGGCATGTGAAATGAGTGCCACTGTTCGATAGTTTGAACATTCTTTAGTGATCCCCTTTTTTGGTATGGGGATATAAGTTGATTTTTTCCAATCGGATGGCCATTCTTGTGTTTTCCAAATTTGCTGGCATATAGCATGCATTACCTTGACAGCATCAGCTTGCAAGATTTTGAACAGTTCAGCTGGGATGCCGTCATCTCCTCCTGCCTTGTTATTAGCGATGCTTCTTAAGGCCCATTCAACCTCACTCTTCAGGATGTCTGGCTCTAGCTCCCTGACCACACCATCAAAGCTATCCCCGATATTGTTATCCTTCCTATACAGGTCTTCCGTATATTCTTGCCACCTTTTCTTGATCTCTTCTTCTTCTGTTAGGTCCTTGCCATCTTTGTTTTTGATCACACCCATTTTTGCCTGGAATTTACCTCCGATGTTTCTAATTTTCTGGAAGAGGTCTCTTGTCCTTCCTATTCTATTGTCTTCTTACACTTCCGCACATTGCTTATTTAAAAATAATTCCTTATCTCTTCTGGCTAACCTCTGGAATTTTGCATTTAATTGGGCATATCTCCCCCTATCACTGTTGCCTTTTGCTTTCCTTCTTTCTTGGGCTACTTCTAGTGTCTCAGCAGACAGCCATTTTGCCTTCTTGGTTTTCTCTTTCTTTGGGATGTATTTTGTTGCCGCCTCCTGAACCATGTTGCCAACTTCTGTCCAGAGTTCTTCCGGGACCCTACCTACTAAGTCCAGTCCCTTAAATCGATTCTTCACCTCCACTGCATATTCCTTAGGAATATTAGTGAGCTCATATCTAGCTGATCTGTGGGTCTTCCCTAATCTCTTTAGTCTGATCCTAAATTGTGCAAGAAGAAGTTCGTGATCTGAACTACAGTCAGCTCCAGGTCTTGTTTTTACTGACTATATAGATGTCCGCCACCTTTGGCTGCAAAGGATGTAGTCAATCTGATCTAGGTGTTGTCCATCTGGTGAATAAATTCTACTACATTTTAGTTATTCCAGTGTTCTCTTGGGAAGGAGGGTAAGTTTAATTTACTTGATCAGCCTTCTGAAAATTATTAAACATGCGTTATAATAAATTGAGAAAAGAGGAGGAGGAAGGAGTATTAGCTATTTTCACCACCTTGAGTTATTTATAAAAATAATAAAGGCGGGATATAAAAAAAATAAAATAAGATATTTACAGCGAATGGCATTTTATAGTATCATGTAGTTTCTTCCACTAAAAACAGTAGCAGAAAAATATCTTAGTGCCATTTACAACACTTTTTTAAAATAGTTACAAATAATGCCCATAAGAAAACTATAATGATTGTGTGCAAAGCTCTGATAGATTCATCCTTTTAATATGTCCCAGACCTATATTAAAACCCCACCCATTTGCAAGGAGGGTAGTACAGAACTAATGACGTGCCCATGAAGAAACTATTTTCCTATATTTTAAAGAAGTATAATAATATTCTCCAAGGTAACAAAAAAAACTGAAAAATGAAAGGAAAATAACAAAATGACAGTGAATAGTTGATAGAATACCATTAATGTCCTGTAAAAAGTTAAAGCAATCCAATTCTACATTAAGAAGCTAATTGGAAGCACCCTTTTGGGAGGGAAATGTTTGGAAAGAGAAGAATGGAAGCCCATATCATGTAGCCTTAACTAACTTACATATTTACAATAAATATTCCCATTAGCTTGCATAAATTGAGAAATACACCCAAAGTAACGCCTTACTACATCTGATGACCGCTGTCATGTTTGTGAGGCCTCATTTAATATGAAAGTGTCATATGGGAAAGAAATGCTGAACACTTTCTGTCTTATCTCCCCAAATATATTTGTCCCCCACTTTAACTCTGATATCAGAAGGAAGCTACATGGTTCAAAGACTTCCCCCCTTCATCCTCAGGAGACTGTTATGCTACTGACCATCATTGGTGCAATTTCCTGGCACTGAGAGGTAGGAAGTACACAAAATTGTAGTATAAACCCTAAAATAAACTCAACATCTGTTTGGAAAAAAAAAACCAAGCATCCCTCCAAATCTTGTGTCCCTGTCAACCTTCATGATTATATCCATTCCACATCAATGCCTTTGTCACTGCAGGCTTGGGTCCTCCAGCCATTAAAACGTTGCCTAGCTGTGGGCTAAATTACACCGACTTCATTATGCTGTCTAACCATTAATGAAGGAATCAGTTTTACTTTCAGACTCTGGGTCACTTTGGAGAATGTGGATGTGGCAACCGCTGAACTAGATAGGAGAGGAATGAAGAGGTTTGAACAAAGCAAGTAGCCAACCATACATTTTTCCCTAGCTTCAGATGCCCTTGATTTTACCCCACTCAGCAGGTACAAAAAATAAAAGCAATATAATAGGACTCACTCATCATAATACTCCAAGCCTAGGACACCTCTATTCTTTACAATATGAAATTCCTCTGGAATAAGGGTGTCTGCTATACTTGTTGTCTAAAAACCAAACAAAAACCAAAACAAACAAATTAGAGTACATGAGGCAGACAATAATAACATTCACATATTCCCCCCCCAAAATCTGATTTTTTACAGATATTCATAAAGAATGCTTCCTGCCATTCTTTAATTATGGCTTGTTACTTATTTAAGTTTCCAGACTTATTTTAAAAAAAGCTACTTTTTGGGTTATACCCTTGTGAAAGTATATACCAGGAGGCATTAGTAAAACCTGATTGCTAATCATCTTACAAGGAAACAGCTTGGAGAAGCAGGGAAACTGCCTTAACAGCAGTCTATTAAATCCAGATTTCCTTCTAACCACAGTGTGTAAACCATGGCTCACATGTCCACTTCAAATCATGGTTTGCACTAACAAGCAAGCATTGGGCTTGTCAGTGTAGTGTAGTAGACTAGGAGCAGGAAAACCCAGATAGTCTGTCCTCAGCCACAGAAGCTCACTGGGTGACTCTGGGCCGCTCCATCTGTCTCAGCCCAAACTATTCCACACTGCTATTGTTCTGGGGAAAAATAGGACAAAGGAGTGCCACGTAGGGCACCTTGAGCTCCTGAATTAAAGGAGAGATATACATCTAATAAACAAATAAATACGTAAATAGAGAATAGTGCAGATCATGCCAGCTTGTTGTTTGCTTTGGCTCGCTAAATAAACAGTGAATATAGCCTCTGGCCTCTTTGTATTCAGTCTTGGACCACTGTTTGGATATATTATTTAACTATGTTTAAGAAATATAAATTGTGGTTAAGTACTGTCTGTACACTAGGTCACTAAGTGTGACTTCGAACATTTAGCTGGTAAATATTCTTGTTTTATTTTTTTATTTTTCAGAAGAACCAAGGACATGAACAGCTATTTGAAAAGCCAAATGGCGTTTTATAGTTTTCAGGGAATGTGACTAGAGGTAGAAACCTGATTAAATACAACCATGCAAAAAGATTAAAGTGTTTATGACAGCTTGCCCTGCTCTTTGAAGTACATTGTCTCCTGGTCCTGTAAATGCTTAGTGCTCAGTCCAAACTCTGTCTCACCTCTCAGAGTTCTGAAAGAGTTGTTAAAACTTTGCTATCAATGCTCTGGCAGAGAGGCAGACTCACAGGTTTAGCTGCACTTGTGTCCTGCTTCAAACTTCTTGGAGTCTTAGGAGGTACAGCACTTGAGGGAGGAGTCCTTGATCCTTTTTGAGAGTTGATATCATACAGGAAAGAGACATCCCTTAACAAACAGAAGGAAAACAACTGCTTAGCTGGGAAGTTGCTACGCAATCACTGAACTACTCTCTCTCCTCCAAAACTCGGTAGAGTACTAACATATGATCACCTAAAGGCACAGCCTGCATCCTTTGAGCACAATAATATCTCACTAGTTTCCTGGTGTCCTCAGTCAAAATTCTTGCCTGCTAGCCAACCTGTCTATTACTAGCCAACCCATTCAACACAAAATTGTTTTGTTTCTCCATGCCAATGTTTGCCCCAAACATTTTCCTGCCTTTAAAAAAGAATGTTATTTCACCTTTCAGAATGAACTCCTAATTATCTCCCATTATCTAACTATCATCTTTATTTGCCCATTATCTCAGATGTTCAGCTCTCTACTTTCCTATTCTCAGTTGAAAATTTCTTGGTTTCAAGGTCTCAAACACTATGACTAGATTTGCATAGTATACTAAATTAAAATGTGGTTAGCAGCAACATGTTGCACAAACCCAGACAATGTAGTTTTTGGTTCAGTCAGTTGGGCAAACATGTATAAACATGAGAAATATGCAGAAGTGCAAGTCAATGATAGCACTGAATCCATTCTGCACTGGAGTCCCTTATTTATAGCAGTATAACATGCTTTGTAGTTTTTTCAGCATTCTCATCTCTACAGTCTCAATACTATATGTAGATGTTTCTTACAAGGGGAGATCTAAGATGCCAATAACTTTATCTGATGGTTTTCTGGTATTCCATCTTATTACCTTCCAGCTCCAGTCAAGCAGACAGGATGCTGTATCAGGTATCGAAATTTATTTCTACGAATAGGGTGTTGCCAGACTCCATCAGCTGTACGGATACAACCCTGAAGAACAGAGAAAAGATCAATTCATACAAAAAATGGTCTGGATGGTCCTGGGGTAACTACTAGTACCCATAGTATTTTAAGCCTCTAAATACCATAATTGAACTATATATAACATAAAGCGGAACACTGACGTGCTTCAGACATAAATAATGAGTTCTATTCAGGCATTATAACATTGGGAGCTCACTAAATAAGCACCACTTATAATCCCTGCCTCTCTCTCACTGATGCCTCTCAAATGATATCAGCCTCCTATAGACATATACAGAACATGTTTACCATGCATATGGTACCTTTGTATGTTCTTACTGGGGAAATTACAGATCTGGTAATGTTAGGTAATGTTAATTTCCTGCAGACTTCCATTCATTCAGCCTTTGTGTGGATGTCTGCACAGAGAACCTTTGCACGTACACATTGCTTTCTATACAAGCCTTTATTGTTTACCTGTTTACCTAAGCTATTTTGGCTTAGATGGGGCTTACGAGGAATGCTGATAGGCTAAGCATTCCTGACCTCATGCTACTGGCAAGGGCTACAATATAGCTTATGTGGCTTTGGCTTTGGGTAGTGTAAGAACCCCTCCACTACAACTTTTTCAACAAACCATGCTCTAAAAATTCTAGTTTAACTTGCTGTGTGAACCTAGCCAGAATGAGACCCTGACTGTTGTTCCTTCTGAAGAAAAGCAGTTCCACAGTGGTTGCTTAGAATGGAGAAGCAACAGGCAGAGCAGCAGAGGTGTGTTCATCTTTTCCCCAAGTTGTTTTAAAGGAAAGTAATAGCAGCTTGGTTTTCATTGCATGCATGTGTATGTAATTGGTAAACTCTTCAACAGTTAAATAAGTTTACAATCTGTGATATTATGAGAATTCATTAATAACAAATATCACTATATAAATACACATACACATATACACACACCAAAGAAAAACAAAAGAGCATATTTTAAATTACAAATAAATACTGTATTTACCTGAATGGAAAGTGATGCAGAATTTTAAACAATAAATTCCTCCATAAAAAAAAGGATAAGACAGAAAAAACTAATCTGCTTCCATTATCTTCTGGATTCATTACTATAAAACTAAGAAAATCCTCCATTTTAAAGTGACATGACTTGGGAGACAAAACTAGTCATTACAGGTAAAGATAGTACAATTTTACAGTGGAATTATTGAAGAAAACAGTGGAATAAAAATACAGTGGTTTTGATTTGGGGACTGGAGCTTTCTGCATGGAAGCACCTAAGATTCTATTAATGGGTATAAGGAATTGGTTAAAGGAATAATAATTTTTCTGGAATTTCAATAGAGGTTGCATATGTGAAACTAGACAGAAAGTAGTTTTGAAAGTATTTTGTTTAGGTTTGAAACTTATATGAAGGAAGTTTCAAATGTTACATTTATACTCATACAGTTTTTTAAAAAATAGAGTATCTGCCGGCCCAGTTTACTACAGTGAAAGAGCAGGCCTACCAAAGCAGGCTGTAAAAATCCAGATGGCCACCAGATAGCAGCAAAGAGATACAGAAAACTCAATTTTTTTGCTGCTATTGAGTGATTGGCCAGATTTTTCCACCAGACACAGCAGCCCTATAAAAGGAAAATGAGGCAACTTTGTTCAAATTGCTTCATATTCTTCCTCAATCTGCATCTTATGTTAGTATAGTACAGTGGCTGGCTGGGGAATTCTGGGAGTTGAAGTCCACACATCTTAAAGTTGCTAAGGTTGAGAAACACTGGTATAGTATATTTCCAAAATAAGATGCAAGAATGGACCTTTGCCTCAAAAAGATTCTGGCTCAAGTTAAGTAATTCCACAATGTATATGACCATGAGAAGAAAAGAATATAACATTTGTTTAGGTTTTTGTCTCTTTTAACTGTCAGAATCCTAGTATCAGTTCTTCAAACATATATGTAGAATAATTTTTAAAAATTCAATAAAATGTCCATGTGAAAATTTGAAGCATACTGTCTGTCCTCAGATTTATCTTCTGTCCAGACCGCAGCTCACCAGGGTCTATCTAAGATTCTCCACCTGGGATTCTTAATTGGAAATGCTCAACAGTGCTGAGTACTGAATCTGAGAACTACTGCATCCATTAAAGTATGGTTCCACTCATTTCTCACATGTCACCTTGCATTTACTATTCTTAGTAGCCTCTAATCCTGCCATCCTACTCGCAGTCTGGGAAGAGACAGAGAACGTCTAGCGCTGCTGTTGGGGCCAAGAGGTAGGAGGAAATGTTTCAAATGGCTGCCCAGGAAATACCTGCGCTAACACAAGCATAGTGAGATCCAATGGTTCTCATTTACTCCCTGCAACATGTTTTCTTATTTTTTAAAAAACATGCTATACTGGAAACAGTGGGTGGTGAGGCATGTAGTTGTAAGACAATTGTTTACTTCGTTATTTTTACTTTAAAATATATTCCTCATTTTTATAGCAAAAAGATATTTTTCCCCAGTAATATAAATTGCTATCTAAAGGAATCCCCCATAAGATATTGCTTGGTGATTAAAATTACCTGGATGCATTACTGAGAGAAGGCCCCAGTTTATTATATTTATATGCAATTTCCAGGAAGCACAAGGGAGTAATCAGGAGTCTGGTCACACTTTTTCCAACTAACACATTTTATTAATAGCATAAGCTTGCAGCTTACTTCATTACAAGGCAGTAATCAGAGTTCCCAAATGATTTCCCAGCCAGTTACTATTGGACCCAGAGGTCCTACAAGATGTGTCTCCAACTTTTAACTTTCTTAGCTATTTGCTTTTTATTTTCCTCTAGAGTCGTTGGCCTCATCTTCTCATGAGCTTCTGAGACATCTATGCTTCAATATTGCCCTTTGGAAATATGTTCTAGACTGGCATCAGAGCAGTTGGTATTATTCAGAGCTACAAGAGATAATTAACCAGCAGGTGTTGTGATAGATTTTATATTCAAGGAACAAACAATCCCCTAGTGAAAATGAACTTGCACACCTGGAAGTCTTTTAAATTTTTTGTTTTCTTGGATGGTCTTAAAAAAGTAGGGCATTGGACAGGATTGGCAGCAGAAGTCAGAGCAACAAATATCTCTTCTGGGATGAAGTCACGTTGCAAGGATCTCGAAGTAGGCTTGGAATGAACATCCACATTTGGTTTGCCTCTTAACTCAGGGAGTCCTAGAAAGAGCAGGAAAGACATAGAAACATTCTGTTTATAACTTGCTGAAAGATTTCCTTTTCCCTGTCGAAAGCATAATTACTATTGTTCTCTCTCTTACGCAGGCACACATATATTCATTCACACAGGCAGACACTTGAATCTTTGGCTGTTAGCTCTTTGAAACCCCACTCAGTCCTTGGAAGCTGTAAGCAGAACTCCTGGGAAGAAGGCAAAAGGGGGAGGGACAAATGCAAGGATGGGAAAAGGTCACCAAAAAGTATGAGACAGATTCTAAGCCAGTGCTTCTCAACCTTGGATGCTTTAAGCTGTGTAGACTTCAACTCCCAGAATTCCCCAGCCAGCTATGAATTCCCATGCTGCCAAAGTTGAGAAAGACTGTTCTAAGGTATCTGCCAGCTTCCCATTCTTTTCAGTGAGAACCAGCTGGTGTGCATAACAGGCAGAAATCATGGGAGATAGGCAGTCCCTCATTATAAGCTATCACCAGCACTTTGAATCACACCCGAAAGCATACTGGCAACCAGTACAGCTCACAAAGCAGAGGTGTCACATCTGCATACTGAGGTATGCCCATCACTGCCCACACCACTGCATTCTGGACCAGTTGAAGCTTTTGAGTGGTCTTCAACAGCAGCCCCATGTACAGCACATTGCAATAGTCAAGCCATGAGGTGACAATAGCATGAGTGACTATATAACGCATCTCCTGATCCAGTGCCCAAGATGGAGTTGTGCTAAGGCCTTCTTGGCCACAGCTGCCACTTGCTCTTTAAGCAAGAGCTGTGAGTCCAAGAAGACCCCCAGACTGTGCACCACTCTTGAATGGGGAAGTGCAGCCCCATTCAAGATTAAAGATGGAAAATCCCTGGATCTGGGGGGCCTTAATATCCATAGTTACTCAGTCTTGGTAGAATTAAGTCAGAGTTGGTTTCCCTACATCCAGATCCACGCAACCTCTAGGCACGGGGACAGGACCTCAACAGCACTGCTTGGCCAGCTCAGGGTCAAAAGATATACAGTAATTGGGTATTATCAGCATATTGATGATACTGAACCCTGAACTGGCTGATGACCTCACCCAAAGGTTTCATGCTGATGTTAAACAGGAGGAGAGACAGGACCCCACAAAGACAGCACTCCCTAACAAATGACCTCTCCCCCCATTAACACTGATCAGAACCAGCCAAGAAAGAAAAGAACCACTATAGAACGGTGCTCCGTTCCCAACCCCTGCAGCCAGTCCAGAAGGATACTGTGATTGATGGTATCAAAAGCTGCTGAAAAATCAAGGAGCACAAAAATGGATGGACTATCCCCATGTCGGCTCCACCAAACGTATTCAACAAGAACAACCAATGCTGCCTCTGTACTGAATAAAAAAGTGGCAAAAGCCCCAGACAATTTGAACCTTGACACAGACCCAAAGTCCCAGGAGGGTGCTGAGCAGCTGCTGGCTCCAGGAGATCTGTCCATTGCCATTCTTGGGATTCCTTCCATGCTAAAGGGACATGGATTGGTATATATTTCTTTTTTCTGTTAACTCTCTTAATATTTATTCAATAAAATCCTTTTTGTCATTTCATTTTGTTGAACCTATTGTTTTGGAAACCCAAAGAACCTATTGGCTTCTGATTGGCCATGAGGTGCCAACACAGATCCCTGCCCGCTTTGGTCAGTGAAAGCCTCTAGGGAGTGACAGAAGACTGAGTAAGAGCAGTAGTAAATGCATCCTTGGTAGAAGGGGTGGTCCAGCCTCCCTTGAAAGAAGCAGTGGTATGCCAAGCCAATACTTCACCCACCTGTTTCAGAGAACTACTTTCCACTCTCCAGTAGTATTGACCCATTCTGTAAGATCTAGAAGGGAGGACTCGCTTCAGGTTCCTATACTAAAAGAGTGTTGCCATTGTGGGCCTTGTGGAGTACTAATGCCAAAGCACATATGGAAGTGCACTATTCTGATATATTTCTTGCTAGCTTCCATGCTAGTATCTCTACTGAGTAGCTGGGTCAAGTTTCTTCAATTTACTGTAACTGCCCAAACTTTCAAATCTCAAATTGTCCAGTTTGCAATGCTGGAGCAATTTAGGGTTCTGGGCTAGGCTGGTTTCCTGCTGTTGGAAATGCTTGCTAGTTCCCCAGCTTCTTGATGCTTCTGCCTCCCCACAACTGGCAAATTGCCTTGATGCTCTGCACCAAGGTTCAGGGCAGCCAGGAGGGCAGCAACAGCTTTCTTTTTAAATTGTGTTTGCTTTGCCACATAATCAAATGCAGTGAGGCAAGGATGGAGATGTGGGGGCTGGGTACTGGCAGAAAGCTGATTTTGGTTCTTCCTCCTTGGCAAGCTGGAGGGAGCACTGTTCCACTCTGGTAAATGTTTGCAGGAGCTCTGCCAGGAACAATCATGGGCTATTCTGACACTGGAACTGAGGGCCTGGGGATTGGAAACAGCAGTGATGTAGAGGTGCTATAATTCTCTTCAACATTCCTATTTTCATCTCCAGGTTCTCTTTTTAAGTGGCAACACAAATGCCTGCTTGCTCTACAATAGTGAATGACAGAATGGAAGGATTGGAACGGATCTTAGAGATCATCTAGTCCAGCTCCCTGCCCATTGCAGGAATCTACTACTACAGCACAGATGCCAGAGGGCCATCCAGCCTCTGTTCCTCCAGAGAAGGAGAGTCCCCCACCTCCCAAAGCAGCCTGTCCCACTCTTAAATGGCTCTTACTGTTAGGCTGCTTGGCCTATTCTGTGCAGGTAGAGCTTTGCAGAGGAGATACAGGTAGTCCTTGATTAACTACCACAATTGGGACTGGAATCTCAATCAACAACCACAGTCTCCGCACTCCTAGTTGTGGTCATTAAGCGATCTTGCAGGTCGTTAAGCGGATGGAGTCCCAGGTAAAGAGCATGGGGTGCCTCGGGGGTGTGGGGGAGACCTTGGGAGGCCCAGCACAGGCCACATGCGAGCGTCTCTCCGCTCAGGGGCTGAGAATCCTGTTTGGATCTCGTCTCCCTCTCGTCTCTGGGGGCTGTTTAAAGAGCTCCTTGCCAAAGGATTCCAGCTCTATGCAAGCAGGCATGAAGGATTTAGCTGAATCCTTCAGCAGGGAGCTTTTTAAACAGTCCCCAGAGACAAGAGGGAGTCCTCTCGGCAAACGGCAGCAGCTTGCAACCTTCCCTGCTGGCTTCCCCATTGACTTTCTGGGGAAGCTGGCAGAGAAGATTGCAAATGGCAATCACATGATCATGGGGCACTTGGCAACTGGTTGTAAATGCAAACTGGTTGCCAAGCACTCAGATTGCAAACATGTGACCCAGGGGGTTGGGGGTTGTACATTTTGTGACAGTCAGAAATGCTTTACAGGCTATAGAACACCCTTTCTGAGGCCATTGTAACTCTGAACGGTCATTAAGTGATCAATTGTTAAGCAAGGACTACCTGTAGTCAGCAAAAATCAACTGTCTCAATTTCCAACAGGCATGTTGTTTATTTAAATTTATATGGCCATCCATCTTACAACAGTGACTCTGGGCGATGTACAAGGATTTAAACAACATCTACAAGCAATAACCTATGATATTTGAAATAAACAATACATTCCAATCATAAAAAACCACATGAGTAGCAGAGCAAATGCAGTCTATCAAATAATATCAAATAGTATTAAATAATACTTGTAAGATTTACCTTTACCGTTGTCGCTAACAGGCACTAAGGAGGTAGTATCTTTGACTTGTTTGTTCTCTTGTTTTGAAGTCGAGGGCAGCACCGGAACTTGCTCCCTCTGATCAGACATGATGAAACATTGATTTTGGGTGGTTTTCTCATTGAGAGATTTGTTGGCACAGCAAGTTATCTAAAAGATATATAGATAAAATCAGTAAGGACAGTTGGTGTGACTGAAAATAACCGTATTCAGTGTGATGGATTAGAGTAACGCAGCTGGTTCTAAGGAAGGAGGAAGCACGTTCCAAGTTGGGGAGCAAGATAAGAGTCCACACAGTCTGGAGCTGGAATGTGGGAAGATTAAGAGGTTCAGAGTAGCCCCACCCTAGAGCCTCCCAGGTTACTTCGCTTTAGGGTAGAGTAGAGTAGCTTTAGTCTAGCAAGATTCTGCCTATATGGCGTAAGCAAGTAAAGAACTGAAGTTTGGCTGGATTGATTCTTTGTTGTTCTTGGGCTAAGCCTGACATCCAGCTTCAAATTCTGTACAAAGGAAAGGATTCAGTGTAGAGTACATATATACACATACAGTGTAGTGTGTGTGTGTATGTGTATATACATATATACACACTCTGCAGGCATTTTATATTAATGCCTGTGGGGCAAGCTTACAAAAAACACTCAGTTGTCACTTGTGGTGAGAAAGAATTATCTACAGGTAGTCCTTGTTTAGTGACCATTCATTCAGCGACTGTTTGAAGCTATGGCAGTGCTGAACAAAGGGACTTATGACCGGTCCCTAAAGTTACAGCCATTGCAGTGCCCCCACGGTCAAGCGATCAAAATTCGGATGCTTGGCCTGCCCGCACTTATGACCGCAGGGGTGCTTCGACTGCCCCTACCTGCTCATCTCCACCCGTCTATGCCCTTTTGGCCCCCCTGCATGCCGCAGCCCCTGCTGCCCTAGCTGACCTTCACCATCATCTTGCTCCCACTGCTGACCAAGCATGTCCGCCCTGGCCCTATGCGAGGCAGCTGCTGACTGCACAAGGCTTTCTTCCCAAGGTTGTGCAGGCGGTTTCCTTGTGAGACCTGGGGAAGATGGCCTCACATGGCCAGCAGCTGCCTCATGAAGGGCCAGGGCAGGCATGCCGCATAAGGAGCAAGAAGACAGTGAATGTCAGCTCAGGTGGCAGAGTGCAGGGTGGCAAGGGCAACTGGGGCTGGGACTGAGCTGGTGCAGCTGGGGCTTCCCAGGGCAGCTGCAGCTTCACACCATGCTGTGCTGCTGGGCCAGCCCGGAGCGACTGAGACTTCCAGGGACAGCTGCAGCTTCATGCTGTGGTGCAGCTTTGCACTGTGCTGCAGCTCAGAGGCTTCTTGCAGCCCCAGAGCTGCAGCATGGCAAAAAGCCCCAGAGTCACATGGTTCTGGGGCTGCTTGCCACCCCACAAGGCAGGGTGCAGGGTCGCCAAAGGGGGAGAGATGCAGGGCAATAGGCAGTTGTGGGGAGTTGAAGGGGAGGTTGTCTCTTACCTTGGAAGCACCAGGGCTCAGGGCTGGGAGGGACCAAGCCCAGAATGGCTTGGATTGGGGTGGGTCCTCAGCTAGGTAAAGGTAAAGGTTTCCAAGTGGTTAAATTCAGTTAATGATGAATAACAGGATTGCCATTGCTAAGTGATGCGGTCCCATGACATCACACTTTACAGCCGCATCAATTAGCAACAGAAATTCCGGTCCCAATTACTGTCATAACTTGAGGAATACCTGTACAGCAGTCTTCCCAAAGTGATGTCTCCCACATGTGGCAGATGATAAGCCAAAATTTCTAGCTAGCATAACCATATCTTTGCTGCTTGGGAATTATAGGGAATTATACCAAAGCATCTGGAGGATAATAGATTGGGAAAGGATGCTTGCAGGCTACAACTGACATGAACAGGAAGACTCAAAATGATGTTTGCCACTGATTTTTGCGGAGCTGTTTCTTGTTAGGTGACTCAGCAGGTGGCAGGACCCTGTAAATCTTGGCTATTTTAGAAGCTAAGCAATGTCAGCTCTGTTTAGTAATTAGATGGGGAACTGTTTGAAAGTTCTAGGGTTGTTGCCTAGACTAGGAAATTGAAAAAAATATTGGAAGAAGGCAAGAAAGAAAGAAAGAAACCTATTTCCTTAATACTGCCATGTTTGCAATTAGGAGGAGTTAAACTTGCCTTGAAGTTCATCTATATAACTTCTTCTTGTGAGGCACTAGCTAAGCCTTTCCTGTTCTAATGGGCAGATCCACTATACTCTGGCCATTCCACAAACTTAATCCCCATTAGAGTGAATAAGACCTAACTGCAAGTATTTGTTATCAGGAATACTATCTCTACTTAGAATTTCTGCAATAATTGTTTCTGGGCATTGGAGAGAGAGAAATATAGTCACAAGATGTAGATCTTTACTTACAGAGTGACTATCAATTGATTTAATTTAGAAAAAAGCTCAGTTAATGAATATGCCAGCTAAACCTAATCTGTATATATTGCTTTGAAATAATTATCATTTTATCATATTTGAAGTGTAATATTAATTGCCTCATTATTAATCTCCATGCAGAGCATTGGATAACTTCTATTTTCCACATAAAAAGCCAGTTTGGTCTGGTGGTTAAGGCAACGGGCTAGAAAGCAGGAGACGGTGAGTTCTAGTCCCGCCTCAGGCATGAAAGCCAATTGGCTGACCTTGGGCCAGTCACTCTCTCTCAGCCCAACTCATCTCACAGGGTTGCGGTTGTGGGGAAAATAGAAGGAAGGAGTATTAGGTATGTTCGCTGCCTTGAGTTATTTAAAAGAATAATAAAGGCGGAATAGAAAACAAATAAATAAAATCTCAACAGCTTTGAAATGCCATTGCTTTTAACGAAGGGGGAAGCCTGTCTGTAGCAATCTAACCATCTGTCCGTTTTTAAAAAGCGAAAAACGGGACTATCAACGGGGCCATTTTATGAATTGTCAGGAAACTCTGCCGTAGCACATATTATCCGCTCCTGAAAAGATCCCCCACCCCAAAACCGAACATTATCCAGACCTCCGTCCCAAATAAGCAATGGGCTTCCAAGCGATTGCTCCATGAGGACTAGATGCGTCAGCGCAGGACTAGTCATCGTGGCCCAATCTCGAGGGGCCAAAATCGCCAGTACCGCGCAAACACGGCCGTTTGGCTGCGCGTTGGGGGGAGGAAAAGGGAGCTCAACTCGTTTCTTTACCTACTTCTTCCGGTTTCCGGACGGCCACTGTTGCTATGGGAACCCAGGACGCCTTTTGCGTAGTCCTTCGCGAAGCCAAAAGGCTCCGCCCAGGAATTCCCCCTCGCGCCTGGAAGCGCTCGTTTCTTAACCCCAGGTCGCTTCATTCGAATCGATTCCCGATTCTTTAAAGGAAGTTACTTGGTTTATTCGATTCGTGTAAGGTACCGCTTCAACTACCGTAGCACTATTGTAGGAGCCTTCTCCCCTCCATTTCCCTAAGAAATGCAGTGAGCGGCGGGAGCTACTGCTTAAGTACTTAATGCTGCCGGTCTGGGGACTTCCGCAAGGTTCTAAATTCAGAAACATTAATGCATTGTTAGGATTAGGGTCTAGGAGGCTCCAGATAGGAAAAAGCATTTTAATGTTACTGGGACAGGTGTGACTTCACAGTTGTCTTTAAAATCAAACGAGGTGTGGAGTTCTTGGTGCTCTCTGGGCTTGGTTGTTTGCTTCTGTTGTTGTTTATTCGTTTAGTCGCTTCCGACTCTTCGTGACTTCATGGACCAGCCCACACCAGAGCTTCCTGTCGGTCGTCAACACCCCCAGCTCCCCCAGGGACGAGTCCGTCACCTCTAGAATATCCTCCATCCGCCTTGCCCTTGGTGGGCTCCTCTTCCTTTTGCCCTCCACTCTCCCTAGCATCAGCATCTTCTCCAAGGTGTCCTGTCTTCTCATTATGTGGCCAAAGTATTTCAGTTTTGCCTTTAATATCAGTCCCTCAAGTGAGCACTCTGGCTTGATTTCCTGGAGTATGGACTGGTTTGATCTTCTTGCAGTCCAAGGCACTCTCAGAATTTTCCTCCAACACCACAGTTCCAAAGCATCGATCTTCCTTCTCTCAGCCTTCCTTATGGTCCAGCTCTCGCAGCCATATGTTACTATGGGGAACACCATTGCTTTAACTATGCGGGCCTTTGTTGTCAGTGTGATGTCTCTGCTCTTAACTATTTTATCGAGATTTGTCATTGCTCTTCTCCCAAGGATTAAGCGTCTTCTGATTTCCTGACTGCAGTCAGCATCTGCAGTAATCTTCGCACCTAGAAATACAAAGTCTTTCACTGCTTCTACATTTTCTCCCTCTATTTGCCAGTGATCAATCAAGCTGGTTGCCATAATCTTGGTTTTTTTGAGGTTTAGCTGCAAGCCAGCTTTTGCACTTTCTTCTTTCATCTTCATCATAAGGCTCCTCAGTTCCTCTTTGCTTTCAGCCATCAAAGTGGTATCATCTGCATATCTGAGGTGGTTAATGTTTCTTCCAGCAGTTTTAACTCCAGCCTTGGATTCCTCAAGCCCAGCATGTTGCATGATGTGTTCTGCATACAAGTTGAATAGGTAGGGTGAGAGGATACAGCCCTGCCATACTCCTTTCCCAACCTTAAACCAGTCGGTTGCTCCGTGGTCTGTTCTTACTGTTGCTACTTGGTCGTTATACGGATTCCTCAGGAGGCAGACAAGATGACTTGGTATCCCCATACCACTAAGAACTTGCCACAATTTGTAATGGTCCGCACAGTCAAAGGCTTTAGAATAGTCAATAAAACAGAAATAGATGTTTTTCTGAAACTCCCTGGCTTTTTCCATTATCCAGCGGATAATGAGGACCTGCAGCACATACTGGACAACACACCTAAAAGAGATGTTATTTTCATCATGGGAGACTGGAATGCTAAGGTGGGCAGTCAAATGACACCTGGAATTACAGGTAAGCATGGCCTGGGAGAACAAAACGAAGCAGGACATAGGCTGATAGAATTTTGCCAAGACAACTCACTCTGCATAACAAACACTCTCTTCCAACAACCTAAGAGATGGCTTTATACATGGACTTCACCAGATGGACAACACCGAAATCAGATTGACTACATCCTTTGCAGCCAAAGGTGGCGGACATCTCTACAGTCGGTAAAAACAAGACCTGGAGCTGACTGTAGTTCAGATCATGAACTTCTTCTTGCACAATTTAGGATCAGACTAAAGAGATTAGGGAAGACCCACAGATCAGCTAGATATGAGCTCACTAACATTCCTAAGGAATATGCAGTGGAGGTGAAGAATCAATTTAAGGGACTGGACTTAGTAGGTAGGGTCCCGGAAGAACTCTGGACAGAAGTTGGCAACATAGTTCAGGAGGCGGCAACAAAATACATCCCAAAGAAAGAGAAAACCAAGAAGGCAAAATGGCTGTCTGCTGAGACACTAGAAGTAGCCCAAGAAAGAAGGAAAGCAAAAGGCAACAGTGATAGGGGGAGATATGCCCAATTAAAGGCAAATTTCCAGAGGTTAGCCAGAAGAGATAAGGAATTATTTTTAAGCAATGCGCGGAAGTGGAAGAAGACGATAGAATAGGAAGGACAAGAGACCTCTTCCAGAAAATTAGAAACATCGGAGGTAAATTCCAGGCAACAATGGGTATGATCAAAAACAAAGATGGCAAGGACCTAACAGAAGAAGAAGAGATCAAGAAAAGGTGGCAAGAATATACAGAAGACCTGTATAGGAAGGATAACAATATCGGGGATAGCTTTGATGGTGTGGTCAGGGAGCTAGAGCTAGACATCCTGAAGAGTGAGGTTGAATGGGCCTTAAGAAGCATCGCTAATAACAAGGCAGCAGGAGACAACGGCATCCCAGCTGAATTGTTCAAAATCTTGCAAGCTGATGCTGTCAAGGTAACGCATGCTATATGCCAGCAAATTTGGAAAACACAAGAATGGCCATCAGACTGGAAAAAATCAACTTATATCTCCATACCAAAAAAGGGAAACACTAAGGAATGTTCAAACTATCGAACAGTGGCACTCATTTCACATGCCAGTAAGGTAATGCCCAAAATCCTGCTAGGCAGACTTCAGCAATTCATGGAGCGAGAATTGCCAGATGTACAAGCTGGGTTTAGAAAAGGCAGAGGAACTAGGGACCAAATTGCCAATATCCGCTGGATAACGGAAAAAGCCAGGGACTTTCAGAAAAACATCTATTTCTGTTTTATTGACTATTCTAAAGCCTTTGACTGTGTGGACCATAACAAATTGTGGCAAGTTCTTAGCGGTATGGGGATACCAAGTCATCTTCTCTGCCTCCTGAGGAATCTGTATAACGACCAAGTAGCAACAGTAAGAACAGACCACGGAACAACGGACTGGTTTAAGATTGGGAAAGGAGTGTGGCAGGGCTGTATACTCTCACCCTACCTATTCAACTTGTATGCAGAACACATCATGTGACATGCTGGGCTTGAGGAATCCAAGGCTGGAGTTAAAATCTCTGGAAGAAACATTAACCATCTCAGATATGCAGATGATACCACTTTGATGACTGAAAGCAAAGAGGAACTGAGGAGCCTTATGATGAAGATGAAAGAAGAAAGTGCAAAAGCTGGCTTGCAGCTAAACCTCAAAAAAACCAAAATTATGGCGACCAGCTTGATTGATCACTGGCAAATAGAGGGAGAAAATGTAGAAGCAGTGAAAGATTTTGTATTTCTAGGTGCGAAGATTACTGCGGATACTGACTGCAGTCAGGAAATCAGAAGACGCTTAATCCTTGGGAGAAGAGCAATGACAAATCTCGATAAAATAGTTAAGAGCAGAGACATCACACTGACAACAAAGGCCCGCATAGTTAAAGCAATGGTGTTCCCCGGAGTAACATATGGCTGCGAGAGCTGGACCATAAGGAAGGCTGAGAGAAGGAAGATCGATGCTTTTGAACTGTGGTGTTGGAGGAAAATTCTGAGAGTGCCTTGGAGTGCAAGAAGATCAAACCAGTCCATACTCCAGGAAATAAAGCCAGACTGCTCACTTGTAGGAATGATATTAAAGGGAAAACTGAAATACTTTGGCCACATAATGAGAAGACAGGACAGCCTGGAGATGATGTTGATGCTAGGGAGAGTGGAAGGCAAGAGGAAGAGGGGCCGACCAAGGGCAAGATGGATGGATGATATTCTAGAGGTGATGGATTAGTCCCTGGGGGAACTGGGGGTGTTGACGACCGACAGGAAGCTCTGGCGTGGGCTGGTCCATGAAGTCATGAAGAGTCGGAAGCAACTGAACGAATAAACAACAACTTGGCAACTTGGTCCCTAGTTCCTCTGCCTTTTCTAAACCCAGCTTGTACATCTGGCAATTCTCGCTCCATGAATTGCTGAAGTCTACCTTGCAGGGTCTTGAGCATTACCTTACTGGCATGTGAAATGAGTGCCACTGTTCGATAGTTTGAACATTCTTTAGTGTTTCCCTTTTTTGGTATGGGGATATAAGTTGATTTTTTCCAATCTGATGGCCATTCTTGTGTTTTCCAAATTTGCTGGCATATAACATGCATTACCTTGAGAGCATCATCTCGCAAGATTTTGAACAGTTCAGCTGGGATGCCGTCATCTCCTGCTGCCTTGTTATTAGCGATGCTTCTTAAGGCCCACTCAACCTCAGTCTTCAGGATGTCTGCCTCTAGCTCCCTGACCACACCATCAAAGCTATCCCCGATATTGTTATCCTTCCTATACAGGTCTTCCGTATATTCTTGCCACCTTTTCTTGATCTCTTCTTCTTCTGTTAGGTCCTTGCCATCTTTGTTTTTGATCATACCCATTTTTGCCTGGAATTTACCTCCATTGTTTCTAATTTTCTGGAAGAGGTCTCTTGTCCTTCCTATTCTATGGTCTTCTTCCACTTCCACACATTCCCTGTTTAAAAATAATTCCTTATCTCTTCTGGCTAACCTCTGGAATTTTGCATTTAATTGGGCATATCTCCCCCTATCACTGTTGCCTTTTGCTTTCCTTCTTTCTTGGGCTACTTCTAGTGTCTCAGCAGACAGCCATTTTGCCTTCTTGGTTTTCTCTTTCTTTGGGATGTATTTTGTTGCCGCCTCCTGAACTATGTTGCGAACTTCTCTCCCTAGTTCTTCCGGGACCCTATCTACTAAGTCCAGTCCCTTAAATTGATTCTTCACCTCCACTGCGTATTCCTTAGGAATATTAGTGAGCTCATATCTAGCTGATCTGTGGGTCTTCCCTAATCTCTTTGGTCTGATCCTAAATTGTGCAAGAAGAAGTTCGTGATCTGAACTACAGTCAGCTCCAGGTCTTGTTTTTACCAACTGTATAGATGTCCGCCACCTTTGGCTGCAAAGGATGTAGTCAATCTGATTTCGGTGTTGTCCATCTGGGGAAGTCCATGTATAAAGCCATCTCTTAGGTTGTTGGAAGAGAGTGTTTGTTACGCAGAGTGAGTTGTCTTGGCAAAATTCTATCAGCCTATGTCCTGCTTTGTTTTGTTCTCCCAGGCCATGCTTACCTGTAATTCCAGGTGTCATTTGACTGCCCACCTTAGCATTCCAGTCTCCTGTGATGAAAATAGCATCTCTTTTAGGCGTGTTGTCCATTAGGTGCTGCAGATGCTCATAGAACTGCTCTACTTCAGCTTCTTCAGCATCTGTGGTTGGGGTGTATATTTGGATCACTGTGATGTTAGATGGCTTGTCCTGAATTCAAATTGAGATCATTCTATCATTTTTTGGATTGTATCCGAGCACTGCTTTAGCCACTTTACTATTAATTATGAAGGCTACTCCATTTCTTCTGTGGTCTTCTTGTCCACAGTAGTAGATCTGGTGGTCATTTGATGTGAAATGGCCCATTCCAGTCCATTTCAGTTCACTGATGCCCACAATGTCTATCTTTATCTTGACATCTCACCAATAACCACATCCAATTTGCCCTGGCTCATAGATCTTACATTCCAGGTTCCAATGGTGTGTTGATCCTTAGAACATCGGATTCGCCGTTCACCACCAGCACTGTCGGCGGCTAGCCATCCTTTCGGCTTTGAGCTAGCTGCGTCATCACGTCTGGGGCTAGTTGAACTCATCCTCTGTTCCTGCCCAGTAGCATTTTGGCCATCTTCCGACCTGGGGGTCTCATCTTCCGATGGTATACCAACATATCTCTGGTTGTACTGATCCATTGAGTTTTCACGGCAAGAATACTGGGGTGGGTTGCCATTACCTTCCCCAGGGATTGCATTGAGTCTGACCTGTCATGCCCTTCCCGTCTTGGGTGGCCCTTCATGGTTTAGCTCATGGCATCGAGGTGCTCAAGCTCCAGCATCATGACAAGGTAACGATCCTTTGCAGAAGTGTTTGCTTGTAGACATTTCATTACCCAACTAGGTAATGACATCAGTGCAACACTCACTCGCACTGATGATGTTACCTAGTCGGGTAATGAAATGTCTGCAAGCCAACAACCAAGCTGAGAGTGCCAGTTCCACCCTGAGCTACAGATACTCTCTTCTATTGGGATTGAGACATAGTATGATTTAATATAGCTGGGTTTGAAGTTAACTTCCAAAGTAAAGCAGCAGAGTCACAACTTAAGGAAGCATCCCTTGAAATCACACACAAATCCCGGTGACTAAGTGACACACTCCTGCGAGACCCTTTGCAGTGGTATGGAAGTGGCTTGTCATTATCTTCCTAGTTTAGGTTACAACTCTGGATCCGCCAAGCGTCTATCGAAGTACTAATCCACCCAAACCTGCTTAGCCTCAGAGAAACTCCACCCGGTGTTCCACCTGCATGTATGCAGTTTAATGCAGGATAAAGGGCAGTTAAGTCAAGCAACTTTTGCTGAAAACCAAAGGCTGTTTTATGAGGAGGATTTATAGCTGCCACTCTTATCTAGCCATTTGACCCCTAAGATTAGAAAAAAGTTGTAAGATTATCACCCACCATTCTATATTAGTATTTTAATTAGTAATATACGTATCTTATTGTTTTAGGCAATGAAAAACCCCAATTACCAAATAAATAAATAATTTACCTAATCTATTTTTTCATGATTTTTACTTTGTTCTTCAAATTTCTATCACCACCCATCTCTCCCAAAAGGGGACTTTATTATAGAGATGAACATTTTTATTAGAGAATCATACCTATTACTCTCAAAGCCCATATATCATATTACTGCAGCAGAGAAAATTATTATGCCCTTGCAAGGGTGTTGGATTGAATGGCTGTAAGGACCACTAGCCAGGTGGTTTTATTGAATGTGCCATTTGTGAACATGCAAAAACATACTAGAATTAGAGCTAATGCCACCCACATTTCTAGCAAACTTTTGGGAGGACACACAGTTTACAGCTTGAATGAAGTATGTCAGATGTGGAAATGAATGAAGCCAACATGTTTCACAGATAGCAAAATATATTTAAGTTTTTGTAGTACAGTAAGATCACAGAGTATAATTATTTCCCATGACACAAAGGTCACACAGTTCAATACATTTTACAATTAACCAACATTTTCTAATCAATCAATAAAATTACTTGCTCCAGAATCATAGTCTTTGACCCGTCCAATGGTGAAAACTGTATTCCATGTAAATGTCAAGTTAATCTTAATTTCCTCTTCTCACTGGTATAATCCTTTTCATTGCTTCCAAGGGGGAAGTCTAAACCTTCTTGCTTGAAAAACAAATTCTTCAATTTTACCAGTTCCTACTCAAGCTAAAAGGTTGTGAAGCTATGAAAATTATGTTGATGGATACTATATGTACTTTTTCAAGAAAACAAGGTTTGGCACTTTTTTATTTAAAGACATTATTTAAATGTTTTCTTCAAAGAAATAACACACAAATAGATTTCTTTGGATAGATTACAGATAATCTTATAAAGGCAAATACTGTTCTTGTATCAACAACAAGACTCTCACAACCCAAAAAGATCTTTAAAAATGGACAAGTTCATGTGTTCTAGGAACAAAGCTTTTTTATGCCATTCACAATTATTAGGTATTTTGAATTTATATTCACACCTTTATATAGAAAGCACTACTATAGTTGAATAATGATGTATTTTTGTTGAAAAATGTCTTAGTTCGTGCACTATACTAAGCCAAATATGGTCTCTGCCCTTTTTGATTGTTGAATCATGGTATTAAAGAAAGTATAGTTACAGCAAATAACATAGTCAAACAAATCATGACAAATCATACAAACCAATCATATTGTGAGAACCCAGCCAGCATGTGCTTTATTATGATTGGGAAAGTATCAAGGTGTTATTGGGAGCTGAAATAGTCCAAGTTCTTTCCTTATTCTTTTCCAAAACTGGATATTGTTTCAGTGAATTTGCAAATGAATAGTGAGGTTAAGTATTGCACTTACTTTTGGGGATACTTCAGCTACTTTTTGTGATAATGTCAAGTAATATGTCTTTCATCCTTCAAAAAACTCCTAGCTATGTGCCCTCTTTAAATAAACTGAACACTTCATGCAGAAACTTTATGTCACACAAAGTCACTAATTCCAATGTTTTCTTAAAGGAAACAAAGTTTCTAAACCGGTAATACAGCCACAATCTACAGTATATAACTTCAGTAGCACTGCTTGAAACAAATGCTGGACTTGCAAACACAGACATCTGTTTGTGAGGGGAGGGAGGAAGAATCACCTCCATCATGATGTCATATATGAAACGTCATGACCTGTGATGTAATTATGGCTTGCACTAGATTTTTGTGCTTGTGGGCTGGAACATTAATAGTTTGTTAGCAATTATTGATACATATCACAGGCCTCACTGTGAATACACACTTCATTTCTTATGGGTCATCTCTCATGGGTCGTCTCTCTTCATGCTGGATTCTTTAACTGCAGACTCTATCATACTACAGTTCAACTTCAGTGTGGAAACAGAAAATTGAATTTGTATCCTTTAAAGAAATAAAAGATTTAAAAGAAGTGCAAAACTTTTATTTTAGATTACATTTAGAGTACACAAGTTTTATTTCAAAATAACAAATTCAATTTTCTTTCTGTAAATGTTATTTGATTTGTCCATAACATAATTGCCAAATATAAATGTAAGCATTCTGTGTCAATGATTTTTAAAATATATGCAATAAATTTTTAGGAAAAGTTGGTTTCAGTGTGAAAAGTATTTCTGTTAAAATGGGATAGTTTAATGGTTTAATTTGTATCGATCATGCAAATCTTAAATCTTCCAAGATTCATTTCAATTTGTCATCTTCTAAGAAACAAAAACAAAAAACAAAACAGGCTATTGAAACCAATCTGTTGAACTTTCAGAGAAGAAAGGATCTTTAAATTATATGTTTCTGTAGAATGAAACTATTCCAGTTGCCCTTTTAACATCATCAAACTGCTTTTATCCTGAAAGAAAGCTGAGTCTGGTGTTCTCTAGTGGGATTAAATCACTCTAGTTAAGTAACTATACTACAGAAAATGTATGTGCAGTATGAACTCAATTTGATGAAATTAGGCAAAACAGGAGGACAACCATCAGCACCTATAATTTACTAGAGAACCATGAATCAATTAAGGCAAGAGCTGAAATATATACAGAGTGTATTTATCTTCCCATCTTCCTCAACTTTCTTCTTTGCTCTGAGTCACAGCCCCAATGACCTTCAGAGTAGTTGGGAGAACTGCTGCAGATTGACTACAGAATCAGAGTTCTCTAATAGTTATCTACAGGCTGTATCAGCTCTATAGGGAATTAACTGTCAGCTACCAATATAGTGATTGTGTGTCACATTGGCAAAGATATGTCTCATAATCCATCCAGTTATTACACACAAAGGAATCTTACTGAGCAAACTGGTATTTTAACTGGAAAGTTGAACCTTTTCAGGTCAACACATCTTCAGTTCTTCAATACTAATTATGTTCTATATCACTGCAGTGATAATAAAGAATGTAAAAATAATGGACATGTGGCAGCATATCACAGATGTTTGTAAAAAAATTAATACTGAAGATAGTATGCTCACAGTCGAGAATGACTAGCTCACAGGAATCTGACCCATGAAACTATATCTGCTGGCTGACTTAATTTTTATCAAGATAGAGGGAAAAACTGCTTATGATTGTAACCAAAGGGAGCTTCACTTCCAAACTTCCAAATGGTTATCATAACAAACTGGGATCATAACAAAGAAGAGAAAGTAGTATAAAATCTACCTTTCATGGCAGCCACTTTTTAAAAAAAACAATATAATGCAATTGCTGAGTTAATAATGTCACTTTTAAATTGGTCCTAAACTAAAGAGAGGAGGAAAACTTAAACACGTTTGGTTTAAATTCTATGATCTTCAGTAGCACACATCATTATTATAGTAACTGGTCCTACTCTGAATTCAGCCCTAGTCTGAATGTATATGAAATCCACAAGGCTATCTGTAATACAGATCACTGTGCTATAACCCAGCAATGTAATTTACAACTTATTTAGTACTTAATATGCTCTTTTACCAGTTCAAAAGATAAGTGAATGTGGTAGTAAATGGCCAGTCTGTGTTGCCAGATGATTAAGAAACTAAGCATCAAAGCAAGTGCTAGAAAGTACTGTCAATAACACTAGGCTTTCTTTAATTCAAAAGAAAAAAATCAAAAGAAGTCAAAGCAAAACGTTAGGCATATTTTTCACAATGCATCATTCATACAGGCAGTAATTTTACGCTTCAAAGCAGTATTGGATAATGTCCATCTTTTATTTATCCTAGGCCAAAATTTGCAAATATCTGTTGTATGGATGGATCAGTCAAAATGACATGGTTATATTATTACTATTACAGAAAAAGCCCCCTTGTTGCTGCTGATCTAAACCAGGCAACAATAAATTCACTTACATGGAGGGGATATCCTTGGCCTTCCACCAAGAGCTTTCAGTAACACATAGTTCTTCAAAACAAAGAAACCCTTATGATATGGTTTAAGAAATAAAATAAATTGTAAGGTATCTTAATTGTTCCTTTTTTCCCCCTAAGTCCAGTGTGAATAGAGAAATCTGTCTTTCTCTCAGCTTCTGAACAAAAACAACAGCTGGCCTCCTCATTCTATAGTACAAATACTGTTCAAATGTCCCATTTCAAGTCTGATGCTGAGGGAAGACATATGCAAATGGTCACTACTACCCAGATCACACAATACTGTGTGACAAAAGGAATAATACATAGTAGACAAAAGGAATAATACATATAGAACTATTTGCAATAGGCAAAATTTTAACTAGAAATTTCTTCACCATTTTAGCAAATTTCATGACCAGCATGGAAATGGCTCAGGAATGAGAATCACCTACTGAGCCTTGTACAAGTTTAGCTGCCTTGTGTGACAAAATGCCATCATTTTCCAGAATACAACTTCCTTTAAAAGAAGGCTCAAGTCATTTATATCACTGGACCCAGTTTGTTATTGTTTGTCTAAAGAGCATCTTCTGGTCTTGATTCTAAAGACAAATCCCAGAGGGCTTCATATCTTAATAGGGCAAGACCAAGAACGAGGTTTCACATAATCCAGGAAAGTTGGCTATAAGACACAAGAGGAATAGCAATGTTAGGCAAGAAGTTTGGCTTATCCGGCATCATCCAATAAATCACACTAACTTACACAATGATAACCTAAATATATTTTCATTTGGTAACCAGGAAATGCAAAACATTTACAGAGGAACTTAGGACTCAACATCTCTCAAATCTACAAGAATCTCCTTCTTGTTAATAAAAGTCCATGCACATGACATGATTTTTTTCTGGGAGAAATCAAAACTGCCATCACTCCAAGGTAGCTCTCACTCAGACCCAAATTCAGATCCAAACCCTCTGCAGACTGAAGTAGATAGAGATAGAGGGAGAGGGAGAGATAGAGGGAGAGAGAGGGAGGGAGGGAGGGAGAGAGAGAGAGAGATGAGATAAAGCAGCAAGTTTACCTGGCTCCAGAGGCTTCTATAAGCTTCTACTATCCAGATACCAGACTTGGGAATTATAGAATGACCCCCCCCCTCTCATTCTCTCTCTCCATGCATGCACTTGTGAGGGATATTCTGACTACAACAGAGATGGTGGTTAAATTTCTACTGAACTGAGGGGAATCTAAAGCTGGTGGAGAGTCTCATAAGTTAATAGAATGAAGACATTACTAACTTCCCTACATACACAATTCCTACCTATTGTACCTTCCTGCCCTACCTCCCAGGAATGCATGTCCTTAATTTTTCTAGAGGTGGAATGCCAGCTTAGAACTTCACAATGCAAATATAAAGTTATATTTACTACCACTGCAAATGTGTCAGCTATGAACTCTCTATATGGACCACTTCCTGGACTTTGGAATATGGGATAAAGGAATTCAATACACTAATGTAAGTTCAATATACCATTTTTATAGGTTTATGCTCATTTCTCTTCTAATATCAAGTCAGCTGCAAACATGTAAAATGCAAAAGACCTGGTAGCAGGATGAACACAACTGAAGCAGATAGAGAAGTCCAGTTCTTAGTATACCATACTGGCAACTCCTTGAACAGCCTTGTTCACCCTTCAGCTATATAGGGATTCATCTCCCATAATTTCCAGACAGTATTTTAAGATTTAAAATAATCTACTCATAAAATAGTTATTCAAAACTTGGTCTTCCAAGTATGTATGTATTTAATTTTCATGCCAGCAGACATTCAAACCATTCCTAGTCACGGGCAATTTTTCAACTATTCAGAGTGCTGCAACTTAAATGCAATGTTGACAAACTGTGAATGTTTTTTTCATCATTTCTAGTCTCTGAATTCATGGCTCTGAATAGTAACTCAACCTGTTCTTATTACAGATAGATTACTCACATTTTCCCTGGGGCAATACTGACGGGCATATAATTCTTGCCCGTAAAGGCAAATAAGGACACCATGGCCAAGGAAGAGTGACGTCCACATGAAGATGTTAAAAATGGGGCTTTTCCGACGGTCATGAAGAATGAAGTTGAAAACCACTGAACAAAGGAAATAGCCATTAAGACTGTAAAATTCACTCCCCCCTCCACAAACAATTGCATCACAGCACCAGGAAAATATTGCAACAATAAACAAATTTAATACATTACAAGGATAGTCTATCAACTTGAAAATTAACACTGGTCAAGATATAAATTGGATTTTACACTCCAATATGGGAAATTTAAAGGCAGAACCCATAGCTATTAAGAGGAGGAGGAGGAGAACCTTTCACTCTGTTCTCTGAATTGCTTTTTCCTTCTTCTACGCTCACAACGCTCCCCAGCAAATCAGGGACAGACTTCACTCACTCCCACCTATTCTCCAATATGCTCTATGTCTAAGATACTCCCACCAAGCAACCCCTCCATCACTTCAGAACTGGCTCCAGAAAAGATAGGATGTGATCAGAGATCAGAGGTGGCTTCTGGATCACAGTTCCCAAATTCTAGCCATGCTAAAACCTCAACTTGTTACATTTTGGAAATTAGGCATTTATTATTCAAATGATTTTTTTTCTCAACATTTTGCTTATCATACTGCTGGAAACTATATTTATTACTTACTTCCAAAACACATGAACATGGAGAACATGACTGGATAGAAGTAACCCAAGCTAATGGCCAGGACATATTCATGTACTGCAGCTGAAACCGTGAAAACTGACAGCATAGCAACTGCTTTGAATTTTTTTCCAAAGAACTGATGTTGACAGACAAACAAGAGAAAGAAGGATATCCAGTTAAAAAAAAAAATTTGTGCAGCTTCCAGAAATCATCCAAAACTTTCAATAAGCATTCTGTATAGAAAAATGCAAATGCAGATTCTTTCTCTGTATTTTCTTTTCTATCAGGAGGTATACTGATCCGGGCTCCTTTAGAAGAAATAGTGGTGTAAACATAGCACAAAATAAATAAATATGTGATCTTTTCATATTCATCTGAAGAGAGATTTCCCATTAAGTTTTGTATTGCCCTTAAATACAGTATAAGTGCGTACCAAATAAAAGTACTAAAAAAGAAAACTATTACATTCAAGATGATTAAGACAGGTCTACATGTATAACCACATGCACACGCACACGCACACACCCAAGTCCTGCTGTGCTGCCTCAGCTAAAGCAAGCAGGCACCTATATTGGGTAGCAGTGATACAGGAAGAAGCAGGAGGTAGGTGATCACTTTAGAGACAACAGCAAAAGCGTCATTTCATTCTGCGTGGAAGGAGGCAATGGTAAACCACTCCTGTATTTTACCAAGAAAACCCCATGGATAGATGATCTTGGAGAAAATCTACCTCCATGGTTACTAAGAATTGATACCAACTTGATGGCACATAATCAGTCAATCACCTATAAGAATGTCTGCTTACCCAGAGGAAGTCTCTGTAGGCATAGTAATAGAGCCAGTCATGTACCACCACATTCCAGGTTCGATAATAGTTTGCAAAAGATGTAGAATTCCACCAGTCCTAAAAAGGTATAAAAAAGAGGAGAAGTGAAATTCAGAATTGAGAACCACTGTGCCAAGGATCTGCTGCAACTAACAAATTTCAATAGCAACTGAAATATAACCTTCAGATCTCTAAGTTAAGAATACATTGCAACTTTACACCAGTTTGGTGTAGTGGCTAAGGCACCAGGCTAGAAACCAGGAGACTGTGAGTTCTAGTCCCACCTTCAGCACAAAGCCAGCTGGGTGACCTTGGGCCAGTCACTCTCTCTCAGCCCTAGGAAGGAGATAATGGCAAACCGCTTCCAAAAACTCTTGCCAAAAAAATTGCAGAGACTAGTCCAGGTAGTCGCCAGGAGTCAAGACTGACTTGAAGGAACCAAAAAAATATTTAAAATGTTGCTTATATTTCTAACCTATCAAAACACTCTAGAATGGAAGCATGCAACTTGATGTCTTCTGGGTCTTTTTGACTAAAACCCCCATCAGGTTTTGCTGAAACAGTCAGTAGACAGGAATAAGATAAGGTGTGATCCCAAAGCATATGGAAGACCCCATGTTGTCTACCACTGCCCACAAAACTCACTTGCAGTATAAGGAACTCTTATCTCAAAAGTTCTTACCAAATTCTTTAAGGCTTGTCCCTTATAAGAATATTTGATCCTTGTAGGGAAAACATTATAAAGTAGATTTGCTGCGGCTCAAAAGCTATTTTTGTCATTGTTTTTCTAGGCTGCACAAGTAACTGTTACAAGCTTAAAGGAAACATAGCAGATTCCAAACAAGCCTCTGTAAGATTATCTGCCATTCAAAGACTTTAGCAACTGCCAAGACTAACAAAGCGTATTCTTCTTATGTAAAACCATGCCAAACTACCAACAAGGTTGTTTTAATTCACAAAAACAGACAGCCTAACATACACAAGGCAATTATGTGTATTTAATAACTCCGTGCAAGTGAACAGGAAGCCTGGCAGTAACATCTATAGGCATGGGACCTTCTACTCACTAGAAGTCTGATGAAATCTCTGCCCAAAGGTTTTCAAGGTGTGTATCGATGCACATGCATATGTACATACAGCACAAGCACATACCATTTCCTTCAAATGGGCACTTTTCCCTTCTTGCCTCTTGCCAATTATTTGTTGTACAGTACAGTTGTAGTGAACACTTCAGAAAAGGGTGGCAGACTATGAGCCCTGGACCTCAGTTACCTTATAAAACATTCTGTCAGCAAAACGGAGCATCTCAGCAAAAGCATTAAGCCAGCAATGAAGGAATGCAAAGAAGGTCAGGAATAGAATCAATACACCTGGGAAAGCATTAAAAGGAAAAGAGCAGGTTAATTTAATTCATTATGATAAATGCTGCTTATATTTGCAACTTAAGGTTAAAAGTAGAGAACATCCTAATGACACCCATGAAAACAAGTACGTACCATCCTTTTTAAGGACTACATTACAAGTTACCTTCCGGGGCAGGTGGCATTTCTGAAACTGTAAGGTAGTACAGACCTTGAGTGGATAGATTCCAGCAGCATCCCAGGGACAATGTATGCTGAAAAGTGGGAGTTGGTCTGAGGGCAAGGCTGTAGTGTGCAGATTGGAAGAAAGGGGTGAAAGGAACAACAAGCAGAGCAAGTAGACCGCTGGGTGTGCGGAACTAAGTTTAACAATAAGAAAGTATTTTGTAGTTTTAAAACATCTACTCTGAGAAATGTTTACTTGGATAAGTGGTACCCTTTCTGTAAGTAAAGGATTACTGAGAGGACAAGAAGAAATATTCACAGTTGTTACATTTTCTGGCCATGCTGATGGCCAACTCCTCTGCAGAACATCCACATAGCACTGGCACCTACATAGGAGTGTCTACAGACCAAGCAGAAATGAGTCTAATAGCTAGGACGATTTGGAGCAGGGGAGTTTCTGTCCCTGAGGGGGGAAATGGCAAGAAAGGAGTTTACAGTAATTCAGAAACAATCAAGGGATAGAAAAAAGTGATGAGAAGGAAGCTATTATTGGAAGAAGTCCGTATAAAAGCAGGAGAAAGAAAGAACAAAAGAGACTGGGAGTTGTAGAGTTAGGGTGAAAGTCAAATACGAAAGAAGGAATACTTTCAAAGGCTTGTGGGGAAGAAATACAATGGAAATACAATTTCAAATAGAGGGTGTACTCTACGTAGAACCTCTGGTCAGCAATTGCTGCACAAAATGGTGCAGAATCTGATCCCCCACGGTATGCTATATCCAGAAGCAGTGCTTATATTTAATTTAAGAAACCTGGAACTCCCTTGCACAAGAAAATGATAGGAGCAAGGAATGTAGAAGCTGACTTGTACTTATGTTGTTTCAGAAAAGTATAAGGCTGCCCAGCAATACAATGACTAATGTTCTTCTGATACCAAATCCCTGAAAAGAAATAATGTTTGTGTTCTGTTATTTGCTTGGAACCTTGAGTGGTCATTTTCCAACACATATTTAGCGTGCCTCATTTTCCATTTGCTAGCTACACAGCATTTGTAACTGTATTGCAATCAAAAGCTTTCAATGAAAGAGCCACAGGCTCATTCACAGGAACTCACCTGGAAGAATAGAGTTGAAGATGCAAAGAACTAGTCCTCGTAGACTGAAGTGTTCCTGGCTATAATTCCGATACGTTGGAATACAGAGTCTTACAAATATGTAGTAAGCATAGAAAAATGAACCAAGAACCTAGACAACAGGGAAAATCGAAATCAGTTGATAATCAGAGAAATTTGGAAGGAATCACAGAGCAATTAAAAAAAACTGTCAACTACCCTTCTCCCTCAAGTGACATTTTATTTTACTGCTGCTTAGGATCTAATTTTTCCTAGATTTAGGGAGAAGGGTGGAAGATATACTCGTAAAAGCAAAGAAAGTTATTCAGAAGCTTTTCCTTTGCTGGCTTAAAATACCTGTGATCATCCTCGCCTGTGGATGTGTTCCATGTACGCTCTATAGCACATATATACGCTTACTATGTGAGCTATTTAAGAGTTAGCATGCCAACACATGGTGGTGTGCCCCCGTATGATGCTTACACATGAACTACACATAAATGATCCCACTCATGAAGTAAATGTATCTACATGGGACTGAGCCCCCAGGAAATACTTGCTGCTGTCTGAAAAACCCTATCATTGTTAGACTAATATGGTACAGGAATTGTGGAACAAAGAAGTAATTTTAATGAAGATTATACTTTAACACTGGAGTAGATTACCCTTTAAATCAGGAATAGTACGTTCTCTGGTGCCTTTCTGATGTTTAGGACTACATTTTATATAGTCACACATGAACTGTAACCAGTGTGGCAAATTAACATAGATATGGGAATTAATCCAAAGTATTTTGAAGCAACTAGTTGCATATTCCTGCTTTAAATAATAGGTGTTGAGGCGAATCTAATTTATTAATAACTAGATTAATTTTGGAGAAGACTACATCGCATGTCATAGTCATGGCTAGGGTTTTGATGGTTGTCTAGGATGAAATAGCTCTATCCCCAGTTTTGGAACAAGCAAGAAGCAGAGCTCAAAGGAAGCATACTTGAGAGAGACAGAAAAAAAAAGAATAAACTCATAGGATAACTGGTGGTTGAAATTGTACACTTTAGCTGGATGCCACCTCCACTCCACGTAAGTCCGTACCATTTTCTAATAGTGGAGACAGGGCATTTCGCAATGAGATATAACTACAGATATCTCAAGGGTGGGATCTTACATTCAGTGAGCCCCTATTCCTTGCCAGCAACTATTTTCTGCAGCATCCATCTGTTGAAGGATGCTTTGACCAAGGATTAAGAGTTCAGCTTATAATGTTTTACAAAGGAAGGCTGAGAGGAATATAAATGTGTGCCACTGGGCATTAGTACTGAAGGCAGCTAATCTGTGCTTCTAGTGGAGTGGGCCATGATTGCTTGTGGAGAGCCACCTCTTGTTACCAGGCTTATACAGGGCCTTGTAGATTAGTCCAATACAAACTTTTATTCATTCAAAGATCATGGTCAGTGAAGCTTTGTGGCATGATGATGGAGCTGTCAAAAAGCTACCAGGAGTCTGTCTGAAACTCTATACTCCTCTGTTCTCAAGTAAGTACTGATGGGCTGCTTGATATCTAGTTGTGCCAGTCCTTTTCTAGCTGATCTTGGAGCTGCTGCTGAATGGAGGCTAACATCCTGGCCCTCACACAGACAGGTGGTGCCTGGTGGAATACGCAGACCTTCTTTGTGCCTGAGGCTGCACCTACTTCTGATGTTTGCCTGGCTGAGGTTATGGCTATTAGGAATACCACTTGTGTTAGAGACTGAAATACTAACTAAAGATCCCATGCTGTGTACTGTTGGATCGTGAATGTCTTTGTTAGGGAGGTGCCCCTTAGGAATCTTTTGATGTGAGGATGGAACAAAAGAAGCTTATTGCTCTTGGTATCAGGACTGACAAGAGGTCTGACTTCTCTTTGTGAAGGGCTACTGTCAAAGCCTGCTTGTAGGAAAGCCAGGCTGATGATGGTGAGGTTTGTCCTTTTGGCCCATCTGCAGAAGTGGTGGAAACTCTTCAGGTCACTTAAAAGGTATGAATGGTATTGCTACTATATCCTAGGTTGGCAAGATGCACCTACTCAATCTCCAGGTGTGAAATACAACCTGATGGAACCTGGGTGTCTGAACTCCCTTAATTCAGCCAGTCTGGTGATGCTGGGAAACTCCATGGTCAGTATGCCACCACACTGACTAGATCTAAGTAGCAGAGTCTGCTGAGTCAATTTGGAGCTAACAACATCAGCTCTACTCTCTGTATTTCTCTCAGGAACTTAGAAATTAGCAAAACCTGGCAAGGTGCAAAGTAGGTCCTGGGGCCAGTTAGCGCTGAAGTAGCTTATTCCCTCTACTACTTGGATTAGGTGGTATGAAAGGAATTGCTCCATCCTGTGACTGGTGGAAGCTGCTTGGAGATTATTTAAATATATACCGTAAGATTGATATATACCATTTGTCAAAATCCAGGTGTTGGGGTCTGAGACAGTCTGCCATCATGTTGTGGATTCACTAGACACATCCTGTCTTGAAGGACAGTATGTTTTCCTTGCCCACAGTGCAGGAGTTTGTCACTTCCTTTATCAACTGTCATGATCTGTTACTTCTCTCTCTCCTGATGGAGGCTTTGGTGGTCACATTGTCTATGCTGGCCTTGCAGAATCTGGAATTTGCTCAGAACTTAACATGCTATATCTAGCTCCAGAAAGTTAATATTGCCTTCAATTTTCTCTTCTATCCAAACCTTCTGAACTACTTGGCATAGGAAGAGTGCTCCAATCCAGAGAAGTGGACTCTAGGATGAGCTGGACCCATTCAGAGAGCCATACATCCCTGCCCTTAAATACAGCTTCTGAGATATACCAGTCACTGGGATCACCAGGCACCTTTGGAATCTTTAGGCTATTAGGTGCTGGAAGGGGAGGAAGATGCACTGGAACAAGGGGGATAGAATCTTACCCATGCTATTGAATCTATGCAAGCAGACATCTGTTCCTGAAGGCTAGCAAGAGTCATGAAGTCCAGGTTGCTGATCTGAATGACTGAGGTGACTAGCTGTTGGATAGCCTTCCTCTCCTTTGATAGGGAGATCAGCCTTCTTTGGAGGCTAGATTCACACCCAGGTGCTATAAATTGTGTGGTAGCTGAAGGTTCTTCTCTTCTATGTTGATTAAGAAGCCTGGGTCCTTCAGATCCTGCATCAAAACCTTGCCATTCTTTTGCTTGTTGATCAATGGAGGTTTGGTCAGCAAATCATTTGAGTATGGGTACCTATGTATTCCTCAGGAACGGAGATGGGTTATGACAGTCTCCAACACTATTCTGGGAGCTGGCAACAGACCAGATGGAGGTCCTGGAACCGGCAACATGTACCCTGCTATTCAAATCTCAGGAACTTCTTGTGGGATGGGTGTATTAAGATGTGCACGTAGACCTCCTATAGATCCAGAAAGACTAGGGCATCTCTTTTCTGGAGGCACTCCATGATGGATCTCAGAGTTTCCATCTGGAACTTTTCTGAGTAGTTCTGGAAAGTTCATCCTTGGAAAGATTTGGTGGATTTAGAGCCTGAATATTGGTTCTCTGCCTCATCTAGAAACAACTCCCCCTCCTCTCTTCAAGTGATTCTTAAGGAAGGTGTCTGAACAGAAGGAAGATTAGGCTACTCTTCCTCATTTGATGGCATACCTCTTCCCCTTGCAGAGTCTCTTTACACCTTGTGGCAAGGGTCTGGAGAGGAGGCATCCAAGAGAAAGGGGCTGTATGTGGGGTGGTACTGCTTCTCCCCTTCCTCTGCATGTTGTATTTATTTTGCTGACTAAGACAGTGTTTCTTGCCTTCCCCTGTAAATGGAGGGGAGGCCTGGATCTGGTGAGGCTGCAGCCCAACTGGAGAATGCCTGGGGAGGAAAGGATATTACCTACAAAACCAGTTGGAGCATTCTAGTACTGCTGTTCCTTCTGTGCAAGGTGGTAGGGAATTTGGGCATCTGGCACCACTGGCTTCTAGCTCCTCTGATGCCAGGACTATCCAATTCCCCAGAAGAGTGCTGACAAGGCCATAAGTGGCCCACATCTCTGCAGATGATACATTGGTCACAGTCTCCAACAGAGTGTATAGCAGGGAAGAGAGGGTGTGTATTATTACCCAAGAGGAATTAGTTCTCTTACTTGACTCCAACTGCTGGAGCAATCCTCTAATCTCAGATGTGTCCATGAACAGTGAGTTGCTATCTATGATTTTACTTGCTACAGGAGTTAATAACTAAGGGGACTAAAAAAAGGAAAAAGAAACTTTAAAAAAGGGAAAGGAAGGAAAGTCTAGTTATTAAGGGGGCCCTTCACACATATGGTTAGCAGAGTTGCCAGATGTGCACAATCTCCATAGCATAGTTGGGCTGGAACTATCTACTTCTGTAGGAAGCACTGTCAGACACTTCTAGTGCTACCTTCAGAGCTGATGGGAATGGGGAGATATCCCATTTTAAATGCCCCAGCTCTCCTGTAGGAGAAGAGCTATGGATTCTCAGCTGAAAGTCTGCCATGCAGATACTGCTTAAGAACTTCACCATTAACTATTATTGCCTCCTATCTCCAGAAAAGTAATTTTTTTTATTAATGATACCATGAGCATGTGCATTTTCTCAGGAGCTTGAAGTTAATGACAATAAGTATTTATTCAATGAATGAAGCAAACACAAAAGAAATAGATTTCAGTATAATACAGAGGTCCCAATTCTGGTTGTAATCTCAACACATCTACAGGGTACCAGATCATGAAAAACTGGAGTAACCCAGCATCTTATATTGGGCTTGTAATAAGTAATTCAACTTACCTGAAAGAAAGCAGATTTACTAGGCAGCAAAACTGGCTCTGATTTATTCCAGGGGAAAATAAACTGATATAGATATATTCAAGCAAGACAGCTAATAAATGCTTGTAGGTCCAAGGAGTGTTTTCCATGTCAGGTAAAGAAAAATCACTAACCTGTGCAAACTTGGTAGCTACATAGCTCCATCTTATTGAGGGTGTTCTGCAAAGAATATGATATCACATTATCCAACTCTCAAATGGTTTGGTGTCATTCCATACCATGTTTTTAGCAAGTATAAGTAGATACACTCCCTAGATATTAATTGTAAGAAACACAGTCTAAATTCTACTGCAACACAAGAATATATCAATATATTTCAATTATCTAATGTAGGTAAATTTGTTTGATATGTATGACATTGTTCAAATTGCATGTTTTATTCTGAACTTGACAGTTCATTATTATTAATATTGTTATACTTTGATTTTTTTAAATGAATAAACAATGCTGGTAGAAATATATAGGCAGAAGAATATGGAAAAAAGATGTGGAGCCTTGACATAAAACTGATAATACAAAGATATCTAAACTTCAATAGGGAACCTTGTATTTTTATTTAAGTTACCATTTTAAGCATGAGCTTTTATTAAACAAAATTGTCAGTCTCAGCATCTGTAATCTTGTGCAATTGCTATAAGAATTGGGAAATTTTATTGCATTTTGCAATGGTAAGATATTTGCACCATCCTGCCTCAAGATCAGTGGGGCAACTTTACTTCTCTTATCCATTATAAAAAAAGAGTATAGGCAATTTCTGGTTATGCAAGACCTAACTTGCATAAATTCAAAGTTATGCAATTTTTTCAGTATACTACATCTATAGCTACACACAACATAAATACTTCTGTTACATGCACTAAAATGAGCATTAACTGCACTGCAGTAAAAGTTGGGCTGCGCAAGCCTTTTCAGAACAAAAACATTCTGAAAGCCAGGGATACCCAAACATTGCATCTGATAACAATTGTTCTCCCAAAGTCATAGCTGGTTTCAGGAGAGCTGGCAATACAATTGTTTCAGTATGACAGGTCTTCAAGAAAAGAGAACAGGAAACTTTGTATCTTTATGTTAAAAGCTATACATGTGGGAAGTAAACATTCTTCCTGATATTCTAGCTTTTTACTTCAAGAAACGCTCAAACATAGAACCGACCCAACCTTTCTAACATAGAAAAAAGTTTTCAAAACTGTAAATTCCACCTTTTCTTGCATTCTGAAATAGTACCAGCCAGTGAATATAGTCCTTCATATTACTTCATGCAAGAGTTTTGAAACACTGAAGGGAAGGAATTGGGAGTAAATTAAGATCAACATCTATTTTGTAGACTCAAATCCACAGGTAGATTAAAGGAAATAGGAAACGTGGAACAATTTTGCTCTGCTCACAAAAAGTTTGTCTGGCGACTAGAGGGGACTAAAGGTTTTAAGCAGAAGGAAAAAAATACAAGCCTGTTCTTGATGTCAGTTAATACTGGGACTTACAAAATGACACAAAACATTTTAATATCAGAAACATTAAAGGAGATCTTTTAAAATGGAGCCAGAAATTAGTAGCTACAGTATCAACACTGTCAGTAATGATGTCTGCTTCTATGGATAGAAAAGATGTTAATGAAGGAATGACAGATGTGGAACAAATTTTATCTGACAAGACAGAGAAAATACCAAAGGGAACCACAAATGACAGGCCAAGATAAGTTTTGGAAAAAGATGCTTTACTGGATATACAAAAGAAACTGGCTAAAGCTTTAAAAATTAAAAGGGAAATACAAATGATAAACCATGGGAATGACCTGGAAAATGTTTTCTTATTGCATCTAAAGAGGCTTGTTAAAGCCTTGAGGAAATCTATGTGATGGGATAAAGAAGAATTAAAGAGAAATCAAATCCTACAACAATATTTGATTAAATTAAAGATTAAGACTGTTAGAAGTAAAAGGAAGGAATATAAAGTCGGTTTATTTAATCAAGATTAAAATAAGACTTTTTTTGCAAAGTTCTGGCAACCCTTTATGGACTTCTTGCTGACACCAGAATTGAAAAGTTGATGTTCTATGGATTTGCTTATAGATAAGGGATGGGACATGGGATGAAGAGATATCTGTCTGTAACCTTATAGGGGGTGAAGAGTTACTAAATTTGTTTATACTTGTTGTCATGAGTGCCGTTGAGCTAAAGTAATCAGCGCAATGGCACTCATGACAATGACAAGGAAATAGGTGAAGGGGTACAAGTTAAGTAGCCATCAACCCACAACGACTAACGGCTAACAAACAATAGATAAACGGATCACGGAGCCACCCAAGCCATCAGCAGCAATACCACGGGGATCGCCCAGCTGAAAGCAATCAGCAGAAGAATGAAAACCTGAGGATGGGCGATCCTGGAAACCCTCAACCAATGGCAGGGCAACGCATGGGACAAAGGGGGGTGACGTGACCGAGAGCGAGGGGGCGCTGACCGGCGCGGGGTATTTAAACCCCGCACCGGCGCGCTCCTGTCACTCTCAGCTTTTTTCTAACAACGTTGTACCTATCCTGAAATAAACCAGAGCCTGCTTTGCAACCCAGTGTCTGAACGTTATTCAGAGGTAGGCAGCGCATGACATAAAGCTGAGAGTCATAAACTCAGCCTCGCCGAGCCCCACCGGACGACAACGAGCCGCGGGAGGAGTAGACGGCGAGAAGACCAGCAAGATGAGGCCGGAACGGCGCGGGCAAGGAGGGCGAGCCGCGCGGCAAGAGACAGAGGAGGACCGACCGAGGCCAGAGGCACCGCGGACTCCCGGAGCCATGGACGCCCACCCCACCCGACCCGAGCCTCAGCTCCAACCCCAAGGGGAGATGGCGACGGAGGCAACCCGACCGCGGGAGGGAGCAGCACGACTTCCGAAACCAGCGGAGGACCCCGCGCCCCACATCGCACCCCAGCAACGGGCGTGGAGCGACAGCCCCACGGTGCTCGACACGGAGGAGGACGACGGAGACACCCATCAGACGGAGGAGGAAGCGGACCCGCGGCGGAGGGACGATGAACCCCCCCCCCCGAGGACGCGCCAACGGAACCGGCCCCAGCGGCGGTGCGGGCTGTGGACGAGGAGGCACGAGCTGAACTCGCGGCCATGCGGGCTCAGCTGACGGAACTCCGGACCATGCTCCAGGCGCTTATGCCCCCCGCGCCACCCAATGACGTCCCCGCACAAGCCTACACCCCGAGCGAAGCACCGAACCCACACGAGCCAGCGGAGAGCCAGCAGACGGCACAGGCGGCCGACACCACATCCCGGGAAGCGAGAGGCGGGGCCGCGCAAAACGCCCGGGCCCCAAAGGACTTCCCCATCTTCTTCGATGGGACCCCCTCAAAACTCTCGTTTTTCGTCACCAACGCTAGGGAGTTCATGGGGAGGCACGGGAACTCCTATGACTCCGAGGCCGACAAGATCGGCGCCGTGGCGATCAAACTCCAAGACAGGGCGGCGGACTGGTACGTCCAACTGTACGAGTCCAGCTCCCCCGCCCTCGCCACCTTCCCTGCTTTCATCAACGAGATGAAAAACTATTTCGAAGACCCCCTAGCTAAAGTACGGGCGAAAAGCGCACTCCAGAGACTTAAACAGGGCGCACGCACGGTCCCTGACTACGCCCTGGAGTTCAAAGCCCTCGCGGGAAAGGTCTGCGACTGGTCTGAGACCACCCTGCTGGAAATCTTCAAAAAGGGGCTCAACCGCGACGTTCTCCAATGGGCCCTCTACCGCGACGACCCAGAAACGTTACACGGGTGGATCCACCTCGCGGGGAAAGCCGAACACGCGCACCGCACCTTCCTTATGACAACCACGGAAGACACAAACTACGTCGGGAAAAAGGTACCCGCACCACACGGGGGGATGGCCGGCCCCATATACCCAAAAAAGAAGTTCAACCGGGAGCCCTGCGGGAGGTGTGGCAAATTAGGGCACAAGACGGCGGACTGCTTCGCCAACCGACCGCCGACCAGCGCGCCCAAGCCCGCCCCGAAAATTAGCCCCAAACCACCCAACCCGGGGCCGCCCCCTCACCGCCGAATGACCGTGGCCACAGCGACACCGGAAGAGGGCTGGGACGCTTACTGGGGAGAAGAGGACAATACCGACCCCGACCAGCCGGCGGGAAATGCTCCCCGCTTGCCCTGAAACGCGTGGCGAGGCAGGCGGCGGGACAGCAACGCGAACCACCTCAACGAAACGACAAAAGCTCCGTAATATTGGCAGCAATTCAACTCTCTGCCGGCAACGGAGCCACCACGGCCGCGGCACTAGTGGACTCGGGGTGCTCAAAAAACCTTATCCACCCCGACCTAGTCGCCAAACTCGAACTCCGCTGCTTCCCCCTCCCCACGCCGCTGGCATTCCACCAGCTGGACGGCTCCACAGCGGGGGGGAAACCAGCCACGCTACAAACCGAGCCGGTCACCCTGCAAATGGGCACTCACACCGAGCGCACATCGTTCGTAGTCACGCCCATCGGACGGCCCATTGCAGTCCTGGGGATGCCATGGCTCGCGAAAAACAACCCGCGGATCAACTGGGCGACCCGCACCTTCACATTCGGCGACGGCGAGTATCGAGCACCAGTACCAGCTGGCAAAAGCAACCCCACGGTAGGACGAGCGGAGGCGACCACACAAGACAACGCCGCTACCACTGCAGACCTACCGGAACAATACGCCGACTTCTCCGAGGTCTTCGGAGAAGCAGAGGCAGACCAACTACCCCCCCACCGCAAGACGGATTGCCGAATCGACCTACTGCCCGACGTCCCCCTACCTAGACCAAAGATCTATTCGATGACCCCGAAGGAGATGGCAACCCTCCGGGAGTTCATCGATAAAAACCTAGACAGGGGATTTATAGAGCCAGCATGCTCTCCGGTCGGAGCCCCCGTCCTATTCCGGGAGAAGAAAGACGGGACCCTACGGCTCTGTACCGACTACCGGGGCCTAAACGCGGCTTCCCTGTCCAACAAATACCCCTTACCCCTGGTGAAGGACATGCTCGCCCACCTGTCCACGGGCAAAGTCTTTTCCAAATTGGACCTGCGCGAGGCGTACTATCGCATCCGAATCAGGGAGGGGGACGAATGGAAGACGGCGTTCAACTGCCCCCTAGGCGCTTTCCAGTACAAGGTACTGCCCTTCGGACTCGCGGGGGCCCCTGGGGTGTTCATGCAGCTCATCAATGAGGTACTGCATGAACATCTGTTTAAAGGGGTCCTGGTCTACATCGACGACGTCCTTATTTACACAAAAACATACGAGGAACACGTAACCTTAGTCAGGCAAGTCCTCGACAAGCTCAGAAGGGCGCAGCTCTATGCAAAGCCCGCAAAGTGCGAGTTTCACAAAGACCGCCTAGACTATTTGGGGTATCGAATCTCCGGGGACGGCATCGAAATGGACCCCGCAAAAGTCGAAGCGGTACTAAACTGGGAGCGGCCCCGCAACAGACGGCAACTACAGAGCTTCCTGGGATTCGCGAATTTCTACAGGTCCTTCGCCCGGGGGTTCGCTGAGATAGCCCTCCCCTTAACGGACCTCCTCAAAACCAAAGGGGTGGGGGACACCAGACGCGCCAAGAACCCAGGCACAGTGCTGAATTGGACTCCCGCGTGCCAGACCGCATTCGACAAGCTGAAAGCGCTGTTCACGACGGAGCCAACCCTCGCGCACCCGGACCCAGAACGGCCGTTCGTGGTCCAAGCCGACGCCTCAGACTTCTCCCTGGGAGCCATCCTCCTACAAAAAGACTCCACGGGGCTCCTGAAACCATGCGCCTACCTGTCAAGGAAGTTCTCCGAGACAGAGAGGCGATGGCACGTCTGGGAGAAAGAAGCCTTTGCGGTGAAATCGGCACTAGAAACATGGCGTCACCTACTCGAGGGAGCCACCCAACCATTCGAGGTCTGGACGGACCACCGGAACCTCGAGGCCCTACGAACGCCTAGACGCCTTAGCCCAAAACAGGTCCGATGGGCACAATTCTTCAGCCGCTTTGATTTCCAGTTGAAGTTCATGCCGGGCAAGAAGAACTTCCTGGCCGACGCCCTCTCCCGACTGCCCCAAGACGAAGAGCCCGCCCCAGACACCATTGGGACGGTCCTATCCGCCTCGCAACTGGGGATGGCCGTGACCACCCGAAGCGGCGCACGAAGGCAGCTCGACGCTACGGCGCAGCCGACGGCGGGATAACCGGCGACGGAAAGAAGGCAACCGCAACTACCAGGGGGAATGCGCACGGACCTCGCCGCCGCCCTCAAAACCGACCCCTGGTTCCTGGCAAACCCCGACAAGGTAACGATGGCGCAAGACCTAGCATGGGGGGAAGGCAGAATCTACGTCCCGGACTCGCAACGCCAGGCGATCTTGCATAGGTCACACGACGCCAAGCAAGCGGGACACTTTGGGTTCCTCAAGACCCTACACCTAACACGGCGGCAATTCTGGTGGCCCGCGCTCAGGCGAGACGTAAAAACCTACGTGGCGTCCTGCCCAACGTGCGCTAGGGCCAAACGGGCACCAGGCAAACCCGCGGGGCTATTGCAACGGGTGGCAGAACCCTCCCGCCCATGGGAGGAAATCTCTATGGATTTTATAGTGGACCTCCCACCCAGCCAGAAGAAAACGGCCATTTGGGTGGTGAAGGACTACTTCTCAAAGCAGGCCCACTTCATCCCCTGCACGTCAGTCCCATCCTCACAACAACTAGCCAAACTCTTCCTCATCCACGTGTACAGGCTACACGGATGTCCCGCACGTGTGGTGACCGACAGGGGCACACAGTTCACCTCCAAATTCTGGCGGGCCTTCTTGAAGCTGACGGGGACCCAACAGGCCCTGTCTACGGCTTGGCATCCGCAGACGGACGGAGCCACTGAGGTTCTTAATGCCACCTTAGAGCAATTTATACGATCCTATACGAACTACCACCAGGACGACTGGGCTGAACTGCTCCCGTTCGCCGAAGTCGCATACAACAACGCCGTCCACACGAGCACGGGAAAAACCCCGTTCGAAGTAGTCTCGGGGCGCGACTTCGTCCCCATACCGGAGCTACCTCAACCCCCGGAACCCCAGGTGGACGCCAGCGACTGGGGACGGAAGATCGCGGAAGCATGGCCAGTAATCACGGCGGCGCTGAAGGAGGCACAGGCTGCTTACAAAGAGCAGGCCGACAAGCACCGGCGCCAACAACCGACGTTCCAGGCGGGGGATATGGCCTATCTCTCCACCAAGTTCCTAAAGTCAACCCAACCCTCGAAAAAACTGGGGCCTAAGTACATCGGGCCGTTCCGAGTCACGCAAATAGTGAACCCGGTAGCAATACGCCTGGACCTGCCACACAACCTCCGGAGGCTCCACCCGGTGTTCCACACCAGCCTCCTAAAACCGGCAACCACCTCCCGATGGCACCCAAGCACGCCTCAGCCCGCACCGCTTATGATCGACGGGCAACACCACTTCGAGATAAGGGACATCCTCGACTCACGCAAGCAACGAGGAACCCTACACTATCTGGTCAGGTGGAAACACTTCCCCCACCCGGAATGGGTGGCGGCGCACAACGTTAAAGCGCCTGACCTGACCAGAGCATTCCACCGGGCATACCCCGACAAACCGCAATCAAGGTCAGCAAAACCAACCCCCCCCCCCGCAGGCCTCCCCCCGCCTCCCGTGCCCCAAGGGAAGGGGCCCCCCCCAAGCCCGCGACTTGGGTGGACCTCCCCCCCCCCGGGACTCACTCCCCCCGCCCCGGGCCCACGGGGTGGTGACAAACGATCGCCAGCACCCTCCCCCCGCCCCCTGGCCGCGGGGGAGTGGCAAGCAAGTCAACAGGGCAACCTGGGGGCAACGCCCAGGAGACACAACAAAGGCGACGCACTCCAAATAAGCAAAAAAGGGCCCTACCTGGAGCTGAGCAGCACCCGACCAGCCACGCCTCTCGCCTCGCCGAACTGAGCCAAACAAACAGGGTGTGGTTGGAGCATGCGCACGCCAGGTCAGAACCCGAGCATGCGCACCATGGACACACCCTGGGAAGGCACGTGGTAGAGGGAGGAGCAAAGGGAGGGGCGACAACTACTCCGGCGGGAACTTTGAAAAAAAAAAAAAAAAAAAAAAAAAAAAAAATGGCGTTTTGACAGCTCCATGGGGAAAACCCAGAAACCCGGGGGAGAACACTATTCGGAAAGGGGGCAGTATGTCATGAGTGCCGTTGAGCTAAAGTAATCAGCGCAATGGCACTCATGACAATGACAAGGAAATAGGTGAAGGGGTACAAGTTAAGTAGCCATCAACCCACAACGACTAACGGCTAACAAACAATAGATAAACGGATCACGGAGCCACCCAAGCCATCAGCAGCAATACCACGGGGATCGCCCAGCTGAAAGCAATCAGCAGAAGAATGAAAACCTGAGGATGGGCGATCCTGGAAACCCTCAACCAATGGCAGGGCAACGCATGGGACAAAGGGGGGTGACGTGACCGAGAGCGAGGGGGCGCTGACCGGCGCGGGGTATTTAAACCCCGCACCGGCGCGCTCCTGTCACTCTCAGCTTTTTTCTAACAACGTTGTACCTATCCTGAAATAAACCAGAGCCTGCTTTGCAACCCAGTGTCTGAACGTTATTCAGAGGTAGGCAGCGCATGACACTTGTGATGAAGGTTAGAAGTCACTTCTTTATATATTTCTTTTCTTCCTTTTTCTTTATCATATTCTTTCTTTTCTCTTTTTCTTTTTTCTTGTACTTTTTCTTCTTTCTTACTATTCTCTTCTCTTTCTCTAAGTTTAGTTTGTATTAGTTTTTACTACTGCAATTACAATTCTTAACAAAAATTACATCTAAAAAAAAAACTCAACAGGCTGAGCTTTTGTGCAGTGGGAATATAATATTACAGGAATAATATCTACTTAGGCACTTAGAAGGTGAAATTATGTAGGAGTAGAAGAACTAGTTGTATCCTGGTTAGAAACTAGCATCACTACAAACAAATGCAAACAATACTAATCCCTTCTGAATAGGAATTAAACTGCCACATGCAAAGTTATTCGTTACCTGGGATACTCATCTCGGTAAATAAGAGTGGGAGCAAAAAGGAAATACAGGTACAGGGAAGCTTTAGGAAGCTGAAGAGAATCTGGAGGGAAAAAAAACAGTAGTTTGCTACCAGCACATATAACACACACACAAAAATAAAGTAACGATTTCTATCTCATGCCTGGCTGTTATTAATTCTGAGTACAATGATGCTTCCTGCAAGACAAGGAGCTCAAACAGTTCTGCCTGACTGGGCAAGGCCTATAAACTAGTTCCTTCTAGCAGAGTCCTACTTCCAGAACCACAAGAGGGAAAGAAGGTTTTATCCCTTGCAACTGCTCTAGAATTAGAGCAAGGCACAGTTACTCACCTGATTTTTGTGGAGTAGCAGAGACTATTCGGGGAACATTCTCCCTGATAAAAGAGTGGGCTTTCATCACAAGACGCACCTACAAAAACAATTAAAAATGACAGGTAAGATCTTTAAAAAAATAAAAGGAAGGAATATGCAAAAACAGTAAGAGAAAAAATACATATATCAAAAATCTCAATTTTAAAACAAAGTATGGTCTCTTGAAGAGTTTTCCATTTCATCAAGAAGCAGCCAGTTCATATGCAGATGCTATCAGTCCAAGACTGTAACTCCAGGATAACTCTGTCTTTCCACAGAGTACTTTTTTTGCTACAATGGATGCTTAATAAATCCAGAATTCATATACTGACACATTCCAAATATTTGACATGTAAGTTAGAGTAACTTTCCCATCTTTAAAATATATCCTTCTTCCCAAACCTGTATTAATAAATGTACAGCTACTATACTCAAATGAAATGACAGTGGGGAAAATCTGTAAGTTTAAGTGTCTCCTCCATCATTTTACACTTCTAGCCTAATAAGGTTGACAGTCAATCCTTCTAAAACATTCTTTGTTCAATAAACATGAAAATAAAATCTTGTCTTGAATTCTCAATCCTGAGATCATTTTAAGACCATTAATCACTGATCTGTTAGTATGGGGTATTCCAACTCTTACTACCCTTTTTGAATTTTACATATTTGTCATATGGCATTTTTTGAGACAAACACTGGGATTTTCTGTTAAATGCTTGATTTTTCCCAATAACTGCTGATTAAAAAATAACCTATTTTGATTGATATCTTGCCATTATTCACAAATAAATATTAAAAAGTTGGGCAGCTGATTCACCTTCATGATATAGAAAGAAGGGGTACATTGAATGCTAAATGAGTAGCTAAAAAGTGATGCATATTAGGAAGTATAAAATCTAAACTAGCTAAATTGGAATTATTGTTTTCCAAGGCTGCCCCACTTTTATAGCAGAACATTAGCTATATGATTGATGAATCGTCTGATCGTGTTCATCTGCCATGATAAGTCAACGTGTGTCAAGAACCAGTTGGGAGGGGGAACACCAAGGAGTGTGAAACTATTCTGTTTGGGCTAAGGGGGGAAGTCAAGGTCGTACCACCAGAGACATCTGTGCTTGGCATGCCTGACCATTAGAATTAGGTGGGAAGAGATGTAAGGGGGGAATAGGGTGTCTGCTAACTTTTAATTAGGTAGTTTAGGCGGGAATCTTCAACCACAGCTTTTCTCTTGACCTGTACACATTCTCAATAAATCTAAATTCTGCATATTTCAATTGTGCATGAGTCAGGTCATCACTGCAATCCAAAGTGTCAGTTCTTACACACAGCTCCCTAATGGACTTTTACACACCATCACTTTGCCCACCACTTTAAGGAACAATAAAAGCCGTTTGCTATACTGTAGTCAAAAGCCCACTCTTTCTGAGGTGCAATACACGTGGACAGTAGATTTACCTATTACCATTTAAGGATTACAATGGTGTTCCTACTTCACTTTTTGATTCCTGAGATCCAAATGCTCAACTAGTTATTTTTGTTTGTTTGTTTGTTTAAATACTATCCTGATTATGGCAAGAACACACAATGAAGTACAATGTCAGGTTAGTAAAGTCATAAATCCACACATCAAGGAGAAGGCTTTTGCTTAAAGCCTTTTGAAATGGATGAAAAACAGCTTTCTGCCCACATGCAAAAGGAGAATCTATACTTGTTTTTCCTTAAAAAATCTACATATTTCTGAAAAACAAAAGGATTTATGTCTTATTAAGATTAAAATCCTACAACTCCAGTCCCTCACACCCATTTTCCAAGTACTGAAACTCACCTGTTCAAGTATAACTATAAAGCGAGAGGCCGGTGGTAGATCATAAGCCAATGCAATGTAAGTTGGTCCAAATCCAAGACAGACTGTCTGGAAAATCACAAAAAGTGCCCCAGATAAAATGGAGCGGATGATCTTGTGGGAGGAGCTATGGAACCCCTGGGCCCACCGGATAAAGAGGATGTAGGGCACAAGTAACGTAGAGGAGAACATGCAAAGCCAAGTCAAAGCGACGATAGACATTTTGCCGAAAGAGTAAACCAGGAAATCAAATTCTAGCACCAGCCTTCAAAAAAATCAAACAAAGCAAAAAAGTTAATGGAACTTCTTTCACCAGGTAAAAATATAGTATCTGGAGTGCTGGTTTTGGGGGGAAGGGAGTAACAGCTATTAAAGCCAAGACTGATGAAATAATTTTACATCTGATTTTTTAAAAATACAAGACGAATAAGTAGCCAGAAATGTTAATATATACCTAATGATGTTAAGCAGTCTTCACCACTTCAGGGCGCACCAGCTGTGTTGGCCTACAATTTCTGTTAGCCCTAGCCAACACATCTAGCAGATGCCAGACTGGGAAAGGCTACTATAAAATATCAAACAACAAACATGGTGTCATCCAGATACGCCCAAGGAACTCAAGGACAGGTTGCAGAACCTTGGCAAGGACACATCTGTGGCAAACCTGCCTTTGTTGTGGCATTGTATGTGAAACATAGTCATGGGGTCCTCTGTAGACTTTCTCCTCTGCAAAAGGGTGGGGTGGGCAATCATTTCCTCTCTCCAAACTTTATCTAAGCTTCTTATTCATTAACAGAGAAGAGGTGCTCTTGGTCTACGTGTGAAAATGCCCAAACGTAGCACCAACCTGCCTCCAGCTAACTCTTTCAAGATGTCCTTACCTTCCTTCATCAATGAAGTCCACCACAAGTGTGCTGAGGATGAACAAAATGAGGAGAGCAATAAACATGTGATAGATGGTCCGGATATGATTCACTTCGAATAACTCACTATAAAAAGGAGTTCAATGGGATAAAAAAAAATTAGGAAATTTTTAGAAAAAAAGGCAGAAAACTAATCATTATGACCTTAAAAAATACTATTGTAAGTCCAAGATTTCTAGTGGTTCAAGCTCAGAAGTTGTCACAGCAATGAAAGTTGAAACTTCCACCCTATGGAGGTCTAACCTACCTCTTTCCTCCTGGGTTCCAGAAGTGCAGTTAAGACCTAGCTTTTCCATCTAGCTGAGGAAGAAGTCATGCTTTGAAAGTTGAGATGCAATAGTGGATTCATGACTATGTCCCTATTTTTTTAACCTTGATTATGCTGTTGATATTTTTATTTTATTTTGGGGGGGGCTTATTTAATTTTATTGAAGGTTGGGTTCCAACACCCCTCCAAATGATATTTCTGATGGTTAGCCACTCAGAATCTTTGGGAATGGGCACCATACAAATAGAATGAATGAATGAATGAATGAATGAATGAATGAATGGATAGATAGATAGATAGATAGATAGATAGATAGAGCAGAAGCTACCAAAGAGCAGTCTTTGCTCAGCTCCCTATCTTCAAAAGAACTTGAGCAAACCTTCACAGTAGATTGTGCTCAATGGACCAGATTAGACTAGACTATCTACTGACCTCTAGGTATGTCTTTCTCAGTGCTGGCTAAGAATTATGGGAGTAATCTATCCTGTCCATAAGTCTTTAGCCTGTGGAAGACTAGATGGGCTGTATCCCATGCTATCACTTTTAACATAGACTAGAATCTGCCATCTTGATGGGCCTCACTCTAAAATTTTTAGATATTTTTTTATCTTGCCTTTATTATTTTTATAAATAAGGCAGCAAACATACATAGTACTCCTTCCTCCTATTTTCCCAACCACCACCACGTGAGGCTGGGGCTGAGAGAGAATGACTAGCCTAAAGTCACCCAGCCGGCTTTCATGCCTAAGGCAGGACTAGAACTCATAGAATCCTGGTTTCTAGGCTGGTGCCTTAACCACTAGACCAACCTGGCTCTTATTTATTTATATAAAATTTATTATTTATATAAAATTTATTTATTTATATTTATATAAAGTTTATTCCATAGTTTCTCATTCTTTTTCCTCTTTTATAAATAAGGTACCTAGAAATCAGGAAATTACTTCAGACAATGATTTTTGAATGGATGCATTAGAGAAACATGAAACCTCTAATGCTGTTTCATATTTAATATGGTTCATTATTGTTATAAGGAAACTGATACAAAGTGAACTTAAAAAAATAGTTAAACCTATTATAATCTCTTCCAAATGACACAAAGACAGCAAAAAATACCTAAACATTTTCCTTTTTTGGCTTTTTGAATTACTGCAGAGTAACTGGGAAATATATTAGAAATTGCCATGAGAAAGTTTTAAGGAGCATTTTTCTCTTATGACTTTTCTCCCATCTTATTATAAAGATCTAAAGAAAAAGGAGGGTAAAACTCCAAAAGCCCGCCTTTCAACAAAATCTAAACTAACAAATGAGGCACTTGTAAAACTAAAGAAGCCACTCACTTCCATGCATTTCTAATAATTTGACTGGACCTTCACCTGAACTCAGGAGGGAAATCAATAAGTTATCTCTCAGAATAATAACAAGGACCTTTTATATTTCTTCCAGACCTTGAGAGTGCTGCAGGGACATGTCCCTGAAATGTTTCATCTCTCAAAAGCAAGAAGAATACAGACATTTTCCTATCAATGTGCTGAGCAAAAGTCCATTGTTTTCTCTCTAAAATGAAAGCCAAATGGCATGTTTCAACGTTGATTTTAAAAAGAGATAACTCTATTTTTAATCTAATAACAAGATTTGGCACCTTACAGCACACTTATCAGCCTCACCCTCCAAAAATGATTTTATCTGACATGCAAGGTAGGGCAAGAAGGATTAATCAAAGCATGGTTTATCCACAGTTTAACTTGTAAAGAAAAGAGGTGAAAAAATGGGGAGCACAGTCTACCACATGTTTGTATCTGCTATTTTTGTAGCTTATATATAAAACTCATGGTACATATAACAGGAAGGGGCATAAATCAGTGATAGAGGTTAAATCTGCAACTTAAAGGATCAGGTAGTAAATAGTGGAAGAGCCTCAGTCTAAGACTCTGAACAACTGCTACCTATCCAGAGGTGACAATAGTGAACTAAAAGAAAAAATAATCTCACCTACATAAAATAGGTTTTTGAGTCTAGCCAACACCACCTCCTCCCAAATTGTGAAGCCCTTATTTAGTTGGTGTAAACTCTATCAGAGCATCTAGCTCTCTATTAGGAGTTGTTTCTGAGTTAACACATACTTCTAGACAGTAGACCAGCTTTATGGAGAACAGAGAACACCTGTGAATACAAGCTGTAGTCATCGCTGAGCTAGAACTCTGGACACACAGTGGATAACCAAAAGCCCAGTTCAGCTAAGAGATGGATGAGAAAACTTATCTAAAGGGTGAGAAAAGTGAGATAAACCACTTCATATCCCTTTATGCTATAGATCACAGAAACTGGAGTGCCTTAACTACATTTTTCAAAGTGGACTGAGGCCATAGTAGCTTTAGCATTAGTGCTACTGCAATATACAAACTCATTAAAGATACTCACTCCAAGAGAGACCTTCTGGGAACAAAAACTTTTCCATGTTCTGGAGGTGCTCTTGTTCCCCTGTAAAGAGAAGGACAGGCACTATTAAAAAAAAAGAAAAAGGTAAAAAAGAAATCAAACTACTGAAAGAAGAACATACTTGATTCTGAGGCTGTCTTTCTCTGGAAAAGCAGCTGGTGAAGATTCCAGCAGCATACAGTTTGCAATCAAGCTATTAACAGCTTCAGTAAAATGCTTCTCCACAGCCTTCATGAAAGCTGGCTTCAGCTGCTGGTAAAATTTGAGGGAAAGAACAGAAGAAAAAAGTCATAAACACTTAAGCACCATCTCACCAAAACAACTGCCTGCTCAAGCAGCATTAATAAAACAATTCTCGAAAAGGGAGCTTTCCTAGCCACACTATAGAGCATAACTGTGAGACAAAATATTCAGAAGGAGCTCTTGAGCAAACTGAAATAAGTCAAAATTGTTAGCTGAGGGACCTTCTAAAAGATAATTAGCATAGTTCTCTCCCATCTCTCTCTATCATAAATACTTACATATTTCACACATACCCCCCCACACACACAAATGTAAATTAAGCCTGCCATTAGTTTTTTGAGGAGTCACATGCCAATAGTATTGTGTCTTTTAATCTATTAACTGTTTGAATATAAGGAAGAAGGTCTAAAATCTTTCATTTAGGATTTTCCATGCATTTTTAGAAGTATGACACTAATTCTGTTTTGATGTATTATTTTGTAACAGCGGAAGAAAAACAACAGTCAGTGTCCTTATTCTAAAACAGAAGATAGGGTGGATAATGTTCGGCCTTGGCTTGTGACTCACCAAAAACGAACAGACCAGGAACTTCAACTTGCAAAGCTTACCTGTTCACTAAGTTCACAAAAGGTAGGGTTTTTTTAAAATAGAGTTTTGTTCGATCAACCGCTGCTGCAATTTAACTGTCAACATAGGGCGTGCCAAAACGACAAAAATATGACCCACTGTTTTACTGATCTAAAAGTCAAACTTCCATTTTTTCAATTTAAAAAGCAGTCATCTCCAATCTGGCACTCTCTAGAAGCATTACAATTCCAACAATTCCCAGAATTTCTAGCTTGTACAATCAATGGAAATTCTGAGAATTGCAGTCCTAATAGATCTGTAGGAGACTGGGGAATCTGACAACAGGTGAACCTGCTTGTAAATTGTGTAAAAAGCAAAGAGCCGCATATAACCCAGAAGAGCTTGTTTGTAACATTTAAGTATATTTACCTCTGCTTCTGCTGAGAGTTGCATCTTCCTTGTTATTGCATGATCAACATCAATTCGACCTAAGAAAAAACAAACCATACTTCGTTTTTCCAAACTGTACTATGTATCCTGAAAACACAAATATAACATCAGTGCAGGAAAAAATATATTTAAAAGTTATCCATGTTAAAATCAGCACAGCAAATAAAGGTCCAAAAATTATTCACTCACCTGTACAAGCATAGCTATGTTATCGATTTGCTACCTATCAGAAAAATAAACAACTCTTACAATGTCAAAGTATTCCCTGCCTAAAGGGAGTTCTTACACAGTGTAGAAAAATAGCTATTTATAAGCTTAAAAATGAAGATAATTGGCACAGGAAATTTTGAAAGACTAGTGAGGGCATCTAATAAAAGAGAAAAATCCATACATATCAAAAAACAGCTTTTTAGCCTAATTTTCTCCCTAACATTTTGATTTTCTACTTGGCAGGAATTGACTGTTTTTATATTTAAACACATAGGTGCCACTTTTACAGTTTTAGGTAATATAGATCAAATATATTTTTATTGTCTTAGTAAGAACAATGCCCTAGAGATCATTTTCTCGTGAATTCCAAATGTCTCAAAGCTATAAAATGCATAAAATAGATGTTAAAGAATAGAAACCAATCTTCAATCACTGCTCACTTAAAACATGATATCACAAAAACTATATGAAATGCATTTGTTCCCCCTCCCCCTAAAAGCCCACCACACTGTTGGCCATAAACATGTTACCAGAGCACTTTACAGAAAGTATGAAATTGTAACTGAAGTAAATAGTAAATCAACAGACCTGAGGCTTGTACCCTGAATTCACAAGGGAGGTGAATTGATCAAATATAAGGTAGATACAGTATATTTATCTTTTATATTTCACTTGCAGAATTAAATGTAAGTAAAATTGGTATTATTTTTCTACACACTCTAACAGTTCTAAGCCAAGTCATACCAACCCTCTCAAGGCACAATAATTCACGACCAAGTCAGCATGAAATATATACATATTTCTAGCCACCTCCTTAACTAATTGGGCTCCTGTGTGGGAAGACAGCTAGATCTCATTCAACAGTTAGTTAGTTAACTTCTAACTATTCTTGGGATTTATTCACACAACCTTGAATGTTATGAAACAAACAAGTGATAACATATCAAATCTTGGAAATGGTTGTTCCATCTGCAACTCTTTCATATTGTACAAAGACTCCATGTTATGCCAATCCTGAAAAGGGCCCTTAAGATGGTCTACATCTCTGTTGTGACACTAATTCATGACAACAAATTAAGCCACATTAATACTATCCTATTCCCATCAATATAATATTGTATATTCTATACATGACCCTTTCCTCACACCTGCATAATATATAGAGCTTAAGTGATCTGGATGGATCATTAATCCATTCATTAAATTGGCAATCTAAAATGATCAGCACAACTATAATCGGGGAGAGACTTCTTCACAGATAAGAGTCAGAGACTGCTCTTACTGTCTCTGTACAACCATATCTTTGTGGTTGTGATTCACTTGAGGACAGGATAGCATATAGACTATAATTCCATGAAAATGCAGAAATGAACAAGCTATAGCACTGGATGGAAAAATTAACTTTCTAAATTCTGGACTATTTTTATGTTAGTTATAGGGGGAGAGACAAAAAAAATATGTATCTGTATGTGTGTAATTGTATAGAATTAATTAGACAAATCTCTCAAGGAAATGTTGAAAGCAGTGGAGAAGTTGCAATAGGGGACTGAATAGTCCCATTGGGCAAGTATACTTTTGCTTATATGACAATTAATTCCATTCAATTTACAATCATAAAATACACATCACATGCATGTATATGCCCATATTTAAGAGAATATTTAAGACAGAATGACTCCTGACACTACATAGCTTAGTACAATTTCTACATGGGGCAGAACTTTCAGCATCCCATATAAATCACTGTCTGTTCAAGGTTAACAAAGCCAGAACAGGTCCTCCAAACTATACCTACTGCAAAATATAACCCCAAAATGTGCCATTATTTATATAATGTCTACAGATTTCCTTCAGCAAAGGATCATTACCTTGTCGTGGTGCTGGAGCTTGAGCACCTCAATGATGCCATGAGCTAAACCGTGAAGGGCCACCCAAGACGGGAAGGTCATGACAGAGAGGTCAGACTAAATGCGATCCCTGGGGAAGGTAATGGCAACCCACTCCAGTATTCTTGCCATGAAAACTAAATGGATCAGTACAACCAGAGATATGTCGGTGTACCATCGGAAAATGAGACCCCCAGGTCGGAAGATGGCCAAAATGCTACTGGGGAGGAACAGAGGATGAGTTCAACTAGCCCCAGATGTGATGACGCAGCTAGCTCAAAGCCGAAAGGACGGCTAGCGGCCAATGGTGCTGGTGGTGAACGGCGAATCCGATGTTCTAAGGATTAACACACCATTGGAACCTGGAATGTAAGATCTATGAGCCAGGGCAAATTGGATGTGGTTATTGGTGAGAGGTCAAGATTAAAGACAGACATTCAAGGCATCAGTGAACTGAAATGGACGGGAATGGGCCACTTCACACCAAATGACCACCAGATCTACTACTGTGGACAAGAGGACCACAGAAGAAATGGAGTAGCCTTCATAATTAATAGTAAAGTGGCTAAAGCAGTGCTCGGATACAATCCAAAAAACGATAGAATGATCTCAATTCGAATTCAGGGCAAGCCATCTAATATCACAGTGATCCAAATATACGCCCCAACCACAGATGCTGAAGAAGCTGAAGTAGAGCAGTTCTATGAGGATCTGCAGCACCTACTGGACAACACGCCTAAAAGAGATGTTATTTTCATCACGGGAGACTGGATGTCATGCGCTGCCTACCTCTGAATAACACTCAGACACTGGTTTGCGGATCAGGCTCTGGTTTATTTGCAGGGCAGGTACAGCGTCGGTAGAAAAAAGCTGAGAGTGACAGGAGCGCGCCGGTGCGGGGTTTAAATACCCCGCGCCGGTCAGCGCCCCCTCGCTCGCGGTCACGTCACCCCCCTTTGCCCAATACGTTGCCCTGCCGGTGGGTGAGGGTTTCCGGGATCGCCCATCATCAGGTTTCCCATTCCTCTGCTGATTGCTTTCAGCTGGGCGATCCCCGTTGTATTGCCGCTGATGGCTTGGGTGGCTCCGTGATCCGTTTAGCTATTGTTTGTTAGCCGTTAGTCGTTGTGGGTTGATGGCTACTTATCTTGTACCCCTTCACCTATTTCCTTGTCATTGTCATGTGTGCCATTGCGCTGATGACTTTAGCTCAACGGCACTCATGACACTGGAATGCTAAGGTGGGCAGTCAAATGACACCTGGAATTACAGATAAGCATGGCCTGGGAAAACAAAACGAAGCAGGACATAGGCTGATAGAATTTTTCCAAGACAACTCACTCTGCATCACAAACACTCTCTTCCAACAACCTAAGAGATGGCTTTATACATGGACTTCACCAGATGGACAACACCGAAATCAGATTGACTACATCCTTTGCAGCCAAAGGTGGTGGACATCTATACAGTCGGTAAAAACAAGACCTGGAGCTGACTGTAGTTCCGATCACAAACTTCTTCTTGCACAATTTAGGATCAGACCAAAGAGATTAGGGAAGACCCACAGATCAGCTAGATATGAGCTCACTAATATTCCTAAGGAATATGCAGTGGAGGTGAAGAATCGATTTAAGGGACTGGACTTAGTAGATAGGGTCCCGGAAGAACTCTGGACAGAAGTTGGCAACATGGTTCAGGAGGCGGCAACAAAATACATCCCAAAGAAAGAGAAAACCAAGAAGGCAAAATGGCTGTCTGCTGAGACACTAGAAGTAGCCCAAGAAAGAAGGAAAGCAAAAGGCAACAGTGATAGGGGGAGATATGCCCAATTAAATGCAAAATTCCAGAGGTTAGCCAGAAGAGATAAGGAATTATTTTTAAACAAGCAATGCGCGGAAGTGGAAGAAGACGATAGAATAGGAAGGACAAGAGACCTCTTCCAGAAAATTAGAAACATCGGAGTTAACTTCCAGGCAAAAATGGGTATGATCAAAAACAAAGATGGCAAGGACCTAACAGAAGAAGAAGAGATCAAGAAAAGGTGGCAAGAATATACAGAAGACCTGTATAGGAAGGATAACAATATCGGAGATAGCTTTGACGGTGTGGTCAGGGAGCTAGAGCCAGACATCCTGAAGAGTGAGGTTGAATGGGCCTTAAGAAGCATTGCTAATAACAAGGCAACAGGAGATGACGGCATCCCAGCTGAACTGTTCAAAATCTTGCGAGATGATGCTGTCAAGGTAATGCTTGCTATATGCCAGCAAATTTGGAAAACACAAGAATGGCCATCAGATTGGAAAAAATCAACTTATATCCCCATACCAAAAGAGGGAAACACTAAAGAATGTTCAAACTATCGAACAGTGGCACTCATTTCACATGCCAGTAAGGTAATGCTCAAGATCCTGCAAGGTAGACTTCAGCAATTCATGGAGCGAGAATTGCCAGATGTGCAAGCTGGGTTTAGAAAAGGCAGAGGAACTAGGGACCAAATTGCCAATATCCGCTGGATAATGGAAAAAGCCAGGAAGTTTCAGAAAAACATCTATTTCTGTTTTATTGACTATTCTAAAGCCTTTGACTGTGTGGACCATAACAAATTGTGGCAAGTTCTTCGTGGTATGGGGATACCAAGTCATCTTGTCTGCCTCCTGAAGAATCTGTATAACGACCAAGTAGCAACAGTAAGAACAGACCACGGAACAACGGACTGGTTTAAGATCGGGAAAAGAGTACGGCAGGGCTGTATACTCTCACCCTACCTATTCAACTTGTACTCAGAACACATCATGCGACATGCTGGGCTTGAGGAATCCAAGGCTGGAGTTAAAATCGCTGGAAGAAACATTAACAATCTCAGATATGCAGATGATACCACTTTGATGGCTGAAAGTGAAGAGGAACTGAGGAGCCTTATGATGAAGGTGAAAGACGAACGTGCAAAAGCTGGCTTGCAGCTAAACCTCAAAAAAAACAAGATTATGGCAACCAGCCTGATTGATCACTGGCAAATAGAGGGAGAAAAAGTAGAGGCAGTGAAAGACTTTGTATTTCTGGGTGCGAAGATTACTGCAGATGCTGACTGCAGTCAGGAAATCAGAAGACGCTTAATCCTTGGGAGAAGAGCAATGACAAATCTCGATAAAATAGTTAAGAGCAGAGACGTCACACTGACAACAAAGGTCCACATAGTTAAAGCAATGGTGTTCCCTGGAGTAACATATGGCTGCGAGAGCTGGACCATAAGGAAGGCTGAGCGAAGGAAGATCGATGCTTTTGAACTGTGGTGTTGGAGGAAAATTCTGAGGGTGCCTTGGACTGCAAGAAGATCCAACCAGTCCATCCTCCAGGAAATAAAGCCAGACTGCTCACTTGAGGGAATGATATTAAAGGCAAAACTGAAATACTTTGGCCACATAATGAGAAGACAGGACATCCTGGAGATGATGTTGATGCTAGGGAGAGTGGAAGGCAAGAGGAAGAGGGGCCAACCAAGGGCAAGATGGATGGATGATATTCTAGAGGTGACAGACTCGTCCCTGGGGGAGCTGGGGGTGTTGACGACCGAGAGGAAGTTCTGGCGTGGGCTGGTCCATGAAGTCACGAAGAGTCGTAAGCGACTGAACGAATAAACAACTACAGATTTCAGGAATAAAATTTTCTTGGCTAACAAATTTACCTGCCAGCATGCAAGATTATTTTTAAGGCAGCACACCAAGCTCCAGATAAAAGTCAGAGAACGCATGAAGGTGACATTTAACAGCATTGAGACCAGTTAGGCTTTCTACTAACTAGGACAGGAAATCAGCTTCAACCCTTAGTTTCTAATTCTGATTAGAAAGTTTAGTCATATTTATTTTACAATTTTTTAAATGGGTACTGGTAGTCCTAGCTTAACTAACCTAATTGGAACCGGAATTTCCATCTCTAAATGAAGTGGTCATTAGGAGAAACATCATGTGACAGCACCGCTTAGTGACAGCAGTTCCAATTGCGGTCGTTAGGTGAGGACCTCACACTTTTCCTGCCCTGCCACGCTCACCTCTGCTTCAACTCCCCCGCCAGCCTATCTCCCCCCCCAACTTTGCTGTTTTGGCTGTCCTGCACTCTGCCGCCACCTACCCCTGCTGCTCCCTGCTGCCTCCAGCTGACCTTTGCCGCCTTCTTTCTCCCACTGCTGATGAGGCATGCCTAGCCAAGGCAGGTGCTGGCCCTCTGCAGGGCTGCAGCTGGGGGCAGCAGGGATAGATGGCAGAGCGCAGGGCAGTCAAAAAGGCAGAGATGGGGGAGGGGAGAGATAGGCAGGTAGGGGGAGTGGAAGCACCTCTGTGGTTGTAAGTGCAGGCAGTGTCATGAGTAAGGATGGCGAGCAGGGGGCTCCCATCCAGGCTGTAAAGCGCATGCGTAGTACTGAGGAATTAGGTAGCCATTCAAAGACACACAGATCGGGCCCGCCTTAGCCTTTGGGGTTTATATGTCTGGGTTTTTCCCACGCTTCTTCAGTTTGTTAGGATTTTCTATTATGTAGCAGTAATAAAACACTAGAGACCTATTCCTTGTCTCAGCGTGGTTCCTGGCTGTTAGGACAGGCAGGCTGCCAAATGCCCGAATTTTGATCACATGATCGTGGTGGCACTGCAACAGACGTAACTTTGAGGACCAGCTATAACTACCATTCATTTAGTGCTGTTGTAACTGAATGGTAGCTGAATGAATGGTTGTTCAGCCAGGACTACTTTTCGTTTTATTTTAAAAGGAAAAGGAAACACATATAACAATACTACGAGACCATTAAATTACCCAGCTCAGTATAATCCTTGTAACTGTTGATTGTTCATGGGACACTAAAACTGTCTAGACTGTTACTATATGGCCAAATCACAGAGAAAAATATACCTATTCATTACTTAAGAATTTGTATTAGATTTGAAAGGAAAGGAAAAAACATTACTCTGGAAACTATACTCACTCCACACACTATCTCTCCCCTTCTTTCTCTCTGCATAGGGAAGGAGAGAGATGTAGGAGAAGATGTGCTAAGATAATGTATCAGTACTTACTATGTTTGTACAGATTTATGAGAGCTTATCTAATAGTACTTCAAATACTGTGAAGTAACATTGTGTTAAATTGGCAGAGGGAAGAAAAAAATAAAACAAGAGACAGACTTGGTCTGACTAATTGTTCAAGGTCCACCAGAAATGAATCACTAAGCCAGGAAGGGAAACTTTAGAACATGCAGTCCATTGCCTAAGTCATCACTTACAAGAAACATGTGACCTTCCTCCTACATGATTAATGAATCTCTCTCTCTCTTGACTTGAGCACTGACCTCTGGTAACCCAGCCTTTATTTAAAAAGCCTGAAATATGCTTGCCAGTTGGAGTATTTTTGAGGCAAATTTTATGATGTTGCAACATTCAGTACTGATAACATGAAGCAGAGAGTTTAAGAAGAAAAACCATTATACTGGAACAGAGGAAGACATGGGTTTAGGTTCAAAACCAATCTCAGCAATGAAATGGCTTCTCTCTGCCTTGGTTCCACACCTGTGAAATAGGATGGGTTAGCTTCCTTATAAGAGCAGAAAAATACACAACTGGAAAGCACAACAGAATCATTGGCTCAGAACAATGAGCTGGTAACTGTTCCATCGCTGAAACAAGTAGAGAGCAGTACCTCCTCCCCACCAGAACCAAAGATACAAAATACAGAATCCAATCCTTTCCAGTGAACTGCAAACTTGAGAGGAGGAGGAGAGCACTTTTTCTATTAAAACAAGAAGAATTACAAAGAGAATCCTCTTTTTTCTCTTCCATGCTGTAGAGCCCAGGAGGCCACAGGATTGATTTCTAGCATTCAATGGTGAAAGAAAAGTCAGGGTACTGAAATGGAAGCCAAATTATTGTTTTCAAGCAATTGTATTAAATGTATATGAGCCTCCTTCAAGAACTTTCTACAAAACCATGTAGGCTAAAACCAATCACAGTGGCTCCAAGGTACTGCACAAGTCACAATTCTCCTTATCCAAAGCAGGAGTATGCCTTGGGACATGCATTATGAATCTAGGCTATGCTGCACTACAAGTGTGTTCGGGCAACCACCACTACATTTCTATTAATGGCATGTATACAATGATTTCCCATTAATTCCTAAAAATGTGAGTAGAGCTCATGGGAACTAGTAATTATTCTGATCAGCAATGCACAATTAAATGATGCAATTCTTTTAGCTATAGATGTGAAAGGAAGAAATACAAACTTAAATCAATCGTGTACACTTAATATATTCAAAGATTACCTCATTCAGAGTTGCTCACAAATTAAGGGCACTCCTCTTTTTATTCCACCAAAATTCTTTTTAGGTATTTCCAAGTATTACCTGTTTTCCTCTTATAAATCATGGGTAGCTGGCAAGAATTCCTGGAAAGCCCAGTTAGAATTTGCTTATTATACAGATATACAAGCTACTTTGGAAATTAACACAGAAGCCCAGAATATTTATTTTGACACTTTCCTACTCTAGTGAGGATGGCAATTTCTCTCACCAAAAGGAAAAACAGATAATTTGTTCAGTCTAAATCTTGTTTTTTTTTTCCCTATACCAAACAGTTTGTTTTTGCTTGCATTTCCTCTCTCTCACACACATTACAATCATCCAACTTTAAGTGCAGTTAAAAAAATATGGCCTCACACATGACATTTGACCAATGCATGACTGGATGAGAACGACTAGCTTCTAATGCAGGCTAGAGACCTAATTTGCACAAAATATTTTTCATGGGAATTAGGAAGCAAATATGCACTAGCCTTCCCCATTCTGGTGCCCTCCAGATATGCTGGATTATTCCATCAAAAGGATGTTATCAATGATATATTGAACAGCTAAACTTGCCTTGGTAACCGAGGAACATCCAGGCCTGAGAATCACTACTGTTCTGTTACAAAGAAGGGCAAGAAAACAATTGTTTCTAATTTGATCTGCAACAAAAAGTAGCAACTGAGAAAAGTTATAGGTCAGGGATGCCAGAGGAGTGTTGTATTCAAAGGAAAGAGGCACAATGGGGGAAAATTTAGAGAGGAATCATCACTGAAGGGTTAAGGACCTTGTCCCATTGCTTGTCCCTTGCAAATTATCCTTGCTGAGTCCTTGTTCTTTGCAAGAAAAAAATAGATTTATGACTCTCAGCCTTGTGCTGATAGTGTGATGTTCTCCTAGAACTTTAAACTTAATTACACCTGAACAATTAAATCTGATGAAGAGCCACAGTTGCTCTTTAAAGAATCTCAGATAGAGAGGTCTGGAAATTATCCCTGCTTGGGTTCTTGGAGAAGCTGACAGGAAAAAAAAAAGGTAGGCAAAATTTTATGTCCATGAAGTTGTGTTTGGACAACCAAGCTTAGTACTGCACACCAGATTTCACAATGAAGCTTAATATTGGTAGCTTCCCCCAATTCATCAGGCTACAGTATAAATAAATGTAAACAAAAGACATGATTGGATTCTGAATGGATATTTGAGGCAAATAATTTTGAACATTTTATATCTGAATCACCTGTGCTGGTTTCCTAAGGGTGAAGTAATGATAGTAAGCACAGACTGAAATTTCATTTGGAATCACAGGGTATTGTGCTCTAAAAAGAAGACATCTATGTAAGGTAAACCTATTCAGCGCTGTACCCCTGTAGAGTGGAGACCACTGGTCAGCATTATCAACCTTACTGGAAGTGATGAATACTGTGTTTGCTGGCAAAAGATCAGTCTACTTGAGGGAGGGAGGGAGGGAGGGAGGGAGGGAGGGAGGGAGGGAGGGAGGGAGGGAGGGAGGGAGGGAAATCATATCTCTGCTTTCCTTGGGAGAATGGTGGTCAAGAAAGGATAGGGGTTTTTTTTTAATTACAATGTTCCAAACAAAGACATATTCACAGACAAAAAATGTATTACTAAACAGAGTACACAGGTCTGCAACTACTGAAGCCCACAATTGCAGCATTACTGGTCAACAGAAACTCATGACCCTTCTTGAGAATACTTGGCAGTGACAAGATGTACCACATGCTGGTGTGACAAACAAAGCATATTATCTTGTACTGCTTGCTATGTGCCTAGTGCAAAGCCACTGTGCTTTGGTAAGTTACCATCACTGCGTAGCACCCATACACTCAAAAAGGACCTTTGCTGTAGATTGTACCCTGACCAACACTCAAAAGATTTTCAGAAAGAGAATGGGAGATTTCATTTATTACCTAAATTAAGCAGTCAACACACACAGTCTGTTGGTGTACTTCTACTGATTTATTGTTACCTGATTAGCTGGCTGTAGCTATTTTAATGCTATGTAATTATATTTCTATTTAATTAGATGGTTTATGAAAACTACTTTGGGAGCCTGCTGTCTGAAAAACAGGATAAAAATAGCATAGAAATGTTGTTCTGTAATAGTAATGGCAAATGATTGAATGAAAGAGAAAGGCAGAATCAGAAGAAGAAAGAGAAGAGAAACACAGGAAGAAAGACCAACATTGCCAGTATTTACTGTTGATAAACAATACCATCCACTTTGCACTCATTTTTTCCTTACCCAGAGATATTCATCAACATGGCCTTTGTGTATACAATTCTGAAGAACGACCAAAGGTAGCCTCAGTCACAGAATGACTGATACGTATCTAACAAGTCCAGGAATACAGAACAAAGACCTCACATGCTTTCCTCAAGGCCAGGAACTCATTTGGTTGCAGACCAAGGCTATTTAGAGAGGGTGAAAAGTTTTCAAGGGAAAACTTTATGGGAAATGGCCAAGCATGCCTTTGCATGTGATTCTGAGTGATGCATTAGCCCACATGCTAACCCAACCAACCAGACAAACTGAACTGGATTCACTGGATTTGAACCACTGAATACAACTGAGTTGGAGTGTGTTTTTCCTCAATCTTAAAAAAAGTTTTAACAATAAAAGCACTTTTTGAAAAACAATCACCACCACCAAGAACAGATCCCTTTTTGCCAAAGATACAAGAAAATGCCTCCACTGATTTTGGCTCAGTTCACTCTCACACAAACACACCACACCACATAGGCCAAGAGGATGCTTAAATATTCTTTTGTCATGTACATCACCTGGCTTGTATTACTGGATCTCAGCTAGGCACAGAAGGGGAAGTTCCACCCTCCATAAAGTATCCAGATGGGTTTCAGGTTTGGTACCTACTGTAACTCCAGGACTGGAGTGGAAGAGATGCTATAGTCTTCCAGAAGGCTCTGAGGGTTGTCAAGGGTGCCATCCTGGGTGTGAGACACTACTTGTGAGATTGAGCCTTAAGGATCAGTTGGGATTGCTGCTACTGTGCCAATCCCTTGTCATGGGCAGATCATTTCCTGTTAACCTGGTAGTTTCCCACAGCAACCCCTCTGCAAGGAGGTAGGGCCTTTCAATCAGCCCACTCCAAGCACCTAATGGATCCAATTAAGTTTCAGAGGGAACTTGGGATTGTTCCTGAGGCTCTGGTACATGGTTCAGCTAAGGCCTTGGTCATTGCTTGAAATAAAGTGCCAGATAGTGCCTATGCAGCCTCTTGCTGGCACAGACCTCTGGAGGATGAAGTGGCATAAAGGACACCTAGAGTGCTGCTGGATGAAAACTAGGAGCCAATCCAAATGGACACAGGCAAAAGCCTTTATTAGAGCCTATGTTGTGGCACTAAGAGCAGCAAAACATGCTTCTCCAATCTTAAGGCATCCTGTGAATATCACCTAGCAGTCCTGTTCAGGATAACCCAATCCCTCTTGGGTCAGGAATGACCACGGGAACATCTCCAGGGTCACTGTAAGGACTATTCTCAACAACTGGTAGATAAAATTGTTTGGATTTGCTTTGAGTTAGACTCCAGCTGGAGTTAACTCCTATGGAATTAACTGAGGTACAGTCTTGAGATGATATCTAGAAGGAATTCAATCCTGTTAGTTTTGAGGAAATAGACAGTTTCCTTGGTACTGTGGGTATGGCCACCTATGTTTAAGATCTATGTACCTCCTGATTGGTTAAAGCCTCCAGAGAGAGGGCATGTGGGTGGATTCATGCAGTGGTTAATGCTTGCTTGAGAGAGTGGGTGATTCCGCTGGCTCTAAAAGAGGGGGTGGTCCACCCCCTTCTCAAGAAACTATTGCTGGATCCCATGGATCTGGACAATTTTCATCTAGTCTCCAACCTTCCCTTTTGGAAAGGGAGAAGTCACCTTTTGAGAAGGTAGTTGGCCTATGACTCCAAAAGATCCTCAGGGAAGTAGTTTATCTTGAACTCTTTCAATCAGGGATACAGTACTGAGCTGCCCAACTCACACATTGTAACTCTGGGTGGTGTACATATTTTTAAAAAACAATAAATCAAAGGAGGAAAAAACCACACATAACAGTAAACAATACAATATATAAATACCAATTATAAATGGGCAACCAAGCACATAACAATCACAAGGGGACTCCCACTTAACTGGCCTATAATGCCTGGGGGAAGAACCAGGTCTTAAAGGCTTTCCTGAAGGACAGCTGCATTTGTGGATGACCTCTGGCAGGCTTGGAATTAGGGAAGTGCATCCATCCTGGTCCTCCTTGATCTCTTGGGGGATGGAAGTGGAGGGCACTGTCTATGGTGGTTCTCCTCCATCCTCTAGGGGCAGTTGCAATCAGTGTTGGGGTGGAGGAGCGGTCTAGTCCTAGGTCCTTACTATACTGGGTGGCTCAGGACTCTCCCCTCCCCTCTCTTTAACATCTACATGAAACTTCTGGGGAAGGCCATCCATTGGCACAGGTGCAATATCATCAATTGCACATCTTAGCCTGTGGCCATTCAAGTGACACTGTCAAGGCTCTGCCCAGTGTTTGGAGGTTGCAAGGGTCTGGATGGGGAAGAATATGCTTTGGCTCAACTCTGCCAAGACCAAGTGGTTATGGGTTTTGGCCCCATGGGTCCCATAACTGGAGAGTTATCAGCCTTGACTCTGAGTGGGATTGAACTGCCTCATGCAGATTCAGTGTGCAATTTGGACTTCCTCTTGGACTCAAAGCTCCTGCTTGAACAGCATGTGGTAACTGTGGCCAGGGAGGCCTTTGCATAACTTTGTTTGATATGCCAATTGTGCCTATTCCTGGATCGCGGGACTCTGCTCATGGTCAGTCATGCCTTCATCACCTTCCGCCTGTGTTATTGTGACATGTTCTACATGGGGTTGCCCTTGAAGACCATCTGGAAGCTGTAACTGGATAGTTAAGGACATTTCTTGTTATGCCCATGTGTCATCAATATTACGAGAACACTGGTTCCCAGTAGGCTTCCAGATACAATTCAAGGTCTGGTCATCACTAATAAAGCCCTACATGGCACAGGACTGGGTTGTTTGCAGAACCACCTGGTCCCACAAATATATGCCTATTCCACGCACTCTGATAAGGAGGGCGTATTCCAGATCCCTTCTTTGAAACATCATCTTATGGAACACAGGGAGGCATGCCTTCTCAGTAGTGGCTCCTGCCCTTTGGAATGATCTTCCCCCCGACATATGGCTGGCCCCAACCCTGCAGGCTTTTAGGAAAGCAGTTAAGACCTGGCTTTTCCCCTAGGCCTCTGGGAATGAGTAGGGTCCCCATTTTTAGGCATTATAATATATTCCATTGTGTTTGCCATTTATTGTTTATTTGGTTTTAATGGCATATTTGTTTTGCGTTGTTGGTTTAATGTTCCTGTTTTTTCTTTTGTAGGCTGCTCAGAGTCTCATGGTTTGAGTTGGGCAACCATATAAATCCTATAAGTAAATAAATAAATAACAATTGGCAAACCAAAATAATGGTCATCACCCTAGTTAAAAACAGGAAGGCGCTTATAAAGTCAAGCGCTGTGAGAAAGCAAGACCAGCTTTCAAGTATAATTTAAAGCTCTGTTTTAATGCCAGTTAGGAATAGGCAGTCTGGTATCTGCTAGGTATTTTGGACTACAATTGCCACAATCCCTTGCTGTTAGCCATGCTGGCCGAGGCTAATGGAAGCTGAGATCCAAAACAGCTGGAATCCACAGCTGCCTACCTCTGATATAAGCCAAGGTTTGATAGGAGGTTGAATTGAGCCAAAAGCTGCTGACATATATACAAGATCTAAAAACAGAAAAGAAATGCCATTTCATTTAACAAATACATTCACTTGAAGACTTAATAACTGATAGAAATGTACTATTAAACAAGTAAGAACAAGTCATAAGTCTTGTGATTAATAATGAATTCTTACCATTGTTTGATTTAGAGAATGGCCAATCCCCTTCAAGCCTCCTTGGTAAGTCATCTTTCTCTTCTGCAGTTCCATATGTAGCTCGGCGATTCCTTAGAGATATATTGTCTTCCCCCACCATGGTAAAAAACTAAGATATTGAGAGAGAGGAAGAAGGGACAATTAGTTAGTATGAAGTGTCTCACCTTTCTGTGACCGGGCAGTTGGTTTTATTATATTCAGGGCATTAAGGGATGGAGCTAATGAAGTGGAAAATTAGGAGTCTGGAACCACTTAAGACTATTTAAGACAGGCCAGGTGCCACCAAGAAGCCAGACTAAGAAATGAGCAGCAAGTGATTTCTTACAACAAACGGGTGGGAAAAAGAAATTCAGGATTTAAACCTTGGGACATAGACACACAGAGAACTAGATTCTTAGAACCCACAGAAGCTGTCATAATTGCTGATTATTTATCAAACTTCACCCCTGAAACTTCTGCTAAAATCATATGTGTCTGCACTCCTAGAGAGGAATTTATGCATGCAGCTCCTGATATTCCTTAACAAAGGAAAGTTCAGGGAAGCTCAAGTGTCTCCATCACCTCTTTAGAATAAGTTCCTAGTCTTCATGGATCCTTAGACTGCATTGTCTCAGACTGAAGAAAGATGTGAGGCCAGAGAAAGAGGTAGGGCTTGGCCTTTATTCAAAATACTCATATGGTCTCCTTCAAAAATGCTATTTTTGTATTCATTAATTGGAATAAAAGGTACAGGATTTTTTTTTCTGCCAATGTTCTTGTACCATATGAGACCCTAAAGCAGTGCTTCTCAACCTCAGTAACTTTAAGACATGTGGACTTTAACTCCCAGAATTCCCTAGCCAGGCTGGGGAATTCTGGGAATTGAAGTCCACACGTTTCAAAGTTACTGAGGTTAAGAAACACTGCCCTAAAGTATAATATTCAGTAAAAATACAGTAGAGTTTATCACTTTCTAAGGAAGTATTATAGATTTTATCCCTTTCTACCCTTGTTTTAGGATATATTTCAGTGTGTAGGAAGAAGTACCATACCACAAACACTACCTTTCCTCTTACTATCATAGCAGGAAGAAGCCACCAGATCCAGTTTTTAGAGAAGTCAGCTTTTATTCACCACAGATAATCCAACAAAGGAGTCATTGCAAGTCTATACAAGAGTTTTATCTTTATCAACCAGATGCTTGTTATATTATACTAGGCACATAATTCTGCACAAACCTGAGCAATGCACCTGTAAGGAACCTATATACACACACACACAAATATCTATCTTATCTATCCATCCTTTGAGTTGAAACAGTTGATTTGAATTATTGAATAATTCATTTTTTAAAGTATTTTTGCTATCACATTTTAAAAACTTTCCTCTCAATTATGATGTCTACAGTTTTTAAGAATAAAAGATGAAGACATCGTGCTGAAACCACCCGTTTTCATCCTTAACCAAACCCACAATTGTTATTAGGTAACCCAAGTTATCATTTCTTTCCATAAATCAAAGCCTTGCCATCTGCTAGGAGTACAAGACAGAACAAGGATTCATCTCCTTGCTGTTCCTGCAGTAACAGTACAAAAGAAGCTTCCTTGTATTAAAATCCCAGAGCAACAGGGAAACATTCCACTTCCAATAGCTCCCTGTACCATTTTACCAGAGACACTTGAGCTGTTTTCCCAAGCCTCAGAACTTCAATTCAAATGTAAATAAACCAGAATTTCAATATGTCTTTTTTCAACATTTATTCTGCTTTCTATCCCATATCAGTATTCATAGCTATCACATTCCAGGTGATAAATCACCCATGGCATACATTATGTGCAAAATCCAAAGCTACTTTTTAGCTATATCTTTTATCTATATCCTGCTCTTAAAATAAGCAGTAGCTCTGGTGAATGTGAACCTAAGATTCAGAAAATGGCACATGGGGATGTCTTAAATACCTTTCCCTAGGCCTCCCAAATCTAGAAGAGCTCCGTCCATCCATACCCACTATGCCTGTCTGAACCATTAAAAAAAAAAAACAGGCATAGAGGTGTGTGTATGGTTCACATGTCAAATGTGGTTTATTAGATTTTGGTCCTCTGCAATGCATAGATACACTCAACTGCACCTTATTCAACAACCATATTTCAAACAATGGTAGGATTCTCACTGAAATAAAGTGAAGGTATCACACCACAGAACTAATGCATAATTTTTGAAATCACACTATGTTCTACAGTAAGTCCAATCAAGGCCATTTAATATGTTGAATGTACAAGTGCCCAAAAAACTTCACTGGGTAGGTAACTTGTTACAATCGTTATTTTTATCTTTAAAAATAAGAATTGATGATATTAGATGAGATATAAATTAAGCTCAAGCACATCCTGGATGTTCCATCCAGTCTTAGCTATAATATCAGACACATGCAGTTTAAAATAACCTGTATTAATCAGTGAATTAAACTGCCAGGTGTATTGTTCAAATGTTTCTTAACTTACAAGAGCTACACTTTAAACATGCATTGCTTGATTTTAGCTCTCATTCAAAGCATATCATTTTTAAACATGAAATATACCATAATTTATTTTCAAAACCAATCTTGTTATTCTATTTTTAAGGAATTTATACAAGCTGAACCATCCTCTATTTGCATCCAGATACTAACCTCCTCTGACCCAACTTATCTTTAGCTGCAGTACCCCCTCCAGATTTAGTGGGCTCAGATTTCTGCAACTCCTTAGCCTGACTAGGGGCAGTAGTCTCCAACACATTTTGATGGCATCAGGCTGAGACCACTAGAGGAGGATAAAAGATTAAATATCGTGCAACCAAACAGTGGAGAACAAGGCTACTGCACTCACTGCAAGAGAACTTAGAGATTCAGAAAGTCTGTACACTTGACAAACAGAAAAGGAAGTGTGGCAAAGTGCACTGGAAGTCACAGAGATCACATGATCAGACTAGGAAAGGAAATGAGAATGTTCAATTTAAGGTTAGTCTACCCCGAAGTCATTACAGCAGTTTTCAAACTCCTAAAATGGAAGCATTAAAAATCAGTAGTGTTTAGCAGAGCCATTTTTTAAATAGCAGTGAAAAAGAAGGGACAGTGGGTCCATTTATGATCTCAGAAATGGTTCAAAATGTAAGAAGTCTTAACTAGATTGGAATTGCTTAAGAAAATGTACTGTTCAGCCAAAGCAAATCCCACTCATTACTTCTCCGCTAGAAATGCATCTAAGAAATGGGAAAGCATTTTGACTAGGTCCGATCCTTTTCAGGGATGCAAGTTCACACAAGTTCCCCCAATCATCTACAGACAGACTCTGTCTCAACAAGGATTTCCTATATGCCCCAACCCACATTTCTCTTTGCCCAAGCCTTTTCAGTCCACGGAGGCTGAATCATATTTGTGGTGCAATAGTAAAATATGCCTTCAAGTTACCTTGCTCTATTAGTTTTCATGAGAGTACCCCCAACAAAGTATAGAATGGTACTTTCAAAAGTAGCAGATTTAATATGGTGTAAACTTTCTTCCACATAAGCCCACTTCAACAGATCCACTAAAAATGAATGAAAAAGCAAGTCAAGTAGCAGTGAAATACAGCATATACAGCCCACAACTGAACCAAAACTTTACCTGAACAATCACAGGCTATGTTTTTTGCCAACATTTGATATCCCCACTCATTTATCTCCCCCACCTACAAACCAGAGGAAATGTTTGGAAATTTGCAGAAGTGAACTCATTTTCAACAACGTTTATGCCATAATAAGTGTACTAGTCTTTTAAATACCATAAAAAGCCTTTCTTCTTTATTAATTGTCTGTGATTAGCCCTCCTTGTGTGACTTCTCCCATACTTAACTATTAGTATCTAAATTGTAAGTCTTTGAATGCATGGATTGTTTCTACAGCGTAAAGTCTCTGAGGCAAGCTTGATTTCCAGTCTCTGCATGGACACCTCTATGTAGTCTTCCTGGCAACTTTATTTATTATTAGAGTCATATCCAGGCTTTACTTTGTACAACTCAAGGCAGTGTAGATAATGCCCCTGCCTATTTGTACATACAACCATATGATGTAGCTGAGCTGAGAGTGACTAGCACAAAGTCAGTGAGTCAGCTTTTCATTACTTTTCAAGCTTCCTCATCTTGCCAAAAACCTTGGAACTGACAAGTGGTTTCTCGACTACCCAGGCAGATTCCGCCTGGTGGGTACAATTTCAGCCTTCCTCAGTTTAATGCCCTGAAGATACGATGGATCAGTCCCATCATCTCCAGCTGGCACAGAGGGCTGGGGCTGGCTAAAAATGATCAGACTGGCTATTCAGCAGAGACAGAGAGCCCCCCAGCTGGGAAAGCTGGATGTATTCCAATGTACAATTCTGAAATAAAGGAAGAAACCATACAGTACTTTTCTTTGATCCTTATTCTCTTTTCATCCATGACTCCTCTAGACCAACTTCTTCTATTCTGGATCCTTAATGGAGGGAGTCAAGATTGCACAGCCCTTCGATTCTCCACTAACCGTGCGCACATGTCGGAAGTGGGGGAAAGAACAGTAGAGAACCAACCACCACAACTTTAAAACGCAGGGCTCCTGAGGCTATCACCCTGCCCTACACTGTCCCTTGAGATTAAATCTCACTGAATTCAACACGAGGCAATGGAGCAGACACGGGCAGAGTAAAGTTGCAAGCGCCCGCGTTTTCCCCAGGCTCCCCAAGGCTTGATGCTACGGGTCTCAGCCCTTAAGCGCAATGGGAGGAAGCGGCCCAGCTCCCATCGCTTCCTCTCCCCTTCGCCCCTGCTTCGCCATGCCTTCGCGAGATGAGAGGAGGGAGATTCAGGAACGGCGCCTGCCTCTTCTCTCCCGCTCCTTACCTTTAACCACAGACAAACTCTTTCCACACCGCTTTGCGGCTTTCACCACGAGAACAGAGCCGTCGTGCGTTTTCTCTCTCCCGTTGCCTTCGTCAGCGCGGGGCGGGGAAATCCACTCACGAAAAGGACGACTGTCGCCGCTGCCTATTGGCTACGGGCTGCAGAAGCGGCCGAGCTGCGCGAGGCTAATGCAGCTGGGCCCGGGTGTTCCTAAGGTCCACAAGAAGGCGGGCAAATGGAATGTACCACTAGCTGGGAAGGAAGCGGGTGGGCGTCTTCGTTTGCTGTCGCCGCCTGACATAGGGACCCCTCTTTGGGAAATGCTCCGCTCCAGCATTGCTAGAAAGATGGAGTCTGTTGCAGAAAGAGAAGCTCCTTCAGAGCACAGGCCAAGCGGGCAATCGAGACTATACCTGAGCTCCTATCGAAACGTATCCTGGGTGAAACGAAGACTTACCAATGAATTAGAGTATATATTATGGTGACTCACAGTTTGTACTTTTCAGTAGATTGACATGGCTAACACATCTGTGCATTATGTCATCCTCCTTCTCACCCAGGGAGTTTTGCCTGCAGGGCATGCGTATTCAGAGTTGTCAAATAAGGTGCCTGTGAGTCAGCTTGAGGTCTGATGTTACAGACACATCCATCCTTTCCAGGGTAACTTATAGTTCAGGAATTCCCCAAGGGCCTCCCATCAAGTATTACCTAAATCCAACCCTGCTTACCTAAGGAGACCAGGCAAGATGAGCCAGGTACTGCCATCTGCATTTAGGTACTCTTGTTTTCTGAATTGCATGAAGCATTCAAACACAAGTTAATGCTGGCCAAATTCATTCAACCTCTGAAGGTAAAATGTGATTAGCTACTTGAATATGAATATGTGAACACAGCCTATGGACTTGACTTACAGTAACTGTGGCCAGGGTTATTACTGGGTCAACATGTCATTCAATGTCAGCCTAGCTCAGCCATTCTCAACCTTTTGACCCTGGAGGAACCCTTGAAATATTTTTCAGGCCTCCAGGAAGCTCTGCACATTCAGGCTCAAATATAGGCCAGACGTTACACAATTATTATATTCATTTTATGTGTAGGCCTGTATGTATGCATTAACAGTATTCTTGAACTAAAAATAAAGAATGAAACTTTCCTCTTTCATGGGAAGTTGCCCAAATTTGAAATAATTTTTTAAATAAATCGTGATCTCCCAGGGAACCCTAGTGACCTCTTGTGGAACCCCAGGGTGCCACAGAACCCTGGTTGAGAAACCCTGGCCTAACTTGTACAAGACATTGGGCTAAAACGTGGATAGCTCAGTTGTGATTCAGTGGTGTCTGGACTGTGGTCTGGATTCAAAGGGAAAATATGATTTGGAGCAAGCGTGGGCCTGCCCATAGCACCTCTTGGAGAGACTGTAAATGAAACATACCCTTTCCTGATATTGTATATTGTGTGCGCTTTAACTGTCATAAATAAGTTGAACAGAGATCATTAGTAGATGCAGATTTTCTCACCCCTACAAAACAATCTGTACCAAATGTAATTTGTCTACCCATCTAAGAGAGATAGAGGTGAATTATTTTGCCCTATATTTGTAGTCCATAAAATGCCTTATCTGCTTAATATCTATATTTCAACTGGCAGTCATAATGGTTAATGGGATGTCTGTAATTTCATGCTTTATAATGAAATTATAAAGACAGGTTTCCTCGCTCTCAGACTTCCGGAAGAAACTTAAGACCTGGTTCTGCCGCCTTGCTTGGGAGGGGGAGAGTGATAGCTCTACCTGGGGATGGCTGGCACCATAGCACCGCTTAGTGATTGTGTTCCATCTCCACTTGGATTTTACATTTGTTTTTATGTATATTTTAATGTAATTTTTATGTGGCTATGTTTTTAATGCTATTTATTGTAAACCGCCCAGAGTCCCCCATTGGGGGAGATGGGCGGTGATATAAATTTAATCAATAAATCAATAAATCTGGAATTTCTTCCAACACCTTAATAGTGGGTCTGCTCTGGGTCACATGGCCTTGAGGGAAGGGGGAGGGGCTTAGAATGGAGCAGTCTGTAACTTTCCCAGCATCTGCTGAACTGCCTCTCCCATAAGGATGCACTGGGGAATTTCTTCTCTTTGCAATCCCCAGCCAGATCCACCCCATTTTGTTTGTTTCTTTTTTTTTTAATGTGTATTAAGAATTTTTGCTTAGATAAAAGACAAATACAGAAATCTATAAAGCCAAGAGAGACAAAAAAGAAAAAACAAATGCAGAAAACAATACAATTAAAGAAGGAAAAAAAGAAAAAGCTAATTAAAGAAGCAACTCTGCTCTTCTTTACAACAGTTACAAGCAAACTCATTATCCTTCTTCCCCTTTAACATTACAATAATCCCTTCAGCTCCTTATCCAATCCTTTTTCAATCATCACATTCAGAAATCACCATTTCACTTTTTTCCATTTTCAGCAAAAAGCCCATAAAAGGTTTCCAGTCTTTTATAACATATTTATTGTTTTATCCCTGACCAACTGCTCAGTTTTGACATCTCTGCTAATTCTGCCATCTTTACAATGCATTCCTCATTGTGGGTATTTCAGCATGTCTCCATCTTTGTGCATATAATAATCTTGCTGCAGTTATCATATCAAATCACCCCACTTTCAAACATTTTCTTTCTTTTGCCAGCTTCTCCCCAGAACAGCAAATCTGGTGCCCTTCTACTCAGTTTTCAAAGGGTTATCCTGCTGACAGACAGGTAGATTAAGGAGTCCCAAGCAACTTTACATACTATAATTTCATTTTGTGGGTTGTAAAGAATGTGCATTTTACATCTCTCAATTTAAAAGTTTTGGTTTTGGAGACTTTTTCTTCCCAAGTGGGGAGATATTAAAGCCAACAAAACTTAATGATGTGTAAAATATAGCATTCATTGTTAGAAGTGTTGGAAGAAATTAAGATCTCTCCCTGCCCACCATGTTGTCTCCCCCCAGAACACTGTCTTCCTGCAATATTGCCTTCCCCTTGAGCAAGGTAAAAGGTTAAAGGTTACAAAATAGAAGGAGTTTGATGCAAAAAGGAGATGCCAGAGATTAAAAATGTAAAAGGAAGCCCACCTGTTTAAACAAAGGATCCCCTTCCGATTCAATCAGAAATCATGGAACACAGAAGGTCACTCATTCACAAACTTTAGCAGAGCCCATTCAGGTGAACTTCTTCCCCAGCCAAACGGAAGCGACTGAACAACAAAAGGCAAGGAAAGACTTGTTTCCTTGTGAAAAAATGCCAAGTGATGTTATCTTTGAGAAACCTGAAAGTTAAAGGTGTCTCTGTATTAAAAATGACACATGTTTTTTGGTTCTTTCTTTAGATAAGCATGCATGAGATTGCAAGTATAAATACTATTATTAGCAGATGTTATTATGCAAAACGTCAGGTGTGACTTAAGCCTCAGGGTTACTAACAGTATTTTAACATGTAAATAAATAAAGTTAATACTTAAAATACTAATAACAACTACTGCTAAGTGCCTCACCTATTAATTAGTTGTTTGGATTTCCAAACAAAAATACTCTATGCAAAATATATATCAGAATAGAGCAGAGGTCATTCATGTCCAGTTGCTATATCAGATTGCTTTGAATTTATTTATTTATTTATTCAATTTTTTATAGCCATCCATCTCAGACCAGTGACTCTGGACAGCTAACAATAATAAAAACAATCAGACAATAAAAACAATACAAAAAATTAAATATAAATACAGCCAAGAGATCTTAAAAACCACTGGTGTTAGCACAACCATGAAATGGGGCCCTTCCCACACTTGGGGCCCCAGGCCCAGGCACAAAGCCAGGTCTTCAAGGCCTTCCAAAAAGCCAAAAGGGTCAGGGCCATCCTAATCTCAGGAGGTAGGATCTTCCAGAGGGCAGGCGCCACAGCAGAAAAGGCCCATCTCCTGGTCCCCGCCAGCCGACATTCCTTGGCTAACGGGACCCAGAGCGTGCCCATCCTGCCAGACTGGATTGGACAGGTAGAAACAACTGGGAAAAGACGGTCCCTAAGATAACCTGGTCCCAAGCCATGAAGGCCTTTAAAGGTGACAACCAGCACCTTGAACTGCACCTGGAAACACACCTGCAACCAGTGCAGCTCCTGAAGCAGTGGTGTTACATGTGCCGAGGAGCCAACACTATTTACAACCAAGGCAGCTGCATTCTGTACCCGCTGAAGCTTCTGAATGCTCTTCAAGGTCAGCCCCATGTAGAGCGCATTGCAATAGTCCAAACAGAAGGTCACGAGAGCATGAGTGACAGTGAGTACTGACTCCCAGTCCAGGAATGGGTGCAACTGGTGCACAACCCAAAGGTGTGCAAAGGCCCTCTTAGCAGGAGCCATGAGTCCAAGAGGACCCCCAAATTGTGCACCAGGTCCATCTGGGGCAGTGCCACCTCAACTAGGACCAAAGATGGAAAAACCTTGGTACTGGGAGGCCCAACACCCAAAGCCATTCAGTCTTGCTTGGGTTGAGCTGGAGCCCATTGCACCCCATCCAGGCCCCTACAGTCTCCAGGCACTGAGATAGGACATCCACGTCATCACTCAGACAGCCCAGGGAGGAGATATAAAGCTGGGTATCATCAGCATACTGATGATACCTCAAACCGTCAGATCACCTCACCCAGCGGCCTCATGTAGATGTTAAATAAGGGGCGAGAGAACCGAGCCCTGTGGCACCCCACACAATAGGGCTGTGGACTGGACCTCTCCCTCCCACCAACACCAACTGGAACCAACCCCGGAGGAAGGAGGAGAACCAGTGCAACACAGTGCCGCCCATCCCCAACTCCCAAAGCTGATCCAGAAGGATACCATGATCAATGGTATTGAAGGCAGCCAAGAGGTCAAGAAGAGCAAGGATGGAAGCACTGCCCCCATCCCGCTCCTGCCAGAGGTCATCCAAGAGTGTGATCAATCCTGTCTCAGTCCTCTTTCCCAGCCTGAATCCTGACTGAAAGGGGTCCAGATAATCCGCTTCATCCAGAGCCCTTTGAAGCTGCTGTGCGACCACTTTCTCAACGATCTTCCCTAAAAACGGGAGATTGGAGACTGGACAGAAACTATCCAGATTAGTTGGAATAGAAATTTTGTGGAGTTGCTGAGGTACAGAGATGTTCTATTTTCCAGTGTTTAAAGGAGTACATTATCCACACAAAATTACTGTTAATTTTACTTTATTTAGAAACTTGGCCAAATAAACCATCCAGCTTTGTGGAAGAAATTACCTTGAAGCAAATCAACCCAATGATATCAAGAAGAGAGAGTGAGGAGCTTTAACGGTAGCAAATGGCACTTGAAGATAATGTCACTGTTCTTTTGCTTGGAGTCATGGGATAATATATGTGGAACTCTTTAAGTAGTTAAGAAAAAGTGCAATGTGAAAAAAAAATGTATTGCACATCATATAGCTGACCTACGGAATTCCTTACTGCAGATAGCAATTATAGCCAGTGATCAGCATAACTAGGGCAGTATTAGCACACCTGAGTCATTCCTGCTTAGGGTGCAGCCCCGAACAACTTGTGACTCTCCAAGCTAAAATGAACCTAACTGGAATAATCAACTTGTTGCATGTGTCATAAAGGAGTATTAAAATATAGAGAATAAAGGAAACCTTTCACTACAAGAGAAGATTACAATCCTTCATATCCCAAGCAGGGGGCATGGCTTGCTTTTCAAAAAGTTTAACTACTGTATTGCAAACAGAAAAGTACACTCATGGCCTCCAGGAAATCTTTGTTTCCATTTGTAGCAACTAACATAAAGAGGGTTAAAATAACTACCTTAATTTCTGGCTTTTATTTCCTGGGGGTGATGGGACTTCATCTTCAGTCATCTTGGGGGCATCAAGTTACAGAAGGCTGATAGAATTCATTTAGATGTTTCATGAATACTATATATAATATGAACACACTCACACACATACCATTTTTGTATTACATAGTGTGTATACACAAACATACCTAGATGTGTCTACACATCTTGCATGTGATTTCAGAGATAGAAATGAAGTAAAGATAGCAGTCTGCAGACTGCTATCACTGGGTTCATTGTGGTTTTCATCCACCCTAGTTTTCACCATTATGACTTCTCTGTGGAACTCACCATCTTGAAAAGTATCTGAAAAGTATCCAAGCTTTCACCTTTCTTATCTTTTTCTTTGGCAAACTGACTTGAAATTCTGAGAACTACAGTCCAATACATTGGGGAGGCATCAGGTTAGAGGTGAAAATTTCAAAGTGCCCTTTGTGGTAGCTTTCTAAATATAAACCCTTCATCATTGCTTACAGTGAATACATTATTTTGTTCTTCTGTCACACGTAATGGCACATAGTTCTTGAAAACTGGACAAAAATTTCCGAAACCTGTGTCCTAGAGTAGAGGATACATGCAAAATGCAGAAACTACATGGTTGCATCTGACAAACTGAGAAAATGAAGAATTATTTGCAGGGCAGAAGCTGCAGGGAAGGCATTGCTGGACAGAGGAAGAAGAAAAAAACTGGAAGAGCTCTGGAGGGAAAGTGGTAGAGAAAAGTTTAATAGGTTACTGCTTCCCACCTTCTGATGTTCTATGGCTCCATTTTACACAATAACATCAAACAAAGGTTAGGAATCCCACAGGGATGAGTGAAACCATCGACAGCAATAACATCTGCTTTCACAGCATTAGCTATGTGAAAAAACTTCTGTGTCAATCTCCAGCCTTTAAGTCTACAACTGGTAGGAGGGGGACATGAACTGTTATTACAACAAAATAAATACATCCTAAAGAAAATCAACATTTATATTTTTATTTAGAATAATAAAGTCCACAGGAGATTAACGTACTATACATCCAAAGGAATTGGAGGACAAACAGATTGATAGGAGATAAAATTCAGTGTTGAAATGTACTGCCTCAGTTTCCTTGTAATGGAAAGATGGCAATACAAGCAGATCACCAAACATACTATCGTTTGACATGCACTACAGAAGTTCTGTTAAAAAAACCAGGATCTATGCATACATTACAGCTTTTATCTAATGTTATTTTAATGTAGCCATGGATTAGGTATGTGCTCAAGATACTTATTTTAAGTATGAATATAAATGCATTATAACTAGGCATCAGAAGAGAAAGACAAGCTTTGAAATTGGGCATTTATACAAAATCTGTATACTGCCTACTTCATGGGATTCAAGGTGGTTTACAGTACCACAAAAAATGCAAATATATACAGGTCCATAAAATAATAACCAGAATTATATGGTGTCTGTGGATGCCAATGTGTCCAATATCTCCCCTAATGTCCACTAGGCTTTGTGCTTCATGTGGTTTGGAATATATTTAAGAGTGTTTCATTTAAGGGAATAAATACATGGGAAATACATGGTGCAATAATAAATACATAATAAATACATGGGAAATACATGGTGCAATGCAAAGAACCAACCTTGAGTATCCTCAAGGAGATAAGCTGCCTGTCCAACAAGGCTTCTGGGCTCCCTACTTTTCTCAGAAAGTAAAATGATGGACAGTTACAGCCCAGTGTTTCATTTAGAACATCTTCCATCTGCCTTACCAAGATCAGAAGAACTGGTAGAAAGTATCCCAAGTGGCTAAAAGGTATGATGGAGGCATAATCTCACTCATTTGCAATCTGGTAATTGGGAGTTTGTGACAGGCCATGTCCATATTTGGTGAATGTGCCTTTAATAGGGATCTCAAAGTCAAATTGCAATTGCTAAAGCCTATGACACTAAACAAATTTACAGTTAGAAGTCTGTTGGTGGTGATCAATTTGATGTGCAAACTTTAATGGTTGAGTGGAATGAAAAATTAGAGATTCCCATTTTATCTGCACAATGAGAAGATGTGCTAAAATCAATATCAAAAACTTCAATAGTTTTTAGATTACATCTTATTCAACAAAAAAATATTTTGGACTTATTGGACTCCTTTGTGTTTATATAGTCATGAGACAATCATCAAGTTTTAGAGATGCAGTGGCTTCCGGTGGGAATGGCGGACTGAACGGCTGTGCCTGCTGGTTCAGTGGGCGGAGCTGACAACTCAGTAACTTTCCTCGGGCTCAGGCAGGTTTTCATCACTTTCCAAGCAGCGCTGTAGCCTTAAGGGACACTATGACCGGCCACCCCATTTCTAAATCACCAATTTGTATGTTTTTTAAGTATATGTACCACAAGAGAGGCTTTCTACAGCAGGAGAAGCTGGTTCTCTTGGTGCTTAACGTTATTTTTGGGATTACTTTTTTTAAAAAAAATTCTTTTAAGTTTTGGATTTCATTTTCCTTCCAAAGGAAATTCCAGAGATTGAGAGTAAACAATTGTCTTCCTGTTATTATTTTTGTATTAAATTTGAAGATATTAGCATTTTCCTATACGTTGAATTAGCTGATTTGAACCTTCACTTTTCTGTTTTCACTTTCCCCCGAGAATTGTCTGCTGTCTCACTCTCACTTTATGTAAACACACTTTGGAACTCTTCCATATCTTCGACTTTCACTGGTTAAGCTCCTAGGGGGCGCCATAATCTACTGTGAGAGACATGGAGGATTTCAAACAGATTCTTTCTGACCTTCACCAGGATTTTAAACAGATTTCTTCTGACTTCTATCAAGCTTTTATGCAAGATATCCAGGACATTGTGGAAAATATGAGATCTAAAATGTGCCATCAGGTTGGGGATGTGGTGGATGAAACTGAGGAATTTAAGAGCGATAGAAAGTTTTTTTTTAAGACTAAGATTGGGATTTTTATCAAGATGTTGAAGAAATCTAAGGGAGAGAGTGATCTGCAAGCCATAAGTAAAATCGATTTTCCTGGTGGAATGCCATGAAAAGAACCTGGAATCTTTGAGGGGGGCAGTTGGGCTGTTTGACTCTTTCAGGAGGAAAGCTCTGTGAACATTGTGGGGATATGTAACTGCTTTGGTTTATTTTGAAGTGGGATAAGGGTTGAAGAATGTACATCTGGTTTGCTTTAAGGATTTGATTGATGTTATTCCCTTTTAAAGATATGGAACTACTGTTTTGAATTGTCTTTGTTTTTTGGGTTTGTTAAGATTGGGATTGTTGTACTATTAAGTATAATAGCAGACAACTTTGTAATCTGATTCTTATTATAGTAGACAGAAATGTATAGAATAGTGGTAGGAAGGGAATAATTAAATATGTTTTATCTTTTGGAGGGGAGAAAGATGTTTAGGAGGTTTATATGAACTTTTTCTTCTTTATTTTAATATAAGGGGGAGCAGTAATTGTACTGAGTGATTTTTATTATGTGTTAAAGTGGAATGACTTATAGAAATAATGTGGTGTTTTGGTTTAATATAGAGTAAGAGATTGATTATGGAAATTTTTGTATATCCTTGCTGTTAAAAGTCAGAAGCCACATCTTTTTGTAAATTTGAAATTTTTTTCTTTTGTGTTTCCTAGCTTTTCTAGTTTTTTTTCTTTCTTTGTAGTTTGTTTTTTGTAGTTTTTATTCTTCTTTTGAAACCTAATAAAATTTACTATAAAAAATCGGTTTAGAGATACGGTGAGATTAATGCTTCATTCAAGTATCTGTTTATATAGTTTTATTGTCCTATAGTTCCCTTTTGGAAAGAAGTTATTACAGGTATTGACTGAACTATGAGACAAATTCAATACTTTTAGATGCACATATTCTTTTGAATTATATTCCCATAGAATAGAAATTTACATCTGGAGAAAGAAAGAGGATTCTCTCTGCCCAACTTATAGCTAAAAGACTGATTCTAATTATCCTCAGTCAATCTTGGTATGGGGGGAACTCCCTCCTCTCTCTCCATTGTTCAGAGAGAGAATTTTTTTCTGAACTTTGCCTTTTAAATGTGCAAGCGGCTTTCTTTTTGGCTGTGAGGCCAAAGCCCTTTCAAAAAATCAGTTCTTGGTCAGTATACTGGATTCTGCTGGACTGCACTGGTTTTGTCCTGGGCCCATAAACCTTGATGGAGTTTTAAAAAGTTAATAAAAGAACTCCAAGCAGCTAACAACAATCTTGCAAAGTAGAAGCATGAACCAAAAAGAAACTTGCACATTAAGCTTACATTCAGAAAAGAATTCAGTCTTCACACAGTAGTTAGATGAAGAGGGAAAAAAAGGTAGCTTACATGTATTCAGTAGATCTGGATACAAGTAGCTTCATAATAGAAAGCACTTATTCATCACTGGTTCTTTGTAGGCATTCTTATGGAAATAGAAATGTCTGCGTGCAAGCAAGATGAAAGGACAAGAGCTGCATTCTGCAGCACCTCCTGCTTGCAGGTGTGCCAAAAGGTAAAATGGAGATTATTAATCCCCAAACCCAAGGAGGAGGAGGAAGTGGAAATCAGGTGACCCATGTGACATCCCACAAGCACAATAGAGATGCATTTACTAGAAAGACCCCCTTATACTTATGAGACAATGCTGAGTTGACCCCTGATAATTCCAGCAAGAGTGACAGCATTTTTAGTGAGCTCTTAATTTTTCTATTTTAGTTACTTTTTATTTTGCTCTAAGATAGTCTAGTTAGTGATTTTACTTAATATCAATTAGTAATTTTAGTTTCCTGTATTGGAGTTAGTAATTTTAGAATTGTAGAATTAGGATTAGATAGGATTAGGATTTTAGAGTTTAGAGTTTGGAACTCAACAGCCTCGGACAACTGCTGACGAAGCAAGGTGACTGGTTACTCCAAAAGATTTGGACTGACACTTGATGGAGAAAACAGGTCTACAATTCTGAATAACAGCCAAGGATGCAAAATCATAAAGCAAAAACAAAAAAGAACTTGAAAATAAAGTTCAAAAGGAGGCACAAATTGGAGATTTGTGCTGAGAGGAAACCATAAACAAGACAGGGCTGTGATGACTCTCAGGCAACCAAAGATAAAGGAGCTATTCCAGCAAACGGATATTGCAAGTAAGTCTTCTCTCCCTTCTTTTTCTCCACTTGTAACCTCCATTTATAATTCTTATTCCACATTGGACTGGGATGTGGATGATTGCACTTTTTCATTTTGTGGAAATGAGTCTTCAATAGGAGATAGAGGGGAGCATATGGACAATATTAGGAGTAATTTTAAAGGAGACCTGGATTTGGTTGCCAAGAGCTTGCCTTCTAACAGCGCAAACAGTCATTGCTATATTCGACCTGCTCCTGGAGGTTAATAAAAAGATAGATGAACTAAAGACTCTAATGAGAAATTACATCTCCAAATTAGATAAAAAAGTAAATAGCAACTCCCATGTTTCAAAATCTATATCTAAACCATGGACAGCAAAGGTGGCATGGGGGTTCTCAGATGGAGAGGACATGGAGGAGAGGCTAGTTTTGCAGACATATAGAATTCTACTTCAAGTTGCCAACATATTGAACAGGGGCAGGTGGCATAATAGACAAGTAATATTGAACTCTCTTTCTCAACTTCTACGTTGTAGAGTATATTCCAATGATCTAACAGAGACCTCTTGGCTCCCTAGCAGGTATGGATGTAAAAGAATACTGTTAACTTTTGAACAGCTTATTTTTCCATCAGTGCTTTTTAGGCTTGAAAATTCTTTAAGGAAATATTACATCCAGCCAATATGTGTTTTTGTAACACCCAAATTCAGACCTTGTTAAAGTCTGGGCGGAGAGCCAAGCCAGTGAGGAGAGACGGCATGAACCTTGAAAATTCTAACTAATTGCTCATTCTCTGTAGAGCGGAGATCTCCTCTGTTAACAAGGCCAGAACAAGGTAAGGACAATGAAAAAGAGGCATCAGATTTATCTAAAGGAAAGACACAGGTTTTAGATGATTTCTTGGATGATGAGGAAGAATTAAGCCATCTGTTTGCCAACCTTCCCCCAGGGGAACAACAACTGATCTTAAGTAAAATTGAAATAGTAAGATCAATCCTGAAATCGGTAACTAATGAGACAGAAAGTCTTAACACCTTACTCCCTTCTAGCTGCTCCTCTGTGGAACTGTTACTAAGTCCAGACCCTGAAAGCACAAAATCTCCAATTAAAAAAAAGAGAAGGTGTGCCAGTCCAAAGCAAAAACATACAAAAGAAAAGGACACTCAGTGGGATACTGCAGTACAAGCTCTAATCAACCATTTACAGGATGAAACTGTAGTTGGTGACTTAATATCACTGGCTTCAGAAAATCAGAACAATCTTCGGAGTTGCTTTCTGCAGTTGATCCTAGTGTGGCTTCTAATTCTGATCTCATTCAGCAAGGGACTGCTCCGCTCATTTCTTGTCACTCTATACTACCGAAGTTAACATCATCCAGGGAAGCCTTGAAACGGAGCAATTTTCTGTTACCAGCCCCCAGTCTGATGTTAGTCACATTCAAGTCCAGCAATTAGAAAAAGAGGGGGTCCAATGGAACAAGTTTACTGCCACTAGTAGAAACACCAGCATCAGATCAAAATTTGTGGAATTTTGGCATCCATGATAAAGAAGAGCAACAATTACAACCTTCGGTGAGGAAAGTGGAATCTTCTAATAATTCTGTTTATATGGGAAACATTGAAAATATTGTTCTAGTTCCAGAAACAAACTGTCTGTACCCTCATTTTTCACCCAACCACCCCACTTAGAATATTCTGTCTTTGGGAGATTTATACAAACTGTGACTTGGAATGTAGCTGGCTGGAAGGAAGCAGCTGACAGTGCAATAGTGGGTTTCCTTTCTAAATTTGATGTAATAGCCATCCAGGAAACCTGGTTAACTGGAGAGGATGAACCAGTACAACTCCCGGGTTTTCAAGGATGGGATATCCCTGACCAAAAATTAAAGAATAAAGGGCAAGCCTCTGGCAGCCTCTGTATTCTTATTAAGCAAGAATTGCAATGGCAGGGTGAGAAATTATATAATGAAGATAAATCTCATTTATTAGCCGTGAAATTTAGATATAAGGAGCTTGAATTAATATTAGTAAATGTATATATTCCCCCAAACACATCTCCCTACTACTGGGTATGTTTAGAAACAATAATGGCTGAAATAACTACACTGTACTCTCGATCTATAATTATATTACTTGGCAATTTTAATGCCAAATTAGAACCATCTCTTCATGATTTTGCTCAAAAAATCGATTTCCAAACAAATTTCTTGATAATCACCCACAGTGGCTCTCAAGAGATAACAAAAGTAACATTGCTGGCTTGTATTTAGTTTCTTTAATTTTTAAATGTAATCTCCAAATTTTGGGAGGCAAGGATAACAATTATATATACCCATACACATACCATTCAGCCCAGATAAGCAGTGTGTTAGGTTTCATCTGTGTATCAAGAAACAAAGTTGACCTCTTTTCAGAGGCCATTGTATACCTAACAGGTAAAAGTGACCATCAGCCAGTGAGTGTGAAATTACTGGATAGTTCAGATTTAAGATCCCATAATATGGCTGACAGGTGGGTCACTAATAAGTCTGAGGTGAGTCAAAATAAAAGGTTAATACGGGCTAAAGTTGACACTAAGGCAATATTGGATAGCCTCAAAGCAGAGAATGAGGTTAATTGGGCTACCACAATTCAGTCACCTACAGCTGACTGGCTGTCAGTTTCCAATGCATTTACTAATCTGTGTTACAAGTTGAACGAACATATAATAACTAAACCTTCCGTCAAAAGTTTTCGTGCAGGTAGATCTCCCTCTTTTGATATCGAATGCCGATTGATGAAAAAGAAATTAAAGACAGCCATGAGACTTGCTCAGAGGTGTTCCTCTGCTCATATACAAGCCGAGATGTTGTTCTTAAGAAGAGAATATAAAAAACTTCTAAAATTAAAGAAAAAAAGTTATGTCACCTCAATTTGGTCAGGACTTGATCTAGCTGCAAAAAGTCACAATTTGGCTATATTTTGGCACTCTAGCAGGAATCCTAAAGGTACGGATATTTGCATTTGATATACCAATCTCTGCTGAGGATTGGGAAAATTATTATTGAAGTTTGTTTGCTTTAATGGATTCTGTAGAGAAACAGTAGTTAAGTGGTGATTCACCATCTATTGAAGCCTTTCCCCACTGGCCTCCAGTCTCAGAAAAAGAGATACAGTCCATTATAAAAGGCTTAAAGAGTAATAAAGCCCCTGGGGAGGATTTTTTAACAGCTGAACTATTTAAAAAATACCCCAACTGGTGAGGCCCTCTATTGGCAACTACAGGCCCATCAGCTTAATAGATATTGTTGCTAAATATATGCAAGGTTCCTCTTGAGTACAGTTGAAAGCTGGGTAAATGAAAAAGGTATCCCTGCGGAAGAACAAGCAGGTTTTAGACAAAGCCGATCTACCATCGATGATTGCTTTGTTTTGAACCACCTAACTGCCAAATATGCCTGTAAGAGGAGACACCTGTTTGCTGCCTTTATAGATCTTACTGCAGCATTTGACAGGGTAAACAGAGAAGTACTATGGAGTAAACTGACTGTCCTCAAAACAGAACCCAGACTGCTGGTATTGATTAAAGCTCTATATACAAGTACCTGTTTGAGAGTGCGGTTTGGGGTAAATGGAGCTATGACAAATAGGATCAATACATACAAAGGGGTAGGACAAGGGTGCATACTAGCGCCACTATTATTTAACTTATACATCAACGATTTACCAGGCGTAATGAAGGATCCTATAGCACATATGCCTAAAGTCCTAAATACATGATGATACGATATTATTATCATATTCACAAGTGGGACTGCATAGGTTGTTAAGAAGACTCAGCTGCTATTGTCAAGATAACTTTCTAATCATTAATAAATCAAAGTAAAAAATTATGGTGTTTGGAAAACAACATCAGAGATATAGATGGCAATTGGATGGTGAATTAATAGAACAAGTGAACACCTTTCCTTACCTAGGGGTAATTTTCTCCATGACTAGATCTTAGTTTTTTCATCATCAAAGTAGCTCACTCAGAGCAAGGGCACATTTGAATCTACTGCTTAAATTAAAAAATCACTGTTATCCAGGTTCTCTAGTCCCAATAACTAAAGTATATAAAGCCAAGATTACTCCTATGCTCTTCTATGGAGCAGAAGTTTGGGGCTTAAATTCCATTCCATTACTAGAACAAACACAATCCCAGCATTTGAGACGCATTCTGGGTGTAGACAAAATGACTTCAGCCACTGCAGTTAGAGCCAAGCTGGGAATTTACTCATTGTCTAAAATCAGAGTATATAACTATTGGTGTAAAATCAGTGAAATGGAGACTGACAGACTTCCAAAATTGTGTCTATTAGAACAGATAAAATCCCAATTACAGACCTCTTGAATCCCACAATTGACAAATTATATAAGGACCTCTGGTCTCCTTGTCTCTTGTGCAACCAGAGAACAAGTCAAAAAGATTGCTGTACAAAGAATCTTGGATATAGTAGCGCAAAAAGATATAGCCACCCTTAGTAAGGTTGGCAGTTTAAAAAGGTTGAGCCAATATAAAAGCACTTTTCAAACTGCCAACTATTTAAAGACACAAATGCCAAAACACCTTAGGGAAGTATTTACCAGAGATTTGATCAGCTTGATAGAATGGTTAGATATGGGAGATTTAACTGTATCCCTTATAACTAATGCATTTGTATCTGTGGAGTGCTGGAGGCAGAGGATATAGCACATATATTATTTGATTGTAACTTGTACAAGAAGGTGAGAGATCTGCATCTTGGTCCACACATTAAACGAATGACCCATTGGGAACCACATATTAAAACAACATATTTTTATGTGTGGTCAGGATCCAGAAATAACATATAACACAACTCTGTCCTTAAGTAAAACAATATGGTTGAGATCTGCATACATGGGGTTGATTGTAGGGGTGACATGGAAATATGATTTGTATTTTCACTTGTATTTTCATTTGTATATTTATTCATTGTATTTTTATCTCTTCCCCACTTGTTTTTTATATTAGTTTCACATAGGGTTTTATGAATGTTGAGTGTTTTAAGTTCTGTATTTTGATAAGGCCTAAGGGCTAAACTTTGATTGATGTCATCAGGCCTCCCCCCACCACCCCACCCGTGCCCTTCAGCTGAGAAAATGCACGGGGGCAGTTATTTCGTTGCAATTACCCGAAAGCAAAGAGGAACTGAGGAGCCTTATGGTGAAAGAAGGAAGTGCAAAAGCTGGCTTGCAGCTAAACCTCAAAAAAAACAAGATTATGGCAACCAGCTTGATTGATCACTGGCAAATAGAGGGAGAAAATGTAGAAGCAGTGAAAGACTTTGTATTTCTAGGTGCGAAGATTACTGCAGATGCTGACTGCAGTCAAGAAATCAGAAGACGCTTAATCCTTGGGAGAAGAGCAATGACAAATCTCGATAAAATAGTCAAGAGCAGAGACATCACACTGACAACAAAGGTCCGCATAGTTAAAGCAATGGTGTTCCCCGTAGTAACATATGGCTGCGAGAGCTGGACCATAAGGAAGGCTGAGAGAAGGAAGATCGATGCTTTTGAACTGTGGTGTTGGAGGAAAATTCTGAGAGTGCCTTGGACTGCAAGACGATCAAACCAGTCCATACTCCAGGAAATCAAGCCAGACTGCTCACTTGAGGGAATGATATTAAAGGCAAAACTGAAATACTTTGGCCACATAATGAGGACACCCTGGAGAAGATGCTTATGCTAGGGAGAGTGGAGGGCAAAAGGAAGAGGGGCTGACCAAGGGCAAGGTGGATGGATGATATTCTAGAGGTGACGGACTCGTCCCTGGGGGAACTGGGGGTGTTGACGACCGACAGGAAGCTCTGGCGTGGGCTGGTCCATGAAGTCACGAAGAGTCGGAAGCAACTGAATGAATAAACAACAAAACCCGAAAGTGAGGAATTAAAACTTCTTGCTAATTTAAATCAAGTGAGAGAGAGGAGTATCCCAGCACAGTCTCACCGAGGACATCAGCCGGGTCTATCTGCAGTTGCCCCCGTTCGCCATTCTCCCCCCATGTCAGGATTGGGCATGCTAGCGAGACCTCTCCAACCAACAGCCTAGGTGAAATAAACGAGCGTGGGCGAGAAGGCCCCGCCCCCTTTTATTTATTTATTTTTCCCCAATCAATTTATTCTGAAGGAAGCAAAGCAAAACTACATTAAATGGATTCCAAAGGGTGGGGAATACCCTTCTCCAAGCCAGGGTTGAAACGGCATGCCGGGCAAACGGCTTTTATTGCCTCTTAAGCTTCTGGGGAAAGGAGGAAAGAGTGCCTGAGCCTACTCCAATCCAAGGCTAAAAGGAAGAGGGATCTGTTCCGGAGTCACTGCAGAGCTGGGCTTGGTATCGGTCTCAGAGCAGGATTGACGGACCGGTTCCGACCGTAGCTCCCGCTTCCTCCACCCGCAGATGGCCGTGGTGTGCCGGACTGGGCTGCTATACTTCTGCCTAGCGTTTCTGCCGACGGGCGCACAGGAGCAGGCGAGGCAGGACCGCGGAGAAGAAACTGGAAGCGCGGCTCTCCCGAGCCCTCAGCAATACGAGCATTTGCAGAAGCAGCTCGGGGCCCTGCGGGGCCTTTCCCAGTGGTACTGGCACTTCCTGGCCTGCCAGCTGTGGCAGGGAGGCTGCGAGAGAGAGCAGGAAGGGAGGGCGCAGCGCGAGGAAGAGGAGGAAGGCAGCAGAGGCATCCCCGCCCACCCCACCCCACCCCACCCCACCCCGGGCCTTGCTGCATTTCTCATCTCCATTTCGTGAATGGCAGCCGATTTCAAACCTACAACCTTCAACTCCCAGAATTCTTAACAACTATCTGTTCGCTGGTCTTTCTGGAAGTTGAGGCCTGCCCCTCTGAAGGACTCGCAAGTGCTGCTCCTTAATACAGACTTTAACATAGTGGGGCTTTCCTCAGAGTCATTTCTAAGTACATTCTGGACATGGTATTACAGCTCAAGTAGGCGTAGAATGCATTCCATTTTGCATTTCTCTTGATATTTTAAAGTGTTGGGATTCTGTGTGATATATTGCCCTTCCTCTAACAAATGCCCAAATAAATTGATTAAAGGATAAAATAAAAATGCTCCCTGAACTCCCACAAGTTTTTACTGTTTTAATAAACGATTTTTATGCTGGTTTATGTAAGTATTTTAGAATATGTTGTGTATTCCTCTGAGACAATTGTAGAAGTAAAATGCACTGTCAAGCTTTACAATCAAACTGGCTTTTGAGCCACTTCTATTTCAAATTGCATTGCCCCTTCATTGTTAACTATAAGCATTACCAAAGCCAGTCTACATGTGCAGCAGAATAAGGAAGTAAAACCTTACGGTGACAGGGCAGAACTGCCAATGACAGAACTACGCACCAAGGGGCCAGGAAAAAAGTCCTCAAGAGCCTTCAGGGAAATGAGTTGGATTCTTTAGCCTTCTAATGGGAAGCTAATCCTATAGAAAACATCTCTCAACCAAAGGCATGACTTAATGAATGGGACATCATGGGAGAAAGACTAATCCAGTTCCAATCTCATCTGAACTACAGTATGTTTATGCACAGTGGGAACTTTGCATGTGTGGCCTCTTATTTTCAGCAAAACTGGCATATCATCCATCCAAGACTTAACTGCTTCCTTCTTTTACCTTCTAGAACATACAAATGCTATCTGCTCATTGGTGGTCTACTTCTACAATTGCTTCATTGTGAGTGGAAGGGCAGAGAAGAGATTATAGGGAAAACACAGACTAGGGTTTATTTTTGGGTTTACTGTATCTTTGCGTCTTTATACTGAAACCCCTGTATTCTTTCAACTGGCTGTTCCAGGTCTAGCTGGTTTAGTTCAGTGTTAAAAGTAATAATGAGCCCTCAGAAATGGTATGAAACTTGTAGGAGGAGATCAGTAGACAAATCTGCTATCCCACTCGTAGCAGAAATGAAAGGGGAGAAGAGGGCAGCTAGAGCTACCATGCAGTATAGGTTACTTTGGGCAAGTGAATGTTTGTTTTTTCATCAGGCACAATGAAAAGGTAGTAGCCAACAGCAAGATTGTAAAACAGTCTGAGGATGGGGGACAAGGCAGAGTGTTTCTTCAAACCAATTGCCTAGGAGCAACTCAAGTATTTCTTTTCCCAAACTGGTGCTCTTATCTTCTAGAGTGGAACTTGCCCATCCTGACTGAGTTAGTCTCCACCTGGTACTGCAGCTTTGGCAGGTGCTGCACAACAGGAGACTGCAGAGTGACCGACAATATCACAGGTAGACTTTGCTTTCTTTGAGGATTAGAGTGATACTACCACTATCACCACCACCACCCTGCTCCACTCTGACACATCTCCAAATGCCTTGGAGCTCCAATTCTCAGAACTTTAAGCCAGGTTGGGAACTGGGGAATCTGCATACCCTATACTTTGAAAGGCACAAGCAGCAAATATTACATCAAGGACAGGCAACCTTTTATGGTTGTTGAAGGCTGAAAGGGGGGGTGGGGGGTGGCAAATCACATGATAACGTCACCAGTGGGAACAGTTTGTCTTTTTTCTTTTTTTGATATTTTAGGGAGTGAAATGGATTTTACCCTTATTCCTCCCCCTGCTCCATTTTAACAATATTGCATAACTGAAAATCAACATTTTTGCTTCTGAAATTCAGGAGTGTGATCTGGGGGTGCTCGCGAGGTGCTCGGCAATTTTGTGTGGCTCTCAGGTGGATCAGCTTTCTAGAACTTTCCTGCCACTTCCATCAGCAGACTCTGAGTTGCACTTTCTTTTGGCTTAGCATAAAAGCTTATCTTTGCAAAAGCAGTAGTAAGGGTTGTTTCTCAGCTTTTACTTACTCTGTGCGAAGTACGGGAAGATACAGGAGTGGATCATTTTGTCCTTTGACTGTACAACCTATAGCAGTGATTCTCAACCCTTAGCAACTTTAAGATGTGTGGACTTCATTTCCCAGAATTCCCCAGTCATTATGGCTTGCTGGGGAATTCTGAGAGTTGAAGTCCACACATCTTAAAGTTGCTAAGGTTGAGAAACACTAACTGTTGCTGGTATTCAAGGATGCCCTTTAGAGAGGGGAGAGGAAGACTCTTATTCTTTTTTCTTAAAAGAACTTTATTTTCAGAATATAATTAAAATACAGAATATAGAATATAGGACAGATAGACTAAAGGACTAAAAAAAAAAAACTATAAAAGTGAGGAACAGAGAGAGAACAGAAACAGAATGTGACTTCCAACCTTCTCCAATACGGATATGAGTACATTTACAAATATAATCTCTTACCATTAGTTAAACCTTAGTAACATTATTTCTATCAAATCAAACCATTTAATCATTAAAACCCAAAATCAAAACTTCATTTTTTTTGTGACACAAGCAAGTAATCTAAAAGTGGTTGCCAAGTAGAAACAAATCCAGAAACAGTATTTTCTCTTATCAGCACTTGGCCATTTGGGCCAGCTCCATCAGTTTGATGATCCAGTCCTCCACTGTAGGTATTTCTGGATCTTTCCATCCTTGTGCATATAAAAGTCCTGCTGCTGTAATCATATATAAAAGCGAAGTCCCATGTTGCTTCTCGAGCTGCTTCTCCATCAAACTCAAGAGAAACAGTACTGGGTATTTTTTATAAGTCCACTTTAAGGATCTTTTGAATATTAGCACATTTGCCCATTTATATTCCATGTAAGACAGTTCAAGGCCATTTTTAAGGAAACAACCCACCAAAGTCTTTGGATGTAGCACCCATCTCTTCATCTTGTATTGTGGAATCCATTTGTTAGTTCCATATGCAACCTTTTCAGTTGCATCTTGCTCCAACTTAGTTTCATGATTGACAAGGAAATCTTTGGCTTTAGGGATTAAAGTTAGTCTAAACATTTTTTGTTGGTAAGTAAAACTTACCCCTTCCAATTTTTCCCAATGAAAAGGAATCCCATTCTTTTTCAGAACATCAGTTAAGAAAGTATATTCTTTTCTCTTTCTTAAATTTTTCACAGGAATTTCTTTCAGTACAATTATATCCACTTTGTCAATATTAAGTTTAGAGTCAAAGTGACCTTGTAGGACCAATTCTCTTGTTTTCCTTCTAGCAAACTGTACCAGAACATCTCTTGGCTTGTTTTTTGTAGTTGCATACCTTGAGTTAATGTGAAAGAGTTTTTCTATTTCTTCCATCATTTTGTCATCCTCCCATTCAATTAAAGCTGCCAGAGCTTGTGAAATCTTATCTTTAAGACTCTCCTCCTTGGCTTCAGGAATCTCCCTGAGCCTTAAGCAAAATTCTTTATCCCTTAATTCAAGCAGTGCAATTCTGTCAAGCTCTTTCTCCCTTTCACTTTCCAGTACATTAACTCTGCTAGTTATTTGTTTCACATCTCCTTCCATTTTCTCTAATTTCTGCTCCAGTCTTTTTTCCAAGTCAGTAAATCTTGTATCTACCTTTTTCTCAAGAACCTCAAAAGATTGGGCAACAGACTGTACATTTAGCCGTGAACACCTCAAAAATACTCTTTAGTCCCTCAAATTTGCCAGAGGCTCATCTTTGTACTCTTCTAGTGACCATGATTTCTATTCCCCCCACTAATTTAATTTATTTTAGTTTAGTTTATATATTGATTTAAAGCTTCAGTGCTTTAAAATTTAATACTTTGGCTCCCTCTAGTGACCAGGAATAGTATTTATAATGAAAGATGACTCCAGTAACAAAGTAATTGAGGAGTGGGGGGAAGAAAGTTTCCAATTATAAGGTATCCAGTTACAAAGCCACAAGTTTAAATCGAAAGTTTGTCAGTATTTAAAGAAAGTAACCAATCCCAGCTTGAACAAACAACCGCAGCAAATACTTTCCCACAGTGACTAAAAAAAGACAAGTCCCAAATCCAACAAAATCTTTTACTCAAATTTAAAAAAACAAAAACAAATAGAAAATACTCACATTTATTCCCTTAAAAGAGAATCTTCGTAAAGTGGTTCAACTTTCAACTTCCTTGTTCAAACCTTTAATCCTTTAAAGCAGTTAAAACATACAAAAAAGAAGTCCCAAAAATAATGAAAGATCAACAAGAGAATATTTCTGTACTGGAGAAAGCCTCTTTAAATTCAATACTTCAAAAGCAAAAAGGTGATTTTAGAAATGGGGTGGTCAGAGTTAATGTCTGTTTTTCAGCTTCAACACGGCTTGGAAGAGATGGCAATCCCACTTCTCAGCTTTCTCAGTCACCATTCAATCACTGGAACACTGTTTAGGATCCTCCGGCAAGGAGCAGCTGTCCAGAGGGCACAGGGAATACTTCCTTGAGTTCTCCTTTCCTGGAGAATATTTTAGGGCTCTAAGGTCCTGCCTGAGCCACCAGACAAGCTGCATTGTTGGTCCTAACCCCAGAATTTGGTAGGACTGGTCACTCCGCCATTTTTTTCCACCGGTAGTCTCCTATTCTTAAGAATGCCTCTGTCTCTAACCAACTCACCAGTGATACAATAAATAACATTTATTATAAAATATTCATGGGGTCCCAGCACTAGGAATGAAATTCAGGAAAAAAGAGTTATATCATTCCCAACATTGCTTTTTTCCAACCAGATTTTAAAATATCTATTTAACTCTGATTGGTAGGTGGCAGGTCCTGGCTGAATTTATTGGGGCTAAGCAGGGTCAGTCACGGTTAAGAACTTGGTTAGGAGGCTACCAGGACTGTAGGATGGATTGAGAAATCAAAAAACTTCCCAGAAACCATTGGCAAACTATTTCCATATTACAGTGAAGAAAACTGCATGACTGTGTTCATGTAATCAACAGGAGTTTTGCTCAACAAAAGGCCATATTTACCTTTGTCTTACATCCAAGAAGAAGCTTAATTAAAATCTTACCTACCCCTATTAAAATCTGATCTGTTGACAATGATAATCCAGCTTGAAAAGCAAATGAGTCTGTTTTTGCTACCTGAACATCTTTGCACTGGACCTTTGAAACTAGTAAGATTTGTACCAATTTCTTTTTTCTGATTTATTGGGACCAAAATTTGTCCAAAGACCAACTGCTTTTTCCTAAGAGGCTGGGGACTTGCTAAAGTAAACCAAATCCTGGCTGTTGGAACGCTATTAATGCACTGGGAGGTCTTAAAACAAGGAATTATTTTTCTCAGTCTACCTATTCCATAATAATTATAAGAATAATCCCCAAAAAGGGTGGATAAAAAAAAATTGGTAAAAAAATCACACTCCACATGTGATTTCATGACATCACTATCTCATTCCAGAAAACAGGAGGATAAAAGAGCACACGAGATTGCAGAAAGGCTGTTAATCCCTATGTTCCACCACAAGCCATTTTGGGAACTCTAGTGAATTCAAGCTGATTTTGGTGTGTCTGAGTAATCTTCAGTAGAAATGAGAAACTTTCACCCTCAGGACTTCCTTGCACAATGACGAACAGCTTTGCCCTGTGATACTGTGATGAATGCAGGACAAGACAGCTTGTGTATTAAGGTTATATTTTGCTGAGGCTGCTAAATTCTGCTGGTCAGATAAAGAAATAATGTTCTTTTTCTGTACTCAGTAACACTGGTGGCAACATCATCACTACAGTGGCCCTGGCAAGCTGGTCAAGCGAGAGGGGAAATCACCATGGACTATTTAGAACAGTACCTGCGGATAGACCTGCTGGATGCCCCTGGTGAGTTGCTGTTTATTCCTAAGGCTTTACCCACCACTGCAGTCCTAACTCGGGCAGTAGAAGTGAGTTTTTTGTCTTTTGCACGATACTGTTTGAAGGCAGGTTCTACCAAATGGGAGATTCCATTTCCCCCTACAAAAATAATAGCAGTGCTTTTGAAAAACACATATTTGTTTTCACCTCTTCCACTGTAATGATTTAGTGTACATTTGAAAACATAACTGGAAAATGCTAGGAGTGGATAAATTGACCAAAAGCAATAATTGGAGGGATCTGTTAACACTGTGGCAAGCCAGGTTTTATTTTTACTCAAAATGTATGAAATTGCCCTTCTCATATGCAGATTAATAGGCATTTGCAAAAAATATGAAGGCATAACTTTTGGAAGGGTAAGCATGTTGGTCTAAAAGAAAATATTACAGCATCGTAAAGTTATGTATAATGACATCAGCTTTTTGAACTAGATTTGCACTCACCTACTCTTGTAAATGTATACAGATGATGGTAGGAAAGAGATCTAAACCCTGAGGTCAGAGGGAAAAAAATGCAGAAAAATTAAAAATGGCCATCTACAAACAGTTCTGTTGATACCTTCATTGTAGCTTGGTAAATGAATGTATAGATAGGCCCCATTTTCATGACTTAGCTGAATCAAAGAAGGGGAAAGTGGGTTTTTATGAACAGGTACACCTAGTCAGCAGAGAAGCTTTCGTCCCTAGCTAGCCAGGTCATCCAAACTGAGATGAGAGATTAAACCTCTCAACTAGCTGTAGGAATGGGATGAAGTCCCAGAATAACCCAGGAAAATAGAGTTGTCCTAGATACTCCCTTTCCATTTCCTTCTCTTTGTGTGTTTTACTTTCCAAGATAAGAGGTATAAAATGGAAAGAAAGGGGTGGAGCAAACCCCTTCCCCAACTTCTGCTACAGAAGTGCCACCAGAGTTTTCAATTTGCTTTTGCCTGGGGTGGGGTGGGGTGGGGACAAGAACACTAACCTTTAGGACAGTTGGGGAGATTGTCAAAATTTCTCTTCCATTTAAGACATAACTCTGAATTATTAGTACATGGCTTACAGAAGAATGGCTGGCTTACTCAGCTGTGTCATGTAAACCCAGCCATTTAGTTCTAAAATCTTACAACTACTGCTAATTTCATTTCCATCTAGCCTGCCTCTGCTCTCAAGATAACATTTCTTTCCATTGGATGAAATGGACTCAAGTTCACAAATGTATGCCATAATTTTGTTCGCTTTAACATGACACAGTGTTCTTTATTATTATATAAAGCAACTCTAAATTACAGCAAAGACAACTGCATTTGCCAACATAATCCTTTTCCTGCTGTATTTAAATTGAAAATGTATTGGAACACAGCTTTTTCTGTGTTACCTTAAAATAGGCCATGTATGCCGAATATACTATATAAATGAACTATTTTCGGTCTCCCCAGAAAAGCCAAGTAACCAATTACTGTCTGCCCTGGCCAGTGACTAAGAAGCAGGAGATAGCAGATGAATTATACATTCCATTTGTTTTTCCAGAGGCCCGCAACTGTCTTCTCCAGGAGAACCTCATAGACTTTCTGGTACCTTTCCTGCCCTTGGAATATCACCATGTGAAGCTCTGTGCTCAGGATGCTTTTCTTGCTCAAGGTCTGAAGTTCACTGAAGAGGTGCTAGTTGAGGTTGCAAGGACGATGGTGTTCGTTCCCAAGGAAAATAAATTATTTTCTGCCCAAGGTTGCAAATCAATCTCCCAGCATATAAACTACTTCCTTCTTTGAAAGAGGAGGATGGAGAAGAGTGCAATTGAGCTTATTCTCTTTTATCTTCTACGAGGGCCGTATACTTTGTTGTATTTATTGCAGTTTAACTAGTGCACTATTCCCTACATTCCCTATATTATTGGGGTTGCCAGGCTAAAAAAGGTAAGAAAGCTCCATTATGGAGCTGGAATCTGCATGAGTGGTGCTGCTGAAATAGTAATATATTCAGAGTATTTTTCCAATACTGGATATAAATGATGCCTTTGGGCCACGTATTCTTATCCACTGTATTGAGTGGGTTTTTAGACATCTTGGGGAGAAGGCCCCCATCTGCAAGATGTGAGACAAACTTAATTTTATTTCCAAGTCTGAGATGTTTGACCATTACTTGTATCAAGCAACGTCCTAGTCTGCATTCTTAATACATGGTTGGACAAGGAACTATCATATTCACTTGCAGTCAGTAATCTATATCTTCTTCCACAATCCTTGTGTTGGAATAAGGTATGAAGATTTTGCCCCTTATTAGATACATGGTGTCAATTTTTGTTTATATCTATATTTAATATTAATCAAGACATGGGGATATTACTACATGTACTTGTGCTGAAAAAATGCAGCTATTTGCACTTTCCAGAGTATATACTATATATCAAAAGATAAATGTGCGTTTCTTTTTATTGTAACTTTTACAATAGCACAAATGACATCCAGTCCAGCACTGAAATTGAGCAATGAGGTTCCAGTCCTGTGAGATAAGCACTCCTTGCATAAGTCACTATTTGTTGGTATTGTACTTCTGTTGTCTTTGTAAATTAAAATGTGGAAGTAGAGTGTTGCTTTTGTGAATTACTTAAGTTTGGCATTCATAGCAGGACCCCTTGCTTTGTCAGAATGTAACGCAGATTTAGCCTGGCCAGATCTATTCCATGTGTAAGGGGTATGCATGTACACAGACCTGACCGAACACAAAATTTTAAGTTTTGAAAGATACATAGACCTTGTGCAAAACTGGCCCATAGACCAACTGGCTTAGAGGCAACATAGATGTTACCAGAGTCTGGCCCTGGTACAATCCCACTTTTTATAGGATTTTGATTTAGGAGAAGTAGAAATTTTATAGTTTTTTTGGCAAATGATTGAGCGACTGGGTCTTTTGTTCTCAAATTTTAAGAATGCTTCACAATTGCAAAATACAGGTAGACCTCACTTAGCAACTGCCTTGGGCAGTGACTGTTGGAAGTTATTACAGTGATGAAAAAGTAACTTTGCAACCAATGCCCACATTTACAACCATCGCAGTGTCTCTCAGTCACATGTTCACCATTACAGTCAGTACACATCTTGTGCCTGACCCTTTTTTCCCCTCCTCGCAGAGAGGAGAGATTGCTTAAACAAGCACTCTCTTCCTAAGCTGCTTTTCTCCACAGTGCAGCGCTTCCCCAAAAGATGCTAACAGCAAGTTAACAAGCTCAGATCTGTGACTTTAATTAGCCTACTGGTAGGTGCTGCCTGTAATTGACAATATTTTAATCACTTTCACACCTTTGGCTTTTGTCTGTCTCCAAGTAGCTTGGGCTGAGAGCCAAGAGCAAGCTAGGCAAACAGCCGGTGCCAGCGCATTCCTTTCGAAGTGTATTCCCCATTGTGTGCCTGCTTACTCTCTTGTAATCCTTCCTCTCTAATGAATGTAAATACAAACATTAATTCCCTTATTGCTAATTATCCCAGCCTGGGGGTGAGCATTCCAAAGGGTGGGGGAGTGGGGAAAAAGGAAAGCTGAAGTAAAATCGTAAGTACAGTTGTGGTCACATGGTTTTCCACTTAGTGACTGAGTTGCCAGTCCCAACTGTGGTCTCTAAATGGGGACTACCTGTAGTCCAAGATAGGGAATAACTTATGATCTGCAGATAAGCAGACAACTGCGTGTGCCAGGTAATCATGCCCCATTTCCTCTCCTATACATCTGGTGAACGCATGCACACAGAACTGAGCCCTCCATCTAATGTTCAGAGTGGCTTCTTACAATGGCTGTACAGAGAGCATGGAGACTAACCAAAAAGGTATTACACCAATTCTGTTGACATTTTGTTTGCTAGCCAAAGTCAGATTGTACTTACCGTCTAGGTTAGCTTGCTAAATGACCAAACATTGGTACGCTGTGACTGGATGTGAGGAATGAGAGGGGATATTTACAGTAAAGAACAAAATGTGCACACACTGCCTTGTAAGTTAAAAATATCCTTTCAAAATAGCCACTATTGGGAACAGAAGATACATGACTAGGCTTGGCTGTGTGAGCAGCTGCTGAACTGTTGGACTTGTGAGCCTTTGGCGTTGCTTTATCATTGAAAATATCAAATGAATCTTATTCACAAAGGTGATTTTAAAAGCCGGCAAACTTGCACCAACGTAGACCGTACAACCTGAGGGAGAACTGTGTCAGAGTTTGATTAACGTGACGAGATATATAAGGCAGGTTAGAGAGTTCTAGATTCAAATTCTGCCATGAAACTTACAGGGAACCCTGATCTTTCAGACTTTCTTCACATGTTTTACAAAAATAAACAGAATACTGTGCCCTGTCCTGAACAGCAAGCTATAAGCATAATAGGTAAGCAGCACTCTCTCGAGAGAAGTCTTCTCTGTAAAGCAAAAACAAAAAAAATTAATGATAGCCCCAGTGGTGAGGTAGAATAGTACAACAGCATTAGGAGTTGGGGGTGGCCAAGGCTATAAAGGGCAGCATGAGCACATCAACTTCTGGACACACAGGAGATAATCAATGTAATGTACTTGCATCCCACTATGGTTTGGATAAACTCGGGGTCAAAATAAGACTAAATGTTTGTTTTAAACCTGCTTTGGATATATATTTAATTATATAAGCAGGACAGCAGTAGTGGTCTATGATTGTGTCTATGAACAACTGAGACAGTCTGATGTAAAAATGTGATGGGGGAAAAGGACTACCCCCTTTTATGGGCTGTATCAAACTGGCACTCTGAAGTCTCATCCAGTCCATCTCTACTTCCCATTATTTAGATTCCTTTCCAAAACATCATCCCATTTGTATAGTGCTTTGAAGCATTTGAGCACTCTTAAAAATTTCAGGATCATTAACGCTATCCTTGTTGCTGAAGCGACTGGAATAACTAAGGATGAGATCCTAGCTTGCCTGTTACTAGTAGGATAGGACTTTCACACCTAGAATTTGGGGGGTGGGGGGGAGAGAAGATTTCACTTTTTCAGTGTATTAAACCTATCCAAGCCTCAATGAATCAGTTTCTTTTTTGCTGTTTCCTGCCAAAAAACAATGGGGAAACAACTGTCGTCAGTGGCGGATTTCCTCAAATTTTCATAGTGTAATCTTTGGGAGGGTTCTGGTGCAACACAAAAGAGGTTCAGGAATGAAATATGTCCTATAGGTTGCCTACTGTTACTCTAGGTATATGAACCTGTCTTGTGTTGGCAGCTTCTGCAGAGCCATTTTCATTTCTGTGTAACATTTCAGCATGGAGCTGTGCCAGCAAACTGTGTGGATGATTTCCACAGAGAACTACTGTGACTGAGTTGTTCCTTGAATTCTGACCTGTAACAAATAATTTGTGACAGTTTTCACATGTGCATATTGTCATACATATAAGTGTGAACTGCCAGACCAGCTCCCCTTTCAATCTTTTAGGTATATACCTGTATGTTTTTCTTTGAACTTCATTATATTATTCCCCCAGTCACTGTGCCCTAAAAGAAAGTAACATGTCCTGAAGTTTAATTGCCAATAAAATATTGCAACTTTTATTTAAAACAAAATGCAAATTGGCAAAAATCTCTGTGGAACAGGCAGAGGCAACACCTCCAAGGGCCTTACTTACATCAAGTTAACACTGTTTGCAGTTCACAGTCAGGAAATAGTGAGAATTTAAATTAGGAAAAAAAAACAACCAAATATATTACAAACAACAACAAAAAACAAAGTAACATTTGACAACACTAGTAGTGTGGGTTTTTCTGTGTGATTTGCATATTTCCATTTCACCCATTTTAATCCTCAGTGATTTCAACTAACAGAGTGCTGGGTTGGTTAAAATCCTTAACCATCTCCCCCTCCCCCCTCCCCGGAAACCTACCCCTTACACATCACACACTGTTGGCCATTTTTGCCTAGGCAAAAATCTAGGCAACCCTAGGCAACTTCAGAGAAATTAAACATTCCTAATATGCTACCCTTCTGGATTAGAGGAAAAGGCCACATTTTCACATCATAAGCTGTACTTGAACTAGCTGTGCACAGGCGACTTTTAATACAGTACTGTGAATGGGAAACAGAAAGTGGTGTCTGATATTAAGTCATTTGAGCATTTCCCAAGTCTGTATTTTAAAACACACGTCTGCCATGAGGAAGCAGAAAGGGGGTTTCGCCAATACTCTACTTCCTTAAAAGGAAGACCAGATATTTCCAAAATAATCAACCCTTAAAATGGGGGGGGGGTGTCATCATCATATATTGGCTGAGCACAGAGTAAGAGAGAGAGAAGAGTTACTCCTCTTTAATCTTTTGTGGAGAGGAGTCATCTTAAATTTAGGCTCACCTTTCAGTTAAATGTTCAAGAACCATGCACTCTAAAATAGATCCAATAAAGGGGTGTCCAGTGGCTGCTTGGGAAAGCTGCTAGCAAATTAGCAAAATCAATCAATAAAAACCTTTCCTAGATTGCACTGAGGTGAGCAAAAAGGGGTTGCACTTCCATTCAGATCAAAAGAAAAGACAAAGAAATAAAGCATGTCAGAAAGGCTAGGTTCATCCATTTCTCCAAAATGCAAATGTTGTAAATTGATGGTAATTTTTTAAAACAATACTTATATTCTGAAGTGATACGAAGATTAGACAAGCTTTACTATTTAAATCTAAAGTACCTATGAAGTGTACTTTCTTACTTTAGCAACTTTTTTTTTTCACATGAGGTGGAGAACTAAAACTTTTTATTTCCTTGTTTCTAGCAATAAGCAAGAATTCTGAAGAAAAGGAGGATTTGATGGCACTATTTAGCCAGCTTCAAAGACTATGTAAAGCCTGCTGCTTTCCAAACAATAACCTGTTTTGAGTGCTCTCCATGTTTAGCGCTTTGATGGTATACTACAGACAATAGCTTTTAGAAATCTTAGAGTTCACAACTCAGGAAACAGGCCACTAGCAGAGTGTGGTGTCATAAGCAGGACAACCTCCTTAGAGAACATACGCATTATCTTCAATCCTGCTTTAAGACCAGAAAATCAAGGGAAATGTTGTTGAAAGCTCTAATTCTTAACGCAGGGTGGGTAACCTATGATCCTTTTCGTTACTGACCCCCTAAAAGCTGTCTTGCAAAATTTCAGCAACAAACCACTAAAAAACAGAGGAGCAATTTCCCAATGAGAAAATCAAACAAAAATATGTAGTACCAATCGAAGTAGTATTTGTAGCTCAGGGTTGAACTGTGGAGTCCTTGGTGCTCTCTGAGCCTTGTTGTTTTCTTGCAGGCGTTTCATTGACAGACTGGGCAACATCATCTTCGGTGTGAGGAGGGAGTGGGCCTTGCTCTCAGTTTATATACTGTGGTTTGTCCAGCTTGTCCACCAGCACAAGCTGGACAAACCATGGTATATAAACAGAGAGCAAGGCCCACTCCCTCTTTGCACTCAAGATGTTGCCTAGTCCGGCAATGAAACGTCTGCAAGAAAACAACAAGGCTCAGAGAGCACCAAGGACTCCACGGAAATATGTAGGGAGAGGTGTGTGTGTGTGTGTGTGTGTGTGTAGAGGTGTGTGTGTGTGTGTGTGTGTGTGTGTGTGTGTGTGTGTGTAAAAATAAAACCCTGCATAACACAACCTGCTTGGTAATCCTACTTCTAACCACTTGCAAATTGTTCCTGCAGCATCATTCCATTCACAGGAGCCCTTGGATGCCCTCACATTTGAACTGTTTGAATCCTGAGCACCTGACATCCCTGCCTTAATGGAAAGATAATATTTCACTATTTTGCAAACCACAGGCTCAGAAAATTCCTGTTTGACCAAGGTCTCCCATTGATTCTATTTTGAGATGAACCTCCTGGAGCAGCCTGATATTTGTGTATCATAACTTTGCATTGTATTTTGCAGTAACTGGAGTTTTATCAATCAATGTTCAGTGCTCATTTTTAAAAAAAAGCATGATGGTACAGCAGACTCCTCTAGAATTCCTACCATTAAGAGTGCAGCGATATTATTTATGAACTGAATATATATAATGCAAAAAGCTATTTTATATTATGTAATGGGACTGATTCACTTCTCACAGTTCCAAGGCAGTCTGGGAACAGAGTGCATATTACAAGATCAAAAGTGTATCAATAGATTTCCTATACATTTTGAAATTATCAAGGAAGCACTACATATATAGAACAAAAACTATTCCAGCAGCTAGAACCAGAGTTCTCATAAGAGAACAGTGGCACTCATTTCACATGCCAGTAAGGTAATGCTCAAGATCCTGCAAGGCAGACTTCAGCAATTCATGGAGCGAGAATTGCCAGATGTACAAGCTGGGTTTAGAAAAGGCAGAGGAACTAGGGACCAAATTGCCAATATCTGCTGGATAATGGAAAAAGCCAGAGAGTTTCAGAAAAACATCTATTTCTGTTTTATTGACTATTCTAAAGCCTTTGACTGTGTGGACCATAACTAATTGTGGCAAGTTCTTAGTGGTATGGGGATACCAAGTCATCTTGTCTGCCTCCTGAAGAATCTGTATAACGACCAAGTAGCAACCGTAAAAACAGACCACGGAACGGACTGGTTTAAGATTGGGAAAGGAGTACGGCAGGGCTGTATATTCTCACCCTACCTATTCAACTTGTACGCAGAACACATCATGCGACATGCTGGGCTTGAGGAATCCAAGGCTGGAGTTAAAATCGCTGGAAGAAACATTAACAATCTCAGATATGCAGATGATACCACTTCTATGGCTGAAAGCGAAGAGGAACTGAGGAGCCTTATGATGAAGGTGAAAGAAGAAAGTGCAAAAGCTGGCTTGGAGCTAAACCTCAAAAAAACCAAGATTATGGCAACCAGCTTGATTGATAACTGGCAAATAGAGGGAGAAAATGTAGAAGCAGTGAAAGACTTTGTATTTCTAGGTGCGAAGATTACTGCAGATGCTGACTGCAGTCAGGAAATCAGAAGATGCTTAATCCTTGGGAGAAGAGCAATGACAAATCTCGATAAAATAGTCAAGAGCAGAGACATCACACTGACAACAAAGGTCTGCATAGTTAAAGCAATGGTGTTCCCGTAGTAACATATGGCTGCGAGAGCTGGACCATAAGGAAGGCTGAGAGAAGGAAAACAGATGCTTTTGAACTGTGGTGTTGGAGGAAAATTCTGAGAGTGCCTTGGACTGCAAGAAGATCCAACCAGTCCATCCTCCAGGAAATAAAGCCAGACTGCTCACTTGAGGGAATGATATTAAAGACAAAACTGAAATACTTTGGCCACATAACGAGAAGACAGGACACCCTGGAGATGATGCTGATGCTAGGGAGAGTGGAGGGCAAGAGGAAGAGGGGCCGACCAAGGGGAAGGTGGATGGATGATATTCTAGAGGTGACGGACTCGTCCCTGGGGGAGCTGGGGGTGTTGACGACTGACAGGAAGCTCTGGCGTGGGCTGGTCCATGAAGTCACGAAGAGTTGGAAGCGACTAAACGAATAAACAACAAAATCCTCAGTGTCATTTGCTTATTTTATCAAAAGACAGCATCCAGCCATAGGAGGAAATAAATAAATAACTTGGCTGCAGAAGTACATAAAACTGGGGAGAAAATCCTATTGGGAACTCTCAAACTGCTTAAGGACCAAGCTTGCTCATTTGGCATGGAATGCTAATGGATCGTTGAAGGAGGCAGGTGAGAATGTAGTGTTTGGAATCAATAATGAAGAACATCCCATATTGTAATTTTTAACATTACACTTGTCTCTGTTTAGGGAGTGATTTCTTCTATTCACCCTCCCAAATTTTGGAAATGTTTGCCATCACACCAAAAATTTAGCAGAGAAGCAGGGGTGAAGAAACATGATGAGTCCTCTGAACTAATGCACAGAATCCCTTTCAGCCTTCTTGGCTTTTCTCCCAAGCCACTGTCAATAATCTCAAATTTCTTAAGTTAATTTATAGATCCCATTTTTTCATTTGGTGAACTTAATGTGTAGCCTGGTGCATTCTCGCCTATGAAGCAAAAGTGATTCTTTTCATTTTTCCATCAGCATATATATTGTGTAGAGATACAATGACAACTTTGTATCTGTACACAATCACTTAAAGGTTCACTATAAAAATCAATACGGCAGCATTAAATGTTTTAAAATTTCAATACTTAAAAATTACTAATTAAGAAAAATTAAAAAGTACCTCAAATTTGGCCCTGAACAAATTTAGATTAAAGCTTCTAATTGATGAAGAGAAGATACTAACACAGGCGCAGTGGCAGGCAGAACTAACTGCTGGAAAAGTTAATGGGAAAATGTGCACAAGGAAACCCTAAAAGAATCATAAACAATTCCAATGAGGAGAAAAAGGAGGAAGATAACAGAAGCCAATGTGACTACAACAATAATTTAAGAAAGCTCCAATAATAAAAAGGACACATACAGGAGGTTAAAAAAATGGGGAGGATCACCAAGGAAGAGTACCAACAGATTGCCTGGATTTGTAGAGATGGTAAAGCAAAGCTAAAATGAATGAGCCACAGTTAAAAAAGAAACAAACAATCCTAAGACTCCTAATAAAAGGAGCTTCAGATATGTGTATACCTACAGTGCATCAGCTGGTCAGTGAAAATATCAAAGGCTACTTGACTCTTACTCAGTTAGTCTTCTCCAACAAGAGGGCATGTGTTCTACTGGGCAATTATGAAGAGCAGGTTGAATGAACAGATTAATTGCTTAGGTTTCATACAGCCATAGTCAGGGAACACTTATTAAATGAGTTCACACTCATAGTTAACAGGTGAGTAAAGCAAGGGAGATCTAGACTCAAGTCTATCCTTGGCCACAACAGCTCAATGGGGGCCTTTGGACCAGCCTTTTCTCACAGAGCTGTTACAGAGAAAACCAAAGCAGGGTGTTCTATATACTCTATCTTGAGCTCTTGTGATTTTCCAAATCATAGGAAGTAGTTGTTCCATTCTATTCTGAAGTGGTCAAAACCCACTTAAGTATTATATCCAGTCCAGTTCTTAGCATTACCCTTACAAGAAGGATTTAGACAACTATAACAGGTACAAAGAGGAGCAAAAAAGATGATCAGGGACTGGAAATCAAGTCCAACAAGGAGAGACTGAGGAAACTGATCAATCTTAGCCTTGAGAAAAGAAAACTCAGAGAAGAACAAATACCAGGGCATAAAAAAAGGGTCTTAATTTTCAGCAAGCCATATTCCTGTTGAAAGTTAGAATAACATCCAAATAGGAAGAGTGGTTCAACAGTCAAATCAGTTATTGTAAGATAGTATACTATCTCTTCACTGGAAGTCTTCTAGTAGAAACTGGACTGACATTTGCCAGGGATGCTTTATTTGGATTCCTGTATCGAACAGGGGATTAGATTCAATGGTCTAATAAACTCTTCTGATTATAAAATGTACAATTCTGTGATAAACAGGCTGATTTTAAGAGTCTGGTGCAAGAGGGGCCTGCAGTTTCCAGACATGAACTATAGTACATACTGGGAGAGTGTGTGCGTTTGTGTGTGCAACATCAGAAGAACAAGTAGATTTTCCCCATCCCATTCTTAAACTATTTGTTACTTATCAGAACAAAGTCAATTTATTTTTGAACAGTAACTTCAGTGACAATAGAATTAGAGCTCTGTGAGGGAAAGATTTTTATAAACTGTCTCAGACAAATATGAAGTTCCATGCCCTTACATTTTTAAGACAGATTTTGTATTAAGAGCAGCACATGGCAAACTTAAACATACTATATAAACCACTGTCCAACATATAAATAATATATGAATAACCCAAATCCAGAATTCTCTCAGGAAAGCAGAAAAGTAACTGAAGACAGGATGGTCAACTGAGCCTACCCCAAAAGCCATCAAGAAAAGAATTGTCTGCATGATGAGTGGGTATCCTATATCCTCCTATATCAATGTCATATTATTGTATGCATATATACGCATACCCAATTTTTCCTGATCAAAAATGGAAGAAATTGTAAACTGCAGTATGCACTGTTCTCTAAGGCTGTGCAGCAGTTTGGATTCAAAGAGGAAAAATGATTCAGGGGTTGGGGGCACTCACATGCTCCTGTTGAAAACTACTTAAAACATCTGCATACTAGGGTGTCAGCTGTTGCACAATCCCAGGAAAAGACAAATTGGGTTTAAGAAATTGCAAATAAGTACTCTGTGAGTACCTCTGGATCCTCTAAAGCATTTTTCCCCTTTGAATCTGAAGCACCGCAGAGCCAGATTTTTCTCCACCATGTGAAGACTGCTATTGCTCTGAATCAGAACTGGGCCCCAAGTGTGCTTTCATTCTGTGGGGTTGTCCCCCTCTAATAATGCTGCATATTCAGTGTAATTTCTGGAAAACTCAACAATGTCAGCACTCTGGTTAGCGTAAATATGCCTTCAGTCTCCTTCTCCAAACAGTGTGACTAGAAAACCTTCCACCTATGGTTTAAGGCCATACCTTAACTATTTATTGATGGCTATAGCTACAGAGAAGAAAATGGTATCACAATGGTATGTGGGGGAATTGGGATTTCCAAGGCATTTCAGATGGGGTTTCCATTATTTTTTTGCATTAAGCCTTTCCAAATATCACGTAACTATCTTGTTTTGTTTCTTGACAAAAAATTAGTGGGAAACCGCAGCTCCATTTTTCAACAGTTTGTTGCTGAATTTCAGTAAACAGAGTGAGTTCAGGGGATCTGGGGTAAACAAACAAACAAACAAACAAAAGGCTTCATGGAAGCATACAGCCTGATTTCTGTCTTTTAAAAGCGAACTTGTGCAATTGCTAGTTTGAAGTCACATTAATCACAGAAAAAACCAATTTCCTTTAATTAATATCAGTGGATTTTTGAAGTAGTGGTCCCATAGCATGCTGACTTTCAGGGATGGGTGGGCTTTGCAACTGTACTACCTGAAGGGAGATGGCAGCATAGTTGTACAGACTAATCACTTACAAAGAACCCATGTGCAGCCAGTGTCTTGAAACTACAAATAAAGCAAAAATCTAAACAAAGAATATATATCAGCAATACACCTGAATTGGTACTCCAAGAGCCCATTTACAGTTCTACTAGAAAATATGAAGGCCTCAGGTCTCTAGTTCCCTCAAGAAGAAATGACATTAAGGTAAGCACAATTAAAAAAGGAATGTAGAGGACACTAGCAGCATTCTGCAGTGTTTTTAATCCGAAGGGCTCCTAAAGATATAGCAAAGCCATCACTGTACCAAAGTTCAAAACCAGGGATAAATTAACAGATTCTTGAGGCATGCTATTCCCCAAAGTACTCAAGTGATTGCCATTGGTTAGCTGATCATGCTATGCTACCAACCTGATGATGACTGCACTTTGAGTGTAGGTGTGACTGTGTGAAATCCAGTGGCAAGTCTGCTTAACCTGTCATTCAAGATGCTGTGAAAGAGTGAATGTGTGATAAATATGAGATGGGGATGATAAAAGGGGATGCATTTCATATTCCAGCTCTTTGTCTTTACTTTTTGCATCTCCAATTACAGCAGCAAATTGTACTGCAGAAGTTCTACTAGACAGGCTAGTGCATGCACCTTCCGTAGCTCCAATCCATTTTTTTTTAAAATATAACAGACTTTCCCTCAAAATTATCCTCTCTTTCTTGGAAAGATCTACTCAACTTCCAATGGCACCTCTAAACCTTTCTGCCATGATCTCAGAAGTTAAAACACAGAGTAGTGCAGAAAAGGAACCTTGTCTCTTTTCCAGTAATTCTAATCAACTGGACAGCATCAAAGAGAACAAAACACCTTATCAAACAAAGGTACCTTCATGGAATCTCCTTCCTCCCAGAAGCGGAATATGAGCACAAGCTCTATTTTTGCAAAGACATTTTCTCACCAGGGCAAATTCTCATTATTATGCCCATCTCAGCTGCAATTATCTGACCCCTGTGAAGCTTAGCTTCCCTCTTATCTGCCCTATGTACTGAGATGAACCTGTAAACATGTGAGCTCAGTGATCTGAGGTACTTCACATAAAACTTACTCAAGTATCAGTCTCTTCTTTCAAAACATTAACATAGGAAAACAATGATTAGAAGAAGTCACTCTGACCCTTCTCTCAATTTTGTGAACTTTTTTTTTCTTCCTAACCAGATGATTTGACAGTAGCTACCTCTGAACAACATCACTGATTTCTTGAACACAAGACAATAAGTTATTAAGTACAGGATTTGCTCCGGGCAGATTAGCAGCCATTGAGGACACCTGCAGTTCCTGCAGGCTAAGTTCCAGTTTGCTTACAGCTTCCCGGAAGGCAAACTTGTTGCGTGTTTGGGGGATGCAATCCACATAACCTGAACAGTAATCTAAGAGTTGGTGCCCAGTATCCACCAGCTGGCTATTTGTGGTAGGCTCCGCAATGGCACTGGAGAGGAGGTCTGCACACTCCAGAAGTGCCTCTTTGCTGATTTTGTCTGCTGAGATTCTCTCAGCTGTCTGTTTGGTCTTTCGCAGCGCAACTTTAGCTCCTGCTGTGCCATTTGCCATTTTAGCAGGTGAAGAAGACAATGGCAAAGGCACTTGGGGTGGAGGCATCACTGGCCTTCCAGCTTTTCCAGTAGGTGCCACTACTGCCTTTTTGCTGCCCTCGCTATCTTGCCCATGCTGTACCAATGCTCCATTATCCAACTCATCTGTTCTATCTGAGGAACCTGGAGGCTGATGAAGGAGCCTCATGACTGCTTGTGGTGGTGGCGGCGGCGGCGGAGGTGGAGCACACTTTGGTTTTATCCGTCTGGGTCTATCCCTGTCACTAGAAGCAGTGCCCTGATGCTCAGATAAGAGCTTGAACCGATTCCCCTGAGAGTCTGTGCCAATGAGCTGCACATCAGCTGGTGTATGCTTTAGAGTAGGTGAGATGAGAACGGGCACTTTATGGTTATGAGTGGTTGGGAGTATTGCTGCAGCCTTGGCTGGAGAGGGCCAGCCTGGTTTTTCTTCCCCTTCTACTGAACCTTGTCGTATCCCACTGTTTTTCTCTTTGCTTTTCAGGCTTGCTGCTGCTGTTGGCCCTTGACAATCCTTCTCTGAAACAGATGTGTCCACAGAAGGCGTCCTGAGAGGAACAGCTGTAGCACCCCTTGGCAGAAGTTTAGTTTTTGGTCGGCTTCTGGTCAGCGTATGAATTTCTTCACACCTTTTAGGGAGAAGGTCACTAGACTTGTCTGTGTTCTCCTCAGGCTCAGAGGAAGTGGATACTGTCCTTTCCAGTTGAACTTTGGACCTGTGGCAATTTCGGGGAAGAGTCATTGCCATTCTCTCCTGCTCAGGAAGACCTGCAGACATGGAAGATGTGGAGTTTGATCGGGGAAAAGGTTTTGAAGCTTCATCACCTCCAGTGGGCCTCCCAGCTCGTAAGCCCAATGTCTTTTTAATCAGGCGTGGTGTAAAAAAGCCTGTGATGCCTGACCAACCACTACCAATGTTTGTGCCCCCACTGCTGCTGCCACCACCATCTTCCCCATAGAAGTTCCGCTGTGCAAAGCTCCCAATATAACACTTGGATAAGCAAAGATTTCCATCCTGCTGGGAGGGAGTAAACGAAAATCCATCAATATGCTGCAATGGACCAACTGCAGAAAAGTTACCCGTTAATTCATACTTCTTGTGAGCCTGGTTTTCCATTTCACGGAAGGAACTGCTGCGTTTGGGAGGCGTAGGGGCATTTTTCTTTTTCATAAAAGAGCTAAAGAAACCACCTTTTCTGTCTCTGGTAAAGGTAGTTTCTCTAGAGTCTTCTAGCAGGCTACTAGGTGACTTGTCTCTCTGCTTGCGAGGTAGTGCTGGGGATCCACTGGTCTGCTGTGTGCTTCTGATAAAACCTAGACAAAGGAACAGAAAAGTTTGTTGCTCGTGGTGATACAGTAACTTTGTTCCTCCTTCACGCTGAAAGGAGAGGAAACAGCCTTGCTGTTCATCAGAGAAGATTTGTAACTTTTAAACAACTGGAAGAATTGGACTGGCCTGCAGGATTATCCTTTTTGCATAGCAAAGGCAGAAGAACTGGTAACTGGCACTGAAGGCTTAGAAATCTTGAGTCTCTTTGGTGAGAGGGAAAGCATATTTAAAGGGCTTCTTTTTCCTCTCAGGAATCAGATGGAATGGCAAGAGACCCAGTCATGGCTACATTGCTAATAAATACCTGGCACAGCCCTTCCTTAGTTTTAATTTCCTAGTCCTCACTCCATACCTTGATTACAGTGATATATAATGATTTCACATATTCTCTGGCATATTATATAAACGAGAAAATTTGTCCATATTATGTTGCTTAAATTTCTTCTGTTTCATTATAGGTATGACTGCATTCTTAGTGAGAAAAGCAACTTAAGTTAATCTACAACTGTCTGATTTTAGGGGAAAAGTTTTACTATGTAATTACTTTTCATACATTACAGAAATCAGATTCATTTAGGAGCTCCAGTTTCTTTTCACTTGCAATTTATTAAAGAAAATCTGCTTGCTGCAATCTCTATCCTATTTGATTTTTGCTTTCTGACAAATATAGTGCTGATTATACATCTACTCAAAAATAGCTCTCCTTCAGGTCTTCTCATCACAGTCACACATTCAGACTGGTCCAATACATAACCTAAATAGCTGACCAGATATATTGCTTCATCCACCATCCATAATACAGATGATGTATTCACCTTTTATGTCTATTCACCAGCAGAACAAAAGTAATCTCCCATTTTAATTACTTACAGATTTTTAAACCTGTTCCAGAAGACTGGGGCATCCTCCACATTAGATTTGAAGAGAAGAATTTGGGGAAGAAGAGAAATCATGTGCTGCAATGTTAGAGGTAATCCAATTTTTCACACTTGTTCCCTTTCTTTGAAATATTATTTTCCAGGGCCAGAATCTGGACCACTCAAAAAACATACCTGGAGCAGAACTGGATGCAGAATGCTCTACAGTCTCCTGAGCTCCTTCAATATTCTCTTTGTTTTCTGCTTGTTTCTTTAAGGTCCTAGTCTTGGAAGGAAGTATTGGTAATCGGGGTAAATATGGAACTACAGAAGAAGAGGATGCAGTCCTTCCAAGTTCTTCTGCCACTTCTGTAATAAACATCAATGAAATAATTTGTATTCATTATTTATGGACTGCTTCAGTCAACCAAGTCTAAGCAACAGGCACATCAACTGAAGTCAATACATCAATAAAATACCATGGTGTACAACAAAACCAACATGATACATGATCACAGTCAAAAGTTTACAGTTAATCATGGAAGTGGTTAAAACATTCCTGGCACAGAAATGCCTTTTGAAACAGCCACGTTTTTACAAGCTTTTTGAATGCCATAAGAATGTGCGCTGGTGCTGTTGCCTCAGGGGACAACCTATTCCAGAAGCATGGAAATCCAAAGAAAATGCCTGCTTTGAGGGGCCTTCCCACTGCAGCTTTCAATAGGTTGGATCTTCAGCACACATTCTCCATGCCCTCAAATTTGATGAGCAGTTCTATAAATGATAAATGGTCTTGAAGATACCCAAACCACATAGGGCTTTATAGATAATGACTGGCATGCTGAAAATCATTTGGAAACATACTGTTAGCCAGCGCAGCTCCTGCAGCAATGGTATTATATGGCAGTATTAGGATTGTCCAATTGAAGTTTCTGGATGGGGCACAGCCCCATGTAAAGCAAATTACAATAATCCATATGGGAGATGACAAGAACATGAGTTACTATCTTCACTGCCCCCATCTAGCCAAAGGTGGACAAAGGCCCTCCTGGTCACAGTCTTCACCTGCTGTTCCAGTAGGAGCTGTGAGTTCAGGAGGACCGTCAAATTGCAGGCCTGTTGTGGGGAGCATAATCTCACTAAGAGTCAAAAATGGTAGTCGGTGTATCAGAACAGAATCAGTGGGCTTCTAAATGAATACCTATTCTCTCTTGCTAGGATTGAGTCTGAATCTGTTCTTCCACATCCAGATCCTGATGGCCAACAGCTGATGGATCAGGGCTTCCACTGCAACTCTCATTTGGCCAGACAGAGATGCACAACTATATATCATACTGCATACTGATGGCACGTCATCCTGAAATGGTGGATAACTCTCCCAGTGGCTTCATATAGATGTTAAACAAGACTAAGAGCTGAGGCATCCCATAATGGAGTGCATGAGGGTCAGAACTCTCCCCACATCCTGCAACAATTAACTGGACCATCCCACTCAGGAAGGAACAGAACCACCATAATATAGTTACTACAACTACTAATCCTCATAGGGGTTACTTGATTGAGCAGAATATAAATATAATAAATAAATAAAGTAGGTGGTCAGGAAGGTATCACACAGTATCAAATACTGCCAAGTGGTCTACACAAGGATATATATATATTTCATAGTAGAAATCCAGTAGTTTTTTTAAGGTACCCAAAGGTACCTTAAAGGTGCCCAAGTAAGGTAGTAAGATACCCAAACTATTTTTATTGATTAGACTGGGGAAGCAAAACAAAAACTTAAAAGTTCAGAGTAAGGTAACAAATAGGTCCTTACCTTCAGAGATGCTAGAATCATGAAACATGGTTTCAAAAGCTTGGTGAGTCTCAGCAAATGAAGGTCTATCTAGGGGACTCCATTTCCAGCCTACAATATAATAAAAGCAGTAGGGAAGTACCATCTACATTAGAATTTGCAATCTAATTCCTACTATTCTGGAGCTAGAGCATCTTCCACTGTAACCTGTTATTGGCAATGTTTTTAAGGTCCTTATCGTGATCTATTCTATTTTCAAAGGTCTTAGAATTACTGCCGGCATTTCTGAATGTAAGAACTGCCTTTATATAGTTGTGTGGTCTGGCATTCTCTTCCCAGTAGAGATCAGCCAAATATTTTTGGGATGCCCAGATAAAAGGCCTCAAAGTAAAAATCTTCTTTTGCTTACACCCAATGTTTGGTATTCATGATATTGAAGGTTCCATTTATTTATGATGAATAATAACTGTACTCGGCTAACCCCAATTAAAGTCATGTAAGCTATAGGTCAGTACATTGAATTGCTACATGACAAAATAATACTCCTTCATCTACTTCGACCCTTCATGATCCTTCATATCCTACATTCTTGGGATATCATTTTGTTCTACCTTAAAAGTAGTACTTATAAACTTGGTGATACCAACAATTTATAAACTTACATAAAGACGTGATTTTGCCTATGCCATTCACATTCCAGTTAATTTCTTGAACAAATCACTTCAACATGTCTAAAAATTTTAATTGGCACAGAAGGCCATTACCTGAAGTAGTTTATCTAATTAATAATACTTATTTTTTAACTTTCAGGTCTAATTTGAAGCATTGATTCTTAACAGTAAATTCCTAAATGGTTTGGCATAGTTAGAATGGCATGTCTAAAGCTATGCATTTCTCCCAAATTTTCTCCAGATTTCTTTACTATTTAAAGTATGGTTAGTATATGCAAAAATTGGACTGCCTGGATGCTGTGGAATGCTTTTCCAATTCTAAGACCCTTTAAATACCAAATTAAAATTTGCTTTTGATATGGGCTGAAGGCTATTTTTTTTTCTATTTCTACTTTTTTACACTGGGATTGTTCCTCTCCTTTGGATATGGTGCAGTTTTAACATATTCACGTTTATTTTTGTGTATTTTGTGAGTTTTTTAAAAAATGTAATTACATTTTGTAAATTCCTTTGGATGAGAAGATATACCTCTATTACTAAATAAGGGAGGGAGGGAGGGAGGGAGGGAGGGAGGAACGAACTTGACATCTGTGATCCCTTCTTAATAACTCCACACATGAATTTTAACTTTGCACTATCCATGGAGTTCATATATATACTATGATTTCCTCTATGATTTCTATGTGAGTGTGCATGTGTTTGTGCATGTGCGTGTACACATACACACGTACACAAACATGCACTCCTGGATCTTATTTTTTGACCTCAGATCCTCTTGGATTGTAATACACACATACAATTTTTACTAGCCTTAGGAAGTTTGACACAATAGGAATAACCTGGATGTCTATTGGATAATCCTCAATTCTAGATCCAGTGTTGACCTTAGAAACCTATTTTGCTGTTGATGTTGGGTCATTCACTGGTCCACAAATATTAAAAATATCAGTGGCATCTTTAAATTACTTATGAAGCCATTTGTCCCAGTGAACTGAAATCAAAAATTGGGGGGGAAAAATCTGCAAGCCTCTCCCCAAACTTATTCAGGAGGTCAGGGGATTCCATCCAATTTTCAGCAATTCCCCTTTTTATTGCAGACACCCAGACCAGAGCATATGCTATTCAGGAGAGTTCAATCTCTGTTAAACACATTTCACTTTTAAGAGGGCATAGCAGACTACAGTGAGGAGGCAAGAGCAGCAAAGTTTCCTTGACAGGCTTTTGACTGAGTCCATAGCTATGTTTTAAAAGGATTTTAAGTGGTTTTCTCTCTGTAATCATGAGGTTATGAACTGTGATCCTCTACTGATTCTATTCTAGTCACATTAGGAACCATGAAGATTTATTCAACCTCCTCAGCAGAAATCTTACAGACCATTCAGATTTTAAAAAGCTGTCCATTGGTAACAGTTCTTCTGTTCACAAGAAACTGCCTGGATGCCAATAGGCTTATTATCATATGTAATAATAAACACTGAATGGACCTGGAAAGCTACCAAGGCCTCTGTTTCCTGTTGCATGTTTTCACTAGTTCCAATTTGCATTTGCTTCTAAAAGTAAAAATGAGAGTCTAATACTCACATGCTCTCATGAGTTCATAGACCTTTGGTGGGCAACCTTCAGGTTGTTCCATCCTGTAACCTTTCTCCAGCAGATCATAAACTTGAGAAAGGTCAATGCCAGGATAGGGGGACATTCCATAAGTGGCAATCTCCCATAGCAGAACTCCAAAGGCTGCAAATTAAGCAAGTGTTTAAAGCTGGATTATTTAAACACCATTAGTTCTTCTTTTTAAGGAATATTGAACTTCTTAACTAAAGAAATATCCCCAGAATATAAAAGGAGACCAGTGTAACTTCACAATCCTGATTTATTTACATAAAGGGACTCTGTACAAAAGGACGTTTTCTCTCTTACCCCAAACATCTGATTTGATTGAGAATGTGTTATAGGCCAAACTTTCCGGCGCTGTCCATTTGATAGGAAACTTTGCTCCGGCATGAGCTGTGTACGTATCCCCCGTCATTAGTCTGCTTAATCCAAAGTCAGCTACTTTCACTACATGATTTTCTCCCACCAAGCAATTCCGAGCTGCTAGATCCCTATATAAGCAAAAATACCACAGAATTATCACCCCTGTGCCAGCAAGGTTATCCTAAACTCCCATCATGGATAGAACTTTGCCTAGGTACACTGTGTAGCATCAAACTAGGTTCCTAGTGGATTTTAAGCCTGGATTCATGGAGATAATCTGGAATAACGCAATAGTTGAATAATGGCTCAGTTCTGAGAATCCACAATTTTGGCATACAATATATTTCTTCAAGAATACATTCATTTAATAATATCCAGTGGTGTACCCTTACTATTTTCCTTATGATTTCATCTAGCCATAACTCCCTTATCAGTCAAAATTAAGAAAAAGTATTATCAATTTGCAGAAGCTTATTTGCTAGATTTATATCCCACTTTTCTTACAACTCAAGGAAGCACATAGCACTCCCTTCTCCAATTTTCTCCCATAAGGAATCTGTCAGATAGGTTGGGCTGAGAGAAAGTAACTGACCAAAAGTTGCCTAGTGAACTTCCATGGCTGACTGTGAAGTTGAAACTATGTTTCTAATCACTAATCCACACTGCTTTTCTTTTTATAGTGCAGAATGGTCGTTGGATCTATCATGAATTTATCTTCTAGTCGCAAGTTAATGGACCAAAAAGGAAGATTAACTCCTCTTCAGATGAGAGGGCACAGTCTTGTTCCTTAGAAAGAATGCCCCAATGGATTTATCATTTGTAGTTATAGATTTTTTTTAATTAACTGAATCCAAGGAAGTATAACCAAAAGCGACAACACCATCAAAGCATAAACCAGCTATTGTCCTATGTATTATGGGGATTTCTCTCCTTTCAGACAAGTGGGGCTATCAAGTCCATCATTTGGTGAGAAGGACACTTCACAGTAAATCCAACTCTTGCTCACCAGAATGATGGAGCTAGTCTGAAAGAGACCAGTACCCTTAGGATGTTCTTAGTTGTGTGCTTTAGGCAGATTCTAAGTGACCTATATGCTTCTAGCTTGTCTCAGGAGTGCTCCTTAGAGTAGGATAGATTTGGGCAAAAACTGGGCGTATGGAAGAGTGAGTTCACCTTAAGAATGAAGCTGGGATTTGTTTGTAAGACCATCCTATCCTGGTGGAAAACACACAAATTCCCTCTCATCAATAATGTCCCTGGCTCTCCTGCTCTTCTGGCTGTTAAGACCATCAGGAAGATTATGTTCCAAGTTACTATTTTAATTTGACCTATAAGATGGTCTTGGAACAGCATGACTGTTACTGCCTGCAGAACAAGAGTTAGGTCCCAGGTAAGGAAACAGTGCACTGTCAGTAGGGCTGTAAGTCAGGAATCTCTCAGGAAACATGAGCATGGATTTAATTAGAAAGGAGTGCTCCCTGGTAATCTAAGATAAAGGATAGTGTAAATGTCTGTTTCTGTAAGATATTAGCCACTTCTTGGCCAATTCTGCCCCAGTAATTCTGAAGTCTTTGCTTACAGATTCTTATGGTGGTCACATCTTGAGGTAAGAATATTGTCAACTAGTAAACCCAACAGAGAGCCAGTGTGGTGTAGTGGTTAAGGCATAAGGCTAGAAACTGGAGACGTGAGTTCTAGTCCTGCCTTAGGCACGAAGCCAGTTGGGTGACCTTGGGCCAGTCCCTCTCTCTCAGCCCTAGGAACAAGGCAATAGCAAACCACTTCTGAAAGCTTGCCAAGAAAACTACAGGGACTTGTCCAGGCAGTCACCAGGAGTCAAGACTGACTTGAAGGCAGAGAGAGAGAGAGAGAGAGAGAGAGAGAGAGAATGTGAGCCAGTTTGGTGTAGTGGTTAAGGCACCAGGCTAGAAACTGAGGGACCACAAGCTCTAGTCCAGCCTTAGGCATAAAGCCAGCTGGATGACTTTGGGCCACTCTCTCTCAGCCCTAGGAAGAAGGCACTGGCAAACCACTTCTGAAATCTTGCCAAGAAAACTGCAGGGACTAGTCCAGGCAGTTGCCAAGAGTGAACATTGACTCTAAGGCACACACACACACACACACAACCCCACCGACCCAACAGTCTCCTATCCAGCAGTGATTCCTGTTGAATTTCCAAGCAGAGTTGGAACTAGTCTGACAATGCACCTAGGCATGTCAGCAGGTTCCATACATGATTTCAACCAGATTAGAGAACCATTAGTACCTAAAGCTAGGACAGAACAATTAGGATGACTTTACTTCTGAGCAGTTTTATCTTCTAGACCACTCTAGCAATGGATGATATTAGTGGGAACACACAGTGCAGATCTAGAGATTATGGGATTAGCAGATCATCTATTGCTTTTGCTCTAAAAATGGGAGAGACAATGTCTATTGTTCCTGCTCATGAACAGGCTACCTCATTTCCCCAGCATCTTTAGAAAAATGTCTAGGTATAGCATCTATTCTCCCTGCTACAGAAACTACCAGCTCAGCCAGTCTTCCACACATTCGTTGAACCCTTTATAAACTCTATCATAATGGAAAGGAGATGGATTTCCAACCAGTTCTCAATTCATGTAGCTTTTTATTGAAGCACCCTGGATCCCCCTTGGCAATTCCTGTACCTCTTGTCAAGATATTTTCTATGCACACAAGCAAATCAGTTCTGTAATGGTTCTGTAATGGGAGAAGCATAGGCTTACAAGAACTCAAATAAGTAGTTATTGAAAGACATCCCTGGAAAAATGATGTTCATCAGGTCAGAAAATGTGAGTAAGCAACAACAAGGGGAGAAGGAATCACTTCAGGGGGCATGAATGAAAATAAATCAATGAAACTGAACCCTGAAAGAATCAGGACAGACAAGAGGAATTTTTTTTTTTTACACAACAAATAATTTAGCTTTGGAATTGACTATCAAAAGATGTGCTGGCTACTAGTTTGACTGGCTTCAAAAAAGGATTGGGCCAATTCATGGAAATCATGGGGATCAATGGCTATTAGCCTTGACAGTAGTGCGACTGCCTTTGAAGGCCATTGTGGAGAGACTAGAGGGCTTCCTTGTACAGTTGGTTGACCACTGTGAGAACAGACTGCTAGACTAGGTGGTTCAGGGGTCTGATCCAGCAGGGCACTGCTTATGTACTTATGCCTTGGATACATGCCAGCTTTATAAGTTGAGTGTGTTTACTTCAGGAACTTGTATCCATTTACATCTTCTCTGCCCATTCTTTGAAAAGTCTTATCTTTATGTCCCATCTTTCACGATCCTTAAATACAGTATCTGTTGACAATGTTAAACGGAGCTTTTTGTCCAGTTAACCATAAAACTTTTCCTGTAAAAATGTTTGCTGTATATTGGGTTGCAATCAGGATATCATTTAAATAAGTGTATACATGCAAACCCTTAATCTGTAAAAGGGCCAACAGTGTGGTCATTATTTTAATGAAGAGATAGTGGGCTGATTCCAGGTCAAAACGTATTGCCTGGATGCTGCTGTAAGAAAACTGGGTGCTGTTGTAGGAAAACTTGTTTACTGGTCTGCTGGGAATGTGGAGGCTAGCCTATGGTCCATGGATATCGACAGAACACCTGGTTGCCATCCTGAATTTTCACCATTTGTTCAATCTGTATAGGCTCAACTCTGCTGTCCAATCTCTGTTTTTCTTGAAAATGATTAATAAAAATGGAGAAGGCTCCTAAGAACAGCTCTTACAATTGTATTTGCTTTATACCACTAATTTATCAAGTTCTTGATGCACTGGAGATGATAGAAATCTGACTCTCAGTATTCTCAGAAGTTGCATCCTAGTTGGACTGTTCTAGGTACCCACCTGCTAATTGAGTTGGCTACCAGATATGCCAGAATTTCTGGAAGTAGTGACCCAAACAGATCTTTTTTGTGTCATATTGAAAGTAATTTGTCCCCATTGAAACTGGAAGGGTAAGTTTTAGTGTTTGCCCAGCATAGGACCCATGGGAATTTTAATGCTTGTTCTCTGAATGAAAAGCAAGTCTCTGTTGCAAAAGTTGGACCATTTCTCTGTCTCATGTTATTTTTAGGAGCTATGGGTAAGATCTTTTCCTTGCTCAAAATCAGGGAATGCAGGGATTTGCCAAATAGCTTTCCTTCCAGGAAGAGTCTGGATGCAAGGCTGGCTTTGGGATGATAGTCCACCTCCCAGGATTTAAGCCATAATCCCAGTGAATTGTTCTGCCCTATATTTTGGCTGTTGCAAACTGGAGGTCACCCACAGAAGAGTGAGCCATGAACTCTGAGACACTTGCCAGCTTATTCAGGCCCTTTCTCAAGTGCTTCAAATCTGCTGGTAAATCTTATAGCAAAAATCAGCCCCATAGTATCAATGAACGGTTACTGCTATATTATGGCCACTGAGGGAGTGTTGTTTGCTGTTTTTCAAATCAGCTCCAGTGACTGGAGTCAATAGGAGACTACTGCTCTTCTCAAGAAATCAAAGCCTAAAAAATAAAAAGTGGGCTTTTTCTCAAGGGAATAAAAAAGAAGTTTCTGTCCTGGCTTTTCATCTGAGGACAAATTAACCTTTTCCTGTCAGCTCTATCACTCTGATGCTCAAGAATCTTTTTATTGTTAGTAGTACTAGTCCTATATGAACGCACTGCTGGAGGAGCGCACAAAGGAATGGCATATGGAAACATACGGCTCTCCTACGTCTTCAGCGCAGCTCCTACAATATCTCCCAAAGTTGCTTCTGAACTGTTATGTTTTAGAAGAGAAAAAGTATTGAACATATGAGGTCATTACATGAACTATATTTAATTCCATTTAATACTATTTGCATTTAACACACACTAAGATTTTATCCTGATTCTCACTCATTTTGGGGGTGAGGTACAGTACATGGAATGTTACATCAAGGTCAAAGCAGACTGTAAATCCCTACACTAATTAAGAACTTTTTAATCTTCTAGTATCCCTAACTGGGTAACATTAAGGTACCATATTGAAATTGTATGTTTTATAATGTTTCATGTTTATGCCAAAACTTTGCACCTAGAAGTTTCATTTTCACATGGAAGTTTGGATGTTTAATAACACTGAGTATAGCAAAAAGATCCTAATAAGTGTTTTCTTCTTTGAAATTGAAGCTGGGAACTAGTAAATATAAAGTATTTGTTTGATTCTGTCTAAAATACTTTTCATCCAAAATCCATGTTCTTGCCTGTATCAACAGAGTAGCAATTCCAACGATAGAAATTCTAGCCCAATTCCGATGACAGAGTAGTCTAGCCCAACAGAAGGCTGTATCCATCATGGAAGTAGTTCAGAATATAAAATCTTTAAGTCTTTAAATGCTCATAAAATACTTATACAGTTAAGATGAGACAGACTTTTTGGGAAAAACATATACATGGTTTTCTGAGCCTTCAAATATGTAACATGTTATGTTAACAGGCTTTTTCTCAAAAGGCCTGGGAAAGAAACTTGCTATTTGTCCTCAAATTAAAAATTATAAAACTAGGGCAATATCCCTGAGATTCCTTCAATCAAAATAGCTTGCAATAAGCCTGATCAACCAAAGCCTATTACACTTTCACCCTCAAGATAATGCAATGCAATGCAATTCATACATACGTTCTTACATTCCTCTTACATTCCTGTTTTACTGAATGTCATGTTCTGCTGACCTGTGAATAAAGTTCTTCTTCTCCAAATACTCCATGGCAGAAGATATTTGGGTGGCCATATACAGCAAAACAACAGCAGTCACTTCTTCCCGATTGCACTCTCGGAGGTAGTCCAGCAGATTCCCATAAGGCATATATTCTGTTACTATATAAAAGGGAGGTTCCAGGGTACACACACCTGAAGAAACATAGGAGAGCTGGGTAAACTTTAATCCTTCCGTAAATACACTTTTGCAATAAAATCTGACCAGTGATTCTCAAAACTGGTAGCACTGCATTCTACATTAAAATAAAGGGAGGAAAAGGTTCATTTTTTCAGACAGTTAAAGAGATCCATTTTTAATGATTTTTAAAAAATTTCTTCAGTGATACTGGAAAGATTTCCACACAGATAATTCTAACAAAACAGGATTTCCACAAGATCAAAAAGCAGCCAAGGAAACCAAAAGAGGGAGAGAGAAATTATTAACAGTACCGCAAAAGCTCCAGTGCTGCTGTGTGAAGCCCCGTTGCTGCAGCGCAGTGAGAAGCCCCAGCACTGTGATGCGGCAAGAACATGACAATCATGCCGAGGAGGAGGACAGAGAGAAAGGTCATCAGGAGGTGGGGAGGAGGGGGCAGGGGGGATGCTCATAAATGTGGGTGGGCCCAAACTTTTATCACATGACTGTGGGGCACTGCAACGATCATAAGTTCAAGGACCAGTCATAAGTCCATTTCTTCAGTGCCATCATAACTTTGAATAGTTGCTGAATAAATGAACGTTAAGCAAGGACCTGTAATTACATATGGTCCTCAGCTTAACTTAAAAAAAACTTCTTCAAGAGTTTATATTAGATTACTGTTAATGGCAATCTCTCCTCCACAACCTGCTTAGATATTAGAAACAAAACAAAACAAAAAAAGAAGTGCAAGAGAGATACTTAGAAAAATCTGTTTGCCACCAAAATTAAGCAACAAGCCATACTGCTTTATTTCAATGACAAATTTGATAGCAAAAGGAGGTCCACATCAAAACCTCTAATGGGCCACATGTGGGTCAGAGGTGGCCCATCCCTGACGTACATGGAGCTGTGGCAATTTTTGTTTCCCCATTAGCAAGATGATTCTATAATAACAAAAATATTTCTAGTTCTTATGGCTATAAAGAAAAATCAGTATATATAATGCAGTCAAAGAACGTAAGATCTTTTATTACGAACATAGAGACAAAAGACCACACTTAATTTTTGGCCGGGAATTAGGGCTACAATTGGGTGACAGCTGGGAATAAGCTTGGAGGCTTTGTTTGTTTTAGCTATGGTTCTGAATCTACTTTAATAAAGCCATTTCTTTTAGGCATTTGCAGACTAAGAGATGAATTTTAACTGAACTGGCAAAGATGGGGTCCAGACCCATCACTGCAGCTGCTTTGTACACAACATTTGCACAGGTCCATAGACTGAAGAAAACCAACAAGCACAGATTCATTCATTCATATAACATATAGGAAACAAAAACTGCACAGCTTGTAGTGGGATGCCATTTGCTTTAAGGAAATGTCTTTTCAAACAGTATATCAGGTCTGTGGCAAGCCTGGAAACAAAACTCTCATGCCCAGTGATCAGCAAACACAATTTCATCACAAGAAGGCTCTCCATATTTAGAGCTTTGTCCAAACTGGTCCAAAGTAAATAAAATTTGGATACTATGCCCTGTTTCATGTGTGCAGTCGGAATGCAAAAAATATATTATTTAAAACAAAAAGGAACACAAGCTCATTGTGAACACTCACCTAATAACTGTACCAGATTTGGATGCTTGATTTCCTTCATAACAGAAGCTTCTTTCAAGAACTCCTCTACCTCCATAGTATCCTCCTGGAAGTGTGATAAGACATCCCTCCTCTTAATAACCATAACTAATTTACACAAAAATTAGGGAACAGAGACTTTATTACAAGGAGGGCAAACGACAGGCCAAGGTACTATACATATCCAGCTTCCCAGCTCTTATTTTCCTGACCACTAACCCAACCATAATACACAGGAAAACAGTGGCATACAGCGGAAAGATCAGGTTCAGGAGATCAACACTTCCGCAGTCATGACTTTCTGGATCTTTCTAAATCCAAAACAGTCTATCTACTGGTTGCATTGTATTTCCAGAAGTGACCAGCCAATGCTCTCCTGTATCTGCCCCCAAAACAGATATTCGCAGGTACATCATCCCTGAATTTACATTAAATATTTCAGAAAATAATACTTTAATCACAAAAATTTGAGCTTTTCCAAATGGATTGGAAAAGTATGGTACCTCAAGAAAATGATGGAACTCATTTTCACTTGAAAGTACATCTTTTGGAAGTTTAATCTCTGAAGGAAAGGCTTTTTGCACATATATACTCTGTGAGCTGCACCAAGATAGGTATTTGATAATGAGACAAAGCACTATAGTAAAACTGAGATGCAGGATGCAAGTTTCTGATAGTATGTTTTATATATATGTATATGCACAGTGATTGTCTTAACCAAGAATTTGGAATTTCCAACATACAGAAAGCAAGAAAATGTCAGTCACTCTTAGATAGCCACCATCTCCCAAATGCACTGAGGGAGAGAATCTCTATTTGTAATGACAGATCTTTAAAAACCTGCCAGGACTAAACAGCCAAAGTTCATTTGTTTTGCTTTTATAACTACAAACCTTTGACATTCATGACATCAGCAGGTAGGCATGTACTCTAGGCCTAGCAGCCAACATTTTAGGTACATTTCAATAATACCACACCAGGGATTATTCTCTCATGACTGAAATCATACCTTGAGCGTTTTCACTGCAACTGTAAGGTTATATTTCTTCCATACCCCAACGTACACTTCGCCATATTGTCCTCCACCAAGTTTGTGCTTCATGGTGATATCTGTTCTTTCCATTTCCCATTTGTCATGGATGGGTGACACTCCATAGACTGTGGGCTTATTGCACTTTGGTGCTGGGTAGTGCAAAGTTGTCACTAGGCCATCAGCTACCGTTGAGTGGTGGTGAACTAGTTCTGCTAATGTGTTAAAGCGACTTTCAGCTGTCACATACACCTGTTAAAGAGGGAATGAAGACCTTGCATAAACTGGGCAACAAGAGACCTAGACAAGTGAAAAAAACAAACAACACACAAAAAAGAAACTCCTCTCCCCAAATCATTCTCCTAAAATGAAATAATCAAAAGGTTATGACATCAAAACAAAACCTCATGAAATATTCTCTGAGTATTAAGGGGTTGTCCTTATTCTTGAGATCACTCCCTCAGAGCAGAAAATACAGAAGAAGCAGAGTCAAAGATGAGAATATTGTGATTGGAAGTGGAGAAGAAAAATTTATGAAGACCATTGGGAGTCTTTTGATCTTTGTCAGCAGCCAACCTATCATTTTCTCTCCTGTAAAAGAGGAGAAAGATGCCTACATGTAGAAATATACACAAGACTTCCAACTATTGTAGTTCCCTACCTTTATTCTGCCTATAAATATTTCTCTCTTAATTTCTCTCTTCCCTCTTTTTGTGAATGCATTGTGAAGAAAATAAGTTTTCATATAAACAGGACCATTTAAATCAAATTATTCTGAGGTTTGCTCCAGAACCCTAACCTTCCATGACTTCAGGTCATTCCAAGTAGCTTGCCCAGAAAGCAACTGGGAAATCATTATTTTCTGGAATATTATGTGATTACTTGATCTTGCTTCCTTCTGGTTATTTTCTACTTGATTCTTAGGGCAATATTAGTCTCTCTTTGTAACATGCCTAGCAGCTGATCCTGCCTAATATCGCCAAGGGAATTATCAAAAGAATAAGGACCAACAACCTTCATTCCTCAAGGGCTGGACCCCACTATAAATAAGAATTTTCATGCTTTTTATTTCCCCCCCCAGAATGATCATGGATATGTAACTTTTCAAGCAATGTTTCAAAATAAAACAAGATTGACAGAACCAAACCACATTGCTGTGAACCTGTCAGATCAAAGTTTACTGAATTGCTGCACAAGTAACTTTCTCATGGCTCAGTATCTGAATATATCACAACTCATTAGTTATCTTGTAAAGATTTAACTGATACAGAGTCTGTCTTCCAAAAAGAATTTCTTCAATTTCTGCAAGATAATGCGGAGGGGAATGCTACCGCTATGAAGAGAGCAGAAAGCAGAATCTATTATCTCAGTGCTTCCTTGTTTGCTCAATGGCTAATCAAGTTGCTTGTGTAACGCATAACCAGAAGAGCATCCCTTGCTAGGAGGGCACTTATTCTTACAAGGGCAGATGGAGTTACAGAATGAAACTTGTAAATTTAAGATTTCTTTGCCCCAAACATTATATGCACATAAATATGTTCTACTTATACAAAATAGGTTTCCCAGAACAGATTTACCTTGCCATCTGTGGTGGTATTGATCCTGTAGTGGTAAACACGTCCCTCGTACCTGAGCGAGATTGACAGCTGTCCTGGACTGCTCTCACTTTCTCGAACAAGGAAGCTGCCATTAATGAGGCTGCTCAGCAGATATTCAGCTGCACTACGTGACACTGGTCCATGATACCAGGAGTGCTTCTCCAGGCTGTTCACTGGAGTGATATAGTTACTTGGCACCCATCCCTGCCCATTCTTGGAGCGTACCTCACTCCATTCACCATTTTGATTGTAACCCAATACACGTAGCTTCTCACCTAAAGCAAAGAGAAGACTCCAAATAGATAAAACGGGACTTATTTTAAAGCTGACCCTGGCCTAGCCAAATAAGAAATAGTCTCATTCATACAAACAAGAATATCATAGAAGTTAAATATACTTAGATGCTTTAGCATAGAGTAACACCTAGAAACAAAGCACAGGGATCATACCTTTGTGTCCCATGTTATTGTCCCAAGGTATCTCTCACAATAACAGATGGAACAGGCAATCTCTTTGTGGGTATTACTTCATTCTCCCATAAATGACAGCTCTTCTGTAGCTTTTCTGTTCTGCCATTTTCACCACGACACATCACCATATTGCATAACATGTTTCCTTAATATTCATCGTGTGTAATCTCATTCAATAAACACTGACCTGGTACACTAGTAATACTACCCCTAATGTATTTAATTGATTTTAATTTAGCACAATCTATGAATTGTGCTCATGATGAGTTAGTACTGCATGAACCAGGGCACTGTGACTTGTTCATCAAAACACAGATAAAAATATTCTTGCTTAGCATTATGTGTGAACTACACCTACCTGGTGCTAGGCTTATAAAAGTAGGAAATATTAAAAAGTACAGGAATGAGAAAGCACTGTAATTTTGACCAGTAGAAATTGGACACTGAAGTAGAATAGAAGATTCAGGAGTATACAAGCCATATGGTTGAATTACCAGAGGATGCCAAATTCTATAAATCAGAAGAATTTTTCAGCTCCACCAAACTCCAGGGCTACTGATGATCTCAAATTTGCTGGGACTCAGCCAGATACTAATTTGCATTATATGACCAGGCCAGACCAAGCTTACAGAAAATTAGTTGAATGAACCAATCACATTGTTGGTTGTCAAGATACAGATAATATTGAATTCTACCTCTTTGTAGGATTTGAGACAGCATCCTCTTATATGTGTGGCAGGAAGCCAAAGTGAACACTTGCAGACCCCTATACAATAGGGGTAAGATAACTTTTTTGGACCAGGTCGTATTTGGAATGTTTCTACCCTACAATATGTACATTTACAAAATGGTTGTCACAGGAGACTTGCCTAATCTCAAAATGATCACCACAGTGCACACAATCAGCCTCGAAACACACATCTCTCAGATCGCCAAATCTGCATTCTAATATTATAATCCTGCAGTATCAAAGACTACATAAATGTTCTAACAGAATCACTTTTTTAAAAAAATCTCCCCCCTAGGAATATGTAAAGATAAACTGAGGCTTAAATACTATCTTGGCACAGTATCTAGATAACAGGAATTTATAGACTGGGTAGCCATTCTGCACATTTCTCCAAAAGGAAAAAATATTCTTAAAAGGGGTGGGGGGAGGAGACACAAGGCAGCAACTAACTATGGTTGATCACAGCGAAAAGGGCATCAAGTCTAAGAATATCTGTCTGGTCAGAATGGGCAAGGAGCACCACCACCATGATGTAACTTACTGCTGAATCACAGCAGGTCTGTCACCAAAAGCAGTCTAGACGGAGAACTGCTGTTATGCCTTGTTCCTTAACTCAGAAGTTACTACAGATAATTAAATAGCAGCCTGTCACAGCGAAAATAAAATAATTCAAGTTCTAAGAGAGAACATGCATTAACCAGAACAACCATTTACCAACTTGCAGATGTACTGACAATGCAAAATACGGAACAATAGGTATATTCTGCTGTTATTTCTGTAAGTGTCTTGTAGAGTGGAGCAAAAAGTTGATAAAGTGTAAGCCATGTTTGTTGCCTATACAATGCATCTTAAGTCATTTGAAGGCAAACAGGCCTGTGATGATGACGAAAGCAATGGGAAGGGATATCTGAGAGCAACAAACCCTTTTGTATCACATACATCCATCAAATTCAGCGAGTCCATTTTGAAATTCAGGAGATTCTATATCCTTGGCACATACAGTAATTCTCATTTTGACCAGGACAATCAAACTCAAGGCTTTCTGACTTCATGAGCTTACTTAATCTTTTTGACATTTTAGTAATGGTTGCCTATTTCTGATCAACATTACAAATTACAATATCCAATACTATTTTAAACAAAGAAAGTATTTTCACAGTTTAATAAAATTTTGAGATTGATTTAAAAATTAAACTTCTCAAACGAAAATAATTTAATTTGGTTTGTTTTCATTTGCTTAAAGTGAAAAAAATTAAATGTTCAGAGTCCACATTATAGGAATATAAGAAAGTGCAACACCCCCCGCTTGAGGAAAAGTATAAGATACATTTAGTTCATCTCATGCTCAGTGATTTTTCCACATTTGATAATCCTGTCATTTCTGTGCTCTTCAACTTTTCCTGTAATAATTACTGCTGTAGTATTTTCACCAGGCCCATTTTATTTTTAGTGTTGTTTCCACTAATACACACCCAAATTAGGTCTGTTCCTTATTACATACATACACACTCTTGTATGGACACATGAACAAACAGAAGGCAATTATTTTTACCTTTGGTGATGCTGAGTGTGTTGTCACCACTTGCTACAAAATCATAAAGTGCAACAAAAAGATTGGGGTCACTCTCAGTGGCTCCTAGAAGATTCTCCTTGGAACTCCACCTGATGGCTTCATTTAGGGCCTGTGGTTCAGTGTCACAACCAAAGGGGCGGTGGAGAGCCTCTGAAGACAAAAAAAGGAAAAGAAAAATAGATTTAATTTTTATATTCTTTGAAATCTGATGATGTACTGAATGTGATCCTGAGCAGCACATCAAGATTAGGTACAATTTCAAAATCGAAAGACTAGCACAAATAATATAATACAAAATTTAAAGTTTTGTGCTTGAACAAATTACACCTTTTCATCTCATACATGCAGTGCTTAGTCAACAGGGATGTTATTAAGCACATGCCACAATGGAGTGGACAAGAGCCATGCAGAAATATTCTCCTGATCTGCACATAAATCTGCAGCAGCAAGCAACCTCTTGCTTTGCCAGCTGGTGAACCTGCATCTATTAACTACTGAAACAAACATTAAAAAACAAACTGAATGGCTGAGAAAATGCCATCAACATCTGACTATAGTTACTCCATTTTAAATTATGTATCTATGCACTTATCAATTACATACACAGGATACAAAGAGGTATTTAATTCTAACAGATCAAGGACAAATATACTATTTAACAAATAGCATGTACAGGTAGATCTTGCTTACCAACTGCCTCACTCAGCGACCATTCAAAGTTATGAGAGCACTGAAAAAATTACGACCAATGCCCACATTTATGACCTTCGCAGTGTCCCTCAGTCACATGATCACCATTACAGTCAGTATGCATGCCCTGTGCCTGACATGTTGGTTACCCCCCTCTTGCAGACTGAAGAGATTGGAAAGGAAAGGATTACAAGAAAGTAAGCAGGTACACAATGGGGAATACACATCGAAAGAATGCAGTGGTTCTAGCAGCCCCAAGCACACTATGCAGAGACCAGTGTATTCCCCATTGTGTGCCTGCTTACTCTCTTGTAATTCCTTCCTCTCCAATCTCTCTGCTCTGCAAGCCGGGGGAGAAAAAAATGGGTCAGACCCAGGAGAGATTGCCTACAAGGACTGCTTGTCCCCCCCCCCCACCCTCACCTTCAGGGCTGAGGGCTTGAACTCTCTCACCTACCAACTAAAATCAAACATAACAAAACAGTGCCCCCCCCCCCAATTCCCAACTCTTGTAGATGATCCAGAAGGCAACTGAGAAATCCAGCAGGACCAGAATGATTGCAGTCCCTCATCCTAGATCTACCACAGGTCATCAATAAGAGTGACCAATGTAGTTTTCGTTCAACCTCCAGTTAAAAATTACAGGCATTGTCTGTAGTAAGAAGCAAAAAGATTACAATAATCTCAAACAACTCAATGATTAATCTCTTTTAAGAAACAGTTCTCTTACAAATACATATAATGGAAAAAAGAATGTTCAAAAGTGTTAATAGTTCTCTTCCAAAACACACACATAACTGAAATAAGTGTTTCAACCAATATATTACTTTCAACAATGCTCACATTACCAATAAAAGGGATGGCAAATTGCCCACCTGACAGTTCTTACAGTAGTAAGTCAAACCTAATACACTGTTAATCCTCTCAAGAACCTTGAGAGAGAAACATACATTTATACGCATCGATAGAATAAGAGCCATGTAAAATATTGTTTCTCAAGATACCTTTCAAATCAAGAAAAGTAGGAATAGACACCTCCTCAGAAAAGGAGCAGAGTTGCTCATCACACTCTCTGTCAAATCTACTTGACTGAAGTCCTGTCCCCACAATCATGCTGCTTCTTACAGAAAGCCAATCCAACTGCCAAGTCCAGATCAAAAACTCCCCCTGCAATATAGCATGCTGTGTCCACTACTGAAAAGAACAGGAAAGGCAAGACAGTTGGTGTGGGAGGGGAAGCAATGAGCAAAGCATTCTTTTCAGCAACTGGAAGCAGGAGACATGGAACTTTTCCAACTGCTAGGAGGCAGGGAACAAACAGTATGCTCAAACATTTCTGGAACTGACAGGGTTTAACAATGAAATTAATCTGCAGTTTGGAATTAGGACTGCTCAACAGAAATGAAATTTTTTCCTTAGCTGACTTGAGTTAACATATATTGACACACAATTTTTTCCAATATGTAAAAAACTGTACCAGGATGTTGGTGTGAACTCTTCATGAACTACTAATTTCTGCCTTTAGCAAGGGACAAATGTCCAACACCAGCTGTTAAATTTGCCTGGCTTTCAACTTGGTATACAGATTTGCATTTGGACAACATAGCAAGCCTGGCTTATGGTTAGCCACAAATGCTTCTGGAGGATTCTCACTACAAGTGGCAGGACTGTAACTTTTATCTATTATTTTAGGTTGTACATGCAAATTCATTAACATTACTGTTATCAGTGTCTATACATTTTAGGGAAGGTTATTGAGAGGGTTGTTGGTGCTCAGCTACAGAGGGTCCTGGATGAAGCAGATTATCTGGACCCTTTTCAGTCTGGGTTCAGGCTGGGGTATAGGACTGTGATAGCATTGGTCACAGGAGCAGATGACCTCTGGAGAGCTCAAGACAGGGCTGGTGCAACCATGCTGGCCTTCCTGAATCTCTCAGCGGCTTTCAGTACCATCAACCATGGTATCCTTCTGAGCTAGCTTTGGGGGCTAGGAATGGGAGGCATTGTTCTGTGGTGGTTCTCCTTTCTCCATGGCCAGTTTCAGTCATCGGGTGGGTGGGCAGGAAGGTCGAGCCCTCAGGGCTCAGAGCTTTCTCCTCTCTTCTTTAGCATCTACATGAAACCACTGGGTGAGATCATTCGCTGGCTTGGGATATGCTATTAACACTATACTATACTGATGATATTCAGTTATACATCTCAATCCCTGGCTGGGCAGGTGATGCTGCTGGGGTGCTCACCAAGTGATTGGACGCTGTGAGGGTCCAGATGGGGAGGAACTAACTTTGACTCAGCCCTGACAAGATGGAGTAACTCTGGGGTTTTGGCCCCCCAGGGTCTGGCAATATGCCGTCTCTGACTCTGGATGGGGTGGTCCTCCCATGGACGGAGATGGTGCACAATCTGGGGGTCCTTCTGGACTCACGGCTCCTGGTCAATGAGCAGGTGGCAGCTTAGTGGGGGTCTTTGCACAGATTTATCTTGCAGGCCAACTGTGTCCTTTTCTGGACTGGGAGGCCTTGTTCACAATCACTCATTCCTTGGTCACTTCCCATTTAGATTACTGCAATGTGCCCTACAAGGGGCTCCCCTCGAAAACCACCCAGATGTTACTGCATGTGCAGTATTGGATGCCCCTAGGTTGACCCATATTGCATGCCTACTGCATGAGCTGCACTGCTCCGTTTTCTTCCAGGTGCAATTCAAGGTGCTGGTTATCACCTTTAAAGCCCTACATGGTGGGGGACCAGGTTATCTGCAGGACTGCCTCTCCCTGAGGGTAATTGCCCATCCCACCAAAGTGGATAGGATAGGATAGGCATGCTCCAAGTCCCTTCCCTTAAACATTGCCATGTTGCAGGTCTTCAGGAGCATGCTTTTTCTGTTGCAGCCCCTGCTCTATGGAACACCCTCCCCCTTGAGATCTGACAGGCCCCCACCCTTTTAATATTCCAAGGAGCACTTAAGACCTGGCTCTTTCCCCAAGCATTGCGATAGGGTCAGGTCAGAGCAGGATGAGAATATTGTGGGTTGCATCAGGCAGGTGTGGTTGTGGCATCAGGTTTTTCTATTCTTGGTTTTGTTGTTTCTTTTGCTTTTATTAGCATATACATTGTTTTACTCTTCGGCTGTAAGCCACCCAAAGCTTGTCCATAGTAAACCATGGAAGTAAAAAGCAAAACATGAGTAGGCCGGAGTTCATTTATGGTTTCAACAGTAGTTCTGGCATTCCATTCTGTTTCAACTTAACTACGGATCAGATGTTTACAGGGTTTTGTTTTGGGCTTTTTTGCCCATGTATACAGGCTTAAAGGACTACTTTTGAGAAAGGCACAACAAAAAGCCCTAATAGAATTATTACAGCATCTGCACATTCCTCATTCTGTTAGTCTTTCTTTGTACAATTGTGGATTGCAATTTGCTTACTTGTTAATCATACTAATACTTACAGTTTTATAAATCTGTATATATCATTGGCTAGTATCTTATTCCGATGCTTTAGACTGATACAAAAATACTGTACTATACAGTATAGTTATATTTCTAGCAATATTCAGCAGATGGTGAAGTCTGTCCCAGCAGAATTGAAATGCTGTAGTCCATTTCTACAAAATACCACTGCCACCAGAACTCCAACATTAGCCACCATCTTGCTTCTTTGTTTCCAAGCTCATTTTTACTTTTCTCTTTGATTTCAAAAATTATTTAAGTAAAGTTTCCTCTTTACAGCATAACTTCTGCTGATTTCATGGACACAACCATGTACAGGTAGTCCTCGCTTAATGACCACAATTGAGACCGTAATTTTGGTTGCTAAGTGAAGCAGTCATTAAGCGAATTCGACCCGATTTTACAACCTTTTTGCGGTGGTCATTAAGCACAGTTGTTAAGCAGACCACATTGTTGTTAAGTGAATCACATGGTTCCCCATTGATTTTGCTTGCAAGAAGCCAGCCGGGAAGGTCGAAAATGGCGATCATGTGACCACAGAATGCTGCAACCGTCATAAATGCGAACCAGTTGCCAAGTGCCCAAATCGTGATCATGTGACTACAGGGACACTGCGACAGTCACAACTGTGAGCACCAGTTGTAAGGTGGATTTTTCAGCACTGTCATAAGTCTGAACCATCACTAAATGAATGGTCATTAAGTGAGGACTACCTGTAGGTCTTTTTTTACTACAATAGAAAAATGATGTGCCATTGACTTTTTCCAGACTATTTGTTTTTGATTATCAGTCCACAGCCCTGGATTCCTTAAAGTCACCCATCCAAGTACTATTGCTTAGACTTTCAAGGAGAGACAAGGTTGCCCAAGGATTGCCCCTGTTGAGGTGAAGCAATTAGTATTTAATAGAGGAATCCTAATATCAAGAATATATTCAGTTTCCTATATTACACCTAGGCAACTCCTAAACAGGAATAAAAGTCAAACATATTTTTGAACCAATGCACACAAAAACATTGGGGGGTTGCACTCTACAGAACTTCAGCAAAGGATCGTTACCTTGCCGTGGTGCTGGAGCTTGAGCACCTCAATGATGCCATGAGCTAAACCGTGAAGGGCCATCCAAGACGGGAAGGTCATGACAGAGCGGTCAGACTAAATGCGATCCCTGGGGAAGGTAATGGCAACCCACCCCAGGATTCTTGCCGTGAAAACTCAATGGATCAGTACAACCAGAGATATGTCGGTATACCATCGGAAGATGAGACCCCCAGGTTGGAAGATGGTCAAAATGCTACTGGGGAGGAACAGAGGATGAGTTCAACTAGCCCCAGACGTGATGATGCAGCTAGCTCAAAGCTGAAAGGACGGCTAGCAGCCAACGGTGCTGGTGGTGAATGGCAAATCCGATGTTCTAAGGATCAACACACCATTGGAACCTGGAATGTAAGATCTATGAGCCAGGGCAAATTGGATGTGGTTATTGGTGAGATGTCAAGATTAAAGATAGACATTCTGGGCATCAGTGAACTGAAATGGACTGGAATGGGCCACTTCACATCAAATGACCACCAGATCTACTACTGTGGACAAGAGGACCACAGAGGAAATGGAGTAGCCTTCATAATTAATAGTAAAGTGGCTAAAGCAGTGCTTGGATACAATCCAAAAAACGACAGAATGATCTCAATTCGAATTCAGGGCAAGCCATCTAACATCACAGTGATCCAAATATACGCCCCAACCACAGATGCTGAAGAAGCTGAAGTAGAGCAGTTCTATGAGGATCTGCAGCACCTACTGGACAACACGCCTAAAAGAGATGTTATTTTCATCACGGGAGACTGGAATGCTAAGGTGGGCAGTCAAATGACACCTGGAATTACAGGTAAGCATGGCCTGGGTGAACAAAACGAAGAAGGACATAGGCTGATAGAATTTTGCCAAGACAACTCACTCTGCATCACAAACACTCTCTTCCAGCAACCTAAGAGATGGCTTTATACATGGACTTCACCAGATGGACAACACTGAAATCAGATTGACTACACCCTTTGCAGCCAAAGGTGGCGGACATCTATACAGTCAGTAAAAACAAGACCTGGAGCTGACTGTAGTTCAGATCACGAACTTCTTCTTGCACAATTTAGGATCAGACTAAAGAGATTAGGGAAGACCCACAGATCAGCTAGATATCAGCTCACTAATATTCCTAAGGAATATGCAGTGGAGGTGAAGAATAGATTTCAGGGACTGGACTTAGTAGATAGGGTCCCAGAAGAACTATGGACAGAAGTTGGCAACATGGTTCAGGAGGCGGCAACAAAATACATCCCAAAGAAAGAGAAAACCAAGAAGGCAAAATGGCTGTCTGCTGAGACACTAGAAGTAGCCCAAGAAAGAAGGAAAGCAAAAGGCAACAGTGATAGGGGGAGATATGCCCAATTAAATGCAAAATTCCAGAGGTTAGCCAGAAGAGATAAGGAATTATTTTTAAACAAGCAATGCGCGGAAGTGGAAGAAGACGATAGAATAGGAAGGACAAGAGACCTCTTCCAGAAAATTAGAAACATCGGAGGTAAATTCCAGGCAAAAATGGGTGTGATCAAAAACAAAGATGGCAAGGACCTAACAGAAGAAGAAGAGATCAAGAAAAGGTGGCAAGAATATACAGAAGACCTGTATAGGAAGGATAACAATATCGGGGATAGCTTTGACGGTGTGGTCAGTGAGCTAGAGCCAGACATCCTGAAGAGTGAGGTTGAGTGGGCCTTAAGAAGCATTGCTAATAACAAGGCAGCAGGAGACGACGGCATCCCAGCTGAACTGTTCAAAATCTTGCGAGATGATGCTGTCAAGGTAATGCATGCTATATGCCAGCAAATTTGGAAAACACAGGAATGGCCATCAGATTGGAAAAAATCAACTTATATCCCCATACCAAAAAAGGGAAACACTAAAGAATGTTCAAACTATCAAACAGTGGCACTCATTTCACATGCCAGTAAGGTAATGCTCAAGATCCTGCAAGGCAGACTTCAGCAATTCATGGAGCGAGAATTGCCAGATGTACAAGCTGGGTTTAGAAAAGGCAGAGGAACTAGGGACCAAATTTCCAATATCCGCTGGATAATGGAAAAAGCCAGGGAGTTTCAGAAAAACATCTATTTCTGTTTTATTGACTATTCTAAAGCCTTTGACTGTGTGGACCATAACAAATTGTGGCAAGTCCTTAGCGATATGGGGATACCAAGTCATCTTGTATGCCTCCTGAGGAATCTGTATAACGACCAAGTAGCAAGGGTAAGAACAGACCACGGAACAACGGACTGGTTTAAGATTGGGAAAGGAGTGCGGCAGGGCTGTATACTCTCACCCTACCTATTCAACTTGTATGCAGAACACATCATGCGACATGCTGGGCTTGAGGAATCCAAGGCTGGAGTTAAAATCGCTGGAAGAAACATTAACAATCTCAGATATGCAGATGATACCACTCCGATGGCTGAAAGCGAAGAGGAACTGAGGAGCCTTATGATGAAGGTGAAAGAAGAAAGTGCAAATGCTGGCTTGCAGCTGAACCTCAAAAAAACCAAGATTATGGCAACCAGCTTGATTGATCACTGGCAAATAGAGGGAGAAAATGTAGAAGCAATGAAAGACTTTGTATTTCTGGGTGCAAAGATTACTGCAGATGCTGACTGCAGTCAGGAAATCAGAAGACATTTAATCCTTGGGAGAAGAGCAATGACAAATCTCGATAAAATAGTTAAGAGCAGAGACATCACACTGACAACAAAGGCCCGCATAGTTAAAGCAATGGTGTTCCCGTAGTAACATATGGCTGCGAGAGCTGGACCATAAGGAAGGCTGAGAGAAGGAAGATAGATGCTTTTGAACTGTGGTGTTGGAGGAAAATTCTGAGAGTGCCTTGGACTGCAAGACGATCAAACCAGTCCATACTCCTGGAAATAAAGCCAGACTGCTCACTCGAGGGAATGATATTAAAGGGAAAACTGAAATACTTTGGCCACATAATGAGAAGACAGGACACCCTGGAGAAGATGCTGATGCTAGGGAGAGTGGAGAGCAAAAGGAAGAGGGGCCGACGAAGGGCAAGGTGGATGGATGATATTCTAGAGGTGACGGACTCGTCCCTGGGGGAGTTGGGGGTGTTGACGACCGACAGGAAGCTCTGGCGTGGGCTGGTCCATGAAGTCACGAAGAGTCGGAAGCGACTAAACGAATAAACAACAAACTCTTCAGAAATCACCTACAGCTAAATGATACAATTCTCAATGACTGCACTGAATAAAGGCAATGGATTTGGAGCTGGTTGCTTAAGCTTAATAGATCAGGATACAGTGTCTGTCTACAGATGAATAGAAGCACATTATACTTAGCTGCTACTTACAGTGTTTCACATATTCTCCCACCTTACTAACTCAGTAAAAGTAAGGGTCTGTAGCCATAACCATGAAGCTAGCAGCTCCCAGCTGAACATGGTAATAACATCACAGATTTCAAAGGAAATAAATGTAAAACCTAATCTACTCTATGTAATGTAGGTTGATGTTCATGAACTAATTAGTAAATCAGAACAGAGGTGTGGCAGTAATATATACAATGAAGTCACATGGATTCAGAAAATTTTTCATAACTAGACATACAAGATATTTGCACTTTTACAACAATTTCAAGAGAAATATGTCTACCCTTTCTCCATGAGCTATGGAAATTGGGGAAATTTCCATAGCTCATGGAAATTCTCATGCATTTTGATTATTCTAAGCAAGAAGTATGATAATATGACTATATTCATATGAGGCACACAGATACTACCCTTGTGAATACTTTGTAAAATGAAAAATCACAGTCACAGCTTCTTTTACTTATAGTAGGTGAAGGGACAGTACATTCTCTTTTAAATAACGTCTTATTTTATTGGCTCTTCAGAATGTTGCATCTGACTGAGCCACCCTTATGCCAACATTAATTAATATGCAATTTATTATTAAATATAATTGCAATCCATCTTTTCCTGAGGATAAAAATAGTGGCACCAAAAACTGGGTTTTATTTTTTTCTAGGACCACTTAAGAAGGAGCCCCTGAAAAACACTTCATAAAGAGTACACTCAATGTTTTTGCTGAGCTGAATATTATTATAAATAATCAATTTGTGGATAAAAGGCCTGAATGTCTAACACTGCTAATTGTCACAGTTAAACAATTACACCTAGGCATCTTCTGTGCATGAAACTGAATAAAGAAATATAATTGTCCTGTTAGGCCTTAATTATATGTATTATGTATGAATCCTGTATTTTTAAACAGAGTTCAGACACATTTGATATTTCTGCTTCAAAAAAGCATCACAAACCAAGCAGTTCTATACTACATTCATGTCTGCAGAAACAACATTGGTTATTTGCCACCAAATTATTATATTAAAGTCACAGCAGATGGCAGCACCTAGCCAGCTTCACAAATAATCCCCCCAAAATTAAGAAGGATCAGACCTTGTTATTACTGAAATCAGGATTTCAATAATGGTATCAAGATAGAAATCTAGAATTTAACCAGAAAAGCCTATTTCTGTTAGATTATATAAGTATCAGACTAAGCAACTACAAGTTCAATGCCAGAATTTCAGCAAAGATACTGTCAAAAAAGGTACACTGTAGCCATTCTGTTGATGTAATTCTGTGCCTCACAATATTTAATCAAAGATGGATGAACTAGCATTTAAGTTATGCTCTTTCATCCCCCTGGTTTTCTCACTAAATTATATGACTAAAAATATGAACATTTTTTATATTATGGAAGAACACAATTTAGCTATTAACTTGCTTCTTTGCTTCTAGAAAATTATGGACACTTATTAATTTGATGCACATATATGGCTGTGGATATTTGGACCCCATGGACTTGGACATTATCCATATTTAGCCCTGGGAGAGATGGTATCGTCCCACTTGGGGCTGGTGAGCAATTTGGATTCTTCATGGACTCTCCACTCCTGGTTAAGGACCAGGTAGCAGTTGTGGCCAAGAAGGCCTTCACACAGATCTACCTTGTGCACGAACTGTGCCCCTTCCTAGACAGGAGGCTCTGCACAGGCATTCATGTTTTGGTTACCCTGCATGTGGACTACTGAAGCATATTCAACATAGGGCTGCCTTTGGAAAAACTCCTGGAAGCTGCAGCTGATCCAAAATGCAGTTATGGACATGCCTCAATATATCCATGTAACACCTCTGCTTCAGGAGCTGCACTGTTTGCCAGCAGGCTTCCAGGTGCAATTCAAGATGCTGGTTATTACCTTTAAAGCCATTTCTGGCACAGGGCCCAACCATTTGAGGGTCTGCCTATCTCCTTTAGGGTATGCCCATCCTGTTTGATCTGACTGTTGGCATACTCCAGGTCCAGTCAATAAAACAATGTCATCTGATGAGATTCATGAAGCATGCCTTCTCTGTCTGTTCCTACCCTCTGGAACAGCATTCCCCCTGAGATTCTATGGCTTCCACCATGACATTTAAAAATGCCTGTAAAACCTGGTTTTTCTTCCAGATCCTAGGCTAACCAATCATGGGATCCTCAATAGTATTCTTGTCCTGTGAGGTATGCTAAGTTTTTTGTGTTGCTTAACTTTTGATAATTGTTGTTTTTATTTCGTTTTAACAGGATATAGCACCTAGTATTGTTTTGAAATGGGTGGCCTTACACATTTAATCAATAAACAAACACTTGTTCAGTGCAGTCTTAAATACAAATTTATATAAAAGTTATCTTGCTAATATTCTTGTCTGTGTACAAATATCTGTCCTTCCAAGCCATTATAATTAGCCAGTGGTATAGGACATATGAGTTATGTGGGTCAATACATAGTTAGATTCTACAAAGGCCAATTTGATTCCAATATAATACAGTTTAATCTTCATAATAATCTATTAATATACATGCCAAGAAATACATAAGCTGCAAAATGTGAACAGTGACTTAAAATAGCCTGGATTTAAAATTAATTCACTCTGATTCCCAGTATCTGTTAAATATTGCATACCTGGCTTTACTCCAGGACAAAGGGCACAAACTTATCCAGCAAATTACAACACAGCAAGTTAAAACATTAAATATTCTGTCCTCTGCAAGTCAGATGAAAGAAAATATCCACATTCATCCCAATTCAGGGCACATTTCATTGATCATTATTTTACGAGCCTTCCTCCCACACAAAATGAAAGCTAACCTGACTGCTATTACATCACTCCATCCTTTAGTGTGAGTGGAATGCCATAAAAGACTTATTAGCCCACTATCAGCTGTTTGTCTTGGGAGGCCCCACTAACATTTGCCTCTACCACACCTGTCTTTGCAAGTTGCCACTTAAGATTCAGTTGTCTAAATACTCCAAGAAGAATAAGAAAACCACAGGGGAAACCCAATACTAATACAGAGCAAAGACATAGCTCATTTAGTTGCTATATACTCCCAACGATTAAGAAATCAATTACATCATACTGCTGATGGCTTCTCATAAAAATAAAATCTCTATGAAAGCAACATCTGACAACAGAGTAAGCAGCATACTAGAGATATGGTTCTAATAGAAGGCAATTAAAGGCCATTACCCATACCTTTACTAAAAGTTGTATCCTACTACTTTTCCTACCCTGCAATGACTAGAAATATAACCTAGAATCATAAATAACAGTGGGAGAACACAAAAAACAGTAAATACCAATGTGATAAATATTTTGCTACTTTTTAAATTTCCTATACTTCTGCACCCCCCTCCAAGCCTAGCTGTGCTTCCTCACTGCAGCGGTGGGATGAGTAAAGAACGCTGGAGTACATGCCAAGAGTATATAATCCTAGTAGAGTCACTCAAGGTGTGAAGGTTATCCCAACTGCCCAGCTAAAGCAAGCAGCCACCTATATTAGCTGGCAGCAATATATGAAGATGCTTGAGGTGTAAGAACACTTTAATGGCAAAAGCATAAGTTCATACTGTGCAGGAGAAGGCAATGGTAAACCACTCCTGTATTTTATTAAGAAAACCACATGGATAGACAATATAAAATGATGGATGATATAATGCCAGATAATGGGCCCTTCAGGTTGGATGGTACTCAACATGCTACTGAAGAAAAGCTGAGAATCTTCCGGAGCTAATGGTGTTCGGTGTTTATGACGCGGCTAGATTAAAGCCTTCAGGACATGTTGCTGATGTTGCCATAAAGGAAAAGAACATCTGAAGGTGCATTTACAAAATTATAGTAGGAACAAAGAACATAAGAAGCATGAACAGCGGAAAACTCAACAAGGTGAAATATGAAATGAATCAACTACACACTGATGTCTTAGGCATTAGTGAATTGAAATGGATTGGATTTGGACACTATCATTCAAAGGAATCACACTACTTAATACTCAGAACATGAAAACAAACAAGGAATGGCACTACTTCATAGTTAGGAAAGGTATAATGAGAAAAAGTATTTAGCTACAATGCAATCAATGACCAAACAGTATCAATCAGACTTCATGGAAAACCTCTTAATATGATGATTATCCAAGTTTATGCTCCAACCACTGATAAGAAGAAGAGATTGATGAGTTTTACAATCAAGTTCAATTTGAAATCAACAGAACATGCAAGCAAGATGGTACAGATCACAAATTGCTCATGTGCAAGTTTCACATTAAGCTAGTGGAAGAAGAAAGTCAACCAGTTTCCATGATATGATTTTGAGCATATACCCACCATCTTAAAGGAGAACATCAGGAATCACTTTGAAATCCTGAACCTCATTGATTGGGAACCAGAGGAAATGTGGAATGAATGAATGAATGAATTTATTTGATTGATTGATTGATTTCTATAGCCGCCCATCTCAACAAGTGACTCTGGGCTTAAAGAAGCTGTTAAGGATGAATGTGAAAAGAAACTCCCCAAAATCAAGAAACAGAATAAAGTAAATTGGATGTCAGAACAAGCTACGGAAAGAGAAGAGAAACCAAAGCCAAGAAAGACAAAGATCTCAGCAAGGAATTTAAAGTATTTCAGACAAATATTAGAAGAGACCTCAGCAAAGGATCGTTACCTTGTCATGGTGCTGGAGCTTGAGCACCTCAATGATGCCATGAGCTAAACCGTGAAGGGCCACCCAAGACGGGAAGGTCATGACAGAGAGGTCAGACTAAATGCGATCCCTGGGGAAGGTAATGGCAACCCACCTCAGTATTCTTGCCGTGAAAACTAAATGGATCAGTACAACCAGAGATATGTCGGTATACCATCGGAAGATGAGACCCCCAGGTCGGAAGATGGTCAAAATGCTACTGGGGAGGAACAGAGGATGAGCTCAACTAGCCCCAGACGTGATGACGCAGCTAGCTCAAAGCCGAAAGGACGGCTAGCGGCCGACGGTGCTGGTGGTGAACGGCGAATCCGATGTTCTAAGGATCAACACACCATTGGAACCTGGAATGTAAGATCTATGAGCCAGGGCAAATTGGATGTGGTTATTGGTGAGATGTCAAGATTAAAGATAGACATTCTGGGCGTCAGTGAACTGAAATGGACTGGAATGGGCCACTTCACATCAAATGACCACCAGATCTACTACTGCGGACAAGAGGACCACAGAAGAAATGGAGTAGCCTTCATAATTAATAGTAAAGTGGCTAAAGCAGTGCTTGGATACAACCCAAAAAATGACAGAATGATCTCAATTCGAATTCAGGGCAAGCCATCTAACATCACAGTGATCCAAATATACGCCCCAACCACAGATGCTGAAGAAGCTGAAATAGAGCAGTTCTATGAGGATCTGCAGCACCTACTGGACAACACGCCTAAAAGAGATGTTATTTTCATCACAGGAGACTGGAATGCTAAGGTGGGCAGTCAAATGACACCTCGAATTACAGGTAAGTATGGCCTGGGAGAACAAAACGAAGCAGGACACAGGCTGATAGAATTTTGCCAAGACAATTCACTCTGCATAACAAACACTCTCTTCCAACAACCTAAGAGATGGCTTTATACATGGACTTCACCAGATGGACAACACCGAAATCAGATTGATTACATCCTTTGCAGCCAAAGGTGGCGGACATCTGTACAGTCGGTAAAAACAAGGCCTGGAGCTGACTGTAGTTCAGATCACGAACTTCTTCTTGCACAATTTAAGATCAGACTAAAGAGATTAGGGAAGACCCACAGATCAGCTAGATATGAGCTCACTAATATTCCTAAGGAATATGCAGTGGAGGTGAAGAATAGATTTAAGGGACTGGACTTAGTAGATAGGGTCCCGGAAGAACTCTGGACAGAAGTTGGCAGCATTGTTCAGGAGGCGGCAACAAAATACATCCCAAAGAAAGAGAAAACCAAGAAGGCAAAATGGCTGTCTGCTGAGACACTAGAAGTAGCCCAAGAAAGAAGGAAAGCAAAAGGCAACAGTGATAGGGGGAGATATGCCCAATTAAATGCAAAATTCCAGAGGTTAGCCAGAAGAGATAAGGAATTATTTTTAAACAAGCAATGCGCGGAAGTGGAAGAAGACGATAGAATAGGAAGGACAAGAGACCTCTTCCAGAAAATTAGAAACATTGGAGGTAAATTCCAGGCAAAAATGGGTATGATCAAAAACAAAGATGGCAAGGACCTAACAGAAGAAGAAGAGATCAAGAAAAGGTGGCAAGAATATACAGAAAACCTGTATAGGAAGGATAACAATATCGGGGATAGCTTTGACAGTGTGGTCGGTGAGCTAGAGCCAGACATCCTGAAGAGTGAGGTTGAGTGGGCCTTAAGAAGCATTGCTAATAACAAGGCAACAGGAGACGACGGCATCCCAGCTGAACTGTTCAAAATCTTGCAAGATGATGCTGTCAAGGTAATGCATGCTATATGCCAGCAAATTTGGAAAACACAAGAATGGCCATCAGACTGGAAAAAATCAACTTATATCCCCATACCAAAAAAGGGAAACACTAAAGAATGTTCAAACTATCAAACAGTGGCACTCATTTCACATGCCAGTAAGGTAATGCTCAAGATCCTGCAAGGTAGACTTCAGCAGTTCATGGAGCGAGAATTGCCAGACGTACAAGCTGGGTTTAGAAAAGGCAGAGGAACTAGAGACCAAATTGCCAATATCCGCTGGATAATGGAAAAAGCCAGGGAGTTTCAGAAAAACATCTATTTCTGTTTTATTGACTATTCTAAAGCCTTTGACTGTGTGGACCATAACAAATTGTGGCAAGTTCTTAGTGGTATGGGGATACCAAGTCATCTTGTATGCCTCCTGAAGAATCTGTATAACGACCAAGTAGCAACAGTAAGAACAGACCACGGAACAACAGACTGGTTTAAGATTGGGAAAGGAGTACGGCAGGGCTGTATACTCGCACCCTACCTATTCAACTTGTATGCAGAACACATCATGCGACAAGCTGGCCTTGAGGAATCCAAGGCTGGAGTTAAAATCTCTGGAAGAAACATTAACAATCTCAGATATGCAGATGATACCACTTTGATGGCTGAAAGTGAAGAGGAACTGAGGAGCCTTATGATGAAGGTGAAAGAAGAAAGTGCAAAAACTGGTTTGCAGCTAAACCTCAAAAAAACCAAGATTATGGCAACCAGCTTGATTGATAACTGGCAAATAGAGGGAGAAAATGTAGAAGCAGGAAAGACTTTGTATTCCTAGGTGCAAAGATTACTGCAGATGCTGACTGTAGTCAGGAAATCAGAAGACGCTTAATCCTTGGGAGAAGAGCAATGACAAATCTCGATAAAATAGTTAAGAGCAGAGACATCACACTGACAACAAAGGCCCGCATAGTTAAAGCAATGGTGTTCCCTGTAGTAACATATGGCTGCGAGAGCTGGACCATAAGGAAGGCTGAGCGAAGGAAGATCGATGCTTTTGAACTGTGGTGTTGGAGGAAAATTCTGAGAGTGCCTTGGACTGCAAGAAGATCCAACCAGTCCATCCTCCAGGAAATAAAGCCAGACTGCTCACTTGAGGGAATGATATTAAAGGCAAAACTGAAATACTTTGGCCACATAATGAGAAGACAGGACACCCTGGAGAAGATGCTGATGCTAGGGAGAGTGGAAGGCAAAAGGAAGAGGGGCCGACCAAGGGCAAGATGGATGGATGATATTCTAGAGGTGACGGACTCGTCCCTGGGGGAGCTGGGGGTGTTGACGACCGACAGGAAGCTCTGGTGTGGGCTGGTCCATGAAGTCACGAAGAGTCGGAAGCGACTAAACGAATAAACAACAACAACTGTTTATTGAAGAGACAAGAAACAGTATTACAACAACAACTGAAAGCCACTGAAGAATAAAACAGACAAGGAAAAGCAAAGAAAAGTCTTCCAAAAATCTCTGAATTCAGAAGAAGGTTGCAACCTCAAATTGCTATGCTAAAGGACACCAATGGACCGATAGTAACTGATTCAAAGAAGATCACAGAAAGAAGGAAGGAGAAATTCTGCAACAGCTATGTCAATATCCAACATACCATAGAAGATATTCTGTACTTTTTACAAGAACCTCTAGTACTAGAAGATGAAGTTAGACCAGCATGCTGGTCATTACCGAGTAGGAAGGCTACAGGAATTGATGGAATATCTACAGAAATATGGCAAGCAACAGAAGAAGAATCAGTAAAGGTTCTAGCCACGCCACGCTAGGAAATCTAGAGAACAGCACAGTGGCCAAAAGATTGGAATATATCAATCTACACAGCAATACCAAAGAAAGGAAACAGAACAGAGTGTGCAAACTATTGCATAATATTCTTAATTTCACATGCTAAAACATAATGCTTAGGATCATCCAGATTAGAGCCCTACATGGAAAGGGAAATGCCAGATGTTCAAGCTGACTTTAGAAAAGGCCAAGGAACATGAGACGTTATTGTGGATGCATACTGGATAACTGAGAAAGCCAAAGAATACCAAAACTAAGTCAGTATGTACATAATTGATTATAGAAAGGCTTTGATTGTGTTGACCATGCAAAGCTGTGGAATGTCCTCAGAAAAATGAGAATCCCATTACATCTCACTGTCTTCAGGAGAAACCTATACACAGGACAGAAGACACAATCTGGATGGATCATGGCAAAACTGACTGGCTTTAGATCAATAAAGAAGACAAGACTGTATACTATCCTTACTTATTCTACCTATATGCAGAATACATATTGAGGGAAACTGGATTGTAAGAAGATGAGCATGGTTTTAGAATTGCAGGAAGAAACATCAATAACCTGTGCTGTGCTGATGGCAGTACTCTGACAGCTGAAAAGCAAATGATCTGCAAATTCTAGTAATGAAAATCAAGGAACACAGTGAAAAAATGTGACTAAGATTAAATACAAAGACGACCAAACTCATAATTCATGACAAGAGGTACAGCAACCAGGCTTAGAATGGACAATGAAGAGATACTGGTGGATAATTTCTGCCTTTTAGGATCAACTTTCAACAGTAAAGAAAGCAGCAGCAGTCAAGAAATGTGCTGCAGACAGATGTTCACATGCCATGATGTTGTGTTTATACCTACAAAGATCAGAATCATGCAGACATTTCCCTGTTGACACTCTCTGGAAATGAAAGTTGGACTTGGAAGAAGCTGGACAGAAAGAGTACTGGTGTTGGGAGAAGACTCCTAAGAATACAATAGATAGCCAAGAAAACAAATAAATGGCCCTTTGAACAAATCAACCTAGAGTTCTCACTTGAAGCACAGATGATTGGAGTTAATTTATCATACTTGAGACACATTGTGTGAAGACCTAGCTCTCTGGAGAAATCTATAATGCCACGAAATGAGGAAAGGAAGAGAAGAGGATGACCAGCAACAAGGTGGAGAGACCTAATTATAGCAGTGATGGATGCACTGGAAGACCTGAAAGACCAGGTTGGGGACAGATCTTCCTGGAGAAAATCTATATGTATGGTTGCTAAGAGTCATGATCGACTTGATGGCATGTAATCAAAAAATCAAAACTTCTGCAGTGACAGATTGAACTACAATTAATTTATTTGTTTTTTTCCTGCCTCCACAATATATAAACAGGAAGGGTCAAAGACTTGGAGAGGGCAAAAGAGCCCCCATTCACTTATAGCTTCCAATTTGGCAGGCTGGAGCTAGAGCTACTGCCTGGATCTAAGAATCTCACAATTCAGGGAGTCTACAGACAGAAGAAGCATACTAGACAAGATAGCCAATTGATATAAACAAGCCAAGGAAATAGAGAATCGTCCCCCACCCCCATTGCTAAGGCAGGGACGATGTGGGCAGATGGGAAAGTTAGTAATTTAAAGTAAAGTTAGTAATTTTAATAGAAAATTAATTGCTTGCTTATTGTAAAGTGGCTGTTGTGTTACAGTAGCTGAGATATAGTTCTATGCCAGAAGAAAAAGAAAGGAATACTAAAATGCCGTGATTAGCAGGGGTCTCCTACCTCTTTTAGCCAGCAAGAATATCTGAATTTCTGAAAACACACTGCAGGCATTTTGCCACAGTGGCTATGGCAAAGCAGAAAATAATCATTTACCAGATGGTAAATTGGTCAGAATGCTATCTACCACCCCTACTCCAATCTTCCAAAATACTGTCTTTCACCATAACTTGCCTTTTTTTCCTTGCCAAATGAATAATGGGCAATTTTCCAAATATTTGCACCTGCCCAATATTTTTTTTAAGAATTCCTTTAGGACTCTTATAAAGCCCAGAATCATTCTTAAAATGAACATAATACTGAAGGCTAGTGCTTTGCTTTGTAGCATGCCAATTTATCTCCTTTTCTAATTTCAACAAAATTTGAAAAGTTGGCGGGGGGGTGGAAGCTGGTGTATCCTACAGAGACTACATATTAGGTCTATATCTCTGATTTCAAAAGTGTCTCCATGCTGTTGAAATGTCCCCTTAAATATTTATTTAGCGTAACAGACAAGTAAAAGAATTGTACAAATTAAGACATGTGTCACAGTAACTGAATGCTGGAAGACAGATTCTTTAAGCAATTAGAATTTCAGTCTCTTGGGGTTTAAATTTCCCCAAATACCAAACAATCGCAAAGTACTCATGAAATCTAAATAAAACAGAAGGTAATTTTGATAATTGATGTAAATAGATAAGGAATGCTACCACAATCATATTAAAATTAGTTCAGTGAGGTCTCAGCAAAAACAAGCAGGCAAACCAAATTCCATATATCTGCAACAAAAAAAAAAAGAATGAAATAACATTTTGGCATTCTAAAATGTCTAAATTTTAAATAAATTTAAATAAAATGTACAAACGCTTTCTCCAAAATGAAAACCTATCCAAGCAGAACACTGTTTGGTAAAAGAGTTTGGTTTACAATATACCAAAAGCCTCTTCTGTTGAACACAGTTGAGAGGTAGTTTTGAAGAAGTAGTCTCTTACAACTCAAAGATCCTACAACAGAAGAGTAGCATAGCACCTACAATATTTGTCTTTCTATAGTTAGTATCTCTGCCTGTATACAACACAGAATATCTCACTCAGTTCCTAATTACTCAGAGTACTACATATATTGTGCACATTTAGGAAAGCTTCTATGAATTGATATTCTGTGCATCATTTAAGATCTGTAGCATGCCCTAGTGGAAAAACAGAAGTAATTATTTCCCCAGGTGTTGTTATACTTTGCAATTAGACCATTATTGTTTATATAGGTCTTTCGTTTGTATAGATTAACATGCAGGTTTCTGCAACATTAAACCTAAGTATGAGTGAAAGTTAGAGCAACTAGTAAGGTAGAGGAAGTAAGAAGAATATCTGATTTCTTATCTGATGAGTCATATAATTCAAACTAAATCCAACATTAAGCAAGCACACATCTACTGGCACAGAAATGAAATTTCTCATCCCCTCTCCAAGCCATGCATCCCAACCATTCTGAGATCTGGGAGTTACAAAAAGCTGGAATATATTAATAATTTATTCAAATGGTAGAATGATACTAGCCAAGAGAACGATGCTGCCACATGTAAACTTTACTGTAATTTTTTAAACAGAGTAAACTTCAGTTCAAGGAAACTCAACACAAACAGAAAAGTGCTTTTACACATGGCAGAAAAAATCCAATTTTATTTATGCCAATTCCTCACAGGACTGAGGATCAAAGCTATTGTATAAAACAATCAGTGCACTGTGGAGTACCTACTACATTCTTGCAAGTTGACTTGAGTTGCCTTCAAAGCTTTTTCTCCAATCTTGGGATAGTAAAAATAGTACCATGCTAGATCACACCTAAAAGAAGGAGAACCAGTTTGTCTTCTTTCTTCAAAAAACCTGACACTTAATGCAACCCACAAGACTGTTATTTCTCCATGAACTTTAATAGTAAATTAGACAATTCTGCATTAAATTTACTCTTAATTCCAATTTCAGTTTGCCTTTCCAGGATGATCAGATGCAAAGAAAGATAAGGTTCCTATATCTATATCTGGGGTTGGCAATGCAAATAGGATCATTATAAACAGAAATCTGTAACAACAACATTAACTTTAACTTTGAAAAAAGTGGGAAATAAATAAGATGTTATATGTCCTATTGATCCTTTATAATTTCTATACAGGGAAGAAAATATAGTAGACCAAGGACTTAAACTTATAGTTTAACTATGTTATGTAAGAGTCCTATAAATGTAAATGAATCTGTGAATGGTTACATTAAAATAAAAAAATGAAGATGTGAGTAGCCTGCTTTCAGACACATCTCTTTCATGCATCCATGACCTATAAGCCTTATAGATATAACAGCTAAGATGTACACAAAACATCTATTGAGAAAAATAGAGGAGTGGGCAATTGAGAAGAATATTTTATTGGAAGAACAGGCTGGGTTCAGGTCTGGGTACTAAACAATAGACAACTGCTTTGTACTACACCATCTTATTACCAAATATACAACAGAAGGTAGCATCTGTTTACAACTTTCATCTTAGTGCGGCATTTGACTCCATGTTGTTGTTTATTCGTTTAGTCGCTTCCGACTCTTCGTGACTTCATGGACCAGCCCACGCCAGAGCTTCCTGTCAGTCGTCAACACCCCCAGCTCCCCCAGGGACGAGTCCGTCACCTCTAGAATATCATCCATCCATCTTGCCCTTGGTCGGCCCCTCTTCCTTTTGCCTTCCACTCTCCCTAGCATCAGCATCTTCTCCAGGGTGTCCTGTCTTCTCATTATGTGGCCAAAGTATTTCAGTTTTGCCTTTAATATCATTCCCTCAAGTGAGCAGTCTGGCTTTATTTCCTGGAGGATGGACTGGTTTGATCTTCTTGCAGTCCAAGGCACTCTCAGAATTTTCCTCCAACACCACAGTTCAAAAGCATCGATCTTCCTTCGCTCAGCCTTCCTTATGGTCCAGCTCTCACAGCCATATGTTACTACAGGGAACACCATTGCTTTAACTATGCGGGCCTTTGTTGTCAGTGTGATGTCTCTGCTCCTAACTATTTTATCGAGATTTGTCATTGCTCTTCTCCCAAGGATTAAGCGTCTTCTGATTTCCTGACTGCAGTCAGCATCTGCAGTAATCTTTGCACCTAGGAATACAAAGTCTTTCACTGCTTCTACATTTTCTCCCCCTATTTGCCAGTTATCAATCAAGCTGGTTGCCATAATCTTGGTTTTTTTGAGGTTTAGCTGCAAGCCAGCTTTTGCACTTTCTTCTTTCACCTTCATCATAAGGCTCCTCAGTTCCTCTTCACTTTCAGCCATCAAAGTGGTATCATCTGCATATCTGAGATTGTTAATGTTTCTTCCAGAGATTTTAACTCCAGCCTTGGATTCCTCAAGACCAGCTTGTCGCATGATGTGTTCTGCATACAAGTTGAATAGGTAGGGTGAGAGTATACAGCCCTGCCGTACTCCTTTCCCAATCTTAAACCAGTCCGTTGTTCCATGGTCTGTTCTTACTGTTGCTACTTGGTCGTTATACAGATTCTTCAGGAGGCAGACAAGATGACTTGGTATCCCCATACCGCTAAGAACTTGCCACAATTTGTTATGGTCCACACAGTCAAAGGCTTTAGAATAGTCAATAAAACAGAAATAGATGTTTTTCTGAAACTCCCTGGCTTTTTCCATTATCCAGCGGATATTGGCAATTTGGTCTCTAGTTCCTCTGCCTTTTCTAAACCCAGCTTGTACATCTGGCAATTCTCGCTCCATGAACTGCTGAAGTCTACCTTGCAGGATCTTGAGCATTACCTTACTGGCATGTGAAATGAGTGCCACTGTTCGATAGTTTGAACATTCTTTAGTGTTTCCCTTTTTTGGTATGGGGATATAAGTTGATTTTTTCCAGTCTGATGGCCATTCTTGTGTTTTCCAAATTTGCTGGCATATAGCATGCATTACCTTGACAGCATCATCTTGCAAGATTTTGAACAGTTCAGCTGGGATGCCGTCGTCTCCTGCTGCCTTGTTATTAGCAATGCTTCTTAAGGCCCACTCAACCTCACTCTTCAGGATGTCTGGCTCTAGCTCACTGACCACACCATCAAAGCTATCCCCGATATTGTTATCCTTCCTATACAGGTCTTCTGTATATTCTTGCCACCTTTTCTTGATCTCTTCTTCTTCTGTTAGGTCCTTGCCATCTTTGTTTTTGATCATACCCATTTTTGCCTGGAATTTACCTCCAATGTTTCTAATTTTCTGGAAGAGGTCTCTTGTCCTTCCTATTCTATTGTCTTCTTCCACTTCCACGCATTGCTTGTTTAAAAATAATTCCTTATCTCTTCTGGCTAACCTCTGGAATTTTGCATTTAATTGGGCATATCTCCCCCTATCGCTGTTGCCTTTTGCTTTCCTTCTTTCTTGGGCTACTTCTAGTGTCTCAGCAGACAGCCATTTTGCCTTCTTGGTTTTCTCTTTCTTTGGGATGTATTTTGTTGCCGCCTCCTGAACAATGCTGCCAACTTCTGTCCAGAGTTCTTCCGGGACCCTATCTACTAAGTCCAGTCCCTGAAATCTATTCTTCACCTCTGCTGCATATTCCTGAGGAATATTCGTGAGCTCATATCTAGCTGATCTGTGGGTCTTCCCTAATCTCTTTAGTCTGATCCTAAATTGTGCAAGAAGAAGTTCATGGTCTGAACTACAGTCAGCTCCAGGCCTAGTTTTTACCGACTGTACAGATGTCCGCCACCTTTGGCTGCAAAGGATGTAATCAATCTGATTTCGGTGTTGTCCATCTGGTGAAGTCCATGTGTAAAGCCGTCTCTTAGGTTGTTGGAAGAGAGTGTTTGTTATGCAGAGTGAATTGTCTTGGCAAAATTCTATCAGCCTATGTCCTGCTTCGTTTTGTTCTCCCAGGCCATACTTACCTGTAATTCGAGGTGTCATTTGACTGCCCACCTTAGCATTCCAGTCTCCTGTGATGAAAATAACATCTCTTTTAGGCGTGTTGTCCAGTAGGTGCTGCAGATCCTCATAGAACTGCTCTACTTCAGCTTCTTCAGCATTTGTGGTTGGGGCGTATATTTGGATCACTGTGATGTTAGATGGCTTGCCCTGAATTCGAATTGAGATCATTCTGTCGTTTTTTGGGTTGTATCCAAGCACTGCTTTAGCCACTTTACTATTAATTATGAAGGCTACTCCATTTCTTCTGTGGTCCTCTTGTCCACAGTAGTAGATCTGGTGGTCATTTGATGTGACGTGGCCCATTCCAGTCCATTTCAGTTCACTGACGCCCAGAATGTCTATCTTTAATCTTGACATCTCACCAATAACTACATCCAATTTGCCCTGGCTCATAGATCTTACATTCCAGGTTCCAATGGTGTGTTGATCCTTAGAACATCGGATTCGCCGTTCACCACCAGCACCGTCGGCCGCTAACCGTCCTTTCGGCTTTGAGCTAGCTGCGTCATCACGACTGGGGCTAGTTGAGCTCATCCTCTGTTCCTCCCCAGTAGCATTTTGACCATCTTCCGACCTGGGGGTCTCATCTTCCGATGGTATACCGACATATCTCTGGTTGTACTGATCCATTTAGTTTTCATGGCAAGAATACTGGGGTGGGTTGCCATTACCTTCCCCAGGGATCGCATTTAGTCTGACCTCTCTGTCATGACCTTCCCGTCTTGGGTGGCCCTTCACGGTTTAGCTCATGGCATCATTGAGGTGCTCAAGCTCCAGCACCACGACAAGGTAACGATCCTTTGACTCCATGTAATGGTTGCCTATTCTGACATACTCAGCATCACAAGTGGGTTCTTAATGAAAACTGATTTATTGAAAGAATAGTGTGCAAATACAAAGAAAGCTGAGAATGAGCAAAAGCGCGTCAAATACAAACTAAAAACCCTCGCCTCAAACCCGGTTCCGCCCTCGCTCCCGCTTAGCAACCACCCCCTCCCAGGTGTTAGCAACGGTTGCCCACATCGGCCTGAGAAAGTAACCTTGAAGACATTCCATAACCCAAACATACATTCCACAGTTACAGTAAAGAGATTACAGCCTGGCACGGCTGGAAATCCCCACTCTGCAAACACGTATCAGGAAAGTGACATGCGAAACGTTACGATGTATTCAGAACATTGGAACGATGAACATGACATACCGCCCCCTTTAAAAAATGTGAAATTTAGGAGCAGGCTTAGCAGGATAGGCAGAATGGAAACGGGTAACTAGAAGAGGGGAGTGAACATCACAGGCAGCAACCCACTCAGGATGAGGGAAATGTTTCCACCGGACCAGGTATTGCAAAGTAGAACGAAGGCGTCGAGAATCCAGAATCTCCTGGACTTCGAAGTGTTGCTGTGTCATGAGTGCCGTTGAGCTAAAGTAATCAGCGCAATGGCACTCATGACAATGACAAGGAAATAGGTGAAGGGGTACAAGTTAAGTAGCCATCAACCCACAACGACTAACGGCTAACAAACAATAGATAAACGGATCACGGAGCCACCCAAGCCATCAGCGGCAATACAACGGGGATCGCCCAGCTGAAAGCAATCAGCAGAAGAATGAAAACCTGAGGATGGGCGATCCTGGAAACCCTCAACCAATGGCAGGGCAACGCATGGGACAAAGGGGGGTGACGTGACCGAGAGCGAGGGGGCGCTGACCGGCGCGGGGTATTTAAACCCCACACCGGCGCGCTCCTGTCACTCTCAGCTTTTTTCTAACACCGTTGTACCTATCCTGAAATAAACCAGAGCCTGCTTTGCAAACCAGTGTCTGAACGTTATTCAGAGGTAGGCAGCGCATGACATAAAGCTGAGAGTCATAAACTCAGCCTCGCCGAGCCCCACCGGACGACAACGAGCCGCGGGAGGAGTAGACGGCGAGAAGACCAGCAAGATGAGGCCGGAACGGCGCGGGCAAGGAGGGCGAGCCGCGCGGCAAGAGACAGAGGAGGACCGACCGAGGCCAGAGGCACCGCGGACTCCCGTAGCCATGGACGCCCACCCCACCCGACCCGAGCCTCAGCTCCAACCTCAAGGGGAGATGGCGACGGAGGCAACCCGACCGCGGGAGGGAGCAGCACGACTTCCGAAACCAGCGGAGGACCCCGCGCCCCACATCGCACCCCAGCAACGGGCGTGGAGCGACAGCCCCACGGTGCTCGACACGGAGGAGGACGACGGAGACACCCAGCAGACGGAGGAGGAAGCGGACCCGCGGCGGAGGGACGATGAACCCCCCAACCCCGAGGACGCGCCAACGGAACCGGCCCCAGCGGCGGCGCGGGCTGTGGACGAGGAGGCACGAGCTGAACTCGCGGCCATGCGGGCTCAGCTGACGGAACTCCGGACCATGCTCCAGGCGCTTATGCCCCCCGCGCCACCCAATGACGTCCCCGCACAAGCCCACACCCCGAGCGAAGCACCGAACCCACACGGGCCAGCGGAGAGCCAGCAGACGGCACAGGCGGCCGACACCACATCCCGGGAAGCGAGAGGCGGGGCCGCGCAAAACGCCCGGGCCCCAAAGGACTTCCCCATCTTCTTCGATGGGACCCCCTCAAAACTCTCGTTTTTCGTCACCAACGCTAGGGAGTTCATGGGGAGGCACGGACACTCCTATGACTCCGAGGCCGACAAGATCGCCGCCGTGGCGATCAAACTCCAAGACAGGGCGGCGGACTGGTACGTCCAACTGTACGAGTCCAGCTCCCCCGCCCTCGCCACCTTCCCTGCTTTCATCAACGAGATGAAAAACTATTTCGAAGACCCCCTAGCTAAAGTACGGGCGAAAAGCGCACTCCAGAGACTTAAACAGGGCGCACGCACGGTCCCTGACTACGCCCTGGAGTTCAAAGCCCTCGCGGGAAAGGTCTGCGACTGGTCTGAGACCACCCTGCTGGAAATCTTCAAAAAGGGGCTCAACCGCGACGTTCTCCAATGGGCCCTCTACCGCGACGACCCAGAAACGTTACACGGGTGGATCCACCTCGCGGGGAAAGCCGAACACGCGCACCGCACCTTCCTTATGACAACCACGGAAGACACAAACTACGTCGGGAAAAAGGTACCCGCACCACACGGGGGGATGGCCGGCCCCATATACCCAAAAAAGAAGTTCAACCGGGAGCCCTGCGGGAGGTGTGGCAAATTAGGGCACAAGACGGCGGACTGCTTCGCCAACCGACCGCCGACCAGCGCGCCCAAGCCCGCCCCGAAAATTAGCCCCAAACCACCCAACCCGGGGCCGCCCCCTCACCGCCGAATGACCGTGGCCACAGCGACACCGGAAGAGGGCTGGGACGCTTACTGGGGAGAAGAGGACAATACCGACCCCGACCAGCCGGCGGGAAATGCTCCCCGCTTGCCCTGAAACGCGTGGCGAGGCAGGCGGCGGGACAGCAACGCGAACCACCTCAACGAAACGACAAAAGCTCCGTAATATTGGCAGCAATTCAACTCTCTGCCGGCAACGGCGCCACCACGGCCGCGGCACTAGTGGACTCGGGGTGCTCAAAAAACCTTATCCACCCCGACCTAGTCGCCAAACTCGAACTCCGCTGCTTCCCCCTCCCCACGCCGCTGGCATTCCACCAGCTGGACGGCTCCACAGCGGGGGGGAAACCAGCCACGCTACAAACCGAGCCGGTCACCCTGCAAATGGGCACTCACACCGAGCGCACATCGTTCGTAGTCACGCCCATCGGACGGCCCATTGCAGTCCTGGGGATGCCATGGCTCGCGAAAAACAACCCGCGGATCAACTGGGCGACCCGCACCTTCACATTCGGCGACGGCGAGTATCGAGCACCAGTACCAGCTGGCAAAAGCAACCCCACGGTAGGACGAGCGGAGGCGACCACACAAGACAACGCCGCTACCACTGCAGACCTACCGGAACAATACGCCGACTTCTCCGAGGTCTTCGGAGAAGCAGAGGCAGACCAACTACCCCCCCACCGCAAGACGGATTGCCGAATCGACCTACTGCCCGACGTCCCCCTACCTAGACCAAAGATCTATTCGATGACCCCGAAGGAGATGGCAACCCTCCGGGAGTTCATCGATAAAAACCTAGACAGGGGATTTATAGAGCCAGCATGCTCACCGGTCGGAGCCCCCGTCTTATTCCGGGAGAAGAAAGACGGGACCCTACGGCTCTGTACCGACTACCGGGGCCTAAACGCGGCTTCCCTGTCCAACAAATACCCCTTACCCCTGGTGAAGGACATGCTCGCCCACCTGTCCACGGGCAAAGTCTTTTCCAAATTGGACCTGCGCGAGGCGTACTATCGCATCCGAATCAGGGAGGGGGACGAATGGAAGACGGCGTTCAACTGCCCCCTAGGCGCTTTCCAGTACAAGGTACTGCCCTTCGGACTCGCGGGGGCCCCTGGGGTGTTCATGCAGCTCATCAATGAGGTACTGCATGAACATCTGTTTAAAGGGGTCCTGGTCTACATCGACGACGTCCTTATTTACACAAAAACATACGAGGAACACGTAACCTTAGTGAGGCAAGTCCTCGACAAGCTCAGTAGGGCGCAGCTCTATGCAAAGCCCACAAAGTGCGAGTTTCACAAAGAGCGCCTAGACTATTTGGGGTATCGAATCTCCGGGGACGGCATCGAAATGGACCCCGCAAAAGTCGAAGCGGTACTAAACTGGGAGCGGCCCCGCAACAGACGGCAACTACAGAGCTTCCTGGGATTCGCGAATTTCTACAGGTCCTTCGCCCGGGGGTTCGCTGAGATAGCCCTCCCCTTAACGGACCTCCTCAAAACCAAAGGGGTGGGGGACACCAGACGCGCCAAGAACCCAGGCACAGTGCTGAATTGGACTCCCGCGTGCCAGACCGCATTCGACAAGCTGAAAGCGCTGTTCACGACGGAGCCAATCCTCGCGCACCCGGACCCAGAACGGCCGTTCGTGGTCCAAGCCGACGCCTCAGACTTCTCCCTGGGAGCCATCCTCCTACAAAAAGACTCCACGGGGCTCCTGAAACCATGCGCCTACCTGTCAAGGAAGTTCTCCGAGACAGAGAGGCGATGGCACGTCTGGGAGAAAGAAGCCTTTGCGGTGAAATCGGCACTAGAAACATGGCGTCACCTACTCGAGGGAGCCACCCAACCATTCGAGGTCTGGACGGACCACCGGAACCTCGAGGCCCTACGAACGCCTAGACGCCTTAGCCCAAAACAGGTCCGATGGGCACAATTCTTCAGCCGCTTTGATTTCCAGTTGAAGTTCATGCCGGGCAAGAAGAACTTCCTGGCCGACGCCCTCTCCCGGCTGCCCCAAGACGAAGAGCCCGCCCCAGACACCATTGGGACGGTCCTATCCGCCTCGCAACTGGGGATGGCCGTGACCACCCGAAGCGGCGCACGGAGGCAGCTCGACGCTACGGCGCAGCCGACGGCGGGACAACCGGCGACGGAAAGAAGGCAACCGCAACTACCAGGGGGAATGCGCACGGACCTCGCCGCCGCCCTCAAAACCGACCCCTGGTTCCTGGCAAACCCCGACAAGGTAACGATGGCGCAAGACCTAGCATGGGGGGAAGGCAGAATCTACGTCCCGGACTCGCAACGCCAGGCGATCTTGCATAGGTCACACGACGCCAAGCAAGCGGGACACTTTGGGTTCCTCAAGACCCTACACCTAACACGGCGGCAATTCTGGTGGCCCGCGCTCAGGCGAGACGTAAAAACCTACGTGGCGTCCTGCCCAACGTGCGCTAGGGCCAAACGGGCACCAGGCAAACCCGCGGGGCTATTGCAACGGGTGGCAGAACCCTCCCGCCCATGGGAGGAAATCTCTATGGATTTTATAGTGGACCTCCCACCCAGCCAGAAGAAAACGGCCATTTGGGTGGTGAAGGACTACTTCTCAAAGCAGGCCCACTTCATCCCCTGCACGTCAGTCCCATCCTCACAACAACTAGCCAAACTCTTCCTCATCCACGTGTACAGGCTACACGGATGTCCCGCACGTGTGGTGACCGACAGGGGCACACAGTTCACCTCCAAATTCTGGCGGGCCTTCTTGAAGCTGACGGGGACCCAACAGGCCCTGTCTACGGCTTGGCATCCGCAGACGGACGGAGCCACTGAGGTTCTTAATGCCACCTTAGAGCAATTTATACGATCCTATACGAACTACCACCAGGACGACTGGGCTGAACTGCTCCCGTTCGCCGAAGTCGCATACAACAACGCCGTCCACACGAGCACGGGAAAAACCCCGTTCGAAGTAGTCTCGGGGCGCGACTTCGTCCCCATACCGGAGCTACCTCAACCCCCGGAACCCCAGGTGGACGCCAGCGACTGGGGACGGAAGATCGCGGAAGCATGGCCAGTAATCACGGCGGCGCTGAAGGAGGCACAGGCTGCTTACAAAGAGCAGGCCGACAAGCACCGGCGCCAACAACCGACGTTCCAGGCGGGGGATATGGCCTATCTCTCCACCAAGTTCCTAAAGTCAACCCAACCCTCGAAAAAACTGGGGCCTAAGTACATCGGGCCGTTCCGAGTCACGCAAATAGTGAACCCGGTAGCAATACGCCTGGACCTGCCACACAACCTCCGGAGGCTCCACCCGGTGTTCCACACCAGCCTCCTAAAACCGGCAACCACCTCCCGATGGCACCCAAGCACGCCTCAGCCCGCACCGCTTATGATCGACGGGCAACACCACTTCGAGATAAGGGACATCCTCGACTCCCGCAAGCAACGAGGAACCCTACACTATCTGGTCAGGTGGAAACACTTCCCCCACCCGGAATGGGTGGCGGCGCACAACGTTAACGCGCCTGACCTGACCAGAGCATTTCACCGGGCATACCCCGACAAACCGCAACCAAGGTCAGCAAAACCAAACCCCCCCCCGCAGGCCTCCCCCCGCCTCCCGTGCCCCAAGGGAAGGGGCCCCCCCCAAGCCCGCGACTTGGGTGGACCTTCCCCCCCCCGGGACTCACTCCCCCCGCCCCGGGCCCACGGGGTGGTGACAAACGATCGCCAGCACCCTCCCCCCGCCCCCTGGCCGCGGGGGAGTGGCAAGCAAGTCAACAGGGCAACCTGGGGGCAACGCCCAGGAGACACAACAAAGGCGACGCACTCCAAATAAGCAAAAAAGGGCCCTACCTGGAGCTGAGCAGCACCCGACCAGCCACGCCTCTCGCCTCGCCGAACTGAGCCAAACAAACAGGGTGTGGTTGGAGCATGCGCACGCCAGGTCAGAACCCGAGCATGCGCACCATGGACACACCCTGGGAAGGCACGTGGTAGAGGGAGGAGCAAAGGGAGGGGCGACAACTACTCCGGCGGGAACTTTGAAAAAAAAAAAAAAAAAAAAAATGTGGCGTTTTGACAGCTCCATGGGGAAAACCCAGAAACCCGGGGGAGAACACTATTCGGAAAGGGGGCAGTATGTCATGAGTGCCGTTGAGCTAAAGTAATCAGCGCAATGGCACTCATGACAATGACAAGGAAATAGGTGAAGGGGTACAAGTTAAGTAGCCATCAACCCACAACGACTAACGGCTAACAAACAATAGATAAACGGATCACGGAGCCACCCAAGCCATCAGCGGCAATACAACGGGGATCGCCCAGCTGAAAGCAATCAGCAGAAGAATGAAAACCTGAGGATGGGCGATCCTGGAAACCCTCAACCAATGGCAGGGCAACGCATGGGACAAAGGGGGGTGACGTGACCGAGAGCGAGGGGGCGCTGACCGGCGCGGGGTATTTAAACCCCGCACCGGCGCGCTCCTGTCACTCTCAGCTTTTTTCTAACACCGTTGTACCTATCCTGAAATAAACCAGAGCCTGCTTTGCAAACCAGTGTCTGAACGTTATTCAGAGGTAGGCAGCGCATGACATGCTGGCCATCAATCATAATGGGAGGAGGTGGTGAGGGTTGCGGGTGCCAGTGATCCGATTGGTGGAAGGGTTTGAGCAAGCTGCAATGAAAAACGGGATGCAAACGTTTAAGATTATGAGGCAAATCTAACTTAAAAGTAACAGGATTAATTTGAGCCACAATAGAGAAGGGGCCCACGAATTTCGGTGCCAACTTCTTAGATGGTTGGGGTGATTTAATAAACCTTGTGGAGAGGTAAACTTTATCCCCAACTTTGAAGGGTGGCTGAGGTGCCCATTTGGTGTCAGCATGGCGTTTGTAAGCAGCCTGGGCATCGGCGAGAGCTTGTTTGATTTTAGGCCAGGAGTCTCCTAGATGTGCTGCCCAGTCTGCAGGGGAAGGAGGAGGAGATGTTGGTTGCGGCAGCTCTGGGATGGGCACAAAATCCTGACCAAAGACAGTGCGCAATGGCACCTGACCAGTGCTCTGATGCACTGCATTGTTGTAGGCGACCTCAGCAAATGGCAGGAGATCAACCCAATTATCTTGCTGATAGTTCACAAAAGTACGCAGATATTGCTCCAGTGTGGAATTAAGTGCCTCTGTAGATCCGTCAGTCTCAGGATGCGACGCAGTGGAGAGTGCTTGCTTGGTGCCCACCAATTTCATAAAAGCCCGCCAAAACTGGGAAGTAAATTGTGTGCCTCTGTCAGTCACCAAACGGGAGGGGCTCCCGTGGAGCCTGTACACGTGTACAAAGAAGAGGCGGGCAAGTTGTTGGGCTGAGGGAATGGAAGCGCATGGAATGAAATGGGCTTGTTTCGAGAAAAAGTCCTTCACAACCCAAATCACAGTCTTCCTCTGGCTTGGAGGTAAATCCACGATAAAATCCATAGAGATCTCCTCCCAGGGGTGAGAGGGACTGGCTATCGGTTGAAGCAACCCTTGGGGCTTGCCGACCTTTCATTTGGAGCCAGCACATACAGGGCAGGAAGCAATATAGTCCTTAACATCTCGCCTTAGTGTTGGCCACCAGAATTGGCATCTAACCAAGTGGAGTGTTTTCACAAACCCAAAATGTCCAGCGAGTTTGTCATCATGGCAACAGAGTAAAATGTCTTTGCGCAACGCATCAGGCACATAGAGACGATCGTTTTTCCAAGCAAAATCATGGTCAAAAGTAACTGTGTGTAAATTTGCTTGCAACCAAGTGTCAGATTTCAAGTGGGAAAGGGTGGGTAGCCCCCTCCAACAAATGGCGCCAAGTGTCCGAAGCAGCTTTAACAGCAAAAGCCTCTTTCTCCCAAACGTGCCACCGCCTTTCAGTCTCAGAGAATTTACGGGAGAGATAAGCACAAGGCTTCAAACACCCCGAGTCATCTGCCTGTAGCAGGAGTGCTCCAATAGAGAAATCAGAGGCATCCACTTGCACCACAAATGGTTTGTTAGGATCTGGATGCTGCAAAATGGGTTCTGCTGTGAATAGTTTCTTAAGCTTGTCAAAAGCCACCTGGCATGCAGGCGTCCATTTCAGTAATGCCCCCGGATTTTTTGATCTCCGTGTGTCCCCTTGCCCCTTGGTTTTAAGCAAATCAGTGAGGGGTAACACTATCTCCGCGAACCCCTCGATAAATGACCGATAATAGTTCGCAAAGCCGAGGAAACTTTGGAGCTGCCTCTGTGTGTGTGGTGCCTCCCATGCCAGAATGGCTTCAATCTTGGCTGGATCCATTTCAATACCCTTGTCAGAAATTCTATAGCCCAAATAGTCAATTTGAGATTTATGAAAAGCACATTTGGACAATTTAGCATACAGTTCAGCCTTCCTAAGCTTGCTGAGCACCTGTCTGACCAGTTCTATATGTTCTTCTATTGTTTCAGTATAGATTAACACATCATCCAAATACACCAAGACCCCTTTGAATAAATGGTCATGCAAGACCTCATTGATCAGTTGCATAAAAACTCCCGGCGCTCCCGCCAACCCAAAAGGTAACACTTTATACTGGAAAGAACCCAGAGGACAATTGAAAGCAGTTTTCCATTCATCCCCCTCTCGTATACGAATGCGGAAATATGCCTCCCTCAGGTCCAACTTGGAGAATATTTTCCCCTTCGCCAGATGTGATAACATGTCTTTGATCAACGGGACGGGATATTTAATATTGAGACTGCATTCAATCCACGGAAATCCGTACATAACCTCAAAGTCCCATCTTTCTTTGGTCTGAATAGAACAGGAGCACCCACTGGGGAACTGGCTGGTTTGATAAAACCCCTGGCTAGATTTTTATCGATAAACTCTCTTAACATTGCCAGTTCCTTCTGGGTCATAGCATAAATTTTTGGCTTAGGCAACTTTGCATTAGGGATAAAGTCTATGGCACAGTCAGTTTTGCGGTGTGGTGGTAGCTAATCTGCCTCCTTTTCGCCAAACACATCTGCAAAGTCTTGGTATTGCTCTGGCAGTCCGTCTAGCGGACCAGTAAGGAGATGCGGAGTTGTTGCTGCCGCCCTCCCCACCTCGCTGTTGTCCAATTCATCCCCCTCAGGGGCTTTGTAGAATCCATTCGCAAAAGTCACAGTCCTGTGCACCCAATTTATGTGTGGGTTTTGCTGAACAAACCAAGGCATCCCCAAAATGACAAATGGACCCCCCACAGGCGCTACCACAAAAGGCAGTTTCTCCCAGTGGCTACCCATTTGCAATGCCACCATCCCTGTGGAGTGAGTCACCGGTTTCCCCCCCGCCGTAGATCCATCTAATTGGGTGAAGATCATGGGCCGTTTCAAAGGGAACGTGGGTAACTCTAATGCAGCTACCATGTCAGGATGCATTAAACACCATGAGCACCCCGAATCCACCATCGCCCACAATTCCACAGTCCGTGTCCGTGACCCCAATTTTACCTTCACGGTCAGGGTAGGGAAGTTTCCACTCACCGAAGCGTGGTCACGCCCCTCCTCTACCACCTGCCCAGCGGCGCTTCTTAGGGCAGGTGGCTGGCGTTTCCTGCCGGCTGAGACGGCTCAAGTTCCCCCTCATCCCCATAGAAAGGAACGTTCTCAGCCTCGGTTTCAGCCATCGCTGCCTTCATCTTCCTGGGCACGGAGGGGGATTTCCCTGATGGCTTTGCTGGACGCTCCTCGGTCTTCCTCTGTGGGCACGCCGCTGCTCGGTGCCCCTCCTTCCCACATCGCAGGCATTGCCCTTTCACAAAACGGCTCTCCCTCTCCTCCTGCCAAGCCGTACGTCCCGCTCTGCCAGTGGTGGCCGGTGGCTTCGCCGTCCTCATCATGGCCATTTGCTTAGGATCCCTCTTGGTTTGTGCGAACCTAGCCTGGGCTTGCTCGACATTCGCCGCTAGTTGAATCCAGTCATATAGGGTGAGCGGATCTGCCCTTCCCAATGCCCATCTCAGTAAGTCAGGTCTCATTCCATCTTGAACATTTCTATTAGAGTGGTTGGCGACCAATCATCCACCTTGGCCGCTAGGGCTTGGAATTCTAGGGCATAATCTGCCACGGACTTTGATCCTTGGATCAGTTCCCTCAGAGCCACTTTAGCTTTTTCTTTTGCTAATGGGTCAGCAAAATGCATTTTTAGCGCCCACAGAAAGTCTCTGAAATCATCCAACTCCAGGGCGTCCATTTCGGTTAATTGGACAAACCAGTCAGCTGCCCTCCCCTCCAGTTGGGTAGCTACAGCGTTTATCTTTGCCCTTTCCGAAGGAAACAGCCTGCCAAACTCCTCCATATAGCTTTTCGCATTAGTCAGGAAGAATTACAGTTTTGTCGGATCCCCATCAAATTTGACATTGAAATCCCTATACCTGGCTCTTTGTGGGCTGCTCTTCCTCTCTTTCCCCCCGGCCCTCCTCCTGGGTTCTGGAGACCTCTTCTCCCGAGGGGGGGGGCTCGCAACTCCGACTTTGGGACTTTTCTTCCGATCCCTGCTTCGTCCCCTCCCTGCATCCTCAGCCCGGCGCGGAGGCGATGGGGACGCCCGCCAGGGACTGCGCGGTGGCGATCCCCCCCAGTACCTCCTCCGGTCTTTCCTCCTCACACTTGGGGGGGAGGAGGGAGAAACAGATGGAGACGACCGTCTGTAGCGATATTCCCTTCTTCCTCTATCCTGGCTGCCCCTCGCAAATGACATCCTTGCCATCATGTCTTCTAGAGACTTTACCCGGGCTTCCAATCTCTGTCATTTCTCACTGGCCTCGGAGACGTCCGACCCACTCCTCACCCTTATGGCCACATCTGGGGACAGCGGATACCTTGGCTTCCCAGGTGCCTGGGGCGTTCCGGACCGGGCTCCCTCATCCTTTCTGATCACCTTGGACTTTACCGCTTTCGCAGTAGCTGAGCTGGCGTCCGAGGACTCCGACAGCTCCTCCGACTCCGGTGTGAGGGTCCTTTCCCTTCTTTGCCTCATGGAATCCGTTTCCCCCACGCTGGAACCCTCACTCTCTCCCGAGCGGGAAGTAGGTTCAGTCATCACTAACTTTATTTCCTCACAGTAACACTGGAAGGAGGTTAGTGGTAAGAGTTTTAGATTCTCAGCTTTATGTAATGGTTGCCTATTCTGACATACTCAGCATCACAAGTGGGTTCTTAATGAAAACTGATTTATTGAAAGAATAGTGTGCAAATACAAAGAAAGCTGAGAATGAGCAAAAGCGCGCCAAATACAAACTAAAAACCCTCGCCTCAAACCCGGTTCCGCCCTCGCTCCCGCTTAGCAACCACCCCCTCCCAGGTGTTAGCAACGGTTGCCCACATCGGCCTGAGAAAGTAACCTTGAAGACATTCCATAACCCAAACATACATTCCACAGTTACAGTAAAGAGATTACAGCCTGGCACGGCTGGAAATCCCCACTCTGCAAACACGTATCAGGAAAGTGACATGCAAAACATTACGATGTATTCAGAACATTGGAACAATGAACATGACACTCCATAAATAGAGACATCTTATGGAAGAAGCTTGCTAAGCTAAATATGGAACCTAGACTTCTATACCTACTCTTTTACACAGCTTTTTTTTTAAACCGTTCAATCCTGTCCGATTCTCAGAGACTGCCTGGACAAGTCCCTGCATATTCCTTGGCAAGGTTTTTCAGAAGTGGTTTGCCATTGCCTCCTTCCTAGGGCTGAGAGAAAGTAACTGGCCCAAGGTCACCCAGCTGGTTTTGTGCCTAAGGTGGGACTAGAACTCACAGTCTCCCAGTTTCTAGCCTGATGCCTTAACCACTACACCAAACTGGGTCTCAGAGCATACGCACTTACAAGGGTGTTAGACAAGGATGCACCTTGCCCCCCCCCCCAATGCTGTTTAATCTTTATGTTAATGACATCCCAGGATTTCTCCATTCTACAGATGTTCACATGCCAAAGATCCTTAACAGACACATCAACATCCTTTTGTATGCATATGACATGGTTTTGATGGCACACTCCCAAGTAGGCCTGAGAAGACTGATGGGGAAATCTGGTACCTACTGCGCTTCTAACTTTCTGAATATTAGTAAGATACAAAGTTAAGGATCATTACTAAATACAAAGTGGTGGTTTTTGGAAAAAGATGGCCCAAATACAATTGGCACCTGGATGGACAGTCTATAAAACAAATAGATTCCTTCTCTTATTTAGTCAATGAAGATTCTCAGTCATCCAGGTGGAATTGTCTGTAGGTTGAGTCATGGCAACTGGATTTCTTTCTTTTTGGTTGAAACATTTCACTGCTTATCCAAGCAGCTTCTTCAGTCTGGGCAAAGGTTGGTAGGGGACCCCATATATGTCTAATGAAAGAGCCTGGGGACTTCCTGGGGACTAATGTTGGGATGGCCCAACATAGGAGGAGCAACACCACAGGACCAGAATCAGCAGTTTACCTTCATCTAAAAGAAAAAAGACACTCATTTGAGGACAATATTGTTCACATTTTAGACAGAGAAGATAGGTGATTTGAGAGAGGGGTTAAGGAATCTATTCATGCCAAAGTGGGAAATCCTTCCCTCAACAGAGGCGGAGGCCTCAGACACAACTTGTCCCCGAATTTTCATGCTGCTCTTTCATTAGTCCCCAGGAAGATTAAGACCACTTCACAAGTTTACCAGGAAGGCCACTGTTAACGATCCACTTGGGGATGAACAAAGGATTTAGGAGTAAGACATCCCAAAGACAATTCACACCTCTATGGTACAATTAACAAGCCATTTGGGTGTAGGGGCAATGCAGCCACCCTGGAAGACATATATAGGGTCCGCTACCAACCCTATCAGCAAAGCAATTCGAACTTGCTTTGCTGATAAGGAGCTGAGAGTGGCTGTTTATTTTATCAAATTTATAGAACTCCCCAATTCAACTGATTCTGGGTGGCTTAAAATAATAAACAAAAAACAAAAAAAGAATCAAAATAATGAAATAAAAAAGAACAAGACCTGTACTAAACATCTAACAAAAACATCTAATTGTGGGCCCTGGGAGAAGAGTCAAGTCTTCAAAGCACACTTAAAAGGATGATTAGGTCAGGGCAATGCAAACTTCTGGGTGAATACTATTCCCAAGGGCAAGAACAACAGAGAAAGCATGCTTCCTAGGACTCATTAGATGACATTGTTTCAAGGGTGGCCCCAGAGCATCCCAACTTTTCAGATTTTACAGGGTGGGCAGAAACAGTAGGAGAAAGGCTCATATAACCAGGCCTTATGCCATGAAAAATTTTATAAATCACACTGTTGCCTTGAATTGAACCTGGAAGCTCACTGGTAGCTAGTAAACTTGCACAGCAGAAATGTCAAATAGGAGTACCAAAGCATGACCAGAACTGATTGCGTAACTGCATTCTTGACTAGTTACAGCTTCTGAGGAGTCTTCAACTGCAGCCCCATGTACAACACATTGCAATAATATAAATGTGAGGTGATTAAGGCATGAGTGACTGTGAGAAGGGAGTCCCAATATAAGAAAGGGTGTAACTGGGTCCACCAGGCAGAGGTCCTCCTGGCCATAGCTGCGGCCTTTTTTTTGAGCAGGAGCTGAGAACTTAGGAGGATCCCCAAATAATGCATCAGTTCCATATGGGGAAATACAACCCTGTTCAGAACCTCAGATGGTAGATCCCTGATACTGAGTGAGCCAAAAACCCACAACCACTCCATCTTGTCAGGGCTGAGTTTAAATGTTCTCCTCCCCATACAGATCATCACAACCTCCAGGAGCTGGGACTTGACTTTGACAGCATTGCTTGGTCCACCTGGGACTGACATGCACAACTGATAGTACTGGATCCCATGGCAGGAAATGACTTCAATCAGTGGTTTCGTGTAGTTGTTAAACAGGAGAGGAAACTGCCAATTCCTGAGGCACCCCACAAGTAAAGGGGTCAAAGGCTCAACCCTTCCCCTCTTGCCAACACTAACTGGAACCAGCCCAAGGAAAAGAATTAGAACCTCTGTAATAACATGCCTAATCCCCTTAGCCCACCCAGGAGGATACTGTGATTGATGGTGTCAAAAGCCACTGAGAGATCAAGAAGAGCCAGGGTGGATGCACCACTCACATCTCAGTTCTGTCAGAGCATGATCTGCAAGTGTGATCCATGCTCTCTCATACTATGTCCTGACCTGAAATCTGATTGGAGAGAATGCAGATAATCTGCTTCACCCAAGGCTCTCTGGAGCGACAACCTGACTACCTTCTCAACAACCTTCCTAAGAAAGGGAAGGTTGGACAAAAGTTGCCCAACAACAATTGTTGGGTCCAACAAAGGTATCTTTAGTAGGGCATGTACAACCAGCTCTTTCAGAACAGATGGCATTCACCTCCTCACACAAAGAAACATTGACCACCACATGGACCCAAACAATGCTATCTCCCAGGAAATTTTAATCAACCAAGGAGGTCCTGGATCAAACAGACAGACTTTTAGGTCAGTAGAACTCAGGATTCTGTCCACTTCCTCAAACACCTCTCAAATAACCAGACAAAGCCTCATTTAATTCACTAGGCCTTGCCCAATAGGAGTGCAATTTAAAGCAAATCTGAGCAATTTCATCTGGTAGATACTTAGAATAGTCCCCATAATGACCCTGCAGATGTTCCTGTAGCTCATCTGTACCCAGCAGAGAGTTGCCACTTTAAATAAGGTTGTTGGACAGCTACCTGTAGATGCAGTAAGGGTGAAAATTTTCTTATTAACACAATGTAATAAATGATATGGGCTCTTACACACTGTCAGATTCACTCTTTGTCTTTCTCCAACAGCACTCTAGGTACCTCTTTTATCATTCTACTTTCTTGAACTCCTCAGAAAACCAAGAAATTCCTTGGGATCTATAAACAGGGAAAGGCCACATACAAACAATCTGGTTCAAGATTGCAGCCACCTACTCATTCCAGGTGGCAATTAATGCCTCAGTTGATCCACCAGATCACTTTAGAGCTGAGATTCACACAGAAAAGGAGATGCTTTTGTTAGTATGTAAAAGAGGGGAAAAGAAGTCTAGAGTTTAAACCCTTGAGAAAATATAAAAGTCCCTGACATCCTTGCAATGTGTTAGAAAATAACACTTGCATGTGAGACTTCATTCTTGTCTTCAATAAAGATTGTAATCTAACCAAGTCAGGTCTGTGAGTCTTCTGCAAATCAGGCTAAGAAGATTGGAAATCAGTGATTTATTGAGGAGCTCCTGGGAAGTGTTTAGACTGTGCACTCAGTTCTGGGATTTGATTTTTTTGTCTGGAGTCTCCATATCATTGCTATATCCATTATAGGTTGCATTCTCAATTATGCTAAAGAAAGAGCAAGGTCAACAGGTCTGACCATAATGTCCCCATAACATTCTACAATGTACTGTAGTTTCATTGTAAACATAAATAAGTCTAGATTGAAAGAGATCCCTGAAGATCAAAGACTAGATAAACAATTATACCTCCAGTACGAGACACTATTATCTCTGAATATCAGCTGCCTGGAAACATGAACAGGATAGTCCTGAGTTCAAGTCCTCCTTGTGAGTGATTAGCCACAATGGGAACAAAATGCTGGATTACGTAGGCCTGTGGTAGACCCCCTAGTACCTCTTCTGACCACTGACCATACATCAGGGAGATCTAAAAGACATCTGGTTGCCTGTCTGAAACACATCTTTAGTTCAATCCACCATCGTTCAAATGCGTCAGCTTAAACTCCTAAAACAGCTACATATTTTGGTATATAAATATTTCAGATACATAAAACTTGAAAATGTAAAGAATCCCAAGTCAAGTTTTCCCAATTCTACAGTACACCGATCCAATATCCCAATCTAACAAATTAAAAACTACAATATAGAAATAAACTTTGCTAAACTTAGATTCTTAAAAAACAAATGAATCCCAGAAAAATGAATAAACAAGAAAGTCTTTGTAGATTGAAGCTAGAAATCAGGAGTTTGAACTGGGTTTGTTCCAGTAACAGAGCCAAATTCCTCAAAACAGACTGCAAAAGAAATTAAAAGGTCATCTTTCTAACAGCTATCTAAGAGCAACTCATAGAAAAGACCAATCAAAATGATCAGAGAACTACAGCAGCTTTGCTACAAGAAAGATCTCAGTGACTGAGTTTTTTTTAATTTAAAAAAAGGCAAATAACGATAGTGGTTTATTAAATCAAGGATTACATCGAAAATGTGGAAAGAGAGGAGTTTTCTCATCATCTCACAGTGTCAAAACTTGAGGTCATTCACTGAATTTAAAGGCAATGAGATGTGGAACCAATAAAAATATTTCTTTTTATATAACACTTTATTTATTTAGCCTATTTATTTATTTATTTAGCCAATTTATATGGGTGTCCAGCTCACAAATTGTGACTTACATCAGATTAAAACAGAAAATACAATGACAGAAAACACAATATAACCAAGGCAAAACCACAATCATAATCTCAACCATTACAGAAGAAAATAAAATTTATCTAACACTCTGGCCCAATGCCCAGGGGAAGAACCATTTCAAGGCTTTATGAAAGGCCAGGAGACCTCCATTTAATCCAGGACTTTGCTGCCATTGGATACAGTAACTTACAGATTTTTAAAAGGTGACCATGAAGGAAGATTGGACAAACAATGATACTGTCTCCTGAATCATGAGCATGTCATAAAATTTCATTAGTATGCTTTTGATTTTTCTGAGTGCATCTAGTTGAACTCTGTATCACATGGAATGCTGCATCAGATAGTCAGCCCAATAGCAACTATTTGTTAAAAAAAACCAGAAACTGTATTCTAAGCAGATTTTTGCACATTTCTGAAAATACCCTACAGGAAAAAAAAATAATTCTAGGGCGTTAAATAAGAAAGTACTTTAAGTTTGATAAAATTGATAAAAAGAAACACAAATACCTTTGGTTGTACTTCTTATCATATAATTATTTAATCATAATATTTTTATTTGACCTGAGGCTATGCCGTTTCTCAAGTAGCAATATCAAGAGTTTCACCTATAACCTTTGTGCCATTTTATCTTACATGGGACAGGAGCTGAAATATATAATAAAAAGGGAGCATTGGTAGTACAGAAAAGTAGGGTTAGGTAGCAAAAATAAAAATCAGGTCCTGGAAATGTACTTGCTTGGGCAATAAAAGGAATGCAACCTTTCCTTTTCATCTTGCCCTGTATTTTCTATTATGATTGTTGTTTTTGTTGTTTATTCATTTTTATTTATTTATTTTTCAAATTTCTATCACCGCCCATCTCTTGTTGCTGTTGTTATCCAGTGCAGGATGAAGGCCATTGAGAGTTATATACCATAATCTCCCATGCTGGTCCAGTGCAGGCTGGTATACAGATTTTTTTTTCTTGAGAGAGAGTGACTGGCCTAAAGTCACCCAGTTGGCTTCTGTGAAAAAGGAAGGACTAGAACCTGGGTCTCCCCAATTCTACTCCAGCACCTTAACCAGCATATAACACTGGCTCTGATATTTTCTATAAAGAACAGGATTTAAAAGTAAAACTTTCAAGCTGAATAACTAATTACATGATATAAAGTGCGTTTTATGGTTGTCAGAGGGAAATTTGTAACCCAATTATTACACATTACTATTATCTAGTAAGCAAGCTGGATTACATGAGCAAAACTATGAGAAACCATATTATAAGCACCAATGATGTTACCTAGTCAGGCAATGAAACATCTGCAAGCAAACAACAAGCTCAAAGAGCACCAAGGACTCCACAAATCATATTATAGCATAATTGAAAACCCATCTAAAAATCTCAAACCAGAATATTCTGTTTGCAGATACTAGTACATGTAAAAAAAACCCAACAACTTTCCATCAATACTGTCAAGGAATGGGGTACTCTTCATAAAAGAAAAAAGGGTATTGCAACTAGCAGAAAAACCCAAGTAATATTAAACTAAAGCCAAATAAAACATGTATTTTTAAAAAGAAAAAAGAAGATTGTGTTTTCCATATCTTTGAATTCTCTGGTATCTTCTAATCAGAAGGAAGACTAAATTAAACTTTAACACAACTCATTACAATAATTTATCATTGAAGATCTTGAATGTGAAGACAGCTATTTGTGTTGCACACAAAACTCCATGCAGTGAAATTTCCAAAGCAGATAATGCTAATACAATGTTTTGTGTTGTGGTTTACAAACACTGCCAGAAAGAAACCACAAGGGTTTTGTAATGCAGTTGGTTGCCCATTTATTGTACTGAAGTTATCTTCAGGAATCATAATGACAATATCTTTTTGAAAGCAATGAGGCATTGTATGAACACTATGTAAAGTTTATAGCAGAAAGTTTAAATGATGCTGTGAAATATAGAGAGAGAGAGAGTCTTAAATTTGACAATATGTATAAATTCATACAACATTGGATAATATTTTATCTATCTACTTCAAGAGTGAACAAATAGTTCGTCATGGTCAGAGGCTGCAACTTATTATTTTGACTGGCCAACCAAGAATGGGATTCAACCTACTGTTGTTTAGCAAATTTGGAGTCTGAGGGAGAGTTAAGGAAGAATTGAGTATAATACACCTGCAAGAGGTTTTGTATTCCTGATTCCTATTTGTTTTTAACTTGAACATTTTGCTATGAAACTAGACATTTTGCCACCAAATTTCAGCAGCGCAATTTCAGGTCATTTTCCAGGGATTGGGGGTAGTTTATGATGAGACTGAGAGAAGTTCACCCCTCCAAAGGCCTCCTGCTCCCATTCTCACCTTTATTTCTAATCTTTATTTCTACAAAAACAAAAGCCCACCAAAAAAAAATCCAAAAAAACATGAAAAAATTGCTCTACTGGGTTGCAAAATTCGGAGGCCCCAAAATTCTTCAGTGCTGCAAGTTGACTGCTGGGGTGGGGGGATGCATACGGCCTGAAACTAGTCCTCTGTAGTCATCTTCATGACTACAGTGGATGTATTCCAGTTTAAACTATGAAGCAGCAGTAAGGACTCTGGAAACTTCTACATTTGATTAACTGCTGCTCAGCATTAACTCTAAACCAAATTGTGGTTAATTTCAACCTGCAAATTGTTAAAACAGAGCAGTTTCATAAACATTGGTTTGATTTGTTGTTTTAACAGGCCATTGTTAAAAACTTTGCCAGTATTCAGATATTACAACAAGCAGCAGTCAGTCAATAATAGAAGCAAAAACTTCCAAACCCCTTTCCACTGTCTTGGAGAGACTGGAAAACACACAAGACCAAACTTTGGCATGACATGAGTCCAGAGCCATATTGAAGCACACACCAAATAACAATTCTTGACTTCAGCTTTTCAAATCAAGAATCAACAGCATTAAAGAATAGAGGAATTAAAAGGTCCCAGAACTTCTCATTATTATTCTTAAGAGTGCAGACAGAAATAGGACTCAGAGAACTGTGGGGTCCTAAAATTAACAGGCAAGATTCGGTAGACCTTGTGATGGATATCAATTTATGAAACTCATTTCCATCCCAGAGCCTAAGCAATTCTAATTTGTAAGCTACCTGAATGAGACACTGCCTAAAAATGTTGAGGAGCTCAAATGTTTGTATTACACTGATACAGGGTATTTTTCAGTTGCTCCTAAAGTATGCAGCAATGAAACACTGACTTATAATATACAAAACTTCAGCAACATAAGCCTATAAAAATACATAATCTCAAATTATGCTAGCGTTAAGTATAAGAAGAATTCTAGGGTCATGAGTATCAAGAAATGAAAAGTAAGGGAAGTTGTGAGAACAATTCCAGAAAAGCAAAAGAATAAAGGAAATGGCCAAACCAAGCAGAGACTAATTTTCCTGCCACAGCTTGTATGCTCAAGGTTTGGCCTGCTGCCTAACACAATTAAAGCTGTTTAAATGCAAAAACACAGCATGGGTAGTGTTCATTATAACAAGGTTTTCCCAAGCGAAAAAAATCTCATCTCTAAAGTATTAATTAGATTCAGCCAAGTTGTAACTAAGCTGAAGGGTCACTTCCAGAGAGCCAGGGTGTCTCTAAAGTGATGCTGTGGTCTATTCTTGCAGCAATAGCAGACTTAATAATAAGCTTCCCTCTATCCACTGCAAATTTATGACTTATATTATTTATTTAGTTAGTTACTATTTAGAGTTATATTCTGCCTTTCAGTTAGGAGCTTAAGGTAGAGTACATTGCACTGTGTCATGGGGTACGTTTAAGGGTTTGAAGGATTTGATTTTAAGAACAGTGCAAAACAACATTCCAGTTGTTTTTTTTCTATTATTCAAACTACTGATAAGCTACATAGCAGAAATAGTTTCATATCCAGCTAAGCTTTGCAAGTATGAATTACAGCTTCTGACTGCTCTGCATGTTCATGTGAACAGGTTGTCCCTCCCCTTGTGCAGATATAACAATGTATAAAAAGTACAAGTGAGAGCATTTTTCTGAACTCCAGCTTTCAGTTCTAGTCAACCTAGGCAGCTTAGGCATGTACCTGTGTGCAATTTATTATGTAAGTTTAATACATGTATGCTCTATTCTAAATCTACCAGTATTTACCCTTCCTAATCTAAGAGTAGAAGGGCTTACAAGTATTAGTGCAAGATTTCCTCTTTCTCTGGTTCAGTCATACCAACTAGCAGCTGGCCTTGATCTAGCTACTGATCCTTTGGTGATCTCATCTTGCATCATTTCAGCCTCACCGAGGAAGGTCCTACACTGGTCCTCTTCCTCTTCAGCATTTTCCCCAGGATTGTGCCCTTGAACACTCTGTAGACTTCAGATCACCTATGAACTAACAAGCATTCAGCAGTGCAAACACTGCCTAATCTATTTTAGGATCCCTGGTCACCTTTTTCTGGACTGAATCCAACAATCTATCTTGAACAGCCATTACAGCTGTGTCCATGTTAACCATTTGAGCTGCCAGCCAAGACCTCCACTTCCAGCCTTCTTCTTCCCAGAGTCCTCCTGGACCTTTTAAAGACTCCCTCCCTTTTGCCCTCTGTATCTGCCACCCCTCCTCCTCCTATGAGAACTATTACCTATCAGAATCTAAACCAGGGTTTCTCAACCAGGGTTCTGCAGAATGCTAGGGTTTCATGAGAAGTCAGTAGGGGTTCCCTGGGAGATCATGATTTGTTTAAAAAATTATTTCAAATTTGGGCAACTTCGCATTAAAGAGGTAAGTTTCCTTCTTTATTTTTAGTTTAAGAATACTGTTAATGCATATATACAGGCCTACACATGAAACAAATATAATAATGTTGTTAAGGCCTATATTTGAGCCTGAATGTGCAGGGGTTCCCCGAGGTCTGAAAAATATTTCAAGGGTTCCTCCAGGGTCAAAAACTTGAGAAAGGCTGATCTAAACTAATAGCTATTCTCAGCTCATCAGCAAAACAAATACAGAAATAAGTAACCTTTATTCAGTCAATGACCAACACAAAATAAACCAGGACGCAGACAAATAGAAAAAAAAAGCAACAACCAAGACCCTAAAATATCTCAAGCCAGAGAGAGAAGTAACATAATAGCATATTATGATATCAAAGTGTATCTCTAAGTCCAGAGTAATTCTCAAGAATTTAGTATTTTTAACATTAAAGCTATTATCTATAACACTAAAGCACCATGAAACTAAAAACATTACAAGGTAACAGTATAACTAAAATCTATAAAACTACAGCACTATGAAACTGAAAAAAGTCAGTAAAATTATCCGTGTACCAGTTTTTGCCTAATTTCCATTGCGGCAGCACAAAACACAGCTACCGAGAGAGAGACTCTCAAATCTTCTTAAACTTCGCAAGGTGCTTGTCTACTCTACCCACTTGTTTGCATACTGCAGGTAAAATAAGATTGATCCAAATGGGACAAAGGGCATGGATACGTGAAAAGCCAGCAAGAAGATGTTGCTAAGAACATGCCCAATACATATTCTCATTTCTCCAGAATGACATCTTTGTGAGAAGGGGCAGAGAGGTATATTGAAGAGATTTGCACTAAATCTTTAAGATGAAAGCTTATTTACGAAGTTGAAACATTTTTGTACACTAACGTATTAAAAAGCTATTGTATGAATTAATTTCAGTAGCTTTTTCTATTAACTCTTAGCAGCTGTGGCCTGGGCTATAAATCTTAACTTAAGAGATCTGTATATTTATTTATTTATACCTATATACTCCATATATTTGCTGAATGTTGATGCACCAGCAAGATACACATAAACAATATAGATCATATTTATTACAATGCTGATTAGCATTACATAGCAAGGTCTTCTGCTTTATGCAAGATAATACTTACAATTTCACAACTATAAGCAGTCACACTCATAAAACACAATCTGTGTTGGGACAATTCTTTCCCAACCAAGAAAAGCTGACCAAGACTCAGAGGGATTTTTGTCACCCATACAAAATATACTTCCCCAACAGTAAATGTCTAAAAAACCCTGCACTATTAAGGGCTTATCTCATTTGTGTTGGAATTATCAGGGGTCAACTCAGCATTGTCCCATAAACATAAGGGCTCTATTGTGCTTGTGGGATGTCACATGGGTCACCTGACTTCTACTTCCTCCTTCTTGGGTTTGGGGATTAACAAACTCCATTACCTCTTGGGCACACCTGCAAGCAGGAGGTGCTGCAGAATGCAGCCCTCGTCCTTCCATCTCGCTTGAACGCAGACATTTCTATTCCACATAGAAATGTGCCTACAAAGAACCAGTGATGAATAAGTGCTTTCTACTATGAAGCTGACTGTATCCAGATCTATTGAATAAATGTAAGCTACCTTTTTTTCTCTTCATCTAACTACTGTGTGAAGACTGAATTCTTTTCTGAACATAATTAAGCTTAATGTGCAAGTTTCTTTTTGGTTCAAGCTTCTACTTTGCAAGAGTGTTGTTAGCTGCTTGGAGTTCTTTTATTAACCTTTAAAAAGTTCATCAATTTGCAACCTTCTCTCCAATGTCACACATGATATACTGTGCCAATGCTTCTGATCAACTTAAAAATAATAGTTCTGAGTAGCAATGAATATAAACAGGAAAAGCAATTTTTCTTTCTAACGGACAGAACCTGATGATCAAAAAGGATGTTCTGCTTTTCCACCTAGGTTATTCCAGTGTTTATAAGAAAGAGGAAACATAGAAGCAAATGCATATTCTAAAGATACAAATTATAAGAATTAAGAAAAAAAAAGAAACATTCAATAAAATATTAAAAATTACTTTTAACTGCATAAAATATATCCTAGTTCAAATACTTTCGACGGCCCATGAAGTTCTAAAGGCTCAAATCTAACAAACACTAGGACTGAAAGAGACTGGAATAAATGATATGTCAAAGTTGGTCCTAAGCATCAACCAAGATGTGCTCAAAATGTGAGCCTTGAAAACAAAAATATATGGGCACTGATTGTAAGGACAGGGTACAGTCAGGCTTATGTACCAGCCACAAGGACCCAAAGAAAACTTTTATACATCCATAAATCTAAATAAAAATATCCCTATAGGAACAAGAAAATGGAAATAAAACCATAAAGAACAGAAGGTCACAAACTAACAGGAAAATAAAAGGCAGAGAACAAGGAATTGAAGATATGGGGGGGGGGGGGAAGGATCAGAGACACTTAATATGAATGGCAGGGTATTAACCTGAAAATAGGAGTCAAATACAAAGCAGGATTATAGACCTTCATTAATTTTATCTGCAACAAAGTCAGCAGACAATTGGATAGGTATGCAAATAAAGTCATGCTCTTCAGAAAGCAGGATCCTAAGGTGAGTAGTTTCTAACATTATCAGGTAGCACACTCCTTTATTGTACAGTAAACAACAGACAAGAGCCAGTTTGGTGTAGAGGTTAAAGCATCAGGCTAGAAACCAGGAGACCATGAGTTCTAGTCCCGCCTTGGGCACAAAGCCACCTGGGTGACTTTGGGCCTGTCACTTTCTCTCAGGCCTAGGAAGGAAGCAATGGCAAACCACTTCTGAAAAACATTGCCAAGAAAACAGCATGGACTTATCCAGGCAGTCTCCAAGAATTGGCCATGATTGAACAGATTTTTTAAAAAAAACAGCTTCTAACAGTAGTAATGACAGAGAGGAGGTATAGAGTGGAAGAGCGTAAAAAGAATTACCTAAAGAAACATGAATTTTCCAACTCACAATGTCTGTCTCTCCCTCCTGTGCAATAAAACAAAATTATTGCTCATTTCAAATATCTTCAACTAAGAAAATCAATGAAGGAAAAACTATAAAACATTCAGTTACTAAAATTGAACCATACACTGTTACTTATATTTATTATATTTATTTATTTTATTACATTTCTTTGCCACCCATCTCACACATGATGACTCTGGGCAGCTTACAAATAATAAGAATAGCAAATCACTAAAACAGTACCATATAAATACCTAAAAATATAAATACATATACAAAATGTACAATATACAATATAAAATTATTAACCTTGTTACCCTCACGGGGCCAACCACCCCCATGAATAACTGTCCCCCCTCCCATCCCAGGTGGCATAACCAAGTTTTTAATCCCTTCTGAAAGAGGGAGAGTGGGGGCCTGTCCTACCCCCGGGAGTAGCTTGTTCCAAAGGGCAGGTGCTATGGCAGAGAAGGCCCTCTTCCTGGACCCTGCAAATCGGCAATCCCTCAGGGACAGGATCCACAGCATACCCTCTCTGCCTGATTAGGTGGGATGGGTCACTGTAACGGGAGAGAGGCGGTCCCTCAGGTAACCTGGCCCCATGCCATGTAGGGCTTTAAAGGTGATAACCAACACCTTGAATTGGACCTGGAAGCAAACCAGCATCCAATGCAGCTCGCGCAGCAATGGTGTTATATGTGCCCTTCTAGGGGCTCCTAAGATTGCTCACACTGCCGTATTTTGCACCAGCTGTAGCTTCCAGATACTCTTCAAGGGTAGCCCCATGTAGAGCGCATTGCAGTAGTATATGCAGGAGATGACCAGGCCATGAGTGACTGTTCAGAGGGACTCCTGATCCAGGAAAGAGAGTAGCTGGCGCACAACACGAAGTTGTGCAAAGGCTCCCCTAGCCACGACTGCCACCTGCTCTTCGAGCAGGAGTTGTGAGTCCAGGAGAACCCCCAGGTTCTGCACCGGGTCTGTCTGGGGCAGTACAACCCCAACCAGAACCAAAGATGGTAAGTTCCCAGATACAGAGGAGCCCCCAACCCACAGCCACTCCATCTTGCCAGGGTTCAGCTGAAGCCAGTTGTTTCCCATCCAAACCCTTACTGCCTCCAGGCACTGTGAAAGGGAGGCAACAGCATCACTTATGTCACCCAGGGTGGAAATGTATAATTGAGTATCATCAGCATATTGATGATACCTCACCCCGTGGCGGCGGATGATCTCACCCAGCGGTTTCACATAGATGTTAAAAATGAGGGGAGAGAGCACCGAACCCTTCGGCACCCCACAAAGGAGGGGTCGCAGGCTGGATCTCTCGCTCCCTATCAACACCGATTGGGACTGGCCCTGAAGGAAGGAGGTGAACTAGTGCAACACTATGCCACCCACCCCTAACTCCCTGAGCCAACCCAAGAGGATACCATGGTTGATGGTATCGAAAGCCACTGAGAGGTCAAGAAGAGCCTAGATGAATGCACTGCCACCACCCCGTTCCTGCCAGAGATCATCCATAAGTGCGACCAATGCAGTCTCTGTCCCATATCCGGGCCTGAAACCTGACTGAAAGGGGTCCATATAATCCGCTTCATCTAGGAGCCTCTGGAGCTGCACCTCCACCACTTTCTCAACCACCTTCCCTAAAAAGGGGAGGTGGGAGACTGGACAAAAGTTGTCCAGAATGGTAGTGTCCAGTGATGGTTTCTTGAGGAGGGGGCACACCAGCACCCTTTTGAAGGCCACTGGAAACACTCTCTCCCCCAAGGATGAATTCACCATCGCCTGGACCCACCCACACGTCACCTCCCAAGCTGCCTTCACCAGCCAGAAGGGACAGGGATCTAGTCAGCAAGTGGTGGCATTTACAGACCCAAGAACCCAGTCCACTTCCTTGGGCCCAACAGGATGAAACTGTTCCCAGATAACCAGGCAAGTACGGTCCCCAGGCATCTCCCCAAACCCTGCCCCATGCCTGGCATCCAACTTGGAACGAATCTGAGCGATTTTATCCTCCAGATGCCCAGAAAACTCCTCAGCATGGCCCTGCAGGTGGGTTTCTAGATCCACCTTCCGTAAAAGGGATCGAGTGGTCTTAAACAGGGTCGTCAGGCGGCATTCTGCGGATGCAATAAGAGCGGAGAAATACTGACGTTTTGCCACTGTTGCCACAAAGTAGGCCTTAACAGCAGCTCTAGCTTGTGTTTGGTCGAGTTTGGTCCTTGTCTTTCTCCAGCAGTGCTCTAGACATCTCTTAATCCTCTTCAGAACACTCAGCTCCTTTGTAAACCACAGGGAGTGTCGGGCTCGACTAGACAAGAGAGGCCGTGTGGTGCTATCCTGTCCAAGGCCCCAGCTGCCTCCCTATTCCAGATAGCAGTGAGGGCCTCTGCTGGACTGTGCGGCAGATCCTCGGGTATAATCCCCAGCTCCCTCTGAAACCCTGCCGGGTCCATCAGTTGCTGGGGGTGGACCAGTTGAATTGGTCCTGCCTCCCTGCGGAGGGATCAGCATAGGAGAATCTCAAGGTCACCAGGGTGCGATCGACCATGACAGATACTTATATACTTTTAATAGCTGGTTAACAATCCCATCTTACCAATGGGACTATAGTTGTGGGTGAGAAGCAAACTAGAGTTCCAATTCCACGTTAGAAAATATATGTTCATGCAAAGGCTTATTCCAATTCCAAGTTAGAAAGGTCTGGACCAGTACCATAACAACTACTACATGGACAACCTAAAGGTCACAAAACAGTAATCTGTAGTTGGTCTTGATGAAGTTATATTATGAAAAATGTATACCAACTTATATAATCTCAAAAAAGACTTCAAGAATAGTGATAATACTAAAATTGTTACCAATTCCATTTTCTGTCAAAGACACATAGTACTGCCTATATTTTTAATAAATTCCTATGGAAAAGATTTGAAAAGCAATTCCAAGCTACATACCAACATCATTTTCTCGTTCTGGATACTATGAGTTTGTCATGAATACTGTTTCCTTGTTGTACTGTAGTAGATAAGAATTTGTTTCCACATCTGTAATTTGATTTCAATGAGCTCCAGAATGAGACTGGGAGAATAAGCAGCAAACCAGAAGCCTGACAGTCTTCAAGGCAGTGATTACTGTCCTCTCTGCTTCTAGACAAGAGACTTTCAAAATTGTTCAGGCTGTAGAACCCATTAGTTAAAAAAAAAAAAATCTCCCAGAACCCCTGATCTAAAGACAAAAGTCTAGTGAGAGAAAATTGACTATACTGAGTGAACTTTTTTCACTGACTTGTCACAGAACCCTAGGAATCCACAAAACAGTTTGAAACCTAAAGGAGGACGGATTCCAGAGTACATCAGTGGAATGTGTATTGCTTCCAGAGTGAACTAAAGGTAGGACTGAGGGGACTCCTGAAATTCAGCACAACAGAGCTGGCTACTGAGAAAAATAGCAAAGAGAAAGGGGTCAAAATGACTAACTGATATATGAAGTGTACCATACCACTCACCAGTGAGCCTAATACCAACCTTAATGTGGGTTTATAATCTGAATTTTGTGGTGTTCATCCTTAGGGAAAGGAAACTGGGGCAGGGAAGTCAAAAGCTATGAAGTATTAAATTGCTAGCTAGTTTTAGGGAAGTGTTTTGTAGAATATAATTGGGGCTTAAATCCTGACAACTTCATTCTTTGCCATGATTGCTTTCAAAAAACCAAATGAGGACATTTTCTCTGCTTTCCAATCATAGGCTCAAATGCACTTTCTGACTCCCAATCCTACAACTTATTCAATGATCAACTGGAGGAGAATGTCATAAGTACATGGCTGTGTCTCCTCTTATTTACCAAGACTTGTTCTGGTTACCAAGCTATTTGGCAAAGGAGTATTTTCCCTCCTGAACTGTCACATCCCTCCTCTGAGAGGACTATGGGTCTCACTGCAGGACTCCTGCCAAAAAAGCTATGCTTGAGTTCTATTAAATTATCTCTTTTGCCTTACTTAACATGCTGAAAAAATAGTGTCTGTAAGCAGCACAGAGAGATTTGAATTGCTATCTGGTAGAGATAGTAGCAAGATCATTGCCACCTATAACATGGGAGGGAATTAAAGGGGACACTATGTTAGCACTTGTATGAGTTGCAATGCAAGAAGATACATTATGAGCATGTCCATATTGTTGTGAGTTAAGTGGCACCACCAATATCATTTCTTATTAGTAAGGTTATAAAGTTATAACAATGTTTCCATCAATTCACTCCCAGTGACTGTATTATATGGCTTTTAATTGTTTTAATATTTTTGTAATGCTTGTATGGGTTTTTTTTGGCATTGTTTCTGTTTTAATTGTAAGCTGCCAAGAATCACAAATGTGAGATGGGCAGCTATAACAATAAATATATCTATGTTTAGTGCCTTTTTGGATTTCTCAATGGCGTGCTTTCTCTTTCTACACTACTCAAGTAGAGGACTTGGAAGCCATATTGATAGCATAACACCCCCAGCACCACTGGAATGTAGACACCATAAAACAGGGTTTCTCAACCAGGGTTCTGTGGAACCTTAGGGTTCCATGAGAGGTCCCATGAGGGGTTCCTTGGGAGATCACAATTTATTTTAAAAATTATTTCAAATTTGGGTGACTCCACATTAAAGAGGTAAGTTTCATTCTTTATTTTTAGTTTAAGAACACTATTAATGCATATATACAGGTCTACACATGAAACAAATATAATAATTTTGTAACTTGTGGCCTATATTTGAGCCTGAATGTGCAGGGGTTCCCCCAGGCCTGAAAAATATTTCAAGGGTTCCTCCAGGATCAAAAGGTTGAGAAAGGCTGCCATAAAAGAACAAGAGCGCAGAAGAAACCATTCATTTTTTCTTCCCTTGATGCACCAGTAAGATTAAATACCCCTGGACCTGCCACCTACCAATTATCTTCTCTATTAATTTTCTAGAAAACATGGGTACCTTAAAACTTTCTCATTAATGCTCATTTTTCCCTACAATGCCTATCCACTGGGGAGTGACCTGTCTATTCTCTTTTCATATAAAAAGAAAAGAGTAATCGAGGAGCAAGTATAACTGGTTAGCACATCAGACATACATAATGCATTTCCTAGAACAAGTTGTACCATTGAGGTTCCACAGCTCAAGGACTCTAGGAAAATGGGTTTTCTGGAGGCAGAAAGTTTAAAAGCCACTGTTGTAAATTTGAATTTCCCTTTCTGCCTGCAGCAAATATATAATCTCATATCATTTCCTTTTGTCTTCAAGCTGAACATGAATAAGCATCATTTCTAGAATCTCAAATTGCAACAAAGACAGCAAAATACATAACAGGTACAGAATAACTACTTCAAATTATCAAATGCCATACAAGATTGCAAATCACCCTGTGATATTTAGCTGAATAAATACTATTTGGCCAGTTCCAGATCAGACACAGAATACAATATAACTAATATGTTGGTGATAGGTGCCTATTTGGGCTTTCTATAAAAGCCACATGGACTTCCAACCACAGTAAAGTTGTACAGAACATACTATTGCACAGTATGTTACGTTATATAATGTCTATCACAACACCATAAGAGAACAAGAGTGACAGAAGAAACCATTCCTGTTCTCTTACCTTGCTGTACCAATAAGGTCTAATAGCATTGGCTCTCCCACCTTCCTAACCGCACAGCCTCCCAGTTAGAGATGAGATGCTAACTTTCTCCCAAGAGAGCACAAACTCTCATTTCTCTTCTGTCCTCATCAATGCCAGTAAAAGTCATTATGAAATAGACTGTTAACCTAAGAAGAGTAGAGCTATCATTGCTATACATCCAAAGAATGCAAAAAGGAATCATGATAAACAATGACTATCACAAAACTGGATAAAAAATAAAAGAACCTCTGGGGCACTTTCTGGGCTATATGATAGGAAAACTCTATTACTGCACTTTGTGCCACGTATCTTACCAACATTCTTAATATATTAAAAGCATTTTAAATGAGACCCTGTGACAGAAAAGAAAAAGCTGATAGGATATCAATGAAAAGGAGGAGATAGGTGAGCAAGGATACCACTTCAATTTCATTGTCACCACAGAAATTAACAGGGAAAACAATATTCATAAAGCAAGGATCTCATGTAGACTACATTCAGACTGCAAACACAAGCACTGTTTGTTGGGAAGGTCTAAAAATCCCATGAGTACAACCATTAACAAACATCACCCAAAGGGTTGTAAGCCTGTAGAAGTACCATATGCTACTAACACAGACTTAGTACAATTATCTGTATATACACCTGGAAAGTCAGCCAAAGTAAGTTATGCTTCTGAGAAATACTACACACATTTCATATCCTGAAGGGGTAGCCATGTTGTGTGTTACAGTAAGAATGTCCTCTGACACTTAGAAAAGCAACCCATGTATGGGGGACATGCACTTTCATATACTGAAACCTCTTAATGAAATGCATGAAGCTGTTTCTTAAATATTAACCAGTGACCTGAAAGAAATAGGGCTTTGAACAAACACAATATGCTTTATTGAAAGTGGCTGCTATTGTCACCTATATGACTAAACTGGAATCCCCAAATCTACGATTTACCTATTAATATCAGATACTGAGAAGGCACAACAAGGGAAGGCTGCTACCTACTTGGGCACTTCCCAAAGGGTTCTAGCCGGCCACTGTTGGAGGCAACACAGCAGATGAAGCAAACCTTTGTCTACTGTCGAAAAACAGATCGTCACGTTTTTAAGGCGAGGGGAAGCGACACCAGCCCTGCCTCAATGGCGCTCCTAAAGACATGACCCCCCATCCCAGCCTCTGCTTTTGTGCCACACCCACCCGCCTCCAGCATCTGCCGCAACCCACTCTCTCGCTTTCCCTCCCTCCCTCCCTCCCTCCCTCCTTTCTTCCTTCCTTCCTCCCCGCCCCAGCCCTCTTCCCACCTTACCGTGCTGGGTGAAGATATTGAAGCCGCTTTCGGCAGCTCGTGGAGCAGCCGCTTCTCGCCTCCGGCTGGCAGGCCTACTCCCGCTGCTATTACTCCCCCGATGCCCCCTGGGTTGGGACTGTGGCTGGGAAAGAGGCAGCTGCTGCTGCGGCGGCGGCGGCTGATGTTGAAGCGCAGCGGCACCCGGCTCGCCGACGCGGCCCACCTGCTGGCCCATCCCCGCTCTCCTCCCGTTCTGGGCCCCCGCCAGAACCCTCCGCCTCCTCCTCCTGCTCACATGCCGCCCCCTACCCCGCTTTAGGAGCCGCGCCCGGCGCTTCCCAGAGCTGCTCTGCCTCCTTCTCCCGCACCGCCGTTCTTCGGACAGACCGTCACGGACTCGCCCCCTCAACCCCCGCAGCCGCCATCTTAACCACCGAGCTTGGGGGAAAGGACAGAACGACTCCCTCTCTCCCACTCTTCCCACCTCCGGTCCTCCAGGGACGTCGGTAGCTCCTCCTGGCCCCGCCTCGTCTATGCCTGCAGCACCGCCCCGCAGCGCCCGCAAGCGGGATGGCGAGGCGGTTCCTACCCGTCCTTGCACGCCTCGAGGTTCTTGTCTTTTCTTTGCCAGCTCGCTGGGAAAGCGAAGGAACGGCACTTAAATACATCGGAAGAATCAGATGAAACAGATAAATGCACGCAGGATATTCTAAGTACGCAATATCCCACAGTAAATATATGAATCATTATTACTCTGTTCTCTCAAATTTCGGGTCGAAAAGTACATTTCAATTAATTACTGCATTTGCACAATCAAGTACAGTAATGAATTATTTGCTGAAATAAATTCGTCCAAGGTAATTTTAGAGGAAAAAGTGGTATAGCTTTTTCTTTTTTTCTTTTTGTTCTATTAGGTAGTCCTCACTTAGCATCCACAATTGGGACGGGTAACTCCCTGGCTAAGTACCATGGTCGCTAAGGGAAAGTCATGTGACTGTGATGGGCTTAAGACTTTACTTCCCCTTCTGCTTTTAAGCAAAGCATCATCTGACTGCAGCTTGCGATTTTTACTTCCACCTTCTCCATTAACTCTGCTTTTCAGAAGCCGGTTGCAAAGCACCTGGTGATCTTGTGACCGTGGGACGCTGTGATGGTTGTAAATGTGAGGATTGGTTTACTGAAATTAGTTTCAATAATTAGTTTCATTTAGTTCTGGAATGCATTTCAGAGACCATGGACAACTATTAAGCAGGTTCAACTTTGAGTCACTGTTCTGAAGTTGGAGCACCATCAACATGGTGACAAAAACTAGCTGCCCTCATGTGGAGAAAAAACTGCTAAAAATGGATAAAGGATGATATCATCGACACAAGAAAAAATGCAGTTAAGCTTGCAAATCCAACAAAGGTGAAACAGCTGACAAAACAAATTGACAAAAAGCTGAAAAGTGTAAAGGAGATCTTTTAGGATCAGTGGAGGCATCAGATGGGTGTGGTGGTTAATAGACAGACTACTCAACCTTAGAAGCACTTTCAGGCAAGCACAGCTGCCCCAGCCCAGACATCAGTATAGCAGCAAGTCGAGTTGCTGAAACAACAAAATGCTACAATGCTGGAAACACAATTTTGATTTATTTTTAAATTGTGACTCACCAGCAGTATTAGACCAGGAACTAGATATTAGGGGGTGCCCTAATATTGTATGTGAAGCCAAGTCAAGCAAATCAGAGGTTTCTGTAGCAATAATAAAGCTGCAGGACTGACCAAGTCATTGTGGAGTTGCTGGGGGTGAGGGGGTGCTATAGGAGTTGATTATATTCATAGACTGTTCTCAGTGGCATGGAAAGCAGAATGAAAATTTGCTATTGTGCCCACGTTTAAAAAGGGTAATACTGTAAGACAGTGTGAAAACTATCACAGAATCAGCCCCCTGTCTGTATAGTTGTTGGAAATGTCCTGTGCAGGTTATCAAGCACGTCTAGAGCCAATTACAGCATCCAGGAAGAGCAATGTGGCTTTAGACTGGGCCATAGTGGTGTGGATCAGATTTTCACTGTCAGGCAAGTAATTGAGTATAAAGGTTAAGGAAAACAAACTATTGCTGTCTTGATTGATTTCAAGAGTGCCTCTGACCATGTTCACCAGGAGTCCATGTAGAAAGCTCTTTGTGATCAGCATACTCAGAACAATCATCTGAGCTCATTGCTGCCTTTTATGATGGCAAGATTAAAGTGCATGATGACGAAATCAGTCCCTTCACAGTCAAAGCACAAGTGAGAAAAGAGTGTGTACTCTCAACATTATTGTTCAGTGGGGCAATAGGTTAGATAATAGAGAAAAGTCTGGAAGTATAGGAATTCATTGTGTGGAGGAGTTCAAGTTCACAAATGCAGCATAGGCTGATGATACTGTTTTCATAGAGAATTCAGAACTAAAAGCACAGCAGAGGAAGTTGGATTATGGATAAATGTAAAAAAGATCAAGGGCGTGTCAACTGATGACACATGGATTAACTTTGCCCTTAGAGGTGAGCCTGTTGAGCAGGTAGATGAGTTCAAGTACCTAGGTTCTTTGATTTCTGCATCAATAGTTGCAACATCTACTAATAGGGATACAAGAATTAGTAGTAGTCAAGCAGCTTTCACCAGCGTACAGTGGTGTTTCTGGAAGAAGAAAAACATTGGCCTGAAAAAGAAAATTTGAGTATTCGACGCAGCCATCATGCCAGTCTTTCTCCAAGCAGTGGAAACACAGACATTCTTTGCTCAGGAGTTGTGGGAGCCGGAGGTGTTTCAGACTCACACAAGTAGGCAAGTACAAATACACACGTTCCCCTCCCTCCCGCAGATATAATAAAAAAAGAAAAACAAGACTGTGTTCTTCCCTTTCACAGGGAAAAAAAGAGAGAAACTTGGTTTAGGCATTACCAAAGGGTTAATTTACCAGGTAAACAGCTTCTCCAAGTTACCAGCTAACTTTCAGAGGCATCCAGGCTGTGTAGTTATGATTTCTGCAACTGTTGCAGTCTTACTCAGTCCTTTATTTTCAACAGCTTCTGTTCTTATCAGCAAATGTAAAATGAGTGCCTTTCCCTCCAATAGGTAATCACATGCGGGGGGGGGGGGGGGGGGGGGGGAGAATCCTGCAAGGTAAATACAGTATGCTCACTTATTTAACTTGATATATCACCAATTTCTAAGCCTCTTATCTGATGAAAGGGAGCTGCAGCTGATGAAAATGTACACCTTTTAATAAAATACGTTAGTTGAAAAGGTGCCACCAGACTCGTTCTGATTTTAAGTGTCTCAGAAATGTATAATAAAGAATAAAAAAGTATAAATTAAAAGAATTAAATAGCAAGGAAAACAAACGAAAAAAAGAAAGCAAGTAGAATTAATCATTTACAATTAAATCCAGCAGTTAAAATCCTCTAGTTTTTAAGAGATGTGTTTTAAGAGACTTGAAAAAAAAACTAGGCTGCTGAACTCTGTAGGCAGTGTGTTCCATAACTTCCATGGGAGTGTATAACAGAGAGCTAGTGTCACACAGCCAGACAAGTCCATGGCAACTTTATGATTTTGGTAACTGTGAAGGCTCAAATAGATGCATTCAGTATTTGAAAGTACCTTATTAAAACCTAAATAAGCTACTTACAAGTCCATGCAGTTTTCTTGGCAAGATTTTCAGAAGCGATTTGCTATCTTCCTAGGGCTGAGGAGGTGGTCACCCAGCCAGCTTTCACGCATAAAACTGGGACTAGAACTCATGGTCTCTTAGTTTCTAGCCCACTGCCTTTAGTCACTGCACCAACCTTACTCTCTAGTTAAGATCTTAGCAGTAATAAAATATTTTCAAAATAGAGATTGTAGAGTGTTCATGGAAATGGTTAAATTCCAGGCAAATATATCACTGTTCCTACACGTTAAGAAATAGTGGGAAACAGAGAGCTGTTACACGGACTCATAATCAAGATATAAAAAACAGATTTGGAAACAATTCAAGCTATATTCTGGAGATGAATGAAATAGAAAGAATTGCTCTCCAACATGATTTTCATTAGCAAGGGGCACAAGATCTAGATTTGTAGAAGCTTTCGGTTGTTTGAAGAAGGAGGTGGAGATATTGAGTTAAGGGAAGTCTTCCAGTTTCAGTAACTTTGGTGGCTTAGGAGACTGATTTATTCAAAATTTAAAATCAGTTACTGCAAAGCTTAATTCACCTAAAGCTCAAAACACATTGTGCCAGATGCTATCTCAGCAAATATAGAAACAGGCTCACATTTGATCTTCCACATAATCACTGCTCAAGAAAATATAGTTAAAATATTATGAAATTGCTTTGTTTTGATACATCTAGATGACCTACAGTGATGAGATACATTGCAGCCAAACTGTCTCATGTAGATGCATTCAATAAAAATGGATAGGCCCAAGGTTTTCTGATTTCCATTCATTTATTTTTCTGGGTAGAAAGATCCGGATAATTTTACTTGGTTGGGGAAAAGAATAAGAATTGCTGATGACTAGCCCACTAATTAAAGAAGTATTTATAGCAATAATTTGTGATATTATAATGCTGAATCTTCTTAGGCAGTGGGTACCATCGCATTATTTTACATGAAACCACAGGTGCAAAAGTAAAAATAAAAACAATAAAAGTAACCCAAATAGCGTGAGATTTCATGTGAGAACAGAGAGATCTTCCGAGATTTGCTTTATTGTAAGATTATAACTTAAGTTTTAAAATATATTTATTTATTTATTTTGAGGACAGTTGTATCTAATAGCACTGTCAACACCATAACATTTGTTGCTGCCAGCTAAAGTGTGTGTGTGTTTGTGTTTGTGGATGGATGGATGGATGGATGGATAGGAGGGATTTAAGATGGCAACATGGTTACAATCCTTATTTATTTATTTAGTTCTCAAATTTCTATCACCACCCATCTCCTCCCAAGGGGGACTCTGGGCGGTTTACAATAAAATTGGAAGTTAAAACTATAAAAGACATAAATTATCATACAAATAACCAATATAAATAGAAAGTAAATAAATATAAAATCCAACAGCAACAAGATCTTGTTCAGTAGGGAGGGCACTACGGGACCAGCCACCCCCAGGAAGAACTATTGCCCTTCCCAATAGCAAGCTCCTCCTAAAAACCTTTTATTCTACCTATATTTTAGTTCACCATTTTTAGATCACTTGATTTTTTCTTAACAATCATCTTTTACTATTTTACTATTGTTGTTGTTGTTGTGACTATTGGGTCAGTCTATTTTACAGAAAATACATTTGCATTGTCCTGGGGAAAAGAAGAAGAGGCAGTGGACACCCTCTGCAACACAGCCTTCATCTAAGCCTCTGAAAAAACAGAAAGGTGACAGATGTGTCACAAGCAAGCCAGCCTCTCCTGTAAGTAACAGCACCCCACTTCATCTGTCCGACAGGTATGGCTCCCTAGAGTAGGACCTACAGGCTGAGACAGAGAGTCAGCAGTTTGCTCAGCCACCAAATGGCTCATACAGGAGGGAGATGAGGGCTCTAATTTTAAATCTTTGAAAGAACAAAATACATTAGACTTTTTAACTACACACACACACACACACACTAGCATTTTTCCATCCCAAGTTTAATATGCAAAAGTTGGCTCATGGATACATTTTGATGGAAGTAAAGGAGCAGAATGAGAAATCAACCCCATTCTACTTTTATTTTCACCTCTATAGATGTTGGTAGATCTTTTTGTATCATAAGTTCCTATTTTCCTAGGCTCAAACTATTTAATTCAAGCAGCTAAACCAGCCTTTTTCAATCTGGTTCTGCCAGATGTGCTGGACTGCTGTTCCCAGAATTATGAAAGTTACAATCTGACAGGCATCGGGTTATAGAAAATGCACTTAAATTCAGATCATTAAGCATAACCAATACCTTCCTAAACTGAACTTGTGAACTATGAAATTGGACTTGTCCAATCCATTCTTCCCTGATCCCCAAACCTCTAGGTTAAACATATGAATAGTTACAGGACTCAGAAGCCTAATTGGTTTTGAGGTATCTCCTGTTTGAGAGTGTTTCATTGCATTTCCGTAAACTATATGCTCTTTATGTTAGTCAAAAGGCGTTTTCCTATGTATAGTAACTAATTGAAAGAAAATGCCTGATGGATAATTTTTCCCTAGAATACGCCCTTCTCATTTTCTTCACACAATACCTTTCCAAATATTTACAAAGTAGTACCATATTGTACTATATCAACTAGAGCTATAATAATTGAACTTTTGAAACTATTGTCATGTTTGGTAAGTCATGATGTTATCAAGTAGATTAGGAAAGACTGATTTCTCTTGACCAAATATTTTCATGCCTTTTGGGAAAAAAAGTCTGGCACCTGCTAAAACCTACTTCTTACCTGAAACCTTTCTGTAGGAATGGTTCAGCTTTGGCTTTGTTTCTTTGTTTTGGAACTAAAGATTACAATTAAAGGAGAAGAGCACTTAAATTTGACTTACTAATACAGAATGGAACAAATTCAACATACTGAAGGATATTTTTGAACAATGGACCCAGAAGTTAGTTTTAAGAGTGCCTGCCTCTATAGACAGACTGTGTTTAAAAGATGTTATAGAAGAGGAACAAGTTTTACTGGACAAGACTGAGACTGATCTGAAAGTGGATTTAAAAATTACAGGCTACTAGAATGATATGGGAAAAGATGCTATAATGGACATACAAAGGACACAGGCTGATGTCTTAATGATTAAAAGGGATATACAAATAATAAACCAAGAAAGTGACTGGGATAATCTTCCTATATTGGATTTACAAAAGAGGCTTGTTAGAGCTTTGAAGAATTTTTGAGAAGGGACAAATAATAAATGGGAAAAAACCAAGTTTTAAAACCTTATTTGAAGGGACTGAAGATCAGGGTTGTTAGAAGTAAAAGAAAGGAATATAAAGTTGGTTTATCTGATAAAGGTTAAAATGGAGTTGTTGTTATCTCTCCTAACCCTTAATGGACTTTTGCAGATCAGAACTGAAATGATGAGGTTTTTAAGGATTTGTTTATAGATAAGAAATGAGATATGTGAAGAAGAGATCATTTGTTGTATTTTAAGAGAAGGTGGTAAGTTACTAAAATTGTTGATACTTGTGATGAAGGGAGTCATTTCTTTATATCTTTCTTTTCTTTTTCTTTACTTGTTGTAAACTGCTCAGAGTCCCTCTTGGGGGGGAGATGGGGGGTAGGAAAAATTTGAGAAATAAATGAGAAATACTGTATTCTTATTTCTTTCTTTTCTATTCTTTTCTATTTTCTTTTCTGCACCTTCTAATTTTTTTAATTTTTTTTAGTTTGCATTAGTTTTTTATCATTGTAGTTGTGATTTTAAATACAATTACTATTAAAAAAAATAAAAAGTGAAGCCCCATAGAAGCTGTAATTGCAACCTCCATTTGGGATTGAAAAGGCATCTCTAAGCAGCTGTGCAGGAAGTCCATCTGTCCCACAAACTCTTGACCTGTCTCTCAGAAAAATACTTCATTTTAGACCACTAAATCACCCAGTCGCCTCCCTAGTACAGCTGTCAGGTGCACGGAGGCCCAATTTACCTGTGATCCTTGAACAGCAGCATCTTCAAAGGCAGGGGGACCCATATCTTATGTAAAGCAAAGAAAGACTCTTATTGACAAAAAGGCCTCCCTGCTTACAGAGGCAGACTCCTGATCAGTGGTTCCCAGCAGGAGTTGCCTGCTTGCATCAGCGTCCTGACATTTATGAATGACTTTCATCTTCTGAGGATGATGACTTTCATCATCCTCAGGAGTGAATGAGGACAAGGGGCAACACATTTGTGGGAGGCAGAAGGGAAGTAATTCCTCTGTACTGTACATCTGCTTGTCTGGCATATTTCCTTTGAAAATTGTTTTTAAAAGGAGTAACGAGTTGCAAAGTGGAACCAATGTAACAGTAGAAGGTAGAACGATAACATGGTAGAGGAAACAAAATCTTATTACAGAAGGTGATGCAACAGGATGTTGACTGCTAGGTACTGAATGGAACAGATCTATATTTGTCACAAATTCTGAGCTATCTCATACACGATGGTCTCCAGATTTATATAGTTCTCAAGTCCAGAAGACTCCTGCAGCAACAAGACTAACCCAGATACCTCAGGAAGTGAAAACATGGGCAATGACATAGGACCACTAAAGACTCCGTTCTGTCTCAGGTGCCCACCTTCCTGAGCATCCCTTCAGAACTAAGAGATAGTACTTGGCTAAAGGTAAAGATACCCTTCAGTTGACCTTAACTCCTGGTGATTGAATGCATGTTTTCTCTTGGCATATTCAGAAGTGTTATGTTGCTGTTATGTTTTCCAGCATATTTTATATCCCAGTGTAGCATGCAACCCTGGAATTCGCAGCAGGTATTCTGCTTTGGAAACTTTGCCGAAGCCAAACCAAGGAAAATTGAAATAACCCTTCGGCTATAACAGCTCAAATGTAAAGACCCATCAGATGCTCAGGAAGCTGGTAGGACTTGGGCCTTGCTCAATTTAACAAAAAAGCCTCTGTCAATAATGTGTTAAAGATGCAAGATTGCTAAGGGTTAACTATGGATGGTATGTTTCAAAATGCAAATCAGAGATGGGGAGAGAGGCTAAGTGCTAGAAACAACAAATGAAATATTTTTCCAAAAAAAAAATTAAGACATACACAACACTGCTAGGTCACGATTAAAGCACGTTTGAATAATGCAATACTTGATTTAGTGTGAATTGTAAATTGATACATTTGGGTAGCATTTAATGCAACCCAAAATTTAGTTAATGCAAGGCTAGCGCATGCGCTGTAGAGGCTAGCACATGCACAGTTGCAGTTGGGTATTAGATGCTGCTAAACTTTGTGTGTGCAAAATGGAGAAAAGGAAGATTCCATCAGAGGAAAACAATACAGGTTGTCCTCGCTTACTGACTGCGTTCAGCAACTGTTTGAAGTTATGATGGTGCTGAAAAAAATAACTTTACAGCCAATGCCCACATTTACAATCTTCACAGCATCCCTCGGTCACACAATTGTCATTACAGTCAGTACATGTTGTCCTGTGCCTGACTTGTTGTTTTTCTTTTCCCCCACTTCCACAGCAGAGAGATTGGAGAGGAAGGGATTACAAGAGAGTAAGCAGGCACACACTGGGGAATACACATGGAAAGCAATGTACTGGTGCCAACAGCTGTGAGTGTGCTACGCAAATAGCCTGGTGTATTCCCAGTTTGGATTCTTGGTGCTTTCTGAGCTTGCTTTTCTTCTTGTAGACATTTACTTCCATCTGAGGTAACATGAAACATCTGCAGGAATAAAAGCAATCCCAGAGAACACCAACAACCCATCTTATCCATGTTAGCAAAAATTCTGTTGACACAATGATGCCACCAATCCATGTGGCCCTCAGCCTTCAAAGAAATCTTTTTAAAGACAAAATCTTCCACCAAGCCAAAAGCAAGTTGTCTGTGCCTGATGCATAGAACTGCATCTTAAAATACTCTGAAGGCTCAGAATAGAAAACAAGTAGAATAAGTGTAGAGAACCACCTACTACTCAGCCTAATTTTTTAAAACTTTTTTTTTTGATCACGCACTAGCTGTGGCAGTAGAATTCTATCAGATTGATTACTAATTTTTGAACCACTATCTGGAACTATCTGTTGCTGTCATGAGTGCCGTTGAGCTGAAGACATCAGCGCAATGGCACACATGACAATAGCAAGGAAACAGGGGAAGGGGCTCAAGATAAGTAGCCATCAACTCACAAAGACTGAAGGACAAGAAACAATGGCTAAACGGATCGCGAGGCACACCCAAGCTGTTAGCGCTAACGCAACGGAGATCGCCCAGCTGACAGCAATCACCGGAGGAATAGAGAAACCGATGATGGGCGATCCTGGAACGCCAGCGGGGCCTCGCAACCCCTCACCTACCGGCAGGACAACGTGTTGGACAAAGGGGGGTGACGTAACCGCGAGTGAGGGGGCGCTGACCGGCGCGGGGTATTTAAACCCCGCACCGGCGCGCTCCTGTCACTCTCAGCTTTTTTCCTATACTGTACCTACACCGTGAATAAATGAACACCTGTTCAAAGGGGTCCTTGTCTACATAGACAACGTCCTTATCTACACGAAAACGCACAAAGAACATGTGACCCTAGTCAGGCAAGTCCTCGACAAGCTCAGAAGGGCACAGCTCTATGCCAAACCTACAAAGTGCGAATTTCATAAAGCGCGCCTAGACTACCTGGGGTACCGAATCTCCGGAGACGGCATAGAAATGGACCCCGCAAAAGTCGAGGCGGTGCTGAACTGGGAACGCCCCCGCAACAGACGCCAACTCCAGAGCTTCCTCGGCTTCGCGAATTTTTACAGGTCATTCGCCCGGGGGTTCGCAGAGATAGCCCTCCCCCTAACGGACCTCCTCAAAACCAAAGGGGTGGGGGACACCCGACGCGCCAAGAACCCGGGCACAGTATTGAATTGGACTCCCGCGTGCCAGACCGCATTCGACAAGCTGAAAGCGCTGTTCACCACGGAGCCAATCCTCGCGCACCCGGACCCAGAACGGCCGTTCGTGGTCCAAGCCGACGCCTCAGACTTCTCCCTGGGGGCCATCCTACTCCAAAAGGACCCCACGGGACTCCTGAAACCATGCGCCTACTTGTCGAGGAAATTTTCCGAGACAGAAAGGCGATGGCACGTCTGGGAGAAAGAAGCCTTCGCGGTAAAAACGGCGCTAGAAACATGGCGACACCTACTCGAGGGAGCCACCCAACCATTTGAGGTCTGGACCGACCACCGGAACCTCGAGGCCCTCCGAACGCCCAGACGCCTTAGCCCAAAACAGGTCCGATGGGCCCAATTCTTCAGCCGCTTTAAATTCCAGCTGAAGTTCATGCCGGGCAAAAAGAACTTCATGGCCGACGCCCTCTCCCGACTGCCCCAGGACGAAGAACCCGCCCCAGACACCATTGGGATGGTTCTATCCGCCTCGCAACTGGGGATGGCCGTGACCACCCGAAGCGGCGCTCGGAGGCAGCTCGACTCTACGGCGCAGCCGACGGCGGGACAACCCGCGACCAGACGAAGCCCACCGCAACTACCAGGGGGAATACGCACGGACCTCGCCGCCGCCCTCAAAACCGACCCCTGGTTCCTGGCAAACCCCGACAAGGTAACGATGGCACAGGACCTGGCATGGGGGGAAGGCAGAATCTATGTCCCGGACTCGCAACGCCAAGCGATCTTGCACAGGTCACACGACGCCAAGCAAGCGGGATACTTTGGGTTCCTCAAGACCCTACACCTAACAAGGCGTCAATTCTGGTGGCCCGCGCTCAGACGAGACGTGAAAGCATACGTAGCGTCCTGCCCAACGTGTGCTAGGGCCAAACGGGCACCAGGCCATCCCGCGGGGCTATTACAACAGGTGGCAGAACCCTCCCGCCCATGGGAGGAAATCTCTATGGATTTTATAGTGGACCTCCCACCCAGCCAGAAGAAAACGGCCATTTGGGTGGTGAAGGATTACTTCTCGAAACAGGCCCACTTCATCCCCTGCACGTCAGTCCCGTCCGCACAACAACTAGCCAAACTCTTCCTCATCCACGTGTACAGGTTACACGGATGTCCCGCACGTGTGGTGACCGACAGGGGCACACAGTTCACCTCTAAATTCTGGCGGGCCTTCCTAAAGCTGACGGGGACCCAACAGGCCCTATCCACTGCCTGGCACCCCCAGACGGACGGAGCCACAGAGGTCCTTAATGCCACCCTAGAGCAATTCATACGCTCATACACCAACTATCATCAAGACGACTGGGCCGAACTGCTCCCGTTTGCCGAAGTCGCATACAACAACGCCGTCCACACGAGCACGGGGAAAACTCCGTTCGAGGTAGTCTCGGGGCGCGACTTCGTCCCCATACCGGATCTACCACAACCCCCGGAACCCCAGGTGGACGCTAGCAACTGGGGACGGAAGATTGCGGAATCGTGGCCAATAATCACGGCAGCGCTGAAGGATGCACAGGCGGCCTACAAAGAGCAGGCTGACAAGCACCGGCGCCAACAACCAACGTTCCAGGCGGGGGATATGGTCTACCTATCCACCAAATTTCTAAAGTCACCCCAACCCTCGAAAAAACTGGGGCCTAAGTACATCGGGCCGTTCCGAGTCACGCAAACAGTGAACCCGGTGGCAATACGCTTGGACCTGCCACACAACCTACGGAGACTCCACCCGGTGTTCCACACCAGCCTCCTGAAACCGGCAACCACCTCTCGATGGCACCCAAGCACGCCACAGCCCTCACCGGTGATGATCGACGGGCAACATCACTTTGACGTAAGGGACATTCTCGACTCTCGCAGGCAACGGGGAACTTTACACTATTTGGTCAGGTGGAAACACTTCCCCCACCCAGAATGGGTGGCGGCGCACAATGTTAACGCGCCTGACCTGACCCGGGCTTTTCACCGGGCATACCCCGACAAGCCAAAACCAAGGCTAGCAAGCCGTCACCTGCAAAACCCCTCCCCCGCGGGCCCCCCCGCCTACCGTGCCCCAAGGGAAAGGGCCCCCCCAAGCCCGCGACTTGGGTGGACCTCCCCCCCCGGGACTCACTCCCCCCGCCCCGGGCCCACGAGGCAGTAACAAGCGTTCGCCAGCACCCTCCCCCCGCCCCGGGCCCACGGGGGAGTGGCAAGCAAGCCAACAGGGCATCCTGGGGGCAACGCCCAGGAGCACACATAACAAAGGCGACGCACTTTGAATAAAAAAGAAGGGCCCTACCTGGAGCCGATAAGCACCCGACCAGCCACGCCTCTCTCCTCGCCGAACTGAGCCAAACTAACAGGGTGTGGCCGGAGCATGCGCACGCCAGGGTGTGACCTGGGCATGCGCACTAAGGACACACCCTAGGGAGGCACGTGGTAGAGGGCGGAACAAAGGGAGGGGCGAAAAATACTCTGGCGGGAATTTCAAAAAGTTTCTTTTGACAGCTCTCTTGGAAAAAAAAAAAAAAAAAAAACCAGAAAACCGGGGGGGGGCACTATTCGGACAGGGGGCAGTATGTCATGAGTGCCGTTGAGCTGAAGACATCAGCGCAATGGCACACATGACAATAGCAAGGAAACAGGGGAAGGGGCTCAAGATAAGTAGCCATCAACTCACAAAGACTGAAGGACAAGAAACAATGGCTAAACGGATCGCGAGGCACACCCAAGCTGTTAGCGCTAACGCAACGGAGATCGCCCAGCTGACAGCAATCACCGGAGGAATAGAGAAACCGATGATGGGCGATCCCGGAACGCCAGCGGGGCCTCACAACCCCTCACCTACCGGCAGGACGTGTTGGACAAAGGGGGGTGACGTAACCGCGAGTGAGGGGGCGCTGACCGGCGCGGGGTATTTAAACCCCGCACCGGCGCGCTCCTGTCACTCTCAGCTTTTTTCCTATACTGTACCTACACCGTGAATAAATCAGAGCCTGTTCCACAGAACCAGTGTCTGAGCATTATTCAGAGGTAGGCAGCGCATGACAGTTGCTTTCTTGTAGTCATTCTACATATTTTCAAGAATACACAGTAAACAAAAAGTAATTACTCTATCAAAAATGGGACAGTAGCTCAGCCCATGGTTCAAACGTGTTGAAGGTTTATCTTGTAATTTGCATGACTGTGGTTTCAGCCAGCAGATTTGCTACACATCCTAGCTGATGCAGGTAGATCAGTTTCTAGTGGAACCTCCTGTTTAGTCAGTTATCAGTAAATTGTTCATTAACAGGAAGTCTCTTCCCAGTAGCATGAAAATAACTGGAATGCGAGTCCTTACTTTGCTGCTGGATGATACTGAAAATCTGCCAAAGCAGTTTACAGAACAACAAAAAAAACCCCAAGAACTCTCCTCCCTCCGGCTCACAATCTAAAATTTCTGGCACAAAGGGAAAGGCTACAGTTCTTAAAGCAACAGGGTTCTTATAAGCAGCTACTGCCTTAGAAACGGTTCAGGCAAAACATTAGAAGGAACAAGTATGAGCAGAGTTGATGGAACCGTTGTGCTTCTGATCTCTCTGTTACAGGCTGATGGTACGTGCTGCACTGTTACACACCCTTTGTTGACAAATGAGGCCAGAGGGCGCACAGCCTGTTTGTGCCGTAGACTCAAGCACATTCATTGATTTCAAGTTCAAATCCCAAAGTCTTTTGATTATTTACCAGCAACAGCACTCCTTTTAGGAACTGAAGCAACACATGTGAAGACATATACTACCGACATGAAGTCAGAGCATATTAACCATGCACTTCTATGCAATCCTATCCCAAGAAGGCTAAGTGTTTTTATTGTAAACAAACAGTATCATCATAAAGAACTGATCCACTCATGTCATCAGGAAGGAGCATTGTCACTGCCACCTCCCCAGATGGCTGAAATTTAAGGACTCTTGCGGTGGCTTTCTCGGCAAGATACTGAATTAAAAACAGATTGTGGAAACTGTAAAAGGAGCGAGAGTCTATGGTGGCCTTAACTGTTCCACGAAGGATGCATTTTGCCTTGCTCTACTCAGATACGTGCTAGTTTTCTCAGAGACAGTTGTGAATTAAACTCACTTTACCAATCTCACCCGTCTTTTGTGAATCTACTCTGCTGAGACAAGATTTTAGCTGCTTTGTCTTAGTGGTGCTTACCCAGTAAGTATAAGTGTTTGTCCTCTCTTAAAGTTAAAGCACTTTAAAAGCAGCTGCAATCAAAGTAACTTAGATAAGGAGGAGAAAAATGGTGGCTGAGAACATGGTGTTTACTAGGAAAAGATATAAAGATCTTGGGATTATTCCTAATCCAGAGGACAATTTTTTAACAACTCAGAAAAGACAAATTAAAATTACTCGGTATTTGAGGCCAGATGAAGAGAAAGGAGGGTGAAATTGTTTCACGCAAGCCAGTGCAAAATGATTTAACTTTCTTATAGTCTGTGCTGGATTGATCAGTGGACATTAAAGGGGCCCTGCAAGAGCCCAAGTCTTTTGGAGCCACAATTGACTTGGTCTCTGAGCTATCCCTGGGCAAAGCAATGCCCTCTACAAAGGAACTGTACCAGGAGCAGCAGCAGCAGGATGAGAGCTGATATAAATAACTCTACATGGTTGGGAGATCCTGTGCAGTCCCAGCTTTGTTAACTTGTCTCAAGCAATACCTATCACACTCATTTAAAATACAAATTTAGTTCTTCGCAAATCCAGTCAGATGATACTGAGGATGTAAACTCTCCATTAGAAATGTGATTAATAATTATATGTCATGAGTTACCTCTCATTAAACATTTTCTTTCAGACAATAATGAACTCATGTCATTAAAATCTTTATTCACATAATACTTATCTATGCATAGCCTGACCCTTGGGAAACACACAACTGAGATACTTTTTCTCTTTTCCCAACAGCTTCTACTCGTAACCACTCCAAAAGGCAAGCCTCTGGCAGCTTCAAGATAAACATTTTCTTTCAGCTGCCGCACAAATAAGTTCTTAATAATTTATTTATTTTCTTTTTTAGCAACAGTTCCAGTTCTTCAGATGCAAGACAGCCTACTTGTCTGTTCAAGCATGGGGTACCTCTTCCATTTTCTTTATCTTTAAGACAGCACTAAAGGAAATATGAAGATATTCTGAGAGTCTCAAACGACTAGCAAGATGTTTTCCTTTCTGACAGCTTCTGCCAGATGCAGACTCATTGTGATTGCACACTTATCATGCATCCACAAAAATCTCATCTTAGCAGTTGACCTGGTCAGGTAATATTCAATAAAAAGTTTGAAGCTGGTGACCCTCATAATAGCAACTGTTAACTGATATCAAATTACTGTTACTGTAATATGAGATACTTAGCTGAACCAGCCTGACAGAAACAAACTTATTTTGAAAATTATTTTTGTTAAAATAGAAATAACTTACTATCAATAGGATTTGGCATTAAGCCAACCTATAGTTTAGGCAACCATCTTAAGACAATTACTGGCACAGGCTGAAAACACAAGCCTTAAAAATTGCTGTAGTGTAAGGAAAGTTATGGAAATAGATGCAAAAATAATGTTACTTTTTGTACCTGTGGGCATTAGGTTCTCTTTCTGATAGAGGAAGTCTCTCCAAACTGATTTTAAAAAACTATTAGAGCTGACCGGCAAACATCTGGATCCTGTCCTTAAATTTCAGTTAACTGACATCCCAGATATAGCTATCAGAAACATCATCTATCACAGAAGATCTTTGAGATTTCCAATACAGTTTGGTGAATAATGATTCAGGGCATTAAACATTGGAGTTAACACACAGAATAATTTTCCACACATTTCCCTCCAATATCTTTGGCAGGACTATCAGGTGCATGAATTAAAACAGATACATAAATTTCCTGAAGCTACAAATACAAATTACAATTCAAGCTAATGGTCACAAAGCCAGGGGATCACAGCTTGGATTAAAAGGAACAAAAAGAAAAAGATGTGCCAGCTAAATATCTTCAATTCAGCTCAGGCCTTGAAAATGACAGACTATCCCAAGAAAGCCTGACAGCGTAGCACCTGCAACTGCCTTACAGTAGAGAGAACACACTTTTTTTCTTCTTCAGGCACTCATCACGTCTTCCAGATTCTCAGTTTAGATCAGAAGTTTAGCAACAAACCCTGTTTGTTTTTTGAAATCTACAACACTGACAAGACATAAAGGACTGGCTCAATCTCCGCTTTTTAGGAGAACTATTGGGCTCAAGGCAGCAAGAACCCTTACATTTGAGAACACAATGACTTGCACAATAATCTCTGGTGAGGACTTTGCAGCATCATGCAAGCCTGAATCGTTTCAGCCTTGTAAATGGAGAACAGATTTCAACAGTAATCTAGAACAGTCCTTCTCCTTCAGCAGTTTTGGATTTAATGGAACACTGAAGACAATTATACATCCCCTTATAGAGTTCTTTAGGAAATTCCAGCAAAAGATGCCTGGGTGTGTATCTATCAGGAGAGACAGTAAATCTCTTGAACATCACATTTGCCCTGCCACTCCATCACTCTTCTTTTTTTAGGTAGCCAATATGGATGCCTTAGATAGCCTATTCTTTAAAACCCTGGATTAGACTGAAATATTAAGATTGTACTTGGAATTGGCTAGGAGATTAAGATCTTTTCTGGAACAGGTGTGTATTATTGTCCAATACCCATCTCTTTTCAGGGAATCCCAGGAGAGCTCTCAGTGCAACATCCACTGCCAGCAATGGAATCCAAAAAAATGATACAGGGCTACCCAAGGGCATCTTCCTTGTCTTCAACAGAGCTTTCAAGCTACAATTGTTTCCTCTTCTGATGCAGAAATTAATTCCAGTTCATCCTGCCCATAGCCATGCAGAACCAATTGTGCTGTTTTCTATTATTACTTTAAAAAACAATCCCCATCAGTTTCTGTTAAAGCTACAAATGGGAAAGTGTCATTCTATCTTCCACTAGCACAATATCTGGCCCAAATTGATCTGTACATTGCTTTACTGTAGCTAAGATGTTCAGAAGTCGTTGGTCCAGGGCATCCATATGGGGGGTAGACAACACAGGTGAGATAGGGTCATGAGACATAGCAGTTTTTAAGGCAGACTTCAGGACTCCATTCTTCAAATAGTTCAACCTGTTCCAAGTGGAGACTCTGATACTGCAAAAGAAAAGAATGAAGTGTAATAAAAAGTCCAAACCTTCAGAAGTCTTCTCAAAGTATTTTTAATACTTTAAGCTTTTTAAATAATAGAATGTTATTAATTCTAATCATATTATATAAACATTACTGCATTGAAATCTACACTGAAATAATACAATGCATTCATAATTTACAACACTACAATAAAAAAGAAGTCTTCCCAAAGAAGCTTGTCACAGGATTTACTAACTCAGACAGAGCTATGAACTTTAGTGACAATGCTGTAACAGTGCTTAAATTAAGATTTATAAGCCTATATATACTCAAAACAACATCTTTCACATTACTTCCAGGGAATAATACGATAAAGTGCTAAACTGCATAAAAACAGATTAGCTGCTCTGGATATGAACAATAAGTCTAGTGTTTGGTAAAGCTGTTGTGAAATTATGAACATAGAATGCCAGTTCTATCTTAGATGTGTGACATAATTAACAGAAATTTTATTTTTTTCAACAAAAGAAACCCCTACCGTCCTCAGTTCATGACCTGCAAGCCGGTACTATCTCCTTGTTCCTCCATCCCTGAAATATTTTTTCTTTACATGGACCTCAGAACTTAGTGAATGTTACATACACTATGTGAAAGGAAGCTACATGTCTGCAAAATCCTGATATCTGAAAATGTTTTGACATTCCCTCAGGAAAAAAGCTACGAAGGTTAGAGAGAATCTTCCTCCGGCATTATTTTTCAATGCTAGCCTTCTCTTTCTTTAAACATCTAGTTGTTCTGAAAGTTTAGAGGAATGCTGCTTTAACACACAGGCTCCCAGAAAATAAAAATTCCAGATTGATCAAGACCTCAATTTAGATTCTGCATAACACATAATTTTGTATTTAACGTCCTAAGTATTCTCTCAAATGCTGAAGCCACTTTGGACTAACCATCAGTCTTGAGAAAACATGTTTCTGATGGGTTGTAATTAAACACTATCAATATTGCTTTTAAGATGTGCAGGTAATATAAAAATAAGTTAGTAAGTTTTTATTTTTTACTCACATGCAGCACTGATAAAGAGGTGCAAGAATGCTTCTCTCATCCAGGGAAGGATTTCCAAAACTGAAAAACAGATATAGAATGAAAATGTCTTTCCCTCTGGAAAAGTCTCTACAACATCTTCCAACAAAATGGATATCCTTGACTTTATCAAAAAGTGCCTGACCACTCAACCCGCCACAGCACAACCAACACAAGCTATGAAAAGGATAAAATTCCCATACATCAAAAACGTCTCAGAAACAACCAGTGGACTATTACAACCACATGGCATTACCGTAGCACACAAACCAACTAAAACCCTCCAAAACATCTTAAGTAAAACAAAAGACCCAGTAGCCCAAGGAAAAACAGGAGTCATCTGCAACATACAGTACAAGAACTGCAACAGGACAGACAGGCAGAAGACCAGCAGAGTTCATCCATGAACACCAACTAGCAGTCAGAAGACACAGTGAAAACTCCTTAATCTCACAACACATGGACAGAAACTGGGAAACTGTGAGCATCTTAGACCAAGCCAAATCCAAAAACACCAGGGAATTCCTAGTGTTATTCAGACAAATCAGCCATCAACAGACACATAGAAATAAACCACATTTACACACCATTCAAAAGAGACAATAAAAAAGCTAAGAAAGAAATAAAAAGACCAGAACACATTCTCTCCTACAGCCAACACCCAGATAAGCAGGGATTAACACCAGGCAAACAATCAAGCAAGCAGACTAACAATACTCTAATCAAGGAACTACCAAGGAGAAAACCACATTCCCACCAAAACAGTGCAGGCTACAGTATATAAAGAGAGAGCAAACTCCACACTTAATCACACTGATGATGTTCCCTAGTTGGGTAATGAAACATCTGCAAGCAACAACCATGCTAGAGAGCACCGAGGACTCCAAAGTCTCTCTTTCCCATAAAGCTAAACAGGCATTTCAACTGTATATAGAATTCCTGATATTTCAGTTAGTCCATAAACCAGGTTAAACTTTTGGAAAACCTCATCAATTGCAGTAATTATGACAAACCAACTGTAATCTGGTGGCAACAATTTTACTGAAAGAATTGGCATGGAAGTTAACATATTTCCTACCTTTTGGCATTGTCAAGTAGAATAAGCATACTGGCCCCTTCATCATCCTGAAAACTTTCATAATGATGTCGGTCAGCATTCCCAATCAGATAATCAAATATGGCTGTATCAATGATGTCAAGAAGCCGTGGGCCTGAATCATAGGGTGAGGTCTTCTTCACAGCATCACAGTAACTCTCATCGTATTCCCATCTGCAAGATCAAACAGAAACTCAAGCAAGCACTGTTGATCTTTAAGATTTATAGTACAATTATGCAACTTCAAAAAGTTGAAAGAGAAGCTTGCATAACTGGAAAAAAATAAAAGTGCTGATAGATTTAAAATAAGATTATCTCAAAGTCTCCTTGGTAAAAGACCACAGCAGAAGATGGCAAAATTGTTTATTCTACTTCACTTTCAACTTCACTTTCTCTTTTAACATACAGGTTAATTGTTTTTATTTGTCCTTACAATATATTCTTCATATATTTGTTCATTAAATTTGGTCTCTTAATTCAGTCATTAATGATGATTGACAAATAGATATTCAGGAAAAGGATGTGAAATATTCTTTCTTAAGAATAAAATCGCAAAACTGATTTTTGATATAAGCAGACCTGAACTGATCCAAACCAATACACAGATTAGAGCTTCATTAACTCTTTAACTTCATTAACACTTCAACTCATGAACTAATGCAGAATGAAACTTACACAGACTTGGACAAACTGATTCATCCTTCCTAACACAGAATAGTGTGTTGTACTTTTATAAAGATAGCTAACTTTGTTGGCAGAAAGAAGAATGACTGCTGTTGAATACTCTTTTTGAAAATGGGTTTTGGATTTTCAAGCAGATAAACACAACTCAAAATCCAGGTCCTGTATTATGCACCCAGACTGTAACAATTGCAGTTAGTATTATACTGTACCATTACAGTCAAGCTAAAAAAAATTATTTTTCTTTGTAAAAGACAAAGTTTAAAGAAAGGAAAAACAAAAAAGGATCTTCAATTCTCATTCAGCTTTGAAATATTTTGCCTTCTTGTTTCTCAGTGGGACTTCGTTCCTCCCCAGAAAAGGACCTGATTTTTAACAATCCCACTCAGGTACAAAAAACATGATCAGATCAACAATTTAAGGCTGATACTTCCCTTTGCCTCTATAACTGTAGTCCATTCTCTGGACTGACCAAAAGAAACAGCAAGGAGGTCACTGCTGTGAACTCCATACCTGGCTAACTTGCCCTCCCTGTACGTCCTGCCCCATGGATGCCGATGTTTCTGAAGAGGCCATACATCTGGCAGCCAGAGAGTGAGTGATCCCTCCATGGAATCTCCTTCAGCACAGGCTGGCTCTGTTTCCCGGCAGTAGTAGCACTTCCCATAGAAGCAAGTGTTATTACCTTGGAAGCAAAGAAAAATTAGAACAAAAGCAGCTAACTTGTACCATCCCAATACTAATATGTAACACTTCTAGTTTCTAAGAATTGGGAAGTAGTTCAGAAGCTTTCTGGGAAAGAAACCATCAGTTCTAAAAAGCTGATTTTAGTCATCGTCATCATCTGCTGATGCAGCTCACCTCTCTGGGAGTAAGGCTTAATCCGTTTAATGGGTTGTTTATTTATAAACAGAGTTGGATTGTAAGGTAATTTTATCTTCCTCAAGAAAAAGCACAGTCCCCACCTCCCAGTTCTCCCACTATTCTGGAAACAGGCTTGAAGTAAACACCTTTCCACACTGGTAACTAAAAACCTGGCCAAATGCAACAGCAGATATTTCTCTGAAATATGCACATTTCAGAGAAAATATCTGCTGTTGCATTCGGCCAGATTCTAAAAAATGGCTATTTTCATATCCAAAGGCAGCAATCTCAAAATTTAAACAATGTTTTCTCTTACTGTTGAAACAATTAAAATATGCTATGTCCCAAATATCAGAGAAAATATTGTCTGATATTGTCAAATACTGTGCCTCAATGGAAGTTTTATTCAGGAATCAAAGTAATCTGTGAAATAAACCCTCAGCAGAAAAAATTCTGATTTCCCAAGGTTGAGAGATAAGGATTAACACACTCGCCTTATGAGGGCTAATCATGGCATGGGGTTCTGTCAAGGCTGATGTTACTCTCAAACTAGAATTTAGAATCCAAGTGTGAATTCTATTTATCATTACTAGCTCTAATATCAGTACAGATCTGCATCATTAATACTGAAAAAAAGGTGATAATCTGTATATATGAGAGGAGGGAGCAGCTGAGCCAGGGGCATACTCTCTAGTACACGTTCTTCAAATTGTATTCTCCCAAGGACCCAGGAATGTTATAAGAGACTGGGTCTGCAGGTACCAGGTCACCAATGATCAAGTTCCACAGGCCCTTTTCATTCAACTTTACTTTAATAACCTTTCTGATTTTTTTATTTTTAACCTACCTAAAGTCATGAAAGTACTAAGCAACTGTTCTGTGGCAACAGGTTTGATCTCTGTGCGGAGGTTCACGAACCTACCAACCACGAGTGGGGCTCGCCGGAAACCTAAGATTCTGTTTGAATGAGAAAGAATGAAACAAGATATGAATTCATTCAACACAATGGAGAGCATAGGCTAGACCTTGATAGGAAGTCTGCAGGAATCACCCAGTAAGTATCCTCAAAGGTTTAAGGTTCCTGAAATGCTGGAGTAATTTTAAATATTACTTCTTAGTAACTAATACCTATGTTTTGTTTTATTTTAAACTGCAACTGATAATTTGTATTCCTCTCTTTTGGATTCTATAAATTTACTGAATTAGAAATTGGAATTGATACAATTTTTTTGCTTATCCTGGACTGTGATCATATTCAAGTGCCAGACTTCTAGGTGCACTTGGCTCATAACAAGGGAAAGTCCTGGAAAAAGGATCTGCCTAGAGGTGCAACCTTTAGGCTTGGATTGTGTTTAGGCTGATGTTTATTAATTGTTGTAAATCACAAAAGTGGTGGCAGGTCACCTGCTTCTGAAATACATGACAAAGAGTCTTGCAGCAACATTGAAGGACCAATAGTTCTTGAAGCACCAGAGATTTTTACAAGGCTGATCAGAACAAAAACTGAACTTGGTTTAGGTTTAAATTTAAATTAATTGGAGCAGAATGGGACACGCAGACTACTAATCTGTGCATAATACTGGGAACTTGTACTGAAAGACCTGCACAGATTCCCAACGGCTGTGCAGCACAAGTTAGGAATTTAGGCACTGACTACTTAAGGGACCATCTTGAAATGAACCTGTCCAAACACTGTCCCCCTAAAGATGCCCTCACTTTTTGAGATGTTACTGAATTCAAAGGACTGGGCCTTCTCCCATAGAATTCTCTCTCTTGAAATTACATTCCGCCCCCCATTCCAGCAGAGGAATCACAACTTTCCTTTTTAGCTACATCTTTTTTTAGTTTAAGTTAGTTTATAATTTATATTAACTGATTTTATCAATGTTTCACTGTTTGTTTTATCTGTTATTGTTAATGTGTCATCCTTGTGCAGGGGCCATGCTAATCTTCCCTATATCGTTCCAATTTTACTCTATGTGCTGCTAAAGTGAGAGCATTTTATCGTCAGCCACTTTAAATGCCCTTTGGATAGAAACGTGAGGTATAAACTGAATGAATGAACAAAGTATATTTTAATTCAAAATTTTACCTGTCCAGATGGAAGGCTGCCACCTCTGCATTATGCCTGTCATAGCCAGCATATGGCTCTCCTTCTATTACATAGTCTCTGGGATATCTAAAAATTATGAAAAAATAAATGATTGAGTAACTAATGGAATTTGTTCCAAACTAAAGAAGAATCTCAGATAAACAACAGCTTTCCTTCACCCCAAGGTAATTAAGCAATGAGAAAAAATGTAACTCTGAAGAACTTTTCTCTGGGTTGAGTCTTCTGGCAATTAGTTGTACTGCCACATATACAAGAACATATCTCACTAAAATACTAAGAAGCGATAGTATGGGATCTGCTTTTTTTGCTCCTGATTTTGATATATGGGACATACCAAATCGGGGGCCAGAGTAGGAGAACCAAAACTAGCGTGGTCATCTTAGCCTTCTGGTGAAACAGGTGAGCAAGCATCTATCTGTTGTCCTAACCTAAACAGTATATTCCTTGTATTAGAGAATGTTGGTCAGGCATTCCTGTTTGGGAAAACCTAATGCAAATTAATTGAATGTGCTAACGCATGCTGTAGCTTGTTACTGTATTGTGTGAATCTGTAATTCTTGTTTTATGACATGATGTAAAGTATGAATGCAAACATTATGACTTATGCACAAACTACAACTTTGTTCAAATTCAGCCATTAAGCTGTTATCAACCATTAAGCTGATAACAAAACTAGTACACATATTATGTGTCACTGAAGAAGCATTTTACCTCTTAGGTTTGAAGACTACTTTCTGTCCACCTTCCAGTATAAGTAGTGCTTTCAACTGGGTGCCCTTATAGCCCACATCTGCTTTGATTATCTTCTTGGTAGCCATGGCATGCATCACTGCCCCCAGTTCTGGTGTTTCCTCCGGGTACACTTCACGTGGCACCACCCACTGGGCTGCAATTTCCCAAGGAGATTGCAGTGTGTGATCAAGTCGTGGGTCTAGTTCCACCCGTAGGCTTGTCATCATACGGTGAAAGGCGCGCTGGTCCTCACGGTTGGCTGCTGATGTGTCCAAGTTGTCTATGAGGAAAACCTTTGTGAAAATAAAGATGACAAGGAGAATTGCCAGAAGCACCACACGTTGTTTCAGCTTCATGATGATTAGTAGTCCTTTTCTGCTGACTTGATTTATCAAAGGCTACAGGAAATCTCTCACAAAACAAGGTGATAAGCGGTGCAGTTCTTGATTAGTTTCATTATCTTCAATCCAAATGATCCACCGTTGCAACTACATCTTCTGGTACCCCTGTAATTAAAGAAACAATTGAATTTTGTACCTTTAGCAAATTCAGTGGGTATCTCTTGAACAGAAGTTGCTGATTTATAGTGCTACAATTTACTTAAAACGAATTCATTTCAATGAGGTTACCCATGATATAGCCTGGTTCCAAGGCAGATATTTTTCAAATCAGCACTTACTGAAAAGCCGCCCCCCTGCCAGATTTTCAGAAAACTAGAGTTGCTAGATTCACTGTATAAGTCTACCACTAAATATACAGAACTGACTGACTTTGACCCAACTTTTATGAAAGAAATCATTTCTCTCCACCTTCCTCACCTACAACTTCAACTGACCTTTGATATTTATTTTGAGGGTAGAACAATTAGAAATATACACTTTCCATCCCCCCCCAATTAATACACCCATACAAACATAGCTGAGGAATCCCTTATTTTATTTTTTCATTTAGATTTAACCCCCTCCCCTCACTTCTTGGCCTCTTTCCTTCAGGAGCTCAAGACAGCGTACAGAGCATTCCCTCCTAAATTATTCCCCACAAATCTGCTTGTATGAGATAGGCATGAAAGAAAATGACTGACCCAAAGTAACTCAGTAAACTTCCATGACTGAGGGTAGACTTGAACCTAGGTCTCCCCTGTGCCAGTCCAACACCTTAAACAGAATAGCACACAGGCTCTCCTTGTTGGTATTTCACAATACCAAGGGCTAGCTGAATTGGAGAGAATTCACATTTGAATGGAATGTAGCCTCTTTGTAGGCTGGCTCAGCAAATGTTTTCTGGTGGACATCATGGACATTCAACTTAATGAACCATGTGGTGAATATTCAAGTCTAATGAAGAACATATAGCTCATCTAAACGTACAGGTGCAGGGAACGTGCAACAGCATGCTATAGTGGACTAAATGATACTGTAAGCCAAAAAGTAGGAGAAGATTGAAGTATGACTGATGGGTAAAAGTATCAAGAGGCAGGATATGAACTTCCACGATCAATAATTGTTCAGAAGAAGCAAAACCCCTCCAGAATTTGTCTTTTAAACTGTAACATTCTATGACAAATTTGATGAAAATCAGCTAGTCAGACTCTTGTTGGAGATAAAGATCCTGAAAGGAAGAAAAGAGTCCTCTATGTTTTTCCCTTCCCAAGACTTATATAAAACCAACAGAACATTAAATTCTGCCTGATCAGCACAACAGAATGTCATTCAGCCATAAAAGTAATGCTATTATTTTTGGGGGACACAGGAAGGGTATTAAGAACTTTATTTCTAAGATTCTAACTCTAGGCGGAGAGCGGTATAAAGCATATTTAAACCACCAATCTTGTGCCATGCCATAATGTGGATCAAGCACCTTACTTTGGAGGTGTTCATGGCCGTATAAAACATTTGAAGTAACTGTTACGTTAAGATACAGTAGATCAGAATGGAATATATGTAAATTCAAATGCCTCAGTATGAGTTTTTCATGCTCCATGTTTACCACTGTAAGGCTGTGGTTCTAATGACACACTGGACTGTTGTCTATAGAAACAAACCATGGTTACTCAAACCAAGATTTAATGCAATCTGTGAACCCATCCAAAATCTTTTTGAGAATTGTGAGAATTAACTACAGGGTATATTGTACAAGATAGGTAGTAATGCTTGCTTATATTATCTGGAGTTTCTCCATTCACATTTTTGTGTGTTTTCCATTTCAACATTTTCAGATCTGTTCTGATTTATAGTAAATTCAGTCATACATATTGTTCTCACCTTTCTGTCACCCCTGTATCTTCCAGCCTCCCAATAGTCATTACAAATTTAAATTGTATGCCCCATGTAGCATCTTTTTATTTATTAAATTCCATTTATAATCTGTTCCTTCTCTAACATGCTCAGAACAGTTTTGGCCCTCCACTCAAGCAGTTTTCAGGAACAGACCTGATGAGGTATTCTGTAAAACACTATGTGCATTAATAATGCTGCATTTATAATAACTATATTTTATACAGAGCAGTAGTTGAAGGCAAATGGTAAATAAACACTCCCTGTAGCAACAGCAAGCATAGCACAACAATTGACAGGAGACAACTGAAATAACCTTTCAACCTGCAAAATACAAGTGTAGCAGACACAGAGCGCCAGTTGGACCCACCCAGGACCCCAACCTCTATTACTGGTGAAACCAACAGGTCCTTTGCCTCCCCTATGGCATACTTAACTAAACCCCACATACCTAAACACCAGAGGGCCTTTACTCTGGCATGTCACTCCTTCCCCTCAGCTGTTCTTGAAGGCGGATACAGGAATATTCCTTATCCGGAGAGGCAATGCCCTGTGACTCTGGTCACACAGAAACAACAGAGCACATGCTTCTCCAGTGCCTGTATTACAGAGACATTTGTACTAGCCTCATCTCACCATTACTGCATGAATACCCAGGGCACACTGGACAATTTTACACCACCCTAGGGCTTTCAGTCACAGTCCCAGCTACAACATACAGTGTTGCCAGGCTCTGCGCAGCAGTGCTTAAAATTCGTCAGATGATGACCTGTGCCATAAACTAGACCTCATGAGCACATAGTTCGCCATGCTAGAGTGCTCTGTAATCTGATATAGTCTGCCACATACTAACCTTATGCTCCCCTACACCCATCTAATGCTCCTACCCCTCTTTTTAGACTCGTTTTTATATATACTTTCTAGCTTTTCATTTATTTTAGCTTTTTATTATTATGCATTTTCTTTGTTTTTTAATTGACTGTACCCCACCCTCCTTATGCTGATCTATGACCGTAATAAAGATTTGATTTGAAAAATAAAATAATCATACAGTAGTTGTTTTAACTGAGTAACATACTATTCTCCATGAACTCCTGAGAATATTTTATAATGCATCTCTGCTAGAATTCTAATTTAACAATATTTTTCCTAGTAGAATCTCATCACAGTAAAGCCAAGTTTAATTCTGCACATCTTATTAAATATTTTATCACTTGCCAGAATTGTAATGCAAGAGCTGTGCATTCCAGCTAAAGCAGCAATGTAACCAGAACTTTCCCAGACTGAGGAAAGAGCTGCACTAGTACTATACAAACTCCCAAGTTTGAAAAAGAAGCAACTTCTTCTTCCAATATTTTATAATAGTGAACAAAAAGTGTATCCCAAGTCAGTAGGCTATAAACACACAATTTAAAAAATGTATTAGCACTGGCCCCTTTTTGCAAGGCTATTTAATTTCGTGACAACTTATTGTAGGATCGTGGCAGCTCCTAATAACACCAATTTTCATGACTTGAAATGTACATGTAAATTCTAAAAGCAAAATCCGTGTTTCTTCCAATCCAGAGTAAACTTTCTGTTTATAAGAGATGGGCAGTAAGTGCCCTGAAAATTACAAGCAAAATTATCTGCTCTTGCAGTAATGGGTAGACTAACACAGTAGAACTAATGTAATTAAAGTGGTCTGGGGAAGAAGAAGAGAAGAAAACAACTCTGAAACATGCTGTGTCTGACAGACTGTGAAGACCACAGAAGTGGAAAATGACAGACAGATGGTATCTGTCTTATGCGCTTGCAATATCCTCCCTAGGATGTTAATGGATTAAGACATGCATTTATCCTCACATCATTGTATTTGTCTTAAACTTAAACAGCAACAGAATATTTTAAACCCAGCTTTCCCAGAACATTGAGAACTACCGCTGAATCTTTTAATGCTGATTATCAGTTAAAACATCAATCATAACTACAGTATTGTATTTTCCAATGTGACTGTTATGAATAGTGCAGGAATGGGGTGGGTGTGTGCACATATAAATATATATTGTATGTGTTTGTGAGCATTTATATATACTATACTGGGTATAGTAATATACCCATAGTATAGTAAGCCAGTAGTAATACAGGGTATGTATGATGTCTAACTATTGAGGAGTGCCATGAATTGTCGAGAAAGAAGGATAGGCATGTTTGTGGCATAGTGATCAGGAACAAAAAACAGTGTTGTATGGAGATGTTCTTATGAGAGATTTAGGAAACTCACAAGCAATATGTAAATTCCAACATGTTTTAATCAAGGGAAAGTGGTTCTCAAGTACAGATGTGGGTGTTCTAGGAAATCAGAATGATGTAAATCATTCGTACAAATGACTATAATTGGAATTAGTATATTTGTTCCCAAAGTACAAGTTGGCACAAATATTTGGACTACATTATTCGATGTGGAAAAAATAAATCTAGCTTTTTCAAGAGATTTGAATATAACATTAAAAATCTAAAGCTTTGATTGGGCAATGGGCAATAAAATACAAAGGTGCAGGGTACTTTTAGCATTTCAATATTTTAGAATGATCACCTAAAGACAAACATCATAAAAATTTAAAACTGCCTAACTTGCCTGAAAAGGAAAATTTTTACCTTAGAAAATATTCCAGCATATGCCTCTGTTCCCATGAAAGGAAAAAAGGCTGCCTTTTCCTGCTTGATATAACAATACAGACTATATGACCTTTATTCCACAACTGATTAGTATACAAATCATGCAGTAATTTTCTTCTCTACATACCCATGTAACCTCAGTTCAAACTTTTATTAACCTAAGTAGTAACAAGTCCCCTTTGGAAGGAATGATGTGGCTTATCATTCTTTATGGCGCCTTAGCATTTGTATTCATTCACTTCTTTACCATAACCACTCAAAGCAACTTTTTATGACCTGTACATTCAAAACGTTGATACTATAACTGCCTATTTAGTAAAATCATACAAGTATCTATAAAACCTCTAAAAACTGTATTACTGTACACTTGATGTCAGTCAGCTGATGTCTGAATGGACCCCACTGAAAAATATTGGGACTACTGTAACTTTACACGTTGCAGATATCAAGTAACAAACAGGTATATAGAGAATATAAAGATTAAAAAAAAACAAGAAAAAAAATTAAAATTGAGAAATGGCCATGGCTAAAAATCTATATAGTGGGTGCAGAATTTCCTCCAAATATATTCCTTTGAAAGATTAATTTTCCTAATACAAAAGGCATAACTACATTAGATCAGAAATTATTATGTATCCATCAATGGAGCCAAAAGTAGTGGCCACCATTTTAATTAATGCTTTTTTGTAACATTTGCCCACATGGCAGAACGTCATGACAAAACATTATCTTACTCTCAGACAAAAACAAACCTTTTCAAGGAATAATTGGCTGATTTTGCAATGCATGAACATCACCGCTTATTACACTCAAAATATTGCATCATAAATCCTGGTACCATATAAATTTATAATAATAAATATACAATATTTAGAATTTACAATATTTGGAATTGATATAGAGTTTGACCACTCAAAACTTCTTCTGTATCTTATTATTTTTCCCAAGTAATTTTAGTAAAGATTATAATTACAATAGTAGTACTTCTGTATCTTATATACAAGTGTTAGAATCTGGCTTAGAGATCTTCTGAAGCCTCCCCACCTGAGATTAGGTGTTTGGACAAAGGTCCTTCTCAGTGCTGTGGTGTTGCCCTTCAGCAGCACCTCCACCCTGAAGCTAGGCAGACTTCCACTCTGCTAGCCTTTAGGCACCAAGCAGAGATAATTTTATTTTCCCACTTGTTTTAGCTTTATTATTTTTATTCCTGGATTGTTAATAACACATTTATGTGCTGTATTTAATTTTCTCCTTTCCATCGTTTTTATCTTAGTGCAATAATTAGCTCCAACTTAAATTTAAGAGCTGCATTTAAATCTGTCTATCTAGTACACGTAAGGGAGTACCTGGGGTGTATTTCCTCTGCTCTGTTGCTGCTCTTCCTTCCTTAGTATTCAATTTCGAAGACGAAAAGAACAGCTGAAAGGACGCAAAGAATACCTTCCGATTTCCCATGACAGAGCAGGAGCGTGCAAAGCCCTCCATGCATGAACACACTCAGTGTGGTAAAGATGTATTCTATACCTATGGGTGGTACTTAATACTTTCCTTTTGATTTCAGACCTTGCCAGAAGACTATTCAGTTCTGCCCCCCACACACATACACGCTCTCTCACACACACACCAACCAGCCCGAGATCCCCGCTCTCAAAGGCGTCAGGAAAGAGAGGACCTCCCCCCCCTCCCCACAGTAGTTCTCTCCTCGCATTTCTCTTCTTCCTTCCCATACTTTGTGATTCCCCTTTTTTGCTTTTAACCCATTACCCGGGCTGCGGATCCCGCCAGGGAGGAAGCGCCGTGGGAGCAGGAAAGTCGGGCCCAACAACTGGTCCCCCGGCTGGTGCATTTGCTTGCGCGCGTTTCCCACCCGCCCCCGCTGTCCGCGCCCTTCTCCTTACCCAGCCAAGAAGCGCCAACGCGCCATCCCCGCTCCCAGGGCCGCCCAGGAGGCCGACGCTGCCCCGCCGTCGCCGCCGAGAGCCCTCGCAAGGCTCTTCCCCAACACGCACCCACCGCCCCACCCACCGCTTCTCGCGGCTTTCCCCGCCCCCGCCCCTGCGCCAGCCAATGGGCGCTCCGGGGCAGACCACGCCCTCTACCGAATCGCCCACTCCGAGCCAGGCCAAGCGCGTGTTTATTCTCGCGCTAAGACTCGAAACACCGTCCCCCAAGAGTGCCCGAGGAGCCGCCGGGTGCTCCACTCCACCAATGGAGGATCGCCGATACTTGATCACGCTGCTTTCTTCCTTGTTCGGTAGCCAATAGCAAAACGCGCTCTCTAAGAAACCGCCCTTCCACGTACCTCTGGCGGGCGGGATGTTGCCAACTTGTCTTTTAACTGTCGCGTGCCTGTGGAAGAATAACGGTGGGGAGTTGCCCATGAAAAATTAAACTAAATTAAATTAAATTAAATGCATAGAACGAGTTGTTTCTACCATAGGTAATACAGCATAAGAAGCGTCTTGGAGCAATTTATGTTTTCTATGATGGCACATACATAATCAATTTTGGAGCAACGTGATTGAAGTCAGGGCACTCCAGCTTTCAGTATTTCCAGGGTAGCTAGTCCTGTGCATCGGGGGAAACGCGAAGGCAGAATAGAGACGGCGATTGCTCTCCTCTGTTATTTGACCCCACGTTTTCAGACGAACGTTGCTTCTACAAGCAGGTTCTATTTAATTCTCCTAAGAAATAGCTGTTGGTCGAAATTCGCTCTTGAAGCCTCGTCAGTGCTTATCACTACCTCCTATAGTAACAAGAAATTCAACAAGACCTGCGAAGTTATCCTCACTGGAAACGCCTCAGTTCGATGACAGTTCTGCTGTAAATCCGGTCTCTATTCTTGATTGTCCGCTGGGAGGCTGAAGACGAATGCAATACAGTAATGGGTTTGGCCTTTATGTAGTACTGATTCCGATTCACTTTCCCGGACATAAGTACAGCACTCTTACTTGAGCAAATATTGAGCAATATGCACTGGTATGTTGACCTGTAGAACAAGGTTGGAGATCTTTTAGGTTCTAAAAGTCATCTGTTCAGGATCCACATGCATGCACACAGGCAAGCTGCTACATTATGTGTAAGCTTCATCCACAGATGGCTGCCAACAGTTACTGATATTAAGGGATAATTTTGCTTCTTTTACAGAATGTATTTTATTGGTCAATGACCAAAATAAAGTTTCTGTCTGTCTGTCATATGCAAGCTGTGTTTTGAAGTTTTATCTTGTAAAGATAGTTCTTACTTTAACCCTGATCATATAAATTGGCTTTATATTTCTTCCTTTTGCCCCTAACAGTCTTAATCTTTCATTCATCAAATCGCTGTCATAGGGTTGAATCTCGTTTCAAACTTTCTCCCATCTCAAAGATTTCTTCAAGACTCTAAAAGTCTCTAAAACTCAAAAGAAACCTTTTGTAAATCCAATAGTCCTTGTCCAGGTCATTTTTCACCTCTTGATTTGTCATTTATATTTCTACTTTAACAGTCATCTCTGTCTTATAGGCCACAGTTTCTTCATTTTCCAATATTTCTACCTTATTTGGGATTTTCTCTTTCACATCTTTTACATCTATAACTTCTTGAGAGCCAGTTTGGTATAGTGGTTAAAGGCATCAGGCTAGAAACCAGGAAACTGAGTTCTAGGCACAAAGCCAGTTGGGTGACCTTGGGCCAGTCACTCTTTCTCAGCCCTAGGAAGGAGGTAATGGCAAATCACTTCTGAAAAACCTTGCCAAGAAAACTGCAGGGATTTGATGTCAGTCATCATCGCTACATTGTCATTTGCACTCATTGGGAGACGTATTATTTGCCATTTTCCTCACCTGAAAGTCCCAAAACTGTGAAAGATAATTCTATCAGTAACTACTAGCTGTGCAACATAATTGAACATGGAACTTTCCATGCTCAGAGGTAGTGCAAGTTGTTAACAGGCAGACCCAATCCATGGGGGAATGCTGTGATCTTGTTTGTGGGCTTTTTATGATGGAGTTTTTAAATGTTAATAAAAGAACTCCAAGGAGCTAACAGCAATCTTGCAGAGTAGAAGCATGGACCAAAAAAAGAACTTGCACATCAAGCTTAATTGCGTTCGAAAATGAGTTCAGTCCTCACACAGCAGTTAGAAATAAAATAGAGATAGCTTACTTTATTCAGCAGACCTGGATACAGATAGGTTCATAGTAGAAAGGCACTTCATCACTGGTTCTTGGACTTTCTATGTGGAGTAGAAAGTCTGTGTGCAAGCGAGATGTTAGAGGACAAGGCCTGCATTATGCAGTCCTCCTGCTTGCACGTAAGCCCATGAGGTAAAGATGGAGACTGTGTGTCTCCCAGACTCGAAGGAGGAAGAGGAAATCAGATGACCCATGTGACTTCCCACAAGCACAATAGAGACATGCCTATCAGATAAGCCCTTTTATTATGCTTGTGAGACAATCCTGAGTTGACCCCTGATAATTCCAACATTTTAGAGGAATTAGCTATGTGAGAGAATGTCCTCATAGAATCATCAACTTGCTTCAATCTGAGGCTACCTGACTGTTTTTGAGAGGATCTAAATGGATCTCCTACTTGTGGCTCCCTGAATGTGCAAAAACCTCCATACTGTGAGGAACCCTGATTAAAGCAGTATTTCAAAGGGTGAGGAGGCTTCAGCTGGTTATTCAAGCAGGAAGGTGAGATGCTGAGTGGACAGAGACAGTCAAGCTTGCATAAATGCAGAGTGTTGCTTTCTATTTGGTGAAAGTGATGACCTTAGCTGATCTCAAGGGAGCCAAGCAGGACTGGACATGATTAGTTCTTCTATGGAAAATGATCAGGACATACCCAGGCTGTAGATTAGACTGAGAAGAAGACAATAGCAAATCATTTCTGTACAAAAGGAATCTCTGAGTAGGACAGCCATTGGTCTGGGATGGTTTGAAGATTCCTGCCCTGGACAGGAGTTGAAAACTTCTATTTGGTGTGTTTAATGCTTCATCATTTAATTCACAGCTTCCAAAATTTGGAATGAGGCACATTTCAGGAGGAAATAGAACTAGTTCTACTTGTTTAGCAAATAGAGACTTTGGTAAGACATGATTGGCATAGACAGGAGAACCTCTGTTGATCTAGCATGTCAAGATTGGACACTTTTTAAAATAAGAAATCACAGAAGTATTACAATGCTGTTGTCATTCAGACCAGTAGCTGAGTATAAGGAATGAGTATGTGTCTATCAGAAAAGGAAGGCTCTGTCAGAACAAGGGAAGACACTGCATTATTAAGCTCTAGAAGTAACATTGGTTTCTCCCAGCAGGTGGCTCTGTAGAAATATACTTAACTTCCATGATTTTCATTTTAGGTAGAACAGAACTCTGTCACGGCTTTCTTTTGATTCAGAGTAAGTCCCATTATAGCAGTTTTGAGCAACAATGCGCAAGATGGTTATCCCAGTCTTGTATTTCAATTGGGATTATTTTTTTTAAAAAATCCTAGACCTTGCTTTGAAAAGTAAGCACTGAAGTTATTCTCAGACTCTGTGAGGAACTCCATTAATAATTGCATCTGATTAATTGCCTATGTGTCTGTAGTGGTAAATATTTGATTGCTTATGTTATGGCTTCAATAGAAAATATAAAATGCAGTAATATCCCATCAAAAGAATAAAATATATGCAATTTACCCATATTGCTACAGGGAGCAGGGGATCATTGAGCTAACCTGACCAATAATGTGGGATGCTGGGAGTTGCAGTTTAGCTGTATCTCTGAGTCTAGAAGCAGACAAGGCTCACTGGATGGACCTGAAGCCTGATTTGGTATAGATCAGCTTCTTTTCTAAATATTTTGGATGGCATTAGAATAACCCTGGAATTAAGTTACTAGGAAGGCTGAAATAATAATAATAATAATAATAATAATAATAATAATAATAATAATAATAATAATAATAATTTTAAAAAATTCTGTGGAGGAAACTCTTTTGAGACTTCTGGTTTTTAAAAAACAGTACTCTCTTTAATATACAGAATGATGTTGCCCTTAGAATTGTTGGAATTATCAGGAATCAACTCAGCATTGTCTCATAAGCATAAGGGGGTTGCTCTAGAAAATCGCATCTCTATTGTGCTTGTGGGATGTCATGTGGGTCACCTGACTTCTTCTTCCTCCTCCTTCTTGGGCTTGGGCTTGGGGATTAACAATCTCCATTACCTCGTGGGCAGACATGCAAGTAGGGGGGCTGCAGAATGCAGCTCCTCGCCCTTTCTATTCCACATAGAAAGTGTCTACAAAAGAACCAGTGATGATTAAGTGCTTTCTACTATGACGCTGATTGTATCCAGATCTACTGAATAAAAGTAAGCTATCTCTATTTTTCTTCATCTAACCACAGTGTGAAGACTGAATTTATTTCTGAATGTAATTAAGCTTAATGTGCAAGTTCCTTTTTTTGGTTCACGCTTCTACTCTGCAAGACTGCTGTTAGCTGCTTGGAGTTCTTTTATTAACCTTTAAAAACTCCATCAAGAATCTCCTTTCCATGCTTATCATTAAGAGGCCGTGCCAACCTGGATAGTTTAAACAGTGCATTCCTAGGCTTTTCTTTAAAAAAATGTAAGTTGTGCCTACTCTGCAGTTAATGAATCAGAATATTTTTGAGCAGGCAAAGAATTAAAAAAAAAAATTCCTCTGCATAAGAACTCAGTATAAATTACTTATATGCTTAAAATGGATTTATAATGGTAGCTCTCAGTTTCCCAAAATCTCTCATCGCTGAGCATGTTAAGGTAACTGGGAGTAAATGCATCAAGTGAATTCAGTCATAGTGTGGTTAGCTATGGGCTTCCTCTTTCCAGACAAAGACTGGACTGTTCAAGGGCTCTTAACTAGATTTTGCAGTTTTCGGACAGCTGGAATTTTGGCTGGAGACTTATTTTCTGACTCAGAAGATTGTAGGAGCAAGACTCTGTTCCCTGCCCAGGACAAGCCTGAATAGGGCATTGGCTGCCCCTCTCCCCGCAAAAAGCAGTCTGAGGAACATCCTCATTGGCATCTTCAGCTGCTTGCTGAAGGTTATAACTGCTGAAATCATGAAATGGCAATGATTGAACACAATAGTCTGTCAAACCCTATTTAGCCCTCTACTCTTATTTATTCAATTAAAAATATTTACAGGCCAACTTCAATGTGAATCTCCCTCCTGATTATCCAGCAAGACCTTTTCAGGAGAAAGCAATAAAGAACAAATTGTTTGGGGAAAATTTTTTAAAAGAAAACCTTATTAAAGCATTTTCAGAATATACATAAAAACTAAAAAGATTGAAACGAAGAAGCCTACAAAGAAAAAGAAACAGAACTAAAAAGGTGTGAAAAAACACAAAACAAACTACTACAAAGTGACTTCCAACTTTCTATAACAAAGATATAAATGAATCAATATCAATTTTTTACTCCAATTCATGTTATAGTAAACATTATTTCTATAAAGCATTTAAAGTCTCGTTATTACATTCCCTTCCAAAACAAAATTACCCTCCCAATTGAAGAAAAACGTATAAAACTGTTCAAACACAATCTGGAACCTAATATAGTAACAAACACTGCCCGTCTTCACTATAATTTGGTCCTAGCTGCCAACTAAACTAACATTAACCAAAAATATAAAAATTATCCAAGCAGCATAAACATTTATCTAAACCCTTAAAAAACCACCGATAACCACATCTAAACAATAACCAAGGCATTTACCAAAAATGTAAGAATTTTCAAAACAGCATAACCATTTATCCAAACCTTTAAGAAACCATCCCGATAAACACATTTAGACAATTATCCCACTTCAAAGTAAACCAAGGCATTTACATGTCTCAATATTATGTACAGAGCTTTCTTCTTGTCAATTTTAAATTCTACAACCTGCTTTAAAAAGCCCAAATATTTGTCCAAAATCTTCCAGCCTCTGGAGTTTAATTCTCTTTGTTCATCATGGTGTGGTGGCAACACCATCTTCTTATCTTCAAACTTTGACACCTCAATTTTCCTTTGACTATTTAAACGTAAATCACCAATTCTCATCTTTTTCTTTGGAGAAACCACTTTACTCTTAAAGTAGTTTTCAGCCTTATTGGTTTCTCTTGATTCTTGTGACAGTTTGGGCTCCGCAAATTCTGAGAAATGCTCCAGGACTTGAATAACAGCTTTGTAGAGATCTTTAAATATCAAATTAATTTCATCTATATTTCTTAACAATAAGATAGATTATGGCGCCCTCTAGTGCCTCAGGAAGATAACGCTGTAACTGAACACTCTCTCCAGCCTTTTTATCTCAGGTGTGGCCAATCAGGAAAATAAAAAGTAATAACAAATAGCATTCCCATGGGAAAGTGAAAGCAAATAGATCAGAACTCCAATCTGCAGATTCAACGAAGAAGAGAAAGTTTTACATTCCTCAAAAATCACTTTAATAAAAAAGCAGCAAAAAAACAAAATTCTTTAAATCTCAGTTTAACAAATTATATATAGAAAGCCAAATTACCAAGTTAATAATTTTCAAAAAGAATGAGAGTCACCAAGAGATTCCACATTTCTTTTTGTAGAAAGCCTCTCTTTGGTAAAATTCAAACAAACAAACAAAAAACTTAGTGCTGTAGAAATGGGGTGGGCAGCTTTAAGGTCCATTTTGGCTTCAGAGCAGCTTGGGAAGAAGATGATGGCCCAACTGATTGCTTAGCAGTCAATCGCAAAACGCTGTTTTGCAGTCTTCTGGCTGTGACTAGCCATCTGGAGAACACATGGGGTGATTCCTGGAGTTCTCCTTAATCCAGAGAACGCTTCTGGGCTCCAAGGATGCCTGCCTGAGCCCAAGAAAAAAAACCACTCTGACGGGTCAGTCTGTAGACAGCGGGAAAAAACCAGCTTAATCCGCCATTGTCCCCACCAGAAGTTTATTTGGGGAACAATTTTAAAGGCCTGCGGTGATTCATCCCTTTATACCCTTAGTGTAAAGCATTTCACGGATGTAGGGCCACTGATGGAAAAGCCCACTTCTTTATGACCATTAGCCTAGTTGTTTTCATAAGTGAGAATATAAATGGGTCTCCCAATACCAGTTTCAAAGTGCAGGTAGATTGATACAGGCTATATCAGTGAAGGCAGTCTTTTAGTACCAGATACAAGAAAACTTTGAACTTCATTCTTGGTCCTTTACAAAGCATGTAATCCTATTATGAACCTTCATCCAGAGGTTTACCTATTCCATTCAAGACCCACTGGCTATGTGAACTAGAAAGAAAGTAATAAGTTTACTTTTGTGACTGCAGGATGTAACAACATAGCATAACCTAAAAAAAAGAAAAATAAGAGTAATAAAAAGAAATGCAACATGCATAAAATGAAGTGCAGCACACTAAGCTGAATTAAAACCAGTGTTCCTATTTGGAACAAAAAAGTTCTTTCTGAGTTTAAAACAGCAAAAATAGTGACCTGACTGCTAATAAATGGAAGTATATCTGCAAGAAGACATTGTAGGAGGAAAGCTGCATTAGTCTGTGGTGGAAAAAAGTCTGTAGCGCCTTGTCCAACTAACATTTTCTTAAAAGGCATAAGCTTTTGTGAGCTGCAGCTTGCTTAATCAGATGCGCAGAACGGCTTTCTGATGAAGTGTGCTGCAGCTTATGCCTTTTAATAAAGTTACTTAGCTGGAAAAGGTGCTACCAGATTCATGATTATCTGCAAGAAGGTAATTCAGTTGTTCTGCATCCAACCCCTTAAGTCTGTCTATCATCAGTGTTCCCCACATCCCCAGTCTCATCAGTATGACAAGGACATACTGGGCTTACCCTGCTTGGCGAGCACCACAGTGACAAAGGTGCCGTTCCACTGAGCATTTACAAAATATCCCTTCAAGTCTATGAGGAAATCGAAACAGATCCTGATATGTTTCTATGTTTCTTATAATGGTGGTGCCAGAATGATAATACTGATGACTGTACCACAATGGTGTCTCTATTGGCATCCCATGTGAAGAACCTACAGGATCTCTAATCTTTTCTCTGCTCCAAGAACAAAGTTCCCCCATGGGAGGCAGGGATATGAGACAAAAACGGTAAGATATGAGAAAAAAGGTTGGTCCATTGATTCCCACCATAATGCTTGTAGCAGAATTTAATAAATTGGGGTTCTTGAACACTTCCTAATTTCTTATATTACTTTATCAGTGCCAGGTGGACTCTAACAGAGATTGAGGGTACCCTGACTATCTTTAGAAAGGCAGCACAACTGAACTATTCTCTCAATTTTCTTGCTGGAGATGCAGCTCCAGAAGCATCAACTTCATCCATCCATTTATCCTATTGATTATTAGGGGCAGTAGGATTAGCCATAAAGGCAAGAGACTTTCTCTTTGTTCCTCTCAGCAGCTTTGCTCTGTTCTGCTTTCCTCCAGCTGAAGGACTCTTTCTCCTTCAGCTTGCTTTCTACTGAAAAGCGTTTCCCTCTCATTTCCCCTCCCCTCATAAAAACAAGAATCTCAGAGATGCACTTTCTATCAGAGCATGTCAGTTCCTCAATAAATTCCACTTGTCCTTTTGGAACACAAGCACTCTGAATGGGCCATACCTTCTGCTAACCCTTTGCTGTCATTTAGTGGTCATCTGGACGTTTGCAGCTCAGATATAGTAGCTCTACTCCATCCAGAAGTCTTCAGAGATTTTTTTCATTAATCCAGTTTATGTCTCCTGTGCCACTATTTAAAGGACCGTTATGGAATAGAGGATAGTTCCAGGATAGCTTCAGAGTAGCCAGACTTTTGAACGTTGATGGGAAAATGGAAACAATCAGCATTTTATTGAAATGCATCCCTCATGTGAATTTCTTTTAGTTAAATGTGTAAACATCTGTTTTTAGGCATCACAACTAATCAAGTTATATTTTGCAACAGACAAAGCATCCAAATTCCATATCTACCTTTGCTATCTGATTATATAAGAATAAAAAACAAGCATGAGCCTTTGTATGGCTGAACAAGCAAATCTGTTTCTTTCCAAATTAAAATCAGATGAAAAATCCAGTTACTCATGCTTTGGAAATGTCCAAATGTAAATGACTTTAACACAATCTAAAGAGTGCTCCAGAATTACTTATTAAGTGTGCATTCTACTTTTCTATCTGCCTGATACTCAAAGTAATTTGAGTAATGTACAATATGAATGATAAAACATTGATAATATACACAATACAATTAAAATCAAGAGAAAAGTAAATTAGTTCTATTAAAAACAAAACTCACTTCAACTAACAGTTAAAAGCCTGGTGAAAGAGAAGGGCTTTCATTGTTTCCCCAAATACTGGGGGAATGTCAAATCAAATCTTTATTACAATCATAGACCAGCATGCAGGGGGAACATTTTCCATAGTCAGGGGCCACGTGGGAAAAAGCCCTTTTCCAGGTACATGACAGTTGAGCTTCTGGCAGTGGGAGCATCCAGTCATAGAAGAGTTCAATAGCCATTTTCACTGTCCTTCTTCTAATTTCTAAAGCACTGAGAAGTTCACATATACCTATCTGGCATTACAGTTGGAAAAATCTAATCCTTGTTTGTGCAAAATGGCCCACAAATTGCAGCTGTCCTTCCAACTGAGTTAGATCCCCTCCAACTGATGTTTCAGCTCCAGTCTTCAGAATGGAGAGTAGCCAGCTGACCCCAGCACAAACTGTTGACATTTCTTTAGGGGAGGAGAAAATGAATTCTGTTTTTCATATTAGGAGGTGAAGGGGAAACCACAGAAACTCCAATGTCTAACTAATTACATGCAGAAACGTTGGTGATGGTTTTCATTAAAAACCCAGATGTGTTAAATTCAGGTTGATTTCCCATGGAGGGAACAGCAACTGGTTCTGAAATATGTCAGTAAGACCATTTATAACACAAATGAGAGGAGAGGAGGAGAGTGGGAAAAGAGATTCATTAAAAACCTTGGAATTTAAGACAGTCAAAACCTAACCGCCCAGGGTCCCCCATGTAGGGCAGATGGGTGGTGATAAAAATATGGTAAATAAATAAATGAGGGAGAACAACAAATCCAGCTAGCAAAATTAGGTGCAGCAACATATAAAGAAAAGTGTGTGTTATCCATATATTTTGATAAATATATCAAAAGAGAGAAGGGGTGTTTCTGGCTGCCTTCAAGGAAGCGCTGGTACACCCCCTCCTCAAGAAACGATCACTGGACCCTACTGTGTTGGACAATTTTCATCCTGTCTCCCACCTCCTCTTTTTGGGGAAGGTGGTTGAGAAAGTGGTGGCATTACAACTCCAGAGGATTCTGGATGAAACAGATTATCTAGACCCCTTTCAGTTGGGTTTCAGGCCAGGATTCAGGACAGAGACTGCATTGGTCATGCTTATGGATGATCCCTGGCAGGAGCGGGATGGGAGGAGTGCATCCATCCTGGCTCTTCTTGACCTCCCAGCGGCTTTTGATACCATCAACCATGGTATCATTTTGGGACGTCTCAGTGAGTTGGGGGTGGGTGGTGTAGTTTTGTGCTGGTTCACCTCCTTCCTCCAGGGCTGGTCCCAATTGGCGGTGATAGGGGATGAGAGATCCAACCCTCAACCTCTGCTGTGTGGGCTGCTGCAGGGTTCGGTTCTCTCTCCTTTACTATTTAACATCTACATGAAACCACTGGGTGAGATCATCACCATGGGATGATGATACTCAATTACATATCTCCATCCCGGGTGAGGTAAGCGATGCAGTGTCTGCCCTGTCTCTGTGCCTGGGGGCTGTGGGGGCCTGGATGGGGAACAACAGGCTTCAGCTGAACCCTGGTAAGATGGAGTGGCTGTAGGTTCATGGCTCCTCTACATCCATGAAGTTGTCATCTTTAGTTCTGGATGGGGTTGCACTGCCCCATTCAGATCCAGTGAGGAACCTGGGGGTCCTCCTGGACTCGCAACTCCTGTTCGATGAGCAGGTGGCAGTTGCAGCCAGAAGGGCCTTTGCACAACTTCGTGTTGTGCGCCAGCTCTGCCCTTTCCTGGAGCAAGAGGCTCTCCGAACAGTCACTCATGCCCTGGTCATCTCCCATATAGACTATTGCAATGCGCTGTACATGGGGCTACCCTTGAAGAGTATCTGGAAGCTACAGCTGGTCCAGAATGCAGCCGTGCAGGTAGTTATTGGTGCCCCTAGATTGGCACATGTGACACCACTCCTGCGTGAGCTGCACTGGGTGCCGGTTTGCTTCCAGGTCCAATTCGAGGTGTTGATTATCACCTTTAAACCCTACATGGCATGGGGCCAGGGTACCTGAGGGACCATCTCATCCCCATAACATCAACCCGTCCCACCCAGTCAAGCAGAGAGGGCATGCTACAGACCCCATCAACAAAGAAATTTCATCTAGCGGGGTCCAGGAGGTGGGCCTTCTCTGCAGTGGCACCAGCACTTTGGAATATCTTGCCCCCGGAGGTGAGGTGGGCACCTTCGCTCCCAGACTTCCAGAAGAATTTAAAAACCTGGTTCTGCTGCCTTGCTTGGGATGGGAAGGGCAATAACTCTTCCCAGGGGTGGTTGGCACCGTAGTGCCCACTCCATTGAATGAGAGCTTTTTGCCACAAGGGTCGTATATTTATTTATTTATAATATTTTGTATTGTAATCTATGTTTTATGGTTTTAATTTGTTTATTGTGTTGTAAACCACCCACAATCCCTCTTTGGGGGAGACGGGCGGTGACAGAAATTTGAAATATAAATAAATAAATATATATATTTTCAACACAGTTGTCTCAACTTTCCTCACCAAGTTGCTTTCCTCCCCATTCTGAGATGTCCATTTGCTTGTCTTCAGGAACAAAGAGCATAAAGCTGGTTAACCTATTCATTGAAAAAAGATCACAATGACCTGGGTTCAATTCCTTTTCCTTCAAATTAACTAAATGATAGAATTATTTAGTCACATATGCAAGTTCTGCTTCTAATGATCATAAGCATTTGCAAATCCTTTTAATAAACCAAAAGAAGAGTAGCTTTATTGGAAGGAATGAGAGAGGCTAAATTCAGGCTTTCCAACTAAAAGGTGATAGGTGGGATTTCAATTTAAAAAAAGAAAAAGTCTTTCTACTCGCAATTTAGCTGCTTCATATGCATTTGGCTAAACTGAGAGCCAAAAACCCAGTGGGACCCAGAGATAAGAAATTATATTTGAATTTAGGGGATAAGAAATTAGATTCGGATTTAGGGGGATTTAGGGAAATTAGATTTGAATTTAGGGAAATCTTAAATGCTATTTAACATTTAGTAATTAGTAAGACATTAGTAAGACATAAGAGTAACCACTCATTTATGTTTTATCATTTGGACTTTATACATTGGGTTACCAGATGTGAACTGGAAAAATTGAGAGGACCACTAGATGGCAGCAAAGACCCAGAAAATTCTAACTCTTTGTTGCCATCTAGTTGCCATCTGCATTTTTGTACCCAGGTCTGTTACATTAAACACTCCCCCAAAGGATTAATTTGCTACCAGCAATATTTTATTTATTTATTTTCTATCCTGCCTTTATTATTTTTATAAATAACTCAAGGTGGCCAACATACCTATTACTCCTTCCTCCTCCTATTGCCTTCAAATGTAGCACTTACCTTATTCCTCCATAAAAATATTTGAAGTTAGTTTTAGATAGTAGTTTACTAATGTTAGAGGGGAAAAGAAACATACAGTGGATGGAATCCAACCACATGTTCCTGCTAATGGAAATCAATCTGGAAGCTCTGGAGGGTCTCCTAATTCTCTAGGGTAGTGTGTGAAGATGCATAGATGGCATGAGGAGCATAGGGGACTTAGGTGCACCACGCACATTATTTGACTCCACTGATCCCACGTAGTTTTCCAGAAAAACATGTGTATGCCAATTTACCACCAAAATCAGTTAAATCAGACAAAACTTTACAGCTGCACATATGCAGGTTGTAGTTTCTGAAATTTCTATAACTTTGTAAGAGCTGTATCCCTGAGTAACTGGCAAGGCACATTTCTGAGGCTCTTGTCTCTCACTATATTCTTTTAAACCATCTTATAATTTGGCTTAGCACAATTCATTCATGAGAATGACCTTGGGAGGCACATAGGTCCAGACAGAGTGAATGCTTTATTTAGAAATGTGCCCCTTAAGCAGAAAAAAAGTACCAGCATATGGTAGACCAGCCTTTCTTGACTATTTGACCCTGGAGGAACCCTTGAAATATTTTTCAGTCCTCGGGGAACCCCTGCACATTCAGGCTCAAATATAGGCCAGAAGGTACAAAATTATTATATTCATGTCATGGGTAGGCCTGTATTTATGCACGAACAGTGTTCTTAAGCTAAAAATAAAGAATGAGACTCACCTCTTTGTGAAGTTGCCCGAATTTGAAATAATTTTTTAAATAAATCGTGATCTCCCGGGGAACCCCTAGTGATCTCTCGTGGAACCCTGGTTGAGAAACCCTGTGCTAGATTGACAGACAGCATCTTGGGGGGAGGGGGCTAGAGGTGCAGTGGACAGCAGTTTGACTTCTAATACATGGTGTTCTATGACTGGTCACACCCTTCATGGCAGCTCTTTTGTCCCCAGTTTCCCCACAACTGTCAGTTTGTGAGAGTGGTCATGATATGTTCTCATAATTTCAAATGTGTCAGTCGGTCCATAAAGATTGCTCACTGCACTAAAGAAAAGAAAAATGCTCTGTGGTCATTCCCACTCAAGCCACCTGGTGGCGTGATTCCTTCAGGTTTACATTTGGATGCTGGTGAGCTTTTAATTGGACCTCTCACACACAATCATCCACAGAAAAGGTACATGGATAACCAGAGATACCACTTTCCAGTGTGTTTGCATGCATATTGCCACTTCAAAAAGCCATTGTCTCCATGGGCATCTGTATGCAATTTTTAATATTTTCTATTAAGATACTGAACTAGCATATTTTAGTTCATAAATTTAAATAGCAGCATTTCTTTTAAGCTGCAGATGATGTGATAAAAGGAGAAGTATCAGCTCTGGAATGGCATACATAACGTGCTGAGAGATATATTCTTGGGGATCATAAATTCGGGAGTGGCCTGGAGAGACAGCCAAATAGGCACTGAAGATGTTGCCTAGTCTGGCAATGAAACATCTGCAAGAAAACAACAAGGCTCAGTGAGCACCAAGGACTCCACATACAGCCAAATGGAATGTACATTTCAAAATAAAAGTAAGGATCCTGATGCTCCAGAGAGGAAAGAGATGTAACTGTAACACTACCATGGAAGAGATTTAAATGGAGTGGGGAATCTATTGTTTAAACCATGCAGGCTCAAGGTTAGGAAAGGCTGTGTCATGTATTTGCCACTACAAACCAGTGTTTCTCAACCTTAGCAACTTTAAGATGTGTGGACTTCAACTCCCAGAATTCCCCAGTCAGCATGGCTAAGTTGCTAAGGTTGAGAAGCACTGCTATAGACATTAGAGGAGGAGAGCCCTGTTAGTCTATTGTAGCCAAAAAGCAGGAGGTCTGGCAGCACCTTTTGGCACTAACACATTTTACTAAAAGATGGCTGGGGGCTCACGAAACCTTATGCATTTTAATAAAATTTGTTAGCTTACTTTTGTCACTATAAAGTATTTTCCACATAAAGGCTTTGAGAGCAGGTTTCAATTTTGCCCTTGATGACCAAGTAAATGATAAAGGGTGTGTACAATTTAATAACAGTAACATTAGTCACAAAAGAAAAGGTGACACTGAAAACATCTCTTTCTCATCCACACAAAGGGCCCAGCCAAGAAGTTTTGATAATGTGTGATTCACTAGTCCTTGAGTTGACACAAAAGCATGCTGACGTAAGTTACACTGATTTAATCGCTGAATCCCACGGGCAAGAAATGTAGAAAGTGGTACTGACCTTGCAATTTTAATATGAGATAAATTAAGGGAAGGGATTGGTAGATTCCCCTTATTTTTTTTTCTTCCATTTCCTGCTAAGGATCACCAGCCAGCAGGAAAAGCCTTCATAATAGGAAGTGGTGTGAGATTCTACAAATGTATGTGGGTTTTTGAGATGGAGGATTTAACCACTTTTTCAGATTACCTGAGTTATGGTCATTGTCAGATGGGCAATTTCTAAACTTGATTTTTTTGATGATCTTTTGAAAGAGTGCTAAGCCCACATCCAAAAATAGCTCATGTTTCAGGTGACAAGCATGAAGAAACATTGCAGGCAGTATTGCCCTTCCCTTGAAGCACTAGTTAAGGAAGGAGCTCACTTCTTGCTCCCTTGCTTCAATGCATGAGGAACATTCCTGATTCAAAACCTGGCTGACTCCTACCTTGCCCAAATTACTATTTTTTTCCCCCTGAGCTACCTACTTTCCAGTGGGCTTGTTTTTCTTCTATTAAATAAGTCCAATGGAACACCATTTCCCTCAAGTGACTAGTAAAATGATGAAATGGTGTACTGGTGGGCATTAAAAACAACAATAGCCCTATAGAAAAGTAGATAGCTCAGGGAAATAAAAATAATAATTAAAAAAACCCTGCTACATGCAAGGCAAGTATTTAAAACATTATCCTGGTAGGGAAGACCTGCTCTAACAAAATGTTATTCAGGAAAGGCAGGGAAAATGTGGTGAGGAGGCACAGTAAGAGATCAAAGTGAAGAGGGTAGCACAGAAGAAAGTAAAGTGTACCACGCCAACCAATTAGCAGCACTTGAGTGACAGAAGCAGGAAAACACTCCTTTGAAAGTGGAGCAGAAAAATGTGCCCAGGGGTCATATTCACAGTGGATGGAAAGTGAGGACAGGGCAACGGTGTCCGTTCCTGTCTTCCAGAAACAGTTGTTGGTCTGTGTTGGTGATGGAACAATCTGGCAGTGCAGATGAGCCCAATGAGGAATGCTGGAAAGACACCCAACTCCTATTTCCTGTCTCAGTAGAAGGTCCCTGCTTTCATCTTTGAGAGAACCGCTGATCTAGTTCCTGCCATAAATTTGCAGATTTCATATTTGAGTGAATCTAGTTTTTCAGATTTACCTGGCAGCAGCATGGAGCTTAGCTGTCCTGAGGAACTGGTTTTGACTTCCATCTGCAGCCTTTCGCTAGTGACTGACTTCATTTTCATCACTGCCCCTCTCCTGTACCCCAATACCAGATGTGGCTTTCAGAGAGAACAAAATACAGATGGAAATGATGGAAGAGGGGGGGAGACAGAGAGAAAGAAGGAAAGCAACAAAGAAGTAGGGAAACCACAGAAGTTCTCAGTTGCTTTTTTGTTCTATAAAGCTGAAAATGGATGAAATAATCTGAGAATTCTGGTCATTCAAAAACCCACTGCAGATGAGAGTTTGGAAGGGGGAAAAAGCCTGAAGCATGACTCGAGAACTGTAAGTTTAATACATGCATGGGGAATTTAATGTGTTGCCTAGGAACAAAATCTGAACTTCTCAGGAGAGATGCTTCAGAATCCCTATACAAGAGGATATAGGTGAGTAGACAGTTGCATTAAGTTTGGTTTATACATTCAGCTTAATTCTGGAACAGATTTTCCTGCTCTGCATTATGTTAAACATCCAGTGGAGGCTGCATATTTGAGTACTCCACTATAGGGCCAAAAAAACAGATAAAACTCCCCTCTGTGCTTACAAAATCAGTGGCTCATTTCATTTCAGCTTGTGGGGTTTCTCATTCATGGTTTATGGTTGGCATGCGGTGTGAATCTATTCACTGTGACTTATTCAGCGTATCGTCATAGCTTAGCAAGACCCAGCCTGTCTAACAAGGTAAACAGTCTGTCTCTGTGACGTGCTGGTTTCCCATGTGCAAAGATTCTCTTTCCACCTCTTTCTAATTAGGAAACCATCAATCACACCCAGAGAATGCTCTTTGTAGCTGCATATCCTGGAGCACCTCTGACAACCAGGGACAAACTGCTTTCTCAAAGCCATTGTAGCGAAACCTCCAAAGACGTCAGTTGTGTGGGTACACGTATGCATATTTAGCCTCCTTGGATTATCAGTCAAATTTATCTGTGAAATGTGTTTAAAAATAGTTTGTTGGAATACAGTTGCTCCTTAACTGAAAAGCACTGTCAGATTGTGCAATTGTAAGCAGGTTAATCAATCAGCTGATCTAGATGCAGGGGACTGTTGGCCAGTTTTGATTAAGCCGTTCCAGCTCTCATTTAATTTATGGAGGCCTCTGCCATAGTCTGGAAAGCATGAAAAATCCCTAGTCGTCTTTGATTCTGTTTTTAATTAGAGCAATGCTACCATTCCAGATTCTTTCCTGCTTGCCAGAATTCCAGTCTACAGAAAATGTTTCTCCAGGGTAAAAGGATGGGAAACCACCTTTTGTTCTAACGATGGTTACATTCACTCCAGAGACTCAATATGGACCAATGAAGAAATCTGAGTGGACTAACATTTTCCTTTCCACAACATGGTGGAATCCAGATGGAATTAAGAAGAGAGGTGCCATCTGCAAGCAACTGCCTGACTGCCTATGGAATAGTTAAAGTTGAAGCTAATTCAGTGGCCTGCTAGAACCACTGAAATGGAGCAGAACTTATAACACAGCTGAGAAGCTAGCACAGAAAAAGAATTATCTTTAAATAGCTTCAGTGAGCATGCCAGAGAAACACAGGTTATTGCTCTTACACATTCAGCCCTCCCAACCATAAAGAATCACATGCTTAGAGACATTAGGTTGAGATAAGTAAAATAATTTCTTACTGACTTTATTGTTGCTTCTGCTACATCCATCTTGGTGAAAAAGATGAAGTTCCTTTGTTCTTCTTTCCTTTCTAAATACTTAGTTTTGCCCTAAACTCTCAGCCCTACAGCTGCCAAGAGCTCAGCTGACGAAAGGGGAATTCCAGGCCCACCACATGGTGCCCAGAATGGAGGAGAGCAGTACACACCCATGTGCTTGCTTCTGGTGGAGAAGAAGGAAGAGAGAAAGAGGAAGCAGGAGTGGCAACAAACAGCTTCCTCAGTTGCATTGTGGGACAACTTAATTTTCATGTTAATTCACATGCAAATGAGGCATGCTGGATTTGCCAGAACTTCCAACAAAAGTTAGGTGTGGAGATGTGATCTGGATCAGGTCCCTGATGAGACCTTAAGCCTTTTGCGTCCTTCCCCTTTCTGTTGTTCTGATCCAGTATGACATTCCTGTTATTTTCATGGAGGAAAGTAACAACTTTACTTTTAAAAAGACAAAAAACAAAAACCCATATTTTTAAATATAATTTTTATTAAATATTTTTTAAAAAGGAAGATAAAAAAACGAATACAAACTAATGATCTGATCTCTGATCTCCCCAATCTTCTCTAAACTTGAGGGTCATACTGATAGATTTTACGTTTATTTCTTTTTAAGGGATGCTGACTCTACACTCACACACCAGGTGGCCAAATATTTTTATCAGGTTATACAATTTTGGAAAACTTTTAATTAGACATATTGTTTCACTGTTTTATTCTTTTTCCTGACAACAGTTGGATTAAACTATTTTCTTTTATTGTAGAGGCTGGTCAAAGACCATAATAAAGATATTCATTCATTCATACAAACTAATATAAAGAAAGAAAAAGAAAAGAAAGAAATCAAAGAGAAAACTAAAAGTGCAAAAAAGGGAAAAAAATAAAAGAAAAATAGAAAAGAAAGAAAAAAGATACAAAGAAGTAGCTTCCAATCTTCTTTACAGCAGTTATATGTACAATTATAAATTTACCTCTTACTCTATGGTTACAACATAACTCTATTCTTTTTGTAATCTATCCTGTCTAATCATCAAAATCATAAATCATACGTTCATTTTTTCTGTTTTACACAAAAAGTCCATAAGGGGTTTCTACCCAGCAATAAGCATAGATATTATCTTTTTTCTGATCAAAGAAGTCAATTTAGCCATCTCAGCAAGTTCCATCATCTTCACCAACCATTCCTCCATTGTGGGTAATGCCGAATCTTTCTATATTTGTGCATATAATAATCTTGCTGCAGTAGTCACATATAAAAACAAAGTTCTGTGATTTTTTTCCAGCTGTTTGTCCATCAATTCCAAAAGAAAAACCTAAAAATTTTGGTGGGCTAAAATTTTTGGTTATAATATACAGATGGAACAATGGGAAAATAATGTGGTTGAAAGGACTGAAATTTACATTAGGTTAGAATCTTAAAGAGAATTTTTATAAAATGATGTACAGTTGGTGTATGTCACCAGAGAAAATGTCTAGAATGTATAAAGGCACTTCAAATTTATGTTGGAAATGTGAACAACAAGAAGGGACATTTTATCCTGTTCGGTGGATGTGTAAAAAAGCTAGAAAATTCTGGATTCAGATACACACACTGATTCAGAGGATTTTAAAGATTAATATACAATTGAGAACAAACAACACAGTTCAGAATTGTGGAGAAGTCTGCCTGGATGGCCTTAAATTGATTTAAGGCAGGAATAAGCAAGACAAGTCATGTCGCCTTCCTTGCCTTGATGGCCAGTTTCTGGTTGACTAGCATTTATCTATTTATTTTATTTCTAATCTGCTCAATAATTTAAATTCGCTTGTTGGATTACACAATTTCTAAAAAACATGTTTAAAAAGCAATGACCTAATGGAAGTGATCATGCTCAAATAATAAATAGGTAGCCCAGGAAATTAATAAACATATACTCAGTTCAATAGTCCCATCTAGAATGGGGACTTAAACTGAGTAGAAAGCTATAGAAGGGCAAGAGAAAAGAGTGATGCCCGGGGTCTAAGAAAGACTTGAATATGGGTGCCAAGCATACCTATCTGGTGATGGTATTCTGTTAAGTTGGCCATGCAAACAAAAAGACCCTCTTCCTTGGACAGGATGGCCTCCTGTAAGATATGGAAAAATACAATTTGTAAAGAAATAAGGAAGATCTATATATATATAGCCATATAAGGCAATATCATATAGATCGTGGTTGGGGGAGATTTTAAGGTGTAAATACTAATATTAGCTAATAGCAAAGGAGCAAAGGGGAAGCAATATGTGTAAATAAGTTCAAGCTAGCGAGCAACACAATGTTAAATACTTAAACCAACATGGAGGAGATAGTGGGGAAAACTCATCAAATGATAAGAACTAACACAGGTAAAGATTTAAATGTGTAAAAGCCTTGGAATGATGAGGTGGAGACTGGCATGCTTACAAATAAGGTAACAACTTGGAACGCTTCCAAAAGAAACAAAGGGAAGCAATGGGCCTCTAAGTAATTAAAAGCTTAGCCTTCAGATGTCTTGTAGCCTAACACTGACCAACAGACGAGACATATACCAAATGTGTGATAAGAACAACATCAAACGGAGGCTCCTCCAGGATGTGCTAAACAAGGAGATAGAGTAAATGTCACCATATGAGATATTGTCCTATAAAGATTTCAATGTGTGAAAACCTTGGAATGTTTAAAATGTTTCAAAATAAGGCTTTTACAAGCGTAAGCAAAATAAGATAGAGGGGTCCAGGGAATGAGGCGGTCGGAAGATTGTGCATCTGGAAGTACCCAGCCAATGGGGAAACAGGCCAGAAAAGGGGGGGGGGACAGGGAAAGGTATAAGAAAGTGTGTATTTGTAATTTCGGGTGTGGCATCTCTCCTTTCGATCAGACTCTGCGTAGCCTGGTCGAGGTGCCCACCGCACTTTGCAAACCGCTCAAATAAAGTAGGTTCCTTTTCAGAGATCTCTGGTCCGGGGTTTCATTATTTTTATATCTAACACTCTCAAGGTGACAGAAGCATAAGGGTTGAGGTTTTCTTCAGATAGTCCGACCGTAAGCTGTCCAGGGAGTTAAATGTCACCACCAAAACCTTAAATTAGGCCTGGAAATGGACTCTAAGAAGTATGGATGTCAACTCCCAGAATTCTCCAGCCAGCATGAAGACTGGGGAATTCTGGGAGTTGAAGTCCACACTTCTTAAAGTGACCAAGTTTGAAAAACCCTGATGTAGGCTATGCCACTGTGCTTTAAAAAAGAAAAAAGTTTTGAGCCCACTAAAATAATAATTGAAAACAACTGGCATGGTTTCAGTGCAGGAAAACAGGTACAGTTTAATATTGTCCTGTTTCCAGCCCAATCCATCTCTTCCTATGGGAATAAAGAGACCAATTTGCTTCTATAGAATGCTACAGACTCTTCTCTTCCAAGAACCCTTAGCTTATATGCTGTAGGGGCACAGCCTATGTTGCAAAACATGTGACTATTTGTTGAAAATATGACACACACAGAGACTGGTTGAAACTACTGCTAAGGGAGGCAGAGACAATGTTGGCAAAGGAATGCAAGTGACATTAACTGATGCTGGGTTATATTACAGGAAGCAAATATAATGCAAAGACAAATAGAATTGAAATAAAAAATGAGGCTTGACATATCCATAGCGCTCTTGGGGATACATACTTTTTTAAAAACTTTTTTTACTTCATATCCCTAGCCCAATGTTTCTCAACCTTGGCAGCTTTAAGACGTGTGGACTTAAATTCCCAGAATTCCTCAGTCTTCATGATGGTGTGGGAATTCTGGGAGTTGAAGTCCACATGTCTTAAAGCTGCCAAGGCTGAGAAACACTGCCCTAGGCACTGCTTGCAGGGCCTTACATTTTGGACAGAACTTTCAAACAGCCTTTCCTAGCTTGGTGCTGGGTTGGAACAGTCCCTTTGTTATGCTCTACCCCACATGGCTAGGCAGCCTAAGCTGTACTTTATCCCATCTGGAGGATATCAGATTGGAGAAGGAAAAGCATGGCCTGCATTTGTTTGACATTTGAGCACTGGGAGCCGAATATACTGAACTTTGCCCCTAAGAGTAGCTTTTGGTTTTGCAATGGTGGGGCTGGGGGGAGAGATGCTGGCCTCAAAAGCAATTCAGCTACAATCCCATTTGCAATGAAAGAAAACAGCCCCTTAGGATGGGCCTTAATTTTTTTTTTTTATAATAACAGATGGTTAGATCTGAAAGACTTAGGAGAAAGCCCCCCCCCCCCCCACTGCATACCCTCTTAGCCTAGGCAGAAATCCAAAGTTTGGCAAGAAAAGAGTGAACGGTTATAAAAATCTAATGGGAAAAACAAATATATCTCCTAGCCCTCCAACACACACACAGACTTCATAATTGAAGGGAAGGTGGGCACAGAGATTTGAGGGCTACGCTAGAGATCAAAGAGAATGACAGGAAAACAGAGTAAAAAGGAGAAAAGGAGAAAAGGAGAAAAAGTCATTGTTCGTATTTCTCTACCAGCTGCTTTTAATCATGAAGAGGCTTGGGGGGGACTGTAATCAGAGTAAATTCTAAAGATTTGTCTGAAGGTATGAGGAAAGAATCTAGCTCCTAAGAAAACTCTGTATGTGTATGTTTATTTTCTCATCTTGGGGGTTTGGGCCTATTGGCAACTTTGTCATGCTTCACACTGTTTTTGGAAGTTCCCATGCTTGCAGGGTGGGTGGGTTTCTTCTCTAGAACCAGCTGGAAGCATCTTCTTTTCTTCCAAATTGTTCCTCTGTACTATTCCTTGACACGCTGGATCTAGATGTCTGGCATTCTTCCTGCACAGTTGCTGATTATGATCATCCTTCTGGTCCTTGATTTTAACTCACACTTAGGATCCAGGATGCAATTCTGGCAAAGTATGCACTGGATTATGGTTATTAAAGTGGAACATTAAGGTTGTTTTTGCATCTGATCCACCAACTTTGTTGAAATCAAGCCAGGATTTCTAGCAGTCAACTGATAATTAATTGTGCTAGGCTATACTTAATGGCATTGATGGGAGTTGATATACAACTTAATAGAGCTAAGAATAAGCTCTCTCTCTGCTAGGATTCACTTTGCAATTTGAATTCTCTTGAATTCTCTGCTTCTTAATTGGCTTGTGGAAGTGGGGACTTGTTATAAAGCATACTCCTGTAAACTGTAGAAACATTTTCCCAGTGAATTGGGAGCGTTATCTGTTATGGCTTTCCTCAGGATAGCCTCATCTAAACATTACATTTTGTAAGCAACCAAAGGCAATCAATTTTGTAAGATCAGCTATGTTCAAAATATCTAAATACCTGGAAAAACAGTCTATAACAATTAAGTATATATGATTTGGAAGTAATTCCTCCTCCGGCCCCATGGCCTAAATGAATACACTACCTGGATTCACAGCAGTTCTGAAGTGGAAGAACATCTGCTTCCAATCAGACAATCCCACCAGCCTATTAAAACCAAAACCCTATGGCAAGGGAAAAAAATGCTATATTAAGCCTCAAAACTGCAAGATTTCTGACATCAAATGGGAATTCCACTTATATTCAGGAATCCCAAGCCAGCAAACAATAGTAATTTCATTTCTTGCCTATAATTAAGTACATTACAAAACATGCAAGTTATTATGTGTCATATGCAAACTAAAATACACTATACAGTGAAAATAGAATTATTTCTCAGTACAACAACACAACAAACATACTTACATAAGCTAAGGTCCAACTGGCACAATAAATTCAACTAGATATCAATTAGATACCATATATTCCAATTTTTAAAAAAAGGCAAGCAGCAAGGGGTGTGTGTATGTCTGTGTGTGTATAAACCCATTTCAAATTTTCCCATTTGCACTAGTTTCATGAAGGAAGAAAACATGACCCAATCATATTGGCAGATTGCAGCAAAAGAGCCATAGGATGTCCGCTAGAGTGGAACATCAAATAACACCACTTTCACCCTTTTAACAATGTTACTAAGTCAATTTCTAATTCACATTTATAGCTTGTATTGTTTATATTTTAGTCCAAGACATAATAAATTGTTACTATTACTACTACTGTTGCTGCTATTGTTACTAATCAAATGGTTCAAAGCAGTCACTTTTACAGAACCAATGCCAGATCCGCGCAAGCCTGAAGACAGTGAACACAACCAACAATAAGCCCTAGGCCATATCGTCCCCCAGGCTATGAGAAATTAATCTATCATGAAGATATGCTGGAATACCTGACTGAAAGGCGAGAATGTCAAGACAAGGAGTCTAAATCAGTAACATGGCTAACAGAAGCCAATACGGAGACCACATCAAGAGAGAAGTTCGAGAAAAATGGAGAGTTACAAAACAAATCTCAGAGTGTTTTTTTTGTTGCTGAACAAGAGGCAAGAAGGACAACCAGGAGGCCCAAGCAACAAACTGCTGTAGTAGTAATAATCAGGACATGAAGTACCTGCTTTGAATTCTCAGGGATCAAGAACCAACAGATCTGGCATGCTTTCTTAAGCTGGATATTACAAGGATTTCTCCCTTCTCTATGAATTGTATTATGGTGAGTTTATTGTCCACCAGAACCCCCAGATCCCTGATCATCATAGATCCAGGCAACTGACAACTGACCTGGAAACAAAAGGAAGGAGTAATCAACAGATTAGCAAAGTGATCAGGGTAAAGAGCAACAACTTCTGGCTTGTCCATGTTGAGTTTAAGGTGGTGTGATGATGTCCAGGCTGAGATGAGGGTCAAGCTAACAAACATTTCCACACCTTGCATCTAAAACAAGGGCAGGGCTGTATTCCTAGCTATCATAATTGTGATACTGAAACTAAAAAATTATTAAGGATCCCAGGGAGGAGTATAAAGGGTGAACAAAAAGGGGAGGGCAAAGCTTAACCCAAGGAATGCCCATGGGTAACAGAATAGAACAAGTATAACCGTTCCAGTCAACGGAAAATGTGCAACCCCAAAATACAGATGAAACCAGAAAAGTGCTGTGTAAGGAAACTAAGGTGGGTTAACAAAATCTGGTGGTCAAAGGTCTCAAAGGCTATTGAAAGATATAAGAACAATCACAGATGACAAATGGTTGGCCTTGACCACTAACATATTTAAAATATGAGTCATCACAGTGTAAAGTTCCATACAGGAATCCAGCAGAAGGCGTTCTGTCTTCTTCCTTTTGTCAGGAAATGAGGGAGAGGTTGAGAGACAGCAATCCTCTCAAGGATTGGTAAGAAAAAAAAAAGGAAGCAGGAAAAGCTGTAGAAAAGTGTAGCACATGGGGAGTCTGGTGACTTGTCTGTTGACAACTTATTCAGCCAAGTGAAAAAAAGATGAGAAAAATGGAACAAATAAAGGAAAGTAGGAAAGAGACAGAAAGTATATGAAATTGACAGTAAGACCAGGGATAATGAGCAAGGCCAAATGGCTTTGCAACAATTCCAGCTCCTCTTAAATCTTCACAATCTTAGAAGTAAGAAATTGCCAAAATCATCTACAAAATCATCTTTCCAGTTAGAAAGGAAGAAGTCTCACTAGCATTTAGGGAAGATGGTGATTCAATCTCCTGACACCAGAATAAACATGGAAAACTGGCCTCCAAATTTCAAATAAGGAGCATTAACTTATTGAAGTTCACAAAATATATACTGAATATAGTTCTTAGTTTGCAGTTACTAGTAGAAAGGAATCTTTCAGTTCCTGCTTCTTTTCTTTATCATGCAATTCTCTTTTTCTTATTGATTTTATCTATCTATTTATTGCAAGCATTTATATGGCTGCCTAACTGAACTAATGTGACTCTGGGCAGCATAAAACAACAATGAACATCAACAAGAAAAAAAAAAAGGAACAAACCTTTGTCATTAGAAGATCACCTGGATGTGCAAAATGATAAACTGAGTAGAATGGATGAAAAGTTTAGATGAAAATCTGTAGATGGAACTTAGCTGTATTGTGTACTTTCTTATTACATAGAATAATGTTCTGGACAAGTCTACCCACTGGAGAAATTGACCTTAGCCTTTGAACTATGAGCTGGTTCTTGGCTGTCTTAGACTGAGATGGGTGTGTGTTGATTTACAGAGGGAAGCCCCAATTGAAATGGTCCCCTGTTCGCTGTGGTGTGCTGGAGCCAGTTTGCACCAGCTTGTGAGAGCCAATTGTTAAATTTTCAGTTTTGTGAGCTGGCTGAAGTAGAGTCAAGCCATGATTCCTAATGAACTGATCAGCTGTTTGGTGGCTTGTGGTGTGGTGTGACAGCGGCAGTGGGGCCTGCATAGCCAGTTGTTGCACATTTATTAGCATACCACTGCCTGTTTGGGATGCTGCTCAGTAAAGATAAGAGAAAGGTCCATAAGAAGGGAGAGAGGAAGGACTCACTTAGGACTGAGATAGGTTGACTGAGCTGGCACCCGCGTTACCTGGCCCAAAGCCTTCCCCACTATGGTATGTTTTTATTTCAATTATAGCATTTAAAAAAATTTCTGTCTACCAATACAATTAGCTTTTGGAGATCTGTGCTCTGTGTTTTTTTGGGCTTCTTTCTTTGGTGAAGCATAAATGCCCACTTGGTAAGCCATTCTTTGCAACCCTGCAGCTAGAGATCCCCTTCAACTGATGATGGGAGAAAGAGTTGCTCAGGCTAGATTCTGTGTATAGACATGATGTACTGTTGAGGTAAGGGTCTTGTTTACTATTGCTGCCAGTTCCAGATGGCTCTTTTGGTAAATCAAATACAAAATGAGAATGGTTGCTTTGTTTTCCAGATTCAGGTCAACCCTTGTGAATAGTCAATCACTAGAAGAAAAAAAAAAAGTTGGAACAGCCTAGAAGGAGTTGGCTAGGTTTGCATGATACACTTAATCATGACGACCTTAACCACCTTTTTCTTAATTTACCCAATTTCCTGAGTCATACAACACACTAGAATATAATCTAACCATATGGGCCAGGTTAGCACAAATACTTCGCTAAAATGTGATCAGCTAGTCAATATATCATGCAAACCCAGCCATTTAAATATTTCTTAAGAGGTATACAGTACACACAGTAACCCTTAGCTAGTATACACATGAAACAGTAGCCCATTAAAGTGTGTGTGGCATCTACGTAGAGACACATTGCTTCTAAGGAAAAAGAATTTTTAAGTTAGTACCTAAGGTTCCACCTAGGGACGCGGTGGCGCTGCAGGTTAAACCGCTGAGCTGCTGAGTTTGCCGATTGGAAGGTCGGCGGTTCGAATCTGCGTGATGGGGTGAGCTCCCGTTGCTAGTCCCAGCTCCTGCCCACCTAACAGTTCAAAAACATGCCAATGTGAGTAGATTAATAGGTACCGCTTCGGCAGGCAGGTAACAGCGTTCCGTGTAGTCATGCCGGCCACATGACCATGGAAGTGTCTACGGACAAATGCCGGCTCTTTGGCTTTGAAACGGAGATGAGCGCTGCCCCCTAGAGTCAGACATGACTGGACTTAATGTCAAGGGAAACCTTTACCTTTACCTAAGGTTCCACCTGGATCAGTGCCAGCTGACTTGCTCTCTTTCAGAAAAAAGGGAATAAAAAAAAAAGGATAAAGCAAGAGCAATGGAAACTTGAGCTCCAAGTTCAAATTCAGGATGCACAGAAATGCTGCAGATGCCAAGGCTATGCTCAAGCAAGCAAAATTGCTCCTTCCCTAGCAAGTTTCCTATGCACACAACTGAATCAAAGCTGTCCCTAGAACTCAAATCCAACTGGCCTCAGCCCTGGAAATGGACACCTGATTAGAGATTCCACTGGCAAAATAGGGGCCAGAGCTGCAAGAACTCACCAAACACAAGCCAGCATTGCGGCAGCGGTGGCTGCTGCTGGATTGTGAGGCTGAAGAAGCATCCAAGAGAAGGATTTGGCTTGCCTCCTTTGAATGAAAGCACTTGCTGGAAAAGACAGCTGGATTTCTTCCCAGGTGGAAGTGAAAGGGAAGATGGCCAGGAGTATAGGAGGAGGTGTTTTTTGCTCTTTAAATAACTGTCATAGCAATTCTTAGTCTTAAAGGGAGGGGACACAAAGTGCAAAATCAAACCAGTATGTGAGTTAATTTCTTCCTTTTCTTCTTAGGGCAGCCATTCAGTGAAGTGAAGCATTGGCAAGCTGTAAGACAAACAATGCAGATTTAGGGCTTGGGGGTGTAGCAAAAGACCACAGCTGAGCTGCATCAATACTGGGTTATTGTTGTGTTCTTTTTTCCTCTTTATTTGTGTATGTTTGTAAGTAAAATCTGTCCAACTAGTCAGTGCACTTCAGACCAAGGAACCCATTTCCAAGTTTTCAAAAAGGTTTACTGCAGTGGTTCAGCTCAATATTTAAATGTTTAGGTTGGAGCCCTGGGCCCTTAAAAAAACACCAGGTGGTCTGCTGGTGAACATGGCAGTGGCCAAACGACTCAGTTAAACCCTTGGCTTGATGCCAGCATAGTGACGCTGATATTATCCCCCTCTGAACATTACCTTTTCTTTGAACAAAAGATTCTTGTAGTTGGAGGTAGCCAGCTGGACACGTACAGTACACAGTTACAGGTATACAGGTTATCATTTTTAACTTTAAAAACATATAATCCTCTACTACAAAGAAATGGTGATTCAGCTTGAAGGCCAGAAAGGTAACCTGCATTTTATTCATGTGGTCCTGAGGCTGCTGTGGGAAACTATGCACATTTAGAAGTTTTTTGTTTTAAAAAAACCCCGGGCTTAGCAACATAGGTTGTATTTTCCTGATCTAACATATCGGGAATGTAGAAGCAGTTGTAAAGCACAGAAGAGGAGAGCAGAAATGTTGGTTGTGTTTTCATAGCTGAATTTGTGCATGTGGACATTGAGAGCCCTTCTCCTGTAACACCATGAAATCCAGGGCATACAATTATTTCCTGCACCACTGGGCTTAATACTTCTGCAGGTGCCTCCATTCTGTTGTGTAGCTCATGTTTCTTTCAGTGGGTATGGCCTTATTTTTTTTTAAATAACCCTGTTCTTTGGGACTGCATTGTTTAGGTTTTTGGTATCAAGTTTTGTGATTCCAGTACACCTCCAAAACTCCCTCATATTTTTAAAAATCTCTGCAAGGGAGAAAAGAGGTCATAAAACTCCTGGTGGAATACACTTGAATTGTGGAATTTTCCCCTCCTCTCCAAGGCAGCCTTTATCAACCAGGTGCTATCCAGATGTGCCTGAGAATTTTATGAGCTATAAGTCAACACATCTGGACATACCAGGTTGAGGAAGACTGCCCTGCTCATGTCATTTGCCTCACTGTTATGTATTTATCTGCTCCCTCTTGCTAGTCAGTGATGTGGAACAGAGATTTGGCAAAATACATACCATTATGATGGGAAGGCCTGAGTAAGTTGCTTTGCGTGTTATGGAAAGAGCAGAGGAAATTAAATGCACACTTACCAGTTTTAATGGCTGCCATGTTTTTAACATAGCATGTAATTCCATCCTTATGTTTTTTTTTTCTTAATGGTTTGCAGAGAATGAGTAGCACTTGAACATTTTCCCCCATCTCTCTTGCTACTAACTCAACTTTCTTCAACCTGGCTCCCTCCAGGCGTGAAGGGACAGCTGCTCCCAGAATTCCCTGCCAACCTGGTCTAGCATCTTGCTGGCTGAGTGCCTGCAAGTTGCAGTTCAAAGTCTTGGGTGCTTTAATGTCAGATTAATTTGCAGTAATTAATTTGCAGTAATAGTAAAATGATATGCTGCTATTTCACTAGGATACATAAAGTGATTCACTATCACCATAGGGCTAAAGCAGATATCCCTAGCTGGGTGACTCCCAAATGTTTAGGATGGAAACTGTAGCCCCCAGCATGTGGAAGGTACAGGTTAGGCAAGGCTTGCGTAGTACAACATATACTTTTAGAAAGGATAAGACAACTTCGTAGAAACTAAATCCATACAACAGCAATAAATGGTGACAGTTAAACAGAACCTCCCCATACAAAAACAGTGCTTCATTAAGCAGCAGACGTTGTGTTGCTGTTATTGCTGCAATATTTCCTCTTTGTCTGTGGGTTCCACGGTTGATTCCTTCTGCATCTTTTTCTCAAGTAGGTTGTTCTCTAATTAGCAAATAGGCCTCATTTTATTAGAAATAATAGGTCTCTTGCAGCAAGGCAAAACTGCTGTCGCAAGCCATATTCACACTTACCCGCTTAAAATGCTTCTCTGTTGTGCTCACGATGGCTTGAGTCTACATTGGCTTAAGAAAATCTGGACTGAAACACTTCAGCAACAGCCTGCAAGGTGTTCGGTCCGAAGCCAATTTAGTGGCCTGCTAGAAGCACTAAAATGGAGCAGAGCTTATAACACAACTGAGAAGCAAGCACAGAAAAAAGAAAATTATCTTAGATAGCTTCAGTGAGCATGCCAGAGAAACACAGGTTATTGATCTTACACATTCAGCCCTCCCAAGCATAAAGAATCACATGCTTAGACAGATTAGGTTAAGATAAGTAAAAGAATCTTACTGACTTTATTTCTTTTTTGTTCTGTTACATCCATCTTGGTGGAAAAGATGAAGTTCCTTTGTTCTTCTTTTCTTTCTAAATACTTAGTTTTGCCCTAAACTCTCAGCCCTACAGTTGCCAAGAGCTGTGTGGAAGAAAGAGGCAAATCCTTCATCAAGGCCTGAGCACATGGCCCTGATGAATGGAGAGCAGTGCAGTATGCTTGCTTCTCCCTGGGTGAAGAAGGGGGAAAGAGGGAGTGGCAACAAACAGCTTCCTCAGAGTTGCATTGTGGGACAACTCAATTTACATGCTAATTCACACGCTAATGAGGCATACTGGATTTGCCAGGACTTTCAACACAGTCCAGGCTGTAGGCTATCCTGTCTTCCCTTTGGACATTCCCTTCCCACCTTTCTATTCCAAGAAAGTGATGGCCAATTGCTTTCTTCCCTGTTGGTGGATTTCACTGGACATATATACTTTTATGACTCTCTGTGTGTATGTATACACACACACACATATACTCTTTCACACATAAACACAAAGTTAAAGCATCAAAACATACGCAAGTGCAACAGTCAGCTTTAAAAGAAAAATTCCTTTCTTGCCACCCAATGGATCTCTAGGGTCTTCTAGATCTAGTTTTAATAATAGTCATAGAGCAGTGCAGTCGTTACAGCACTTGCCTCGTGTATATAATATTGCTGGTTCAACCCAGCGGGGACTTTTTAATTATTTTTCTCTCTCTGAGCTACCTATTTTTCCACTGAGTCATTTTTTTTAAAGCCCAACAGTGCACTCTTTCACCATCTCTCTAATCACTTGAAGTAAAAGGGGATGAAACCCAGTGGAAAAGTAAGTAGTTTAAACAATGAAAAATATTCATAGTTTTAAAAACCCAGCATTTCTCTTGGTCTGCAAACTAACAATATTATATATGCTGCCCAAATGTTATAACCACTGCACTGTTGCAGGACTACTCTTAAAAGTAGCTCTATTAGACATTAGAAAAACTATTAGTATTAGTTTTTTATCTTTGTAATTGTAAACTTTAATGAAATTATTATGTGTGTGTGTGACAGTGTATGTGTACACACATGCACAAACTATGACAATCATTGGCTCAACGGAGGGGGCCATTCCTGTCTCTGCAAAGTAGCCAAACAAAGTGCAGAGTTTGGCCTAGAAGAAAGTAAGTGGCTATAGCCAAAACAGACAGCCTGGAAACTTGAATCCCTCCACTGTGTAGACACACAGGTAGTCCTGCAAATCCTGCAGGATTAAATTGCAGCAAGGAAATATCTGAGGGGATATTGGACCATTCTGTTGCAAGCCCCTGACATTCAGTAGCCGCAGCCATTTTCTCTTTCATTTGAAGAATAGGCAGCCTTGACATAAAAGCATCAACACTGGAGAAAAGAAAGCCATTGAGCCAGTCAGCTCAATATGTTTCCTACTTTGCCCTAAAACCTTTAATGTACTAAACATACCAAATGCAGTAGTAAGGAAGCCCTGGCGAAAGGATCCCATAAGTATATGGGAAACCTCCAAATGTATCCATTGTCTGAAAAGTGTGTTTTCAGTGCCACCAAAAAAAAAAGGCACCAGGAGGCATCTTGAAATGGTTCAGGGGACTGGGCAATTCCTTAAAATCAGGTGCAAATATGAGTACAAAAAGACTTCAAAATCCTGCTTAAATATTAAACAAAGAAGCAATCTATCAAAGTATAGATTTGTATGAGATAATGTATGAGATAATAAAACAAACCAAATGTGCAATTAACTGATAAAGGATTAGAAAAACCTTCCTCAGATAGCTGCTTAAAACATCAGATTAGGAGAGTACATTTTAACATACTGAATCATTAAGCCACTATTTCTTTAAGTGTCACATAAGCTCTAAAAGTAATTTAACCTAAAATGCTGGCAGGTGGAAATGAGGAAAAAGAAAGTGTTGATGAAGGTTAATCAGGATTATTTAGTTGCACTGGAGGACAAAGAAGCCCCTGAGTTTCTGCCAGATTCCTGCTTACTATCATAAGCAGGTATTTGCATTGTTTTGGCAGCTTCTTTGATGACATGTAAACTATACCAGCTGTAGACAAATCAATACAACAAAGTGACACCAACTCCGATAACAATGGCATACAATTAAATTACATATTTATAAACATTTAGTTGTAGAGAGGGAATCCAATCCTTCAAACTGAATGGAAAAGATCAATTTTTGAAGTGCTTCCAGTTAAGACGAGCACTCTGCTGCCTCATCCACTGAATTTGATGGGGCGGGGGGAAATATCACTGTTCTCATCTAGTATCTTCTCACACCCCCACCTCTTCTTTTTCTTACCACAGAAAATCTGTGGCAAGAAGGAAAAGATGTAACGGCTGCATAATCTTTTGAACTGGCAGCCTTAGGAGCCCTAACTTGGCAGGGTCATAGCTCCATCCCCCATCCTCTGGCCCTGTTGCACAACATGCTTAATTAGATCATGGGGGGATTTGACATATCATGTGAACTTCCAGATAGAACCAGTCAACCCAGCCAAATGAGGGTTTTGTTTTAACCCCCTGAGGGATTCGTTTTAACCCCATCCAAACTCAGACTTTTCTGTGGTTCTGGAAATCTCCCCTTCCCACCCCAGTGTGGGTACTTACCTCAGAGTTAACTGTTCGGTTTGATGCCTACAACCACAAAAAGGTCCAGGGTGGGACAAGCCTTGGGGGTTCCCTAAAAGAGACCTTGTTAGGTGGAGATTTTGGTTTTATATATCTCCAGAACTGCTTGGAGTATCCTGAGAATTTTTTTTTAATGGAAGTACTAGTAGAAATAATAGCTTCCTGGCCTCCTTCAGAGAGGCAGAGAGGACTAAAACATGACTACCAACTGTCAGAGCCAGTTATCCCTGCTTTTAGGCTGCTAGCCCCATAAATTTGTAAGCCACCCAAAGTTCCCCTGTTGGGGAGAGATGGGCGGTGAATAAATTTATAAAACAAATAAATAAATTGTCTGGGAGAGGCTTCCTGGGTTGGCCATGTCCCATGAACAGTGCCATTACAGTTCTGTGTCAACAAAAGCCTTGTCACTGTTTTTTCCTGGAGGTATCCTTGCACATTAATGGATGTTCTCTTTCTATAGTACTAGGCTAGAGCCACATTTGCCAGCCATGCTTCTTCAAAGGTAGTCCAGTGACTTCCTTAGCATACTGCTGGCTTGGTGCAAATTCTTCTCTTCTACCTGCTAGTGCTGCTACTAGATGGATTTTCTGAGAGATTTCGGAATATCATGGAGGGTTGATTGGTTGGTTGGCTGGAGAAAAAGGAACAGACCTGGCCACCCTGTCTCCAGCCCATCAAATTGTCTTCTCTCTTGCTCAGATAGAGCACAGACATGAGCTGTGGCAACATAGCATGCATTCAGAAATTGTAGGCATGTTAGAATTGGGTGGAAGTGTCCTCAATTTCAACAAGATTCAGAATTCAGATATAAGTGAAAAAAAAGGTGAAAGGTCCCCCGGGCAAGCACCAAATGATGTCTGACCCTTTGGGGGGACTCCACTTTCACAGTGTTTTCTTGGCAGACTATAGCTAATCCCCAACATTTGAAAGCCCTATCAAGCTTTGAAAGTACTCTGATCATGAAAGGCAAGCTATAGTGTAGTCAAAAGTAGGTCCACTCTATGCATAACAGTCATATACTTGCCTCTGTTATTCCTCTTGCAAGAACAAGCAACTATCTTACTAACCTAGATAGGCAGAGCCATCTTCTATTGGCCAAGAATAGATTTTAATGAGTGGGTAGCAGGGATGAGCAAAACACAGAGTTCTACTTTTCACTTGGAATGCACCGATCCTTATTTTCCAGAAATAAAACTGAAACATCACAAACTATTTCCAGAGGATTTACTTCTAAAAACTGATCAACCATCCCCAGAATGGCTGAATCAATGCATTTGGAAGAAAACCAAAAAGCATAGTTTTTATACGTAATTATTGGGCACCAGTGCACATGGTTGCACATTAGTGGTTTCTTCACACAGAGTGTTTGCCTGGTACACAGAAACCTTTTGGAATTCCTGAATAGGGCTTCTCTCTCTATTCTTTTTTTTCCTCTGTGCGGTTATCTCTTGCTTTATCTAATCTCTATCCTGTTCTCTTTCCTTCTGTTCTCATGCCACCATCCCTTCCCCAGCTCCATTTTTTCCTTTACATGTGTGTGGTTTAATTAATTAAATTTGTCCTGATCCTGGCCTTTGTAGGATATGGCTTATGGCAGGTAAATCTGGCACATGCACGCACGCACACACACACATGTGGCAAGGAGAAATCTCCAGGTTTTATTTCAGTTGGAGCTGGCAACCCTTGGCTGATAAGATTGGGAAACTGGGCGTTCCACTGGATTTTTCTTTGTGTTTCTAATACTCACATTTTCCCTATTTATTCTTACTTTTGGAAGGCAAGGATCATAATAAATTCAGCACTGTCTTCCTTTCAGGTACCATTGGCATCCAAAAGTTGGCACTGTTGGCAGATGCTGGGAAAGCCTTTAGCCCAGGAGAGGTCAAAAAAGTCACACACCAAGCATTTCTATAAAAATAATTTATTTACAGAAAGCAAAACAAAAACAAAACATATTTAAAGGACTTAGCTCCCTTTGGAGCAAGCCTTGCTTGCCCACATTGCCGGCAGAGGAAAAAAAAGGAAGTAAGAACAAGTCCGGGCAGGTTTCCTCCCCCCAAGCTATTTTGCATGAAGCATGTGAGAGGAGACAATCTAATACAACCCCTTCACCTGGCCAAAATGATTTGATACAATAGCAGTCTTAATCGTTAGTAGGAAAACCTCAACACTCCCCTTTTTACACTATAGATTAAGATGCAAAACAATCTTCTCTGACTTTATATGTCTTTCCATTCACATTACTTTACCATTATCTCCCCTTTGGTTTAACAGAAAGCTACCATTCTTCTTCCTGTGTTTTTCCAAACCTAGGTTGTTATAATTCCAAGGCTTTTTAATGTGAAATGCCTTTTCATGCAGGCTTCAAAATCAAGCCTTTGTTTTTCTGTTGATGTGAACAGCAGCAAATCATCAACATAAATGCACAGATACATACAGCCTTGTTTGTCCTTCTTCATATATACACAGGGATCTGCTTTTCCTTTTTTCAAAACCAAAATTCTGCAGTTTTTCATCTACTTTTTGGTTCCAGGATCTAGCAGCTTGTTTTAACCCATAGATTGAATTCTGCAGTTCACAGACTAGATTCTCCCCTTTTTCACAGCCAGGGGGTTGCTGCATGTATAATCTGTGGTCTAAATCACCATAGAGAAATGCAGTTTGAATGTCATAGTGGTTAACTGACATTCCCTTGAGTGCAGCAACTTTTAACAGTAATCTAATTGATTCACCTTTAGTAACTGGTGCAAAAGTCTTGTCAAAGTCTAAATCTTTCCTTTGAGTGAACCCTTTTGCAACCAACCTTGCTTTATATTTTTGGATTTTGCCATCAGCATCCCTTTTCAGTTTGAAAACCCACCTACAACCCAGACAGCGTTCATTGGGAGGTAGACTTACCAGTTTCCATGTTTTATTTTCTTTCAAGGATGCTAATTCCTGTTGCATGGTAGAATGCCAATTTTGTGCAATCTCAGGTGGTAAAGCATTCACTTGTTCTAAAGACTCAGGTTCTGTGAATATGTGAAAAGCCTTTACTGTTTCAGCCTGAAAACGTGATGGAGGAACGCCTTTATTACTCCTCTGAGATCTGTGAGGTAATACAGGGCTTAAATTTTGACTCCTATCACTTTCCTGAGAAGCATCTGTTTCATCAGACAGATCTTCAGTTTGCTTTTCTGGTTTAATGTCCTCATCAGGCAAAAGATCACCATCAGCAAGTCCTTGCTGTTCTCTTGTGGTGGTCAGATCAACTGGAGAGCTAGAATTTAATCTCCCCCAGTTTTGTTCAGCAAAAGAAGCACTTTTGCTAATTATTAATTTCTCTCCCATTATGAACCTGTAGCTCCTCTGGCTTTGTTCATAGCCAACAAAGATGGCTTTCTTTGTTGTGGGGCCTCCTTTCCTTCTCTGCTGTTTTGGAATGTGAACCCATGCAGTGCTACCAAACACTCTAAGATGGCTTACCTTTGGTTTCACACCATAAAACAAATGGAATGGAGTGTCCTGAATCACAGAGTTATACAACCTGTTCTGTACATAAGTGGCAGTAGATATTGCCTCTCCCCAGTACTTAAAACATAATCGAGAATCTTTTAACATGCATTCCATTGCATTTTGCAAGGTTCTGCCCTTTCTTTCAGCAACACCATTTTGCAGAGGGGTGTACGGGTTAGAAAGAATTTGTTCTATCCCCTTTTCCACTAGGAACCTTCTGAATTTGTGAGAAAGGTATTCTCCTCCTCTATCACATTGGAGTGCAGATACAGGCCTAGGGAATTTTCCATTTGCCCATGTCACAAAACTTTTAAATTTCTCAAATGCCTCATCTTTATGTTTTAAGATGTAGATAAATGTGTATCTTGAGAAATCATCAGTGATGGTCATTGCATACCTTGCTTGTCCAAGACTTGGAGCAAAAGGACCAATAATGTCAGAGTGTACAATTTCCAAAGGTCTAGTTGTAACTCTGTCACTGTGCTTACTCACAGGAGCTTTTAGTGTTTTGCATTCTTTGCAAACTACACAGTCTAAGTATTTATCACAGGGTTTTATCTTTAGGTCAGCACACAGCTGTGGCATTTGTGCTATATACTTGAAATTAGCATGACCAAATCTCCTGTGCATCAGGTGTACACATTGGTCATGATATGGTGTGTTGCCAACTGCAGCCTTGCAGCTTGGCTTCCTGGCATTTTGCACAATGTACAAGGAGTCTTTTAACATACCAGTAGCACACAATTTCCCATTTTTTCGTATCTCACAACCATTTTTCTTAAATGTTATGATATACCCTGTTGCAGCCAATTGTGCCACAGATAAAAGGTTTGATTGTAAATTTGGCACATACAACACACCTTTTACAGTTTCTCCTAAGCAGGATAAATACAAGTCACCTTGTCCCATAATTTTGGTCACAGACCCATCAGCCAAAGATACACTTTGTCTTTCAGTTTTAGACAGTGACACAAAAGAGCTTTTACAATTACATAAATGACAACTGGCCCCAGAATCTAACACCCATACATCAGAATTACCCTTCTCAGCAACCTGTGCAATCTGGGTTGTCTGAAGAGCCTTCTTCTGTGTTGCCCTTGTGTTCTTCTGCTCTGTCTTTCTACTCTTGGGTCTCACGGCACAGTCTCTTTGCAAACGTCCAGCTGAACCACAAGTGAAGCATCACTGGCTGGCTAGCGCTGTGGCCTCAGGTTCCTTTCCCTTCTTTTCCCTCATTTTCTGGTCTTGCAGCTTTCCAGAAGAGATGGGGGGGGGATCTTTCCTCTCTCTTCTCCCATTCAGCGAGTAAGCGCTGTGTAACATACGATGGGGTGAGGTCTGCTTCAGGCATAGCCTCCAGGGTACAAATCAGCGTGTCCCACGTTTCACTTAGTGAGGACAGGAGGATATATGATTTTGTGAGAGGTGTAAATTCCATTCCTCTCTCCTGCAACTCAACAAACAGCTGCTGAATATAATGCAGGTGCTCAGGAAGGCTATCTCCTTCTGCAAGGTAGGCTCTGTACAGCTTTTTCATCAGAATAACTTTAATCCCTGCTGTTGCCTTTACATATAAGTCTCTCAAAGCGTCCCAAAGTTGCTTTGCAGACTGCATGCCTTGCACGTGGACTAGCTGATTGTCCTCAACTCCCAAGATAATGGTGGCTCTAGCCCGCTCATCCTGTCTCAGCCATTCAGCACTGGGATTTTGGGGGCTTTGCTCACCAATTTGCAGCCAAAGATTCTCTCTGCGAAGATACATCTCCATCTTCAGGGCCCAATTCAAATAGTTGGTCTCTGATAGGCGCTCCAGAGGCATCGCTGAGGGCTGGGAGGTAGCCATGGCTTCTTCCTTCTTTTGCAAGTCACCTCAGCTGGCTTCTTTGTCCTGTAGACCGGCAGTTGCTGGAAAATCTCCAGGTGGCTCCAAAGAAAATCTTCACAGGTCTTTGCTACCTGCCTTTAAATTGTGCATGAGGTGTGGAGTTGATCTCTCTTTTCTCTCTGGGTTTTACTGGGCTTATTGGGCCCATAACCTGTTGGCAGATGCTGGGAAAGCCTTTAGCCCAGGAGAGGTCAAAAAAGTCACACACCAGGCATTTCTATAAAAATAATTTATTTACAAAAAGCAAAACAAAAGACAAAACATATTTAAAGGACATAGCTCCCCGTTTGGAGCAAGCCTTGCTTGGCTACATTGCCGGCAGAGAAAAAAAAAAGGAAGTGAGAAACAAGTCCGGGCAGGTTTCCTCCCCTAGGTGATTTGCATGAAGCACGTGAGAGGAGACAATCAATTGCAACCTTTTCACCCGGCCAAAATGACTAGGTACAACAGCAGCTTAATCTGTTAGTAGGAAAACCTCAACAGTTTTGTTCTGTGGGAGGTTTTCTGCTGAGAACTCAGTTTTTAAAGAGGGCAGTTGGGTTGCTTGATTTCTGTATGAAAAATGCCTTGATGTAAAATGGAGATATGTAAATGTCTTGGTATATTTCGAAGTGGGGTAAACATTTTTTAAGAATATTTAATTGGATTGACAATGAGGTTTTTATGAATTCATTTCTTTTTAATGATTTGGATTAAGATTTACTGGTTTCTTTTTAAGGTTAGTTTGATTTTTAAGATTTATAAGGTATCTGTAAGGTATAATAATAAGTGTTTGGTTTTAGGTTTCATAAGGTTAAGATTTTTTATTAATTATAAAAGTAGACAATTTATATGTTTTTATAATTTGACTGTTATTATAGTGGGAAGAAGTATATAGAATAGAGTTAGGAAGGGAATAATTAAATAAATGTTTTGTGGGGAGGGAAGCTGGTACACACACACACACACAAACACACATATCATATAAGGGGACGGAGCAATTGTACTTAGTGATTTCCATGTGTACTTTGTTGTTGTTTATTCGTTTAGTCGCTTCCGACTCTTTGTGACTTCATGGACCAGCCCATGCCAGAGCTTCCTGTCGGTCGTCAACACCCCCAGCTCCCCCAGGGACAAATGGAATGATTTATAGAAATAATGTTATCTTGGTTTGATACAGAGTAAGGGATTGATTATGGAAAGTGCTGTATATTCTTGTTGAACGTTGGAAGTCACTTCTTTATGTAATCTTTAAAATTCTTTTTTTTGTATTTCTCACTCTTTTAGGTTTTTTTGTAGGTTTTTTTTTTTGTAGTTTTTATCTTTGCTTTAAACTCAATAAAATTCTTATAAAAAAATTAATTAGCTGCATGAAACAGTTTAAGTATGTACAGTATCCATAGTCCTATAGTGCATTTCTTAAACATTCCTACACTGTCTGTGGAATACTTAGCCATAATCTGAAGTCAAGGTTTGAGGGAGTTGGGAACTACAAGCCAGGCTGATGTAGTTATGCATAATGCTAAATGAACCATGAATGGCGCTTTCTGATTGTTTAGAGAAGCTGAACCAGGCTGGTCAAGCAACAGGCGCATGAACTGGGCCGTTGTCAGACAATGCTGACCGGGAGGGAAAGGTCACTGTTTGGTAACAGCAAAAATAGTTCTGCTAAATCACATAATTACAGGAATGAAATGAAGCCAGACTCAGCCTGCTACTAATTTCCTATTTACCTAAGCCATCGCTGGAGTATAAAGGAGAACAGAGTACTGTACTCAGGGAGCAAAGATGAAAAGAGACAAGGAAGCGGAAAAGCCAGCAAGACAGTTCTTGTATTGTTTTATTCTAATTATGATCTAACCTCTAGGAATTAGCTTTGAATCCTCATTATGCACAGGCAAACAATTTTATCACTGGGCTGTCAACTCTGTCTTGTTTATCTGCCAGCCTGATTCATCACTGATCTGTCAGTGAGGAAACTAAGAGGGTACAGTTGGTTGGCGGTGTAATGGAAGCATAGGTGTGCCATCTTAAACTTTGACATCTGGCCCGCAGCCTTGAAATTCTGTCAGGGATATGGAGGAAGCCTTTCAGTTCTTAAGAAGATGAGCAGATCAAGGATCAGTATTACATTGGAAGCCCCGCCATCTCTGCTAAGATTGCCCAAGGCCTTTTGTTGTCTAAACTGCAGCAAACTGATGATATCACCTCCCAAGACAAGGTCCACTTTCCAAAGCCATCCATTTTGGCTGTTATGGTATATACCAGTGTTTCTCAATCTCAGCAATTTTAAGATATGTGGACTTTTTGTGAAACAAAAACTAACAGGTCTCTTCCTCCTCTCTGGGCCACAAAAATGTCTCCTTTCTAATTTACTCAAATTCCACTGCCCGCAGTACCCACTTCATTCTGCCCAGTGGCAGGGACAGCCCTGCGTGACACTCCTAAGTACAAAGAGAGAGACAAAGAGAAGGAGAAAGGAGTATTTCCAAATGTTTGGGGCTGCTTAGCCTCTGGTGGGTAAGTTCCAAATCCAGAGCCTTATTACAGATGTGGTCATCCCTGTACCAATACCTTCCAAAAGGAAGGCCATTCTACCCATGTTATTCATTTGAAGGACCTTCAATCTTTCTTCACATATTGGGAATTGTTGAGAATATGTTTTGGACACTCTTACAAAATGGCTGCTTTTAGAGGCTTGTACATTCACAAAGCAGCTATCATCGTTGGCACAATCACTTGTAAAGTGTCCATTTATAGAAGGCATACTCATGAGGTTGCTTGGTACAACTTCTGGTCGCTGCCAACTTCCCTCCTTGGCCATTTGATTTGTACTGCTGGATGACATGACACCAGGGGAGGAACAGTAGCAGCAATACGGCTGGTGAAAAGAGTAAACCAGGGCCCCTTTAAATCAAGCTATCTGAGGGTCCTGGTCTGCCGCCTCCTCTACTAGTACTGGTACTTTGGGTGGTATCAGGTAAGCCAGGACCTCTCTGACAGGCTGCTTCAGGGCAGACTTGGTCTATCATCTACCTGTTATCCCTAAAGCACCACCAGGTTAGCTAGATTGGGTAAACCACCAGCCTCATCATCAGTCAAAGTTTGCCTCCTCCCCCAACCCACCTTAGATGGAGTGATTGGTGGATGTTTTTCCTACCAGCAGAGAAATTGAACAATCATTGGACTGTAACTGTTGGATAGTACCATTTCTGGCCTCATTACCAAGCCAGAGTATTGTAGAAACAGAGCAGATTTGTCATGAGTAAGGATGGTGAGCAGGGGGCTCCTTTCCAGACTGTTAAGCGCATGCGTAGCACTGAGGAATTGGTGAGCCATTCCAAGAGGCACAGATTGGGACCGCCTTAACCTGCGGGGTTTATATGGCTGGGTTTTTCCCACGCTTGTTCAGTTTGTTAGGATTACTGTTATGTATTAGCAATAAAACATTAGAGAACAGTTCCCTGTCTCAGAGTGTTTCCTGGGAGTCAGGACAAGATTAGGTCATCATATTTTTATATTATCTAATGGAGTGGAAGAAAAGCAGATTAAACCGGCTGTTTGGATGTGCCTGAGAGAGAGAAGACAAGCTGAAGTTTATCACATCTGGGCTGCAAGAATCCAGTTGACCACTAGACGGCAGCAAGGTGGTAAAGAAACCTTACACAAGCCGTGTAAAAGTTCCTAGTTGTAGTTCACTAGAACTAGGGGTGCAAATGGAAGGATGGCCAAGTTACATTTGGAGAACAGTTTGCTTTGTCAGAGTGTCCTTTTGCCTTTGCTGATACTTTGCATGTATATTTATAAAAAGGAAACATAACAAAGACTTCTAGCAACAAAAGTTTTTCTCTCCCACCAGAACTAAGTATTGCTGATATTGCTCCTAAAACCTTTCCCTGACTGAGCAAATGTGAGGTGCGCAACACTGTCAAGGAACGAACGTGAGGTTCTCAGATGGAACTGATCTGCCTGCTGATGGTGCTGCTTGAACGCAATCCATTTAGCTGCAGGGGCTGCTGTGCCTGGAAAAAACTGGATCTGCCACCCTAGCAGGGGTGGCTGCATGTCTAGGTAAGTCTGTTAAGATTCAGCAGAAGACACTGGAATCTTTCCCTCTGCACTCGTGGTATATAAATCAAGCAGCAGGGAAGTCTGGAATCATGACGAATCTTTTGGCTGGAGAATCTCCTAATTTTAAAGACCCAGGGAAGGAAAGGCTGTGTTTTGGCATGGGGATTGGGGGAAGGATAGTAAACTAAGCAGGCTTTGAGGGGAAAAGGCAGCTGGAATTTAATGTTCTTGGAAGCTAGCCCTGGATCAGGGACTCCCCAGTGAGGGCATTGCTCCCCTGCCTTGAAATAGCACTGAGAAAAATACTGGAATCAGTTGAGCACATTGTTAAACCATTTTCTGGACTATTCCAAGCAGAAACTCAACCGCAAGACAAAACAAATCATGCAGTTTTTTTTTTCTTGGCTTGGAACAAGAGGATAAAGAGTGATTTCATGCTGGATTGTAGCCTTTAGTGGATATGAAGTTGGGCCCAACAAGGGAACAGGGGCTTGGAACTGGTTCTAGCTTTGGGGAGGCTCCACACACTTTGGTCTTATGGGAACTATATACATAAGACCACAAAAGTTACTAACCTGCTAAGGGGAGTAGTAGTATTTATATATCTGTGCTTGCTACATAAGAAGAACAGACTTCTCCTCTATGGCCAGCAGGGAAATCAAGGCCAGTTTTGGCTGCTAGGGTAACTGTGAAATACAAGCCATCCTACTGGATGAGGCAAGTATATTAATACTCCATATCATGCAGACTTCAAAGATTGTCTCCATCCATCACACAAGAGTGGACAGGTTGTTAGGAAGATAAAATCAATGCAGGAGATTCTTTATACTGGGGGTGGGCAGCCTTTTGGTAGCTAAAGGTCACATTAATTGCTTCAAGAAAGCTTAGGATAAACCTGTTATATGGGCAACTTTAAAAATCTGTTAAGCCTATTTTAGGTTTATCGTATAGTTTTTGTATATATGTTTTATATCTTCAAAATAGTGAGAAAATGAAATTTGGCTGTGTAATTATAGTTGCAGCAAGCTTTGAGAGTGCCCCCACCCAGGGCCGCAACTAGGGTCTGTGTCACCCAGGGCAAACATGGATTCCGCGCCCATTTTGGTGCCCCCCAGAGCTCGTTTTGGCACCCCACCAGCGTGGCACCCGGGGCACATGCCCCGATTGTCCCCCCTAGTTGCGGCCCTGCCCCTACCAAAAAAAGGGGGTGGGGTGTCAGAGGCCACATAGGATTTGGGGACTGAACATTTGCTACCCTTGTTGCATTAATCAGCACCACTATTTTTATTTACTATAAACCTCTCTCTCACCTCTTCCAAAAGCACCATCTTATTTGTTCCTCTGGACCAACTACAGGATAACTGTAGATAAATCTCATCAGCCCATATAAGACTGAAGCTCCTTGCTGTAATAGTAAATGGGGGACCCCAGATCATCACCTTGATCTAATATGGCCTGACTGGACCTGATCCCAACTGGCTTAATGCACTTAAGAGAGTAGCAATAGCATGAAAATCTGTGTTGATTTCTTTGATGCCTTCATACATCATGTGTCCTTTTTAATTAAAACCGGAGGATTAAAATTCACAAGTGACATTAATACTGTTAAAGCAAAGTTATTTTCATAAAAAAACAAGGCATGACAGCTGAAGAGCTTTAGACATTAAAAAAAAAAATCAGCTGGCACTATTGATCTCTTCTAAGCCAGAGGAGAATTCTGGGATTAAGTTCAAAAGATCATCATGCTTCTGAATTAGGCTCACACTAAATTCAACCCAAAAAGTCTCCAGAATTAGTTCCAGCCTCCATCTGTATGTGATTTTAAAATGCTGAGCTCCAGAACTGCAATGATTAGCTGCAGGCAAACTGTAGAGTTTATTGAAGGCGATTTTGAAAAGTAATAGTTACCTCTAGGTTGCTCATTCTTTCTCTTTTTATCCTTCAGTGAAAAGGGAAAACCTGATAACTAACCTAGACTTCCAATCCAGAGTGCTCTTAAGCCCCAGTGACTTAAGTTTTGTGGGGCAATCATCTCAGAACTTGCACTAGGAATATGGTCAATGAAAAATATTGTGTATAAAAATAAAGATTAAAAAATGCACCTTGGGACAGAATAATATTAATCTATTACTGCAGGGTGATGGTGCTAAGCAGTGTTGAATCATTTTGGTCCTTATCAGTTCTTGTAGTCGAAGGTAATGTTTCCTTAGAAGTTGTTGTGGCTGATTAAAGAAGCAAGGCCTTGGCTGCACTGGCATCATGATACAGATTTAATATACACTGAATACCCTGAATGAAGTATTAATGGTATGCAAGGTTTGAGATATGAGGTCTTTTGTGAACTTCTGATTTGCCACAATGTCTATCCTGAATCTTTTTTTTCTCATGTCCAATCATTTGCTATCTATCACTGCTCACCTTGCTTTGTTCCTTGTATGTTGCCTCCTTGATTTTAATGCTGTGTGATCAAACATGTTATGTATACTTTTTTTTTTTTGAGTGATGATTATGTGCCATCAAGTTGGCATCAACTCTTATGGACCACATAGATAGACCGTAGACTTTTACAGCATGAAATATCCATTACACAACTCCTTTTCAGGGTAACCAATGTTATGTGAAACACGGAAAATGAGAAAGAGTGAGCTAAATAAAGACATGAAATGAGAAAAGGAAATACAGTTTTACCAACACTTTTACAATATCATTCTATACTTTTCTCTCTTGACAGGCCATCCTTGCTTCCACCATGTCCATATATAACTCTGTACATTAAAAGTTTGTTCTTTAAACTAACCTGGGGGACTTGGCAGGTCTTCAGTTCTTAGCAAAAGCTAACAGGGTTGGGGCCATCTGAATCTCTGGGGGGCTACTGTTCTGCTGCCACTCAGAAGGAATGACTCTGGGGTCCAACAAGTTGCTGTCATGCGCTGCCTACCTCTGAATAACGTTCAGACGCTGGTTTGCAAAGCAGGTTCTGGTTTATTTCAGGTTAGGTACAACGTTGGTAGAAAAAAGCTGAGAGTGACAGGAGCGCGCCGGTGCGGGGTTTAAATACCCCGCGCCGGTCAGCGCCCCCTCGCTCACGGTCACGTCACCCCCCTTTGTCCCATGCGTTGCCCTGCCATTGGTTGAGGGTTTCCGGGATCGCCCATCCTCAGGTTTCCATTCTTCTGCTGATTGCTTTCAGCTGGGCGATCCCCGTTGTATTGCCGCTGATGGCTTGGGTGGCTCCGTGATTCGTTTAGCTATTGTTTGTTAGCCGTTAGTCGTTGTGGGTTGATGGCTACTTAACTTGTGCCCCTTCACTTATTTCCTTGTCATTGTCATGAGTGCCATTGCGCTGATGACTTTAGCTCAACGGCACTCATGACATACTGCCCCCTTTTCGAATAGTGTTCTCCCCCGGTTTTCTTGGTTTTCCCCGTGGAGCTGTCAAAACGCCGCATTTTTTTTTTTTTTTTTTCAAAGTTCCCGCCGGAGTAGTTGTCGCCCCTCCCTTTGCTCCTCCCTCTACCACGTGCCTTCCCAGGGTGTGTCCATGGTGCGCATGCTCGGGTTCTGACCTGGCGTGCGCATGCTCCAACCACACCCTGTTTGTTTGGCTCAGTTCGGCGAGGCGAGAGGCGTGGCTGGTCGGGTGCTGCTCAGCTCCAGGTAGGGCCCTTCTTTTCTTATTTAGAGTGCGTCGCCTTTGTTGTGTCTCCTGGGCGTTGCCCCCAGGTTGCCCTGTTGACTTGCTTGCCACTCCCCCGCGGCCGGGGGGCGGGGGGAGGGTGCTGGCGATCGTTTGTCACCACCCCGTGGGCCCGGGGCGGGGGGAGTGAGTCCCGGGGGGGGGAAGGTCCACCCAAGTCGCGGGCTTGGGGGGGGCCCTTTCCCTTGGGGCACGGGAGGCGGGGGGGGCCTGCGGGGGGGGGTTGGTTTTGCTGACCTTGATTGCGGTTTGTCGGGGTATGCCCGGTGAAATGCTCTGGTCAGGTCAGGCGCGTTAACGTTGTGCGCCGCCACCCATTCCGGGTGGGGGAAGTGTTTCCACCTGACCAGATAGTGTAGAGTTCCTCGTTGCTTGCGGGAGTCGAGGATGTCCCTGATCTCGAAGTGGTGTTGCCCGTCGATCATTAGCGGTGCGGGCTGTGGCGTGCTTGGGTGCCATGGGGAGGTGGTTGCCGGTTTTAGGAGGCTGGTATGGAACACCGGGTGGAGTCTCCGGAGGTTGTGTGGCAGGTCCAGGCGTATTGCTACCGGGTTCACTATTTGCGTGACTCGGAACGGCCCGATGTACTTAGGCCCCAGTTTTTTCGAGGGTTGGGTTGACTTTAGGAACTTGGTGGAGAGATAGGCCATATCCCCCGCCTGGAACGGCGGTTGTTGGCGCCGGTGCTTGTCGGCCTGCTCTTTGTAAGCAGCCTGTGCCTCCTTCAGCGCCGCCGTGATTACTGGCCATGCTTCCGCGATCTTCCGTCCCCAGTCGCTGGCGTCCACCTGGGGTTCCGGGGGTTGAGGTAGCTCCGGTATGGGGACGAAGTCGCGCCCCGAGACTACTTCGAACGGGGTTTTCCCCGTGCTCGTGTGGACGGCGTTGTTGTATGCGACTTCGGCGAACGGGAGCAGTTCAGCCCAGTCGTCTTGGTGGTAGTTCGTATATGATCGTATAAATTGCTCTAAGGTGGCATTAAGAACCTCAGTGGCTCCGTCCGTCTGCGGATGCCAAGCCGTAGATAGGGCCTGTTGGGTCCCCGTCAGCTTCAGGAAGGCCCGCCAGAATTTGGAGGTGAACTGTGTGCCCCTGTCGGTCACCACACGTGCGGGACATCCGTGTAGCCTGTACACGTGGATGAGGAAGAGTTTGGCTAGTTGTTGTGAGGATGGGACCGACGTGCAGGGGATGAAGTGGGCCTGCTTTGAGAAGTAGTCCTTCACCACCCAAATGGCCGTTTTCTTCTGGCTGGGTGGGAGGTCCACTATAAAATCCATAGAGATTTCCTCCCATGGGCGGGAGGGTTCTGCCACCTGTTGCAATAGCCCCGCGGGTTTGCCTGGTGCCCGTTTGGCCCTAGCGCACGTTGGGCAGGACGCCACGTAGGTTTTTACGTCTCGCCTGAGCGCGGGCCACCAGAATTGGCGCCGTGTTAGGTGTAGGGTCTTGAGGAACCCAAAGTGTCCCGCTTGCTTGGCGTCGTGTGACCTATGCAAGATCGCCTGGCGTTGCGAGTCCGGGACGTAGATTCTGCCTTCCCCCCATGCCAGGTCTTGCGCCATCGTTACCTTGTCGGGGTTTGCCAGGAACCAGGGGTCGGTTTTGAGGGCGGCGGCGAGGTCCGTGCGCATTCCCCCTGGTAGTTGCGGTTGGCTTCTTTCCGTCGCCGGTTGTCCCGCCGTCGGCTGCGCCGTAGCGTCGAGCTGCCTCCGTGCGCCGCTTCGGGTGGTCACGGCCATTCCCAGTTGCGAGGCGGATAGGACCGTCCCAATGGTGTCTGGGGCGGGCTCTTCGTCTTGGGGCAGCCGGGAGAGGGCGTCGGCCAGGAAGTTCTTCTTGCCCGGCATGAACTTCAGCTGGAAATCAAAGCGGCTGAAGAATTGGGCCCATCGGACCTGTTTTGGGCTAAGGCGTCTAGGCGTTCGTAGGGCCTCGAGGTTCCGGTGGTCCGTCCAGACCTCGAATGGTTGGGTGGCTCCCTCGAGTAGGTGACGCCATGTCTCTAGTGCCGATTTCACCGCGAAGGCTTCTTTCTCCCAGACGTGCCATCGCCTCTCTGTCTCGGAGAACTTCCTTGACAGGTAGGCGCATGGTTTCAGGAGCCCCGTGGAGTCTTTTTGTAGCAGGATGGCTCCCAGGGAGAAGTCTGAGGCGTCGGCTTGGACCACGAACGGCCGTTCTGGGTCCGGGTGTGCGAGGATTGGCTCCGTCGTGAACAGCGCTTTCAGCTTGTCGAATGCGGTCTGGCACGCGGGAGTCCAATTCAGCACTGTGCCTGGGTTCTTGGCGCGTCGGGTGTCCCCCACCCCTTTGGTTTTGAGGAGGTCCGTTAAGGGGAGGGCTATCTCAGCGAACCCCCGGGCGAAGGACCTGTAGAAATTCGCGAATCCCAGGAAGCTCTGTAGTTGCCGTCTGTTGCGGGGCCGCTCCCAGTTTAGCACCGCTTCGACTTTTGCGGGGTCCATTTCGATGCCGTCCCCGGAGATTCGATACCCCAAATAGTCTAGGCGCTCTTTGTGAAACTCGCACTTTGTAGGCTTTGCATAGAGCTGCGCCCTTCTGAGCTTGTCGAGGACTTGCCTGACTAAGGTTACGTGCTCCTCGTGTGTTTTTGTGTAAATGAGGACGTCGTCGATGTAGACCAGGACCCCTTTAAACAGATGTTCATGCAGTACCTCATTGATGAGCTGCATGAACACCCCAGGGGCCCCCGCGAGTCCGAAGGGCAGTACCTTGTACTGGAAGGCGCCTAGGGGGCAGTTAAACGCCGTCTTCCATTCGTCCCCCTCCCTGATTCGGATGCGATAGTACGCCTTGCGAAGGTCCAATTTGGAAAAGACTTTGCCCGTGGAGAGGTGGGCGAGCATGTCCTTTACCAGGGGTAAGGGGTATTTGTTGGACAGGGAAGCCGCGTTTAGGCCCCGGTAGTCGGTGCAGAGCCGTAGGGTCCCGTCTTTCTTCTCCCGGAATAAGACGGGGGCTCCGACCGGTGAGCATGCTGGCTCTATGAATCCCCTGTCTAGGTTTTTATCGATGAACTCCCGGAGGGTTGCCATCTCCTTCGGGGTCATCGAATAGATCTTTGGTCTAGGTAGGGGGACGTCGGGCAGTAGGTCGATCCGGCAATCCGTCTTGCGGTGGGGGGGTAGTTGGTCTGCCTCTGCCTCTCCGAAGACCTCGGAGAAGTCGGCGTATTGTTCTGGTAGGTCTGCTGTGGTAGCGGCGTTGTCTTGTGTGGTCGCCTCCGCTCGTCCTACCGTGGGGTTGCTTTTGCCAGCTGGTGCTGGTGCTCGATACTCGCCGTCGCCGAATGTGAAGGTGCGGGTCGCCCAGTTGATCCGCGGGTTGTTTTTCGCGAGCCATGGCATCCCCAGGACTGCAATGGGCCGTCCGATGGGCGTGACTACGAACGATGTGCGCTCGGTGTGAGTGCCCATTTGCAGGGTGACCGGCTCGGTTTGTAGCGTGGCTGGTTTCCCTCCCGCTGTAGAGCCGTCCAGCTGGTGGAATGCCAGCGGCGTGGGGAGGGGGAAGCAGCGGAGGTCGAGTTTAGCGACTAGGTCGGGGTGGATGAGGTTTTTTGAGCACCCCGAGTCCACTAGTGCCGCGGCCGTGGTGGCTCCGTTGCCGGCAGAGAGTTGGATTGCTGCCAATATTACGGAGCTTTTGTCGTTTCGTTGAGGTGGTCCGCGTTGCTGTCCCACCGCCTGCCTCGCCACGCGTCTCAGAGCAGGCGGGGAGCATTTCCCGCCGGCTGGCCGGGGTCGGTATTGTCCTCTTCCCCCCAGTACGCGTCCCAGCCCTCTTCCGGTGTCGCTGTGGCCACGGTCATTCGGCGGTGAGGGGGCGGCCCCGGGTTGGGTGGTTTGGGGCTAATTTTCGGGGCGGGCTTGGGCGCGCTGGTCGGCGGTCGGTTGGCGAAGCAATCCGCCGTCTTGTGCCCTAATTTGCCACACCTCCCGCAGGGCTCCCGGTTGAACCTCTTTTTTGGGTATATGGGGCCGGCCATCCCCCCGTGTGGTGCGGGTACCTTTTTCCCGACATAGTTTGTGTCTTCCGTGGTTGTCATAAGGAAGGTGCGGTGCGCGTGTTCGGCTCTCCCCGCGAGGTGGATCCACCCGTGTAACGTTTCTGGGTCGTCGCGGTAGAGGGCCCATTGGAGAACGTCGCGGTTGAGCCCCCTTTTGAAGATTTCCAGCAGGGTGGTCTCAGACCAGTCGCAGACCTTTCCCGCGAGGGCTTTGAACTCCAGGGCGTAGTCAGGGACCGTGCGTGTGCCCTGTTTAAGTCTCTGGAGTGCGCTTTTCGCCCGTACTTTAGCTAGGGGGTCTTCGAAGTAGTTTTTCATCTCTTTGATGAAAGCAGGGAAGGTGGCGAGGGCGGGGGAGCTGGACTCGTACAGTTGGACGTACCAGTCCGCCGCCCTGTCTTGGAGTTTGATCGCCACGGCGGCGATCTTGTCGGCCTCGGAGTCATAGGAGTGTCCGTGCCTCCCCATGAACTCCCTAGCGTTGGTAATGAAAAACGAGAGTTTTGAGGGGGTCCCATCGAAGAAGATGGGGAAGTCCTTTGGGGCCCGGGCGTTTTGTGCGGCCCCGCCTCTCGCTTCCCGGGGTGTGGTGTCGGCCGCCTGTGCCGTCTGCTGGCTCTCCGCTGGCCCGTGTGGGTTCGGTGCTTCGCTCGGGGTGTGGGCTTGTGCGGGGACGTCGTTGGGTGGCGTGGGGGGCATAAGCGCCTGGAGCATGGTCCGGAGTTCCGTCAGCTGAGCCCGCATGGCCGCGAGTTCAGCTCGTGCCTCCTCGTCCACAGCCCGCGCCGCCGCTGGGGCCGGTTCCGTTGGCGCGTCCTCGGGGGTGGGTTGCCGGTGGGGTTCATCGTCCCTCCGCCGCGGGTCCGCTTCCTCCTCCGTCTGATGGGTGTCTCCGTCGTCCTCCTCCGTGTTGAGCACCGTGGGGCTGTCGCTCCACGCCCGTTGCTGGGGTGCGATGTGGGGCGCGGGGTCCTCCGCTGGTTTCGGAAGTCGTGCTGCTCCCTCCCGCGGTCGGGTTGCCTCCGTCGCCATCTCCCCTTGGGGTTGGAGCTGAGGCTCGGGTCGGGTGGGGTGGGCGTCCATGGCTCCGGGAGTCCGCGGTGCCTCTGGCCTCGGTCGGTCCTCCTCTGTCTCTTGCCGCGCGGCTCGCCCTCCTTGCCCGCGCCGTTCCGGCCTCATCTTGCTGGTCTTCTCGCCGTCTACTCCTCCCGCGGCTCGTTGTCGTCCGGTGGGGCTCGGCGAGGCTGAGTTTATGACTCTCAGCTTTATGTCATGCGCTGCCTACCTCTGAATAACGTTCAGACGCTGGTTTGCAAAGCAGGTTCTGGTTTATTTCAGGTTAGGTACAACGTTGGTAGAAAAAAGCTGAGAGTGACAGGAGCGCGCCGGTGCGGGGTTTAAATACCCCGCGCCGGTCAGCGCCCCCTCGCTCACGGTCACGTCACCCCCCTTTGTCCCATGCGTTGCCCTGCCATTGGTTGAGGGTTTCCGGGATCGCCCATCCTCAGGTTTCCATTCTTCTGCTGATTGCTTTCAGCTGGGCGATCCCCGTTGTATTGCCGCTGATGGCTTGGGTGGCTCCGTGATTCGTTTAGCTATTGTTTGTTAGCCGTTAGTCGTTGTGGGTTGATGGCTACTTAACTTGTGCCCCTTCACTTATTTCCTTGTCATTGTCATGAGTGCCATTGCGCTGATGACTTTAGCTCAACGGCACTCATGACAGTTGCATTGTTTAATAGAAGGGACCCAGAGCATACCATCTCTGCTAGATCTGGTGGGGCAGGCAGAAACAATAGGAAAAAGGCAGTCTCACAAGTAACTTGGCCCTAGGCCATAGAAGACTTAGGCGATGACCAGCATCTTGAACTGTACCCAGTGCTGGAATTATCAGGAGTCAACTCAGCATTGTCTCATAAGCGTAAGGGGGTCTTTCTAGTAACCGCATCTCTATTGTGCTTGTGGGATGTCACATGGGTCACCTGATTTCCACTTCCTCCCCCTTCTTGGGTTTGGGGATTAACAATCTCCATTTTTACCTTTTGGCACACCTGCAAGCAGGAGGTGCTGCAGAATGCAGCTCTTGTCCTTTCATCTCGCTTGCATGCAGACATTTCTATTTCCATAAGAATGTATACAAAGAACCAGTGATGAATAGGTGCTTTCTACTGTGAAGCTACTTGTATCTAGATCTACTGAATAAATGTAAACTACCTTTTTTTTCCTCTTCATCTAGCTACTGTGTGAAGACTGAATTCTTTTCTGAAAGTAATTAAGCTTAAAGTGCAAGTTTCTTTTTGGTTCATGTTTCTACTTTGCAAGATTGTTGTTAGCTGCTTTTATTAACCTTTAAAAACTCCATCACCCAGAAGCCTACTGGGAGCCAGTGCAGTTTGTGGAGCATTGGCGTTACATGGCTGTAATGAGAAACACCAAAATCTGACCAGCTGCAACTTCCAAGTGGTCTTCAAGGACAACTCTATCTGAAGCGCGTTACAGTAATCCAAATGGGAGGTGACTAAGGTATGAGTCACCATGAGCAAGGCCTTCCAGTCCAGAAATGCGTGCAATGGGTGCACAAGCCAAACCTGTGCAAAAGCCCCCATGGCCACAGCTGCCACCTGCTCTTTGAGCTGGAGCTGATAGTCTAGAAGGACCCCAAATTGTGCACCAACTCTGACTGGGGAAGTGCACCCCCATACAGAGTTAAAGATGGAAAATCCCTGGAATTGGGGAACCTTAAAACTCACAGCAGTTCTGTCTTGCCAGGGTTGGGCTGAAGCCTGTTCTCCTCTAAAATATTTCCTAAAGTTTATAGAGAGCCAGTTTGGTGTCATGGTAGGCTAGAAACTGGGAGACTAGTTCTAGTCCCGCCTTAGGCACAAAGCCAGCTGGGTGACCTTGGGCCAGTCACTTTATCTCAGTCCTAGGAAGGAGGCAAGGGCAAACCACTTCTGAAAAACCTTGCCAAGGAAACTGCAGGGATCTTTCCAGGCAGTCCCTGAGAATTGGACACGATTGGACAGGTAAAACTAAATAAACTTTATAAATAAATAAGGCCACTCTGCCCCTCTCAAATTTTGCTCATTCTCATGTCTCATACCTTTTCAGCCAGAATTCTGCCCAACACCTTCCCAGGAACACTTAGCCAACTAAACTCCATGTATCCATCTTTCTCATAGGGAACAACAGCAGCATTCTTCCAATTGTCAGATACAGATGCCATCTTTACGTATGTTAAGCAAATCACACAGCCACTCCATTAGCAAACCATATTTGTTTTATAATATTCTTCCAGTTATTCTATTAGCTACTATCTTACTATTTTGCAACATAAACACAATGTTTATGACTTCCTTTTCATTAATGCTTTTTCTTCGCTGCTCACATTTGTAGCATTCTTTTCAGTTTTACTCTTTGGCTTATCACTATTGGTTCCCTGTGGATCTCTGAAATGCGCCTTCCAGCATCCAGTTTCTTCAATTTCCTCCCCAATAATTTCATCAGTTTTATTCGTAATTCCACTCATGCTGCTGGAGGTGCCCATTTAGCCCTCTTTCAAAACTATTTTTTACTTCCATCAAAATTGCTCTGCATGTTTTCTGCCTCTTTTAATGTTAACCATGTTTTGCTCTTATTGGCTTCATTCTTTGCAACTATTTTTTCTATCCATACATGTCCTGTGATTGACCTGCATTTTTAAAATTAACATGGCGAAGAGAGGCTGCTTAGAAAGCTAGCTCTTCCTATTTATTCTTGCAAGTTGTGAGGTAACAAACTTCCCACTCTTGCTCTGAGCCCAATTAGATAATTATTTCCCTTTTTTGCCTTACCAGGTGCCCAATACCTGCTAGATACTTAATCCTCACTAACATGTAACCTTCCCTTCCTGATGCCTAACCTAAGCAACTCTGGGGGTGGGAGGGAAGAGAGAGGTTGAAGGGCTATAAAACTTGCCCAACGAAAGCAACCCCTTTGTGAGTTGAATTCTGGAGGCCGACCTTACTGCTTGGGCTCACTACAGCTGATTGAGGAAGGACCCCCTGGCACTGTGAGTATATTCAGGGATGTTTCTTTAATAAACTTTCTCAAAGTGTGTTGCCATCCTGGCATCTCCTTTGGTGTTCTCATTCTTTGGTGTTCGTCCTGCAAATTTGAAATTAAGCATTGACGGACAAATTAATGGAAGCAATACATATTATACAATATAGTAAAACCTTAATTCTACACCTAGACAATGTATTTGAAGCCAATCAATCCACGCTTCCCCAACAGGGTACCTCCCAGATGTGTGGTGTAGCTCCTAGAATTCCTAGACAATGTCACTGTATCGTCCGTCTGTTTCCTCAAAAGTAACTTTTGAGGCTGTGGGTATTAGATCTGATCTCTGGCAGCTACACCTGCCAGCATTCACACACAGATACAAATATACCTATGTGTCTTCCCTCACACACATAATGTCATGTTCTCATTCTAATGTTTGGTTAACATTGTAACGTTTCACATGTCATTCTCTGTTCCGTGTTCCTTCACCCGGAGTTTTTTTCATTCTTTCGCCCTCCATTGTTTTGAGGGCTTGGAATGCATGTTTGGGTTTGCGCTCCTGTTCAAGGTTACTTTCCCAGGCGCGTCTAACGGCTTTCAGCACCTGGGAGGGGGAGCGTCCTGACGAGCGACGGGGCGGGACCTGCTTACAAGCAATGCTTTTAAGTTTGTATTTGGCGCGCTTTTGCTCATTCTCAGCTTTCTCTGTATTTGCATACTATTCCTTTAATAAATCAGTTATCTTTAAGCCCGAGCTTGTGAGACTGAGTATTTGGGTTTAGGCAATCATTACATAAAGCTGAGAATCATTTTATCCATTTTCCGCTAGCCCCATCCAATCATTGGATAAGAGGGAACGCTAGCGATGACAGAACCTCAACTTCGCGCAAGTGAGGGAAGCGAAGAAGAGCGGGAGGCGGCCAAAAGCCGGCCAGTGCTAACTTCGAGAGCGCAAAGAGCAGCACGTCGGGAGTTGCGAGATATCCAATTGGACGAGCTGCTGATATCCATGCAGGAGAGTCTCAGGAGTGATCATAGAACCGTTATGGAAAGAACACAGGGGAGGGGGTCTCCACAATTGACCTGGGAGCACGAAGTCCCCTTGTCACCGAGGGTGGTGGTAACCAACCAACCCTCGGAGGAGCCAGTCACTCCGGCCCGAATGAGGGCATTAGAAGATAAAATGGAGTTAATAGTGACGATCCTCAAGGATCTACCCAAAGAGGATCTACCCAGAGAGGCAGAGCCCACCCTGGAGGATTGGGAGGAAGAGCCGTCACAGTACCCCAGGCAGAGTACCATGTCGACCCGGGGGAGAAGCAAGACTCGATCAGCCCGTCAAGGGGGGGAGCGAGAGGCAAGACCTCCTAGGGATCGACCACCCATGGGGGCTCGGCGCACGCTGACATTCGCGGCACCGCCACAGCCAGCTGAGCCGGCAAGAACCTTCCCACCATTTGGAGTGAAGTTCGATGGGGATCCCACAACGCTCTCCTTCTTTATTACTAATGCCAAGCACTATATAGAAGATTGGGGTCGAAATTTTCGGTCTGAACATGGCAAGGTCAATTTCATTGCCAACAAGCTGAGAGGAAAGGCAGCGGATTGGTATGTGCAACTATGCCAAGCTGAGGCAACTGAGTTAGAGGACTTCGATGAATTTTTGTGGGCACTTAAAGAGCATTTCGAAGACCCCCTAGCTCAAGAAACGGCCAAAAATGACCTGCGGAAACTCTACCAAGGGTCCCTCTCAGTTGCCAAATATGCGTTGGAGTTTAAAGCTTTGGCAGGAAAAGTGGAAGACTGGTCTGAGCCAACAATCATCGAATTGTTCAAGCAGGGGCTTGAACCCGAAATCCTTCGATGGGCTCTGGGCAGAGATGATCCTAAAACGCTATATGGGTGGATTCAGTTGGCGGGCAGCGCAGAAAATGCCCTACGAACCTATGCCCATACCAAAGAGCTTAGACAAACACGTCTCGCTAGAGGAGCGCGCACATCTGGACTTGCCAGCCGCCCCAAACCAAAAACCTGGGAAGAAGAGAGGGAGCAACGGTTCTCCAAGGGTCAGTGCCTCAGATGTGGGAAAGAAGGACATCGAGCCACGTCGTGCCCAAGACGCCGTCCAGAGGAACGACAGACGAAACCCACGGTAAAGACACCTGCTCCTGCTCCACCGCGAAAACTGAAGGCAGCCCTCGCGGAACTGGACCCCCCAGACCTTCCTTTCGGAGAAGAGGAGGAAGAGTTGCAATTCGACCAGCCGGCGGGAAATGCCTACCACCTGCCCTGAAGGGCGCCCTAGGGCAGGTGGAAGAAACCGGGCGTAACCATGATTCGCTTACTCAAACCCTGCCTGTCGTCAGACCGTTGGCATCCACAACCCATTCCTCCACCTCCCCTCATGATTGACAACCAGCAACACTTCGAGGTGGCATCTATCCTCGACTCCAGACGCCAGCGCTCCGCTTTACAATACCTCGTCCGCTGGAAACATTTCCCTCATCCTGAATGGGTTGCTGCTCCAGACGTGCATTCTCCTCGTCTCGTAGCCCACTTTCACTCTGCCTATCCTGACAAACCGGCTCCCTGATTTCTTTTGGGGGGGCAATATGTCATGTTCTCATTCTAATGTTTGGTTAACATTGTAACGTTTCACATGTCATTCTCTGTTCCGTGTTCCTTCACCCGGAGTTTTTTTCATTCTTTCGCCCTCCATTGTTTTGAGGGCTTGGAATGCATGTTTGGGTTTGCGCTCCTGTTCAAGGTTACTTTCCCAGGCGCGTCTAACGGCTTTCAGCACCTGGGAGGGGGAGCGTCCTGACGAGCGACGGGGCGGGACCTGCTTACAAGCAATGCTTTTAAGTTTGTATTTGGCGCGCTTTTGCTCATTCTCAGCTTTCTCTGTATTTGCATACTATTCCTTTAATAAATCAGTTATCTTTAAGCCCGAGCTTGTGAGACTGAGTATTTGGGTTTAGGCAATCATTACACATAATCCTTCTCTTCCACACAAATATACATACATACTGTATATAAACACAAAACTTTGCTCAAGAATATGGCATTCTTACTGCCATTAAGTGTAGGTATGCAGCTATTTTGAGCAACTTCCCTGGGAGGAAAGCTATGAAGCTCCTACTCATAGGAGGTCAGTATGGAGAGCAATGAGGAATACAGCAATACTTTGTTTCTTGGGGAGGAGAAGGGAAGGGTGTCAAGGAAAACTCTTTCCCTTCCCTTGTGTTCCCAGTGAATGCAGTCTTGCAGAGCTGATCAGTGGGCTACATGGAAATACGCAGGAGGGACATATTCCTTCTCCTGGCTGTCACCCCAGTCAAGTTGCCTGTCTGCCCCTCCACTCCACTCTGCCACCAATTACCATTTCTTACTTCCCATTGCTGCCATATCTCTTAATTCCTCTGACACCTCCCTCTCTTCACCTCTTCCCTGCTTTCCTTGTCTGTTCCTTATCTCTGCTGCCTCATCCTCACAGACTCCCCTCGTGTCTGCAACAAGGTAGCAAACTTCCTTCGAAAAAGCCAGAGCGTCTCCAAATGTAATTCTCAGCAAGGAGCTACAGAGAGATCTCTATTCTCTGTTGGGTGCCCTTGACCAACACATTTTCAGAGGTTTATCCATCACTTTCTAAATCAACACCTAAACAAGCTTGTGTATGACGAAGCCTGGAGAAATTGCTACCTGTAGCATATACACTCATGCAGTTCAGTCTTGGTTAAGATGTTGGACTGATTCAAAAGCTTTGTTTGACTGGAGAGACAAAAGAGTCAATGGGTATAAGATAGAAAACAAAGCCAATTTTAATACCACCTTCAACTTTCCTAATAGTTATTTTCTGGCAACCAGCTGAATGCAGGTCCCACAAACTAATGGAAATTCATGGGCACTGAAGACTGACAAGGGGAACTCCCTCAGATACTGGAGGCCAGGAAATTGTTGGGTTCTGTCAGTTTTTATGCACCTTTGGCAGATAGAGGAATAGGAGCACAAGGAGCCTGATTTAAGCAAAGCATTGTTTAGGAAATGTTTACTGGCTACCATAGCAGCAAACTTGCTTTAATTTAATGGGTACCAGATTTCCATGGCTCACCCAGTGATTAATGCGTTTCTTCACAAAGAATTGTGCTGATTCCTAACCCAAGACCTAAAGCTTCAGTTATGACTATTAATCTTCCTCATGCTGTGTGGCATCCAAAAGGTACACTGATTGAGCCAAGCAAACTGCTTTAATTTTAAGCCCTTAATTTTAATGGCATGTCATTGTCTCTGATTGGCAGCATAATAAGATGACTAAGTCTTTGGAACTGGCATAGGGTTTTGTCTTAATCAGTAGCCCGTGAGTGATCTTGGGCAAACTACTGTTCTTTTAGCCTTTGCCTCTGTCGTATGTCATATGTATACGATGCAATAAACAGTGCTAGCCAGTCTTGTTCAGGCAGCGCTCCTTCAGTTGAGACGAAGGGTGTGTCTTTTTCCCCCCTTTCTGTGAAATATTTCAGGACATGCTATCCCTAGGAGGAGGACCAAATGGCTTAATCTACTAACAGCTCTTCTCTTGTGTCAGTTTCAGCCTGTGTAACACTCAGTTTATTCTCTGTGAAATTGGTCAGGGATTGCAGCTGAAGAAGGGATAGTGTGAAATGGAACGATGGGCAGTCTGTAGAGGAGGTGCCATCAGTACTATTTTCACAGGATGTTTGTACTACTTTTTATCAAGAGCCATTGCTTTGTTCCAAGAGCACTGAAAAAAGTTGAGAAAGACACATTTCTCAGTGTCAGGATAAAAGGCCTATAGTTAAAACATAAGTAGTACATTCAAAGTAGTCACAAAAAGTTATTTGTATTGAGAAAGTGGAGAGAGGGTTATTTCTTCTTTCTCCTAACAGATGGACTCAGGATCATCCAGGGAATTTATTGGCAGCAATGCAGTAAAGACAGACAGTAAAGACTACTTTTTTGGAGAAGACACAATACTAGAGTTCAGTGCCCCTAGAGATTTTGGTAATGACCATGGCCTGCGGTAGATGACTTCAGAGAGTGTTTAAGTTGATTCATGGAAGAGAGATTGAATGTGCTGATGGCTTTATGGAGCATCTCTGTTCGGAGACAATATATCACTAAGCACCCGCTGGTTTCTGAAGAAAAGAAGATGGGAACACTGTTGCCAACCCCAAATGACTAATGGAACTGCCTTTTCAGGACTTGCATAGCTTCCTTGGATACCACCCTTTGAGGATTTTAATCAAAGTAAAGATATATTGCCCCATTTGAAGGTCTACCATTTAAAACAAGGATACAAATTTCTCAAGGTCAAGGTCTGTTTCGAGAGATCTGCTCTTCAATCACAGATACACTAAGTACTTGGAATTCTGTGGTTTCAGTCAGTGCATATATATGTACGTGTATATGTATGAAATCAGTGTGTGGCTAAAAACACATTAGAAACAAACAAAAACAGTATCAATGACCATCTACAGTGGTCACCAAGAACAAACACAATAAACACTCAATAATAACTCAAGCTATCTAACCTCCTGACCCCCTCATGCTCTGGAGCACATCCAGGTCAAAAAGCTGGCAGAGTCAGGACCAATCTAGTCTCAGAGGTATGATGTTCCAGAGGATAGACGCTGTGACAGAAAAGGCACGCTTCCTAGGTCCCATTAGATGACATTCTTTAATTGAGAGGATGTCCCTTCTGTTGGACCTGGTGGGACAGGTAGAAACAAATGGGGAGAGGTGGTCCTGCAATAATCTGGCCCCATGCCATGAAGGGTTTTATAGGTGACCAGCACCTTGAATTCTACCCAGAAGCCCACTGGAAGCCAATACAGCTTGTGGAGCAGATGTACTGTATAGCATGGGAGTACTGAGGTGTGCTCATCACTGCTACATTCTGGGTTCTATTTAGTAAGTCTTATTTAGTTTGGATCGCTGACCTGTAATAAAGAATTTGATTTTAATGTAAATAAAAACCCTGTACACACACATGTCAACCCCAATTGTGAAGTGAATTGACTTTGTGTCAGTACTTCAAAACTGCAAGAAGTGAACAGAGGGAAACAAGAAATTTATAACTGTAAGATAATACAAAGCAGCACATTTCTTCTGGAACAGTTATCATAGCAATGAAACAGAAATTATTTAATATATAAGCACATTTTAGAATAAAGGTTTTGAATTAGGACTTTCAAATTTATGCTATTGTTCAACAATGCAAAGACCAGATTATGTACTTCGAGTGGGTATCTGTGCCTTCACACATGCTTCACACATTGCCCCTGTGCAGAATGTCTCAAAGGATGCTTTGATAGATGAGATCTGCGATGGAAAGCCCACTCCAGCTGCACACATCTAGAAGCATAAATCCTATTTATTCCTCAGTCCCCTAAGGCAGTAGTCCTGGAGCCCCAAAGCAAGCAAATGAAAAAGGGTACATTGTGTAAATGTACAGATACTGTAACTTCTTGAAGAATCCATAATCATCTTTATTGTAGTTGGTTAACATCACACATAATGAGGGAGTAGCAAGCTTACCTTAGGAAGAGGACAAGTGCATTGTTAGTTGAGCATGGGGGTGTAATGCAACTCTGACAAAAGAAGCATGTGCTTGAGCTGATACATTGAATCAAGAGTGCTGTATATGTCTGTTGACTAAACCAAGCAGTTGCTTGCAGAGGTATGGAGGAACCTCTTGGCAGAGAGCTATTAATATAGATACTGCTCTTCTGGAATAACTCTTGAGACAGTTTCCAAAACTTTATATAGAAACAGGATTATTTTTTTTAAATCCTGCACACCCAATACAGTACATGGTTTTGGGGAACAAAGGAAAGACTTTGGTCAGGGCCTCATGCAATTTTGAAGATGCAGGTTGTACCCTGTGCCACATTGTTTACAGTAGCTATATATCTGATAACTGCAGCACCCAGATGCAGAGATTGGAGGCGCACTCCCTACCCAAACATAGATAGCTGGTAGTGAGGACTTGGGGTATGGAGGAAGGCACAAAGGGCATTGATTTGATAAAATTGTCTATAACCAGCCACCAGCTGGGAGACTCCTTGAGATGAGACCAATAGATGGAGCCATTTAATATCTGAACCCGTAGGAATGATACAGTATCACACTTGTAAATGGCACTTTGCAGATAGCAAATGAACGACAGAAGTTCCTGCTGTCATGTGGTCCAATAGTTGAAAGATGATGGAGATCATACTCTCACTGTGGAGAAAATCTTGGTGTACAAGAGCCTCTAGCATATGTAAACATGACAATAGAAGGAAGGTGGCTCATTAGTAGACGCAACCTATATCCCTTGCTGCAGGAGAGGAAGAATGGTAGTGATGGAGATCATCCTGTACTGGAGAACTTCAAGATATCATTAAGATGATGAAAATTTGGTAGACCCAACTCCATCTTTTGAGGGGATGGTGAAATACCTTGAAAAGAAAATGCAGACATAGTCCATTGCCCCTTTTTGTAGGAGACTTCCTTGCAAAATTCCAAAAGTGCTTAGAACCCACAGGTCAATTTGGCATAAAGTTACCATAGAATTCAATATGGGTAAAACTCACAAGACATTAAAGAGAACTACATACCTTGAAAATAAGCTCGGTGGAACATAAAGGGAGGATATAAGTGAACATTGTGGACAAAAGCACCACAGGAAGACAAGTCTGATGCTTATGGCTCTGTTGGGCAGGGTGAAAGGATGGCATCACTATTGGGTAAGAAACTCTCAGCAGCATGGTTGCTCTGTCTGAAAAGCTGGCAATGTTTGATTAAGGCAGAAGTGGGACAATACCCAGCTTTTAATCCCTGTCTGGTGTATTGTCAATCTTAATACATGATAAGCCACTTAGTGGAATCCTAGCCTTGATCTCTGGCATAAATCAGGAAGAGCAGAAAGGAGGATGTCATACAATAACTTTGGATGTCAAAACAGCTATGTGACAAACCATATTCAGCTCTTGTTTAGCAAATTGTGCTGCTTCCAGACCATCTGATGCTAGCCATCTCACACAAAATATAGCAGTTGGGATACTCTTTCCCACAATAGCTGTGTAGTTGACAATATGTAAAAAAGGGATGTAACTTACACCCAAAACTATCTTCTTGCCCTCCTTACCTATGGTCACAGATGTTGCTGACAATGGAAACTTGATTGAGACAGCTCCTGAACAGAATTGGGAGGTATATTTTGAAGTAAACTAAGTATCAGCATTCCTCTTCTCTCACTCTATAAAGATTCTCCACCCAGTGAGAGGTTGATGGCATAATAGCTGACTTAGTCCAATATAATCTTCAACAAGACCGGCAGCACGGGTTTTAGGACTGGAGAAGCAGTAATATCTTGCACCAACTGGTAAAATGGATAATCTGCAGTTTGAGATAGTTATTGAACTTCATTGCCAAGAGATTGTTAGAAAAGTGCAATCCGTTCATTTGTTAGCTCTTGGAGGTTGTCCAAATCATGAAACAGACTCCACAGAAGACTAGAACAAAACTTTATTGAGATGAGCTATGTTAACAGAAATATAGAAAGTCTGCTTGTGTTTTTTCTCTCCTCCCTCTGATATGCCAGTGAGTCAGGGAGGAGCTAGCTTGACTCTCTTCCTAATACCATTTCCTTTCCCAGGGCTTCAGGAATGCTTCTGTGCTTTTTGTTTTTTTAAAAGTTTCTGAGTATTTCCTCACGGTCATCTCCATGGCTCTCTACACAACTATAGGAACAGAGAACTTCAGAAGAAGGTGTGTGCGCGTTGTCTCCAACCTGAGCATACAGATGCAGAAGCTGAATAGATTGAGAATCATTGTCTTTAGGTATACTGTCTTGAACCTTCTGGAGCTGAATATGGCTAAATAGCAATAGCAAAACTCTGAGGGCAAAGGCCTCTGAATATGCAGTCTCACTTTTGACTGAGATGACAATAATCTTCAGATAAGGGAACATAGCATGCAGGGCTAGAGTTTAGATACAAGATCTACTTATGAGGGATGTCCTGAAAGGTGGGGAATGAAAATGACATCACTGAGAGTTGCAGATTATTCTGATAAACAATGACAATTAAATAGAGGAAGATGAGGTGGAGTGGAAGGCCAGTATGTGCAGTGATCTGAACTGTGATAAAGTTGTTGATATGAGGCCGATGGCCATTCGTGGAAGAGGATGAAGGCTGGTCAAAAGATACAGACTGACAAGAATTGAGAGAGAATCCCCAAATCTATTGTGACCCCAAGGAGAAGTAAGTTCTCAGCAATCTCAAGGTGGGAGTGGGAGAAAATCTTTGTTCCAACCATCTAGAGTAAAGTAGCCTAATGGCAGATGTTTCAAAGAAGATATATCATGAACTTTTCCTTTCAGAATCCTGAGGTACAGTCCAGATCTCCACAAAGAGCAGAACAGGCAGAAAAATTGCTGGTTCAAGTATTGGGAAGCCACAGTTTCCCCACCCACTTTTTGCCTTGATCATGTTAAGGCAAGCATCTAAGTTGTCTTGAAGCATACACTGAGTTAATTTTCCCTGGTAGTGTGGCAGAGGTCTGGGGATCTCTTAAGAGGTGAGGCATTTGAGTGATTCAAAGAGAGCTGAGCAAGTCTGGGACACAGTAACAGCATTCTGAATACACTAACATAGTCTGGGATACAGAGGGTTGCTATGATCACTGAAACTACTTTTTGGAAGAATGCTTTGTTGAAAGACTTTGTAGCTGCCCTCAATTTTATCCCTTTGGAAATACAACTCTGACATTCTTCAAATATTCAAAAATCATGCTCTTAAAATATTGCTTCCAGAGTTTTCAGATTTTATGCTTGTAATACTTTCGTAAAAATGGTAGGATTTTATACACACTTTCAACTTCACTACTACACATGCCAAGCCTCAAAATGCATTAAGTTATAAATAAGAATACTTTTTTTCCCAATGATTGGCAATATTATATTTCCACGTTACTTTCCACTCTGCTGAAAACAACCTCATGACAGCCAAATTCCAGTTGATCCAAGGTGTCATGCCATTTGAAGAAACATGACTCCATCTCTAAGATCTGCTGCAACACAGTATGATTATGCAAAAGACAATGCACAGAATCCAAATTTTAAGTAATTTATTTCAGTAAGAAAAATCTATTTTAAGTTCAATAGTTATCTTGAAACAGCTTATGCAAACACAGTTCAAACATACAGGCATGGTAAAGTATTAAAAAAAACTAAGAAAAAAGGACAAAGAACAGCTAAACTGCACATCACTCACAGAGGTCATAGTGCATTTAACCCCCATCAAAATAGTGCTTGAGGTCAACTGGAGGAAAATATACTAAAATGGCTTGTGTGTAGCATAATGTAGACTTTGCATGTTTTCACATATGTGAAGTTCATAATGATGTGAATAACTATAAGTTCTGTTATTATTAAGGGATACAAAAAGACAAGATTTCACTGAAATCCCCCTTTTCCATTTATCTTCCAATAGGTTTATGGTAAAGTAAGCAAATTAATTAGTAATAAAAATATTTTTTTTCAGGGGAAAAAAGATGCCAATTTGTCCACTGCAGAGAGGAAACTCTGGACACATTTTCATCTTGGATAGTCAATGACACCCAGCTGAAGAAACATGCTGACATGCCTGTAGCTTTCTTTCAAGAAAGCTGTAAAAAACCTTAGACTATATTGTACTTTCACAATCTTCACTATGAACAGTCCATTATCCTCGCAAAAGACTTAACTCTTGCTATTTAAGTTGCATTCAATTATAAATCCTCTTGTGCAGTTTTCCTCTACCATACATGTGGAAAATTTAACTCAGAGATCTAATAGTCATGGCCTTCAGAATTTATGTTTTCTTATTCTAGCTGAAAATTTATTTCTCAAAATTCAGGTATTATAAAGCTTAGAAAAAAATATATTAACTCCTCATGAATAACTGGTTTTTAAACAACTGGTTTCCACCTTGTAGTTATAATTTCAAAATGGATTTTAAAAAAAATTAATTCAATGCTTCAGTGAAACTTGCATTTCTAGGGCAAGATCTTACACTGGTGATTATGGTGAGAGAGGAGGGTCTGAAGGAATACTTGAGGCATCCAATGCCTAGTCCTGATGCCTAGCACATACATATTGACACAGACATAAAGGAATTTATCCAAAAATCTGAACCGGCTTCCAAATGTACTGAAATTCCTTGTATAAAATCAATGAACTGAAATTTGTTCAAATTAAGAGTGTTGTTATTGGGTCTACTACAACAGAAAGCTTGACTTTCAAAGCAGAAATGAGCTAAGATTAACTGAGCTTTTCTACTGGCTGAACAATTCCAGTTATTTAATTGGAGTTTCTGCAAAGCCCAATTTACATGAATAGTGGAATGCATAGAAATAATACTTGGTGGACTGCCACCTTGGTCTTTCAAACTGGTAGTTAAGGCACTGGCAAAAATCTTATACAGATATAAAATGCCCATCTCATGATGAGCAGGAAATGTTACAGTCCTCTGAATGAATATTCATTGTTTTTGTCTTGTTTTTAAATGTAAATTTTAAAGTTGGATACAGGCCATTTTTAAATGGGAAAAGAGAGTGACTTGAAATCCCCCAAATTTTGGCAGATATACTTTTAGGGAAAATAAAAATGATTCTTTAGTTCTAATTTTAGTGTCTTCAAGTTTTTGTAGTAGATAATATACCAAATTAGAAAACTAGAACAGATGTAAGAATGCTTAGAACTAAAAAAGAAAAACGTACAAAAATATGAGGAGGAAAGATGCAACTTGAAGAGCCAAACAAGCTTATATTACAAGGAAACCTAATCTGCAACAGATTTGACTGCTCTGACACAAAGGTACAGGAATATGCCACAAAATTAGGAAGAAATCCAAAAAGTTCACTTAACCCTATTTGAAAATAGTGTATGTCTATAGCAATATCTACAGTAAATGTTTTATGATTCAAATATAATTTACATGAACTAGAACAAAGTCATTCATTTTACCGAATGTGTACTGTAAAGCTGCTTCACCCATGTCTTTGTGTGTTGATCATTTGTGTGTGAAGCAGTGCTAAACTGCAATTTCATTACAAAGAAAACCTTCTTGGCTGAGATTTGAGAAGAAAGTAGTCTGATGGTATTATTCAACCAACTTCATGTGAGCTAACTGGCATATTAATATCAAGTTTCCAGAATAACAAGTACTGAAGCCCTCAGAACAAATGACCCCTGCAATTCATTTTATAAAATTATGGGAAATTAATTATTTGTTTTTAGATGAAATATTAAAAATATATTTTAGTTAAATACGTATTTATATACCAAGGATTCAGTGTTTTTGGATATAGTAAAAAATGGAACTCATCTTATTTTAATTATTGTAAAAAAAAAACCCTGATAGTGTTAATATCTATACATCTAGCTCAACTAGTTAGAAGAAACTTGTACTACCAACCAAAATGCTTCATTCACACTCAAAGAGCATTTAGATTTTCTGATACATATCTTTTCTGAATGTTATCTTTTTAAAAAAAAATCTAGTGCAATTAATAGCATGAGCTGTAAAATTTTATATTACTAAGATTTAACTGATGAATGAAGCAAACTGTTAGAAATTAATAGATCTTTTACAAGTGCAAGCTTTAAAACCACCACCATAAAATCTGGAATGGTTCAAGGCTTGTATGATTTTGTCAAATAAACTAAATCCACACAAATAATATACAAAAAGTGCAAAATGTATATGAGTAAGCTGTAAAAGTATAATATCCTTGTTTGCTATTTAAAGAAAAGAGGCCAAGTAAAGCTTTTAAACAGATGTATTTATATTTGAATTAAGCTGACATTTTTACTACTTTTTGCTGCTTATGGTATTTAGTCTATTGGGCAAAACAAGTTTTCAACATGGCTTTGAGCCCATTCATGTGCCCATGTTTGTGTCTGCTCCCTTCCCAGAGCCATTCATTTCTCTTTGAGAAACATTTTGATGTAATGAATTAGCCTTGTAAGTGTTACATAAGTTTCAAAACCTATGTATCTGAGGAAAAATATTTGGTGTGCTATGGCCTGAATCAAATATTGTAAATGTTCAAAAGAACTAATTTAACATGCCAAAACCAACTATAGACACCATGTGAAAAACTGTGGCATGAACTGACCTTGTATCTTTCAAAACTCTATACCTAATTAAGCTATGGCTTGCTGTTGCATCTTTCTACTCAAAACAATAGCGATCAATTGGATAAGCCTATCTACAGAATTCTACAGAATTCTTTTTTCTTCCCCACTTTTTTTTTAAGCAAGTAAGTTCCACAGGATTACATTCCACAAAATTTTCAAAAAGGGGACACTTTTTTTTTTTAACTCTGAAAAGTGGAAAATAAACTGTGCAAACTCTACATAGTAATACTGCTGGCTATGAAGATGTTCCTATGAAACATCCTGTGTCATTTACTGGCAGATGTGTAAACTAAGAGAGTCAAGAACATGCAAGTCTCCTTTTACAACATATACTACTACAAGGTCAGAACTGAACATTAATTCCCCAAATATCCAGAATCGGACAATTTAAATATATTGTGAACTTTTTTGCAGGGAGAAAAAGGACTTTAAAAGTTTATAATTTTAAAATACGTTCCTAAATTTTTCACTGTAGTTTGCTTTTATGTCCACCTTATTATTTCCTTCTGTGGACAGCTGCCATTCTCTGCCTATCCTACTAGCAGGAAAAAGTCTTTTAGAAAACCTATCCTTTAGAAAGTTGAAACAATGACATTCTACCCATTCATGAATTTGAGTTATTCTTTATAACCTCAGTCTACATGTTTTCTTATTAACTGGATTATAGCACTGATGAAGTCTATTTCAACTGAACTTCTTTTCTTTGGATAAAAATTATTACCATCTGAAGGCTCTGAAATTGTCTAATTCAAAGTAAGTATCACACTACCATAATAACACAGACAAATTTTCAGAACATGAGTTTCTTTACAAAAATGTCTCAGATGCTGGTAGGGTTTTTTGTTTTTTTTTGGAAAGTATGTGAAATAGCAACCTTTGTTTTCTTATAGTAAATCAACCCTACTTGTATTTAATCCCATCAATGGCTTATCTTTTTACTGGCAGATTTTTCTGATTATCTAGGAGGTGGACTTTGCGAACTCTACACAAACAAGTTTATGCTACAGAGAGATGGCTTCTGTCTCTTACATAGAAGAAATGAAAAACTCCTAATCCTTGTGCTTCTTAATCTGTAAGAAGGAAACGTAAGATTTTCACCTGCAAAACAATATCTAATAGGCAGTGATAAAGAAATTTTTCAGTGGTAAATGTTCTTGTGGAAAAGTTTACAATGCGTACCTATACTGCTTCTTGGAGAAATGAGGGTGACCTGTCTGAAAATATATTGAGACTAAATTCTCAGTTCTGACCCCTTGATGTATCCCAGAGCTTCCTTGAAAGCAACAACCAAGATCTCTCTCTCTCTCATTCTCTCTCTCTCTCAAAAAAAAGAATATGATATTGGCTGTTGTGCCACTTGCAGAAAAGAAAATCCTCATGTAGTATCAAATTCTGCAGTCAGTGCTTTGTAAAAAGAAAATAAATTTGCATATATTACAGTTGTTACATTCTAAGCTACACTAATTATACCGTGTCCCCAATTAGCTGAGCACAAGAGCTAGTATACAGGGACGCAGATATAAGCTGCATATTTTTCAGGAACACACAGGCTATCCCCTTGCACAAACACCCTTGAAACACTCTTAAGTTTCAGATTTACTCCTTTTTACAACAAGAAAAACTGCAAAAAGCTGGGCTTTTAAATTAAAATGTAACAAAGTAAACACAAACACAAACTACCTACAACCTACTTAACCTAAGCACAGCACCGCCAGAGGTTTCACACATACGCACACACACAAATTTGGTGTTTTTTGTTAGATAACCTTTCATTCTTTAAGGCAGTGGTTTCCACAAGTCAGTTCAGAGAATATTAAGTAGCAGCAAGTCTCATGGTAGTTCATGTCACATTCCATTCCCTGAAATCTTAGTGCTTTTATTCAGAACTTCAGAGGTTCACCATCTTTGTCCTAGCACAGATGTACAGCTGGCATGCCTTCAACCGGACTTCTCAAACTGTGAAAGAGTATTCAAAAATAGTATCTTGGATCAAATTCTGTAGCAACTTGTCACTCAAAAGTCATCAAATTGGCAGGAACCTATAGACAGAATAAATGATTTTGTAAAGAAAATTAGATGTATAACTTATGTTCAAGTTCAGAAATCAAGTCCTAGTTTCCTGTTAGGTAATCCAACAGTGACAAGACTGAGACTTATACGCTACTTCCTATGGCACTAAAACTTGCAGAAATACAACTTCTTTCACAATGGTTTGAGAATTAGGCAGGATCAGTAACTAACCTGCTAGGCTGGGGATAGAGCAATACAGCAAGACACAAGTGTTTTGTGTTTTGTAAGGGATCACTCTATATTCAGCTCTCACTGGTAACTGAAGCATGAGTTCATAATTTTTGCTCTCTCACCTGTTGTCTGTTGCTTTGGCAGGCAGCACTCAAATGCTTGAACCACAGCATTGCATTCATTCTGTTACCAGCTTGAAACTTGTATGAATTCCCTGAATGACAAAATGAGGAAGGAGCTTACTATTACAAATAATTAAAATCACCTCGAACTTTAAATTAAGCAACATTTTTTAAAAAGCTGGTGGATGGAATTCACTCATATGTTTCCACTGACTGAATTTATTGATTATCCTCATTTGAACACTCAAAATCCACTTGACAGAGTCCCCTAACCCTCTGGAGCAGACCTTGTAGGCATATCTTTGTCTTACCATGCAAAGAAAATCCAGCAATAGATACTACCAATATTTTTTAATATACAGATAAAATATGTAACGATATGGCCAATCAAGAACACTCTCTGAGAGAAAGGTGTAGAGTTGTAAACATATGTCTAATATTTCTTCCATGGAATAAGTCAAGAAGACTTATTTTATATAAAATTTTACATGCAGTATAAAGTCATCTCCATCACAAATCATTCACTCATAAGGTAACTTCTCAGTTATCTGCTAAGAAGGCAAAATCCACCTGAGATTCATCTTCCTGGCATATGGAGTTTTTGAGCTGCTGTAATAACGTTCCAGGCCAAAAACTCTAGCACTTCTCCATTTTGACAGTTTGGGTCGGGTGACTTCTAAAAACTAAACACTAAACCTCAACACTGCTTGCATTCCAAATTCCTCTCACTAGTCTCCAGTTCTATGGGGAATGTGGGACAGATTTTTGTTTTCCGAGAAGGTAGTTTGATTAAAATATTCAAATGACTTTCTAGCAACAGATAAACATCTATTAATAGTCAATGCAATTCTTTTTAGTGCTATCTGCAAGAATTAGAGTTAGGGCCCCATTCAAACTATAATTTAAGAAATAGCGAGTTCAACAGTCTATGGAAAATGGACTGAAAAAGTTATGTAGGTATTTGGGATTTATTTTTATTATTTATTTTATTCCATTTGGATACTGCCCAACTTGAACTGACTCTGGATGAATAGTTGAAAATTAATTTGTTCCATGTGGCTATTTTGGTTTTTCTTTGTAGGTGTGTATTTCAACTATTTATAAGACATTTTAAGGGAAAAGGAATTTCCTCTCAAAAGGTTTTCAAGTGTTCAGTCAAGAAAAAGCATTCAATAAATGTAAACACTTGATTAACCTGAATTAGACCAAGTACTCATAATTCTTCTACAAAGATATCTATGGTCTTCAGATCAATTGTTTCTATTAACATTTGCTACATCATAGCTCACTACTACAATTAAAGCCAAAAGGAAGTTAATTTTCTGTTACAGTAATTTAACAACTAATTGATTTAAGAACTAGTCACAGGGAAGAGGTATCCACTAAATGTAACAACTTGATTGTCAAATTTAATTTTGTTTTAGCAACTAATAACAGCCACTGATGTACAATAACAGGGAAGGGGTATCCATTAAATACCAAATGATTTTTCAAGCCACAAATGTATAAAAGTCTGCTCAGCAAATCAGTCCAGACAATATTCACTGTTCCCCTTCAAAATTGGATTCAGTATTATCAGTAAAATAGGTTAATATTGAATTTCATTTTGAAAGGGAGCAGTGAATACCGTCTAGACTGAATTGCTGAACAGACTTCGACCATTTTGAGGGGGTGAAATCTGTTAATGTCTAATTTGGACAAAAGTGAATATTGTAGAGTTTGTTATGTCTAAAGACCATTAAACCAAGAGTTTATTACTATTAATTAATGCTACCGGTAGTGCAACACAGACTAGCCTCCTCGTGGTGCACCCCAGGCAACGTGACTTGTCACGGCTAAATAGTCTACACATCTGGCTGCTGGACCTTACAAGGATTTCCCAGCAAGAAAAAGTAGCATGAACATCGAAAATAAAAACAACAGCTCTTTTCAGAACCAGCTGACAAAGGACATAGGAGATGTCCTGCAAATTGTACAACTCAGCATGGAAGGTATGAGCAGGTCTAAAGCTGACTACTTACTCAGGCTTATGAATGACCGCTCAGTGGATGTAGTCTTACTACAAGAAACTCACTGTGCTGATGAAACTCAACTTAAAAACAGATGTAAACTCCCAGGATATTCTCTGGCTGCAGCTACCTACCATGCAACATACCGCACTGCCACTTATGTAAAAGACAACATAGACCAAGTACAAGATGTGAAAAGTCATACTGAAGCGAATATATTTGTCACACGAATAAAAATCGCCAACACTGAAATCGCCAACTTGTATAAACCACCCGCACAACCATGGGATGATAGAGCACTGTCTAATATACTGCACCCCTCAGTAATCATGGGCGATTTTCATAGCCGAAATACAATGTGGGGATATAGCAACACTAATGAGGATGATGAAATGATAGTGCAGTGGGCAGACACTGCAAATACCTTCTTGGTCCATGACACAAAGGACAAGGGTATGTTCCACTCAGCCAGATGTAGTAGGGATTATGACCCCGATTTATGTTTTGTCTCCAGGGATGCGCACAGTAGACCACTACATTGCAACAAAGGAGTACTCCCAGATTTTCCCCGAAGTCAGCACAGACTTGTGCTGTTAAATGTTGGAATACAGATTCGAATTGTAAGATTGGCCCCTAAGCCTCAATGGAACTTTCAAAAAGCCAAATGGGAAGCATTTACTGCTGAACTCGACCACAACATCCAGTGGACTCCCCCTAAGACAGAAAACTATAACCGATTTGTGGGATTGCTACTCGCTGTAGCTAAGAAGCATATCCCAAGGGACCACAGCAAAATATACATGCCAGGCTGGAGCCAAGAATGCACAGAGTTATAGAATCAATACACAAAAAATCATGAGCGTGAAGTTGCTGAACTCCTCCAGTGTTTAGACTCCGCTAGGAGAGAAAAGTGGCATGCTCTCATGGAGCAAATGAGTTTTCAACATGCCAGCAAAAAGGCTTGGTCCTTGCTTACAAAATTGGGAAATAGCTCCATGAAACAAACCTGAAACACTGGCAATATTGGCCCTAATGATGTAGCAATTAGAATTTTCTTACAAGGAAAACACTTGGAACAAATAAAGAGGGAATTAGCAAAATCAAAAGGGAGAAAAAAGCCAGAGCCAATGAACTAACATCTGAAAGTAATATCTCAGAAGAATTTTCTACAACAGAAATCGCTGAAGCACTGAAAGCGATAAAATTAGGGAAAGTGGCTGGCCTAGATGGAGTATATCCTGAGTTCTTGAAGCACTGCGGGCCACACAATTTTACAATGATATCCAGCGAACAAGGAGACTGCCAACAATCTTTAAAAGAACAAAAATAGTTGCCACCTTGCAACCTGGCAAAGAAGGGAAATCTGCGGAGGATTTCAGACCTATAGTGCTCTTGAGCATCTCTTACAAACAGCTAGAGAGACTTATTTTAAACAGAATTAAACCTCTGGCCGAGGAACACATACCTATAGAACAGGCTGGATTTAGATCAAAAAGCTGCTGCTGTGACCAGGTACTATCACTAACCTCCCACATAGAAAATGGATTCCAATGGAGAAAAAAATCTGTTGCCGTGTTTATTGATCTATCATTGACTTATGACACAGTGTAGAGGGAAGGGATGATCTTAAAATTCTTACATATCGTGCCCTGTAAGAAAACAGCTACCCTACTCAACAACATGCTCTCAAACAGATACACTGAAGTGCATCTGGATGGCCAAACCAGCTGGAAGTATAGGTTAAATGATGGTTTGCCACAAGGTTCTGTGCTGGCCCCACTACTCTTTAATATTTACACATCAGATTTACCAAGTACTGTTGCAAAAAAGTTTATATACGATGACGATATCGCACTGGTTAAACAATCTGAAGACTACAATACCTCTGAAAAAGCCCTTGAAAATGATTTAAAGAAAATTGGTAAGTTTTTTGAAACTTGGAGATTAAAACCCAACATCAACAAAACCGAGGTCGCTTGTTTTCACTTGAACAACGGACAAGCCAATTACACCAAAAGTGGAATTTAGGAATCAGCTGCTGAAGTTCAATCACAACCCTAAGTATTTAGGAGTGACTCCTGATCGGTTCTTAACCTATAGGGAACACCTAAGAAAAACTACAGATAAAATAAAAACCAGGAATAACATTCTAGACAAACTCTCTGGGACTAGCTGGGGATCAAGTGCTACAGTTCTTAGGACATCAGCTCTTGCTTTGGCATATTAGGTGGTTGAGTATTGTAGCCCTGTATGGCTAAACAGTGCTCACACAAAAGCAGTGGACACCCAGCTTAACCACAGGATGAGGCTAATATCAGGAACCATTAAATTGACGCCTTCCGAATGGCTACCAGTATTACCTAACATACCACCTCCACACCTTAGAAGACAACTAGCCTTAAAAATGGAGCGGCAGAAATGCGAGGCAAACCAACTACTACCTATACATGAAGACTGCCATGATCAAATACTTGGACTTAAATCTCGGAACCCGCCATGGAAACTTGGACAGAAATTAGTCAGAGAAGACTTTGACATTGAGACAGCATGGCGCCAGGAGTGGGCAACTTCTAATTCTTTCTTTCTTTCTTTCTTTCTTTCTTTCTTTCTTTCTTTCTTTCTATCTATCTATCTATCTATCTATCTATCTATCTATCTATCTATCTATCTATCTATCTATCTATCTATCTATCTAATTTGTCACCACCCATCTCCTCCAAACGGAGGGACTCTGGGCAGTTTACAGCATAAAACAATAACTATACAATAAAATTCCAATATAAAAATAGACTAAAACAATTTTAAAAACTACCTAATATAATAAAATCCCGATGGCTATGATCTCATTCACTCCTTGCGTAGGAGGGGCACTTCAAGGCACTAGCCAACCACAAGTATGATTATTCTCCTCCCTGCCCCAAGCCTGATGGCAGAGCCAGGTCTTCAATTCCCTCCGGAAGGCTAGGAGCAATGGGGCTAATCTCACCTCCGGAGGCAAGATGTTCCAGAGGGCATGTGCTACTGCAGAGAAGGCCCACCTCCTGGGCCCCACCAGATGGAATTCTCTTGCAGACGGTGTCCGCAGCATGCCCTCTCTGCATGACCGGGTGGGACAGGCTGATGAAGTGGGGATGAGGCGGTCCCTCAGGTAACCCGGTCCCATGCAATGTAGGGCTTTAAAGGTGACACCTTGAATTGGACCCGGAAGCAAACTGGTATCCAGTGCAGCTCACGTAGCGAAGGTGTTATATGCGCCCTTCTAGGGGCGCCAAAAATAGCCCACGCGGCCGCATTCTGGACCAGCTGAAGCTTCCGGATACTCTTCAAGGGTAGCCCCATGTAGACCGCATTACAATAGTCTATATGGGAGATAACAAGGGCATGAGTGACTGTCCAAAGGGCCTCCCGATCCAGGAAAGGGCGTAACTGGTGCACAACATGCAGCTGTGCAAAGGCCCTTCTGGCCATGGCTGCCACCTGCTCTTCGAGCAGGAGCCATGAGTCCACGAGGACCCCCAAGTTATGCACCGGGTCTGTCTGGGGCAGTGCAACCCCATCCAGAACCAAAGATGACAAAGTCCTGGAAACGGCAGAGCCCTTAACCCACAGCCACTCCGTCTTACCAGGGTTCAGCCGAAGCCTGTTGTTCCCCATCCAGACCCCCACAGCCCCCAGACACTCAGAGAGGGTGGTCACAGCATCACTTACTTCACCCGGGATGGAGATATACAATTGAGTATCGACAGCATACTGATGATACCTCATCCCATGGCGCCGGATGATCTCACCCAGCGGTTTCATGTAGATGTTAAATAGGAGAGAGAACTGAACCCTGAGGCACCCCACAAAGGACGGGTCGAGGGTCAGATCTCTCACCCCCTATCACAACCGACTGGGACCGGCCCTGGAGGAAGGAGGTGAACCAGCGCAGCACCATGCTGCCCATCCCCAACTCCCTGAGCCGACCCAAAAGGATACCATGGTCGATAGTATCGAAAGCCGCTGAGAGGTCAAGAAGAGCGAGGATGGATGCACTACCCCCATCCTGCTCCCGCCAAAGATCATCCATAAGTGCGACCAATGCCGTTTCCGTCCCATATCCGGGCCTGGACCCAACCACACGTCACCTCCCGAGCTGCCTTCACCATCCAGGAGGGACATGGGTCTAGATGACAAGTGGTGGCATTTACTCTCCTGAGGATCCTGTCCACTTCCTCGGGTCCAACAGGATCAAACTGTTCCCAGATAACATGGTAAGTACTCTCCAGATCAGTTTAACTTAGTGTCTGATCCAGCACAATGCCCCTATGGCTTTGATCTCCCAAGGAAAAACTGGACAGTGCTTAACTGGATTCATACTGATCATGGCAGGTGCCAATATTAGAAACAAAAATGGGGGCTGGTCGATAATTCTAACTGTGACTGCAGGAATGTCCCGCAAACTTTACACCACATTGCAATGGAATGCCCCCTCAAGAACTACATCATCTTAAGGGCACTGCTGTCCAATGGCTAAACGATCTAGATATTTGGCCATAGGCTTAGCCATTCTAGTAACTGCTCATACGTAACTTAATTCTATTTATAATTTTACTCATTATTCGTATTGCATGTTTTTAAAATAATCTACTGTCCCAATGTTTTATCTTTTATACACATTTTATAGATTGTTCTGTGAACTTTTATGCAATAATGCTGTATTCTGCTATGCCATACGAAATAAATAAATAAAATGCTACTGACCTTTTTCAGAATCTGTGAGTAGGAAAAGATCCGGATGATCTGGATCATCAGCCATCATAACCATCCAACCCACTACTGACACATTTTTACTTGGTGTAGATTTGAACTAGGGGTGGGGGAACATCAATGAAAGGAAAATATGAATGAAAAGGGTACAGCAATTATCTGCATTAAAAACAGTAACTGCAACTAGAAGAGCAGAATTGACCTGCTTTCTTTTGTAATGCAACACAGATTAAGAAAACTCAAAAGGGATATGCTATTTTATATACCCCAGAGTTAATCTGGGACAATTATGGGATTGGAGCTTGATCACCTAAGCAAGTCTTATCAAGGGATATTTCTGTCCATTGTGGAAAAACTTTTTCTTTGAATCTCGTGTGTCCTAAAAGTTGCCATTTTTCTATATACAGAAAGATTGAATTGAATTTATAAGGCTGCTTGTACAGATTCCAGATTTGAAGATTTCAGCAGGGATTACAGCAGGAATTTGGAATTAGTTTTAAAAATTGCTACAAGTTGCTTGCTGCAAAACTCAAGATGAGATTAAAATAGGGGAAACAAATGAACAGCATGTTTAGACAATATGAAGTTTATAGAATGATAGCAGTTCAATGCTGCAGAACATGCAGCATTCACAGCGAAAGGCTGAAAAAAAAACCCTTCTCCTACCACGAACTATCCCTCTCGGCTAAAAGCAAGAATACAGTACATACGTGTTTTCTCTCTGTTGCCTTCAAAGACTTTGCAGCATAGTAGAAAAGCTGTGTTCCACACAAAGCCACCCAGTATTTTGTCCAAGAAGCTACCTATAAGATTAGACAATCGTAAGGTTAATAAATCCAAAACGTATCTGCCATTCAATCTTAATTTTGCCTATACTGTGTATTTAAGTCCTATGCATTTTACACATTAATTGAGCAGTGAGAGACTTTCCGGACATTGTTAGCTATACTCCACAATATATATTGTAATATAAATTGGAACAAGATTCTGTGCTTTAGCCTAGTTTAGTAAAAACAAATACTTAGCATTGATTCAGGATTCTCAAACTGCAGTGTGCGAAGTCACCCCAAGAGCAAATCAGTACAACAAGTAACATTTCTTCCCAATCTAGGATTTGAGGAATGACCAAGAAAACAGAATATGCTGTGGGCCACCAAACCAATGTAGAATTGAAAAACCCTTTCTAAACTGGGTAGCTTCTCATGCTAGTTGCAGCAGTGATACCACTATTTACAGAGACACATATAAGCCTTTATTGCTGAAGAATTTTCATTACAGTCCGTATCATTGACTTATATGTAAGAGGGGCCTGAAGGAAAAAAAATCCTTAATGCATATCCTTGGAATGCCTTTTACCCCATAGAGAAACTTGTCTTCCTATCTGATAAACAGAGGAACAACCAATTATCCCTGGTTGTCATCACTGGATATCTACATCTATTTACTATTCAAAGTTCATCAAACGAAAAGGGGAAATAGCAAGATAATCTTGACCCAAATTTAGATTAAATATAAAAATACATGTTTTGATAACTTCTAAGTGTCTGTATGCAAATAGGCAGTGGTGTTCATCTTCTTATATATGACCTCCTTAGATCTGGCTGGATTAGACAACTTCAAATGTCTAATCTTGCCTTTCAAGGAAATGGTGGTGCGGTAGAGGAAGTGGGTTATCTGTATTGTTTTCAGACAGGTTTCAGGCCCGGGCATGGGACAGAAATACTTGAGTTGTACTATGCTGGTCTTGTTGTTGTTGTTTATTCGTTTAGTCGCTTCCGACTCTTCGTGACTTCATGGACCAGCCCACGCCAGAGCTTCCTGTCGGTCGTCAACACCCCCAGCTCCCCCAGGGACGAGTCCATCACCTCTAGAATATCATCCATCCACCTTGCCCTTGGTCGGCCCCTCTTCCTTTTGCCTTCCACTCTCCCTAGCATCAGCATCTTCTCCAGGGTGTCCTGTCTTCTCATTATGTGGCCAAAGTATTTCAGTTTTGCCTTTAATACCATTCCCTCATGTGGGACCTACAGTAGATGGGTGCACCACACCCTCCCTGGTCTGTTTAGATCTTCTAGCAACATTTGATACCATATCAACCACAGTATTTTCTAAGCTGCCTGCAAGGGTTAGAAGTTGGAGGCTCTGTTTTAGTGTGGTTCCACACCTTCCTGATGGGTGGTACCAGACAGTGTGGTGGGCTAGGACAGATCTACTTCTCCATTGCTCCAATGTGGAGTACCATATGTATCTCTTTTCTCTCCCTCAGGTGTTTAACATTTGCATCAAGCTTCTGGGGGAGGTCATGTCAGTTTGGGGTGAGTTATTACAGTACTGAGCCAGCAATATGGTTGAAGCCCTGACCTAGTGTCTGGAGGCTGTAAGAAGGGGAAAAACAAATTGAAAACCAGCAAGAATGCATTACTTTTCATACAGCAATCATCTGGCTCTTTTTCCACTCTGGATGTGGTAGCACTATCTCCGAAGGAGCAAGTCCATGACTTGGGGCTCCTTCTAAACTTGGGACTACTGCTGGATAGGCAGGTGGAAGCTGTAACTAGGGAGGCCTTTGAAAACTTTGGCTGTTGCTCCAGTTCAGTTCTTCCTGGAGAAGGAAGCCTTGGCAACAGAGTCATACACCTTTGTCTCCACCCGCTTAGATTACTGCAATGTGCTGTAAATGGGGCTGCTTTTGAAGGCTACTTGGAACTGGCAACAGGTTCAAAATGCAGCAGCCTGTTTGTTTGGCAAGGGACAGCTGCTACTTGCATTTAACACCAGTGCTTCAGGCCCTGCACTGGTTTTCAAGACTTCTGGTACAATTCAAAGTGACCTATAATGCCCTATATGGCTTGGCAAGATTGTCTATGTCAAGTGAATCCTATCTGGTCAGTGTGCATATCCTGAGAGGGATGCTGATGGTTCCTCACCACCTGAGACCCAAGAGAGAGCAAGACCTTATACAGTCAGGACCAGAAATATTGGAACAAGGATAACTGTTTTGGCATTTGGCCTTCGTATACCACCACATTGAAGTTGAAAGGAAACACACCCAGATGGGAGCAAAGCCAGGACTTTCAGCTGTAATTCAAGGGGTTTGACAAAAGTGGGGCACTAACCATTCAGGAAGTACAACCAGTGGCATACACCCCCCCATTGTTGTGACTCATAAGTAATGGAACAAACCAACATCATTACAAACATAAGGATCACCTTTAATACCTGGATGAAAATCCTTTGCAGTCAGTGACTGCCTGAAGACTGGAACCCATGGACATGACCAAATGCTGAATTTCCTCCATTGAGATGCTTTGCCAGGCCTTTACTGCAGCTGCCTTCAGCTGCTGCTTGTTTGTGGGTCTTTCTGCCTTCAGTCTTGTCTTCAGTAAGTGAAAAGCATACTCTGTGGGGTTGAGATCACATGACTGACTTGGCCATTGAAGAACATCCCATTTCTTTGCCTTGAGAAACTCTTGGGTAGCCTTTGCTGTATGTTTTGGGTCATTATCCATCTGCAATATGAAGCAGCGTCCTATCAGTTTGGCAGCATTTGGCTGAATCTGAGCAGAAAGTATAGCCCTATACGCTTCAGAATTTATCCTGCTGAATTTATCAGCAGTCAGGTCATCAATAAACACCAGTGACCTGGTTCCACTGGCAGCCATACATGCCCATGCCCTAACACTGCCTCCACCATGTTTGACAGATGATGTGGTATGCTTTGGATCATGAGCTGTTCCTTTCCTTCTCCATACTTTTCTCTTCCCATCATTCTGGTGCACGTTAATCTTGGTTTCATTAGTCCAAAGAATCTTATTCCAGAACTGTGCAGGCTTTTTTAGGTGTTTGCTGGCAAAGTCTAATCTGGCCTTTCTGTTCTTGAGCGTTACCAGTGGTTGGCACCTTGTTGTGAAGCCTCTGTATTTACATTCATAAAGCCGTCTCTTGACTGTTGATGTTGAAAATGACATGCCTACCTCCTCAAGAGCGTTCTTGACCTGGCTAGATGTTGTGAAAGGGTTCCTCTTCACCATGAGCAGAATTCCACTTTAGCTGTCTTCCGTGGTCTTCCAGGCCTTTTGCTGTTGCTGAGCTTGCAAGTTAATGCCTTCTTTTTCAGGATGTTCCAAACTGTTGTATTAGCCACTCCCAATGTTTTTATTATCTCTCTGATAGGTTTATTTTTTTTTCTCAGCCTAATGATGGCCTCCTTCACTCGCATGGACACCTCTTTGGACCTCATGTTGAGAGTTCCACTGAACAGCTACCAAATGCAAATGTAACACTCAGAACCACCTCCAGGTCTTTTATCTGCTTGACTGGTCATGGGGTACCCAGGAAACAGGCCATACCTGGCCATGCAGCTGCTTGTCAGCCATTCATTCCATTACTTATGAGCCACCAACGATGGGTGTGTGTGTATGCCACTGGCTGTACTTCCTGAATGGTTAGTGCCCCGCTTTTGTCAAACCCCTTGAATTACAGCTAAAAGTCCTGACTCTGCTCCCATCTGGGTGTGTTTCCTTTCAACTTCAATGTGGTGGTGTACGGAGGCCAAATGCCAAAACAGTTATCCTTGTTCCAATATTTCTGGTCCTGACTGTATTTCTCTGTAGTAGCACTACCCTATGGAACAACCTCCCCCTGGCAATCTGGGTAGCACCATCTTTCCTGTCTTTCAGAAAAGCTGTCAAAATGAAACCATTCAGAAGGGCCTCCAATTAAGATTTCTGATATGCCTATTACTTTATGGTAAAGTATTAAATGGTTTGATATATTAGTATTGTCTTTGAGATTACTGTTAGGCCTATTTTTGGTTTTTAATTGTACACCACCATGAGTCCATGTGGACTGTGACTGTCTGTCTATCACAATTGTGCACAGCCTTCTTTAAATTTACACCAACTCTGGGCAGAGTAACATTAATAAATAATAATATTAATATATTAATAATGTTAGAATTTTGCCTGCTGTATCTGCTATCAGCTCAGAGTTTCTGCAGACGAGTGCTAATTCACTGATGACTGCTAAACATTATTTTACAGGACAGTGGCTTTTCACAGTGCAAAAACTGTTTATCACATGACTGATCTGATGATGTGGAAGGTCCCCAAACCAATGTAAATCTAACATCCAGGTCCCAAAGGTATAAGCTATTACCTGGGCACTGAACTACTGTCAGTCCAAGGTATTTTTCAGCACCATCTACAGAATGTGGTTTGGCGGGGTAGCTGCAGGGATTATTTGAATCAGTCCCAAGATATCCTGCCACAGTTTGCATTTTACATATATCCCACTTTTCTATCAACTGACCTCTAAATACTTTATGACCTACTGAGTTGTGAGTAACTCAAACGCTTGAGCAATCACTGCTGATCTAATTAAAATGAATAAATTAAAATATTTTTGAAACAGGAAAAGCCAATTTGGGAAGCATTTAAAATAATTTATTTAATATCTTACTGTAGGTTTTTTCCCCTCTTTCAACAGAGTTTTTCTTCTGAGAACACCTTGAATAGTAACGGCTCCTGGATACAAATGAACAGCTAAATCCTCAGACTCTGCAGAACTAAAAAAGAAGCAAGTGTAAAGTATGGGAAGGTACTATGTATTTCAACAGCAATTCTTGAAGCATCACTAATATTATCTATGTTTCCTTATCTAAAATACTTCCATTTCAATTATTGGATTTCATTATGGAAAGATACCAACTTTTAGAAGGATTATTATATAGTCTTATATAGTACTTAGCACAAGTTAACATGCTAAGAAAGACTTTCATTTTAACAACTGACTTAACAATAACTTTAAATTTTATATATTACGATAAAGAACTACAAATAATTCTAACTAGCAAGAAGTTTGGAGTCAATTTTGCTTTAACAACTTATTGCAAACCCTTTATTTTTAAATGGCTCTTTCTAGACTTTTCCAGACCTGTTAAAAAATATTGAGTTTACAGTAGTCATTTGAGTTAATGAATAAAAAGTATAAAAAGAAAAACAAAGAAAAACAGTAAGAGCTTAATACATGCACAATACCATACCAAGATATTTGAAAGCAATAACAGAAGCAGCAGGAAAGCAGAAAGCCTGGCCCAGAGCAGTTAAATAAAGCTGTTGTAACATAGGTTGTGTTCTAACAAGTGAGCAGCTGACCAGCTTTTCATGACAGGAAATATTTGACTGCACCAGTGTTTGTGTAAGTGCATACCAAGCAACTTTTGTGGCACAGCCATCAACTCTCCAGAGACAGACTAAGAAAGTAAAAATTTCTGAAACATTTTGGAAAATTTCTTCCATACATCCTTCAACTATTTAGCCTATAAACTGAGAGAGCTGACAAGCTGAGCCTTCCAGATCTCCAAAAATTAACATATGCTTGTCCACATTACACCAGATTTTAACAGTTATTTGAGCTGGTTCTCAGATAGGTGCAGTAGAACCTAATGTTTACTGAGGAATGTAAAAAGGCTTTGATGTGAATGGAAGTGGTTTTTCATAAAATATTATTCAAAACAACTTTAAGCCAAGGACTGCTCTGTTCTTTGCATAGCATAGCCAAGGGCTGTGCTCCAAACGTGAGAGAGATCAAAGTGAATGGGGGCCCTTTTATTTTTTATTTTATTATATTATTACTGCAAAAAATTTAAAAACACAGCTGGTTTTTTTTTTTTGGTAAAAGGCACTATGGCACTGAGACTCTTCTTCAGTGACATGGTTTTCTCTTCTAATAAAAACTGCCATAGGTATTTTGGAGAGGTGGACAGCATGGGGAGGGGAGGGGAACAGGCAGGGATGGGGAATGGGAACTGAAATTGGGGGACCTGGGCCATACCAGTTACCCTGCTTCTTTTTGCATTTCTGGAAATAACAGGCAACTGATTTACAATTTATGTGGCTGAGAATGAAAGAAAAAGACAACATCTTAACTCTCACCCAAATCTTCAAGTTCCAACATCATTCTTGCCACCCAATTACTTCCAGTACCACCTAGTATCATAAATGATTCTTTAGAGGGTTATTTAGGCATAGGGAAAAGTAAAACACTTTGGGGATTTTCTGAGTAATATTATGAAATTAGATATGCAGATTAAACTGAGCCAGTCATAGTCTGTGAAGACATGATTAAGTTGTAAGACAGAAGTCCTGTTTGGATAGAGAATGTTCACTGATATATGTCAAGATAGTTAGAAAGAACAGGAATGTCAGATTACATCCACTTCACTATCAAATCAGTCACCAACACCAGAGGAAAGTGTCTGGCCCTTGAACACAAGGGATTAGTACCTGCTGCCCTTCATGTGGCTCCAATAGCCATTTCGAGCTATTCTTGTCACCGGACCAAGAGAATGGTATAATCTGTTCCTGTTGGATTCCATTATAAATGGTACGCATTACATGTTTTGAATTCATAGTCATCATTTGTTAGAACACTATAATAAGCTTTCCTTTCTGCTACATTGCTACTTCCTCTTGTTTTGTGATCACCAGTGTATTTCAGTTTTTAAAAGATCTGTTCTTATTTGGACACATGTTCTTGGCGTGAACACATACAACAGTAGAATATTCTTACTGGCATCCCAAGGAATGATCAACATCTTAACATCTTAAAACAATAACATCAGCAACTAAAACAGGACAAGACATTGGTAAAAGCCAGTCATTGGAAAGCAATGTAGTCACTAGAATATGAAAACATTCCCTCTTATATTGGTTCAGCAGTGAACCTTCGCTTTTTCTTCTGAAGAAGCTTTAAGGATTATATGAAAAAGGAAGTGATACTGGGGGGAGGGGAGGATAATCTTAAGGTTTCTACTTGTGAAAACTGTTTATGGTAAAACAAGAGACCAAAAGCCTGATGGGCATATAGCATGCTATCTCTGCCAAATCAGAATTCCCACTTATTTACTATATATATTATTTTGTAAGTGTATGTTATACCCAGTGCAGCTTGCAGTCAAACCTACATTGACATAATTTTAGTATTTATTTAGAATGTATAAATACTGGTTTTCAACAAATGTATTCTTAAAAGCAGAGTGCGTGGAGATGCGAGGGAGTGCGCAGGAGCTGCTGTGCAGGTTGGACAGGGCGCGCAAGGGTTTGAGGGTGTGCATGAGAGGTGGCATGTGGATAAAGGGCTGCGTGAGGGTACACAAGAGGTATGGCGTGGATCGGGTGTGTGTGAGTGGCTGGTGCGGCATGAGTGCAGAGGGGCTGGGGGAGAGTGGGTGTGTGGGGGAGACTTAGTCCAGCGACTTGGAATCTTCCCTGCCAGTTTCCCCACTGACTTCCTGGGGAAGCAAGCAGGGAAGGATGCAAATGGCAATCACATGATTGCAGGGTGCTTGGCAACCAGTCGTAAGTGCGAACAACTCTGAGGACCAGTTGTAACCACCAAGGAAAAATGCATCAAGGTAGTGGCCTGAAGACAGGTGATTTAAGCAAGGGAAGAGAAAATATCTGAACAGCTCACCCTGGAGAGGAAGAACCTGCAGTTTTATAGGGTCAACTGTGATTCTACTAGCTTGTTATGTCACTTGGTTTGTACTGAGCTGGGAGCTGCACAAGAATCTCAGATCACCTCCACTAGTGGTGCTTACATTTTTATCAGATGATCAATGTCTTTCACTTGAAAGCTGCTACAATGATATACAAAATAAAAGTAATTCTCTAAAAAGACACCCATCTAGCTGTTCTAAACTGGTAAAGCCTTGCTGTCCTAGGGAACATCTCAGGACAACTATTACTTGTGTTTTACTCCAAGCCCAGACTGTAAATGGGAACTTCTGCTTTGGAAGCTTCTTTCAAGAGCCTCCCAGCCAGCTGTAGTTAGACGATGAACCATTCATATAGGGTACATATGTTTCCTTTGAGCAAACTCTGTTAGACATCAGGATTCTGGGACTACTGCTAATATGACAACAGACCCTCTAGACAACTTACATGATCGGACTGTTTTACCCATTATTCTTTTCCTTACATATACAATCCCTGTGTAGGAAAAGCAAAACCTTGACTGAAAAGCAACCATACCAGAAACATTTAATAAACTTAATACACTTTCCTATGTGGAAATGTAAAACTGTCAAATGTTAAATACACATTTGAACAAATATAAACTATAGTGATTTCTCTTACCTTTCAAATGCTGGCCATGAAGTCTCTTCACTGAGCTCTGAACCATCACTGCTACCTAAAATCAGAATAAGTGAGTCAACTAAAAACAAACAAAACACCACTCATTCTGATTTGCCAGGCATGAAAAATGTTTCAAGAAACACTTGTGAAAATTACCCATAATAAAATGGACTCAACTGCAATGAAAGTTTGTTCAAATAGAAAACACTTCATTTCTGGGAGTTCTGTTTGTGAGATTATTTTACTTGCATATACTAGTCTTTATGTTTCTCTCTCCCCACTTGACTTAACTGTTAGAACTCACTTAAATTCTAATAGTTTAATTGCATAATAGTAAATGAATAAGTATGTAGTACTAGTTCTTTGTTTAGTACATAAGTAAGTTTTTGCGCATCTTTTTTCTTCTTTCATATGTTTGTGTGTCTGTATGAAAGAAATGGAATAGAACAATAATAACTTAGCACCATCTTCTGGAATCAGCCAACTAAACACAGGAAAAACCTCTAAAAAACAGTGCCACCACCTCCCATCTCAGAACAGATGGTTCTGAAAGATACCATGGATGGTTGTATCAAAAGCTACTTAAAGGTCCAAGAGAATCAACATGGCTTCAATTTTCCTGTTTTTCTTGGGAAAGTATGCACACAGGGCAACAAAAGCAGTTTCTGCCCCCACCCAGTCCTAAAACCAGTTGAAATGGATAAAGTCAATGAATGTCATCAAAATGCTTGCTCAGTAAATACGTGCTCAAACACTTCATTTAAGAAAAAAGTCAGCAACCAGCCCATATTTATCCACTAGGTCTAGCTAGGTTTCTTCAGGAACAGCCTTAATGTCAGTTTCAAATAGAACTGAAGGCTACTGTTTTCAAAAGGAGCTAATCTCTTGGATCATTTCCCTCATTAGATACAACAAACCCACACAAGCAATGGTGGAACATGAAAGTAATGGCTGAATGGTTGACAGGCTGATAAGGAATTTTTTATCCAGTGGCCATCAAGGTTATATACTGTATATCAAAGCAAGTAACAATTCAACAATTTCTCTCACTCTCTCTCTCTCTATAACAGAGTGGAAGAAGGAAATCTGATCTCACTTTTTTGCAATTTTATTCTACATTTGTTATTCTATTTCTTGAATTTCTACATCAAGACTATTATGTGGGCAGCGAGGACATTCAATATCATTAGTTTAATTGATCAAAACAGTAAGCAAAATATTATTGTGCTCTAAACTCAAGTATTTTCTTTTGCTTTGTCAATTACTCCATCAGTTATTGCAGCATTCTGTGGGTGACACCCTGCTGGAATACCTGTGAGTTAATTTTCAAGAATATATGTTTTAACCTCTATAGTATAATTTTAAAATATTCTGAACATTAAAGCCCATAGACAGAAAGGTTCTTGCAGAAATGATTAAAATAGACCTGTGTCAAATACAAATATTCCATGAATTACTAATCTCTTCACATCATCCTCTAGGAGAAATCCATGTGCACATGATGTTACAAGCATCTGATATTTCAGTAGCATAAATGTAGCTGAGATGTATAGCTGGTATCATCAGCATATTCATGATACCTGCATGGGATCTGGTATCATGAATGACCTTCCCAGTGGTTTCATGTAGATGTTGAAAAGAAGAGGGGAAAAGAGGGATCTCTGAGGGACACCAAAACATAGAGGTCTCTGGGTAGATCTTTTTTCTCCCACCACCAGCTAGAACTACCTCTTCAGGAAGGAGAAGAACCATTGTAAAACAGTGCCCACCACTCTGATCCAGAAGGATACAATGTTCAATGGTACTGGAAGCCAACAAGAGATCAAGAGGAGGAGGATGGTTGCACTCCCCCAATCCCAGTCTCTCCAAAGATCATTAACATGTGTGACCAATGCAGTTATGTCCTGGCCTGAACCCTGATTGCCAAGAGTCCAAAATAATCCACTTCCTCTAGAGCTCTCTGTAGCTATAGGCCAACCACTTTCTCTACAATATTTCCTAAAAACAAAGTTGGAGAAAGGTCTATAATTGTCTAGGACTGACAGTTTGAATGAAGGCTTCTTGTGCAGAGGTGCACCACAGCCTCCTTTAAATATCCCTTCCTCATAGAAGCGTTGACAATTATCCAAATCCAATCTCTTGTCACCTCACAGGAGGTCTTGGCTAGTCATAAGGCACAGGGATCCAACTAAGACCTAAAATTAACCCTGCAGAGGGCCCTATTTACTTCCTTAGTACTCAAAATTATCCCAGATTACATCATAAAATGAAGCCCCAATCATTTCCATGGACACTATTCAACTGGACTCCAACTCTTCCAAAATCTGAATGGTTTGTCTGCTAAATGCCATGAAAATTCCTGACAGTGGCCCTTAAGATGATGTTGGTGAACATCATTTTCTGAAAGGGAGCAGATTGTCTTAAAAAGTGCTGCTGGGTGGCATTCAGCAAACAGAGAAAGGGAGACAAAATATTTTATTTTTGCTATCTGTACTTGAATTTAGGCTCGTACTAGGATTCAGTCACTCAAGATTGTTCTTTCTCCAACTGTGCCTTAGGCATCTCCTCTGCTGCTTCATCACACTAAGTTCCTCAGTAAATTAAAAAGCAGCAGGTCTGCATGCAAGGACAGACTGCTCTGTTGCAATCCAGTCTATGGCCCTGAATGCCCTATTATTCAAATGGGTAACCAGCGACTTGGCTGAACTGCCTGAGATCCCTGGGAAATTCCCCAGGAGCCACTGGATCCATTAGGTGCCTGGGATGGGCCAAATTAATAATTCCATCCCCAGTGCAGGGAGAGGTTGCTACACATAACTCCATAGTAATCAGAGAGTGATCTGTCCTTGACAACAGAAGAATTCCATATCCCCCACTTTCAGATCACATTGCATCTGTGTTGAAACAAAAACCAGATCTAATATGTGACCTTTCATGTGCATTGGGTCCTTGAAAATGTGGCTTCATTCTAGTTTGTAATAACGATTGTTACAAGTGTCTGAAAGACTTCAGCCAAATCAAAGCTAGCAGCCTAGCTAAGCCACACTAAGTCAGTGGACCGAGATTTATGTCAAGTTCTGATCCAGTGAGCCTGACAGTTGATGGCTATATTTTTAGTTATCTTTCACTGCAAAAGAGGCTGGGAAGCTGGCACTTTCTTTCCCACTTACCTACCTTTTTCTTTCCCTCCCTCCCTGCATTTTTCTAACATTTTTATTCCCCCTTGCCATTCCTATGTGGACAGGGGAAATGAAGACCAAACCCAGACAATGTTTTTGCATGAGGCTTCTATAGGACTATCTTAGACATTGAAAAGGATAGTAATCCTGAGTAATTTGTACAATATGAGAGAACTTACTTTAATCCCAAAATGACCAGGTAATTAACTCAGTTTGCACGAGATTATCTTTTCCCATTACCCTACGTATGCTGTGTGGATAGGGCCTATGCATGATGCTTTAAGCAATCTGGGGAAGAGGTAGTAGCATATAAATATAATGAAAAAAAATGCAGGTTTGAATTTCAAAAGACATCTTTTTTACTGACTGAGATAACATCTCACCTATTGAAATTCCACTGGAAAGAGTGGAGCTCTCTGCCTGGCCCCGCAATGGGGCATGTGGTTCCATGACACTATCATCTAAAAGATGCCGTGGTCCTGCATTTGGGAATGTTGCACTTTTAAATTCTGCTGTGTTCATTTTATGAATGAAACTAGAAAAATATTAAAATACATTAACACTGATTACATTACTTTAAAGTATTAAATATAATGTAGTATCAAAAGTATATTTACAGTCATAGAACAGCTGTCAATACACAATCCAAAGGAAAAGACTGAATAAAGACAAGTAAAAAAATAATTAAAGAGTTTAAACAGCTAAAAGTTCACAAGAATTAAAGAAAATTTAATCTTATGAATGATGTGAAAGAATCTGGCATAGGTAGATGAATTATATTTAATATATATAAAGATTCTACAATGTTTGCTGCTTTCTTCTTTCCATGTATACGTATACATATACCTTTATGAATAATTGGCAAATACATATGAACATGGACTGTTAAAGAATGGATTCCAATGTTACACTTAGAACTGGGCATGGAAGAATTAAAATATTATTAGGAAATTAAGTATGCTATCAATGTTTAAGTATTGATTTTTCTCTACCACAAAGACTAAAAGAGAAGCTGCCAATCACATTCACAATCATGAAGTGATTCAGTCATGCAGTTGTATGTACTCTGCAATCTAATCCGCACAATTTTTGAAACTAAAGTTTAAATATGAGAATTAGCTGTATTTCATTTTTTTTTTTGCTTTTGCTTAGGGCAAGAGGATGATCAGCAGCAAGGTGGAGGGACTTAGTTACAGTGGAGATTGGTGCACCATTGGAAGACCTGAAGGACCAGGTTCGAGATAGATCATCATGGAGAAAATCTAAGCAATTTGTGGTTGCTAAGAGTTGACACTGACTTGATGACACATAATTAATCAATGTGTGAACAATCCAGGTTCAGTAAAAAATCAGTTTGAAACCATGGCTTGTTACTTTAATAACTGTAACTATGGTTTAACAAAACATTGTGAACAGGAACATACGGTTTCTTTGTAGTTTCCTGCCTTATTCCTAATTTGTTTTTAGTTTCTTGAATAACAGAAAGGAGCCATTTAGATTACTGAGTTCATCTACTAATCCAAATCTCCTACTCAAAGTTCTAACAATACAGAGGTATAAGGCAAGGGAAATTAAAACAGAAAAAAAATTCTGGAATCAGTTGAACAAATAGTGATTACTTTGTGATGGTAGCAAATATGTATAGCTCAAGGTTAGCATATTGTATTGTTAGACTTCTCTCTGTTTTGAGGTTCCAACAATGCAATGATTACCTTGCCTATCTGCAAGTCTGAGTTTGGCTTGTTTAATGAATTATTTAATAACCCTGAGTTATCATGATGTACAAATTCAGTCACTACTTTATCTATAAGATACATAAATTTACTTGTAACAAAAAGGTATACATGTGCAGAGATATTCAAACAACTTAATACATGCACTGTCCAAAAAAATAAATGGCAAAGAAGATACTAATTTCACATATATGGCTTTTTAAATAAGAATAATTCAGGGTATCATGAGTTTAAGTAACAGAAGGAATTTAATCTCAAATTAAATGCTAACTTGTATCCCAAACTGTGACATTTTCTATGCCCATGAGGCATCACGTTTCTAGGAGATGGAGGAGTAGGTGGTAGCAATGACCCTTCAGCCGTAGCATTCTTTCGCACAGTTTGGGGAGAAACTCCCACTTCAGGGCCTGGAAAAAAAATAAATAAAAGAGCAAAGAACAAGTTCTTTATTATAATTCTTCAACTGGATAAAAAAGTAGATCTGATAATTTCAGAAGTGCCTATACAGATTCTTATCTACTCCCTCTCTTTTTAGTTTATTTAAAAGGTTTGCTTAAATTAGGTTTTCTATTTAACAGGTTTTATGGATCAAGAAAATAAGAACGGGGGCAGGGGTGGTGGTGGTAGAGTCAGAGCACTGAATCGATGAATATTTACCAAGTAAATCTTCACGAGATGCAGTGGAACGTGGGGTACTGGTCCCAGGTTCTATTTTTAATGAAAGTCTGCATTAAGAAAAAGAAAAAGGTTTTGCTAATAGCAAATTCAGACATCTATATTTACTATTCATTTTCTGCCTAGGAGTTAGTTCTACTAGGAATTCATAGATAAATCACTTGAGCCAGTTTGGTGTAGTGGTTAAGGCGCTGGCCTAGAAACCAGGAGACTGTGAGTTCTAGGCCTCCCTTAGGCATGAAAGCCAGCTGGGTGACTTCGGGCCAATCCCTTTCTCTCACCCCAATGCATCTCACAGGATTGTTGTTGTTGGGAAAATAGGAGGAGTAAGGAGTATTAGGCATGTTCCCCGCCTTGAGTTATTTATACACACACACACACACACACACACACACTTATATATAAAAGAAAAGGTGGGATAAAAATATCATAATCATAACTTGATAGACTTAGATATTTGAAGAAATACATACATATATACATATACAAATTGTTTAGATAATTGATAAAAAATAAGTAATACTGATTAATTTTTCAAATGTTACTATCATTATAAAACATAATATTTATATAACAAGGTTTCTGCAATATGGGCTCCCAAACTTACAAAATAAAATTTGTGTCAAAATTCAAGATGAAAACCCCCAATTCTTTTAATAAGCAAGATACAAAACATTTATTTTTCTTTTGAGAGAAAAATGCACATGAGATTTTGAAGTGCTATTTAATAATACTGTCACTTCCTGGAAACTTTTCCCACTCTGTATATTAACTTAAAGAGAAGAACAAAAGAGTTGCACATGTAACTGCTATAGTGACAACTAGTCTGTTTTTAAAAAGCCAGTATTGATCTATACTGATGAATACTGCAGTTAATAAGAGAGTAAGAAATGGGGAGGGAAGATGATTAAGAATAAGGGAATATAACACATAACTCATAATAGATTAAGATTGCCCTAGATCCTGAACAATCACTGATTCTTTTTTATCTGTTAGATTTATATCCCACCTTTCCTCTAGGAGCACAAAGACACTTATATTGGGGGAATCTCCCCAATAACCACAACCCTGTGATGTAGGTTGGGTGGAGAGAGTAACTGCTCACCCAGTGAATTTCAATGGCTGAGTCTCCTTGGTCCTAGTTCAACACCTTAACCACTAGAGGGGCTCTGTTTGTCATTCATTCATTCATTCTCAAGATTTACAGCTGAGGGTTATGTTCACTAAGAAATAAGGAGAAATGCAAGGAAGAATTCATGAAAAAGAAAGCCTATAAACAAAAATGTCCTAAAAATTTCAAACACTTATGAAACAAAACTGCAAGTACTCTTTTGTTCTTTATGAAATATTGCTTTAAAACACAACAATTAAATAATGAATATATTGTAATTGGCTAGATTTTATACTTACTTATAATTATCATCTTCCACAAACTTCTGAAGTTCCTCTATATACTGAACAGAATTCAGGTACTTTTGAACGTGAGGCAACACAGGAATATCTAAATAGCAATTAGTATATATATATAGAGAGAGAGCAGTTATTTTATTGGCAACCACCAGGATCTGTGTATTTTTATATGGCACAGTTTCATATCAGTGTTAACTATTATAATATCATCTTCCTTTCTCTCTCACAAAAGCAGGCATTTGGCTAACCACTATTCCCACAAATATTTATGACAGAACTGAGATTGCCTTGCTTTTAAGGCTACAATCGTAATAGCAGTAATTGGGTGGGGAAGGAAAAGCAGGAAGCAAGGCTGTGCACACAAAAGCTATAGGGGTATGTAGTCTTGCTGTCTCCTTGATCGCTGTTGCTACTGTGAAATCTGGCGACCTCATCCCCAGCTAAAATATATTAAAAAGTGCTACATATCAGTCAAGCCATGTTAAAAACTGTTAATGGGTACTATTCTTCTGTATATAGAATTTTGATCATAATTCTAAATATCAAAATATTGAAACTGGCATATTTATATTTTGCTTTATAGATGTTACATATTTTGTGATTTCCTAAATATTCTCACCCAATAACAGTTGTGTGCTCAGTCACAACCCAAGACTTTTGCCCAATAACATGCCTTACATCTCCCTCCAATACAATAAATGAAGTATTTTTCAGACAAGAACTGGAAAAAAAACCCCAGAAGCTTTCTTATTACAATTTTCCACTCTCAGAGCCTACAGAGATGGCATTTTTGACCTCAGGGAATAGCACATATAACCAGTTTCCTTTACATGATGAGGAGTTGCCTAAGCTTTGCAGACAAGTAGCATCCTATAAACCTAGAGATTATAACTTAACTCTGCCAATAACATGTAACCTGCTGTTAAAGAAAATAAAGCACAAACAGAAAAAAATCAAATCATCAGCTTGGTAAATTGGGTAGAGACAGGATAAAAAGAAATCCCAGCCCACATGTATGTAAAAGCTCTATAATTCTGAAGAAAGTAACTGTTCCTAAGTGGCAAGGTAAGAAGATACTTTCTGAGAACAGAAATACACAGTAAGAGTGTGTGTTTTCACCAGATATTCATGGAGAACATTCTTTGACCTTAGGGCATACTGAAGCAATAATTAAGGCAACAAAAGCTTAAAGCCTCAAAGCAATCTGCAAAGGATTCCTACCAAAAACTTCATCAGCTGAGGATGCAATATAATATTTAGTGAAACAGAAACTCAGGGAGTGCCTTACAGAATGTGAAAGTTATCCTTGAAAATTCTAGAGGTAAACAGTGATTCCTTTCTGGGCAGTGGTTTATCAATAGTGGTTTGGTATAAAAAGACAATGCATATATTGAACCATCTGGAAATGGTGAATTTAAGGATCTTTCTACCCATTATTTTCCCATGAGATGAAACAGGAACTCTGACTTCAGCTATCTTGTCTAAATAAAAATGTAAGGTTTATTTGGAAATCTTAATTAACCTTTAGTAAAAAGGAAGGTTCTTACTGAGGGACCACTTTATTTGAAATAGTTTCAGTCAAAGTTAAGGGGGGTGGCTTCCAAGATATGTATTTGAATAACAGAAAGCTTATCAACATCTGTTAATTATTTTTTAAAAGTCCATGCTAAGTTGAGAAAAGTCCTTTTGTTACTTTGAAAGAATTTAGTAAACAAATATTACCTTTTACATTTGTATCTTCAATTACAGTGATGATCCAAAGAGATACTTTAAAGTATGTTCAAAGGTTTGGGGGTGTTTGATTAGATTTCTGGAATTCTACTGGAAAAATGTTTACCTCATCTTCATATCCTGAATTATTTTTTAAATATCCCATCATCACCTTTAATCAAAGGTGAGAACTATATTTGAGCAAGTCTCAATTAATATTCAAACAACTTTATTAACTGGTTACATATAATGCTGTAATATAAACGCATAGTGTAACTTACCATATTCACAAGATTGCTGTAAGTCTGAAATTATTCTAAGGATATTATTCATTAAGTTTGATCTCTGCTCATTTTCTAGAATACTTCCTGTTGATGGATATGCTGAATCAATATATGTCAAGTCTGAGAGATAAATACCTGAAGATAAAGGGATTTTTATCATATAGAGCACTGAAATAAAGTTACAGGTACATCTCGCTTACTGACTGCCTCATTTAGCAACCTTTTGAAGTAACAATGGTGAAAAAAACCCAGCTCTGTGACCAATCCTCACATTTACAACTGTTGCAGTGTCCCGCAGTCACATGATCACCATCTGGTGCTGTGCAACTGGCTTGTGACAAGCAGTATTGTTGGAGAATGTGGAAGTAAAATCGTAAATCACATTCACGTGATGTTTCACAACAACTGCGGTGATTTGCTTAACAACTGAAACTGAAGAGGGGCTGTAAGTCCGTCAAATTTTCTGTTTAGTGTTGTGGCACTTAGTGATGGAGTTACTGGTCCCAGTTATGGTTGCTAAGCAAGGACTACCTGTAGTTCAAATCAAATAATGACATACCCTTCCAGTCCTGTTTCAGCCTGGAAACTAGTATTTGGGCTTTGAAAATGTGTCAGGAAAGTGAAACATTCAATTCTGCCCTTCCATGTAAATGTTTTATATTTCAATTATATATCTAAAAATGTATTTGCATTTGACGGAGATAAAGTATTTAATTAATGCACCAATTACAGTATATTTTAAAACTGAGCTGCTACATCTCTAAATGATTATAATTTGTTATTTGTATTCAACTATATGAACTTTATATTTGTAGTAACATCATGCAAGATTGACAAGGAGATAGTGGGGCGATAGAAACAATGGTTTTCTTAAAAATATTCTTAGCAAAGGTTGGTCTATCTGTGTTCCCAAGTTATTGACAAGATATGCTATCAAACCAATCCCAGGTGTTGTCTGCTAGAGACAATGTCTTATTTAAAAGCTCACTGGCAGAGGGTTAAATTATTGAAGTTGTGAATAAGCGATAGCTAGGTGTTATTATTTATACTCCCTGTCCCAGGAATAAAAAGTGCTGTGCAATGGGCAACTCCAGTGGGTCTGTTTGCTGCCATTTCTGGAGTTTCTGGCCAGCTTAGGAGACATGGGTTGGTACCTTTCTTTATCTGTAACTGTCTTAATATTTATTCAGCACACATACAGTATGCAAAACAGCTGTTGTCCCAAGCACACCTGATGCAACTAATCAAGGGCTTCATTAGTTGCACCAGGTGTGCTTGAGCTGGAACACATGAAATACCTGAAGTGGCTAGGGGTTTGTTGAGTGTCACGTTTGACTGCATGTTAGAAATACAGTATGGCTAAGTCAAAAGAATGGTCCAGAAAGGTAAGAGAAGAGATCATCACCCTTCACAAATAAGGAGCAGGATACAAAAAGATAGCAAAGGCACTGAATATTCCTAGAGACATCGTCGGAAGCATAGTTTGCAAGTTCGAAGTTGAAGGAACAGTGATTACATTACCTGGATGGGGCAGAAAAAGGAAGCTGTCAATGGCTGCAACCAGATTTCTGAGAAGGCAGGTTGAGAGAAACCCTCGAGTGACTGCAAAAGACCTGCAGCTAGACTTGGTGGCAACAGGCACTGAGGTTTCAGTGAGCACAGTAAGGTGCGTACTAAACACAGGTTTCCATGCCAGAACTCCAAGACGTACACCACTACTGACCCAAAAGCACAAGAAAAGTCGGCTCCAATATGCTCAAAATCATATAAATAAGCCACAGAAGTTTTGAGATTCTGTTCTGTGGAGCGATGAAACAAAACTGGAACTTTTGGGCCCGATGGATCAGTGCTATGTCTGGAGGAAGAAGAATGAAGCATACGCTGAAAAGAACACTCTGCCTACAGTTAAGCACGGTGGTGGCTTGGTGATGCTCTGGGGCTGCTTTGCATCCTCTGGCACTGGAAACCTGCAGCATGTGGACAGCAAGATGGATTCATTGAAGTATCAGGAAATCCTAGGAGAAAATGTCATGCCGTCTGTAAGGAAGCTGAAGCTTGGGCATCATTGGACCTTCCAACAGGACAATGATCCCAAGCATACCTCAAATTCCACTAAGGCTTGGATGCAGAAGAAGTCCTGGAAGATTCTACAGTGGCCATCACAGTCACCTGACTTGAACCCCATAGAAAATCTGTGGTGGGATTTGAAGAAGGTGGTTGCAGCACGCAAACCCAAGAAGATTACTGAACTGGAGGCCATTGCTCATGAGGAATGGGCTAAGATTCCTCAGGAACGCTGTCAGAAGCTGGTGTCTGGCTATGCATCTCATTTGCAGCAGGTCATAACAGCAAAAGGGTGCTCTACTAAGTACTGAAGATGCTTGCCATGAAGGGGTTGAATAATTTTGAGACTGGCGAAGTCATTATAAGTTGCATTTTCAGTTGACTTTGGGGACACCACTAGAAGCATTTGTTGTGTTGAGCTATTTCAATTGCTTTTGTTTGATTTGTTCATTGCAAACAGCTGAGAGTCTGTACATTTTGACAACTGACCTGATTTGCAATGGGGGTTGAATAATTTCAATTACAACAATATGGTACATTTGTATGCATATAATGCCTGAATTTTTACTTATTTTTTAGATTTTTTTTTGTATTTCCTATATCCTATTTCTCTATAGATCATGGATTTATATTTTTTATTTACTTGATAATGTTTATGAATCATAATTCAATTGAAAAGGTTGTTGGCATTAGCAGTATCTAAATACAGTGAGTAGATTAATTTAAATATGCTCTATGAACATTTAGAAAGCATTCACCCAAACTGCCAAAATACTGCTGTAGTATAAAATTAATTTGCTGTAATAGGTAGTTAAACTATATCCTTATTTTTATAATTATATTTCAGTTTTTCTAAACAAAAAAGTCATATGAGAAAGAGTAGTCTTTAGCATCTTGCAAATAATATTTTGAATTTTAGAGGTAAAAAACCAAATGGACTTCAGCTCCCTTGAAGTCCTTTTATCAGATATTTTGTTCTCCAACATCTTTCTAAAGCTCTAATATTATAAATGAGGTCCTGTTTTATTTTCAAATTTTTAAAAATCACATATTGAAGTTTTGAAGTTCTTTTAAAAGAGCTTCTTTCCCCTAACTATGCTGATTAGATAAAGAAAGCCACTAATCCTCATTGTCTGATTAACCTTAATGTTCCAATTGCATATTAGCAGTCTGACATGGAACTTTTCTCCTAATGAATGTTATTGTTTGCCTAAATTTTAGAATGATCTTAAAAGTTAAACAACTTCCATTGACACTCCAAGTCCCGTCAATTAAGCAGTGTCATTTTGTAGGACCTAGGAAGCATGCTGTCTTGGTGATAGTTCTTGCTGTGTGGAACGATATCCCCCTGGAGTTTTGTACTGCTCCCACACATATTTGACTTTCTGCAAACTGCTAAAGGTCTGGTTGTTATCACAGGTTTTGGGTTAGGATGTTGGTTGAGCCTGCTTATTTTGGGGTTTTTTGGTTCTGTCTTTTGGTTCTTGATATATTCTCTTTTCTTTTCTGGTTTTCTTTTAATTTTTTTTAGGTAAGCCTTCCAGGGTCACTGTGGATTCAGGTGGCCTCAAAATTGAAATAAAAAATAAACAAATAAATCCAGGTTAGGGTAATACAAATGTTTTAAAAAGGAGGTAAGTATATATTATCTTTAGAAGAGGACTTAAGTGTTTGTTATTGGTAATTAAAATTTATTCTGAACTACATCAATTATAAACAGGGTTGTACAGCACTCTGGATTTTATTTTCAAAAGACATTTTGGAGCATGTGGAAGCCTCCCACCCAAGATCTGAGGGATCCCTACCCTTTTAGCCTTCTGAAGGGCCGTAAAGACCTTGTTCTTCTCCCAAGCATTGGGCTGGGATGGGGGTTGAGTGGGGAGGCTGTTTGGTCTGATGCCTAACGGGGAAGCGTACTTTTGTTTTTCTCCTTGTTTTTATGGATTGTTGTGAGCCACCTAGAATCATTGTATGAGATAGGCCATATATGTCCTGTATATAAACAAACATAGCACCTGCCTGCTCAAAGCAGCTATGTCTTTTCCCATGATACAGCTACTTTAAGATATTGAAAAGAGGTGCTATGTTTGTACTTCCACATAATCTGAACCACCTTTTAGACACTGAATCTACAGTGTCGCATAACTTAATTTTATTTGTTTGTTTATTCATTCATTCATATAGCCGCCAATCTCAGACCAATGACTCTGGGTGGCTAACAATAATAAAAGCAATCAAACAATTAAAACAATACAGAAAATTAAATATAAATATAAATACAGCCAAGAGATCCTAAAAACCATTGGTGTCAGCACAACCATGACACAGGGCACAAAGCCAGGTCTTCAAAGCCTTCCAAAAAGCCAAAAGGGTCAGGGCCATCCTAATCTCAGGAGGGAAGATCTTCCAAAGGGCAGGCGCCACAGCAGAAAAGGCCCGTCTCCTGGTCCCCGCCAGCCAACATTCCTTGGCTGACAGGACCCAGAGCATGTCCATCCTGCAGGACCGGATTGGACGGGTAGAAACAACTGGGAGAAGATGGTCCCTAAGGTAACCCGGTCCCAAGCCATGAAGAGCTTTAAAGGTGACAACCAGCACCTTGAACTGCACCCGGAAACACACCAGCAACCAATGGAACTCCTGAAGCAGTGATGTTACGTGTGGTGAGTAGCCAACGCTATTTACAACCAGGGCAGCTGCATTCTGTACCAGCTGAAGCTTCTGAACGCTCTTCAAGGGCACCCCCATGTAGAGTGCGCTGCAATAGTCCAAACGGGAGGTCATGAGGGCATGAGTGACAGTGAGTAGAGCCTCCCAGTCCAGGAATGGAAGCAACTGGTGCACAACCAGAAGATGTGCAAAGGCCCTCTTAGCCACGACTGCCACCTGCTCTTCCAGCAGGAGCCATGAGTCCAAGAGGACCCCCAAATTGCACACCAGGTCTGTCTGGGGCAGTGCCACCCCATCCAGAACCAATGATGGAAAAACCTTGTTACTGGGAAGCACAAACACCCAAAGCCACTCAGTCTTGCTAGGGTTGAGCTGGAACCCACTGCACCCCATCCAGGCCCCTACAGCCTCCAGGCACTGAGATAGGACATCCACGGCATCACTCAGGCAGCCCGGGGTGGAGATATAAAGCTGTGAGTGAGTGACATCTACACGAGGCCGCTGGGTGAGATGAAACTGTCGGATCACCTCATCCAGCGGCCTCATGTAGATGTTAAATAAGAGGGGAGAGAACTGAGCCCGGTGGCACCCCACGCAGTAGGGGCTGTGGATTGGACCTCTCCCTTCCTACCAAGACTGACTGGAACCGACTCTGGAGGAAGGAGGAGAACCAGCGCAACACAGTGCCGCCCACCCTCAACTCCTCTGTTAAGTGCGAGGACCAGGTGTCCAAACCTTAAAAATTCCAAAGTTTTGACAGAGACCCTAAAAGTCTTTCTAGTACTTGCCACTAAATTGTAATTTAGGGAATTTTTTCAATGCAAGGAAAATAATCATATTAACTATTTTTATTTCATGTAATTTAAAATAAAAATAGATTAAAGCAAAATTAAGTTCTTCATTGACCATATCCACTTTTTGGACTATAGATCCCAGTATAATATTTAAAGTACCCCTAAAGTATACCCCTGCCACAGACTTACTCTATAATTTTGGTTGAGCTACTGATCCAATTGAATACCAGTTAAAAAAATGAAAACAATGAGCCAGGAAAGAATCCAGTTTTGACTTATGCTTGAGTATATTAAACTATTCATTGCTTATCATCAGTCATCTCAGCCTGGTGCTTCAGCTGAAATATTTGCCATATTGTTCGTAACCGGTGTTACTGAACTGGGATGGAAATTATAAAATAAAATGAACAATTTCTCACTCTAATATTATTAAAAACACCTGGGGTTCTACCTAAATAAATATCTAAGAAACTGGGTTAGAAACCAATTACTTTTATATTCTGCTGAAATATAATTCGCACTCCTGCATATAAAGTTTACTATCAAATGACTGATAGATTCTTCAGTTACTTAAAACACTGATTTGATTGTTTCTTTTCCTTGGACCAATCACCAAAAGTCTTTTCTCCTCCCTTCTCATTTTGTATGCCGTGTAACCTAAGAGTTAATGCGTTGACATCTTATTTATTCAAAGTTTTTAAAACACTATTGCTGTAACAACTGCTTCACATTAAATAAACTTAGAAGAATTGATTATGACATTCTGGTTTGTTCTGTCTTCAGAACAATAAATGAACACAAACACATACATGCAAAAACCTCCTGTTCCTTTCATTTGTGGAAACAGAGAACTGGGTTTATCAGCATGAAAGAATCTCTCCTCCAAAGTAAGGTCACTATGGTAACAACTTAAAGGGCAACTTTGAGCAACCAAGTAACAATGCTTTGCAATTACCTAAACTCTTCATAGCTTCCCCATCTGTTGCTTGCTTTCCCTTCAACTAGCAAACAGTATCTCCTTGTTCATACTGTGGTTCCCACTCTTCTTCCTTCTCCAATTTCAATTCTATTCCAAAGGCCATGGATAGGAAATCCTTTGGTGTTTTTTCTTGGGGGTGTGTGTGTTCTTCAATTACCTCATACATGGGCAGGCAGTTATTAAGACTAGGCATGCATTTGTTTAAGACACACACCCAAGTGTGCTGTGCTGTATATGGAATCAAGGTCAGCTGTTGCTGGTTAGTGCAGTTCGGAACACAAATGAAAGGAAAAGGCACAGCAGCTAGAAAACTTCTCCATCTTTTCTGCTGCAGAAGGAAATTATTTTGATAGATAGTTCTTTTATTAAGCTAAAAGTGGGGGATATGTACTTGGATGTAAATATAACAAAACTTTATTGGCAACAGGAGGAGGAAATATACAGAAAAAAACTCTGAATTTTTACCTCATTTCAGAAGAACGAATCATCAGAAGGTTAGTATCTGTATATTTTCTTTGCTGTCAATCTGTATGCAATTTTTTCTTTATATTGCATAAGGATGAGACTGCTGTCACTGCTATACACATAGTTTAGAATTTATTGTACTCCATTGATTTTTATGATACTCCATTACAGAAAGTCATCAAAATACTATTACTATTAGTAATAACTGAGTTGCATGCTGATACAAGGGGGTGAACCCTCTCTCTTATACATACAGTTCCCAAACATAGTTAGAAAAACAGTATCTACTGCTATAAACTTCCACGGTGAAAATGTTTTTAATGTTTTATAATACTAAAACTACTTTTTTCCTAAGAAAGGAAAATAAAACTAGCAAGTCACTAATGCTCAAACTCTGTCAGGCATTTCAACTGTAGTATGAACATCTGTAATTAAAATCTTCATTTGACTTTTTTTCCTATGCATGTATTAATATAGCACCCAAAACTTTTGATCAAAGTCATTCCATTTATATCTGGAATAAATATCTATTCACTTTGCAGAGTAGATTTAACTATTTTTAAGATACAGTTACCTTAAGGAATGCTATTGCTGCCATAGGAATTCAAAAATTGCTGGATTAGCTTGCAAAAGAAAAAAAGTCAATCCAATATAATTTATTAATTCTCTTGCCTTAAAGTTTTCCTTATAGCTCATGATTGCTGAATATGTATAATTCTCCCTGTACCTAATGAAAAACAATACCTAACTACAAATACTGGAGTTTTCTTTGGCACAAACCAGTTACCAATTACCTTCTATGTTACACTGGGATAGATATACAAAACTGTTCATGCATGCTTAGTTCTAAAAGACATTATTTGCTCTCTCTTTCAGAGAGTACGTGATTTTAGACTAATTTATGCAGTGAACAATAATTCTCAAGTTCTAATTAAAATAGTTTGTTAACCAAAATGCAACAAAATTCATGATATTATTAGAACACTTAGCTGAGGAAACAAGATTGCTGTAATATATGACAATCTTCTGCAACCTGGTGCTCTCCAGATTTTGTAAACTGCACCTTCCATCAGAGCCAGCCAACATGGAAAACAGTCAAGTTGGAAGGTAGCAAAGTAACTAGTAGACACCAGTTGAGGAAGCTGGTCTAGAATCACTGATATTCATGTAGTTACCACTGCAGGTAAGAACTGAGGGAACAATATTTCATTTTAATATTGAATGTATCAAAAATAATTTCAGAGCTTTAACCAGCTGTGAAAGACTGCTTAATTTTATCAGTTTTTAATTGACTAAATACAGTATTAGACTGGATTTTATATTCTACAGAGGAACAAACTTTTAATTATTTTGCTAATTATGTAATTTAAAAAAAATGACTTTTATAAATAAATTGGATATAATACTAGAACAAGTATTTTAGCTACTGTAAATATCAGCTTCTTCAAACTATTAGTATTTAGTTGTAATAGATGTTTCCCCCACTCATGCTTCAGAGACTGTTTCTACTATTCTGAGAGATAAGACAATGTAAGTATTGTGCGCTTCAGAATGGAAAATAGAAGACTTATGTTTATACTTATGTTCTTATTGATGAACAGCTACTATTAAGCAGAAAATAATTCCATTTATTTCAGTAAATTCATGTAATGGCAAAAATTATCATTTAAGCAGTCTGGATTTTCCACATATTTTCTGAACATAACTCGATATACCTGGTAATGAAGAAATATGCTTGTGCAAATGTAGATGTCTACAGAGTTAGGATCAAAGTATTTTAGAATGTTCTTTTGCCTGAGTTAGCTTAAAAACATGTAAATACAGTGTACCAGTGAAAAGTAACTGAATGCTGCAACATAAATTCTTCATGCAGCAAGACTGGTATTCAGTTAAAAAATACAGTACTCAAGAAAAATAAATTTCAGTAGTAAGCTAAGATGTATCTTTAGCTTTCTTCTAAGCCAAGTATACAATATCTCCTTTTCTGACTGATTTTCAGAAAGTAAATTGTAGAAGATAAATTAAAATTAAATCAAAGTTCTGATATTAAAAGAAAAATATTCACCATTCAATGAATCAGGTTTTCAGATATAATGAAAAAGCTCCCAATGACTAAAATAATGGAATTTGATTGTAGAAAGTATAATAAGTTAATTCAGCAAAATTAATGCAATATAAGACATTAATATCACTGGATACTACTGTTGGTTCATAGAAATTCTGTAGTTACATGTTTTCAATCTGCAGTTTAGTCAGTTCTGTATTATAAGCGATGTGACTGTTTTTAAGATATTCAAGATGTGCACCAGTTTTAATGTTGTATAAAGTAATGAGAAATATGCATATGAAATCAAATTGAGTGTGTTCATCCTTTAGTTTGGCATCTCATCCATACCTAAGGTTCTTGTATTTCAAAACAGAATCAAGTAACAAATAGCTTTTTGTGCTGGAGTTGAAATATGCTAATACATCTTTCCTATTTTTCAATTACCTTCCCAACTAAGTTCAACTTAAACAGGACAATATTGCACTACATTAATAAATTTTGAGGAAATGCCTTTTTGCCTATTATGTTAATTCAGTAAGGCTGGCTTGTTGCTTGTTACTAACTCAATATCAGCAATGAAATTGTTAAAAACTTCAGAAAAAAATAGTAAAATTGATTCAATAAAGTAACTAAAGATACAAAATAGTTATGGTATTTTACTCAGAGGTGCTGAAAATACCAATGCATCTGCTTGTATTTAGAAAACAGAATGTAAATACACATGTAAGTAATTGCTTGTTTGCTTTGTTTTCACGTTATGTGCTTTCATTCAATTCATTAAGTGTCTCAGGACATAAAGGATGGAAACCTGAAAAACTATTACCAATTTCCTCAGACAAAAAGAATTTCAAAATATCTGCAAAGGGGAGATGAAAACAAATTTTAAAAAGATTCTAGAAATTTTTACTCACAAATTGAGAAAATGTCCATGTTTCTCTTAAGACAGAGTGTTTAAGAAAGCCTTTGCTTATGGAGGGCAAAGACACTGATGTTTAAGGCCATGTGAAAAGGGAGAGCACAATGCCTTCCTTGGGGAAAACTTACAACATTGTACCTGGTATGTGGGACAAAACAATGCCTGACAAAAACAGCACTGGTCTGATAGCTTCTACTTGCAGAAAGATATGGGTTGAAGCCAATGCTGTTTTATGCTAAGACAAAGGAATAAAATAAGCAAAGAAAATCTCTTGTAGATACCATTAAGAGAACAGCTTAAATCTGTGGTATCTATGATAGCTGAATCTCAGAAATACATTCAATCTTCAAGATATTTCTTATCTGAAAACAAACTATAAGCATACACTATTTTCTATAACTTGTCTGGAAGCTACACATGAATTTAAAATGTTGCATGCTTGGAAGGTAGCTTGGATTTTTTATTTCCCAAGAGATGAAAACACCTAAACTAAGCTTGGAGCAAACTCAAGAAAGCCCATTCTCAAATGACACACAATTATTCTTTTTTTACTTCTTACTAATCCTCCCTCCGATTACACCTATAGAGTAACTAACAAACTAAATTCATTTCAAAGATTTCACCTTGTTACCACTTTAAAAATAAGGGAGACCCAATGGACCCCAGTAAGATATAGACACAAATAGATTACCAGTGCTGTGGAACATTATGTTAAGGTTCTCTTGCAAAAAGTTAAATGTGTATCATTGTTCTCTATACCCAACTATTTTTACCATACAAAACTTGAAGGCTAAGACAGACTTTGTGCATTAACTCACTGCTTTTAACAGCTGACCTTTTGAATGTACAGAAGAACATATTTGCATAATGTTAAACATATGAATTAAGTATTTGGAAAAGCAGACTATATCATTAACGTAATACTATCTTACAGACTGATAGTCTGCTTTTCCAAATGTTTAATATGAACATTTCCTCTGCATTTGCAGAAAAATGTGCTGTTTTTATTGCTTTTAGCGTATTGCTCCATGCAAAACCAAACTGTCATGCACAGATACACTTCAGCTGTAATAATATGTTTCTTATTTATCCATTTATCTCCTCCCACCCCACCAAACAATGCAGCCCAGATGCTTAAACCAGGCTCTTCTAAACAGATATATTAATTACAGTAAGGAGGCGGCAAAGTAGATCTCTCTGGGGAGAAAGTTCAAAGGTCATTCTATGGCAACAGAAAAGGCTTTTCCCCTTGGTTTTATATTCAGGATCCTAAAAAGACTCACATGAAATGAGGCAGTCTCTGAAATAACCATTTCTCAAACAAATAGCTTTAAAAAAATAAAAACCAACGAACAATACACCACAAACCATAGGACTTGAATTGGGTCAGTGCAGCTTTTTCAGTAGTCTAATGATGAGTTCTCATACCTGGCTCCAGGAAGCTGCACTGTTGATTAGAAATGAACAGAATTTTCTAAACAGATTTTATTAGCATTCTCACACGAACATCTGTAACTAAAATTACAGTACTGTAGTTCATTTGTAGTAAACCTATGGCACACGTAATTATGCCAAAATCTGCTAAAAAGAGAAATACATCAAGCTTAAGTGGGCAGAGCCTTAAAACGGGATACTAAAGACAAGGGTTCAAATAATCGTCATTAGTGGGCCATTGTTGTTTTACTAGTGTAAGGAGAGAGCTGCACCTTAGGACAGACATGGAGGTTTACCTAATGTAAATGAATTCAATGCTCCAGGGCAGGTGAATTATATTCTAAGGTACTAAAAAACCCAGTAAAGCTATTTGCCTAACTGCAATACTTGGGAATGCCTGGAGAATTGGTGAGAAAAGGAGGAATTGCTAACACTTTAGATGAGAAAAAGAAGATTTAAAAAGCTCTACACATAGGCTTGAATGCTGGGCCAAATGAACAAGATGAAATTTAATTAAAAAAAAAAAAAAAGCAAATTCCTGCATTTTGGGAGAAAGACACAACTAGACCAAGGGAGAAACCTGGCTTGGCAATACTAGGTGTGAAAAGGTTGCAAACTGAACATGAGCCAACAGGGTGAGGCAGCTGCTGAAAAGGCAAATGCTCTTTTGGGATGTAATAAGAGGTGCATAGAGTTTGGATCACAGGAAGGAATTGTCCCACTCTATTCTGCCTAGGTCAGGCCCCACCTGGAATACTGCGTCCAATTATGGGCACCACAGTCTAAAAAAGACACCAGCAAACTAAAGCTCAGCATTCAGAAGAGGGTTACCAAGATGGTGAGGAGAACTGAAACCAATTCTATGAGGAATCATTAAAGGAACTAAATGTGTTTAGTTTGCAGAAGAGAAGGCTGATATGATAGTATCTTCAGATATCTATAAATTGTCATACAGGGGAGGAAAGTGACATACTTTTGTTACCCTATTTCCCTGGAGGGCAGGCCCAATGGATTGAACTTGCAGAGAAGTAGATACATGTTAATATTAAGAGTAATGTTCTGACAGTGGTCAACAAGTGAAATACATTTACCCCGTTAAGTAGTATATTCCCCTACGATGAAGAATTTCAAACAGCAACTGCCCCAATATGCTTTAGTAGATTCTCCTCAAGGAAGTTGGATTAATGACCTCTGAGACCTCTTCCAACTCATCCTCATTAACCAGCCAATCCATTTGTCACTCACTAAGGAGAGTCAATAACAGTACATCTATGCTGTTTAGTTGCAGTATGATTCCAGTGGACTGAATACTGCTACCTGCCTTTCACACTACAATTAATATCACTTCCTCTGCTGTGGCTAGCACTGTCAGTATTATCAGTACAGGAAAATATACTGTGATTGTGCATCTTCCCTTCTCCAGTACTGTCAAAGCTTGGGGGTACCTAAAGCATCCATGTGTAGACACAGTACAGCTGCTCCACAAGACCTGATTTCTCTCTTGGGCTAGAAACAACAAGGGTAACAATAAATACATGAGGAAAGACAAGAGTTAAATGATAGCAAGAGGAATAGGTGAGAGCTCTGGCACTGAAAAAAGGCCAACTGTATCAATGGCACAAAGGAGGGATGAAATAGAGTAAGAGAGAAAAGAATTAGATATGGCAAGAGGTTTTCTTTTCCTGTTTTCTTGCTAAAATACTAGCTTTATGCATCAAGATAGGATGATGCTGGAGTTTGGGTGATGTGTATTCCCTTATCACTAGGTAATCAGTTAAAATACAACTGAATACTAGGGGAGCATTTTAATTGTGGTGATAGAGATGGAACATTTCACATAATGCTATTTGAAGAACAGCACTTTCACAGGAAGGCAAATCCCCATTATATAATAAAAGGGTGCTAAATTATATATTAGAGCCAGTTTGGTGTAGTGGTTAAGGCATCAGGATAGAAACCGGAGACCGTGAGTTCTAGGTCCCACCTTAGGCACAAAGCCAGCTGGGTGACCTCGGGCCAATCACTTTCTCTCAGCCCTAGCAAGGAGGCAGTGGTAAACTACTTCTAAAAAACCTTGCCAAGGAAACTGCAGGGACTTGTCCAGACAGTCTCTGAGAATCGGACACAACTAAATGGATTTAAACACACACACACGCACACATACATACACACACACAAATATTGGATATCTTAGGTAAATTGAAAAGCAAACAAGCAATTTTCATTTAGTACTACTTCTGTATACAGTTACAGAAAAAACATGTAAGAACCAACAAGAACATGTGTATTCACAGTGAAATGTTACCATTTCAAATGTCCATTTTATTTATTATTATTTATTTTATATCCCGCCTTTATTATTTTTATAAATAACTCAAGGTGGCGAACATACCAAATACTCCTTCCTCCTTCTATTTTAAAATAAAAGTAGGCAAAATAATATTTAATACTGTTTGAAACAGTTTATTTTTTTACAGTCAAAAACAAAAACCATTGCCAGGTAAAAATAAATATGAGGAATTTGAATAATTAAGATGTAGAATAATTTATAGAATATATGACAGAACCTAATCTAATAGCAATATAAATTCCAGGTTAACAATTCCAGCTATGATAAAAATATAAATTTTTACCAGATATTTGGCATTCATTTTTTAAATATATTGTCCATTAAATACATAATGTAAAATATAAAATATCAGTTCTTTGAATTCAAATGGGTACCTGGATGAAAAAAAATTCAGAAAATTTACTATACAAATGTCTGTCCATCTACATATTCCTAAGCTCTTCAAATATGCAGCCTGTAGTACAGCTGCCAGTTTAATATGGTGATATCCTATTATCTAGAACAGCGGTAAAGTTCCTATACTGCTGAACCAAATTAGGCAGGACCTACAGTGCAAGGTTTTCCCACTGAATTACCTATTGTGTTTGGTCATGTCACTCAGGTTTCACACTATAATACTGGATTAACCCATGTTGATGAGACACAAGCAGGGGTATGGATGGAGGAGGGGGCTTATTTATAGCCTGAAAACATTCATGCATGGTCTTCAATACAGGAACTAAACTTATTGTTTACAAGGTTAAATTTTGTCATTAAAGATGAGCTTTGCAAAATGTAATAGATGATAAAGGAACACAGAGTTGGTAGTTCAACCTCTATGTTACCCAGTACCAGTAACTGTATGCATTATATTATGGCATCATATTATAGTATTTGAGCTATCCAACTTCTGTTACTTGAATTGATTTCTGATATTAAAATATGAAGTGTTACCCCTTCCCATACTTTTTCTTATAATTGTAAGTGGGTATACAGTGAATACAGGGAGAACTGAAGCTGAAGGACTGACAAAACCCTCAGTCCTTCTATCACTGATGACATGGATTTTTATACTGATGTGAAATTAAAATGTTTATACTGATGTGAAATGTTAAAATGTATTTTTCTCCATTTAGTTCAGTTGAAAATGAAGACAGTCCTATGGATTTTGAGTTTGCTATTAATGCTATTATCAAATGGATATTATACAGTAGAGTCTAAGCTCAAAAAAACCTTTCCTAAACGACATCCACGTTCTACAGAAGAGGGTGAGGAAGGGAAAAAGTGTGGCTACACATTTATTGTCCCTGAACAAAAAATAACTGGACCAATTTGTGTCAACACTAAGGGCCCAGGTCCAGGAAACAAAAAAGATGAAATTACTAGGATGGATATTGAGAATCTGAAGGAAGTATTATTCAAGCAAAAGCGAGAGATTGACCTCTTGCAGTTAGTGGTGGATGTGGATGGGAATATAGTAAATGAAGTAAAATTGCTGAGAAAAGAGAGCCGTAACATGAATTCCCGTGTTACTCAGCTCTATATGCAGCTCTTGCATGAGATAATTCGCAAACGAGACAATTCACTGGAGCTTTCCCAGCTGGAAAACAAAATACTCAATGTTACAACTGAAATGTTGAAGATGGCATCAAGGTATAGAGAGCTTGAAATAAAGTATGCAGCACTAACTGACCTTGTAAATAATCAATCAGTCATCATTACACTTTTGGAAGAACAATGTCTGCGAATATTCTCACGGCAGGATGCACATGGTTCTCCTCCACTAGTTCCAGTGGTGCCTCATCACATACCTAACAATCAACACTACAATCCCACACTGCTAGGAAGTAATGAAATTCAGAGAGATCCAGGCTATCCTAGAGACAGAGATGTAAGGCCACCCCCTGATCCAGCTACTTCTCCTACAAAAAGCCCTTTCAAGATCCCACCATTAACTTTAATAAATGAAGGTAAGCCATTTCTTTTCTCTTTTTAATTTGGACATTTCTCACAGGAAAGCTTTTGTGGGTTTCAGCTAGGGTTAATCAACCAAAACTTTAAAACACCAACTACACGAAACTATATAAATAGCATTCCAGCCAATGACTCTGGCATTTTGTCATGATAAGGGAGACTAAAGAAGGCTCTCTTGTCTCTCTTATTCCTTGTCAAGCAGTTATTTTTTTTGCTGCTCTTTAGGCAACATTAGTAGCAGAACTGGGCTGCAAAAATCTGAGGACCAATGGATGGCAGCAAGTTTATATATAACACTTTACTGCCATCTAATGGTCCTCTGGATTTTTACAGCCCAGATCTGGCAGCCTTATCCCAGTCCAGTATTTAAGAGCATTTCCTCAAAATAGAAGGTATGTGTTTGAAATATTTGTTTGTACAGGGAATGCCCCCTTGTGGCTACAAGATTTTGTTAAAAATTGAATCTACTATGTCTTTATTTTTGTATCAGACTGACACAAAGTAATAACATAGAGACTGTGAAAACTATTACAACATAAAAACATATGTCTAATACCTATAAGGATGATAATATAAAGTTAAAAGATGTAGTGGTAAAAGCTATTAGACAGGTATAAATCAAAGCTTGTACTATGCCTTCTAGAAAATTAAATGATAGACTGTGGCAACAAAAATTGAATAACTGTATTAATAACAGAAGTATAATAGTTACGCAGAAGCTGTGTTGAGCCTCAGTGGCTCCAGCTGACAATCAAAACATAGATTTTTTATGCTGCAGCAGAGAACTTTGCAACTTTATATGCTATGAGGGAGTTGGAGGGAAGTGTAAAATTGCTGTGTGTAGCTATTAACCTGGTGAGTAGTAGGAGAATAAGGATATTGAGGATGTCTCTGTAAAACGAACAGGAGAGGAGGGCATGGTGACATCAAATTGATACAAATGTTCCGGGAAGGGGATCTTCCTATAATGTTTGAATCTTGGAAGTATTGTTGGGAGCATGCTATGGAATCATGTTTTCAATCTACTTTTTTCTACAATAACAAGAGCTAAATTTTAAAGATTAAAAACCACAAATACTATAGAGCAGCTATTGAAAAAACTGAAATAATAGTCTCTTATCTAAGTCCTCTATTGCACTATTTACAATTTTGCTCTCAATGAAATTATTTTGTTCTTGCATGTTACATCCTTCCAGAGTGGATGTGTCATTTGTTACAGCTAGCCACTTCAACAAGCATTCAAAGAAGAATGAACAACAAACTATTCAAAATAAACAGCTGATATAAAGAATCTTTTAGTAGAAGCCAAAAGAAATAGTAAAATGATAAAACAAACAAACAAATGAAATGCTAGATCTAAAAAACAAGGGAACACAACTAGTGGTCATTTAAGACCCTGATGTTCAGATTTACCACAGCAAATATTAATGAATGGGGCAACATATACAGTGTAAACTGTGCAGGCATAGCTGCCCCTTCTATGGACATAAACCCTACAGAATTTCAGCCTTCACAACTTGAGGGGGCAGGATGATATACCAATCCACAAAAAAGGATCATGTTAATGAAATCACCATTTAATGGGTCATGTTAATGAAAAGGGCACACAATATAGATGTGCTCTCTGAAAAAACAAGCGCAGTTGTTTTGGAGTGGGTAGAGACATGAAAGGATATACTGGGAGATAGCAAAGGCTGCAGCAATTATCAGCAATCTATTGGTTGCTGACATGGATCAGAGGCAGGGGCATGACACAATTAAGGCTGCCCCTTTCTTTGGCCATCCTCCAAACAGGGATGGCAGGGATTCTTAAACTTTCAGCTGTGACCTCCACAAAGAATCATTTTTTTAAGCCTATCACATTTGTGCATGCTGTCCAAACTAACTTCTACTTTGCCTGGGCAAGCCCACAGTAAGCTTGACCACACAAAGCAGGAAGCAAAACTTGGAATAAATTTTGAGAAATGGGTAAATCCAGAAGTATATGCCTGAAATATAAAGTGGGCAGAATCCCTCCCATCTGTTTGAAACAGATGCACAATCCTAATGTAAAGCAGTTTTTTGTGATATCTAAGATAATACACAGTGTTTTAATGTTGGATGTCAAACAATAAAATGAATTTGGGATTAGCTTAAAAAGGGAAAGGATAAAAAATAGCAGCATACAGATATAATTACATGAGTTTATTAAGCTTGAAATATTGCATGCAAATTATCTGATTATTTGCTCATTTTAAAAACACATTTAAGAGGATTATAATTAAGATAATCAGTTATTTCACTTCAATTTCTATTGAACATCTTAGTAGCAATCATGTCAACATCAGTAATCTTGGAAGTCTGAAAATGCTAATCATACAACTAAAAGTTCTCAAGGTACAGTGTGAAAAAAGGAAACTGTTACAAAAGAAAACATAATGGTATTTAATAATGTCTCTTTTATACATATCAGTGTATCAGTGCAAAACTATGGATATTTTTTAAATGTTAAATTGTTTTCAAAAGGCCCATTCAAAGACTGTCATCAAGCCAAACAAACTGGCTATTCCAGCAGTGGGATTTATATGATCAAGACTGAAAACAGTCACGGACCAGTGCAGTTATGGTGTGAGAACAGCCTTGATCCTGGGGGCTGGACAGTTATTCAAAAAAGAACAGATGGTTCTGTGAACTTCTTCACAAACTGGGACAATTATAAGGTAACCATTAAAAAATCTAGGGGGCAATTTATAGTGCACTGTTAATATAAATCTTCCCCAACTTATTACCCTCCCAATTTGCTGGACTACAACTTTCCTGTCAATCACCACAGTTGGTGAGATTCCAAACATCTGCAAAGCAACAGGAATTGGACAGCTAGCATATATGCAAAGAAAAAAAAATCCATGTGGAATTATTTAAAGGTATGCCCACATAAGAGAATTTTCTGTGCCTTGTTCAGCATTTGTGTGGCAAGCGTCTCAGATACAGTGTTTCATATAATTTACACATCACTGCTGTATAATCTATTCTCACTTCCCCTTCCTGCCAGCTTTATGGAAATCAGTACTGTGATTCTTTGAGTAGTGTCTTACCTTTTGATTCTGTTAGGCAGTTTATTGTAAATTTCACACAAATAAGAGCACCACAAAGTTGAAATTAGTTTCAGAGTACAATCCTGAACATAGCTTATCATGAACAAATTATGTTTTTATTTCATAACTCTTCTTTGCCTACAAGTAATTGTTTAAACAGTATTTGTGCAAAGTTTCAAAGATTGTAAAGAGGTATTGCGCCCTCTCTCCAGAATGGAAAACATTCTTCTAAGATGGACTTTGCAATCTACCATCAAACAATGATGTACGAAGTGTTGAGAGCCTATATATATGTGAATCATGACAGGACATGGGGCAAGTTGTGGAGATGCTACAGCAGAGATGAACAACTTATTTGGAGCACAGCAGTATACAGCATGCTAAGATATGCCCTTAGGAAGTGGGTTGGCTGTAAGGAAAAAAGCACAGAGCAAAAATACTGGTTGGATCATTTTTCATATTCAAATTACTCTTCATTAAGTAATCAATTATTTTCTCACTATTAACTAATTCCCCATTCATGAATCCAACACAGTGAATTTCTTTCATGCATGACTCCCCAATACTTAATTACGAAAATCATATATCCTAAATATAGCAAGCATTAATTTCCCACCCATTACCTGATTTTAATCCATTTTAATCAAATCATTTTTCCAGGACTGAGTATTGTACAAACATTTTTACTAGTACAAATTCTAACAATACTAAGAATTCTCCCTCAACCAATATTGACAGGCTACAGTTTCTCACTACCAGTGATTACTGAGTGGATACATAACAGCAGATTAGCTTGCTTTTAGAATTTAGGGTTAGTAAACTGTGATTTCCAGTGTTGAATGTTGGAAACCAGAAAAGCTGAACAGCACATAGAGAAATGAAGCCATGAAAAATAAAGGCAGCAAAAGCATGTGCAGAAAAAAAGTATTTTCTGTTCAATTGTATCTGATTCTTGGCGACTGCCTGGACTAGTCCCTGCAGTGCTTTATAAGATTTCAGAAGTGGTTTGCCACTGCCTCCTTTCTAGGGCTGAGAGAGAGTGACTTGCCCAGAGTCACTCAGCCAGCTTTCATGCCTAAGGTGGGACTAGAACTCACAATCTCCTGGTTTCTAGCCTGTTTCCTTAACCACCAGATCAAACTGGCTTTCTTTACATGTGCAAAATAGTGTATACAAATTGGGAGCAAGCTCCTTCATTGCCAGAATCAAGCAGCAAATCCAAACAAAATTCTGGAAACCACACTTAAGTCTCGGAGAGACTGCACGTGGCCTGAATGCTTCATGCCTCCTCTACCAAAGAGTGATGGAAAGATGATGATCAAAGGGTCTATCTGTGAACTTTCCACAAATCTGTAATTATGCTGAAAAGTGAATTAATGTTTGGATTTTTTTTCTATATTTTTAGAGCATCAAAGATCTCTTGTATATTGATTGTATATGAAAACTTTCTGTATGAGAAATGGAAGACAATTTAATCAGAATTCTGCTTTGTTTACAGAAAGGGTTTGGAAATGTTGCTGGGGAATACTGGCTGGGACTGGAAAACATTTACTTGCTCTCCAATCAGGATAATTACAGACTTCTGATTGAATTAGAAGATTGGAGTAATAAGAAGGTCTATGCAGAATACAGCAGTTTCCGACTGGAGCCAGAAAGTGAATACTATCGACTGCGTTTAGGCACTTATCAAGGGAATGCTGGTGATTCCATGATATGGCACAATGGAAAACAATTTACAACACTGGACAGAGATAGAGACATGCACACAGGTAGGAAATAATACTGTTTACATCCATGTATTTCTTATTCTGGCTAAACTCAGGAAACAATTCTGATGAGACAACTCTGCAAAAGTTTAATACTGTATCTAACATAAAAATATCTTCAAGCAGGATGATCCAAAGATATGTGCAACTTGTATGTTACTTTTGGCAATGAAAAAAACATATGCTCAGAGCTAGCATTTACTTTCAAGAGAGTAAATATTGGGCTTCCAGGCCTTTTCTCATGGGAAAGTATCTGTTCTAACTATGTGAAAAAGGCAAAAGATTTATACAATCTGAAGAGAAACCAGAGTATTGGAACTTGAAGAAATTTCTGGGTAGGGAGTATGATTGCTACTTAATGTTCCTTCTTTCAGAAAAGGACTCAAAAATATCTTCCCAAGTCTCCCAGTTTTGTGCTACCATCTATACAATATGCCACACCATTAATTAAGTTTGGAACTTCTTAAAATACTATTTTATTCTGTTTTATTGTGTTATACCTGTTCTTAAGTATGATTTTTTAGATCCTATTATACTTATTGTTTTTCTGATATACGGTATTATATACACATAAATACAATAAAATAGCTAATAGTAAAAGTGTGTGTGTGTGTATCTGGCCTTAGGGCTGTAATAAACTGATTGCTTATGTGAAAGTATACTACACTCAAACATTACAATATATAAAATAAGCTATATACAGTGCATTCGCAAAGTATTCAGACCCCCTTCACATTTTTCAATTTTGTTACGTTGCAGCCTGATACTACAATTGTTCAAATTCATTTTTTTTCTCATTAATCTACACTCAGTACCCCATAATGACAAAGTGAAAACAGAATTTTAGAAATGTCTGTAAATTTATTAAAAAGGAAAAGCTGAAATATCACATGTACGTAAGTATTCAGACTCTTTGCAACACCACCTGAAATTTAGCTCAGGTGCCTCCCATTACTCTTGATAGTTGCTGAGCTGCTTCTACACCTTGATTGGAGTCCACCTGTGGTAAATTAAATTGATTGGACATGATTTGGAAAGGCACACACCTCTCTATAGAAGGCCTGACAGCTGACAATGCATACTGTATCAGAGCAAAAGCCATGAGCTCAGAGGAACTGCCTGCAGAGCTCAGAGACAGGATTATTGCAAGGCACAGATCTGGGGAAGGCTACAAAAAAATTTCTGGTGCACTGAAGGTTCCCAAGAGCACAGTGGCCTCCATAATTCTCAAATGGAAGAAGTTTGGCACAATCAGGACTCTTCCAAGAGCTGGTCGCCCAGCTAAACTGAGCAATCGGGGGAGAAGAGCCTTAGTAAGAGAGGTGACCAAGAACCTGATGGTCACTCTGACTGAGCTCCAGAGATCCTGTGTGGAGATGAGACAAAGTTCCAGAAGGACAATAATCATTGCAGCCCTCCACCAATCTGGGCTTCATGGCAGTGGCTAGACGGAGGCCACTCCTCAGTGCAAAACACATGAAAGCCTGCTTGGAGTTTGCAAATAAGCACCTGAAGGACTTTCAGACTGTGAGGAACAAGATTCTCTGGTCTGATGAAACCAAGATTGAACTGTTTGGCCTCAATTCTAAATGTTATGTCTGGAGGACACCGGGCACTGCTCAACACCTGCTCAATACCATCCCAACAGTGAAGCATGGTGGTGGCAGCATCATGCTGTGGGGGTGTTTTTCAGCAGCAGGGACTGGGAGACTGGTCAGGGTTGAAGGAAAGCTGAATGGAGCAACATACAGAGATATCCTCAATGAAAACCTGTTCCACAGTGCTCAGGACCTCAGACTGGGCTGAAGGTTCACCTTCCAACATGACAACGATCCTAAGCACACAGCCAAGACAACACAGGAATGGCTAAGGGACAACTCTGTGAATATCCTAGAGTGGTCCAGCCAGAGCCCTGACTTGAACCCTATTGAACATCTCTGGAGAGACCTGAAAATGGCTGTCCACTGACAGTTCCCATCCAACCTGATTGAGCTTGAGAGAATTTGCAAAGAAGAATGGCAGAAAATCCCCCAATCCAGGTGTGCAAAGCTTGTCGTGTCATACCGAAAAAGACTCAAGCCTGTAATTGCTGCCAAAGGTGCTTCAACAAAGTACTGAGTAAAGGGTCTGAGTACTTATATACATGTGATATTTCAGTTTTTCCTTTTTAATAAATTTACATTTCTAAAATTCGGTTTTCACTTTGTCATTATGGGGTACTGAGTGTAGATTAATGAGAAAAAAAATGAATTTGAACGACTATAGTATCAGGCTGCAACATAACAAAATTGAAAAAAGTGAAGGGGGTCTGAATACTTTCCAAATGCACTGTAGATAATAAGCTTTACAGCAATCTGATTTTCCCCAGATTTAACTTAATTCTTTGGACTTTAAAAAGAGCTGCAAATGTTTATACAGAATTGTGCTTTGTAATGTTCACTTTAATTCAACTATCAAAAGAAACTTTGGAATGATTAACAGCCAAAGACATAAATTTTATGTTTTTAAGCGCTGAAGATACTTTACAGATCAATTAGTTGATTACCTAAAACTTGCTTTCTTGTCAGGCAGCTGGCCTGCAAGTACCTCTTTTTCCATGTATAAAATAAAATTAAAGCATTGACGTACACAGACCTCCATTAAAATGAGGATGTACTCAGTTGGATGTATAACTTACTCAGTAATAGCACCCTTCTCTATAATAGTAGCCATAACAGTGTCCATGGCCAAACATAGGAGATAAATCCGTTAACAAGCTGACTTTTGTATTGGGTAAATTACAAAGAATACTAATGTACATTGTTCTGTGATGTGAAATTTATCCTAATGTTTTGCTTCTCTCTGCAGGAAATTGTGCCCACTTTCATAAAGGAGGTTGGTGGTACAATGCTTGTGCTCATTCTAATCTCAATGGAGTATGGTATAGAGGAGGACACTACAGAAGCAAACATCAGGATGGGATTTTTTGGGCCGAATACAGAGGAGGTTCATATTCACTGAAAGCAGTTCAGATGATGATTAGACCTATTGACTGAGACTTCTCAAAAGTTTTTAAAAAAATAATCCTTGAATTTGAAGCAGATGTCATTTTTCAAGAAGATTTCTTTGGAGAGCTCTACAAAGTATTATTTTAAACAACTCTTACTACAATATTATATATATTAATTATATACATTTTAATTACTCAGAAGGCTGCATTTAAAATAATTCTGTCTTCATATAAGATATGAGTTTTAACTGCAGCTATTAACTTACCAGTTTTTCAAGATCAGGAAGAGAAATTAATGGATGTAAAATGGCTGAACTTTAAAGCTCAAGTATGAAATATTTTTCTTATGGGTTAAAGTGGGTAAATTAGTTCATTCTCATCCTATTAAAACTATTTCAATTTTTATTTCAGAGACCTGAATGTTAAAAAAAAACTCTGTTTAGAGATGCATATACACAATGAGTCACAAAACAGATGAAAGAACTGGAGAGAAACTCTAGTTTTGCAAGCGTTTTTTGCATCAAATAAAGTGCTATCATTTCAATATGGCAATGGTTACTACAGGTAGTCCTCAAGTTATGATGGCAATTGGAACTGGAATTTCCATCATGATGTGATGGTAAAGCGCAACGTTGTGTGACTACATTGCCTAGCGACAGCAATCCCTGCAATCCCTGTTGCCGTCGTTAAGCTAGGATCGTGAGTCGTTAAGCAAGCACCTCCTTGCAACTTCCTCCAGGCTTCAAAAAAACCAAAGTCAGTGGGGAAGCCAGCAGGAAGTTGCAAGTTCCAGGTAGGCTGCAAGCAGGCCGGCAGGCAGGCAAGTGGCTGCTGCCGGGTGGAAGAGGGTGTGCAAGTGGTGGGGGAGGTGTGGCGTGAGCACGGCAGGACTTGGGGTGCCTGCTGCCAGATGGGAGAGGATGCACAAGTGGTAGGGGAGGTGTGGCATGTGCGTGGAGGGACTTGGGGTGGCTGCTGTCGGATGTGAGGGTGCGTAAGTTGTGTGGGAGGCATGGTCCAAGTGTGGCAGGGCTTGAGGTGGCTGCTGCCAGGTGGGAGAAAGTGTGCAAGTGGTGGGGGAGGCATGGCACGAGCACAGCAAGGCTTGGGGAGGGTGCACAAGGGTGTGCAGGTGGCCAGCGAGACGCAGTGCAAGTGCAGAGGGACTCGGGGAGGGTGTGCGGGTGAAGACTTACCCAAACAACTTGCGACTTTCCCTGTCAGCTTCCCAACTGACTTTGCTTGTGGGAAGTCAGAAGGGAAGGCTGCAAATCGCAGTCATGTGACCACAGGTTGCTGCAACTGTCATAACTTCGAACGGTTGCAGAACTAGTGGTCATTAACCAAGGACTACTTGTATTTTAGAACACAACTTTCTTAGGCCAAGGGAATCCTGCTGCCTCTGTATCAGAAATCGCACATTATTTTGAAATTCAAATCCCAAATTAGTAGCATTTCTACACTGTACTGTAGATCAATGTCATCAATCCTATGTTACAAATTGGAATTAAGAAATAAGGTTATATACTCATTAAGGAACAGTTCAGGAGTTACGGACTACTTAATTTATGTTTATAAAGTACAGTGTACTACACATGTTCTATGAAATAAATCAGATTGATTTCAGCAGTATTAAATGACTGAGTAATGTATTTAGAAAATGTGCTATAGGTAGAATTAAAGTATATACAGATATTATCTGTCATTAAAAAATATTCAGAATATTCCAGTTCTATGCTCCAGGATATGGGGGAATACCTGCAAAAGAGTACTACCAATACCTTAAATGTTGCTATTTAATCTAACACATTAGACTATGTATTGATAGCCATGACTACACTCCATCTCTTACTGCCAAATACACTTTTTGGAAAATATTTCACATGATTTTTGGACTACGAAAAAAAAAAGAAAAGAAAACCCAAATAATTAAATACCATTTCATAGTTATTTCTCAAAGTTCTGATTACATTGATCTATAGCCACAGAGCCTAAGTGTAACATTTGTTTTTTATTTTTCTAAGTTAAATGCATGGGTGGGAGGTGGGATAGCAGTTATATAAAAATGGGTTAATCCTTTTTTATCAGTCATTTTATTTTGGTCATTGACCAGAACAAAACGAAACAGCCATAATTGGAGTAAAATAAGCTATAAAATCATATAACAGTGCAAATAAAATTATAGGTTAAAGCTTTTTCTGTCCATTTATGGTACCCTGAAAAACTCACTTATACAGATATCAAGCTTAGAACTACGGGTATTCAAGTTGTTTCATTCTGAAAGGATTCAAGTACAAATTTCATGAAATGTTCCATTTTGACTTTCAAGTAGGTTCTTGAGCATTTTGGGAGCATTTTGAGCTCAAACTTCAATTCCATCAAAATATTCAGAGCAGCCAATTTTACACTTAAGGTGTGACTTTTCATGAAATTTTGTGCTCAAAATAATTTGCAGAATTCTAGAAAACCCTATTAAGGATAATGGAAAAATTATTTCTAAGTTTAACTATCATTAATGGGAGATTTTCGGGTAATGCACTCCTCCCTCTATATTGTGTCATTCTCCAAATTACACCCATACAGGAATTCAGTTTCTTCCACTGATATCAATAGATTTTAAAATATCAATTGCTTAAACCCAAAGGCAGTAGAAGTCCCCTCCCTGCCCAAGAGAAAGAGACATAAGGCTGTAGAGAAATGAGGAAGAAGTTTATTACACTCCTAAGACCTCCTGGGCCAGTGGTTCTTCTCCACTTACCTTAATACAATTGGTTTTCAATTTTTTATAATGGTTACCACATGTATCAAAAATTTACAAGCCTATTCAAACTTTTAAAATATAGTCTGTACTGAACATGTATATCAAGGAGCATTAAAAGTATGTCTGTTTCCATTACAATATTATGCTAATTCACAGATATATTTCACTTGTCACATATTTATCTGCAGTATATTGCCCTCCCCACCATAAACTACATAAGATCATAGCTGGGAACCTGCAATTTTGGTCCTGTAGGCATAATATGTGCATCTTCTTGAACTCTGTACCCCGTTTTGTCCCACACTGCACTATAGATCATGTGAGATGGCAGTAAATATAAGGCTTTTGAGCTTTCTAGAATACTCCACTTTGTTATTCTGTACATTTCTATATATTTGTGCCACAGAATGAAGGAAAGTCAGAAGTTTTCAGCTAGTTCAAGAAAGTATAGAATACAGGTGGCAGTGGCTAGGAGGGCCTTTGCACAACTTAGGGTTGTTAGTTGCACCCATTCCTGGACCAGGAGGCCCTATGCTCAGTCACTCATGCCTTGGTCACCTCCCGCATGGATTACTGTAATGTGCTTTACATGGCGCTACCCCTGAAGAGCATATGGAAGCTTCAGCTGCTACAAAATGTGGTGGTGCAGGCAGTTATGTGCACACCTTGATCAACGCATGCTACACCTCTGCTCCACGGGCTACGTTGGTTGCCAGTTTCCTTCTGGGTTCAATTCAAGGTGCTGGTAATGACCTATGGAACCCTACATGGCATGGGGCCAGGTTATCTTCTTAATCATATCTACTTGTCCCACCAGGTCCGGCAGGAAGGGCATGTTGTGGGTCCCATCCATGAAGGAATATATTATTATCTGGCAGGACCCAGAAGAAAAGCCTTTTTCTGCCATGGCACCTGCCCTTTGGAAAATTATTCCCCCTGAGGTCAGACTGGCCCTGACCTTGCTGGCCTTCTGGAAGGGCCTGAAAACATGGCTTTGCCATCTGGCCTGGGGATCGGGTAATGCGGGTATGGAACCTGCAAAGTGGCTGTCCTGCTTGGAAACTGAGTGTGCTCCCTTGCAGGTTGTGTTTTTTTTTTAAATGGTTTTTAATGGTTTTAATGTTATGTTTTGATTATTTTGTATTGTTTTTGTGCTTTTCGTATGTTGCTCACAGTCATGTATGTGAGATGAGCGGCTATATAAATTAAATAAATAAATACTCCTCCCACTATGCTCTTCTTCCCTTCCTTCTCTCCTCTTTTTTTCTATCAGTTCCCATTTAACTTGCTTTAGAAATACCATAAAGGAAAATGTTACTTATTTAGGGATTTGTGTGTAGATAGCTTTCATTCTACAGTCATCTCTGGCAGTCTGCAGACTCCTTGGCTTACCAAGTCTCATTTAAATCTTAAAGGCATAAATGAGGGAAATTCTCACTTGGCTTTTTCAATAGCAATCTTACTATCACTGCTAAAGGAGAACCTTTCCCCTGGAAAATGTCTCCCCCTCATAAAGAAATTCAGAGAATTCATCCATCCAATACACAAATTTGATGGTGTAGTTTTGAATGTCATTTAAACTTAGCTTTAATCTTTTCTGCTCTGTCTAGCCCAGGTTCATGTCCTCTTTATCTCTTCTTTTCTATTCTTGTTCCTAGCCATTATTTCCTCTGCCTCATATTTCAACACTTAGTCCTACTTTTACTCAAATATTCAGAACTCTGCTACAGTAGAATCATGCACCACTTTATTTTAAATTACTCTATTGAAGTAATTATTGTTTGTGAACAAAAAGGGGGGTTGATTATTCTTACAGCAAGTTCTAGAAATGAGAAAATTAATTAGGAATGGCCCCCTTAGAGTTAGGGTTAGATTAACTTGCTTTTGGAGTAGTATTCAGTCAAATTTCTAAAAATTCATTTAGGCCCTAAAGACACAATTTTTAAGGATACTTTTTGGTGTTTTTCATAACTGCTCACAGCCAATACAAATTAATTCCAATTGAATATGAAGTATTGATTTCAGATGGTCTGAAGATGGGAGATTATTTGGCCTTCCCTTTTTTGAAATGTTTACATTTGCATGTATCAATAGAATTAAGTGTTTAACTTCTATTTGGAAACTACTGTACTACATCAATTACAGGAAGCTTTGCAAGAACAATTAAAAGAACTTAATTTAAATATATGTCTAATTCACGTAATAATAGCCATCGAGCTTACAGGACAGAGTGTTCCTGGAAATGAAAGTTTGCTTGCTAAAGGTAGTATAATGAATGAACCATATGCTTGAAGTGCCAGTAAAGATTTTCACCAATAATAAAGATATGAGTAACAATGTTCCCAAGAACTGTAACTGTTTTGTTTGCCATGTTACCTAAAAGCCATGCATTTGCACAATTAAAACTTGTCAGTCTGGACAGCTACAATTCTATTTTCTTCAAATGCTATACCTACATAATCTCTCAATAATTATTTCATCTGGTATGAAAATAATTAGGTTATACCATTGCCAATATATGAATCAGAAGAGCTTTTTACAGTTACACATTTTAACATTTTCATGTTAGAATGCATGAATGTGCGCACACAGGCTCCTGACATGACTGCCTTTCCCCTTTGTAGCAGTATAGCAGACAACCAGGTGCTAAGTCAAAAGAGGTCTAGAAATCACAGCCTGTTAGTCTCCCATCTTGAAGCTGAGCGGTTACAGTTCACCAAAGGAGCCACAATGTATCTTAGCTATATTTTTTACCATGGATGTTCTCTTTGTTAAATCTTATTTCCTGCTGCCCAAGAACCAGGAAATTATTTCAAACAGCCAGAGGTACTGTGTGATGATACTCTTTTTGTATTATTTTACAGCATTCTACAGCATTTGCAGCAGTTTAATGATTTAAAAATAACTAGCTTATAAGTGACCACTATCTCTTACACTGAAGTTCTGTTGAAGACAGGAGAACTTGAATTCTTTACTAAAATCCTTTTTTTGGTATCTATCACTATTGAACAGTTTTTCCAGATCATGTTTAGAGTAAACTATCCACAGATTGAGTAAAGCAATGTACTTAGGCTCTCAATGTGGATTGAATGGTCTTTATACTCTATAAAAAATCTATAGAATAATTACCATATGGTATGCAACTACAGAGAACCACTTTTAAGAGCACGTACATATATAGCATTTCATTATAGTTTTACTATAAAAGGCACAAGAATAACTAAGAAAGTTAGGATCCACAAGAGTAATATAGTAAAACTTTTCTACTTTTATCTTCAGGTTTGGCAAATCCACTCCACTTTTTCATCAGTAGCATGAATGTCACTCACTTGTTCATCAATGGTGTGAACATTGTGTGCTCAGCATAGTAGAAATGCATTGCTTTCTAGGTAATTTGTTGGAAGCAAGAAGTGCAGCTTCAATGTGCATCCAAAATGTTTCAAGCTCAAAATATTTTGAATTTGAAATACCTTGCACATCCCGAGTACATTTTGCACTTTCCATTTTTACTGAAAGATTTTTCAAATTGTGCCAGGAATATTCTTCATTTCTAGCGCCCTGCAAAAGTCCAATTGCAGCAAAAGGAAACTCTCAAAGGCAGGGATCAGTAAATGTCATGGTTATTACTCCAAGCTAATTTGTAGGTATTCTTCTTACTGGAAGGGAAGAACTATTACAAAAACGTAAGTCTATATGCACAGAATTTTGCATATAGGACAAAAATAGTATTTTTGTGGAGAGTTGTTAGATAGAAAATGGGAAAACTAGGACTGGATTTTGTATTCTGTGAGTGACTGTTGCTTAGCTCTATGTCCGTGCATGTGTGTGTGTGTATGTTGGCAAGGTATATGGAAGCAGTGTGAAATCTCTAAAATGAGGTAGTGAGCTAGGCTGTGTTTTAAAAAAAAACAAAACTAAAAACAAAATTTGCCCCAAGGATGATAGCTGCAATGATGTCACAAGAGGGATGTGGTAAAAAAATTAGCCTCCTGTTTTTTTCTTTTTAGAGTGCTGAAATTTAGTTAAAATTCAAATGTTAACCTATTGAACTCTTAACGTGCCTATTTGTCATGTCAAGTTCTTCAACGTAAAGTATTCTGCATATGCTTAAAGACATTTAAATATATTATATGCAAAATCCTGATTGTTATGAAATCCAGATATTATCTGTGAACACCACATAACAATACAAATTCAAAGCATCATGTCCAAATACACAGGTTTAGTAAACAACCAAGAAAACCTCAGCTGGTAAAACTGCCTTAGCCCTCAAGCAGATAGCAGAGCCTGATCATCAGTGGCCTCTGTAGGCAGGTCAGGGGGTCAAACTGATTAAAGCAGCTCTACGACACAAACTTTATTATGTTACTTATGTTGAACAGAGAATGAATTTTAAATTTAAGTCACAAGATACTCTCTTTAAACAGAAACAAGCAATGATAAAACTTTAAGTTTTAAGTTCACAGACTGTAGCCAATATCAATATTTTAACTGATAAAATAATTAAAGTATTTATCTTACCTAAATAAGGAATACAAGGAGTCATCTTCAAGCTACTAATATAGTCTCTAAGTCTTTTATAATTATCTTCTTTGCTCATTACGTATTCCAGTTTGTCAAAAGAAGCTTTGTCTTTTCGGCTCAGTAACTTTTGGGGAAATAAAGAACAGAAAATTGTTACTATAAAAGGTATCCTTTTCTATTCAAATATTTAATAGTTATTTTATATGACAAAATGAGATGCTGAAAAATCAACAACTGATCAACAAGAAAACTTGACATTTAACCTATTAGAAGACAAACATACCTCAAGGCCACATTACATTTCATATTTAAATCCCTAGTATTCTGGTGGTGATTTAAAATAAGTTTAAAAAGTAGCAATGGATATAAAATTTGTCCCCCATGTTTTATTTCAAAAAGTATGTATCCATTCTCTCTCAATAAGGTATTTACAACACAGTCAAAATATAATGCAAACTTCAAAATCAAAAATCAAGCTGCCAATAGATAATATGTCAAACACCCCAAAGCAAGGAAGATCAGGGGGAAAAAAATAGTGGCCTAGATACTGAATGCATCAGAATCTAATGGGCACTTCTAATTGAAAAGGTGGTAAGGAGGCCATATAAATTATCTGATAGATAATTATCTAACAATTCTCTCTTCCATTATAGTGCTGTGCATTTCATGTCCTCCAATCTTTCAAAGCATTATTTTCAGAAGAACAGCTTTGCTTTCCCCTGGATATTGGCATTATCAGGTCCTAGAGGCCTCTGAAGGAATGGAGTATTCATCCAAAGCTGAAATCATGCCTCACAGAAGCAGCAGCACCGTTCGCTAAGCACCACTACCTTTCAAGCCCTGTGTTCCTGACAAACTCAGGAAAAAAGCACCACTTGGATTTCTGGAGAGATCTTTATCACTAGTAGAGTAAGGTATCAGAATCTTGAAAGCCTACCAAAGTTATTTTCCTACAGGACTTCTAGGGAAGAAGAAAGGGCAGACTGAAGAAGGCTCCACAAAAAACGGAGCCGACAACTGCAGCGGAATGAAGAGCCGGTGAGTAGATATTTCCTCTCCACACAAGGAGAGGATTTGAGATTGCCCACAAGTTGCTCCTCACAAGGAGACCACAGTCAGCAGTAATGACAGACAGCTGTCTCCGATGGGTTTAGAGCTCTGGGAGACAAGGGAATAGCTATTTTGCTCAAACTGTGGTCGACACCTCTGAAAGGACACTGGGTTCACATACTTCCTTTTCTAATCATTTCCAGAAATAGCTTGTTAACTGCTTTTCAGCTATTAGGAACCTTTGGATCGACAAGTTTTACAGCACTGTGTGAGTTTCTTTCCATCCTTAGTGAAAGAAGTTTTAAATGCAAGTTTAAGGACTTAAAGAGAGCCAGTTTGGTGTCGTGGTCAAGGCATCAAGCTAGAAACCAAGAGACTGTGAATTCCAGTCCTGCCTTTGGCACAAAGCCAGCTGGGTGACCTTGGGCCAGCCACACACACTCTCAGCCCTAGGAAGGAAGCAATGGCAAACCACCTCGGAAATCTTGACAATAAAACTGCAGGGACATGTCCAGGCAGTCTCAGAGAATTGGACATGATTGAACAGATTGGGAAAAAAAATGACTTAAATTTTTCTGAACAAACAGCAAAAGGGTGATTAAAACTTTGATTTTAGAAAGTTACAAGTGGACTAAGGGTCCTGATAAATTTGAAATAAGATTTTGGAATTAATTATAAAGAATCCTTCTTGTGGGAAAATGCTTTTGTTTTGAATTCTTTTAAAAAAAACATAAGATAAGACTAAAAATTGGACACCAGAGAGAACTAGAAGGATGTGGTCATGAAATTCAGAAGCCAATAGTGGTGGACCATGCAAAGAGAGCCATGTTTCTTCTTGACCCACTAGTGAAGAGGAATTGTAGATAAATTGCTCCTTCAAAATGTCAAGAAGAAATTCTTTTAGGCAGGCTAATTCACTCTTCAGTAAGGGAGAGTATTATTTAGCTGGAATTTGCACTCCAGAAATAAGATTTAATCCTTACTGATTCAGGGACAAAGTTCATCTCTGCTCCTTCCCCAAAATATCAACATAAGCATCATATTGGCTAAACTGTCCCTCGTTCAGTTTCAGGTATCTGCAGCACTCCTCTTGGTGGCCATTTTGCAAGCTTCAGCAGACTAATGAATTAATCTGGACAACAGAATATTCAGATACATAAAACCACTAAAGGCACAAACAAGTTCTTATAACATACTTTAGGTCTGGACAAATGAAAAAGGTAGTTCACAACATGGAGAAGTGCATATAAAGATTTATCTTTAAAACAATAAAGCAGCCATATCTTTTTCCAGATTCTCATAGCTACACAGTAAGCTGACTTATTCATTTGGTGCTTTGCTTCTATACAGTACATTGTAAGGCACCTCTTTTGAAGAATTGGCACAGCCCTTATATATGGTCATCCAAACCACTACTGCTACATATGGCTCTATTCTCAAGGTTTATTGGTAACTAAGAAAGAAAAAACAATTGTTTTTTTGTAAAGCATTTGATTAGTTTTATTACTGCATAAACACTGTATAAAAGTACAGTGATGCAAGAAGATTAAGAGTGTTGTGAAAAAATACATCGCAAAAAGAAGCGTTCAATAGTACACTTACCCCTTCTTTTCATTTTTTCCCCTCAATCACTGATTACTACTCAGATATTTATATTTTGCTTAAAATTTTATAGTTGTTGTTCATATGTATTTCAATCATTTTTTCAGCAGCTTTTAAAATCAACTTCTTTCTACAAAAGCCATATTCTACAAGCTTGCCTTGCTGTAATATGTTGTATATAAGGGAGCCATTCCTGCTTAAATTTGGTTAGACATCTGTTCTGAATATATATAGTCAGTTTCTCCATTGCCATGTATTATCACAATCGTGTATCATTGGCAAGATTTCTTTTTTCCAATATAATGCCAAAATGATTCTTGTAGCTGTCAGCCTATATTTTAATAAATTATGATACTTTTCATTTACACTCTAAGGAATCGTTCCTAATAAAAGTATCTGGGGTTTCAATTCAAATTTTATTTTCAAAATTCCCTAAATATTTTCATGTATATCTTCCCAGTACTTTTGAATTTTATTTTTTGCATTAACCACCATATATGATAGATTGTTCCTTCTTTGTTAGGATTACCATTTCCAGCATTTATTGTTATATGATTTGTCCATCTTGAAAATCATCAACTGAGTTATATACTATCTATAAAACATTTTATATCAATTAAATTATAGCTTGGAGTCAATTTTACTGATTTTTCCATAGCTCTTCCCCTGATCCACTGTAATTACTTCTTTGAAATTTTGAATCTATGTTATCATGCAATTTTCAATTTGTTGTCTCTGTATCATTTTTCAGTAACAATTTACAGATACAACCTAATAAGTGATATTGGTTTTGTATAAGTGTTTCAAATTCTGTCATCTTTCTCCTCCACAGTTCTTTTTTAAGATTGCTTTTTATCTTTCCAGTTATTTGCAAATACATTAATCATTGTAGTTCCTTCCTTCATGGAGCAGTTCTTGTTGTGTCTTTAAACTGTTTTCTGAATCTGAATATATCATATTGGCTTATTTGATCAAATCTTTCTTACTGTAGTTGTCCTTAGAGTAAAAAGCACTTGACAGTGATGCTAATGGTGAGACCAAAAGACTTTTCCTTACTTTCAAAAGATGCCAGATTTTTAACAAGCTTTGTCTTATAATATATTCCTTCACTTTCATTTCTTTTGTTTCTTTATACCACAGTTGCCTATAGAGTCCATTAGGTAGGTCTGCTCCTTCTATAATTGATGTTCTATTAATCATTAATAAAAAAGCAATTATTTAGTGTAATTCACTCACCGCCCATGTTTTAGTCAACCTGAAGATGGGGGCACTTTGCAATCCAGACACCACAGCCATAAGAGCATGTAAATTATTTAGTTCATAAAGTTTCTGAGGACAAAAACAGAAAAGGAAGCTCAATATCAGATAATTGTTTACTACAGTTAAATCATAAACCTCTGAACAATGTTCTAAGAGGAATGCACAATAACGAATGGACACAACCAAATGATAACTGATAATTCAGCCAAAATAAAACTGCCAAAGAACTATAAAACTGAATTATAAAGCTTCAGAGCCATTCTGTTCCATACAATCTAGGTTTGGCTGGATCCAAGCAGAAACATTCAAACCCTTTCTCTCTTTGCCTGCCCTTGGTTTCTCAAAATAATGTTCTTTTGAGGATTGAGAAATTCTGCTGACATGAATATTTGCTGATCAGGGGAGAAGAGAGAGAGTGGGACAAAGCACTGATTGAGAGTGGAACAGAAAGCATCTCTACTAATTCTTCCACAATCATTTCCTCTCCCCTCAGCCCCTTGCCACAACCCACTCTATCACCAGGATCCCCCAAAATATTTGAGGGAATATATTTGGGAGTGTTAGGGTCTGGGCAGGAGAGGGGCATGGGGAAATGTAGATCCTGTTTATGCCCCTCTGCAAACAGATACCTAGATGTAATATTTGTGCGTAACCTAGCTTGGCCTAGGGCAGAATGAACAACAATCACTTCTTTAGGTTAAGAAATCAGCAGCACACTCCTTCCTTATACCTCTTTTAATTAAGGTTAGTATTACTTAAAGTAGAGAAACAAAGTTGGGGAAAAAAATAATACAGAAATGTAGAGTAGAAGCATGAGTCTGCCATAGTCTACCTGCTCACTTAGCTATGGTTCAGATTTTAACATCCTCACCAAATTTATTATTATTATTTATTTATAAACTATCCATGATACCACTAGAAGTTACACATTTCTATTTGGAGAGCTTTGATAACAAAAATACATTGACATAAGAAATGAAATCTAAAAAAAAACCTTCTGCAAATAGAAAATAATTTTAAAATTCCAGCAGAGCAGACAAAATATTATTTTGGTGACTGATCATATATAAAAAGCCCACAAGACATCAATATCAATACATTTTATGAGCAAATTTCAATACTGTTAATGACTTCATCAACAAATACTTGTTGAATGCATTATGTGATCAAGAGAAACTTGCAACCAACAAATTAAGATTTCCATTATTCAAAAGGTAGAAGCCAGAAAGAATTGTGCACTTTTTAACACATACTTATTTACAAATGCGATTAATTTGGGGTTGGTTCAACATATGCACTGTCAGTTTCAGAGGAACAGGTTCAACCTCATTAGCAATATCATAACTTACTACTTCTCTTTCGTACAATAATCAGGAATCACTATCATAAATTGTAATTTCTATAACTGATAACAATAATAATCTTCTCATGTCATAAATAATGGAACCAAAGTTGTAATAGATTTTTGAAATGAAGTTTTAAAGTTCAAAACTGCTCTCAAAAAAGATTTTCTTACCTTAGCAGTTTTAATATAGTGGCTTAGGACTTCAGCTCTTATTTTTAATGTCTGTGCATGAAGAATCTCTCTAACAACCCAAAAACTTACCTGAAAACAAAAGATCTGTATTAAAATATATACAAAAAGGAAGTGGTGGTAGTGCTACTAAAATGTGTAGTATATTTTACCTTATCTTATTGCATCTTACCTGTTTTTGGTACTATATTTTATTGTGGCTGATGCCCAACTTTTTGATATGGTCAACTGACCAATCCATAAAGTTATATTACTATACTAAAATGTGGAATTACTTTAATAATCAGTCAATAATTTTCACATTATAAAATCACTTGAAATATTCTATTTAGCAACAGGGTCACTTAAAAAGATGCGAATTAATCCCTTACTATGAATATTTCAGTCATGTTTCAGTTCAGTTAGCATAGATTCATTCTGTTCATTCAGATGGATAGAGATATATGTTCACTCTGCTTTTTGATATGCAACCTCATCCAGGATGGGGATGTGGGTGGGAGAGAAGAGTACAGAGATACCCGTCTTTAACAAAAAGAAATTTGTTAAAGGCTGCTAAGATTTAGACAAAAGAAATAGATCACATGGTTTTATTAATTGCACATTATTATGACGTATATAGTTAGTCTGGAAACTTACATGGTTGAATCTTCTTGTAAAAGCGACTGCATTTGGTGCTGAACTGTATTTTTCCTTTTTATTCCAACCACAGCTTGACAGTTCCTAGATTAACAATGAAGGAAATAATATAAGTGTATGGATTTCGAAACAAAATGTGATGTTTTTCTTTTATTAATGAAAAAAATGTTATTTACATTTTTCCTAATATTATCAGTAAGGCTGATTTGCTAGATATACAGGTTAATTCTGAGCATGCTTTTTGTTAAAGTACTATGAGTTCTAACATAATTTGAACAATGCCATGTCTTTAGCAATGTGGGAATCTTTGAGTCTGCAGAAGCATAATAACATTTACTTTGCTTCATTTACAATTTTCCATTAAATAGTATTTTTTAAATGGAGATAATTCATTAAGTGTGCAATAGAGAACATGAAATCTGAACTAACTTGTACATCCTTGTTTTTAATATTTAAATATGTCTAACTGTGTAATTTTCCACTATTATTCTCAAGTTATGAAAACCAGAAATAATTGCTATTCTCTAATGTATTCAGCCAATGCATGTTAGTAAATAAGCATTATCATTAGCCTGATTCCTATATAACAGCAAGCCATAACTTGCTGCCTTCTGTATAAACCTTGTCTTCATCTGATCCTCATGAATTTGTTTTTAAAAAAATGGACTTTTCAGTAACAAACTAACTGTGTAAAGGTAGCCCCATTCAGACATTATGTAAACTGGAGTATTTACCCGTAAGAGTTCAGCTCAGTATCATCCCCTATCAATGTCACTGAAATGATGTTGGCTTTCCTGCAGCATTCATGTATTTAGCACAGATGACTGGACAGAAGTGTCTGCACCCCAGCTCATGTGGAACACAATGAAAATTCTCTCCTGTAGACATTTGAGCTGAACACATGAATACCTTCATAGGACTCAACATCACTGGAGCAACACTGAGGCAGGAGTTATCCAGTGTGCTCACCTGATCAGTGCTCCAGATTCATAATGCCTGAATGGTCTAGAGTTTGTCTGCAATCCAGAACTGGAAACACTCTTCAAACTAGGAAGGACAAGATAAAATAAGGAGAGAATGGAGGGGAAATCATGAAGAACTGCAAGAGGAGAGTAAGATCACTGAAAGAAGACAGGAGCTTGTTGAAGAATTATTTATTTTCCAATAGTTAAACATTAAAGTACCATTACTCTTTTAAATAGCCTCTTATTTTTATTACCTACTGTAGGGTAGAGCATGTAACAAAACTTACCTAATGTGAGAAAGTTATCAGGTAAGAGATAACTCTGAAAATCTTGAACTGTCAAAATAAAATTGTTCTGGTATAGTACCTAAATGCTTACAGTACCATTAAGCAAAATAATCTGTTTTTATTCTGGTAAAAGGCAATCATGTACTAGATTTGAGAATCGAAGACTGGATCCCAAAATCAGCAGGAATTCAAAATATGCTAATGTTTTTAGCAATTTTTTTTACTATTTGTCTATGTCTAGAAATCTCCATATTTGATTTTGCAATAACATTTAAGTATCTGTAAATCTGAAAAGAAAATTCTGCCCCTTTTGTCCTCAGAAGATTGAGAGGGAGTTTCTATATGAGAGATTTTGCATTAGATGGACACAGGAGATAAATTCACACAGATTTTTTTTAATGTACTAATATGTCAAGATGGGTAGCTATATAAATCAACTGAATAAATAAACAAATAAATATTCTAAAGAAATAATTTTCATCACTTGCATTGTTTTTCAATAGCTTTCAACAGGGGACTACATTACTTCCTGATTATCTGGATTATTTTGGAAAATAGCTCAATTCAGTATCTCAAACTTCTTAAAAATCAGCAAAATTGCAGAAAGCAAGTTACAAAGTTATATTCACTCATATCAAATAAGGGCATTGCCATAGAGCATTATTTAAAATCCCCAACACAAATATTTTGAAACAATAATCTTTACTTCAGCAGATCTTGCAATGCAGAAAAGAAGCAGGGAACATATGAGCCAATTAGTGTTCTCTCTTCAACTGATCAACAGGATAGTGCAAAACAGCAATTAACAGGGGCTCCTCCACAAGCTGGTCCTAAAGCAAGCAAAAATCCCTTCATCCCCACTGCAGGCAAAAAGGAAATAAAGTTTCTAGCACTTCCCTTCCCAATACACATTCCTAGAATATACTACATGAATTTTGGAGTCTGTAAAAAATGTGAACAGTTGTTATAAACAGACAGCTGCAATATGCCAAGCCGCCATTCCTTGGCTGGTTTTAAAAAAATTAATGCTAATTGTGATTGTGAAAAGACAGCATGCTTGCAATTTTATAATCAGGCATTTCTTCCAGTAGCTGAAACCACTGCTATATGTTGCTGTAGTGGTTTAAGTTGAGGACATGGCAAAATATATTCTAAACAATGCCTACAGGTAGGTACCAGGAACATGAGGCTGAAGACTGTGCCTCTGTGTGTGCAGGTATGTCTGTGTGTGTGTGTGAGAGAGAGACAGAAGCAGACCTGAAGCAATAAAAATCACCTAATGCTCCAGTCCACAGAAAAAGAAAAGAAACTGCTTGCAGCTCCCCCCCAACCCCAATCTACAAGGCAGTGACTCAAAAGAAAGCCAAGTAATGTCTGACACTTTGAAGAGATGGGAGGATTAAAGCTTTCTTCAAGTTCACCCCAAGTTCCCTGCTCTCTTCACTTGGGTTACTATGGGAAACATGACAAAAATCTGTAAGTAGCCAGAACAGCCCAGATCAACCCTGGGTGTCTTGCAAAGTGGAATCAGCATCATTAAGATGGTGTATGTTTTCTTGCCATATGTAGAAAGCAAATAAGCGATTACAGCTTCAAAGGACCTTCTTCGCAGCAAAGTCACCTTTTCAACTTAAGCAGCTATGAACAAAATGCTGCATTGGTAAGCAATTTGTCATCCTTTGTTTTTATAGTATCTATTAAGATGCTCAGTGTTTCTCACCCTACATTAAAAAAATAAACCTCCTGTCAATGTTAACTTCTCTAGTTTGACTTGTTCTTACTTTTCTTAAAAGTATTAATAAAGGTAAACAACCTAGACTGCAAACTTTGTTGCACATGTATCCAAAGAGAATTATGATGTTCTTCAGTTTGCATCACATCCTTTTATATGAAAAGATTGTGAGAAAGTTTGGATTGAAATGTAATTTTTGGGCAAATTCTTATGAGATTTGCCTTCTTCATAAAATGCCCTTACGATCTAAAATTACTTCCTTAGGTCAACACTCAGAAAACTGGCATAAAAGCCTTATATCAGTGATCTTGCCTTCTTTACATCACTAGAGAAATGGGGATAATAAAACATTGGAAAGAAAGTGATTTTACTAATAGATGTTTTTGCATGAATCAGGGTACGGATGTGGTGAAACAAAAATGGTTTGCAAGGATACAAAGGTATGGAGAGGTACATTGAGTGGTGCTGGTTTAAATTAAATTTAGTTAGATTCCCTTTTCCTTTCTCTTATCTCTTGCCTTTTATTTCTTTTTCGTACTACATCTTATTTTTGTGGGGCTCCGCATGATGTTCTTTGCACTGCAAGAGAATAGCATTATGGGTGTGCATGTATTTATATTGTAAAGAATAGCAAATATGATTTACTTGGAAAGGTTCTTTACTATGCTGTCACCCACAATTATTTGTCAATTTTTTTACACTGCCTGACTCTCAACAACTCTCAGCAGTTCGCAGAACAATAAAATAATATAATGATAAAAGCAGAGAACAAAGGATAGCACAAACTGGACAACAATTATTTCTGATCTGAGGACAGCAATCTTCAGAATATTTATTTATTTAGTTAATACATTTATATAACTACCCATCTTGTACCAAACTCTGGGCTGCTCACGACCAAAAAATAAAATAACATCTATCCACAATAAAAAAAATATTAAAACCAAAAGACTGGTACTGTCCTAACAGCCAGGAACCACGCTGAGACAAGGAATAGGTCTCTAGTGTTTATTTACTGCTACATAAGAGAGAATCCTAACAAACTGAAGAAGCATGGGAAAACCCAGACATATAAACCCCAAAGACTAAGGCGGGCCCGATCTGTGTCTCTTTGAATGGCCACCTAATTCCTCAGTACTATGCATGCGCTTTACAGCCTGGATGGGAGCCCCCTGCTCGCCATCCTCACTCATGACAGGTACCTCAGCTAAACTTTCCCATGCAGCCCAAAAGTTCATCTCACCAGGCTCACCCTATCCCAGCCCTTGGGGGAAAAGCCAGGTCTCGAGTGCTTTTCGGAAGGTTAAAAGGGTGGGGGCCTGCCAAACTTCATGGGGAAGGGTATTCCAAAGGGCAGGGGCTGCCACAGAAAAGGCACACTTCCTAGGTCCCGTAAGATGGCAAAATTTGAGGGAAGGGACTAGGAGCATGCCCACCCTATCTAATCTGTTGGACGGGCAAACTTCCTTAGGGAGAGGCAGTCCTGCAAATAACCTGGTCCCTTGCCATATAGGGCTTTAAAGGTAGTAAGCAGCACCTTGAAATGCACCCAGAAGAAAACTGGGAGCCAATGAAACCCGTGCAATAGGTGTGTAATGTGGGTGAACCTAGGGGCACTCATCACTGCACACACCACTGCATTCTGGACCAGTTGTAATTTCCAGGTGGTCTTCAAAGGCAGCCCTATGTAGAGCACATTGCAGTAATCCAAGTGGGAAGTGACCAAGGCATGAGTGACCATGACCTCTCCTCCCAGTCCAGGAAAGGGCGCAATCGGCACACAAGATGAATCCGTGCAAAAACCCCCTTAGCCACAGCTGCCACCTGCTCCTCCAGCAGGAGTTGTGAGTCTAGGAGGCCCCCCAAATTGCACACCAGCTCAGTTTGGAGGAGTGCTGCCCCATCCAGAGTCAAAGATGACATGTCACCCAGGCCTGGGGGGCCAAAGACTCAAAGCAACTCTGTCTTGCCGGGGTTGAGTTGAAGTCAGCTAAAATGATACCTACATGGTATCATGTTAGCTGACTAGCATAATAACTAACCTGGTAGAGCAAATCCCCCTCAGCTTCTGCCCCAAAAGACCTTTCATTCTACATGAAATATATCAAACCTTACAACAAAGAGTACCTACATTGTCATCTAATCACACCCTGCCCCCTTGATCTATTATACATCATGACATGTTGGAAATCATTTCTAATTACGCTGAATTTGGAGCAAGCTCATTGCTCTTAACATTTCTTACTATGTTTAATTTTGAAGTAAACAAAAGGAACTCATGTTTCATTGTGGCAAACTCTTGCACCAATACTTCTGGCCATGTACAAAGGATATTAATGACGTTGCCAAATTAACGCTATAATCATTGCCTATTTAAAATGAATTTCAGGACTGTGTCATCCTAATATTCTCTATGCTTCAGGCCCACCTCCATACAAGCTGTAAGAATATTTGAACAGCAAAAATACATCTAATTATTCCATTACATGTTTTATTTATCTAGCCATTCATATGTCAGTCCTATTAAAGCAAAAGGAAAGCACAACATCCTACACCCATCTATTTAAAAGTTATGAAATATGGAAAACACCATAATAAAACTGGAACCTGTTTTCTGTCAAATTATATAAAGGTTTTTATTTGTATGGAACACTCACCTCTGGTTGAATAGCTTTAAATACAGGAATATCCATGAGTGTTATCTGGCCCTTAAACAAAAGTTATAAGAAAATTAATAATTAAGTTCCTTCAAAGTGCATGTTTCACAACTGGGTTCCTTTTGATTATTCAATGTTAGAACAATTCCTAGCAAAATGACAGCATGCCACCTCTATGCTCCCCTACCTACAGTGAGTCATTATAACTATCACTCTAGGGTAAAGAAGAAATGAGAACAATCCTGAAAAAAAATCAGGAAAGCACTCCTTAATGGAAGAAGCTTAAATGCTTACAACTCAAAAGAGAAAGTATAACTCAATTTCACAATTTGCACAGAGTGATCAGGCAGAATTACTAAGAATTCTAGCTGACCGCAAACAAATGTTCTTGTGGGTTCCTTTAATTTCCACTCACTTTTGCTACCACCTGCTAATAGGACTATTTATAAAGAAATGCAACATGTCACTATACAGTAGTTAGGAATCTTTGCTTGTCATTCCTAATGCAAACTAGACACATAGAGAGGATTTTGTTCTTGCTTTACAAGCTTTGGCTTATGTTATTCCCATTTAAATAGCTGGTGGCAGGATAGAAAGATTTCTCCAAGAGTCAATTCCACCGGGACTGGTTTGTAGAGGAGGAGGTCCTTTAGGAAGACCTAACTGCCAGAGCTTTTATAAGCAATCTGTATATGCCATCTGTTTGTGGCACATTTGTAAGTCAAGGCAGAATCAGGAGTTACCAACAACAGAGTTGCAGTCAAAAGTGGCATATCTGTTTCATTCCCTCATCACTGGTAATTTCAGTAGATACTTAAGTATGTGTTATAAAACAGTATAAATCGTTCTGATTACAAGGAAAATGTGACTGTAGTTTTGCTTTGCCTCATAATACAGTAAAAATGTAATCTACCAAAAAGCAAAATTGACTTTTTTCTACTTGTGAGCTCAACTCCTTTTACAGACATAGAGATGTTCAGACAATTTTTTTGGCAACAGAAAGGAAATGCTTTGCCACTGCCCCTCTTCCAGGATGTTCTTTTTGACTCTAGCATACAAATATAATATTCCTTGCTACTAACTATGCTGAGTTTTTCATTTCAATCAGTTTCCTTTGCCTGTTTTTCAGAACACATGTTTTGTACACATTCTTTATCACATTCAGAATCTTCTAAACATGCCTCGGGTAAGAGTCAACATAAGGATAACAATGGCAATGTAAGGATAACAGAAAACAAATTCCCAAGGTTAATTTAAAAATATGAATACCTAGGCATTGTTTTTAATCAGAGGAGCTCATAAATGAGTTAAATGTTCCCATCAGCTTCCAGCTTTAGCATATTAAAACTAATAAAAAAGAGTTTCAGTAGCATGTTCAGTAGCCTATTATTCCTTGCGAAGCTGAACCACACAGTATTGTGTTGCCTGACTATAACTCCCATTGATCTCTCTTGAAGATGGTAAAACAGGCTTGATATATAAAATAAAGTCATTGCAGTAATGCCTGCAAAGTTTCCAACCATTTTCTTCACAGCCCCTGCATGTGAAAGAACAATAATTCTGTTTTGCATTATTGGAAATTCAAACATACTCTGATCTCCAGTTTTACATATACAAGAGTTACATGCCTAGGCAACAAGACAAGGATTGGTGGAATAGACAGGGTATAGTGCTGCAGGACTTGGAGGGAGGTGGCACATATCTCCTCATCCTTTTCAGTTTCTCTGGTCTTTCTGACCATGGTATCCTTTTGGACCATCTGTGAGGACTGAGAATTGGAGGTACTGTTAAACTTCTTCCTGAATGGGTGACTCCAGTCAATGTTCTTGGGGAAGGAATGGTTGAGCCCTTGTATACCCCAGGGCTTAGCCCTTTCCCCCACTCTGTTCAACAGCTACATGGAATCACGGTGTGTGTGTGTGTCATCTGTCAGTTTGGGGGGTCTGATATCTTCAATCTTGTCATCTTTAGCGCTGGATGGGGTCGCACTGCCCCAGACAGATCCGATGAGTAACTTGGGGGTCCTCTTGGATTCACGACTCCTGCTTGAAGAGCAGGTGGCAGTCGTGGCCAGGAGGGCCTTTGCGCAACTTCGTGTTGTGCGCCAGTTACGCCCTTGCCTGGACCGAGAGGCCCTCCGAACAGTCACTCATGCCCTGGTCATCTCCCATATAGATTACTGTAATGCACTCTACATGGGGCTACCCTTGAAAAATATCCGGAAGCTACAGCTGGTCCAGAATGCGGCCGCGCGGACAATCTTGGGTGCTCCAAGAATTGCACACATAACACCTTTGTTGCGTGAGCTCCACCGGGTCCCCGTTTGCTTCCGGGTCCAATTCAAGGTGTTGGTTATCACCTTTAAAGCCCTGCATGGCATGGGACCAGGATATGAGGGACCGTCTCATCCCTATTACTTCGACCCGCCCCATCAGGTCATGCAGGGAGGGCATGTTATGGGCCCCATCTATAAAAGAATTCCATCTAGCGGGGTCTCGGAAGCGCGCCTTCTCTGCTGTAGCTCCCGCCCTTTGGAACATCCTTCCCCCAGAGGTGAGACAAGCCCCCTCGCTCCCGGACTTCCGCAAAAGTTTAAAGACCTGGTTTTGTGGGCAGGCTTGGAATGGGAGGGTAAATAATTACACCTGGGGATGGCTAGCGCCATGAAGTGATCCGGAGGGACCTACCACACTGAAGGTCTGATTAAGATCTCTTCGCCATGTAGATTTTATTATATTTATATTTTTATTGTATTTTTAATTGTAATGGTTTTATGTTTTAATCTTGTTTTATTGTAAGCCGCCCAGAGTCCCCCCGTTGGGGAGAGATCGGCAGTGAATAAATTTATTAAATAAATAAATAAGCAAGCAAGCTGATCATGCCCAGCTTTACATCTTTATCTCATGTGTGGAAGGGATGCAACAGAAGTCCTGATCTGATGTGTGGAGGCTTTGAGGGACTGGACAGCAGGGAAAAGACAGACTGAATCCCAACAAGATGGGGCTATTGCTGGTACAGAAACACTGTTTTTGTGGAGGTTCCATTTATTTTCTAGATGAGGCTGCACTTATCCTGAAAGGGGTGGTGCACACTCTTTTTTTTTTCCCCTGAACTCATGGCTTCTGCCAGAACAGCAGGTGGAACGTGTAGCTAGGAGAACTTTCAGGCAACATCAACAGGTCTACCAGTTGTGCCTGTACCTAGGCCAGGAGGCACTTAACATAATGATTCATGCCCTTGTCAGTTAGATCACTGCAATGTGGTCTATATGGTGCTGCCCCAGGGGGGACCCAGAAACTGGCAGGGAATGCAACTGCCTGCGTGCTGATCGGTGCTAACCAATTCAGCAGAGTAACACTTCAGAAGCTTCATTGGTTGCCAGTGAGCTTTTGGGCCCAATTCAAACAGTTTGTTATTATCTATAAAGCTGCTTATGCCTTGGGCCTTGTTATCTTAGGGACCACCTTCTCCAAGTAAAATTTGCTGCACAATGCGGTTTATCTGAGATAGGATATTGCAGGTGCCCACCTCTAGAGAGATTTGGGGGTGGAACCCAGAAAATGGCTTTCTCACTGTCAGCTTCCTCATTTTGAAACAGCTTGTCCTGTGAAGTTAGCCATCACCTTTTTATCTTTTAGGAAGTTGATAATAACAGTCCTCTTTTGTAGATACCATGTTAGTTTAGGGAGATTTTACACGGGGAAAAATAGGTATTATTTTCTAAGGATTAATACTGGATTGTTTTAATGAATGTTTTAATGTGTACATGTTATGGACTGCCTAGAATTGTATAGAAATAGAAAAAGTATTTTTAAAATCTCTAAAATTTTAGAGTTGAAATAAATTACAGAATCCCTACTATAAAATGCATCCTTTATATAATTAATTACTGGTTTTGCAACTGACATTCATTTTTATTTTCACTTATTAGATTTACATCCTGCCTTTATACTGAACAGCTCAAGGTGGTGTACATAATGCTCCTGCCTCCCATTTTCCCCACAGTAACCACCCTGTGTTGTGGCTTGGGCTGAGAAAAGGTGACTGGCCCAGAATTACCAATCTGGCTTTTGTGCATAATGGAGGACTGGAACTCAGGGTCTCCTGGTTTCTAATCCAGCCCTTAATTACTACACCAAACAGACTCTCCATTCATATGTTAATATATTTCAAAATAATGTTTATATTTTCACTTGGTGTTTTCAATTTTACAAGATACTCACTGTGTGTCCAAAACCTCATCAGGAATTAGCTTTGCTGAATATCCATTTTAAGAATGGAGTTGTGAAGGGCTTCACCTCACATAACCAAATCTGATCAAGAACAGTTCCTTTTGGCACATACTCCTTTTATTTCTAGGTAACTAATGCAGAAGGCCAGGCTAAGCTCCTGTTGATGACGCTTAACCTATGCTCTGAATGCTTTAGACATTGTTCTGAGAAGAAATCACTACATAGTGTTCATAAATGAATGGAGACAACTATTAACATATTTAATATGTTGAGGTATACCCAATTTAAGGTGCAAAATTCTGTAATTAGGAAATTAAATTCTCACATGCATTTGCTATACCTTATTAGACAACTTTGTCCAAAGTCTTTTTCTTACCTGTCTTATTTATATAATGGGATAAGAGATAATTCTCACTGCCATCTTCCTGAAATCTTCTAAAGCATAGAGCCACTTTGCAAAGCACAGTATGAAAATATCATAAACCTTAATTTGTTGCAATTATATCCATTTTTTAGCATGGGGAGAAGGCTAGGACTATTCCCACAATATACATTGAGTCAAAGTAAGGGATATGGCTTTCACACTTCAGCTACTTGGGAAAAATTATGAAATGTTTTTCTGTCATAACTGTGCTTGATTAAATATTGGTGATCACTTTTCCAATAAGCCCTTAAAAGCAAGAATTTTCTGTAGTAAAAGACTAAAAAAAGGAAGCTTGACATACTGTACTTCAAAAAACAATCTCTAAAGGCCACAAGATCTTTATTTCCCTTTTCACACAGGTAAAAGCATAATATTATTTAAATACAAATATAGTTGCAACAAATAATGAACAAGACCAGTCATAGTGGCAGAACACTAGGATTAATATATATTTTGCCCAATTCTTAACATAGCAAAAACTAGACAAGAATTGCTAGCATCCAGGCTAACACAAAAGGATTTCCCACTCCATTCAGAATGCTCTTTGAATCTCAAAAGTACTTTTGGAGAAGGATGGTGATGGGAAATCCTACTCTACAAGGAACATTCTGCTCATGTAAGTCTGGATACAAGACATTTTCCTGTATATACTGTTGGTATCCTCATAGTAGATAACAAGAAAACCTCTTTTTAGATTTGACTTGAAAGTCTACATTAAATTTAACCCTAACCCTAACAAATATTAATAGTCAATCCTGATAGAGGACAGAACTGATAAAGACAGAAAATGTTTGTTCCATATACAGTACTCCCAACAGATTCTCCTAACACACTGTATAGGAGACTTCTATAGGATTCTGTATTCCTCTTATACAGAGTATCCCCCAAGTCCTCTCCTAACTCTCTTGAAGAAAAACAGAAACACAAACACTACAATTTACCAAAAGTAGGACGAAAAGACTATTAGATTAGGAATATTAAATACTTACAGCATATTCCTCAGGTGTAACTTTCAGAACATCAAAAACTACTGCATCAAAGCTTTTCTTCAATTCAGTAGAACCTTTGTCACTTAATGACTCCGAGCTGCTACTCTTCTGTCCAAGCAGAAATAAGTTATCTCAGTACAAAGACGTTTTTTAAAGAACTTCCTAAGTGGTTTTTAAGAAAGATTGCTTGCATATCATTGTATCAATTAAGTGGCAAATGAAAATTTGTCTAGAAAAAAATTAACTTTTGGTCCCTGAAAGAGATACCAAGAACCAGCATATGTATAGACTAAGATACTAGACAATGATCAGAAACCTAGATTTAAGTTCACATTAAGCTAGAGAAGCTAATCTGACAATTTTGGGTCAGTCATTATTTTTCAAATCATTCTACTTCACACCATTGTTGGTATGAACATAACACTGAAAAAAGAAATGCTGATGATACCCAATTAAAATTTTCAACCTCAGGCTAGCCAAGTGAGGCTGTCAAGGTTGTCCCAGTGCCTGGAGGCTGTGTGAGTTTGGATGGGGAGGAACCATCTTCAACTCAATCTTACCAAGACAGAGTGACTGTGGGTATTTGGGCCACCCAGATCTGGGGATATTCCATCTCTGACCTTGGATGGGGTTGTAGTTCTCCTTTCAAGGTTGGTGTGCTATCTGGGGGGTGTTCCTGGACTTGCAACTCCTGCTTATAGAGCAGAGCAGGAGTCAGCTCTGGAAGGCCAGGAAGGCCTTTGTACATCACTATCTGGTGCACCAGTTGTACCCTTTCCTAAATCCGGGGGCCCTTCAGACAGTCACTCATGCCCTAGTCACCTCATGGCTTCACCACTGCAATGCACTGTATATGGGACAGCCCTTGAAGACTACCTGGAACCTTCAAATGGTCCAGACTGTGTTGGTGTGAGCAGTAATGGGCATGCCTTTGTATGCCCATGTAACACTTCTGCGTCACAAACTGGTAGCCAGTTTGCTTCCAGATGTGATTCAAGGTGTCGGACATTACCTATAAAGTCCTACATGGCATAGGACCTAGTCACTTGAGGGACTGCCTGTCTCCCATAGTATCTGCCCAGCTGATTTTATCTTGCAGGGTTGGTGCATTCTGGGTTCCTTTGATTAAACAATGTAATCTATCGGGACCCTGGAAGTGCATCTTCTCTGTAGCAGCATCTGTCTTCTGACGTGAGATTCCCTCCAAGATCAGGATGGTCCCCACTCTGTTGTTTAGAAGAGCTGTGAAGACCTGGCTCTTCACCCAGGCCTTTGTCAAGGGAAAGTGTGACCCCTTGCTTCATTCCATCTGGTCTGTCATTCTTGCCATCTTTTATCAGTATAATTATAATTTCTTTGTTTGAGTGTTGTGAGCTGCCCAGAGTCATTGGGAATAGGGCAGCATATAAGTTTAATAAATTACTTATTAAATTTAAAAAATACTAAAGATGTCACCTTGAAAGGTAGAATTGAATTCCAGTTGTACAGAAATGTAAAATGCATTTTTAAAAATGAAGTCAGATACCAGTGGAAATAAACCATGGAAACCTTTTGAAGTCTCTATTTCTTGTGTCAACCTAATCAAAATATATTATATAAGCCTTATACAAGAGTCATGTTCTCTTCTCCCTTTCCCCCCACTCACACACATATATTGCATATTCAACTTGCATAAAGAATCAATTAATAACAGTACTCCATTTTGATAGATGCTATTAACATGCAGACACAGTATTGATGGAATCACTATCCCCTGATTGTTGAGACAGCTTTCCTATTACTGATCACTCCTTTACATTTTTTGCTACTCTTGATCAGCAATGGTCACATTATTTCACCCAAATACTATCTGATAACTTATAAGTAACTTGGAATTTGTCAAATAAAAATGTTTCAAATGGGATCAAACTACATTTTTAGTCATGTAATTTTCATTTTATTATGTACACACCTACCCCCCCAAAACAGCAAAAGGTACATTCAGAAGACATGAGTCTCCTAGTTACAAAAAATAATATAGTCATCATTTTAAATACAATAAAATGACCATATTGTCCTGGTCCTGTTTGTTTACACACTTTATACTGTAAATGGTATATGAAAATTCTCCAGCACAGAGGAATTATCTGCATACTATAATATTTAAACTTTCCCCCCTTCTGTAGCGCATTATATGTGACCATTATGCACTTACTCTGTTGTTATTTAAGTTAACACAAGACATTCTTTATTTTCTCCTTACCTCTGAAGCAGTAGCAACAATATTAACATTACTGGTCTGTCCGTTCATTAGCTCCATACTGTTCGCACCATTGGTCTTCTGCCCTACATTTGCAGAAGTGGCCTTATTCATTCACATTCATCCAAGTTATCATTCCTTAAAAAAAGAAAACTAAAGTTAGGAATGCATAAACCATGAAAGTCTCAAAGTCTCACAATACAGCTCAACATACTCTTGTTAACTGCAAAATTACAAAAGAATCTAATTTAAGGCAAAATACAGTGAAATTAAAATTTTATATTATGCAAAATTACTGTGATACCAATTACAATTCAGTTAATTCTTTGGAAACTTTAATATCACAACAAGCAACAGCAAATTCAAACTAACAGTACATTACTTTGATGACCATCTGAGTCCAGTATACAAGAAAAATACTGGGCATTTAGTTGGTGCTATTCGTATAAATGCTAATCTATTTGATTCTTCTATATTTGATTTTTATACTATTTCAGAGAGATTTATATGCTTGTTGTATTGATGTTTCTGAGTATTTATTTTAAAATAGTTACTGTTTTTGGGCTAGAAGCCATCTAGAATTAGAATCACTGCAGAAGTATAAAAGATCACATGGGATATACATCTTGGGACACAGACAGTGCTCTGATAAATTTAGCTTGCATCACTTCCATTGACCTATAGCATGGGTAGGGACTGAACCAGGAACCATAAAGTAGTTGAGCCAGAGATTTAGCTGTGAATACTTTAAAAGCTGCAGACATACATTCTCCATCTTTAGGATGAAAAAAAAAATTAAAATGGCCAAAACTCTTCTTTGAGCTTGGGCACTCGATGACCCAGTGTCTAGAAGATTACACCTAGGTGATCAAAACTGACAGGCCCATCTTGAAACCTATGTTCCCTAGATCACCAAGCTTCAGATCAATCTATTAAACTATTAAGCATAGAATCTATTCTTGCCTCATCCATTTTCTGGGTATAACAGCAGAATGTAATTAATCCATAACAAATAATTCAGGGACTAAATATAGGAAGGTTAACAAAACATATTGCACATCAAGTTGTTTCCCTTCATTCTACTTTATTTTAAATATCCTGCTGCTTTGTACTTTAGCTTTATAAATGTTTTAAATTGCAATCTATTTTTTATTTTAAGCTGTGAAAAAAAGGTACAGACATAAGGTATTCACTTAGCTAAAGGAGAATGACTTGGCTCAAAAAATGCATCTCAAATGTGTTTTGAAAAAGCTTTACCTAAAGAAAGCCTGCCACACTGATCAAACTTTGGAGACAGAAAGCATGTGTTTAAGTATTCCCTAAAAGCAAGGTATGTAAGTTTCTTGTTTCTGACATTCATACAGTGATGGGAAAAAAATGTACTGCAAATACTAAGGCTGACCAATATTGCAATGATACTTTAAACTGAAGTTCTGTGTAGAAGATCTGGACCCCTAAAGACTACTACTTTATATTAACGCATTGCAATTCTGCTTTTCACACTTTGATTCTAGTACATAAATTTGATTCAGAAGAAAATCTATTAGGTCCTTTTCAGTAAGATTCTTATCTTTCTGTTCTTTTCAGCTCTCCACAATTGTTGATCCGTTCTCTGAATTTAACAACTTGAATGCCAAAATGAAACTGGTTTCCAATGTCTGCTTTTTGATATTTTTGAAATGGTTTCACTGAGCTTCTACAGTATATGATGCTGGGCAAGTTCTAGAACTTGAACTGAACTCTTATTTTATGCTATAATTCTAGGTTACTTGTTTTGCAATAACAAGTTTTTATTAAAATAATGTATGCATTCCACTCATGCTTTCAAATGTTATTTGGTTATTAATTTTGAGAATACCAGTTGTGCTTTCAAGAGGTGAAAACAAGTTTCAGTATTAAATAAAAACACTAAACCTAGTGTGAAGTGATGTACAGCTAATCTTGAGAATAGGGAAGGAATGAGTGGGACTTTGTGAAAAGATTATTCAATCCTGAGAAAAGAGAAGTGTGTGAGAAAACTCTAAAATAACCCTGCCTTGATTTTGTTTAGTATAAGATAGGACAGAGAAAAACTCTTGACAAGCTTTTAAGATTCTGTTATCCCTGTTGTGCTTGTGTCTTGATCTTGCCTACCACAAATGGCTAACATCTTCTAGTAAATGCTATACCTTTTATATGCTCATTGATAATTTTGCTGATTCTTCAGGTTAACAATGTCCAACTTTCATCAGCATTTAATGGGAGCATTCAATGGGAACTGCCTATTTAAAAATGTAACCTCTCTCACACTTACATGGTGGTTTGCAACCAGGAAATTCAAGTAACGAATTAGGAGTATCTTGAGAAGTAAAATAAAAAATGAAGTGAGAGGAAGTTACTGAGAGATAAATTATATACAGTTCTACCTCAGAATTCTTTTTCTGCCTTTGAATCAGGCAGTGCCCTGTAGCCAAAGAAGAAAGTAGTTTGTTGGCAGAATAGGTATGGCACACATACTGTACTTTTCACAAAGCCAACAATCATTTCAACTTTCAATATAGTTTGTCTATAAAAGCAAACACTTCTTCCCAGCTGGACAGAAGCTCTAGGATTTATGTATGTACTTCTATGACTTAGATGTATTTCTTTTCTATGAATGCTAAATCAGAGTTTAAAATTTATTTATTTATTTAAAAGATTTATATGGCCACCCATCTTAAGCAACTCTGGGTGGCTCACAACAACAATAAAACCAATAATTATAAAGCAGTCATAAAACAATAAAACAAAAACCCTGTGCCTTAACTGTCCCTTTGGGATGCCCCGCAGCAAGCTCTAGTTGCCTCATTCCATACTTTTTATCTATGCAATCCTATCCCACCACCTTGGTAAAAAGCCAGGTCTTGATGGCCTTCCAAAAACCTAAAAGAGTGGGTACCCGCTGAGCCGTGGGGGGGGGGGGGATTCCACAAGGTAGGAGCAGCCATGGAAAAGGCACCTTTCCAAGGTCCCACTAGGTGGCAGGATTTCAGGGAAGGGACCTGGAATGTGCCTATCCTATTTGATCTAGTGGGATGGGCAGATATTCTTAGGGAGAGGCGGTCCTGCAAATAACCGGGTCCTGTGCCATGTAGGGCTTTAAAGGTGATAACCAGCACCTTGAATTGCACATGGAAGGAGCCAGTGTAGCTCACACAATAAAGGTATAACATGGGCAATCCTATGAGCATCCAATACTATGCATGCCGCTGCATTCTGGACCAGCTGTAACTTCCAAGTGGTCTTCAAGGGCAGCCCCATGTAAAGCACATTGCAATAATCCAACCAGGAAGTGACTAAGGCATGGGTGACCGTGAGCAAAGCCTCCCGGTCTAGGAAAGGGCACAATTGGAGCACAAGACAGATCTGTGCAAAGGCCCCCTAGCCATGACTGCCAACTGCTCATCAAGCAGGAGCTGTGAGTCCAAGAGAACCCCCAAAGTGCACACCAACTTGGTCTGGCGGAGTGCAACTCCATCCAAAGTCAAAGATGACAAGTCACCAGAGCCTGGGGGACCAAAAACCCAAAGCCACTCCATCTTGCCAGGGTTGAACTGGAGTTGGTTCATCCCTATCCAGACCCTTACAGCCTCCAGGCACTTGGATAGCACTTCAACAGCATCACCTGCCCGGCCAGGGGTGGAGATGTATAACTGGATATCATCAGTGTACTGATGATACTATACCCCATGCCGTTGGATGACCTCACCCAGTGGTTTCATGTAGATGTTAAATAGGAGAGGGAACAGACCCGAGCCCTTAGACACCACAGGGGCCTAGGGCTCAACTTCTCCTCACCCACCAACGCCAAATGAAACTGGCCACAGAGGAGGAGAACCATCATGAAATGGTGCCTCCTACTCCCAACCCTGAAAGCCAATCCAGAAGGATACCATGGTCGATGGTATTGAAAACTGCTGAGAGATCCAGGAGAGCCATGAGAGTTGCACCACCACCATCCCGAGCCCTGCAAATGTCATCAGCAAGTGCAACCAATGCTGTCTCAGTGCTATACCCTGGCCTGAACCCAGACTGAAAAGGGTCCAGATAATCCACTTCATCCAGGGGCCTCTGAAGCTGCATGCCAACTACCCTCTCAAAAATCTTCCCCAAAAAAAGAAGGTTGGAGACTGGACGAAAGTTGTCTAACATGGCTGGGCCCAAGAATGACCTCTTGAGAAGGGTGCGCACCACTGTCTCCTTCAAGGCAGGCAGTACCACCTCCTTCCACAAAGAGGCATTAACCACCACTTGGACCCAACCACATACCACCTCCAGGTGGGGCATGAGTCCAGAACACAGGTGGCTGAGCTCACAGCCACAAGGACCCTGTCCACTTCCTTGAGAACTGCCTCAAACTCCTCCTAGATAACAGAGCTCAGATGTGTCTGTCACTTCCAAAGTATCTGCCCAGCCAGAGTCCAACTCTGAGTGAAGTTGAGTAACTTTATCTGACAGATGCCTAGAATATTCCTCACAGCAGCCCTGCAGGAGCTCCCCAGCTTCTCCTTACTCAAGAGGGACCTAGTCACCTGAAACAGGGCCAAAGGGTGGCTATCTGCAGATGCAAAAAGGGTGGAGAAATAAGTATGCTTTGCCACCCTTACTGCCACAAAGTAAGTCCTAATATAGGCTGTTACCTGGGCTCAGTCACTTTCACTCTTTGTCTTCCTCCAGTGGTGTTCTAGGCGTCTCTTGTGTTGCTTCATCTCTTGGAGCTGTTTGGTAAATCAAGGCACTCTACGAGATCCGCATACACAGAGAATCCTCACAGGTGCAATTTGGTCCAGTGCCCCCGTTGCCTTCTCATTCCAAGCAGCAACAAGGGCATCTGCTGAACTGTGTACCAGAGCTCCAGGAAACCCCCCCAAGTTCCCTCAGAAACTGCACTGGGTCCATCAGGCACCTGGGACAGGCTGATTTAATAGACCCCACCTCCCTGTGGTGAGGGGAAGCTGAGAACTCTAGGGCCAACAGGGAGTGGTCTGTCCACGGCAGGGGACTGATGTTAATGCCCTCAAAACCAGATCCTGGCACCACTGCCCCGAGGCAAACACCAGATCCAGTGTGTGGCCTCCAGTGTGAGTTGGGCCATGAATAAGTTGAACCAGGTCTGTGACTGCCATGATGGCCATGAACTCCTGTGCTACCTCAGACCCTGGGCCCAGAGAAGGCAAGTTGAAATCTCCCAGAATCATAAGCCTGGGGAACTCCACTGCCAACTCAGACACAGAGTCCAGGAACACAGGCAGGGATGCAGCTACCCTGCAGGGAGGAAAGTAAATGAGCAGCAATCCCTACTGATCCCTATGGTCCAGCCTCACATCTGGTAATTCTGGGCCAGGGCCACCAGAGACTCACAAATAACAATTGCCACACTCGAAACCCAGGAGGGCACATTTCAGAGAGGGGAACCTCCCTTCAGTGCCCAACCAGGTCCTGATAATATAAGCAAGGCTGGCTCTCCCATCCACAATCAAATTGTAGATGAGGTGGACTTTATTGCAAGTTGACCTGGCATTAAGCAGCAGCAGCCAGGGACCAGAGCCACCGAAGCTCCGGAAACCAGGTCCTGGGGCCGAGCACAGGGGGCCAGAATGCGGTACTGGTATTAAACCCTGGGGCTGCCTTCCCCAAGAGCAGACTGCCCTCTGTCTCCCTTTGTACCTCCCCATGCCCATTACTACCACAATGCCTTCCCCTACCATCTCCCCTCTCTCTGCCCCCTTGTCTCCCATTCCCAAGGCACTGGGAACCATCCACATCCAACCTTAACAATCTAGATAAACAGGCTCTGGTGCTTCTGACACTCAGCACCTCCACCGGAGCAGGCCCTCTATCCATACACCTCATCCAAACCTTCCTTCCTTCCAAAGCCTCCAGCCCACAAAAACCAAACCTTTCTTTTACCCCCCACCTCCCTGCCCCCCGCTCTCACCTAAGCAGCAGAGAACTCACTCCCCCAAAGAAATATTGTTAGACAACAATAATGTGCTATTAAAACACACAGATGAAAAGAAACTCTTATCACAAGTTGTCACTAAAAATATGCACTGCTATACAGGTTGTCCTCGGTTAAGGAACACTCATTCAGCGACCATTTGAACTTATGACAACATTGAACGAGTGGTACTTATGAGCAGTCCTTGAAGTTCCAGCCATTGCAGCACCCCCGTGGTCACGTAATCGTGATCTGGGTGCTTGGCAACCGGCCCGGATTTCCAACCATTGCAGCATCCTGTGGTCATGTGATCGCAATTTGCAACCTTCCATGCTGGCTTCCCATAAGCAAAGTCAATGGGGAAGCCAGCAGGAAGTTGGAAGTCGCAGTCACGTGAGGTCCTCGCTTAACAACCCATGGTGATTTAACAGTGGTAACCAGGGATTGTTAAAACTGCTGTTGCTAAGCAGCGCAGTCACGTGATGTCACATTTTACGGCTGTATTGCTTAGCCACAGAAATTCTTGTCCCAATTACCATTGTTAAGTGAGAACTACCTGAACTCATATCTACATGCAGTATGACCTAACATATGAAAGCAATTTAGGTATGCTCAATATATACATGTATTCTATTAAAACTTAAAAAAAAATACTAGGTTTGGGCTTTACTCACTGAGGCTTATGATGTCTAATACCAGAGTTGGGGTAAAATGGGAAACCTCTTTTCCTCTTCATATACAGTACATGCACACTGCTCCCTCTGTCTATAGATCAGCAAGGTTAAAAAGTGCTGTGCAATTTCTTTTTTTTTAATGAGTAGTCACCAATACTTACTAAAGATCTGCCTTGTTTTAAAAATATTACTTCTGTGAAATCTGGGGAAATAAACCTCTCTGAGAAGGTGAAGGTCTAATACAGCTAAGGTTCCACAGGAATAAAGATTGCAGAATTCATATTGGACTGTGCTAATAAGGTAACTAAGACAGAACAAGAGGAAAAGAAAGCTATCCAAGGAGGAAAAACTAGACCATTAAATAGTTCTCTTTAGATTTCAAGCAAGCCTAAGAACTCTGTAAATAAGTTCTAATGCATCTCACTTTCAACTAGCAATGAATGAAGTGACTTATCAAAATTCATGATTTGCTTGTTATACTAAGGATCCAAAGTTTCAAAGTAGATTACAGTTTTTGCAATTTGCGTATCACATGCATCTTGTTAATACAGGAGGCATAATACAATTTTCTTTCCAATTCTATGAAATTATGGCAGTAAAAAGCACATATAATTCTTTCGTCACTTGCTGTTATCATAAGTGTTTTTATTATTACCTATAACCAGCATTAAAAGGGGATAAAGGATAATTTTCCCATATTACAGAAAACTAAAGCAGTTCTTCTAGCCTGTATTGATATATGACCAAAATCCAACCTAGATAGCTATCCTCTTAAGTTTGCTTATTTATTTTGCAAAACTTATATACTGGCTACATGCCAAACTCTAGGCAGTGTATAATACAAATATATTTATACTGTGAGCAGTTCCTTGTTAAAATATTAATACTATATCAAACACAGGACTCAAAATAAAATAGTTAAGCAATGAAAAACAATCTTACCCCTACAGAATGATTATACGGCTCAAAAATCTGTTGGAATAACCATGCTTTTACTCTTTCTAAATGTCATTGACAAATGGGCCATCACATCTCAGTGAGAAGCTTGTTCCTGATAACCAACCTGCAATGAAGATCTGATTCAAAGCTCCCACCCTCCGCTGACTTGAGGTGAAACCAGTAAAATTGTCACCCAGGCTGTATGAACAGGATGGTCAGATTCTACTTGGGGAAGGTCCCAAAAGCATCCTGAGCTCAAACCCTATAGGACTTTATACATCAATACCAATTCCTTAAATTGCACTCAGAAGCCTACAGGCAACTAATGCAGTGCCCACAATATAAGTTCATGCATTTTAATAAAATTGGTTAAGTGCTACCAAACTATTTTTTTTACTACTGTAGACTAGCATTGGTTTTCTCTTACATAGAATGTACATTCTTACAATACATTTCTTACAGCCAGAATCCTGAACTGTAAACAAGAGTACAAAACAAAAATTCACTTCCCAAGTTACCTAAGACCTTAAAGATCATAGAGTGCAAATAAGAAATATGCCACAGAAATGCTAATATAAGGCTAATAAGAAACATTTGCAATTCATTTATGGTTTGTACATACCATATTTCAAAAAGATCCTGAGCAGTTTACAATACAGCCAATAAGATCAATGAAAGGGTCACAGAACACTAAAAACCATAAAACTATTAACCCACTCTCTTGTATATCATGGAAAAGGATGCCTATAAATGCATATAGGAAAGATGCTACAAAAAATGAGAACAAGAGAAAAATACTGCATAACATGTATGTAGAGAAAAATATAGCTGCTATGAATGTAGTCAAAGAGAACAAGAAAAGATTAAGCTTCAAAGAGACAGAGAAAATGTTAAGTGATTTTGATGAAAAGTAAAAAGTATATATCTTGGTAATGGGTTACTAAATAAGGAACCTACAACAGAACGAATGGAATTAAAAGTATTAAGTGATGAAAGGATCTGGGATGAAAGTGAATTGATGGAATACTGGAAAAAATTCCAGGGCTTTCTATGATAATGATTGTATTATCTTTGATACTTGTGTCGAAGAAAAAAAAATGAAAAGGAAGTCATAAATGCTGTGAAAACGTTGTTTTTGTTAAATTATCAAACACCAAAGAGCAGCAAAACTGCAATATAAACCAATAAATCTATTAAAAAATGAACACATTAGGAAAAATGGAATTGACAAATAAACCCTAGCAACATTATACATAGTGATAATCTTAAAAATGGAAAGGCAGCAAATCTAGATAATGAACTTGGAGATATGCTAATATATGAACATGGTTTGTTCAGGGAGTAGCTGTGCAATTTGTTTAATATGCGCATGAAGACCGCATTTCTGCCTGAAAATCTGAAGAATGTTACTTTTCTCCTCTACAAAGGGAAAGTTAGTACAAGTGAATGCAAAAAAACCTACATGTATGTTTGTTAAGTGTGCCTTGACAAAATATTTAGAAGGGCTTTGAAAGAGGATAAAAGATAATAAGGGGCAAAATTTGGGAAGAACATAATTAGAATGTTTTATCCAAGACAGGATGCTTTCCAAACATGTGGTTTAGAATTCTTATCTCTTATTATTGACCAGTATGGGTGGAACTTACAGGAAATAGAATTCAAAATGTCTAGAAAAGTCGGAGTTATTTAGCTCACTAAGTCCAACTCCCTGTTGAGTGAAGGAATCCAAATTAAAGAGCTGGCAATCCAGTACCTGCTTGTACACATCTAGTGAAGAGGAGCTCACCATTATTTTGCATTAATATAATATAAATGTGGGGTTCTTTGTGCTCTCCAAGCTTGGTTGCTTGCTTGCAGACTTTTCATTACCCAACTAGGTAACATCATCAGTACAAGCAAAGAACCAAGCTCAAAGTGTACCAAGAACATTACAGTTCAACCTTAAGATACACATATTCTCATCCATTATAATATAAATGCTTTCTAATTATAACTAATATAAATGTGCACTAAAAACTGAAGATATTTAGTATTTTATCACTCCAATGCACTAGCAGCACATCCTTAAAAAAAACAACCCTCAGCTATCATGAAGTTTATCTACCATCTTATCTTACCAAAGACAAATACAGCCTGCATAGTAAATATCCCTGTTAAGTTATCCAGAGCTATTATTTTCACTACTCATACTTTCTAACTGCTCACATCCATTCCAATTATGGGATGGAATGAACATAAAATGCCATTGGTATACAAATCTTTTAAGGCTGGAGTGTTGTTTCCTGTTAATTTTCATGTTGTCTCTATCATCAGATAATCCATACCACAGAACAGAGCTGGATACCAAAATTGTTATGGAGATTGCTGGTAAAGAAGAAGGGGGGCCCTCTCCCAGAGGGAAAAGTGCACACGCAGTACTGAATCTCTTCTGGTCCTCTTGACTGGAAACTGAAAAGATCAGTGAAGAGATTCACTACTGGGTGTGTGCTTTTCCCCCTGGAGAGGGCCCCCCTCTTCTTTACCAGCAATCTCCATAACAAAAATGTTCATCTAACTAAGGCAAATAGAGAACAATTCCAGTGATATTTTATTGCATGAGAATATTTTGTTGACAAACAGCATTACATCTACATCTATACCTACAGTATTTGAACAGTAATCTTACCTGTATCAGTTCAGGGCAACTGATATCAAATTTATATATTAACATTGACAAAACCTTCCTTCCCAAATCCTACCTAATTTATTCAGCAAATTGCAGGAATCAACAGATTCAAATTATCCCCTTCAAGGGAACACCGTGGCAAATTACAAGTAAAAGAGTCATTTTCCTTAGGGTTTCTTCCTGCACACTGCAATAAACCAAAGCATCAACTCAAAATCATGGGAAACTACTGTATACAATACCCTGGAATTAAACCTAATAGAAAGCAACTCAAAAATTACAGTAAATTTTATCTAATTCTTTAGGATCATCAAGATAGTTAAAAAAGATAAAACTTTCCTTCAAGTTGAGCACAATTCCTGGTGATGTTATGGACACATCTATGCAGATTTTTTTTTTAGCAACAGAACAAAAGGGGTCTGCCACTGCCTCCTTCCACAATGTTTTTTAACTTCCCAATCTTGCCTCCATATTCTCTGGCAATCTATCTTCTCCATTTGCTAAGGTATCAATGTAGTTACAGCTGATTACAAAACATCAGCAACTACACATACTTTACAACTCAGTAAACTCTCAGACTGGGAGAACTTTCAACTCTTACTTAAAAGGCAAAAGAAGCACTTGGAAGTACTGGCAGTTTCCATGAAACCTGACAGAAAGGCAGTTTGGTTAAAAACATTTAAAAAAAACTAAAACTGACCATGATTTGGCCTAAACAATCTTCTAATAACATTAACCACTGGGTAGCACAAGTACTTTACAATAATCAAATGGATGATAAACACCAATAGTCAGGGCTGCAACTGGGGGGGGGACTGGGGCATGTGCCCCGGGCGCCGTGCTGGTGGGGCGCCAAAATGAGCGCTGGGGGGGGGCGCCAAAATGGGCGTGGAATCCATGTTTGCCCCGGATGACACAGACCCTAGTTGCGGCCCTGCCAATAGGTACTCTGTAACTGGGTTCACATTGCATGCTAGGCCAGGAATAAATATCTGGCTGTATCCAGCCTAACCCTATAGGGACGTGGTGGCGCTGCGGGTTAAACCGCTGAGCTGTCGATCGGAAGTTCGGCGGTTTGAAACCGCGCGGCGGGGTGAGCTCCCGTTGCTAGTCCCAGCTCCTGCTCACCTAGCAGTTCGAAAACATGCAAATGTGAGTAGATCAATAGGTACCGCTTCTGCGGGAAGGTAACGGCGTTCCGTGTCGTCATGCCGGCCACATGACCACGGACGGGTCCTTATGGACAACGCCGGCTCCAAGGCTTAGAAACGGAGATGAGCACCGCCCCCTAGAGTCAGACACGACTGGACTTTACATCAAGGGAAACCTTTACCTTTACTATCCAGCCTGCAACACCTCCATGTTTCCCCAATAACCTACCTCTGAACACAGACCTCTTCTCTGCTTTATTTTCCACTTGCTTTTCAGAGCTTCTTCCTTCTAGATTCCTCTTTTTCCCTCCCATCTGCATCCATAATTCCTTTCATTGCCTACTTAGTGCTTTGATTTCTCTTGTGGAATCTTGTATCTCTGTGTATTTCTCCCTCTTCCTGACTTTTCATATTTCTTCTTCTTTCTGATTTTCAAATTGGTTCCTACTTTTTTCATTATATCCCAAATGATACCTTTTCTCCTTCCTATCCATTCTTGGCTTCCTCTCCCTATGGATTCAATCTGCTTTACCCTTCCCCAACCTTTTTTCTTTCTTCTGTTGTATCTTGGCATTGAAGAACCCTATCTTCCCTCAATGTGGAATCTCAGTCCCATAACACCATCTATTGGAGCCCAAACAAACTGCAGCACTTCAAATTTTTTTTACTTCTGCAAAAGGAGTAAATATGGAGAGAAATTTAACAGTATTTATGTATTATAAACAAAACAATTATATACAGACACATTTAAAAAATGCAAATGTCCTTTTCCACTTTCAAAGTGCAATCCTCAATAAGTCTTGGAGCAGCTAATGTGCTATTGAACCAAGAGAAATTGCATACTCTTGAATTAGGATTATGGTTAAGTAGTTTGCTCTGTTTATTGCATTAAGGCAACAAGTATGGTTAGTTTATGGTTCAGTAAATTGTGTATACCTATGGAATTAGAGTATCTCAATAATACCAAACTCAAGTTAAATATTCATTGGTGTGTGGCACAAAACCAGTGTAAGTAAAATTAGAGGCTTCCCTTCTCAGGACAACAGATGAGGTCCCTAGCCCTAAAAAAAGAAATTTTGGCACATAATATCATGGAACTCGAGGATGGTGGAAAATACATCTGCAGAACCACCTGAAATACAGGGTGATTTAGGACCCATACTAATCAGAAGGTTGCAAGTTATCTCAAGCTTACAAAAACAGGATCCAGTGTCAAGAAAAGGAAAAAGGGGAGCATATTGCAAACCCATCAAGGCATGCACTATGCAAAGGGTTCTAAACATGTGCATGTATATTTACATTCTTTACATACAGATAAACGATGGAACACTCCACTTCTGCTGCAGAACAGAGCATCTAAAGGGCCAGTTCTTCAAGTAGCAATAGCAGCAAAAAAGAAAAAAAAATCCTGTGAGGTATGTCGTGTCCCTAAAGAGTATAAGTATGTGTATAAGAAAACCATGAAACAGAAATTGTGCCTTAAATATAAAATACATCCCAGTAAGTCACAAATGAGACAGGAATAGGTGTGTCACAAACACGACAGCACAAATTAGGAATAGACTGCATTGCTGGTAACCTTAAATGAAAGTATATCAGAGAAACATCTGGCTTTTAAAAAATGTAATCATCAGTTGTTAATTTATGCCTTCAAAGGCTTGTTGCATGCATACAGGTAAAATAAAGGCTTTCCGTTGCGGTCGAGACCTGAGGTCGCATCTATTCAACCGCGCAGTTTTGCAACTCAACACAGTTCATCATGTCAAGCATAGAAACTCAAGTTTTAATAGGGCCCTAAGCGTTTTTGAAGCCTCCCCCTGCCCTTTTTCCCCAGCGACGGCGTGAAAGCAGGCGCTTCTTGGGCGAAGGTCTGAAAGGAGTTAAATGGAGGAGCCGCGTCCGCGTTGACAGGAACGGCGTTGGGGCGGCTGAGAGAAGCGCCCTCTTTCCCACCGACCCCCGCCTCGCCCAGGAGGCGAGCTGAAACATGCCGGGTGAACAAGTACCCCGGGGCGAGCGGGGAATAAAGAGGAGCGCAAAGAGCACCGAGCGGCACCTGAGCCCTCCTCGGGAGCCTGGCTAGCGCCGAGGGCCTTGCGGAGGCGCCCGCGGAGCCGGCAAAAGCAGACGCTCGCCCACCCGCCAAACCCCCGCGTCGCCCACCACTTGCCCGCGGCTGGTTCGCTCACCTGCTAACGAGGGACGAACTAGCAGGCGCCGGGGGAAGAGGCAGCAAAAGGCAGCAGCGACCAGGCGAACCGCCGTCCGGCTCCGGACTTTCCTCCGCCGCTTCGGCTGTTCTCATTCAGTACCGGGAGCCGCTTATCCGAGGGAGGGGAGGAATCTCCCTCCACACACACGCGCCGCGCAAGACGGGAGGGGAGGAAAAGCAAAAAGTACGCATGCGCACACATTCCCTTCTCCTGGAATTCGGCTTGCTGGGAAAAAAAGCGCGCAGGCGCCGTCTGCCTGAGCTCCAACCCGAGTCTATATAGGCCTGAAAGCAAACACGAGGACGCGTGAGCGAGTTGACCGCATTGCGGGGAGAGGGTTCTATTGGCCATGGCTGAGTCCTCCCTTTTCCCTCCGCGCTGCTTTCCCTGCCCTTCCTCCGAATTATTTGAACGGCAAAAGCAAACGGCTCTGCTGGAGTTGGTCCCGCTCAATGGGAAAACGCCCCCCCCTCCAATTCGGAGGGGAGTAGCCACGTGAAAGCGGCCGTTGTCTCCCTGGCCCGCTCTGGCTCGCGGCGTTATCTTCGAATTACAGAAGGGTTTTTCACGCGGCACCGTTTGTCTGGGAGTGAGCTTCGTTGAATTCCGTTGGAATTGGGTTGGGCAGCTTGTCGCTTGGTTGCACTGGGTGCGAGAAGCTCGGAAACCAGGGTGCACGTGCTTTATGTAAAAACCTAAAAGATACTGCGGCGAGTACATAGCCTTTTCAATGAGATCCGTTTTAAAGAAGGCGGATTTCCCAAATAAATTATTACGGAGAGGCACGCTTTTTTTAACCTGAAAAGCGCTTGCCCATATAAAATATGCTTGCAACGCAGCTGAAGATAAAAAATTCTAAAGGCATTGTGCATAACAATACTTTTAAGACCTTGCAATATCTGAAATAGTGCTTTTAAAAGCAAATATAAGGGACATATATTATGGAGCAATGCACTACAGTCATCTGAAATTACAAAACTTCAGCAAATTTTAAAATCAGTTTGAAAGGCAATCGTGTGTTTAATGTGCAGTAGAGATGATAAACTGCATCGTGTACAACAATAACACGTTTGTTTTTTAAAAAACCACTGCAATATTTAAATTTGTTTAAAATATAACAATGGTCAACTTGCTAATTAACCAAAGCTAGATTTGCTGGATGTTCTTAACCACAATTAAGAATATTTTACTAAAGTAATCCAATTTTCTGAGCTTCCATGATACACACCAAAATACTGAGAGCCAGTTGCTAAAGTGTTGGCCTGGCACTGAAGAAACCGAGGTTCTAATCTAACATTCGGCTTGGAAGCTCACTGGGTGACTTTGAGACAATTTTTTTCTCAGCCTTATCTACCTTGCAGGGCAGGTGGGGTGGGGGAAACAGAATGGGGGAAGAATATGCATTCCTGAATGAAAGGTGGGATATAAATCTCATAAACGAAATAACTGTCTAAAATATTTGACTTAGGATGCAATTAATTTTTTCTAGGAAATGTGACATCCAAATTGTTCCTGTCTTGTAAAGAAAAATAGTTGAGTTGCCAAATGTGGTGAAAAGTATATTAGATTTATTTTGTAATGACAGCTGCAGTTAAGGGACAAATATTGCATATAATAATTTCCAGAGACTGAAAGTTCTAGTCCCGCCTTCGGCAGGAAAGCCGGCTGGGTGACTTCGGGCCAGTCACTCTCTCTCAGCCCAACTCACCTCACTGGGTTGCTGTTGTGGGGAAAACAGGAGGAGGAAGGAGTATTATAAAATATTAAATAAAATAGTGCATAGCACTGGATCACCATTCAAATAAAGTAATTATTGGGCCTGTCCTCTAAATTCTAGAGATTTATCTGCTAAGTTCATGATACATCTGTCCTCTTATTTAAATCCTTACCATCTGTTTTCGACACTTTAATCCTGGACAATAATTAATCAGCTACAGGGAAAGACACCTGTTCTTTTTAATTTCTTTTTAACTATGGTTGGTTATTAAAAGGCCTGCTTTAAGTTCAAAAGCAACTGAAAAACTAATCAATACAATAAATCTTATATCTAACTCATGAATGTTTGCTCTACAATAGCCATATAAAGATTAATTTTAGATGCTTATGCAAATGATAGTATTGGGGATATATTTATTGGATAGCTAAAGGACATAATTAATTAGAACCAGAGAATGTCTGATTATCCTCAGCTTTTGAGTGTTTTGTGTCATCTTTTTCTTCTATATATTGTCCCATGCTGTTCTTTAACCCTTTTCCTTCCAACTTTTTTTGTTTTGTTTTTATCTCTCCTCCCCCCTTCCCCCCCACTGAAACAGCTGAATTAATTCAACTTTAAGAGAAAATTAAGACTTAACTATCTGGCTGCGTTTGCTTGATACCTCATAACTTTCTAATTTAGCTTTCAGGGTTTACAAAATACTAAACATAAACTCACATGAAATACAGCTACTTGGTTTGTAATTTAATTTGTTGTGTGAACCTCAGCCTTTATCGTGGATTTGATCACAGTTAAGTTTGTATAGTATACTCAGTAGTAGGAAGCACCAGTAGGAAAATACACTTTAAATTTTACATGACTTTAAGAGGATGGTTATAGCTGATGTATTATCATTTTTCATGCAATTTAAAATCTTTCTTGGTATAAAGTTATAAATGATTGAGCTACTCTAAACACTAAGATCTTAGTCAATGTGATTAATAAAGCTAACCTTACTGATTGGGTTAATTCATAAGCATATTAAAATATGTAATGATGAAGAGAATGATTCACTCAGCAAACCTGTACACAGTAGATCCTTTGGTTTAAACAGTAGGCCTAAGATTTTATAGCTAAACTGATACCTAAAAACCTTGAATTCCTAGGGCTACTGTTAACAGCTCCCAGATGCTCAGTGTTAATCCTCTGCAGCTAGCTTGCATTGTTGCAGTTAACACTTAATTCTTAGCACCTTATTACTCTTGGCATGGCTGAGAATTCCAGGCACCTCATAGTTTGTAGCTGAGTTTGCAGTGCGGCTTATTTTAAAAAAAACAAAACAGGAATTAGGGTCTAAAATTGAACCCCTAAAATTTTTCCTACAAATTTCCCCCTCTGAGCTTAAAATAATTGTATTATTATTTAAAGTTCTATATTGATTTAAAATAGTTTTAATTTTGCCTTATTGCCTCATTTGGTTCTTTCCTCATGCTATTAATTGTTAGCTGCTAATTGCTTTAGGATTTTCTTGCAACTTTAAAATTTCTTTTTATAATTATGTATCGTATGCTAGTCTTTACTGTATTTGGTCTTGGACTGTAAATTTTTGGTTTGATTTCATAGTTATATAAAACCAAAAAAACTCTCCTGGAAAATCTCTTGTTTTACAATTGAGACAAAGCAAATGAAATATTTCTCACTGGTAAATCCAATAATGATTAAAATTAAAGGGAAAAGAAAAATTATGACCCATTTTAAAACCATTTTTCCCCAAGGACCAAATTTTGGAAAAATTGATGTTAAACATGGAAAACTCAAAAACAGCTTTGGTGGTGCTAGAGGCTACATGAAAAAACTTCACTGCATTTTTAAAAACTTGGGTATTTTGTTTAATTTTCCCACCTTTATTGGGAAACAGCATTTCTCCTGCAATTAGATACACACTCCCCCTTGAGCTATAGTTAATAAATCTAAGAGTCTTCTGTTTGCTTCTGCAAAGATACTTTTGATAGGGAAGTTGTTTTCATCCTGCAGGGTTTTGAGCCTAAGGTTATTTATTTATTTAATTTTTATTCTGCCTTTATTGTTTTTATAAATAACTTAAGGCGGCAAACGTATCTAATACTCCTTCCTCCTCCTATTTTCCCCACAACAGCAACCCTGTGAGGTGAGTTGGTCTGAGAGAGTGCCCAAGGTCACCCAGCCAGATTTCATGTCTAAGGCGGGACTAGAACTCACAGACTCCTGGTTTCTAGCCCAGCACCTTAACCACTAGACCAAACTAGCTCTTATGTTACATTATGTTAAAAACAAATTCCAACTTTGCTGATATCCCACGTAAAAGCCTTTTCAATTTCTGCCGTGTCCAGCCTGGGGATTAAGAGTCTTAAAAAATTATGGAAACCCAATTTTCTGATTTCTAAAATAAAAAGCCTTCCAGAAATAGTTCTCCAAGTCCTACAGGTCTTAGGCTGTAGAAGCATTTGGAATACAATCATCCAAGTACACACATTCCTATCCATCCTGGGGACAAGGCTTTATAAACTTGATTTCCACAAATATAAAATAAACCACGTGTTTTTGTTCATAGTGTCAAAGAATCTATGAGTGTTTTGTGCCTTAACATTACATTTCAAAGCAGGAATATAAGATGGAAAAAGAAAATTAGATGGAGAATTCTCACTGCATTGCAAGACATTTTGGAAGCAAAAAGAATAACTATTAGGACAACCACTGAGGTTTTTCTTTATATGAAAGACTAACTGCCCAGGACTTAAAGATCTTTTTGGCATACGAGAGTTGAAGAAGAAGGGGAAACTTGATATAGCTGCAGCTTTAAATTGAAATCAAAATGGATAATCATCAATCTCATTAAATGTAAATGGACTCAATTTACCTAACAATTTTTTTTAACAAGCTACAAATACATAAAGCTGATATTGTTTGCTTACAAGAAATGCATATAAAACAAGACTATGTTGATTTGTTAAAACAGAAAAAAGTCAAGAATATTTAGCATCAGGAAAAACAAAAGAAAAATGGAATAATAATTTTATGTTAAATGATTTTCCTAGGAACTATTGGAACAATTAAAGGATAAAGAAAGAAGAATTTTATTCCTGAAACTAAGAAATGAGGGTTAAGTTTTAACACTGGCATCCTTTTGTTCTTCAAATAAAGATAAGGAATAATTTTATGAAATATTTTTCTACATGCTAATAGAAATTGCAGAGGGAGAAAGAATCATTGTAGGAGTCATGAATGATGTGCTAGATCTGAATTTAGATGAATAATATCAAGGGTTAAAAGGTGGAAAGCTCCCCCAAAAGGCTTTTCAGCATATGGACACGTTGGCTTTGATCGATGCTCAGAGACTTAAAAAATCCAGAAGCAAGAGAGTACACGTTTTTCTCAGCTAGACATCAAATGTATTCAAGAATTGATATGTGTTGGGTCTCCAAGGCTCTCACAATATTGATTAAGGAAGTGCAGATATGCTCAATAACACACAGATCATAATCCATTTTTTCTATTTATTTAAAACAAAGGTATAACTTCAGAAGATATAAGTGGACAAAGAAAATTACTAAACTTACACAATTAATGCTTAGTATAACATTAATAAAGGTTGACCATACCAGTACAGAATTATTTTTATGACATGAAAAAGAGTATAAATCTTTGAGCTTAGTGCCCAGATCTTCACTGTATTGTCATTTATAGATTCTAAAAAGAAAGAGAGGAAAAAAAATACTACAAATAGTATAGATAAGTATTTGATTTCTGACTTTCCCTTTAGTACTCCAACTGATTTTCAGTATTTATAAACATACAGTTTCAAAACCATACTCTAAGTGTTTGTATTTGCCTTGCTGTGTGATATATAGTATATGTGGAAGCCATCAGAAAAGAATGAGAGAAGGATGATAACAGTGATAAAGGGAATAAACTGTAATATACAAGATTAGAAATAATAGAAAAATATAATTTTTCAAGGAATTATATTCTAAGCATAAAATGAACAAGAAAGTTTGAAAATATACATTAAAGATTCAGAACCTTAATTCACAGGAGAACAGAGACAAACACTAAACCTTATTGCAATTCAGGAGGTCAAAGAAGCAGTAAAGAAACTTAAAACTGTAAAGGTGCGAGGCCCAGATGGACTGGCAGCCCAATATTATAAAAATTGAGAGGAGGAATTGGCAGAATAATTATTGAAGATGATGAATGAAATTCAAACAACAAAATACTTCAACAATACTGAAGACATTGGAAGAGGCATATATAACTATGTGTTAAAGAAGGGAATGACCTGAAGAAACCTCAGTCATACAGACTGGTTCTTTGTTGCTTTTAAGATACCACTATATTAGCTGTACGTGTAAAGAAACGCATTCCCAAAATTCTACATAGAGAGCAAACAAGTTACATTCCAGAATGGAAGATGATGGATAACAGCAGATTTGTTATAAATGCATTAGAATATGTTAATAAGAAAAATAAGGCAGTAAATAAGGCTGCAGTAATATTTTTAGATGTGGAAAAAGCCTTTGATAAATTGGAATAGACTTTTCTACTGGAAGTTCAGGACAAATCCCAGAGAAGAATTCAAAACTTGAGTGGAGAGCATGTATCAATGGCAAATTGCAAAGATCACAGAGAATGGAAGATCCTCTGCAAGCTTATCAATATGTAAAGGAATAAGACAAGGATATTTTTATTTATCATATTTTTATCACCGCCCATCTCCCTTATTCAGGGGACTCTGGGCAGTTCACAATAAAACTGTGAGTGAAAGTGAAATACTCACTTTCTCCTTTATTGTAATTGCTTAGGAAGTACTGGCAGACAAGATCAGAAAAGATAAACAGATAATTGGGACAAAATAATCAGACAAAAGTTTGCAGGACTGGCAAAGAACAGATTTATATGGAGTGACGAAAAAAACGAGTAAGATTCAAAATCTTGTAAGATTCAACAGAAGGAGGTGGATTAGCATTTCCTAATCTTAGACTGTATTAGAGAGAAAGTTGTCTATTACGGATAACAGAATGGATAACCTTTCCGAATAGTAGAATATCAGTTACTGAAGGAAGAGGCCTAGCTAATGAACTCCGTAGGTATCTGTGGTATTAAGAAACAAAAGAATCTGAAGAGGCACAGTATAAGAAAAAAAATTGTTAAAAATCTAGAATCTTTTAAGGCAAGGATAAGCCTAGTGGTCTCACCATTAGCATCTTCATCAAATGCTTTTTACTCTGAGGACAACTACAGTAAGAAAGATTTAATCAAATATGCCAATATGGTATATTCAGATTCAGAAAACAAATTAATGATGCAACAAGAATTGCTCCATGAAGGAAGGAACCTACCATGGTTAATGTATTTGGAAATAACTGGAGAGATAAAAGGTGATCTTAAAAAAGATAGGATGTTGAGAAAGAGGACATAATTTGAAACACTTATACAAACCAAAATCACTTATTAGATCTGTTTCTGGTAATTTGTACATCAACAATTTAGAATTTGCAGGATGGATAGCGAAGGAGAGCACTAACGGACATGCTAGGATGAAACAAACTTTGAGGAAGTTTATTAAAAATAAACGTCCCAGAATATACTCACAGCGTCAGAGGATCCTTCCTCAATCAGCTGCGGTGAGCTGGAGCGGTGAGGATGGTTTCCAGAATTTGACTCACGAGAAGGTTCCATGGGGCAGTTCTTTTTGCCCATTTCCCCACGCCCCTGTCTCTGGGAATGTTTACCCTGGTGCTGGGAAATTAGTGTTTGAGTGTACATACAGTGAAGAGGGAAAGAATACAAAAGACTACAAAAGTATACAATGGGGAATTCACATAGAAAGAAACGCGATAGCGCTGGCTGTTTGCCTAGCGTGCTTATGGCAGTAATCCACAAGCTGCTCTGGAGGCAAAAGCTATCAGGTATTAAGATCAAGGCAGGGATTTTGTTAATTGTTGGTGGTGCAAGATAACTAGTAAGGTCACAGTGGAGCTTACTAGTTTGCAGTTAGCCCTTATTAAGGAGGTGCCACACACAGGAAGAGATGGCTTGTTCAAGCAATCTCTCCGCTTAGCAAGAGAAGAAAAAAGTGTCAAACAAAGGACAATCCACCTCTACAAGCTACCTCTTACATTCTACATGCCTCCTCTTCTGCAGGGGTTCCCTGAGCTTCACCAGAGGGGTGGTTATGGCTTTACCTGCCGGTTGTATGTATTGGAGGCATAAAGCACACCAGTGATAAAAGCATGCTAATAATTACAAGTCTGAGAATCAATACCCATTGCTTCCACCATCCTCCTGTGCCATTGAACCAGTCTGCTAGGGGTTCCAACAGGAAGTGATGTTCCAAGTGATGGACTATGGAAGTTTGCTTGTATAGAGCATGGACACTTTTATTTAATGAGACAGCCTGGTCAGGGATGTAGACATAACATTCTGGTTTCAGTAGGGCACACGTACCCTTGAGCAGCTGTTATATCCAGGGCCAGCACATTTTGGAGAACTACTTTCCTCATGGCTGCCTGCTCTTGGTTTATAGTCCCTATGGCAGCATCTGTTTCATTAGCACTCCACTCAAAAGAGAAGGCAAAGGTGTTCACTTTTTGCATGATCTCAAATCCAACAGCAAAAATTTATAAATACAATTTGCATATGACACAGTAGCTGCAAAGTCAGCAATGCAGATTGAAAACCAGTACGCTAATCTCCTGAAAAGAGAAGTCCAAAGTTGTCATACCACAACCGAGGAAAACCTATAGCAATAAGGCCTGGAGAATAGTTCCTGAAAAAGATCTTATTCAATCTTAATCCATGGGCAAGATCACGAGAAGAGGTGACTCACGAAACAGGCATACTTAAGCTTTAAAAATCAAAGAATAATCTCACCAGCTGTTCTTAAAGCATGGTTAATTGCCAAGATTTTTGGTTCTGGAGGGTACAGAGCTGGTATATCACTCATAACTGGTTTCATGCCATGGAAACCACCAGAAATTTCAAGGAAAATAATCTCAACGTTCACACAGACTGCAAAAGTGAACCCTTATGGGGAATGCAACCATTCCCAGAGCAAGTGAACTCCGTCTCAGTCCAACACCAACTTTTCTGGAGTGAATTGTAGTTTTTTTGCCTTCTTCCACTGCCATTCCATGGCTTTGTCAGATTTGAGCTTCACATACCATTCTTGATAAGGCAAACAAACCTAAGGATAGGTTTACCACAGGGTAATAAAAATATCTGAGACTCCTTTTAGTTTTTCATAAAATGCTGCTGTGTAATGTGTAGCCTATGGAATATTGCAAGGAAAACCACGGTTTCAGGGACCAGACAGGGAAGAACAAGGGGGCTGGTGGGGCCATTTCCTCCCCCCCTCCCCCCTCCCTTTATCCAGATGAATTCAAGAGCAGGAAAGAGAGCATTTGAACCAGAGTTTAGAGCTTATTCTGGTTGAAGAAACCAGGAAAGCCGACCCCCAAAACTGCTTTAAAGTTGGCTGACAGTCCTGGGTTCTGTGGCCACACCCACAGATGCTGGGTCAAATACTCTTTTCTTCCTTTCTGCTCACATAACTGGAGGGGCAAGGGGAGAGAAAGAAGCTATGAGCAACTGCAACTATTCTTTTATTTTGTTTTATCCTGGCAACATTTGTGATTGAAACTGATGTATGTATGTGCACAGCCATTGGCCAGGAACTGTGGCTTGAAAGCCCACGGGGCTGCTCCACCACGGATTGACCTAAGGGCGCACGCCCAATCCGGAGAGCCCCTTTTTGTCCACCAAGAACCCGCCAACCAACCACATCTGCAAAATGTCACAACAGGCAGCCCTGAGATGGAACCTGTAGGACTAAGTCCAAGATACAAAGCGTAATTCATTAAAGCAGTAAAACAATCCATGTCTTGCCAAGACAGCATCTTCCCTGTTTCCTCATAAATACACAAAATAGACAGCCGGCAGCCACATTTCCAGTTTCTTCAATCATTTTTTTCTGATTCTAAAAAAGAGAAGAGTTCGTACGCAGTCAAACCCTTAGCTAATTCTAACCGAAGGTGTAGGTACTTGGGTCGCTGGGATGTTGCATAGATGCCGAGTGCCTAATGGGCGATGCAGCTCAGTTCTGGTGGCGCTTCATGTGCAGGGCCAGGTGTTCAGAGCAGGGGAAGCTGCAGCTGCAAACAGCGCACTGGAAGGGGTTGGTGCCAGTGTGATTCCAGTAGTGGCAGGTCAACTCGTCCAAGTGAGCAAATCTCCAATTGCATCCTTCCCAAGTGCATTTGTATGGCTTCTCTCCAGTGTGAGTTCGCAGATGTGCTTTTAAGTGGGAAGATTTCATATAGACTTCAGTGTAACCAAGGTACTCACAGTAATGAATCCGTCCTGAAGTACTTCAAAATAATAAATGTTAAGTGACTTTCTTCTATCATTTTTTTTCTTGACTCCGCCCCCTCTGCCTGCCTCTCATCATCTTTTGCTCGTTAAGTTCACCCTCCACTTCAGACTTGGAGCATGGAGGGCCTGGCTCTGATTCAGCACGCGAACGCGAAGCTTTGTCCCTGACACTGCCTCTTCTCCAAACGTGGGTTACTCCTCCAATTATATCTGACCATTGGTAAACTCATGGGGATGTTCAGGGTCAACGTTGGATTATGGATGGCCAACTTGGAAGCTATCGTGGTAGCGTAAGACAGAGGAGGGGTTAAATTCTGCATCATTTCCGCCTGCTGGTTGGGGCTGCCAGGCTCCAAATGTAGGGGGGAAGGGGGGAAGTAAGTGGTTTATTGCTGCAGAAATTGACCAGGCATCATGTACGTGTAGGGAGGCACCCTGTGGAACTGTTTCATGGGGGTCTGCGGCATGGCAGAAGATAGGGTGTTCAGGCCCGCCATGGGAGAAGACAGGGAGATGGCGTTCAGGGAGCCCATGTTGATGCTATAAGGCACCCTGTCACTGTTGGTGAAGAACTGATCTACCACCAAAGCACTGTCCTGTCAGTACTTCTTGTGTTCTGCAAGAGGGGACATGGGCGGAAGCTGGAGGGCCAGGTATTTCTCCACCTCACTTCAGGTCTGCACCATTTCCTTGCCAGGGATCTGGGCAGCTCTGCTGGGTGGTGGCTGCAGATTGGGCTCCTCAGGAACTGGCCTGGCGAAGAGTGGCCCTTCCCGGCTGCCCAGCACTGGTTTGAGCTGCGCTATGATGGGGTCCTTCGGTCCTAGGCGAGCACTCACACTCAGCACCCAGGTGGCCTTTTGGCAGTGGCATCAGCTCTGCAGGAAGAAAGGTGCTTGCCCGCCTGCCCTCTGTGGCTTACTCCCTCTGCCTCTGCTTCCTCCTGCCACTGCTGCTGCCATAGTGCATTGGGCTCCTCTACCTGGCTGAGACCTCCCTCCCTTAGGACAGCTGCAGGGAAAACCAAGTTTATACTCTTTGTGGCTATTTTACGTGTTGGGGCTTATTTTGCTAAACTGCCTGTTCTCACAATTGCACCACTTTGAAGTTATTATAGGCTTCATTGTTACAGAGGACATGTTCGGGCACAACTGTAATGTATTCAGATGCAAAATCTAAAATGACCACAGTTGAAAAGTTGAGTATCTTCCAACTTGATTTATCTGTCCTCTAGCAGTGAAAATGCAGGCAAGTCTTATCTGATTAAAAATGTATATTTTGGTTATTTGAGGATTAGAAAAATTGTTTCAATAATGGTCTAGGCTATAGGGTTCGAAATGGCCATTTCACTCCAATTGATTTGGTGATATCTCCCTGCATACTATTATAACATTTTCATCAGTAGATCCAGAATGATCACTCTTGTGATCTAGCCAGCAAGAGATCACTGCAAGGGAGGAGGGATCCTGCTCAAGATTTTGCAGTATGACACAAAATTTTAACAATCGATTTTATTTATCACATCTTTTATAATACCAGTAAGTGTACAAAATAATTTCACCTCATTACCCTGTTGATTCTCAAGCTGTTACTGAAACAAATACTATATATTTTTAGTGTATTTAGGTGTTTTGTCTTTGTTTTTGTAATTGGTATTTTGAAAAAGAAATACACACACACATATAAATAGATACATTTAAAAATGGGATAGAAGGAAGATATGAGTCCCTGTCTGGCTGGCACTCCTTTTGGGCCTTTGGACAGTCAGAGGCTGAAGAACATCTGGTGATTCTCATCCTACCTGTTTGACACTGGAGGCCTCTGGAGGACTGGCAGAGTCAGCAGAGCTAATGTCAAGGCCTTGATCCTTTGCCCAATGAATCAATGCTTCTGACCAGTTAGGAGTAGACAGGGATCTTTATTGAGCAGTGATCCAAGAGCTTGTTAAAGATCTGAGTGGCTACAGTTTCTAATTGACAGTATAAATACATTCGTTCTCCTCCCAAGAGTTCCTTTGCCGGTGTCGCCTCTCGTCTCACTTAGCCAGCACACCTCTGGTCCAAGGTGCTGAATCAACATTGGCTCTTCTCCGTCTGCATGTCTGCTGGTTGTTGCTGTTTATGGTTTAGCTAATGATTGTTCTCCACTGGTGCCATGTCAAGAAAGCCCCTGGGTAGGGGCTATTCATGACATCCTGGCCCCCGAAGATCAGTCCCCCCTCTTATTTCGGTTTTGCAGGACCTTTTTGTGAAATTCTTTTACTAGCTGAGGTGCTCAAACGTCACGGCTGTACACCCACTCACTTTGCGATTTAGGGAGGTGGCTCCATTGAACCAGATACTGTAGCTTCCCTCTATGCTGTCTGGAGTCTAGTATTTCCTGTACCGCAAAGTGACTTTCCCCAACTATCATTATTGGTGCCGGTACCTTCTGCTCTGGGTGCCAGTGTTCTGATTCCTTAACTGGCTTCAATAGACTGCAGTGAAAGACTGGGTGGATTTTACCAATGGTTTTTGGTAGTTGCAGCCGCACAGCTACATCGTTGATTACCTTAGTGATTTGGAAGGGCCCTATAAACTTTGGTCCTAGCTTTTTGGAGGGTTGTGAGGACTTTAAAATTTTAGTGGATTAATGCACCTTGTCTCCCATGTTCACTTTCCATTTGGGGGCTCTCTTGTGATCAGCGTCCATCTAGTGGAAGGAGAGAAAAAATTAAGTTACAGCTTTTTGCTGAATGATGCCTGAGGAGAAAAAAAAAACAGCTTTCCTTCTAAAGGACAAATGAATTTAATTGAAGCTTAGTGCAAATGTCAAGGCGCTAAGACAGGCCACCAATTCATTTACAACTTGAGGACCTATCAGTGAGAGTCTCTTGAATTCTAGGGATTCTGAGCTAATACCTCCAAAGGTACACACAGTGCCATTAAAACCAGCATGCTTTGAAGGGTACTGCTTGTTCTTCTGATAATGTCAACAACAAATTACCATGATTTTGCAGTGCTTCCACCGATGAACTATAATATCATCTTGACTTTTATCTCACAAATTCCTGGGTGCAGAGAAAGCTGATTGAATACAGAGGAATGTGTATGGGGACACCTCTCAGGGTCTTGGAGGTGCCCACATACACATGAAACAATTAAGTGTTGTTAACTGCATATATTCTTGCTATCTCTATTGTACCAAGAACCCATTTCTTTTTGGAATACCAATACCTTTAAAATTTCTTTATCTTTTTTAGTACATTGATGACAGATTAATAGAATGCATGGAATTCTCTTTGCTATTCCCTCCCTAAGAAGTCTTCAGGTTGCTTATGTTCCTGAAAAAGTATAGGTTGTTGTTAACATATATAACCTGCCTTTCCTCTGTGAGTCCAGATCTTCACAACAACTCTGAAAGATAGTTTGGGCTGAAAGACTGTTCTGACTCAGCTTGCGCATACACACACACAGACGCAGTTGCTAAGGAGTTGAGTTATTTACTTTAGCTAGGCAGATAACAGTAGACAAGATTGTAAATCAGGGTCTTTGCAAAGAGTGCTTTCCTGAATAATTAGGTTTGAAGTTCAAGTAGCAAGAGAATGGTCCAAATTCATTCCAGGAGTCAGCTGAGTCGGGTAGTCAGCTGGTCCAATAGTCAAGGATTCAAGAGCAAGGAAACACAGGAACAAGAGTCACAAGCTGGAATTCTGAACAGTTGATTCTAACAAAGGTTGAAGGCAAAGCAGCTACATTAATCTATCTGCAGGCAGCTGGCTGCAATTACTCAGACCTTGTCCTTTGCCTAGTGAGGAGTCCCATTGAGTAGCATTGCTCTGCCCGCCACTGCATGCATCGAGACCTGGGGCTTGGGGGTTGTGCCTCATCATCTGATTGTTCCAGTGATCAGGAGATAACTGTGGCTGATCAGCCTCAGAAGAATCATGGTTTGGTGATTCCCTAGGCTGACAATCCACGGTTGGAACAATGTCGGAGTCAGATTCTGAATCTGAATCGTGGCCCATGACATTATCCTTACTCCTGGGCACCCTCCACTCTTTCAACAAAGCGAGGTTTCTAAGGATAGTTGATGAAAATATTGATGGAAATATTGAACTAAATGTGAAACATGCACTTGGGATGCATCCTCCCAAGACTGTTCTTCATGTCCATAGCCTTTCTAGTTGATAAAGTGCTGGAGGCGACCTTAACGCAACCGAGAGTCCAGAATGCAAGCAACTTCATATTCAGGCTTGCTGTCAACTGAAATGGGAGGCGGAGATGGAATGGAAGGATGAAGAGAACTTGCTGGAGCATCAGGAACCAGGAGGAAACGATGGAATACGAGGTGCACCTTGATAGAGGCAGGCAGCTTGACATCGTACATGACTGAATGTCCTGTCCCAACTGATGCACTTTAATCAGGAATAAGCTTCAGTGAATTTTATTTAGCAACCATAAAACTGAAACACTTTACCTCATAAAACTTCTCAAATTCACCAACACAAGAAATTGAATGTTCTGAAATGGTTTGGCTAAAGTAATATCAACTCTTTTGTTTCCCTTTTTAAACCTTTTCACTACTCAAGGACGGTTTAAGGTAGTTAGTGTTTTCTTCAGTTTCAAAGCCAGGTGGCGTTGCATCAACGGATCGGTTGTCCCTGGCAACCTCTTCACAGGGCTCTCCTTATATAGACTCTCCCCCTTATGTGCGCATGCATGTTCTTTTTGATGTTTCTCCTGGTGCATGAGGATTTCCCTCTTTCTCCTTTGCTCCATGTGTCTTTCCGCTCATCTTTCATGTGCACTGGGAGGTGGAGGCAATTCGTGACTTTCCTCTTCTTCCTTCAGCTGCAATTTGGGACTTTCCTCTTCTCCCTTTGGCTGCTTCTGTCCCTGCCTTCCTTCCAACCGACTCTCAACATATTCAGCGTTTGGAGGCGAAGCTGATTCAGCACTTGGAGGCAAAGCCGGTAAAGCTGATTCAGCGTTTGGATACGAAGCTTTGGAAGCTTCGTTCCTGACACTGAATTGATTATGGCTTTGATGGAGAAGGGGCCAATAAATTTATGATCTAATTTTTTGCAGGGGCGAGGCATGGTTAAATCTTGAGTAGATATCCAAACTTGATCTCCCACTCTTAAAATGGGTCCAGACTGATGATGTAGAGTATGTCCGAAAATTCTTGGTATGTATCTTTAGGTTTCTTGAAGATACTGCAAGACTTGATGAATTGCTACCAATGCTTCCAAACTACTTGTTGGAAGCGCTCTGATGCTGGAATTAAAGAAGAGGTTTGTGGGAATGGAAGGAACCAAGGATGGATACCGTAGTTGGCAAAGAAGGGAGACATCTGAATTGCTGTCTGATATGCATTGTTGTATGCAAATTCTGCAACTGGCAAAAGCCCCACCCAATTATCTTGCTGAAAATTTATTAAACAATGTTGTTCTAAAATACCATTCAGACGTTCTGTCTGTCCATCAAACTGGGGTGGTGCGCAGAAGACACTCAAACCTTGAAAATCCTCCCACCAGAACTTGGCAGTAAAGTGAGAGCCTCGATCTGAAACTATGTGATCAGGTAATCCATGTAACTGGAAGATAGTTTGTATAGACCAGGATTTCTCAACCAGGGTTCTGTGGAACGCTTGAGTTCTGTGAGAGGTCACTAGAGGTTCCCTGGGAGATCATGATTTATTTAAAAAATTATTTCAGATTCAGGCAACTTCACATTGAAGAGGTAATTTAAATTAATGCATATATAAGGCCTATACCTGAAACGAATATAATAATTTTGTGACTTGTGGCCTATATTTGAGCCTGAATGTTCAGGCGTTCCCCGAGGCCTGAAAAATATTTCAAAGGTTCCTCCAGGGTCAAAAAGTTAAGAAAGGTTGGTATAGACAGTTGTGCTGTGTCTTTGGCAAACCCCAGTACAAGGGATGAAATGTGCCATTTTAGTAAATGTATCAACAGTAACCAAAATAGTGTTGGCACCCTCTGGTCCTGATAAATCTTTGATGAAATCCAAAGGTACTATTCCCCATGGTTGATTTGGCACAGGCAGGGGTAATAATATGCCTGAGGGCTTGCCAGGAACATGCTTGAACAGGAAGAACTTCCTAGAACAGGAAGCCGTGTAACAGTTGACATAATCACGACCTGTGGCCATCAAAAGTCTATCAAAACGACTTGCAGAGTTTTATATTGTCCAAAATGGCCAACAGCCACAGCATTGTGATGTAAAAGAAACTTTCCCTGAAGGGTCGAACAGAAACATAGTAGCGCCCCTGAAAACAGCTGGCCCTGATCAAATGACCAGTTGTTGAGTTGATTCTGGGGCAAATTCTGAACTTCCTGAATGTGGTCTTGAGCATAAGGATCCTTACGCTATTGTCCTTGCAAGTCATTTAACCAGTCATCTGATACTATAATGGCTACAAACTTCTCCAACAGGGTAACACTTTTAAGGGGAACGGTCTAATCAAAATGCCACTGTGGGGCTAACTTGGAAAGTTATTGTATTTACCCATTTAAATCTTGGCAGTTGTTAGGTATGAAGTTTATTAGGACTAATTTAGTGTTTCCATCTTTGCTAGAGGTAAGATGTATTTGGGACCTGTTAGGTGATAAATTTTGTTTTGATATGGAATCTCATGAACAGTTTAATTCTGGCATAACTCTACCGTTAAAATCACTGGTAAAACTTTTTACTGGAAATAATGGGTGCAAACAGGCATAATTACACTAGATCTATTATAAGTAATGCATACTTTAAATCTTTTCAGCAACTACAAACAGAATTTTCTTTACCATCAACACAAAAATGGAGCTATATCCAGTTAGAACATGTCTTGACAGCTCAATATGGACCTGATGCTTTAGCAGCTTCCAAAGTACCTGATTATGTTGTTAATGCTGAAGAATTCAATCTCAGAACCCAACCTTTTTTTTTTTGTCAAAAGCTAAATGAACAGTTTAAAATAGATATTAACAAATGTACAGGAAGCTTAGAATCAAGAATTGGAAACTCCAGTTATTTTCAACCAATGGGCTTAAGCTTTGAAAGATACTAATTTTATGTCCTGTGACTTAAAGTTGAAATTAATCCATCAAAAGGTTGTTTTTCATATCTACTGGACACAATCTAGAACGTTTCATAGAAGGTGGACAAATGTTTGTTTATGTTGGTGTTGCAAGAAATTTGAGGGCACTTTAACTTATACGTTATGGTCGTGCTGTTCCTTACATCCCTTTTGGAGTAAAGTTCTTTCTTCTTTCTTTCTTTGGATTTTCCTTTATTTATTAAAATACATTTATAGTTATAGTACAGTCTATATACAAAAGTCATGGTACAACAAATATAGTAAGACAAAATAACAAAAAATATTTTCTATTAAGAGAGAAAAAGGGAAAAATTTTCTGACTATCCTAGCTATAGATATACTTATATTTGCCTTTTGTAATCTCTTATCTCTATTTACCTTTATATTACCATTATTTCTATTTAACTAATTCATTAATATAAAAAACCCATAGTCATAGCTTCATTTTGTTTGGTTATAAGCAGGTAATCAAGAAGTGGTTGCCATAATTCCTTAAATCTCAAAGTATTATCTTTCATCAGAAATGTCAATTTTGCCATTTGTGCTAAATCTAATAATATAATCATCCATTCTTCTATTGTTGGTATATAATCTCTTCCAATGTTGAGCATAAAAAATTCTTGCCACAGTAATCATATATAACAACAGATCTCCATATTTTTTTCTTAGTTCTTCATTATTCCTAATAAAAATAATTCTTTTTTTTACTATATTTACCTTCAAAATTTTTTGAATCATCATATATATCTGTTCCCAATATTTCTTTGCTTTATTACAAGTCCACCATGAATGGTAAAACATTCCCTCCTTTTGTGCACATTTCCAACATTTATTTGATATGTTTTAAAACATTTTTGATAATTTATCTGGTGTTAAATACCATTGATACATCATTTGGTAGATGTTTTCTTTTAGATTGTAACACAGTGTAAATTTTAATCTTGTGTCATATTCTTACTTAACATTTTTGTTTTTTGTTTATTTACTTGAAACCTGCTAATATTCCAAAATCTTTCAGTTTCTTCATTAAATAATCCACTGAACCTAAAGGGTTTTGTAGAATTAAAACTGAATCGTCTGCTAATGCTCGTGACTTAAAAACTTGTTTAATTTTTAGTCCCTTTATTTGCTTGTTTTTTCTTATATCCCTATTAAGAACTTCTAGAACTAAAATAAATAACAGAGGTGATAAAGGACATCCATGTCTTGTTCCTTTTTCTATTTCACTATATTCTGTTAATTCCTCATTTATTATGATTTTGGCCCTTTGAGTTTTATAAATTGATTTAATTCCTTTTACAAATGCTTCTCCAAATTCCATTTTTTCCAAAACTTTAAACATGAAAATCCAATGTAAATTGTCAAAAGCTTTTTCCGCATCTAAAAAAATAAGTGCTATCTGGTGTTCGTTATGATACTGTGTATATTCCAAAATATCCAATATTATTCTTACATTATCCTTCAATTGTTGCTTAGGGAGGAAACCACTTTGATCCTGATCTATAATTTCTTGTAAACTTACTTTTAACCTTTCTGCCAATACTGATGTAAATATTTTATAATCATTATTTAAATTGATATTGGTCTATAGTTTTTAATCAAAGATATATCTTGTCCTTTTGGAATAAGTGTAATGTTAGCTTCTTTCCATGTATCAGGCATTTCTGATCCCATCATAATCTAATTTAACAAATGTGTAAATGGTATAATAATCTGATCCATAAAACATTTGTAATATCCTACTGATATTCCATCTGGACCTGGTGCTTTTCCTAATTTAAGTTTCTTTATAGCTTCTACTACTTCTTGGGTTGTTATTGTACTATTAATTATTGCTGTGTTTGTGTCAATTTCGGTAGATTTTGCTTATTCAAGTATTCTTCAATTTTTTCTCGTGAAACCTCTTGTTTTTCATATAAATTTGAAAAAAATTAATGAAATGCTTTTTAAATTTTTTTATTGTCCACTATTTCTACATTATTTTCCTGAATTTTAGTGATCATTTTTTCTATCTTTTCTTATTTTATACGCTAGCCATCTACCTGGTTTGTTTGCAAATTCAAAATGTCTTTGTTCTCCATTAATTTGAAAAATGACCTTGGTAATTTCCCTTGACGAATTTTAATTTTTCTGATTTTCTATCAATGGCGCGGTGAACCCATTCCAATCACCCATCAAACAGCAACTTGTATATGTATAAGCAGACAATTTATCTAGTAATTTCATATAGAATTTATTTTTATCTTCATGTGGTGCATATACTCCTACCATTATCATTTTGCTTCCCTGTATTTTTATTTCAATCATTATATATCTACCTTGTTCACCAGAAAATAACAAATTTGGATTAAGATGGGTTTTCACATACATTACAATACCATTTATTTTCTTTGAACTAGCTGACACAAATTCTTTTCCTGAATTCTTTTTCACTAAGTATTTTACATCCTTTTCCCTAATATGTGTTTCTTGTAAGCATGTTGCATCTTGTTTTAATTTATTTAAATAATGAAATATTTTTTTCTTTTTTGTGGAGCATTTGCTCCATTTATATTCCAAGCAATACATTTTAAATCTATATCATGCAAGCAATTCCTCATACTCCTTAGAATTGGAGGCTGTTTCTTCTCTTTGTATTTCTCTTTCTTTTTTCTTGTCCTGTTCTAAATCTTTTCTATATCTCTCTAAAAAATCTTTTGCTTTATGCACTGAATTCACCTTATATCTTCTTTGTTGGAATGGAAAGCTCACCCCTTCTAATCTTTCCCAATGAAATGAAATTTTATTGCTTTTCAATATATCTGTCAAAAACATATACTCCTTTTTCATAAAATTCTTACTGGTATCTCCTTTAGAACAATTATATCTTCTCCTCTAATATTAATTCTGTTATCAAAATGTGCCTGTAGCCATATTCCTTGTTTTCCTCCTAGCAAATTCTACTAAAACATCTCTGGGTTTATGATGCAGACTTGCATATTTTGAATTTATACCAAATATCTTTTCTATTTCCTCTATCATCCTTTCCTCTTCCCAACCAATTAAATTTGCCAAAGTTTGTACAATAATTTCTTCCATTTCTTCCTCTTTCCCCTCTGGTATCCCTCTAAATCTTAGACAATATTCCTTATCCCTCAACTCTAATAATGCAAATCTACCTAATTCATTTTCTTTTTCCATTTCTAACATATCTATTGGTATATTGTTTTCTGCTACAGATTAAGGTTACTATGGTAACTAATCATTTTGGCCAGGTGAAGAGGTTGAATTTAATTGTCCTCTTTTCAGGTGTTCATAGTTGCATAGCCTGAAGCGAGGACAGTTTGCCTGTTACTTAGTTCCTTCTCTTTAGGCTTGCAGAGAGTATGCAGCTGAGAGAAATCTCTCCTCTCTGAGCGTGTGCGAATGCACAAAGCCTGTAAATATGTTTTTGTGCTTTCTGTAAATAAATTTATTTTTATAGAAATGCCTGGTGTGCGACTTTTCTGATCTCTCCTGGGCCAAATGCTTTCTAGCACTCTGCCAACAATATCCACCTTATTAACTTTCTTAATTTTCTTGTTCATGTCTAGTTTTTGTTCCAGTCTCTTTTCAAAATCATCAAGGTTTTTTTCCAATGTTTGATTTACATTTGTATAATAGTCTGTGTAGTTTTGAGTGCGAATTCTTCAAACATAGCTCTCATCCAATCATTTTCTCCCAGTCCAGATCCTCTTCTATTTTGTTTTCTGGTGTTCATAGTTCTTTTTATCAAATTAATATATATTTCACCTTATTACTATAACATAAAAGAAAAAAGTCACTGAATATGGCTTCCCTATATTAATAAATAAATCCAGTTCCTGCTTGAGTTGTTAGACCTTTAAATGTAGCAGATTTTAGAAAAACGTCTCAAAATAATGTGGAACTCACCAAGACATTAGATATTTTTATAGCGATGATTAGTCTCTTCTATTTTTTATCAATTGAAGTATTTTAACTTAGTTCTGGAAGTGAGGTGGTCAGCAGTAGTATCTTTTAAGAAAATACTTCAGCTACGGCTCCTACAGAGTGAAACTTGCGCTTCCCAGCTGATTCTTGGCTCTGATCTGAAACGAAAGTAAATTCCGTTCTTCACCTCTCAGCTGTCAGCATCTTCTTTTTCAGAAACTGCTTTTCCTCTCTCGCTGTTACACTGGGACGCCCAAAAATCACCGTGCTGTGAGTACTAGCTTCGGAACTCCACTAGCACTCGACCTGCGCCATCTTCCCTCACTGGAAACCCCATTTATTCATTTATTTATTCATCTAGTTTATATAGCCACCCGTCTCAGTTTTACAATCAATTCTGAGCATCTTACAATGAGTTGAAATGACAATAAGTATCTAAAAACACTATAATTATACACAATTAAAAACATTAAAACTATAAATAAAACCAAGCTAAAACAAAAGGCGAAGGGATATTCAAAGTAACGGAGCCACCTCACTAACTCACCCGTCCCCTGGGGTCCTCAGGCCTGCTGACACAACCAGGTCTTGAGGGGCCTTTGGAAGCTCAGAAGGAATGAGGCCAACCTCACCTCAGGGGGAAGAAGATTCCACAATGCAGACGCCACCGCAGAAAAGGCTTGCTGCCTAGGGCCCTTTTGTTGACAGAATTACTGATTTTTAAGGAAATGTATACCGTACTGAATTATAGACTGACTATTTGAAATTTAACATGTTCAGAACAAAGGTGGATTTTTTGCACTTTAATAATAGCAAAAAGAATAATCCTTAGAACATGGAAAAATACTGTAATGTCATGCACTGCCTACCGCAGAGTAAAACACAGACGCTGATTCCAAGGAGAGCAGGTTCCGGTTTATTTCGTACGTAGTGTCAGTTGCGAAAAAAGCTGAGAGTGAGGGGAGCATGCCGGTGCGGGGTTTAAATACCCCGCGCCGTTCAGCGCCCCCTCACCCTGGGTCACGTCATCCCCCCTTTGTCCTGCATGCTGTCTTGCCAGTAGGTGAAGGGCTGCGAGGCCCCAGCTGGTGCCCCGGGATCGCCCATCATCGGTTTCCTCATTCAGCCGGTGATTGCTGTCAGCTGGGCGATCTCCGTTGCGCTTGTGCTAACAGCTTGGGTGTGCCTCGCGATCCGCCTAGCCTTTGTCTTTCCTTGTTTCTCTTTTGTGTTCTGATGGCTGCTTCCTCCGGCTAGGGTCTGTGGTTGTTGTATTGCGTGCTATGCTTATCTTGAGCCCCTTCCTCTGCTTCCTCGTTATTGTCATGTGTGCCGTTGTGCTGATGTCTTCAGCTCAACGGCACTCATGACATGTAATTCCATATATAAATGACTATTTCAGGGATGTGTAATTTAGCAATTTTTGAGAAAATTATATATTCGATTAAATGTCACATTATCTTTCCCTTGGGGGAAAAAATTCTTGGTCAGGCTTGGTCAAGTTTGAAAGCTTAGTTTTTTAAAAAAAGACAAGATCAGTGAATTTGGGATATAGTTGTAATTACAGTTTGTTTGCTTGTTTGTTCTTTTTATGTATTTTGTTGTGTAATGTTTTTCTTTCCTTTTGTGTTTCTGTAAGGTTAATTGTTCATTTTTATTTTGTATTTGTTTGAAAATGGATTAATAAAAACTATCTGGTAAAAAAGAATTTTTTATTAGGAAAAAGCTGGTCCAAGATAATAATATTATGGTAAGCTCAGTTTACTTCCCCAAAGGATTTACTTGTTATCTATTCTTAACCCAGAATTTTTCCATGTCGCTAATCATGGCACATCATGAATAAAAAGATCTGCAACAAAAAGAGTTGTGGATTCCATACTGTATTCTTCAAATGACTTCACGGTGACTCCAGGCCAAACTAGTTACCTAATTGGTTTTTTAACTGAGTGGAGGAAGCTCCAGTTCCTTTGCTCAGTATTTACATTTGGCTATGCATCCAGGGCAGATTGGAGGCCCAGCGGATGGGAACCAGTAGCTTTGTTTCAATGTGTTCCTTGGTCAAAGCTGCAGCTGTTTTCCTTTCGGACAACGGACAGTTTTTAAATTGTCTCCTTTCTGCTCTCCACACAATTACATTTACAAGTGCAACTTGGAGCTTTCACTGTGACTTTTGTTTGGCTTCTGGCACCCTCTGGTAGCTTCTGTATTTAAAAAAGGAGGTGATGGATTAGAACAGGCGCCGGCTTAACGCAGGGGCCCTTTTAAAGTTTTTAAAAGGATTTATCTTACAGGGGTGAGGTTGGATCAATTTCCTATTTTTGTTTGATCTGACCAGTCAATTTGGGTAAACGTTTTAAATTAAGATTCATCCATTTGACCTGTATTCACTAGTGTAACACACACATACACCCTGGCTTACAAATACACGTTTCTCTGAACAATCTTACAAGGCTAATCAAAAGCCCTGGAGAAGTTTTCAATAGTTTGAATGGGAAAAAGCACTGTATGTTTACTTTTTTTTAATACATCCTAATAACATAATAAGTTGAGAGGTTAGATCCAGACTTAAACTGTTATCATACGCATTGAGAAACTTCCCTGAGTGCCATGGGTCTTGTACCTAGTAAATGATACAAAATTCCATCGTTAGCTGCAATACATTTTTTTTCTTGATGGGAAAGAAACAGCTGTCAACCTAATTTTAGTCTAGATTTCAAAACAAGAGGAAGGGAAGACAAGAGCAAGAAATATCAGAAGGAGATGAATGGAAAAGACAGCTACTGACAGCAGTTGTCAACGGTTTCTGGGTGTGACTCCTTAAGTCAAATCAGACTCCAAGTATTTAACATGGAGTCCTGTCTTCTTGTTTCCTCTCCTATCCTTATGGTCCATGCAGATAAGAGACCACTGTGATGCTGTGTAGGGAGTTGCTGACCATTTCTCTAAGTCTTGCCAAGTATGATTGAGCAGAGTTCTGAAGGAAATACAATTTGTGAATTGGAGTGTCCAGAGTTTGAGCTGCACTTTACATTGACAATATTGAGAAGGCAAGGGATAGGAAATATGGCTGCTTTGGGGAGGACAAGTGATGTCCCTACACTTTGGTTTGGACATGCCTTCCTGGTAAAACATTGGTGAAGATTTATTTAATGCAGTGGCTTTGTCACAGCATCTGCAATCAAATCAGTTTCACAGGTTCAAGTACAATCACATTTTGTTCAACAAGATCCTGTAAACAATGGTGTCTAACATCAATGTGCTTGGTTCTGGCATTTATCTTTTCACTGTTTGCAAGTTTTATACATCCTTGATTGTCCTCATATAAAACTGTTGGCTGTGATATTGGTTCTCCAAGATGCTCTAGTAGTTGACTCAATTGTTTCTTAGCTTGCATGAGCTGCTGAGATGTATTCTGCTTCTCTAGAAAACAATGCCACTGAGCTTTGCTTTTTACTAGATCAGGAAACTGGGCTGTTTCCTAACTGGAACAAGTAGCCACTTGTAGATTTATGAGTACTGGGGTCACCATCCCAATCTGAGTCCACTTATCCTGTGAGTACTAGATCACCACTTGTGGATATTTTTAAGCTCATGTCTCTAGTTTGTTTGAGGTATTACATGACTCTCTTAATTGCATTCCAGTCTCTTTGATGAGGTTTACTTATGCATCTGCATAGAACTGACATGGCAGCACCTATATCTGGATGTTTAGTAGTGGAAATGTACATGAGTGCCCCACTGCTTGTCTGTATTTTTCATTATTTGGTAGATGATCTCCTTCTAGCTTTAGGTAAGCTGTTTTAAGGTGAGAAGAGTTCAGAAGCTCTTCTAATGCTGTACTTACCCTAGTTGACTATCTTATACATCTGCAGCATAGCACCCCCTCTGGGTCCAATAGACAGGGAACATCTGCCAGCTCTACCCTGTCATTTAAATGGAGAGATAGGGTCAGTGGTAGATGATTACTGTCAGGAGCACCAACTATTGCAAAGTGTCTTAGGAAGTTCACAAGTCTAGGGGCAGCACCATTTAGGATATGTAAATCCAGGCTGTTAAAGCTTTTTGCAAGACAAAAACCTGCAAAGTTACATTTTTGGTCTTTGGATTGGCAGCACTCCAATATGGAGGCAAATACATTTCTGGAAGATATTTATTATGTTTTGAATAAAGGGCTAAATAATTGTGGCCAAGTCTTTGATTAAAATCTCCTATAATGACTTTCACTTTGGAGTAAGTTATCATCAGCTCAGATATATAGTTTTCTAAGCCTTGCCATGTTTCTTTACATTGAGCCTGAAGTTTTGAGGGGGAAAAATAGACATTTATCAACAGAAGTGAGCAGTGTTTAAACCTTACCAAGGTTGACAGTGCAATATTCCTAAATGAATTAAGCTCACTGCAGCACATTTTCAATTTGGTGGAAACTAATATAGCCAAGCCCCTGCTTGGCCTCCCTTTTGGTGTAGAAGCAACTGCATCCAGCAAAGTTGTGTGATAGCCTTCTAGTCTGTCTCAGCCACATCTCAGGTAAAAAACTGAAATCAAAATTGGTTATGAAAATAACAATTTCTGGGTCCCTTGATTTAGATTTCCATTCTGCAGTATTCCAGGATAACAAAGTGAAATGGTGATGGGTTGATAAATGTCAGTCCTCTGCATTCTGGGGATCTCTCACCTTTACAGTTGCTGATGATTAGTTTCTGATGGCTGCCACACATTGGTCAGGCACTGGGATGTGGTTGATTGGGTCAGGTTTTTTTCCATTCCACCGTTCGTATGGAGTTTTCTCTGTTGCTTGCCATGTAAGCAATTTTGAAGATAGTAGGCAGTCACAATTGCTTCTCCCCAGTACATGGTAGACGTCTCTGAATGAAAAAGCATGCTCCTTCCACTTTCACACAAACTGTGGTTCATTCGCTTTGCAACACCATTTTGTTTTGGGTTGTATGGTACAGTAGCCTGGGACATACTCCCATGTTTTCTCAGGACTGCTTGTGTTTTGTCACTTGTGTACTTAGTCCCATTATCTGCACAAAATATTTCTGGCATTTTACAAAACATGTTGCTTACATGGTCAAGATACTCTCCAAGCTTCTATGGTGCTTCATCCTTGCTGTGTAGCAGGTAGAGGATGGTGTACCTAGATTAGTCATCACTAAATGTGAGAAAATATTTCTTCTTTCCTGGAATCTGAGTTTTCTTGTACCACATACAGTAGATCAGTGTGAATTAGGTCCAGAGGCTGTCGAGCTCTACCGTTGCTGGCTTTTGGAAAGGGTTTCTTTGTCATTTTTTTCTTTTATACAGCTAGTACATTTACCTGACTGCATGGGTCAATTTTTATGCCACGGGCTGATCTTGCATTAGTCTTTTTATTGCTTCAGGATTTCTATGCCCAAGCCAATGGTGCCATGTGTGCATACAGTTCATATGTCTTTCCTCTTTAGCAGCCTTTAACCTTTTCATTGCAGTCCAGCTTATATAGTTCATCTGTGATTTTTCCTTTGGGAGTAAGTGACAATGCGACTATCAATGCGACTATTTTTCCTTTGGTGACAATGCGACTATCACCTTTGAATGTAACTACATTCCCTTGTTTAGTTAGCTTCTTCACAGATAACACGTTACTTTCAAGAGCTGGTAGAATGAGCACTTTTTTGTTAAATATCTTTCTTGTGACTGAGAGACAAGGCAGTAAAGGTAACCTTCCTCTGCTCCCTCTGAGACCATAAACTGTCCATTAGCTGTGGCAATTCTTTCTGTTTTGCTTTGGTCAAGATAAATGAAGAAATTCTTGTCATTGATCATGCGACTTGAGAGTCAATACACCAGACACCTTCCGTGGAGTGAAAGGCACACACAGTATCTGAAGTGTCTTCCATTTTAACACTTTTGGTCTTTGGGGGTTTAGCTTGTCTCTTTAGCTGATTCATTCTGGCTTTCCAGACTCTGCAATTGGCCTTTAAATGACCTGTCTTTTTGCACACAAACATTCACGTGTTCACGTTGCACATTACAGCATTTAGTATAATCCTTAGTTTTTAAAATGGTTTCTGTTTGCGGAGCACCTTTGTTGTTTGCACTTTCTGTTTTGCTCTTGTATTCATCCACAAACTTACCTTTAATGTACTCCAGTGTAAGCTCATCATCTGGGCAAGCATCAAGTGCTGTGACAAGTGTCCTATGTTTTGATCATATCTGTATTACTTTAGCATAAGTTGTATCAGATAGCATATTTTGTGTGTCAGATAAATGCGGCAACTTACATACAAAATACAGGTGGATGGTGAAAATCCAGAGCAAGAATTTAGTTCATCCATCTGCCTCCACCCCTTGCCAGCCTGATTCAATATCAATTACACAACTTTCTAGAATGAAGTGTTCATCCATTACGATTTGCTGACACTGGCCACAGCCTAGCAGCTGACAAAAGGCCTTCTACCAGTGATGTGCTCCAACCTTCCAATGCTATACTGGATTTTAGTCTAGATGTAGGTATGATTCTCAGATCTTTTATTCTGTACTTGCCCTTCCCTAGTCTCACCAATCTGTGATTGGTATTGTATTTGGAAATATTTTAGTTAACTACCAGAACGAATGTCAAAGTTCTGTGATGTATACTTTTCCTACAGAAGACAGTTTCTGTGCAAAACTGATGGTGCAGACTAATTAACTGATAATAATGAACAAGTCTGAAACTGGCCAGTTGTAAAAAATGAAGAGATGACAAATGCAAAGTTTCATGCGTGGTGATTAGCCAAAAAACAAAACAAAACAGAATTTAGAAATCCCACTTGCTGGAGTCACACAACACACTAAACTAGTGCCAAACCAACTACCCTATGCCTTATATGCAAATCCAATCACTATATGCTTTTGTGATACAGATCAGATATTTCTTTTTAAGAGCATATTGTTGCTCTAAGCCAGCCTTTCTCAATCTTTTGACCCTGGAGGAACCCTTGAAGTATTTTTCAGCCCTTGGGGAACCCCTGCGCATTCAGTCTTAAATATAGGCCACAAGTTACAGAATTATTTTGTTTCATGTGTAGGCCTTTATGTATGCATTAACTATGTTCTTAAACTAAAAATAAAGAATGAAACTTACCTGTTTTAATGTGAAGTTACCCGAATTTGAAATAACTTTTTAAATCGTGATCTCCCAGGGAACCTCTAGTGACCTCTCGTGGTACCCCAGGGTTCCACAGAACCCTGGTTGAGAAACCCTGATCTAACCTAAGCAAAAATCCAAGGAAAAACTTACTGAAACTATATTCAGTTCATCCTGTTCTGGGGTGGACAGGAGATTGGTAAAACCAACCAGAAATGGAGACATATGTGCCTTTTGCAGTTTATTTGTAATATGCCCACATTACAAGATCTGCATGGCTTAATCTCTGAGACAAGTATATTCTACTGGCAGGTTCAACCACAGATTCTCTTTCTAATAATACCTAGCCAGTGGCTTTTGGAACTAGACTTGTAGCAAAAAGTGCAGGAAATATATATGTGAATTTCTCTGAACCTTTAGGAACACTGCTAACGATGAACCTTGAGTGCAGGGAGAGAGAATGTAATTGAACAGTGTTGCGACAGCAGTACTCATCTTTAATAACTTTCTGGCACAGGCATCGGAAATGGAGAGAGACTTGGACTTGGCCATGCTGTTGGATTGGGCAGAGTCTGCAAGTACAACCAGTTCTGTATTCCTCTTGATCTTAGGGACACAGGATGTGGAACTACTTTTAGCGTTGGCCAACCTTTGACTTTTGCGGTGTTTTTTAGAGGGAACCTTTGGAACCCTGCTAGCCACCACTTGGGTTCTTGGAGCAGAATTCAGTCACATCAGGTATATTTTGGGTTACGTGGTAGATAGATCAACGCTTGTTAATACTATAAACCCAATTTGATAAAAAGGTATACTGAGGAGGAAAATAATGCTTGAGGGCGAGACCAAGCAGAACACCCATTGCAAAGACACTGCAGCAAACCATCTCCTTTCGTTGTTCCTCTCTCCTTTTAGTGCCGTGTGCCTGATTTGAGAGCTGCCTTGGTTTCGTCTCACTTAGCAAACCTTTCTCTGATTCTGTCAGTCCTGGGTGAGGTTAGGAAGTTATTGTAGTTGGCCATTACAATGGTTTTATTGTTTCTCTATTCTGGTGCTACTTCCAGCTAAGACCAGTACTCTGCAGATTTCTCTGCTTCCAAGGGTAAGGTAAAATCTCCTTCAAAGAAAGCTCAGTTCTTGGTGGCTCTATTGGGACATCCATGTAGTTCTCTTCACAGCATCTCAGAAAGAGCCTGCCACTGCCGCCTTCTGGAATTTTTTTTTGTTTACTTCCCAGTCTAGCCTCCAGCCCTAGTATTCCCTGGCTATCTTCCTAACCAGGCTCAACCCTGCTTAAGTTCTGAGTGCAGGCCAGGTCAACCAGCTGCTGGCACCTGCTGAAACCTCAGTCTATTACTGGCTATGGCATTCCTTCTGTTTGATAGATTACTTTTGGGCCACTACAATATGGGAAATGACCTTCCAGTGTTCATAAACTGGAATGTCAACTGACAATTCAGTTAAGGAACCATAGAAAGTAATCGGTAAATGGGATGGGGCTGAATGGGGATCTCACAGAATCTAGAAAATTTAAGACTAGCTGTACAAAACTTGTTATCTTGACTCCACCAAAGAAATTAAAAGAAATGTGAAACTGACTTCTGATTTCTAGTTTCATGTTCCCATGTGTGTTGGGAAGAAAGCAAATGAACAGCTTCAATAAGGAATGAAGTTTATAACCTTCCTTGATCATAAAATAAGGGTTGTTTTTTCCCGTATCATACAGTTCCAGGACTGTCTATTCTTATTCTTTAAAGAGCAAGAATTGCAGATAACACATAGAAATAAGCAACTTGCAGTCCATATGACAAATCAAGCTTTGCGGCCCCCTCCCCCTCCCAACATCTTAACATTTCTAAGACAGGATTCTCTATACTGTATCTGGTATGTTTTGGTGCCAACTTCTGGAAACCAAGCTATCCCTCATTACCAACATATGTAGAAATTAGGGCTGAGCAAAGCATTCCAAAGGGGATCCCCCAAAGCTTGTTGGGTGAGTGAAGCACCTCTCCTCAGAGTCAAAGCAGTCACAGCGTCCAGAAGAACAAGCATGGCTGCCTTAAAGGCTTTCCCCAGCTGGCTGATGGACCCTGTGGCAGCGTTGCCTGTGAACACACTAGCATATCCCCAGAAGCCACACCAAGCCTTTCCAAGCTGCAACTGCTTTAATGCTCTGAGAATAATCACTGAGTTTCCCTGGTTCATATACCAACAGCACTTTCTATCTCACAATCCTCAGATTGCATTTTCTTTTATCCCCTTTCTTGTTGTATTCTTACTTCTGAAAAAAATGCATGTAAAAAAGATGAGTACTAATGTACTTCAGCTGGGTTGCCACAAGATGTCATCCTATCTTGACATAATATACTATTTCAGGCAGCCTGAAAACAGCAGGGAACTAGAATGGGAAAACTGGTATGTTAGGTAGATCATTGAGTGGCTCTCTCTTTTTTGAAATTAGCAGAAATGGGTGAACTTGGCCCAAGGAGGAATTTAAACCATGGAAAAATCCTGCTGAACTTTCTCCAAAGAACTATTTGAGCCAATAGGAAAGGCACGCTGGTGCCCGTATGTTTACGTGACAGGAGAAAGAGGTAACCACACAAAGCAAGAGATTTTTCTTTGAAAAAAATAAGCATCTAATCTATTAACAGTAGCAAGCAGCTGCTACTTGTGAAATAGAGATGTTGACATTTAGTTTTGTCCCTAAAATTCCATAATTAGAAAATACTACAGAGTTGTAATTTACCCTTTTTTTTAGTACAGGTAGTCCTCGCTTGCTTACTGCCTCATTTAGTGACTGTTTGAAGTTACGGAGTTTTTTAAAAAAACAGCTTTGCAACCAGTCCTCACATTTACAGTTGTCACAGCATCCCACAGTCATATGATTGCCATTTGTTTGCTTCACAACTGACTTCCTACAAGCAGAGTTAATCGAGAAGGCTGATGTAAAATTGTAAGTCATGGCCATTGATGTTTTGCTTAATGACCAAAGAAAGTGAGGTAGTAAGCCTGTCGTGGTCATGTGATTTTCTGCTTAGCAACCACAGCTCTTAGTGACCAAGCTGGTCCCAACTGTGGTTGCTAAGTGAGGACTACCTATATTGGAGAATGCCCCCATTCATTGTTTTAAATGGAGGAACTTTTTTATATTGGCTGAAGGATTATGTGTATCTCAGTACAATATATTTGGAAAGTACCAACTTCTAGAAGACGTTGTACCTTAGCTGCATTGCTGTTCTGTTACAATTAACTATTTTAGTTCTGTTATTGGTACCTGACTGCCACTGATAGAGCTATGTTACATTTAGGTACTAATAGCTTAATTGTTTCTTTTAAAGACATTTTTCTGTACCCTTACTGCATTATTGGCCTAAGGGACATGCAAAGAGAAGTGATGAGGAAAAAGGGAAAGCAGAAGTAAATATAGCACAGGTTCTGCCTGACCAGTGCCTGTGAGTTAGCTATGGAAATTCTACCAGGTTGAAAAAGACTGCCATATAATCCATACATCAGACACTGATAGAGTCCCCCGTTGGGGGAGATGGACGGTGATATAAATTTAATAAATAAATAAATAGTTCTGGTTTTCGATAGAAACAGAATTCAGAGGAAGAGAGCAGTGATGGCACTTGATGAACTTATAGTTGGCAATGTGTTCCATAGATATGGCAGCTTCCTCTCTTGTAAGTAGCCAACCTTGAGATAAACAAGAGAGAAAAATTTGTTGTAAATCTTGGGTGGGAAATTTAGTATGGATGCTGGATGTTCAAGAAAACTGTTCCAGGCTTCAGACCTAACTTTGACTTAAGATACCCTAAGCAGGTGTGACTTAAGCCAACTGCCAAACAGAGAGCAGTATTCCGTACCAGCTGGGTTCTAAACTGGTACCTACATGGCTACTCATCCCGCTGTACCCTTTGGGTGGGAAGGAATGTAACCCAAAGCACAGAAAAGGCAGCAGTGACCTTAGTTTTTGTGGCCCTGGAAAAAGGTGGTGGTGGTTGTCCTCACAGAAAATTGATTTTTGTAATCTCTCAGCAAATGACCAGTTCTAATATACATGAATTTACTGTAAGATTTTTCAACCTGTGTTGTAGCCATGAAAGTATAGTTCCCATAATTCATAAATGAAAGCAAACAGTAACAGGTCAGATTATTGCTGCTGCTGCTGTTATCATCATCATCATTTAACTTTTTGGATGAAAATTCCTTCGTTAGATCAGTAACCTAACTCATTTTTACGGTAGAAATGGCTAATCCAACTGGGTATTCTTGTGACATGGAAAAGCATAGTTAATTTTTTATAATTTTCAAGGTTTGAAAATCACCCCTCACATGACACAACTGGCACCATGAGAAAAATGTTAAGTGTTACCTGGAATTTTAGGCTTCCTTATTAGCTTTTTAATAAAGGTGATATTAGCATTTAAGCATGGCATCCATGCCTTCTTTTTAAGTTCAAGAAACCATGCTTTCCTTTTACCCAAATCCCTTTCTTTTACATGCAAAAACTAGCCTTTTCAGCAACTAAACAATAGCGTATTCTGAAAGTCCTCGAATACACTTGCAAGTTTTAAGATGATACAAAGCCAGCTGGGAAAGGGAGTGACATAATCCATAAATTTGCCACTTGTAGAATGTTACCTAGAATCAATGTCTTCTATTGTTCACTTCTCACATGTAATCAATGTCTTTTATTGTTTACTTGCTTTATGACGTGTCACATATACCAAATGTATATATCATTTGTCTCTGTACCCTATAAAAGGACTTGACCCCCCCGCTTAATTAAATGTTTTTGCCTGAATTGTTGTGTGGTTCATGTTTTCAGGTAGGCAAAAAGCCACTTTGGAAAGTTAGTCTCCCTCCCAAATTCATGGACCAAGTTTTATCAGCTCCACGCCAAACTTGGGGTGCCTGAGTTTCTAGGCAACACAAGTATCACATCCCGTTGGATATCAACTTGAACGTTACAAGTAGCCTATACCAACTGAAGGTATGCCAAAGCTGTGCATTTTGCTTGAGATTGATTATACAACCACCTGCTTGGCAGAATCAATATCTCCTGCAAGGTGTGAAGATAGAGCTTTGTACCCTTTGTTTTCATTACTCATTTCTGCTAATGAATTCATATCTGTCCCTAAACTTCTAATCTCTCTTTTAATTGAGTGATCATTTAATCCATTTTAACATTAAAGAATGCAACGCGAACTTTGTCACATATGGGCTCATATGCTGCCTCATCCAGAGAAAGCTTATACCTTTTTCTCTGAGAAACTTTCACACGATGAGAGTCCATAAATGTCTTGGTAATGCTTTCTGCAGCTTCCACGGCATTTAGAAAACCTCTATCTCTGTGCTCGCTCACATCTCCCAAAATACCGCTTTTCAGCAGTTCCAGGGCCACCTTTAATTTCCTACCTATGGTTTGCATGAGCTTGGCTCATTTCTTTCTTTTTCTGGGACAGCATGTCATACTAGACTGCTGTGCTAGGAAACCATGTGAATGACTGAAGCTCAGCCATGAGACTGTGAACCTTGTTATAAGTTCATTGTCAAGGTTGGGAATATTCAACAGTTCTGTAACTGCTCAAGCTTTCCTGAGTGCAGACACAGACAGACAAAACTGTTTAAAGTTAAATTTATTTTGTAATTCTTTATAGGAATATCAATAAAAGACTTCAAATGTATCTCTATCTGTACATATTACAAGAACCTGTTCAAAAATATTCACAGAACAAAAATAAATCTTCTTTAGAACAAAGCCAGACAACGAAATGTAGAAGTAGATCCTGGAGACCTGAGGAATCCAGCACTACTGGCAGAAAAATACAGGGCTGTACTTTTGGGGATGGGTGGGGTGCGGAGCCAGAAAATAAAGGGGCAGTCCAGATAGAAATAAATTATTCAAAGCTAACATTGAAAATAAATGTCTGGTAAGATAATCTTTATTAAGGCCCTGAAGAAAGCAGTGCTGTTGTACTTACAAAATTCATAAAAGCTCTCACCAACGTATGTCTCTCGCCCCACCTCTCTGGGTTATAGTCTGATAAAAGTTCATAAATATCATTTTACCAACACCAAATTAAATTTGGGGAGGAGGCATTAGAGTCACAACCTAGATTATCACAAAGTCGCCTGCGAGTTCAGATTTCTGAAACTGCAACATTTCCTCTTTCATGGCTAAGAGACAGCCAAGAGGAACTAATTTCCCTACTCCAGTTCTTTCTCCTTTGAAAATGGCACGTTGATGCAAATGCACAGACCTCCTCCCCTTTAGGGAACCTATCAATGGTCACAAAACGATTCCGCTTCTTTCAGAGGAATATAAAATTCAGCCATCAGGGACTTGGTGTCTCTCTCAGCCTGCTGTCACTATGCACTAACCATGTGCATTACAGACCTGCACGGGCTTCACTGAACAGTACAACTGGTTTCCCACTCGAGCAGAATGTTGATCCCAGGCTGGTCTAGGAGATATCCTAGTTTAAGAAACGTGTCTGCTATTTAGGAATGTGATAATGATTTTACTGCCTGCATTTGTCTTTTCCATCTTTTTTAAAAACATGAATACAGAACAATCTGAGGAGCAGTTAAGGATTTCATTAAATCTTTAACAAATTGCTTTATCTGGGGTGGAGGAGTTATGCAGCAAAAGTGCCCTAATGCAGCAAAAGGCACTATGGAAATGTTGGCAAGTCTCAAATTCTACCATGTAGTATCATGGTATCTTGTAGTTTTGACCAGGCATCGCGTGCACCAGTTGTATGAAATGATGGGCATTCGTCTTAGCCAAAATACAAATTGACAAAGCCTCTCTGTTCTCTTAAAGGAACAGTTCAACTAATTCCTCTTTCAAGTTGAATTTTAATTTTTAATTACATTAAAATGTTTTTTAATACATACTTTTTAAAAATTAAAAATGGGTAAATCTAAAACAGCTTGCTTCAGTTCCCTCACTGCACAGATTGTAATCCATCACAAGGATTTTCTATACATAGATGATTTGATTTTTGTGGGCGGGAAAATGCTAATTTGATAAAAGTCTGATTTTTATAGCGGTGATAACTGAGATAAAATGCAGCGTGGGTGAAGGAGTTGTTTGGAGAAAGTAGGGATTGGTGCAGGGTTAAGGAAGCACCAAATACTTTTCTGCTCAAAACTGGCAGCCCTTGTTCCCCATATTTAGACTGTAAATCATTCCCATTTCAAAATACAGTCAGAATTCCAGAATCTAAAAAGACCTATATCTGCCACTGTTTTTGTTACCAGGGGCCAAAATTATAATGGAAAGAAACAAAAAAGGAAACGGTCCATGAAGAAATGGTGAAGGAATGTTTGTTAACATGTAAGCTTCCTGCAAAAACAGAAGTGAGAGGAAAGAAACTTTTGATAAATAAATTTCTGGAAAACTGGCAGCTATTCATAGGGCTTTGTTTTGTTTTTTAAATAAAACACATCTGAGGAAAGGTTACAATAATAAATACTGCTTTCTTCTTGGCCAGGAGTTGACCAGTGGTGGCCAAGGGCTGGGGTAAGCAGCCTGGGTAGTGGCAGCTTATCAGTGGCCTCCATAGAGGCAGAGGAGGAACAAGATCAGAAAAGGTTTTGCCGAACCCTCATCTAAGTAATTGACAAACTAGTGTAAGAGAAGGGTTGTTATAATTTCAATTCATATTAAACATATTTACAAGAACGAATAAAGGAAAATAAAGAAAGAAATGCCTTTGACATTTAAACAAATGCCTTGTAGTGATAAAGGAGGATGAAATATTTCTCTTAAAGTCAGAATATGGCAGGGTGAAGTGATTCTGGTGCTGAGATGAGGTGGACCCTTGCTAAATAGGATTTCAGAGCTTTACTGGAAAATTTGGGGGAATCATCTTTTTTCAACCTTTGGCTAGGGTTGAAAATAAATAGGTAGCTGAAGCAGCTAAGGAAGGAGATGAAAAAGACGACAGAAAAAGGCATGGGGAAATAAGTTCCAGGCCAGAAATAAACACATACAGAAGAGCAATTTGCAAGAAGCTTTATGGAGGCTTAAGCGAATACTGTCGGTGGCAGGCAGGGCACGAGCGGCAGAAGCGCATGCTCAGTACAGAAAAACTCCCAAAACCTTGATGAGCTTGTCTACAACAACGGTCAAGCAGGGAGAGTCCAAAACAGTGGATGGAACAGAAGTCTGGTCACGATCCAAAGGTCTAGGCATCATGGGTGGGTTGGCCAGTGGTCTGGGTCAGAGAAGTAGAGTTTCAGGATGCCAGGGGATTACAGGTTTAAGTGCATGGAGTCCAGATGCGTTGGTTGTTTCCGACAAGGGAAACCAGTCTAGCAGTGGCTCCTAAGTGGAGCCCTCGCCAGTGAAGCCAGTCAAGGCCTTTGCCAGGTGAGGAGGGGCCCAAAGTGCCATTGGTCTGTTACCTCTTTTTGAAGAAATAAGTGAAATTTCAATGAAAACAGATGAGTTAAAGAATTTCTTTGATCACTTTACAGAACACATTGTCAAGAATACAACAAGATCTTCTGACTTTAAATTAAATCCCTTAATGGTAAAGGATTCTTATAATTATTTGCAACCAAAAGAATTCAGTAATAAGAGTTTGTATGCCTACCTATCACCATAAGGAAGTTGTTTTGTATATAGTAAATAGCAACATTAATGGCAAGAGATGGGCCTGTAAAGCATCTATGAAACCCTCTTTAGGCCAACTTCTTCATGCCAGCTGTAAGCAAGTGAGATTAATACTACCCCCAGATTCCTGGCTGTAATGGCAGAAAGAGGATTATGTTCTTTTTGAACTATTTGACTATTCCATCTATGCTATTAAGGATGAGAATTTATCTGGGGATTTTTAGAATCTCTCCTATACAGGTCTTTTGTGACTATAACGTGAGGCCAGTCTTGAACAGATAGGCGTTCCCCCTCCTCCTGGATGTGAAAATTATAGTTGTTTTGGATACGGCACTGACCCTTGCTAAACTCTCACCAAACTTCAAGTTCTTGCTTTGGGCCCCTGATTCAACATCTCTTATCCAGCCACTTGATCAAGGAGTTATTGCCTTTAAATATTACTATACAAAGCACACATTTAAGATGCTGGTCACAGCTACCAAGGGTGAGAACGCACAAACCTTTCTTGAACTGTGGAAGCAATTCAACATTAAGAATGCAGTGCATGTTATTGTGGATGCCTGGAATGAGATGAAAAAGAGTGTTTGCATGGTCTTCAGCAGCCCCTTCTACCCAATTTTATTCGTAATTTTAAAGACTTTGTTCCTGCAAAAAAGCTTCCCAATTGCAGGCTTGGCTTGATGAAGAGAAAGAAGAGGACTTAGATAAGCTGCTTCAGTCCCACACAGAGGAACTTCATGGAAAGCAGGAAGCCACCATAAAACGACTTTCCAGTTCAGAACTATCTTCAGATCTGAGTGCACCTGAGAGAACTCACAGTGGCCAGAGGCTAAGAATTGCAATGCTGAAAGGAGCAGAACAGCAGCCCGTCAATCTTATTTGGAGCCATATAAGGCAGTTTCTTTGTGAAAGAAGGAAGGTGGCAAAGCAACAGATGCTAGGTGTGTTTTTTAAGCAAACACCCTTGAAAGAGATGGAAGACAAACTGCAGCCCTGCAGTTCTGGGGTGACATTTTATCCCCAGCCTGCATCTGCATCTCCTCTGTCTGCCAATTTTGGTGATGATAGTCACCCTCTTCCCTCATTGTCTCCATTAATCTGCAGCCTCAACTCCTCTTCCTGCCCTGTCCTTCAGGCTGTTGCCACTTCTTTTCAAACTAAGACCCTGAAGAATTTAACATGTTTTTCAACTATGGAAGCACTTTATTAGGATGATGTGGAGGTTGTTTGGCAATGGTTTGGTTACAAATGTGTTTTCCTTCTTGAGCAGCCTGCCCCTAAGTCTAGTTTTTCCAGAACCCTGTTATTCATATTGCACAATTTTGCATAGCACAAGGGTTTCTAAGGACACAACTTTGTGTTGTAAGACAACTGGCTGTATGGCAGTAGGATCTCATTAGCGTACCTATTTATTAATAAGACACATTGTGTCAGTAACCCTGAAATCATACTGATTATGATAGCAACTGTGGTCTTTTCTTGGTGATTATGAAATGCAGCCCTACTTCTCTCCACTATGTTAGGATCCTGCCTTATTAAGAAAGAAAAATTCCTCTACTCTTCTAAGCTTTCTGGGTTTTTTGCTCATTCATTCCTGGAAGCGGGCAAAGGGGCTCATGTCATGAGCAGCTGAGACTCAGAGGATCCCGATGGCGAGAAGCTTGTTCTGGGGGTGCCAGGCGAGCATCAGCCCGAGGAGATGCGGAACAACCAAGCGCCTGAGACCAATCTGGTCAGCAGTCTCCAAGAGCAGCCGCCCTTGCAGTCAGAGGACGAGGAGCCACTCCCCAAGCAGCTGTGTGTTACAGTGAGCAGAGCAAAAGCACGTGGGGTGTCTTGTTACCCAGCCAGGCCATCTCCAGCCTTGAATGATCTCCACTGGGTGGAGGCGTAGAAGCCACTGTTGGCTGAGCCTGCCTTGTTGGAAAGAACCGACTTGTCTGGACTTCGTGTGCCCACGACCTTGAACCTCTCGCATCCTAAAACTCTGGCCCTCGGAATGCCTAGACCAGGGGCAGGAAGCTTGTTCTGGAAAGGGCCAGATCCTGCCCATTCTCCACTTCTGTTGGTGTGTCTGGCAGATCTGCAGGCCAAGGAGTGTCGTAGCCTTTGGACAGTGCCAGCTTGCCAACCAGGAAGCTGATAGGCCACCAGTGCTGCCCAGGTCACCCCGCCCCAGCCCTCAGCCCTGCCCCTTGCACCGGGAGCTCAGCCCTACTGATTTACTTGCAGGCAGTGGGCCAGGTTTGGCCCATGGGCCGCTGTTTGCCAACCCTTGGCCTAGACCTCTAGAGGCCTCTGCCCACCGCTTGGGACTCTTGTTGCTTGCTTTCAGTTTGCTGATTAAGTGACTCTTTGAAGTCTAGTCCCTTGAATGCCTTGCTACTGAGGAAGACTCTGTATGCATTTTCCTGCTCCCTACTGTCTGGGAACACCACAGAAAGCTTCCGTATCTAAGGGCTTTGCTCCCCTGACTACTATTAAAGAGGTTGTTTTCTCTCTATATCCAGAAGAAGAAGACAGACACCTGGCCATTGAGAGAAAAAACAGTAAGGAAGGTTCACTGAGGAAGAAAAGAGTAAGGTAGTTCCCAGTGAAGAAAGGGACAGCTGGAAGAGTGGTTTAGTGAACAGGCTGTGTGACAGCAGATGCATTAGCATTTTTATCCTCCCCCTGTTAAATGAGTTATTTTTGTTCTGTAAGGACATAATTTTCTGTACAGTTACTTTTTCTGTATTAAAGGAATATCTGGTAGCCTGATGTGAACTGTTCAGGACAAGCCAACAGTGCACTCTGAAGCCATCAAGCGGGAACATTACAGTGAGAAAGGAAGTAGGACTTCCTATTTTGCCCTGTGTGGAGAAGAGCCCTACCTGAAAGAGAGTTAACTGCCTCCCCATGTAAAAAAGATGCCTGCTGGACTAGGTAGGTACCCAGGGATTTGGTTAACATGGGGATGGTGTGCCAGCTCACCAAGAGGAAAGTGTGGGGCTGTGAGCAGGAATGGACAGGGTTGTCCAGATGCCAACACAAAGATAAATGTAGGAGATGAAGAAAACAGCCCTCCATAAGAAATGTGTATACAGTCATCCCTGACAGCTAGGAAATGTTGAAGAGATAATGGATGACTTGCACGATGCCCGGCTGGGTGAAATGTCTTCAGTAAAGACTCTTGAATAGTATTCCTGCCTCACCTGCTATCAAGTGTCAGTCTCATTGGTGGAATGGAAGGTGAGGGGAGGTAGTGCATTTCAGTTAAAACTCCTCGTTCTTGATCTATGTAAACTGCTGACAAAATTAATAACATCTAAATCTAAAATCAATAAACTGCCAAAAAAAAACAGTTTACAGAAGGAATCAGAGGGATTTAACCAAAGATAAAAAACGTAAACAGCAGTGAACAGTGGTCAGCAACATGTCTATCATTCCTCCAAAGAAAATATTTTTAACAAAACATTTAAAACTTAAATTTAACATATTTAACTTTTAAAACTTAACCTTTACATCTTAAAAATTTTTGTTTTTTTTTAACTTTTAATTTTTAAAACATTAATATACTTTTTTCAATTTAATTTTTTTTAAGTTTTGTGATCCCTGATTTATAGTAAGCAGTCTTGTCTGTGCTTACCTAGTCAGACAAAAAGTGATGCCTGTTCTGCCCTATGTAACCTGAACCACACAACAAGCTGCTGCTGTGGTTGAGATTTAGAGAGGCAAGTTGAAAAACTAGCAAAGCGAAATGTGGAAATATGTCTACCAGTTGCAATATTGAAAGGAAGCCCAGGCAGGTTGGTAGTGCAGGTCATTTATAAATCAGTCCCTGCATCCATATTCTCCAGTTTTCCCTGAAAATTTCTGCTTTTAAGGGTGTTGGCTTGGAGTGGGCATGAGAAATGAAGATGACAATTTGTTGGTGGGAGAACTTGAAGTTAGCAGTTGCTGTTCCTAAATTCTCCATTCTCTGTGATGGAAAGCCTGGGGGGATTAGTAGGAGAGACGCTGCTCCGGGCCTGCATGCTGTAGTGTTCCTTCACTTGAGTTAGGGCACTCATCAACCTTGTGTTGGCTGAATCCAGGGAGAGGATCCTTTTCTCCTGCAGGAACAACAGAAAACAAAACCAAACAAGATCACATTTGTCTAGGTTCACAGCAACAAGGCTTTATTAGATTTGAAACCAGGTAAAATCAGTGCCTCATCACTTCTTCCAAGAGTTTTTCCTAGCCCATCCAACCTGGCCAGTGTTTTGCAGCAGAATGCAAGAGGCTTGCCTCTTTCAGCTGTCCAGCATCAGTTCTATGGAAGCTGCAAATTACACATGTACACATGGATCACAAAGAAATACTGAGGCACAATCCAGAAGAAATCAGAAGAAAAAAGTTTAAGGATTTGCTTTTACACAAAGGAAAACAGGAAAAGGCAATTGAGGAATAAAAGGGCAGATTTATTCCAAAGTGTAGGCTGCATATAGAGTCTGGAATCTCCAAAGACACCAACCTGAAGATGACTTGATACACTGAGGACTATAATTCTAATCAAATTCCAGCAGTGTAAGGATGCAGAAGGAATTTTGGCTCATTTTTCCATGGCATACTGCTTCAACTCAATAATATTTGAGGATTTTTTAGTATGACCTGTTCCTCATTTCAGGTCCTGCCATAACCATTCTCTAGGATTTTGCTGGACCTTGACTTAACCATTCCAAAACACTGAGTTTTAATATCAGTAGGATCCACATGATGCTCTGATAACAATGGCAAAGACATGCAAAGAATCAGAAAATCCAAAAGGGGCAAATACTTTTTCACAGAACATCAACAGCTGTGCAGGAGTAACATCTACAGTTGTGCATGGGAAAAATGCAAAGGAAGAAAAACTACAACAACAAAAAATATGGAAAACACAAGCAGAAATAATGAACAAATCACCTTTCTCAAAAAGCAAAGAATTTAATCTCATTAGGTCTGCTGATGGAATTTTATACAAGGCCTCTGGGAATGAGGAGATACACTACTAAAGGATACTACTCTTGATCTTAGCCAAAAGACTGAGAAGCATTGTATTGTATTTGTATTTGATATGCTATTTCAAAGTTTGTATTACCTGGATTGCTAATTTTAATCTCTTTTCTCCTTGTTGCATATGTGTAGCCTGAGCTATTTTGATTTAATAGTCTTTTAGCCAAAATCCCTTATCTATAGGTACTTTTCCTAATTATCCTGATATTGTCAATTTAGTTTTGGATATTTTGGATATTTGAATACCAGTTCCCTTGTGCTGGTTAATGACTGCAATTTATTTATTTATTTACACTATTGAGGGCAGTGTTTGTCCAGTTACAAAAACACCACAGTAACCACAGGAATGAGGTTTATAACATGATAGCTATAAAGTACATATTTTCACCATATGATAAATCATGGAGCAATTTCTCCTAAATGGGGCTATCATTCAAAATCTGAGACCTACATTTTTGAGAAATGCTGTACACTGAGTTATACCCTGAGTAGTATGTGGAAACTGGAGATGTTTCATATAGAAGTTTATGACCAATCAAGGTTTCTCAGGCAGCTGTTGGATGGCCCATTATTAATATTTATCTGACAAGTTTAACATCTGGCAAAATATAAGCAATTTATTATCTATTCCATATTGGGCTCATATGTGCCATTATTTAACTTATTTACAAGTCCAGTATTTGCATGATCCCTGAACCACAAGCTATGCAACCCCATTTAGCCTAGCATTCATGAATACCCAGAATGGAATAATCTATTATTTAATAAACTAGGAGTAAGCATATATAGCCATTATATCTTGGCATAGTTTGAGAATATTCAATAATCTCAGTACTGTTTTGGCTCTCCCAGAGGACTGCCATAAAATTAGTGTCCTGTGAAGGAGGAAGGTGTTCATTACCCATCTTCCCACTTGGACATAGTCAGGAATAATGTGAAATGAGGTTGTCGGACAGTCTTGTCACTGATAGCTACAGAGAAGATTTAGGCATGCATCTGGAAGGCACTAAGTTTGAAAAGACAACTAATATATGCAAATATACAGATGGAATGTGTTTGTGAAAAAAGGCTACTGCAGAGTCATGAAATTGCCTATACTCAACTCTCATTTTTTAAAATTCCAGTTTTTTGTCTGACTGGACCTCACTCCCCATCTCCTTACAAAACCATCAGTTCCTTCTCAGAAATAATCTTTCCACAATAATGTCATAAAATAAATATTTTAAGAGTTGCAAAGCCTAAGTTTATGACCCCCACTAATAATGGCCCACATCACTGGAGTGACTGGATGCAGGGTTCACAAATTATTCGCAGGCAGGTGGCGCTGCGGGTTAAACCGCTGCGCTGCTGAGCTTGCCGATCGGAAGGTCGGCGGTTCGAAACCGCGCGGCGGGGTGAGCTCCCGTTGCTAGTCCCAGCTCCTGCTCATCTAGCAGTTCAAAAACATGCAAATGTGAGTAGATCAATAGGTACCGCTTCGGCGGGCAGGTAACGGCGTTCCGTGTCGTCATGCCGGCCACATGACCACGGACGGGTCTATGGACAACGCCGGCTCTAACGGCTTAGAAACGGAGATGAGCACCGCCCCCTAGAGTCGGACACGACTGGACTTTACGTCAAGGGAAACCTTTACCTTTACCTATCCATTCACTTACATTAAGATCCATTTAGGTGTTGATGAACCCATACCATACCGTATCATACACCACACTGTACTAGACACCATACTGTACCATACGCCATGCTGTACACTGTACACACTGTACACACACACCGTAGCACACCACACCACGCCACACCACACCCCATACCATACCACACCACACCATACCCTGACTGCAAGTATATCTAATCTACTTTTATAGCCTCGTTTGGAAAATATCTGAGAAAAGCTGGATTTTTAGATGCCTCAACCCACTTTTCAGACTGGCCCCAAATCATACTGAGGTAAACTCCCCAACACAGCATACTGGCATTTCAAACTCAAGAAGTGAATGTAAATTCCAAATGAAATGCTCTCACTATTACTATAATGTGATTGTGCTACAGAACCTGTTTCAAAGCAGAACCTGGCAAATGAACCAGAAGATGTTTTTCTGTCCTGTCACTACTTTGGCTTTGTTGTAATTATGGGAGAGAAATAATAGGATTTGAAAAACAAAGCATACAAAAATACTATTCTGGAAGGCATGAGTTTGTGAACTTTAAGGAGAAGGCGCCTACTTTCCTTTTCATCCCAGAAGGAAGTACAAGGTAATCCCAGGATGTTTCAAACAGTGTCTGAAAGAAATTCAGAGAGCAGCAGAAACTGAAATGTGTAAGGGTCGGGGTGGGGAAATACAAGTACACTGGGGCAGGCCAAGGCAGTGCTCAGCTAGAGCATTGACTGGACATACTTGCCTGCTTGAATTATCTCACCCCCACCTTTTAGAGCTGTAATTTAACACAGTGATGATGTCAATTGCCATTACAAATGGAGGCTTAGGCCACAGTACAGCTCTGTTAATTAAGGGGGTGAGGAGAGCAGTAGAGGTATACAGGCTGCCACATCCCCATCCAGCAAAAACAGACTAACAGAAAAAGAAAAAAAAAAGGGGTTGCTGGTGGGTAGAGGGGAAGAGGACATTCTAAGCACAGGGTAAGAAATCAAAGTCTATGCAGTTCCTGATTCCACAAGGCTTCTCTGCAATTTGGTAGGATAAAGCAAGGCCTCACATTTCTCACGCAGCCGGTTCCGCCTGCGGCTTTTGCTGTCCACTCTCTTGTAGCAATCGCATATCACAAAGCCTTCAGCCAGATTCTCGGCTGCTGTGAAAAAATCATGGGCTTGGAAATAGCCCATGTGGGCCTAGTCCTCAGCCACCATATGGAACATCATTCATAGATGATTAAGGAACAGAAATCATGCTTCTATCAACTCAGTGAGCTGGGGAAATTTGATTTCAGTTTAGCCACTACCTTGATTCAGCCTCCAGCATTCCATATAGTAAACTCCATGGAGTTATTCTATACTTAAAATCAACTTTTCAAATAAATCCTCAGAAAATATTTCTTCTCTTGATAAAGTTGGGCCATAGGGCAAAAAAACCCTTGAATTCCTGCTTCTGAATAATTCACCTGGAAAAAAGTTATACTCATCACAGACACCAGCCAAAAATAGTTACTGATAAACCTGAGTTACAATCAAAGTAATATCATGAGTACATTTAAGTGGATGGAATGCCACGGAATGAGTGTTTGGTGTCATGGTTAAGGCATCAGGCTAGAAACTGGGAGACCATGAATTCAAGTCCCACCTTAGGCATGAAGCCAGCTGGGTGACCTTGGGCCAGCTACTCTCTATCTCAGTGCCAGGAAGGAGGCAATGACAAACCACTTCTGAAATCTTGCCAAGAAAACTGCAAGAACTTGTCCAGGCAGTCACCAGGAGTCAACACTAACTCAAAGGAACAACAACAACAAAAGCCATGGAAGATTTAGAAAAAGCAGCCAATAGAAGTTTCATCTAGCTCTTTCATCTCAGTACATTCAGGGAAATGTGGCTACTGCTGAAAGATTCTTAGTGATTCTTTAACACTGATCAGTGTTAAAGTATGAAATAATTCTATAGGCAAATGGCATTTTCCATGTACACGGTCTCATAAGGGTGGCATAAAGAAGAGATCAAAATTATTTTGTCTGTGTCTTAAGTCCTATTTTGTCCTGTTTTGTTTTATCTCACAATAAGTGCAACTGAAAGCTATAATCCAAAGCATTGTGCATTAGACAGAGTTCTACAACAGTGGCTCTTTGCACATGAAGCTTTGAGCGTTGGGATGATAGACATGTTGATCCATTATGTTCCAGGCTAAGAAAAACACCATCTTACCTTGAAGGGAACAGGTTATTACTTGCCGTACAAACATTGCTCCTTACCTGTGCCTCAATTATTTTCTGCTTAGCATCAATGGTTGCTTGCATTTCTGCATGGTCTTTCTTTAATTCCTCTTCCACAGCCATTAATCTAGAAGGAAGGCAAGAATTTGGAGAGTAATCTGTGTGGTATCTGGAGCATCATCAAAAGAAAACAAGGCACACATTAGCTTAGTAAAGATGCTAAAGATGAAAAGATTGCCGCCTGATGTTTTGTTCCTTAAGCAAGCATTTCAGCGAATAAGCTCCATGTTGTTTGAGTGGGTGCTACAAGGAAACTGGGATGCCTACACCAACCCAGATGTCATCTGGATGCATTGGAGTTTCAACTTCCAGAATTCCCAGCTTGTATGTCTAAAACCACTTGGCCTAAATTCCATTGCAATGAAACTGAATATACACTATATAGGTTGCCTATTCATGGAATTTGGTCTAACTGCATAAAAAAACAGTATGAATTTAGACTGTAAACACCTCCTCCTCCTCTATGCCAGATAAAGAGAGTTTTCCACTGAGCAAACAATGGTCACATGTCACAAAGGATGCCCCTGCTGGAAATACGGAGAACGTTCTTGATCCCTTCAGGTTTCCCAGCCCCTCCCTCCCTTACCTGCTGATGATGCTCTTCATCTGGCTGTCCTTCTCCTCCTGCTGCTTTCGCAGCCGTTCCTTGCTGTCTTCCAGCATCGATCTGTGCTCCAGTAGGAGTTTCTGCATTTGCTGTTCCTGCACTAGGAGACGCTGCTCGTATTCCTCCAGCCGGCGACTGGATGCCTTCAGGCGATCCTTGAGCTTGGCTATCTCTTGCTGATACTGAAGGTGGGAGGAAGGGGGGGAGGTCAAAGCATTCATTATTTATTAATTCATGAGCCAGTTTTCCAGGGCTCAAGGGAGCATGAAAGAGAAATAATACACAGTAATTTCTAGAAACTTGTAATCTTCTGTCTCCCTAAATAAGAAGCATCAGCAAAAGCAAAGCCAGCTGAAACAAAGTAAGATGAGAGAGACACAATTGAAAGGCCTAAAGAATTTAAAAAAGGATTTCATTTCAGAAACATTAAGCTTTTGCTTCTTTTATACGGAACTGGTATTTGAAGCAGGTCCTATGTTGACATAGGGGACTCAGGTTGTGAAGGACTTTATTAGTATGCGAAAACACTGAACCTGGAAACATACTGGGAATCGTGACCAGCATGAAGAAAATCAGCTGGATGTGTTTGCACAGCCTTGCTCATTTTCACTAGGTTATGCAGGATCTTCCCTTAGCTGGAGCTTCTGAGTTTTACTGTTTTATTTATTTATTTATTTTTCAAATTTATATCACTGCCCATCTCCCCCAAAAAGGGGGACTCTGGGCAGTTGCCTTCCAAGGGCATCAGAGCAGGAAATCTTGAAGGGTGTGGTAGCATAGATTATCCTTCTAGCACCCCCTGTGTCCAAGAAGGGGTCCAGCTGGAAAAGCAAGAGAAGCTGCCACAAAGAAGTCTTGGCTGCTGTTGCAAGGGCTTGGATTAAAAACAACTCTCTGACTACAAACATTTTTAAAAGGAAACTCAACCCCAAAGGACAGGAAAATCAGCTCAATCTACAATATGAAGGGAGCCATCTTAAGCATTCCTGATTTATCTGGACACAACTTCTACCTGGCATGGCCCCCAATTACTTGACCGTGGCTTCCAGGCACTGACAGAGCAAAAACAGCAGCATCCAGATGTTTGATAATTGAAAAAAGAGAGCTGTGCAACATTATCCTGATGACCTCTGCATATTTATCTCTTCTGGTGACTTCTTATTGACGTGGCTGGAACCTAGAACACACATAATTGTTACCTTTTCTGTATGATTGGCTTCATCCTGATTTTGCTCTGCATCTTCCTCCACTTGTTCATACTGTCCATTGTTTAAGACCCAAGCAGCTGTCCTTTCCACGGGTGACATAGTAGCAGAGTCTACAGGGGACTGCATCTGCAAATAGAGTTTGAGAGCAAAAGAGAGCCTTGCTTACTGTCCAGAATACAATCTAGGGCTAAAACACACTTTGGCCATCGCTTGGGAGCAATTTCTCCATGTTGTAATGTCAACCAACTCTGGTAACTTGTAAATGAAGATATATGTGGGGAGCATCAATCACATTTCCTTGAATGTCAGCAAGAAAAGTGCAAAAAAATGTTAATTATTTCAATGGACAGATATATGTAAGAACACCAGTTAATTGTTAAAATGTCTCTTTTTATTCAGGAAAATGTTTGCTCATTTTGCATATAAAAAATTATCCCAAGAAGTCCCCTTGGAGTGGAATGACTTCGCTGTGATTTCAAAAGGAAGCAATCAAAAATGTTCTACACTTCGGTGTTAGACACACTATTAAAAAATAGACTTCTTAAGGGCTTAATATTTTGCCACTTTAAAACAGAAAAAACTATCCAAATATTGGTCTCCATATTTTTGTTTTTTAAATGTGCAGTGTTTCCTTGTAAATTTAGACTGTTTGGAGTATGCTGACAGGTGGGATGGATCTCAAATGAATCTGAACTCCAGAGTTGGTTTTCTAATATCTGTATGTTTGTTCCAGGTTGCTTGCAACTATTTTACTATGTCACAATCAGAGTACTGCCACTCTAGGTTTTAGTACAAGCTCAGAACTCCATGGGCTGCATCTGGCCAGACAACAGTGGAAGGCTTTGGCAGGCCCTGTTCTACATAACCACCCTGTCTTGAACCAATTTCACTAACTTGGATCTGTTTCTAGTAGGAGCTAAGCATTTTCTTCAGTTGCTGAAATGCACATAACTCACAATTTATAGCAACTCTAGCATCTTAGAAGAGGAAGGTTTTAAAGTATCTGAACACCAAAAGAGGGATAGTAGTGTAAATATGATTTCCACATCTGGTCATACTTAGGATGCCCATGAGTACTCAAAGAAATAAGGAATTGTAGCTTCTCTGCAGCTGGAAAGTTGCTTTAACTCTGACAGTGATAGCAAAGCTGCCTTTGGCTGATGAAGTAAGTCTCTCTGTGGTTTAGACTATACTAAATAGGACCACAGTATAGAGGAAGCAAGGAAAGTTAGTTATATTTGGATGAAAATGTAGCAGAACACAATTCCTAGGCAGCATCCCCACTGGTAGTATGCTATTAATTGGAACCCTGCATACAAAGTAGGTGAGTACAACTAGCAACTGTGTTCTTATCTCCTGCAGAAAAAAACAGAAAAATGCAATATCAGCTTCCTTGCTATTCAGGAAAGAGAACAGCTGATGCAGTCTATATGGATGGCTTAGAAAGGCCATTTTTTAATCCTGGAACTATTCCAAGAAGGATGAGATTACAGGGGGAACCATTTGCTATGCTTCTGCTAATTTGGCCGTTTCCATTAATTGTAAAAACAATATTGGGGTACAGGCAATCTTGTGCTGTCTAGATATTTTGGACTACAGCTCTCATGAATACCTTGCCGTATTCCATGCATGAAAAAAAAATACATGAATCAATAAATTTTGCTGATGTTCTCCTTTTCTGCCTTTGAAATATCAAAAATATTCAGACATAGCTATCGTCATTTTGAAGGGTATCCTATTTTGCCCCAGAGAACCACAGAATTGATTTGGGATTCACCAAATCTGAAGTGTCCTTCTTAGTTTCCCTAGATGACTTTCAAAAACACATTCTGAGAACGTTTTCAGTAGGGCTCAGTCTGCACTCGGGGGAAAAAACTACTGTGACCCAGGTCCATTGTTGTTATTATTATGGAATTAGAAATATGAACTTATGCAGTAAAGATACTGAACACATGCTGCTTTTACACATTTTTACAAAAGCACTGTGAAGGTGACAGTGAACTCTGACCACAGTACTTACTCATATATTACTCATGAACAGACATTTTGATGTGAGACAATTGCTCTTTAAAAATGAAAGATGTTTTAACCACATCTTTCAACGTGAAACATATTAGCAAAGATGATTGCAAAGGAACCAAGGACAATGTTTAAGCTAGATGGAAAGTCATGCATTCATGCATCCACCTACAGAAATATATTGCTTCCATTTCTCCAATTCACTCCATCAACTCAGATAGGCAATATATAGGTGTCATGAACTTCTAAGCTTGTACCTGGCATCTAAGATTTCTTTAACAAAAAGACAATTCTAGCCTTTGTGCAGTTTTATATAATTTCTCAGTGGCAGTAAATCAGCATGGTAATTTATGGAATATTGTACCTACCAAAGGCAAGAATAGAAAAATAAGGAGTCTTATTTAAAATGTCATTCTCTCCAACATAAACTTAAGGATTACTATGCTCTTACTGCTGCTCTGAAGGAACACATGTGTATTGTTAAAGATTCGAATAATGGTTGATTTCCCTGTTTTCAAAAGGGAGAATGATCACAGCCTTTTTGTCTTATGCGTTGGTACATAATTTGTAATTTAAAAATATGTGCCAGTATTCATGGAAACATCCCTTATGCTTGCAAAGTACCAAAGAGCATCAGTTTTTGCAAGAATGGAATGAACAACAAATGGGTTCAACCCACTGGAGTCGGGGGAGGAAAAATTGGCACTCTCAGCAGCCTGAGGCTTTGATGGAGAGAACAATTACACCGACTCGAGGCACAGGGGCAGCATCAAGGGATGCCAGAGGATCTCATAACATCACAAACACCGCCACAGCTGTTTGAAGCAAGACCACATGCTTTGTTTTCAATAAGAGAAGGAAACTCATCAATCGAGATAAGCAGTCAGGTTGCAAAAAGAGAGCTCCTCTGGATCTACATGGTGGTCCCACAAAGGCATCAATTGCAGCAAGAAGCTATTCCTCCTCTTCCCACCCAGCATCAAGAACCCAGCTGCACAAGTCTTTACTTTCTTCAAGTAAGTGCTTGTTTATTTGCCAGCATTTCCAGGAATATACCCCGAAGGACACAAATGTTCCTCCCTGGAGGGTAATCATATGAAAATGTCTTCTTAGCCAACATTGACTGCAAAAGCATACAGCCAGGCACACATCTTTGTATTTGTGTACAAGCACACATGCCCCATTAGAGCTGTTTCTACGAGATTTATGGATTAGGAATGCCTGAATTTTATTAGTACGTTATGCAAAATTCACCAGCGCTGGTTTTCTGGCCAATTTCTTGGCCAAAATAGCCTATGGTATCCAATGACTTACCAATAGCTAACTATAGAATCCCTTTCAGTCAGGATTCAGGCCTGGGTAAGGGACAGAAACGGCATTGGTTGCACTTTTAGATGATCTCTGGCGGGAGTGGGATGGGGGTTGTGCAACCATCCTTGCGGTGCTTGACCTCTCAGTGGCCTTTGATGCCATCAACCATGGTATCCTTCTGGGCTGGTTCTGAGGATTGGGGGGTGGGCAGCACTGTGTTGGGCTGGTTCATCTTTCTTCTGAGGTCAATATCAGCTGGTGGCGACTGGGGGTAGAGAACCTGCTCTCAGCCCCTACTATGTGGAGTGCTGCATGGTTTGGTGCTGTCTCCTCTCCTATTCAATTTCTACATGAAGCCTCTGGGTGAGCTCATTCACCGCCATGGGGTGAGGTCTCATCAGTACACTGATGATACCCAATTACACATCTCTGCCCCTGGTGAATTAAGTGATGCTGTTGATGTCTTAGCCTAGTGCCTGGAGGCTGTAGGTGTCATGAGTAAGGATGGCGAGCAGGGGCCCCCATCCAGGCTGTAAAGTGCATGCGTAGTACTGAGGAATTAAGCAGCCATTCAAAGAGACACAGATCAGGCCTGCCTTAGCCTTTGGGGTTTATATGTCTGGGTTTTTCCCATGCTTATTCAGTTTGTTAGGATTCTGTTTATGTAGCAGTAATAAACATTAGAGAACTACTCCTCGTCTCAGCGTGTGTCTCACTGTTAGGACAGTAGGGATCTGGATGGGGAACAGGGTTCAACCGAACCCTGGCAAGAATGAGTGGCTCTGGGTTTGGGGGCATTCCTTTTCTGGGACTATGCCATCTTTGGTTCTGGATGGGGTTGCACTGCCCAAAACAGACCCGGTGTGCAACTTGGGGGTTCTTCTAGACTCGCAAATACTACTTGAAGAGCAGGTGGCAGTCATGGCTAGGAGGGCCTTTGCACAGCTTTGTGTTGTGCGCCAGTTGCGCCTGTTCCTAGATTGGGAGGCTCTGCTTACTGTCACTCATGCCCTGATCACCTCCCAGATGGACTACTGTAATGCACTCTATATGGGGCTGCCCTTGAAGAGTATCCAGAAGCTTCAGCCAGTGAAGAATGCGGCAGCTCAGGCAGTTATGTGTGCCCCTAGAACAGCACGTTACAGCTCTGCTCCATGAGCTACATTGGTTGTCAGTTTGTTTCCAAGTCCAATTCAAGGTGCTGTTTTTGTCCTTTAAAGCCCTTCATGGCATGGGGCAGAGTCACATTTTGTGAGATGGGCAGCTATATAAACATGCTCTTTGAATGAATGAATGAATGAATAATACAAACCAACAGTATTTTCCATCCATTCAAAATTATTTTTTCTTAGCATTAGAAGTGCCTGCCTAGAAAGGCTGAGAGGATCAAAGGAAATCAATATGTTTAATTGTTAAAAATGACTATTTGATCATGCAAAGTACATTATATGTCACAATCAGTAATTATGATGGTAAACTAGTAAATAGATGATATCATTTCCCCCTTTCCCTATTTCTGAAGAATGTCTTTATCACACCGCCCCGCCCGCCCAAATTCTCTATTCATATATGCTGTATTTTCCATTTGGTAAAGTTATTTTTTCCTCTCGTACATACTTGTATACACACACACACACACAAGTGTAAATAAAACAGGCACACCGTTTAGTCACTAAATATCATATCCCTTCAATCTTTTTTGTAAACATGCCAAATGTCAAGCCCAAGAATGAGATAGTGTGATTATTTTGCTTGTTGCTGGAGACACAATTCTATTCATGTGCCTTGGAACAGCTGTTGCCCAAGGAACAGAGAGTGTAGAGGCTGAGGAGGCAGACCGAACTATGAATGGCCTTCATTACTCTCTGGGGCACCATTCCAACTTTACTACTGCAAATACCAAGGCTATGAAAAATGTACTTTATGCATCTGTGAAAGGATGCTTGCCATTTCATGCAAGGAATAAAGTACAGAATGAGAAAGACTTTACTGTGGGTAGCAAAACCATGGCTAATGGCACCATGGATGAAGAGGGCTATTGGTCTACATCACAAACTCTTCTTCATGATCCCAAAGGAGCCAGTTGTAAACAGTTTCCTATTTCTCCCATCGTACAGACCACAAAAATATTGCAGATCATATATCTCACAAAATAGGTATCCTAAAAAAGAAAATGTAGTCTCCTATTTAGAGATTTTAAAAAAGCAGATGATCCTACCGGTTGCGTTTGCTGCCGCTGAATGGCTCGCACTTTGGGAACTGGGCTTTCTCTGGAAGAGGAAGACTGCTGCCGGGACTGATTCCCCTCCTGAAGAGGTTCCACTGCCATCGTGGCAGATGCTACAGACATGCTGCCTGTACTTCGAAGAGAAGCACTGTGGGGAAGTGAGTGGGGTGCCATGACCATTGCACTGGGCCCTGCTTGGTCCATTTTGTGGATTTGGGTCTGCAGAGTGCTATTCTGATGAGGTGGCATAGCTTGTTTGTCCTGTATGGGGCCCCGCCCAGAAAAATCTTCATTCTGGATGCTGCGTTTGGCATAATCCTCCATGCTGCTATTGCTAGGCACACTGAGTTTAAGGTCTTCACTATTCTGGCTTCGGGAACTGGTGACACTCAGGTTATCCAGGCTAGATTCCATGGACATTTTAGGCATTGGCTGAGGAGAATTGTTGAGATGATAAACTGGATTCTGGAAAAAAAGGGCCTGAAGAGTGCCTTGCTGGTTTAGTGCTGAGTGAAGAGGTCTCCTGATTTGGGGGGCAGTCTGTGGTGTTCTTTGGAGCTGCTTGATATTTGCCACCTGGATGACTGAAATCTGGCTGCCAGATAAACGTACAGGGGCATCGTGCATCATGGATCCAGATTCACACTGTGTGACATTGGGATCCTGGAGATTCATCAGTGATATGCTTCGGACATTGGGCAGATTGGTCTCATCACCTTGATCTGAATAAGTCACGCTGCGGGATGAGGTCTGCTGCATCAAGAGCAATTTGCCTTTGAGATACGCTTCATTTTCTGGAGGGGCAGACTTCAACTTGAGTTCACTGAAAGACAATCAAAATAATTATGAATTTAAAATTGTATCTGTTTATTTGCATGTACACACACCTGTTTCTGCTTAAGCAATTTCTCAGGCATGGTTCCATATTAATCTCCATATTATGCATTATCCAGGTGGAATAATAGGCTAGGTGGGCAGTGGTGTCATTTTTGAATGGGAATGGAACCAAGAGTCATTTTGACTCCCATTCAGAAGCAATGATTGTTCAAAGAGATGAGTTGCTGACTGCTTGGTTCTAAAAAGGAGCATTTGGCTCCACCCTGGTAGAGATCCTAACTAACTCAAATGCAATGCCTAATCTATAATTTCATTTTAGCATTCTAATCTTAATACTTTTAGCCTGCATCAGTCTATTCACAAGGCTCCCTATTGCTGCAGGTGAATCATAGAAACTATACACTTTACTGCTTTTATTTTTGTCTTGTATTTCCATTAATGGCTCCACCCATAAGCATAAGTAAAAAGGCCATAATGGGGAGAAATTACTCCTTTCAGATGTCTATCCTTTTGTATGGACAAAAAGCACATAAAAGATAAAACCTCAATCATTCCAAAGAAGTTCTGTCTGCCCAGCATGCCTGTATTAATCATTTGTGACGTAAAAGGTAAGATAAAAAACAACTCTGGCACAGCTTGCCCACTTGTTGGTGAACAGGGAGTCCTTATTTGTCATAGCAATAGATATTTATAACTTGCATTAAAAAAAATCTTGGGAAAATGAGGCAGCATCCTTTCAATCTTTGCTGTGAAATGAGAACTCCTACACAGTAAACAGCATAGTGTGATGTCTGATCCATGATTCACAAAGCCTCCTCATTAAAGGGGAAGATATGATTAGCCTACTTTTGTTGTTAAGGATTACTGTGATGAAGTAGCAAGAATATTCTTATCCATTATACCATGTTAAATACTGTTAGTACAAGAAAATAAATTCTTGACTTAGCAGCAGGGTACCATGTCTGCATACAAGTTATCTATTCTTAATACTCCTCTTAGCACATTATGAGTACAATATCTGATTAACCAGTGTCAACTGTGACCAAGGCTTATTGGCAGTTTGCAAAAACTCATAAATTGTGGCAGTAGAATTTTGGGTTGTACCTCCTCAGACTGTAAGTTGCAGGGATCATATTTTGAATGCTATTCCACTTCACTCTCACTCACTCACACACACAGTTTCTGAGTTTATAGGAGAGGCTGAGGTTCACATTGATAGAGTACTTGACTGCACACAGAAGAGCTCATCCTATTATTGCCAATTAAAAAGATCTCCAGTAGCAAACCTGGATAAAGCTTGTGACTTGGAGCATCACACATAGAGCTGAAAATCCTGGGCTGGATAAACCAGTTAAGAGGATAAAGCACTATCGTAACTAAACTATTGTTTTAAGCCAAGTGTGGCTCCTGTAATAGAGGTATTTGCTCTAATTACTCTGACTTTTAGCTCTTTCTTTTCCTACCCAGCTGAGCAAGTAACACATCTCTCTTTCCCACACATAATTTCAGCAGTAGCCCAACAGTGCATACCTGTCAGCAGGGTCTTCAAATATTTTTTGCAGCCCAGAAGAGAGACTGACATTGGGGCTTGAATTATGATCTGCCAAACGTCTCAGCTGTTGCTGGATTGGCATAGGGTTTGTTGTAGCCTTCGCGATGTCGGTGAGGATGCGTGGCAAAGGTCCCAATTTTTCTACTGTTGCCTGTAGGAAGGAATTTTCACCCTGATTCGACAATAAGCACCGTGGCATCCATCATTTCAGTTTTTTAAAAAATTAAACAATGATGAATGTGGATGGATGAGCGGAGGTTGTAAAGAAAGAAGATGGGCATTTGCATGTGGATGTGAAAAAACACAATGCATTGTTGTGGAGGAGCAGGACCACGGTGACCAGATGGATGGAGGAGATGAAACAGGGTACAGAAGACATTGAGGAAAGAAAAGGAAACAGAAATTAAAAACTGATCCTCCAAAATAAAACGTTAACGCTCATAAAACTAATGCAAATCTATCCTGCAAAGGAAACTGCAATCAAAGCCCAGGGTAGTGGGGACAGGGTGGGATGGAGTAATACTAAAATCACTACTAAATTAAAGTGTAATTCAGAAAACTAAAAAAGCATTTTTGTTGGAAAGAAATTTTTGTCTGTGGGGCAGAGGTTGTGGTCAGTTGAATGTATGCTGATATAGTCTGAGACTGGCTATTAGGCAAGACCACTGAAAGAAACCACAAGGAAGTGCAAAGTACATATACAAAGGTACTTAAATCAGACTTTGTCTTAAAACTACTGACAGGAATGAACGTTAAGCTTATCATTTGTTTATAACGTTAAGCTTATCATTTGTTTATAAACACAGCTACACTGGTCAAAAATATTCCATAACTTCCTGGATTGGATCTCAAGTGATCCCTCCATATGATATTATCCCATTGCCTGATCATCACTGATGATTCTCAAAAAAGAAAGCAGCACCAGTTAGGAACGTGTGTGTATGCACACATGCATGCATGCACTTTTGAGTCAGGATTGACTAATGATGACTGCCTGGACTAGTCTCTACAGTTTTCCTGGAAAGGTTTTTCGGAAGTGGTTTGCCATTACCTCCTTCCTAGGGCTGAGAGAGTGTGACTGGCCCAAGGCCACCTGGCTGGCTTTGTGCCTAAGCTGGGACTAGAACTCAGTCTCCTAGTTCCTAGCCTGGTGCCTTAACCACTACACCAAACTGGCTCTCTCCAAACCACTAGAGCATGGCTTTTATTCTGGGAGAAGATAAGGAATCAAATATAACTTTCTTTAAAACAGAATTGTTTTAAAGCAATATACATGGTGGATAGGATGGGGGAAATACTTCCATTTGTTTTTGAATTTAGGAAGGATTAATTTAAAAATGCAACTTAACCCAAGCCCAAAGTGGTGAAAATTCAGCACCAATTACATTTCACCACTATCTTCCTACTGATTCCTGATGCAATTAGTCTATGCTGTTTTAGGAAATGGACAGACTTTACAATCCCTTACTTTTAAAAAAGTTAAAGTTAACTTTAACCATTTCCCAGGAAGCAGTTTGTGGACACTCCTTGGATAGAATAAAGTTATCCTTACTAAATGACTCTGCAGTCCAGCCAGCCCTCCCCAGACTTCTGACTAGATTACCTTGTCCAGCTGACAGACAACTTCCCACAGCAAGGAATGCAAGACAGCAAACTCCTTTCCCAGATCTATGTATCCTCCAAATCCTGGCTTATTAGAAATGGTGTCCTCATTAGAAATTTCTGCCAAGAAGCATTTCATATTTCCCCATTCATGCTCCAGAAAGCCATTCATAAAGATAATATATTCTTCTTTGTTTCCAAATCTGATTGGAAGAGAGAGGGAAACAGAAAGAGAGGAAGAAGAAAGTCAGGGGGTTTGGCAGGAAGTTTTCAAGGGAAACAGGGTGGTCTCACAAAGTTCCCTAAGATATTCAAAGAGACAAAACAATATTTCTGTGACTGAATGGCAGCTTCCACATTTATACCCATTTAAATAATGTTGCAGGCAGTCATAGACAACGTTATTGTGGGAGAGTCTTTTGTTCCTTGTATTCATTCTCTCTCTCAATCCCCAGCCCCCACCCCGGGTTATCTGTGTTTGAACAATCTGTAGAGGTTTTCTTGGCTTCACAAAGTTTATCTGTCAGAGATTAGAGCTGAAAAAAAGAAGAACTGAACAGGAAGCCACCTGTTAATAATATCATTATCTTCTTCAGCCCCAATCTGTACTGGTAGCAAGTCAAGTCCAAACTACCAGACTTGATCTGAATGGATTTAGTATGTCATCTTTTACTACTGCCTTGAGGAAAATCCTTTTTCTGAAGCTTTGGGGTAAAAGGATCTCCCTCAGTACCCATGGGGGCAGTATATTAGTTGCATTCAGTGGGAGGGTCATACTGCAGATACTTCTGCAGTATCACTAACACACAGTGCCAAATAAAAAGATTTGGGGTTTGCTTCTACTGTGGAAAGTAATGTAGTATGATCATGGATACCACTAGTGAGAGCTAAACAGCTTTCCATTCCAGTATCTGGAGCTAAGGACAGGTTGATTCCTCTTCTCTAAACACTGGCCTAGGATGCAACCCATCTACCATTGTTCCAGAGCAAATAGTTGGGCTGGTGGGATCCAAGCCTTCTGTTACCATGTGCCACCATCCCACATCCTATTATTCAGGTGGAGACTTCTTAGTATAGTTTATTACTGATTAGCCATTAGGCCATATCAAAGTACGGAATATAAACCATAGAACATTAATAAGACCGTATATAAAAATAAAATAAAAGAAACAAATTAGTTAAGAAAAGGAATAAAATACTTTGTTTATAATGTTTTTGTAGCTTTTTGATCTGAAACAGAGAAATGTAACTTTCAAATGTACACTCTTAAACATGGTATTTCAGCATATATACAGGTCTCCATATACTCCGAACAGAGATAAGGCAAAACAGTGTAATTTACAGCTGTTGCCAAATCATTTGTATCAAATAACCCACGTCACAATGATAACATAAAAGCAAATCCCTTAATGATCATTAAAAATAATAAATATCACCTGCCTTGTGAAATTAGCTAAGTTTTGGAGAACCTTTGCAATTAGTGTTAGTGCACGAGAGGTATTATCATCAGGGTACTCCTGCATGAGGTTGAAGAGACTTGGAGACATGATGGCTGGGCAAAGGAACCGGAGGAAAAGCGAGGCACTGATCAGACGTTCGCTGATATCCTGCTTTCCCCTTTTGAGGCACTGCTGTTTCCATGATGCAAACACCTCCTTCAGCTCCCGAGGAAAGACACTGAAAAGATACAATATTTGGCAAATTTCCACTAGGATAAACAAGTGAAGTGGCTTCTCTTCCCATTACTATCACATTCCAACATTTTATTTATCAACAGGCTGACAAGGGCATTTCTTCACTTGAAAGAAAAAATCACTCGGGGTAGAATTATCAATAAATACTCATCTAGTTACCTGTGGTAACAAAGAGCGGCCTCCAACAGATCAGGGAAGACAACATATGTGAGTTTATTTGATGGCCTTATGAGAGACAATGTATGATCATCCTGCTCCACCTCAACCTGAATATATTAGCGGAGTGCTTGTCCTGGAAGGGCAAGTCATGAGAAAAGAAGAGGAATTCCACTCCTAGACTGTGATTTCATGGACAGTCCTGTTATTACCTTCAGCAAAGGATCGTTACCTTGTCGTGGTGCTGGAGCTTGAGCACCTCAATGATGCCATGAGCTAAACCGTGAAGGGCCACCCAAGACGGGAAGGTCATGACAGAGAGGTCAGACTAAATGCGATCCCTGGGGAAGGTAATGGCCACCCCAGTATTCTTGCCATGAAAACTAAATGGATCAGTACAACCAGAGATATGTCGGTATACCATCAGAAGATGAGACCCCCAGGTCGGAAGATGGTCAAAATGCTACTGGGGAGGAACAGAGGATGAGCTCAACTAGCCCCAGATGTGATGACGCAGCTAGCTCAAAGCCGAAAGGACGGCTAGCGGCCGACAATGCTGGTGAACGGCGAATCCGATGTTCTAAGGATCAACACACCATTGGAACCTGGAATGTAAGATCTATGAGCCAGGGCAAATTGGATGTGGTTATTGCTGAGATGTCAAGGTTGAAGCTAGACATTTTGGGCGTCAGTGAACTGAAATGGACTGGAATAGGCCACTTCACATCAAATGACCACCAGATCTACTACTGTGGACAAGAGGACCACAGAAGAAATGGAGTAGCCTTCATAATTAATAGTAAAGTGGCTAAAGCAGTGCTTGGATACAGTCCAAAAAATGACAGAATGATCTCAATTCGAATTCAGGGCAAGCCACCTAACATCACAGTGATCCAAATATACGCCCCAACCACAGAGGCTGAAGAAGCTGAAGTAGAGCAGTTCTATGAGGATCTGCAGCACCTACTGGACAACACGCCTAAAAGAGACGTTGTTTTCATCACAGGAGACTGGAATGCTAAGGTGGGCAGTCAAATGACACCTGGAATTACAGGTAAGCATGGCCTGGGAGAACAAAATGAAGCAGGACATAGGCTGATAGAATTTTGCCAAGACAACTCACTCTGCATCACAAACACTCTCTTACAGCAACCTAAGAGATGGCTTTATACATGGACTTCCCCAGATGGACAACAACAAAATCAGACTGACTACATTCTTTGCAGCCAAAGGTGGCGGACATCTATACAGTCGGTAAAAGCAAGACCTGGAGCTGACTGTAGTTCTGATCACGAACTTCTTCTTGCACAATTTAGGATCAGACTAAAGAGATTAGGGAAGACCCACAGATCAGCTAGATATGAGCTCACTAATATTCCTAAGGAATACGCAGTGGAGGTGAAGAGTAGATTTAAGGGACTGGACTTAGTAGATAGGGTCCCGGAAGAACTCTGGACAGAAGTTCACAACATTGTTCAGGAGGCGGCAACAAAATACATCCCAAAGAAAGAGAAAACCAAGATGGCAAAATGGCTGTCTGCTGAGACACTAGAAGTAGCTCAAGAAAGAAGGAAAGCAAAAGGCAACAGTGATAGGGGGAGCTATGCCCAATTAAATGCAAAATTCCAGAGGTTAGCCAGAAGAGATAAGGAATTATTTTTAAACAAGCAATGCGCGGAAGTGGAAGAAGACAATAGAATAGGAAGGACAAGAGACCTCTTCCAGAAAATTAGAAACATTGGAGGTAAATTCCAGGCAAAAATGGGTATGATCAAAAACAAAGATGGCAAGGACCTAACAGAAGAAGAAGAGATCAAGAAAAGGTGGCAAGAATATACAGAAGACCTGTATAGGAAGGATAACAATATCGGGGATAGCTTTGACTGTGTGGTCAGTGAGCTAGAGCCAGACATCCTGAAGAGTGAGGTTGAATGGGCCTTAAGAAGCATTGCTAATAACAAGGCAGCAGGAGACGACGGCATCCCAGCTGAACTATTCAAAATCTTGCGAGATGATGCTGTCAAGGTAATGCATGCTATATGCCAGCAAATTTGGAAAACACAAGAATGGCCATCAGACTGGAAAAAATCAACATATATCTCCATACCAAAAAAGGGAAACACTAAAGAATGTTCAAACTATCGAACAGTGGCACTCATTTCACATGCCAGTAAGGTAATGCTCAAGATCCTGCAAGGTAGACTTCAGCAATTCATGGAGCGAGAATTGCCAGATGTACAAGCTGGGTTTAGAAAAGGCAGAGGAACTAGGGACCAAATTGCCAATATCCGCTGGATAATGGAAAAAGCCAGGGAGTTTCAGAAAAACATCTATTTCTGTTTTACTGACTATTCTAAAGCCTTTGACTGTGTGGACCATAACAAATTGTGGCAAGTTCTTAGTGGTATGGGGATACCAAGTCATCTTGTCTGCCTCCTGAAGGATCTGTATAACGACCAAGCAGCAACAGTAAGAACAGACCACGGAACAACGGACTGGTTTAAGGTTGGGAAAGGAGTACGGCAGGGCTGTATACTCTCACCCTACCTATTCAACTTGTATGCAGAACACATCATGCGAAATGCTGGGTTTGAGGAATCCAAGGCTGGAGTTAAAATCGCTGGAGGAAACATTAACAATCTCAGATATGCAGATGATACCACTTTGATGGCTGAAAGCGAGGAGGAACTGAGGAGCCTTATGATGAAGATGAAAGAAGAAAATGCAAAAGCTGGCTTGCAGCTAAACCTCAAAAAAACCAAGATTATGGCAACCAGCTTGATTGATAATTGGCAAATAGAGGGAGAAAATGTAGAAGCAGTGAAAGACTTTGTATTTTTAGGTGTGAAGATTACTGGAGATGCTGACTGCAGTCAGGAAATCAGAAGACGCTTAATCCTTGGGAGAAGAGCAATGACAAATCTCGATAAAATAGTTAAGAGCAGAGACCTCACACTGACAACAAAGGTCCGCATAGTTAAAGCAATGGTGTTCCCCATAGTAACATATGGCTGCGAGAGCTGGACCATAAGGAAGGCTAAGAGAAGGAAGATAGATGCTTTGGAACTGTGGTGTTGGAGGAAAATTCTGAGAGTGCCTTGGACTGCAAGAAGATCAAACCAGTTCATCCTCCAGGAAATAAAGCCAGACTGCTCACTTGAGGGATTGATATTAAAAGCAAAACTGAAATAGTTTGGCCATGTAATGAGAAGACAGGACACCCTGTAGAAGATGCTGATGCTAGGGAGAGTGGAAGGCAAAAGGAAGAGGGGCCGACCAAGGGCAAGGTGGATAGATGATATTTGAGAGGTGATGGATTCGTCCCTGGGGGAGCTGAGGGTGTTGACGACTGACAGGAAGCTCTGGCGTGGGCTGGACCATGAAGTCACGAAGAGTCGGAAGCGACTGAATGAATAAACAACAACACTCCCAGTCTTTCCTATTAATTGGGTTTGAAGAGGCACAGTTGCTGGCTGACTTTGCCGATGGAATCCTTTACTTTTCACAATTAAAACATTACATTCTTAGTGAAACAAGGGAAGATGGAAGGTAGCATCATGAATTTTAAGCCACAGATAGGCAATGTGGTGTCTGGGGATATCTCCCTTGATGCCTATCAGACTCATTGAACCACCTGTCTTTCATTTTGCTAAATATCTCTTAATGCTTAAAATATTCCAAAACTGAATTGGTTTTTCAGTATTGCTTTAGGCAAGTAATCCCTGTAAATTACAAACCATTGCAGAAATAATCCCTCATCCACTCACCAGTAGGTATTGATGATTTTGCAGAAGGCTAGCTCACAACACATTTTGAGATTTGCCTGGTGATCAGCTAATTCACCTGGTGGACTTTTGCTGGGATCCACTTCACAGTTCTCATCTGATTCATATAATGCCTTGATAAATTCACCTAGTAATCAGGTAATAAGAAAAAGACAGAAGAAATATTTATTAAAACTATATTGCCTACTCCCCGTAACAACAGATTCTCCTGAGTGTGTCAGGACATTTATATTTTGTAAGTCGTCACAAACAAGGTAGAAATCTCCTTTCTCCTCTCTGATTCACCATGAAGCCAAATCACTCTATTCAAAAATAGGATAGAACATTTGTCCCTAGTACTGACAAACAATGTTCAAGTGATTGGGGGATGGCTCTGCTGCTAGAAGAAGACAGTAGAGTAACAACAGGTAATCGGAGAAGACAGAGCTACTCATCTCCTACTTTGCTTCAGTCTTCTCCTAAGTGGGGGACTGTGTTCTAATGGACCTAAGTGGAAGAACTGATGAAAGGAGGGAATGGCAACCCAAGGTATGTAAAGAGATGGCTAGGGAGCACCTAGCTAAACAAATGAGTTTAAATTGTGGATGTCAATTTGGAGCCTTTTTAACTTTTGAGAAATCCTGGAGGACTAGTGTCATGCCAGAGAATTGGAGAAGTACAAATGTTATTCCTAACTACAAATAAAGAGAAAACGAGGACCTAAGTAACTACAGAGTGGTCATCTTGGTGTCAATACAATCCTGGAACAGATTGTTAAGCCAGCATGCGTTTATCAAACTTTAAATCATGCCAAACCAACCTGATCCCCTTTTTTTCAGTGACCAGTTTAGCCATCTATGGGAATGCAGTCTGCCTTTACTTCAGTGAAATATCTGACAAAACTTTCCATATTTCATGGACAAGATGACAAAATATACTGCCATTAGATGCAGAGCTGGTTGAACAATTGTACTCAATTAATGTATGACAGTGGTTCTGTACCAAGCTGGAAACATTGAGAGGCATACTTTGGGGTTAGGGTTAGGGTACCATACCAGGGACAAAACTCTCCCTAGTTTTCTGCAAAGTAAAAGGAAAGGAGGGAAGAAATACTTTCAGACTTGCAAGATTCTGTTAATGTAACCTTAAAATAAAGATAGAGCTAGTGTTCATTGATGTGCTTCTTGTCTGGACTACCTCGAAGGGCTAACAAGAAGAACAGTGTCAAGATCAAGAGAAGCCATTGTTCCTCTCTATTGTGGTGGTTAGATCAATCTAAAATACTGCGTCTAGTGCTGGATACCACAGTTTAGAAAAGACACTGAGAAACTGGAGCATGTCCAAAGAAGAGCAATCAATTGTGCCTGCTTCTGGATAAGGGGCTCCTGCTTGCAATCACTGTCCTGTGCCTGACTGCCTAACTTGTATTTTTTACCTTTCCCCTTCCTCCTTTGCAGAATTTCCTCCCTTGCAAAGGGGAGAGATTGCCAAAACAAGCTATCTCTTCCCAAACTGGGAAAAAATAGAGAATCATTGATTTAGAAGTTCTATGAGATTTCAGGATATAGAAGTTACTGATGAGGGAAAGGGAACACTAAGAAGCAAATTGAGAGAAGGGCAAGGAAAACATATGATGGTTACATTAATTACCACTAATCTATTCTCTACAGGTAAGACTTGACCCAAGTTATTTCCCATGAGTTTTGGTTAAAGGCATTTATTATAATTTTCAACAGTACAAAAATGTAATAATAAACGGGCTTGGAATTAAAATAGTGGAACAGGACACAGATTAAAGTATTTTGATTATATAAATTAAAAGTCACATATATTGGATTGCTGAATAATGTGTTCAGCTAATGTTGCCAATAATTTATTGGCGACCATGATGAACACTTTCTACTTCTTAAAGGTACTTAACATTCTCAAGACTGTTAAGAGTCCACAGCAGATAATACACAGCAGTGTATTTCACCCCACATCCAATTGTTTGGATTTGGCTAGTGTCAACTAATTTCTCTGACCCAATGATGATTCAGCGACTTGATCATCTCTTCTCCCTTAATGGCTTCACAATAAACCTGTTAAAATAAAAATAGCATATATAATCATATAGAAATTTTTCTGTACCTAGTGCATCGTGCAGATACTTCTGCCCCACCAACTTGAGGTATTCCTCAATGGATTTGGTGGCAAGTGTATTCTCTCTGAAGATCAACTCATCATGATCCCCACAGCGATCAACTTCAGACATCACCAGATCAGTCAAGAAGTCCTGAAAGGAAAAAGGTTGAACAAGAAGATGATGTATACTGTATAATGGATACTGGTAGACTGCACTCTGTGGCAGAGGTTGGATAGAATATGCCAGATGGATAAAATGACTGACCCAGCACAAAAAAGAGAGAAAAGGCTAAAAGAAAAGGGTCTGAGTGACAGTGCCTCCTATTAGGGACACTAAGGTATTTAGGGACTGTTAGATGTATTCAACTGAACCAATATTGCCTCAAATATTGTTGATCCTTTTTTGATGAGATGCAGATACAGCTCACGTAGGGGTCATCTATACAGTCCCCTCACCCCAGCTGGGCTGCTTTCTATTTGTGAAGACCATATCCTCCAATGGAGTCTCCATCTTGGGGCCAGCCTGCTGCCGAGACAGGCTAAAAATACATCAAGGAAATCCAACAGAAAAATAGTGCTTTTCGGTGAAAAACAGAACAAGCCCCCCTCCTTGCAAACATTCTATGTCGCATAGAGGAGGAACCTGAAGGAGGTGGGTGGCCTGTAGGGCTCCAATTGGCCTGCTGTAGGACCACCCCTCCCATCCAGCCACAAGGCTCTATGCCTCTGCAGGCATTTCTGCTTTATTGCCAGAGCGGACAGAGCTGTAGCCAGCAGCCATGTCAGGTTAAGGTCTAACAACACATCCCTTCTCAGTCCTACTTTGGAGTGACTACTGAAGCAGGGTATTCCATAGTACACAATATGCTAAAAGGTAGAAGCTGACTGTGGGACCTGGCTTTCGTTGCTACTGGCTCCAATGAATGGGACAGTTAATGCCCATACAGAGGAAAAGTCATGAGACAAAGTTCATTAGAGGGGAGAAACTTAAGAACTTAAGAAACTTCTGAGAACTTACAAAAAGAACCATAACTTCTCCAAGAAAGTAAAATAAGAAGCTTCCTGTGGGGAATGGCAGACTGGTACTGCTTTTTAAAGCAGTGCTGACGGTGCAGCATTTCTGGGTGCAGGCTGGGTCCCTGCAGCCTGAAGAATTCTCCGGGTAAGGAGAATTCAGGAAGTCATCCCTTTTGTTCTCCGGACAGCATTTTCTTTTTGGGTTGGGTCATGGAACAGAGTCCCTGCAATCAATTCATGATTGAGAATGCTGGGAAGCCCAGATGTAATCAAGTTCGGGGCTGCACCGAAGCTGTAAAATGGACAGTAAATCTTGCCACCCCATTTTTAAAACACCAAGGGTATTTTTTGTTTGTTTGTTTGTTTGTTACCCAGGGAGACCTTTTGCAACAAAGAAATGCAAAGCTCTTGGTGATTTTCATTATTTTTGGAATTTATTAATTTGGAACAAAGATAAAAACTAAAAAAGATGAAAAACTACAAAAAAACTTTAAAAAGTATGAAACACAAGAAAAAAGAATACATGCATAGTCTTACCCACTTTAGAGCGCAGCAGGAGTAGGGGTGGGAGTGGTTGAAGAAGATGTTACCTTCTCTCTGTGGTCACTCCTTCCTGCATTGGGGTTGGTGTTTTTCATATGTGAACTTATGAGATATATATGTTTAAGGGAGACTACTGCAAAAATACTCCATTATGTCTGCATGCAGAAATAACTTTGAAAAGCACCTCCAGTGTGTTACTTTAGAGGGTCTGACCAATTGTTTTTCATCTTTGCAAACTCTTGGCTTGACTCAGATTGATGCCTCCAGGGCTTCTGCCTGAGTTTGCTACCTGCGTTTTATGCCTATGGTAAGCCTTTGCCCTTCAACAGTTGGATAACAAGAACCGTCATAGGAATTGTGAGTAATTGGCAAAGACAGTCTGTATCCAGCCTTTCCCTATTCTTGAAAACTAGCATGCAGGACTGGTTGCCTGTTGTAACAACAAAATGACTGCTGAGTTGTCTAATTTGAGCCTGATCTACTGACAGCCAGTTTTCTTTGTTTGGCCCTGGAAGGAACAGCAACCTTGTAGAATGTATTCCAAGAGGTCATTATTCCTACCCACACTTCTCACACCTCCCACTATTGCATTCCTGAATTTGCCATGCTGGTGTAAAGCTGGTGTATAGAGGTTTCAGAATTCCACTTGCTGGAGACTGTGGACCTAGAGAACATTGCTGGCAGAAAGGTACGTCTTGGTGAGTGAAAGGAAAAGAACAAGGAAGGCGAGTGTTCCACACTTGAGGAAGTGGGAGAGAATGCAAGGCAGAACTCCCTTCTCTGCTCCTCACTACCACTACAGCAGCAGCAGGACTTGCTGCCATGGCTCAGTGCTGTAAGGTCAGCTGTTTCTCAAGGGTTATCTAGAGGATGGGAGGAAGGTGCATTGCGGGGGTGTGGGAAAGAGCCCTTTGTCCAGAACAGTCTTTATACACTGATCTTAATGTTTTTCTCTTTTAAATTCATGGTGTTGATTTACTTTTCAATTGTATCGTCTAATTTTTAGCTTGCTCCAAATAGAGTCCCTGAAGCATAAGGTACAATGGTACAAAGGCAACAATAATGTAAGTCTGGAATACAGAACTCTTACACAAGCAGAGAATTGGTGAATTGCATTAATTCAAGAAACACACATTTCCCACTATCTATTTCCTCCCATTAATCTCTTCTTGGGCCAAACATGGCCATATTGATCTATCCTGAAAGTACCAGCTGTAATCTAAAAGATGTATTTGAACAGATTACACTTGAGATAGTGTAGCATAATAGACAGAATATTGGTTTTACACCAGGGAGGTTCAGATTAAAATCTCCCTTAGCTTCACCATAAAGATGGGGGCATCTCTCTGTCAACCTAATCTTCCTCACACAGTTGTTGGGAGAATACCACAACTACCACAAAGTAGTTTTCTACCACAAGCTCTCTGGAAGAAAAAACAAATCTAAATACTCCACTACAAGCTCCCTGGAAGAAGAAACAAATTTTTTTAGGAATCAAAAGTGAGTACCACAAAAAGACAAACATGGTTTCACATTGTCTCTAATAAAATGTTGCTCTGAATATTCTGCTCTTTGAGGGTTAGTTTTAAGAACTATGCCCTGCTTAAGACCATCCTTCAGGTTTGCCCACAGAACTCAAACCTGAGAGTAAACTTGAAAAGATGGGCTCTATTTTACCCTCTGGAGAAGGAATTTTCTCTCATTTCCAAATAAAGTGCAGCATCCCTAATGGAGGAAAAGATGCATGGATAATTTAGATTCATAACTGGCCAGAAAATGGGCTGGGGCACCAGGAAACAAATTGAGGGGTGGAGCTGGAATCTGAAAGGCTCTGCATCTCACTGCATGAGCACCTAAGACTTATTTCTACTGGAGCCACAATTCAAAACATACACTGTATCAGAATAGATATTAATCTGTGGGCTATAAATTGACCTATAAGATACTGAGCAGATAATTAGGAAGAAGGGTAGAAATGAAGCAAATTGCTATCTGAATTAAAATGAAGGATACTTTCTGCATTTTGTTCCTGATTGTAATCCCTTAGAGTTAGGATAGAGAACTCGGAAACAAATTCTAAACTAGTATTATCTGATTTTTTCCACTTGCACTTGGAACCTGCAAGTTCCAAGATTCAAGAAACTGCAAATGAATGAGCAAACGACTTCTAAAACAGTGCTTGACTTTTGTATCTCTTCTTAAAACACAAGATCAACAGAAAAAGGCACTATATTTTTTCATAATAATGACAGTACTACTATTTAATGGTCATACCTATTTTTTTAATTAGGAAAAGGGATTTCTACCTTTAGCATTTACGCTAACTATGTAGGTTTATTTTATTGCTTATAACAAACTGTACAACCAGTGAGATGGCGAGATGCTTCTAAAGAACACTACCATGTATTTTGAAAGAAAGGGGAAGATCACTGTCACTTGAGAGGTCAACCAAAATACACAGCCAGTCACTCCCTTTAGATCAAAGGGATAATCTCCTATTGTCATATCTCTCATATATATTCATGAATTTAAGTATATATTCCACATTTGGTTTATATTAGGCCATCAGCGTACATGGAATTCCTAGCTAGTTGCATACTGAACATAACAAAAATACTTAGCCTCAGCCTGTTTGCCAAGTTATGGCCCTTCGCAGGAGGAGGGAGGCGGTGCCAAACTGAGATTCACATCTCCTTGCGTCTCCATCATAACTCAAGACTTCCAAGGTTTCTATTCCAGAGGAAATGCTGTGGGGTGGAAAGCTTTGCAATGGGAAACCCACTGTTACCCTGGCTATTTGGACTTGATGCTCTGCAGTGACTAACTGAAATTGATTATTTTTTTCCTTGCCTCTGAGCCTGAGAATCTTTGTGGTGAAGTAAGAATCTGGATAGGGATGGGTACCAACTACCTCTCTTTTTAGTGCCCTCCCTACTGGCCAACTGGAGGTAGCACTGGCTGGCTACAGGAGAGGACAAAGCTCAGCACTTGTTCACTGCTGCAATGCTGCCAGAGGATAAGGGAGACAAGGTCAGGGGTTCTATGGAAGTGCCCTATAAGCCTTCAGATTATGCTCTAAGAAATTTGAATCAGTAGTTATGTTAGAAGCACTGTCTTCTATAGGAGCTTAATGTTCCCATTATCTTAGAAGAAGCAATGTTTAGCCTTCAGAGTTATCTCTGCATATATTCTTCAACTGAAGGAGACACTTTATTTTCATCATCTTAATGCACTCTGTCAAGGCCACCAATTAAAAACAGAGGCTTCTTAATCTGCAGGAAAAAAATTACCACTGACAATTGCAAGGAGTTTTGCATTCTGGCATCAGCTCCAAACACGACTTTATACTATAATGTCCTCCCATCTTTAGCAATATGAACAAAATGCACTTTGATTTGTCCTTGTTAGTAAAGGTTACTCATATACAGTGAATTTTTTTTCCTAATCTTAAAACCTAAATATGGCCACAAAGCAAAGTTCAAAAAGGGAGAACGACATACAGAACTTGTATGGTTCTATGTCAGAGAACCTAAGGACCTTTCTCTAGGATATCTTAAGGAAATATTACAGAAGTAGTGTCCATTACAAATCAAGCTGGTCAGAAACTAAAGGGCCTATAATTCTCAACCTGATTGGTCCAGCAGGAAACAAATGTGGTTGACTGTCAGAATGCTTCAGGAATGGCAATGTATTTCCAGTGCCTACATTCAAGGCATACAATATACACTGATCCAGTGCCTGGATTGAGATTGCTCAAGAATTCTGTACAGGCTACCTTAAGTTCCCTTGATGATGAAAAAAGTGAGATAAATGTAACAAACAAAATAATACATTATGTTTGTTTTGAGATCTTTAGATCATTTTTACAAAGATTTGCATTTTCATATTAATCTTTTAGAATAGGAAATACCATTTTTCTTGAAAAGGTTGCCATTGACTTCCTCTTCTTTTAGTCTAAATGGTTTGATAGTCAGACAGATTCACACAAACATAGAATCAGTTTGCTTTTAGACTGACAGACCCCACTATAAGGCCAATCTCCTACCATCTCTCAATAACACTTAACCTCAGAAGCAACGTAAGATCAGAGGCTCTGCATATTCTTACCTTTGCTCTGCCAGTGCTCTGAAGAATGTGCACCATAGCACAGGCCATCTCCTCTTTGTTTCTGACACTTATCACTGGCTCCAAAACAGAGCATAATTCAGTGTAATTGTTGGTTACAAATTCAGCAAACTCTTTGTATTTTTCCATAGGAAGGACGATGATAGTCTGGTATCGTGACTTGATCCGGATGGATGGCACTCCAGACTTCCCCTTATTGGCTGTGGGAGTGCTGATGGTGTACCACTTTTCCACAAATTGTCGACCGGTTACAGTAGCTATGGGAATGCTGACCAGACCAACATAATTATTCTTATAGTTTTTCTTTCTCTTTTCAGTGTCCTTATAGATGTGGACAGTAATGCTATAGGTGGGTGGAAGTCCAGAGAATTCAAACTGTTCACCCCAGAAAATATTGTCAGCTTTTGCTTTACTGGTAGTTCGGGCAACTAGTATTTCATCCAGGCATATTTCACAGAAATACTTCTTCTTGGGGGCCAAACCTTTGGCTTCAATGATCCAAAGACGCAACACGTTCTCATCTCGTCGGCAGTTATCCTGGAGACAGAAACACTTGGTTTACTTATCACAAGGAATGTTTATTCTATGTGGTTCTTATCTTTCATAACCATGATGATATTTTTAAGTCTTGGCTTTCTATTTATCTTCTTTTTAAGATGGCTTATGAGATAATAAATACATTTCTGAATTCTCTTTAAGGGAAGCTCCAAATTCAACATGTCTGATCATGCCTGGATTTCTAGCCTCTTGAAAAAGCAAAGCTGAAGCCAACAGAGTATGGCAGTCAACTGGACAATTAAAACAACACTAAACCAGGAGCACTCCTCTGCTATGAACCTTCTTCTTAAGATGGGACATGACCCCATACCCAGAACAGTATATCCCCAGTCTCAGACCATCAGCATCTACGCCTTTGCTGGATTAAGTTTCAGTTTATTCTCTGTCAGTTATTTTTTTCAGGCAGCAACCATTCACAAAGGACTATGATGCTACTGATGAAGAGGAAAAGGGAAAAAAATATTTGAGAATTGAGGAAGTTCAGTTGCATTGGTGGAGAGTATCTTGGAGTCTTGTTGAGATATTGGGAAGCCATTGCACCAGTTTGCCTTCTGACATCTGGATGCCATGTGACAGACCATTCTTCTAGAATGACCTTACCCAGCATCATGTATATTAGGAAGGTGACCTTCCAGATTTTTTTTTTAACTGAAATCTCCCAATGGTTGGAAATGACAGGATGGTAATCCAGAACTATTTGGAGAGCTAAAGGCTGCTTGATGAATACTATAGGCAAAATGGAACTATCCTGTGAGAGAGAAATTGAATTAGTACAAAGTAGTACTTCCTCCCCCCCACAACTTCTAAAGAAGCAAGTTCTGAAGTGCATTAAAGCTATTTGCATTAATAAATGCTGGGAAATTCTAGAGAGTTAAACAAGGTCACCACTCCTCTATGTCTCTCCCATTATAAATCATGTATAAAGGTAATGAAAGTAGTGTGCTCCCAAGTCCATCTGAAAGGAATCCATACAGTAGTTGGTAATGTTCACTATTAATATATTAAAACACTGAAATTGGCAAACATGGCCAGCAATTAGGAACTGTTTCAAAATGTGACAGATTCTAATTTTGGATAATCTATACATATGCATATTTCAGTGCAATCACCAGTATTCATCACTGTACCACTTCTCTACTAATTTCCCCAAAGTACTTGGAAGTACTTGTTCAACAATAAAATCACTGATTAACAAGGTGACATATTTACAGGTTAAAGGTGTAATCTATCACACTTTTGTATCAACAACGTCTAACTGGGGTAACTAAGCAGTTTTCCTTCTGAGGCAGCTAATGTGATGTCTCAAATCTACTTAAAAGGGTATACTTGTTTGGGAAGAGTCGGATATCCCAAGCTATTACTCAGGATGCATTTTTCAATGGATGCTTTTCTGGGGCTGTATTTTACATGATACCTTATTAGGCTGGATAGCCCTCCGTATATTCTCCATCCAAATGTCTCTTTCAGCAGCAGAAGAGCAACTGAAGCATTTACTACAACTGGAGCAAGATATCTAGAACATATTACAGAAAGTCAGGATGAGCTAAGCTTACAACTGAGATCGTAATTGCATGAAAGGAAACAGCAGAGATACCCCAATACTTTACAACATGGTAGCTTAATGAGGACATTTATGTATATTTATATTTTTATAATGAATCTGTTTCAATGATATTTTAATTCTTCTATTGTCTTAATTCTATTGTCTTAATGAAGTCACGAAGAGTCGGAAGCGACTAAACAAATAAACAACAACAAATTGTCTTAATTCACTTGTAAACTGCCCAGAGTGGTTTGTAGAGATGGGTGGCAAAGAAATGTGATAAATAAATAAATTTAAACATAACAGAATCCTAATCCACTGAGCATTTTCTTGGGGTATTAAACAGCTCCAAGTGTCAGAAACGTTATGATCTCATTTGAAATCCATTAATTGTGGCTGAAATGTTCACCAAATCCTCCCAACTTGGAGAGTACAGTTTTCAAATGGAATTTAGCCTGAAAGGTTGATTAAGTTAATAAATCTACCTATAAAGTAATAAACAGCATTGAGGGACATTTGAAATAACTGCTTTTTATAGCTTATATTAATGCTGGTCATAAATCAAACATTTTTCTAAACAATATTTTTATCACTATTGTAAAATCATTCTTCATTTTTGTTTTCCAATTTGCAGTTATACATAACCGGGCTGTAAAGAGCTTTAGATTCAAAGGAAAAGAAAGTGCTTTGGAGTACACATGAGCACTCATGGAACACTGACTGGCAACTCCTTAAATCAATTTACTGTATGTCTTTCCAGGGATTCTGCAGATATAGCAGGAAAGACAGGTTGAAGAATTGGCTGAAAGAGGATATGTTTGTTCCCACATGTGCTCTAAAGCACCTTTTCTCCTTTGAATCCAAAGTGCTGCACAGCCTTAATAAACAGTTATACCTGCTTATAAAAAAGTTTGTGTGCTATCTAACATAAAAAAGACATGATACAAGCCTAGTACTAAAAGAGATGGAAAACAATGAAGAAAAAAATAATGAACAAGCTTGAGAAGGAAAACATAGGAAATCCACAAAACATAGGATTGCACTAAACATTCTGCTAAATATGTTGCACCAACTGACACTTACCTTAATAAGGTTTAGGTCTAATAACATCTTGCTTTGCACAACAGTGTAGAGAATTGGAATAAGCCTACATCCCCATCAGTTTTAAAGTTTCCCACAAATTACAAGTTATATTATAGAGGAGCAATGGTTAGTGATCTGGTTAGTATGAAACTTCAAACAACACATTGGAGAACTGGAAAAAAGTGACTGTACCAACTACCATATAAGTAAACATATTTAAATATTGTTTTGTTCTTTTTGAGAGGGCCACTTCTCATAAGAGATAAATCTAAGTTTGTCGCCCAGCTCATTGTATTTAAACTAGAAAAGGTGAAGTAACACAGAACAATTTCCTTTTCATGGAATATCAATAAAAAGTATGTTGTAATTTTTCTTGTTTCCTCCAAAGGAACAAATTTGTCAGGCAACCTCCATGACAAGCTGGATCTTTGTCCATGAATGTGTGTGCACATGTATATAGTTTTTATATTGAAGAAGTTTCACCATGATTTAGCTCAATGTATGTTTAAATACAGTAGGTCCCAAATTCAGTTCAGCAAGCTAGCTGGAAAACTATTATTTCATTTTTCACCTTAGGAATAGAAAAGGGGGGAAAAAAACTTTGGAAAAAATATATTAAGGAAATTAGTTAAAAAGCTCTTGAATACATTAAATACCAAAACTAATGATTCCCAATTTGTGGTCCAGGACAACTGCAGTCTTGAAGGATATTGGAAGCAGTCACTGGTACATACATCAAAATAATTATTTTTTCCTTTTGCTTTAATGGCAAACATCTCAGGAGATCATTAAATCTCCCAAGATGTTCATCTCCTACCTAAAATGTTTCAATATTTCAGTTGGAAACAAAGTTGCCCATGACTGGTGATCTAAGATGTTGGCCATTTTATTCTCAATTGGTTTTAATTTAATATTTGAAATTTTGAACGTGAGATGGTGATGTTGCAGCATAAGAGGCATTAAGAAAAAGGAACCAGTAGCCAGGTAGAGGGAAAAATATAAAAGTTGTGCTTCAGCTGCCCCCCCTGCAGATAAATTTGGGGAAGGGGAAGGGAAAGGGACAGTGAATGGACAAGATTACCTCTATGATCTGTGATCTGTTGCAAATGCTACAATGACAAACACTTGTTAAATTTTGTAAGCATTCACCAGTAAAGACTGCAAACAGTGACTAGAAAACAAGGCAAGCTAACTAGATGACCACTAATAATTACTGATACAATCCAAACATGCAAATTATTTCCTTATCTGATGCTGCATTGCTAATATGGTCCTTAGAGATAAAACTGATGCCCAACTGTGACATAAGTCTCCATCAGTTGACAAAGGCCCAATAAGACATTTCCCAGTTCCTTGTCGCTTCTCTTACTCATTCACTGCAATGTTCACTTAAGATTGAAAAGCAACTGAAAATGTTCATTTCTGTTCAGTAAATGGTATCAGTTACCTCGAGTACATGAAAATTATCAGATAATCAGATAATCCACTATGTATCACAGTCTTCCATTATATTCTTTCTTTCTTGGAATAAAATATATACCTTTATTTATTTACTTACTTACTTACCTCAAAGCAGAAGTCTCGTCCAATTATACTGCTATGAAGTGGCATGACAAAGACTTTCTCATCTGTCCCAAGATCTAATGTCTCAATAGGACCTCCTGGACTGAGCAAGGATTCATGGGAAAATGATTGTTTCAGCTTTGGTAAGCCACGGGACCTGTACAAAGACAGTAGAAACTGGAAATAAGACACCAGGAAAAATGGACGTGGTTTAATAAAATTAAATTGTAAAAGCATCTTTTAAGGTTTGCCTCATTCCAAATATTGGTTGGGAAAATGGAAACCTCTAACAAATGCCAGTCAAAATTTAGCAAATTCAGAAACCTAAAACAATTTTGCGTGTTAGTATTTTGCATTCTGGATTATTGGTTAATGGTTCAAATGTTTCCTACCTGTTTCACAGAATCCCAAATCCTACTAGTAATTTCCAAAGGCTTTTTATCCACTACAAATGAAAATGTTACATTTGTAGAATTGTACTATTTCTCTTCCTTCCCTTCCCTATCCAGTATATTCCTTTAAAAATAATGCAAAGGCTGCTCTGGAAATGAAAAATGTATGTGATCAACTCATATTATCCGCCTTAGTTGTATCAGTCTTGTTTGTTTCTCCAAGGGGCTTAGAGCAACACACATATTTTTGTGTATTTCATGTTCACAACAATCCCAAGAGGCAGGGTTGGCTGAAAGATAATGGGGTCAAAGTAATTCAGTAAGTCACTCAAACATCTGAACCAGCTTCCAAGCACAATATTATCCACAATGTCCACTATTAATATTCCCATTTCCAAAAATACAAATGGGATAGAAACAATTTTGACAGATCTATTACTCTTATTCTAAAATGTTACAAAATCTATGAGTTTTGTTTGCAAATAATATGAGAAGACAGATAATCTTATTAATCCTATTCAGGCATTATATTAATTTGGCATGCTCCACTTGGGAGCATTCCCAATCAGCCCTCTTCCTACCTAAGGGACTTCAATTACATTGGTTTCCTGGAGACAGCCAAAGAGAAAAATCTTTGCACAGCACTTAGCTCTGAATCACATCTAAGAGGCCATCCTAAAAAAATTGAAGGTTGGGCTGACACAAAAATGAAACAGGATTGCATTTCATTTATATTTAGCTGTAGAGAATTAAATATAATCCATATAGTTAATATGATTTTCTCCAGTCATGCATTTAACAATCTTCACTTCTGTCACATTAAGAATTTTATGATTTGGTAACAACTTTTGGAGAGAGCTAGTTTGGTCTAGGCTTTGGACTATGCTCCTTTTTCTTAAGACAGTACAGGTAGTCCTCAAGCTACCACCATTCTGTCAGCGACCACTCCAAGCTACAATGGCACTAAACAAATCGTGGTTATGACTGGCCCTAGGAGTTCCAGCCATCCCAGCACCCCCACGGTCATGTGAACGTGATCTGGGCGCTTGACAACTGGTTCACATTTATGACTGTTGCCGTGTCCCACGGTCATGTGACCACCACTTGCAACCTTCCCTGCCAGCTTCCCCAGAAAGTCAATGGGGAAGCCAGCAGGGAAGGTTGTAAATCACTGCCCTATGTCTCCCACACCTGTGCACCCTCCCCCAGCCTCTCTGTGCTGACGCCGCACTGGCCCATGCACCCTCCCCAACCTTCACTGGACCTCCCTCGCACTCTGCCCACTCCTCCCTCGCACCCCTGCACACCTTCCCCAACCCTCGCTGCACCTCCCTCCCACCTCTATGCACCTCCCCCGACCCTTGCTGTACCCTGTGCACCCCTGAACACCCTTCCCAACCCACATCTCACTCCCATGTACCCTCCCTGACCTGCACCTCTTGTGCACCCCCTCACATCCGAATTCACCTTCCCTCACACCCTCGCTGTGGGATTCAGTTAACAACAGCAACCAGGACTGCAGGGATCGCCATCACTAAGTGATACAGTTGCACTTTTCGACTGCATTGCTTTGTGATGGAAATTCTGGTTCCAACTGCCATTGTAGGCTGAGGGCTACCTGCAGTTTATTTGTAGGTTTTATTGTGTTTTACCATGATCAGCTAAACTGGAAGTGAGCCTCCTGGTTGGTATACCTTATGCTTTGTTACTGCTAGAATGCAATTCCTTTTAGTGGCATTGGCCACAGTGAAGCATCAGCTGCTATTTTAGTATGGTTAAGCCAGAAGGTTTCCACTTAACTAGAATTCATCACAACTAATCACAATAGTAGGAACTTGCAGATTTCTGCAGTTTGCTCTCAATATTTTAACTACAGCTAGGCACTAAAGATCAAAATAGATACACTGGCCTAGGAGAAATTATCCCACATACACACACACAAGCACACACATACAGTGTAAAGGATCTAGGCAAACCTAAATCATGGAACCAATATTTCAAGAATGCCTAATAATGCCTAATGCTGTAACTCTACCAAAATCCAAATAGGTACTGAAAATGTTGAGCCTCTGAATCTTGTTAAAATACCAGAACTAAAGCAAAGCAAGTAAGCTAACCAGGACCATGGGATTGACTGCTGCTGAAGAATTGCCAACCAGATGGGGAATTGCCATCACCAAGCCACAAGCAAGCATCAGGCATCTTTTGTAAACAATATGTATCAGCTATAGAGATGTAGAGCACAAAAAGTTTAATTCAGTGTTTTTCAAACTTGGCAACTTTAAGATGTGTGGACATACATTAAGTCCACATATCTTAAAGTTGCCAAGTTTGAAAAACACTAGTTTAATCAGTACAATAGACCTCTTTTACACAAAGCATTTAATATTATTCCAAAACCATTTATGTGTATTAGCAGCAATGCTAACACTAACAAGTAAATAAGGGAAACTTCTCTTTAAACCAGTTTAAGGGAGAGAATATAGGTTACAGGAACAGTACATGTTTTAGATAGTATGTGAGAGCTCCAATGACTGGTTGGAGAATTAAAAGGATGAGGTAGGTACTTATTTATTTGACTTGACATACTGCCAGCTATCTAAGTTAGTTGACCATTTTCAATCAAAAGATAACATTGTAAACAAAGTTCACATCATAAAAATTATGGGAAATAATTTAATCCTGAAGTTTTGGAGTTTCAGGTAGTCCTTGTTTAGCAACCACAATTGGGACCAGCAACTTGGTCACTAAGTGACACAATTGCTAAGTGGAAAATCACATGACTGCAACTGTGCTTATGATTTTACTTTAGCTTTCCTTTTCCCCCACTCACCTGCCCTTTGGAATGCTTATCCTGGTGCTGGGATAATTAGCAGAAGGGAATTAATGTTTGTATTTACATTCATTGGAGAGGAAGGATTACAAGAGAGAAGCAGGCATGCAATGAGGAATACACATGGAAAGGAATGGGCTAGCACTGGCTGTTTGCCTAGTGCACTTGCGGCTCTCAGCCATGAGTGTGCTAGGCAAACAGCTGGCGCTAGCCCATTCTTTTCCACGTCTATTCCCCAATGTGTGCCTGCTTACTCTTTTGTAATCCCTTCCTCTCCAATCTCTCTGCTCTGCATGGGGAGTGGGGGAGAAAAAAATTGCTTAAACAAGCACTCTTGCCTAAAGAGCCTGCTTGTTTAAGCAATCTCTCCACTCGGAGTGTGGGGGGGAGGAAAAGACATGTCAGGCACAGGACAACGCATACTAACTATAAGGGCGAACACATCACTGAGAGAAAGACACTGTGAAGATTGTAAAAGTGTGCCTTGGTTGCAAAGTTATCTTTTCAGTACTGTTGTAACTTTCAACAGTCACTGCACAAGGCAGTCGATAAGTGAGGTCTACCTGTATTCAGAATAGATAACACTGGATTAGACAGACAGTCCTGGTTATAAAGGAAGTAGAGATATGCATACTTCACATGTGAGCAGAGCATTTCTATGTATTAAAGCAGCCACCTGTTTTTTCAGGTTTGTAGGTGAGCATGAAAAAGGATGTGGATGCTTTAATGAATTGATTCATTAGGTCCAGTGCACTTCTTCTAAATCATGGGCACAGTGCTACTATCAAGTAGGTTCCTATAAAGAAAGTCTTACAAGATACCACATTTGTACTTAATTCAAAAGAATATTCAAAAGTCGCCAAGATCCTAACTGTATATTCTGATTCTTAGTAAATGCTTGAAAAGGAGAGGCAAAGCCACTCCTCCCTGAGGAATAGACTTCACAGAGAGAGTCCTATATAGCACCAATGAGGTATGGCCACATTAATAGAGATGTACATTTGAGCAGTGGCTGGATGGGCAACTCCAGACAAATTCATAGAAGCTACTCTGGTATTTTAACAGAACAACTTGCAGATGTTTGCAGTAGAATTAACTAAGATTTTTTCCCTAATGATGTTGCAAGAGAATAGCAAAATATAAGCTATGCTACTATTTAAAAATAGAGACCCAGATACTCCCCTTGCAGAAATTGAAAGCCTTTAAGGAAAAATGGATCTCTCCATTTCTGATTGTTAACAATCCAGCAAGTCAAAATGCTTTTTGACACAATCTGATGGCCATTTCTTAAAACTATTTCTAATTGCACTGCATTTAACTTTATGAAAAATGTACTCATGCAATCTTCTGACATCATATTTAAAAAGAAGAAGTTATTTCTTTATCATTTCTCCTTTATTCTGGAGTTGAAATTGTTTTCAGAAATCAATTCTCCAAAGTTTGGATTAGAAGGAGTCTGGCAGCACCTTTGCTGACTAACCAATTTTAGGTTACGAAAAAGGGAAAGAGAGGTTATGCATAGCCAACCTATATTCCCCTCCCTTCCATTCCACCTTTCCCCTCACTGCACCCCAATTTAAATCCTGCATCAGACTAGCCACTCCATGCATCTGATAAAGTGAGCTGCAGCTCATGAAAGCTCAGCCTTCTGAAAAAATTGGTTAGTCAGAAAGATGCCACCAGACTCCTCCACGACAGACTAACACAGCTCTTCTCTTACTGTGTCTAAGGTTTGGATAGTCACTTAATTGCTGCAGTTTTTAGCATGCAATGGCTCTTAGTGAAAATTACATTTTCTTCTACTGAGATTCCATCCCTTCCAACTTTTAAATTTAATTTTCAATCGAGTAATTAATTTTTACAGAAAAGAAACAGAGAGCAGGAAATCTTTTGCAGCCACTCTCCTCCCTTGCCAGAGTTACCATTTTTGTTTTCTGGTACTACTCCTGTGCCTTTGAAAAGAAGGCCAAATAAGACCATTGCCTGCTTAATTTTTCAAGCTCTTAGAAGGCATATGAATAGGGCCAGTTAAAAAGGGAACATCATTATCCTGAATTTTTTAATGTTAAATCATTATTAGCCAATTTGTGTTTAAGAAAAATCCTGTAACCAATTTGAAGAGATTATTTTAATTTTCCCTCAGATCAACAATCCCAATTTAAAGCTCCTGAACAGGCAAAATGTTAAATGTTTCAATTTACAGACGAGCATAGAAGAGATAACAATGAAACACCTCTGAAAAGAAGTGACAAAAAGGGTTCAATGCAATGTGAAAACCTGTGGAAGTGTTTTTCATAAAACCTGTTTCATTCAAATTGCTATTAGTACCAGTGCAAACCTAAAATTTTTGTCCTGCACTGTCACCAATATGAACAAGCAAAGCATATCTTATGTGTGTGTGTGTGTGTGGAAGCAGCCAATCTAAAAAAAAATCTCATTTTGAATCTGCAGACTAAGCACTGCTACAACAGCCCTTTCTGAAAACCTCTGGAATTCCAAAGAATAAAGAAGTGAAGGCCAGGAATAGACATCTTTTCCAACATTCTCTTTACGCTCAGGGAACATCCCAAAGGAAAGGCAAATCATCATAAGCACAGCTGTTTAGCACAGCTTGTACTGCTAAATCCTTGCAGACAAATAACCAGCACACCTACATGAAACAATTGTTCAGCCACCTGACGGTGCATCCCCAAATCATAGCGGTGCCATGTGTCCTGATACCCACACACCTCCTTCTCTTTGGCTACACTGCAGAAGAGGATTTCCTCAGGGCAAAGGCTGCAATGCCCAAGTCCAGCAGCAGGTCCGTGGTCAATGCTTCTGCTTCAGGGCTCCACAGAGGTACTTCCAAGAAGAAGGGGAAACAGTTGGCAGGAGCAAAGCCACTCTCCTTACTCAAGCTCTGTTGCCTTATCGCTCAACCTCTGCCTCCTGTCCCTCAGGTGACACAAACAAGGTTGCTGGTATGTGCCCAGCTCACTCAGCCCTGGGTCTGTTGCCATGGTGCTGCATCTATAAAGAGATTAAAGGTGGAAGACAGCAGGGAGAAGCAGCAGCGGCAGAGCTCAGGGAGCACTCTTGGCAGACACCGCAAAGGTGACCTTTCAAAGGAGGCGGCGGCATCCCCTCCTTTTCCTTCAAGACAGTACCCAGACACAAGGTCTGAGCAAAAGGAACTGAGTATGGGAGAAGAAGAGCCCAGAAAAAAGCTTTATTCATCTTGCCTCACGCATGATCTTTCCCCTGTGGAGGGCCTTTTATTACATCCTGCCAAGCAGGTTGTATCCTCCGCTGGCATCTGTTTAGCTTCCTATGCAGACATCAAGAATTCAAAAGGAGTAGATCCCTAAAAATGAACGGCTTCATGTGGTCAAAACTCTGATGGAATCCTGCAAATGGAAATATTTTATATACTACACACACACACACACACACACACACTGTATGTATGTATGTATGTATGTGTGTGTGTGTGTGTGTATATATATATACAGAGAGAGAGAGAGAGAGATTACACACACACACACACACACACACACTACATGAATCTTCTGCATTTTAAACTTGTATTTCCTCTTGCTATCAGATAAAGTCTGCTTCAAGCTTCTCCTATGGCTTAGTCACCACACCCATTTCTCTCCACTTCACATATATTCCAGAGGCAGTTTACAATGGCATGGAAAGTACCACCTGACAATGTAATATAGAGTGCTGTGTGTATAGTTTTCACTAACAGATCCATTGTGTGTGCTGGCAAACTGCACTGCAAAATTCATAAAAGTACAGCTATTTATTACATTTATATCCCACCTTCCCTCTAAAAGCTCAAGGTAGTTCACACAGATGTTGCCCTTTGTTTTGTTCTCACAGAAACAACTCTCAGGCCATCTGGACTGACAGACTGGAACAAAGTCATCCACTGAGTGCCAAGGAAGAGTGTGAACTTGAACCTGGGTTTCCCAGTTCCGTTCTTCAACCATCATGGCACTCTATTGATAGATAAATTGGCTGCCCTTCCAACAGCTATCTGTGAGGGGAAATTTGGGATATCCCTTTGAACGAAGGTTTTGCCCCCATGGTGAAGGCGTTCCTGAAATATTAACCCATGTTTTGCTATATTGCACTTATTATAAAGCTAGTAACTCCACAGCTAGTCAGATTTCTAGGCCACCTGGATCCATTTTATTTACAATTTTCTGTTACCTGATCTGTGTGATTTTATTTCCCTGAATCTGGCTAAGTTTTGTGCTGGGAGATTAATGGACAGACAGCTAGAAAGAAGTCATGGAATTTTGTTTTTATATATGACAACTGCAGTGACATTACTATACTGTATGCTCAAAAGCGGAAAGGTTTGACGCTATACACAACAGAGGAATGGTTGGTGAAGATGATGGAACCTGCACAGATGGATAAATTGACTTCCTTGATTAGAGAAAAGACAGTATCTACATTTATGGCTGACTGGAAATCCCTCATAGACTTTTTGCATGAAACAGGAAAAAAAAAGATAATAGAAAAAGCTTATTTTTTGGTAACCACAGAGTAAGAGATATACTTGTATTTGCTGCAGAAGAAACTGGAAACTGCTTCTTTCTATTTCTTTTTATCTTTTTTCTGCACTTTTGTCTTTTTCTTTCTCCTTTGTTTTCTTTATTCTGTATTAGTGTTCATTAATTTTTATTTTCTCTTTAAAATGTTTAAAAATCATAGAAAAGCAGTTGTTGTAAATACTGCTAGTCCATAAACAGCATATGCTCATAAAAGAGCACTTAAATGAAAATAACTGTCTGTCTAGAAGAATAATCCGATTGTGTTGCAGAACAGAAATCTCATCTGACATCCCAGTGCTGCAATTAAGAAGGCAATCTGAGCATGGAGATAATAATCCAAAGCCACTTCACCAGTGTTCTAATGACCAGCAGTGGTGGTAGATTAAAAGAGCTTTTCCTCTATTGAAAGGGAAATTATTGGAAAAATGAAAGGTATTTAGTGTACCTGCAAAGATGGCAGTTAATCACAGGAAGCACGATCGTTGTAAACAAGAACATTATGCAGACCAACAGGGTGGCAGAAAGACAATTGGGTGTGTGTGCTAAGGGTGCATGTGCTCAGGTGTGTGTCTTTGCTTCTTTCCTAAAGTTTCATTGGCCTTCGAAATAATTGCTTCATTTCCACTTAACCTGGATGATTAACTTTTTTCTCACCAACTCAAGGTGCAGCATGGATCTATAAAAATCCTTTAGCATAAAATAAAAAGGAGACAGATAATAGGTAACTATGCTATTTTTTTTTCTGTAGCAGTTAATGACCAATGCTTCTTTATGTCAGATCAGAATCCTTGCACCATCATGATACTGACGTATTTTATAATAGGCATGTAAAATCTGAGACCCCAGGAGCACACGTGACCCACAAAAGCCTTGGGTGAAGTTATAGTACTGTTCTAAAAGATGCCATCAAATTTGAAATGTTAATGTGACAGAAGGAGGAAATTAAACAAATAAGCAATCATCATATCAGGTCTATTAAATTAAATGTTTATGAAATGAAGATTAAATCATGTTTTATTTTGGCCTGTTTTGGAGACTGGTTATTGGCTCACCACACAAAGGTTAAGAGTGACTCCTAATTTGAAAAGTCACAGATTCCTGCCTGAAATAATAGCATTCAGTATATTACCATTAGCTCTCTGTGAACTGTCTGTCAAACATCCATATTTAGATTCAAAACAGAGCATTTTATAGCTTGAAATACTTCCACAATGGTTGGAAAAATCTGCTTCAATCTAAAAAAAAACCCAGTGTTTTGAGCTTGAAAATGATTCAAATTCAGAATGTCTCACACATCCTTACTTGCCATTATATATACAGCTCACAAATTACACTGCTAATCCTCTAGCCCTCTAGTTTTCCTTCCAGTAAGTCATTAGTGGCCATTGATGTGATTTGTTAAGGTGAACTGCCATTGCCTATGTCAAGAAATTTCCTGTCCTTTTTTGTTCAACACCAGGATCAACAGCACCATGCAAATACATACTTATTGAACGAATGACTGCCCTGATACTGTCGATGCAAGGTGTTGTTATAAGCAGAAGCCACTATCCACTTAACAACTGGGCACTTTGCCTTGTGCTACCTATAGCAACTCTTCCATTACTACCCAAAATTTAGGAAGAAACTGTCCCTTCCTCTGTTTATTGTGCGGTAACCAAGAATTTCACTAACTTTCTACCACTGCTGCTGTTATTGGTCTTTCTTATTCTCATATTGGTTCAGGCAGCATACAGTAGGAATGTTACCATCCCATTCCACCATCCAACCTGACAACCAACAACAACTTTCAAGAAGATGGTGGAGAAGACTTGAAAATCAAATTGCTCTTCGTGTATGAAGAGCATGTGCCGCTTTTGACCTATTTAAAGTCCAAAGTCTAAATTACAGGTTTCATCTATGATTACTATGAGGCAGAGCAGCATAGCATTAAAATAATTCCAAAGGTGCATGATTCCAGTTAACTTCGGATCCTGGCACTACTTAACAAAGTTTACAATGGGATGAAATGACTGATGGCAAACAAAAAATCTCTTGATACGTTACTTTTGATAGGGAGAAATAAGACATCCTCAGTCTTCAGGTTGACAAGCTGAGATACCCTACTGGTATTACCCTATTGGAGGTTTCATTGTTTGTTAGCACTGTACAGCAGGCTTATCAACTCTGATTCATTCCAGCAGAGCAGAGTATTAGGACCACTCATGTATACAATATTCACAGAAATATTATACATTGATTATGAAGTAGCAAATGAGGCAAAGCTACTAGCAGACTCTTACTCCTCCAGGGCAAACAGAAGCAAATCAACCCACCCCATTACTGGTGACTTCTGTAAATTAGGGTTAGAAACGAGGCAAGAAAATTATGAAAAATATAAAAAGGAAACCCACAATACGACTTTATTAAGCTGATCTGCCAGGATTCTTTGTACTGCAAGATGACATTTTTAAAGAAAGGACCCACCTAGAGTAGAAAGAACTGGCATGAGTACAGCGGTACCGTTTCACCAAGAACCCCAAAGCCATGGCTATTTGATATGCAGAGCCCAGGATATGCCATTCTCTGGAAGCATGGAGAGGATCCTCTGACAATCTGCAGCTGTCTGATAATACCATAAAATGACTTTTACTAAATCAGGACGATTCTCACATGGCAATAAATCCCAAGACGGTAAAACCTCTCCCAGCTGTCCACTGAGCTTTAACTGCAGCCACTGACATATGCAATCTATCTCAGCCATCATTCTGCCCCCCACCTTCCCCCATTATAAGCAAAACTAAAAGGAAGGATTCCCAGACCAGTAAGAAAAATCATCAACCCCTTATATTACCAGACTGCTAGAATCAACTTTCCAAATACTCAATATTATTATAGAAACTTGGCAATTGCTTTTCTTTTTTAAAAATATTTTTCATATCTGAAACTCAGGGTTATTTTAACTTTCTTAACCACCTGCATAAAGAGCAAAACAAAGAAAGGAACAGACAAGAATCAGAGGGGAAAAATATGTGTCCAATTCAATGTAATTTCTGTGCAACTCAGAAAAATCCTTCATGGAGGAGACAAAAATACGTCTGAAGTACAAGCTGAAGCATGTCAGGCAGCGTCAGAAATGAGGTTGTACTGGAAGGATAATTTGCTTTAGACTCTGCTGAGAGAGACTTGGAATGGCAGGGGGATTTCTAAGACATTAGAACCTGCATTGAAAAGTGCTTGTGATACACAAATAGCTGGGAACAGCTGTTCAGGGCAAGTCAAAAACAAAAACAAAGCTTGCAAAAAGGAAAGAACACTTGTTACATCAAGCAGAATTATACACATTCAGGGACCTGATTCCTAATGATCAAGGCATCCCATGGTTTTCTACAGATTTCAGTTAAAATGTTTTTTATTTGGCTGTAGTTTTCCTCTGTGTTTCTACAGTATAAATCTGCTGAAGTACAAATGCATACAGCTATTTTACATATGAAAATAATCCTATAAAAACCACACCTTTCCTTATAACTGAAATGGGCCTGATTCTTCTTCCTAGCATTTTCCCGCTATCACAGGGTCTGCTTTTTGGATCCTGAAAGGCCACTTTGCCCGATCGTCCACATCCTCAGGGCGCAGACCCTCAATCTGCATGTCCTTATTGATGATGTCTTGCCATCCCTGTTTTGGTCGCCCACGTGGCCGTCGGCCATTGACTTTAAGATGGTAAACTATTTTGGCAACAGTGGAAGGTTCTGCTCTTAGGACACGTCCATACCAACAAAGCCGGCTTTCTCTCATCTTCTCTGTAATTAATGACATGCCTAGTTGTTGTCGGATGGCATCATCTGTGACATGATCAAGCATGGAGATGCCCGATATCCAACGGAGCATATGCATTTCCGTAACATGGAGGCGGCTCTCTATACCCTTTGTTGCTGCCCAACACTCGGTTCCATACACTGCCACAGGGCAAATGATCATCTTATAGATCTTAGATTTAAGACGGGTTGGTATTTGTTTGTCACAAAGCACACCGGAGAGTTCTCGCCAGCGCAACCAGGCTGCATTCACCCTCGGTCTCAATTATTTTTCTTTTCATAGTAAATCAAAGATGAAAAAGCTTATATTCAGATAAGTTTAGTTTCTCTGACTGGTAAGCACAGTAAGTCCATTACTGGGACAAAAAAAAATGGTAAAGCAAGGCAATTAATTAATCCAATTTTAGACCACCCATCTCTCCCACACACCCACACAAAGTTAAACACTGGAGGTTAATAGAAAGAGATGGGTTTTCAAAGCCTTCTTAAAGGCTAAGGTGATGTCATGAGTACTGATGGCGAGCAGGAGGGGGCCCCTATCCAGGGGGGAAAACGCATGCGTAGTACTGAGGAGTTGAACAGTCATTCAAAGAGACACAGATCAGACCCGCCCTAACTTTCGGGGTTTATCTGTCTGGGTTTTTCCCACACTTCTTCAGTTTGTTAGGATTCTGTTTAATGTAGCAGTAATAAACACTAGAGACCTACTCCTTGTCTCAGCGTGATTTCTGACTGTTAGGACAGGTAGACAGTGGCCCCCATATTGCACTGTGAAATCAGTTTCACAGATATGACATAATCACACTGTCTCAGGTGGCAGCCCGGGGAGCCTTCCCAGATGATGTTATTGGGCAATGGGATACATCAGAAACATCTCAGAAACCAACAGACTGTTACAACCACATGGCATCACCGTAGCACACAAACCAACCAAAACCCTTCAAAACATCTTAAGTAACCCCAAAGACCCAGTAGCCCAAAAAGAAAAAAAAGGAGTCACCTACAACATAGAGTGCAAAGACTGTAACAGCCACTATGTAGGACAGACAGGCAGAAGACTAGCAGAGCACATCCATGAACACCAACTAGCAGTCAGAAGACACGATGAAAACTCCTTAATCTCACAGCACATGGACAGACTGAACCATGTTTCAGCTGGGAAACTGAGCATCCTAAATCAAGCCAAATCCAAAAACGCCAGAGAATTCCTGGAAGCCTGGCACTCAGACAAAGCAGCCCTCAACAGACACATAGAGGTAAACAACATTTACATACCATTCAAAAGAGACAATAGAAAAGCCAAAAGACCAGTACACTCCCTTGCCAGCAATCAACACCCAGATATGCAAAAATCAACACCAGGATTATCACCAGATGAACAATCAAACAGTACATTATACCTTAATCAAGGAATTATTAACTCAGTGAATCAACCAAGCAGCAAACAACAGCCCAATCAAGGAACTCCCAAGGAGAGAACAACACCCCAACCAACGCAAGCAGGACATACCAAGGTATATAAACAGAGAACAAGTCCCACTCCCTTTTCGCACTGAAGATGATGCCTAGTCTGGCAATAAAATGTCTGCAAGAAAACAACAAGACTCAGAGAGCACCAACGACTCCACAAATAAAGGTCAGTTCTAATTAGTAGAGACTGTCCCAGGAAATGGTGCAGTGCAAGTTAAAATTGTATTTTAATGGCTACAGTCTGACTGTAAACAAATTTAGTCAGAAAATCAAGAAAGGGTTTAAAAATCTGGACTGAAAGGGTTTAAAAATCTGGACTGTACAAATTCTTGGTAAAAGCTTCTCTTAAATCCATTAAGAACAGTATTTTGTGATTTCATTCTTATTTTGACTCATTCGTATCTGGGCCTTTGCACAGCTTCGTGTTGTGTGCCAGTTGTACCTGTTCCTAATTTGGGGGGCACCCATTCCTAGATTGGGGGCTCTCATTCATGCCCTATTCATCTCCTGACTGGATTACTGTAATGTGCTGTACATGGGGCTGCCCCTGAGGAGTATCCAGAAGCTTCAGCTGGTGAAAAATGCAGCAGCGTGGGCAGTTATGTGTATCTCTAGAACAGCACACATTACATCTCTACTCCGCAAGCTGCATTGGTTGCAAGTCTGCTTCCAGGTCCAATTCAAGGTGCTGTTTTTGACCTTTAGTGTCTTTCATGGCATGGGGCCAGTTTATCCGAGGGACCGCCTCTCCCTGATCACATCGGCCCATCCCATCAGTTCCGGCAGAAGAGGAATGCTACAGGTCCCATCTGTTAGGGAGCTACATTTGGCAGGTCTCAGGAGGCAGTCCTTCTCTGCCATGGCACCAACCTTACGGAACATCCTCTCCCCAGAAGTGAGGCTGGCTCCATCCCTGTTGATTTTCCAGAAGGCCCTCAAAATCTGGTTATGTCATTAGGCCTGGGGGTCTATAATTATTGTTGTTAACATCTGTTCTCTCTAAGCTGTGTGATTTTTAAATTTTTAAAAAATAATAATTGCTTTTTATATGTTTACTGTTTTTTAATTTTGTTGTACGCAGCCCAGAGTCACTTTTTGTAAGATGGGCGGCTATATAAATTTGATGTTTAAATAAAATAAATAAATAAAATTTTCAGTTAAGGCACACGGGAGGAAAAAAAGAAAAGGGGAAGGTTTTGTTTTTTTTAATACTAGCACACTGGCAGTAAGATCATTTTAATTCACGTGATCTACTTAAAACTGGCAGAGAATCGTAGTTCTATGGAGAAATTTATGAATATATTGCCATTTTTATTTCACAGTATTTATAGACACCTCCAGTCTCAAAAACTGTGGGCAGTGTACATAAACAATCTAAACCATAAATATATAGATTAAAATGTCCAACACCCATATACTTATTTTTAAAAAATCACAAATCATAAAACACAGATGAGTGCCAGTATCACTCTAGGGTCTGAAAGCCCTCTTTAATAAAATTGTTTTATGCAAGCAGAATACAGAATACAGGCTAATCCCAAGGAAGTGTGTTCCATAAACTAAGGGCTGTTAATGAGAAGGCTGGCCTCCTGTTCCAAGTCTTCTTAATCTCCTGTGGGAGTCAGAACATAGAGCAGGCTTCCCTTGATGTTTGAATTGATGGACAGAATCAACCTTGGCAAGGCATTCCCTTCTGGTGCCTCGCCATCAGTCCATATGCATTACAAATACACAGAGAGAGAGAGAGAGAGAGAAAGAGAGGAAGAGAGAGAGAGAGAGATCGATATGCATCTATATTTCACACAATCTGTAGAGAGGTATTTCTCCAAGGTATACATAATGTTGATAAATGTCCATTAATATTATTCTAAAGGGGCACCATTTTGCAGGTTCCTACCACACAGTTTTTGAGCAGTTGGAAATTTCAGGTGAATATATAAGGTTCAGTAAGATCTGGAAGAGGGGGCTCACTCCAGGTCCTGACCACTTGAGATTGTTACTGTCATGGATCATGGGTGGTAGATCTTCTCCACTGCTCTTCTCCCTTCTCTGGACTACTGTATCCCCTGAGATCAGAATGGCCTAATCCTGCTATTCAGAAGCCCATTAAGACCTGGCACTTTGAGGAATGATTTCAGTCTGTTCCCAGTGAACAAAGGTTGTATGTTCTATGGTGCTGACTATAATCCTGTCTTACTTTGTTGTTTACTACCGTATTTTTCTTTTTAAATATTTTTACTATATTTGAAATTACAAGCTGTTCAGAATCATTTTTGACTGGGGCTTCAATAATCAGACGCCCCCCCCCAACAGTCATAGTCTTTAAGAATTCTAATTTATACTGGGAGAGAAACTAGAACTTTTAAGAATTCTAGTTTATACTGGGAGAGAAACACATATACAAACAGATATGCTTTATACTTTCTGTTGGACTAAACAACATTATGCAAAGCACACACAAAAAATTGACAAATACTAAGTCAGAGAAATTAACACAAGGTAAGAAAAATAACTGAAAATGTTATAGTAGCTACTGACCAGTAGGAGGTACTACATGATTGGTTTTGCTCTTATTGGGACTCTTTGGGCATAGGTATTCTCCATACTAGTATATCTATATATCTAAAGCTATTATGCCCCCCGCACCTTAAGAAGAGGTTATCTTGAGGTCTCTAGCATGAGTCCCAGACCAATAAAAATAATAAAACTCTCTAGTATGAGAAAATATAGGGGAAAAAAGGGAGGCATATCTGCTAAATCTAGTTTACACCAAGAAGCTGGTGTACTTTTTTTTTTTAACCATTGCTAGATAAAACCTTCATGCTTCAGAAATCTCTCCCTCAATCCCAAAGGTGAATGGAATTCTGTGGCCAATGTATACCAATGGAATGATAATTCCTTATCATTCCCTTTCCACAAAAACTTGAGATGGCTCTACGTCTTGAATACACAGCCTGAAAAATGATGGTGGTAACCAGCGTTTCTTGCTTCAGCAGGTGGAAGTACTAAACTGACCTCACCTGGTTCAGAAGAAGATCCAACTGGTTTAGCCATGAGCAGTTATGACTGCAAAAAGAGCCAGTGTGGGCACTTGCATCCTATGCCACCATTCTTCCAAGATATTCATCAGGCACAGGATAGCAATATTTACACCCAGGGAGCAAATGATTATTTTTTTTGCAGGAGTTAGGACCCCTCTTGCTCATTTCTGTTTTTATTTCTGCTCTTCTTTGCCAATTCTTCTTTAGAATGAGAGAAAGCGCTGAGATAAATTGTTTTGTTACAAATAACACTTTTGAAGGATCAAAAAATTCTACTCTTGACTTGGGGATGAGCAGCAACGTCAATATTTGAGAACAGATTAATCGTACTAAAGTCCAGGAGAACTAAGTCTCGGAGAAATCACCACAAAAATATGGCTTTCATTTGGTTAAGACAATATAAAATGTAACAGATAAAAACCAGAAACGTTTCAAAAACTTAAGAAATGGCAAGCTATTTTTAAAATTAGAATGGAGACCTAAAGGCTACCAGAGATATATGCATTAATGTTATACATACAATCATTAAGCTAAAACAAGGCATTTCAGGAAAAAATGGGTGCTCCCTACATCAGAACTCTGACACTAATGACTTCCATCAGTGCTGCCAATGCTATTACATTACTCACATCTGTGAGCTAAACCATTCATGTTAGCTGTCAGGGAAAAAAACTCAGTTCATTCAACCACCTCCTGTTAGAATGTAATAAAGTAGAATTAAGGAGCCAAAATGTCTCTAAAGTGAACCATTTGTAACAACGCTAAACAATTTACAAACAGAAATCAGGATCTTTTTTTTACTCTGAAGTCAATATACAGTATTTGTCCTAGAACTTCTTGAATCACGGTCTGGTTTTTCAATTGCTGCAAAACCAACATTTCTCTGTTATTCTACATCTCCTCTTTCTATCATAATCCTCCTTTTTCAAACACCCATTAATGCAAAACTGAATGATTAATTGTAGAATAATTATTGAAAATTGCCTGCTTTTCAAGCTAAAGTAGCCATGTTTTTAAACAACTACCGTATTTGTATAATGTTAATAAATTCTCTGTCAAGTTGAACTCAACTCCTGGACTTCACCATATTGTTTTCTTGTCAACAACATGGAGTGATTTACCACTGCCTTCTTCCAGGATTTGCTGACTTCTCAGTTTAGCCTGGTACTTCATAATGGTCTCCCACCTAAGTACTAATCAGGTCCGACCCTGCTTAGCTTTTCAAGGCTAGTCAAGCTGGGCTATACAATGTTACCCATGAAATAGTGGGCTTTTCCACCCGAGAAGAGATCAAAAGAAGCTATTGGTCTTCTAAGTTTTTAGTGCTATTTATTAGAGTCCCCCATTGGGGGAGATGGGCGGTGATATAAATTTAATAAGTAAGTAAGTAAGTAAGTTTGGTTTCCTACCCTAGCTGATGGTTATAAAGACCACAATAAACCATTCAAAAAGCATTTCTGATACATACATATCTGGGAAAGACAACAATATTAATTTATTTTTAAAAGAAGCGTTATCTACTCAGGGTTCACCATCAAAGACACTATTGTCAAGGAGACAACCAGTACATTCTTTAGCATTTTGTAGCTCTTTGCACAAGTACAACACTTAACATAGTGATATTTGTTCCTGTAAAAACAATTATTTTGGCACTGAAAAGACTTTTATGAAGTAGAATGCACTTATGCTATGATAAAAAATGTAAATCTTTAAGATGCCACAAAACTCTTTATTGCATGTGAAGTAAAAGCTCAATACAATTGCCCTTCAGGAAACTATTCTGCTAAGCTGACCCACCCACAAGCTTGCAAAGGCTGCAATGAGTCAATGGGTGAGACATACCATATGAACAAGTGGTTTTTAGATTGTAGATTGTTTGAATGAAACTTTTTAGTTGTTTCATATACATTAATGCAGATTAATATACCTCACCAAATGCTTGGAAGAGAAAATAACTAACCCTTTTGCCCTCCACGAAGAGTCTTACCTGTCATCAGTAGCCCGATGACGAAAGCTGGTATTCCTATCCAGCTTAGATTGGCTCTTTGTTCTTTTGATTGAGCCTCTAAGCCGTCTACTAAAGAAGCCCTAAAAAAAAGACACAAGAAATGAAATTATGCAAACTATTACTAGTACTGGTATTTTTAAGCAGCGTCTCTTTAAGAAACTGGCTTTGGTAATGGTCAGTTTATGCAACTCAAAATCAAATAAAATTTACCCAGGACAACAGTAATTATGATAATAGGACTTACTTTGTCCCAGGTAGGAATTCAAACAAATCAGTAACAGAGGAAGAAAGTGGGTTATATCTTAAAACACTTTAGGAATATCAGAGAAACAGGTTTATGTCAGCAATAAAATATCACTGCAAAATAAAATATGCCTTTAAATTGAATAACTATAGATTTGTTTAGAATTGCCAAATAAGTCTGGGGAGTGAAGGGGGAATGTTTATGTGATGTTAACTGGAAGTCTGTTGGAATGGGAAGCAACATGGTAAACTAGATTTGACATTTGCTCTAAGTTAATAATTAAATTTAAGGAATTAATATTTCATCAAATCTTAGCATAGATGACTCTAAGATAATGAAGAAAATATGGGGTAAGCTATCCCTCACTGTCAGCATCTCCAATCTTTTCTTTCTTAGTCCTTATAACAAACCTATCCTTGAATCAAAAGAACTTAGAAAAAAAGTGTTTTTAACCTCTGGGTTAAAGCTTTAATTAAGAAAAATTGCTGCCCCATTAAAATCTAGGACAATGATTGCTTAGCATTTCAGAGAAAGTTTAACACCATACTATAGCCTCAGTCTTATATGTAACAGGAAAAGTGAAAAACCCGTGTAAATGGTGGTTCTACACCATTCTGGGAAGATTATTATTTGCAAGCTAGAGTTCCTCCCACCCAAATGTGCTATGTCCCTTTGCCCATTCTATTTACTTTCTTTCTGGAATGCGTATGGTCTCATTTACCATATTCACACTTACAAAGCATGTAAGTGTGAATTGCTGGTCTTAAATAAAGCATATAAACACAACCAACACCAAACTTTTCTTCATCAAATTCATCAATGAAAACATGGGAGACAACTTGTTGCTCTGTGCCACATCTTTTAAATCATATGATATCAAAACATTTCTAGTATGTTAACACATGCACAAATATGCATATATACTCACAGCCAAACAATAAACCACAGGAAGGCAGAAAATTAAAAGTCCTGGATAAAATAATTTTCTTTGAGAAAAATAGAAGGGCTCATAATCAGGTGCTATTTATATTCTACATCTACAAACTTCTTGTGCCTTGTTAGTAGTCCTGCCAGCTTCATAGGCTCAGCAGAGATATTTAAATAAAATTGTATTCATAGTTCATGAGGAAAAATCAGTACAGCAAGGGAATCTAATTTAATCATTTGTTGGTTACAGGTAACATTCCATTTACTGACTGCATGTTTCAATAACTCTAAAACCTGATTTTAAGAGATGACTATTAATAACAGAAAATTCACTTCTATTTTTTTCATAAAAATAAAGTGCTTCTTTCATGATCTAGAGATGCCTTTTCATTTCACTTTGTATTTAAGGATTGTATGGCTTGAAACATACAATATTACAGAATTTTTTCAGTTCCTTTCAAGTGGAAAATTAAGAAATTAGGTAAAAGGAATTTCAGCTGTCACACAAATTTAGCACTTAAAAGGGAACAGTTAAATTACGCCAGATCTGGATAATTTGTAACTGAACTGAGGTGATATTTTAGTCAAACTAATTAATGAGAGAATAAAGACGTAATGGTTGAGCAAACAATGGTAAGGAATGGGGACAACAGAAGCAAGAGCTGTAAAAATAAAGGGCCAGTGTCATTAAGACACCTATCTATAGTTGTCCATGGCACTGAAAACCAGCATAGTTAAAGGATTATTTGAAGAGAGATTTTGAAAAATGCCTTACATAGGCAAGTAATCAATTTTTTGCTTTAGGCTTTCTCTTGGAGCCACTGTAAGAACGTAACTATAATTATTGATTGCAGAGATGATTCAGAAAAGGCAGCCCTAAACACAATCTTTAATGGGGTGCAAGATCAACTTGCAAGATACTACATAATTGAGTCAATTGGAAATGTTGAATGTGCAGATAAGTTAAAACTTGCCAAGAAAACCCAACAAAATAATTCTTCTCAAAACATATAATACCAGCAAAAAGGGAGCATTTCTCCTACTTCTCTCATGAAGAAAAATGTACTGGTCAAGAGGGGTGAGGTAGTTTAGGATAAACTGATAAATTAAATTAGCACGTCATTGGGTTAGGATGGTTTCTATTCAGTTGTTTTTTAACTATAAAAATATTACTATTTTAGCAAGAATATTCAGCTTGTTCCTAAAACTAAGTACTAGAGGCATGAAAAAAAGCAACCCAAAACCTCAGTGTAACACTGATTTTTCAAAACCTACCTATGACATGACAGTCCAATTAATATTACATTTGTACTGGATAAAAAACTCTAATTTAAGGGTTAAATGATTAAGTAAAAATCCAAGTCTTACTGACAAAGAATTAGCATGGCTTCTGAAAGGAAAGTCTTGCTTTACTATACATTCAGCATTTTCTGAAAATGTCAAGAAAGAATATGAACTGACTGATCTGGTAGACTTTTACTGTATTCCTTTATTCCTTCCTTCCTTCCAAAATCAGATGCTAAAAGTATCTGATTCAATTCTTACAGATTGGTAATTAGAAGTACAAATGGACAATTCTCAGAATAAAGGGAAGACAGAAGAAGATCCCTAAGCATGTGAATGGGACTACTTCTTTTTAACTTATTCACAAATGATCTTAGTTTTGAGATACTGAAGAAGCTAATTCTGGTTTATTCAACATAATGAATACCAAAATGAAGAGCAAATACCAAAATGATTTTTCTAAGCCAAATGATTGAACAAAAGGCAACTACCCACTTTAAATTTAGTATCAGGTTATTGGTAAAAAATAATTAGCTAGGGTTTTGAGCTGATGGTAAACAATATATGTTATGAGGAATATGATGGATAGTTCAATAATCAACAATATGAAATGGCAAAAATTCTTCCTAGGAATAAAATGACCAATATCATGAAGATTATATATTAATACTTGTAAGGGGTGATGCTGATGAGGCTTTCTGCTCTGGTCAGAAAGAACTGTTGTGTAGACAACAAACAGTTGCCACTGAATCTCAAGGCTGGGAAAAGAAGGCCACAGTTTCTTGATTTGAAAAAGCTTAAGATTTAAATCCTAGAACTGTCTCACATGGCTTGATTTCTGTGTTTTGCAATATTGTTTCGCAATATATATATAAAATAAAAATAAAAGATTTTCTCACCCCTATGGGTGTTATGTGTCTTCCTCAACCTTGGATCCTCTAGCAGAGGCCTGGGAGCTTGAGGGAGTTGGGCTGAGAGAGAGTGACTGGCCCAAGGTCACCCAGTTGGCTTTCATGCCTAAGGCGGGACTAGAACACACAGACTTCTGGTCTTCAAAAAAAAAAAAAAATCCCTTCTCACCCCTATGGGTGGTATGTGTCTTCCTCAACCTCGGGTCCTCTGCCAGAGGCCTGGGAGTTTGAGGGTTCTGTGTAGTATCTTAGCTGTTCCTAGCACTGTACTCTTCTGGACAGAAAGCTCTGATGTTGTTCCTGGGATCTTTTGGAGCCACTCTCCCAGTTTGGGGGTCACAGCCCTGAGTGCCCCTACCACCACTGGGACCACTTTGGCCTTCACTTTCCACATCCTCTCTAGTTCCTCCTTCAGGTCCTGGTACTTCTCCAGCTTCTCATACTCCTTCTTCCTGATGTTGCTGTCACTTGGCACCACTACATCTATCACCACCGCTTTCTTCTGGTCCTTGTCTACTACCACAATGTCTGGTTGATTGGCCAGTACCTGCCTGTCTGTCTGGATCTGGAAGTCCCACAGGATCTTAGCCCTGTCATTCTCCATGACCTTCTGTGGAATTGGCCGGTAGTTGGATGGTGGTGTTCCCTTGTTGAGGTATTTCATGATCAGCACTGTCCTACCTTGTGTTAGCTAGCCTGGGTGGGAGCCTGCTGCTAGCAGCTGGTTCATCTGTGCTGCTAGGTGTTCATGCATTGCTGTTAGTTTCTTTAGCCAGTAGGTGTGGATCATGTCCGGGCCAGCTGCTGTCCAGCTCTTCATATTCTTGACCTGCTGTTGGATGTCTGCTACTGTGATGTCGACTGGTTCCTGCTCTGGGAGATTTCTGTGGTCTGCTCTCAGGTCCTGCAGCCGCTTTGCACTGGTGTTATGTGTCTTCTCTTTCTCCTGTATGTTCTTCCAGTACTGTTCAGTTTCTGCTGTTGGTGACTCTGCTGTTACTGTGTTGTTGCACTGCAGTTGGGAGTACACTTTGGATGGTTCTTTGGTGAACAGGGCATTTATCTTCTTGGCCTCTGCTTCTCTAGTGTATCTCCTTAGCCTGGAAGCCATTGATGTGAGCCTTTGTTTAGCAGTCTCTAGGGCTTCAGATGGAGTCAGGCCCTTGTATTTTTTCAGTAGCCGAGTCTTATCCTTAATCTCCGCACCCTGCTGTAGTTCCACCAGCTAACTAACTTCCCTCCGAGTTGCCTTGATCTTAGCCTCCAACCTCATTTTCTGGGGGAGGGGGTGTACTCCTGTTCTTGATCATGTAGCCAAGCATCTCCAGGATTACAGCAGCTGTAGCATATACCAGTTCATTGGTTTGAGTTATAGTGGTAGTAGGGATTGTCATGAGGGCTGTGTTGGCATCTTCTAGCATACTATCTGATGGTACTTCTCCACTGAGCCTTGGCAATCAGTCTCGAGAGTTGACTGTAGCTAGTTTATCCATGATCTTTTGGCTCATGTCAGCTGCTGTGCTTTATAATGGAGGGGGTGGCAGTGATGTTCCAGCTTGTGATGTTCCAGATTCAGGTATTGGCTGCACCTCCAGTTGTTCTTCTGGGTCTTCTTGAGTCTGGGATATAATGTGTAATGTGTCTATCTCAAGTTGTGACAGCAGCTTCCTCTTAACTATGTTGAAGCGTTGGGTAACTAGCTGTTTCTCAGTGTGGATGCAGGTCTTCAGTCCATCCATAGTTCCCTCATGCGTTTCATATAGCCCCTCTCATTAGGTCTGCTGTTGTAGCAGCATTCCATCAACTCCAGGTTCTCTCGTCCATGTATGGTTTGTTCCAGTAGCCCACTTATCATCAGATTGTCCTGGTTCCCCAACATCTGATGTGGACCTTGTTAATCTGGGTGATGTCCGAGCTGGCCTGACTCTCTTAGTTTGTGTCACTCTCATATTTTTGAGGTAGGCAGGTGAAGTGTTAGGGGGTCTTTGCCCAAGGACCCTTACTAGTAAGGTAGGTACAGCCGGGATTTGAACCCCCGTTTCCTGCTCCAAAGGCGGCGTTCTAACCACTACGCTATCCAGCCGCTATCGCTATCCAGCCACTATATATATATATATATATATATATATATATATCTGTATCAGTTTATATATATGTGTGTGTGTGTGTGTTATAAACTGATATACAGTGTGTGTGTGTGTGTGTGTTATATCAGTTTTATATATATAGTTTTTTATATAGTTTGAGATAAATAGATATAGCATTTGTGTGTGTGTGTGTATATACACACACACACACACTGTATATCAGTTTGAGTTATATATATATGCCAATAATATAGAAATAGGGGGAGTTGTATTTTCATCCATTGATGCCAAACTTGTAAAATAGCTCCCCCACCTCAAAAGATTGCAAACAGGGCCATATTATGACTATTGTGGGCCCTAGGCACTTTTGCTTTCATGGCCTCTCTTCCCATAAAAATAATAGTATTAAACATTATATTTTATATGATTTTCAACATTTTCTTCATATTTTTACAGAGAAATAGCGTATAGTAAATCAAATACATGTATTTTGTAATAATTGATTGTTGCCAATTAATTATGATGTCCGTCCCATATCATCAAAGTTACTACATTTCAGTATTCACATTACACCTATAGGTTACTAATAATATTGATTTTATGTTCAATTCTTTTTGCATTTGCCTGTGTTGTTATTAAAAAGCATGAAAACAAGGATTTATTAAAAGGCATGAAAATAAATAACTTCAACTTCATTTTTATTCTTTCCGGTTTAAAAAAAACACACATTTTCATGGGCCCTAGGACCTATTTTGCCTAATGGATATATTGGTCCTGATTGCAAATATATTTAACCAGCTTTTGGTCTGATGGGGAAAAAAAGAACTGCTCAGGAAGAAGGAAGGAAGCTCCTTGTTATTCACAAAATCTATGAATTCCCCTTAATGATACTTATTTGTTTGGCCTGGAGTGCTGTGTGCTACAGGGATTCCCGAATCTCATCCTGAATGTCTATATGACATTTATTTTATGAATCTTTTTATTATTATTGTGAATACGCTCTTCTGTTGACTTTTACCACTTTAAAAATGTTCTTTTCATAAGGAATGAATAAATCCCTCTTAATTTTTGCTACCTGTGTAAAATAGCAGCAGTTGAAACAGAAATAGTCATTTAGGGAGTACTATCATTTTTATCGTTGCTATATGGCCAACAAGTGATGCCTTTAACTTTTCCCAATTTCTTATAAGCTTGTTAATGTTTTTAATTAAAGGATTGTAACTACTTCCTCATATATAATTCAGATCTTTGGCGAAATAGTATCTCTAAACAGTTAAGACTACAGTGCTTAAGGGTGCAACAAGCTGCAACTTTTTCTGAGAAGTGTTTAAAAAGCAAAACTTTTTTTTTTGCTGGGTTTAAACATAAACTTGCTACTTCTAGAAGGTAACTTTAGCTAACTAAAGTAACTTTAAGATAACTTTAGCTGAGGTTGGACAGCTTTCTAATGAGTTAGACTTAAAAAGCAAAGTATCCGCAAAAGACGGTATTTCTGATTATGTACCTGAATTCCTTTTATGCCCCAGTTTCACTTCTGAATTAGCCAATAGCTTTAAACTAGCCGACTGCAATAGTAAATAACAAGATGGGACACCTCTGCCATGTACCCCTAACAGATCTCATCTATTAAATTATGGAACTTAGCAGAGAAGTCAACACGCTAAATAAATTGTAATGTTTTACATTTCTGTTTTATCTGTCTAAATTTGGTATAAAACTTCCCCAGTATTATTCAGTTTTCTTGAAATGAATGCAATTTGGCCAGATAAAGCTGTATTTATTCATATTGTCCCTTACTGGGGGAATAAAACAAACTCAGCTATTTGCATTTCCCAACAGACCTTTAAGGAAGATGTATATTTACTCTCAAGATACAGCAGTTTTCTTCAGAAGTTAAAAATTCCTTTACATAAAAATGGTTACTCTCCTTGCCTCTGATGAGGCAATGGCATAAACTTGCTCTTTAAACTATGTCTTCTTTTCTCTATCCAGTGAGAAAATAATATTGAGTCAACATCCTTTCAAGAGCTGAAAAATCCATTTACATTGTATGAGAGAGAATTTTAATATTATTTTCTCCTGCCCAATTTGTTACATATTGCCTTTTATTCTGTTCTGCCTCCATGCATTTTCTGGTGTCATAAACTGGAAGTAACTCCTAAGCAGTCCCCACAACCAATACTGCAGCAAAATAAAATTTACAAGAGCTATAGCAAAATCTTCCATATGTATAATTAGCACAAAATGACTTTGTAAGTATTCTATTACAAGCAGGATACACATGATACATTCTGATGGGAGCTGGGTACTTAGGAAATACTTGCCCTACATCTTTTAGCTTACATCCCAAAGACCAGTAACATTTAATATAAGTCTCAGTCCTTCAAAGTAGGAAAATCAAGAAACAGGCATAACAGGGATTCCAAGAACACACTTTATTGTTATAGGATAGCATAACATAATTTTGAAAGCCTGTCTGAGTTTCTACTCCATGGTATGCCAAACAAATTAAATGTGGGGCTATTTTGAGTTTCTTTCTCATTCTTTCTTCTTTCTCAGGATTGAGTAATCTTTTCTGAAAGCCCCTCCTTAATGGTTTGCTCATTCCTTTCCCATTCCCAAGACCAGGTCTCATTCCTTCACAATAACTAACTAGAAAGCAACCCATCAACAATTCCTGAACAAGTTAACTAAACAATTTCAACCTTGTTTAAGGACCCTGTATATGAGCCTCAACACTATTTTAAGCTTGTTTAGGAAAATACAAAATGTTTCCATTCACCAAGCCTTATTTTTCTTTACAATAATCACTTCTTTGATTTTCTGCTTGCCACAGATCATTTCAAATTGTTGCTTACGCAGGCAAGCAGATTATTCTCTTAATTTTCATTAAGCTAATTTTTCAAGGTACTTCTACCTTGAGATCATTGTTTTTTGATCAGGTGTAATTGCCCCTTGAGTGTGAGGAAGAACCCCCAGGAAAAGGGAATTCTTGCCTTTCAATGCTTTTTTGTAAATGCCCAGAAAGTTCTGCCAGAAAATAGATCTAATTTAGTTCTAGAATTATAGCTTCTAATAGGGTAAAATTATATTCACAGTGAGTTTAATATTGTGGGAATTTTATGCAGTGAGATATCCAGAAAACTAGGTCCGTTCACTAAATTATTGCAGAATACACCTTCCTTCAATATAATTTCCTGATTTATTTAAAAACAAAACCTATATACAGTATGTGTGCACTAATATTTTAAACAAATATGAAAGACTGCTTGGGAACTATGAATTCCCAAGCAGGCAAGATAAGCCTTCAGTTAGATTTCTTGTCTGTGATCCTTGCTTGCCTTCTCCCAATATTTTACTTTCATTTCATATTGGCCTGGCATAGTTTTTTTCCCCCTGTAAATTAATTTTGCAAGTCTTTCACAGATTCTCTCCATCAAACTAGGCATTCTGTTTGCTCTAAATTAAAAGTAAATATTGCACCACAATTTCTGTAAGCAAGATGCATAAAATGACTAATCCAACAAGCAGAATGTGGCACTACTTCCAATCCCCATTTTATTGCTTCTTTTAGACCAACCAATTCAACTGTAGACGCCTAAGGCCATAACTCTTTGAATTCCCAGTGATGATCAGGATGACGTATGTTGGGAAAAAGCTGCTTTAGACTCTCAAAAGCAGAAAGCTGGGATGTACTAGGGTAAGCTTATAAGATCACTGGTGGGCAAGGAGATGCTTCTTAAATCCCTGAGTTGGTAACAGAAGGGACTACAAACATATTATTTAATTTTTTTCTCACCTGTCCTGAAGATAAGTTTTGGATGTGAATTCTTAACAGTATATAAAATAACATCAGTGAAACAATAACATAAACAATATGGGAATAATAGCAATGTACTTAGAAGAAAAAAACATGGTTAAAACATTTAGCTCTAAAGCATGCTGGTGAAGGGAAATAATATAACCTTTTCAGAAGATGTCACTGAGAGATAAAAAATGTAAAAGTATACAGGTAGGAATGAAGATAAAGAACAACCCATTTTTGGGGAATGCAAGGAAATGAAACTGGGGAGGTGAACTGAGGAGGAAGGGAGGTAATTCCAAGGATGAAAGTCCCTTTACAGCACTTCTTTGGCATAAACTAGAAAGTGAAGAAATCTGCTCAGTGACAACTTTCCTGGGATTTACAAAACTGCAGGATGAAAAAAGGGAGATATACAGCAAGATTGATGGATCGGGCAAAATAGAAATAATTGAAACTCACCAAGTATACCTGTATGATAGCATATTTGAACAAAATGATATCCATTATGAATATATACTGGTGTGCAATAACGTAACACTATTTATAAAAAGGTTAGTACAATGTAGTGTATAATTCAGTCAAAGCACATTAAAGATACAATGGAAATAAACAGCGTAATGGGGCAGCTAACCAGAGGTCCTTTTGAAAGTGATCGCAATTCATGATAATAAAGAATTTCTGAATTTAATGAGAACAAGCAAGCGTGCGGGTACATACTATTTGATTGCTCCTCTTGCCAATGGAAATGGCTGAAAAGACCATCAAAAAATACTTCAATGGCTATCTTGATGTGTGAGCCACAAATTTTGACTATTTCCTCTGTTGGAATTCATGGTTTGTTCTTGGCTTTTAATTCCTGATTTGTCTGGGAGAACAAGCCAGAATTCCAGCTTATATGTTACAGCAGACTAATCATGGAAGAAATCTGCTCAGCTGCTCCCATTGACAGTATAAGCCAGGGGAGCAACACATGCTAGCATATTAGCTTGTTCACAATAAAGCATAATTTTCAGAAAGTTATTTATTCATTTTGGCATGTGAATACAGCAATTGATTTTAATACAGAATAAGACAGTGCAGTGGTTATTGATTATCTTTTATGTCACTTGGTATGCAACTGTATGCATTTTCTAGTGCAAAGTGTAGAGCATCCTAGCAGTCGTTATCACATGCAAAGCTAGTTCAGTATACTTTGTAGAAATATAGGAGGTAGGAGTGTTAGGTATGTTCGCTGCCTTGAGTTATATATAAAAAAAAGGTGGGATAAAAATATAATAACAACAACAACAACAACGTTTAATAATATTTAGTAGAAAGATGACAGGTTAGAAAGAGAATCAACCTTTTAGAATTTGTTTCATTGTTATAGCTCATTTTCCAAAATTGCTGGGCTTTTCAACATTGCACAAAATAATGAAGCTGAGCTGATTTCTAACAGTTTTTTTTACAAAATGAATTATCAGTTTTAGCAATCAATACTTGAGTGATATATCAATAAAATATTTACAACAGTTTTCTCTAAGTGTGATAGTCACTGTAAATTGAATACTGTTCTTCCTTTGAAATTCCCATTTCTGCATATCAATTGTTCTGTCTAAATCCTAGATCCATTTAAGCATATAATCTTTAACTTGCTCAGTTTCTGAGTCATATTTCACCTGCAACTTGCAAATAAGGCTGCATTAGAAGCTAAAAAAGCAGAGTGTTCTTGAGGCCATTTTAATTGGAAATTAAATCTCAAGACGAAAATAATCCCAAGAGACAGCCCAACTTTGCTCTCAATGTTCCCATCTTTCTTTTCTTTGTTTCTGGAATTTCTAGAGCCATTCTTACTAGACCTATCTGCTGCTCTTCCAACAGACAGAAGTAGAGAGAATCAGGGGATTTCTTAAGGCCGTATCATAAGTCATAAGAAGAAAGATTTGATTTGGAGACTCCTTGGTTCATAGCCCAGACTTAGCTCTTATGCCACACTGATATTTTCTTTTACAAATGAGCAGATGCAATATTCCAGAATCTTGCTGGCAGCTACAAACGTCTGAAACTGATCCTCACTAAAAGGACTGTACCATCAAAAGAGTGTTTTATTTTATTACAGGAAGTTATGCATTCATCCATCTAGCTTAGTACTGTTTCTGCCCACGCAGTAGACTGGGTACACTCCAGGTCCCTCCTATTAAATGTTGCATCTTCTGGGACCGAGGAAGCATGCCTTCTCTGTTGTGGCCCCTACCCAATGAAACAGAATCCACCCAGAAATACAGACAGCACCTTCTCTCCTAGGGTTCCAAAAAGCACTTAAGACCTGGCTTTGGTCTTAGGCCTGGTGTTGATGTGTTTGTGGGACCCCTCATTTGGTTTCATTTGTTATGGTTGGATTGTTTTAGTCTGGGCTGCCTGCGGGGTAGAACGTTTTTAACTGTTTTTATTTTGTATTTGTAAACCGCTCAGCGTCTATGGGAGTGGGCAGCTATAATAAATTTAAAATAACAACAACTATTCCATAGTGAAGGGAAGCAGTGTTTCCTAGGCTAACCAGGAGATACCAAAGATTGGGTCAAGACATTCTGCCTGCAAAGCCTATGCCCCACATCACTAAGTGACAGCCCAAGGATTTACTGCATGTAAGTGAATGCTGCTAAATACAAACTGATCTGAAGATACTGTTATGCAAGAAGTTGTTATTTTAAAAGAAACAGTAATATCAGATATTTAAGAGGAAGAGAAAAACTTAATTTCATCTATAAGTTCTTAAATGTGAATAGTTCCTAAGCACTCCACAGCAAAGAGTTATTTGAAGGGTTTCTTCCAAATTAAGAAGAAAAGAAAAGAAAAGAAAAGAAAAGAAAAGAAAAGAAAAGAAAGCATTCATTTGCAGTACATTATGCAACTGTAAATCAAAATTCCAAGCACTGGACAAAGGCCCATTAAGTTGAGTAATTTTTTTTCTGTACGGATGCCACTGTTCAGTGCCTAGAAGGACAGTGATGGAATATATACTGGAATTGAATGTTCTATTCAGAAGTGAATTTTTAAAATAGCCAGACTGTGCATATTAACAACTAGAATTAAAAAGGAAATGGAAGAACAAAGAAGTATCACATGTCCTGCAAGTAATGTATTTCAGGAGTCTTTAAGAGTGCTAATTTGTTTCTAAAGATAACGTCACACTTAACCCGGAAATTGAGGGCAATCAATACCTGATTGTACTCCAACCTATCATTTTTATTCTGTTCCTCCAAGGGGCTAGGCCACATGACCTCATGGTTGGTGCCATTTTACCCTTTCAGTAACTGTAAGGAACGTTTGTTGGAAAGCAGCTGCATTTGAAGACATTTAGAATTCAGGTTTATTGCCAGGTATGTTCTTCATCCATCGCCCACGTGCTCCTTCCACTAACTAGAAACCGAAGCAGCAGCAAAGCCTTCCTATTATGTCTAAACAGGACTTCTGATTTGAAGGTTCCTTAAAAGCTAATAAGACAGCAGAGTTTGAAGGCGGTTTCCTGCTAGGAGTTTGTGTAACAAGACTTTCTTACCACCAAAGCCAAGCTGTGGCAGAGGCAGAAAAGGGGAGCCGGGCCACTATCACCTGCTGTCTGAGAAGCCAGTTCATTGGGCTTTGCTCTTCCTCTAATAATTACCCAACTCTCAACAGCTGTGGCAGAGAGAGATGAAGGTCCTTGAACCCCTCATAACTGAGATGGCGGTGATCTTGCTCTCCTTTCCCCACTCACTCAAGGACAGGACATTTGTATTGATCTGTATGTTGTGCTTTCCAGATAAAAGATATAAACCATTTGACTAAACAAATAGCCCTCTGAATTGCAATGAGGAACCAATGAACCATCTGGTTTCTAGTAAGTAACTCTCTAAGTACAGAACTGAGGTGAAGGAGCCCTCTTGTTTCCAATAAAGAGAATCTGATGTTGAAATCAGATTGAAAAATTAAAAAAATTGTTTTGAGTGAGAAAAAGTAGGAAACGTGTCTGATTCTGTGCACCAAGTACTTATTATTGTATGACTTACGTTATATTAATCTTTGAAGGACCTAATCATGATTGGGTATTACAGGTTAACATGGCATGACAGAGCAAATGCTAGATTAGACTAAAATGAGGTCAGATAGCCCGGTGGCTGTCTTAGTGTACTAGGGGAATCAAGCCATCATATTAGGACATGATGCAGTTTGTTATTTATGTGAACATAGAATCTGCTTTGTTAACTCAGATTTAGAGTTTAACATATTGTGTGAACCCACTCACAGTCACTTTCTGAGTATGAACTCTCAGTGGGTCAGATCAAAGAGTGGGCCTAGTCCTCTGTCAACAATACCAGGTAATACAATTCAATCAGCCATATATAACCATCTCTTTTCCCCCTTTTCTTCAGTATATGCTTTGACTATTCATATAATATGGATTAGCCAAACCTGAAAATATAGGAATAAAGAAGCTTTCATCCATTAAATACATTTAAAATAAGAGAAAGATAAAGTTCCAGTTTTGAACTGTGAGTTGCCTAGATCAGCTTTTTCCCAATCTGATGTTTTCCTCCTACAATTCCCAGAATTCCTGATTAGCACTGCCAAAGGTTGAGTGAGATGATGCCTCAGGTTTGTTACATGCTGATCAATTTACGTTAAACAAACACTGGGATTCTTGCTTAGAATTATCCATGGAGAGAATAATCCATGAGGACTTATAAGTCATTTTTAAAAGTATGTATACAGCTGTAATGAAGTTTAAACAGAAAGTAACTATCATCAGTATTGGAAGCTAGGACAAGGACTAATTGAGAAACTAGAACAGGAATATGATCATTAATTAAAACAAAAGCAAAGATATGAGAACAACAAGAACTCTTTCTAAGACAGAGATCATAAAATAACACCCCAGAATATTGTAGTTCACTGCTCTCTTTTAAAAACTTTTGTTCCAGGTGGTACCCTGTTGGAAAAGCCATTTAATTTTAACTGAATTTACACTGTAAGGGACTCATTCTCAGGATAACACTAGAAAAACCACAGAAATTCAAGTATGGGGTACTTCCAACTTTGCTCCACCAAAAAGGAAGAGAGTGAGAGGTAAGAATTTCCAAGAAGTTTGGATTAAAATTACAAACACAAATAATTTCCAAGTAAACATCAGCCTCACTAAAGGAAACTGAACATACAAACCTACGGTGATAAATTCCCATCTATAGGAAAGGGAAAAAAAACCTTATGCATCTGTGTCAGAAATATTATGAAGTATGAATATTTTTAGAATACAGAATCACAGACAATCATATGAACTGATATGATGTATCTTTGGATCATATTCTGAGAAAGCTAGAAATAAAATCTGGCTGCATTACTATCTGAAATTCCTGACAATACACATCCAGTTTCTGTAATTGACAAGATTATAGTCATCTAATCAGTTGTTGTAACCTGGAGTCTGTTACTAGTAAAAGGATAATTTAAGCCTCTGTGGCAGATTCTCTTCTCTCAAGAGTTTCCCTTCTTCCTCTAATTATAACTGGCTGCTACTAGTCATCATTGTCTGTTCAGCTGCTGTTCAGCTCTGTCCTCAGCACAGCTACTGGTATTATATGCTATAAAATCAACTAAGTCTAGTCACACTCTACCCACCAAAGCATAGCTGCAGTGATGATAGCTTAAGAGAGATCATCTGGGCCTCCTGCTTGGAGACTGTTTGGCAGGCCTGGCTTCTTGCATTCTTTTGAGTATAGTTTCACAGGTGAATAGAGGTAAGTGAAAGCCCGCCTCTCAGGGAAGATAGATGACTCTTTGACCAATCAGACGCAATGCTTTGCCTCTGATGTCACAATCCCAGCCACTTAACTGATTAAAAAAAAACCTAGATGCTCCCGGGGAAACGCTATGTCACAGCCACATGCAGAGTTTGTCACAGGGTCCCATTCAAAGGAAATGTGTACTTACTGGTACTCGGAAAGGAGATGTATTTGATGTATCTGTGGGATTGCTCGTTCCTGAGATGCTCCGTCTTCTAGGAGATCTCTCTGGTGGAACCTCTGAGGGAAGAGGGTAAAAAGAAATAGGGGAGAAAAATAAGCTTTTCCTCAAACTTCCTTCTCATTCCCTACACATTTTTTTTAATGTAATGATATTATTATATCAAGTAACAAAATTATATACATATAATGGAGTTAACAATGTAATGTAACAGTAAAACGAAAAGAAAAGAAATCCTGGAAAATTATAGCAGAGATGAAACAGTTCCAAAAATTTTGAACAAACTGCTCAGAAGTCCATTTTATTTTATTCATTTTGCTCTCCTGTTAAAAAAAAAAAGAGTAACCCAAACTGATTACATCAATCAAATACAGATTTATATATCAAGGGCCTCTATTCTGTTGGCTATTCTTCATGCAGAAAGTCTACCATTCCTGATGTCAGGATACATTTCAAATACTGGGGATATAGGAGCATGCAAAACTCACTCACCTTTATTACAGACACTGTTATACAGTGTTAAAAGAGAAGTTACACTTGTTAGTTCTTCATTTAATAGTTTATGAACTTATTACCTCAGCATTTGATTATTCTAATCATAAAAATAATAAAATAAGTTATAATAAGTTATTGAATTACGAAGTGAATAAAATACTATTATTCACTTAGTTCAATAACTTATTTAGTTTTAAGTATGTTATGTATTCCCTTTTTACTCTTTTCATTTATATTGTACTTTAGTTCATTTTAACTTATCCTGTGTAATTTGTTTAGAAATTCAACTTTTATTGTTTCCTGAGCTGTGTATGCAAGAGGGCATAGTTTGCTCCCAGAACATGTCTGTATTTCCCCAAAGTCTTCCATTTTCCACTGGAATGGGCCACTGCAAACATTCCAGTGTTGGTTTATCACTTTCTAAAAGTTAATCTCCTGAAGCAGGAAGTGGCTGGCAGCATTCCTTAAAAGTTTGGTGGATATTGCTTAAATTTTCACCAAAATATAGCATTTAAAAACATGCTGCACATTGAGACCAAGGGGGCAGGAATTTTTAATATAACCAAATTTGATTACCAAATTTCAAAAAATGAAACAGATACATTGGGGTTAAACTTTGGTTAAAAATTCAAATCTGTTCTCAGCTAAGTGCTTTATAAATGTCAGAATTTCTTCCAGTTCAAAGATTTTGAAGGTTCCTCTGAACTATCTAGTTTTGCACTACTTTGAAGGAACTTCTAATTCTTAATGTCTATGTGTTTGAGATAGAACATGGTTTCTCTGTTTCAGCTGATGCTTAACACGAATCACAAAAATAGGAGGGGTAGACTTCCATGAGGTCTGGGGTGGGCCATTTCCCCCTTCATGGGAAAAATGGTGCTTGTAGGATCTCACTGTTTTCATCAGGATGATGAAAGCATGTTGCACTGTGAGCTCTGCCCTTTTTGTGTAACATCACAACTGTGGTGACTGCAACTCACAACCATGGTGATAGCTGTTGGGGAAAGTGCCCAGCTGCAAAGCTACAATATCATGCTATCACTGCTGAGATTCAGCAAAGGTGACAGGGTTCCTGTTCCAATGTTCCTGAAACATCATAACAAGTTCCCATGCCATGGTGGTGCTGACACGTGTTGAACAGGAGGGAGCTGCTGCTATTAGTTTGTACCAGGCAGGAAGCTGGATGATGCGAGTGCAAAGGAATTCATGTTTGGACTAACTTGCCTGGCCAAGGTCATTACCCGAAGATTGCCAGCAACCATTTGGAACACCTGCAGTGGAATGGAAGTGTACTGACACTGGGGGGGAGGGGTCTGGGTTTGCTCATGGTTTAATTGGGAGAAATCCCGTGCTCTTGGTATTCTCAGCTTTGCCTGTGATTCTGCATACTATTCATCATTAAATTAGATTTCCATAGAATTTTATGTGAGTCTGATTGTTGATTTGGATAGGCAGTCATTACAAAAGGCTTCTGAGTTTGTGTTGTATGGTTATTAAGGGCTTAATTTCTAATTTGCTGCTTCTTGAAGTGGGGCTAGAAACTGAGATAAGCTTGGGAACATCAGGCACAGCTGAGATCTTCTTCTTTGACTGCTGAGAACTTCACAGCAAGGAACAGGCTTACAAGCCAGGGCAATGGTTGAAGGGGGTGGCAGGGAGGGAAGAGAATCTGCTGGCAAGGTTATGGGCGGGCAGCCTAGCGGGATATGTTGCACAGGGACATCAGTGGCACAAGTGGGTGAAGGAAACAGGGAAAGGCCTGGCAAGATTTGGGTGGGTGGGCTAGTAGGGTATGCTGCAGTGGGATTGCAGGGAAGAGGAGGGTGGGAAGGCACTGAGAAGGTAGGGTGGTGCACAGTCATGGCAAAGCAGGAGTAGGCAGAGGGGCACTGAGCAGTAGCTACCCAATTTACACACTCACCTGTAAAATCACTCTAGGAGCTCTCCAGATGTGGTTCTGGCCAAAACTGGGAACAACAAAATGTTCCAGGTTTTATTTCTGCCAAACCACAGCCAATCAAAAATGGATGGGCAGAACCCCCAAAACGCACTCATTTGGTTCAGATTCAAAACAAAACCTATTTTCTGTTTTACACACACCCTATTTAAAAGCAACAATAACATCAGGACCAGTTAACCAAATGACAAATGGGTGTCCAGAACTGCCTCAAAGTAAATGAAAATTGGTTTTAAATGTATACAAAGATTTTAAAACTTCTTCATAGAGATTACCTGCAATTCACAAACACTCCCTTAAAGCCAAGATGAACAGAGTTATTTATGTCCAACACAATCTCTGAAAAGGGTAGCTCTAATATAAATTGTGTTGCAGACAATTTGATGAAGACTGAAGTTTATTCTTGGACTAATAGGATCAGAACAGACAGGTGCCATCCAAAATTATGCATTGATTTTAAGTAAATCCAGCTGTTAAATAGCATTTATCCTACTGTATACTATCAAAAGACTTACAAATTTGAAGAAAAAAATTAAAAAATCTTTCTACAATTAGAGAAATTTCGAATTTTGCCCTTTGTCCTGAGAATATGAACCAGCCTATCAAACTACCAATTATATAACCTGATTTGCCTATAGAAAATGATTTTTTAAAATTATATATGATATATACATAGTTTACATAAACAACAACAAATAGGTACCTTTAGAGCAAATGCAACCCATTTCAAATTTGATAAGCTAAACCAAAAGAAATTCAGTTCCTTTCCTTTCCTATTGTCTATTCAAAAACTGTTATCTTGTGAAATATTAAGAGCCTCAAGAGGATGATGCTGGGATGCTGTCCAAAAACAAGCCCCAACTCTTCTCCTTCTGGAAGCCAAGTGGATGGGGCTGCCTGAAGCCAAGTGGATGAGGCTGCCTTTCATCCCCTAGCAACCAAGTGGATGTGTCATAATGCTCACAGACTACTCAAGACAATGGCTGGGTTTTACCCTCCTCTCCCACTACACTTTGCAGAGAGCAAGGAGGAAGCACACAAGAGACCACCACAGCTATTTAATCCCTCTTTCCAAATTAACATCCTCCTCACCCGTTACTTTCAGGCCATTAACAGGCGCCCAATAGCTAGCACTCTTTCGTTGTAGACTGTTTTCCTATCCAGAGCCAGATTCGCTTCCCCTCAAAAGAGTAATGACAAAAGCTGTTGCTATATGCTATATTTGGATGGTACTAAAATACAGTATGTATCTTTATTCCAATTCAGACATAATCACATATCACAGAGAGACTTATCTGATACTTACTATCTTGCTTATCCAGGAAAACTGCCTGCCATCATCACAGCATTTCTGTTCTGTTAAACTTTGCAGTTGTACCTGAAGAAACGTAAGGATAGATCCTACACCATACAATATCAATAGTTGAAAAATGGTAGTTCAAATTTTACCAGGAGAAAGATAGAGGAAAATAAACAGTTACGTATTCCTACCTATCAGAAATATGACCTTGAGAAAAACTCAGAAGGCGGGTTGTGAGGTTCAGATTTCAGAAAGCCTACAAATGAACTATACAGAGTAATAAAATATTTCCAGACAAAGATGCGATAATACTTCAAGATCTGAATGCAGGGACCATATATATATATATATGGTTATGGTTATGGTTATATATATAGTTATGGTTATACACACACACACACACACACACAGAGTACATCAAGCAAGCAAGCTGAAGCTGGCTGTTCTAGCTTCTTGTAACTGCATATTAACATGTTTAAAACAGCGGCAGATGCTGTTTCTATGTCCTTAAAAATATTTTTTTTCCTCCTGCTGGAAAAACTATGCTCTCACAATTTGAACAAAACTATCTCCCTCCTGTTCCCATTGATGCTACATTGTGCTTTTGTATTATTTTTACCTGCTATTAAAACCAATCTTCCTCTCCCTTTAAGTATATGAAGTAACTACAATGGTGTGAGTCCCTAAAACAGAAGAAATGGATTTTCTTGTCTTTCCAAGTCAGCAAGAGCTTAAAACTTGAATTGGTTCACACCCCATGGCTACTACATGAATCAGAATGCTCTGCACAAGTTCACAAATTCATGTGCATATACATACACACACTCACAGACTGAAAAGATGTGAAACTAGCCTTAATATCTGCAAATGGTTTGTTTTTGTGCAAGAGTAATAAACTGAAAAATGTCTACTTTCTACTGATAATTCACAAAACAGTAGAAGCTCTTTGTAGCAAAGTTGCAAACACACCTTCCCCTTTTAGCACACACATGAAGACTGGCAGTCGCAAAACAATGTTTCTATTGTATTAGTTGAGAATTTATAGAATTTGTGTCTTGCCCTAGTAGTTCTGGTAACAACTCTCCTCGGCAATCAATATTACATCCCACTTTGCATATAGGGATGGGGGAGACTGAGAGATAGTAATTTGCATGCAGCTACCTATGGAGTTTGTTTCAGAAAGGTTTGAAGTGCCATGGGAAAATATTCTCGCTGCTGTATTTCAATAACTCTTCAATAACAAAGCAGAATGAGGCTGCTTCACCTCCAATCCAAGACTAACAAGCATAGTCTAAAGAGTTATCAGCAGGGTGATAATAAAATATGAGAATTATATTTGGGCATTAAAGTGTAGCCCTTGGAACACCAGATGATGTGCTATCAACCCTCTATATCTAGCCAATACGCAGGTGGATTTCCAGTATATAGACGCTCAGATTTAGGAATCATTAATCATTTTCTTTGACTTGGAACCAGAGCTGTTCTGATAGCCATCTATTTATGCATCTGACTCTTTGTGTTTCCAAACAGAATTGATCCAATGTAGCCCATGAATAAGAGAGAGAGAGAAGAAATTAGAGTACAAGAGGAACTGGAATACTGTTCTCATGGCCCAATTCTCATGAGAATTTCAGGAATTGAAATCTGCACAAAACATAGCCACAGAGCACACGATTTCTGTTATAAGAGGAGGTGGACTTATTGTACAAAGAGGGAAACATAGGCCAGACAATGTTCAGAGGATTGCCACAGTAGAACAAATAATTCTGATAAAGCAGCAGTATAGGAAGGATGGGGAGATAAACAGAAATTGGCCTGCCAAGCTCAGTATCAAAACAAGAATTAATGCAGTTAATTGACTAAAGTGAACAAATCTGGAGATACTAACAGAAGTTCACGTGCTAATAGTAGTACAAAATGGGTCAGCTACAGAAAGAGGCAGGAGGGACTAGAGGTTCTAGCATGTGGATTGAAGTATGGAGCCTCTTAATTTTTCCTAGATTGTTACATGCCTAAAAATCAGGCCAACTTCCATTCAGCTGCTAATATCAATAAAAGTTGTCACAAGTTAATCAGATGTTTATTTTCAGCCAAGATCTACACAGCAGCGTAACAGTTCGTTCATTTGCATTTCTGATGAGTGTAAGTAGAAACCATGTTCCTTATCTTCTCTCTATTTTCAGAGTCTGCTGAAAAGTAAAGGCCAATAGACATAAACTAAATTACAGTTCAGTGGAGGAAACCTACATGTGGAGTACTGTAGCAATATTATCAGCACAAAATGTAAGAAATTGATTGTTATAGAAATATTTCAATCTATTATAAAGCTTTAATAGCAAGTGAAAGGGGGAGAGGGTAAGGCCTACCTTCAACTGGGATTGCAGTAGTGAAGAAAGCACTCAGTAGGGCTGTGCAAAGCATTCTGAAGAGGTGCTTTGCAAGGGTGGATGCAGAAATGAAGCACCTCTCCTCACTCTTCCAATGGTTAAAGTGGCTGCATGGTTTGCAATGATCACTTGATTTCTTTGAGAGCTGCCCTTAGTTATTTGCGCATTTCTCTGCATGCAGATGACACTTCTGCTGGGACCACCAGCAAAATAGTTGCGCATTCACTCACGTGCCGAGATAGCTGATAACAGATTTAGAGGTAGCCAATGGAATTGCTCAAAGAGAAAGGTTTTACTCATCTACCCGATCACTGCAAAGCATCTCTTTTCAATGTTTGGCACAGTCCTGGTGTTTAACCTTTTTTCTTGGATGCCATTCTCTTCTTAAGGAACCTTGCTCCTAAGCCTCCTGTTTGACCAGGAGGACAGAGCTGTGGACTTCTCCTGATTGAATCCCCTTCTGGCTGCTTTTAAAGTATTTTAAAATGAGGGATGTGATATCCAACTGTTATATTCAGGGTATTGTTTCTTCAACTGTCACATATTACAGCTGTTTTGATATCCTGCTTGGCTATTTGGTGGTATAAAGATACCTTTAAATGAAGCAATACGCTTTGAATAATGGGAAGAATAATGTAGACCTAAAGCTCACATACACAATGTTAAAAAATAGATTACCTTCTTTATAACTCTACAAGAATCATATTCTATGACAGCTCAGGAAAGACTTTATACTTGAAACGTTATTTTAGGACTCCCCTTCATTGTTTTCTGTAGAACATTATTGTTGCCTTTTTTTTTTTTTGGTAGTGAGATACTCAAAAGTATTTTTTTTAATTATCTAGAGTATAACAATAGTCAAGGAAATAATAGTCTCAAGCAGTATTTCTCAAGCTTTCTGCAACCATGGACTGTGAAATAAAATATTCAGAAAAGGCGGGAAAAACCCAAGTAAACCAACCCTCCCTCCCTTCCTTCACATTATTAGGCACAGGGGAGTCCACGTTCTTGGCAAATGAGATAATGATTATACCTGCATTTGTTCTGGAGTATACCTTCCCATCCCCTCCATCTTAAAGACCCGTTTTAATTCAATCTTGTACTTAGCAATCTAAAATTATTTATTTACCATTTGAGTCATTCTCTATACCCCACGCTGGGTAATAACTACTTTGGACTTCATCACATAAAAAACAGAGGACAAATGGAGCTTCAGCTGAGATACTCACTGTCATATTTCCCATTTCTATTTTTCTTGCAGCATTGCTGGCGCAGCCCCAAAAGACCACTGTTCTACTTAGCACAACAATGTGAACTAACCGTTGGTAACTGGACTCAAGACCTATTGTTACTGTCAATTTTATGAATTTTCTGCTTGTGTTACTATTGGTAGATGTCAATGAATAAATTTGTACCCACTGGTCCATTTTCCCAAACCAAGCAGGAATTCAGTATGATAAACAGCAATAAAAATAAACATTAAAAACACCCAACTTGGGTAAACTGGAAAAAGTACAAACAGCAATTTGGGAGAAGCAAAATGCCCTATTCATTGCCACTAGTCTGCAAGCTCCACATAGAAATTTCTCTTGTTAAAAAAATAGTTGTGTGATGCCACAATGTATAACATCAGAGCACTTAATTGGCAGTGAATTGCGGGAGACTGGGCTGATGCGATGAGCAGACTCTGCCAGCTCGTGCTGAATACAGGGGTTTGATGGATTTACATCCTGCCTTTCATTCAGGAGCTCTAGCTCTTATTTTTCTCATTACAACAATCCTGTGAGGTGAGTTGGGCTGAGAGAGGAGGACTGGCTAAGGTCTCAAGGACAGCTTCAATGGACTTGACCCTGAGTCTCCCTGCTGCCAGGCCAACACCTGAACCACTACATCACAATGGCAAGCAGGTTCCGGCCAGCTGGCTGGCAGAGACCATACACAAACTGTGGACCACGATGATCACCAAGGCTCTAAACAGCATCATGTAGCTTAGAGTAATAGAGACAGGAAAGGACCTCGTGATGAGGTGGCACTCTTGATTGCAACTGAGAGTAAATATGGTGCAATGGTTAAGTGTTGGAATAGGAATGGAAATGCCCAGGTTCTAATCCAACCTCAAAGATGGAAGCTCACCAGATGACTCAGGGCCAGTCACACTCTCTTAAACCAACATACCTAACAGGGTTCTTGTTATGGGGAAAACAGGAGAAGAAAGCATTATATATGCCACTTGGAGCTCCTGAATGAAAGGCAGGATATAAGTCTCAGAAATAAGTAAGTTACTCTCAGCATTTGGCTGGCCTTTTTTGCAGCTTGGAAGTTAAGCAGTATGATTCTGGTACTTGGAGGAATGGAGATATCAGAACTGTGGAATCAACTAGAAAATTGATATTTTTCCCCATAAGAAGCCAATAGCAAATCACTTTTGTACACTTGCCAAAAAACTGTTCAACAAAGCAATGCTGGGTTTGGTGGTTGCCCAGTAGCATAGCTCTGTCCTTAGATGTAGTTTTCCAACCCAGTTTAACTATCTTAAATCAAATTACTATAATGGAAACATACCCACTAGCCATGTTAAAATCTGTTCCAGGTGACATCCTGCAGATATCTGACTTACTTCTCTTCAACCAGAGATATATGTATATAATATGTATATAATTGGCACAGAGAAAAAAAAGCTAATTTCTCAAATAACGTTTACCATGAAATATATCCAAATGATAGAAGGCAACATAAAGATACAAGCCTTGATTCTCTGGACAGCCATTCAGTGGGCTTTGGATGCAACAGACTAAATTTTAGTTCGGACTTCATTTCCAAACAATGGGCAAAGTGTTCAGTTTCCAAAATAGCCTGGACAACTGGTTCATGTGATTTGCATCAATTTGCATGATTTACATAATTATACAATCATTTAACTTAATTTGCATAATTACAACACTATCACAGACAAACATAAATGTTGTAAAAGATAAGTTATACAATTACTAAACTATAGTAAATTGACTCAAATGATATAAACTGATGCAACAAACAGAAATTTGATTTAACGGACATTCAAATTCAATAAACATCTCTGCCTCGAAATGGTCAATTAAGTATTTTAACAAGCGTAACAAAATAAGCAATGTTAATGTGAGCAGTAATGTAAACACGCCTTCCCAAATGAACTGCCACTCTCCAGCACATAAAGAGACTGGGGGTTTCTCAGGTGAATCTTCCCCTCCCCTGATGTATTGTGCTGAGACCTGCAGAACTGTGTTGCAAAATGGGCACCTATCCCATTGTTGCCTAGGCAGTGAAGAGGCAGGCTTCCTCCCTGACCAAAAACAGTGATGACATCTTGGGGAGGTGAGGATATCTGCGTATCTGTGCCTGAAGGCAGAATATATATCTCAGTTCTGAATTCAAACAATTTGCTTTATATGCAAAACTCAAATTTAATTCCTGGCATTTCTAATCTAAGATTTTTAGATGAGAAGGATGGGAAAAGCAGCCACTTGCAATCTCACTAGAGTAGACCTGACACAACATTAACAACAGGTAGTATGTTCTAGAACTGAGTGTACAGATGGATAATTCTGAGATCTGAATGGTCCTTGGGAATGTGTTCTCTTGTAAAGAGAGTCAACATTTCTGGAAGAAGTTTGAAAATAATGGCAACTTTTCCAAGAGATGAAAAAATAGATTAGAAATGAAACATTTCCATTAGCAGTATATTTAACACAACAATGTTGTGTGCAGATTTGCAAGTTTCTTACATAAAAGAGAGACTGCAGACTATATAAGCAACAATTCTGGTACGCATTTTTATATTGCAATTGTATGCTTCACAAGAGTCTGATCCAATATGGAACTTCTTATACTTCCTAAAACAAAATTTAATGTGACTAGTTCTTGGTTTTAACTTTTTACCCAATTTACCCAAAAGGTCATAAACTAGTACTGGCCATTTTTTAAAAAAAACTTAAGTGCACTACCTGGATGTAGATAATACTGGTGAACTAGAATGTCTTCAATGAGGCCTTTAAATTTTTTACATTATTATAATTCATTACAAATTAACATAGCACCCCCTAAGTACATGTTACTTTACACATAAATGTTTCAGGAAAATGTGACACAAGCCAGAAATAAATTTCCTCAGATGAGTGGATTGAAAGTGGTCAGATTCTTGCAGGCTAACAGAATTGGGGAGCACAAGACTAAGTGGAGGGATGGCATAAAGTTCAGAGGTATAGCTGGGTCAACTGTGCTACACTGCCTACCTGCCACTTAAGGTTATGAGTACACATTTAATAGAGAACATTTAATGTTAAGCCAAAGAGAAAACCACGCATGTAGTCCTGAGACTATTCTCATCCATAAAAACAAAACACTTTTAATGACATTTCTGCAATTTTTTTTCAAGGTTTGAAATAAGTATTCCAAGCCTACCGTACCAAGAAATGACAGGAGGCTTCGCTCATCTTCTGTGCTGCTATCCAGCCACTCGGCCGCATCTCCAGGAGAAAGAAGACTCATTCTCCATCCAGAAAACTTTTCCATACAGTAGACAATGGCAGAATAAATCTGGGAAGGGAAAGGGGGGAAACGCGGAGGGTCCTGGGAGGCCAGTACTTAGGTTTTTGGCTGAACCAAATCAAATGAAATGGAGAAAAGAAAGTGTAACGTGGCCTGGCCTCTGTCTCCCTAGCTGACGGACCTATCTGATTAAAAGACAGAGGCAGCAGAGAAGATTTGATGTCAGTTTCTCAGCTCAAGCAGGAAGAGTAAAAATAAGATGACAGGCTGGTGGCCTCCAGTTTAAAAATGACAAAACAGCATTTAAAAATGTAAAGGCATGGCAAGACAAAGGAAGATGATCCCACAACAGCAAAGATTAGCAAAGCCATGCAGGTTAATAAAGTGTAACATGTGACTGTCCCCCTTTTAGGGGAAAAATAATCTAAAATTCTAGTAGCTTTGTTTTTCAGTTTTCTGAAGAAAGCTTACAGATCATTTAGAATCCTGCCAACAACAGCGAGGCTTGCATCGCCACCAGACCTTTTCTGCTCCAGCTACAATTACAATAGCATCCGACTCTCTTACAACACATTTGCTCATGCAATGGCAGGTTGATCAATCTGTGAATAGGAAGAGTCCCTCCCTCCTTCCCTCCCTCCGGCATGGCAGCTGCATTGATCGACAATAATGGAATCTGTTTCTGACTGCCAACAACAGCATTAAGGATATTAGAACAGCTCCTCTTCATCAGAATGAGAAGCAGCCGACACAACCCTGGTTCGACTTTGGCCTTCTTGGTTAATAGGGCTCCCCCCCATCCTTTGGGAAGGACAAAGAAAAGGGTCAGGAAGAATAAGTCCTGTTAGGAGAATCAAAGGAGTCACCGCTACAGAAACAAGGTCCAATTAGCTCACAAAGAAGAGAGCATGAGAAGGCTGCCTGCGCCTGTTCTGTAGCTGTGCATTGGGTGTATCCTGTATCTTTTTGCAACACAAAACTGGGGGTGGGGGTGGGGGTGGGGAATATGTTTTATACGACCTAAAGGGTCACTTTGCAGGTTTGTACAAATGAAAGCAAGGATGAGTCTTGACAAATGGGAGACGTCTGGGCCTCACAAATCAGAAGCGTCTTTCTCCCTCTGAGACCTGTGCTGATGTTCTGAGAAAAATCACTCTCTTTAAAGGAACAGGAGTCATTCTTATTATTTTAAAACAAATCTGCATAAAACAAACCTCCACTTTTTACTGCATGCTACTAATCACCATTACAAATAACCTTTTGGCAGGGAATTAATTAACAACATAAATGAGGCTCAGCAGAACAATAAAAAAAGTACATTCAAGCTAGGAAAACATATGGGCAGGGAGAGATGCCATCAATTCTCAGCAGGGGAAAAATTCCAATTATTTCACTATTCTGCAGCATATAACATCAGAATATAGAGGAAAATATTTTTAATAACACTCTGGCCAGCGCTCTCAAACTCACCAATTAATGAGAAGGGGCAGGGATAGAATGTGGGAAACTGGATCAATTGTAGAACCAAAGAATAAGTGCCTCCTTTCTTCAATGATGAGGTCCTTAAGTGGAGGGGACACCAGGAAAATACCCTGGCCCATGTGTTTCCCTAAGCCTGGACTATATTCATAAGCATCTCCCTCCTCAACAGAGAAATACTACATTCACTATACAGTACTGGCGGCGAGGAACTAGGTAATCAATTGAGCAGCAAAAATTTGGTAACTTGGTGATCAACCAAATCTGACTGGATTAAGAATGAGCCGTTATCAAGGGGAAAAATGAACACAAAAAGTTGATTTTCCCTGTTTAAATCCTACCAAGTGATCACTCTCTAAAGCACATTCTCTTTAGTCTAAGTTTATAGTGGTTGGTTCTTTTTGATTTCATCACAGATTTTTCTACAATTTAGAACTTGAAATGAGAATGACTTTTCCTGAACCATACAGCAAGGTAGCCAATGCAGCCTTGTAATCCAGATTTTTTTTTACAAAGGCACTCTTGATTGTTCGTATGTCTCATGGAAAATATAACAGATGATGGAATGAAACTTCAGGTACATTTCAAAATCACTGATTTGTTAAAACTTTATGTGAAACCAAATTCCTAGAAAAATCTAGGACATGTCTCTGAAATACTCAAACTTCAAATCCTAAAGTATCAGTACATATATTAATAGATATAAACATGTTTAAAATGTCTAAATATCAATATGCACAGCATAACCATCGATTGTTTTTAGAAATGTCACATCTCTGACATTTAGGAAGAGTCTAAGCAGCTTTTGTTTTCCTGTGGATTGAGAAGCTGAATTTCTGATAAATGAAGCTTCACAGAAGTTTGGGTATAAGCATTTTATAATGCAGTCTGGTAGTATGATCATTCATAATGCATGCAAACACTAGAGCTTTGACAGCCATGGAAAGAGACGCTTTGTGTGCACAAAAAGCAGGAGTGGTACTATTAAAAAGTAAAGTGCATTATCTTTCTAAGCATTAAGAAGCCACAAAAGGTGGAGACATGGAGCTGACTCAAACCAGTCCAAGAGGTCTTCACTGACCAGCTCTGCAGTGGTCAGTATTTTTTTCATGATAATATGAACACTCAATATTGGAACATCACTAAGGCAATCTGTATGAAAATGTCTAAAGCTAACTGAGTGCTGAAGGAAGGTGATCATTTAGCATAGTTTTTCTCCTTCCAAGTTATCAGGTTGGGCAGCCAAAGCGTAGAATGCTTACGCATAAAACAACACAGGATTTTAAGAAGTCTGTAGGGTAACAGTTACTCTGCAACATATAGAAATAAAACTATACCATGAACACCAAGCTATATACCCCCCCTGGGCACTTTAGTTAAAGGAGGGATACAGAATAGCCATGGAAACTAAGAAACGCCTGAAAATGTAATATAGTATTGAAGTGATTGATCAGCTTAACGAAACACTACATTCCATGTTCTCCAAAACCTCACTGATGTTGTGTGACTCTGGACTGCTTCCAGTTGTTTTCACTTCACCTAACAACCCAACAGCTCCTTGGTACATTTCCATAAATGAATGTGTTCCTCTTCAACGCATGCGTTCTCTTTTCTTACCCCTGCAAACCTGACAAGTTGTACTAAATGAAATACACCAAATGAGCTAGATGTTATTACTGTTAAGGGTGGTTATTACTGTTAAGGGTGGAATATGTTATGTCAGTCATGAATCTGCTTCACCCTTCTCCTTTCAGATGGAAAGCAAATCAGAAAGGGGCTGGAACCATGGAGTACAAATTTCCTCTTATGCAGTGTTATGACTGCTCTAGCTTCATCAGTTTGGCAGATGCGAAGTAGCCCCTCAGCAAGGAAGTTAAAAGCAAATCTTGCTCTTCCCAAATGTCATAGATCACAAAACCTCATTGGCTTTTGTGGGGGGGGGGGTACCTTCAAGTCAGTCTTGACTCCTGGCAACTGCCTGGAACAGTCCCTGCAGTTTTCTTGGCAAGATTTCAGAAGTGGTTTGCCATTGCCCGCTTCCTAGGGCCGAGAGAGAGTGATGCCCAAGGTCACCCAGCTGGCCTCGTGCCCAAGGCAGGACTAGAACTCATGGTCTCCCAGTTTCTAGCCTGGTGCCTTAACCACTACACCAAACTGGCTCTCCATTAGATCTTAGGCACCATCAAAGGATAAGGACTAAGGCAGCACTTATTGTAATTATGTCTAATCTTACTGCTTTGGTGAAATATCCAATGGTATAATTCCCACATTAACCCACAGCATGTCAACACAAGTTAGCTACTTCAACTTTTCCTAAGTTTGTTCCAGTACATGCTTCATCCTGAAACAGAGGCAGCTATCCAACAAACATTTGCATGCAATATATACTGAGTGAATGCTTCATTTGGTAATAATAATACTCTAACCAATAAGCAGGTGCTTGAGAGGATGAAAACACTTTCTCCCAAATTCCAATACAGTGGTCTATCTGTGTTTAAAAGTATTGTTACCTTCCTTTGGAATTGCTATATTTGTTTCAATTCTCTGGTTTCTCATGGGGAATTCTGCATCGTCCTTTGACCAGTCAATACTGCCATAGGCTCATGGGTATTTTCTGCTGACAGCCATTTTTTGATGTATGCATGGGAACAATATAGTGACTGGGGAATTCAAAACAGTAGAAAGGAACACTGATAAAGATATGAGGGAGCAATATTTTCCTGAATGGTTGATCCCAGAACGCTAATTGGCTGATTCGAATCACAAACTGATGGACTGGCTGCAACTTCCTGTTGGTTGTCTACTTGGCAGCACATCATGTTTTGCTCAGTGCAGTACATTAAATAATCCTGACTGATACTTCATGGTAATATGGAGCTTGATGGAGGTAGAAAACTTTCTGTAACTCTTTTTTTTTTAATCAATGTATTTACTGACTTCTACTTATCATACTTATCTACTAATCATTCTTACAATAATGAATGATGGATGGACTAAAGGTGGGATAGGTGACATTAAATATCTTCAGCCATCAAAGGCACCAGCACTACTGCACATGACTAACTGGAGTCTGGAACATTCCTGTACAATTTTAATTAATTGGGTGGAGAGGCAGAAACCTGTAACCTCCAGCCATTTGGAGAGCCAAGGGTATTATCATTCCTGCTATACACACTTTCTGGAATTTCAGAGAAATTATAGGCATGTCATACAATTTAGATTATTGTGGCATCAAATAGCTTTCTGACTGGCAAGAAATTGAAAGAATCCAGTGGGGAGATTAAATTACCTACAAAACAGAACTGGCTGAGTTATTCCATCTAGAACAGAGATTTACCACAGCATTTGAGATATCAAGGAGTCTGTCACCAGTTTGGGATTGTAAAACAGACTTATGTGGATTTCTCTATGTCTTAACCAAATTGGTTAGTTTCACTTCATTTCAAGCACATATGTATATTATGAAAAAAAAACCACTATTACTTTAGCCAATCTGTTTAGTATGACTTTGTTGAGGAAGGAAGGGGAGAAAAAAAGACTAATAAAATGAAGCCTAAGGAAGGACCAGTATTGTTAAAACTATGAACTACATCTTCAACGTAGAAGACACCATTTATGGTACCTGGCAGACAGCTTTTTGTAATATAAATATTGTGCTTCTATATACAAATGCAGGCAACATTTACTATGTTATCACATACATTTTTATGGGTAATAGTTAATTTCACTGAATGCCACTGATGAAGGGAATGTGATTCAAAAAACGTTACGAATAATACATCACTAGTGTTTCAGTTGCCATAACAATTTTTGTGCTTCATGCTTTGCAAACTGACTAGTGAAAGAAAAACACTATCAAGGGATAAAAATTAAAATGTTCTAATTTATTACAAATATAACACAAACAAAATGTTATGTCCAACCAGCAGCATTTACCTGGAGTGTCAAAAAAAGCAAGATGGTGGCAGCTGTACCATAGTGCAGGCCCCTGCCTTTTTGTACACATGGGCACAACCTGAACACATGGAAAACAGCGGTGGGCCTTGCATCACAATCTCATTTCCATCATCTTATCTTTTCTGACCCCTCTCCCTCCACCTCCTAGGGATGCCACTGTATGCAAGTGTAATCAAATTTCATTTGAATCACAAACACAGTAGTCAGCCTCAGGGAAGCCATTATTGTCTTCATATCAGAATACTACTAGCCTACTTTTCAGAGCAAATGTATGGATCTTGAGATAATGCCTCACTGCCTGTCCTTATTCTAAATATCATATAACAAAAAGTATCTAGGTATTATTCTGCTGTTTATTATCCCTCCCTTCTATCTATCTTTGGACTGTATGCTCAGTTGTGATAATTTGTTCCTGATTCCCACAATTTCTGACCGATTCAAAAGGTAGATTCCCACAACTTCTGACCAATTCAGGAGGCTGAGTCCCAACCTCACTGTGCCTCAGTGGGCACATTTAGGATCTTAAGAACATATTCTAAGCATGATGGCTGCTACAGGGAGGAGCTTTCTCATTCACAAAATGGCTACTACAATGGCATGGCTCATCTCATCAGAAAATAAAAATGTCAGGTGGGAATGGAGGGTTTGAGGGAAATGTCTGTGGGACTATTAACACTATGAGCTCCACAGTGAAGATTTACATTATACTGCCTCTTTTCAGTCCATAGCACATCCTTGCACAAGAAGCTGCTCCATCCTACCATAACGCACCAGTGTGCTGGTGAACATTCCCTAATTTCCCCTCCCCTGCCCTCCAAGTACAATACTACAGTACTGATATGGCTTCTTGTTTTGTCTTTGATTTCTACAAAACTCTGAGAAAGTTGAGCAGTGTTCACTCTTTTTCCCCCCCTCAAAGATGCAGAGGAGCTCACCAACTTGGAGAAATCCTGGCTCATGACAGACAGAAATAATGGTCCCTCCTCTTTCCCAACTATCTATTTGTGGTTAGAAAGTCTAATAAAAGAAAAATGAATGGTTACTTTGAGGACGTCACTAATTGTCTCAGCAACGCCATGTAGCCATGCAACTATATATTAACTGCTTTTAATATCTACATGCTAGAGGCCTGCTTGGCAGGAACATATTTCTGATAGAGGGATGGGAGCCATTGTATTCATCTTGTTGTACATGGAGCTTAGGAACAAATTTTAAAAATGTCATTTGTTCCTGATACATTTTGGCTTGAAGAGCATACAATCTGACATTTGCCATGGAAAAGGCTCCAGAGGAAAGAAGACAAAAGAGGCTAAACAAGGCAGAATAGGCATTCAGTTTCATTTCAATAATGCCTGGGGTTTAGCAAATCACTGCAGAGAAAATATGGGGTTTAAGGAGGAATTTGAAGGGAGAAAGGGAAACAGAATTGTGGAAAACGTCCAAGCAAAGAGGCAGCAAAGAAAAAACATAAGACAGGAGACTGGATGGTGGAGACCAGTGGTACAGAAGAACGAAACACAGCAGCAGGTTGGGAGAATGTTGAAGACAACACTGAGAATTATTCTTGAATAGGGGACAGACAGGAAATTACTTTATGAATAATCATAACACCAACCTCATGACTGGAAAAGGGCTTCATTAAAAGAGGGGTAAAAGGCCCTATTAAGAGCTTACTCAGATGTCATATTTTTCATGACTGTCCAGAACAGGAAGGACATGATTGCAGGGAAACCTGTTTTGCACAGTGTCTTTCTCCTGTTCACAGTCTTTATGTATCTGCTATTAGAAGGGGTCTTGCATTTCAAAAAGTATACTTTTCACTCCATGGAAAGATACAAACTTGTTTCAGGAAATATAAAACAAGGATAACAACCCGAGCAACCATTCTACTATTTCCTCTTATTTCTCACACAGGCAGGATAATATCTTCAAAAATATCTGTCAGAAGCACTGTGAGGTACAGAACTGACTTAGCAACTATTGTAAAGCAATAAATTTAAGTTCTTTGTTTTTATATCCAGCTTCAGGACTCTTTTTTTCCAGTTCCACAGTAGAACAGGAAGTTTTGTCTGTTACAATATGATGTTGATCACAAGTTAATCATGCCAGTTTTGTGGGGGTGGGGTGGGAGACGACTTGTTAAAGGAGAGAATTTTAAATCCAAGCCACTATAGGGGTTGGGGTTTTAAATGTGTCTTAAATGTCCTGGACTAATTAAATACAATTACTTGTGCCAATTTGTTTTAGGAAACTCCCAGGTAATGACATACACGAAGAAGAAAATAGTTGTTCTCTTTCAGTCCTCCACTGTATCTGTTTACAGCTTGCTTAGTCAAGTTACAGACAGAATAAATGAAGAGAATGTCTTAAGGCTGCAATCCTATATATTTTCCCAGGAGTCAGTTACAACTAAACAAAATTCACCTGTGAACAGACCTGCACAGGATTGCACTATGTCAGAATTCAAATCAACCTCACTCAGTATTGGAGAGTTAATGTCAGGCAATGAATGCATCCCTATAAAAAATAAGATGGTTTGCTCTAGTTCACAATCTAAGCCACTGAGGAAGTACAAGACTTTCAATAATTCTAATTTTCAGAATTTTTCGTATTTGTGAAACATCATGTTGGTACACTTGCTTCAAGATAATTTGATCCCCCAAAGGGGAAGCTTTCCTTGCTTTCTCTTTCCCCTGAAAAAAAGCAAAAGAGGAGCCACAATATTGACAAGAGAAGCACCAAGGCAGTTCAAACACTCCTCTGACCCATCACCATAAGATAAGAAAAATTCTCTGAAGAAAAATATACTGTGCTTTACAAGTCAGCTACTAGAGTTGAGCACTTAGCCCTCCCCCAGCAGCCCCCACCCCAGAAGGAACAAAACACCACTCACCAACTTCTTAGCCACTTTGTCAAAACTACTGTCCCGCTCTTTGTGGGTCCCAATTTTCCTGGGGCGGCAAAAGTGGCTGAGAGGGACTTTACCTGAATCCTCCATCCCGCGAACTTGCCAGAGCCTCAGTCATGCTCCTGCCAGCACGCCAGCCCCAATCCCCCAACACCACTTTCAGCAGCCACTCTCCTTGCCGTCCTCTGCTTTGCAGTGCAGAAAGGCCAGCGCCAAAACAGAGGCCAGACCTCCGTATTCTTTTTCTTGGCTTCTTAGAGCAGTTAAACAATAGCTGTCCTTTCTCTGGCTCGCATTCTTCCCCACCGCCTAAGAGTGTGCTGGAATCCCCATGAGTCTGTCTGTGTGTACAGAATCAAACTAATAGGGACGGAGTTTTCTTTTCCTCTCCCCAAAGGGGTGTGCACGTGTACAAGCAGGAGGCGGCTCCGGGCAGCCAAAACATGAGGTCAGTGAATGAACAAGTGACTCACTTTGAATGACTACTTGATAATTCAGTTCAGGCAGTCCATTTCTAAGGTATCAGTGCACCTCCTTAAATCTAAATGGAGTAGGCATACCAGCACCACCCTGCAAAAAACAGCAGATGTTCAAAGAGAAATGCAGACTTAATATCAAAAAGTTTTTCATGAAACTGAAGCAATGATAAAGTTATTCTCCTATCTGCACTTGTTTGTTGCCTTTAGTCCCCCCCCCCCCATTTTTTCCCCCCAAAGCAGCAGAAATTCCAACAAAACCAACCTCCTCTGCCTGATCTTAGGTTGAATTCTCAGGCAGTCTGAGAATAAAAACAAATTACAGGCATTGATTTACGAACAAATAGCACTCATTCCAATCTTTTGCTTTAATGCACTGATGTGAAGACGTGATAATACCACTGCAGACAGCCATTCATCAAATCTGAAAAATTTTAAGAATGCTACTGCTTGATTTTAGTTCCCACCTGTCCATCCAGAGCTGCTGAAGACAACAGTCAAAACTCCCTTCTGTGTCAGAGATAAGAATAACTTTATGGCTTGCTGCTACAATTAACCATGAACTGAAGATGTGGGAGTTATGCTGCTACTCCTACAGGGTCTGAACCTTTTCAAAGTCTGAACATTTCCTATTTTCTGCCATTTGAATGGCTGGATAACATTATCCCTCCCCCCCTCCCCACAAGAGCTTTCCCCTTCCAGTGCCCTGACCCTGGGTTTATTTCTTTTTCTTGAGCTGTCATTGTAGAGTTGTGATAAGATCCCCTCCCCTTGCTGATTTTTTTCCCCCCAAGAGTCTTCAGAGTTCCCCTCCCCTCCTAGAAATAGGAACAGCAGCTTTGATGGATTGAGCTTCTATTGCTCACAAGGGAAATCCACTAGAAAGCTTCAGGAAAGTCTTCAGATGCTGAGTTTGTGCTCCTGTAAAACTAACCAGGGAAATAAAGACAACTGGGATGCTTTATCTGCCACCCTTTCAAAAGTTCAGGATACCAGACCTCTCATTATGCAGTGTAGGACACGGAATCTCATCTATGTGAGATGGGCGGCTATATAAATTTATCAAACAAACAAACAAACAAATAAACAAATTATTTTAAGTTACAGGGAGGCAGAGAGTAAAAAAAGTTTTTGACAGTAGGAGCAGTTTGGGAGTAGACGTTATTACCCAGAGGAGTGAAGGGGTCCCTTTCATACTATAGTATCTTTATACTATATACTATCTTTCTGATATTTTAACATGTATTCCTACAGTTATTAGAGGATAGGATTTGATGACCTACATGGCCCTTTCAATTCTATGATTCTATAAATGAATAGGGATAACTTATCAGGAGTTTGGTATAAAGTCTGTATTCACAAACGTATGGCTACTTTTCTCTTTCTAGAGGTTGGTGCACAATGGAAATAGGCCAGTTTTTAAAGCAAAGTATTGTTGGGTGAACTTTGAATTGGCTTGATTTGGAAATTGGATTTAGCTAGCAGAAGCTATAATGACAATCAATTGCCTCCTCTTTCAACAGTGGGAAAAGTTCTCTCTCCCTTCCACTATAATTTAATCATTTGGAAATATTGCTATTCATTTGGTGCATTACAAAACTTGACTGCCTTTTCCCTTGCTATAAGTCACTGAGCCTTGCCTCCTTCCTTTAACCAAACTCTCTCATCATTAGTGGGGTTTTCTCATGATCTAAGTGTAGCATACAAAACACTAGCACCCCAAGAATTCTGTGTTTTGCTCAAGGATGGAGAAAAACTTAGATGGACTTCTAAAAAACTATGTAGCTAGATGGAAAATAACAGAGTAGCTGAAAAATGGTACATTTGATGATAATAGATGCTCACCTCAGACTATACAAATACCAGCATGCTGTTGAAAGTTTTAAAGAACAACTGGAACAAACCATGACCCCAAGAACACAAAAAGACACTAATAATGACCATCAATACCATCTCACAAAGACAAGCTGAAAAAAGAAAATCAAAATTACTAATCAAATGCTAATGACAAATCAGCCATCAACCCATAGAGGTAAACCTCATCAATGTATCATCTAAAAGTCATAACCACAAGTCAAGGAAGGAAACAAACAGCCCAAAGCATACTCTCCCTAGTAACCAACAACCAGGTATATTGGAAATAGCACCAAATAAACAATCAGAGAAAAAAGTGTGCTTAAAGTGCTTTACATAGTGAAACAAAACAACTGCCAAACCACAAAAATTAAAGGCAGTACCTTAAAAGCAAGTGTTTAAAAGCCAATCAGCATAAAATATTGGATTAGTCTCATCTTCTCTCTTAGAGAGGTCAGTATCCAGGAAGCTGCATAATATCATCACCATCACCATCACCATCATCTCAGGTCCTTGGGAAGGACTCGATAGGTGGACAAAAATGCCAAATTCAGTCTAAACATCTAGCTGACTGTGCGACCAACCATAATAATATCTAGTCTCACATTCTCACCAAGCCTTTTCAGCACTGGGGAAAGTAACAGCCTACAGTACACAATATTAGCTCAGTACTGAGCAGGTTCATAGAGAAGAAGACCCTAAGCTCCTTAGGACTTTACAAGGAAAAGGGGGACTTTTCTCCTGGGACAGTATTCTATTACTGTGATTATTAAACATCTGGCATTCAGAGGGAACCTGTACTGTGATTTGGCTTGGGGGGGGGGGCTTGTTTATCATCATTATTTAGAGGAAACAAAACGTATCCTCACTCCAGCCAAACGAAACATATCCCTGCTCCATTCCAGTGTTTGAAATCCTTTTAAAAAAAATGTTGGTGGAGTAGCACCAAAGCATCCACATTCTCATCTCTGTTGTCAGAAAATAGAACTAACTTTCTAGTAACCTGAGAAGCTGCACCCTTCACTTGTTGGTGTTAAGCTTGTTTAACCATCAAGGAATGAGAGAATTCTTGAAATACCAGAGCAGCTTCCCAAAGCGACCCACTTCAGAGAATTGGTTTCTAAAGATCTACTGATGATAGGCAAAAGGGTTGTGTGGGGGAGAGAGAGAGGAATGCTACACAGCTTTCATTCCAGAGACTGCAAAGTGAGCATGCTGATTTGGGACAATGTTGTAGGGAAGCATAGAAAAGAACATTCATGGACTAATACTGAACTACCTTTAGTTCTCCCGCAAAACATAAAAAATCTCCTCTAAATAGTAAAATGACAAAGCTCCCTGGCCAACATAGCATCTTTCATTTAAATAGAAAGTGCTAACTGCACAAAATGCCAATGAGACTGCTACTTACAGATGGTTTTAGGAAGACAGAATAATGTGTCAATGTTTGATGAGCATGGAGAAAGATAGATTCAGATAGGATAGCAACCCAGTCTGCCCCAGTAAGCCCAGTCATTTTGACAAGAAGAACTGATAACAACCTCAAGGCATGTTGAGGAACCCATAAAAGATATCAGTGGCTGTCAGGCTGAGCCAGCATACCTCAAACCAAACTAAAAATTCAGAACTTGTGATGCCTGGGAGCCTTTTCAGAGAGGTAGAATCTGTTCATTTGAACCACTGAATGTTCAAATCGCCATAAAGAAGTTTTTTTTAAAAAATCACAGTTCCCTGACAAGTATGGTGTACCTGTATTTTCTTTTGGGGTATGTGTGTAAATTTAAGGAATCACAGGTGTTTACCCGCATAATATATCTGCAGTGAATTATTTTCTAAATTAAAAAGAGTTTTGCTCTATTTTAGCCAAAGAGCCTCTCTCGGAAGATTACAAAATGTAATCAGCTCCACCCAGGGCAATTATATTAAGGAGTATCACACTACAGCTCTTAAACTGTTCATCAGTGCAAAGTCATTTCACAAAATGGAAATTGTGGTGGAGCTTCAAGTGATCAAAAATTCATTCATACTCTTCCAGATTGGAGTCTTATCTTTCCTGAGGTACAGTGGAAACAGAAGCAGATAGCCAGAGACAAGTATAATTTAGGATCACAAATGTTTCTGCTCTTTGCTTGATTGCCAACTCTATTTTCAAAACAAATACATACCCAACTGTATCAAAATAGCAGCATAAACCATAATATTATGAATCAATGACAACAGAAAAGCCTAGATATTTGTGTCAAAATAATTGGGCAACTTGGGAAATTCCATCAAAAGCCTTATCTTCTTCCCTCCCCCTGCCCAGTTTGGTTTGTCAAACTGTAGTGCTAGAATGCAAATAGATTTGACCACGGTCAGAATCCTGCCCCACCTCAAACTGCCTTCCTATCCATCAATGTGCTCATCCCTCTAGGCTCTAGCCTTTGTAATACTATTCTATTACCCCTTGGTGCGCATGTGCTCTCTCTTATCCCTTGGACTAAAAAGCTCCCTAAGTTTTCTCTTCATAAAATTTGTCCTCCACCCATATGAATTCTCTAAAGCAGTGGAACCCAGTTTTTGTTGTTGCTGTTCTGTGGTCCACCTTAACATTACCTGGGGTCTCAACAGACTAGTAACCTTTTTGATTTTATAAGTCAAAGCACATATAAAAATCATTTTAATATTTGGAGTTTTGCCTCTTTAAAATGATGTATATGCGCTTCCAGGCTAACTATATAACAGAATAAAATCGTATTTTAATTCAACTCCAGCATCAATGTCAAAACCAGTAACAAATTAAGGAAATAATATAAGACAGGACTTCTTAATTTGTTGGCCAAACAATTAATGGCCAGCAAGTGACTTTGCACTGATGAACAGTTTAAGAGCTCTAGTGTGATACTCCTTAATATAATTGCCCTGGGTGGAGCTGATTACATTTTGTAATCTTCTGAGAGAGGCTCTTTGGCTAAAATAGAGCAAAACTCTTTTTAATTTAGAAAATAATACACTGCAGATATATTATGCGGGTAAACACCTGTGGTTCCTTAAATTTACACACCGCAAAAGAAAATAGAGGCACACCATACTTGTCAGGGAACTGTGATTTTTAAAAAAGCTTTTTTATGGCCATTAAGTTAAAATAAGCTCAATTTCCATTATTAGTAAAAATAACACAGAACCAAGTTCAGATCATGCTAAATGTTTTGCAAGATTTCTACCGAACCTGTAAATGGCACTTGTGGACCACAGTTTCAGCTTCCCCAATACATTCTGTCTCTGACTAGGTTTTATCTCAATTCTTTCTCCTTAACCTTTAAAACTATTTCTCTCATCTTTTCTTACAGGTTGCTTTTTAGCCTTTTGCTTATTTCTGGACTCCTTGTCCCTTTACTTTTATTTCCTAAAGGAATTTTTCCATCCATCACCAGAAATGTTTTGATTATAAACTTTTAGTTTTTAAGCTACTGAACATTTCAAACCATCACATTTGCTCAGTTAGTCAATTTCAGAGGCTTCTTAGTTGCAAGTGCAAATAAATAAAACCACTGACTGGTTTTGTCAGTAATTTACAGTAAACATATACTGGGCTTGCATTATTCTATTACGCTTACATTTATGTTCTACAGTACATATTTTTCTCATTTATTATATCAAATAAGTATAAAATATCCACTATCCCAACAATGGGAGAATCTGATGTTATGGAAAATGTCCATTTAGCATATTCTTATTTTGCTCTTTCTCCATGTTGGAAATGCTATGTCTAAGGCCATCCAGTGAATTTGCTGCCACAGGCATTGTATACACATGTTTCTTAAGAGGAGGAAAATGCTGCAGCTAAATTCATTCCATCTTTTCAAAATGCTAGGAGGGAAAAACTTGGCATTGTTACTGACTGTACTTGACAGATTCACTATACCTTGGTCTCACAAGCACTCCAGGCTCTGCTATCAGTCACCAAGCTTAATTGGCTGTGCCTGGCATTTAAACAGCATTCCAACAGCTAATGGCCAGCTACAAATGCCAGTAATTGCTCCTGCTATCTCAGAGACTGAGATCATCAAACTTGGTGTATTCATATTACATGTTCTAGGAGAGAGATCCTGCCTCGCATGCTGAGGATCTGAAAGGTTCTAGCATTGCTATTCCAAATTATCAGCCATTTTACCTAACTTGATATTTTATAGAAAGCAGATTCTCTGAAAATGAACTCTACCTGAGTTCAAAATATAGCAGATAGTCCACTAAAGGGCTAGTGCAAGGTTTGCTGGATATCAGGGCAAAGTGCCTTCTGAGGACCTCCCTTTTTGCTGATAGGCCCTGGCAGACTGGCTTGGGAGTTGTGGCATGTGGCAACAGTGCTCTAAACAATGCCAAGCATTGGAGCCTGGCTTCATTTTAATATTTAACAGAAATTCAGAGTGATACCATGTCAAAAGGAATTCTGACAAGAGCCAGGTGTTGCCCAGAGTGCCAAGTTAAAAAGCATCAGCAGCGGGTCTCAGTAGCTTCCCAGAGATGCAGGCTAATGATATTGGTCTTACTTTTCCTATGGTATTGCCCCCCCCCAAAGTGCTTTTCTTCTACAGCATATTTATTCTAAAATTAGCAAAACCATAGACCTAATTCTTTTCCAAGTCACTCTCTCATTCACGTGGGTAAACACAGTGTCATTTCCTTGGCATAATAATGCTGACAAGTGGGGCTGATAAGACCACTACAGTAATTTATAGGAATATTTAGGAAGTGTACCAACCTTATCATTATTAGCATGGTTCATAATAATAAAAACCATAATAATCAGTTACATCTTCCTAAAGAATTTCAAGTAACATTTTTTATCATAATATTTTTCACATGTCTTTTCACCGCTTGGAAAGTTACTAGTTGGTTGTTGTATGGAGTAGGTCAATAAGCTAGCATTTCTGTGAAGGGTACAGCACCTCTGCAGCAAATGCTGCATTTTGTTAATAAGAATAATAGCAACATTTCTCTGATCCTAGGAACTGGACAAATGAGGAATATTAGCATCATAAGTTTACTCTGCTTCAGTTATTCTGCACAATCTGTGAGGTCAGGTTAGGTTAGGTTGCTAAAGAGAATTTATGCCACACTAGTGCACATATTTCATTTATTTTTTGAAAGAAAAGCAGTTGGCAGCAGAGTTCCTCAGAAATGAATGAATTGTGTGCTTCAAAACTTTTTTTAATAAGTTAAAAAAAGTTTTAAAGCCTGCCTGCCTGCCTGCCTTTCCTGGATGGATGGGGAGAGCTGATCTAGACAACAACAGGAAGAGAGGAGATAACTGCCTAGTGCTTCTGCCTCTGTGCTGCAGGAGGCATCCAATGATCTAGGGGAGCTGCCAAGCAAGGGGGAAGGAGTAAATCCGCAGTTCATTCTGCTGTCGTCTTGGCACGTGGAAAGGGAGGCTGAGGCTAACAGAGAGGTAGTATAGACAGCCACAGAGATGACCCTGGAGAAAATATGCAGAAACAGTTACAAAAACAAAAGCATGTAGTAAGCCCAGGAAACAGAATGTGAGACAGAAGATCAGACTGGCTCCACCTTAGTTCATTGGGGTATTAGAAGGAGGGAAGGGAAAACACAGTTCGGCTTTCAAAATTCTGTTACTGTAGCTTGACTACAACATCACCTCGCCCATTCCATGATGTGAAAGCCCTACTCCATTCACCTGTTTCTCAACTCCCTTGGCACTCCTTTGTCGCATGGTTGTTAACCACATAAAACTATGTTATGTTGGAACTGAAAGTAGGCAGCTTTTGTAAATATCTACTCCACTCAGATGATCAGGTAAGAGACTGCTATAAACTTATCCTAACCTCTACCATGCAATGACTTTGGAAAGGCCTCCAATCAATGATACATCTTCCAAAAACATCTGAAAATGGTGAGCAGAAATAGAAATAAATGCATTTCCTGGGGGGGGGGGGGTTCTCACTGGCAATGATACAGATGTAAAAGTGCTCCAAGTCTGTATCAGTAAGAATCAGTCTTGGGTCCGAAGCAGGACTCTCTCGTAGAACAAAGCCTGGAACCTAATGGGTATGAAGCACTGCTTGTGGACACAGACTTCTGCATCCCAGGGTCTTTGGGGAAAAACTGATCTGTATGAGACCTGGAGGTGCCTGTCATGCAAGAGATGGTTATGAACTCCAGAGTGGTACAGAAACCCGCTTCCCCTCAGTGGCCTTATTATTTTTCTTTTCAGTAAGTGATCTCCCAGCTGAGTGGTTGAAAGATTTTACTCTTCCTTTTCCGTTATATTTTTTTTGCTATGAACTATTCTTTTTCCCTAGTAAAAAGAGAGCCATCTGTTAAGGCAAATTGATTATGTGTCCTCTAATGATGCTGGAATAAGCTTCTACTTCGTGTTTAAGCTGTTCTAAACTTGCTCCAGCTTTTATGTTCATAAAGAGCAGGTAAAGATAAAGCTTCCTTCAGTCAAATCCTGGTGACTATATGGACACGTCTATGTAGTTTTTGTGCAACCAACCAACCAACCAACCAACCAACCAACCAACCAACCGGCTTAAAGATCAGAAGTCAAGAAAAAATACAAACTGACATTTAAATACTAACAATGTAAACATTGCCCAAAGAACCCATATTCTTCAACAGAACCTGAGGTCATCTAGTTACAGGTACTGACAAGCGCCATGCAAAATTTTAAAACATTATACGCAACAAAAAGTTTTCTTCACTGATTAAAAAAATTAGATAACATTCATCTGGCTAACCTGGGACATGTAGTAATCAAGAAAAGATGAGGTTTCTTCAGCTGTAATTTTAAAAGAAACAATATGAAATTGCAACCCATGAAATACTGGAGCTGCAGGGGCAGGCTCAGCAAGCTATAAGGGTGTTACTAAACCTTCCATATAAAACTACTGAGAGAAGATGTTAAACCTGGCCCTAAAGAAGAATCTTTCATAGAATGGTGAAATAAGCCATGTAATAAAACAGCCAGATGCACTCAATATGTTCTGCCTGATGTCTGATGAGCTCTGAGATCAGCCTAGTTTCATTTTGATATGTAATTTCTAAGCACCTTTCTCTTAGGGTTTTCTTAGCCTGCGCAAATTCTGAAAGAATGTAGAAAATCTAGAGAAAGGCCATGTGAGGAGACATTCTCCAAAACTACCTGAGAGTGTATGGGACGCGGTGGCGCTGTGGGTTAAACCGCTGAGCTGTCGATCGGAAGGTCGGCGGTTCAAAACCGCGCGGCGGGGTGAGCTCCCGTTGCTCGTCCCAGCTTCTGCACACCAAGCAGTTCGAAAACATGCAAATGTGAGTAGATTAATTGGTACCGCTTCGGCGGGAAGGTAACGGCGTTCCGTGAGTCATGCTGGCCACATGACCCGGAAGTGTCCTATGGACAACGCCGGCTCCAAGGCTTTGAAACGGAGATGAGCACCGCCCCCTAGAGTCGGACACGACTGGACTTTACGTCAAGGGAAACCTTTACCTTTACCCCTTTTACCTGAGAGTGTAAAGACTGAATTTGGCCAGACAGGGCGAGATGGATCAGTCCTGTGAGGATGTAACAGCATTTAAGCCAATATCTAAACATTAACAGCTGTGCTCTTACTCAACCATCAGTTGTTCAGGCACTAATCTTAGGCTGCATTGGATATATATATCTTTCTCAGGGACACTGATACTAATGCTACAGGTAATATATCAATAATGTTTGCTGTTAATTTCTAATAAATCACATGGCACACATTACACAAGACTCAGTGGGCACTGAGAATCTTACCATTCCTAACTCAGTGTAACTGAGGATCTTGTCCTTCCTAACGTATTAGAATGAAGCTTAACACAGCTAAACTGATTAGAAATTGAAAGGTTTTGCTCATAAGCAAGGTACATCTACTTCAGAATTAGAGCCGCCCTTCCCCTTTTTCCTAAAAAGGAAGAACATGCTGTATACTGCTTCTTCTCCCAAGTAGACAGATTGACTTCCTTTGCTCTTCCCTTTGTAATTTGCAGCATATGGCTGGTCTCAGGAACCCGCCCAGCTTGGGTTCAGTCTGCCCCTGCGTCTCTTTCATCGGTCCACTCGCTTCAGGCAAGCCCTGTGGCTCAACCTGAGAGTCTGGGAAAGCTCTTCAGCTGCTGAATCTGAAGGCCCAGACTGATCCCTAACGCCCTCCTCTGAATCAGACCTGAAGCACTGCACAGGCCTGGTGAGAAGTCCTTTGCTTCGGGCTGGAAGAGAGTGATAGTGAGGTATCAGCCCACTTCCCCGAAACATTTATTTTTATTTCCAGGAAAGACAGTTATCTGGACAGAACAATCTTTATGATTGTTGAGTCATTTGCAAAGACCCACCTGTATTTGAAACTGTTACACTTCTGTTAGTTAGTGCTTCTATTTAATATGAGGTTGTTGTTTAATGCTGCCTCTGCCAAGAAAAATTAAATGTTCCCTGGAGGCAAAGAAGACAGCAAACACGAAGTAGCAGCAGCAGGGGCAACACGCAGGAGAGCAGCAGGTCACACTGTGGCTGGAACTGTGGAAACCTTTAGCAACATCAGATGGGATGGTGCCAACCCTCTCCAATTACCTGACAGGAAACAGGTATGTAAAATGTAAAGATAAACAGGAAAGATGAGGATGCACCCATGTAGAAAAGCACAGCGCGTAGGATGTTCAGTGCAGGGTGCTATCTCCGTTCCCACCCTTCTTGCCGTTAGCTAGAATTGTTAGTCCCTAATGAACCAAGCCTGAATTCTAGCATATAAGATAATGAAAAGGCAACACTCCTTCAAGAGGGTATGGTCATTACTTTCTGTTCCCAAGACCTCATTTTAGGCCAGCTTTCTTTCATTTGCAACAATTACAGTTTTCCAAACGCAAGGGAATCTAAAACGGTATTTTGTCTTCTTCCCAATTAGAGCGAAGGAACAGCAGGCCAAGCTGTTGCTAATTACAGCCTCGCTAGGGTGTCAGATTTTCTTCCTGGGAACTGAAGCCTTGATTAGAGAGATGTTTGCCCTATCAGTTGCCATCCTCTGAATAACATTTTTAATAGAGGAATCTGAGGAATCCTGTCCCCCTAGTCTTCTCAAACCTCACAATTTTATAAAGCATAAGGCTACTTATTTACTTATTTTAATTTAATAATAATAAAAAATGATATTTCTTATGGATGAACAAATGAGGTAGCAATGGAAATATAGGAGCAGACCAGCTAAAGGAGTTTCACACATAGCTTCTTGTTGTTGTTTTTCAAAAGAAAACTTATGAGGCATTTGGAAGTACCCCAAAAGACCAATTTCTAAATTGATTACAAGAAGACTGGTTGTTACTGTTTTAATATGAAAACCACTGAAGTAGAAAGTATTTATTTTTAGAAAAACAAATAGGATAATCATTAAAACAGTTTGTCTCAAGAAAGACTCTGGGGGTGGCTTTCATCCTTCAGTGAACAAAAAGCAAGTGAAGAAAAATCAAATGCATCCTAAAATCAACTAAATATTTCTAAGATGCAGATACGCGCATTAGCGCAACCACCAGCCAGAATAGGAAGCCTAGATCCTGTCTCTTTGCCATTAGAAATGTAATTAAAGTAATGAGGAGCAGCTGCACAAGGTGATGAACACTGAGACCCCATTTATAACAACGGCGTGCAATAACAACCCAGCAATGATCCAAGGCAAACTGTTTGCCATTAGATAACTCTCCCGATTGTGACGCTATATAAAAGCATAGGAGTAGGGGGTAGTCGCTGCAATTGATGCAGATTTTTATATAACATGACCAAATATTTAGAAATATCACCAGCAAGTTGCCCTTTTATTAAGTTTATTCCCACTTTCATCAGGATCAGGATTCTCATCTAGCTTTCCTCATGACTGGATATTTTCTTGTGGTACCTGGGGAGGGTCCTTCATCCTAGCAAAAGCGTTTGAACCCGTAACTCTTCATTCCACATACAGTCTGAAGTGATGAAGTCTTGCAAAGGCTGTATCAACATCTTCTCACTACAGTACTGCGTACAGAACGGATGCTATCATATACTCACTTTCATGGCTTACGTTAACCTTAAAGTTCATTGCTGAGAAGGGATTTGAACCCAACCTTCCAATGTACAAATCAAACTACCAAAGCACTGTATTACACAAGTTAAGGCCTATAACAGACATCAAAATCAATCCTTGGCTGCTATTTTTCATTGAATAAAATGTTTGCTAATTAAAACTAGCCAGAAAACATCTGCATGTCTATACATTGAAGGGAGGGATAGCTCTGCACTGCACTTGCCCTCTCAGCTATTTTATCTCTTCTCCTGTGCTTTTCAGCATTTGGTGGTCATTCCAAAGCTATTTTAGGTACAGCTGTTGCCGGGATTGCTGGTAGCACATGCTGCTGACTGCCATCTGTTTTCTTTTTTCGTTTCAGTCACATCCAACACTCTCCAGCATGACATCAATTTTCCTTGTAATTTTTGAGAGAGAACGCTAGTCTACTTGCTGCAAAGCATGACTTTCAAATTATGAAATTCACCCAAACAACTAATCCTAAACTAACCAAAACTAATGAGTTAACGGGAAACTAATAGGAAAACAGTGTGATTCAGAGACATCACTTTGGTCTTCCTTCATGTTTTTTTCCCCCCCGGGGTATTTATTCTGCTCTTTCCACCTTTGCCATTACTACTGCTTATCAATTAAGTCTTGCACCCAACACTATTTGATGCACTGATAGCACTGCATTATATAATCCCTGCATAGTATGTATATACTGTTTTGTCATTTCACTCCATTAAATTTAATATTCCCCTAATTAAAGTATACATATTAAGAAGGGCAAAGAGGAATTACCATTTGAATCTAGGGTTAAAATGTTGGCAGTGTTCATAGAAGTAGCTCATGATACATCTCTGGTATAATTTGTTAGCAAAATATCTGCATCTCTTCTCTTCATTTCAAATCTGCCAGGTTGTTCTTGAATGTCAATGTAGCAATACATTTCACTTGATAAGTTATATTTCTATAGTTATATTTTCTAATTTTTATTTTCCTTTAAAAGTCCAGATATCATTTCTTTCTTGTAACAAAGCCTACAATGCCTTCCTGAAGATAAGCATAAATGAGTGAACTATATGGCAAACATTTCAGAAATATCACTGTGATTACTCTAACCACAAAACGTTAATTGCTAAGATACAAGTACCCTTCCACTTATTTACAGTTGCCTCTTATGCATTCTTCCCTTCAACAGCACGTTGGCAGTCAAGAGATCAGAGTACCCTTTTCAACGTAAAGTTTCCATACATTCTAGTCATTCCAACTAGTCATGCAATGATGTCATCCCAACAAAATAGGGCAAAAGAGGCAATACAGCATTATTCCTAGATAAACAGGTGGTATGATGTGCAAGAGGGAGCATCGGTACATCTACTCTAATAAGTTCCAAGAAATTAGTTAGAGGCCTTATCTAGGTGACCTACTGCTTAAGGCTAAACTTGACACAGCAGGGACGCCAGGGCATTTATTTCTTGATATTATCTGGCTTATTTTTCAGGCAGTCTGTGACATCTAATTTAATATCATAATATAAGGAGAACATGGATGTGAGTGAAGTGAACTTTCCTTCATCATCTTGAGGGATGTGAAGTGAACTAGTTTTGAGTACAAAAAAATTGGTAAAGCAAGGGACATTTATTTTTCTCATGTTTTTTATCACAAGCTTCTGGGATTCAACTTATCTCAACCTTACACTAGTAGAATAGAATTTTTATTATGGTCACTGACCAGAATTGCAAACAAAAACACATTAAAAATAAAGTAAAAACAAAACAATATAAAATATTACAATTGGTGGTGGGTTCATCAGCGGACAATCAAAATCTGCCTAATTTTACAGGCAGCATAACAAAATTTCGCTACGTTCAGGGAGACTGAATCATACTGATCTGATAACAACAACTGTACATGAAAAAGATCAGAATTTCCCTGGGGTTTTTTCCAGGTAAGGAGTTATAAGGCGGGTCCTTGAATCTTTATAGAGAGTACAGTATAGCAGGACATGAGCTGTAGTTTCAATTGCCCCTTGTCTGCAGGGGCACGGTCTCAGCTCATAGGGGACTTTTTTATATTGGCCCTCCAAAACTGCTGTGGGAAGAGTGTTGAAGCATGCTAAAGTTAGTGCTCTCTCGAATTTGGAAACAGTTATGTGGTGTACGTATCTTACTGGTTTGTAAAAAGGGGTTTGACTGTTCAGGAAAACATTCTTGGGTAGAGCAGACTGGTCCTATTGGGCTTCCAGGTCTTTAATACATTGTTTAAATACGCTGAGTGCACGCTCATAATCCATCATTAAGAATGCCTCCCTGGACAACCTTACACTCTCCACATGAATAGGCAAAAAAATAAAAATAAAGGAACCACATGTCTCTCCTCCAACTTTTCTCTGACTTCATCTATTAGGCAATTATAGCAGGGGAAGCCATCTGAATTGCTGTAAAATATTTTCTTTTCCCTATTTACCTACGAAGAAGTCAGACTTGTGAATTAATGAAAAAAACAAACACTCATGACTGGTTCCACCGTGTCAGCTGTCCTTCAGAATGCCAAGGGCACTAATTATTTATTCACCATGCCACCAAGATGCAGGGAGGGAAAGCCACTCTTATAATCCAGGGCTTCTAATTTTTTTTTTTAATCTGTTCAATCATGACTGATTCTCGGACACTGCCTGGACAAGTCTCTGCAGTTCTCTTGGCAAGATTTCAGTAGTGGTTTGCCACTGCCCACTTTGTAGGGCTGAGAGAAAGTGACTGGCCCAAGGTCACCCAGCTGGCTGACTAGCACTCCCACCTTGGGCACAAAAGTTTCTAGCCTGATGCCACCACACCAAACTGGCTCTTATTCTTAATTTTTAGTGCTCCCCTTTTCCTTGACACTTCGCAATATTTTCTCTTGAGCACACATTTACCATGAACTTACTGAAACAACAATTATATTAACTGCTGTTATATTAAACAGAGTAGGGATACAAAAGACTAAAAATCACACATCTATATACTGAATGACAGTCTAGTCCTTGCAAAAACTAAGAGCTATGAGACTGTAAGAAAATTAAGGTCTTAACATACAACTCCAACAAATAGCAGGAGATATTTTAAACCACCATGAAAGATTCTGCACTATTCCCAAAGGCTGGGATAAATGGCTGTAAACCTGAGGCTGTAAACTTCAAAAGCAGTTTTAGTATTCTGACAGCTTCCTGCTTAGAAACTTAACAGGAACTTTACTAATTCAGGTAAATCCACAAAGCAAGTGAACAGTTGAGTATCAATTCAGAATGCCACTGCTATATGGCCTTTCCTGGAACATTCTTAAAAGGCTTTTAGTTCAGACAAGATGATTACAGTACAGCAGGATGTGGTTTCTTGAGCATGAAATAATAGCTTAGAACACTACGTATTAATTTTCCTTGTATAATTTACCAAGCTTAGTAGCTCCCTCTGGTGGATAGTCAGGAAACTGACCCTCTGAAGGAACACTCACAGTACGCCGCAGGCAACGCCCTTTGGTAGGCTCTGCTGTCTGTTCTTGTCCTCCCTCGACAGCCACCTGTACATGAAAAGAATACAGGAATGATACAGTTTTCAGATTTCAGTGTAAATAACTGGAAGCAAAGATTATTTTTTCCAGTACAGAAGTCTTTGCTATTGCCCTAGAATCATATTGCACGTTGCGGATATTTATTTAATAGATGATATCTGAGCCAAGATTTAACTCTGCATGCCTAGAATGGTACCTAAGACCTTGGACATGCCAAGCACACCATCTGGAACTGAGCTGGGGTCCCTTTTCTAAATTATATGTTCTTTCAACTATATTTTCTTCCTTTAAAAAAAAATGTACTATGATAAAATCAGTGGAGATAATGGTTGTGGTTGAGGCGGAAGCAATAATCATGCATGCTCAACCACTATCAAGATTGTGGCGTATATTGAGTTTGCGTTGATGTCTTAATATGAACAATTTCATACACCGAACTCTGAATTCAGCTCTTTGTCTAGCTTCCATGACTGCCTTCTGATACACAAACCATGGTTCAAGTTTACTTCTTCAACTGTGTGGTACAGAAAACAAGACATCTGCTTTTTACCCTTCAGGCAGTTGAGCTGCCAACTGAGTTGCATACTGTATATAATATATTGGGGAAAACTGCAAATGATTAAGGAATATAGAAACTGAATTACAGTAGAACAAGCTTTTGTAAAATGAGGTTAGATAAGGATTTTCAAAGTCATGGTCTAGAAGTAGCAGTCTGAAATTACAAAATTGCTCCATGAAACAGGGAAACCTCTATTTTCAAGATGTCTGAGAGTTGCTGATGAAGAAGTTATAATTGCACTGTATAGAAATTTTACTCAAGAACTTCAATTATTTCCTTCATCTGGAATTTTAGCTAAGATGCCTGTTTCCAGCTGGACACAATTTTGACAGTGTCTGCATTTTAACTTATGGTTATAGATATACTTGTTGTCAGTATATATTCAAAGAGAAAGGTTTGTGAAATTTCATAGTATTTATGAAGGCTGTAGATTAGATTCATTTGCAGTTTGTTCATTTCTCAACATCAAATGAATAGAAAATCCAGCAAGGCATTCTAGCGGTGTAAACATTTTTCCAAATGATTACTGAAAAATTTAATGCATCATCTTCTAAATAATTGAGTGGTAAGTAAGTGGCAAACCATGAACTGAACTGGCTTACAACTCACCAATAATTTCACCACTTGCCAATATTTCTGTAGTAGCCTTAAAATGTTTCAAGCTCTAATCAGGCTCATAATTGATTGCAACAGAAAGTTATTTCCAGCTTTCAGCAGTTCATTGGAGGCTGTAACTGGAGTGATTGAGCAATTTGGTCCCTTGGCCTTAGATGCCATAGAATATTCAGTGCCATCTGTCTAGTACTGGTAAAACAGATTCTCTCTTGCAGGCACCCCACCCCATGTGTCCTCCAAAATTACTCTAGGGTGAGGGGAAAAGGAAGGGAAATCCTTTTGCACAAGTGGAAATCAGCTTGCATAATTCTGATTTAGACCATAGAGTGACTGCAGATCTTTATCTGGGAAGAGAGTACTGCTGGTATTCTGATTCATACTTTGTCTAAATAAATATGCCAGAAGTAATCTCCTGAGTGAAGCATGGTTGGCCAGAAAAGCAGTTGGGAAGAAAAGCAGATCTCTACTTGCCTCAATTTTCTGATTCATAAGAGGTAGGCTATATTCTATTTGCTCTCAAAGGATCTTTTCGGTTGCCAGAAACATTCAAATCAGCCTTCCAACCAATATGTATAATGGCTAAAAGTCAAAGACTGTAGGAGCTACATTATCCATGACAATCACTAAGAATGCCAAATTATGAGTGTCAAAAAGATGTGACTGGTTTCGAGAGCTGCCAATAGGTGCTACATGCATGCCAGCATATGCTCTAAAGCACCTTTTCCCCTTCAAATCCAAAATGTTTCACATTTCTCTTATTGTTGTCTAAGAGCAACTGTATGAGGGAGGATTATTGGCGGATACTGCATCTTCTTATCAGTGAGATATTATTTAAGTGCAGGGATAATGCAGTATGTTGACAATGCAATTCTACCCTCCAAAAGAAAAATGGTGTTTGGATTCCATGCATAAAATTATTCACCTCTTAACAAAGACAAAAAGCCATTTTCTGGAAAGACCAAAGGTATGTTTTGCAATTCTTATCGGAAGTCAGAATCTTATACTTCTCAAGACATATTTAGCATCAAGGACTAGCATGGAAGCTGAAACATGTAATTACTAACATAATCAATTAATTACAGACTGAGATTTTAAAGAAGCTTTCATTCAATTATTATAAATTTCACATAATCATATTTTTTTAAGTACTACCTGCTCCTCTATTGCACACAGTAGGAATGAACTCATTGGCAGCTTTCTGCTGAATACAAGATACTTTGATAACCATGTCTCGCCTTTTCTGCCATATAATTCCAGATAATTATTTTCAGTCTGAAACAGATGTATGGTTTAAGTGTGATGTGAAAAATTACCAGGAAACTTTACAATCAATCAATCAGTCAATCAATCAATCTTTATTATGGTCATAGAGGAGGCTGGCTACAGAAGCATAAAAATATAAAAGAACACACACACATACACACACGACCTCATTTAGTGATCACAATTGGGACTGGCAACTTGGTCATTAAGCAAGTGGTTGCTAAGAGAAACACAACTGTGCTTATGTTGTTACTTCAGCTTTCCTTTGCTTTACAGACCTGCAATGGTCATAAATGCGAGGATTGGTCATAAAGTTAATTTTCTACCACCGTTTTAACTGTGAATGGTACTAAACGAGGCAGTCACTAAACGAGGACTGACTGTATAGCCTTTGAGTCAGTGTTGACACCTGGTGACTCCCTGGACAAGTTCCTGCAGTTTTCTTGCTAAGATTTCAGAAGTGGTTTGCCATTGCCCCCTTCCTAGGGCTGCGAGAGTGTGACTGGCCCAAGGTCACCCAGCTGGCTTTGTGCCTAAGGTGGGACTAGAACTCACAGTTTTCTGGTTTCTAGCCTGGTGCCTTAACCACTAAACCAAACCAATATAAAAGGAGTTATAAAAAGCTAAAAATACACGTCCACTGCCTATAGCAACTGTAGCACTTGCATAATTATATGACCAGTCTTGTTTATAGATCAAGTAATTGTGGTAATACAAACTATACAGTTGCATCACCCACAAGTTAAGCAAGGTTTTTTTTTTTTTTAAATAATCATATAGCACATTTCTATACACACAAATATGACTGTCATGCTATGCCCTTTCAGGGTAAGCATCACTATAAGCACCACACAAAAAAAAGTAAAAAATAGTAAGGAAAGAAATTGTAGGATGGTGATAAGAGAAGAGAGGGAAAAAAAGGAAATCTAGCTAACTCTAGTAAACATCAACACTATTTGTATAGATCTTCATATACTAATTCATACAATGCATTTTATTCTCTAAACTTTTCACCTTTCTCTTAATAAGGAACTCATCAACTCCATTTAATCATGACTTCCTTGGTGTTCTCCTTTCTTGATTTACAGTTTGATCCTCATTCATTCTCTCTACCTCAAAGTACTTCTTTCATACCATTTGCTCTCTTTAGTATTCAATCCATATTCATTCATCACCCATTCACCATGCATACCTCTTAAGTAACCCAGTTCCACTATATTCAACTTACTTTTATGTTTTTTAATTGACATAGCCAACTCTAATTTCCTTATTACTAAGACTATCAGATCTGGACTACAACAATCTATACCAGATCACAGCAAATAGAATTTTTGCAGCCCAGATCCAGTAGCCCTATTGTAGCAACACAGGCAAAAGCATGCGCTTATACATAGCTGCTGACACGTCTTTTGAAAGGGCTATGAACATCTGGATGATTGTTAGATGGCAAAAAAGAAACACCGAAGACCTGTTTCTGCTATCTAGAGGTCATTCAATGTTTTGTGGGCCAGATATGACAGTCCTATCTTTTGACATATGTTAATTCCTCACAGATATAACATACTTATCCTGTTCAGACTATGAGGTGGCCAGACAGAAGTATTATCAAACTCTTTATTTAAAACAACTATTTACAACAGTAAAAGTCTATGAATAAATAGGCAAGTAATCTCAGTCAAGATTGCCCAGGCAAGGGCGGATGAACAGGCAAGGCTACAGGGTCAGACTTAGGCAGAACAGCAAGGCAGAATTCAGCTAACTCTCCTATCGAAGCTGTCAGACTTGGTGATGCTGGATTGCATGGCGAGGTAGAAGCTGAAGGCGAGGTCCCATAGACTGGCATGCGGACAGGATCAGTCTGGAATGTGGAGGCTAAGCAAGACTGGACTGGAACCCTTAGGCAAGGCTTGACTCTGGAAGCTAGGCTGGACTGGACTGGATAGTCAAAGCAATGCTGATCTCTGGAAACTAGGTTGGACTTGACTGGAGAGTCTAGGCAAGGCTGAGAGCTGTAAGCAAGATTGGACTGGGCTGAGGAGTTCAAGCAAGGCTGGGAGCTGAAAACAAGGCTGGACTGGACTATCCAAGCAAGGCTGAGGATTGGAAGCAAGGCTGGACTGGACTGGAGTGTCTAAGCAACACTGAGAACAGGAAGCAAGGCTGCACTGGACTGGAGAATTCAAGCAAGGCTGGGAGCTGGGAACAAGGCTGGACTGGACTGGAGAATACAAGCAAGACTGAGGGCTGGAAGCAAGGCTAGAAGCACACCTGGATTGCACTGACGTGCAGCAACAAGATCCGGAGCTAAACGCAAGACTGTGCTCAGCAGGGGTGGCAAGGAGAGACTCGACTGGAGCAGCTTGCGCAGAAGGTGGTTCTGCAGAGGTAGAAGACACTGCCACTGGTTCCACGCTGGCTACAGGCAAAGCTTCTGACACAGGTAAGGACTCTTCCGCAAGTGCTGTGAGCTCAAAGGATCGGTTATCTCCAGCAGCTTGCTCAACGTGCGCTTGCCTTTTAACACATTCCTTCCTGTGCCTTTTCTCTTCTGCAGCCAATCGGGCTGCCTTCTGATTTGTGCGCTTCTCAGCTCTCCAGTCTCGTGCATTGATTGGAGATTTCAAATCCTTCTCTGCATTCTGCCCAATCAGTGCTTGCTCTTTCTCCTGCTCTGCTGAGTCACTTTCTGGTTCAGTTTCTCCAAGTCCTTCCTGAGTTTCGTTTTCCCCGTCTGACTCCGGAAAAGTTTCGTTTTTGGAGCCAGAAGCAGGCTGAAACCTCACAATACTAGTCATTTACTTTAGTATCTGAATTTGTGCATCCATCCATTTACCAATTTTTAGTAAACATTCTACAAAGGTATACATGTTCATCTTCTTGTTCTACTTTTTCATCATTTATTTATAGCTTCCAATTGTTCATTTGTCCTATCAAACACAATTACTTTGATCTGCTCTTGTAAATCAGGGGAAAGAGTAATGGATTTTAGAAGAAAGGGTTCACAAAATCATATATGAATCTCAGAATTATTAATTATTATTTATTATTATTCTTGAGAATCTAACATGGATTTAAGGGGGAAAAGGAAGAAGGAGAGAATATAAGAGAAGTATGTAACTCAAAGGCATTTTGTAAAATTTGCTTCAGCTATTTTCTGTGTGGACTGGCAAGTAGTCATTATTTACTGATTGCTTTAAAGATTATATATATATATTCACACACACACATACATATATACATACATACACACACACACAACTATCTATCTATCTATCTATAAAATTTGTGCTATTTTTAGACAAAATACAGACAAAACACCAAAAAACACCTGGGAGGGCTGACAGAAAGCATGCCCACTAAGAGACATATATAGGCCGAACTGTTCTACATGGAAATCTTGCACAAATGCTACTCAGAGTCCAATGCAGCTCTTGTCTCCATAAAACCCTAGATCTTGTAATTCAGCCTCAGTAACTCGTCCCCCAAAGAAACAAGTCCTGCTATGCTGACTCCTGAACACATCCTCCGTCACAGTAGCTGCTCCCTTAAGACCTGACCATGTAATCTGTCTGTCCTGTGGTTCTTGCCTCTAACACAATATGCATAAAGTAGTTTCCCAAAATGATACTCAGTTTCAGACTGTGCCCCCTGCTTCTCGGCAAAATTAACTGCTTATTACCTATGGCTTGAGGCAGGATTCCGTGGTCATTTGGGCTGCATATGCCCAGTAAACTTTGACATTCCTTTCAAGTCAATGGTCTGTGAGCCAACCTTACATCTCTTATAAGCTTCTGTTTCAAACAGCTTAGAATGGCTTTGATTAAATATATTTTTATTCAGTGAAATGTCCTTTAGAATTGCCTAAACTGTAAAGGACACACATCTTTCCAGTTTTAATAAAATACTAATACATTTCCTATATTTCGAATGAGCTGCTTAGACTGCTAAAAAAGAATAAAGGCATGGGAAAAATCTCTTTGTCTAAGGAACTTCAAAATGTTTTTCAAGTTAAATTTTTTCTCTGTGTCATTCAGTTCAGCAGTTCAAATGGCCAGCATATTGTTCAGGTCTCTTTATATAAAAATCTATTAATGTCTAATAAGAAAAAGAATTATAAATTAGAGAATGGCAATAATATCCATATTCTTTTTTTAACTGCTACCTGGATATTGTCAATCTTTCTCTTATTTTGCTTCCATATTATTTGACTCAAAACATGAAAAAAGAGCAGTATTTACAACATAAAATACAGATAACTGCTGGATTTAAAATATAAGAATTATGCAATATTAGATTTTATAATATTATAATGACAATAAGAAATTTCATTCAAAACGCTAGGAAAAGAATACTGACAACATTTGTGTTTTGCTGAAGCACAAGATTTAATGGTGGCTATAAATGTCAATTTAATTTAAGTTTTCAGTTTCGAGACTGCCCAACTCCACAATGACTCTGGGCAGCTTACAATTAAAAAGAATCAAAAAGAAAACTATTTACAGTATATCAAAGAAAAGGGAATAAACCAACCAGAATAACTAACCTCATAACACAGAAGACCAAAATGATACCCAAAAAAAGAGAGCAAAAAATACCCAAAGGGGCTTGACCACCATCATAACATAAACCCTGGGAGAACAATCAGGTTTTTAACAATCTGCAAAAAATCAGGTGGGAGCAGTATGGATCCCCGGGGACATATCATTCGAGAGGGCAGGAGCCCTTACTGAGAAGGCCTGGTTCCTGGGTCCCAGAAGATGACTTTGCATATTCCCACTCTAGCTGACTTCACTGGATGGGTAAGAAAATATGGAAAACGGTGGTCCCTCAAATAACCAGTCCCTATGGAGGACTTTAAGGGACGCGGTGGCGCTGCGGGTTAAACCGCTGAGCTTGCCGATCGGAAGGTCGGCGGTTCGAATCCGCATGACGGGGTGAGCTCCCGTTGCTAGTCCCAGCTCCTGCCAACCTAGCAGTTTGAAAACATGCAAATGTGAGTAGATTAATAGGTACCGCTTCGGCAGGCAGGTAACAGCGTTCCGTGTAGTCATGCCGGCCACATGACTATGGAAGTGTCTACGGACAAACGCTGGCTCTTCGGCTTTGAAACGGAGATGAGCACCGCCCCCTAGAGTCGGACACGACTGGACTTAATGTCAAGGGAAACCTTTACCTTTTATGGAGGACTTTATAGGTGATAACCAGCACCTAGAATTGCACCTGGAAGCCAACTGGCGATCAGTGAGATTTCTATCTTGAAAGCTGGACGGGGGGCGGGTGGGGGGCAGGGAAAAATAAAGAAGCAGATGAAGTCTGGGAACCTTTCCAGGTAAAGAATGAAATGTACATACTTTAAACAAACAAACAAACAAACTGGAATCTATTCAAGTGTTCCTGGGGTCAATACTACTCCGAAGAAAATAACTCTTTCTTACCTCCTTTTCCTTGTTCAGCAACACAAGCTGGCTGTTGGTCAGAATACAATACTTTGTCTCCCATATTATAGTTTCTGAATCAGGGGACTGGCCACAAGATAGTCTATGAGTTGCAGGTCCTTTCACATCTGGAAAAAAAATAGCATGATTAGAACATGTCAGCTACCCACTCAGCTGCTAAGTATAGATTTGGCAGATTAACACAGCAGCCCATTGCATGCTTATTCCCTCTGAGGCAGTGAAGAATAGTCAGGACTGCATCTTATAGTATGATGTGCTTACCAGATTTGCAAAAGCAGTCCAATAAATAGCTCCCCCCAGCAACCGTACTCAAATTATCACAATTTGTCAGTCTAACCACCTTTAGCAATACAGCATCTATGCCAACAACTGCGGATTCTATGTGAAATTTAGCCTAAAAAGACACATACAAAACACTTTCCCAAACTGGAAAAAGTTGCTTTTTTCTTAGCTCACAGTATAAAGGTGTACAAAGATAGATAACATATTAAGTCTCCAGCTAGTTTTGCCCATGTGATGCAGTTTCCTTATACCACCATAAATATCAATGACAGTATTGGGTTAGTGTGGATATAATGGGAATCCATAATTTCCCACTACAAGAACAAAGTGCAGCAAGCTTTAGGCTAGTCTATTCTTCTGGTCTTTGCCTTCTTTTTTATTTACACGAGGAGATACTATTACTTCTATACCAAACATCCAGGGAGGGTAAAATGCATGAGCCTAGGGCTTGCCATGGCTTGTTCATACAGTGTGGGAAAATACCATCTCAACTGAACTGTTGCCTACAGTCTAAAGTATGCTATCTTATCAGATTAATCAGTGTAAGAACGGGGCCTTTAATATTCTGTTTTACAAACAGAAATTTGGACAATATAGTAATTTGCTCGACAGAATTCATGGCAGACAATTTTGAATGATATTTCAATTACAAATGTTTACATTTTTACAGCAAAGAACTCAAAAACTCTTCACATACTGATCATACCCAACTCAATTGATGAAGTAGATTCTATCATAGCTGGATCTATATTATTGGGCCTGACAGAGTGCACCTGCCTATGCCCATTGAATACATTAACGATTGAGATGATAGAATCACAGGACTGAAAGACAGCTGAAAGTCATAGATTCAAAACCATGCTACTGCAGGAAACTGCTATAACAGCATGAAACCCTCTAATAAAGGTTAACAACTTTTCTAAACAATATTGCCCATTGTCTGCAATGGCTATCAAACAGCTTCTCCAACTGACTCCTCTAAAACATACTGAAACAACAACAAAACTTACCACACTCTTAAACATTCTTACAAGACTTTTCAGAGAGGGAATAATCTAAAGTGGAGACATTGCTCATGCTCGCATTATATAAATAAACCTATACAATTCTGTGTTAAGCAATCTTCAAAACACTACTGTATAATTATAAATCTAAACTCAAAAGAATCCATTGTAAGTGACTTTTCCCATTCAGAAACTTAAATAATATACTGACAATTTGCAGAAGTCCCTCCAACAGAGCTATTAAAAATATTGTTTGGTATGTAATAAGAAAACTAAAATTATGGGAGACTGCGAAAGTGCTTTAAGAATAGTGGTGGATGAACTAGGGATTTGCAAAATGTTCACGTGAGGAAGAGCTAGTTTTGGTGATCCATGGTCTGATTGAAACATGTCCTTTGAGGAAGAAGTGTTTTGGGAAGGAGTGGGAGAAAGCCAAGAATATTTGTGACAATGGCAGATATTTTCTCCAAGGTCATGTCTGTGGCTCTCTATGTGGGAAAGGATCAAACTATATTTTAGTGTGTCATCTAAATCAGTCTAAACCAGGGTTCCCTCAAGGACTGATCAGACTATCCAAGGGGTCAATGTTGTTGTTGTTATTCATAGTACTATTAGTTAAAATCTTCAGCAAAGGATCGTTACCTTGTCGTGGTGCTGGAGCTTGAGCACCTCAATGATGCCATGAGCTAAACCGTGAAGGGCCACCCAAGACGGGAAGGTCATGACAGAGAGGTCAGACTAAATGCGATCCCGGGGGAAGGTAATGGCAACCCACCCCAGTATTCTTGCCATGAAAACTAAATGGATCAGTACAACCAGAGATATGTCGGTATACCATCGGAAGATGAGACCCCCAGGTCGGAAGATGGTCAAAATGCTACTGGGGAGGAACAGAGGATGAGTTCAACTAGCCCCAGACGTGATGACGCAGCTAGCTCAAAGCCGAAAGGACGGCTAGCGGCCGACAGTGCTGGTGGTGAACGGCGAATCCGATGTTCTAAGGATCAACACACCATTGGAACCTGGAATGTAAGATCTATGAGCCAGGGCAAATTGGATGTGGTTATTGGTGAGATGTCAAGATTAAAGATAGACATTCTGGGCGTCAGTGAACTGAAATGGACTGGAATGGGCCACTTCACATCAAATGACCACCAGATCTACTACTGTGGACAAGAGGACCACAGAAGAAATGGAGTAGCCTTCATAATTAATAGTAAAGTGGCTAAAGCAGTGCTTGGATACAATCCAAAAAACGACAGAATGATCTCAATTCGAATTCAGGGCAAGCCATCTAACATCACAGTGATCCAAATATACGCCCCAACCACAGAGGCTGAAGAAGCTGAAGTAGAGCAGTTCTATGAGGATCTGCAGCACCTACTGGACAACACTCCTAAAAGAGATGTTATTTTCATCACGGGAGACTGGAATGCTAAGGTGGGCAGTCAAATGACACCTGGAATTACAGGTAAGCATGGCCTGAAAGAACAAAATGAAGCAGGACATAGGCTGATAGAATTTTGCCAAGACAACTCACTCTGCATAACGAACACTCTCTTCCAACAACCTAAGAGACGGCTTTATACATGGACTTCACCAGATGGACAACACCGAAATCAGATTGACTACATCCTTTGCAGCCAAAGGTGGCGGTCATCTATACAGTCGGTAAAAACAAGACCTGGAGCTGACTGTAGTTCTGATCACGAACTTCTTCTTGCACAATTTAGGATCAGACTCAAGAGATTAGGGAAGACCCACAGATCAGCTAGATATGAGCTCACTAATATCCCTCAGGAATATGCAGTGGAGGTAGAATCGATTTAAGGGACTGGACTTAGTAGGTAGGGTCCTGGAAGAACTCTGGACAGAAGTTCGCAACATTGTTCAGGAGGCGGCAACAAAATACATCCCAAAGAAAGAGAAAACCAAGAAGGCAAAGTGGCTGTCTGCTGAGACACTAGAAGTAGCCCAAGAAAGAAGGAAAGCAAAAGGCAACAGTGATAGGGGGAGATATGCCCAATTAAATGCAAAATTCCAGAGGTTAGCCAGAAGAGATAAGGAATCATTTTTAAACAAGCAATGCGCGGAAGTGGAAGAAGACAATAGAATAGGAAGGACAAGAGACCTCTTCCAGAAAATTAGAAACATCGGAGGTAAATTCCAGGCATGATCAAAAACAAAGATGGCAAGGACCTAACAGAAGAAGAAGAGATCAAGAAAAGGTGGCAAGAATATACAGAAGACCTGTATAGGAAGGATAACAATATCGGGGATAGCTTTGACGGTGTGGTCAGTGAGCTAGAGCCAGACATCCTGAAGAGTGAGGTTGAATGGGCCTTAAGAAGCATTGCTAATAACAAGGCAGCAGGAGACGATGGCATCCCAGCTGAACTGTTCAAAATCTTGCGAGATGATGCTGTCAAGGTAATGCATGCTATATGCCAGCAAATTTGGAAAACACAGGAATGGCCATCAGATTAGAAAAAATCAACTTACATCCCCATACCAAAAAAGGGAAACACTAAAGAATGTTCAAACTATTGAACAGTGGCACTCATTTCACATGCCAGTAAGGTAATGCTCAAGGTCCTGCAAGGTAGACTTCAGCAATTCATGGAGCGAGAATTGCCAGATGTACAAGCTGGGTTTAGAAAAGGCAGAGGAACTAGGGACCAAATTGCCAATATCCGCTGGATAATGGAAAGAGCCAGGGAGTTTCAGAAAAACATCTATTTCTGTTTTATTGACTATTCTAAAGCCTTTGTGGACCATAACAAATTGTGGCAAGTTCTTAGCGGTATGGGGATACCAAGTCATCTTGTCTGCCTCCTGAAGAATCTGTATAATGGCCAAGTAGCAACAGTAAGAACAGACCACGGAACAACAGACTGGTTTAAGATTGGGAAAGGAGTACGGCAGGGCTGTATCCTCTCACCCTACCTATTCAACTTGTACGCAGAACACATCATGCATCGTGCTGGGCTTGAGGAATCCAAGGCTGGAGTTAAAATCGCTGGAAGAAACATTAACAATCTCAGATATGCAGATGATACCACTTTGATGGCTGAAAGTGAAGAGGAACTGAGGAGCCTTATGATGAAGGTGAAAGAAGAAAGTGCAAAAGCTGGCTTGCAGCTAAACCTCAAAAAAACCAAGATTATGGCGACCAGCTTGATTGATAACTGGCAAATAGAGGGAGAAAATGCAGAAGCAGTGCAAGACTTTGTATTTCTAGGTCCGAAGATTACTGCAGATGCTGACTGCAGTCAGGAAATCAGAAGACGCTTAATCCTTGGGAGAAGAGCAATGACAAATCTCGATAAAATAGTTAAGAGCAGAGACATCACACTGACAACAAAGGTCCGCATAGTTAAAGCAATGGTGTTCCCCGTAGTAACATATGGCTGTGAGAGCTGGACCATAAGGAAGGCTGAGAGAAGGAAGATCGATGCTTTTGAACTGTGGTGTTGGAGGAAAATTCTGAGAGTGCCTTGGACTGCAAGAAGACCAAACCAGTCCATCCTCCAGGAAATAAAGCCAGACTGCTCACTTGAGGGAATGATATTCAAGGCAATACTGAAATACTTTGGCCACACAATGAGAAGACAGGACACCCTGGAGAAGATGCTGATGCTAGGAAGAGTGGAGGGCAAAAGGAAGAGGGGCCGACCAAGGGCAAGGTGGATGGATGATATTCTAGAGGTGACGGACTCGCCCCTGGGGGAGCTGGGGGTGTTGACGACCGACAGGAAGTTCTGGCGTGGGCTGGTCCATGAAGTCACGAAGAGTCGGAAACGACTGAATGAATAAACAACAAATTAGTTAAAATAGTATTTATTAAATTATTTTCATATAATAAATGTTTGGGAGTCACTGAACAACCTGAAACTTCATGAAGTGGTCAATCAGCTGAAGAGTTTGAGGACACCTGGTCTAAACCAATTGAATGAAGTGTACATTGACCTTCTCAATTGGTTTACCATGTTTTAGAAATTTCACATCTAGAAGACCCATCTAATACCATCTCTGTCAAGTTTCAAGAGACACTCTTTTATTTTTTATTGAAATTATTACTAAGATTCTAAGAATGAAGATATAAAATGAGGATTATATTATTTAATTAAACATTATTATTATTATTATTATTGGATTGGGTATATGACATGATGTTTCCCACTCCCCTTGAGTCCTTTTGAATGGAATGACTAGTTTATGATTTTTTTTAAAGCCAAATAACAAGCAGACAACTAGGATATATCCACATGAAGGGCTTGTTCGGAATGCAACAGAAATTCAAAACAGGAAGAAAGGTATGGCTGCTATTTCTGCAAACATATTTACAAATCTGTTCAGGGCAATCTATTTCCTGTATGACCCAGAAGTGCTTTCATTTTCACTGAGCTTGTCCAAAAGTAGCAGCACATCCTGTAAATTAAACTTCACCACTAGGGGGTGGTGAATCCATGGTGACAGCACTTGCTTCTGGGAAAGGCATACAGGAAAAGTTCAAACGCCAAAAAAGGAACATTTATGGATGGCTCTCCAGCAACTTTAGAAAATACAAATGCATAAAGAGCCATGCCTTGCTGGTCTTTCCTTCCTGCAATATTATCACTCTCCAGATGGTCACAGTCCTTCCCACTGCAGCATATTTACTTCACCTTGCATTAAATTCTTTCATTGGTTTCCCATCATATTCAAAGATCTATCCTTTTAAATATTCTCATTGTTTATGGCTCTTGACGTATCTCTTTTATCAATTTTCTTCCCTTTCCATCTCTATGACCACTCTCCAGCTACCTCTGTCATAAGGCCCATTTTTAAAAACACTTGTTATATTTCCCTGTGTCCCCTTAAACTTCTTATCCACAGACTTGTTATTTTTCTTATTATTAAGAAAATAAGAAATAATTTTCCACTTTTGCTTAGCTTATGTATTTCTGTCTTTCACTATTCTTTTATTTATTCCTATATAAAAAGATTAAGTCTTAATTGCATTGACTATAAGCTTCTCTGGATGCATTTATGGCTGAAGAATAGGAAATATATGCTTTGAATAAATAGATATAAAATAATGTTCTACTTTTCTCTTCCATAGGTTTTAAACAAGACATGGGAATGGAGTTATTCCTTAGATGTCTACAGCAATTTTAATTATATCATTCTTCCTAAAACCACTTTAAACAAACTAAAGGGCTCAGGCATGTGGTGAATACCTATAATCACTTTTATGTGTCCATGAACCAGGCAAATCTGTAGTATTAAAGTGCAAGAATGTGAACACAGTAGTGGAAAATACACATTTTCAGTAACGAAAAATAAAAACCCCTATAATTTTGCAAATTTGATACAAATAAAGTAGGTGATCTAGTGAAGATAAAATATGCAACTGTGCTGATGACCTTAAATACAAACACATATTTTCCAAAAAGGATTCTGGCAATCCCTACTGGATTACTGAGCAAAAGAAATGATGTTCTGCATTCTGCTACCTATTTTTATTCAGGTTTTCTTACTTCCTTATATATTAAACTTATTTTGTTTTATATATTTCACTGACAAATTGCGAGATTCAATTCGAGGGCCACGAAGTAGTCGTATCCCCAACACTTCATTATACCACAAAAGCAGTTTGTGACATTTGAGACAAACTTTCCCCTCCACCTCCAAATCTCAGTTAGGGGAAGATGACTTCAACCACACATTTTTGAGACTCTCCGTGACCTAAAAGCTTGAATGGGAGGGAGGGGAATTGTTTAAGAATTTCTGGATCTCTAAAATACTCTTAAGCGTAATAAAAACACAAGACTGATAGTGTCTAATTTAGGGATGAATATCAAGGCTTATTCTATATTTGCTAATCCAGTAGCCTTGGAAACCATCAGCAATAATGGAAGACCAGAACTTGTTTCGCTTCCAAAATCCTTTTACTTTCAGCAGTCAGTTATACATACAGTATTTTGATGCTCACATTGTACTGAGAACTTTTTTCCCCCCAAAGGATGAATAACTTCCCTAGATAGCTGCTCTACTTGTTGAAATAAGGGGCAGGTCCCCTGTCAAATAAGCAGACCATACTGTTTAAAAAGTTGTCAGTCTCCATGTCAGCTGCTGCCTTCAGAAGCAAACAGAAATTAAAAACCAAATATTTTCTTGTGTGATTTTTAAGAAATTTGGTGGGGGTGGGAAGGGGGAGAGACTCATATATTTTTCTTCTTCCTGAAATGAATCACATATTCTCAAAGTTTTGACCTAAATAAAGTTTTACAAATTGTATTTTATGTCTACTGTGATATTAGAATATCATGTTCATCTACAATGAACACCATGGTATTGTTTTAAAATATTTCTTGTAGCTAAGAATTTTTTCTTTCAAAAGGTGCAATAAATTGTAATAATGGTAATAAATACCATTATACACAGCAATATTCTTTGTCACACAAAGCATTTATCTTCAATACTACCTAATATAATTAAATTGAACATTCAAAAACGAATATACAAGTTTTTACACAAGATTAATGATAATGCAACTCAGTTTCTTACAGGCTAAACAGTATCTTGAACGTGTCAGTTCCCTTCTGCCTCCCCTGCTGAAGTAATAGTGGATTTATCATTGTATATACAGTTGATGTATTTTGAGCCATAGAGAACTTTCACTCTATTTCAGAGACTGAGACACAAAATAAGTATCGGTAAGGAAAAGGATATTCATCTCCAGTAGATGGCAACATAATATTCCCAGACAGAGAGAGACTAGTCTTAACCCCCCCACCCCACCCTCAGCTTCATCGTTTATGGCTTGTGGTTAGGCCAACCCCTGTTAAACCTTTTTATGAAAAGTAAGAGATTCCCATAGCTTTGAGAACAGTGGCTCTTCTTTTTACAGGAGATTCATTTTCATGAGGTCATCCCTGCTGGAATATACCATTCCTCTTTCAGGTATAAATTAGCCTCTGAGAAGGCTTTCCAGTTGGGCTGACCTGCTTAAGCTTATATTTTATGACAAAATAGCATGGGTAGTTTTCCTGTCATTTGCAAGGGTTGGTTTAAACTAAGTTTAGCTCAACCCTATCAAACTCTCATTTATCAAATAATTCCTTCACTTCAGCTTTCTAAAATAAAATCCAAAGTTGGATGAACTACCATTCTCAGAAACTATGACCAGTGATCAAGAAAGCTAACTATCTGATAAAAGTGAAGGACAAGGTGCAAACAAAAATATATGCTTAATACCTATCTACGATATTACAAGATACACAATTTAAAAGGTTTGAAAATTATAAGCAGTTTTAGAGCATAGAGCTAGCTATAGCCTCAGTGAAAAAACCAATAACTGCATGTAGCACGTACAGCTGTCAAATCTGCAAGTTCACAATATAGAGATAGATATGCCTCTACCATTGCCAGATTTACATGTCCAATGACATGTTAATGATTTGATATTATATAAGAGAAAGTGTCCTTTGAATGGGGCTTGGCTCCTGGTGACATCATGAACACACCCACATGCAGTTATACATGCAGTTAAAAAGGAATTTATGGCCTTCCAATGGTATTGGATTACAGTTCCCAACAACCTCAGCCAGAAAGGCCAACAGTGAGAAATAATGGGAGTTGTCATTGTATAATTAATCCACTGACTGTTGCTGCAATGATTTACGATTTGCATTGTAATCTCAACAGTGAATCAAGACCCTCCAAATTGTGAAGAAATATAAATATCTACTAAGTCAAACTCAAATCAGGACATCTAACAATATAAAATGTATGATGAGATGCAGAAGCATATGATGGCTACTAAACAATATTAAGAGGCAGGCTGGTGTAGTGGTTAAGGCACCAGGCTAGAAACCAGGAAACTGTTAGTTCTAGTCCCACTTTAGGCACAAAGCCAGCTGGGTGACCTTGGGCCACTCACTTTTTCTCAGCGCTTGGAAGGGGGCAATGGCAAACCACTTCTGAAAAACCTTGCCAAGAAAATTGCAGGAACTTGCACAGGTAGTCTCCGAGAATCAGACACAATTGAACAGATTATACACAGACGCACACACACGTCATATTTGAGGAACCTGAGTTTCAAAAAATAGCAGGCCTTTTGTTTCCAAACTGCATCTCAGATCAGCATTTGGGAATGAACTATTAAGAATATGGATTAATCAGAGGCAAGATTTATACAATACATTAATGTTGCCATCTGGAACCACAAAAAGGGACCATTGAGAGTATTTTGATTGCAGCAGAACACAAATTCATTCAATCAATCAATCACTTTTCACTATTGTAGTATGAGAAAATTGCTTTATAATGAAATTAACAATCAGTTGATCTAGCATACAAGAAAAATACAAACGAGAATGAGCATATGCTTTTCTTTCCAACAGAAGTACAAGAGAGATAAAAGCCTTTTTATGTTTCATGGCATTTTTTAACAGCAGGGAAATGTTGGAAAAATACTCAAATAATCTTTATTATACTAATTAATATTCTTTTAACTTCATGGCAAACAGAGAGCAGGTTTGCTCTGAAATATGCTAATAATGGCAATGGGAATAATTCACATGAAATATTTAATATTGAAATTGGAGAATTATCTCTCTATTCCTAAAACAACTGAATGGAAAAACTTCCATGAATATAGCTATCCTTGATTTCTGCATTCTATTTTTTCCCCAAACAGTTTGAGTAGTACATAAAGCATCTTTCTCCACTTTTTAAATATTCACAACTAGCCCGCAGTGGCTTTATTATCTTCATACCAAAACTGAAACCTGTATTTTGGTGAAACATGATTTCACCAAGGCTGACACAACACTACCCCTTGGATCAAATCCTCCTTTGTTTGCTATATTCTCATCTGGTGGTGCTTCTCTAACTTCTAAGTTGTTCCTATTCAGCATTCAGGTAATGAAGATAATTATTTGCTTCATTTTTAAAAGCACAGAAAAAGGAAAATGATTACTTAATGCATATAGTTTGAGTTGGCATGTTCTGAAAGTTCAGGGGGGCAGACTGTCTAAAGTTAAGAGAAAGGGAAATACTTCGGAGTTCTGATTTAAAAATGGATCCTTGAGTGCACCAAACAGCACAGCTGTGGATGAGACTTCCAAAGATTCATATTTCTGAAGCATTACATCGTCTGTTCTAGATCTCCCGTTCCTACACAAGTACTTCAGGAAAAGAAATTGTTTATGCACCGTGAAAATTCCAAGTAGAATGCCGTGATTATACCTGAAAAACATGGTTTCTTAGACCATTCACCTAATGCAATTAACTTCACAGAGATAATTATTTTCCCCAAACTGATTCCAGAATCATAGCCTAAATTTTAAAAAAACAAAACTTATCGGACAGATGTTGGCTTACCAATATGGCTAGTCTTATTTCATGTCAGTTCCATAAGCAGTCAAGATCAGAAACTGATCAATAGTAGAGCCAGGCTCTGTGCTACAGGTGCATTTGTTCTGACCCACTTGACAGAGATGCTTAGTTGATGGGATTAAACCAGTCATTCAGGAGTCTGAACTACCCACCCAACTAGATCAACAGACAAATCAACCGAGCCAAATCAATTCCCAGGGAGACCTATTAAAAGGTCATGAAAACAGAACAACAGAACACCATTGGTTGTCACCTACATCTCACAACACAAGCCACTCAAATCTATTAATAATAAGCTACAACCCATATTGGACAATGACACGGCCCTTTTTCAGATACTGGGGGGCAGGCCCATGCTTTCATACACCCAACCACCTAAGTTTAAGCAGATTCTCTCAAGGAATATAAAACAACATAACCATGATACTAACATGGAGACAAGACCCTGCAACAAACCCAGGTGTCTCCTTTGCCCCATGTTTACACCAATAGCACCATCACAGGCCCCAACAACTTCACACACAAGTTTAGAAGTGATTTCACATGCTCTTTCTCTAATGTGTTATATACCACCATCTGCCCCCCGCCCCCGATTCTACATTGGCCAGACTTTGTGCAAAAGTATTAATGGACACAAATTTGACATCAGGACTCAAAACAAGGATAAAGTAACACAGTAAGAACAGCGTTTTAACATCTCAGGACACCCCATTATGGATTTCAAAGTAGCTGTTTTGGAACAAAGAAATTTTACCAACACAATCAAGCAAGAGTTTGTTGAACTTACATACATCAAAATGTTTCAGGCCATCTCAGAAGGTCTCAAAAAACACAGTTGGTTTTAATTCATTACAATTGCTAATTCATAAGGTACTTGTAATGTTTCTCATATGTAACCTGCATCTGCATAACCACCCTGCTTCCCCTCCCTTCCCTGCTCAGTCCTCTTTTATTTCCCACTAATAATTAATCTGTTTTTCATAGTGCTTTTCAGTTTTCCTGTTACATTCTTCATGTATAGCACTAGTGATGGACAGATGTGCTTGCGCATACGACTGATCTAACTAGGGGAAACTTGTTGGGATTGCACAACAGTGGCTAAGGAAATTAAGAATGAGTCCCCTCTACTTCCAGCATGAGAGCATTTCTCACTGCCAATCCCTCCCAACATAATCAGTGTGGGGATTTATCTTGCAAAGTTTTCAGAATTATTGCTGTGAGTGCTGAGACTGTATTATATAAACATGTTGTGAATTTGGAGTCCAGAAAGATGAGGCAATACAGTAGTAGATTACAATAGCAAGAGAGAGATGGATTAATGGTTTCATGGCGAAAAGGAAAGTTTATTAAAAGGGGCATGATAAATTCATTGCACAGATCCCTATAAAAATCTGCAGTAAAACAGGATATACTGCCATATAAAAATCTGCAGTAAAACAGGATATACTCCTCATAGGGGGCTTCTATTAAACCTGGTTGCAACATTTGGAAAAACGTTAAATTTAGCTTGAGATAAAGTTTTGTGGTGGTTAGGCAGTTCCCAGGTAGAAAACTATTTAGCTGATTGCAAGCTCAGATTCACCCTTTAGGACCTCACAGCATTAAGAGTCAGATTAAATTTATTTTGCAATTCATTGTGCAGAACTTGGTGTTTAAGCAGCAGTCCAGCTCAATCATAGCCTACACAGAGCAAAAACCCTGAAGATAATAAGTCAGCAGTTTATCCAGCAGGACCCTCCTCCCAGTCAACTGAAATTTGTAAAAGATTATTAATGGAGGTAGGCCGATTAGACAAAGTGCAAATTTTAACCTGGGATTAAAGATCACCAGCCTTAGCATGTGGACCTAACTGAGCACCATATTAACAGCAACGCTAGCAATGTAAGTTCAAATAGTAGAACCTCTTCCAAGCAGAACCCTAGGACACCTACAGCACTTCTCTATATGTTCAGCTTGGGCCTTCTTCTTGTCATATTAGTCAAGTCTATTAGTTGTGACAGGAAAATAGAATGTCCATGCTTAAAATACCAGATGCAGAAGACAAAAGGGGACAACGTTGATTAGCAGACTTCTCAAAGTTGTGTTTGCTACCTTTAGAAACTGGTAGATGGAGCTTACTGGATTTGACTGAGCATTATTTCTTCACACTATAAATGCATGCACAACAGTGTTGTAATATTCTAAATCTAGTCATACATTTTTATGTGCAGGTTCTATTGCAAAATGGCAGTGTCTACATTCACTATTTTCTTTCACAATCCTCCTTCAATCCTGTGAATGCCCCATACAGTGTCAATTCTGACCTTGTGCAGAACTTTGAGGCATGCCTAGGAAGTTTTGCTACTTGCAAAGACTTCCAAACTCAGCTTAACAGCAGAGATATAAGCATCTTTCTTCCAAATGCTGAACTCAGAAAACAAATGGTCATTCATCCATGCTATCATGCTGAGTTTTAGGAAGCTCTTGGTGTTGAAAATCCTGGTAAGATCAGTATTGTTAGTCACCACTAGCTTATTAAAATATGTGGAGACCTGTAAACCAATACATTATATTACAGCTTTTAAACTTGTAATTATCCAAAATCGTTGGAACGTCAAACTGATCCTCTCTCCAAATCTTAGAAGAAGCCATATATTTTCAATCCATGGATTAATTCACCATAGTTGTGTAGGCTGCCTGGCAACCAAAAATACTTGGAGTTTGGATATTTTTTCCATGCATTGTTATCCCCAGTCAAGTAACCTCCACAATCAGGTTACAACCAAATCAAGCTAGGTGGGTTAAGGGGTACAGAGCCCCTACTGTGGTAGTACTCTGACTATGGACCCCTTACCTGGAGGGGCAATACTGGCTCCATTCCTCAGAAGTTTAGAGATGCAGATTATTATTTTGTTGGGTCACTGATAATTTTAATATAGTTCTTGCTTGCTTTAAAGATGTTTTGTTTTGCTCTGCTCTTTGTTTTATGGTGATTTTATTGTATGGTTTTAAAAATAAATATTTCTAATAATAAGTAAATTATAGTCATGGTAACCCAATGACAACCTTTCACAATTCAGTGCCATTTCCAAAGAAACAAGAGAAAAATGTTGTCTCAAATGGAAGATAGAGAAAACTTTATTGCAAGCAGAAGCCAGCAAATTTCAAATACAACAATCGTCACTCAAATTTAGCTGCAACAATTTGTTCTTCTTTTATTGGTAAAATATTCCGTTCTGTCAGCTTGTGAAACGCATACTAAGAACAGATTCTGGAAGCAGGATGATCACTGAACTCACAACAGTGTTAAACGAGTATGTGTCCTAATTCCTCTGAAGACAAGATCAAAGAAGTTCACTGAACATCCATTTTGGCTGAGGTGGGTCAAAGAAAGTGCCTTTCCTTCAAGGCTTAAAGCACAGGCACAATTTACCTCCATGATACATCCACACATATTTAATATATGTCTGGAAATCAAAATTGAAGCGAGTTGACTATTGAATGCACATAAACATGGGAGGCTGCAACATTTTCATGAAAATACAACGTATGTGTACAAACTGACAAAATCAAAAGAAACTTCTAATCAGTTAATTAAATGAAGTTAATTAAAATGCCAATTAATGTGAACTAAGAAACTAAAGAAAGCCATGCACCAACATTACAATACCATATAGTTCTTTCAAAAGAACTATAGTTTAATTATTTACATTGTATAAAGTGTATTTATTTGAACTGTACTTAAAAATATATATTTCACAGTATATACACATGGGGTGGTTATTGGTGAGATGTTAAGATTAAAGATAGACATTTTGGGCATCAGTGAACTGAAATGGACTGAAATGGGCCACTTCACATCAAATGACCACCAGATCTACTACTGTGGACAAGAGGACCACAGAAGAAATGGAGTAGCCTTCATAATTAATAGTAAAGTGGCTAAAGCAGTGCTTGGATACAATCCAAAAAACGATAGAATGATCTCAATTCAAATTCAGGGCAAGCCATCTAACATCACAGTGATCCAAATATACGCCCCAACCACAGATGCTGAAGAAGCTGAAGTAGAGCAGTTCAATGAGGATCTGCAGCACCTACGCCTAAAAGAGACGTTTTCATCACAGGAGACTGGAATGCTAAGGTGGGCAGTCAAATGACACCTGGAATTACAGGTAAGCATGGCCTGGGAGAACAAAATGAAGCAGGACATAGGCTGATAGAATTTTCTTACATGGAATGTACAGTCCGCACAGCTTCCAAATAAAGAATACACAATTTAAGTGGCTGATATGTTGCAATACTCAACTGAGTTTGAGGAACAAAATTGTATGCATATACAAGTTCTGCACTGCAGCTAAAAATACCCAATGAAACAATAAACAAATACAGTAGCATTTCAATGTAGCTAACATAAAGCCAGCATCTGAGGATGTCCTCATATAAATTAATCAGTAAACATACTGACCACTGACCATAAATCTGACCACTGAGAATAACTCTCCAGTAGTGATTTTTTTTTAATTTTCAAAGTTAAAATAAATACATTCAAAAGTTTAATTTCCCAGTCACTCCTGAGGATCTCTTTTACAACACCCTTCTCACATAAGAACGATCAGCAGGCAAAATTTTATAGTGTTCACCAATAACAGTAGATTGCATGTTGTACAATATGAAAACTTCTAGCTTTAGACATATTAATTTAATCATATTATAAATAATGTTGGAATTCTAAAAATAGGTCACTCTGAGAATACCAGAAATACTGTTCTTGCAGCCTTTTTGAAACAAAGGAAGCCCTTACTAACCCCCCTGCTCCCACAGTTACAGATCGATTATACTAACTTTGTGATCAACCTAGTGAATTGAGGATGGTGACCCTGGACACTTGTTGAAATTCCTAGTGGTTAAGGCTCCAGGGTAGAAACCAGGAGATAGTGAGTTCTAGTCCTGCCTTAGGCATGAAAGCTGGCTGGGTGACTTTGGGCCAGTCACTCTTTCTCAGACCATGACGTCAGGCTCAAGCAACAAGCCAGTCAGTCAATTCCTATTGCAACCAATGGATCAACATTTCGTTGATCTGAAAAAGCAGACCCCACACCTACGGGAAAACACTAGGAAGAAAAAAAGGGGGGAATTATACCCACTCCTTGTTTAGTAACTACCCCAGTTAGTGACCATTTGCAAATATGACAGTAATAAAAAATTTGTTTTCTGACTAATGAGCACATTTATGACCAAATTTTGTGTGCCTCATAACAACACATGACAGAGTGACAGTAATGCTGGTGTAGAGTTTTTGAAAGAGATGGTAGCCCTCCTCACAAAATTCTTCAAAACTTTAACAAGTCTCTTTTCTAAATCCAAAATAAGAAAGTTATCCAGGTGACTCTTTTGGTTTGTTAAGACATCAGTTAGTTTCATTTGTATATCCAGTGTAGCATCTCCTTCCACATCATTCCCATAGCCTATTATTTTTAAATCCACTTTCAAATCAGTCTCAGTTCTATATGATAAAATTTATTCCTCTTCCATATCATCTTCCAAACACAGTCTATCTATAATGGCAGACACTCTTAAAATGAACTTGAGAAGAAATCAAGTTCTTGGACATTATTTGAGGGGATTAAGGGTCAAGATTGCTAAAAGTAAAAGGAAGGAATATAAAGTTGGTTTATTTGATCAAGGTTAAAATAGGTATGTTATCTTTGGCAACCCTTAATTGACTTGCTGACCAGGACTGAACAACGAGGCTTTAAAGATTTGTTTATAGATAAGACATGAGATATGGGAAGAAGACATCATTTGTTGTATTTTAAAATTGTTTATCCTTGTTGTTATAAAGAGGGAAGTCATTTCTTTATATATTTTTTCTTTTTTTCTTTTTACTATATTATTTTTTTTTCTTTTTTCTTTTTACTATATTCTTATTTTTCTATTTCTTTTTATTTTTTATTTCCTTTTCTATACTTCCTATTTTTTCTTTTTCTTGTTATTTTCTTTTTTCTTTTGTATTAGTTCTTAACTTTTTAATTATAATGTTCAATAAAATTACTATTTAAAAAAAAAGAGATGGTAACAACCAGTGATCTTTGAAGCATATCTCTCTCTCTCTCTCTCTCTCTCTCTCTCTCTCTCTCTCTCTCTCTCTCATGTGTTCACTTAGCAACCATTTCACTTAATGACCTGGTCATTGGAAAGGAACTCGGTCACTAAATGACGAGTGGGTATACATTTCAATCTCTCTTATGTCTCATTTTCAAATAAGGAAAGATACTTTGAACTGAACAAGTAATCAGATTTAGAACACAGTTGTTGTTTATTTGTTCAGTCACTTCCAACTCTTCGTGACTTCATGGACCAGTCCACGCCAGAGCTTCCTGTTGGTCGTCAACACCCCCAGCTCCCCCAGGGACGAGTCCATCACCTCTAGAATATCATCTATCCATCTTGCCCTTGGTCGGCCCCTCTTCCTTTTGCCTTCCACTCTCCCTAGCATCAGCATCTTCGCCAGGGTGTCCTGTCTTCTCATTATGTGGCCAAAGTATTTCAGTTTTGCTTTTAATATCATTCCCTCAAGTGAGCAGTCTGGCTTGATTTCCTGGAGGATGGACTGGTTTGATCTTCTTGCAGCCCAAGGCACTCTCAGAATTTTCCTCCAACACCACAGTTCCAAAGCATTCATCTTCCTTCTCTCAGTCTTCCTTATGGTCCAGCTCTCGCAGCCATATGTTACTACGGGGAACACCATTGCTTTAACTATGCGGACCTTTGTTGTCAGTATGATGTCTCTGCTCTTAATATTTTATCGAGATTTATCATTGCTCTTCTCCCAAGGATTAAACGTCTCCTGATTTCCTGACTGCAGTCAGCATCTGCAGTAATCTTCGCACCTAGAAATACAAAGTCTTTCACTGCCTCTACATTTTCTCCCTCTATTTGCCAGTTATCAATCAAGCTGGTCGCCATAATCTTGGTTTTTTTGAGGTTTAGCTGCAAGCCAGCTTTTGCACTTTCTTCTTTCACCTTCATCATAAGGCTCCTCAGTTCCTCCTCGCTTTCAGCCATCAAAGTGGTGTCATCTGCATATCTGAGATTGTTAATGTTTCTTCCAGCGATTTTAACTCCAGCCTTGGATTCCTCAAGCCCAGCACGTTGCATGATGTGTTCTGCGTACAAGTTGAATAGGTAGGGTGAGAGTATACAGCCCTGCTGTACTCCTTTCCCAGTCTTAAACCAATCCGTTGTTCTGTGGTCTGTTCTTACCGTTGCTACTTGGTCGTTATACAGATTCCTCAGGAGGCAGACAAGATGACTTGGTATCCCCATACCACTAAGAACTTGCCACAATTTGTTATGGTCCACACAGTCAAAGGCTTTAGAATAGTCAATAAAACAGAAATAGCTGTTTTTCTGAAACTCCCTGGCTTTTTCCATTATTCAGTGGATATTAGCAATTTGGTCCCTAGTTCCTCTGCCTTTTCTAAACCCAGCTTTCACATCTGGCAATTCTTGCTCCATGAACCCTGCGGGATCCTGAGCTTAGAACACAGATTGTAAAGCAATTTTCATAAGTAGTTTAGTGTTTTGTTCTTCTGCTTCTAGGTAAAAAGCTTAAGCAAGCATGCACACATGCATACATAAACGTGATGCAGGTGCAAATAATATTTTTACGCCCCTAAAATCTTACTTGGCTAATGCAACTGAATGCAACTCTGCTGAGATTTATATCCCAGTTGACTGGAATCAATTTCTGAAAACTTAATCATGAAAACTGCCAGTATTCCAGAATACTAGGCTTTGTCCAAAATACTCAACAGATAGACCTTGAAGTGAATGAGGATGAGATAGAACAAATAAGATTCCAGTGATATTATTGCTAGACAGTAATTCCAAAAATGTGTTCTGTGAGAAATAAAGTTTATAGTTAAAGATTCCTGTGAACTAAAACGTCTGCTCTCAGAAAAAAAAGCCCACTCAATCTTTACATGATTCACTGCTCTGTTCTTGCTGGCTTTGCACTTGAGTTCACTGAGAGCAGATACTGCTAGTTTTGCATCAGCATGAGAAAAAGTTAACCATCAATATGTACAAACTGAGTACCCAATAGATGCTTTAGGGTTATAACTCCCAAATATTATACTTCAACAGACTTGAAGACCTGGTGCTTCCCTCGGGTACTGGCTTAGGAAGTTCATGTGAACTCTGTTAGTATGTTGGGTAATTTAATCCTTGGGTAATCAACTTTTTTTTTATTGTACTAGATGCTGTTTTTAACTTGTATGCTGCCCAGAGTTGTTTAAGAGTTGGATGGCCAATCAATCAATCACCCTTCAGTTACTATCAGGATTTAGTTTTGAGAATTTCCAACAAAGCCTTTGTCTTCTGTTATAAAAATGAAAGAGAACTTAGTTTCAGCACATGTTAAGAAAGGAACAAGAAACGGCATAGCAATAATATACAACGCCTGCACTTTTCTACAATAATATCTGTAATAGTTCTGCACCAAAACAATGCTCTGGATAGACGTATCTATCAGAGTGAGATGATACAATTCATGTTTTCAATTGAAATAAGTAGGGGGTGGTTGTCATTTCATTTTTACATTCAGGGAGGTATGCAGAGACTACCCATTTGGAATCAGGAGCATAATCTAGGAGAAAAAGGAACACCATGCTCCTATAATTTAGCATAGGAAAGATGCAAACAACTCTAATATTTTTGCTTTTAAAAAATAATGACATTTATAGTTGAACTAGGTGGTTAGAGGGAGTGAATGGTGAAAAAAATTGTACAGCTACACTTATTTAAACTGTTCATTCTAGGTACCTACAACTCTGTTGTTTTGGACAGAATGTGAAGAACTTTGCAGCAATAACTGACTCTATAGTGGGGAATATCTTTGCCAAAAAGCTGACAGAAAGAGGGGAGGGAGGGGTTGTGCAAAGGGAAGGATGCTTGTAAGGAATGAGCCCTTTCCTCAATGTGGAAAAGCTGAAATCTACATAATTGCTCCTTCCTTCCTTCCTCCCTCCCTTCCCATCAATTTATAAAGTAAAAATAAAATCAATTTATTTGCTGCTAGGCCAAATCAGCTAGTCTATGCTAGGCACATATCATCATGATACTACCAATCAAGATCAGCATGAAGTAGAGTAAATAGTAAAACTAACTCTTTCTCTCGAACGTCAGACATGGAACCACCAAGGTGTCATGATCAGAAGAGCATTCTGAATTGAGGCTAAATCTGTTGGCACTATACCCCATTCCTTCTGTTCCTATCACATTTTATCAAAAATCCATTTTTTTTCTCTCCTTTTTGGTGTGGTTGCAGCAACTGCTGCCTTTGTACCACAATCAACAAGAATTAAATCCTGAAAATTATCGATCATGGAATCCTTCTGGACAGGCTTCAGGAATTGGGGGTGGGCAGCACAGTGTTGCACTGGTTCTCCTCCTTCCTCTGGGATCGGTTCCAGTTGGTGTTGATGGGGGGGAGAGGTCCAGCCCGTGTCCTCTACTTTGTGGGGTGCCTCAGGGCTCAGTTCTCTCCCCTCTCCTATTTAACATCTATCTACATGAGGCTGCTGGGGGAGGTGATCCGATGGTCCGGGATGAGGTATCATCAATATGCTGATGATACCCAGCTTTATATCTCCACCCTGGCCCGCCTGAGTGATGCAGTGGATGTCCTCTCCCAGAGCCTGGAGGCTGTAAGGGCCTGGATGGGGTGCAATGGGCTTTGACTCAACCCAAGCAAAACTGAGTGGCTTTGGGTATGTGGGCCTTCTGGTGACAAGGTTTTTCCATTGTTGGTTCTGGATGGGGTTGCACTGCCCCAGACACACCCAGTGTGCAATCTGGGGGTCCTCATAGACTCAGCTCCTGCTTGAAGAGCAGGTGGCAGCCGTGGCTAGGAGGGCCTTTGCACACCTTTGGGTTGTGTGCCAGTTGCACCCATTCCTGGACCGAGAGGCTTTGCTCACAGTCACTCATGCCCTCGTGACCTCCCGTCTGGATTACTGCAATGAGCTGTACACGGGGCTGCCCTTGAAGAGCATTCGGAAGCTTCAACTGGTACACGGGCAGTAAATGGTGTCGGATATTCAACACATGTAACACCACTACTACATGAGCTGCATTGGTTGCCAGTGTGCTTCTGGGTGCAATTCAAGGTGCTGGTTGTCACCTTTAAAGCTCTTCATGGCTTGGGACCGGGTTACCTAAGGGACCGTCTTCTCCCAGTTGTTTCTGCCCGTCCAATTCAATCTGGAAGGTTGGGTATGCTACGGGTCCCATCAGCCAAGGAATGTTCGTTAGCGGGGACTAGAAGGAGTGCCTTCTCTGCCATAGCGCCTGCCCTCTGAAATATTCTCCCTCCAGAGATCAGGATGTCTCCGACCCTGTTGGCCTTTCGTAAGGCCATGAAGACCTGGTTATATGCCTAGGCCTGGGGCCCTGAGTGTGTTAATGGCCCCATTTCTTGGCTATATTAACATCCATGCATTGCTTACTTGGCGACCATATATATTTATTTTGTACTTTTAACTGTTTTAATTATTTTAACTGTTTTATAATTTTTACACTTGTAAGCTGCCCAGAGTCACTTGTTGAGATGGGTGGTTATAGAAAACAAACAAATAAATAAAAATTAGATCAGGAATGGAGCTTCACAGCCACCCAAGATTTGAACAGCCCAGGCTCAGACCAGACCAGTCTGTTTTATACAGGTAAATGAGAATCTATCATACTAATCTGGGTTTTAATGAACGCCCCATTTAAGCACAAAAAGGCCTAAAAATTGATTTATCTAGCTGTTAATGTTTTCATCTGTCTGGTTCAAAATAATGGCATGCATTCCTTACTAAACTGAGCAGCTTCAATTCATAGATGTCCCTGTACAGCTTTTGTCCTTTCTGTGTATTCCTTCAGGTGAAAGAATGGCATAAAAATAAAACAAATAACAAAATAATTTATTTACAGAGATATAGAGCTCCAAAACCAGCATTAAAAAAATCGAAGATCAGCCCAACTTGGTTAGCATTCCATTTTGACTAGATCATGCTTAAAACCCTATCTTGACTAAAAGAGAACAACATAAGTTATATTTAAAATTCTGTCTTGGGGGAAAAAGTAACTGTGACACAGAAATTACTAATGTAGATTGATTATGTGATTTCTCAGTGGACTTCAAAGTATTTTAAGTATCAAAAATTGCCAGTTATTTCACTGCTATTCTTTCCTATGAAAGCAGTAGGTGCTTTAGGCTATTATTAATACTAGCACCCCACACCTGAATTCTCACTAAGCTAATCATTATTTCAAGTTAAAATGGATTTGGGAAAGCAATGGGAATCCTATGACAAAGCATCTTCAACCAACTGGAAGCTATAAGTGCTCAATTGTAAATAATTTTAAAAGGACATCATCCTTAGTCATTCTCAGCATTGCTCATACATAACCACACCTCACCTCTAAGCTACTGTAAACTGTTAAAATCAGTTTTAATTGTGTTTTAACAGTTTTCACATGTATTTTTCCAAATGCAGTAATTATACCACCAAACTGATTAACAGTTAGTTTCCAGCCCATGGATGAAGTGTTTGTCTCTCTCTCTCTCACACACACACACAAGTGGAAAACATGCTTAACTGAGCACTGCAAGAGAGTTGGCTGGATTTTAATCCCAAATATTTAGATGTTGAGTGCTGTGTCAAGTAAAAGCTGTCTCAGTGATACTGAAGGACATTTATCAGTCCTGTCTTGGTTTCTTTCCAACTTGTTTAATATGAGGAAGTGGACTGGCTACTTTGAGGACTGATGCATACCGTATTTGTTCTAGATCCTTCTCCAGTTTGGCTGATGAAATCTGCCAATACTAGATTGACACTGTGTAAAGCAGAGTAAAGGGATCTGAGAGAATAGAGATAGTATTTTCTGCACATGATCTATAAGTAATAACAGGTGTGTGTGTGTGTGTGTGTTTTAAGAATCTGAGCTTGGTTTTGTGGAGGTTTCTATAATTCAGAGCTGCCTCCTTATTATGTAACTTTTGATTATTAAAACCAGCAGGACTTGCCTTCCAAATTCACATTGTCTTGGTTACTAATTATTTGAATCCAGTTTACTTTCAGAATAATATTTTTGTGATGGAAACAGCCTTCATCTTCCTTCTGAATGAATTAGGAATGAATGGGATAAGTAATCTATTTGCTGTCTTGGAATCCCCAGTAACTTAAGTACCATCAACTACAGTATAATCTGAGGTATGTGGCAAAAAAGGGATTAGGAGGGCATGGCAGTGTGATGACTCATTTCTTCCAGGAGAGCTGATCTTAATGATGTACTATATATCACTCCTTCCATCCTCTGTTCCCCCAATGTTGTTTAACATCAATATAAACCTACTGAGGAAATTATCTATACCTGTGGCAATGTATTACCAATATGCTAGTGACAGATAGCCCAATCTCTATTTCTACTTGCAATGTCAGGGTGAGCCAGTTTGGTCTAGTAGTTAAGGCATCAGGCTAGAAACTGGGAGACCGTGAGTTCTAGTCCCACCTTAGGCACAAAACCAGCTGGATGTCCTTGGGCCAATTACTTTCTCTCAGCCCTAGGAAGGAGGCAATGGCAAACCACTTCTGAAAACTTTGCCAAGAAAACTGTCCAAGCAGTCTCCAAGAATTGGACACGACTGAACAGATTTTTTAAAAAATGAACTCTTTTGCTGGTGTTTGAAGCTAGGTTTAATATGGATTACAACAAAATTAATCTATACAAAACTGAGGTACTGTGGGTAGGAAAAGTGAGTTAAATGGTAGACAGATAAAACTACATTACATAATACAGCATTCCATGTGATAGCTAATTCTAACTTTTAGATTCTTCTACCCCTTGGCACTGTCAATTAAAGCACATATAATGGAAGTGCCATGAGAGCCTTTTACTGAATCAAGCTGCTGCATCAACAGGGATTTCAGTTAGAAAAGTACACACAGTGCACTAATTACATCAAGAATACAATCCACATGAGTTATCTTTGAAGGAAAGGTACTTGATGGGTCAACTAAACAGAAGTGCTGGTCTTATCCTAAACTATTCAGGAAAAGATTATTTGAAAGATGCTTATCTCTTGAGATTGCAATCAAAGATCTTGCTCAGTAGTTGCTTTTCAAGATTTGTCAAATGGGTGAGAACTAGAATTGCCTCCTACTCTGTGGAACTTTTTGATGTTCAAAAGACATTAAAGACCTATCTGTTCTAACTGCTTTCAACGGATACGATTTTTAAGCTATGCTGCTGGTTTATTTTGTCTTTGTAATTTCTAATTCTTTTACAGTGGCTTAATCATGTTTTAAATGTATTGTTAAATCTTTAATTTTAAGAAACTTAATCTTCGTTTTAATTTTGTGGATAAAGTACTGTACATTATCTTGAGTGGGCTGTATCCAGAAGTTGACTAATTATGTGCCAAGTTGGTGTCAACTCTTAGTGACCACATAGATTTTCTGTATCCAGAAGTACAGTCTAAGTATCTTACATAAATGTACCTTGCTGTTATATCTCAGACATCAATTTTATTAAACAAATACTTCACATCTCCACACATTTTCCAACCTAATCTATCTTGCATCATCATTACCAATTTACAAAGTGTTTTATGATCTTTGTACTAACCTGGTTATTCCCAATCAGAGTTAGTGTTTTTCCTCTAGACAGGAATATATAACCACCCAGATAAAAGAGACACACATCTGGTCCAGGCACTTTCCCTATTTTGACCTTTTTTATAGCTTCATAAAACTTCCCTTATTGTTATAGGTCCATTCATTTATTGTTTGTTTTTCTGTGATCTTGGGTAAATTGTTGTTTCTTTAAGTATTCACCAACTTTTGCCAGGGAAATTTCTTCTCCTTTATATAATTTAGAGTAATATTGTTGAAATATTTTTTGCATCTTTAAATTATCAGTTGTTACAGTATTTCCACCTTGTAGTTTTAATATGATTTTTTTTCTCTTTTTCTTTCCTCAATTCATATGCCAACCATTTCCCTGTCTTATTTGCAAATTCAAAGTTCTTTTGTTTCGCATAATTCATTTTTACTTCCATTCCTCTTACTGTTAACAAGGACAACTGCCATTGTAAAAGTTTAACTTGTGAAATTATTTTCTTTTTTGGAAATTTCTTTAATTCTTCTTTCATTTTTATCTGATCTAAAATCACCTGTGTGTTCTCTTGCCTCTTTTTTTAAAGTTTGCTATTATGCTGTATGAAATACCCTTTCATAAAAGCTGTATTTGCATCCCAAACCATTCTTATATCTTTATTAAGATTATTATCAAGTAATTTTTTAAACTTCTTTTTACAGTCCTCCATTACTCATGTTATCTTGGTGCCTGTTAACAAGTTGTAGGCATGGAGGTAGTCCTGCTTCATCCCTCCTCTGCACCTCTCACCTGTCTGTGGATATGAGTTTTGTGTTTTTAAAAAGTGGTAGACCCATGTTCAGAAATAGCATAACTGACAGGTCATAGGCACAGAGGAGGGGTTGTAAGAATTATCAGGCCATTCCCTCCCATTTTACCCTCCATCCTCCTCCATGTTGTGATCTGTCAGTCAGGTTAACAGACACAGAAAGTGAAGTGGGGAGCCATAGGTAGCACATGAGCTCCATTCTTCAACAGTGCTGCATGGAATTGCAATGCTGGTAGTGATTGGCTATGGCCAACTATACATGGAATAGGCAAAATGCCCCCCTGCCCACCTCATCAAAGCAGTAAAGTAAAGGATAAGATCTTGTGAAACTTCTTAACTGCAAAAGTAGAAGAAAACCTGTAAATGCACTCATTAGTGACAGAATTAGCAGTACACAACTGGCAGAATACAGCTTTCTTTTCCAATTTAAGTTGATGTTCTGTACAGGACATGACTAATGCTCTTTCAGAAAAACAAACAAAGCATTGTGTTTAAAAAACAGGTCTAGCATTTTACTATAAACATTTTGAAGATGAACTATTACAATATTGCAACACATGATGAACTCTAGTTTGTAGACTGGAAAGATACTTGGACAGTTTGAGAGGCTAATATAGCATTAATATACCTAAAGAAGGTCAAGTTTTGACCTCACCAAAAAATTACCACTAATATACAAAGAGTATTAATGGTTTTGAACTCTGGTGTTGGAAAAGACTCCTGAGAATACCATGGATAGACAATACAACAAACAAATGGATCACTGAACAAGTCAATCCAGAGTTTTCACTCAAGGCACAAATGATCAGGCTCAAATTATCATATCTTGGACAAATTATGTAGCCAGTGGTCAGATAATCTGGTCTCATGCCATGAGGGGCTTTAAAGGTTAAAACCAGCATCTTGAACTGGAATATTAAATGCAACATTATTAAATATTATTAAATATTGTTATTAAAGCCAATATTATTAGGCTACTAATACTGCCATTATCTGTGCATTGGGAATATTAGACTGATATCCCAGTGCAAGGAGTAGATGCATAAATAAAGGGGGGGGGGGTTTCTGTTGCAGTAGTTTTGAGTATATGTGTATATACGATAAACAAATCTCTAATGTTCACAGTACAGTAATGGTATATTCACCCTTGAGTTCATATATGGTTTCATGAAACATCTTTCAAAACTACGTAATGTGAAAGAGTCTCTCTCTCTCTCTTTTCTTGCCTTCAAGTCAGTGTTGTCTCCTGGTGACTGCCTGGACTAGTCCCTGCAGTTTTCTTGGCAAGATTTTTCGAAGTGGTTTGCCATAGCTTTCTTCCTAGGGCTGAGAGAGAGGGTTGGCCCAAGGTCACGCAGCAGCCTTCATACCTAAGGTGGGACTTGAACTTAGTTTCCCAGTTTCTAGCCTGGTGCCTTAAGCACTACACCAAACTGGTTCTCAAAATAGTCTCTAAAGCCTCCTTAATATTTTGAATTGTCTAGGATGGTCAGGAGACAATGTGCACATTCTCTCTCCCCTCTATTATTTTGTATAAAATTTAAAGGAATTCAAACCATGTCATTTACCAGGTTCCCAAGGTATCTTTCAATAACATTTCAATAAAAGAAATTAAACAGAAATAAGAGTAAAAAAAAAAACTCACTTGTGATCTATTCTCCACACTGCACCCCTCCCATTTAATTGACAAACCTTAACTTTGTACTATTGTGGTCAAGCATAATAATTGTAAATAAATAGAACAATTTTTTGTATCACTGTTCTATTCAGGAAATTATTTCTAACTAATTTCTAATATTTACAAAGCTTTGCAGCAAATCTGCCACAATTTCATATATATTTTCAAATTCAGCTTAAGTATCAAGTTTTGATGGTTATTGTTTTGTGTGAAGTAATTGCAGAGTTGCCCAATACAAAAGCACACTAGCCTGTGATTAAGAGGTTTTAAATGCCCACGTCAGCACTGCTTGCTCATAATAGGGGAGTTTGATTGTAGAAGATCAGACCAGCCAAACCAACCATGGGCTCAATGGTTTCCAGATGTTTGTAGACATTTAATGCAATAATCAGAAGAATTCAGATGATTTTTAAGGGAAAGGTCAAAAAACTTACTTTACAGCTGAATCAGTAACTTCTATCAAATTAGATTGTCTATTGAGAATATAAATGGGTAATAAAATCCAAAAGGCAATCTTGCCTCTTGCGGTAACAATTTTCTCAGTGGAAAGTTACTAGAAATCCAGAATGTGATGCTAGAATATTAAGTAACCTAAATCTCCACCATCCAAATCTTTACAATCTTCTTCTGCTTGATTTCTTAGCATTCATCAATTAACTGACAGGTGACAAAGCTACAGACATCAGATGGTAAGATAAATCAGTTCACTGACTAGGGTACAATCTAAAGATACTTTACTTTTCTCCACATAATTTACCTAGCATAATTTCCTCCTAAAATAACACAGAGTGGTGTCATTTCCTGCCTTTGTGTGAAAACAGTGAGAGGAATGTATAGAAAGAATCTGAAACTGAGAAAGTTAAAAGTAGGAAAACTCACTCTAATCTGCTATACTATAAGCATCTTTACCCATTAGCCTCTGCCAGGCATACTTCTTGAGACAGGAATTTGGTTGATTTTGAGCTAGTGAGTTTACTCTTTTCTGTGCATTATCAAAGTAATAAGAACAGAATGTTAACTGGGCCTGAAGACGAACACAATCATAATTCGGGAACTATTAATATCTATTACATAATGTAATGCAATGTATTATCTATTTATTAAAAGTATTTATTGGCTGCTTCTCATTACAGAGAATCTTAAATTGGTTAATTCTAATTTTAGCTGACCTAATTTGACTGACAGTTAAGAAATATAATTTCACTTATTTAATAACTGTTATTCTAGTGGGCCAACATGGCTAGAAAGACTGAACAACTACTCAGAAAATAACAGCTTTAAAGACTATAAAAGATGTTTAAACCATTCATCTGAGAATACAGTATCAGCTTCCTCAGGTAATCAAGGAACCAAGAAAACCTAACTACAATACAGTGCATATGACTTAATTTTTCCAGAGAAAACACTTCAAATCATAATCTCTATGAAACAAATAGTCTGGCTCAGAAACAAAACTAGAAAAACAAAAATACCTGCAGCCAAATCCATATGTTTGTTCTCCATTTGCTCATCTGTCGCTGCTAAACCCTGTTCTTCCCTCCGATTCAAAGCCTTAGAAAAGCTGCCAGAGATTGTGGAGAAGAAACCACGAATAAAGTAACTGTCCTGCTCACCACCTTCTGGTTGCAGAAGTGGCTTTGGATTTCTGTCCCTCCAGTGTGGTGCAGGTTCAGATATAGACCTGCAAAAGGGAACCCGAAATGTCCTGCTTGCTGGCATAGCAACCTTCTCTTCAGGATCCTCCTGACAGCCATCAGCAATTAATGTTTGCAGTCTCAAGGGCTGTTCATCAGCTTTTGACATATCGGTTCTCTTGGTCATCTTCCAGTGAAATCGAGGATGTGTCTGCCATCGATAAGTTCCAAGAAGCTTCCCTAAATCCAAACCTGCTTCTTCATATAACTTTTTACTCTTCACTTGGTGGTACCAGTGGTAGTCCTTCAAGCTAGATCCCATTTTTGTAGTGTTGCCATCCTGCTCTGAAACAGATCTCTGAAAAAGTGCAGATGGACTAGGGTACTTTTTAAAAACATTCATTTCTCACGAATAGCTTTCAGGAACCTCAGCTTACAAATTTATTTAGCACACATACTGATATTCGTTGAGATTCCCATCTGAGCAACTTCTGCTGTGCAGTTGTAGCAGATGTCCTTGAAGGTTTGCTACTGAATATAGTTCAGACTCAATTCCCAATATCTTCAATTACCTAGATGCCTATGACAAAGCACGGAATCAGTATCTACCCAAAAAAAATCATTCTTTTAACTGAAACAGCTTACAAGTTATTTTTCAGTTCCTGGGTTCACTTCTGACAGACTTTCAGGAAGTGACAAAAAAGAAAAAAAAAAGTAAAATTCAACAAAGAAGTAACAGACCAATTACACTTCTGCTTTCCATCTCTAACTACAAATTAAAAATAGAAGATAAAAATACCTTTAGCTTTCGTATAGTAACATCAAGCAGAACTGCCACAAAGATCTTGATTAGAAAAATACGTTGCATCAGGATGAAGAACTGACAGTGGTACTGGTTGGAAATGTTTCAATTCCTGAATAATTCAGTATATATTTTATGTTTACCATAAAGATCTGCAAATCCAGATCAGGAATCAGTTCCATAAGAACTTAATACAGCCATTCTTCCAAAGACGCTTTTAAATGCAGTGCAGCGAAGAAAAGGAAACAGCAGCTGAAAGGAATAATACTGCAAAGGAAAATATGCACATAGAAGGAGAAATGAGAGGGGAGGTAGGTGGTGTTTAGTCAATTACTGACCAAAGCAAAGAAGCAGACCATTTGAAGGCAAGAGCTTGTGGCAAATGAAACATGAAAATGTGCATATTTTTAAAGTGAGCAGGATTTTTGTTTTTGTAAATCTAATTGGAGTCAGTAGATTGGAAAGTAATATCCCTATCTAGTTAAGTAAAAGAAAAAAGGCCACCTCCAAAACTTAGGGAACAGCTGACTATATTAAATTTGCTAAAGAAAGCGTACTTGCTAATAGATGCATGCCAAGTTTCAGATCAGATTATAACAATGTGTTCCCAAAGCCCAGTAGATATGGGATTTACAGTGGGAGTATTTTAAGGCCCTTGGCAGGCACAATCAATGTTTTGGTTATTTGAAACAATTATCTAGTTTGGAAGACTAATAAAAGCAGACAATTTCACCACATATTCTTGAGCTACTCCTTTTATCAGCTGCATAGTGACGCTCCAAAACTGGAATTGAGACCTCAGAGAACTTTCCTTCAAGCAAAATGCACATTATGACTTGGCAGTTTTGTGACTGATGCCCTACTTTTTCACAAAACCCCACACATTAAAAAGGTGTGAAGAAAAATCATTGCATTTATTTATTTAGACAATGTATATAGGAACCAAGGTGACTTGAAGTGGCATACAAAGGATTAAAACACAATTTAAAAATCAGCATCCAGAAAAACAGTAATAATAATACATGCCCAGGGTCAAAAGTCATTCCTGTTTGAATCACTAAAACAGTAACTAAACTAATGAATCATCAGGGCTTGCTTAATCTCCTGGCCAAATTGTGAGAAACTGTTACTGATTACAATTTTTGGGAGGTCTGAGGGGCTGAAGCAAGAAGGCGCTATGTTTCTGTGGCAGCACTAACGCTGGGAAACAACTTCTTGGTTGAGATCAGGCTGGCCCCCTCTTTGTTGATGTTTTGGAAGCTTTTAAAGATAGGGTTGTTCCAGAGAATCTTCTCCTGATTTTAATATGCCATCTTCATTTTCAGTTTTTCAATTTTGTAGTTTCCTGCTTCAATGGTGTTGTTTTACTGTTTCTATACTTGATATGGATGCTATGGACACCACAGATGTTTTACTTGGTGTTTATACTCTACATAAGCCACCAAGAGTCTTTGGGTTGTGACGGAGTAGAAATGTGGAAAAATAAATGATTCAATTAATTAATTAATTCCCCTAGGAACATCCAGATCTTTAATACCTTATGAAAGAACCAGGGTTGGGGCCATCTGGAACTCGGGGGGTGGGGGTGGGGAGCTTGCTGTTCTACAGAGCAGTGAAGCAAAATAGAAAGTATAAGTCCTGAATCCCACAAGATGACACTGTCTAATAGATGGAACCTAGAGCATGCCAATTCTTCCAGTTCTGGTGGAATGAGCAGAGATGGTCAGAGACAGACAACTTGACCCTGTGCCTTGTAGGGCTTTATAAGTGACAACCAGCACCTTGAATTGCACCCAGAAGCCCACTGGGACCCAGTGCAGGTCAAAGAGCAAAGATATTACATGGGCATATTGTGGAATGCTTCAATCTGCCCGTGCCACTGCACTCTGGATCAGTTGCAGTTTCCAAAAGCTCCTCAAGGGTAGCCCCATATAGAATGCATTACAGTAATCCAATTGGAAGCTGACTAAGGTATGAGTTGGCATGAATTACCATGAGTATGGCTTCCCAATCTAGAAAGGGATACAACTGGCACATAAAGCAGACCTGTGAAAAAGCCCTCTGGGCTACAGTTACCACCTTCCCTTCAAGCAGGAGCCACAAGTCCAGGAAAGCCCCACAAATTGCACACTAATCTTGTCTGAGGGAATGCTACCCCATTCAAAGATAAAGATGGAAAGTCTCTGGATTGGGAGGGGGGTCTCAAAACCCACAGCCACTTGGTCTTCCCAGGCTTGAGCTGCAGCCTGTTCTACACCATCCAGGCACCCACAACTTCCAGCCACTGGGAAAGAGCCTTGATGGCATCACTTGATCAACCCAGAGCAGAGATGTATAGTTGACCCATGTTGAGAGATGACCTTCACCAGTAGCTTCATGTAGATGTGAAACTAGAACAAGGAGAGAGTAAGGTGCAATCCGGTCCTAGGCTGTAGTCACACCCTAGTCCAATGACAACTGTGGTCTCAGGTGAACCATGTACCAGAATCCACTATGAACTCCAGCAGCTCACCAGGGAGACTGCTGTGCAGCAGGGAGGCTGATACACAAGCAACAATTTCTTCTAATCCCTACAGCCTAACTTCACAACAGGGTCTCACATCCATCTAACTGCAGAACAGCACCCTTCAGAGCCTCTTGGATAACAACGGCTACACCCCTGCCCTGGCCCAGCTTTGAGGCTGGTACTACATACAAAGTTCAGCAGGGCACATTTCCAAGCCTTCCCTTTGGCACACATATTTCCAAGCCTCGCCTTTGGCACCCACCTAAGCAAAGTCATCTGAGATCATAGACAAAGGAGACTTTATTACAGGGTGATTGCACATTAAATAGCAACTGTTGGACAACTGGATTAGATTTATGATTTATTTCAAGCACTGAGATTGCCCTCCCTGGAAGCAATCTGCCCCATCTCCTGCCATATCTCCCTTGGTAGAAGAAGGCACCTTCTGCCCCTCACCACCATAAGATCTTTGTTTGCTCTTTCTCCCCCAGTTGCCCTAACCTTTCCAACCCAATCTGTTTTCCCACCCAGGCCAAGGGCCCCATCTTACCCTCCAAATCTCCAACCACATCATTAGGCAGCAGGTGCCAACTCTGAGGATGCTTTTGACTTGTCCTCAGCATTCCCTCAGTCAGGCTAACCAGCTAACCATCTTCCCCCCTCATCTTTACAACCACCCCCCCAATATTCACACCATGCTACCAAAAACCACCACACTGGGTACTTTTACACTGTACTTGTAAATTAAACAATTCATTGAGAATGCAATCTGAAGAGGGATGCCTTCTAGAATTCTACCAAGTATGTGCAACTTAAAAATGTACGTACGAGCACCTAGTGAAATCTGGGAGTGGGCTGGTGTTAATTGGCTATTTTAATATGAGGGGAAAAATTGCTTGTTTAAACCACAAAATAATCAGACTACATTAAGAGTACAAGATTAATTTTTGAAAAAATCAACTGTTCTGGCAACAGAGGAATCACAGTCATATTCAATAATCTGACTTGATAAAATTGGTCTATATACCAGCTGGATTTTTTTTGCCAAGATAGTGCTCTATTATGCCTAAAGCCAACTATTATAGCTTGTTTAGAGATGTTATTGACCCCCTGCTGCCTGCTTTTCAACTGGTGCATATCTGCAGCACTGAGATGCTGTAATTGAGAGGTGATGGAGGTAAAAGCAAGAATAAAAAGCACAGCAGAGTGAGCTGAGGACTGCAAGCCTCCTCTATAGCAATAAAGCAACTGACAATTAACAAACTGAAGGTCCTAAAGCCTTTTAAAAAAGGTTTTAATAGCACAAGGATTATGGTGCAGCAGGTTCCATTGCTTGCTGTTGTTACAGTAAATATATTGCTGATTTTACCTAAATTTCTTCAGACACTCAAGAGGGCCTGGTGATATAAAAAATAAGACCTAAAAGCTGCAGGGAGATTATTTTTTCCCCTATTATACTATTCTTCAGAAAGAACCATGCCAAACTGCTTACTGAAGCAAAAACAGGGGATGGGGGAAAAAAAGAAATGGAAAAAGAGAAAGAAAATAGGTTCATGGTAGTATGGGATTTTTGTCATTCCTTATAAACATATAAATGTTTGGTGACAAATGCAGATGTCAATTAGGGAAGAGATGCACTACATAAAAACCACTGGGGGAAAGTCCTTCAAATAAGGAAGATGAAAAATAGTGGTGTTTGCATTGTTTTTGAACTCAGGAAAATCTGGCTTCTACATGTTCTGAAAATGATTCATTGGTGTCTCATGGTGTCTCATTTTTTGTGGTTTAATCTAGACTATTTAGTAGCAAACAAAACTGCACGAAAAACGCCAAGTTCACTTTATAAAGCAAACTTGGCATGAAAGTCTTTGACATTCATTACACTGGCATTAATACTAATAAGGCTCTTTTAAAATCAATAACTTATTCAAATCAATGATGTATCATTAGTGCTTGATGCAATCATTCTAGAAGCAACTTGAAGAGATAAATTTATTCACATTACACTTGATCTCAGCCAAAAAGTTGAGAAGCGGCACTTTGTGCTGATTAATGATCATAATAAAAATGATGATGAAGTAAAGAAGTTCTTCATTTTTTCAAGTCAACACAATTTCAAATCTTGAGCTGCTTCCATTATTAATTGCAGTTTTTGAAATTATTTATAAGATTTATAACCTGCCTTTTCTCCAGAAGCTCAAAGTGGCCCACATATGGATCCCTCATTTTATACTTACAATAACCCTGTGAGAATTTGGGCTACGAGAAAGTAACCAGGCCAAAGTCATTCAGTAAATCTCCACGACTGATGATAAATTTGAATTTGGGTCTCCCTGGTTATGAAGTATATCTGTTTAATAAAGCTTCCAGAGCAAAAGGCTATATTAGACGCTATAAGGTCTGGTGATCAGAGAAAATCTTAATGAAATGTCTTCATTATAGAGGGTAAGATTTGCAAGGTATGAAATCTGACTAGTTATAGATTCTGAATTACCATTCCCACTTACTCAAAAATCATTATGTTATGATGCTCCATCAAGTCATAGTTGACTACTGACTCCATGGATAAAAGCTATACAAGCCATCCTGGACCCCACTGTGTTCAACCCCCAAAGGCACACCCCTATAGTACTCCATCTATCCACTTCATGTGCTATCAGCCTCTTCTCTGTCTACCTTGCCCAGCGTTATCATCTTTTCCAGATGCTTCAGCTCTGATGATGTGACCAAAGTACAAGAGCTTTTGTTCCATGTTTCTTGTTTCACCAAACAACATTCTGTCCCTTCTCAACTCTGAATCTGTCCTTTGATAGCTGAGCCACATTTCACTCTTAGACGTAAAAGCTGACCTTTAGTCTACACAAATCACCACACAAAGCTTCTTCTGAGAGCAGGTAACTGTTGCATTTCTACATCACAAGTGACTGATCATACCTGATCCTGAGGTATAGACAAAGTATTCTACTTCTAGAAGGGCCAGCTTGGAAGGAGGCATGTCTGAGCAGGGAATAATAAATGTACACATTATGTAGTCTCCCCTTAGGACATATAAATGTGGCACAGTTGCATAGTACATAGAGAAATTCTGAAAATGTTACGCCTCACAAGCACGTATGCCCAGGACTTTCTTTAATCACTTTTGACTGTGGAGAGAACAGGATTCACTGATAGCTTTATAAATATCAGAAATTCCTTCAAAACTGGGAACAAGCATACTTACAGTATTGTCATGAAATCTGTCTCTTGTATCATCAGTTGTAAAAAGAGTTGACTGTTTGATGGATGTGTCACTGGTACAAATCCTTATATGACAGTAAGTGGAACAAAATACTTTCTGCCAATTTCCAGAAGAAAGAACTAAGTAATACTTTTTATTCAAAAACATGGTGAATACGGATCCAAGATTAAGCTAATATAATGAAATTGAAAAAAGAGAAGCAAGTGGTTAATCAAAATCTGGTGCTTCTTGGAAGAGTCTGGAAATATGAATAGAGAGGTGACTGAACCATTTACTGATTCAGAAGGCAGTTCTTTCATCCAAGCTTTAGAGCAGATATCAATAGGTATATTGAGACTGAGACCATCATGGGACAGAACTATTTTTCACAAGTGATTATATTGTCAGCAGAGCAGCTGAAACAACAGAGTCAAGGGAGATAAAGAATCCTTTCAATGTGCCCTCTTCAGCCTAAGCAAAAGCTGAAAGCCAAAGTAATTTTGTTTCTTGATACAAGCACTTATGTTCTGTTCTGACCATGTACCAGATCCCACAGCCTGTGGCTGTTTATCACAGGGCTTGGAAGGCTGTCACAGAGAAGCACGTTCAAATATTGCATCCTCATCTTGGGTTTTTTTTCCTCCATTCCATTTAAAAATTCACCAAACTAGGTAAACCATACATATGTTCATCCACAGCAGCAAACTGCCTCAAACTGATTGCAGTGATGATGCTCAAATCGTAGAGCATCCTTACCTAAGACGTTTGAAAGCTGCTAAATGTTAATGAAAAATAATTACACAGCAGTTCTAAAGTATAAGCAGAAAAAGAGAAGATGCAAGGCAGGGATCCGTTTCACTCCCTAAATTACAGTGCAGCACTTATTTTGCTGACTGATTCATATCATGCCTTTACTCCAGTTCCAGGACAACTTACATGGGACTGTTTCCATTTTATCTTCACAGCAAGCCCCCTATGAAGTAAGTTGGGCTGGTAATAAATAAATGATAATAAATAAAACTTAATCTATGTACCCTAAAGAAAGGTAAGATTGTTTTCCCCAAGTAATTACCTACTGGGAGCTAAAAATAGCTGTAGGTATCCCTGCTGAAACATGTAGATCTTTTTAAGATTAGTCATGGCTTGGGAGGGGCGGCTTGCTTGGTGAATTTTAATTATTTTCATAACATCTAAACAGGGCTCTCCCTTTCCATGTACAACTTTCTTGCTTGTTTCCATTTCTACTGGTAGGAAGAAGTGTACGTACTGGTATGGGGAAGCTAGGAATTGAAAAGGATTTTTGTCTTTTTTTTTTTTTGGGTCCACTGTTCCTTTTGGAGGAATCATCATATTGTTCTTGTTTTAGTTCATAGTTGTCTTCCTTTTAGGTAAGAAGTGCTATCTAAGAAGGCCCAAAAAAAAAGGGTTGAAAATAAACATTCAGTTTTACTTCTTCCAAGTAATCATTGTATTGCCATATTTAACTGAAATCAAAAAAAGTGAAATATATCAGGTTCTTTGATATCAGGAAGCAAAACAGTTCTGATTTAAGACTGATCTAGACTTCTCCGACCATTTGTCTCATTAAAATACTCAACTGTTTTGTGCTGTTTGTCTTCCTGAAAATCAGTGTAGCTTCCTGATTTGTGCAGAAATGTTGAATTACATCTGTCGCTGCATACAAATTGATTCAGTCTGTGAACATGGTTTCTTAGTAATAAATGTCAAAAGTAGTCTTAACTATTCGTTCTTTGTACCGCATTCATCCGAGATTTCCTCTCTTGCAAATTATGGCATTCTTACTCAAGCAACCTTTAATATTGATATGGGAGAGAGGGAAGTTTTAAAAAGTGATATTCTAGTTTAGCTGTATTTGTGATAAAGCAGTGACTGCAACAAGTCAGGTGTGACCTTCCACTCTAATCCAAGAAGAAATATGCTTCTTTAATGGCAATACAGTATCATCTAGGAAAACCAATGTATCTTCACATAAGAGAGATAATGTTATTTATGCTAATATCTTGTTTCTACAATTTCTCTTTCTGCATGCAGTTTTAACCTGAATAAGTAGCAATCTGAGATTGAAAAAACAGACTGGTAACTGGCATAACATATAAACTCAGTTCTTAAGGGTTTTACATTTTGATTGTTATTTGTTTAGATTTACTGAATATCCCATCTTTCAAAGATGTAACAGGTAATTTGAAATAAATTATTTAAAACATTATATTGTAGCATCCTTTTCTTTACTGCAAAATCTACTACAGCAATGGGAACGAAGCCCAAATTTCAGAGGCAGCAGTAACAAAAAAGTGAACAGTAACTATAACATTCTTTGCACCATAAATGTACAGGAATGCCAACAGGAACCTGTAAACATGACAGAAAAATGAGAGACCGAGATGTAAAGGAAAAAAGCTTAAGTGTGTTTTTCTTTTGCCAATCATATTATATTCATTTGTTAAAATCAAGTCCACAGAAGACTTGACCTGAGGAAGGGTTGTCATTGTTGGTGAAATTATTTTCCAAAAACATTTGAGGGGATGGTTGCCTTTTCCCAAGTAGATACTCGATTACTTAAATTTTAGTTGTAAACACTGATTATTAAAAACAGCAAAACTGAATTTCTTTATTCAATTTCTCAATTGATTGGTATGTTGATAAACTGGCTTTATGCAATCTTCTTTAATAGGAGTGCTACATAATTTATATTTATGATTTAGAGAGCAAAAGAGATCCTTGCCTTGCCTCCCTTCTTCTTCTGCTTATACTTTCAAATTGTTGTGTTAACTGTTAATTGTGTTAATTGTTAATCTTCATTAACCTTTGATAGCTTTCAGGTATCTTAAGTGTGGATACTCCATACTTCTAGCATCATCACTGGTCAGCTTCAGGAGATTTGTTGCTGTAAACAAATCAATTTAAATGGGCATAATTTCAGTAGCTGTTATGAACTGGGGATCAGGGAATTTACATTCAAGGGTAACATGAAATGTATATATAGAAGCATTTTTCAGCAATGCTCTGAAAGTGTAAATATATTACCTCCCTGTAGAATAGAATTCATCATACTTTGTAAAGGCTGTAAAAGTTCATCCTCAAAACACTTATAATACAAACTCAATAGTCCATATGGTCCAGGCACATTTCCTGGTTTACTCTTTTTAATTGCCTCTGAGATTTCCATTTTTTATTTTATTTTATTTTCTATCCTGCCTTTATTATTTTTATAAATAACTCAAGGTGGCGAACATACCTAATACTCCTTTCTCCTCCTACTTTCCCCACAACAACAACCCTGTGAGGTGAGTTGGCCCAAGATCACCATTCATAACTTGTCTCTGTTCTTTTGTAATCCTCCGTAAATTTTGTTTTCTAGATATTCATCTATTTTCTCCAAGGGGATATCATGGCCTTTAAACAAATTAGAATAATACTGATAAAAAGTTTTTTGTATGGCCGCATTGTCCATTAATACTGTATCTCCCTTTTGTAATTTCAATATTTTTTATTTATTTATCATATTTTTTATCACCGCCCATCTCCCCCACATGGGGGACCCTGGGCGGTTCACAGTAAATATCATTTTCTTTTCTTTTTCTCTTCGCAATTTATCAGCCAACCATTTCCACGGTTTATTCACAAATTCAAAATTTCTTTGCTTTGTATAATTCAATTTTATTTCCATTTCTCTTATTGTTAACATAGATGACTATTGCTGTAAAATCTTAATTTGTTGGGAGATACTTGTATTCCCTGGGGAGTTCCTTAATTATTCTTCTTCTCTTTTTATTCTATCCAAAATATTTTGTATTTTCTCTTGCCTTTTCTTCTTAAGTTCAGAATTATGTTTTATCAGGTAACCTCTAATAAAGGCTTTACTTGTATCCCAAATCATTCTCAAATCAGTACCTTTGTTTAAATTATTTTCAAAAAATTCTTTTAATTTACAGTCCAGAACAATTTCATCTTTCTGTAACAATACTTCATTTAGTCTCCATCTGAAAGAATTCAATTTTCTTTTATAAGTCAAACTCACAGGTTATGATCTGGGAAACTCTGGTAAAATCTCTACTTTTGTTTTTGGCCTTTTCTTTTGGGATCAATGGACAGGCAACTAGAAAAAACTGATGGAACTTTATTTTTATATATGACAACAGTAATGAGACAATTATATGCTCCAAAGTAGAAAGGTTCGACACTACCCACAACAGAGGAATGGTTGGTGAAGAGGATGGTACTTGCGGAGATGGCTAAATTAACTTTTTTGATCAGAGAAAAAACAGTATCTACATTTATGGCTGACTGGAAACCCCTTATAGACTTTTTGCATGAAATGGGAAAAAATGCCCTTATGATTTGTGGTTTTGATGATTAGGCAAAAATTGGATAATAGAAAAAAGTGAGCTTATTTATTTATTTATTTGTTTGTTTTTGTAATCATAGAGTAAGAGATAATTTTGTAATTGTACTCATATTTGCTGCAAAGGAAGTTGGAAGCTTCTGTTTCTTTTTATTCTTTCTTTCTGCACTTTTTCTTTTTTCTTCCTTTCTTTGCTTCTTTTATTCCTTATTAGTTTGGGTTAGTTTTTATGTTCTTTGTAAAACTTCTAATAAAATTTATTTTAAAAAATGTGGTTGGATTATCCATTGATAGTGCATTTTTCATGGTATTTTGGTTAAAAATTCGAGGGTCAGTTTATCTGTGGATGGGCTTATAGGTGAGTATATATGATACTGCTAGATTTCCATTCCACCTTTCCTGTAGGAGCTAAGGAAGGATCTCAGTGAGGTGGGTTAGGCTGAGAAAAAAACTCATTTATTTTCACCCCATGAGGTTACATAGCTGTGTGTGACTTGAACATGGGTTCAATCCACTATTGCCAGCAGTATATATCCTATATAGGAAATGTAATGCACAATCAGATCATATTGTTAGTATTACAAAAATTTTGCTTTGCTCATGTAACAATTATAAATAGGTCGCCTTGCTTCTTCCCCTTACCTTATACATTTATGACCAACCATATCCTCTAAGATGGCCTGTCAAATTTAAGACAGTTAATTCAAGCAGCGTCCATTTCAGGCATGAGCTATTAAAAGACAGACACAGCAGGCTAACAGGACATTGTACAGCTGACATCAAAAACACTGTAGACTGTGAGTAGGAAGGGAGAAGCTGAATTTCCTGTCTATAAGCAACATCTGTAGAGTTATCTTCAGCTATACTGTATACAGAAAGCAAGGAAGTTACAGCACAGCCTCCAACTAATAATTTAGTTGCCAGATTAGAGTACGATATTTTCTTCCTCCAAGATTCACTAAAATGGTCTAGCTCCAAAAACAGTGATATTTCATCCATTGAAGCTTTAAGTCACATACTGTGGCTAATCCTAAAAGTATAGTTAATTGTTTGACAGTTCCCAGAAGTCATCATTGTATTCTTGGCAAGATTATCAACTCATCAAAATTGCATGGCTGCTGAACAAATAGAGTAGAGCAGCCTCTGGCTATGCCTGCGACATCATGCATCACTGCTGTCCTAAGCATTTGATTGTTAAATATTCCAGACCATTGTGCTAGTGGAAAGTGGAGTCATAGGGCACAATACCACTGGGAACACTCCAGCATGAGAAGCTCCAGTTGCCTGGAGTTACCGTAAGCTTCACTTTGTTTAGTAACTGACATCTGTGACCATGACATAAGGTACAGAAAATAGAACAGAGAGTCTACAGTACAACTTTCTATCTTAAACTTCCTGTTGGAACTTTGATGGTAAGGGGTGGTCAGAATTTAGTTACTAAACAAATTGTCTAGGACGGCAGTGATACATGATGGTGCAGGCATGGCCAGAGGCTGTTCCACTCTTATTATTTCATTACTTTTTAAGGGCTCACTAGAATGTTATCTCTGTAGTCCTACAGGAAGTGAAAATGAGGCAAAATGTATGAAGGTAAGCATGACTTCTTCCAAATCTGTCTGTGGCACCAACCCCAATTGCACCACATAGGTTTTGTTTGTTTGTTTAAACCATATAGGAGGGAAAGGAACAGTAATTGGAAGAAAAATGACAGCCTCCCAGCATCCTTCCAGGAGCTGGGAGAATTAAAAACATGGCTGCTAGAGTCATGTGAGATCATATGCTCCTGGCACACAAAGCTGAGTCGCTTAACTGGGAGAAGTGATGGCTGCACCATTTGTTCAAGCAAACAGGGAATCTGTGTATGATTACTAATATTTTCTAACTTGAAAATTTTGCTGTAACCATCAATCAACTTGACACATTTCTTAACTGGCTTTGCTTCCACTTCCAAACAGAACTCTTATTCTTCCACTGAGTATTGCAGTAACTCCTTATAATTCTTCCTTAAAGTCCAAGGTTGACAGGATGAAGCCAAAATGAATTAGTCATAAGTTCCAACTTGGTTACAAATGAATCAAGTTCAATCATCCCATCAGTTAAGATAATTAATGACATTTGTAGAATGGTGTACATGTAAATTCAAAGGAATCTCATCAATATTAGGTAAAGCTGTTATATTAAAACATGGCAGTTTCTCTTGAAAGTCTTAAAACTTTAGGAGAAGAATTTGAACTCAGTGAATCTCACTGGAACTCTTTCTGGCATTGCTTCTTTCAATTTAGTTTTGTAAGGAAGGGAATTCATAGGTGGTACTACACTCTGATAAAATTATACTATATAAATTGTAACCTTTCTAGATTATGTTAAAGGAGTTATAAGCAAATCAGTGTGTTTATTACTATATTTGACTAATCCTTAGTCAATCCTCTTGAAGTGTCTGAAAGAAATTGGGAAAATAACACAACTATCTTTCACAATGAATCCTTCTGTTGGTTTATTTTCTCTATTTCCTAAGTCATATAAATTAATGCAATGTAAGACACTGATTTAATTCCTATTATTAGCTGCCAAGTTTGTAATTGCAAAACACTGGGAAATGATAATACATCTTTCCACTGGCTAGCGCAACAACAAAGAGCTCCAGAAAACTGTAGAGTAAAAAAATAAATTTATTAAAATATCTCCAGTTATTGGCTAAATTAATAGTTTTTGTCTTGTACAAATAGTCTTGTACGACTATTCTATTGAAATATTGATTACCAGTGTATAAAGTGTTTGTATTCTTAAGGTCATGTTATTCATAGATATACACTTTCCCATGTTTTTTTTTAATTGCTCTTGGCTTTGTCTTTACTTTTTAACTCTGTAATTTTGCTGGCATTTCTCCAGTATTTGTTTTTCTGTTACATGTATGTATGTATGTATGTATGTACTGTATGTATGTAACAGTTCTACTATTAGAGATGTTACTGTATCTGGCCTTATGGCTGCAATAAACCGGTTTGATTTATTTAAAAAAAAACAACTACACACTAGGAATTCAAAAAGTGATCTCTTCTTTGTGTACAAAACAAACAAAAGCAAAATAAAACAAAAATCAACCCTGGCAGTAATTCCAGTCTCATTCACAAAGACCCAACAAAACTTCACATATATTTGAATTAAGGCTGTAAATTCCAGAAAGTTGATTTTAAGATTCTTGGTTCAGTTTTCAAGATACTTACGTAGGCTCTTTTTACTCTTTTGCTTCTTTTTTTGTTTGTTTATATCTCTTCTTTTAAAAAGTCCAGTGGAAAAGTATATTTAAAAAATAGACACGTTTTTGTGTAAATTATGTAATGTAAATGCCTTTCCCACTCATGGACTCTTCCCAGCCCTTGGCTTTATTTATTTGTTTATTTATTTATATAATTTACAAACCATTTTTATTAAAGGGAGAGAACAACTGTCTTTAGTATATACCAAGTGAAAACTATTCAACTTTTTCCCAATTCAATCAATAAAACCAGGAGTGTGAGTTCTAGTGCCGCCTCAGGCATGAAAGCTGGCTGGGTGACCTTGGGCCAGTCACTCTCCCTCAGCCCAACTCACCTCACAGGGTTGTTGTTGTGGGGAAAATAGGAGGAGGGAGGAATATTAGGTATGTTTGCCACCTTGAGTTATTTATAAAAATAATAAAGGCTAGATAGAAAATAAATAAATAAATAAATAAAAGAGCGTGCTCCAAATTACTAAATCTTGATGACAATCTTCAGTTCTTTTGTCCCGTTTTTTTTTTTAAATTGCTAGTTAAAGGAACCCATTCTACATACATAGATTCCTCCCCCCCCACACACACACTTAATTTATCTAGAGTTAGCTATTTAAATTACAACAGCTACCAAGACATCTGGAAAAAGAGATGCCACAAACAGACGCTAGAAAGAGAGCTGGAACACGGTTACTGTAACTCATTACTCTAAGCCAAACTCAAGGGAATGGATCACACAACCGTTCTCCTCCTAGAGGTCATGTCACAGCTCTCCTAACCAATGATAATTAAAGAGGGACAAGTGAGACCGAATACTTATATCCTCCCCCATATTAGGAAAAAAATATCTGATTGTATATAAAAAATGTATACCAAAGGTAAGGTTCCCCTACCTATAAATAATAGATTCTGGCCATAGACATATAAGCTGAGAGGTATATGATGAAAGTTGTACCATCGCTTCTTTACAAATATAAAATGCATTAAAAAAATCAGAACATCCTTAAAAAATCTGGGTTCAGGAGAAAACAAATGCTGGTGCAGACTGTAGAACAAAAAACAATCACCCAATTGCTAAGAGAGTAGTAAGAAAAATTCTTTAGAGTCTTTTTTTTTTTTTTTTTTTAGAAATGCACCAAACATTGAAGTCACACATGTAGGTATTGTTGCATTATTCTACACTTACGTGGTGGTGGAACTGAGCTGAGCAAGGACAAGAGAAAGCATAGTCAGAAGGGGTTGTCAGCCCTCCCGGGTAAACCAGACAGGAAACACGACTAGATGAGCTAATTCTACTTTATTGTAAGGCTACATTAACAGAATCTAGCAAGTCTGAAAGTACAAATCTCCCGCTCTCCCTATTTCCTGCCTGAGTAGTTAGGCTGGGTCCTTCCTAAGTTTCTTTCTCCAGCCATTACTCTGTTGCGGGCTCCTTTCTCTTTTATCTGACAGTTTCCTAGGCAGCATCTCTTCCCCCACCCCCACCCCGTCTTCCAAGGTCACCCTCACATTCCATCACAGGTGTAGGAAAAACCTGAATTGAAAGCATTAAACTTTTCTTCATTTTAATGTCATCTTAACCACATGGAAATGAATATTCTGTATTGCTTTCTAAATCAGCAGAAATAATGATGTTCTACGAAGTATACCCTCCTCATTGTTGTAAAATGTTGCAATGGGTTAAAATGCATATTCAATAATACAGTTTGCATCAAGCGAAGAACTATCAGGGACAAACTTTATTTAAATTTAAATTAATGGAATTGTTTTTAATAATGAAGTTGGATAGACATATTGTACATTTTAAATAATAATAAAAAATACAGATGTAAATAAGCTTTTTTCCCTTACTAAATCCATGGTTTAAACTGCTTTAGTTCTGATCAAATATGCTTGGTGCATGGAGCTGCCCTTGAAGATGGCAAAGAAATTCCAGTTAATACAAAATATGATAAGGCAAAGTGTTGAACCAAATGAATGTTATAACACAGTGTTTGTTGCATGATCCTCCCTGGCTTCTAGTTCATTTCAAATGCAGTAAAAATGCTTGTGTTAGCTTAGTGGTATTTTACAACCTGAGGCCACTGTATCTGAAAGACTACTTTCCCCACATATTCCTACCGACTCCCATTAGATGCCCTGTTCTGGGCTACCTCATATACCGAAGTACAACAGGTGGCTTACTCAGCAGTGGGTCATGTCCATCACAGACCCCTCCCCTTGATTACAGAAGACCCTTCCCGAGTGGTTACTGGCCCCATATTGTCTTCCTTTCCTGTGCCTAAGAGCGATTTTTTCCCCAGCTCTTTTAATTCTCTTCCTATTTCTGCTGTTGTACAATGTTTCAAGGAAGTTTATAACCTGCTTTTAATGGGTTGCTTTTTAATTGTTTTTCATGTTTCATCATCTCATATTTATTTATGTGGATTTAATTATATTGACTGAGAGCTACGTAGCTATGCAGAAATGATAAAGATGGACTTCTTATGTGGTCCGTGGTTGACTTCACCGCTTCTGTCATCTGGAGCGCTTCATTATATGCATTCTGGATTCCTATTTTCTACTTGTGGCACATTTGAGTGTGAGTTATGTTGGTCTGTCAGCTCACCCCTGCTACTGGACCACTGACTCCACCTCAAGACTCATGTACTTATGTATAAGAATGTCACTATTTTCATTTGTGAAATTACAGCATTCAGACAACTGACGTCCTGGTTAGATTTTTAAAAGACAGGTGGATGGAAAATCACAGAAAGTAATTTGCAAGGTATTAGAATCTGCTTATGGGATAATGATAAACAGATTCTAATACCTTATTCTTTGCTAACTTACTATGTTACCCATAAAACATTAATACTGAACCTTGTACTACTATAATAATCAATAAATTTATTCTAACAAACAAAAATATGTTTTTCATAGCTATATTTCAAGTATTTAAAAGCTCAGATTTTTAAGTATTTCAGTAGTTGCAAGCCAGCAAGTTTTTTAAGTATTCAGGGGTTTGGGGTTTTGTTTTGTTTTTGGGGTTAGGAAAAAGAGTCCAAACGCAGATAAAGGGTATAGTGCAAAATCTTCTTACCAAATCTAAAAATAAATTTCACTGAGTAAGCTTCCAGGTTCTTGCACATCCTGCTCACTTCAGTTACTGAATAGTAGTTTCCAGCCTCTCCATCTGAGACGGCAATTTTCACACTCCTGCCCAGTTGACACAGACCACAAGAATCCTAACTGACCTGAAATACAGCCCGATGCAAACTAGTGGCTGCCAATGTGTTTGGGAGAGTTTCAAACAATGCATCACCTCTTGGGTATGCATTGCATGCACTGGCAATTCCCGCAGGGAGGGCCAAATGACTGGCCAAGTACTGCAAAGAACCAGAAACCCTGAGTCAGGTTCTGACAAAGAATTTATCGAGGTCTGGGAAAAGGATCTTATAACCAAATCATTTTTTAAAAGATTTTAAACAAGAAATTGGAGAAAGAGGTACACAGAATGATTGATCTTCAACCAAGGTTTTTTTTCATGGCAATCTCCCTAATTAATCTGCTGGAATGATGATAACTCATAGCCTTACTAAAATATTAGCAAAAACACATGCTTTTTGAACTTCACAGTTGGAATTAAAAAGGCTTCTTGGTTAGCAAAAATGGAATACAGAGTGGTGGATACTTTGCATCTAACCATAGTTTGTGTGCATCAGGCACCCTCCTTATCATGCAAGAAATTGGGGGAAATGTAGCCCTTCTCATGATCGCATCTAGATAGGTCTACCTGATCCAATATCACCCTCAAAGTAACCTCTGAATCTGAAGAAAGCTTTGAACATGGTAAACCTGAAAAGTTTTTGGTCCCTTCTTTCCATATCATAATTGGCCAAACTTGTCTAAATATTTCAGCCACATCCACCCAGTTTTCTAGGCAACAATACAGTTGTGATTGCTGCTGCTTTCTTCTGGCCTGGATTCGATTTTAGACTTGCGTCTTCTAGGAGGACTTCACGCAGAGCTTTATCAGCCCATGTTCTCTTGTGAATTACTCTGAGCTTCACTCTTTCCTTTTGGCCTTACCAACAAGGACAATTCTCCCTGGATCTCCTGCACTCACCAGTGTTGTCCTCAGGTTCGTTGAGCTATTTAGCTCTTCTACCGCTTTAGGGTAGTAATCTTCAGGAGGAGACCCTTGCTCAGGAAAAGCAACAATATATGAAAACATGAACCCACCCACAAAACACAACTACATTGATTAAAGGTGCTGCTAGGAACGTCTTTGTCCACAGAGGCTCTACTATTCTCAGGGTGCTTTTGGTCAATTTCAGTTAGATACCAGCCATGATCATTATTGGTAACTCCCTATTTAAATGACTGTAAAGCATTCTGCATCAGACCACTCTCAGAGACAATCCTATTAGAAGTATCTTTCAGAAACAGTATTTCACAGATTCTAAAGAACCAATCTGCCACCAGTTCATGTTCATGCTGTTAACGATATTGTTCAAAGTTTAACTGGTTTGGAATATTCAATAAAACGCCTTTCCTGGTACATGTTTGCTAAGGACACTTTCCTCTGTCTTTCATCATCAGAAACAACATGCAAGAAGAGACCCTTCTCAGCAATGACCTTCCTCCACAGGCCAAACAAAGAGCTAGCTATCTCCTGAGTGTTTGACTCTCAGTGAATTAACCTGGTTTTTAACTAACTTTTTTCTCCACTTAACTTTTTCCCCACTTAACACATGCCCTATGTATAACAGTGTTATACTCTACACACTATTTTTAAATCATCATACAATTAAGAGAGTTTGCTGCAAATATTAAGCACATTAAAGCATAAAGCTCTATTAGTGCCACCTCCAGAAAATAATCCCATTAAGGGAATGAAAATCAACATGGTTCCATCAGAAGACTGTAAGATCTTTGAAATCGCTAATTTAAGGTTAACTCTTCTAGCCTGGTAATGGTTCAACAGTGCACAGTTTGAAATTAGAGACTCCAAGAAAACTAAGCTTTATAAAACACACAAGCTCTTACACTGATTTATGTCCTAATGTTTTCTCTGACTTTAAAGTACTTTTGACTTATTTTATATCACATATGATCATAAAAAAATTCACAGAGAATAGATCATAAATTCATATAGTTTAAATCAACCTTTCCTTAAACAATTTATTGCAAACAATGTGACACAGTTTTGGAATTAATTGTGCAATGGCAGGGAAGCGGAGAAAACAAACCATTTGGATTTATCTTAAAACTTTTACCATTCCAACTGGTATAAATTCTAGTAACAAAATTTATTTCAATTGTTAAAAATCCCTCAAGTACTCCTTAATAAATTTAATGTAGCAGCATACTAATATTTTTTAAATGATTTCAAAAATTTAATCTTCATTTAGTAAGAGAACTTTATGGAAAAGAGTATTTCCCAAAATATTTGTAAATCATCATATCTATTTTTCATCAATTGAAATCTATCTTAATGTTATTATATATAGTAAACTAAATTTACAATTTAAGTTTAAATTTAATTAAATTTAGGCATGAAAGCCAGCCGGGTGATTTGGGCCAGTCAGTCTCTCAGCCCAAAGTGTTGTTGTGGTTCAGGAAAATAAAGATAAAACATCTATGCCACCTTGAGTTGTACAAAAATAAAGACAGGATATACAATAAATCTAATAATAAATAAAATAAATAGTAAATTTTGAATTGTAAACTATTTAAACTTACATTTTAACATCTTTAATAATGATAACATGGCAGAACTATGGGTAGTGAAATTAGCCATGTCTGAGTCCCTCTACAGTTCCCAACAATCAACTTTCCTATCTAATTTTAAATCTGTTTTGTATTTGCTCATCAAAGTCTCTTTCCGCCATAAAGAATCAAAATAAAGGACCACAAATGTACTCATTATGGTGACCAGTCCCCATTAATCTCATCTCTGACTTTACACTTTTCTTCAAACCAAGTCACACCCCAAGGTACAAAATTAAGGACCGAACCCATCTCTTCTCTGATTCTTGAAGTCTGGAAAGTGGTGGCATCCTTTTCTCACATTCTCGCAATCTGAGTGCTTTCAAAATACATTAGAAAGTGAAAGGGGACTCTCTCACTCACGAGTGTCCTCTGCATGTGCCAGAAGTCTTGTGGGAGGGTGTCATGGCAACTAGAAATAATGGCTGGCTACCAAGGCCATCCCAACTGTAGAGCATTCTATTGACATGCATCAGCAGAATGTTGTTTGAAAATGCTGATTTTGAAATATAGAATTCATTGCAAGGAATCTGATGCTTTCCAAAGTTGGCACGGGCATCAGAGATAATATCAGAACTACTAGATCTATGCCAGAGATCATGCTTTTGAGGACCTTGGACCGTGATGCACTTTTTAAAAAAAATAGTAATGGGCAACCTTCTGATAGCTGGGCGCTGCACATAACTGTGGTGAGCCAAGGGCAGCAGTGGCTGGGGACATGTTACATATGTAGAGGGGCTGGATGCTCTGATTTTTTTTACTGTGATAAACCTTGAAAAAAGTGAAAGGTCCCCTGTGCAAGCACCAAGTCATGTCTGACCCTCTGGAGGGATGCCGCTTTTGTGATGTTTTCTTGGTAGACTATAAAGCAGGTTGGTGTGCCGTCACCTTCCCTAGTCGTCACCTTCCCCAGCAGAGCTTATATTGCAACCACCTTTTTGCAGACTCAAAATATTAAAGGGGAACTGAAGGCCACAAAAAATGGGTCTGGGGGATGTGGTTTTCTCACTCCTACTTAAATAATTGAACACATATTATTGGCTTTCAGCACCTGCTTGGTCCAAAGGTAGACCAAAAAATGAGAGGCAAGCAGTGTATGAATTTCAGTTCTTAAAAAACCTCACAGGTTACTACCTTGGCAAGACCTTAAATAACTTCCAGCTGTCACAGAATCAGGAAGAAGTATTCCTAAAAGAGAGATACCAAGGTGGTGGTGGTGGTGTTTGTTGTTTTTGAGAGAGAGCCTTTTATGGAAGAAAGCTGGGCATCACCTTTACTGTAAATACCTTGGCTCACTGCTTAGTTTCCTTTCAAGTCAACAAATCTGTACTGAGGTTCTGTGCTCTCAAGAAACCCTTTCCTCCTTCTTCCTAAAGAAGCACAGATGTTTCAAAGAAGAAATATGTGTATCACTCATTTGCATTGAGGTTAAAAAAAAAATCTCTCCCTCTGCTTTTCTTCTTCAAATATCAATAGAAATTAGATAATAATCCCAAATTACTCTTGAGCTTTTTCACATGCATTGCTCCAGAGCTCAGATGAGATGGAGGGATGTCCCTAATTTCTAATTGAGTGTGTAGATGATAATCAGCGGAAGTTATTCTTGCAATTTTCTTTTTCCCTCCCCATTTATCATAGAGGAAAACTTGAAGTAAAGGATGTGAGTTACCAGAGACTGTCCATACCTGCTAAGCAGAATTGTTGACATTTACTTCTAATGTTTAACTTAGATTTTAATCTTTATAATTTCAGTTTATTATCTTATTATCTCATCATCTCTTTTCTGGCTTTCAGGATGTTTTTAAAATGTAGGCATTCCACTTTATGTTAATTATAGGGCACTACCCTTTGGGCTAAGATTTTATCTTGTTACAATTTTATTTACTATGTATTAGTTGTTACTGTAATTATATGTTTATTCAAAATGCTTTTTAGAGTTTGATTATGTGTTTTGTATTTAAGATTTTACTATGTATTTATGAAAGATTAAATAACATTATAAGCAATTCAATCCTTTGTCTGATAAAATTTAACTAATTAATCTAACTTTGCAAGCTTCTTGCCTGATTATAGCCTGTCAGTTCCTCTGTTATTCTCTTGGAGTTTTTCTGAATCAAAACTGAAGATTCTCTTTGAAATTAGTGTGTACAGCCAATTGTCACTAGAAATCAACCTAGCCCATGTCAAAATTTCCCATATATTTTCCTGATAATGAAAACTCTGAAGGTACAACTGTAACTGATCGACAAAACTTAAATTCTTAAATATAATTTGCTTGCAAAATACTGCAGCTAACTTGGAGCCAAATGGGTGCTGCTAAAACATATTCCTAAGCCAGCCTATGTCCTAAAACAGCAAGGTTATTGACATTATTTAGAACAGACAACAGAAATCAAAACTGTTAGAAAATATTTTCTGCAGTACATACAATAATACCTAAAGGTTGAGATATTAAAGATGATTTTACTGAGTGTTCTTGTGTCACATTTAATTATGGAACCCATGCCCTTCTCTTCTCACTAAATGTGATACTGTTCACGAAGTACTGGTATTCAGTTTCTACTTAGCTATCCGTTCTAGTTGTTCAACAGGGAATCCAGAGGTAACATACACATTTTAAAAATAGAACATTTTTAAGAGTCCCAACAACTGGCTTTGATTAGCAAACCACTGTACCTCTCCTTAAGCAGTTTCAAGTAGGTCCAAAAGAATGTCCACTAAAATCTGACTGAGTTACCAAAGGCAGGAATATTCTGGCTTCCATTTACTGAACTAGCTTCTCTCAGCTGTTTCCACTGGGATGGGCATAAGATGTAAAAGATAAAAAACATCAGCAAATTGGAAAAAAAACTTCAGTATTGGAAACACAACTTCAGGAACCTACAAACACAGTAATTATGAACTCATTTATAATTCATGTTGTAAAATAATGTGCCAAATGGCCACAAAAGGGAGGCAATTCCATGTAAAAGGTAATTATGATATACCATCACAAATGTTATAACAATTTGCACTGTGTTTGGAGATTTGGACATTGAAAGAATGATGGAAGTTTACAGGCACATGGTAGCTAAGGACACATTCTTTTGAGAACAGGAAGCATGACTGGAATTTTTAATGAAGCAAATTTGTTCTGCAAATGGTAAGGAAGCTGAAAAAAGAGCATACTAATAAAATATGACAGGAAAAACACTGTCATTTAAAATTTGATGCCAGCACTGAAGAATTTGGTCCCCTCTGTCAAGATGGTAGCATTAAAAAAAAGATTTCCAAGAATCAATTTTTGTCAAGCATATTAGAAATATATTATCTAACACTAACATATTGTTATGACATTTGTGCAACCAATACATTCAGCCTATATACAGTTGATGATGATCTGATCTGATCTGATGATGATGATCTGAACTTGAACAGAGTAATAGACTGAAGCAAATGAACTGAGATTCAGTTCAGACAAAATAATGACTCTGTTTGTGGGTGCCAAGAATCAGAAGAAATCTGGTAGCATCTTTACCGACTAACAATTTTGGGTAAAAGGCATAAGCTTTCAGGCGATCTCAAAAGGTCTCAACCAGAACAATGGTTTTTTAACACAACTGTTAATTGATAAGATGTTTGTAATGTGCCTCACGTGTGACCTGCGTCGGTACAACCAACCTGTCTTCCCCTCCCTCCCTCTTGTCTCATTCCAATTTAAATCTTACATCAGTTTAACCACTCTATGCATCTGATAAAGTGAACTGTAGCTTTTATAAGGGACATGGTGGTGCTGCAGGTTAAACTGCTGAGCTGCTGAGCTTGCTGATCGGAAGGTCGGCGGTTTGAATCCGCGTGATGGGGTGAACTCCCGTTGCTAGTCCCAGCTCCTGCCAACCTAGCAGTTCGAAAACATGCAAATGTGAGTAGATTAATAGGTACCGCTTCGGCGGGCAGGTAACGGCGTTCCGTGTAGTCATGCCGGCCACATGACCACGGAAGTGTCTACGGACAAACGCCGGCTCTTCGGCTTTGAAACAGAGATGAGCACCGCCCCCTAGAGTCAGACACGACTGGACTTAATGTCAAGGGAAACCTTTACATTTAGCTCTTATACATTTATCTTTATTATACCTTTTAATAAAATGTGTTAGTTGGAAAAGGTGCTACCAGACTCCTTCTGATTTCTGCTTACCATATACTAACATGGATCACTTCCTATAGTGTTTGTTAGTGGTTATTCAGTTCGGTTGTGGTGTTCACTCAGTTCAGAAGCTTAGTCTCCAGATACTCTTACAGCCATCATTGTCAACTATCACTGTAGAAGATAAGGAGGTGCAGTGTTTTTTATCACCCTTAGATAATATAGCAGTTATAGCCTTACTTGGACAGAAAGCACCTTGCAATAATTATTCACAGTTTCAGAATGCCTATTTTGGATAACAGCAGTGAATTATATGTGGAACTGCCTTTGAAAATGGATTGGAAACTTCAAAACTGAACAGCTACACTACTTGTGCTCTCAAAATCTTTTCCAGAAGATGGCATCTGGCTTTCTAATTAAAAGACCTCCTGCTTTTTGGAGGACCTTCAATGTATAATACTGTGCAATTATTGATCCTCAGCTAAAACTACCATGGCCCAGCTAGCAATAACATTAAGGATGAATCTCGATGCACAGATTCAAAGCCCTGAATGAACAGGTGGGTCCCTAAGTGCTGCAGATTTTCATCTAAAAATAGGGCCTCTTGTAACATCATTAGATGAAATTTAAAGTTATCTAATGGTACCACTGTTGGTATCAGTACTCACAAATTTTTTTTAAAATACCTCTGAAACTGTATAAGTGAAATTGAACCATCTCCAGTGTAATCTCTGTAAAAAAAAAAAAAAGTAGAGTTTCTAAGTAATTAGATACAGGCATGTTGATAGTGATTAAAAAGAAGTTTGGATCCTGCCCCACAGTTAAAATCTGAATAAAATATACCCTAATGACTAAGTTGAGCTCTTAGAAAGGTGCTTTAAGTGAATCTTCAAAAAAGTGGGGTATAAACAATTGCTGCCATTTCTGAAACTTGAGAAAATATCAGTACCAAGATGAATCTTAATGCCAGTGCATTTAATAACTTTTTCACTGTCCTCTGACACAAATGACACTTCTCCATCAACCTAAATAAGACTCAGCTGTGAGCTGTGCAGTGCTCTGTTCATCTAAGCCAACTTCATTAATGCCACACTAATGTCTCTAAATAACATTTTACTAGATGTTAGACACTTCTGGATGTTTAGCAGAAATCTAGTCTGAATGCCACCAAGAGTTGTTTCAATGGAATCAAATTTTAACCAAATAGGAAACCAAAAATATTGTCCTGAAGAGTTCTCAGTAAATTATTATTGCTAAAAATGAAGTCTCCGCTCAGTGTTATTGTCTGTATATTGCACATGTGGGAGAAATAAGATTTAGAGACTGGCAGGCCTCAGGCCATATAGTAAATTTGTAACATTTGAATCAGGGATATCCTGATTAAGGCTATTCCTTAATTACAAGTTCAGGCCACAAAGCTTATAGTTAAAAACATACACTGAAACCAGGCATCTTGATAAAGTCTCATGCTTGCCTTTGCACTGATAGTTGAGCTACAGTATACCTGTTCAGTATGAAAGTAATGACATCCAACCCCAATCACCTAATTATTTGCCATGTATTTGCATTCTGATTGGGATCCAATTACAGCTTGTTAAGGATGTTCTTTCCTTCAACCTATCTGGATACAGTCTAAGTAACAAAATCCCTGCATATTAGATCTTGTCATTAAATATGCAACTAACTGCTAAGTGAGTTACTGAATGAATTTCAGTTCCCTTGAATTGAATTCAAGGCCAGATACATTTTTTAACTACGCAAATGCCTAATATTATGTTTCTGACCATTTGCATGTAAATAAGTTTCAATGCAATCTGTGATAGTTTTTCAGATTATAGTATTATTTCAGGCTTTCAACTGTAAAAAAGTGTTTTACCTGATCATTCTTTCTCATAAACTAACTCTATTATTAAATATCTAGAAATCAGAAAGCCAAATAGAATACTTATATTTTAAGATCAAAGTCAATAAGGGACATGGGTAGTGTTTCCTAAATTTTTGGTAGCTAAGGAAAATGTAGTAAAAAGTAAAGCTAAAGGTTTCCCTTGACATTAAGTCCAGTTGTGTCCGACTCTAGGGGGCGGAGCTCATCTCCGTTTCAAAGCCGAAGAGCCGGCGTTTGTCTGTAGACACTTCTGTGGTCATGTGGCCGGCATGACTAAACGGAACGCCATTACCTGCCCGCCGAAGCAGTACCTATTAATCTACTCACATTTGCATGTTTTCGTATACTGCATTAAATACAGAAGCATGCTCCATTAGTAGCTGGAAATGCTTATTCTTACTGTGTAAGAGAAAGAATTTGACATTTTGTGGAGACAACTCATTTTTCTACATGACTCACTGAAATGTCTGCCTGATTTGTTGAATCCTAAGTAGTGATCCACAAAAAGGTGCATCATGCAGCCTCCCGTTAACCTTAAAAAGGAGGAAATTCTGCTGGATTCCTCTGTGAGGAATGATTGAAAGCAAAGAAGCACTATTAATTATTTAGTAGATGTATTTTTTGCAACAGCATCCCTAACAAACAATTTGGGAGACACTAACAGAGGCAAATTCTGGAAACAAGATCATAAAAAAAAATAAAGAGAGATCCCTGTCAAGGTTCACTGACAGCCTGATAAAAATTGCCATCATTACAGTGGGTTGTTTGTTGTTGTTGTTCAGTTGTGAAGCCGTGTCCATCACTTCATGACCCCATGGACCGTAGCACACCAGACCTTCCTGTCCTCCACTGTCTCCTGGAGTTTGCTTAAATTCATGTTCATTGCATCGTTAGCTACAGCCAAATGCTCATTCAGAAAGCTTGCTCCATCTCAGCCTGACTTAACATGCTGTTCAAAGAATGGCTACATGGGAGCAGCAGGTTTTTGAGCCCACCAGCTCACCTTCCATGAAGTTAGGAAAATACCAGTATATACAAATCAACTTGAAAACGAAAACTGGCAAAACAACATAAAGGGGTAGGGCCATCACCATAGAGACAAAGGAAGTATAGAGAACTTCTTTAAAAAGAAAGAAGTGCCTTAAAAAAAAACAAATTGCACTGAAATTCCTAAACAAACTTTGTCACAATAAATCAACAGAGGTTTATTAGTTTTATTAGGATATTTTCACAGTACCATCTAGCAAGGTCTTATGCCAAGCAGCAAAAAGGAAATTATAACTAAGGTAAATATTCCTTCCAGTGGAGCTACATGCTACATTAAGACAAATAGGACAATTGCTTTAAGAGATGACTACTCTATGTATTGACTAGCCAGGTCAGAGTGTAATAAACTCAAATGTATGACATTTATTTATTCTTTAAATATATTCCCTGCCTTTTTATTCAGGAGTTCAAGGTGATGTCCACAGCGGTCCCTCCTATTTTTTCCCACAATAGTTCTGGGAGGCAAGTTGAGCTGAGGGAGAATGACTGACCCAAAGTCACCCGGTCAGCTGCTATGGCTACAGGTGGACTATGTGATGTTCTCCAGGCACCTCAAGCCATGGCCCCCTTGGGCTTCACATCAGGCTAGTTCCTAATGAGCACTTGAGGAAGAAACAAAGATGGCTCCCTGAGAGACACCATTTGAATTTGCTCCCAGTATCCAGAAGTGACAGCCCACACCTTGATTCCAGTTGGCAGTTTACCATTCGGTAGGTAAACGATTAAATCATCTAACCTCCAACCATAACTAACAATTTAAGACACCTTTTCATTTCCTTTTTCATTTAAAGCAGCAGTTAAGAAAGGCACATTACAAAGTACCATTAAGCATGGAGCTGGCAACTTGGACTGAGTGCCTACCTCATAAATATGTAATGTAGAACTGCAATTACTTTGCAAGTTTCATTTGTGTGTAATTAATTTTACATTGTTGTCACTGAAACATTTGGCAGATGTATCTGCATGCTGTTCAAAGTTGTTGCTGTGCACTGTTTTCAAATACAAAAAGGAATGAATCAACAAAAATTTGAAATATATAACTCACATTAGTTGGAAAGCACAATAATTCTAGTTTTAATTTCTATCCACCCCAGTAGCTGAAATCAAGCTGAGTTGTATAGTTACAGTGCAACAAAATAGTGGGTATCTCTATATGCCATGGGTTGGCCACGTTTTCATGTGCTGAAAGCCACTACAAGATCTTGCATAGTCCTGCAGGTGCTAAAATAAAATTCAAGAGAAGACAATTGCTGAATTTCTTCTCCTAAGATCTTAGCAGATTTTACAAGTATCTGATTAAATTTTAGTCAAATATGTATTAGATTCCATGGACGCTAACTGGAGGGAAGCTGCTGTTTTGACACTTGAACGGCCACACCTGCCTCACGCTCTCTGTTCAGCAATATCTATTGCCTGGGAGTCCCCCAAGAAACATTGAAATACTCTGTTTCAATGTTTGAAAGCAGAGATTCCTGTTCAGTGCAGACAGTTCAACACAGTATAGCATTACATACATATACTGTATACAGCATACAAAAAGCTAGTTGGGCGTAGTGGTTAAGGTGCTGGCTAGAAAGCAGGAGATTGTGAGTTCTAGGATGGCTGACTTTGGGCCAGTCGCTCTCTCTCTCAGCCTAACCCACCTCACAGGGTTGTTGTTGTGGGGAAAAGTAGGAGGCAGAGTATTAGGTAAGTTCGCTGCCTTGAGTTGTCCAGGATAGATAGATAGATAGATAGATAGATAAAAATCTAGTGACAACAAGAACAACACTGGCTTTAGAAAATCTGAAAGGGAAAAACTGCATGATTGCCACACTATTAGAAAGTAAAATCTCTTTTGATATCTGCATCACAACTGAAACATTCAACCTTACGACAGTTTTCCCCCTCAAGTCTGCAAAAAGAGAGCAGTCAGTTGAATGTACTATGATTATGCCTGAAACCACAGTCACATATGACAAAAAGATTAATCTCAGAAACGGGGAAACAACTTCAGAAGTGGCTATGGAGGCAACAAAGAAAGGAAAATATTTCAAACTAATCTTGGACCTAGATGCCTAACAAGACAATGTTTCCCAACTCCTCTTACTTCAGCTTTAGACTGACTGCCAGGACTTTTCACCGTGCTAATTGCCTCTATTAAATGTTAGGGGAGCAAACAGGAAACCTATTGGAAGCTAACCAAGAACTGCAAGCTTGGTATTAAAATAAACAATGAAAAGACCTTTCAAAAATTGATTTGTTCCATAAGAGTACACAAGGAATGGAACATGGCTAAACAGGTCTTACAACCTACAGTGAGAATAATAATATTTCTGAAATGGAAAAGTGTCTTAAAAAGTATGAACAAGACTTTGGATTCTTGATGCAAATCCCCAGTAAGACTGAATTATTAAGGGTTGGAAATGGACAATATTAAAAATGTAAGTTCTTTTAAGATATTGTTATCAATGTCCTCTCCCATGAAGATACACTTCTTTATTTACAAGTTTGGAAAATAAAAAATCTTTCATTTCCTTAAGCCAAAAATCATGCTACATTGAGACAAACATAGCATCATACCAGTCACATGATTCTGCACAACTGACTTTTTTAAACATGAAGTTGTATTTTAATTGGCAGATAAAATATATACTATCAATACTATCCATATACTAACACAAAGAGTCAAGATGAGTAATCGACAGACCCAGTTCAAAACTTTGCTCAGCCATGATAATTGCTGTGTAACCTTGGAGTCGACTAAAGGAATGCAATTCTTTGACAGTGAGTCGAAGAATCACATAGGTTAGGGTTCACATCAAGCCAAAATGAAAGAAACCACATAAAGGCTTGGCATTATATGCTCAGAGTTGTCCTTCTGGGCATGCTTTCCTGGGCTAGTTGGTGGGAAAGACAGGTGGCATTTTCTGCTTGGAAGAAAAGTACCAGGTTAAGCACTGCAGCCGCTGCAGTCTTCATTAACCTAGGATGTACTTTGGAATAAAAGAATGACAGCAGCTATTTCACCCAGTTCACAAGTCACACTAAGGCTATCTTAGATCAACAGGCTCAAGTATTTTCTCCACCATGCTGGGTATTGACGTCAGATGCAGTTTTCATTTACTTATTCTTTTATTTGGTCAGAGCTTAAGGGGGGGGGATCAGATGCAATTTTAATTGCTGTTTTTTCCCGAAAAAGTATAATATATAGATACATAACCTTTATTACAAACCAGGTCAAAAATAAGCTAAAACAACCCAATACAATCAGAAAATACAATATCATCGTAACAGTTTAGTGCATTATTTAACTGAAACTTAGCAGAAGGGGAATATTCTGATTTTATGAGATGTGAAGCTGGAATCCCATTTATCTGATAACATTAAACTCATACCACTCCAAGATCTTAATGTTCAGGATCATTTTTACTGTGTTACAGGGAAGACAGACAGGAGGGGTTTTGACTTCCATGCAGTGTAGGTTCAAATGCAAATTCTCTCAGTCCACAGCAGCTGCTGGATGTTCAGATGAGGAGATGGTCAGTGAATGTAAAATGGCAAGGAATGATATGGTAGAAATGAGTTGTAGTTTAACTGATGTAGACAGCTGCTGAGGCCCGGGGATCTCATTTTAATAACTGAGGATCCCAGGATAGCTAGACCATGCAAAGCACCCTAGCATCTCCTAGGATGAGGTTCCTCCCAGGCTTGGTTAATATACAGTATATAATTAATGTGGACTGGTTACAGCCATTACTATGAATAGGTCAATCTATACTAGGCAGGCTAGATTAATGGGTCTGAAGTAATACGCTAATGACCACTTGAGGGCAGAACAGAGAAGAAAACAAAAAGGCTTTCCAAAGATAGTGGTCACAACAACCAATAGCATTTGGCTTTCTGCAGTGAATAAATTTCATTGGCATTTACACAGGAATAACTTCAGATTGGTTATATGCATACATTTCCGTGGCAAACCCAGCTGTGATCACTCCTAACTCCCTGATTATAGTGCTGTATGATAAAATATTTGTCACATTCGCATATATTAGGCTTCAGAAAACATTTCACATGTGTTACCTTGTTATAATTTTTACATTTTTTCCTCATTGTTATATTCCAAATGTATTGAAATGTAATTCCCACTACACTATTTAAGCTATTTAGGGAACATATGACAAACCAGCTTTAAACCAAGTACCCTTGAGTGTGCAAATGTAACTATCATAATACACTTAAAAACTGATCACGTTAAGCCATCAATAGCTTGTCACACCAATAGAAAAAAATGGTAAGGCTTGGTTGGCTACAAAATGCAGTTCTACTAGTTGCTTTAATTATATGAGTTAACTACTCCATTAACACAGCAGTTACATAAAGCCTAAAGGCTGCAGTAGAATCAGTAGCATTTAATGCTGAGGCTACTGGAGAAACTCAGAAAAGGGCAAAGCCTTGCCATATGGCAACCACTAATATGGAATTGTTCACGGAAGGGTTCTACATAAAGCAAAAAGTATAATAATTTTGAATGCATATATTAGCTACAGAATTAGTATTTTAAAAAGTAGTTCGATTATCTCTAGCTTCAAAATTCTAATTGCCACATTCTGTTGCAATACTCTCCAATCATAAAAAGGGTACTAATAATCTTCATTATATCTGGACTGTTACTGTAACATTGGTGAGATTGGTCACCAAAATTATGCATCAACTGACAACCTCACCATACAACATTTTACTGTAGATATATCTTGTTGGTATAAGGACTGCTTCCTTGTAATTTAGGAAGGGAAGGGAAGGGAAGGAGAAAGGAAAGGGAAGGAAAGGAAAACAGAACATTATCCAACAGTTTTTTTAAAAAAACAGATCTATCCCAAAAGACTGGGAAAAGATCTTACATAAGGGTAAGACACAAATAAATAAAATTATAGAGTCTAAAAATGAAAACTTGAGATAAGTGAGTCAGAGTTCTCTCTGATTTAAGTTTTTGTAAGTGGTAACAGTATCCCAGTATCTAAAGTTAAAGAACCTATTCTCACAGCTTCACCCAGTATAATAAATCTGTATCTAGAAACTAAACTAACATCCAGCAACTAGCTGTGGAAGAGTGAAGGACTAGATTGGGTAAATTGTTTTTATTGCAGATACAGGAAGCTCCAATCATGAAGATTATCAATTACTACAGAATCTAGCAATACAGACACAGAGTTTAAATCTTATGCTTTTCTCCTGGCTTTACATGGGAAAGGCTTCTTGATGCTTCTTTCTTGGCCTTAGATGTTGAAAACATTTGCATCATATATTGGTAATGGTCCTGATTAATCTTAGGTTCTCTGCTTCTGGACCTAGCAGCCCTTAACAGCTTTAGCCCTCTCACCTATACTGCCACTGGATACAAAAGGCCAGATGAAGATTGTGTAATTAACATCACTGGCCTTTAAAAAAAAAAAAGAGCAGGGAGGATCTCCAAAGAGTTAGCCCACAAAAATCAACAGCTGAACAGCAGCAGAATAAAATTCCTTGTCCAATCATCCTTTACTGAGGAGCTGATTAAGATCAACAGGCTCATCTAAACAAATTCACTACAGGCAGTCCTTGCTTAACAATAGTAATTGAGACAGGCACCTCTGTCACTAAGCAACACAGTCATAAAGCACAATGTCACATGACTATGCCAATTTACGATGGCAGTTGTGGCAATTCCAGTTGCTGCCCTTAGGTGAATCCTGCACAGTTGCAGCGTCCTGCGGTCACATGACCGCCATTTGCAACCTCTTGCCAGCTTCCCCATTGACTTTGCTTGTTGAAAGCCAGCAGTGAAGGTCACAAATGGTGATCATGTGACTGCAGGACACTGCAACTGTCGTAACTGCAGGCCACTTGCCAAGCATCTGAATGTTATCACGTGACTGCAAGGGATGCTGTGATAGCCGCAACTATGATGAACAGCTGTAAGTCCCCACATTCAGCACCATTGTAACTTTGAATGGTCACTGGATGAGGACTACCAGTAATCTCTTCTGCTAGAATGGTAGAGCATTTCCTGCCCTCACCCCATCCCAAGAACTTATACCTTTCCTCATCTGCTCAAACTTCTCTTGAAATTAGATAAATCACATTTCTTCCATTCTCATTTGGCATTTGAGCAGCTTCCTTTCTCTTTTTAGTACAGACTTATTTTTCTTTTTTTTTTTCCACTAAGCTTTGCTTAACCTAACCATCTTATACTATTTATCACTTAGCAGGATCTAGCTGACCCTAGTTGATCTCAAAAAGCTAAGCAGAATCACTCCTGGTCAATACCAGATGGGAACCATCAGGAAATCCACAGTCTGTAGATCACTAGGAAGTCAAAGAATCAACTGAAAAGTTGGCAATGGCAAGCTGCTTCCATATTGTTGCCATGGATGCATACACCAGGAGTTAAGTGCAATCTGAGAAAAACTTCATTTTTAAAAAATTCTGGCTGTTTGATTAAATCATAGTATTTCCCATTACCGTCATAGTTAATATAAGCAGAGATTATACTACCCATCTGACTTGTACAGCAACTACAACACTGTGAGTACCCAAATATTCAACAATAAAAAAGCCAGTGGTTTTCTCTTTCTAACGAAGGCCAAATCTGTAACAGTATACTAAGCTTTGCCCATTTGAGTTCAGAACAGTCACACTTCAAGCTTTTCCAAAGAATTTTCCAAAAAAAGCTTGAATTCCTTCCATGAATTCACTGAAATCTTAGAGAAAACAAGGCCCTTAATGGAACTTCCTGCCTCTCATCTGCTCTTCTAAGCCATCCCCACAGCAAATTTAACCTACTCCATCCCCCTTGCTCAAATTATAAGTTGGAAGAAAGGAAAACCAACTGAGAAGAAATTCCCCCTATTCAGCTGTCATGTTGAAACTCCATATCCTCTCCTGCAGAAATTATGGCCCAGGATGAGCCACTGGGTAAGAGAAGAGCAGGAAGGGAAACATGAAATCCCATCCACAGAACCTTTCCATTCCAGCCATTTCCAATTATCTTTATGCCATGGTGTTTGTATTAGGGTTTTTAAGACTCAGTTAAGAACAGGGAAGCAATTACTACTATCCCTCTCCTTCTTGGCTATTTTGTAATTTCTGGAGAAAAGTAGGCATAGCTCAGCACCAGGCTGAGCTTATTTACAAGTGAAGCTGAAATTCATCTGAAAGTTTGGGTGTGCTTGTAAGCAAGCTTGCTTTTTCCAATCTATGGAGTCACACTTCAGACACTCCACTGACATCTATTACAGATCTTGACAACGCAGGTATAATTTGGTTTCTCAGAAACCTTCCAGTGTAAATGCTGTAGTTTTCTATTTCCAGCCAGATGACATTGTAGCCTGTCAGGCATTCTATCCCCACCCCTCAATTAGTTTTGTTTCAAACAATGGACACCCTTTAAATAGCCAACAGGGGATACAATTCTTCCTGACATGCTAATGGAATTTTTCGTAAATGAATCTACTTCCTCTCTCACTTGGTAACTAAATGGTTATGTAGCTGGACTTTAGTCTCCAACATGATATAGTACAGAACATGTCATTTCAACTTTACTTAAAATGCTTCTGATTAAATACAGTTCCCACAGGATTCTTTTCATCTCATAATTATAAGAGCAAAGTGCACACACACATCTAATTCTGTTCATGACTCCAAACTATACTGGCTACTACTAAAGTAGTACAAAGAGCTTCTACAAAGAAGGGCCCAAAAATATTTTCCTATCTACAGCAGATGCACTGGTAATTTGAAATGTGCATTCCACATTCCTTGACAATGCTGCAAACATGCAGTTTTACCGTATCCTGCATCCTTTGCAATATTGTGATGCCATTCTTGAATCATATTCTGCTTCTTTAGTACTTCCAAAAGTATTGCCATACACTTGAGGGAATGATATTAAAGGCAAAACTGAAATACTTTGGCCACATAATGAGAAGACAGGACAGCCTGGAGAAGGTGCTGATGCTAGGGAGAGTGGAAGGCAAAAGGAAGAGGGGCCGACCAAGGGCAAGGTGGATGGATGATATTCTAGAGGTGACGGACTCGTCCCTGGGGGAGCTGGGGGTGTTGACGACCGACAGGAAGCTCTGGCGTGGGCTGGTCCATGAAGTCACGAAGAGTCAGAAGCGACTAAACGAATAAACAACACACACTTATATTGCCTGTGCTGTCAAGCTTTGTAGACAAAGTTATTTGTAGAGTACTATCAAGCAGATATATATATTATACCTTCATGGGTGTCTTGCAAGATGCAGTGTGCTTATGACGGTTCCATTCTTGTGCGTTCTTCAAAAAAAATGATGCAAGTTGAGGATTACTCAAAATTAAGACAGATCCTGGAAAGTGTCCAGGTTTTATTTTGTTTTTAATTACAATTCTTTTTTTAAGCACTATTTTTAAACCCTTCTCATAACATCATTAATCATGTTCCTATTCACTGAATGGTTTAATTCTTCCAAAGCAGATTAGTCCTCTAACAATGAGTAGTCTAAAAATATCCAGGCAAGTCTTGATAGTAGTAATCTGCTTGCTGTAGAAGTAGAATTTTAACTTCTTTTGGTTTTATTATTATTTGGTTTTACTGTTGATTTGTTTTTTTAAATGCTTTTGCGCATCTTTTAAACCAGTGCATTACAGGAGAAAATAATACATTTAAAAATAACCAAATAATAAATAAATAACAAGCAAGTGGCTTATTGCATGCAATAAAGTTGCATACAATCTGATACCTTGTGTACTACACTGGAAAGGAAAAAAAAACATGGTAGTAGAGAGCAACATGAAGATCACATATTGGACTGGGTGCGCCTCAGGTAAAGAGGGGAAATTATAATTGATCAGCAGTTGCAAATAACAAATAAGATCAATCAGCAATACCTACAGGAGAAACAAAATTTTTTAGAACATTTAGGGAAGTTTTTATTTATTTCAATTTATGAATGGACTAAACAGGTTTTAAAGCATCTGAATATTGCACCCCACTGATTTTAAAACAGAATGCATTACATTGTACTCTTCTTACAACTACTGTTACATTTGACAATTACATCTAAATTTCCTTCTCTACAAGTGTTCATTGTAAACCTATTTGGCAAATTAGCTCCAAATGTCTCTATATATAACTGTCCATGTGCAAACACTTGTTGCAGACGTTCAGTATTTGTCCCAGATTTTATTAACTGTAATTGTAAATGTAGTCATAGACCAGCATAAGGAGGGTGGGGTACAGTCATTAAAAAAGTATATAGGATACATCAAGAGTAAAGATAAACATCTAAAAAATATTGAAAAGCTAGAAGGTATAAAAGATATATGAATTAAAAACTAAAAGGATATATTTAAAAAGCAAGAATCTAAAAGAAGGGATAGGAGCATTAGAAGGGCGTAGGGGAGCATAAACTTTTAGTAGGAGGAAGATTTTATCTATCAAGTTACAAAATAATGCAATATGGTGAACTATGTGCTCATTAAATCTAGTTTACAGCCCAGGTCATCATCCAATGAATTCTGAGTGCTGCTGCACAGAACCTGACAACATTGGCTGTTGTTACAGAGTTAGTATCTGAAAGCCACAGGGTGGTGTAAAATAGTCCTGTGTGCCCTGGCTAGTATGAATGTCTCTGTAGTACAGGCACTGGAGAAGCACATGCTCTGTCGCTTCTGAGTGTCCAGAGTCACCAGGGGATTGTCTCTCCAGGTAAGGAATCTTCCTGTATCGGCCTTCAGGGACAGCTGAGGGGAGGGCCTGACATCCTGCCAGAGTAAAGGCCCTTCTTTGTTTAGGTATTTGGACTTTAGTTAGGTACGCCATAAGGGAGGCAGAGTACCTGTTGCATTTGGGGAAAAACACTTATGAAAATCTTGCTTAAAAAACTGCATGAATTTCTCCACAAAGTTGTCAGGAGTCCAATCTGACTCAAAGGCCCCCCAAAAAGATTTGCACTATTGTAAATATGAGTTGATGTAGAGGTAGCCCCAAGTATTTTAATTAACTGAGAAATTCTAATACTTCATTACCTCACCAGTATCTTCTGCAATTTTTCTGTTCACACAATGCATAACACTCACAATTAATGCAATAAGTTCAAACTAAATTAACCTCTTCATAAAACCTTTGAATCACTTTATTTGGAAGAGTGGCAGCTATCAAAATGTCAGTTCTCTCACAATTTGTTCTTATTTCAGATGTTGCCTATTTCCCTGAGGGATGTCACCTTTAAGAAATGTCAAAAGCTGTTATATGGCTTCCTTAATGAGGGCTAAAAATTCAGAATATTCTACAGCTAGCTAGGGCATCTGGTTATCTAAGAACATACATAAATTTGTATTGCTTTGCTCAAAAAGCTATTCATATAATTCGTGAGGTCAAACATAGATATGGTTTTTTTGAAAAAAAAATCTGGGATGACTCATTTCATGCCACTTAAAAAGGCAAACTTCAAAGTGTGAAAACCCTATTCCAAATCCTGCAGTGCTTCAGCCTACCCAATTCAAGCCTTCCCTATTCCTTAACTAAGCTTGGAACTGATTTGTCACAAAATGGATTTCCTTGATCAAAAAATGTTCAAGCAAGCATTTCTCTGGGAGCAAGAGGATTGAAAACAACTTACGAGACTATTAACCAAACAACCTAAGAGAAGTATATTAAATATACACATACATTTCTATATTAAACATTCAGAAAGGAAACAAATATGTGATGCTACCTCTTCAAAAACAAAAGTTTGAAAGGAAGAATGGATAATACAACTCAGTAGGGAGTTATTTTTAAAAATGAAAAAACAAAGAACAAATTTTAGAAGCAATTCTCTGAGAACCATTTAAGAACAAAAAAAAAATCTGCTCCAATGAAAATCCACTTTAATTAAAAAAAATTGCATTCTTTATTAGAAAGGTGGCATATAATATGAACAACTCATGTTTCCTCTGGTGGAGAAACAAAGCATTCTGAAAGGAAAGGAAAGGAAAGGAAAGGAAAGACTGATCAGAACACATATTAATTAACCCAGCAAAACTGCCAGCAGTGCAATAAATTCTGTCACTCATTAGTTAACAATTTCCATTTAGTACAACGAACAAGTCTTCATATTACATACATACATGCACGTGCGCAAACACCAATTTATTGATTTATCTAATACAAAGTAAGGTTTCTATTAAACACTAAATTTTTACATTAGATCAGAAATACACTGATTCACAAGAATCAAATGATAAATGTATGTCTCGACATTTACTTCATTTAGCTTAGTTTAAACTCTGGTTAATTTGAACTAGAAACAATGTCAAACCATGATTAAGATCAACCACAGCTTTGCCCAGATGCAGATTCATAACCCGTGGTTAATCTGAACTGCAAGCAAAGGCTTCTGAAATCCTCCTCAAAGCTAAACTGAAGTTTATACTTACAATGTCAAATTGTGTTTGACATTTATGTCTAAATTAATCCATGATTGCTGAAGAATAGTATGATCATAATATTTTATTCTATATCTTATTTGTGAGGTCAGTTTAACAAAACAAACATTATAGCTTTTATGTTACCTTTTTATTGGTTATTTTACTCAGACTAGGAAAAGGAGAAAAAAAATTCAGGTTGATAGCTAGGAATGCCATTTTTAGAACATATCTCATTCTCTAAATTAGAAACCATAGCCTAAAAGAATTTGAGCCAGCTGTATATTATTTCAATTACTGAAGCATATGCTAGGTTTTAATATAACAGTACAACTGTGCAAAGCATTTTAAAGGGGCATGTTGCAAACTATGTTAGCACAGTTGAAATATCCCTCTGAGAAGTGCTGAAACAGCCCTATCCTTTGGAAAGCTCATGTGGCTACTTTAAAATCTGTTCCTGGTTGTTTGTGTGTGCGCGCATATGTATACACGCACAGATAGACTTCTGGTAGGATTGGCAGCAGACATGCAGAAGATGGGGACAAACTCCAAAGTAACATGAGCCTGGCAAAAGATGTGGCTGCTTTAATGATTTGAGAAGGGGAGCTTTGTTCACCCTTTCGAATGCTTTGCACAGCCAAAACAGCAAGCAGTAATATGCTAACAAGTACTGTGCAGAGAAAGCGAGAGGCTCATAATATGAATTCTTATTGTAAGGCACTCTAAGAATGGTTTTAATGCAAAGGAGTAAATACATTTTCTAAACAAATGAACTGCAGATCCTAAATGAATACAAATGGCCAAGTCACATATTACCCTAAGATATAAAGTTTTGTATTATTTTTATTGAGCTCAATGTGAAGCCAGTTGGTGTGTCCCTCAATCAAGATTTTGCAGGTAAGGGATGCCCTTTTTTGAAAAAAGGAAGAAACTAGGTCGTAAGGAATGTCTGCCAACGTTACCTAGAGACAGGGCCATTGCACCATAATGGGTTGAAAAAACATAAATGGTGCAAATTGCTTTGCAAAGGTTTACATGCTCAGTTCTTTTAGCCAAGCAATGTTATTGTTTGGCTAAAAGAACTGCAGTAGATAGAAATTGAACAGATAAATATCAAAGAGAAAATTGACATAAGTTGGGGTGACATAATCTCAGGGACCTCTGGAGGTTGCAAATTTGGGTGTCTACAGCTAATCCACTTTTGTTGAAGATCATGATTTATAACAGTGTTATGAATGAACCAGGTTACTATGGCCTATTGAACAAACCATGGTAATTACAAGCCATGTTATAATTCAGTGTGCAGACCTACCACAAATTTAATATTTGTGGCTACCTTTTCTACTCTATTAATGAAATTTTTAACAAAACATTAACTATTTTCACCTGAAGTCAGGAGAAATTCTATCTATCCTTAAGGAGTCCACTTTATTATAATTAAATACATAAAATTCTCAAGCCCATTTAATCATTTGTGATTAAAACAAGATCCATACAAATCTGCATCTGTACTGGAGAGATAGTTGAGCAGTGGCTCCGAATGCTGCTGACTGCTCCATTTTAAGCCCCCTCCATCCTCATTGCTTGCCTCTGGGGCTGCCCTGTGCTTCCCAGTCACACACATCACACAGACACAACACAAGGGGAAAGCAGAATCACACCATATTGAAACAACAGGTTATTGCATTACATAGAAAAAAATAGAACTTCCTATGGTTGGTGCTGGAAAAGAGGTTGGAAAGAATTCAATAAAGCCAAGCTCTGCATGCTTTCCTTACATTTTTATATAAACAGATAACTCTGAATACAAACTAAAGCCATGTGCTCTCTTGAAATGCTGTTCCATAGTTAGAGGGCATGCTTTGCATGCAAAAGGCCTGGCACCTCAGCTAGGGGCTAGGAAAAAAAACTCTGGACTGGAACAGCCCAGAACCACTGCTCGTGTGAACTAGCATAAGTAGATGGACCAACAGCCTCACACAGTACAAAGCAATTTCCTGTGTCTCTATTATATAACTTTTTTCCACTTCATTGCAATCTTGCTATTATTCTATATTCTTCAGGGCTATTTTCATGCATCTGAAAGAGGCTTACAGAATTTCTTGTAAGTAACTCCAAAGAGATGAAATTAAAAAAAAACCCTCTTGCAACTGGAGTTAATAAAAGTTATCTGTCATAGCAGCTAAACTGCATATTGAGCAGTTATAATACAGCCAATATTTTCCATGAAACTCAATAAAACAGCAGGTGCTACTAATTAAAACCTTTCATATTTATGCTGAGTTTGAAATAAACTTCAAAAAAATAATCTTTTCTCTGCCACTCCCGATCAGCAAGTAATACAGGATGATTACGATGTATTTATCAGGAGCAAAAGATTTTACACATAAAACAGAAAAAGAAGCCTCTTTTCTTAAAGGAGAGGCAAATGTTCCTTCTTATCTGGAGTTCACTGGTTTTCAGAGTGTTTACCAAAAGGAAAAAAATAATAGCTCTGAGGCGTGTATCCTGCTCCTAAACTCTAGACCTTTTGCCCTCTTCTCATAAAAGTGGCATTTAAGAGTTGTGTGATACAAAGGTTTCTCTCAGTGCAAGTAGGAGAACAGAGTTCTCATTATCTGAGTAGGAGAAAATAGACTGGCCCTAAGCTTTAAAAGCAAAAATGTTATTCAGAAGTATGAACTGAAATGCTGTAGCACTCTTGCAATGCAATCCCATATGTTAATTAAAGAGTGCTTCTATCCAGAGTACTGCAGCTAAAGTGTAAACCTTGTTTCCTGCTTACAGACTGCTCTTACAGGCCCTCATCCTATCCTCTCACTGAACTATATTCCAGACTTCTATTTTCAGCCATTCCTACTGCCAAAACTCCTCAGAGAAAGGTTGCAAAGTATTATGCTACCAAATAATATAGTCTTGGCATGACTCCCCAGCCATATATATGCCCCAGGAAAGCAAAGGCCTTTAGCGGGGGAAAGAAGGAAGGAAACTTAACTTGCAGAAGGTCTTCATCATCAGGGTTTCTAAACTGGTCCATGGAATCTGGAGAGATCACTTGATAATGTTCCATGAGAGATTAAGGGGAGAAAAGTTAACTCAAATGCAGCCAATTTTCTATCACTAGAACATTGCCTCTTGAACATTTGTTTAAATACTAACAGGCTCTGTAGCCCAAAAATATTTTAAAATCCCTAGTTTTAATACAAACTAGCTTATGCTGCTTGCAAAATAAAAAAAAAGGTAAGTGCAGGGAATTTATATACAAGACTAAAAATATTCACTCAAATCTCAAGGCTTCAAAAACACATTTTAAGAAGCTTAAATAACCAAATACTTTGGGGATGTGTTAGTCATGGATGCTTCATTTTCTTTTTTAAAGCTCTGGCTTATTTTGCTAAAACTGGAATAAATCATTCTGACAATTATATGTACAATTTCATTTTAGATATATATTTTGGTTTACAGCACTGAAATTCAGCAATAGTCTGCAACACAGAGTTAACATTTGGCAAGTAGGAAAACATTTTAGAAATTACAAATTGTATTTCCTGCCTTGAAGTTTGATCTGCCAATCTGTGAAGCATTCACAATATAAAGAACCACTTCCATGAAAACCTTCAATCAAATCAGGTAGTAAAAAGAATATTTATCAGGAAACCAAAAGAAATACTTCGGTGGTGAAATTCTCAGTTCAGTTTTGTTAATACTAGTTCATTAGTAGCAGTTTAACAAACAGGAAAAGTCCCCTTAATTTATGGTGAATAAAGCAAAAACAAAAAGTGACTGAAAGCGCTTGTATTTTTGGGCCTGGCTAAACAAAAAGGTTAGCTTTTTTGTTAACTAAATTCCTTCAGTGTCTAGACTTGTCCCAAACCTCTGAAATACTATTCAGGATGGCAAGTACCTTCTAGACAAGTATTGTACATAAAGACTTCTTGCATTTGTTCCCAAATCTCTTTAAAGAGTATTCCTTCTGTACAGTATAGCAGGACAGTACAGTATTCATTTTTTATGCTGAAAAGCTCAATGACCTTTGATCTCAGCAAAAAGATTAAAAGCCTGAAAGACAACATACAGATGTGTTCTCTATTCATATTATCCCTTTGTCTCCATAGCCAAGGCTGTTCCCTACACACTTCCAAAAAGAAGACTGATGGAAGCAGTAATGTTAAACGATGCAGTCATAAAGCACAATGTCATATGACCACGCTGCTTAGCAACAGCAGTTACAGCAGTCCTCAGTTACTGTCATTGAGCAAATCACCACGGGTTGTTAAGCAAGGACCTCACATGACCATGACTTCCAACCTCCTACCAGCTTACTCACTGACTTTGCTTGTGGGAAGCTGGCAGACAAGGCTGCAAATTGCAATCATGTGAAGGAGGGATGCTGCAATGGTCAGAAATCTGGGCCGGTTGCTGAGTGCCTGGATCACAATCGTGTGACAATGGGAGTGCTGCAACAGCCAGAACTTTGAGGACAAGTCATAAGTACTACTCCTTCAGGACCATCATAAATTTGAACAGTCACTGAATGAGTGGTAGTTAACTGAAGGCCACCTGTAGATACACAGCATATCTAGGCTGGGCTTAACTCAATGCTGCTGAAATCATTTACTAGAACTTTATGTACAACAATTTTCGCAATCTTATCTTCACATATTCAGTCTCAGAGCACTAATAGCAAATTTGCAGCACACACTTAAATCCAGTTTAGAAAATGAAATAAATCTCTGTTGAAGCAATGTGCATGCAAAAAACCCTCACAACTGGATATTCTAATTCCAATCCTTGTTCTGTATTCTAAAGGTATCTACAACTGATAGCTAGAAGAATCAAGAAAAATGAACCACACACAAATTACTTTGGGGTTTTATTACTTTTCGTTATATATTTTATTTCTGAGTGTTATCAGTCTACCAAATCTGGAATCTTCTATAAAATTACACAGTGTAATTGCAAAAACACTTTAAGCAGCATATGAGATGTGGGGTTTAATTTCAACTTGATAAAAGATACAAGCAACAATAAAGAGAAATCTTAGGTATTTTGCCAGTACCAAAATGAAAAGATCATTTTCTATAGAGATCGCAGGGAGGTAGTTAGCCACTACAAGTAGCACAACTACTTGAGATAATTAAAAAATGTTCTCTATGGCAATTAAAAAATAATATCCCTATATATTCTACTTAAAGACATCTATGTTTTAGACCAGAAAGTGTAAATTCAGCAATTATTATCTCCTTTAATATCTCATTAAACTCCAAGAGCACTCAGCCTGAAGAAGGAAATGAACTAGAACCCAGAACAGCTGAATATTCTGTGGAAGTGTATATGACTATCAGCATTCACTTCATCCATCTTGTTACAGCTACTGAATGGTTTTCAAATAAGGAAGGTACGTGGAAGAACACAACAGAAAAAAGAAGTAAGCTGCTATATAAGATTTGCATATTGTATATCAAAGTTTAGGTACTGAGGAAAACATAAAAATTAAATAGAGCATAGTCACTTAAATATTGCTATGATGTTTTCTGTGGATGCCACAAGCTTCAATTTTTGCCTCTCAAAATATCCTTCCCAGACCCATTATCTATTTGGTACAAGCAATTTACTCCCAGCACTAATGTCTCGATCTTTTTTTTTCCTTTTTGCTCCAAAGACCACAAACTGAATCTACCGTGTATAAAGCAGTATTGTTAACAATGAAGTAGAAAAGTTTCTATAATTCAGAAACCTGCAATCCTGTCAACTTTCTAGAGCCCTTTCCACTTCTCCATATTTGCTTGTTCGAGTACAAGTTATGATTTTAGATCTTAGAGCCCCGTCCATCAGTTAATCAAGTCTTGCATAACTATATGTGATTAGCTCCTCTTTTAACTGACATCAAAAAAATGTTTGTTTTCTATCAGCACGAGACAGCCTATGTACATTTTTGCTAGAAATGGGTTAGAGAAATTAGAAAGAAGGCTTAGATAAGTATTTTAAAAGAAGTCATCCTGTACTGGTCATTGACCTTAAAAAGATATTCATTCCTATCATTTGTCAGGAATTTAACTAATATATTTTTTCAATCAGAGGCATAATGTAATCCAGTATTTTTGGTAGAGGGCACAAAGGAATAATTTGGGAATAATAATAATAATAATAAACATGACTTACAGCTAGCATTGTCTACGATGAGCAAAGGCACTGCTATAAAATGAAATAATCCTAATAATATAAATACAAAGCACATCTTCACCTGTCAAATCCTTAAATAAAAATGGACACAAGCTGTTGCCAATACAGGTACATGCTGAAAGAAACTACAGAAGTTCTGCTAAAGATTGTTATTCCAAAGATACAGCAACTAATCCTGCATTGTGTCTGCATTTTACAATAAAGATAATTTTGAACGACTTGTTTGAAAGGTAAACATATCTCAGCAATCTCAAGGGTAAATTATTTCCTAGCTTAAGTTTCAGCAAATGGCAGCATTTGGCTGATCTAATTTTGGGTCGGAAGCTAAACAGGATCAGGCCCACCTTACTACTAGGAATTCCAGTGCTGCAAACCAATCGGAAAAGGATTCATTTAAAAAAAAAACATCCTAGGGGAAGAAGGCAATGGTAAACCATTTCCATGCTGTTTCAAAGAAAACTACATGGATGCATCCATGAAATCACTAAGAGTCAAATTGACTTAAGGAGATTTGATCGTACTTTAACATTTTTAAAGGAGTCTTTAAAACAACAACAACAAACAAAACTGATCTATAAATGAGAGTCGTGTGGTTTTCCAATTATGTAAAACAGTGGAATTTCTGGTAGAGCCAAAGAGTATTTCCAGTTAGCTCCTACAATTATAAATCAAAAAGTGTTATGCAGCCATTCCATCTTTCCTGGTAAAGAAAAGGACAAAGGAAGTGGCAGGAAGACATAGGAGGGGACTAAACTGAAGGCTATGATGTCTGGATCTTGTCCCACCTGGACATGAGAGAGAATATTCCAAAACCTGATTTCGAAACAGTTTATTTTATTTTATTTTGATTTTATCCCGCCTTTATTATTAGCTTTATTATTATTAGCTTGCTGGGGGAAAGGTAATTACAACTGGGGAAGGCAATGACCACTCTCTGGTCTGCCAAGAAAAAGTCCCAAAAATGGCATCCCGGGGACCTTCTTATTATTTTTACAAATAACTCAAGGTGGCAAACATACCTAATGCTCCTTCCTCCTCCTATTTTCCCCACAACAACCACCCAGTGAGGTGAGTTGGGCTGAGAGTGACTGGCCCAAAGTCACCCAGCCGGCTTTCGTGCCTGAGGCGGGGGCGTTTGTTTGTTTGACAAGCAACTGATTTTTTCCACAATCAGCCAGTAACACCTGTCCTCCATTCTATTCCAGCGAATCTTAGTTTATACCACATTAGTTAATATTAAACTACTTTAAAAGTAGCAAGTATCACAAAAGTTAGAAAACTTCTCTTCCAAAATACATGCCAACTGACAGTAAAAAAAAACACAACTTCTTCTTTTTTTTCTTTTTTTTTTTTTACTAAGCCACCTGTAGAAAAGTTAGATGAAATGGGCTTGACAGTATATTCTAAAGGAGTTTTAAGGCAAAAACAGGACCAGCAAGAAATCTACTTTAATTCATCTGGATGGGCAAGGATAAAAAATGCAAGTGCTGAACATCATGCTCACATCCTCAGGTTGAACCACCCAGAATATATCTACAGAAACAAGATAAATCTAAGGTACGTTCACAGACTCGATCAATATGAAATCTAATTCAGAATGGATGGGAGCAATTTCCCTGCAAATATAGAATTACAGGGGCAATGTCTTAGTAAGGTCAGAGGGGTAGCAGTATGTCGCCACCAGAGCCATTCTAGCTTTCTTCTTCTTCTAATCAGAACAAGTCACAGATTATCTTCTCTCTTGTATTTTCCCAATCTACTTTGCTGCTAGCAGTGACTGGCTGCTGAACCTCATCTAGCGTTAGGACAGCAACAGACAGACCACTCACGGAGGATGTTCAGAGCAGTCTTAATGGGGCGGTTTAAATATATTTTATTTGTGCAGCAAGCTTTCAGTGTGACCAGATGTAAGCAGTAACAGCAGCAGCATAAGCATAACCATTATGCAGTATTTTTTTCTAATTTTCAAGCCTGCCTTGAGTTCAGTCTGTCTTGGGGGCATGTGCGCAATGGGTGGCTGGTCATCAGAATATTGTGGATGCTGCTTTTGCAAATGCTGCATACAGCAAACCCAGCCTGTTTCCCAGCTCATAATTACTCTGCTGAAGATAACTCCTGACACACACACACACACACACACACACACCATTATTGGTTCCACTTTTTGCTGGATTTGTCACAAAACTCCTTCATATTTTCTACAGCTGTCATCCCAGTGTGTCCCTGTCAGCCTAAAAGACACTGAAGGGATTCCAGGAATGCGACTTTATTGTTGTAGGGTATAACAGAATCTAGAAAGATTGTCCAAGTTTTTCTCTGTCCCATTTTATACTAAACAAAATCAAGGGGGGTTATTTTGAGTTTCTTTCTCACACTTGCTTCTTTCTCTGGACCATCTAATCTCTTCTCCAAGTCCTTCCTTAACAGCTTGTTCCTTCTTTCCTCACAGTCAGCTCTAAATTCCTTTACTTTCCCTTACCATTTCAAGGAATATTCTCTATCTCCTAACTGGGATGATTAAAAGCTTGAATTATGAAGGAGACCGGACTTCATTCTTTTTTTGATAAGTTCTATTATGAGGGAGGTAGCATGGACTCCTTGAAAGATCCCCTTGCTCCATGATCTAATTAGTTTACAACCTATTCTATTAATCTCGAACATTGTACTAGATGATCATTTGATCCTTCATAAATAAAAACATGTTTGAAGAGTACGCCTTAATTTTGCAGAAAATATAGTATGCATTATCTCCTCACTTTCAAAGAAACGTTAGTGACTGTTCTTCACTAAGAAATATTTCTACACGTTTTATAGAAGTGCCCATGACAAATGCAAACTTGAACACAGAATTTATTTAAACATTATAGCAATTCTAAATGTTCTGCTGTATTTTTAAGAATGTAGGAAGCAAAGACATACATACTTACTGTAAGACTTACCCTACAGTAAGTATGAAAAGCTAGGCAAAAATCTAACTAACTGAAGAGACTTGTGGTATTTGTTAAAAGTAGCTTTAAACTACAGAGGGAGAGACGCATAAAACTGTTTAATGCGATGGCCATTTGTCATCAGCATCCTGCCCTGATTGGGTGATCAGTTGCTAGGCAGCCTGAAGATATCCCAGTCTTCTGTCTTGCTAATAATTCACAATGGGACCTACCAAGTATTTGCTGACTCATAAGCAAACACAGTGAGAAAGAAACATATTTGCAATTCTCAGATGCATTTCTTTGAGGAAAGCCTTTTAAGAGAAACTGAATTGGCATCATGCTGGGCATATGGATTGCTAGTCTGTTGAACATCTCTGAGTTTCACCTTGTTCCAACAATCAAGGAACCCATGAAACAAAGTTCTATTCCCAGAGTACTACTGCTATTCCAAAGAATTACCACTGAGGATAAACATCAGTTTCTTTTTACCCAATTTTTATTTTCTTGTTCTGTACAGGTTTCATAAAGATTACAAAGAATGCCAAACACTTCAGAAAACAAAACAAACAAAAAGCTGTTATCTATCAACTCTGCGGGCAAACTGAGTTCAATTTAAATGTGTTATCTACCGGCACCAAATTGCAAATGCCTAAGATGTCATGCCAAGTTTGTTGAAAATATCTCTGCCTGGATAATTTCTGCCATTTCACTGTCTGAAATACAACACAGAACAGCATTTTCAATGAAATATCAGATTTAAAAAATGTGGTCTACTTTAAATATAAGCATTACACTACCTCATTCACTATTTTCAGTCTATTATCTTGTGCAGGACAAAAATAAGCACAATAGTTTGATTATACTATATTTGAAAAAAATATTTATGAAGCCACTCAGAGTTAATTCAATATGATATTAGATATAGCATCAGTTTCAAAATCTCCTTGTTTACAAATACCAACTATATAATAAAGGGTCAAAAATACAAAAACAAGAAAGGTAATGTGGAGTCCTTGGTGCTCTCTGAGCCTTGTTGTTTTCTCGCAGACGTTTCATTACCAGACTAGGCAACATCTTCAGTGTGAAGAGGGAGTGGGCCTTGCTCTCAGTTTATACACAGTGGCTTGCCCACCTTGTGCTGGTGGGGGTGTTGTTCTCTCCTTAGGAGTTCTTTGATTGGACTGTTTGCTGCTTGGTTGATTGACTGAGTTAATAGTTCCTTGATTAAGGTGTATTGTGCTGTTTGATTGTTCATCTGGTGTTAATCCTAGTGTTGGTTTTTGCATATCTGGGTGTTCATTGATGGCGAGGAGGTGTTCTGGTCTTTTGGCTTTTCTATTGTTTCTCTTGAATGGTATGTAAATGTTGTTTACCTCTGTGTGTCTGTTGATGGCTGCTTTGTCTGAGTGCCAGGCTTCCAGGAATTCTCTGGCATTTTTGGATTTGGCTTGGTTTAGGATGCTCACCGTTTCCCAGTTGAAACTATGGTCGAGTCTGTCCCTGTGTTGTGAGATTAAGGAGTTCTCATCGTGTCTTCTGACTGCTAGTTGGTGTTCGTAGATGCACTCTGCCTGTCTGTCCTACATAGTGGCTGTTACAGTCTTTGCACTGTATGTGTCTTTGCACTGTTACAGTCTTTGCACTGTACCAAGAACTCCACAGTTCAACCCTGAGCTACAAATATTTGCTTTGACTGGTAAGGAAGGCAATAAACATCTATCCTGTGTTCTACCAAAATCCCTTATACAGAATATAAATATTTGGGGATAAGTAGGAGCTTTGAATGGACATAATGCTCCTTAGGAATATTTAGAGAAAGTGCAAATAGAAATGAGTAGGTTGAATCACTGATATCAGACTTACCTTTTTTAAAAAACATAAACAGTGTATGATGATTCTAAGTTGTTAAATTTATTTGAACTTCTCCTTCCTCAAATGAAAATAAATAGTATCACATTTTTTATCAGCATTGTAGGGTAAATGGTCACAGAGCAAAACAATTTGCTTAATAAATCAATCCCCACACACAATGCCCTGCATTAATACCAAGATTGGATCTAGCCCTGTTAATAAAGCAAACTGTCCAGACCCCCAAAAGCCTTTTAATCACCATTTTAGCACTCAGACAGCAAAACATTAGTTTCCAGCCGGGGACTATCTCATTTTCTCCATTATGGTCAAGTCAGTGGCAGCTGGTGATTGGGTTAATTGCATGTTTAAGCAGAAAGGATGCTTGTGTTTAAACACACAATCTAATTATCTCCCTACCAAGGGCTTTTTATCCAACTGAACACTTTTGGGTGGGTGGGGAATCCCAAAGAGGGGCTGGGGCTACAGAAAGCAGTGACTGTGACCTTTCTAGCCATGTAACCAATTTGCTGTTAAAAATCAGCCTTCTCAACCTGATCATGATATTCATATGAAACCATAAAACCTCAGCCAATCATATCTAGTTGGACTTTATAACAGCTGCAGCACAAGTATACATCACTAATTCTGCTAGATGTACTGAAGGATGAACTAGACATAGTTCATAGTTCCTTATTGGCTTTCTGACTGAATGACAGAAATGAAAGACAGAAATGTTTAATTCTCAACGTACTACCATAAAAAAACAGGAACCAAAAATTCATGGAGCTAATCCACAAGTCCTATAAAGTACCAATTTCAAAACCAGTGTTCATAAAATGTGCACAGTTTAAAAGGAAATGGAGGCTTCACACACAATGATTTGGAAACTTTCTTTTAAGGAAAGAAAAATAAAAGAAAGGACATTAAGACAACAGTTACTGGGTTGGTGTATTTTTATGATTTGCAAAATAAATTATGTTATAAAATTGCACTCTCTTGAGTACAGCTTGCTTGCATAGCCTCAGAGTAAGAACAATATAGTACCTAAGAATATGAGCTGCAAATTTTCCCATTAGAATCTCATGTCAGCTGTTAAGTAGTTTTAAGGAGTTCATTATTTTCTGGACTTCTGCCCCTTTTTTTGTATAAAGAGATAATATTTACAGATTTATTGGAAGATTAGGAAGAAATGGCAACATTCACACAAAACAGAACTGTCTACTGTAGCCACTCTTACTTGGCTCATACCACTACTAGTTCAGCAGTTTAGTATCCAGACACTTAGTAGGACTGAAAAGCTTAGCAAAACTTAGCAAATGCAGGGCAAGCTGTAAATCATATGCCTACTTGGATGGGATCCTTTAGGAGGGAAATAACTCAGGAATTTGTTCAGATTATCATATTTTTTGCCTCCAAATGAGTTTTATTTTCTGTCCTGCCTTTATTATTTTTATAAATAACTCAAGGTGACAAACACACCTAATACTCCTTCCTTCTCCTATTTTCCCCACAACCACCACCCAGTGAGGTGAGTTGGGCTGAGAGAGAGGGACTGGCCCAAGGTCACCCAGCCGGCTTTCATGCCTCAGGCGGGACTAGAACTCACAGTCTCCTTAACCTCTAGACCAAACTAGTTAACGCTAGTTAAAAACTACTGCAACTGGAGAGAGATTAGGCTTCAGGTACCAAATTGCTTTCTTATGAATTCTCTAATGAATTCTCTAGAATTTTGGCTTATTTCTTTATGCAAGTGTATTATGGGAAATGTTTTTTTCTGCTCTAAAGCACAATATAAAGTTCTTAAAGGAGGGTTAAATTCTTCCAAAATTTGTTATAAATTGTGTTCTTTCCCTTCTGTTTTGTATGCCACCCCCTAAAAATGGTGGAAGATACTTTAGATTTCATATGCCAAACGCCAAGGGGCTGTTGCTTATACCAAAGCTGGAAGTTCTATTTAACCATTTCTTGATTTTCTTTCCTCAAAACTCAGAATACAAATGTGAGAAGAAAGGTAACATTAAGCAGCAGGGGAAAAAATGTTGGGGGGGGGCTTACTAACACAAATCCTGGTGATAATGATTTTCTTTCACCTTCATTTTAAGTGTAATTTCCCCCACTAAAAGCAGTCAGCCTTCTTCCCCTCAATAAACACTCTCTCTCTCTATAAATATATATACACATACAGTATATATAATTTTATTGAAGATTTTAGTTACAGTAATAAAGACTAGTACAAACTAAACTCAGAGAAAGGAAAAGAGAGAGTAAAAAGTGCAAAGAAAGAAAAAGTAAGAAAAGAAAAGAAAAAGAAAAATATATATGAAGAAGTGATTTCCAATCTTTATCACAACAAGTATAAGCAAGTTTGGTAGCTCTTTACCTCCTTATAAGGTTATGAACAGATATCTCTTCTTCCCATAATCCATCCTTTATCGGTAGGCAAATCTTATAAAGACATCAACTTTTCAATCCTGATGTCAGCAAAAAGTCTGTAAAGGGTTGCCAGAATTTCATGGAACATGTCTTATTTAACCTTGATCAAATAAACCAACTTTACATTCCTTCCTTTTGCCTCTGAAAATCATCTTTAATTTATTCAAAAATTGTCGTAGGATTTGATCTCTCTTCAATTCTTCTTTGTGACATCACATAGGCTTCTTCCAGGCTTTAACAAGCCTCTTTTGTAAATCCAATAAAAAGACATTGTCCATCTCATTTTCTTGGTTTATCATTGCATTCCCCTTTAATTTTTAAAACTTCAGCCAGCTTCTTTTGTATATCCAGTAGAGTCCTTATCCAGATCATTCTCTTGGCCTGTCACTTGTATTTCCACTTTAAATACCTTCTCTGCCCTGTACTCCACTTTTTTTAAATCCAGTATTTCTGATTCCACTATTTCTGCATCAAGCAAGATTTGTTTCACATATGTCATTCCTTCATTAACATCCTTTAAACACAGTCTATCCATAGCAGCAAACATTGTTACTGATATTGTTGATGTTGTGGCCACTAATTTCTGGCCCCATTCTTCAAAGATCTCTTTTAATATTTCAAATGCTACAGTGTTTTGTCTCATTGTGTCAAATCCCAATCCTGATCAAAACCAAATGCAGGTGTTTTTTTTGGCCTGGAATCTTTAGTCCCCTCTACTGTCCAATTTAAATGATCAAGTCTCTAATCTCTCTTATAACTTACAGTAGACAAAATAATTCTGGTTTCCACAAAAAGCTGTTTATTTTATATGGTTAATTCCAAAATCCTATAGTAAAAGTTTCAATATTCCAAATTTGTCTCGACCCTTAATTCATTTATAACTTTCTTGGTTCAAAATCTTCTTTAGCTTTTTGCCATTTATTTCAAATGCCTTAAGTTCTTAAACTTATTTCACTATATTAATTTTCCTTTTGTTCAAAAATGAAGATAGACTCACCAGGTGGCTTTTCAAACTTGTCATTCCAAAGATCTGTAATAGCTTTAAGATGGTTAGGTAAAGGTAAAGGTTTCCCTTGACGTAAAGTCCAGTCATGTCCGACTCTAGGGGGCGGTGCTCATCTCCGTTTCTAAGCCTTAGAGCCGGCGTTGTCCGTAGACACTTCCGGGTCATGTGGCCAGCATGACGACACGGAACGCCTTACCTTCCCGCCGAAGCGGTACCTATTGATCTACTCACATTTGCATGTTTTTGATATGCTAGGTGAGCAGGAGCTGGGACTAGCAACGGGAGCTCACCCCGCCGCGCCGTTTCGAACCGCCAACCTTCCGATCAGCAGCTCAGCGGTTTAACCCGCAGCGCCACCGCATGGTTAGATAAGCAATTTCCAAAAGTGATTAGAAGTTAGGCTAGAGAACTTAGTGCCCTTTAAATAGCTCCACCACGGTTGTGAGCTTGATGATTAATCCCTTCGTCTCCAGCACTCAAACCTGCTGGAGACTGCTGTCCTGCAATCTCCTCACAAGGAGCAACTGTCCAGAACACACCTGGGCAATCTCCAGTCCTCTCCTTGACCAGAGAGGTTCCAAAGAGCTGGTCTACTCATTGATTCTTTCGTCTCTGCTGTGGTTGTCGTCTCTGCTCTCCATGGAGACATATTTAGCTCGCCATGCCTCTACTAGAAGTCCACCTAAGTAAACTTCATTTAGAAAGTCACCAAGCCATGATCAGAGCATCATGTTAAGAGAAAAATGACACACACACACACACACCCATGGCCACATTTTTTTCACCAATGTTTCTAGGACAGGAGTCAGGAACCAGAGCTACTTTTGGGGGGGGGGGTGAGGTGGACCTGGAATCCAAGATTATGTCACCAAAATTCGCCAAAAAATCAAGGGGAACCACTTTAAAGTTCCCTCAGAAGGAATGAAATAGGTGCATTAAATCTGATTGGCTTAATATCCCCTCCCATTTTTTAAAAATTCAAAAAAATCTACCCTAACCCTTTTGAGCATTCCCATTAGCCTGTTTAGACCCATTTACTTGGATTATGCCACAGAAATGGTAAAAAGTACTCCAATGTAATTATAAAAAATATCTATCCACCTGTACTGCTATTAAGGTGTTGTACTACATAGTATGTCAACATACTCACCCAATGTCTGTCATTTCTGGGAGTTTACTTCAGCTTGAAAGTAAGTGTGAACATTGATACATCTGCAAGTTTTCTGATCCAAATATGGAATCGCATATACAATAGCCACCTCAGTAATAAGAATATAGATTAAAGTCTGCCTTTTGTCCTCCCACATTTGCCAGTGACAATGGCACAGAGGATTGTTCTGGGAGAACATTAGTTTTCTATACAATTTGACCAGTACCTACTCTGCATACTATTAGCTATTACCATTTTCTTTACATTCTGTTGTGTGATAACAATCAATTTGTACAATGAAACAAGAGCTCTCAGGCTTTTTTTTCCCAGTGAACTGTGAAACAGGAAATTGCTTTAATAAATCATTATTTCGTATTGCAGATTGCAATTCGTATTCCTTGCTCATTAGCAAGTAGGAAATCATTTGTCAGGTCATTTCCTGCTGTATTTTTGTTTTCAGGGAGGCCAGAAATATCTTGCAATTATCAGCTTCGGAAGGTGTCACTCTAATTTATTTATTTGTTTATTTGCATTTTCTTCATCACATTTGTTACATAGTGAGACACTGTGTGCACACAAATGCATTACCATATTCTAGGTCAGGCAAGGTCCATTTTTGGCAGCCAGAGGAACTGGAGTTCAAAGCTAATTCTAAACTGGTACAAAGAACCCATATATAACATATTCCTGGTTTGGGCATTCCATGTACTGGCATCAGTGATTACACTGTACCTCCTGCCTAATCTGGTATGTGATGGTTTAAACTGGTTTCATTTCATCAGTTAATATGATTGTATATCAAAGATTTCATCGCATTGGAAATCAGTCTCTTATCTTTACAACCCTCACATAAAATTGCATTAATGGTAACCAGTTCACACTGGGCACTAAGCCACAACATGGCTTATTTAATTTTGGCTTTTTGTGTTGTGCCAAATACCATGGTTTTCTATACCATGGTTTATGGTTCAGCATGTTGTATTAAACAAACCATGACTTAGCATGATAGATGAAGCCAGCAAGTATGTAGACAATTTAAAACTTATGTTCTTCTAAAACTGCTAACAGACTCTACCAAATCACAGATATTATGTCCTCTGGCTTAATCTGTTTTTGTAGTTCATCACTCACAAAGATTAGTGATCAACCATGATTCCATCATAGGCTATTGCACATACCAAAATGTTTTATATACCATTATATGGGCATCCATGCTTACCCTCCAACATAATGTGTGTGTGTGTGCGAGCCTTCGAGTCAGTGTTGTCTCCTGGCAACTGCCTGGACAAGTCTCCGCAGTCTTCCTGGCAAGGTTTCTGGAAGTGGTTTGCCACTGCCTCCTTCCTAGGGCTAAGAGAGAGTGACTGGCCCAAGGTCACCCAGCTGGCTTCATGTCCAAGGCGGGACTAGAACTCTCAGTCTCTCACAGTTTCTAGCCTGATGCCCTAACCACTACACCAAACTGATTGCTTATGTTAGATTCTGCCTACTGGGTTTCAATCAAGTAATAAATACAGATCAAAGTGAAGGTGAAATGTTCAGATGCATTTGTACATTTATGAAAATTTGCAGTAGATAGCAGAAGACGCCTACTCAGGAAAGTATTATTTTCCTGAAATATTCTAAATAAATACTACTTAAACATCAGACAAAACTTGCAGAATAAACTAAGGTTTTTTTGTTTAAAGGCATTCAGACACAAACTTTCAATCTAAATCAGTTTAAATTCATTTACTTACCGATTGCAACTGGGACCTGCAACTCCATCACTAAACGAAGGTTGTAAAATGAAACATCACGTTACAATGCCCAACTTACAATGTCAGTTCTGGTTGCGGTTGTTAAGCAAATCACCACAGATCATTAAGTGTGATGACACATAACCGGAACTTGTGACTTCCTGCCGGCTTCCCTGTTGACTTTGCTTGTTGGAAGCTGGCTGCGGAAGCCCCAAACGGTGGTCACATGACTACGGGATGCTGTGACCATCATAAATGCACACCGGTTGCCAAGTGTCAGAATCGTGATCATGTGACCATGGGGATGCTGCAATGGCCACAACTTTGAAGACAGGTTGTAAGTCTCCTTTTTCAGTGCCATCCTAACTTCGAATGGTCGCTGAACAAGTGGTTGGTAAAAGAGGACTAGCTGCATTCTGCATCTCCCATAACAGCATGAATGCCTTACCTTCCTTGGTTAGATATGTACTTATTCAATAATAAACTGTTGGAAAAAATATATTTCTGTATCATCAGTAAATTATTAATTATAATAACTTGCAAGCATGTGTACTACTATGTGCTTTAAGATCACTACTATGCTCTGTATCCACAGCAGCTCACTAATGTTAGCTTTTTAACAAGATTTTTACCAAGATTTGCATACAGATCCATGTCTGAATTATGTACACATGCAAAATCCCTTGGAATAAGTATCACATGGCAATTATAAAACAGTCACAGACTGCTGCTTGGAGAATTATAATTTGGCCACGACAGACTGGAGAATCATCTCAATTACCCACATGCTGGGACAAGCCACTTTACATATTACAAATGCCAAGCAGCAAAGCAATGCCAAAGAACCACTCAGTGGCACATGAAACACTAAGACCCAGTCAATCTACACATAAGACACAATTTGACCACACGACCAGCGATGGTAGGTGGTTTGATAAGAACAGGTTGGGCAAGGGCATCAGAGTCAATGATAGACACACCAGCTAATTCTCGTTCTGCTTCCATCTTCCTTCCAGTGACACCAGGAATACTTATATTTTGCCACACAACACACCAGATTTATAGCAAACCCCCAAACACACAAAATGCAACCTCTTGCATTTGTATGATTTTTACATGGAAACTACCACCAAATTACAGAATACATCTATGGAAATCAGTTCCATAATTGTAATTATCGCATCTCATTGAGTTCCCACAACTTTAGTCAATATAGCCCAATGCTTTTTTCCCTGGTTGTCTGGCACAGTAGAGGGAAGGACACCCCTCTGGGCTAATAGTGGTGTTGCTCTTATAACAGAACCCATCCCCTTCAGATAGGCAACCAGAGAACATAGCTATTAGAAGGAAAATAAGTAGATATGTCCCTTTTGCTACCTCCTCTTCTACTTTAATATTGTGGATTCTTGTCTCTCTGAAGATTATCACACACCTCTCTACCAACAGCCCTATTCAGGATGACTCTTTTAAGAACGGATGGGGTGGAATATTTAATTGGACTGCTGCAGTGAATTTGCAAGGTACCTTGAGGACAAAATTACTCTTATTCACTAGGAGCTGGACAAAGGATGGACAAGTCCAACAGAGATAACAGAGGCAATGTCTTTTCAAGGTTATTTGGGACAGATTTGAGCCTTTCAATCCCTAGGGCGCTGACAGAGTTCTCTGCAACATCCGCTCCACCACTTGTGGATTGGATCCTTGTCCTTCCTGGTTGGTAAAAGCCTCTAGGGAGATAATGGGATGCTGAATAAGGATGATGGCTAATGCATTCTTGAGAGAGAGGGTGATGCTACCCGCCTTGAAGGAGGTAAGGATGCACTCACTCTTCATGAAGCCAATGGGAGATGTCTTCTGTTGGCATGAGTTTAGGTATTATCAGTATGCTGCTACCCAGGTATATATCTCAACCCTGGGCTGAACAGGAGATACAACTGAGGGTCTGTCTCAAGACCTAGAGGCTATTAGGGTCTGGATGGGAAGGAACAGGCTTAAAGTCATTCCCAGAAAGATGGAGTGACTGTGGGTGTAAAAACCAAATAATATCAGTTGAATTACTCCCCTGGACAGGGTCTTCCTCTCCTCTTCATAGTCTTGGGTTCACAATCTGGGGGTCATCTTAGACTCATAGCTTTTACTGGAAGAACCTACTACTCTGTCTTGTGCACCAACTTCAGCTTTTCCTGGATAGGCAGGCTTCACTGATGGTCACCTCTCAGCTAGACTACTGCAATTTGCTCTATGTGGGGCTGCCCTTGAAGACCTCTCAGGAGCTACAACTGGTCCAGAGTGCTGTAGGTTAAGCAGTAACAGGCTGTATTCAAATAGTACATGTGATACCTTTACTCGAAGATCTGCAATGATTACCATGAGTGCAATTCAAGGTGCCAGTTATCACCTTTAAAGCCCTACAAGGCTCAAGAGCTATGTATTTTTGAGACTGCCTGCTCCTAGTGGAATCTGCATGTCCAGTAACAGCCCTTCAAGTAGGCCACGTCAGGAAGCAGACATCATAAGCACTAGTGAAACTCTATCGTTTTATGATTTAATAACAGAAACTGACCCGAGTTTGATTCTGCTTTCTCTTATATCAAAGAGAATCATGGTGGGATTAAGTTTCTTTCTCGCTCTCTCTTCTCTTCCAGGGCTAAGTTGATGTTTACATATTTCTTCTTGCATTCTTTCTTCAAGGTTAGTTCCATATTCCTCTACATCCAGTGAGAACCAGGAGGGATTTGCTGTTGTGTGTCTCAACCCCTATGAAGTATGGCCACCAGAGACAAGGGCAAACCTTCTCTATAGCTGTCCTCAACCTTCTCAGGAACAGCATACCTCTGGGGAGAGGTATCCTTACCGGCATTCTGGAAGACAATGTTCCAGTGGGTGTTTGGCAACCATCCGAATTTTGTTACTGAACAAATGGCACCTGGTGGTTGTCAGGACTGTGATACAATTCTGTGGTTGTTGTTATCCCATAATATATTTTTACCTTATTACTGTATTCATGGAGTACGTCACTCAAAGTCTTTTTTATTGGAGGGGTAAAAGAGGAGAGTAGAGAACAGAAGGATATACAGGGAGGAACAATATGAGAGTTCTCCTTTTACAAAGATTATTTAGCACCGTGTGTAACACAATCACACAACAGAAAACATAACAAAATACATACAAAATAAGAGAAAGGCATCTCTTGTAAGGACTATTCCAATTTTGAATAACTCCCTTTATATTATACCACACTGAACCTTGTACCCTCAAAAACTTCAACTCCGTAATCCCCAGCCAGTGTGGTCATTATGTTTCTACAATGTATTTTGCAAAAAGTCCAAAAGGGCTTTTTTTACATGAGATTGTGACTTTTATTCAGTGGACAAACTGAATCCACACAAACCTTAAGTATTTTTCTTCCTTCAAAGCACCTATTTCTTGCAATGATTTTTATATACAGACAGCACACTACACCACATGGGAGGAAGCAACTGTCTTTTAAACTATTCCCAAACAATCTTTAAAAGTGCTTAGCATGTTCCCTCTGAAAATATTTTTTCTTTCTTTGAGAGAAAAAAATGCATGTCATTTACATTAAATTTCCAATAAAGAACGTGGAATATAAACATTCTAAATCAGGAGGGGGTACATAAGGAGTAAGTAACTGTTGAAAGGGGATGTATTATAATACTTCTACTGTATTCATCCATGTCTCCTTTTTGCTTTAAAAATCTGACATGCACATCCCAGCACAGTCTTCATGACTAAGAGAGATCAGGTTCCAAAGGGAAATGTCTGCCACCAACACACATAGTTTGAGTATCAGTCTATCTTTAACCTCATCCTGGACCTAGAAATTTAATTCCTAGTAGTTATCAATTGATCCTGCCTCCATAAATGCATGTGCCATATATATTTATCAGCCTTTATGATGCCAACCAACTTTTTAAAAAAACGTATTTGACCTAATGAGTAATCAATCATGGCTAAAAATGACAACTTTATGTTGACTCTGTAAAGCTATTATATGAAAGGCAATCATAATATCAGAGTATAAGGTGTCACTGAGTTGCAATTTTACTTTTTTTCCCTCTTATTCTTCCTTCCTTATTCTAATATAGCAATTACAGCAATTCAAAGGAGACTGAAATGAAGGTAAGAATGAAAGATTATTTATTTTACTGAAATTTTAGAGGAGAATCATACCAAATGCTGTCCAATGTTCTGGTTACTTTTTAGTACATGAGAGACAAGACAAAAGTTGAACTCCATCAGTCCTATTTTACTATTTATTTATTTATTTGCCATATTTATATAGCCACCTATCTCACATAAGTGCCTCTGGGCAACATACAAAACTTAATTAAAAACAATAAATACATAAAAACTGTAACAATAAAAAAACTGTAATATTTATTTATCATATGTATATATATTTTATATATCATATTTTTCATATTTATATTTTCTTATGGAACAATCTTAATACTACTCAGATGTTCACTCCAGTTTATCCTCTTAAAGACACAAGACTAATTCTTTTTGTACTTACTGATACTGTGTAAGCAAAAACAGCAATACAACTCAAATTCAGCCATGCTATATATACATCAAGCTACAGTTCTCAAACAAGAAAAAATCTCTTATAGGAATCAGGGAAGTAAAGTTTCTGTTTGTCTTTAGGTAAATCAACATAAAAACCTATTTAAAACTTGGCCCTTTAAGATGAAAGTACAAAAGCATGACTCTATTTGATAAAATGTGTCTGTCAGACACTTATTTTGCCTAAAATTATTTCTATTAGCTAAAACCAATTCATTTGGCTTGAAATTAGTCTTTCCCATTTACTGTTTCAAGCTGCACAATTTCCTACTTGTCCTGGGACACGTCCTTGTTGAAAGGTGAAAGGTCCCCTGTGCAAACACCAAGTCTGACCCTTTGGGGGGATGCCGCTTTTGTGACGTTTTCTTGGCAGACAGTATCGGGGTGTTTTGCCATTGCCTTCCCCAGTCATGTCCTTGTTAGCCAGATGCAATTATTGAGATAGCCAAGTTAATACTCAATGAAAAAACTCAAAAGCCAAAATACATTTCTGAAGTATCTGATTCCGAATCTGGCCTTTCAATTCACGTCCCATTAGGATCATAAAGACCCTCTTCCTCTTTGCATAAAGGCAAATGGTTTTTCTACTTAATCTGAGGAACCAAAAATGTGGAATCATTACTAAGTCAATCATAGCAATAGGAAATTCCTTTTCATGTTCGCATAGTTTGTGGTTTGGCCTATCTACATGAATCAGTTGTATTATTTTATTAGAAAAAAATGTGGGTTTTTCCTTTTTTTATTTTACTAAACTGCTGGTCGAAGCTAGCAGGGTTGATATACAGGGCTGATGAGGTTCAATGACATTTCTACCGAAGAACAGTATGTAAAAAAATGTTATGTTTAAGACCCTTCATTCTGAGGGGTAATTTATTCACAGAAATTGTTTTGCTATAGACAGGACTCGTAGCATTCCCTACCTGATTTTTCCCACAAGAATAATGGCATCTTCTGAGGCTGAAGTGGACTTGAACATAGAACTCCTTGGTCCTACTTAAACACCTAGACCACAGATAAACTCTGGAATGCTTGGCACTTCTGTGAATGTGTGCTTTATTTTATTAATTTTCAGTACATAAAATAATTGATTTTATTAACAGATGTAGTTGAATCGTGCTTGCTGCTGCGAGAACTCAAAAAAGCCACATCATGTACTGTGGGTTGTTTTCGAAGGGAGGGAGAAGATAGAAAGCAATTCTGCATCCAAAAGACAGAGTAAAAATCTGGCAGAACATTCTCCAGAAACCTCATATCAACTGACAAGAACATGGGTGGTTGCATTTTTAGTTTGCGATTTATTAAGTGTTAAAGCAGAAAACAATCATCATCTAACAGAAATGTCATTTTAAAGCCATTTTAAAGCCACTGAATTCTTGTATTACTCACTTTTACATCTACAAACCTAACATGGGAAGGAAGGAGTTATTCAGGTAAGTATACTTTAGGTGGGAAGGATTTCCGAGGTACTTGCATAACACATTCCTGTCAAAAGTAGAAATATAAATAACTTTATTCTTGCTACAATGGTCTTTATATCAAGGTATCCAGAACACATATGTTAATTATATTCTCAAAGTGACTGAATCAAGCACAATCTTACTGCCTCCTCATTCCTGGCATTAAAACTTCCACTTTTCCCACATTTTTAAAATATACATGAGAGTATTTGGTGTCAATTTTCTTTTTTGGACAGATATGGAAATCAGTCTCTGCAGCTGTACTTTCTACTCCAACTTACAAGGTGATGATAAAATATCCAGACATCCAAACAAATTAAACATCCACAGTTTGTTAATACCTTTATTAGCACCAATTAAAACAACATAAAAGAGAAAGCAAGTTTTCAATTTATCAGAATTATTCACCAGGTAAATTGTTAGAATGGGGATGGGAAGAAATGAGAATGTTCAAATATTAGGCCATTACATTACATTATATTACATTACAGCCACAAGGTTTGCAGTTCATACTTTAGCGAGATGGAGGTTAAGAGAAAGAAAGCGATGACTCCTCGGCTCTGAAAATACAAGGATATTAATCCACAATCTCTTTCTAAGCATATAGATGCTTGGCTTAGCAGAGAACAGGAATAAAGAAATATTACAATCTCCGTATCAGCAAAACCAAAAAGTAATTTAGGATATTTCATTAGTTACCAAGTCAATTAAGCAAAATTGTAAAGAAATAGCTAGTGGAGGGAAGAGATTGAAATGTCTAAATGTAGTCCCACTTCTGGCTGTACAAAATTCTCTCCATCTGTAGGAAGGCTCTACTCTAAGTGGCTGAATGTGGTATTTCCCAAGATAGTAAAATTAGTCATAGCATGTTTGTCCGTTAGAATAAAAAAATTCAAATCTTCATTTGGGAAATGTCTTCATTACAGTGAAAATGATACAAAAGAGCTATAAGCAACAAAAGCACCCACAAGCTCTTCATCACATGTTAAAAACATGTGACAGGGAAGAAGCAAGGAAGTCCCCAAATTAAGCTAAGATATGAAATAAATTCGAACTTGAGTCTCGTATTTGAATGAGCTGTAGATTTAATCAATTTTGCTACCTTTGTTAAGAATATGTGATAAAAAATATCAGTTACAGATCAACATGAACACTAATAATTACCTTTGTAAATATTATCATGGCTAGCTGTAGCCAAGATCAACTTTGTTGTCTTCCAACAGCTGATCCACGTACTTTATGAAAGATACTGTAATTAGTGCATTTAATATGAATCTAAAAGAATCTGCACATTTGATATTTTATGTTGGTATCTGAAATTTTAAGACAGCTTCTCCCAACATGTCATCAGATGTCAATGTATTACTTCTTCCTTTCCATGTTGAAAACAGTGCAAGATTTTTAAAGGTTTCATGTAACCTTCATTAGGTTTTCAGATCATTCATTTACTCCTCCATAACAAACAATGGCTTATTTGCCTGTCATGTTCTTTTGTTAGGCCAAGATAGAGAAGCCAGAGTCTGCGGTTCATGCAACTTCCTAAATAAACCACAGATGAAACCCTCTGTGGTATGTTAAATATGCCCACTCAGGGAGGAGCCAGGAGATCTGAGCAGTGGTGCTAGACCACTGATAAGTTAGATTTCTTCCCTTAATGTGCAAACACTGAAACCACAGCCCAGAAGCTCTGCTATTGCATCTTGCACCATTTCTACTGAACTATCAATAGTTGCCTCAGTGGCGATAATGTTGCATTACTGCTAAATCCATCACATTCCTGTCCCTGAATGCTCCTTAGAGAGATTCAAGCTAAGTGGTACACAGTTCCTAGAGCAACACCACACAAAGTTAATCAGATCTAAGAGACAGACCAAAATTTATTTCAAACTTAACAACTGTTTTTACATAGGCACCCTTCAGTTCCAGTAACTGGAAAATACACTTTTACTATTTTATCTCTGCATCTGAATGAACACATGGGAAAAATTGAACTGAGGGTGGCTATTATATTAACGGCTCCCTTGACTGTAATGTTAGAAAACTGTGCTTAGCATTTATCAAGCTTCCCTTCCAGCATTATTCATGGCAAAAACAAGAACCATCCCCAGCCTTGATATTAGCTCTTTCCAGTGGGCCAGACTAATAGCTCTTATTTTCTTTTCCTGGACTAATTTGATTTTTGGTTTATATAAAATGCTATTGCTTTAAAAACCCAAAATGTATACCTTACAAGTGATACATAGTTATGCAATAGCATAATTAAAAAAATTTTAAAAAATGTACACAAATATATTACCCTCAATCTATGAAAGTCAATGATGGGGTTAAAAACAGTCAGATCCATCTGATTAGGTACTTCTTTTGTCCATTTAAACTGAACAGGATCCTGTACTTTTTACTTTTAATGTAAACCAAAAATAATTATTAGTCTCTTTGGATATTCTGTTGCCAACTGTACTTGAAAAGTGAAGAGCACTTTTTTGCGCTGCAAAAAAAAAAGCCAAAAGCAATCCTAGAGCTGCCACACCAAAAAGCCCCTTTGCTCTTTTTTCGCAGCACGAAGGGGCTTTTTTGCAGCCAGACTGGGAACCCCTTGTCAGCAGCGGGAGCAAGAAGACAGTGAAGGTCAGCTAGGGTGGTGGAGTGCAGGGCGGCAGGGGTCTCAGAATGCAGGGTGGCAAGGGCGATTGCAGCTGGGACTGGCTGGGGCAAACAGCCCCAGAAATGCACAGTTCTAGGACTGCTTGCTACCCTGCAAGGCAGGGTGCAGGGCGGCCAAAAGGGCAGAGATGGGTGGGAGATAGGCGGGCAAGGGGAGTTGGAGACACTCCCTTACCTTACTGAGGCCCGGGCCTGGGAGGAACCAAGACCAGAATAGCTTGGATCAGGGTGGGTACTCACTTCATGACTCATGATTCTCGGTTAACAATGGCAACCGGGACTGCTGTCGCTAAGCAATGCAGTCACATGACATCTCACTTTATGACCGCATCACTTAGCAATAGAAATTCTGGTCTCAATTGTGGTCGTAAGTTGAGGACTACCTGTAATTCATTGCCTGATACTCATTCTAATTCACAGCAAGAAAAAACATGGAGAAAACAAAGCAATGATAGCCGGCTGTTGGATCCCCAAAGTATGGGGGAACACAACCTTTTTATCAGTGATAAAAACAGATAGAAAACTGCTGAACACTGGAGTGGGAGGGTGGTGAAGACTCCATTCTGCTATGGAGGTGGGGCAAAAACTCGTATTTTATTTATTTATTTAGTCAGTCAGTCACATTTTTATCACCGCCCATCTCCCCCCTAAGGAGGGAGTCTGGGCAGTTTACAATAGAAATATAATAATAAGGTAATTATAAGCAGGAATTTATGCCGCCTTAGGTTTCTCTATGAGAGTTATCAGAGAGGGTTCCTTTAATAACTTACATCCAGGCTGTTTTTTTCCCATACATCCTTGCCATATGTCAACAGGAATCCCACACAACTTTTGGTACCATGGATTTCCTTGTCAACAAGCCAGGAAAGGACAATGGAATACCTCTTGGTTCTGAGTCCGCAGAAACAGTTGAAGTTCTCACTCATATTCTTTTTCTTTCACAGAAGCAGTCAATGCCATCAAACATGCTCTATCAAAGGCATATTCATAGATACAAGTACAGATTATGGAGGGAAAAGCAATGGAAAACTCCACCCCAGATAGTGGAAACACCAGTTCTGAGACAGAAAGCAGCCTCTCCCCTACTTCTTATGCATTCCCAGTAACAAGCCCTTTCTTCCTCTCATGCAAATTAATGAATTTACTGCAATTAAGTATGAGAATGAAAAAGAGCAGTCACAGCCAGTACTATAGAGCCAGAGCATAACCTAAGGCAGTGTTCCTTAAACTTTCTACTCTCAGAAACACTTCCTACTTCCCAAGTGACACATTTGTAGAATATTTATTGAGTCATGTAAAAATAACAATATTAAACCCATTAGATATTAACGTAAATAAAATATTTTCATGAAAAAACCCTATATTTTTTAACAAATGAAAAATAAGAATGAGAAGAATGAGATTGTTTTAAATGTTTGCAAATATCTTCAATATCTGGCAAATAATGTTGATTTCATAGACCCCCGAGAGGTTCTTGGGGGACCTCCAGGGATCCTTGGACCACACGTTAAAAAACACTGACCTAAGGTATTGTAGACATGCATGAAGTCAGAAACAGGCTTCCCTTACTTTTTGTCACCGCTTACAGCATCTAAACATTTTTCAATAGAAGTCAACAGTGGCCATTCAATTCTATGGAGACAAATAATTTTACCCTAACATAGTGATAGGCAAATTATTTGAAATGGCAGTTTGCCTAGCAATATACATGATATTACCATACTTAATAAATAAATAAATAAATATTATCAGCTTACTCATTTCATCTCCCTTATTGTCTGGGTTTAACTTGGCAACAACTGCCCAAGCTTATATTTCAACAGTGCCTGGAAGCCCAGTAATATTTTTGTGCTCAGCAAAACATGTGTATTAGCCTCCCTTGCATAACGAACAAGGAAATAAATAGTGGTTTGCTCCTTCACAGGGAAAACACTGTGTAGTCTGACGTACTTTAGAACAAAACAGGAATAAAGGCAATATTCACTATCTTAAATTGCTGATTTTAAAACTGAATCATGATATATTTTTATCACAGAGAACACACTGAGGCTATAAAAATCTGAGTATGGGAATAGGCAAGGCATACTGATACAGATTTATTTTAGGAGGCTACATACCAGGGAAGGCTTGAAAAAGAAATAGGAAATAACACTGAGTCTTGTACATCAGCCAGATCACTAAAGAATTTGACATCCTTTTTCCAGTCTCTCAACAACCTTTGCTATAAATACAGATACCAAATGAATGCAAGTCAGTAAGTACAAAAGCACATGATGAACAATGGCAATATCTTCAAGCAAGTCATTAAAAGTAATCCAAAATCCATCTGGAAAGAGAAGAAAATAAGGCTTTTTACCGTGCCCATTCTCACTCATTTATTAATCTGTTACCCACCACAATCTTGTCAGTTTACAGTATCATCCAATACATTAAAATATTCACAGTGTAGTATTAATAAAGGTAAAACTTGAAAAAATATGCATACAACAAAATGAAAAACTACAAAAATAAAAATAAATCCAGTAGATGATAATAATCACAGTACATACACAGTACATTAGACATTCTTCTAAATAACTCAGTTCTGAGCAGTTTATGAAGTGTTAATAAAGTGAGGACTGATCATATCATAGGGGAGAGGTATCAGGCACAGCAAAAGAGAAGCAGTACCTGTGAGTTCAAGACTGGTTGAAGAAAATGGTCCTGTTTCTGATTCCTTATAAACACAAGGGCTTAAGTACAGATTCCAAACTGATAGCATTTCAGATCCTAATGTTTGCAAGGACCTCAGATTGCCTTCAAGTGAATACTTGATTTATCCAAAATTAGTACAATGAGCAGCTTGCTAATAATTTTCAGGATCTTAACATTTTAGCATATACTGAAATAATGATTCCTATCAGTCTTTTTTTTTAATTACTTGAGCCTATATTCACATCTGAAAGTAAATTCTATTGAACTTAACTAAGAAATGTTTTTGAGCAATTATACTGCTAAGGCAGTTCCACACAAGAATGACATCAGTTTGAGAGCAGCTTCAGGCTTCTGTGTTCCCACACTGTTAGCCAGAGAGCTAAACTGATTTATTTCCCTCTTAAATGCTATATATTGACATTGATGCAAAGCTAGCTTTAATTACTTATTTTGTGATACCATGGATTCATTTCCCACTCCTTCCATCCTCTTTTCAGCTCCTGAACTTTAGATCCTGAGAAAGAATCTAACAGCAATTCTAGGTTGATGGTTCTGAAGCTACCTTTCAGTAAGACCAAACAAACTGAACAGAGTGAAATTCACAAGATAGGTAGAAAGTGCCAGGGGTATTTTTTCCCTTTCCTTCTCTTTTGCATGGAATGAAGAATTTATAGCTGCAACTATAGCAATTTGAGGCAGAAAAGCGATGTTCTCTTCTTGTTTTCAGCATCAGAAATGAAGACAATTTTGATTGCCTTCAAGCTGCTTCTGAAGGTTCAAGTGCGGAAATTTCCCTTAAATTAGCATCAGTAATAAAGCTTTATCTTGGAATATGAACTTATGGCTACAATTTCCCCAAATCCAAAGGAAATTCAAATATGAAATAATTTTGCCCATTCAACGATATTTCAACCTGCTGCTGGATCCAATTGCATAGCTATATCCAGAGATCTGACAACAGGTATAAACAATAGTATTTCTGAAATGAAAAGGTGAGGAGGGAGGTACTAACGTGATTCTGAAAAGAAAGGAATTGCTCTTTAAAGGCATAAAAAGGAACAAATGGTGCCAGGATGTGGTTTTCATACATACCATTAAGACATTCACATTACATTATATTCTGATAAACAGCAGCATAGCATCGAGGCAGCCTCTTTACATCCTTGATTTGCAATCAATCCCCATCCCAACAGATACACCACAACAAGCATGTGGCACACAGGAAAATTTCTACTGGTACAAAATCTGAAACCTATATATTATCAGCAAAATATCTTAGGAAGAGTAAAGATGGGAAATAGCTTATTTGCTATCTTCATGAGAAAGGAAGTATTCATACCCAAGGGAGTTATTCTTCTAAAACAGAATGCACACCCAAAGTTTACAATCACAAGCTAGGAGAAGACACTTCAGCATTTTCAGAGATAACTGCCACTACTCAGTCCAAAAGTACAATACAGAACTCAGAATTTAGTATTATAATTTCTGCCTTGAATAAAGAAATAAGCAAAGCCAGCATGAGGATAACAGCATGGGAAAAAGGAAGGAGAAGTGTGAGGGTTCCTGCACTTTGCAACTGCACAGAATGATAAAGCAACTGTTTCCAAAAGGTGGGTTGGAAGCAGAGAAAATCAGTAAATGGCAACCTTAAAAAAAAGCCAAGAAAGGTGGTTCGCAAATCAGATAAAGTTCCAAAAGCAAACACATCTTGCTACACTAATAAAATGCTTTAAGGTATCCCATACAAAGCAGACAAAACACTAGAGAAGCCAGGGTGGGGTTATGCAGTTGATGAAGGTATGTCAGAAAGGGGTACACAGTTTTCTGCTTTACTTCCAGCTTCATCGAGCAGCTACAGCCAGATCCCAAAAGCTGGGTAGTACTGGGGAGAAAATTTATCAGAATGGAGACGCTCTAACTGCAACATTTCAAAAGCCGGTTGGCTTGGGAAGGGAAGTTGGCGATCTTTGAACCTGATGATGCTCCAGAACGAAGGGATGGAAATGTGAGGACGTGGAAAGGATAGGAAATAAGGTGAAGCGGTTCCCCCTCACCCCAAGGAACCCAGCAGGAGGGGGAAGAGCGATCCTAGCCATCCGATTTGCTTTGTCTCTTAGCGGGAGATGGGAAGGAAGGAAATTTTGCAGGGAAGGAGGCAACGCAGACTAAGTACAGCAGAGGATGTGGAGGTGAGGCTGGAGAGGTGAGTTGGAAGAGGCGCGGGGGAGCCAGGAAACAGGCGCGCGTGGGGCGGGGAAGGCTTTTTCCTTACCGTAGACCCGTAGCCAGCCCTGCCGCTGACAGACCGATTCCCTCAGGATCCGCTCCAGAGTGCTGGCTGCCCCGATGAGGTCCGCGGGTCCGGGTAGAGAATTCTTCAGACGTTCCAAGCAGGAATCCCCGCCTTCCCCGGCCGGCTCCATCCGCTGCTGCTGCTTCTGCCGCCGCCCCACGGCGGGGTCAGCCACGACCGAAGCCCCTTCAGCCCTCACTTCCTCGGTCCCCCACAGCCTTGTCCCGGCTGGCGGGGCCCGCCCCCTTCCCGATCACTGGGTGCGAGCGCGCTGCTGCTCCATCCCGAGGCCGCCTCCTGGGACGAGCTTGCTCGGCGTTCCTCTCCCAGCCCGCACTCGGAGCTCCGTCGCCCCGTGCACAGCTTCTCCCTCAGCCCCGGCGGCATCCCAGGGAGGAGCAATGGAGCACCGAACCGACAACCAGCTAGCCGACCTTCTAGCTCCAGGCAGGCACGGATGGACAGTCGCCGGTTGCGAAGGAGAACCTCGGCCAGGCCAACTCAATCACCCATCGACACCTACCTCCACGCCCTCCTCGGCTCCCAAGCAATCGTCGTCATCCACTTCTAGCCTCTGATTGGCTGTATGCAAATGAGGCAGAGGTCCCTGATGGGACTGGTAGGCGTCGGGTCGATTTTTTTCTTCGCGTTCGCTGAAGTAGTTTGCTTTTGTCTTGGCTAAAGTCCCAGGTAGACGAGAAGGTATACTGAATGTGCGCCTAGTCGGCTCACGCACTCAATGCATGATGGAGTAGGAAGTTTTGTGCCCAAAAAGTGCTGTCGCGATCCTTGTGTTCGTAGGGAGCTGTGACCGACTGGTGCGGCAAAAGGTGTAGTCTTCTATCACTTCGGAAACGAATTTATTCTGGCATAAACGTGTCTAAATTAAGTCCTCTCCAGAAAAGCAAAGCTTGGGGGGAAAAGTGTGCGCGCAGACATGCATAATTATAACCACTGCTGCTTTCTGGGGAGAGGAAACAGACATAGGTGGATCAAATGCAAGATCAAGCGCGTTCATCATAACTTGTAGGCGTCTCTTTGCTGTGAAACGTGCATAGAAGCAAATTGTTCGGCACAAAAGTGGAAAAGCAACAGTCTTGAGAAAACCAGGCAGGTGGCTGGATACCCAACCTTTGTCTCTGGTTTTCTCTCAAAAGCATTTGCCTCACGAAGACCAGGGTGTTTCTCCTTTTATATGAACTAATTGCTACATGGGCATAACTAGCGCTAACATAGTTCCGAATTAGAGAGGTTTGTTGCTATCATTCATGTTTTCACAGTCCTGTTCTGAAATGATGAATGGGAAGGTCTGTCGCTGAAGAGCAATGATAAAGCAGTTGACTTGAATAAAGTCCTAGGTTCAGTCCCTGGAGTTTCCCAGTAGGATTGGGGGAAAACATCTACTTGAAACCCTGAAGAGCTGCTGACCAAATGCCAAGTTTGTTTATCTGACCTGCTTGGAATGGATTGGACAGTCCAATTAAGAGCCAGAATGCCAGGAGGTCTTAGTCGTGTTAACTTCCTGCCAGAAGATAGGCAAGAGAGAGACAAAAATGGGAGGCTAGAAATCTAGTCATTAGACCAAAACTTGCTTAAGGAAAATGTGCACCTGTAAAATGCTGTGCGTTTGTAATTCACAGGTATGGCACAGCTGCTCCAACACACAAAAAAGCATTTTCCTATGTATGTGTATAGATATATGTGTATGTCATTCATTGCTTACAGTTGTTTTCTACCATATTTGGAAGTTTACACTAAAATAGTAAATTTTAAATACTTCGTACAAAAGGCGTTAAGTGAAAAGCTGCAGAAAGGTTTGCCAGCTACTGATTTAATTGCATTTCAACCTCTTCTTGGGAAGTCACATGTCAGGGTCATTGGGACAAAAGTTGAGAGCTCATCTTCCTGAAGGTAGTCTCATTTCTCCTGCAAGTTTTTGATGTGTAGATCGAGATTACTTCAGTAGGTTTCTCTGTTAATTTGAAATCTTAGTGGGAAAACAGATTAACATCAGGACAGTGATTTAGGATATGTCTAATTTTTGATACTAGCTGTAAGGAGGCAGAGAACAATATTCCAACTTAGGAAAATCAACCTAGTCTTCTTAAGTGGTTCTCTGAGGTTGGCTGGCTTCTCCTTATGATGATTCATTTAGATAGGCAATTTCTTTCTGTTCAGAGCTTGCTAATTTTGTTCCAGAGAGTTGTCTTATATTTAGTGGAATCTTTAAATAGCTTCAAGGACTCTTGTTTCATTAGAAACAGCTAGCAAGTATGTGTGCGGTACTATTTTGAACTTCTGCATGTTCTTGATTTTAGCCTTACTCTGTCATCCAAACCCTAAATTGCTGCTGTCTTGGATCATTTTAAATTGGAAGTGATATCTTAGGACTGGTGTAAGTTATAGATGTGTAGTAAACATGTGGCTGGGATCATGTATTTCACTAAGCTATTATGTGATTTGTTTGGTTTTGGCTCAGTGTGTTGTAGAAAGCAAGCCATCATGGTTTGTATATCTATTTAAAAGCTTAGTGTGTTGTGCACATCCAACTGTGGTTCATTCAACAAACTATGGTTAAGCCAGCCCTAGTTTAGAACAATGTACTAATGGTTAATGTTTACAGTTATGGAAAGCATTTTGGTTTTGATGGAGTTTTTCAAGTAAATTTCAACAGTCAAGGAAATATTAGCAGTTGACAGAGAAACTTGAAATTGGAAGATAAGGTCTGATACCTCCTAAATTGACCCAGGCTGCTTCTTATGAATTTAACATTTGGTGGAGCTTAAATGATTGGATTAGGGGATATTTGGACAAGAGGTTTACTACTTTAAAGTACCCTGTTTAATTTTGTTTCTCAATGATCTATGAAAGCTAAGGTTTCAGATATGATCACAATAACATCTGTTAAAACTTAGCAAATGTTTTACTGTTATGTACTGTATCTGGTGGGGTGGTATCAATATATAGATAATCTTACAAATATTAAACATATTCTGTGCTGCATACTAAATGTCATTGTCTCTCAAATTACAATCCATCAGATGTTAGGTGACAAATCAGATGCTAAAGTGTAATGCAATTCTTTGCATGTTAAATTCAGTAAAGCTAATTCCTACTCCAAGGTAGTAGTAGATCTGCATAATTTTTAACTGGTACAGTGTTTAGCATCAGAATAAAAATCTCCAAAGGATTTGGATAAAGATGAATAGAAACAAATTATTTGCTATTCAATGTAATAATATCAGAAGAAATATTTAGGAACAATTATTACTATTATATTCATATTCTGCCTTTATTTTATAGAATTCAAGGTGGCATACATAATGCTCTCGCCTCCTGTTTTCCCCACAACAACCTGTGAGATGTGTTTGGCTGAGAGTGAGTGACTGGCCTCACCCTGCTTAAGAAATGAAGCTCAGTCTCCCACTTACTACTCTAGCACCTTAACCACTACACCAAACTGGCCCTCCCACAATGAATAAGGATATCACAATATTCATAAAAGGATGAATTGAGGGCTTTGAAACTTTACATATACTGTATTGTACCTCTGGTGGGTTTAAATCATTATAAGCTATTTGGAAGTCAATTTTGGCTGATTTTATAAATAATGAGCTAATAGCATGAGTGTACACATACACTAACTCATGGCTTAATCAGGGTTTATTTAATAAACCACAATTGCAAGGATTCTCACAACACATTAAGCAAAAGCCAAGTTAATCACATTATTTTATACTGGAATTTTATTGTATAGTTATTGTTTTATGCTATAAACTGCCCAGAGTCCCTCCGTTCAGAGGAGATGGGTGGTGACAAATTTGATAGATAGATAGATAGATAGATAGATAGATAGATAGATAGATAGATAGAGGCTTAGAGCTGTGGTTGTACAGTTGAACAATCATGTCAATTAATTAGAAGAATTAGCTGGATCTGTACCATCTCACCCATTTTCATTCATTCATTCATTCATTCATTCATTCATTCATTCATTCATTTGATTTAAGTTCTTATAACAATGCTATTTTGTTGGCCAAGTAAAGAAATTACCATCTTACTAAACCTGAATATGCAACTTAATTATCAGCTGCTCTCCCTGAACTAGAATGGAGATCTACAGCGTTCTCCTCCTAGGACAGTTCTAAAGAAAAGCTTTAGAACTAAAGATGTATTTCATTGCTGATATTCTCCAGATATGTTGGGACTAAAAATTCCCAATCATGCTGTTCCACTATAGGAGGGTCTGCAAATTTTTCAGATGGGAAGCATCTCTGATTTTGTAGGTGTCATAAATAAGTATTTTAAAAGGTTAAAAATATATGTGGGCAATCTTTTTTTTTTTTTAATTTGGAAGCTAGGGGACATCTTTTAAGATGCTTCATTGCCAATCCTTTAATTACAGGAAGGCAAATACATTTGAATAGTAGAAATATGGTAGATTCCGCACTCCCTATATTCAGAGATTAGACAATTATCTGTCAGGGATGCTTTAATTTAGACTGTACTGACAAGATGGTGATGCTTTAATGAGTAGTAATTCTCCATGCATCCTTAGGACAGTGTTTCTTAAAGTATGGTCCAAGGACCCCTGGGGGAGGCTGTGAAAATCAAAATTTCAGGGGTTTGTGAAATCAAAATTATGTGCCAGATATTGAGGATATTTGCAAAAATTTTAAACAATGTCACTCTTCTCATTGTTGTTTTTATTTGTTAAAAAATATAGGCTTTTTAATGAAAAATATTTATGTTAATATCTAATGGGTTTACTGTACTATTGTTATTTTTACATGATTAAATAAATAAATATTCTACGAATGCATCAATTTTAATTTATAATACAGTAAATATCAATAAATATAAGCCAGATGGATGGATGGATGGATGGATGGATGGATGGATCGATGGATGGATAGCACCAGTTTGGTCTAGTGGTTAAGGTGCTGGGCTAAAAACCAGGAGGCTGTGAGTTCTAGTCCCACCTTAGGCATGAAAGCCGGCTGGGTGACCTTGGGCCAGTCCCTCTCTCTCAGCCCAACCCACCTCACAGGGTTGCTGTGGGGAAAACAGGAGGAGGGGGGAGGATTAGGTATGTTCTCTGCCTTGAGTTATTTATAAAAATAATAAAGGCGGGATAAAAATTTAATAAATAAAATGCAAACAAAAGCTCTTTGGGGGTCCTCCATAATTTTTAAAAGTGGGAAGGGGTTCTGAGAGCAAAAAGTTTAAGAAACACTGCTCTAGGACATGCCTAGTTACGCAGTCTTCTCAGGAAGCCCCAACAATTCTGCTAACACTCTATTTTCTCCAAGAGGGTGAAAAATTTAACAAAAACCTAAATCATCACTATCTTAATCTGTGCTTGCATGATTTACACCATCCCTGTCTTTCTGTTGGATTTTGGATTGTATTACACATTGGTCTTGATCATTTGATGGAAAGTGACTAATAGAAAATCATCAGAAAATTACTGTATTTACGTCAAAGGCAGATTTGCCCCATTGTAAAAGTAAAGTTTTTCTCCAAAGACTTTACCTTTACAATGGCAATATCACCTCAGATTTGCTGAGAAACTATAGTGGAGGCAGATTTTTTGAGTGGTTTTTTCTCTAGTCCACCATATCTTCAAGTTAAAGGGCTGCAGGGAAATAAGAGAATCGTTGCTGCTAGTCCAAGTGGAAACTGTTGTACTGTGATAATGAGTTTTATAGTCTGATTCCAGGTTTTGGATGAATATTGGGCACAGCAATCAATGGGCATCCTCTTCTCATTCTTCTTAGTAATCTGCCAAAAGTATAACTGAAGACTGAGCAGGCTTTATATGAATGTACTTTTCTTCCTTGCCACTAGTGTTCATTTATTTTGGTCCAGAAAGAAAGAGGAAAGGTCAGGTAGGTAAGCAAGTATGGTGGCAAGGAAGAACTCGGGTCTAGGAGAACATTAATCTGTCAAGGGGCCATTGACAGAGTTACTGTATGGCTTTTATTAGGTGCCAGCTATGCTAACCTCTGACACCAGCACTGTGACTTAGAATAAGGCATATGTTTAACAGATTTTATATTCTTTCTAGCTACCCTCTGTGCCTCCCACCCAAGAACTAAGAAGCTGGCTCTTGTGGAGAAACTTTCATTATATTTCATTGATAGGAGAGACAATATTTTTGACTCTACTGCATATTCCTTGGCTCCCTTCAGAATGGAGACACGACGAGGGTTAAGCTGTGTAAGAACTGTCCCCTGAATATGCATACAGTATATCATTTCTTATTCTGATATCCTTATCTGCAAAGCAAGGGTTACGCTGCAATATATTTTTCATTTTTCTCTCTTCTTTTACCCCCACCCCCACCCAATATTTAAAAGCAGGTACAGAGATTGAACTGGTCTATGGAGTTGAATCACAATATGCAATGATCTGCTGGAGATCACAGCCTCTATTTGTTGCCATTTCTTGTCACTAGGAGCACTTCCTCACTTTCCCCCAATTCAGAATTTACTCTGGATTCCAGCACTCCCATGGTATCATAGGTATTTAAAGGCTAATTGTTGCCTGTTGCGGTTGCTCACTGGTTTATCTAAAACTGGATCAAAGCTGGTCTTTTCTTTTGCGATGCTGCAATGCCACAGAGGGTGTAGATATTTATTTTCCCATGGTGGGAACTATTACATCTCCCTACCTCTCAGCCCTGACCTTTGGTGTCTTGTTCTTGGTGACCGTGCAAAGAGGTATTGTTTACAATGTATTCCCCCTAATCTGCCCATTGTAGAAAAAGATCCCTTTGCAAAAATGGTGACACATTTTCCTTTCTCCTTTGCAAGTTGCAAGAAAAGGAAAGGCAGCTTTGCAGAAGGCTTTTCATCATAGCAACCATGAAGAATTTCTTTGCCGATGACCATCCGCATGGAAACGACATGAACTAGAAATGGAGGAGGAGTACTAGCAATTCACTGAATTTCCTGTTCAGCAAATGGAAAGGAGGGTGAGGGGATTTTTGTCACATCAGGATCTGCAATAACTCATGGGTGGGACAGTGGGTGATGATGCTCACACACTCCTATTGGCCAGTTGCAAGGAAGACTCCTGGCTCAGGACATTCATTCCCTGCAGCTTCTCAGTGTTCTGAACTGGCAGAACTGAAGATGAACGCAGACCCACTTCAAACTGTATTTGAGGGACAGGGAAATGGAAACAGTGCCAATGCGGAAGCACCCTGAGTAAAAACAGACAGTTTGTGCTGTCATAAATGTATTCAGTCCTATATTCTAAGATGACAAGAGATGTTCTTGTGTAACACTCCATCTTAGATCAGAAATCACAAGCAGTATACATTTGTTTATTTATTTACTTGGTTTAAACCCGCCTTTCCTCACCAACTCTGATTCCTCTTTTAAAGCCATGGTGAGTTGTTAAATATGAACCTGCAAGGTATGGTTTATGGTTTCCCTTCACACCAGGGATGCAAACCAGCATTGTATTTACAATTCTAATTTGGAAGGCAAAGAAAACCACAGGCTTCAATCTTGTTCTGTCCTCCTAGAACCGTAGACAAAGATGGTGATTTTTGTCAACAGTATAATTCTTGACTCTGCAATTCCCCTCCCCCACCCAAACTTCTACCTCCCACTGTTCTGGATCAGATATTCAGGGGCTGTAAAGAAAAAGAGGAACGGTCTAAATAATGTCCCTCTCTCCTGGTAGTGCAAGCATTTTAAGATGTTTCGTTTCATAGGATCTCAGAAACCAAGCCATAATTTGCTTATTCAAATGTAATGGTAAGATATGTTTTTTTACAAGAGAGGAAATAACCAATTAAATTGGACTGCTTAACTGGAGGAAGAAATGTGTGAGTTCAGTACAAGCATCCTTTTCTCACCAGCCAACTTGCAGGTAATTACAGTATCTAATAGTATAAGCTTATAAATGTCTCCCCAGATAAATGGATATAGGTTGGCAGTCTTAGTCAAAGAGCAAAATAATCAAGCTGAAAAATCTGTGAAAATGCATTGAGCATTAGTAGAAGTCCAGAATTTAGGAGGAATTATTTTTACTGGGGATCTATAATCTATATATCATTTTTAAATCATGAAGAAAACTAAAGTAATGTTTAATCACATGTTGTAATCAAACGAGGCCTTTGCTGCCTAAATTCTCTGTTCAGATCAGTTTCCAGTGACCTATGCAAAATGTGGGATTTTATCATAACACCTACTTAGAAGACTGAAATTGTGCTATAAGGAACTATAATCATCATTAGGCATTGCACTCTTATTTTCCAATGATGTATTTATAATTATAATTATTATTTTAGAGAACCCATGATTATGTAATGTAATGAACAGCTTAATGAACCATGACACAAATTGCTAGACTACCCACAGTTTGCTGGGTGAAAGATAGCAACTCCTGCAGCATTATAACTTATTTATATCTCCTGGGAGCCTTTTCTTTTCTATGTGAAGTTGATGGGGGGGGGGGGCGGGTTCCTGGCTTCCAGGGAATAGCAAAACTGGAACCCTCCAATCAGGCTAGATGGTTTATAATCCCACTTAAATTCCCCAACTCTTTTCTTTTAAATAAGTCAACCTCACTTGACCAAAATCAGTTTTATAATCCTAAAATCATTCTTAACTTTAAATTGCTATGTCTTCTTTCAACCTTTTATTTGAACTCCTATGGTAAGGAAAGATGTATAAAACTCAGACATTTCTTCCAGTAATACTAGCCATGTGTAACGGTTGCCTAATCCCAAATACTCAGTCTCACAAGCTCGGGCTTAAAGATAACTGATTTATTAAAGGAATAGTATGCAAATACAGAGAAAGCTGAGAATGAGCAAAAGCGCGCCAAATACAAACTTAAAAGCCTTGCCTGTGAGCAAGTTCCGCCCCATCCCTCGTCAGGCAAGGCGCTCCCCCTCCCAGGTGCTAGAAGCCGTTAGACGCGCCTGGGAAAGTAACCTTGAGCAGGAGCGCAAACCCAAACATACATTCCAAGCCCTCAAAACAACGGAGGGCGAAGGAATGGAAAAACCCCGGGTGAAGGAACACGGAACAGAAGAGGACATGTGAAACGTTACAATGTTAACAGCACATTGAAATGAGAACATGACATATTGCCCCTCCAAAAACAAACTAAGGAGCAGGTTTGTCAGGATAGGCAGAGTGGAATTGGGCTACCAGACGAGGGGAGAACACGTCTGGAGCAGCAACCCATTCAGGATGAGGGAAATGTTTCCAGCGGACGAGGTACTGTAAAGCGGAGCGCTGGCGTCGGGAGTCGAGGATGGATGTCACCTCGAAGTGTTGCTGGTTGTCGATCATGAGTGGAGGTGGTGGAATGGGTTGTGGATGCCAGCGGTCCGACGATAGGCAGGGCTTGAGTAAACTACAATGGAAAACAGGATGTAAACGTTTAAGGTTGTGAGGCAAATCAAGTTTAAACGTAACAGGGTTGAGTTGAGCGATAATTGAAAAAGGTCCGACAAATTTAGGGCCAAGTTTCTTAGAGGGTTGTGGGGATTTGATAAACTTAGTTGATAAGTAGACTTTATCCCCGACAGCAAAGGATGGTTCTGGGGAACGCTTTGCATCGGCATGGCGTTTATAAGTAGCCTGGGCATGGAGGAGAGCTAGTTGAATATTAGACCATGAGTCCTTGAGAGAGTCCGCCCAGTCAGTAAGGGAGGCTGGCAGCGGTTGTGGATGGGGAAGTTCAGGAATAGGAACAAAGTCACGTCCAAAAACTGTTTTAAAAGGAACTTGACCAGTGGTTTGATGAACAGCATTGTTGTAAGCGACCTCAGCAAATGGGAGTAGGTCGACCCAATTGTCCTGCTGGTAGTTAACAAAAGCCCTGAGGTATTGTTCCAGTGTAGAATTAACCGCCTCTGTAGATCCGTCCGTTTCCGGATGCCACGCGGTGGAAAGTGACTGTTTGGTACCCAAAAGTTTTAAAAATGCCCGCCAGAATTGTGACGTAAATTGTGTGCCTCTGTCACTCACCAAACGGGCGGGGATACCGTGGAGGCGGTACACGTGGGTGAGGAAGAGGCGTGCCAGCTGTTGTGCGGTGGGGATAGAAGCGCATGGGATAAAGTGGGCTTGTTTGGAGAAAAAGTCTTTGACCACCCAAATGACAGTTTTGCGTTGACTAGGGGGTAGATCAACGATAAAGTCCATGGAAATGTCCTGCCAGGGGACAGATGGGGTGGCAACGGGTTGAAGGAGACCTTGGGGTTTGCCTGGTTTGCGCTTTATCGCGGCACATACAGGGCACGCAGTAACATATGCCTTCAGGTCTTTGAGTAAAGTTGGCCACCAGAATTGCCGGCGAACAAGGTGCAGAGTTTTTACGTAGCCAAAATGTCCAGCTAGCTTGTCATCGTGGCAGCGCTGGAGTATGGTTTTTCGCATAGCATCGGGTACATAGAGGCGATCGTTGTGCCAGGCAAGATCGTCAGTGAAGGTTAAACTGTTTCTATTGGTTTGTAACCAAGTATCTGTTTTAAGGTGGAAAAGCAACTGTTGTTGCAAATCGGAGGGAATTGACAAGCGCGGTGAGCGGCTGGAAGGCAGAGCGGCTGGAGGTTGCGTTGATTGCGCTCGGGTCTGGCTGCAAGTCACCGCTGCCAAACTTAATTGTTTGTCGGTCCAGACGGTGCCTTGGACCGTTGGCCCTGGGCCAGCATCTTGGGGTCTGCGGGAGAGTGCATCAGCTAAAAAGTTCTTCTTGCCTGGTATAAATTTAAGGGTGAAGTCGAAGCGGCTGAAAAACTCAGCCCAGCGCAGCTGTTTGGGACTGAGTTTGCGACTGGTGCTTAGAGCTTCCAGGTTTTTATGGTCAGTCCAGACTTCAAAAGGGTTTGAAGTGCCTTCCAATAGGTGTCGCCATGTTTCTAAAGCTGTTTTTACAGCAAAAGCCTCTTTTTCCCAAACGTGCCATCTCCTCTCAGTTTCAGTGAATTTGCGAGAGAGGTAGGCACAGGGTTTTAATGCGCCAGAGTGGTCAGATTGTAATAAAATTGCTCCTATGGAAAAATCAGAAGCATCGACTTGTACAACGAAGGGTTTAGAGGGGTTTGGATGCTGTAAAATTGGTTCTGTGGTAAAGATTTGTTTGAGCGCTTCGAACGCTTGCTGACAGGCAGGAGTCCATTTAAGGAGCGCGCCTGGGTTCTTTGAACGTCGCGTATCCCCCTGTCCTTTAGTTTTAATAGTTCAGTAAGGGGGAGGGCAATTTCAGCAAAAACCCGATAAAAATTAGCGAATCCAAGGAAACTTTGTAATTGTCTCCTGGTACGGGGAGGCTCCCATGCCACAATAGCTTCTACTTTTGCAGGGTCCATTTCAATGCCCTGAGCTGAAATTCGATAGCCTAGGTAATCAATTTGTGACTGATGAAATGCACATTTTGACAGTTTTGCGTACAACTCTGCTTTTTTCAATTTAGCCAGTACCTGACGCACCAAGTGGATATGTTCTGATATGGTTTCAGTATAAATCAATACATCATCCAAGTATACCAGTACCCCCTTAAATAAGTGGTCATGCAAGACCTCATTGATTAGTTGCATAAAGACCCCAGGTGCTCCGGATAACCCAAAGGGTAAGACTTTGTATTGGAAAGCCCCAAGAGGACAGTTAAATGCTGTTTTCCATTCATCCCCTTCCCTTATGCGAATCCGAAAATAGGCTTCTCTCAAATCCAGTTTTGAGAAAATTTTGCCCCTGGCCAGATGTGATAACATATCTTTGATCAGGGGCAAAGGATATTTATTTAATATTGAGACCGCATTGAGCCCGCGGAAATCGGTACAAAGCCTTAATGACCCATCCTTTTTTGGCCTGAATAGGACAGGGGCTCCTACCGGGGAATTAGCAGGCTCAATGAAACCCCTAGCCAGGTTTTTGTCAATGAACTCCCTTAGCGTAGTGAGCTCTTTGGGAGACATGGGGTATATTTTTGGGTGAGGCAATTTTACGTTTGGTAAAAATTCAATGGCACAGTCCGTTTTTCGGTGGGGTGGCAAGCGATCTGCTTCTTTTTCCCCAAATACCTCAGCAAAATCCTGATACTGATTGGGTAGTCCCTCAAGAGGTTGAAGCGTTTGCACAGTAGTATACGCTACCCCTCCCCCCTCCATGTCTTCCAGTAGGTCTTTTTCGGGTACTTTGTAAAATCCATCTGCAAAAGTCACAGTTCTATGCAGCCAGTTGATAAAAGGGTTTTGTTGCACAAACCAAGGCATCCCCAAGATTACTAGAGGACCCCCCACTGGAGCTACCACAAATGGCAGCTTTTCCTGATGGGAGCCCATCTGCAAGGCGACCAGTCCCGTGGAATGATTGACTGCTTTCCCTCCCGCCATAGTTCCATCCAATTGGGTGAAGATCATAGGTCTTGGCAAAGGGAACGTGGGCAGTTCCAGAGCCGCTACGACATCAGGGTGCATAAGGGAACGGGAGCAACCCGAATCTAGCATGGCCCAAACTTCCACAGTTTTGGTTTTTGAGCTCAGTTTAACTTTAACAGTCAGTGTGGGGAAATTTCCACTCACCGAATCGTGGTTACGCCCGGTTTCTTCCACCTGCCCTAGGGCGCCCTTCAGGGCAGGTGGTAGGCTTTTCCCGCCGGCTGCTCGAATTGCAACTCTTCTTCCTCTTCTCCAAAGGGTAGTTCTGGGGGGTCCAGTTCAGCGATGGCTGCTTTCAGTTTTCGCGGTGGAGCAGGAGCAGGCGTCTTTACCGTAGGTTTCGTCTGTCGTTCCTCTGGACGGCGCCTCGGGCACGACGTGGCTCGATGCCCTTCTTTCCCACATCTCAGGCACTGACCTTTGGAGAACCGTCGTTCCCTTTCCTCTTCCCAGGTTTTCGGTTTGGGGCGGCTGGCAAGTCCAGATGTGCGCGCTCCTCTAGCAAGACGTGTTTGTCTAAGCTCTTTGGTATGGGCATAGGTTTGTAGGGCATTTTCTGCGCTGCCCGCCAACTGAATCCACCCATATAGCGTTTTGGGATCATCTCTTCCTAGTGCCCAGCGAAGGATTTCGGGTTCTAGCCCCTGTTTGAACATTTCAATTATTGTTGGCTCAGACCAGTCTTCCACTTTTCCTGCCAAAGCTTTAAATTCCAACGCATAATTGGCAACTGAGAGGGACCCTTGGTAGAGTTTCCGCAGGTCATTTTTAGCTGTTTCTTGGGCTAGAGGGTCTTCAAAATGCTGTTTAAGTGCCCACAAAAAGTCATCGAAGTCCTCTAACTCAGTTGCCTCTGCCTGGCATAGTTGCACATACCAATCAGCTGCCCTTCCTCTCAGCTTGTTGGCAATGAAATTGATCTTGCCATGTTCTGACCTAAAGTTCCGGCCCCAATCTTCTATATAATGCTTGGCATTAGTGATAAAGAAGGAGAGCGTTGTGGGATCCCCATCGAATTTCACTCCAAATGGTGGGAAGTTTCTTGCCGGCTCAGCTGGCTGTGGCGGTTCCGCGAATGTCAGCGTACGCCGAGCCCCCATGGGTGGTCGATCCCTAGGAGGTCTTGCCTCTCGCCCACCCCCTTGACGGGCTGATCGAGTCTTGCTTCTCCCCCTGGTTGATAGGGTACTATGCCTGGGGTACTGTGACGGCTCTTCCTCCCAATCCTCCGGGGTGGGCTCTGCCTCTCTGGGTAGATCCTTAAGGATTGTCACTATTAAATCCATTTTATCCTCTAATGCCCTCATACGAGCTGGAGTGACCGGCTCTTCCGGGGGTTGGTTGGTTACCACCACCCTCGGTGACAAGGGGACTTCGGGCTCCCAGGACAATTGTGGAGACCCCCTCCCCGGTGCTCTTTCCATAACGGTTCTATGTTCACTCCTGAGGCTCTCCTGCATGGATATCAGCAGCTCATCTAATTGGATATCCCGCAACTCCCGACGTGCTGCTCTTTGCGCTCTCGAGGTTAGCGCTGGCCAGATTCTGGCCGCCTCCCGCTCCTCCTCGCTTCCATCACTTGCGCGAAGCTGAGGTTCTGTCATCGCTAGCGTTCCCTCTTATCCAACGATTGGATGGGGCTAGCGGAAAATGGATGAAATGATTCTCAGCTTTATGTAACGGTTGCCTAATCCCAAATACTCAGTCTCACAAGCTCGGGCTTAAAGATAACTGATTTATTAAAGGAATAGTATGCAAATACAGAGAAAGCTGAGAATGAGCAAAAGCGCGCCAAATACAAACTTAAAAGCCTTGCCTGTGAGCAAGTTCCGCCCCATCCCTCGTCAGGCAAGGCGCTCCCCCTCCCAGGTGCTAGAAGCCGTTAGACGCGCCTGGGAAAGTAACCTTGAGCAGGAGCGCAAACCCAAACATACATTCCAAGCCCTCAAAACAACGGAGGGCGAAGGAATGGAAAAACCCCGGGTGAAGGAACACGGAACAGAAGAGGACATGTGAAACGTTACAATGTTAACAGCACATTGAAATGAGAACATGACACCATGCTTACTCTGTAACCATTCACAGCTTTTACTGGATAAATTAAATTTGGTTTAGACAACCTTCTCTGTGGTCATACTGGAGTATTCAGTGCTTAATGCCCACAGGATATCCCACTAAAGCCCACAGCCTTGGAATTACTAAGCATGATGATCATCCAGTCACATCTTCTTTTAAATTCTGGAGGTATATCAAAGTAACAAAGCTTTGGTATGAAAGTGAAGCTAGAATTCAAATCATGATGGCTCCTTCCTTAATGTTTTATGTTGTATACTATATACAATTTCTTCAGCAAAGGATCGTTACCTTGTCGTGGTGCTGGAGCTTGAGCACCTCAATGATGCCATGAGCTAAACCGTGAAGGGCCACCCAAGACGGGAAGGTCATGACAGAGAGGTCAGACTAAATGCGATCCCTGGGGAAGGTAATGGCAACCCACCTCAGTATTCTTGCCGTGAAAACTAAATGGATCAGTACAACCAGAGATATGTCGGTATACCATCGGAAGATGAGACCCCCAGGTCGGAAGATGGTCAAAATGCTACTGGGGAGGAACAGAGGATGAGCTCAACTAGCCCCAGACGTGATGACGCAGCTAGCTCAAAGCCGAAAGGACGGCTAGCGGCCGACGGTGCTGGTGGTGAACGGCGAATCCGATGTTCTAAGGATCAACACACCATCGGAACCTGGAATGTCAGATCTATGAGCCAGGGCAAATTGGATGTGGTTATTGGTGAGATGTCAAGATTAAAGATAGACATTCTGGGCGTCAGTGAACTGAAATGGACTGGAATGGGCCACTTCACATCAAATGACCACCAGATCTACTACTGCGGACAAGAGGACCACAGAAGAAATGGAGTAGCCTTCATAATTAATAGTAAAGTGGCTAAAGCAGTGCTTGGATACAACCCAAAAAATGACAGAATGATCTCAATTCGAATTCAGGGCAAGCCATCTAACATCACAGTGATCCAAATATACGCCCCAACCACAAATGCTGAAGAAGCTGAAGTAGAGCAGTTCTATGAGGATCTGCAGCACCTACTGGACAACACGCCTAAAAGAGATGTTATTTTCATCACAGGAGACTGGAATGCTAAGGTGGGCAGTCAAATGACACCTCGAATTACAGGTAAGTATGGCCTGGGAGAACAAAACGAAGCAGGACACAGGCTGATAGAATTTTGCCAAGACAATTCACTCTGCATAACAAACACTCTCTTCCAACAACCTAAGAGACGGCTTTATACATGGACTTCACCAGATGGACAACACCGAAATCAGATTGATTACATCCTTTGCAGCCAAAGGTGGCGGACATCTGTACAGTCGGTAAAAACAAGGCCTGGAGCTGACTGTAGTTCAGATCACGAACTTCTTCTTGCACAATTTAGGATCAGACTAAAGAGATTAGGGAAGACCCACAGATCAGCTAGATATGAGCTCACTAATATTCCTAAGGAATATGCAGTGGAGGTGAAGAATAGATTTAAGGGACTGGACTTAGTAGATAGGGTCCCGGAAGAACTCTGGACAGAAGTTGGCAGCATTGTTCAGGAGGCGGCAACAAAATACATCCCAAAGAAAGAGAAAACCAAGAAGGCAAAATGGCTGTCTGCTGAGACACTAGAAGTAGCCCAAGAAAGAAGGAAAGCAAAAGGCAACAGTGATAGGGGGAGATATGCCCAATTAAATGCAAAATTCCAGAGGTTAGCCAGAAGAGATAAGGAATTATCTTTAAACAAGCAATGCGCGGAAGTGGAAGAAGACAATAGAATAGGAAGGACAAGAGACCTCTTCCAGAAAATTAGAAACATTGGAGGTAAATTCCAGGCAAAAATGGGTATGATCAAAAACAAAGATGGCAAGGACCTAACAGAAGAAGAAGAGATCAAGAAAAGGTGGCAGGAATATACAGAAAACCTGTATAGGAAGGATAACAATATCGGGGATAGCTTTGACGGTGTGGTCGGTGAGCTAGAGCCAGACATCCTGAAGAGTGAGGTTGAGTGGGCCTTAAGAAGCATTGCTAATAACAAGGCAACAGGAGACGACGGCATCCCAGCTGAACTGTTCAAAATCTTGCAAGATGATGCTGTCAAGGTAATGCATGCTATATGCCAGCAAATTTGGAAAACACAAGAATGGCCATCAGACTGGAAAAAATCAACTTATATCCCCATACCAAAAAAGGGAAACACTAAAGAATGTTCAAACTATCGAACAGTGGCACTCATTTCACATGCCAGTAAGGTAATGCTCAAGATCCTGCAAGGTAGACTTCAGCAGTTCATGGAGCGAGAATTGCCAGATGTACAAGCTGGGTTTAGAAAAGGCAGAGGAACTAGAGACCAAATTGCCAATATCCGCTGGATAATGGAAAAAGCCAGGGAGTTTCAGAAAAACATCTATTTCTGTTTTATTGACTATTCTAAAGCCTTTGACTGTGTGGACCATAACAAATTGTGGCAAGTTCTTAGTGGTATGGGGATACCAAGTCATCTTGTATGCCTCCTGAGGAATCTGTATAACGACCAAGTAGCAACAGTAAGAACAGACCACGGAACAACGGACTGGTTTAAGATTGGGAAAGGAGTACGGCAGGGCTGTATACTCTCACCCTACCTATTCAACTTGTATGCAGAACACATCATGCGACAAGCTGGCCTTGAGGAATCCAAGGCTGGAGTTAAAATCTCTGGAAGAAACATTAACAATCTCAGATATGCAGATGATACCACTTTGATGGCTGAAAATGAAGAGGAACTGAGGAGCCTTATGATGAAGGTGAAAGAAGAAAGTGCAAAAGCTGGTTTGCAGCTAAACCTCAAAAAAACCAAGATTATGGCAACCAGCTTGATTGATAACTGGCAAATAGAGGGAGAAAATGTAGAAGCAGTGAAAGACTTTGTATTCCTAGGTGCAAAGATTACTGCAGATGCTGACTGCAGTCAGGAAATCAGAAGACGCTTAATCCTTGGAAGAAGAGCAATGACAAATCTCGATAAAATAGTTAAGAGCAGAGACATCACACTGACAACAAAGGCCCGCATAGTTAAAGCAATGGTGTTCCCAGTAGTAACATATGGCTGCGAGAGCTGGACCATAAGGAAGGCTGAGCGAAGGAAGATCGATGCTTTTGAACTGTGGTGTTGGAGGAAAATTCTGAGAGTGCCTTGGACTGCAAGAAGATCCAACCAGTCCATCCTCCAGGAAATAAAGCCAGACTGCTCACTTGAGGGAATGATATTAAAGGCAAAACTGAAATACTTTGGCCACATAATGAGAAGACAGGACACCCTGGAGAAGATGCTGATGCTAGGGAGAATGGAAGGCAAAAGGAAGAGGGGCCGACCAAGGGCAAGATGGATGGATGATATTCTAGAGGTGACGGACTCGTCCCTGGGGGAGCTGAGGGTGTTGACGACCGACAGGAAGCTCTGGCGTGGGCTGGTCCATGAAGTCACGAAGAGTCGGAAGCGACTAAACGAATAAACAACAACATATACAATTTAAGCCTGTGCTACAGTGGTGTCGAAAAGTTTGTGAACCTGTTTGAATTTTCAATATTTCTGCATAAATATGACTTAAAACATGATCCGTTCTCCACACAAATCCTAAAACTAGACAAAGAGAACCCAATATTGTATTTGTTCATTACAATATTGAGGAAAATGATCCAAAGCTACATATCTGTGTGTGGCAAAAGTACATGAACCTTCAGGATTATCAGTTCACTTGAAGGGAAAATTAGAGTCAGGTGTTTCAATCAATGGGGTCATAATCAGGTCTGAGTGTGGGAGGTCCTGCCTTATTTAAAGAACAAAATTCTGGGTATTCACTATCAAAGTCTGATTTTCACAACACAGGCATGTGGAAGTATATCATGGCTCAAACCAAGGAGATCTCAGAACCTCCAAAAAACAGTTGCTGATGATTACCAGGCTAGAAAAGGTTATAAAACTATTTCCAAAGAGTTTGGACTCCATCAGTCTACTGTCAGGCAGATTGTGTACAAATGGAGGCAACTCAGCACCACTGTTACCCACTCCAGGAGTGGTCGATTAAGATCACACCAACAGCAAGGTATGTGGTACTCCAGGAGGTCTCAAAGAAGCCCAGGGTAACATATAAGGAACTAAAGGCCTCTCTCGTATTGGCTAATGTCAGTGTTCATGAGACCACCATCAGGAGAACACTGAACTACAATGGTGTACATGGCAGGTTTGCAAGGAGAAAGCCACTCTTCTCCAAAAACAACATTGCTGCCTGCCTACAGTTTGCTAAAAACCATGTGAATAAGCCAGAAGGCTGTTGGAAGAATGTTCTGTGGATGGATGAGACCAAAATAGAACTTTTTGGCTTGAATGAAAAGTGTTATGTTTGGTGACACTGCATTCCAGCAAAAGAACCTTATCCTATCTGTGAAATGTGGTGGCGGTATCATGGTTTGGGCCTGCTTAGCTGTCTCTGGGCCAGGATGGCTTGCTGTCATTGATGGAACTATGAATCCTGAATTGTACCAGAACATTCTACAGGAAAATGTCACAGGGTCTGTCTGTGAACTGAAGCTCAAGAGAAAGTGTCATGCAGCAAGACAATGACCCAAAACACACAGGTTGTACAACTAAAGAATGATTAAAGCTAAAGAAAGTTAATGTTTTGGAATGACCAACTCCAAGTCCTAAACTTAATCTTATAGCAATGTTGGAGAAGGACCTGAAGCAGGCGATTCATGTGAGGAAGCCCACCAACGTCCCTGAGTTGAAGCTGTTCTGTAATGATTGGGCTAAAATTCCTCCAAGCTGATGTGCAGGATTGATCAATAGTTAGCAGAAATGTTCCGCTGCAGTTATTGCTGCCTGGTGGGGGGGGCACACCAGTTAGTGAAAGCAAAGGTTCACATACTTTTGCCACACACAAATAAATCAATGAACAAGTATAATGTTTTTGACTCATTGTTTAATTGGGTTCTGTTTATCTACTTTTAGGACTTGTGTGGAGAACAGATCACATTATGGGTCGTATTTATGCAGAAATATTGAACATTCAAAAGGGTTCACAAACTTTTAAGCACCATTGAATGTACCTGATTTATGAGTGTATTGCAAACATCAAGTTTTCTAGTTCCTTACTGATTAAGCATCAGTTAAGGGGATTTGTTTGGCAATAGAAGTCTTCCCTTCTTCTGAGATATGTAATATAGCTGCTAAAGGAAAAATAGTTATCATAGGAGGCATAATCCACTAGAGAACTTTCACTTCTGTGAGAATGCTTTCTCTATCTCTTTGAGCAATGATATAACTGCTGCCTTATCTTCTAAAATTGACATCCACTGTTGCTAGGATCAGCAAAACAGCTTCATCAGACAAAATGCATTAGCAAGGCAGGCAGTCTTTTGGGGCTGGCAGAGAGACATTGGATTTTGAGAATGTACCATTGGTGTCTTCACAAAATGGATCCCAGTTTGGGCATAGCCAGTCACAGGGCATCATTTTACCAGACAGCAAAGTGGTGAAGATTCTCCTTACCACTTCATCTAAAAACCAAGGTTCCCTGTATTACCTTTCTTGTGGGGGTGAGGCAGGGTTTTTGGACACAGGGCCTTTAAGGCAGAACCATTCTGCCTTATGATACCTGAGTCTGGCACAGTGCTTTACCACACCTGAGCTTATATTTTTGCTTACATTATTTTAATTAATGTCAGAATGGGTGGGGAATCACAGGAGGTATCTGGGCACACTGTTTCATTAGTTAGGTACCATTGGATCAGATTTGACCCTTAGTAACTGCATGGACAGATGCTCACCATTGCCTAAAATACGTGAATTTCGGCTTGCTCAGAGAAGCAAGATATAGTTCATTTGGTCTGGGGTTTTGGTTGGTTTTTCTTGCAGTTTGGTGTACTGGTTAAGACACCAGGCTAGAAACTGGGAGACCATGAATTCTAGTCCCACCTTAGGCACAAGGCCAGCTGGGTGACCTTGGGCCAGTCACTTTCTCTCAGCCCTAGGAAGGAGGCAATGGCAAACCACTTCTGAAAAACTTTGCCAAGAAAGCTGCAGGAACTTGTCCAGGCAGTCTGCAAGAATCAGACACGAGTGAATGGATTATAAAAAATTGTACTCTTAGCAATCATCTTCAGATCCATAGTTCAGAGAGATCCATCTTCTTCTTTCTCTCACTCTTGTTCAATGTCTGGCTTTCCTAGCTAAACCTTATCACTGGAAAGACCATTACTTCAACTATACTGATTTTCTTCTTATTTAAAAATCCTTATCCTTCATGATCTTGCCTAGATTTATCATTGCCTTCCTCTGAAGGAAGCATGCTGGTTACTAAGCATGCTGGTTACTTTTATTTTCTTAATATGTAACATTAACCCTGATTTTTCACTTTCTATTTTTACTTTCATAGTAAGTTCTTCTAAGTCGGTTTTACTTTTAGATAACAAATGGTGTCATCTACATATCTCAAGTTGTTTGTGTTTGTGCTTTTTAAGTCTGATTCCAGCTGATCTCTTCCAATCCTGCCATTCTTATAAGTTAAACAGAGATTGAGATAGTGAGCACCTTTGTCTCATACCTTTTTTCTATTCTGAATCTTTCTGCTTCTCCAGATTTAGTTCTTACAGTAGATTCTTGTTCACTGTAATGATTTGTCAGAAGAATTATCAGGTGTTTTGGTTCATATGTTAACTTTAATATATTCCAGATTCTGCCATGATCTACAAACTCAAAGAGCTTGCTGTTGTCAATGAAACAAAAGTAAACCATCTTGTATTCTCTCCATTATCCATCTTCTGTTAGGTATAGAATCTCTCTGCCTTTCCAGACCTGACTGTTTATTTGACATTTTTGCCTCCATGTATGGCTCTATTTTTATTTGCAAGCTCTTGATGAAAATTTTGCCTGTATGAGGAATTAATGCAATCATTGTTGATTGCCTGTCTTTGGCCCATTCAGCATTCTGTTCCTGCAGTGGCCAGTTAGATGAGTGTTGGAAGCCTTTGACCCTTTGTGTTACCCGTCCTTGCTAAAGTCATAATAACTTTATTATTATTACAATCAATGATCCACATAAAAACATAATGATAAGGGACACAATGTTTGATGGCTGTAGTGCTGGTACAGTAATGCTAATTTGGAATTAGAAAGTAGGAGTTTATATAATAAAGGTCTGTTTGTCCTGGACACTGTCGCAAAAGAGGCAAGATTAGAGAATTCTATATGTCCCTTTAGAAATTATAGGACAGCAGTACATGGACAGTAGTTTCAATCTCTTTCAAGAACAAACTCATTCAGATAAGAGGATTTGGCAGAGTCTGCCCAGAAGTGCTGATGGTAACATGTTATGCCATGCCCCAAAGAAATTCTTCCTCAATTTCTACCTACCCAGTGATAGCATTCTCTGAAGAGTAGCACCTTTCTATGGCAAGGCATGCCAGGTCAGAGGGTAAATTCCTTGAAATCTTCTTCTCTGATCCCAGAAACCCTCTGGTGCGCTGAAGATTTATATCAGGAAATAACTATTTTGGTTCTGGGTTTGGCCCTTGCTGGGCTGACATAATGCTATTAGTCAATGCTGCCAAAGGCAGTATCTTCAACGGAAGAGAGTAGGGCTTACTATAACTGAGATAAGATGCTTTGTTTTCCAGGAAACTGCTCTGTATATATTGCTGCCAGTGAAATATTACATTGCTCATTGTGATTGTTATTATTTTGGGAAGGATATAAACAAAGACAAATGGATTTTAAAGGGCTGACATTGTAGTTCCTAGGTACACAATAGTATCATATTTAGGAAAGAGATGCTTTAAAATTTGGAGGCGCCAGGGTTTCATTCTTCTGTGCTCAGCTCTTCTTCTGAGCTGAAGGTCCACCCTGCCCATAATGGAGTGGGGGATTCCTTCAGGCAATACTATTTATAGCCATATAAGCAACATGCCTGAAATTCTTGGGATATAAGAAGCAAAAGCAGTCCTTTTCATAGATCCAACATTTTAACCACTCAGGTCCACAACTAACTTTTGTGCAAGGCATGTGGGTAGGGCTATATTATTCTACATGTCATGATCACTTGGTATCAGCTTGCTCAACTTAGCACCTCCAGATATAATGTCAGCCTTGTGAGATAGTCCAGACAGGAAGCACAACCAGATGGACTAATTCTACTTTATTATAAGGTTACATTAACAGAATCTTGCAAATCTGAAAGTATATTTCTCCCCTGTCGCTTTTACAGCCCAATAAGCTAGAGAGGGTCCTTTCTGAATGTTTGCCACATCCAAATTCCTTCTGTGGGCTAAGCTGCCTCTTATCTGATTGTTCCCCTGGCTCCGGCTCTTTCCCTGTCTCCCAAGGTCATTCCCACATACCGTTATATCTAAGCTGAGAATTCTTGGAGTTAATGTCCATGCACATCTGGAGTGTGCCAGGTTGGGGAAGAGTTCTCCTTCATGGTGTGATATTTTGCAAAGTTATATTGGGGAGAAAGGCCATACTACTAAGCATGCATAATGTAACTTTCACCAACTGGAGGAAATTCCATTGTTAGGTCAATTGGCAAGTAAGGCTAAGTAAGGAATTCTAAGTTGAGGCAGAAGAAAGTATATTTTTTAAAATAAGTATATTTATCCATGTGGCATGAGTTATATAATACTACAAACATACATAGTTCTCCACAAGGCAATACAATGCAAAATAAAATGTATATGGATGGGGTAAAAAAAGGACAGAATAACAACTGCTGGTTGATGTGCTGAAAGGATTAGGCTCAGGGTAGGTCCCTTTTGGGAGTTGGAGGCTCATGTGAAAAAATTTTGAGAAGTTGAAGATATTATCACAAAATGCCTGCCAGGGAGGGGATGTCAATTCACAAAATCATAAGTATTGCCAGTCACAACACAACACTCATTTCTCAGAAGGCAAACTGGTGAGATTGTTCTGCATTGTGTATTCTGACCTTCCAGAATTCTCCCCATCCTTCCAATGCAGCTTCCCTTTTTTTTTTTTCCTGAGAACATAGAAACACTTCCAAACAAAACACTGGTCTCTCGCCATCCATCCTTTTCATTTTCTAAAAATGATGATGAGTCTTACATGGGTCTAGAGAGCCATTCCTGTGAATAAGGTGATGCTGGAGGCTAGCAGCTTACCATTTTTTCAATTTTTTTATTAAGTTTTTTACAAAATAAAAACAATACAAATCGAAAGAAAAAAGGAAGAAAAGTAAAAAAAAAGTGATAAGTAAATAGAAATGAAAGAGAAAAGATGAGAAAGAAAGATATAAAAGAGTGGCTTCTGACACTACAGAAGTTATAAATGCATTTATATTTTATCCTCTCTAAGGTTACATCGTGGCTCCCTTCTTTCCATACTCTACTCTTTCTAACCATCAAACCCCATAAATCACACTTTTTTTTTTTCATTTTCAGCAAAAAGTCCATAAAGGGTTTCCCATCAAATTCTATTGAATTTGTTTCTATTTATCATTTTAAATCACGTCAGGTGTGGCACTGAAACTGGCATACAGTATACTAAAGGAGGTATCTGCAGGCAAATTGGTACCCCAGCCACCTGCTTAGGCAGTTAAAAATGCCTTTTTCAAGCACTAGGAAGATGTCAGTGCTGGAGTCTGCCAGCCTGCTTAGGAAAAGCATTCCACATAGAATGGACCACAACTGAGAAGGCCAGTCATCATCATCTATGTCCTCAAGGTGAGTTACTGAAAAAAGTCTCACATTTGGGCAGGCTTGAGTAAAACAAGCTACAGAAAGTGAAAAGTCACTATTCCAAGAATATTAATGATGAAATATAAATGAAATATTTCACTTCTCTTTCAATGAATGTAGGACTAAAGACGTATTCAAAAGATACCATGGATGGAAATCCATCCATTATCACTGTTCATGATTGTAATGTACATAACCTAGTGAAAGCATGAATCTGGAACAGTATCAGACAGAAAAGGCACGAGTCAACCATCCTGTTGCTGGCACTGTGCTTACATTTGCCTTCAGCTTGAGGTCTTTGCTCTGCAGTGGTTCATTTGCACATGCAAGGTGTTCCAGTGGCCCTGAAGTTTTCAATCTACTGGTGTTTATGTGAAGTGACCCCTTGTTTCAGTTTTGCTTGTTCGGAATCACAACAGTAGTCCCTAGAAAGATCAGCTGTGATCAGACCCATTTGTGGAATTTTACAGCTCCTTAGTCTGTTGGCAAGTCAGAAAAGATATTTGCAGACACAACAGGAGAATCAGCACCTCAAAACTTGCCAAAGAAATCATTCCTTTGAACTTGAGGCTAATGTCCACAGTAACAGGATTAAATATGGAAACGCCACATCTCTTTCTTTGCTGCTGCTGTCCCCTTCATCTCTTGCGAACAGTCTTTAGGAAATGCAGTACATTCAGACATTGCATTTTGATCTCACAGAGGCGGCTTTCCTCTTTCCAGCTTTTTCCAAACACTTGGGGGAAAAGGGTCCCTGTGTCCCTGTTTTCTTCCTGACTAGTAGAGGCCAAGCTCCCTTTAACTCCTACACCACACAGCTAACTTCTAATAAAGAGGGGTCATGTGTTCCAGGCCTTAAAGTATAGTGTCTGAACATTCATAGCAAAGTAGGTTAGTTTTTAAGACACTCTGGCTTTTAAAAAAAATTCGCAAGAAGCTAATATGGCTACTCTGCTGTAGAAGCTGGTGGCCCCTTCACAATGTCCAGGGTCTTCCTGGAATTAAACAATCAGTTGAAAGAGTCTTCAGTGGCTCTGTGTGTGGCATCTTGAGAGCTCCAGGACACTAAATATCCTGGAGCATTGTCAGACCTTTGAATTTGTCCAGATCAGGAAACATAAGATGATGATTCTGTTAATATAGCCTATCTCAATAAAGATAAGAGAATCTTGCAAGTCAAACTGTGTTTTCCTTCTCCTCCCCTCCCTCTTACACTCCCAGAGTCACGGAGGAGCCAGGCTGATTCTCTTCCTAATATTTACCCTTTCCCAGGGCATATTTCTGCATTTACCGTTTTTGTAATAGCTTCTGAATATTCTCCCCAAGGTCATCTCCATGGTTCCCTACAGCCATTGTGCAGGCAGGGGAAGGGTACTTCTGTTTTTAGTGATTTTTTATGGATTGTTGGGAGCTGCATAGAGTCATTATATGAGACAGGCATCCATATAAGTCCTGTAAATAAATAAAGTATGATTATCACAATCTGAATAGGTTGCTTGACTTTTTATTTGAAAATAAAACTGTAACACAGTCACTGTGTAAAAATATGTCTAGTTCGGCTGCCAGGCTAGATGCACTACTTCTGGAAACATGGTCTCATGGACCTTACGCCACAGCAAGAACAGATCTGCACTTTCTTCTTGGTCTGTTGCCACCAAGGGCCATCCACACTCCCTGGGTGCAGAAATAAATGTCATCCTCTCCTACACCCAGTGCCCATGACTTCCAGCTTTGATCCAAAATTGCAGTTTTCCTACCTGAGTAGTCTTAAGCCTCTCAGAGCAGATGGTCTCCAGTACCATTTCCTTCCCTTTTTCCCCTTTAATTTTAACTTGCAAGGTAGGCATTTTGCTCCTTTGTTTCTATGAAGCTGAACAATTAGATCTTCCTTGCTACAACACTTTCATGGACCCACAGAGGAATGTAGGAATTAAAGAATAACCTGTTCCCCTGTTACTTAGATTATTGTGGCATCAGAGCAAAAAAAAAAAAATGGTACCATGAGGAGAAAAAAGGAAGGTATGTGTTAGTGTGACAGGAAAGAATGTGGGAAGAGGGTGTGAAGGCATCCATCTGTATAAGGATTTAGGAAAGTAAAGGAAATGCATAAAAACTACTGTAGTGAGAAACAGTCCCTAAAGGAAAATGACACTGGTAGACCTATCTATACTGAGGTTAGTCATCAAGGTTTGTCTTCTTTGCATGGATGGGAATGGTAAGAAGCAGGGGAATAACCACTGAGGTCCTGGGGTAGAGATAGTTTAGACTGAGCACCCACCTGGCCCTGCTGCCAACCGACTGCAACCTGGCTTGGAATTTCTGAAGTTGGCTTAGAAAACAGCTGGAGCAGCATGGGAGACGAGCAGCTTAGACTGCAGTGTGAAATTGCCCAAAGACACATAAAAAGTACTCATAACTTTGGGTCCATTCAAACAAACATACATAGTAGTGTAATGTCCTTATTAGAACCAATGACAAAGTTACAAGGTTCTGCAAGCCCAGAGTCCCTCCTTGAGGGGAGATGGGCGGTGATAAATTTGACAAACAAACTATTGTTTTTCTAACATATTTTTTGCCTGATGAAGATTTCTGCATTTTCTGATATTTTATTCAGGCCTAATAAAGGCTGATTTTGTCTAGGCTCTGAAAATAAACAGGATTGCACAAGCTTGCTCACAAGGGTGTGAGGCTCTCTCCCTTTTGCAATGCTTCTACAAAAGAATATGTAGAACCACAATCTAGGGAATGTCACAAAAAGAAAGATTTCTACAGTATAAAACAGCCCTGCATTGTTAGTGGTTCATTTTTCTTATGAAAATGAAAAGGCCAGTCCACCTTGTACATTTTCAAAAGTAAGCACAACTCCCTATATCCCTAAATGAATCAGTAAATTTCTGTCCAGGTAATTTATTAATATGATAATATTCCAGAGGGAAATTTACCAGAGGTGAGGTCCTGGTGAGAACTTAAGATAGGACACATCTAGAAATGACAATGTCAGTTCTAATGACCATTTTATTGTTTTAGTATTTTTTAATGAAATATCTTTGTTGTTTATTCGTTTAGTCACTTCCGACTCTTCGTGACTTCATGGACCAGCCCACGCCAGAGCTTCCTGTCGGTCGTCAACACCCCCAGCTCCTCCAGGGACGAGTCCATCACCTCTAGAATATCATCTATCCATCTTGCCCTTGGTCTGCCCCTCTTCCTTTTGCCTTCCACTCTCCCTAGCATCAGCATCTTCTCCAGGATGTCCTGTCTTCTCATTATGTGGCCAAAGTATTTCAGTTTTGCCTTGAATATCATTCCCTCAAGTGAGCAGTCTGGCTTTATTTCCTGGAGGATGGACTGGTTTGATCTTCTTGCAGTCCAAGGCACTCTCAGAATTTTCCTCCAACACCACAGTTCAAAAGCATCTATCTTCCTTCTCTCAGCCTTCCTTATGGTCCAGTTCTCGCAGCCATATGTTACTACGGGGAACACCATTGCTTTAACTATGCGGACCTTTGTTGTCAGTGTGATGTCTCTGCTCTTAACTATTTTATCGAGATTTGTCATTGCTCTTCTCCCAAGGATTAAGTGTCTTCTGATTTCCTGACTGCAGTCAGCATCTGCAGTAATCTTCGCACCTAGAAATACAAAGTCTTTCACTGCTTCTACATTTTCTCCCTCTATTTGCCAGTTATCAATCAAGCTGGTTGTCATAATCTTGGTTTTTTTGAGGTATAGCTGCAAGCCAGCTTTTGCACTTTCTTCTTTCACCTTCATCATAAGGCTCCTCAGTCCCTTTTCGCTTTCAGCCATCAAAGTGGTATCATCTGCATATCTGAGATGGTTAATGTTTCTTCCAGTGATTTTAACTCCAGCCTTGGATTCATCAAGCCCAGCATGTCGCATGATATGTTCTGCATACAAGTTGAATAGGTAGGGTGAGAGGATACAGCCCTGCCGTACTCCTTTCCCAATCTTAAACCAGTCCGTTGTTCCGTGGTCTGTTCTTACTGTTGCTACTTGGCCGTTATACAGATTCTTCAGGAGGCAGACAAGATGACTTGGTATCCCCATACCACTAAGAACTTGCCACAATTTGTTATGGTCCACACAGTCAAAGGCTTTAGAATAGTCAATAAAACAGAAATAGATGTTTTTCTGAAACTCCCTGGCTTTTTCCATTATTCAGTGGATATTGGCAATTTGGTCCCTAGTTCCTCTGCCTTTTCTAAACCCAGCTTGTACATCTGGCAATTCTCGCTCCATGAATTGTTGAAGTCTACCTTGCAGGATCTTGAGCATTACCTTACTGGCATGTGAAATGAGTGCCACTGTTTGATAGTTTGAACATTCTTTAGTGTTTCCCTCTTTTGGTATGGGGATATAAGTTGATTTTTTCCAATCTGATGGCCATTCTTGTGTTTTCCAAATTTGCTGGCATATAGCATGCATTACCTTGACAGCATCATCTCGCAAGATTTTGAACAGTTCAGCTGGGATGCCGTCGTCTCCTGCTGCCTTGTTATTAGCAATGCTTCTTAAGGCCCATTCAACCTCACTCTTCAGGATGTCTGGCTCTAGCTCACTGACCACACCGTCAAAGCTATCCCTGATATTGTTATCCTTCCTATACAGGTCTTCTGTATATTCTTGCCACCTTTTCTTGATCTCTTCTTCTTCTGTTAAGTCCTTGCCATCTTTGTTTTTGATCATGCCGATTTTTGCCTGGAATTTACCTCCGATGTTTCTAATTTTCTGGAAGAGGTCTCTTGTCCTTCCTATTCTATTGTCTTCTTCCACTTCCGCGCATTGCTTGTTTAAAGATAATTCCTTATCTCTTCTGGCTAACCTCTGGAATTTTGCATTTAATTGGGCATAGCTCCCCCTATCACTGTTGCCTTTTGCTTTCCGTCTTTCTTGGGCTACTTCTAGTGTCTCAGCAGACAGCCATTTTGCCTTCTTGGTTTTCTCTTTCTTTGGGATGTATTTTGTTGCCACCTCCTGAACAATGCTGCGAACTTCTGTCCAGAGTTCTTCCGGGACCCTATCTACTAAGTCCAGTCCCTTAAATCTATTCTTCACCTCCACTGCATATTCCTTAGGAATATTAGTGAGCTCATATCTAGCTGATCTGTGGGTCTTCCCTAATCTCTTTAGTCTGATCCTAAATTGTGCAAGAAGAAGTTCGTGATCGGAACTACAGTCAGCTCCAGGGCTTGTTTTTACCAACTGTATAGATGTCCGCCACCTTTGGCTGCAAAGGATGTAGTCAATCTGATTTCGGTGTTGTCCATCTGGGGAAGTCCATGTATAAAGCCATCTCTTAGGTTGTTGGAAGAGAGTGTTTGTTATGCAGAGTGAGTTGTCTTGGCAAAATTCTATTAGCCTATGTCCTGCTTCGTTTTGTTCTCCCAGGACATGCTTACCTGTAATTCCAGGTGTCATTTGACTGCCCACCTTAGCATTCCAGTCTCCTGTGATGAAAATAACATCTCTTTTAGGCGTGTTGTCCAGTAGGTGCTGCAGATGCTCATAGAACTGCTCTACTTCAGCTTCTTCAGCATCTGTGGTTGGGTCGTATATTTGGATCACTGTGATGTTAGATGGCTTGCCCTGAATTCAAATTGAGATCATTCTATTGTTTTTTGGATTGTATCCAAGCACTGCTTTAGCCACTTTACTATTAATTATGAAGGCTACTCCATTTCTTCTGTGGTCCTCTTGTCCACAGTAGTAGATCTGGTGGTCATTTGATGTGAAGTGGCCCATTCCAGTCCATTTCAGTTCACTGATGCCCAGAATGTCTATCTTTAATCTTGACATCTCACCAATAACCACATCCAATTTGCCCTGGCTCATAGATCTGACATTCCAGGTTCCAATGGTGTGTTGATCCTTAGAACATCAGATTCGCCGTTCACCACCAGCACCATTAGCCGCTAGCCATCCTTTCGGCTTTGAGCTAGCTGCGTCATCACGTCTGGGGCTAGTTGAACTCATCCTCTGTTCCTCCCCAGTAGCATTTTGGCCATCTTCCGACCTGGGGGTTTCATCTTCCGATGGTATACCGACGTATCTCTGGTTGTACTGATCCATTGAGTTTTCATGGCAAGAATACTGGGGTGGGTTGCCATTACCTTCCCCCGGGATCGCATTTAGTCTGACCTCTCTGTCATGACCTTCCCGTCTTGGGTGGCCCTTCACGGTTTAGCTCATGGCATCATTGAGGTGCTCAAGCTCCAGCACCACGACAAGGTAACGATCCTTTGCTGAAGTGAAATATGTTATTTTCTATTAATTTTTTTTTTGGAGCCATCCATAGTCAGGGTCTGAGTTGGGTGGATATATAAATGCTTTAATCAGTCAGTCAATCCCAGGCCAGTCTATGACTGGGAAGTGAAAAACTGCATCTGAAAAGCATCCCATTGCAGAAGGCATGTCTGTTTACATCAGGTGCCAGAAAGAAGTATTAGGAATGCGCTGAATGTCTTGAACACCAATAGCCATCAACCTCATTCGGCATAACCAGTAGTAAAAGCCTATGGGAGTTGTAGTCTAAAATACCCTAAGGGGTACATATTGTCTCTTGCAGCACTGTTGCATTTCTTGCATCTGATTACTGTAATTGGAGTGTAGTCTGCGACATGCTACAGCAGGCTTTCTCAACCTTTTGACCCTGGAGGAACCCTTGAAATATTTTTGAGGTCTTGGGGAACCCCTGCACGTTCAAGCTCAAATATAGGCCAGACAAAATTATTATCATGTCATGGGTAGGCTTGTATAGATGCATTAACAGTGTTCTTAAACTAAAAATAAAGCATGAAACTTGCCTCTTTAATGTGAAGTTGCCTGATTTTGAAATAATTGTTAAATAAATCGTGATCTCCCAGGGAACCCTGCTCTACAGCACAATAAACTTGTTTGCAAGGGTTTCACGCAGTCGCTACCCCTCCTCTTCCTTTCGTGCAACTGACTACAGGTTCGGCTCCAGGCGGACAGCGAGGGGTCGACTCAAGTTTCAACACGCCCTACTCTGCCCTGCGGAGTGTGCCGGAATCTCTTTTGAGGCTGTCCGTAACGGCCCCAATCCTGGCCAAGCGGAAACAGGACTTCGAATGAAGTCGCGTTCTCTCCGTAAATTGCAACCCAGGCAAGCGCAGCTGTGCGTGAATGGGTTTTCATCTCCCCATAATCTTTATCTGGCCATTAACTCGCCCAAACTGGACTTTCCTATGATGGCTTTTAAAAACGGCGGTTTTGTCCAGGGCCGCGGAACGCCGGTCTCTCTGCGCGCTCCTTTCCTACAAAGAAACCCAGCGCGGCGGGACAGGCGGGGGAAGCGTCTCTCCGTCCCCGCTAAGCTAAGAAGTTCCTGCTTGGAGGCAGCACGGGCAGGCGGAGACTTCTAGTGGGAAGTGAGCAAAAAGCCTATAGTAGTTGATTTAGCTTGGGCTAAAACAGGAACGGAAGACAGGCGCCGCCCATGGCGCTGGGGGTGCCTTATCAGGGCGGCATGGCGAGGGTGAGCGGATGCACGGCGCTGCGTTGGGGCCTGGGGGCCAGGAGCGCTTCCAGGTTGGCGTGCGGCAGGTGCTGCTTTTGGCTTATCTCAAATGCCCTTTCCCCAATCCTTATTCACCCGCTTTTCTCTCTTCTTTTTGCATTACAAACGAACATTCTCTTCCAGTTTGGCCACCAGAGTACGGAGTTCTGCTCCCCGCCCGCCCTGCGATGGGAGGATCCCAGTGGTCCCCTTTCTGTTAACCTCCGCTTTATTCCCGGGCTAGTTTTATTGCCGGGCTGATCTCAGTGGACTAAATGGGGTTGACTGCAGCTTTGCCTGTCCGTTCAGAAACAAGCATTGAATTTAGTGAGATCAACTCGTAGGAAAGTAGAGGGTTGCAACTTTTAACGTTAGTATGAATCCCGCATACCAAAAACATTGGCGGGGTCTGCAGTTTGTCCAGTAGCACTGTATGAACTGACACTTTGTGCCATCACAAAAGTCAGCGTTTCCTGTTTTGATCTATGGTTCCCATTCGCAGCCCTACCCTTGAGATTTTTGTAATGCACGTCCACCATCTGTCTGCTGCCTCTATAGAGGCAACAGAGGACTTGAATAAAGGTGCAGAAGATACTATTAAAGGGGTGCCGTGTTTTCCCCCCCTGCAAGCCAGCTACTAAAGTTCCTATTTCGGGAATAGTAAGTGGTACTGGAGGTTTGTCTCACTTAGTATCTGCTGCCTGGCTGGCCCCTTTTCAAAAGTTGTGGCTTCCCACTACGTAAGAACTTGGTGCCCTTGGCCTAACTCGCATGTTGCTGCCTAATCTTAGCATATTCAAGTCCATGGGAGCTTCTGGGCTCCTAGCCTTGCCTCAGCCCAGCTTCTTTCATTCTAGCTCAAGCTCCTCCTTCGAGCTCCTTTGTACTTTTTCTGTACTTTTCCAGTCTGGTTTTGCTTCTCTTTCTGGCTTGGCCCCTCTCCCCTTGCAGCTCTCCTGGGTTCCATTGCTTCCCTGTTTCTTTTCAGTGCAACATTTCTCTACTTCCTCTTGAATAACTTAATCATTTGCTACAGGATCAGCAGAAGACATTACAGTGCAAATTGTGCAGATTTTGGTGTCTGGATTGCCCAATTACTTACCAAGTTCCTCTAAGAACCTGGTCAGCAGCAATTGAATGGGGATGCTGACATACAAATACCTGATAAATTAGGCCCTGCAGTCTCTCAGTTCTCCCCTTTGCTTCATTATTTAGTACACCAGATTTAGCCCAGGGTTGCCAGCTGCTGATCTGGCCCACCCCCTGGCAGCCTAGCCAAATCTGGACTCATCGTTCTGCAGATTGTAATCCACCTGGTTTGTAAAGACCAATGTAAAGAGAATTGCCAGCTACCAACCAGTTCTTGCAATTTCTTTCTGGGCAGACTGGATGCACAAAATAGAAACCTAACAGCTAGGCACATTACTGCTAAATAATTATGCTAGACTGAGACAAATTATCCCGAGTCCTTTTGTTTCTTTGGATGAGATACTTGTGGTTTTTGATTTATGCAATTCCTATTTCGACTGATTGGTCAATGAGTTGCAGTACGATTCTCCATTAATTTCTGATGGGATGGCTATTTGGTGTTTTGTAGGTCAGACCTGGCCCTAAGATTATCTGCCCCTGCACTTCCATCTTGCAAAGTCATATATGCTAGAAGATACGTGGTATATCTGAAAGAGAACGTTGCCGTTATCTGTGTTCTCTTTGCCTGAATGCTTGTGTGGACAGTTCAGACCTCTATGCCTTTGGAGAAACTGGAAGGATTTTTGTGTGTGTGTGGCATTACATAACCCCTTTAAAACTAGTTAAATGTGTAAGCTGAGCAATCTAGTGGGTAAGTGGGCTGAGTGCAGGAGCCAAATTCAGCCCCATTTCCAAATGAATATATTTATTAAAGAGATTAATTCAAAAATGGAGAAGCAAAATCAGAAATGATCTATTGCTTTTAAAATCAGATGAAACATTTGCTAATTATTTAGCATTTAACCAGCTTTGAAACCTTAATGTTTTAAAGAACTAGCTTATAGCAAGACTTTTGGGATACACACCAAAGTCTGGACTTTTTGCCAGCTTCTCAAAGATAAAAATTCATTTTTTGCAGTCTTATTTGTGGAGGTTGGGAGACTTCCAGACTGAGAAATTTAAATTCACATTAAGAGATTTTTATAATCTGATTATTTATCTTCCAAGACATCTAAAACAGAAAGTCTTTGTGTACGTCAGAGATGAACAAAGTTACAGTATTTTATGGGCTACAAACCATTTTATCAAATTACAAAATGTTCTGGGATGAGGATATATGCACCCATGAGTTGGAGTAGTTGAGTTTTAAACAGTAAAATTGGAGAAAAATTGAATTCACATGGTAAAGAAGATAGTGATGATTGCTGGTAATCTTACCATACTTAGTTAAGAAACATAAAGGAGACTGGGAATGGACAACTTTATCTGCAATAAATTATCACTTAGGTATAGGTATAAATACTTATCCATTCTATATTCCGTGGCTGACTCACTCCCAGGTGTGAGAGGCACCCTGGAGAGGCTGGGATAGCACACCATTGTGATATCCTTAGTTTGATCACCCTATACATTCCACTGCATTGTTATCTTGTGCACATTCAGGGAAGACAAAGGGTGCTGCCTCTTGAAGGCTTTCAACATGTTCATATGCTTTTGTTTCATATTAAGAAGGTTGTAAACTAATGAGAAGTATTCAGTGAAAAGAAACCATGATGGGCAGTGATTTGGAAAACCAATTTTTTGTGGAAAGATTGAAAATTCTAGATATATTTAGTCTGGAGAACCTTAAGACTGGGCAATGGGGAGATTTTTTGTTTGTTTGTTTCTTTATGTATGTTCTCAAGTCAGTCTCGACTCCCGGCGACTGCCTGGATAAGTCCCTGCAGTTTTCTTGGCAAGGTTTTTCAGAAGCGGTCTGCCTTGCCTCCTTCCTAGGGCTGAGAGAGAATCACCCAGCTGGCTTAGTGCCTAAGGCGGGACTAGAACTCATAGTATCCTAGTTTCTAGCCTGGTGCCTTAACCACTACACCAAACTGGCGATAGTACTCTGTAAATAGCTGTCCTGTAGACTGTTATACTGGGACGTGGTGGCGCTGCAGGTTAAACTGCTGAGCTGCTGAGCTTGCCGATTGGAAGGTTGGCGGTTCAAATCCGCGTGACGGGGTGAGCTCCCGTTGCTAGTCCCAGCTCCTGCCAACCTAGCAGTTCGAAAACATGCAAATGTGAGTAGATTAATAGGTACCGCTTTGGTGGGCAGGTAACGGCGTTCCGTTTAGTCATGCCGGCCACATGACCACGGAAGTGTCTATGGACAAACGCCGGCTCTTTGGCTTTGAAACGGAGATGACCCCTAGAGTCAGACACGACTGGACTTAATGTCAAGGGAAACCTTTACCTTTACCTTAGACTGTTATGCAAAAGATGGCAAACACTAGATCTAATGGTCTTAAATTACAGGAACATACATTCTGATAAGACAATTGAACCAACTGCTTAGAGCAGGGGTCCCCAACCCCTGGGCCGCGGACTGGTACCGGTCCGTGGCCTGTTAGGAACTGGGCTGCACAGCAGGAGGTAAGCGGTGGGCGAGTGAGCGAATTTACATATGAGTGTTAATAGCCACTCCCCATTGCTCGCATTACCGCTTGAGCTCTGCCTCCTGTCAGAGAAAGCAAGTCCACTGGCTGCTATCTCCAAACGGCGCAAATAAAAGTTCAGGAAAAAAAGGAAGTGCTTGAATCATCCCGAAACCATCCCCCCCCCCCATCCATGGAAAAATTGTTTTCCACGAAACCGGTCCCTGGTGCCAGAAAGGTTGGGAACTGCTGGCTTAGAGGAAAGTAAGCTCTCCATTAATGGAAGTCCTCCAGCAGAGGTTGAATGGCCATCTGGTGGGAATACTCTAGCCCTGGGTTTCCTGTATCAAACATAAGTTGGACTGGATGGCTTGCAAGATATCCTTTGACTGAGTTCAACATAAACTCCTCTCTTCTCCACCTAAGTACATTTATAGTTTTGTGGAATCAACACAGGACTCAAAGCACGAATAAACAAGGCTGACTGCAGTCTTTATTGATACAGTGTACACCAGAGGGGTCCTCACCAAGATGGTGGGTGCCTCTCCTGTAGACAAAAGAAATGCACTGGTATTTATACATTACAGAAAAGAAAATGATGTAAACATACATCTTCATACGGTGATGCAGGCATACATACATATTCATAAGCAATAGATCTCAAGTTACGTTCTGTCCTACTTATCTATTCTGAAGAATGCCATTGTCTTAGTGGGAAGAAGGGAGGGAGCAGACTTCTTGAATACAGGGATTTGTGGGTTGCTATAGGAATGTCCTGATAAAAATTAGCAGAAGCTGCAGAAGCTGGTGTGAGATAGCTTCCAAGGTTGTTGACATATACCTTTACGTGATGGGCAAAATCATTATAAAACTGAACTATCTACGGCAGCCTTCTCTAAATAGCTGAAATCTAGATATTTAGAGCGCAATAATTAGAGGGTATTATGTTCGGAAAGGTTGATCTAGGGGAATAGATTGTTTTGATCATTTTATGTTTCTGAGAGGGAAACATCTTGCATTCAGGTTTCTGGAAAGATATTCTGAGTATACATAGGTGCAGAGCAGGGTTATAAGAAGGGTTATGTGCTATTTAGCAGCCTTGTGTGGTGCAGAGTGGTAGGCGGCAGTATTGCATCTGAAACTCTCCCCACGACCTGAGTTCGATCCCAGCGGAAGCTGGATTCTTGGGTAGCCGGCTCAGATCGACTCAGCCTTCCAACGGCAGACCACCCCACTATAGTCTGCCAAGAAAACGTCATGAAAGCAGCATCCCCCCAAAGGGTCAGACATGACTCAGTGCTTGCATAGGAGGCCTTTCACCTTTTTTTTTTTTTAATATGCTGTTGGAATTAAACATAAAACTGGTGTTAGAAGCTGGAGAGGGAACCCTTACCAAGAAGAGCCAAAGGAAATGAATCCGAGAAGATTCTTTTAGTGAATAATTTCTTCTGGATGAGAAGTGTTATTAGGAGTCCATAAATAATCAGAAGTTAATCATTATTTAGATGGTATCTTCATACTGTTTTACTAGCAAATATACTCTGAACCCAGGCATTTTAAGGGTTAGGATTATAACCCATATATGCTACATATAATTATAATAATTATAATGCATATATGTTCTATTCTGCAGCCCTATGTGAGTTCATTGGGAAGATGTGGAGAGTAGCTCAAATCACATTTGGATGAATATAATACTAATGCTCCTGGGATCAAACCTTTATAGCACAAGCTTGCAGTTACTAGCAAATGGGTCTTATGAATGTTTTTGTATCTACCAATACAGGATTAATGAAAAGAAACTTTAGAAAGAAAGTTAAAGAAGAAATGAGTTGGGTACCCTGAGAATCATGCCTCCATGATCTTTCTTTCTGCAGGAAGAACATTTTTGGCCCAAAATCATGGGAACCCATTTCTCCAGGCAGCGTTATCTTCCTGCAGCCCCAAAGGACCTATCGAGCAGCACTCTGCACTGAACTGAAAAAGCCATTGGTTGTTAGGGATGTCCCATCTGCTTTACTTCAGCCGCAAGAGGTAAACAGGTAACAATACTTGGGGCGTTTAAGGTTAACTTTAAAAGTTCTTCTACGTGATAAGTTAAGATGGTTTTGTTTGTAGGATTTAGATTACAGTACCTTGAATATTTATTTACAACCGATTGGGCAGTGTGTGGCCCTCAGCCCTTTCAATGTAGGCAATTGGAAACATTTCATTCAGACCTCTGGTAAGGCCTGTTTTCTTTTTCTTATCAGAGTGCTATTGGAAGCATCCTATTTGAGAGGAAGCCAAATCAGACTCTTTGAATAGAATCCAAAGCTGTGGAATGTAATTGGCCTATGCCTGCACTCCACTCAAGACTAACTTGGTACAGATGTGTGAATACAGCTGTACCTTTTTCTTCCCTTCTTTTTTTCCCCCTTGGATTTTTACCATCTTGCCTGATCGCCTGTTCTCAGTTGTAAACTGTAATCTGGCCTTAATGAATAATGTGATTAACTTGTCATTTCTTAAAAGGCCCCTGGAAAGGAAGTCAACTTACAACAAAGTGGTTGAAAGAAAAGTGTACTATTGCTATAGTTTTCTAAAAAATTTACTAATCTACCCAAATAGTTTCTACCCCCCAGAAAGCCTGATTCATTTACAGGGTAGTCCTCAGTTAACCATTCATTTAGCAACCATTCAAAGTTACAGTGGCGCTGAACGAGGAGACTTATGGCTAGTCCTCGAAGTTGCAGCAATCACAGCATCCCTGCGGTCACATGATCACAATTCAGGTGCTTGGCAGCCAGCTCACAATTACGACAGTTGCAGTGTCCCTCAGTCACGTGATTGCCATTTGTGACCTTCACTACCAGCTTCTGACAAGCAAAGTCAATGGGGAAGCCGGCAGGAGGTTGTAAATGGCAATCATGGGACATCATGCCTAATGACTGTGCGGGATTTGCCTAACAACCACAACTGGAACTGCCATGGTAAGTCAGTGCAGCCACATGACATCGTGCTTTACAACTGTGTTGCTTAGCGACAAAGTTACTGGTCCCAATTACTGTCGCTAACCATCAGCATTGACAGCTGGGAGTAAAAGAGCCAGTTCTTCTGAAGCATCCTAAGATGTCCTTGCTAGGTTGCTTGTAGTTAATTCAGGCACCTGTGAAAGACCATTTGCACGCTCAGTTTGCCATATGGAAAAATGCAATATATGAACTGACCCTTAAAACAGACCGAGAAAATCATGTACTTTTATTCTCTATCGCTAATGAATACCAATGACTCTAATTGTAAATATGATACATATTGCTTGCTTTATCATTAATTGACAACCAGATAAAAAGGGAAAACTATCATACACATGCTGTATCTGCTTGCTACTTATAGCAGAAAAATGATTGTGTAAGTCGAAAGCATGAAATGTAAGTTGAGAGAGAAAACATTATTTTTGTAAAGACAAAATAAAATTGGTCTTTTTTGTGAACCCTACTTAAATGTTACCACACATTTCACAGAGTGGGGAAACGTTTTCAAGCTTTGAAAGACCAGAGATCAGTTTCCCTTGGGGTTTCAAATAACTAAGAGGCATGTGTGTCATTTAAAACAAACTATCCTCCCTTCTTGTTACTCTCTTCCCCAAAAGAGTTTCTTGGGGCATCTGAAGATGTGGAATATGATCTGTGGAGGCTTATGCTGTACAGTTATGGTTAGCCTTTAAGGTGGTGGTGTTTTGTTACAAAAGATTAACACAACTACTCCTTTGGAAAACAATTACATTTTTAAATTGTATTTTCTTCCCCAATTATTTTATGTACTTATTAAACTGGATCATAGGTTGGACTTTTAATGCAAATATTAGAATGTCTTCTTCAATCATGTTTTGGGATATTAAGCTAGGACTTTTCAACATGTGGCGATGCATCTGGGAAAAGAGGCTTTGCTTACTGTTGGATAATGTAAATGAGGATTTTCACAGAGAGCTGGTATTTTTCAGACTTGTGGTTTCTGTTTGCAATGCAGTAATCAAAACTGATATGCTTTGAAAAGGGAGAGTGTCAACTGCTACTTGGACTGTTCTTAAAGAGACAAGAGACAATAAAAAAGGCTGGCAAAATGATTAATAGACAACAAAACAAACTGTCCTATTGAAAAGCAGAAACAAAATTTTTGGTGGTAGTTGAATCCCTACTACATTTAATTGGGTTGACATAAAATAGCAAATAAATTCCCTAGGACAGTAGTTTCCTCCAAATTTAGAAGCTTGATCAGATCTTGTTATGTTTTTCTTCACTTGTAGAAGCTTCAGGCCTGTGTGCAGTAGTATGCTTAAGCCTAACACGGTGCATAGCTTTGACCAAGTCTTGCAAATGACTGGCAAAGTTTGCTGATCCACAGCACTTCTTTTTAAGAATCCAGGAACATATGCCTATCTTTATGAATAATTTAAGGCATATATGTAACCTGAAAAGAACCTGGGGTTATAATAACCTCCTTACCAGTTCAGTAGAAATTATTCCTGCTAGCCAGAATTGATTGGACAGGTATTTGTTCACAAGAGTAGTTTATGCAAGCTAACTATTCTCTAGAGAGCCAGTTTGGAGTAGTGGTTAGAAACCAGGAGACTGCAAGTTCTAGCCCCCTGCGTGACCTTGGCCAGTCCCTCTCTCTCAGCCCTAGGAAGGAGGCAACGGCAAACCACTTCTGAGAAATCTTGCCAAGAAAACTGCAGGGCCTTGTCTAGGCAGTCATCAGGAGTCAACACTGACTAGAAGGCACAAAAGCAAAAACCAACACCTCCCACCCCCCAATCTCTGGCAACCAATGTATTGTCCTTGTGGAAAGGAAGCAGGATCAGATAAGGAATCCACTTTTTTTTCTCCTCTTCTTCTTTGCACAAATAGCATCCAAGAATATTAAGAGATTTCATTAGATTAATCTTATGTATGTACAGAAAAGAATTCTTTCGTTTGTTGCATTTCCTAAACTAATTTGATCATTCCTTGTGGATGCATGCTAAAGAGGAAGAATATAAGGTTACTGATACGTTTAATCTGTCTTCCTCCCTTCCTTTTCTTACACACACACACACACACACACACACACACATTTCTGGTTGTGTGAGGAATGGTGATTGTTTCTTCTTGTAGGTCAGAATTCGTGTCCGTTGCTGTGGAGTCAATTTTGCTGACATACTGGCCTGCCAGGGTCTTTACCAAGAACAGCATTCCCTCCCGCTCACCCCAGGTGAGTGAAAACATTTTCATCTTGTATATCTTGTGAGAAGGAGCCCTAACATAAGAACAAAATACCCCCCTTGTATGATTAACAGAAATAAGCTGAGCAGGTTGTAAAGATCACGCTTGCATTCAAACTTGAAGGCTAGTGGCTTGTTGGAAAAGATAAGTCCTTGACAGGACTTCCTGGAATTTCCCAATAGATGGCAGCATCTTGATGCGAGGATCGTGGGTTCAGATATCCTAATAACAAGAAATCTCTCTTGAAGCCTTTTAGGTTTCAGTAAAGATTCTCTTTATTTTAAGATACAGTCCCCTATCCATGCAAAGACTCAAGTGAATAAGATTCCCCAATTCCCTCCTTTTCTTGCCTTGTCCTCCTGCCTTTCTTTGAAATTGAATATTTACAACTGCTTTGGTTTTACAACGTAACTTCCAGCTGCATTCTTTAGTGTTTTCTGATACGGCGTTAGCCACAACAGCCTGGCTCCAGCTCCCTGTGCCATTAGTGATGTCTCTGGTTTCCCAAGCAGTAATTAGTGAACCCCCCTCCCTCTTTTACAACCCATGACAGAGGAGAAATCTCAGAAGTGATTTTATGGCTTCTGGGGCAAACCTCTGACATTGGCCTTCTTGGGGCTCAGAAGCTTAGCAGAGTTGGGCCTTGGTTCCAGAGAATGCCAGGGCTATAAACTAGATTAGAAAATCGCAAAAATATTCTTGAAGAAGGCAGTGACAAACTACCATGATAATGCTGGCAAGAAAATTAATATAGACATGTTCATGATTTGACCATGCGTGGCACTCAGCTTGGAGGAGACTGGACTTATTGGAATAATAGAGTTCAAAGACCACCTGGTCCAACTTCCTGCTCCGTGCAGAAATCCAAATTAAAGCAGAGAGATGGCTATGTAGCATCTGCTTGAATATATCCATTTTACATTTAGAGCTCGGTTTGGTTTGAGTGACCGCAAATAACTAACATTAATCCTGTAATTGCTGTATAGCATACATAGTTCTGGCCAAGGGCAGCAACAGTGTCATGTCTGGCATGTCTCCATTAGCCAAAACTTTTTAGTCGTGTTGTCTCAACATTACTTACAAAGGCAATTTATAATGGATCCTTCTATTCTCCTTATATTAGAAATGTTGATTGAGGGAAGCTGTGATCTGTGTTGTTTGGAAAAGACAAATTTGCGGAAATCTGACTTGAAGATTCAATAGCCCATGCATTAATTGTTGTGATTCATTGTAATATTTTCTTACAGCGTATATTTGTATGAAAAAAAAATACAATCATTTGAAAAATTAGATATAAATGGTTAACTAAAACTGTTAACTAAAATAAAGTATGAGGTCAATAACCTAGATTTCTCTGAAAGGAAATAAGATATTTTACAGGTCAGACACTGACAGTTTTGGGGTTCCACATATAGGCTTTTGTGAGCATCTTACTTCCTTAATATGAACTAAACTTAGAAGGGAAGAGAAAGGAGTAAAAAGTGCAAGGAAAAAGGAAAAAGAAGAGAAAAGAAAGAGAAAAGAAAGAATATAATAAAGAGAAAAGAATATGTAAAGAAGTGACTTCCAACCTTCATCACAACAAGTATAAATACATTTACAGCCTCTTTACCCCCTCTAAGGTTACAAACAATTATCCATCTCATATCACATCTCTTATCTATAAACAAATTCATAAAGCATGATCTTTTCAGTCCTGGTGTCAGCAGAAAGTCCATAAAGGATAGTCAGAAGTAACATATTTTAACCTTGATCAAATAAACCAACTTTATATTTCTTTCTTTTACTTTTAACAGTCTTAATCTTCAGTTCATTCAAACATTATTGTAGGATTTGATTTATCTTCATTTCTTCTTTGTCCCATTGCACAGAGTTCTTCATGGCTTTAACAAGACTCTTTTGTAAATCCAGTAGGAAAAAATTATCCAGGCCACTACTATTTTCTGATTCCATTCTTCAAAAGTCTCCTTCAGTATTTTTATTGTTAGAATGTTACACCATCTTGCAGGCCTGTATATCTTCCCTCTACTTAAAATCTTTAGTTCCTTCTAATGTCCAGTTTTTGAAATTATGAAATTCTTTATCTATGTTATGTCTTGTAAAAACCAAAACAGGATCTACTTTGCATGAGAAGCTGTACTTTGTACTTATAATTAATTCCAAAACTTATTGTAAAAGCTTCAATTATCCATTTTTATCTGGACCCTTAATCCATTTATAACTTTCTAGGATCAAAATAATATTTAGCTTTTTGCTGTTTATTTCAGATTCTTTAAATTCTTAACCTTATAATTAAATTTTTCTTTTGTTCAGGATTAAAGGCAGACTCGCCTGGCATTTTCAGACTTGTAGTTCGGAAGGTCTCTAATAGCTTAGAAATAGTTAATGAGTAATTTTAGAAAGTGGTTACGAGCAAGATGGCTAATCCTGTTGTCTCCCAGCGCTGAAACTTGTGGAAAATTGCTGTCCTGTGGTCTCCTTATGGGAAGCAGCTGTCCAAAGCACATGTGGACAATCTCCTGTCCTCTTCTTATCCAGAGAGCTTCCAAGGAACCGATCTACTCACCGGTTCCTTAGTCTTTGCTGCAGTCATCAGTTCTGCTTTCACAGAGCTGTCTTCAGTTTGCTATACTTCCCTCAGAAGTCCATTTTTTATTAATAGTTCTTAAGGTATGTGTCTCCCCATATACCTTAGTAAACAACAGTCAAAATATATGCTCCCCATTACTTCCATACCAAAAAGGTGTCACGTCCTGGAATTTCTGAAAAGCAGGACAGCTACATCAGCCTTCTCCAACCAGATGTGTTGGAATAAATGTATCCTGTGATAGAAATTGCAGTCTAACCCATCTGAAAGCATCATATTGGAGAAGGCTGATATCAATTGCCATTCTGTTCCCAGCTTTCTTGATGAGAATCCCTGCTTTGTAAAAAGACTATGCAAATTTCAGACATACATCTTTTATCTGAGATGCAACTACTGGGAAGCAATAGATAAGTAATAAAAAAAATTAAAAACAGAGGATTTTTTAAAAAAAAGAATCATAGAGTACAAATATTTTGTACCATTTTAAAAAATTCTCTTTATTGTGCTGATGGTGACATCTTCTGGTCAATGCTCAGCACGATTTTGATGTAAGTTATTTTAGTATGGGACATCCATATGTGTGTGTATGTGTATAATTATGAGAATAATGTAGGATCCATTGGTGGTCAGTACTTTCAGTAGGATCAAGAAAAATGGCATAAAACAGTGTCACATTTTCAAATTCTCCAGAACTCTTGAGATAGAGTAAAATGTAGGAGATGAAAAAAAAAAATGAAAATAATCCCCAAATTAGGTCAGATAGACCTCTGTAGTCTGCATTTTAAATTCAGCCTCAACATGGAACTTACAAACTGAATGCAGTGGTCACCAGTAGATGATGGAATAGATGTCTCAGCAGGTAGCAACACTTGGCCAGTCTTGTCTTGGCTCAGAAGCTAAGCAGTGTAGAACCTGAGTGGTATTTGAATGGGTAACCATCAGAGACTTCAGGATACCAGGTTAGATTGGGAAGATGAAAAGCATCGCCGTAAGGAGCAGTGGTAAGCCATTTTCTTATTGCCACCAAGATAATAACATGAACATGTTGATAAAGTCACCAGGAGTTTGACTTGAGAGAGCTGACATTTAATATTACAAGGCAATGAAAATTACTGACCTTCCTTCACTGAAAACAGTGAAGGCCAGCTATAATTTAGATCTGTTCCTTTAGCTTAAATCTTTTGCTAGGCACAGAATAAATTATGACATTGTAGATTAGGCAGGGAACATTTATTTGCTTTGTTACCAGGTCTGTGTTTGTACTCTGCATATAAAGTGATTGCTACTAGTGTGGAAGTAACTGATGATACATACAACAGCTCTGTACTATAGTGATGATCTGTTTTAGATGATCTGTTTTAGGAATGGAATACTCAGGAGATGTGGTGGAGACTGGGAAAGCTGTCACCAACATCAAAGAGGTAAGGAAGAGTCTTTGGAGTAAACCTTAAAAGAGGATTTTGTTATGCAAATTGGGTACATTGCTGGCCTGGGAGAAAAGAATATGGAAATTCCTTAAGTAGTTGCTCACTAAACTACTGGAGTTGTAATCTGTGAACTAGGACAGAAAGAGAATATGCATAAATGCACATGTCTTCTTAAGAAGAAATGCACACATTTTAAAACAGCCATATCCAGTATTTTCATTCTGAAAGTAATTGGGTAGAAAGAATATTGTTCATATACCCAGAATAGATGTGAATTAATTTATTCATAATAGTACAGATTTTCAGTACTCTTTGTTGTGTGAATTTTTCAGCAGCAATAGTTTCCCAAATGCCACTGATCCAAAGAAAGATGAAATTTGGTCTTCCAGTGGTTTTTTATAGCAAATCTAGCAGCAAACATCAGAAACTGAAATACTGTCATGTTGCATCAGTGGATATGTCTCAAGTGAAATAAACAATAAACCAAGATTATTTGTTGTATTTTGGGGCCACTTTTCTGACTTCTTAATAAGTTTTGAGCAAAAATAATTTTTGGATGTTGTTGCCAATTACACAACAGTAGTATCATATACCATCTTGCTTAGATTTTCATCAACAAATTCTAGAAAAATAACAATATAATGCCATTTTAGTCAAGTATAGTGTCACTTGTGGATTATCTTCATGCTCAGTTCTTTGATGATGAGCTGAAAAAAATTTAAAAGGAGTTCTTTACCACAGAGAGTTGCAGTGAGGCTCATCAAGTTCAAATCTTATCCTTCCAGAGTGTTTTGAAAAATTCAAGAGAATCTGTCATTAGAGTTTTATGTACTATTGATGAGATTCCCTTAATCGGAAATTAAGTAAAATTCCTTATTCTTCGAATATTCCACATTGTAATGGATAAGCTGCAATAAAAGCTTACAAATCATGGTTGACTTCACTCATTTGGAGCCAAGTGGGAAATTGTGACCAATCTTCCTGCAGCATGTTTTCGATGGTAACAAGATTTTTAACAACCATCCTTGCCCAGAGCTTCTGGAGTATAGTGGTTTATAACTCTTGTTCATTCATTCTATACCTAATCAAGATTAACATAGTGGAATGCTGATTAAAATGTTGATATTTTAAATATCTTCTACTTGTTCAGATGTGTTCATATTTCATGGCAAGAGGGGGAAAGTGTCAATTTTTCTCATCCTTATGGCTCTCTGATGATGCCTTTGGATAGGGGGACTGTGTCATTGGTGTGACTAACGGAAAAGCTCTGGCGGAGGAATACACTGCAGATCCAAAGGTACGAAAAAGCAATCCCCCCAATTTTTTTTTAATTCATTGCAAAAAGAAAAAAGTATGTCAGAAAATAAAGGAATTATATGAATATCCATCACTCATAATTTATTCAGTTAATTTTATTTATAGGCTCGCAAACTTAAGTTTAGCTCATTTTATCTAACTTCAAAAGAGAAAAGAACAATTGGAATATTAAATATATGGAATAATAAAAGAAATCCCAATTTATAAATAGTCCTCTAGTTAAGACTTCAAGTGATAGGAAGCTTATCCAATAGGGAAAAGAGGTAAGTTCTTCAGATCGTAGTACAATTAGAAGAAAATGAGTATTCTTCTTTCTTGGAAAACCAACCTTTTTGCAACTGTAAGAGCACACAAAAGCCATTTCCTTTGTCCGGCTGGTTAAAGTGCCAGCAAATGTATGTGGCTCGATTATGGACCTCTAGAAAAATTACTTTGTAAACTGTGCTACATGTCCTACGGTTAGTTAATAGGGGCTGTCACTGGTATTTCTTATTGCAGAAGATAAGTTCAGAGAATAACAAGTTCAGAGAACTCATGATGCCTGTGTTCAGGATTTCATTTCATTTTCTCTTTTGAAAGTTGCTTTGGAAAATCCCCCAAGGAATACCTTATGAAGCAGCTGCAGCACTGCCTACTTCTTATGGGACAGCCATCTTGGCCTTGAAACACAGAGCACAAACACAGCCAGGGTGAGTGGAGGCCCAACAATAGTATAATGAAGTCTTACATTTGGCCAACACAATTCTGGGTTGTGTTATAATTCTGTGTCCTATAGTAATTGGTGGCTGTCTTGAGGCTTCCCCTGCCAGGAAAATACCAAGATCTGTGTCTGTTTACACAACATTCAGAGCTGTTTCACTATTCCAGTTTATAGCTTGACTTGTTCTAATGCACAATTATGTAAATTTTGTAGATGAGTTTTTATTTTTAATATGCTGATATTTTGACGTGCAACAGATTTGAAGTAAGGCATATTTTTTTCCTAACAAAGTAAACTGCTAAGAATTAGGCTGGAGGAGCAGTTCGATATTACTTACAAAGCTGTTGCCCCAAATGCTAGCTGCCTCCCTAAGTTATATCACCTCTGTCGGAAGAAGTTAGAAGCATTTATTGTTTATTATTTATTTATTTTATTAATCAAATTTATCACCGCCCATCTCCCAAAAGGGACTCTTTTTTACTCTTTTTACTTTGTGCCCTTATAACCCTACGTTCTGTGTCTGTCCCTTCAGCCAGTGAGTTAGCCATTGAGCAAGGAAATACAGAATTAGGGCAAGGCAGTAAGTACTACTAGATCAGTCTTGCCCAACCTTATGTCCTCAAGATAAGTTAGAGATCCCTCTGACTTCCTTTCAGGATTTCACTGCTTTTTTCCAGAGGAGCCTATAGAAATTTGAAGCCACATCCACAGAGCTTCCTCGCCTCAGCATGAAGCCCCACAAATGGTTTCCAGACAGTATGTCCTCATACCAGCAACTCTGTCTTCCCCTGAGCCTGGACTCGAAGCAGCCCAAACATAGCTTTAGCTGCTCTGTTTTGGAAGATTGTTTTCCCTCCTATCCTGGCTCAAGATCTCCTATTTGGACAATCCATGGTGCATGGAGGAGGAGGCTTGATGTTTTGTGGTCTGGGGTGGTGAACTGCTCATCCCCAGTTGGTCTGGCCTCCTTGCATCTGGTCCCTGGGCTCAGCAGTGATGGTTTGGCTACAAGGGAACATCTAGAGCTATTTGTTTTTTTAATTGGTTGACTGGCCAAGAGGGTGCAAAGCCCTGAAAATGACCATCTCTGTTTTAATGCAAGTAATTCAAACAACCAAATAACTTGGCTTCCTTCCCAGTTGTTGTAGCTCCCAGGGTAGCCCTGACTGCTCACTTCCTCTCCTTGTGTTCTTATGGTAGTTAACAAGTATAACACCGATCTCCATAGAAAAATCCCTTCCCAAACTCCTGCTCTTCAACAACACTTATCCAGTGGTTGCATCTTGGCTGCACAATCCGGATGACCTTAGATGGTATCCTGGAAATACAAAAAACCTTCACTCTTTTCTGCCACTTAGTGGCTGATAGGTTAAATGGTCAGCTGGTCAACCCATATTTATAAAGAATAAAAATGCTACAACAGGAAAGAGAAAAGCAAGCAATGCAGCAAGTAACCAGGAGCAGCATGCATGTGAGTTGGAGAAGGCTTTTCACACAATGAAGGATGTTGGATAGGGCTGGAATTCCAGCTAAGGAAACTACCAATTATGTCCCTTAAAATGTGTGCCTGTTAGAGCTGTATGAAGAACAGTACAGCATGGATCCATTCCAGGTGTGCACTAAGGATGTGCTGTGGTGGCAAGCCAGATTTAGGGCAGCATGATTTCTTGCCAGCTCTGGAAGGACTGGAAGGGAGCATAGCAAAGCCGCTGTGTATGTGTGATCTCATCCTGGTCTGATGGGTCTAGTTTTCCTCAGAGTGAGCCTAGTAATGTAGATGGACGCTGGGGTGGGATGGAGAGAGGAAGTGAGCCAGATAGACTTTTAATGTTTTAGATCACCAGCATTTAATACATTTCTTCAGTCTCAAACTATGCTTCTGTTTACTGTAGAGAAACTGTTCTGGTGACTGCAGCTGCTGGTGCCACAGGACTTGCAGTTGTGGATGTGGCAGCTAATGTTCTTAAGGCAAAGGTATGCACTCTTTCACCAGTATCAGTTGGGGTGACCTCTAGGCAATCTTCTAGATCAGACAAGAATCCTGAAAAACCTTGAAAAACTCCTTTACCGCTTCTGGTTGCCAAAAATGACTTCTGCAGTAAAGTCAGGTAATGAATAAGCAAGCAAACAAGATTCCACTCATAAAAGTAGCGCTCTCTATCAGACTGCAGTGGCTCAGAGCTGCCATTCCTACAAGAGCTCCTTATCAGTTCCAAGAGGGGCCATTTACAACAGAGGGCCCTGTCAGATGAAAAGAAGAGGCAGTTTTCAATTATTCCACCCATAATCACCTCAGGAGTCATTGCTCTGTTCTGAACGCTGCTCTAAAACTGCAGAGTGAAGGTGGAATAATGGGCAGTTCTCTTCCCACTGAGCTTACCGAGGAGGAAATAGTATTAATTACATTTATGAAGAACAACAAGAAAGAAACCAAAAAATGCAACCAGACCCACCATCTTAGATTCCATCCAAATTAATGCTAGAGCAGCCGCCTCTAACCTACTGTGTGGTAGGCGTGTTGGATTTCAGCTCACATAATTTTGTGGCCAATGGTACCTAGAAATTATGAGTTCAAGGCTGGGGAAAGCTCTGTTGGCTTTAACTGAATGGAAAGGGCTCGTCTGCTATCATTCAGCCATTTGAGTTGGAAGCTTGTACCATTGTCTTTGGGATTGCAGGTGATAGCAGCAGCAGGAAGTGACAGTAAATGCAGCCTGGCTATCCAGAAGGGAGCTGTGGAGAGTGTGAATTACAGTGCGGCTAGTCTGAGAGAAGAGGTGAAGAAACTGACAGCAAACAAGGGAGTTGATGTGGTTGTTGACACCGTTGGCGGGGACATCTTCAAGCAGGCATTGCATAGGTGAGCTAAAGCCATGATCCATGTCTTTCGGAAGGCAAAATTGGGCAATTTTTTGGTTGCTTAGGGCAAGGGCTGTAGTGAGTGGGGTGAAGATGTACATGAGTGAGGCCAGGGTTTTATGCTTTTTCCTGGATTTGGTGGGGATTTCACAGTTCTTTAACAGCTACATCAAGGCTGTTTGATGTAGATACAAGGTACAGTTATTTGATATAAGGCTATACTGACTTTATTGGATTGTGTGTTTGCCATTTCAAAGTAGTGAGAAATCTTGGAACCAGTTTTTGGCAGTGATAACAATTGGGACTTCCAGGCTCATAGAAAAAGGCTTTGGGGTTGCAGGCAACCCTAAACTCTTACATTTCCTTCCCAACCATATGCTGTGAGCTGAACCTACAGGTCTGTAATTCCCTGATTGACCTTAGTGGGGGCTGACATTCTGCTGGATGTGAGCTCTCAGTAAGTTTGAAAGATTCTCCCCCTTTCTGGTCAGCTCAAGTTAGGGACATTTTCTGGTAGTCATGCAAAGTGAATAACCATTATCTGCATGGAAATAATCCCAAATCCCCAAAATCTGAGCCTCCAGTGGGGCTCAGTACATGTGAGAACTGATAGAAAAATATCTTTTAAAAAGTACCTCAGAAGAAATTAGAGGAGGAAGAACTGATTATAGCTTCACCTAATAATATAAAAGCTCTCTGCATGTTTAATCATTTTATCTTCTGTAAATATATCTGATTTTTATGAAGTGGGAGTCATTTTCTTGACTGTGCAGGATAATATCTGAAAATGTCCAATAAATTTTAAAATCTCCAATTTCTTGGTCACAACTGTTCTATTCTTTAAAATTTCTTACTTATTGTATCCAAAATATTAGTAAGTGGATGGACAACCTGTGACCTGTTGCTGAATTCCAACTCCTAGCAGTCCCAATGAGCATGGCCAATAGCTGGGGATTCTTGGAGTTGTAGTTTAGCAACATCTGGAAAGCTTAAACCCTCTATTTCAGAAGCCATCTAGCCGAGCCCTCCCCACTCTATCTGTAATTTCCTGAAAACTACTATTCATCTGCTCTTTCTCTTTAGAAATAACGCTTTTGCTTTCATTGATGACAAGATTTCCATCCATTCAGGAACAAATTTTGACCTAGTCAAAGTGTTACGGAGCTGTTATATTAACTGTCTGGTCCAAGTACTAGCTTTCAATTTCCATCTTTGCAGTCTGGCTTTTGAAGGCAGAATTGTGGTGGTTGGTTTTGCCGGAGGAACTATACCTTCCATTCCAACCAATATACTGCTTCTGAAAAACATCTCTGCTCTGGGACTATTCTGGGGCCGGTACCGGGATGAAGAGTTCCCAGTCTTCTCCGCAACCATTTCTTCAGCTCTTTCATATTACCAAGATGGTAAAATCCAGCCTCACATAGGAAGAGTGTTCAAACTGGAGGAGGTAAGGAGAAAAAGCTTGGCTTTAACATTTTTGAAGCTTCTGTAGAAGTTCTTGGATTGTCCAATGGACAATCTTTAGTTATAACAATGGAAGAAAGGCTCTAATGAAGTTCGGTGTGTGTGCGTGCGTGCATATGTGTCTTGCTACTATTTTCAAGGTTAATATTGTTAATTCTGTCTCCTTTATCTCTGGAAGAAAGTATTGCTTAGATTTATCATTGTTGCTTTCTGTGTACGGACCTGGAGAGTAAGTTGGCTTTCTGAATAAAAACTCATCCATGAATTTTGATGTTGCAGCCTACTGAAGTCCAGTAATTTTGTCTATTCAGTGGATGGCATTGGCAGCCATCACCATGCTGTTTGTTGAATGTAAAGCTTTGGCATGGAATATACATGCTTTCCCCATAGGAGATGTAGAGCAGATGAGCTGATATTAGCCAGTGGTGAAGAAATGAAATGCAAGCATTTCTAACGTTGCATTTCCATTTTAGCATTCAGTCAGGGAAAACATGAGTACAAATCCTTGCTCATCTGTGAAACATAGGGGGTCAACCTCTTAATTCTCATTTATATCTACTTCATATGGATATTAAGATGAAGTTGGTGTGTAGTATGTACAGTGCATCATGCCATACTGAAGAAGAAGACAGGTAAAACTTGAAATAATATTAAAATAAGGTTTCTCTTTAAGAGGAATGTCTCCAAACTTTGCCATGCTAGCAGTAGCTGAAAATAACATTAGGAATTGATGGAATCTTTCAGTCCATCCAAACTATCACTAATTCTTTCTAATTAAGAGTCCAATTGCTTTTCATATCTCATTAAATAAATGCAAATTTAACTCCCACAATTAACTTGGGAAAAGCTTTAATGTTGGTCATTGTCTTTAATTATGGAAACCATTTGCCTTAAATAGTATCTTTAATTGGATTTTATCTAGATTCTTACGATCAGTTTCAGGGGGAACTGGGGAATTATTTCTGACCTTGCATAATTGTGGCTTTCTGAAGAATTCCCCAATCTACTGGACCAAGTTTCTGCTTCTCCCTAGCTTTATGCCACTGTAGATAAAAGCAAAATAATCTATGCTCGTAACTTTCAGGGAATATACTTGGTGCCATAAAAGCTAATTATGGGATTATCATTTCACAGTCCAGCATTCTGTGAGCCTGTTTATGCATTTATTGCACGGTGAATAAGTGAGTGCCACTGAATAGATTTGCACCTCCATCTTTGTAACACATTTATTGACCCTTTCTTTTAATTGCTATACAGGTAAATGAAGCCTTTGCACATGTGACCCAACGTAAATCTACAGGAAAGGTTGTCATCTCAATTAATTAAGCCTCCTTTTCTTGGGGAAATGTACCCATGTGCTACATCCTGCTGAAGAGAGAAGTGACCATTGTCACTAAATTCAGATCATTTAGCACGTGACAGGCCTTTTTGGATTACAGAAGAAAACTTTCTAGCCTAACCCACTCATTGATTTTCTATCACTTCTGTAGCTTCTATCTATCAGACCCCAAAGTTGGTGATTGGTCAACCCTTGCCTATTCTTATTCCAGCTTTTCTGCTGTTGGAGCTGCAATAATGCTAGATATGTGCAGACACCTTAGTATACTTTTGCCCAGGGCAGTGTCCTCCTCTGAAGCTTTTAAGCCAGGTCTGTGACCAGGAGACACAGGAGCTAATTCTGTTATTTGGGCTTCGAAGATTTGGCCATATAACCTTAAGGGGCTCTGCCTGATAAGAATTGTATGCATGATACTAGAATAAAATGCAGCAATAATGGAGTGGAACTGTTTTTATTGTTCTTCTCAGTATCTGGGGGGTTCCTTTTGATATATAAAAAAGATTGGAGTGGAATAGGAATGTTGGGAAAGACTATTGTCATCTTGAGGAAAGTCAAAATGATGACGACAACCTATATAAATTTTGTATGTTACTTTCTTTTTTATGAATAAAAAATATATATAATTTTGCCAGAAGAGTTGTTTCTATTCATCATTGAGTCTGACGTAAACACATTCCTATGGATTTACTGTAAGCTGGTAGTTAAACTCTCTTACAGATATGGGTGATGTGTGGCAATCCCGTGAGCTCAGTATCTAAGGGCTTGATAGTCTAAGTGTACTTAAAAGTGGGGAAGAGCTTGATTCTTCTTTGAACTTTGCCATCTGTAGATGTCCAGGACTGAAGGCATGTTGGTTTATCCATTTCTTTCATTCTTTTCCCCCATGTTTAATAATATTTTATAACACTTCTGTTTTGTATGATTAATGTTAGTAACAGTTGAGTTGGTAATTGGGGAGCCAGAGGTACCCTGGAGGGGGTGTTAAATCCAGTTGTTGGCTGGCATGGACAAGGACTATTGTAAGTTCTCTACATTGCCTTTCACTCCTATCCAGCAATTTAACCCTGAAATATGAATGGTGAGATAAGAACAGAAGACAGAATCCCCATGACTGAGGTCCAAATTAGACACAACACTCAATTCTCTGTGTTACTTCCTTCCGTTTCTTTTAATCTAAAGGAGTCTTGGTCCGTTGCCTATCTTAATAAAAAATGCACCAGGTTAGCAAAACCCTGGCTAAACAGTTTATTATACCATGACAGGAATAATGATAATTTTAAGAAATAGGATGGTTCAGTTACATTTTTTGTCAAATAGGCCTGCATCACCTTCCTTTCAAAAGCAGCACTTAGAAATTAGCTGCCTGTCTTCAGTTCTTTCTGTTGTCTGGATTTCTGACAATTGGGCTGGGTGCATCGATGTGGTAAACTAGAACGTACTTTGAAATAGAGGCTGATAAAATATTCTGCTGACTCAGAGATTGGCAGATACACTTCAAATCAACCACAGGGAAAGGCCCATAGGATTTAAGCAAATTACATTGTTTTGCAGTGCCTTGCCAGAATTTGAATAGTTTATTTCTTTATTTTAAATAATATTTAAATTACACATTTTCATTCATTTTTGGGTTGGTGTGTGTGAAAAATTTATATGATCTGAAGAGAAACCGGAACATTCATCTTTGTTTTCCTTTTTTGTTTGGTAAAGATAATTTGCATATTGTTCTTAGGGGACTTCATTGCTCTGGGTTTTTTGTTTGGGGGTGTTTCTCCCTAAATATTTGTTATAACAGGTCCTGAAAACATAATGGGCAGGTTCATATCCATTTAACAGGAAGTAATTGGGTGTTTTTGAATGGGCAAAAAGGGCAGCTAAAAGAAAAGAGGAGCCCTGCTATGCTCCTTTAGGATCTAGTGTGCACATTAGTCACCTTTTACATTTTAACACCCCTTTTTTATTTCTTGAATTTTGGAACTACACAAATGTTTAATTAGAAGCAAATAGAAACCCCTAAGGCTGGGTAAACAGAACAAAATTCCTGCACTGATTTTATCTGCGAAGTCCTGATAAATAAACAATTTTATAGCTTATATAAAGGCTTTCCAATTCTGGTTCATGAAACACAATAGCTGGGTTATCGTAAAATACTGAATCAGAAACCACCCGATTCCACTTTAGCCTAGTCTAGCATGCTGTTTGAACACAACTTTTATGTCTGGGTGTACTTTTTCAACAGCCATGGGTAAAACTCTCAGAAAGTCATACATTCTAAATACTTCTGTCCCCCATCCATATGCTCCAGCCTTGATTTTTTTGTTGCAAGGAAAATACAAGCATTTTGCTATAGTCTATAAAGAAGACCCAGGTGGACAAACAAGGGCTTTCTTCCCTTCAAGCAGGGGCATCTGCAGACCCTGATTGTTGGTTTTATATCCCTATAGCGAAGATGGCTAATAAAAAAACTGGAATGTGTGAATCTTGTTTTGAAAAATGTGGGCTTTCATTGCCTTCTGGAGCAATTTTGATATTGAAATAAACTAAATTAAGCAAACTGACAGCAAGCCCAAAGTAGATTTATGGGTTCCACTCTAGCAGACAACCATGAGGAAGACGTATAACATGAATGAAAGGCTATGACAGGAACTCATGGAGGGAACATCCTATGGGCCTCAATCTCCTCATTCCTGACATAGCAATGAGGAGATATACCAACGTGAAACTGGATAAGAGCCTGGTAGAATACCACTATCCCACCCATCACCCAAAGTTTCAGGTCTATGAGAGACCATGCTCCAGAACAGAGGAGTACAAAAGCATCTATCCCAACCGGTTTTACACTAAATTAAGTTAATGTGAAAAAATAATGGCTGATACAGTTCATAAATGTGAAGGGATAGCACAGCAGGTTTAAACTGGTTTTGACTTATGTTTTGTTCTAAAACATTCCCTGGGGTCAGAAATCCTGCGGAATTGGTTTGTTTAGAATCACGAGTGCAGAACAGGAGAAATGAAGGAATGCTACCCTCAAATTCTCCACTATTTTTTCATTTCGCATACAATACCCTATGCAACTTAGGAGTAGGGTTCCTTAATAAATTGTGGTGAACTCTGGAAAGGCCTCTCTCTTCTCTCTCTCGCACTTGTTAGGACATTAGAAACAAGAAAGAAGGGAGACCAAGCAAACCTGAGGCTCGTTTCAGCTTGTCCACAAGGTCTGTTGCACAAGGAAATGTTATTCTTTATTTTTTTTTACATGTACTTTTATGCTGTAACAATAAAAAATCTAACTGGCCTATAGAATCAATATACATGCAAATAAATATATTAATAAATCAACTTCCTAATGAGTAATAACAAAATCAACAGCACTGCTCAAATTTCCAAGTTTTTATAAGGTTTCTAAAAATTAACAAGGATGCTGAACTTATTTCTGGGAGGAACCAATTCCGCAGGAGCTCCAGCAGAGAATGCTTGCTTCTGAGATTCCTACTGCTGAATCTCATGAGGGAGGTGACTCTTAGCATGATTTCTCTGCTGGCATGCCTTAGGAGGCAGGTTCTACCTGGAGCAAGCTGTTCTACAGATAACCATACCTCAAGCCATGTAGGAATTCACGAATTATTTCTCGCATGCTGAATTACACCTGGAAACAAACTGGTAACCAGTACAGCTCCGAAGTGCTGGTGGTAATGTGAGAGCATCTGATTGTTCTTGTTAATACACAGATAAGTGCATTCTGTAGCAACTGAAGTTTCTAGCCATTACAGTATTCCATTTGGGAAGCGATAAAGGTATGAGTTTTGTATTGCCAGTTTCTCCCATTCCAGGAACTGCCTCAATTGGTGCACCAACTGAAGCTGGGCAAAGGCTGTCCTGGTCATAGTTTCCACTTGCTATTCGAACAGGAGCTGAGAGTCCAGAACAACCTTGAGATTATTGACCGGCTCCTCTTGGGGGCAAATAACCTCCACATTAAGAGCTAATGTTGGAACTTTCCCAGAATCAGCCGATTTCTGGAATTAACAGCCACTTCATCTTGCCTGAATTGTTTGAGTGTCTGATTTGGAAAAAATAAGTCCATAATAGGGAAGTATCAAAATGCCTAGAGCTGCTTCATTTTAGGCAGAATGAGATGCAAACAGCACAGATATAGATCCTTCAGAAAACAACCCTATCAAGTTTCAGCTTTAAGGGTTTTGCCCACAATAAACCTTTGAAACATGCTCCCTGTGCCTCTTCTAAGGTAGAGGTTGCAGGAATAAGTAATGACAGTATAGCAGCCTCCACATTGTCACAAAAAGCTCAGAGAGAAGCCCAACAGCGCCAATATAGAAGAATCCTTATCTTAACTTCAACTCATTTAAACTAAGCTCTTAATTTTCCGTGTTTTGGGGGTGCCAGGCTTGGCATGACATGGAAGCATGATCATTGACTTAACCTTGTGGGATGGGATGCTTTGCTGGTCAGGCTTGGAGCCCTATTCAGAAAAGTGCACTTAGCTTCCATTTCTGTTGGCACAACCAGTGCAGAATTTATCCCAAGAGAAAGTAACATTAAATATTGTGGCTCACCACATTAAAAAAGCTGGGAGTTGAATATGTCATTGATGCTCAAAGCAATGCAGGCTTTCTCATCCCAATGCAGTTGAAGTTGAATCAAGATGAAGATTTCTTGCTAGCTGCTTGTATCAGAAAGGGAGCCCACCACACTAGACACTGATGCTCAACATTCAGTGTAGAAATAAACATTGTGTCATGTTCACTGTTTCAATGTGCACTGTACATCGTAATGTTTCACATGCCATGGTGCTGACGCGCGTTTCTGTTTGGGAGGGAGCTGCTGTGAAACCTTGTACCAAGCTCTGTATCTATGTTCATTTCAATGGAATGTGTTTGGGTTATGTGCTCTGTTCAAGGACTTTTCCCTCAGACCATCAGAAGCGTTAGGAGCACCTGGGATTGTGAGCTTGGGAAGATTCTACGGGGGGAGGAATCTGATTTGTACCGAGGGTTTTTAGTTTGCATTTGGCATGCTTTTATCATTCTCAACTTTCTTTGTGATCCTGCATACTATTCTTTAATAAATCAGATATCTTTGCATTCCTGCTCATGAGTCTGAGAGTGTTTTAGAATAGGCATTCATTAAATAAAGCTGAGAATCACCAAAGTTGTACCGTTAGCTCCTACCAAGATCAGTTAATGATGGCCGAGTCCAAGCTCACGACCAGGGGACTTGAGGAGCCAGCTAGCTTGATGCCCGAGTTGACAGTCAAGAGCGGAAAACTGAGCCTCATCCCAGAACCTTCAGATTTCCGACAGGATTCGAGTTCCAGCCCTGAGGTGGAGGAATCTAATGATGGGGGAGAACCAGAGCAACCGGCACCCAGCGAATCGCCTGCAGAGTTTATCACCTGGGATGCAATGGGAGAACCCCAGCCAGGGACGTCCCAGGCGTCCTGGAAGCATCGGTTCCCGCTGACCCCAGACATAGAATCTACCACGGTATCAACAGAGAGGCAGCCTAACACGCAAGGGAGGGAGGAATCTCAAACCCCTGAAAGGCTAAGAGTGGTGGAGGCCAAAATAGAATTGATGGAGTACATGTTAAGAAACCTGTCTCTATCATTGGGGGGGCAGGGGAGGCACGACGGAGGTCCCAGCTTCACGCAACCATCCCCCATCCTCCCACCTGGACTGCCGGCGGAGCGGGGCCAGAGACGGCTCCGGGATGAATCTCCACCCCGCAGAGCAACAACTACCATAACCTGGGGCCCAAACACTCAAGCAGCCGCCGGTTCCGCTCCAACAGGAGTGGGGGTGAAAGACTTTTCTGTCAAGTTTGATGGGGATCCAACCAAGTTATCTTTCTTTCTAACCAATGCTAAAAGTTACATGAGGCAGTTTAGAGCATACTTCCCTTCCGAAGAGGCTAAGATAACTGCCATTGCCACCAAGTTGAAGGGTCGAGCAGCTGACTGGTATGTTCAATTAAGTGAGGCTGACTCCCCTGAACTTGAGTATTTTGAGGACTTTATGGGGGAGTTAAAGCTGCATTTTGAGGATCCTCTGGCCAAGGCAAGAGCTAAGAAGGCGCTGAAGGATCTTACCCAGGGCCAGCTGTCTGTAGCTGATTACGCCCTGGAATTTAAGGCTTTAGCTGGGAAAATCCCCGACTGGTCTCAGTCAACCTTAATAGAACAGTTTAAAGAGGGACTCAACCAGGATGTCCTACGATGGGTGTTGTGTAGAGACGATCCAGAGTCATTGTACAAATGGATCTGTCTGGCTGGCAAGGCTGAGCATGCCTAGCATACCTTCGTGCAAACCAGATGACCTGACAAACCACCAGCCACCATGAGGGGACCCCGAAGTGCCGCAACTGCTGCCCGGCCAGGCTATAGAGCCTGGGAAGAGGAGAGAGATTGGCGCTATGCAAGGGGTCAGTGTCTCCGATGCAGAAAGGAAGGGCATCGAGCAGCTGATTGCCCAAAAGCCAAGGCTGGAGATCAAGCGGACAAGCTGCCAGCCAAATCGCCCCCCCCCTCACGGCGGATGACAGCAGCCAAGGGGGCAGCCAACGCTGAGGAAGTATTCTACTTCTCGGGAGAGGCTGACGACTCTAAGGAGCCGGTGGGAAACACCAGCCACTTGCCATGAAGAGCGCCTGCAGACAGGTGGAGGAGGATGGGCACGAGGATGCTATGGTGAGTGCTGACTGTCCCACTTTAGCAGTAAAAGTGAAATTGGGCTCCCGCACAAAGACTACAGAGGTCTGGGCTTTAGTTGACTCTGGGTGTTCCAGGTGTCTAATTCACCCTGATCTGGTTGCTGCTTTGGACCTGCCTAGCTTCCCCCTCCAGCAGCCTTTGATCTTTACATAGTTGGATGGTTCAACGGCGGGGGTGGCAGCGGCAACCCATTTCACTGGAACTGTCGCAATGCAAATGGGCAGCCACCGTGAGACTTAAAATTTGTAGTGGCACCTGTTGGCAATCCCTTGGTAATTCTGGGGATCCCCTGGTTGACCTATCGAAGCCCATATATAAACTGGGAACACAGAACTGTGACTTTTAAGGATGGGTTTTACCAAGCTCCTACAGCGGAGAGAGCTTCACGTGTGGGGGTTGGAAGGGCTGCAATTGCCATGCCGCGCCCTAGTTTGGCACATTTAGAAGGCTTGCCTGATCGATACCAAGACTTTGCAGACGTCTTTAGGGAAATGGAAGCAGATCAGCTACCCCCGCATCGGAAACCTGACTGTGCAATAGAGTTGGTTCCCAACGCTCAATTGCCCAAGCCAAAAATTTATCCAATGACTCAGAAGGAGCTTGAGGCATTACAGGACTTTATTGACAAAAATCTGTCAAGGGGGTTTATTGAACCTGCAAATTCCCCAGTTGGGGCCCCTGTGCTATTCCGGGAAAAGAAAGATGGCACGCTTCGACTCTATACGGACTATCGGGGGTTAAATTCCATTTCAATTTGCAACAAGTACCCTCTTCTGCTCATGAAGGACACGTTAGCTCACTTGTGTAAGGGCAAGATTTTCTCCAAGCTCGATCTTCGTGAAGCCTATTTCCGCATCCGCATATGAGCTGGAGATGAGTGGAAAACCACTTTTAATTGTCCACTGGGTTCATTTCAGTACAAAGTCCTCCCTTTTGGGTTGGCAGGGGTGCACGGAGTCTTCATGCAATTGATTAATGAAGTATTACATGATCATTTGTTTAAAGGGGTCCTGGTTTATTTAGACGATATTCTCATTTACACTGAAACCGAGGAGGAACACGAACGCCTCCTCAAACAGGTGTTAAGCAAGCTTAGAGATGCCAAACTTTATGCCAAGCTTTCCAAATGTGAGTTTCACAAGACCCAACTTGACTATCTGGGCTATAGGGTGTCTGACAAGGGCATTGAAATGGACCCTGCAAAAATTCAGGTGATTTTAAGTTGGGAACGTCCCCGCACCCGGAGGCAATTGCAAAGTTTCCTCGGGTTCAGTAATTACTATCGCCAATTTATCCAGGGGTTCGCTGAGATTGCTTTGCCCCTCACTGATTTACTCTGTACCAAGGGCTTGGGAGAGACATGCAAAGTAAAAAACCCTGGGACAATGCTGAATTGGATGCCTGAATGCCAGGCAGCATTTGAGAAGTTAAAAACCCTCTTCACTGCTGAGCCTATTCTACAGCACCCCGATCCTGAACGCCCCTTTATGGTCCAAGTTGATGCTTCTGACTCCTCAGTTGGGGCTATATTGTTACAGAGAGATTCTGAAAATCACTTAAAACCCTGCGCTTATTTGTCCAGAAAATTTTCTGAAACCGAACGCCGGTGGCATGTTTGGGAAAAGGAGGCTTTTGCTGTAAAAGCGCTTTGGAAGCCTGGCGTCACCTCCTGGAAGGCGCTAAATGCCCTTTCAAAGTTTGGACCGATCATAGGAATTTGGAAGCCCTCCACACACCCCGGTGTCTCAGTCCTAAACAAATTCGCTGGGCTCAATTTTTCAGTCACTTTAACTTCCAGTTAAAATTTATTCCAGGAAAGGAAAACTTTCTGGCCGATGCTTTGTCACGTTTACCTCAGGACCTTGACCACGTGGCAGATGTGGTTGGGACTGTTCTCACTGAACCACAGCTGGGCTTAGTTGGTGTCACCCGGAGCCAGACCCTTGCGCAGGCATCCCCGTCCCCAGCCCAGTCTGGGAAGCGGAAAGTGCAAGTTCCTTGCCAATTACAGAAAGACTTTCTCCAGGCGCTGAAATCTGACACTTGGTTGCTAGCTAATAAAGACACTGTTTCTTTTGAAAACGGTCTGGCATGGGTGCAACACCGCCTTTATGTACCCGAAACTTTACGACCTGACATTTTACAGCGTTCCCATGATGATAAACTTGCTGGGCATTTTGGTTTTGTTAAAACATTGCATTTGGTTCATCGTCAATTCTGGTGGCCCACCTTGAGACACGATGTAAAAGACTATGTTGCTTCCTGTCCTGTTTGTGCAATGTCAAAGCGAAAAGGGGGGAAACCGCAGGGGCTTCTGCAGCCTGTGGCCAGCCCGTCTCGTCCCTGGGACAAGATTTCTATGGATTTTTTTGTGGATCTTCCTCCCAGTCAGAAGAAAACTGTCATTTGGGTTGTAAAAGATTTTTTTTCCAAACAAGCCCATTTCATTCCATGTGCGTCCATCCCATCGGCCCCGCAATTGGCGCGCCTATTTCTCATCCACATCTACCGTCTCCACGGTAGCCCCTCCCATTTGGTCAGTGACCGTGGGACACAGTTTACTTCCCAGTTTTGGAAATCATTTTTAAAATTGATTGGCACCAAACAGGCGCTGTCCACCTCGTCCCATCCTGAGACTGACGGATCTACTGAGATTTTGAACTCCGCCCTTGAACAATTTCTTAGAGCATACATTAACTACCATCAGGACAATTGGGTGGAGTTGCTGCCTTTTGCTGAAGTGGCTTACAACAATGCTGTCCATCAGAATACCGGGCAAACCCCTTTTCGTGTGGTTTCTGGTCACGACTTTGTTCCCATCCTTGAACTGCCACAACCCCCTCCCCAATCCTGTTCTGCCTCTGACTGGGCTGTTAAGCTTGCTGATTCCTGGCCGGTGATTCAACAGGCTTTGGCTGATGCCCAGGCTGCTTACAAGTTTCAAGCCGATAAGCATCGTTCTTTGCAACACGATTTCAAGATTGGGGATCAAGTGTATCTATCTACCAAATTTATCAAGTCCCCACAACCCTCTAAAAAGCTTGCTCCCAAGTTCATTGGTCCTTTCCCTATTGTTGGTCTTATCAATCCAGTTACTGTTAAGTTGGATCTGCCTCACAATTTGAAATGCTTGCACCCTGTTTTCCATTGCAGCTTGCTCAAGCCTGTCCACCAATCCTCCCACTGGCATCCCCAACCTTCTCCTCCTGCTCCGATCATGATTGACGGCCAACAACACTTTGAGGTCAAGGAGGTCGTTGATTCTCGCAAGCTTTGCGGCACCCTCCAGTATCTGGTCCGATGGAAACACTTTCCTCATCCTGAATGGGTGTCTGCTCGCCACGTTAATGCTCCTGATTTAATTCGCCATTTCCACCTGGCGTACCCTTTAAAGCCTGCCACTTAGTGCTTTCTTTCTTTTGGGGTGGCAGTATGTCATGTTCACTGTTTCAATGTGCACTGTACATCGTAACGTTTCACATGCCATGGCACTGACGCGCGTTTCTGTTTGGGAGGGAGCTGCTGTGAAACCTTGTACCAAGCTCCGTAACTATGTTCATTTCAATGGAATGTGTTTGGGTTATGTGCTCTGTTCAAGGACTTTTCCCGCAGACCATCAGAAGCGTTAGGAGCACCTGGGATTGTGAGCCTGGGAAGATTCTACGGGGGGAGGAATCTGATTTGTACCGAGGGTTTTTAGTTTGCATTTGGTGCGCTTTTATCATTCTCAGCTTTCTCTGTGATCCTGCATACTATTCTTTAATAAATCAGATATCTTTGCATTCCTGCTCATGAGTCTGAGAGTGTTTTAGAATAGGCATTCATTACACATTGCAGCATTAAAAATGGCATTAACTTATGTCCTTGGTAAAACAATAACCTTATCAAAGAATAAAGGAAGAATTTAAAAAGGGGAGTAGGTTTACCCCCACTACCCCAGAAGCCCTTTCTGCCAATAATCATAAAACTGCCAACAGCTGTGATGGAGATTCAAGATTCCTTAGAACATGAAGAACTGATGCAGACATAATTTTGCTTTCCTTTTCTTCTCTACCAGTTGCTAGTATATGCCTAATGGCTCTTTTTTAATTGCTCTGTAAGACAGACTAACCTGTCCAAGTGCAGCTAAATTAAATAAAGAGCCTCACTGATGCAACTTACGCAACTAATGAGGAACAAATGAATCACCCAGTTTCTAGTGGGCAACTCTGCCTGTAAGAAGTGAAGTGAATGACCCCACTTGTTTGCAATATGAAGAAACTGTATTTTCAGTGCACATGTTGAACATAAGATGGAAAAATTAAAAAATGTTTTGGGCAAAAGAGATTAAAAATGTGCCTGATTCTGTGCCCCAAGTACTTGTTGTTATATGACTTGTGTAATGCTCATCTTAAAATGGTCTGATCATGACGGCATATTAGAGAAGAAACAGATGTGAAAGAGCAACAGTCAGTTCACACAATGCGCTAGATTAGAGTAAACTGAGGTCAGATTGTTTGTGACTCAATTCAGCCACACCACTCACTTAGCATTCTAGGTGAATTGAGACCCCACATTAAGGCATGATACAGCTTGTTTGTTTACATGAACCCAGGAACTGTTTTATTAACTCAGGTTTAGGCTTTGTGTGAACCCAATCAGACAGTGATTTCCTGAGTGTGAACTCTCAGTGGGTGGGACCAATGAGTGGCCCTGGTCCTCTGTCAATAATGTTAAATAATAACATCCAGAGAGTCAGTTTGGTGTGGTTAAGGCAGCAGGCTAGAAACTGGGAGATCATGAGTTCTAGTCCTGCCTTAGGCACAAAGCCAGCTGGGTGACCTTGGGCCAGTCCCTCTCTCTCAGCCCTAGGAAGGAGGCAACGGCAAACCACTTCTGAAATCTTGCCAAGAAAACTGCAGGCGCTGGTCCAGGCAGTCACCAGGAGTTGAAACTGACTTGAAGGCACCCCCCCCCATCCAACCAGATGTTTACAGCCATCCTTTTTTCCCTTTCTATCAGTATATACTTGGACCATTTATATAATATGAATGAGCCAATCCTGAAAATATAGTAGTGTTTACCTCTATGAAAAGTAGTTCTCATCCATTAAATACATTTAAAATAAAAGAGGATGTAAAAGATAATAAAAGTTTTCCCCATTAATATCTAAATGTCATTAAACCTGAACTGTTCCTTCCCCCACCCCTTTCACTAATCTCCTTCACAGACATGGAAGAAAAAAAAAATCATTTACAGCCACCAGAAAATGTTCATTTAATGAAAACCAAGATTATGTGAACCGTCTCCCTCATTTATTACGGACTGTTGATCATAAAACTGCTCAGAATATTACAAATAAATGTTGCCTTTTAAAATTTTAATTGTGGCTGATAGAATGTTCCAAAAGCACTTCAGCTTTCTTGATTTCTATTGACTCCCTTTTCTCAATGTAATAAAGGAAAAACTATTGTAACCTGAGTAACATGTCACTTTTGTCCACCACACTTTCTCATTAGATCTTCTTCAAAACAAATGTAAAGATCTATCTCTGATTTGGTTTCAAAAAATACAGATATTTATGCAATATTTAATACCAAATCAGGAGGCTACATGATCTCTAATTAAATCTTAAATTTTTTGTATAGTTTCAATATATATATAGAATGAATGAATGAATGTAAACCAAACTATATATATAGGTTTACATTACTTGTGGGTTGCCAAAACTGTTCATCACTAGGAGGTTCACAAACCACAATCATAAATCAGTAAAAACATGGTCCTTATTAATAAATAAATATACTGTAATACAAAATTAAGATAAATTGCCAAATAGATGGAGGCAAAATATAGATATAGTATTAAGACTTGTCAAAACAGCCATGTTTTAACAATTTTCCAGAGCATGACTAAAGTAGAAGGCAACCAGGTCAACCAAAAGAGTTATCTAATGACTTAATTTCAAAATGATATGTCTAAAATGTGTGGGGGAGGATTCTCTCATTATCTTTTTCTGAATCTCAAAGGGTCCTTTCCAGAATCAGTAGCCAATGAAAATAATTTCTGCCTAGCTCTGGGAATCAGCATCTAAACTGGTAAACCAGTCACCCTTAACTTTTCCTAAATCATACAAATGTTGCCTTCTGTTCCTTCAAAGTAGTGAACAGGAACTTGGTATGTTGTTGCAGATCTGGCTTACTGACCCAGTTGTCCAGAGCTTTGAGGAAGACGTTTTACACACTATTATTAAATAACTAGTCAAAATAACAAAATAATCATTTATCCTGATGAGTCAAAAAGGAATTGGGTAGTATATAAATTTAATATAATAATAATAATAATAATAATAATAATAATAATAATAATAATAATAATACTCAGTTCAGTAGTATATTGCTTGTCCTCCATTTTTTGGTTAATCACAAAACCAAACATCAATTAACAAGTTACTTGGAAAAGTATGAAGAATAATTTAATCTGCTTAATGGCAAAACTTAACTGGCAGAATTGAATGTCAAAGGCATGGAATTTAAACCTATTCAAAAAATAATCCACACAAAGAGAAAATTGAGAAATATGAATCACAAAGACATGTTAGTGGAAGTATAATCTTTTCTTTTACATCAGGAACTCATCCTGGAAGACAGTCTTCTAAAGCTCCACTTCATTATTTTCAAAATTACATTGCCAAGCTTCCTTGCTTATTATTCTTCTCTTTTCAGTGTTTTGCATTATGGGTTGTTCATAATGCTTGGTTTTGATTTTTTTAAAAAAACTTGAAGATTAAAAGAAGGTTTTTTAAAAAAAATTAAGTATGACATGGCAATTATAAATCAGTCATGGACTACTGCTTGGAGTGGCATATCTTAGTCAAGACAGACTGAAGACTCATCTGAATTAACCACATGCTGGGACAAGCCACTTTACATCTCACAAATGCCAAACAACACATCAAGGCTTAGGCCAATGAGCCATTTGGTAGCATTTGAAACACCAAGACCCTGTCAATCAACACACAAGAGACACTTTCACTACATGATAAGTAGTGGTAGCTGATTTGGCGGAGAACAGGGTGGGCAGTGATACTAGAGTCAATGGTAGACATGGCAGCAAATTCTGGTCCTGCCTCCATCCTCCTCCTTTCCAATGACAGTAAGAATACTTGAACTTTACTGCACAACACCCCAGATTTATAGCAACCTCCCAAAATACTCAGTTGCTGCACAAAATGGATCCTCTTGCATTTGTATGATTTTTACATGGTAAATTACCACCAAAATTACCACTCAGTGCCACATCTCACTGGGTTTCCATAGTCTAAGTCAATTTAACCTAATGTTTTCTTGTTGGTTGTCTAGCACAGTGGAGGGCAGGACTTTCCTTGAATAGGGGGGGGTGTCTGTTACAGAAGAACCCATCCCCTCCAGAGAGGCAAACAGGGAACATGAGTAGATTTGCCCCTTGTGCTGTCCTCTTCCAATGCAGTGTTTTGGATTTTGGACTCTGGAATGAACATCAGCACTCACCTCTCTGCTAAAAAGTGTGTGTGTGTGTATGCTTTGAAGGTTCTACAAATAGCTGAAGTTTTAAGATGCACAGAGCACTATTCTAGCACTGTGTGTAACACATTCACATACTAAAGTACATCCAGCAAAATGTGCAGAAATGGAGAGACTGATCTCTTAAAAGGAATACTGTATGAGTTTGCTCTCTTGATAATCAGCTGTTCATATAGATTGGGCCTTGGGCTGAAATTAAATGTAACTTCAGAACACACATTGGTTCAACCTGGACCTGTCCTGGCAGGGGGAGAAAGAGAAAGGTTAAACCTTCCCCACCGTTACCATTTACTTCCTGTTAGCTGTCCTGTGACCTGAGCATTTTCTTCCCATCTTTTGGAGCCCACATCAGGAATGTGTATGCAAGAAAGTAATCTGGATAAAGTTGCAGTACTTTCATTCATCCACGTTTTTGATAATATACACCCTCAGCCTACACTTTCCCATGATTAAAGTGGGCCACTGGTTAAACAGAACAGTCTGCCATCAATATAAGTCCTGAACCTAGAAGTTTCATTTTTAAGTCCCAATTCACCCCCATACTTCCAAGGACCTGCTTGTACCTTTGCAATTAGAAATTGCTTTTGTCAACAAAAAAGACATCTGATGTGATCCTAAGGTCTATATTTTTGGACTTGGACATCAAGTAGGAAAGAGGAACCAAAACTGTCAAGGAGGTGACACACATGGACTTGTGAATCCTCATTTGTCTTTGTGGACAAACCTGCTTTTGAACCTGGTGGTATTCTGAAAGTATAGCCTTTGGTTACAGGAACTGTCCATCTGGAATGCAGAATCTAATAATGAGGGCCTTTAGGCACAGAGAACTATGCATCTTATATTTCAAAGCCCCTTTGTTGTTCATCTTGTCTTTTTTCCTTCTAAAAGCTGCTCAGAAGAAACAAGGTGCCAAACCAGTTGCACAAACATTGTCTTGGTTTAATGTATGTTTATTCTTTGATAATCTAGGAGAAAAAGGAATCAAGCACAACCAGCTTGCAGATGAAGCACTCAGACCTGAAACTGCTACCCTCCACCCAAAGGTACAGATGTCCTCTACAAGTGTTTCAAAAATAAGCTAAAATAGCATTTATTTATTTATTTATTTAATTTATACACCGCCCATCTCACTATATAAGTGACTCTGGCTGGCTTACAAATAGCATTGATCCCATCAGTGTTTGATCCTTAGGTTAGATCAGGGTTTCTCAGCCAGGGTTCTGTTGAACCCTAGGGTTCTGTGAGAGGTCACCAGGGGTTCCTTGGAGATAATGATTTATTTAAAAAATTATTTCAAATTCAGGCAACTTCACATTAAAGAGGTAAGTTTCATTCTTTATTTTTAGTTTAAGAACACTATTAATGCATACAGGCCTCCACATGAAATGAATATAATAATTTTGTACCTTCTGGCCTATATTTGAGCCTGAATGTGCAGGGGTTCCCCAAGCTCCAGGGTCAAAAGGTTGAGAAAGGCTGGGTTAGATAATCTATCGTGTTTGGTATGCTAGGTTTTTTAAATTGTTGCATCCTATTCCTATTCTTATTCATCATCTATTCTATTCTATTCTAATCATCAATCAATCAATCAATCAATCAGTCTTTTACTTTGCTACAACCTGCCCAGGATCTATTAGGGTTGGGACAGGCTATAAATATTGAAACACTAAATAAAAATAATCAAATACTGTAGAAAGAGCAGAATGCCTATTATTGGTAATGTTTCTTTATCTTGAACTGGGAGTAGGACAGCCAGAAAAGGGAAAGGTATCAATAATAGCAACTCACAAGTTCCTTTCCCTCTTTAAAGATAACACAAAGGGAAAGAAGACATCATTTTAGATTATTTAAAGGGAAAAGATCCAGAAGCAAAGTATATTGGTTGAGTTTTAGCATGATTACAGCTTAGACACTACCAGTGCCTTTTATGATAGACACCTCTTCATAGGATTGCACAATCAGCTTGTCAAAATTAAATTACAAGCCAGTCAGTATTCTGCTGCTATATTTTATGCACTTTGGGAATGAATCTCCAAAACAGAAATGCATTTGTCTGTTGGCTTCAAGTCTGTAACAGAGAGCAGTTGTTACAGCCTCAGTGCCCTGACTGTTCTTTGTTTTGTCAGCCAACAAAGCAACACAACTGCTTTTGTTAATCTGCTCCATAATCTCTGTCTATATTAATCACAAGGTAAGGCACTTACAGGATTTTGTTTCACAATTGCTTGCAATCGTTCATCTTTTCTAGTAGGAAATTCAAATAACTGCAGAAAGCCATTTGCATCCAGCTGTATTTGTTCACAGCCTGAGTCACCCCTGAAAGATTCCTGATTGTCAAGCAAAGACTGAATTATTTCAGCAATGAATTTTGCATAATACCAGTTCTTTTCTGCAACCTCAATAGCTTTTTTTCCCTGAATGGCTGCCCACTCAGCATGCAATTCTGGGCAGCTAACAATCTATTAATCATAACCATAAATAATTAATGCAATTAAAACATATTGCACTCGGGTGGACTCAAAAGCACACAATCACCTTTCCAAAGCAGTAGGCCTACTGTTGGTAAATGGAGGGTTAGATTCAGTCTTATCTTCTGGTAAAGGAGTCCCTACATTGCCACTTAAATAAGTTGTTTTTAGTGAAGAAAATCAGGAAAGATGTTTGCCTTGATATCAGATGATAATGGCAGTGATGAATTGGTGACTTGCATGAAATAAGAATAATATCACATTATGCCTTGTCAGAAAGCTCAACACATCAGAGCTTTCGTAATGTTGGTTGCAGTGGCTGAAAAGAGAGTGGGCTTTTTTTGTTGCTGTCACTATTTAGTAAAGCTTGCAGCTGTTAGCCACTAAAGAGTATCACAATTTAAGAACAAGCATCTGTGAATAGTGGCTGTGTGAACTGCTTTTAGCATAAACTCCTATCTTAGCTTCCTTATAGCAAAGGCACTAACTGAAAGAAGCCATTCTAGAGTGCCGTCGTTTTAACACACAGCCAGCTGGGTGACTTCGGGCCAGTCACTCTCTCTCAGCCTAACCCACCGCATAGGGTTGTTGCTTTGGGTAAAATAGGAGGCAGGACTATTAGGTATGTTCGCCACCTTGAGTTATATATAAAAAAAGGTGGGATAAAAATATCATCATCATCATCACAGATTGGGCAATTAGGTAACATGCACAGTAAACAATAACAATAGAACATTAAAATGTGGAACTGTAGAATTTTTGCTCTCTTGCCTGATCCCTCTTCTTCATCTAAAAGTCCAAGATTAAATTAAATCAACATTTTACTTGCCACCAAGCCATACAATTGATTTATTTACATTATTATGCTTCCTCTAGTGCCTTGTCTCCCAGCTTTTTGCTTCCCTCTACCTGAAAAACAGGACAAACAAAAATCTCATTTTGTCCCCTGAAAGACCTGTAATTGACTTTTTTACAGTAAAAATACTTCCTCTACTCCCTTAACTCTTGCCTTTGTCTCCTCTATCCACCTGAAAAAGAAAAAGAAAAAGAAAATCCCAATTCCCCTTGCAAAACAAAAGGAAAGCAACTCACCGATTCACATTCATATGCTTTCTCTAGTGCAGTGTTTCTCAACCTTAGCCTTTTTAAGATGTGTGGACTTCAATTCCCAGAATCCCCCGGCCAGCTGGCTAGGGGTTTCTGGGAGTTGAAGTCCACACATCTTAAAGTTGCTAAGGTTGAGAAACACTGTCTAGTACCTTCTCATTTTCATATAGTCAACAGATAAAAGGCCCTACCTCTTGAAGTGCTTCCTGCAGGAATTAAATTCTGAATTACAGCAATAGGGGGAAGATCCCACTGCGGCTGTGACTTTCACTCACCTAAAGCAGAGAAAGCATTACCATTTGGTAATCAGGAGACCCAATGTGAGTTTCCAGACAGCAGCCACCAATCAAACTACTGTAAGTCCAGGCAGTTTCTTTGTCTGAGCCATCCTAGGCTGTTCCTTTAACCAGAAGAATAGAGGGGGAGCCAAGTAAAATTTGGCAGGGCATGCCCCCTAATACCCTAGGCACAGGCTTAGTCCCTGCTTGTACCTAACCATGGAATGAAATGGCCCAGCAACTTTTTTTCTGCTGTATCCCCATGATGTTGCCTTTATCTTGTCTGTAACCAGAGCTTTAAGTCATCCACAGGTGTTGTTAAATATTGCTTTCCCTTATAAAAGGAAGGGGCAACAAACCCAGTTTTACCATGGGTACAATTAGATGTGTTTCTGTAACCATTTTGTCAATGTTACAGTCAGGTTACTAGGGGCTGGGGTCAACTGGGCACCTATTAACCATTTGGCTGGTATGGGTGTGCTTCCTGATTTGTGGGCACATAGCCATTTTGGCTTGGAATGCAGGAGAGTCCGGCTGTTTCAAACTGTGGTCTCTCCCTGTCCTTGTCGTGCCTTCAGCTCAGAGACCTGGCTTTGAAAGAGTTAGTAGCAGTTAGCCTGGTTCTTTTTGTATAGGCCAGTACAAAAATTTGCATGTGATTCTGCTGCGTTGCTAAACTACTGATCTAGACTTGCATCAAAACTCAGCTACTTCTCATTACTATCCCCACCCTATATTCAGGATAGTGATTGGAGGATGTTCTCCTACCAACCAGTGACATTTGGTGGGAAGTGGGGGAAAGAAAGCTGGAAGGTGCCAACAACGCCATTCCTTAACTTGCTTTTCATATCATAAATGAAAACCTCACCATTTGTTGGCAAATTAGAACAGCTGCTACAGAGGCAGAATAGGAATCAATGGGAGATGGGTGGGTGTGTGCAGCTGGTAGACAGTGCTTTCACTTGACAGTGGGGGAAGGACCTCAGTTTTATATATCTAAGAGAGTTTTTATTCATACATCTGAACCTCCAATTCTTTTGTAGTTAAATGAATATTCAGGTTCCCAAATAGGTATAATTGTCAAGGCACAAACCATTTACCAGTGTAGATATTAGCTTCAGGTATACCCACTCTAACCATTTGAACAAAATACTACATTTACTATGGTTGAGTGAGAAATGAATGACTGGGAACCAATGAGAAAGAACTAAGCTCAAAGTAATAACATTGATTGGGTACATCCTGTGATTAAAAAAGAAAGATGCTTAATTCAACACTGTTGCTTACCATTCAAGAAGCTGTCCCTGTGACAGAAAAGATAAATAGCTCAAGGCTTGTGCTTTTTCCCCTTTATCATACCAGATTTGAATTAACATATGTAACAAAGAAAATCAACATTCTTAGGACCACTTTGCATGCTGCTGGTGTACCTCTTATGATGTTGGAAGTATACACTGAAAAAGTGCCAGTGAGGGAAACACAAAAATGTGTCCCATATCTGTATCCCCATCTGGTAATAGTGATGGCATCAGTACATCATGGGCTGTTTTTATGTGACACAGTGATTCCAGTAGGCATGTATACTGTACATGGTTTAGATTTTTAGAGATAATTGCTTGGCATATACATACATACATACATACATACATACATACATACATACATACAGTATATACTAGCGTACATAACATACTAACCCTGTTGTTGAAGTTCTTGCTGTTTTTTTTTTTAGCATTTGTCTTGCATAGGTGCAGGGTCCACTTGGTTTTTGCACTGTGCTTGCTTAATTGTTACAGCAAAGTCATCACAGCATAAAGTAATGAGGGTTTTGTTTATCAGCCAGCTTGTCGCAGAGCCTGACCCTGATTAGGGCTAAGAGGGAATGACTGGCTTAAAGTCACCCAGCAGGCTTCCATGTCTAAGGGAGGATTAGAACCTGGGTCTCCCTGCTGCTAGTCCAGCACCTTAACCACTTCACCAACTGATTCTCTCGAACATTTACTAACTGTAATTTGTCTTAATCATGGTTGGTTGAACAAATCACAATGGCCTATTTTACATATTGCATTAAACCAGATACCATGGCTTGTTAACACAATGGATTGGTTTATGCCTCTTGCCCTAAACAAACCCAAAGACGCCCACTTTACCTTTTAGCATGATGGGGTCTTCCTCATGACATTGTTATTGTGCTTTCCTTCCATCTACGAGATGGCAGAAAAGCATGTCAGCTTACTCTGTCCTGTCCTCATTGCTGAGCAATTCTCCCTTAGGGGAATCTGTTGGTGGGGTTCCCTGTTGTCACCTGCCAGCTGGAAAAACAAAACAAAACAAAACAAAACAAAACAAAACAAAACAAAACAAAACAAAACAAAACAAAACAAAACAAAACAAAACAAAACAAAACAAAACAACAGTCATTCTCCCTAAGGGAAATGGCAATTTTTGACAGATGACTAGACCATCTGTCAAAACCTGGTCCTGAGTCAGCTAATCAGTGAGTGTGAGAGTCTACGTGTGTAGTTCTTAAGCCATCAGGCACTAGAGACATGTAAATAATAATAATAATAATAATGTAGGATTTCCTAATACAAACTGATAAAGTCTTGGCACATAACACACCAGATTTAACTGAGGTTGAAAAGAAGAAAGTGTGGATAACTGATATGGCAATACCAGGGGTTAGTAGAATAGAAGACAAAGAATTGGAGAAGATAACCAAGTATCAAGATCTGAAAATTGAAGTTGAAAGATTATGGCATAAAATGGCCATGTGGTTATAGGCATACTGGGTGCCATACCAAAAATCCTTGGATGGCACTCAGAAAATCTGTGCATTGACAAAATTTCCATCTGTCAATTACAAAAGGCCACACTGCTTGGATCTGCACATATACTACGCCGATACATTATGACATCCTACGTTCTTGGGAAGAACTCAGTGCAAATGAAGGCCAACACCAGCTAAAGAACTGACAGCTGTGATTTCACATTATTATGTATAATAATAATAATAATAATAATAATACAGACATCCCTGCAGATCAGGCACTATGGTGGCTGATCCATGGGGTACACATGTGGGCAGTTTTACTGTTGGGGATGGTTTCCCCACTTCCCTTCTCCTAAAAGTTCTCCAAGCCCACTTCTGGCCCTGGCAGCCTGAGAAGTGGGGAGAGCCCAGTTTTAAAGACCCAGATCCTTCTCCTGCCAAAAACAGAATGGACTTGAAGACATTAGCCAGGGACCTTGAATGGGGGCTACATCCACAGCAGCCAGAGATGGTCAATAAGAGCTGAGTAGAACCCAGCTCCTTTACAAGTCATCATCAGCATCATTGTGGAGGCATAGTGTGTCATCTGCACAGCCAGAAATGGGCTGGGAGAAAAAAAGAAAACAATTTTGAATGCGAAATATATGTTGGCTCCACACTGGGCTGATTAGAAGACAAGGATGATGTCATGAGGACATGACCTACAAAAGCTGTTATTGCTGCATCTTTGTGCAGTACTTAGCAGATCAAGAGAGAGAGCCAAAGGGAATAGTTTAGATGTTTTGGCCAAGGCTTCTTCATAGAATATTATGCGAAGGCATAATGTGGTTCATTTCTTTTGGCTTGGCAGGATTTGTGGCACCAAATTCTTATGTTATGACTTTGCATTATAGGTGAACCGGGCTACTATGGCGAGTTCAGCAAACCTTGCTAAACATTATACCTTAGTGTTACATGTGAATCCAGCCAAAGCATGCAGTAGGACAGACTTGTGCATGCTGACCTTATCTCCATCATCCCTGTGTGCAGGACTGCTGGGGAAGAGCCAACATGAACAGGCCCATCTTGCTGCCCTCTTTGTGCCCTCTGCTGTTGCGAAGAACACTTGAAGGAAGACATGATCTCCCTCCCTTCCACTCCACTGTGCTCGCTGTGTCTGAAATAAACAGCCTGAGAAGGATGAGGGGTACAACTTGGTCATTACATCTGCAGGTACAGGGCAGAAGTTCCTTAACTGACCTGCTGTCCTGGTTCTCCTCTTCTCCTCAATTCTTTCCAGAACCTGTGAGGAAAACAAATTTGCTGCTTACCCAAGAAGAAGCAAATTAAGCAAATAGCCAGCTCCTCAAAGAACCAGAATCACAAATCAGCAGCTCCATGGCAACACATTCATCCCTGTGGCTGCCCAGTAGCACAATGAGTGGAATTTCACCGATGGGTGGAATGTAACAAATGGAGTCAGGATCCCAGCTGCTTCTGGCAAAGCACAACCAACCCACTCTCTGAATCCAAGCTCTGTACTTCCTTTGTTCAATGGAGGAAAAAACACCCAATGGAGAGTGTTGTTTTGGGAGTGGGAGGGTAGATTAGGGAGCAAAGAAAAGGAGGGAGATGATGTCATAGCACAAAAGCTTTTTCCAGTTACCTGGGCAGTTTATTTTGTAATCTTTTTTTAAGGAACTTACCCACTACCTGAATGTTTCGTAGGCTACACACGCCTTGATTCAATAAAACCAATACTCATCTTATTAGTGTTGTTGTTGTTAATATTGACTTTCCTCCACACACCACTCATGACCAACAAAATAAGAGAAGTACTCAGCCTCTCTAGAAGGTCCTCTTTAGGTCCCTCTGCCTCACAGCTGGATGCAAGGTGTTTGCTGCTAGTCACACCTCATGCCTTCAGAATTACTTGCAAACTACTCTGGGGCAGATTATCAAGGAGGAAAAGCTGTTTATGTTTGGCTTGCAGGCCTTTCCCTTCCTGGATGGCCAACTGGCTAGAGTTCTGGATTCCACTTGGAGAGCTGCAGGCTCCTGCTGCCATCTCCTCTCCTCTCCTTAGAAAAGAGTGAGTTCTTTCCTGCAGATGCAACATACCTCTTCTTTTGCACATTTGGGAAACAGACACCCATTTACTGAAGACCAGTTGCCCAAATCTCATCAGTATTTTCTTACTATTTGTATCCAGGGCTTAACTGTACCATTTATATTCCTTTTACCATACTTTGAACAAAGAGGAAGAAGAGGGGACACAGTTAAAAACAGAAATCTCTTTAATTTTAGAAATGCTTAGTTGTTTATCTTCCCTCTCTATATATATGTACAGTATATACATATTAAACTAGCCCAGAATGCAGCAGCTCAAGTACAGATGGGAGTGCCAAAGTTCTTTCATGTAACAAACCTACTTCAAGAGCTGCACTTGCTGCTAGTTGGCATTCAAATACAATTCAAGGTGCTGGTGTCATCTTTAAACCCTACATGTCTCAGGGACTAGATATTTACAAAACTGCTTACACCCATGGCTTCTGCCCATCCAATGGGATTGGGTAGGGCAGGCTTATTCCACATCCCATTTCTTAGAGATTGTCACCTACAGGACCATGGAAACAAGCCTTTTTGGTTGCAGCCCCTCTTCTTTGGAACAGTTTATCTCCTTACATCAGAGTAGCTCCCACCTTGTTGCCTTCTAGGAGGTTGTAAGAGGGGAGGAGATCTGGTATAAGCTGGAATTCCCCAGCCTGGGTTTTGCTTAAATACTATTAATACATTGGTGTGTGTGTTTATATGTATATGTGCCAAGGATTTCATGGCTGGCCTAAATTTGACTTTTTCCATCTGTAAAATGGATAATTGAAGCAGGGGAATTTACAGCTGGGGAATTGTTTGCAATACGGGCTATCAGTCGATTGTACTGTATGTGTTTTTGATGAGTTCTGTTGCATTCCTTTAGCTCTTGAGTGATTCCAGTGCTTTTTCTCCATTGGACTTGGGTTTACACACTGTGTGTAATCCTAGTTTGTTGAAAACCCAGAACTGACTAGTTTTCATACATTGTGCTAACCCTATCATGTACCTCAAAGCCTACAGAACATGTAAAACCCAAACCTAACAAATAGCTAAGCACAATGTGTGAGCCTTTCTATCTCTAATAGAATTTAGCTCTCCTCCACAACACAGCAAAGCTTTCCCAGGGTTTATAGAGACCAGCTGAGTACATATAATATTTTGTTTGTACCTTAGATTAATAAACTATTGGAAATAATGCACTCTGGGAAAATGCAATCTTAGGGCTTCCTCTGGAAGATATCTGGTGAGTCTTCCTGTAAAGAGAATTCTAAAATGAAGACTTCAAAAACTGTTGAAAGGCAGTTGAAGGTATTCTCTAATGAAGATCTTAGGGCTTGGAGAAATTGGCAGTAGGAAGATTTGTCCAGCTGGGAAAGCGGTCCCATTTTCTCTGGCTGCTTTGTTGATGTTGTGGAGCATAGAGCATAGGCAAAGCTAGTTCTGCTTTCTGGGCCTCATCTTTGTTTGGGACACCACAGTTGTTTTAAGATGGGTGGCCATACAAATCTAATAAAATAAAAAAAAATACAACAAATAAAATAAAATAATAGGTAAAGTAAAATAAAATTTACCTACTGCTGGCTCTGAATCGGGTCTCTGTAATTTGTGATTCCATAAGTGAAAGCTTGCAGTTCCACCCAAGGATTCAGGGTGACCTGTGTGGTCATAATCCCATTACCTCCAAATTCAGTAACCCCCCCGTTTAGTTTTTGCTCTCTCCCTGGTGCTGCCATTAGGAATGGAGGCTTGGGAAGATGTCATGGTTTTAAGAGAGGGCTTAAAGTTTACTTTTGGTTTACATTGATTCCAAGTTTGTTTGCTCTCGATTCCATGTTTGTTTGCTAGTAATAATAATAGATGTGGTTTTTGTTTGTTTTGTTTTTTGCTGTTGCACTGCTTTGAAAGCTTTTGAATTGTTTCCTGGACTTATGAATAATGTCTAGTGTGCTACTGTACCAATGATCTAGTCACGATTGGCTTGACATGACTGTGCCAGTGATCTAATCCTTTGCCATGACATGAGCTTCCTTCCCTTTTCACAAAATCTCTCTTTTCTTTCCTGGGTTACAAATGACTTGAGGGTGGTATTTTGCCAGAATTAGGATGTGTGGCTTTAAAATCAGAGCTAGATACTGGTTTACAAACAGAGGTTAAATCTTACTAAGGAACTGGTTATATAGCTGTTAAATTGCATCCTATTAAATATGTCTGAGGGAAGGAGGGGGATTTCTAATGAGTAGGTTTACCCTCTTTTCAAGCAGTTAAACCAGAGCAAAGCTCATGATCAGTAGGCTTGCAAAGGCTCTTTTAAATCTTGCTTCCCCTCCCCTTTGAGTAAACAAAGGACAACTTGTGCAGGTAAAGGGGGAGCAAGTTATGGGAGATGACTAAACCAATATTCTTCCTTTGAGGATCTTTAAACTATTTCCTGGGATTTCCAGACTGGAGTACAAAACTGGGACAACCATGGTCAGTCTGGGGTATATGGTAAGGCTCCAAATAGGCAAAGTAAAGAGGAAAGATACTTGAAATCATGGTTAAGAATTCTCTTTGGGATGCAAATTTTTCCTAGGTTTGCACATTGCACTAAAACACAATCTGATTTAATTATGAATTATTCAACAAACCATGGTTTAAAAATTGTGGCTTCATGCACAATTCAGTAATTTTAAGGGTGGATGGGGAAACAGGGACCTACACTATTAAGATATATTCATTCATAGATCAGATACAGTCACTGGGAAGTAATAGCTAACAATTCTAGAAAAGAATTAAAACAATAGTAATCCCATCTTTTTTCAAACCTTCTTTATTGTGCTCACAGTGACATCTCCTGGTTATTTTTCAGCATTGATTTCGAATCCTTAATTTAAAGGAGCATTTGTAGGGAGGGGGTTTCTGTTAAATCAAAATGTTCATTAAATGAGAATGTACATCATTTGTGCCCATTTGCATCATCTACATAATTACAAAATTGACATAAATGGCATTATTTGCAATAAAAGCTTGGTTTAATAGACATAGTCTGTTACATGTGGGTGAAGTCTCACTGAACTAAAAATAACTATTGTATCTGAAATGTGCTCAACTAAAGTCTGTTACTCTGAGGATTTAGTATATTTCTTTAGGACGTCTGAAAGTATGCATATGTAACAAAGGGCTGGCTCATGAGGAAAAGGAAAATCCATAGGTACATTTTTTTAGGAGCAACCAAACTGGCAGTAAAATAATACGTAAATTTTCAGATACTTCAGAGGTTTTTACAAGGTAAAATGGAGTTAAAACTAGGAGACTGGGGTAGAATGGAAAAAAAAATCTATAATTTAAGCTAGATGCTGTAGGGCTGAACTTGTTTAGATTCAGTCCAGGTGTGTCAGCAAGATATGGTCAGAAAAAGTCAAGATGTTGGCCAGGATGGTGTGCTCAAAGATCCACCTGTTTTTTTTACGTGCAGCATGACAATCACACTGTTGTGACCAACATCCTGACTTTTTTGACTGTACCCTGTGGACACCACTGATTCAGTCTCAAGGTGGAGCTTGACAACAGAATGAATTGATCACCAGTAGCCTCAGCAGGTGGCAACATCTGGTTGACTCTTCTAGGGTCTTCTAAGCAGAGTCAGACCTGGTTAATGAAACCTCTAAGGACTCTCTGAGCTATAGGCTAGACTAGAAGGTCAAAAGGGCATCCCAGAATAAAGCAAAAATAAAGCCCTTCTATGTTGAAAAGTGAAGGTTACCTGATAAATTACTGACTTAGTCAGGGAGGAAAGTGGGTCTTCTTTAAGTAGTTGTTCACTAGTCTGACAGTTTCTATAAATTGAGATAGAAGAGTTCTCATGATAGAATATATATATATATATACATGAATGCATATGTAGTCTTACTTAGAAAAAAATAAAACACAAATAGTATTTAATATTTCTACAGAATGATAGTTGTTCGGATCAAGGTAATCTATTAGGAGAAACACTATTAATGCAGGCAAGAAATGGTGACTAGAAATGAATAAACTTATTTTAATAGTAATGATTGCATTATTAATTGTGTTAATTTTTCAGCCAAAGAAATTTCCCAATGTTTAAATGCCACCAACTTAAAGAAAAACGTGATTTATTTTTCCAGTATTTTGCTTTGTAATTTACTTTTCCAGTATTTAATAAAGGAGTTGCATTATTTTTTATATTGCATCAATTTATATTCCTTAGGAAAAATAGACAATAATCAGTGGCAAACAATGGCATGTTCTATTGTCCTGCTCCTTTTATAAAGAGGAGTGATTATAGTAAAATTTCCAGGTCATTAAGGTCTTTTTAAGGCATAGCTGCTGTTATACAATTCTGTTTCTTTGAAGGTGGTAACATTGTACTTTATTGTTTGTAGAACTTGCAGTAATTTGATTGCATTGAGAGTGTGTAGCTTATACCTGCTTTTATTTTTGCATTTAGTCTTCATTTCATTGTCTGTGGAATTCTGGTCATTGACTGCAGTAAAGTTTTGTGTGCTTGTATAAAGAGCAAAATTCTAAATAGCCCTCTGGTTGAGAATGTAGGAGGTAGAATACATTGAAATGTCAAAGAGAGGAAAGTGTTTCAGATTTCTATCACTGGCAGAGAATGAGCATCCTTCCTGCTTTTAACATAAATCTTTTTGCAACTGTAAGAGCAGAAAGTGTTTGTTTCTTTTCTTGCCTTAGGGGCTTCTACACCACTGTTAAGTAGCTGAGAAGTAGGTGAACATCTAATAAAAATTTCAGTTTTCCAAAACAGAATATATAATTCCTAGCCTGAAGGGAGCCACCTTATGTTGTTAAAGGGACTACAGAACAAGCTACAGTTGAGCTCAACTGCTTCTTAATACTTACAGTGTATCATCTGATACTTCCTTTCCAGGTGGTTGTGGGTGTTGTTCAGCTGTAAAATGGTAGCAAAAAAATGAAAGAAGAACCAGTGATGGTTGCTCATCTAGTTATACCACCTCTGACTGAACCAAGTAGAAGCATGTACTTACTTACATAAAGACCCTATGTTCTGAAACTGGCTGTCCCTTCAGCCAGAAATTTGGCCTTGGAAAGAAGGCATTACTATACAGGCAGGCAGTCTTTCCCAATTTGAAGCCCTCCAGATTATGAACTTCAACACCCATTATTCCAATGCAGCATGACTAATGGTCATACTGGCTAAAGATGAAGGGAGATGAAATTCAGCACTTCTGGAGAGTACACTGCAAAAGACTGTGTTAAATATTGATTTTGAATTGAGTGGCAGCCATTTTTGACATAATGCATCCTAGACTTATCTCTGCTTAGTTTGTTTCTTCCTCCTCCCTTTGAGTTAGTACTGACTCCTAGTGACTATCTCCTGGACTAGTCCCTGCAGTTTCCTTAGCAAGATTTCAGAAGTGCTTTGCCATTGTCTCCTTCCTACAGCTGAGAGAGAGTGACTGGCCCAAAGACACCCAGCTGGCCTTGTGCCTAACACGGGACTAGAACTCACGATCTACCAGTTTCTAGCCTGATGCCTTAACCACTACACCAACCTGGCTCTTGTTGCTTCTTCGAACCTAATTATTTTGTATTAGGTGGAATGAGAAGAGGTGGAAGGAATGGAAAGAGAATAGCAGCAAAGCAACAGATGGAGAAAACAACACTTCTCCCATCCCCTCTGGTTTCCATTGCCTTTTTCTAATGAAACCTATAAGGAGCCTCAGCCTTCTAAACAATTTGGTTTAATGTGACTTCTTCTTACCTGAACATAACTGTAGGTAGACCTTTAAATAAAGCAAGCCACACTAATACTTGGGAATGGGGACATGCCAGAAACACTGTTAAGATTTTACACCACCAGTATTTAAAAGGTCAATATAAGTTTCTCCAGTCTCAAGCTTCACTTCTGTTAACTGCAGGAAGACTTGCTGCTGGTGCCACAGGGCACGTTGCTGTTCTTAAGACCAAAGTATGCCCTCTCCCATAGATATCAGGGGTAACCTACAGGCGATCTTCATACTCAGACAAGAATCCTGAAAAATCTGTACTTTTTTTTCCTAACACCCCCCCTTCTGGTTGCCAAAAATCAGGTAATGGTTGAATAGCAGGCAAGAACCAACTGACCACACTTTAGCTTTCCTTATCAAATTGCATTGGTTCAAGAGCTCCTTCCCAATTTCAGAAGGAACCATTCACAAAAAGAGGCCCCTGCTGGGTGAAAAAAGAAGTTTTCATGGATTCCTCCCCCCCATAACCAGCTCAACAGCCCTGGCTCTGTTCTGAAGGCTGTTTCAGCACTGAAGGAGGACTAATGGTCAGAAGAAATATCCTATGAGCATAGTTCCACCTACAGAACTTTGGCTCAAGCTAGTGTGTCTGCATGTTTTCTTTCCTTGTTTGATGTTCTTTATAAAGATAATTATGCTAAAGAAGCCTTCACCAACCTGGTGCTTATTTAGGATCTCATGTCCCATAATTCCCAGCAAGCATGTCTTATGCTGCCTGGGGTTTATGAGAGCTGATATCCAATACATTTGGAAAATTAGAAGAGCTGAGGTCTAACATATTCCTCTCAGGTGCTAGAGGACAGAATGAGACATAAATGTTCGTGCTGGACAGCTGGAACAAAGGAGCCAGATGGATGTGTATTTTCCTTATGAGTGTGCAGATATCTGCATGCTTAGAGTCCCACAGCATGATATTTTGAAGCTTGCTCATAATGAGAATTGATATTGCTAATTCACCAGAAGAGAGTTATGTTGAAGTTTCACAAAAAATACATCAAGAACTGCAACAAAACTATTTGAAGTGTACAGTACAGTAAAATATATTTTAAAATGTAACCATACATACAAGAGAAAATAGATGCAGCAATGCAGTAAAACAAGCTTGCTCTTTTTAATGCACAGACTATAAAGTCAATGGCTGACTGTAATCCATCCTAACATAATCCATACCACCAAAAAAAAGAGAAAAAGGTAGATATAGCAAATTCGTCATTTCAACACTTGGATAGGATAGGTCAGGCAAACAAGAGAAGTTAGAGGGGAAAAACGGAATCCTCTTACGCTCAGTCAGGATCTGAAGTGCTAAACTCTGAATTGAGTTTAACAGAACACAATTTGTGCATTCACATAACATGCCGTGTCAGATAAACAGTTTTATGATTTAATGGCTGGTTCACCCAACATACTAAGACAATAAATAAACAAAACCCATTTTAACTTACATAACATGTTATATGAACCCAGCCATTTCAGAGCCTTCAGTAACTTTTTCAGAGCCCTTCAAATAGAATGTGCCAATTTAAAATCCCCTGCATCCTACATGCTTGTCTATTGCAAAATTAGTTCCTTGCCCAATTATATGTAATAACTGTACTATCTGTACTTCAGTTTCCAGTGTTTTGAGTACAGATATTTTCAGAAATCACATCCAGCATTTTTCATTACATCTGGTAAATAAAACAAGACAAAACAGTCTTTTGGGGAACGGTTCATAACTCAGTTCAAATTACTGTCCCACTGACTTGTTTTCATGGGTCTCTGATTTTGACACTATATCCTATCTGGGAAATGCAAGGAAGAAGAAAGGCTCCAAATTAAATCAGGTGGACTCCACACTGTTCTTCCTTCTGAATTTCAAAACTGGCAACTACTATCACAGCAACTCTTACCACCATCCAAGAATGTAGTCTGTGTTGATATCAACCCTATATTATACCTACGTGAAAAGATGAACGATGCAGAACAGTGGCGTCAACTCAGTTAAGATTCTAATCCTTCATCTCCCAATTCAAGTTTATCCTCCACTCTGCTTAACATAAACTATAAGTTGATGCCTAGTTCAGATTGGCACCCATGCAGAATAGGGTAGGTCCTCTATTTCAAATGATCCGGGGAATCAATATTTGTAATTCAAGACAGTAAATAATCCCAAGAACTATTTCAGTCCTTAGACTTTCCCGACAAACTCTCGATCAGAGAATCCCTGACTTGAATCCCCCACAAACCCAGCAAGAGGTTAAAAAATACGCTGGAATCGGTCGCAGTGGGAAGAAAAGAGGGATAGAGGCTCAAATAAACACATGCCTAATCAGACTGAACGGTGTGGTTCCGAACTGAGAGAAAAATATGCTAAACGGAGCACTCCCTTGCATCTTCTAGGGAACATGCAGCGCTAATTCTCCCATCTGGGATCCATCATTCATGGCTTTTACAAACACACTGGGTTTGTGCGCAGCTAGGAAAATAGGTCGTTTTATTTTAAAAAAAAACAGCCCTTGAATATTTTTCTTCAAACATGTAACTGGTTGTCACAAAACAACTTTGCAACATTGATTACAACTCTGCCTCCGCCAATCCATGACAAACGTAACTATAAATTGCCGTCAAAGTCCTCGAATACAGGATTGACCTTCTTTGCATGGCGACGTATATTTAACTATCTAACTTTCTCTCACTGTCAGCGTGTTAACGAATAGCTCCGGCGAGGAAGGAGAATCCCAGCACGAAGGTTCCGCTTAGCTGACGTGGCAAAGGAAGCCTGTGATAGCGGCTATGCTAATGAGCCAAAGCAGCGGCCGAGCTTGCTACCGTCATGGGATGCAGGAGCATCTGCAAGCGTTTTGGTTTAGTGATAGGACTTGTAAGTAATCTCTGCAAAAGTATCAGTTGAGAAAAACTGCGTAAATTTGAAAGGCAGAGTAAGGGAAAGGAGTCGTTTCCAAGTTAAGAAGGAGAAACGCAGATAAAATGAACTTTGTCTCTAAGAAAACTTTACCATTTCTTTTGGGGGGGAGAGGGAGAGGAAGGAAGATAATTCTTTCTTTCTTCTAATGTTTGTTTATGGTCATGTGTGGATAAAGTTTTGTTCCAGCTAAGAATTAGCCCTAGGTAAGATTATGCTTAATTTGTCTTGATTTAAACTGCATGGTGACCTACCTCCTGTTAGATGTTTCTGTGATTAAAAATAATGTGAACTTCAGCAAGATGGCACATTCAGTTCTGAGGTGTGCCCAGGCTTGAAATACTTGTTCCAGTTGCTACTCTATGTGATAGAAGAATTTCCAATATCGCCCTCGGCATGAAAATCTGAATTAGAATTTCCTTTTTCTACACCTGCATAACCTAGTAACCATGTATTTCAGAGGCAGTGCAACATGAAATCATCAAGCATTTGGCTTGGAAGCAAAGAATTTACTCTCAGCACCCCATAGTGTGTCCTCTGTCGCTGATGTAACCAGCTGGGGCGAAGAGAGGGAGCCAAGGACCTTCTGGATTCCATCTCTCTTCCCCCATTGACTCCATGCAGGCGAGTTGCTGTCTTCTCCAACCACCCCTTCTGTTGTGTCTGCAGCCTGGGGACACCTTTTCCAGGCAAGGATTTCACCTGGCCAGCACTTGGTTTTAAATTTAGAATGGCCTTTGGAACAAACCTTGGCATGTCATGGCTCTTGAAGCAACTTGCTCCAAGCCATTCATCTTTCATTATAAAAACCGGAGAATATTTGGCCCTTCTGTAGAATGCGTTACTGGAAGATGTGTTGGGAGGGGGGAACTGTGATGCAACTCCCTTTGCTGAACAGCTTCCCATGTGCTGTATTTTTAAATGAATTTCCTTCCAGTCTGCCTGCATTTTAAGCAATGCAAAACATGCTAAATACTTAGTTTATTTGAAAGGATCCTGTTTACAAAGGTTTAAGGTGCCCTTTGCTCTGCTCAGTCAGGGTTATTGCATTGTCCAGGACTTTGATACCAGGAAAAACTGAGAGTGCTCATCCAGAGTGGGTAGAAACTTGGTCGTGTGTCTACCCATGTGGCAAATGGACTTTGACAGCTGTCTTGGGGACAGACACGTACTGCTGAAGCCAAGCTGAGAGAGCTGGAGTTGGTGGTCTAATTTCTAACAAAGGTGTGTGCATTTGTATGTAGGAGTGGTTGTGGGTGCATGCACAGGAGATAGCATTGCTAACTCAAGTTGTCCTGGAGTTATCCTGTAGCATCTTACATTTTACCTGAAAGTTCTTTTTCCTGCTCTTCTGGTGTGTGAATGAAATTGGTTTCACCATACACAAATGTTAACGTTGCACAGTAGACAGGTTTGATAGAGATGGATGTGATTAATAAAATGTGTCACTGTCAGATGTTTGTATCACACCCTGCTGGATTGGCAAGATGATTGAATGACTAATGTATAGATAGAGGTTGGGCTGTGTATCTGTATGAACCTTTTAAACAATGGACTAAGGGGGCAGAAAGATCTCAAGTTCATTCATCCTTTAGGGAATTGTTTCAGATGTCTTTTCAATATGGTGATATAACAGCAAAGAGATTAAACTGTGAGTCAGGAAATAATCAGTGATATCTCATGTCATCATGAATGTATTACTCAATAATGAATGTATTTATTAAGCCACTGTTTTCTGGTAAACCAAGCAGGATTTGTTGTACAATTTTGAAATAATGTATGTGGATGTTATGATTATAAATCTTCATTGTCATTTATCATTAAAAGTTACCAGTGTTAGAAATTGGTTAGGGTGAAAGCTAACTGCAGTATTAAAAACTTGTATGAATTCTGTGCCTAAGGCATAAACTTTTGTTTTAAACAGTAGCTTCATATATTTTCTATCAAACTACACAGAGTAGTATGAATAAATACTAACAATTTCATGTATTCTCTTTTCCAAAGGAAAAAGAAAGAAAAAAGTTTTTTTTAAACCCTAATTTATAAAGAAGTTATAAATAGGCCTGTGTAGCAAAAATATTCTTCCCTGGAGTCTTCTGTGGACCTAGAACCATGAGGGCTAGAAACCCTTAGAGTTTGACATTCTTGTTTGGAAGAATGCTTGTTTTCATTGAACCTACTGTCTTTTGATTATTTTTATGTTTGTAGGAAACTGAAGAAATTTAGAGATTGAAAAAAAATCTAAATAAAAAAAGGTCTGACAAAAAGCCCCGAATGGACTCACGGATGCCACCACGACAGGCCCAGGGACAAGGGAGGCATGCGGCCTGGTTTGAAGGATATGGAAGGGGCCCATGGAGGGAAGTCTACCATGGCCCTCCACCTCCCCATTTCAGGCACAATGAATACCATCCTGAATTCCAAGTAGGACCTCAGCCTTGGCTAGATACTCAGATAGAACACCACCATCCCATCCATCATCCAAGGCTCCAGAACCATATGAGGCCAAACTCCAGGGCAGAGTATTATAAAAGCAGCTATTCTGACTGGTCTTACACAAGGTAAGGCTTGCATGAAAAATATGGAGCAAGAATGTTGGGAAATGATGCAGATGGACAATAAAGGGAGGTCCAGTCTATGATTTTGGCTGGTTCTAAATCTAAAGAAACCAAAATCCCCTGATTTCAGAAATTATGGGAAACTGTCGTATTGCAGTTGGGGTTGTTTTGAATCTTTTTCTCTCATGTCTCTATAGACTGGAGAGCCTTGCATGGGCTCCCCATTAGGGCCAAGTTCAGGCTTTTCCTGCTTCTCTGGCAGCAAATTCAAGGTTGAGGGCCTTCCAGGACCTGGTCCCACAGCTTTGGAATTGGCTTCCCCTTACTCTTTCATCTTTATATCTGCGCTTAAAACTTTTGTTTACAACAACAACAAAACTTCATTTCGGTCATAGACCAGCATGAGTTTTGTTTAATTGGTAGGAATAGGGATGCTCCTCTGACTGTGGAGTTCTGGCTTTGGGCTGATCATTGTGTCATGCTTCCCTGGCTTGTATGTTGTGTATTGCATATTGTGTAATTGTATTTGATTTAATTATTTATATATTGTTAGTAGGTTTTCTATGGTCTAGCTTATATATTCTTTGTATTGGAAATAACATTCTACTGTTTTTTTAAACTTGCCTGCATTTGTACAGTACTATGTACAAGTTAATATTTATTTCTGTTCTGCCCTTATTTTTAAGCATAATGATAATAATAAACTAGAAGTGAACATTTCTGATCAGCTCTCCTAAACACAAACAAGAAGAAAAAGGAACAGGAACCCAAAGTTCAAACCTATCCATTCATCTACAATTGCAAAATTATGAAAGCGAAAAAATCAGGACCAGGTTGTTCACATCACGGATACTATAATTTCCTGCTATGTTTTAATCAGGTCTTCGTATCTCCTAAATTAGAATGCAAAAGCTTTGTGGTCATGCTACTTCTTTACAGTCCACATCCTTCAATTTGTCCCATCCTTTTGTCAGTGTTGTCACCATTTATTCTACAACTTATGGATCTCTAAGTTCAGCTGTCTCCTGAGTCAATATTAAATAATAGATCTAGGAGAAAGGGTCACATTAATGACCAAATGATGATGATCGATTATAGTAATAGATAATGATCTATTATTATTAAGTATAATAATTATGCCTCAGCTCTCTGGAGAAGGATCTAATGCTGGGAAAGGTGGAAGGAAAGAGAAGAGGACGACCAGCAGCAAGGTGGGTGGACTTAGAGTGCTGATTGTTTGCACCATTGGAAGACCTGAAGCACCAGGTTAGAGACAGATCATCATGGAGATAATCTATGTAGTCACTAGGGGTTTAAAATGACTTGATGGCACATAATCAATCAATAATAATAGATAATAAGTATCTTATGTAGTAATTTATGGATCTGTTTTCGATGAACTATTTCCAGCTATTTTATTCTCTTTAACCACAAAAAATGTAGACAGCCTACCAAAGCAGATTTTTCGGTCTCTTACTTGGCTCATTCTCTTTTGGGTATTACTTTAGGCAAGGATATGAAGAGCTGCACCGAGGCTTTGTGGAGGACCATGGAGTGTACCAAAGATTCACCCAAGTACATCCAAGCAAAAGAGGTACTGCGTTCCCCATAGGATAAATGGCTGAGAATAATATGGAGCTACAATATCTTTCACCAGTCTGGTGCCTTCCAGATCCATTGGGCTAAAACAATTTACAGTTTCCAACCAGCACAGGCGAAGATCAATCTGTCTGGGAATAATGGATGTTGGGGAAGGCTGAAGAAATCTTGCTAAGTGGGGTGTGCTTGTATTTGTGTGTGTTTATGGGAAGTCATCTGTAAGCAATTCTTCATTCTTTATGTATCCTTTCATATCTTAGTATAGTAAGGGACCGAAGTGTGGGATGATTAGAGTTTGAATGTCCTCCCAAAAAGGAGAGAAATACAACAGGCCTGTGAAACTGCAACATTTAAGTATTTGTAACTTTTTATACAAAAAGTTTTGTATTCAAGAACTGCAAAAGGATTTTGGAATTCCCTACTTATATTGGTTAAGGAGTTGGACCAATAGGGAGACCCAAATTCAAGTCTTCCCTTGGCCATGAAATTCACTTTGCAACTTTGAGCCCAACCTAACTCACAGGGATGTTCTTGTAGAGAAAATTGGGCAGAGAGTGCTAAATATGCTGCCTTCAGGTTCTGGAAAAACTGGGAGATATAAATGTAACACATAAAAATATTTCAGTATTCAATCAGGGTCTCAGTCTCAAAATCTTCCTGGGTTCAAGTGCTAAGTCAAAAATGCTATCTCAGTTCATGTGGCCCCATTTGCAGGCTGTAAATGCCTCCCATTTCTCTCTCTCTCTCTCTCTCCTCCTCCCCCTTTAGCTCAGCCTTAGTCCAGATTCCCGTGTATCATTGCAATCTTCCCCTTCTTTCTACAGTTCCTCCTCTTCCTCTTAAAGCAGTTTACCTACAAGAAGCATGGCTGCTATTTTCCTTATTGATTTCTATTTCCCCTTGAGACTATAAAAACCCACAGGCAATTCTACTTACAAAGGGAACCACGGGTACTGATATATATATTTCATTTCTAACCTGTGTGTTTAAAAAATTAGGTGTGCTATAGCTGGGCTGCAGATTCTGGACAACCTCTAGATGGAAGTAGTGAGATGCTGAAAATCTGCCATCTTATGGTCTTTAAGCTTTTTGCAGCCCAAATATGATAGTTCTAAAAAAGTGAAAGCTGCCACAGGGGGTTAGTTATGATTGGAATTGTGGCAATACAGAGAAGTCTTACCATAGCCTTTCTGCCTACATCATAGGTTTAAATAAGAAAACACTCCTGCAGTGGTTATTTGCTAAGAGAAGGAAGCTGCTACAATGATAGCTTCCCTTCAAGAGCAAGTAGGAGTCCCATAATCCCCAGCTGGTATTTGGGAGTGTTAGCATGACTCAACCCTTTCATTTCTCATAATTGTTTCTCAGCTCCACACTGTTCTCCTGCAACCTTCCCCCCTCCCCTCTCCCCTCCCCACAACCAAGGTAAAAATTCACCATTTTCTAATCTGTTCCACTACTGCAAAGGCATTGTTGAATTGTGTAGTAGGCAGTCTGAGGAGAATGGCATTCCATTCCTCGATGCCTAATTCTGACTAGCCTTCTATTCGTAATGCATGCAAGAAGTTCAATTTGTTTATATTTGCTTTGTACAGATCCAAGATGGAGAGATAAAAGGAATGAAAGTGCAAATTCCTGGAACCAAAATTACTATAGAGATTACCAGCCTAAGGATGGCACCGGCTCTTTGGGGTACTATGATGCTGTACTAACTCAGTAAGTAAAACTCTTGAACAGAAAATCTTTAAGACTGTCCATATCCAGCTGTTGTTTTCAGTAGTATTGGGTCATGACTCAACCCAACCTGGTGGCCCCCATATTTATTGACAGAATCTCTGGCCAACCTGATCACTGATTGGCTAGGCTGAGGACAGAGCTGTAGGTGTTACTCCAATCTTTGCCTTGTCTCATCAGAGTGTGTGTGTGTGTGTGTCTCCTCTGGAAACTTTATTTCCCCACTGGAGATGTTTTAGGCTTTTCCAAGCTGAGATGTGTGAGATGCATTCATCTTTCAGGTCTTCATGCATAGAACATCTATGCATTATCTTAGGGATCTTCTAAGATAATTATATTGAGAATGTCAGAAATGTACAGATATGGTATTGAACATATCCTGAGTGCATATCAGTGCAGTGCGTATATCTCCTACTTGGTGGGATGTGACAAGGATTAAAGATCCTTGCTTGAGCACACTAGGGGCAAAACTGAGCTTTGGCTGGAATGGTGATTTGTGAGTATCTGTATCTTAGATAAATGTGTAACGATTGCCCTACTCGAATAAAATGCTCAGACTCCAAATCTAAGTTTAAGGTCTGGTTTTATTTAGAATAAGGTGCAAACAGAGAGAAAGCTGAGAATGAGAAAAGCGCGCCTAAACTCAAACTAAATAGCTCCGTTTCCAACAACGACCCCCCCCCTTGCATACAGAACAATCCCACATTCTCAGGTGCTCCTAACGAGCCCCGCTGATCGACGGGCAAAAAGACCTTGACATTTAAGAGATAACCCAAACACATTCTTTCCTGGCACAGCCCCACACATCTCCCCATACAAGGTTTATCAGCAGCACCCTCCCAGCCAGGAACACGCATCAACACTCTGGCATGCGAACCGTTACGATGGAGCGAACATCGCAACGGTGACCATGACGTACCGCCCCCCTTACAAAAATTATGCAGAAGGCTTAGAAGGGTAGGCAACATGAAAAGCACGGATCAAATCAGGTGCCAGGACATCGCGCGCAGCAACCCACTCAGGATGGGGAAAATGCTTCCAGTGAACTAAATATTGAAGAGACCCCCGAAGCCTGCAAGAGTCGAGAATCTCCTTGACCTCGAAGTGCTGCTGGCCATCAATCATGACAGGTGGAGGGGGAGGAGGCCGTGGATGCCAACGAGAGGAGTCATGGGCAGGCTTGAGCAAGCTGCAGTGAAAAACAGGGTGCAAACGCTTCAAATTATGAGGCAGATCCAAACGAACAGTGACAGGATTCACAACCGCAGTAACAGGAAAGGGACCAATAAACTTAGGGGCCAGCTTCTTGGAAGGCTGAGGAGACTTGATAAATCTGGTAGAGAGATAGACCAAGTCCCCAACGCGAAAAGGTGGCTGTTGGCGCCGATGCCTGTCAGCATGGAGCTTATAGGAAGCCTGAGCATCCTTGAGAGCGGTCTTAATGACGGGCTAGGAATCAGTGAGCTTAGAACCCCAGTCACAGGCCGCCACAGCTGGGGCAGGAGGTTGGGGAAACTCAGGGATGGGAACAAAATCCCGACCCAAAACAAACCGAAAGGGGGTTTGACCAGTGCTTTGGTGCACCGCATTATTGTAAGCGACCTCAGCAAAAGGGAACAAATCAACCCAGTCATCCTGGTGATAATTGATGTAAGATCGAAGAAATTGTTCCAGGGTGGCATTAAGGACCTCAGTAGATCCATCAGTCTGGGGATGCCAAGAGGTTGACAATGCCTGTTCGGTGCCAATGAGCTTCAAAAAAGCCTGCCAAAATCGTGAGGTAAATTGTGTGCCCCTATCGGTCACCAAACGAGTGGGGCAGCCGTGAGGGCGGTACACGTGCACCAAAAAGAGTTTTGCCAGCTGTTGCGCCGATGGAATGGACGCACAGGGAACAAAGTGGGCCTGCTTAGAAAAATAGTCTTTGACCACCCAAATGACAGTTTTCTTTTGACTGGGGGGCAAGTCAACAATAAAATCCATGGAGATTTCTTCCCAAGGGCGAGAAGGGTCAGCCACAGGCTGCAAAAGCCCCTGGGGTTTACCTGACGGTCGCTTAGACATAGCGCAGACAGGGCAGGAAGCGATATAAGCCTTGACATCCTTTCTCAAGGAGGGCCACCAAAATTGTCGCTGAACCAAATGGAGGGATTTGAGAAAACCAAAATGACCAGCTTGCTTGCTGTCATGAGAACGGGCAAGTATTGTAGCTCGTTGAGAGTCAGGTATGTATAAACGCCCCCCCACCCAAGCTAGGTCGTGCTCAAGCGAAACCTTGTCAGGGTTAGCAAGAAGCCAGGGATCAGATTTCAAAGCTGAGACAAAATTTGTCTGCAACCCACCAGGCATCTGCGGTTGCCTGCAGGCACGAGAGCGCTGCACCAGAGCCGTTTGCGAGGAGAGAGGGGGCTGCCCCCAAGCGCGGCTCTGGGTGACAGCGACCAAACCTAATTGTGGCTCTGTTAGCACAGTCCCAATAACAACGGAGATAGGCTCCGCGTCCTGTGGCAATTGGGAAAGTGCGTCAGCCAAAAAATTCTTGCCCAGGATAAACTTAAGTTGGAAATTAAAACGGCTAAAAAACTGAGCCCAGCGTATCTGCTTTGGGCTGAGACGCCTGGGCGTGCAGAGCGCCTCTAGGTTGCGGTGATCTGTCCAAACCTCGAAAGGGCAAGTAGCCCCCTCCAAAAGGTGATGCCAAGCCTCTAACGTAGCCTTAACCGCAAAAGCCTCCTTTTCCCAAACATGCCAGCGCCTCTCCGTTTCAGAAAACTTACAGGAGAGATAGGCACAAGGCTTTAAAAGCCCAGCAGAATCTCTTTGCAACAAAATAGCTCCAATAGAAAAATCAGAAGCATCAACCTGAACAACAAAAGGCCACTCAGGGTCAGGGTGGGATAAAATGGGCTCTGCTGTAAAAAGGGTTTTTAACTGATCAAAGGCAGCCTGACAGGCAGGAGTCCAGTTGAGCACGGCCCCCAGGTTTTTCACTTTGCATGTCTCCCCGACCCCTTTGGTGCGCAACAAATCAGTCAGGGGCAGAGCAATCTCCACAAACCCCTGGACAAAGGATATGTAAAAGTTAGCGAACCCCCAAAAACTTTGAAGTTGGCGACAGGTGTGTGGGTGCGCCCAGTTGAGAACTGCCTGGACCTTCACAGGATCCATTTCAATGCCTTGGTCAGAAACCCTGTAGCCCAAGTAATCTAAGCGGGACTTATGGAATTCACACTTAGAAAGTTTAGCGTAAAGCTTAGCTTTCCTGAGCTTGGTGAGAACCTGTGTAAGGAGCTTTTCATGCTCCTTCTCAGTTTTGGTATAGATGAGAACATCATCCAAATAAACCAAAACCCCCTTAAACAAATGTTCATGTAACACCTCATTGATCAGCTGCATGAAAACTCCTGGGGCTCCTGCAAGGGCAAAAGGAAGAACTTTATACTGAAACGAACCCAAGGGGCAATTAAAAGCCATTTTCCATTCATCCCCCTCCTGGATGTGAATGCAATAGTATGCTTCACGAAGGTCAAGCTTGGAAAAAATTCTACCAGTGGACAAATGAGCTAACATGTCTTTTACGAGAGGCAGAGGGTACTTGTTCGAGAGGGAGGCGGAATTTAACCCACGATAGTCCGTGCACAGTCTTAGGGTGCCATCCTTTTTCTCACGGAATAAAATGGGAGCCCCAACCGGGGAGTTTGCCGGTTCAATGAAACCTCTAGCCAGGTTTTTATCAATGAACTCCTGTAACACCTCCAGTTCTTTCTTGGTCATAGGATAAATCTTTGGCTTGGGCAAGGGAACATCTGGAAGAAGCTTAATGGCACAGTCAGTCTTGCGATGGGGGGGTAACTGGTCAGCCTCCTCCTCCCCGAAGACGTCAGCAAAGTCCGAGTACCTTGCCGGCAGTCCCTCCATGGGGGGAGCGGGAGCTCGAGAGTCGACAATTTCAGCCCTCCCCGCAGCCAAAGTGAGGGATCTCCCCACAACAGGAGCCTGGTAGGACCCATCCTCAAACGTTAGAGTACGGGTTTTCCAATTAATGTATGGGCTGTGCCCGGTTAGCCAGGGGATCCCCAAAACAACCAAAGGATTGCCCACTGGGGTAACTATGAACTGGATCAGTTCGATGTGCGTGCCCATTCGCAACATAACCTCCCCAGTAAACTGGGTGGCTGGACCCCCTCCCGCCGTGGAACCATCGAGCTGCTGAAAAATCAGCGGTTTTGGGAGAGCGAAGCAGGGCAAGTCCAAAGCAGCAACCAGGTCGGGATGGATTAAACATCTGGAACACCCTGAATCGACCAAAGCCCAGACGTCAATGGTCTTGGATCGGCAGGCCAACTGGATTTTTACAGCTAGGATGGGGCAATCAGCACTCACCATGCTGGTATCGCGCCCATTCTCCACCACCTGCCCAGCGGCGCTGTTTAAGGCAGGTGGAAGGTGTTTCCCGCTGGCTGCTCCAGGGCAGCCAAAGCGTCTCCTGTAAAGTATACATCATCCTCTTCGTCCGTGGTCGCCAGCGCCCCCGCCAGCCAGCGAGGAGGGTTAGGTGCCTTTTGTATCTTTTGGGTTGGTTTAGAGGGGCGATCCGCTGTCTTAGCTTTTTGACATTCCGCTGCACGGTGACCCGGTTTGCCACACTTGATGCACTGGCCCCGGGCGAAACGGCATTGCCTTTCCTCAGCCCAGCTTGAGTCAGACTGCATCCTTGGCCCCTTCCCACTGGAGGGGGGCTTGTCTCCTTTTGTAGCTTGCATAAAGGTGTGCTGGGCATGCTCAGCCTTCCCGGCCAGACAGATCCAATCATGCAGTGAGTCTGGATCGTCTCTGCACAGCACCCACCGCAACACCTCCCGATTGAGGCCATCCTTAAATCTATCGATCAATGTAGCCTCCGACCATTCGGGAACTTTCCCTGCCAAAACTTTGAATTCTAGGGCATAATCAGCAACCAACTTTTGTCCCTGAACCAGTTCCTTTAGAGCATCCTTAGCCCTTTCCTTAGCAAGGGGATCCTCAAAATACCGTTTCAAAGTGGCTAGAAAGGTATTGAAGGCAGCCAGCGCTGGGGCTCTTGATTCGGATAACTGGACATACCAGTCAGCAGCTCTGCCCTTCAGTTTGGTGGCAATAGCCGTGATTTTAGCCCCTTCTGAGGTAAAACAATGTCCATATTGTTGCATATAATTCGTCGCGTTGGTAAGGAAGCATGACAAGTTTGTGGGGTCGCCATCAAACTTCCCTGAAAAGTCCTTAGCTACCCCGCCGCTCAGAGGCACCCCAACTGGTGGACGAGCCGGGGTAACTACCACCAGAGTGGAACCACGGAGAGCTGGGGAAAAGTCCCGTGGCCGGCTCAACCCCTCGGAGCTGGCGATGGAGTTGGTGGAATGCTGGGACCCCCTGCTGCCCCCAGACCAGTAACGACCTTTACCAGGTCACTCACTGCGGTTGAAAGGGAGCGTAGCATGTACTCCATGGATTCGATTTTGGACTCAAGGACTCTGATCCTATCCGGCGTGGTGGAGTCCTCCAGCCCCGGCACTTCAGGTTGCTGACTCCCCGACACTTTTGTGGACTCTCTTTCAGAAGTCTGTGGGCATCGTAGTTTCCATGTGGTGTGAGACGTCCCCGGCCGGGGGTCTGCCAGGGCATCCCACAGGAACTGTTGGTGTTCGGCGAGCCCCTCATCTGTCGGTTCCCTCTCCTCCGGGCTGGAGCTTGAATCTCTAGAATGGGGTGTGGGGTGGGATGGGAGGGGGCTCGAGTCCCTGCTCAGGAACGCTGTCTCCAAGAGCTGTCTGGTCGCCTCCCCAAACCCCGTTGACTCCTTCCCCAATTCTGCCATCGCTAACTTCTCTCTCAAGAAAATTTCTTGGTAGAGACTAGCGAGGTTTGTTTGTGGAATGATTCTCAGCTTTATGTAACGATTGCCCTACTCGAATAAAATGCTCAGACTCCTAATCTAAGTTTAAGGTCTGGTTTTATTTAGAATAAGGTGCAAACAGAGAGAAAGCTGAGAATGAGAAAAGCGCGCCTAAACTCAAACTAAATAGCTCCGTTTCCAACAACGACCCCCCCCTGCATACAGAACAATCCCACATTCCCAGGTGCTCCTAACGAGCCCTGCTGATCGACGGGCAAAAAGACCTTGACATTTAAGAGATTAACACATTCACAAACACATTCTTTCCTGGCACAGCCCCACACATCTCCCCGTACAAGGTTTATCAGCAGCACCCTCCCAGCCAGGAACACGCATCAACACTCTGGCATGCGAACCGTTACGATGGAGCGAACATCGCAACGGTGACCATGACAAAATGTTTGTTTGTTCTGAGTACTTAGTTTAAATGTAAGTCTGTTCATGCATACACAAAAAAAATGAATTGAAAAGCATGATTGATTTGATTGGTCAAATCTTATGTTCAAAGATTGAGAGAATCATTCTGAGAGATTCTGAATGTGGAACAATATTTTTACATATTATCTACATAGAGTAGATTTTAGGGAATACTAAAAGAAAGGAAATAATTGGAAAAAATGAAAGTAGGAGGACTGCAAGAAGAGAAAATGTGAGTCCTGCCTGAAAAAGTATTAAAAGATAAATGAATGTCCCAACAGAATGAATGAGAAGGATATAAAAGGGAAGAGGACATGGAAGCTGCTTGGAATATGTTACAGAGCAGTAGAGAAGACTGTGGAGTTATACTAATAGGAAATTAAAAAATGATGCAGAAGTAAAAGAAGCTGTGGATTAGGAAAATGCACACAAACACAGGTTTGCCGCAAAAATGAGAATGAGAAAAAAAAATTGTATAAAGTGTATATGGAGAAAAGATAATTGTAAAATATGTGGTCAAGATATGGTTAAGACTTAAAAAGGAAGAAAAAACCAGAGTGAATTCTTTGTGAAGTGGGAAAAAAGAGCTGAACTAGAAGCCTCCAATAGAGTGAATGGAATTAAGAATTAAAGTAATAAATTGATGTGGGATGAAATGAGGTAATGCTGGAAGGAGTACTTGATTTGTACAGGAAATAAAAGGATACATCACAGAGTGATATCAAAACACATGTTATAAATGTCCAAGAAAAAAAATCAGTGAAAAGGAAGTTAGAAATGTGAATGTTGTAAAACAATAAGGCTGCAGGTGTAGATGGTGTATGTAGTTTGTTTATGGAGGGGCTGTGTAGATTGTGTAGATGGTGTATGTAGTTTGTTTATGGAGGGGCTGTGCAACTTGTTTAATGTGTATATGAAGATTATGTCTGTGCCTTATTGGAAGAATGCTGTTATTGTTATCTTATACAAAAGATAGCAAGAGGGATTAATTGGTTACGTACGTCTGAGAAGATATGTGTCCTAACTGTCAGGAACCACGCTGAGATGAGGAATAAGTCTCTAGTGTTTTATTACTGCTACATTAGACAGAAAATCCTAACAAACTGAAGAAGCGTGGGAAAAACCCAGACAGATAAACCCCAAAGGTTAAGGCGGGTCTGTTCTGTGTCTCTTTGAATGACTGCTCAATTCCTCACTACTACGCATGTGTTTTCCCCCCTGGATAGGGGCCCCCTCCTGCTCACCATCAGTGCTCATGACAATATGCCTGGGAAGGCAGAGAGGATACAAGAGAGAACAATGAGCAAAATATGAGAAGTGCAGTATGATATTATTTTGGGCAGGAGGTATCTGGTCTAGATTTTGTTCTTCAGCAGGTCACTGAGAAATGTATGGATGTGAGAAAGTTTACTGTATATTTGTTGGGTTAGAAAAAGTGTATGATAGGGTGAATAGGCTGTAATTATGGAATGGTTTGTTTGAATATAGAATTGAAGGTTGGTTGGTTGTTGAATGTGATATGAACAGCATGTGATGGAATTAAAGATGCCAGAGAATAAGTAGAATGTTTAACAAATGGTTCAACATTTAACAGGAAGAGGGACAAGACATATTGCCTTGGTTGTCTACTGTGTTTATAGATGAATGTATAAGGAACGATTGTGGTGATCTTAGAATTATATTGATTGGGATGTGAATGTGCTTGCATTTTTGTATGCAGATAGTGTTGTGGTGTTGTCTAAAAATCTGAATGATTTGCACAGAATGTTAGATGGATGTATGATATTATGAAGAATTTAAATGCCGATGCTAAGATTTTAACAGCTACATTGGTGAGAAGTTTACAGAAGGCATTGCCTGCTGTAATTCATCCTGAACAAACAATTCATGAAAGAGTGTCAGGTTTCAGTTTGTATAAGACTTCTGGCTGATATAATAGCTTTGTACATTTAAATGTATTAATCTGCAGTGTTAGCTTGGATATGGAAAAGACTTTTGATACAGTTCAAATTATGATTTTGTTTCAAGTATTGCAGGAGTTTAGATTTCCTATAGAATTAATTTCTTGGATTAAAATTTATTATCATAATCCTTCTAATTTTGTAATTGTTAATTGAATTATTTCACCAGTAATAAAAATGTAGGGTGGAACCTGTCAAGGATGTTCTTTATTTCATTTCATTTTTAATTTGGTCTCGTCTCGTTTTGTGTCTGAAATGCAGGAAATAGAGAGGGGGAAAGTATCAATCAAAAGGCAAAAAGTCAAAAACATTCAATAAAAATACAAAATCTATATAGCTCTAGCCCAATACTGGGCCACACTGATGGCAGAGGTGTTTCCAACCAGTAAGTCACTCTGTGTGCATGTCGGTCCCAAAGGGCACTGTAAAAGATGGGTAGTTATTTGAATATTGCTGCATTTGCAGCAAATATCCTTGCCCTCAAGGAGGACCCCCCATTTTTCCATATAACCTTTAGTTCTGGCCAAACTAGTGCGCAGTCTGTTTAAACATCTCCAAACCACCCACTCCTCCTCTGAACCTCCAGGGAACTCCTCAAGCAGTTCTATCCAATTATGAAGATGTTTTACTTGAGATTTCCATCTTTTTAATCGTTCTGTTTGAGCTGTAGTGTCAGGCTCTGCCTGCTACTCAATAAAACACAGACTCTAATGTAGGCTTTAGGTTCTGGCTTTAATTGAGTATAGAATGCATGCCTTAGGAAAAGCTGAGAGTGAGTGGAGCGCGCCGGAACGGGATTTAAATAGCCCGTGCCGGTCAGCGCTCCACCCCTCCTTACTCCGGGTGTGCCCCGAGCCCCGATTGTCCCATTGCCGGTGGGTGAGGGGTCGTGGGGCCCCGTCCTGTGCCTCGGTTGGTTTCTTGATTGGTTTCCCCGGCCGGTGATGGGTCATTGCCGGGCGATTAGGTTCGTGATTCTTTTTGACAGCTCGGGCGTGCCTTGTGGTCGGGTGTTGTCAATTACCTTCTTTGCAACATTGTATCTCTTCCTTCGGCATCTCCGCTAGAGTCGTTACTTTGTTGCCAGCACCTGTTGCTCTCTTTTGTTAACCAGTTGCCTTTTCCCTTAATCCCCCGGCACCCATTTCCCTGTATTGTTATGTGAGTCGTTGTGCTGTCACAAGCATTGCAACGGTGATCATGACATGTAGTAGCAATCTCCTCAGCGCAGTCTAAGAAGCTCCTTCTTGACTTCAATCTTTTTGTAGGAGGTACTTGGCCAAATAATGGGTGTGCCAGATCATGTAACACCTTTCAATGTTCCACGCCTTGTGCCACACTCCTAATGCCTGGCGGGGCTATTCCCGCCAAGATATATAATTTATCAAGTGGAGTGGGGTGTAAACATCTGGTGACAATATGGCATGTGTCACTAAGCACTCCAGCCACCTGCGTAGAGTGCACAGAACAACCCCAAATGTGGCAGGCATACTCTCCTGCCAAGTAGCACAATGCAAGGGCGGCCGTGGGTAGAGTGGTAGGGTGAGCACCCCAAGAAGTACCAGCCAGCTTCCTGAGAAGATTATTACGGGTGGAAATCTTTTGCTTTAAGTTGCAACAATGTCTTTTAAAGGTTAATGTTCGGTCCAGTGTTACACCGAGGTAACATAGCGTCTAGCAATGTGCCAGATTCACTCCATCCCAGATAATACCAAGCCTGCGTCTGGCCTGCCTATTTTTGAGGTGGAATGTGCAGACATTAGTTTTTGACAGATTAGGTTTTAGGCCATTCTTGTTAGAATATTCAGACATATTCTTAAGAGCCAGAGTGAACTTGTCTTCCACTTCCTCAAAGTTAATTCCCTGAGCGGTAAGTGCCAAATTAATTTTAACTTAATTAGTTAATTAATTAATTAATTTTTAATTTGGTAGAACTCTTAGCATGCCTGAGAAGACTAACTCATAACATTAAAGGCATTTGTATAGTTGAATTTGAGTATAATATATTATATAAAGATAATTTTCAACAATAATCTAATCTAAATTACCACATATATAGTCAATATTCTATATATATAATATAAAAATACAATACAATACAGTACAATACAATACAATACAATACAAAATATTAGGATTTTTTATATTGTTCAGAAGCTATCCCCAGGACAATACCCAGTTTAATAGGTAAGAATATTTCAAAATGTATCACTCAGATAAAAGAATACATTGAGAGGTGGATAAAAATGCCCTTAGGTTTATTGGGAAGAAGTAGTGTTGTAAAAACAAATTTAGCATCAAACTAATACATATTTTGAGAGCAGTGCTTATGTTGGTTCAGCTTAAATGTCTTAAATAGGTTGTTAAGGTAATGATGATTCTAAATTTTTATGGAGGGAGCAAATACCCAGGTTGTCAGTGGCTTACTTATTAATCTCAGTCCCTTTATTAACTACTTATGATTGTGGGCTACAATCATAAGATTGAGAGTTACACTTTAGTACCTTTCTGGTCTTGGGAGATCTTGGTTCCAATTACAGTAGGAATTAGGTTACTTTTCCAGCACTGAGGGTAATTAAACATAGGTAATTTACTACAGGGTCTGTGTTCTTTTCTTTTTCTTTCTTACTGTATAGGGTTTTTTTAATAGAGTAGACTAGGTTTATTTTTGTTACTACAATAATAATATAGTTTTATTGACATTGCTGTTTAGTTTATATACAATTTCATAATTAAGGCTTTTAAAGAAATGTTTTATACACACATACACATAGATATGAGAGCCTGTGCCACGTTGTGGTTAAGATGCTGGACTAAGAGCGGGGAGACCCAGATTCTAGTTCTCCCTTAGGCACCGAAACCAGGTGGGTGACTTTGAGTCAGTTACTTTCTTTCAGCTCTAGACTGGGAGGTTAAAAAAAAAAAATCTATCTTCCAACCTGTATTGGACCAGTGTAGTAGATTATGGTCCATAACCTGCAGTGAAGGGCCTTCATCCTTCAGTGGATTGCTTTAGGATGATGATGATGATGATACTGACCATACACTGCTGCCAATGTCAAGTAATAAGATCTGGGCTGCAAAAATAGGGAAAACTGCTAGATGTCAGGAAGGAGGTACAGAAAACTGCAAGTCTTTGTTGTTGTCCTTCAGACTTTTGTAGCCCAGAATTGGTAGACCTGCAAGTAAGCTCGGGGGGGGGGGCATTATCAATAGAGGGAACCTGTGACCTCCTCTCACCTGGCACTAGCCCGGTTCCGAGGCGAGAAAGATCTAAGTGAGACATTTGTCTCACACAATTCGCTATGTACACATCATGAAGAAGCTGGGTCAAAATTCTGAAATATTAGAGTCTACTAGGGAACAGCAGATACACAAGCATGACATTCGTTTTATGTACTTATCATGGTGTATATATGCCTTGCAAGGAGACAGACTTATAAGTTTGCTATAAGGTTGAGTCCAATAGATTTTGAGCTCAATCTTCTTCTTTTTCCCTTTTTTCCTCCAGATCTAAGAAGCAGGATTCCTATGAAGATAGCTATGCTTCAAAGAAAAATACTTCCTATGATATCAACTACTGTTCTCCTCTGCTGCAAGGACAAACTTGGGATGAATTCCAAGATAACTCTTTGAAGAATGCCACTGTTCCAGCCCATGAGGTAGCTAATCTCTTTCTTGCTGACTGTTTAGCCTGGAATTGTTTAGTATAAACAATTGGTGGGAGGAAAGAGGTCCAGATCTTGGAATTTCCTATTTTTTTTTTCAAACAGTAAAATTCCTTGGGAAAGAAGTTACAGATTATTTTGCTTCATTTTAATTCAGGCTAGCATCCTCTCCCATATATTTCCTCTGTTTTTCCCCATGTAGCTTTCATTGCCTGAGTGGCCAACCCCCCTCCAACAGTACAAGGAATCTGGCCTCAGTTCCAGCAGTTGTGAGCTTAGGCAATATATGGAAAATTCCTCCAACCCCTATGAAGCTGCTATCTCCAAGGATTGGAGCCCAGTTCAGTTAGGTGAGTTATTCAACAAGGTTGACAACACGTAGAGTCAGGGTAACAAGGCTGAATATTTGTCAAAGCCTGAAGACTGGATACAGCCATGGTGAAACTCATGGGTAGAGTATGAAAAATTTCTCATTTGGTTCAAGAGGACCATCTGAGGATTCCCTCAAACTTTAATGCTGGCACTGGATTGGGCTAAGAAGCTGGGATAATTTCATAGCAGTTTGATCTGCAGGAAGGGAGAGAGGTTCTATGTATATAGAAGGTCTGAACAGGCCTGTCAACGAGGATCTTTGTCAGAATAACATGGCCATAATTTATTGTTGCGATCTTAGTACTAGTTTGGCGCATTCTCATTTGAAGGACATGTGATGCTAAGATTGGAGAGAAAGGCCCTGTTTTATGGTCTGCCTAAGGGATAATCAGGCTGGATGGTTTTAAGGACTTGTTTTTTTTTTCTTTTGGTGTTTGCTCCAGATTTACATAGTAATTCTGGGTTAACTCCACTTTCTATCCCCCCTCCCCTTTAAGTTGTGCCTAAAAACTTTTTAAAAAATCAGTCAAGCTTTTATTGCTGTTATTCCTACCCTCCAAATAATACCTTTAAAAAAACCTAGTATTATTTTTATTATGTTCAATATTGTTAACATTTGAAAGCTTGCTCTAGGAGGGTCTGACTGAAAATGCTGAGTAGAAAGTATTGAATAAACAATATACTTCTCTTGTCTGCCCTAGATTTCCTTTTGGATTAGGTTTTCAAGAATATTGACTATACATTCAAAGCTAGATTAGACTTGATGGCAGCTGCTCTGTGATTTTAAAGATGGAATGGCTTCAATCACATAAAAGGAAACTGATGCTCACACTTAAAGGCCAAGTAACTCTACAGCAGCAGAGACCCCAGCCATCAGTTGCCAGTAGCTTCCTTCCTTGTAGTTTCTTTTCCCATGTGCTTTTCTCCCAAGCAAAGCCACTTCTGGGTATCAAAGTGCAGCTGAAGAGAAAAGGCCTAAGTGAGAGAAACTATAGATAGGGCTGCCAGATCTGAGTTATAAGGATCTGGATGACCATTAGATGGCAGCCAAGAGTTAGAACTTCCTGTATTTTTTTGCTGTCATCTAGTGGTCATCTGGATTTCTGCAGCCCAGATTGGCTATGGCGTGATGAACCACTGGCAGGAATCATGTTTTGCACTTCAGAGGGACATACTCTTGGCTTTTAAAAGCATTATTTCTTCCAGGCTTTTTCTACAAAATGCATATGCTTATATGCTTCAACACATGGAACTACAGCCGTTGCTCTAGTGCAGCCTTGAGCAATTCTGTTAGGAAGTACATGAAACAAAGGCTCTATACAGCACCTACTGGATCGCCATAGTCTCTGCATGACAAGGGGCCACAGGGTGCCTTCCTTCTTCACCAGGAGGTGGGCATTGCATTACATTTGAGGCAGGGATGCATACAAATCTTAATCCCTCCTTTTGTGTTTTGTGAGAAAAGCATCCTTGAAATAAATGGACTAATACACGTACTTCCATATGGAGCTGTTCTGTTGTACCTAATTTTAAGGACAGAGCAGAAGGAAAGGATGTGCTCTCATTCCTCTGTCATGCAAAAACTGGATACCTGGCAAATAGCGACTGATTGATTGAATTTGCATGCTGCCAAATCCACATAGACTCGTGGCAGCTTGTAAATGTTGCACTAAAATGTCCACAGTAACAATATAAAACACAGTAAAATGTCTGTGATACACTATACATAGTAAAACGTGCACAGTAGTATTATAGTATAATAAATTCATCAATTCATCATTAATCCATAACAACCACACGTAAACCAAAGCCACATTTCAAAGAATCTGGACTAGAATCCAGCCTGATAACCTATCGGCTTCTTTTCCACTCTGTTTGGTTTCTGAATCGACAGAGGCAGGGACATGGTTTGCAGAGCAGATTTGGGGATATTTGTTTTTGTAGCTTGTCATCCAGGCAATTTGCATACCAGTAAAAGGTCTCTCTACTTGTCTTCTAGCAGAAGACTTCCAAGCTATGTCTAACCATGTGGCCTCCCAAAAATTTACCCTCCCTCATGTACCTCTGTGTTTTGGAGCTGGAGGGCAGCTGGTCCGAGGATGTCCAAATGATCCAGTGGATGGACAACCTGCCCTTGTTGAGATACATAGCCTTGAGGTAAACATCTAGTTTCCCTTTGGTAATAAGGTATGATATTGTGTATCTGCTTACATGGGATCACAGCTGTGACACTGTTTGATTGCTCTTTGTCTCTCATTCCTTGGCTTTACTTTCTTCCCTGATTTAGATCTGCTCTCAATAAAAAAGAGCATGTTCTACTAAGTGCTTTCTTCTACAAGCACCTTCCATCATTCCCCTTGTGTTCTGGTAGCATGTTGTCATAAAGCATTCTCAAAACACCCACCATTTCTAACCATTTGGCAAAAAACATCCAACATGCTTTTCAGCATTCAGCTTAAATACTAAATGCTCTGAAAGAGTGCAGAGGTTCTGTAGGCAAATAAAGCTTATATTGTATGTATTATGTAACCCAGTTGACTGTGGAGATCCAGATGAACTGTAGTTAAGGGAGTGCACTATAAGTTAGGAAGAGCATGATTCTAAATTCCCCCTCCCCAGAGATAAATTCAGAGGTCTCAACTGGTGGGTTTTGGGCTCAGTTTAGATTTACTATCAGGCAGACTCTGATCCTCTTTCAGATCAAAGAGATTGACATAATAAATATAAAGTTCTTTGAATATTTAGAAACCAGGAGGGTCAGATTTCAGTGTGCCACAGAAAGGGAACCAGAATAGCACAAGCAGGTATGCAAAGGGCATTTACTTTCTGCTGACTAAAACCAGTATATTGTAGCACACTGCCTACACTACAGCTTGGCTTAATGAGTGTAGGCAATTATTATTAGAAACCTACTTATGAGCATAATCCTAACTATCCTAAAATAGTTTCTTTGTTTTGGCTTAGTGTGAGTTATAAATCTACCCTTTATGAGTCAACCAGGCCACTGTAGTTTATTGACAATTCTGCCATACTGTAATTAGTGAGCCAGGCCTTTGAACCTGCTTCTGTTTTACAGATTATTCTACATGACACTGCTGAGCAGGAAACAATGAGAATCTTCCCAGGACCTCTGATCAGGTACAAGACTGTAGAGGAGAATAGGTTTGCCCTCGCCCTTTAAAACAGCAGCCACACAAGCCAGCAAAGTTTGGAGTAAGGGTAACAAAATGGAAGTCAGTGAATCTAATCTAGGGGGAAATTAAGAAGTTCTCCTGTGTCAGGTCCTTAGTAATAAATGGGTGCAGCATAAGACTATTTTATTTAAAACATTTATATAGCCACCTATCTTAAAGCCAAATGCTGAGTGGCTTACAACCCCAAAATAAAACAGTAAGTGCAGCAATAAAAACAAAAGAAACAGTAAAACCCAAAAACAGGCACTGCAACCACCCTTCCCTGATTCTCCTTCCACTCTAACCTCACCCTACCCCAGTGCTTGTGGGAAGAGCCAGGTCTTAAGTGCACTCCAGAAGGTTAAAAGGGTGGTTGAAATGATAGTCAGTTGAAATGATATTTTTTCTTTACACTTTCCATCTCTCGTATCTGGCACCCCTCTGTGATATCCCAACTGGTTACTGATGAGCACATTGAAGGCATGCTTTTGATAGCCCAAATCTCTCACTTCCTGGTCCTGTTCATTGAAAATCATACCCATTTCAGGGGAAAACTCTGTACCACTCTTGATGGGATCCTGTGCAGCATTTCCCAAGGGATTCCTGATCTTGCCATATCTATGCTTAGATGCTGGCATGCTTGCTGGTCCATTGAGAAACTGGGGATAGAATCTTTTGGGGAATGGCTTCTGAGGTTCAAGCCTCTTGATGGGCACATTCTTGAAAGACTGGGTCTCTTCACTGAAATTAAAATAAATGAAGAGCCGATTTGTCCAGGTCACACATGTAAAGAGACAGCCATAGCAAAAATAACGAAGTGTGACACTTACCATTGTAATCCTAGCTTTGTTGTTGGCACATTTTCAATCCCCCGTGTGACCATGATAGTGTGGAAAGCGGTGGTGGCAGCGGTGCACCTCAGGGAGCATCCCGCTCCTCCACTTACGGTGCCGCAGCTTGCATATCATACCTTAAGGGGGCCTTTTGTTCAGGCATTTTCTCAGGACAGACTCTGATACCTATTTTACATGATTTGAAGATGTTTTTAATATGCTGTGGATCACAGAAGTCTTGCACAGTAATCCACCTGCTTCAATTATGTGGCAGAAGACTAAAAGGGGAGAAGGGAGAAGGAAAGAGATCTTTACATATTTCTTTATTATTTGATGGAACCACCTGCTTCTGCAGCTAGGTCAAAGTGATAAGGCTTGCTTTTGCTTTCCAGATGCTGGATGGATTGCTGGCCTGCCAGAAAGTTCCTGTTATGGGAGCTGGCAGAGAAGCCTTTCTGAAGTATATAATTGCTGGCTAATGGTCCAGGGTGGCTGGCTGACATTTCATCAAAGGGGAATGGTGACAGGAAATGGTCTCCTAATAGCCGGGAATCACTCTCCAGCTTTGGGAGTGAAATACTCATCACAGAGGGTGACAGTTCTGGAGGAGGCACAAAAATGGCTAATGGCAGTTTGATGTATGAATGTGGAGAGAATGAGGCAGAAAAAGCAGGAGGGAAAGGAGGGGGGGTTAACTGAAAACTGGGTGATCTGTAGTTGATCTCTAGGGAATGTGACATAAATGGCTATCTAGGACAAGTCTTTGCTTTCCTGTGAACTGCTTATAAAAAATGGCAAAATATTAGACAGATGCATTAAATTTCTATTGAGATTTAATTATATTATTGTTGTGACCTCCCTTTCTTCTCTTTCAGGGAAGATCTGCACAAGGTGGATGTGATGACATTCTGTCAGCGCAAAGCAGCCACAGGCTGTGACCTGACATCTAAGCAAGGCCGAGATTCTGCCTTGCTTTGGAAACTCCTCCTTGTCCTCTGCCGACAGAATGGAGTAGGTATAAAGGAGGGCATTCCTGGATGGATTGGCTCTGGCAAATGATGAATTCAGTCCGGTCAGGATTTCTTTGGGGTGGGGGTAGGGAGGTTGTCCCTGTAACTGACTGCTCCACAGACCTCCAGAATGTTAATCTCTTCCTTGGGGAGTGGGCTTATTACCTCATTTCCAACCTGACATAGTTACTGGTCATGGGGTCTTTGCATTCAAGAACAGCCTTGGTCTCTTCCCTTCCCCCTATTCCTCCCAGTATTGCCGATGGTCCCTTATTGGTGTTGGAAAGACTTTGGTCAGTCTTGTGCCTGCAGAGGTTTTTGTAAACATATTGAAATCAACCAGACCATATGGGCTGCCCCTCTGGTGAAGCTTCCCTTCATCAGTGAAGGGGTTCCTCAACCCTTTCCAAATCTTCTGAGGTAGCTTTTGGCAGACATTAAGACTATCTTCTAAAATCTCAAATTCTAGTAGTAAAGTGTTACCCTGAAGTACAGATTTGAAGACTGGGAAATCAGTTCTTGAATCTGGTTTTCAGGAATTTGAGGTGCTTACAGGTAATCCTTGATTTAAGACCACAACTGGAACCAGAATTTCCACTGCTAGGTGATGTGGTTGTTAAGTGAGTCATGCCCGATTTTACGACCTTTTTGCTGTGGTTGTTAAGCGAATCATGCAGTCGTTAAGCGAATTCAGCTTCCCCCATTGACTTCGCTTTTTGGAAGCCCCCTGGGAAGGTCGCAAATGGTGATCATGTGACCCCAGGATGCTGCGACTTTCGTAAATACGTGCCAATTGCCAAGTGCCCAAATTTTGATCACTTGACTGTGGGAACACTGCAACAGTTGTAAGTGCGAGGACTGGTTGCAAGTCCCTTTTTTTAGCGACGTTGTAACTTTGAACAGTTGTTAAACAAATGGTCATAAGTCGAGGACTACGTGTATTGTCCAGCAAAGTAAAATGTTACAACCCACCCATCTAATATGTGCTGTTTTCTCCCTCCCCTTTGCAGTCCATGGTGGGATCAGATACAGCTGAGCTGCTGGTGCAAGATTGCAAGTTCCAGGAAAAGTACAAAAGACAGGAACCACGGGTGAACCTGATCAACCTGACAGATGAAGAATGGCCAGTGCCCGGCTGTGGAACCATGGACCTTCTCACCGGGGAGATTGTCCCAAGTGCTGGCACCCCCCAGCAGCAAATAGAGAAGTTCACCAAGCTCCTTTTCTATGGCAGAAAGAAAGTAAGGGCTGTTTCCACATTTGCGTTCTGGTGGGATTATGTGTACAGAGCCCTGGATCACACTCTCATCGCTGTGACCTCCAATGATTAGTCATGTGTCTGTGAATCCACAATTTCATTTCCGCATGAGAAATGCAGTGAGAATGCAAACCGGGCACAATATATTTCGACAGAGAAATATATTGCCTTTATTGAGAAGTACAGCACTATTAGTCTGTGTTTTAATTAAACTCTGTTTTAAATTGTTGTACTCCACTGGTTTTATTGTCTTGCTTTATGGAAGTTTGTTTTATTATTATTTACTTTTGTCAAATTATTTTCATGGAGGATTGTTTTTATTATTTTTTGTATAGCTCTCTGGGCTCCTTCATGAGGAAAAACAGTAAAAAAACTAAATTATAATAGGAATACTTGGGCAAATGATTACATTGCTTCAGAAGTGACAGCTTAATGTCTTCTACATGTTTAGGGGTACAGCGTACACGGTCTCTTGCCACTGGCTATGCTTGCTTGTTGATTTGAAACATCTAGAAGTTGCCAAACCCTAAAGGGTAGTAGACAACCTGCTTTGCATTCAAAAAATCCACAGGTTCACTCTTTTAGATCTTAAAGAATCTCAAGTTGCTGACCTCTTTCTGCTTAATACCTCGGATACCTATTGTTTTTTGTGGAGTACAATATTAGGGTAATAATATTTCCCAATGCTTTTCTTGATTCTCATATCCATTAAAGATACTTAGGCAGAGCACTACCCTGACCATGGAACTCAATGGGGGCCACTGAGATCTAGGCTAGCTCTCAGCTGCCCTGAATTTTGATTATTAGTCATACTGGAGGATGATCGTATGGGGTGGGGTAGTGCGGTGGATGTCATGAGTGGACTTTTGATTGTGGATTGCTTGCTCACAGGAAGCCCTGGACTGGGCTATGAGAAACCAGCTGTGGGGCCATGCACTCTTTCTATCAAGCAAGATGAACCCGAGGACTTACAGCTGGGTCCTGAGTGGGTGTGTAGAATGCATTGCCACTTCTTCATGTCAGCCTATTGCTTTTTAATGTCCATATTTGCCAAGTCTGATAACAATGGTTTATTCTGTCCTGTTGCAGGTTCACAAGCACGCTGGCCTCCAATGATCCTCTGCAGACACTTTTCCAGCTCATGTCTGGAAGGATACCGAAAGCATCTTTGGTATTGATTTCCGCCCCCTGCCCCTCTGTTCCGTAGGTCCTGTGTATCTGGCCTAGGCAGGATGGACCTGGAGGCGAGCAGACTGTGAAGTGAAGATGGACAATGAAGGGCAGCTTAGATGGAGGAGCCAAGCCTAAGACAGCAGTTTGATAGGACCAGGTGGAATCCCCTTGGCCCCCTGAGTCATTTTATTTATTTATTTATTTATTTATTAAATTTTTATCACTGCCCATCTCCCCCCAAAGGAGTCATGGGTTCTTTGTGCAGAGAGAGCAGGCCAGCAATGCTAGAAGGCATCTAGTAGGGTGCATAATGTGGGGAAGTACCTTAGTCCAGACTAACCCAAAACTAGGTATTGATAATAAAGCTTTTTACTAAGAATGGGCATTTATGAGGATTGCTGGAATCACTTACTGTTTTTGCCTTTCTCCTTCCTGCCACCTCTGTGCATCTGATCATCTGAAGATGCCATGATTTCTCTAGGCATGGCATATGTGCAATTCTAGTAAATGTCCACAAAGCTCAGCAGAGAGGATTATTCAGCCTGTTCCAACTGTTAGTATTGACAATAGCATGTTGACACCAGCAACAATTAGGGATTTCTAGGATACCCTGACTTACTGTAGTGGTTGGATGGGTAGAATCCAAAAATTTAGTTAGACCAACCTCTATTCTGACATTTTAGTCTAAGACTTGACCAGGTTTGTTGACAGTGCTTGATAAGGCAGGAGGTACAGTAGTATTTGGAAGGCAGCAGGTTAGGAAAGGATCAACTATATCCTATTCATTTCTTTGGTGGCTAAAGCTACTTAACTGATGGACATGTCAGCTGTACCTGAACAATACTGAGGAAATATTTGTTTATTTATGTTTTAAATTTATTGGCCACGTCCTGGAAATCATTAAGAACAATGTTGGTCTAAACCAAAAGCGACTACAGCTAATCAATAATATCAGGTCTGAACTGGAATCAGCTGATTCATATTTAGGCTGGGAATTATGGTCTAACGGCCTAAACCTCAGCTGAAGAGAGAAGTGTGGAATGCTTTAAAGGGTGGAATGCTTTAAAAATGCCATTCTAGATGCCTCTTTCTGCCTGCCAGTTTTAGGGCCATATGCTGCACCTGTCCATTCTGTTCTGAGGCTGAAAGGGGTGTTTTGCTGCAGTCTACGCAGACCTAATGGGGATGCGGTCACTGCCCCAGATACGGCTATCCTGAGTCCCAGTGTCCTTGAGAGGAGTACCTCCTTTAGATTGCAGTCTGAATGTACTTTCTACCCTCTGCCTTTCATGGATGATTAGGGCAAATTAAAGTATGGTTTGAGGAATGAGATGGCTGCTTGGGGTGTAGATAGTCTGAATGAAACACTCTGGGAATGCCCATGGAGTAACTGTTCTGCTACCACCCCCTTTCTTGCTGCATTATTGCCCCTGTTATTTCTGAGCACCCAGAGCATCTACATACGTGGTTCCTTGGGACAGGTTCTCCAGCCAATTTAGACAGTCCTGAGAAAAGATCCATGAAGTCAAAAGGTTAACCACTGTTTCATGGGAGGCAGTAATGGGGCCAGAAACACTGGTATACTTCAGAAGCCAAAATGTGCTGAAAGTTTATCCCAGGTCAGCCTCCCCCAGTCTAATGAGTCGGTGAGGCGACTGACTCATTAGTGTTGGAGTAAGACTGAAGAAACCCAGATTCAAGTCCTTCCTCAACCACGAAGCATGCTGGTTCATTTTGAAGCAGTCTCTTTCTCTCAGCCCAATCTATCTTACCAGGATATTGTTGGGATAGAATGAAGGGAGATCCTCATGTAAGCTGCTTTGAAGAAAAGCTGGGCAAATAAACAAACTCCTCCAACTGTGTTTTGGCTACATGCTGGATGGGCATTTTGGGAGTTGTAATGCCAGCACTGGCACTTGGCGAAGGTTGCCTTAAGGATTAGATACTTTCTTCTTGCCTCAAGGCAGATATCCACTGTGCTTTGTTTAATGTTGCTTTGCTAAATTCATGAACCAAAGTGATGCACCAGAAAAAATATCTGATTTGCTTCCTAAACATTTAGAGCATTTTTCTGGGATCTTATGCCAGACAGAGGAGGTGAAGTTGAGTAAATGGTGATGTTTTATCTCCTTTATGTCCTGTATTTTCCCTTTTTCCACTATAGTGCTGTGGAGATGAGAAGTGGGGTGACTGGAGGCCACACCTGGCTGTCATGCTGTCTAATCAAGTAGGAGACCTGGGCCTGAATTCCAGAGCTATCATCACCATGGGAGATACGTTGGGTGAGGAAATTCACACACAAGTATCAGAGAGGGAGAGGGGGAATGATCTCCACTTCTTATGCTAGAGGAGCTGTGTCTGCTTTCCATGGGGCTCCAGCTGCATACAAATGGAGGAATCACTTAAAAAGGGAAGGCCACATGGGAAGAACCATGGATATGGCATCCCTTTGATCCTGGCATTATCCTCTCATGTAATTCCCCCCATCTTAACTCCTTCCTCCACTCCTGCTTGAAAAAACAACAGCAATATGAGAAGCTATTGGTGAGGTTGGCAATCACAAAAGAACTTTTGTTGTCCTTAACAGTATAAAAATGGCAAATTGGTATAACGTCCATGTCTTTAAGAGAGGGAAATGCAGGTGCATTTTAATACTATCAAAAGGTTGCACTTTCTCCCAATGAATCTTTTCCTGCCTTGTCACAAGGCCTCCTTTTCCTTAAAAGAATCGTAATGCATTCTGTGTTCTCTTACGTTCTTCCCATAATTTCATGTGTGCCTTTTTATCTACCCAGCTGGGAAAGGGTTAATAGAAGCTGCTCACTTCTGCTACCTGATGGCAAATGTGCCTTTTGGCCATTATCAAGTTCAAACAGATTATATGGTGCTGCTGGGAAGTAGTCAGAGGTGAGTGAACCAGAAATAGAAGTTCCCACTTAAAAATATTTAATTTATACTTTCCTTTCCCAAACTGGGGCTTATCACTTGTGTTGACACTTACAGAATTCCCATAAGCAGCCTAAGTACTGACACCAAGTTGGAGAAGACTGGGGTATTATCCACCAATATTGGAAGGATACTATAAGATAAGCCAGCATTTCCTCCTATTTCTGAGGTGGTGTAAGATGGTATATGAGAATGGGAAGATAAGTGGATTTGCCTGAGCTCATGTAGTGGAAGTTAGAACTAGGTTTAGGACTTGCTATTGTGCCTTCAACAATAGCTTGTACAAATCAGCAAAGGAAGCTAGCCATGGAAAGGGAATAAATAATATCATTTGCTAATCGATCTGCATCAGGTTGCAGGCTGGTTGAAAATTTGCTAACATATCTCACAGTCATTGTACTGAACCAGCTTCTTCTCCAGACACTACAGTTATAATCGTTTGCAGTGGAGCACTGATTTTTTCCCTGCATGATGACAAATTTGTATTGTTAGGACATCCATTCTAAAATAGGGACAGCAGTTATAATTACACATAAATCTATTATTTATTATTTCCTGAAATATTGCCCCAAGATGTTTTAGAATGATTATACCAGAGTTTCTCAACCAGGGTTCCATGAGAGGTCACTAGGGGTTCCCTGGGAGATCACAATTTATTTAAAAAATTATTTCAAATTCGGGCAACTTCACATTAAAGAGGTAAGTTTCATTCTTTATTTTTAGTTTAAGAACCCTGTTAGTGCATATATACAGGCCTACCCATGAAATGAATATAATAATATTGTGATTTTTTTTTAAATTGGCCACCTAGTGAAGCCATCTCTTATTTCCACTATTACTTTCTGTAAACCAGACCAAAGTGAATCCCTCTGGATTAGGGAGTAGACCCAAAATGAAAATTTAAAGAAAATGTTGGAACTGGGTAATTTTACAAAATTGGAAATTCTGATTTTGATACCAACATTTAAATTTAGCCTGTGGTAACTTTAGAAGTAAATCTACTACATTTAATGGGATTTACTTCTGAATTACTTTCATAAAATCAGATTATAAATAAAAGGTTAACAAAACAAAGCAGAGCGCTTGCCTTCAGTAGCCATAAAACGGAATGACAGAGCTCTGGAGAGAAAACGTAGTTTTATTTCAAATAATAAATGTGAGCTAATCATCTAAAACCAGCATATCCGGTATATTGGAATATAGAAATATAGGGTATATACTGTATTTACTCTCCAGTACTCCTAGCCCTAATTTTGTTGTTATATAAATCATGTTCTGCAGTCTACCACAAGATAGCAATCATTCTGTAGAGTATGTGATTGACCAGTCACTGATTTCACTAGCATTCAGCGTGGCTGTCAAATGCCGATGAAAAGCTCAAGTATTGGGCAGACCAGGGAATATTTGTCGTCAAAAATAATGCATTGTTAAGGAGAATTTTGTGGGTAAATTAATTTTAGCTCTAATGAGGAAAGAACAAGGTGTGATATTCTGAGTAGGCACATATAAGTGATTCTCTAACTGATGAGACAGGTAGAGCTTTGGACTTCAGTGTACCCCAGTGCCCTATTGAAGGTAGCTTCCTGTGAGATAAGGCATATTCGGCGCAACTGATACAGTCATTCACCTTAAGAGGGACTGTTAAGGTTAAAAATCCAATTTGCAGAGCCAGCAGTTCCACTTATACTAATAGTGCTCTGGCCAGATAATAAGGAAAAGTGTTTAATGATTCATTTCACCTTTATGCTGTTTGTGCCTTATTAGTATGACAAAGCCGAACACACCTTTCATCTTCAAGCAATGCACGTAACCAATTCCTGGGAGCTGTTTAAAGTAATTTCTGTGGAATCGTGTGTTTAGAAATCTAGTCTTAGGTGAAATCAGATTTTCTCCTTACTGCTCCTGTAGTTAATGCTGAAGCATCCAAAGGCAACACTTGTTATTTCTTTTTCCTCCATGTTTCCATTTAAGGCAACTTCTCCCTTCCTTAGGTTTTCCTATTAAGGGGAAGCACAACTTCCCCTTAAAGAAGTTAAGAAAAGCAACAGCTCCACCTAGGAGTAGAGAAACAACCTCCGCGTATCTTTCCAGCGCACATTATAAATGAACTCTTAGGCACTCCAAATGAAACCATGGAGACTGTTGGTCTATAAATACTTCCCTCTGGGAAGCTGTAGCCATTTGCTGAGTGTAAGCTTAACAGGAGCTAGGTGGGCAGTGAATCCTGTGAGGGGGATTCAAAGGGACAAAACCAAGTTCTGTTAATTATACAATGTGTCCCTCTTCTCCCCATTTTATAGTAATCATGGGACTGAGGTCTTCCAAAACTCTCATTTCTACCTTTCTTAATATTTTAGGATAGCTTCCTTCTAGCAAAAGAGGCTAGTCCCAATTTCATGAAGCAGACACAAAGGAAAGGAAGGTTTTTAATCAACACTGATTCAGATGGTTGCATTTATTTAAAGCATTTATATCCCATAGTGTCTTTCATTAGTTCATGCCAGGATGACTTAATAAAATAATAATAATAATAATAAATCAAGTAATGCATTTTCTCTATTTTGCTGAATGAAGAGGAACAGAGACTAAAAATCAAACAGTGCTAGCAGTCCCGACAGCAAGCACATTTCTGTCATGAGCATTTTTGTTTTTAAAGTCTATTAATTATAGTGTCTAAATTCATCAGGGAAGAAACATTAAAGATAAATTCCCATTTTTAGAATGAGATCTACCTTTTATTTAGTGTAATAGACGTTATTTCCCATTTTCTCTAATATTTTGAAAAATATACAATAGTGACATTTTGGAAATACTTCAGTGAAGCTTAATTGCCCATTAGTTTCTAAATTAGTTAAACAATCACCTACCATTTAGACAGCCATCATCTCTAATTTTATCCTCCGACTTTTGTGGAAAACAGAATTTGATGGAAAGAACAAATTGGGCACTAAGGATGGAATTAGCTTCTGTTTCTCCACTCTTGATCAATCTGCTTTTTTCTTTCAGCCAGACATTTTCCCAGTTTGCAAGGACAGAGTGTATTCACAGAACGGAGATCCTTGAGTACTGTCGGTTGCTGGGGTGTCCCCAAGCTTTCATCCCTTCATTCCAGGTAATAACAAGCCAATTAAGAAGGGCCAAATTTTCAGAGTCCTACTGTATATAATGAAAATACTGCCTAGGGTGAGGGCCTCTTGTTTGTGTAGCCAGCTTCCATGATCTGCAAATGGAAGGAGGCAACTGTCTGAACCTCTTCAAGGTTAGCAAAGCTTCTGATAGAGTCCTAGGGGAAGGAATATAGTGCAGTACAATGCATTCCATCTTCTCACAGTAAGGAGAAAAGAGTAAGATGCTATAAAGGCAGAAGCACTGAAACCTGTTTGGTAGGAGGATTGTGAAGGAGCAAATAACAGTTTTCTTCTGACTCCTGATACCAAAGGGGATTCCTGAGCCCTTTTTTTACAGCTGAAAATGCAGGCCCCACCTCTTCTGGTGATGCCCTTGCTGCCAGAAGATATATATTTTAAAAGTGCAGCTGCAGAAAGGTTGCCTATCCCTGCTTTCTGAAGACTTATTTAAAGCTATTCTGAAGACTGTAGTCATGCATGGAGAATCTGAGGTAGTTCCTCTGGGGTATGTATGCTTTATGTAATCACCTCTACCAAATTTTCTAATCCAAGTTACAACTCAGTGGTCTATCAAAGTCATAATCTCCATGGTTGTTTGTAGTAAATAACTTAATAATTTCCCCCTGTGCCCCCAGAAATCCAATATGGCTACATTGAGCACCAAATATAGTCTAGTGGGAAAGTAGGCAGTTGGCTTTCTAAGTGATCCCACGCATAGCATGGTAAGTTACTGGGCAATAAATGTCAAAAATCCATTAGTGCTATCTACATTGCCAAGTAATTCTAAGGAGTATCTACACATATTTACTAACTGGTTTCAGAGCACTTTGGAGAGGAATTTGTATTCTGTACTTAGGAATTTTTATAGCTGGAATTAATTATTTGATCTTCTGTTGAGAAATAAGTTGAATAATACTCCTATTTGCATATTACTTTTGATTACTGAAAACCTTTCATGTAGATGAGCTCAGTGATTTGTTCATCAAGCTTATTAAGGAAGGTAGTATTATTGTTCACAGGAACTTCTTGGGTCACTACTTTCTCCTTGCCATTTGACCACAGTAGCTAATCCAGTGTTTTAAGACAGGTGTTCATACAAACAAGGGCAGATTGTCTACAACACTGAGAGTAATTCTAGTATATAAGTAATTCATCTCTGGCACTCCTATTTTTTCCCCCTAATTCTCTTTCACAGGTATATAAACTGATCTATGCATCTCGTCTGGTAGACTATGGTCTCACTGCCCAGGCCTTGCATTATTGTGAAGGGGCTGGAATGGCACTTCTTGCCCAGAGTCAGAACACTTATCCTGTCCTCCTAGAGCAAGTTTTCAAGGTGGGTCTCTGGTTAGGGACACCAACAAGAATTGTGTGTATCTTTTAAAGCTGTAATTCTACATGTCCTTGGAATATGCGTTGGAATTTTACATTGCAGGAAATTTCACATGGCTTTCATAATGCAGTTGTGTGCATTATAGGTGTTAGTATTTTTGTGTTGTGGAAAGAGTTGGGAAAAACCTTTTCAAAAAAATAACACTTGCACGTCAAGCCACAGTGCAGATTTTGTGGCGAATAAGTGAAAGATTAAAGAGATGGGCGTGATGCAAAATAAATTATTAAATGTGTACTTAGTTTTGTGGATAGCAGCTTCCTGGGGCTCTAATCAGGACTGGACTGCAGCCTATGAGAAGGGTTATTGTGATTCTTTTCCTCCAAATCACAGTTGTGATAAAATCACCCTTTCATGACGTTATGATTGGTACAGACTGAAAACCCATGCTGTTGCCAAAGGACAGTTCTCTCCAATGCCAAATAGTAAAGGGGGGAATTTCATCTGTAATAGTGGCATACTGTAGATGGTAAAGGACTAACCTTTTCCTAATCCATAAGCCTTAGAATCCTGATTGCTATTTACAACAGCAACAATAACTTAAAATATTAACGCACCAGCAAAGCAAGTAAGAGGGGCAAATATTTTCAGAAGCAAACCAGGTAAAGCATGACAGGAGCAATTTATAAATGTTTCCCTATGTTCACAATAGAGTTTGGTTTCTGAATCTAGCAACCCATTTCATACAACATGAGCAAGCAAGGCATGCCATCTTCCAAACATCTAACTCTCCTTTGTGAGCGTACAGTATAGAATGGCTGAGTCTTTTGTGCAGTGGCCTTATTTACATTCTTTTTTACTACCATGCTCTGAGATTGTCTTTTCCTGCCTCCTTCCCTCTTCCTCCCATTTTTTAATTTTTAACAGAGCAGGAAATAATGTCTGCAAAGGCTTTGCTGGGGCTCGCAACACTGTGAACAGGTTTGGGAGAACTTACCCATTCCCACCCATTTCTGAACATTTTCCATCCATCAGTGTGGCCATGGTGTGGGGAGGGGTATTGGGATGGCCACAGAGATGTAGCTCCTAGAGAAGCCCCATTTTCTTGGACCTCTGTAGAACTTTGTCTCAGTCATGGACATTAGAGGGGAAATTGATCTTGAAATAAGTTCAGACAAATGGGGAAGAAGAGTGAGTTTATCACCAAACAAAACAGTATCTCTTTGAGTTTGAGTCTAATCCTGCAGGGTTAATTAACTAGATATGAACTCTGTTTTGGAGTTACCATGACAGAGTTGTCCCCCCCTCCCCCCAAACCATGTCAAGCATGTCATGTAAATAGTAAGAATGACTTTCAGCTCCTGGAATTTCAGAAAGACTGAAATGCTTCTCCCATTTATTCTCTAATGATGAGGCAGTCCCAGCGATGTCCACAGGGAGGAATCAAGTAGGCATGTACAAGCTCGTAAAGAAGAGGGGTTTGTGGAGTCCTTGGTGCTCTCCGAGCCTTGTTGTTTTCTTGCAGACGTTTCATTGCCAGACTAGGCAACATCTTCAGTGCAAAGAGGGAGTGGGCCTTGCTCTCAGTTTATACACCGTGGCTTGCCCTGCTTGTGTTGGTAGGGGTCACACAAGCAGGGCAAGCCACGGTGTATAAACTGAGAGCAAGGCCCACTCCCTCTTTGCACTGAAGATGTTGCCTAGTCTGGCAATGAAACGTCTGCAAGAAAACAACAAGGCTTGGAGAGCACCAAGGACTCCACAGTTCAATCCTGAGCTACAAATATTCACTTCGATTGGTAAGAGGGGTTTGGTCATAATGCAGCAACTGCCTTCTTCCTTGTTTTGACCCCTCCCTGCTGGAAGCTGCTGTATTGTTCATTTTGATTATAGCAGTGAAGAAAGCAACTTGATTTGGATGCCTATCTGAATGAACACCTGATTTTTGCCCACAATTCTTAAGCCAGAAAATTCTGTGTGATTACAGGTTTATTCTTTGAAACTCCTTTAGTACAAATGTAACATGCTCAAACAACTACCTGCTGGATTGGGAATCAACTGAAGTGCTCACAGAGTCTTTAAGGGCATATCATTTTAATAATCTGTCCTAGAGGTTACCATGACATAAGTCAAAATGGCCAAATAATTATTTTTCAAAATAAGCTGCTTTTCCAGTGAAATCACAAATGTGGGCTTATTCACTTGAATAGAGGTAGCTAAGATTATGTCAGTCTAGGGCAAAGCCTCTGCCTTCCCCTAATGATTGATTCAGTTATATACCAATTCAAAAGAAATGACTCCTCTCCCCATTGAGGTAGCACAAATTACAGAAAAGTATTTTGCATATCTCAGCGACGAGTCAACCTGTTTTGTCTAATGTTTCATCTGACGATGATCCTATTTTGCTTCATTTGTGTTTCCTTCACATAAACACATTAATGTGAATGGCTGCAGGCACTTCGGTCTGAGAAGCATCTTTGACGTGTATCAGGAAATGCATCTCTCAAGAGGAGCAGCTGGCATGAATAATCTGCTCATAGGAATCAGATTTGGAGATGATGGCTGCAAATGTGATGTGTATTCTAGTGTAGAAAAGGACAGAATTATATAATATAATAATAGGGATAAGGCTCCATTGGTCAGACTGGTTCTGCGTAGCAAAAGTGGTCCAAGAGGTAAAAGGAACTTTGGGTCCAAGGCTTCCTCTTTCTGTTTTTATCTTTACAGTATAGGAGGTAGGGAGAACAGATGAGCAGGCACCATTTGCAAGAGGAGCAGAGTAAAATGTGGCACCTGGGGACAACAGCATAGAGGGGCTTCCTCCTGCTGGGAAGGTGGGGTGGGGGTATTTGCAAAGCACAGCAAAGTATTCTATGTCAATCCCAACAATATGCATGTTCTCCAGATGTACTCTGCCGGTCGTGGTGAAAGGTATGTTGGTACTAAAGCCAGAGCCAAGAGACCTCCAAGAGTTTGGCCTAGAGAGTGTTCAGGAGGGCTGTGCTGGGTGCTTTTATGTTGCATTGTTTCCTATAGCTGTCTTAGAGAACATATTGCAAGTTTCCTCAGTGTGAGACCCTTGAGTGCCTGGTTACTTTAGAGATCTGTACCAGCTGTACAGTATTCCTACAACAGTTGAAAAATATCTGGCCTGATTCTCCACAATAGCTCTCATTCTGAGGAAACCTTCCATAGAGGAAGTCACTGGCCCCATTTGGTTGGGGTATGTCTATGGCTGGCACAAGAGCTACTGGTGGCTGTTAGTTTCTTCTCAGAGAAACTGGGGAGGAAGCCTACAATTTTCAGCCTGCCTGTATTGCCTCCTGAATCAAGGGCCTCACCCTGCCTCATGAGAGGACTAGCGCTGCCTTGCATACAACAAATCATTCCATGTTTTTGTAAGAACCAAGGGAGGAGTTTGATGCAGTGAACTGTCACAATAGAGCATTCAAACAAATGGTCCAACCTACTTAATCTTCATAAACAAAAAACTGTGTTAATAGCCATTTTCATAAGAGAAAATATCATTACCACAATTAATACTAAGTGCAGGAATATGAATGCAGCTCTCTGCCCATTTTTGTTCATTCCTATACCTACCGACTTTCATAATGTCTGTAGGATCTGTTAAGTAGGACACATTTTCCTCCTCTGGATTGTCTGAGATACAAACTAATGCTTTGCTGAACTCTGCCCCATTCTCGGAAAGTCTTTGCTCTCTGCCAATGAGGAATAGTGTTTTTATATCTCTTTCAGAGAGATTAAAATATCTTTTTTTTAAAAAAAGCATTCTCAGAAAGAGAGGTTGCAGGAGGTGGCTGAGAGGGTGTTCCATTTTTCTTTTGTTTACTCCAAAATTGCCCAGTGTGCTTGCTAGTGGCATGCACCCCAGTCTTTTATCCTCCATACAGCTGGTGGCTCACCATCTCAGAATTAGAACTGTAGCTGCAAGGAGGAAGAGGGTCCTGTGTGCGTGGTGAGCAAGCAGACCGAGGGAGAATGTTCTCCACGACCTCCAGCATATAAGGAAGGAAGGGGAACTCTTCTCCCCTCTCTTTAGACTTTCTAAAGAGATTGTCTAAAGCCCTTCTTATCCCTCCTCTTTTTATTTCATTCTTTTTAAAAATTTGAATGTATAGGGCAAATCTAAAGGGGAATAAACCATTTGGCACAACCCTAATGCAAACAGATCTTAGATGAGGGTGAGACTGCTGTTGTGAGACAAACTTAAGGCACCAGCATGAAAAAATCAAAACATTAGGAAAAAAATGCAAACAGCAGCGTAATATCTCAGAACTATTTAAAAAGGAGAAAGCAGCGATCTGGTTTTCCCTCTGGCAAGATATTAAACTCAAAAACAGGACAAAAGAGAAAGATGCTTTTAGGAGCAGTAAAGGAGATCATCTTCAATATGCAGCCTTATTAAGTTGAGAATCCAGGAAGCTCTTTTCAGGCAATTTAAATTAATTTGTGCAAAAGATACATTTTAAGGCATACTGTGACAAAGCAACATGGCTGAGCACTCTCTGGAAATATAAAAGATGCCAGTTATTACGATCTTTTTCCATCACTAATTAGAACATATGACTCCTTGCAAGGCAGAAAGCAGAAGGAGAGAACAGTATTCATTTTTATTAGCAAAGCTTGATATTAATTTTAGATAATACTAAAAGCAAAATGAGCTGGCATTACTTATGGCACATTAATTTCTTTTTTAGACAAGGTTTAAGGGCAGAGAGGGCGACCTGAGTCCCTTTCATATGTCCATAGAGTCCCCTTTGACCATGATCACTGGAAACTAAAGGCACAGTTTCTTGCCATATCAATGCAAAACAGATGAAAACAGATGTTTAAGCCCTAAAATTGCATATCCATAAAGCTTTCAAAGATCTCTCCAAACCCAGCCCTGCCCACCTGTAAAATGTGGCATTACTCACTTTGCAGTCTCAGCCTCTTAAAAATGTAGCTCCTGACTTGAGGTCATCTTCCAGTTCTGTTTTCTGAATGGCTAAATTTAGTATTATCCAAAGATGGTAACTCACACAAGCAACCATGAGGGTCTGTTAGAAAATAAGCCAGGTTGCAACACTAAGAAAGTATTAAGATCAGCTCAGAGGCTATGTTTGTGCTACATGGATGCAGATGTCTCCTCTCTAGTTAATTGTCTCACGTTCTTGCATCAGCAGTGCATGATCTGGGTTGACAGGGTCAGCTATGCAATGGCCATTTTTTCAGACCTCCCTCCCACCACAAAACATTTCCTGTCTTTTTAAAAACAGAAGTTAAAGAAAATGAGTACAGTAGTGATGCAATCAGATGAGTGTCCTGTGGACAGGAGTCAGGGAAGCCTTATCTCCTCCCACTTTCTACTTCCCCCTACCCCATGCCTTTGAAGAATGAGAGAGAGAGAGAGAGAGAGAGAGAGTCTAGAAAAGTCCAGTTTTTGTGATAACCCTTGGCTTTACAGGATCAAAATAGTAGTTCTCCTGAAGGCAACACAAGGTCTGTAGAGTGAAAGATTGTTGCTAGAGTCACCTCTGCCCACAATTTATTTACTTCATTAAAAAAAAATCCTTGCCACATGACCTAAAAAGCCTCTACTTGTGCTTGGTGACAATTCCTCTCCATTCTTTCCAATGGAACAGCTGGCAGAACGATTGAAATTCTCTGACCCTCGGTTCCTGGAGAAGGCAGAGTATGAGGTGGATTTGGAACCAGATTGGCTCACTGAACTCAGAACCCGGTATCGACAGTGGGAGGTAAGAATTATGGGATGATGTGCCCTTGCAGATGGACTGATATGTGATTTTGTGATTCTGGCCACTCAGATTGAATTGAATGATGCAATATCAACATGTTATTGGAGTTGATTATTTGTGTGTTTCCTATTTGATGATCAGTGAAAGTATTCTTTTTTTTTTAATACAGGGATGAAAGTCAAGATCTAGGTTTGCCAAATATCTGGCTTGGTGCAGCCATCATATTTTCTTTATAGGTTTTCTGTTTAATTATCATTGAATATATTAGTTTTAAGCTGGGTTGGACTTCAATATGCTGGGTTGGGCAGACTTCAGGCTTGTGGAATTTAGGTGTTTTTTTAATTGAATCTCCACAGCACAGAGCTAAGTAGGACCAGACCCGATTAATACTTTGATGGGAGACAGCCAGAAAATCCCAGGACTGTAGGTTAGAGACTACAGTCAAACTGGCAAACTGCTTTTGTATTGTTGCCAAAAAAGGTTCATGGCTGGGTCCATTTAGTCACCACGAATCTAGTTCAACTCAAAGGACTGACTCATTTTCAGTCTTTTTAAGGACTGAAGCTGATGAGGTGGGAACTACTGATTCCCAGACCAGTCATTATGTAAACAATGGACAAGTGTCCTTCATTCTCAAGGCTAGGAAGAGGATGACCAAGTTTCCACTGACTTAAAAAGGCAGGAGGAAAAGATCTAGAACTTTAACCCTGGAACAGACATACAGTAGATACACAGGCAAACCAAGCTTGATTTCTGTGTTCTAATTTGACTACAATAAAGCACTTTATCTAGCCACATTGTGTCTGTGAAACTTCTTCTGTAAATAACTTCCTGCCTCCTGAATATGGGGTTAGATGTCTGGTGAGCTGAGATTTATTGCCCTGCCTGGTGTGAATCTAACTATCTTTAAGCTTCTCCAGCTGGAGCCACGTATTTTGGTAGTAGTTCAGACTGGCATGTACCCACATTATATTTTATTTTCACTACCACAGAGCTCTGTAGTGAAATGTGATCCTAATCAGTGAATAGGGGAAGGAGGAGCTCTTTTCTCTTCCTTCCTTCCTTCCTTCCTTCCTTCCTTCCTTCCTTCCTTCCTTCCTTCCTTCCTTCTTCCAATTTATATCACTGCCAGTCTCCCCCTAAAAAGGGTGACTCTTTATATTTGCGGTAAGGAAGGAAGCAGAGGTTAGTTGGGGAGAGAGATTTCCTATAAGAAAAGAAGATTCAGGCCTATAAGCAGTTTCATATATTTATTTAAATATCAGTCAGCTAAAGAATTGTTTAACTCAAAGTCTCAGGTTTTTTTTAATATGAAAAGAAACAAATAGGAGTTGGAACTCTTAACCTTTTTGCAGTGTTACAGATTTCTCAGGAGGTCATGTGAAGTCCTGCAATTTGCATGCCTAACATAGCCACTTTTTTTCTCCCCCAGATGGATTTGATTTTAACAGGTCTGCTTGGAAACAGGTTCCAGAATGGTTATCAAACAGAATGCAAGAGAAGGGGAAAACTAGATGTGCACTGTCATTTATGCTATGGGGCCCCAAACAGAGCAGATTTTTAAATGTTTCAGCTTTTCTGTTGCTGCTAGGAAGGCAGTTAGTTTCTCTTGAGAAACTTTGATGACTGTTGGATGCCCAAGAGGAACCTGATCCACGAGACAGCTAGCTTTTACCAAGGATGATAGGTATAATTTCTGGATCCAAAGACAAACCTCTCATTGGTGCTGCAAACATCCAGAAAGTACTAGAGATAAAGTTTCTGTATCTCTTTGTTGCTATGTCTGTTGGTTGTCTGGATTTGCCTGTTTCTCCTCCCCTTGTTTCATCAATCAGGAAGAAAGGGAAAGGTGAGAAAAGAAACAGCAGCTAACAGTGATTGCTGGGGAACAGTTAGAGCCTCCAAGGCTTAGGAGGGGCCATGGAGGAGGGGGTGGTAGGAGTAGCAGCAACACTAGCTCTTCCTGGACTTCCCCCCTCCCTCCCTCCCTCCCTCCCTAAATTTCATTTAAATACAAAGAAGAGTTTCCTGGTGGTAAGATATGCAGAATAGTGGAAGTGTCTCCTATAAAGGTGAAGGTTTTCCATCTCTGGCGGATTTTAAGAAGAGGCTGGACAGCCATCTCACATGGGCAGTTTAACTGATTTTCGCACACATTGCAGAGGATTGGACTAGATGATCCTTGTGATCCCTTCCAGCCCCACAATTCTATGATTCCTCTGTGTTGCTCTTCTGGCATGGCTCCAGATGGAGTCTGTGCTTGGGCCACCATGTTTGGGCTGCAAAAATCCAAACTACACTAGACATGGCAGCAAAGTGATACTGAAAACTCATTTCGCGGCAGAGTTCCGAATCTGACCCTGAGGACATGACGCTCTTTGTTGCTCTCTAGTGGTCATCTGGGTTTTTGCAGCCTACACATGAGAGCCCTATCCTACCCAATCAGGTTTCTTAAAGGGGTAGAGCAAGGAATGGCTGGCGAGGTGCAGCTGGACAGGCCGCCTATGCCTGAGGACTCAAGAGAACTGGCTACTGAGCCTTCCTGGTATTTACACCACTCATTAAACTTGACAGACCCAGAATCTTGGAGCTGTTGAGGGGTATTTAAAATGGCTGCATGAGAAAATGATATGTTTGAAGACAGCAGAAGTGAAACTACCTGGCTTACTTCTAGTTCTAAGCATTGTGAACAAGACTTCATTATTTATTTATTTATTTATTTATTTATTTATTCGTTCAATTTTTATAGCCGCCCATCACACATACGTGACTCTGGGCAGCTCACAGTTTTCAAGGCTGTAAATGGAACTGCTTTAATTGTAACAAGGGCTATGCAAATTGAAGAAACTTGGAGTAGTTCAAGAGAAAGATTCTTAAAGAGGGTGGTAAGAAGTTGCTAAAAGGCACAGCCATCCAAACAAGTCTACAGAGGACAGGTGCAAAAATTTCTGCCTGGCTACCTCATGTAATCTGCCAGCAACCTTTTCTGGCTCCTAAAGCCACCTACCTGGGGCTAAACGATTCATCTTTTTTTTTTTTAATAAAGGGGCTTGAAAAGGGAATTGTGGAGAGATTTAAAAATGATTTTGGAGTGTTCACCCCTTAAACTCCCTCCTCCCAAACTTTCAGAATCAATCCTGGAACAAATCACTTTTGTAGTGTGTCACAAGTCTTGATGCATCCCTAAAACTGATGGAAGTTGCCCACTCCTGTTACAGAAGGAAAGCAGGCGGGAAGTCCAGTTAGACAGACTTTACTTCACAATCACAACGATCTACGTTAGTCTAGCTGAAGGGCCTTAGAAGTACTTGCTGTGGGAAGGGACATGCACAGGGGTCGGAATGTCATCCTAACTTGCTGAATGATAAAGAGGTCACAGCTGCATTCTAGAGGTGAGAGTAGTCGCAAAACACAGTGACACCAATAAGGGTGTGTTTTTTTGAGAACCCGTTGCAAGCTTGATGATGCTGCCAAATCATGAGAAGTGTCTTGGGGACCAGCAGCTGTGCCATGTGTTTAAAGCTGATATAACAGCTAATGAAAATGGGTTTTCAGAAGTTGCCTAAACAAGCTTCCAGAATGTGCGTTGTTTCCAACTGACTACAGCATCTCTGGCAGCAAGAAATTAGGCCGCCTAGGAGTATTTTATGGTTAGTACTCAGCACAGAGGCAGAGGATATAAATGGGCAAAGAAGCATCTGTTGAAATAGACATAGTATGCTTATGAGGAAAAACAACATAGAGGCTTGCAAGAAAAAAGGAAATGTAAAGATTCCTCCAATAAACTACAGCTTAAAGAAAGAGCTCTTCCCTAGGCAGTTCATACAGCCAGAATGAGATCAGTCTCGTTACTGCCAAAATAAAAGCGTAATTGGAAAAAATGGTCTAGTGTAGAGTGACTAAATGATTGCAACAAACTAATGCACACCAAGGAGAGTGGCAGAGTTTGCATATATGTAGAGCTCAAAAAACTTGTGCAAAGTCATGGAAAGAGAGAAGCACATTCCCTCAATAGAAACAACATTCTTCCATGGTTTGCAAAAGCTTGGATATATCCTCATTGGTTCATGCTGCCAGTAGATTAGACCCAACTTAGGCTAAATTATATTATTTGGTAGAGTTTTCTTTAAAAAACCACCATGGGGAATTTTCAGGCCTCTTGGGTTGTTCCAAAGGAAAATATCTATATTTTTATAGCATCTAGATGATATTTTGATTTTCAGGAATGGCATTTTAGTCTAAAGCCTAACTGACAATGGACTTGACTGAGATTGCCTAAAGTTCTGGGACCTGTAAAAGCTGCAATTCTCAAATAGAATAAGCATAAATACCTCTGATGCCTGGAAGAGCTTACATATCTGGGACATTGCATAAATGAATATGAAATGAGCCCAAATCCAAACAAAGTGGAAGCTATTTTAAGAACAAACTCCTCCACTATCCTTAACTGAGATAGGGAGATTTGGGACATGGTGCAGTATCTTGAAAGATTTCCACACTTGACTGATGACTTTACTAAATTAACTTTAAATGAACTGCTTAAAAGATAGCATTTGACAGTAGGGACAGATGCAAGATGAAGCTTTTAGAAGTGTCAAGCAGCTCTTAACTGAAGCCTTGTTACTGGTATTCTACAATGTCACCAGCATCCTGTTATTATAATGCCCAACAGTAGCAACTATGGAATAGGAGGAGGAGTGCCTCAATAACTTAAAGGAGAGCTGAAGCCAATAGCTTTCTAAAACAGTATGCCCAATTAAATCCAGAAATACAGTATGCCCAAATTGAAAACATGGTTTCGTGGTTGTATGGAATCCTTAGAGCTATATGCAGACTAGAAGGCATTGGATTTCCCTGATAAATTGCAGATATTTAAATTGGCACGGGTACCAATGAGGTGCCAGAGTCTTGTTCTCTGGATGATTATACCCCTGAATATATAGTGGCAGATACTTTATCTTGGCATCTGCTAAAACTTGTGATCCAGATCTACTGAAACTTTCAGAAGAAATGGAGAATTGCTTTTATATTCTTTTATACGTTAATGTGTCGGGATCACTGATTGTAATAAAGAACGTAGGTACAGTATGCGTGTATGCAAACACTGTTTTGATCTGTTTGGAGAAATATAACTTTGCACGTAATAGAGCCACCATCCCTATCTATAAACGGATTGGGAAGAAGAAAAAATGATCCTAACTGCAAAGTGAGTTTCTAACAGAATGTAAAGGGCAGAGGGAATGGCTAGGAAGGAGAGGCAGAAGAGCCTCTACCAAGGCAACGATCAGCCAAGCACAGCTTGAGCCCAGTCCAAGAAACTAATTTGAGTAATCGTCTCAGACAGGACCCTCCTTAACTCACACAGAGATAAAGTGAGGGAGGGGAGAAACACTCAGTTTGTTTAAATTTTTTTTAAAAAGCACATTCAGACTTGCAAGATTTGATTACTACACACACACACACACACTATATTATATACATATACTATACAATAAAAGTAGTCTTGACCTATATGGCATTGGTTTCTTAGTCTGGTCTACCATATAGGGCTGACACACAGGAAGATCCTTTTTATATATATAGTATAGCATAACACAACTAATTGTGACTCAACAGCTGTCCATGCCAGTTCCAATCTTACAAATAAACCTGCATTTCCCAATGAAATCTGTGCATTGTATGCAGACACAAAAACTGTCTACAAATTCCACTTTGATAATCATCACGGTTTGCATATTTTATTAGAGTGCCACCCAGGATTTCAAACGTGCATCAAATTAGATGATCAAAAGGGATGGTCAGAGCAAGCTATGCAGGAAACAGTATCATGTGTCTTGATCTATTGATTGATTTATTTCATTTGTAAGATTTATGAACTACCTTATTCCGGAGGTGACAGGTAGTGTATAAAGTCAGGAGGAACAGATTAATTTCAAGAAGCAGCCTTCAGTTTTCAGGAATTTCCAGAAACGTGGTCAAACTAGAGACTGTAAGTTTGCTAGCAGCCCCAAACTCGGAGTCTGAATTAATATCAAAGAATGTCAACATTCAACCTGTATCATCAGATTCATGTTCCTTGTCTTCAAACATGAAACCCATGACTGTAGAGGCAAAGTCATACACAAGCCAATACATTATAGAGACTACTTTATATAGCTAGCAATAGCAACCATGTATGGGGTAGAATAATCCCCAGGTGCTATTTAGAGCTCTGTTCATTACCTCAGAGATAGGAAATTGAAATTATTAATGTTGAGTGTTTGGTCCCTGGTGCAGTATGTTTTATTTTCTGACATTGTTTGTAATTTTTCTTAGTATTTCACGTTTTTAACCTGTGTTAGCCACTCTGAGTTGCTTGGCTATTAGGCAGCCACGTACGATAACTGAAATGAGTAAGTAAATAAATAAACAAATAGATAAATATGTTATTCTGACTTGTTGAAATTGGGGGAATCTGTTTTGTACTTTCATACCTGGTACCCCAGAGCTTTCACCATTAGGATTTGGATTTTATGTAATGGGTGTGTTTTCTCTCACGTCTAATTTAAGGATGAAAGAAGGCTTCCCAACAATGCAACCACCCAGCCAGAGGTTTTCAGAGGCAGTGGATCAATATCAGGTAAAAGAATGAAAGAATAAATTGTGGCAAGTGTACTTGAAAGGTGCATTCTAAAATGCATCACATTAAATCAAACCAAACTCTTTCAAGCTTGATTTGAAACATTTGAGAACTGAGTTGGTTTCAAGTATATGTGCCACTTGGAAAAGGGGATTAGATTGAAAGGCTTCAGTTGTAACTGCATACTTATTTGCCTAGGAATGTATCTTATTGAATCAGTGGGCTGTAATGCTTTTATTGAGAGATGGAAGGAAACATAATAAAATTCACAAGACTCTATATTTCTCTTCTAACTGTAGCTGTACTATGACCCCTCCAGAGCCTTTTAAAAACAATAGCTATTGGCCATGTTGGGGACAAGGAGAATTGTAGCCTAATGCATGGCAATGTAAAGAAAGTTGCTGAAAATGGGCTTTTAAAAAGAGCTAATCTGCTTTTTGGAATCTAATTCTGTTCTCCTGCTCTTTTCTACATTTTACAAGTCCTTTAAAAGAGCTTTTTGCTTTTTTAATATATCCATTGGTTTTGCATACAGACACTATACCTGAGAATTATTGTTGAAAGAGAGAATCCTATTTGCCGCCGGATTGCATACATGTTTTCATGGAATTTAAACCTTTCAGCAGTTATAGTTATGTGTTTTTACATTTGAACCATGGGCCAATCTCCTTTTAAATTAACCATTTGGGTTGTCACTTTTTTGCCTTAATAAGATTACTAGTTCCTCTCCTCTTTTCCTGATCTATCACTTGGGAATAATACTAATATTCAGACTTGCATTATCAGGTTTGGCTCCTCATTTTGAGTTTGCACAAGCTCAGGTGTGCTGGGAGAATCTAGAGCACCATCCTTGTAGCCACCTGCCACCTGTTGATTCAACTCAGCACCAACCAGATGTGGATCAGCAGCTGCATATCTATCCTGGACATGGACATCCATCAGACAGGACAGATGCTAGTTTAGAGACTAGTTTAGCAGGAAATGACCAAGGTTCCATTTTGTCTTCAGGAAGTCTTTCAAGTGATCTTTCCTCACATCTGAACCAGCCAGCAGGTAAAGATGGGTGCTGCTGCAGCAGTTATCCATGATGTTCTGTCAGTTGACTTTAATTGTAAGGAATGATAGGCCATTGTTACTGTTTGTTCCTATTGCACCTCATTTTCCTGAAGTGGAATGGAAGGACAGTTGGGGGTGGAGAATGAAAGTGATCACCAATGTAAGAAATTACTGAAGAGAGAATTACTAAATTATTTAATCTAGAAAAAGATAGTATATATGTGCTTAGTGGTGGATTATACACTACTTGAAGAAAAGAAGAAGAATAACTGTTCATTCAAGAGGTAGAACACAAGGCAACCAAAGAATTTTCACTAGAATCTCAGGTTTAAATATATTTGGTAGACTATCACATTCTACCTCTGCTGATGGTAGTGATCTAAAAATAATTCGCTAACTGAGACTCTGCCTTTACAACTTAGTTCAGATCACTGACTCTTCAGGCCTGTCTCTTTTCACGAATAATGTTGATAATTCCAAGTTGTATTTATGCGTTAAATGATTTCTTTTTAAAGCCTTGAATGGCAAGAGTCAGGAAGGTGATCCTTATCTTGATGTTAAATTCCAAAGGCTCTTTGTAGGAGGGGAGCATTTGCTAATCCAATGGATTTGAGGGTTTCTAGGAACGATATGGATTGTTTGAGAGAAAAGGCTGTTTTGTTTTGATGGGTGACTTTTGAAGACTGTGTAACAGCAAGCAGAAAATAATGTGATGAAAAACCTTCCAGAGAAGAGAAAATAAGGGATAGCTAAGCTGGGAAATGCAGAGCAGAGATCAACCTGCCTGTGTCACTCCATTCCACTTTAGTTGGTCTTTTTCTACTCAACTGTTTTACAGTAAAACATTATGAAATACTCTAAATCAATGAAAGCCTGAGAATGTTCCATAATCCTGTGAATACTAACTCATTTTTGTCCTCTGAAATCCCACTACATAATAATAATTTAAAAAAACCTAATGTTGTCAAAAACCATCTTATTTTGGCTCCCGTATCTTCTGCTCTGTGCTATAATGTTTGTTTAGTAGCCTTTTCATTACCTCCAAAGTGGTACTGCAACAATTCTGTTGATTTCCAAACTATTCCTGTGTGTACTTGCTTAGAACTAAATGCTACTCTGGGCCAAGTTAGATATTATCTCTGAGATCGATGGTGGGCTCTTCCCATGTAGTTTTCTCCTAAAAGCTGGGGAGATCCTCCAGTTTTGCTTAGAGTTACAACTAGGAGTTGATAATTCCTCCGTGCCATAGTCCCAGTCCATATACCTTCTTTTCTCCACAGCACCATTTGTTTTGATCTAGAGTTGACATTTGTGATTGCTTTTAGGAGAAACAGATTATATAGGGAAATCAGGTCACAGATTGGATGCAGGAAGGGTCTACAAAATAGCTGCTAAGGAACAATGAGGACTTTTTTGTTGGCCTGCTTTCTAAAAGCACATTAGACTGAGGGCTAAAGTAGATGTGACATTAATCACACTGGTTTGATGCTTTTGTTGATATGTAAATGAGGACCCAGCTTAGGTCCTGCTGATGAAATGTATGCATTTTTTTTCCTTGCCCTGGTCCAAAATCCTATTTTTCTTTCACAGGATGCCTCTGAACAGAGACCTTTGCAAATATGAGAGTTCAGAGAGCAGAGTTTTATTAGGATAAGGCCAGAGGGAGAAGTATCCCTTTCCTTCTGCTCCTGGGTTAGTAGCCCAGGGACTAAAAACAAGCACAGAAATAACAAGTTGGAAAAAAAAAGCCTTGACTTTTTTTGCCAGGAGAGGGAGCACTTTCTTTTCCAAGTTCTTCAACTCTCCTGCTTAACGGAATGTCAGTCCTAGAGGCTGCTTTTCATCAGAGAAATCCAGGGAGAGCCAAATGGAAGATGCATCTGTGTGTGTGTGTGTGTGTGTGTGTGTTTGAAATTCGTTTCCTAAGCTTCAGTAAACAGCAGTACTATTACAATACAGGACTAAGCTCCAAATTGTCTTGTGAGTCTCTCAGAGAGTTTATTTTAGTCTCTTAGCTATTGTAACAAAACCATATCCAACACAATGACACATGCGGATAAATGAGCATTGTTCAACATTCTTTGGAAAATAATGGAGGGGCTATGATCATGTATAACAGAAAACATGTGGTTTTTTCCCCAATAAAATTGGAACAATTTTATTGTTCAAAAAAAAAAAAAGCCAATTTGGTCTAGTGGTTAAGGCAATGGGCTAGGAAGCAGGAGACGGTGAGTTCTAGTCCTGCCTTAGGCATGAAAACCGGCTGGGTGACTTTGGGCCAGTCACTCTCCCTCAGCCCAACTCACCTCACAGGGTGGTGGTTATGGGGAAAATAGGAGGACGAAGGAGTATTTGGCATGCTCCCCGCCTTGAGTTATTTATAAAAAAAATAATAAAGGCAGGCTAAAAATTAACAAAAAAAAAAAGAGAGGAAGATTTGGACATGAAAATGTTTTATCTGCTTTTGCCTGCCTAGATCCATACATAGCAGTGTATCTTTGTCAGAAGCCAGATCTTTTAGATGCCCAGAGGCCATTTCTAGGTTATGAAGGTGGTCTATGAATATTGTTCCACTGTTTATGGAAGCTCAGTCTTGAATAGTGCTCTGAAATTTGGTTTGGTCTGCAGGGGAGACTCTGGACTCTTGTGGGCTGGGACACTTTCCTGGTTATCTGAAGAAGCACATTCCAGAACATCAGGTGAGAGGCGGAGGAGAAGGATGCATGTTAGTGGCAGGATCCAGGTGTCAGATCTAAGATTTTTTTCTTCTTTTTGGCAACCACAGTAATCCTAGACTAACTCTTGTTTCAATGCCATCCATGTGGGCAACCTTGATAAGCCTTTGGTCAGACCCAGTATGGCTCTTATGATATATGCCACCTCTCTTAGTTCACATCTGCTTTTTTAAACTGGGGACCACCGGACTGAGAACCTTAGAATCCAATGGAATGCTAGGGAAATTATTTGCAATTTGTTTCTCACTATCTTGTTTTCCACTAGTAATTCATGCATTATAAAAAGCAGTTCTATGATGAAATTGGATGTGTGAAATTTGAACACCAGGTCTAAGTTCTGCCACAGGCTTCTTGTTGGCCTTGAGAAAGTGGCTATCTTCCAACTTCCATCTTTCAAAATGTTGATTTGTTAAAGGAATAGGAACAATGTCACACTGGATTTTCTGTGCTGTTCACTGATGTAAAGAAAGACTTTGACTTAGTCTAAATCTTGCAAATAGGATGATAAACCAGCTGTGGATTTAGGCTACAACAATACTGTCTTGTTTAGTTATCTTGATTTATCTGCTCTCTTCTGGTTACCTTATGCTGGTGTTTTCTCTCTGATATCAGACCACTTTCAATGCACGGACCCGGACCATCTCTGAGAGTTCCACAATATCCATGGCAGAAGATACCCCTCAGTCCCCAGAAGGTGCATGGGATGAAGCCTCATCGGAGAAGAAATTAGTGGAGAATGCAAGGCAAGAGGTAGCAAAGGTGAGGCACTCTTATTGAAAAGGACAGCTGTATTATCTGAAAATTATGCAGATGTGAAATCTAGGACTATATTCTACTCTACCTTGAAGATGCTATAATTGACCCATACTGAAATTCATAGAACACATAATTGCATTATGCCAGCCAAGTCATATTTACTCAGAAACAAGCCCTATTATATTCATTGTTTATTAAGTTCCAGTGAGGATTATGCAGGCTTAGTTCTGAGAAAATCAATTTAGATCTAGCAAAAGAAAACATCACTGTTTTATTTATTTCCTTTAAATATATTTATTTGCTTTAAATACACACACACACACATATACAGATATATATACATACACAGAGAGAGAGCGAGAAAGAGAGAGACAGAGTCACTATCATCTACCTTCCATCTTTCAGAATGTTGATTTGTTATAGGAAAAGGAACAATGTTGAGATTATGTATGTATGTATATGTGTGACAGGTCTTAACTCTGTTTTTTAAGACTTTTTTTAAAAGGTCAGTAGTAATGGAGTCATCTGGATTTCTGGTAGGAGGCTGTTAAATAAGGTGGATGCAAGTGATAAAGCCTCTTCCCTTTCCATGGTCCCTATATTAGGGAGGAAGCCTAATCATCCCTACTCGAGATGCACACACTGAATGGATAGGATCTACTTGACGTAGATGGTCATGTATGGTTTTAAAAGTCAAAAGTAGCACTTTGAATTGTACATGGAAGCCTGCTGGTGAACAATGTAGAGCCCTAAGCCCCAGTGTCATGTCTCAATAATGGCTCTCATCTTCTAATAGACAGGCTGTTGGAGCAGTTGTAGCTTCTGAGTCATTTTGAAGTCTAGACTGCTTTGCAAAACTCTGACTGGAACATGACAAGGCCTTCTCCAGGAACAGCTGCAAGGGATGCACTAGCCAGTGCTGAGCAAAGGCCCCTTAGCTGTAACCTCCCCCATCTATCCACCAATAGCCATGAGTCTAAGCAATCCTCAAATCACAGACCTGTTCTTTCAAGGGGAGGACTACCCCTTCCAGAATTATCACTGGAGCTGAGAGAGAGCCATATCGTGTCTGGACAAACAGCAACTCAGACTTCCTGGGATTCAACTTTAGTCTATTTCTTCCCATTCAAATCTATCAGGCACTGATCAGGACCTCCACCATAACACTGGCTTGGCCAGGGTAGAGATGCCTATCTGGGTATAATCAGAATAGTGGTGATACCTCACCCCAGACTGATAGAGGTCTTCTCCCAGCAGTTTCACATAAATGTTAAACAGCAGGAAAGACAGAGAAAAGAAGCCTTTGGCACCCCATATTGTAGTGGGTAAGGGGTAGACCTCTCTTTTCCCACTATTGCCATCTGAAACCATCCATTCACAAAGGCGTGGAACCACTGTAAAATTTGCCTCCACGTATATGATTTGAAAATAAGGGTTAGATGAAATAACAGATTGAGCCAGACTATGGAAGTGTAATGCAACATGCCATTCAAGATTAGGTTTGAGGACAAACAAGAAGGAGGTTTATTTGTTTCCATGCCTGCATGTGGGCTTCTCAGAAGCATTTAATTGGCTTCTTTTGGAAACAGAATGCTGGGCCAGAAGGGGAATTACAGGAATGAAAGTCCACTGTCAGATGAAGAGAATGATGTTGGGGAAGGCTCATATTCTCAACAGCAACAATGTGAGATTCTGGTTCCTCCTGCCCCTTCATAGTTTCTTACACCATTTTACCCAATGCAACTGTGATGTGCTTATGGCTGGATCAGGGAGTCAGTGTCTTCTTTGTTCTCTCTCGCATTAGCAACATTTGCACCAGGTTCATGGAGGAAGTGTGTGTGAGAGAAAGTTCTGTATATTTTTTAGTGGTATGTACCGAACTGTCTTTAAGAAGATAGGCCCTTTTCTAGTCTGCCTCCAAAAGGAGGCAGGGAAGCACAACAAGACAGGGAAGCTTCATATTGGTTTGGGGGCCTTCAGGCTTCCTGACTAACTCCCTTGAAAGAAGAAAAGCACAGCAAGCTCCACTCAAGATTTTATACCCCTTCAGACTTCTGGTTTTGGCTGGCTCCGTTGGTTCCGGTCCAAGGCAAATAAAGATGGTGCATCATCTGAAAAAGTTCCAGCTGCTTCTTTGGACTCGACTGCTCCAGTTTCCCAGGTAACAAACAATCTTCTTAGAAGAAAGGGTTTGGGATTTTCTTTTGGTTTTGAGCAATATGTCCTCTTCAGAAAAACCTCCTAGTGTTACTCAGCAGCAGCAAAATGTAGCAGAACAGCAGGAGCTACCATGAATGGTCTTTTAACTGATAGCAGTCCTGAAAACATCCAAGGAACCCCCAGCTTGAAAATAGTATCCTAGATCCATCATTTCAGGAAGGCTGAATACAAAAAGTGGGACCACTATTACTTTTACAGCGTATTTGTGTTTTGTAAGGTACTGAGAGTGGGGTTGGGGAGTCTTGCATCATATCTGCTAGAGGCTTATGCGGTGTGGAGGGGGGACTGCACTATACGGGAAAGGCTGGAACTGACAGCTTCATCTCATACAAAAATGGTTAAGGATTAGCTTGTATGCTCAACAGAATCAAATAGTAAAGCTTTTGTCAGATTGTATCACTTTCAGATACTGTGGGGATCAAACTTCAGAGTGCCCCTATCAAACCCAAGTAAAAAAAAGAACAACTGTAAGTAAAAATGAACACAGCCGTCTGTTTGCCGATAGAAAAACAGCACGCTGAAGAGAAAATTTGGCAGAGTCCTCTCTGACATTTCTTGTCTGTGCAGAAAGGTTTTCACATGGGGGAACATTCTCTCTCCCCTCTTGCACCCTGCAGTGGGAGTGTCTAAATAAAAATTCACAAATGCATTATTCATTTGTTGTCTCTTGTATTGGCCTTGTTCTCTTCCACTGCCCTCATCTCAGCCTTTATCTGTTTGCCTTCCCACCCCAACTTCCAACTTTGCACATACAGTATAGTATCTCCAGTTCCCACTACGAGTGTTTTGTTAATATTTATAATGTTGTTGTTAAGGATTTATTACATTGGATGTTTCTTTTCTCTTTCACCTATCTTGGCTTCATATTAATTTTCTTCTAGCATTTTATTTCATTTATTTCATTTGTTTCACCAATACCTTGAGATAAAGGAATACTTGCTTATTTTTATTGATTGCTTAGCACTTAATTGTGCGAGAATCATAGCTTTGTTAATAAGGCAGTTATTGACACAGCAGCTGGCAACACTTGGGCAATCTTGAGTAATCTCAGAAAATGGGGTTGAACATAGTTAACACTTGGATGGAAACCACTAGGAAATTTCAGGCTATAGGCTGAACTGGGAAGTCAGAAAATATCCCAGAAGAAAGCAGTGACAAATAAGTGTGTGTGTGTGTTTATATATATATATATATATATGTATGTATGTATGTATGTATGTATATATATTGATTTCTATCTATATTTGATTTATCACATCTCACAAATGTGACTCTAGGCAGCTTACAATAAAAATAGCTAAAATACTAAATAAAATACAATATAAAATATATATATACAGCAGCTGGAATCATCAACCATGGTTAACACAGCCAGGAGATGGGCTCCAACACACATCTGGGGCCCCAGGCTTGGGCACAAAAACAATTTTCAAGGCCTTGCAGAAGGCCAGCAGGGTCAGGGCCAATCTGACCTCTGGAGGGATGATGTGTCCCCGCCCCAGTTCACACTCTTTAGCTTAGAGAGGAACTAACCACTGCCCAGACCCAACCATATATCCCTTTCCAGGAGGCCTTAGCCAACCAGGAGGGACATGGGTCTAACACAGAGGTGGCCAAGTTGACAGCTGCAAGAACTGTTGCCAAAAAATCCTACATGAATATATCTTTAGAGTCATCAAGAGTTGAACTAGACACGAAGGTGTATTTGAATAAAGCAGTGCTGTTGAAGAATTTAAGATCCAGTCACATATGATTACCCTGACATTCAGTGGAGTATCAGAGATGTGATGAGAAGAAGACATTGTTAACTAGAACAAAAGAGTCTGGCAGTCAACAAATGATGCCAGCATCTTCAGTCAGGAGTGTATGTACTTTCCATAGAAACAGGACCAAAGTTGCCTTTAAAAATAAGAGAAACAAGACATCTTGCGTTTGTTTTCTTTGCTTCATAAGTTTACCTCCAGGATTCAAATCCTATTTATAATTTAGGACCAGAATAGCAGAGAATAAGGGAGGAGGAAGAATGTGGTTCTTTAAGACAGAGGAAGAAGAAAGAGGACCAACGGAAAAGGCCTGGGGAACTGTCTGTCTCTTCCTGAAACTTGTCCTCAGGAACCCATTCTCGGTTTTCTCAGTCAATACTCTGTTTCTTGGCTTGGAAGTTAACTTTCAATTTCTTGGCTAGATTGCTCATTTCTCTAGTTTCTGAAGCAAGCTTACAGCTAGATGACACGAAATTAGCTTTCTGGGGGCAATCAGAAAATAAGAATAATGAACTCAGCTGATGTGCGTCACAGGAGTTATAGACAAAATGATGTCATCAAAGACCAAGATGGAGGTATTGCCGTGCTTAGGAGAACCCAGGAGGTTTTAGTAGTACTCCTCCTCCCATTGAGTTCTCCCCCTTCAAATGCTCCAGTAAAGATGGAATATGTTTAGTAGCCCCACACTGAACATGCTGGGCAGATGTGGCTACAGCTTTTATTATAGGCACTTTACTGCCCAACAACAAAATTTATATAAAGCTTATTTAAAGTTTTAAAGAGAACATAAAAACTAACGCAAACTAATACAGAATAAAAAGAACAGAGGGAGGGAGAGAGAGAAGAAAGAAAAAAATTGCAGAAAAAAAGGATAAAAAGAAATAGACAGAAGACGCTTCCAATTTCCTTTGCAGCAAATACAAGTATGATTACAAAGTTATCTCGCTGCCCAACAAAATGTTGAAAAGTAAAGAGAGATGTGTACCAACAAGTGTCAGCCCTGGTGATGTTCAGTTCTTCCTTCCACACTGATCCTGCTTCGCTCTGTCAGTTGGTTAGGAGGCTCCTGGGGAGATTTGTATGACTTAATCGTATTTCCAAAGCATCTTGAATCATGATTGTTAGTAAAGAGGAACTCTCAGATATAATGAATGGACTGGGTGATCTCACAAAATAAGAAAAAAACCTTCTGATCTGTTTGTTTCATTTGAGTTTCCCTTGGCAAAAAATGACAATTGGAAACGCATCAGGAGTATGCTTGCAGCATCTAAATTATATATTTCTTTGTAAAGCCCTATCATAGCTATCTTGATCCTTTGCTGTTTTTTTAAACTCCTTTGCTACAAGGCCCTGGGTTTTGTAGCAAAAACACAAACAATAAACCAATACAAAAGAGGAAAGAAAGAAAACAAAATCAAGAAAAAAACAGGCACCCAATCCCTAACAATATCCATTCATGTCTTCAGTCTCTGGGCTCAAACCTTACTCTCCCAGTGACTGTGGGAAAAGCCAGCTCTTTGCTGATTTAAGTAAGGCCCAGAGGATGGGGGCCTGCCAGATCTCAAGCAAAAGGGTGTTCCACAGTCTTCACAGGAAGATTGAAGGTAATTTTTGGAAACATCCAGCAGCTAATTTATTTCATCACTATTGTATATTTTACTTCTGCAGGAGAAAACCACCCAGTCCAATTTTATTTCATCCATGAATAAGGCAAAGGCTACATCACTTCATTGCCCTCCTCCTCTTCCTCTCACAGAAGGCAACCATTTTTCCAAGAGATCTCCAGGTAAATATATCCCTGCATGTTTCTGAATGAATTGCTCAATATATTGCTAGTTTAGTAGTAACTAAAGATATTCTGTGCACAGAGGTTTTGGCAATTTTCCCCTCTTTTTGGTGGATACTGGTACCCCAAATTTTTGGTACATCCCTCAACAATAGATATCAGGTTAAAGTAGAACTGTATTACAGGTACTGCTTGCTTACCAACGATAATTGGGATCAACAACTCACTAAGCGACATGACATCACATGACTGCACCAACTTACAACAGCAGTTGTGGCAGTCCCAGTTGCTGTTGTTAGGTGAACCCTGCATGGTCACAGCATCCCACAGTCACATGATCGCCATTTGCGGCCTCCTGCCAGTTTCCCCATTGACTTTGCTTGTCAGAAGCAAGCAGTGAAGGTTGCAAATGGCGATCATGTGACTGCAGGATGCTGCAACATCTTAATATTGAGCCAGTTGCCAAGTGTGCGAATCAGAATCACGTGACTGCAGGAACACTGCAGTGGCCACAACTATGAGGACCCATCGTAAGTTCTCCTTGTTCAGCACCACTGTAACTTCAAGTGGTCGTTCAATGAGGACTACCTGTACTACTAGGTTCTTCTCTACTCTATCCCCTTGATGACAAATCCCTTTGCTTTTTCCTGTCTGCTGTTGTGAGTTGGTGCAGTCATGTGATGTCATGTCGCTTAGTGACAGTTGTTGATCCCAATTATCGTTGGTAAGCAAGCAGTACCTGTAATACAGTTCTACTTTAAATCTGAGCCATAATGATCCGCTCTTAAAAAACGTATCTGTTATTTCTCCAGAAGCCCAAAATCCACAAGGCCACAACAGCATGGAAGCAGCCATAGTTTCAGATGCTGATAAAAAGGTGAGATGAGGAAAACAGTGTTGTATACAAAATGAAATCTCTGGTTTGGGAAAGAGTGTCATTGGGGAGGTCAGAAATCCAGTCAAGCAGAGTTTCTGGCAATCCAGGTTGGAAGAAGAGCCAGCCAGCTGTTGTGGGAGCATGACTATATTTGGTGCTATAATCCAGTGACAGGTTACCATGTGCCCTTCCAACATCTCAGTTTACAGTTTCCATAATAATTTTGACTTGAGCTGATTGGAGTTGAAATCCAAAAATATCTGGAGGAAACCAAATTGCTGCCCTTTGCCCTCCGTCTTGAGTGATTCTGTTGTATGTAACTTGGTATTTCTTCTTGCTTTTCTTGACTACCCTTGACAACTCATAATTTTTCCCCCTGATACTTCAGATTAGTTCCTTCAGACATCAGTACAACCCTGATGATGTGCCTCTATCCCCCACAGAAGGGACAGTTCCATTGTTCAATCCTGCTCAGGTATGTGTGTGTACACATGTGAAACAGGGGAAGGGGGGAATAAAGAGGAGTTTCACACTAAAAATCTATATTGCAAATACACTATAAACAGCAACATAAGAACCTTATCAGTAGAACAGACTGGGAATCCCTCTAGTATTCCCTTCTCCATGTTGGTGCCCTCCAAATAATCCCTTAATAATGGAAATTGATGTCCATCTAGTCTAGATAGCACAAGGTTGGAAAAGTCTGATCCAATTGAGTATTTTGTTGCAGATTAGCCAGCAAGGAGGCAATGGCTTTTTTAGCACTTTAATCTCTTGTCTCTTGTACTAGAGGTATACTTTCTGTATATATGGAGAAATATGTAGAGAAATGCATGGGGAAACTTAAACGTTCCAGTTGTTTCAGTTATCTATTATGGCTTCTCCATCAAATATAGTTTTGGATGAGTTCATTGACATGAAAGATCTTGGCAACGATCCTTGGGCAGAGTTCTTGAGGCACAGTGTAACGCTGATGCCTTTTCATAACCATCACTTAGGAGCTGTAACAGTGCAAAAATGTTGACATCTTAAATATTCTTATTGCACAGTCAACATTAGATCATCTGAAGGCTATGAAAAATTGCCAATTTTACAAGACACTTCTTTCTTATCAGGTCATCACACCAGCAGCCTCTGGCACTGGGCATCTGCAACAGAGTTTTCAGAAATACTACCCACATCCTCTGCAATACAAATAATCCAGGATACTTCTGTGACTGTCCCTCTGATCAGAAGCCATTTCCTTACCAAAAGACAGCAATTCTATGATCTCTTTGCTACCCTTCTTGTTTCCTGGCATTGGAGCTTGTTATCAAAAGGATAATGGCACGAATGTGAGCCGATGGATATGCCTCTTCCACTTTTATTTGCTTGGTACTTTTTAAAACACAGTTTTACAGCAGATGGTGTGGAGACAAACATAAAATAAAAAGGGAAGACCCCCTTATTTTCTGTTCTGCAAAGAACTAAGAGGGGAACTAATCAATACTCTACATTGCTGCGTAATACAGATATTCATAATCTGTTGCTCAGCTGGCTGGAAATTGTAGTCCAAACATATCTGGAGGGTACCAAGTTGGGAAAGAACAGCAAACTTCTTTTTTGAATAAATGTGGATAGGATCTCTCATATATTTGCTTGAGAATAAATCTTACTGAGATCAGTGTAATTTTTGGGTAAATTAAATTATGCTGCTATGTATTGAAGAAGAAGAACATGTACTTAAACAGAGTTATTTGGGAATAAATCTCATTATTTTATTTGTGCATTAAAATTTTAAGAAGTTTTGTAACATACTCAGGGATAGGGTTAGGGCCTTTGGTTCTAGCCTGTTATTGATATGAAGACTCTGCTTCCTAGAGCAGGATTCTCAAACTTACAAACTCCCTTCCCCCCAAAAAAGTTGTTTAATGCAGTGAACAAGATTAGTTTCTAGATGTTAATCTTGAAATAATTTTATATATCATCCCCGTAATAAAACCAAATACTGGTGTTCTGGTTAATGAAAAATGCTGCCAGTTAAGTGGCCAAAGTGAAATGGCTTTGTTTTGCAATAAATGTTTTTCTGAGTAATTTTATGTTTATTAGCATACTGTTGTATTCTTCATTTCTTCAGTTTTGACTCACTGGAGACTTTTGTATCAATATATGAAAAAGTTTTTCAGTGTTGTAGCTCTCAATTTGTGAACTAGTAAACTTGTGAATTAGTCCATAAGTGGCACTTTGGTGTGAGTTTGAGATCCTTGTGTGTCTCTCCCCCTGACCCCCTTTAAAGTTTTGTTGTTGTTTATTCGTTTAGTTGCTTCCGACTCTTCGTGACTTCATGGACCAGCCCACGCCAGAGCTTCCTGTCGGTTGTCAACACCCCCAGCTCCCCCAGGGACAAGTCCGTCACCTCTAGAATATCATCCATCCACCTTGCCCTTGGTCGGCCCCTCTTCCTTTTGCCTTCCACTCTCCCTAGCATCAGCATCAGCATCTTCTCCAGGCTGTCCTGTCTTCTCATTATGTGGCCAAAGTATTTCAGTTTTGCCTTTAATATCATTCCCTCAAGTGAGCAGTCTGGCTTGATTTCCTGGAGGATGGACTGGTTTGATCTTCTTGCAGTCCAAGGCACTCTCAGAATTTTCCTCCAGCACCACAGTTCAAAAGCATCTATCTTCCTTCTCTCAGCCTTCCTTATAGTCCAGCTCTCACAGCCATATGTTACTACGGGGAACACCATTGCTTTAACTATGCGGACCTTTGTTGTCAGTGTGATGTCTCTGCTCTTAACTATTTTATCAAGATTTGTCATTGCTCTTCTCCCAAGGATTAAGCATCTTCTGATTTCCTGACTGCAGTCAGCATCTGCAGTAATCTTTGCACCTAGGAATACAAAGTTTTTCACTGCTTCTACATTTTCTCCCTCTATTTGCCAGTTATCAATCAAGCTGGTTGCCATAATCTTGGTTTTTTTGAGGTTTAGCTGCAAGCCAGCTTTTGCACTTTCTTCTTTCACCTTCATCATAAGGCTCCTCAGTTCCGCTTCACTTTCAGCCATCAAAGTGGTATCATCTGCATATCTGAGACTGTTAATGTTTCTTCCAGAGATTTTAACTCCAGCCTTGGATTCCTCAAGCCCAGCATGTCGCATGATTGTTCTGCATACAAGTTGAATAGGTAGGGTGAGAGTATACAGCCCTGCCGTACTCCTTTCCCAATCTTAAACCAGTCCGTTGTTCCGTGGTCTGTTCTTACTGTCGCTACCTGGTTGTTATACAGATTCTTCAGGAGGCATACAAGATGACTTGGTATCCCCATACCACTAAGAACTTGCCACAATTTGTTATGGTCCACACAGTCAAAGGCTTTAGAATAGTCAATAAAACAGAAATAGATGTTTTTCTGAAACTCCCTGGCTTTTTCCATTATCCAGCGGATATTGGCAATTTGGTCCCTAGTTCCTCTGCCTTTTCTAAACCTAGCTTGTACATCTGGCAATTCTCGCTCCATGAACTGCTGAAGTCTACCTTGCAGGATCTTGAGCATTACCTTACTGGCATGTGAAATGAGTGCCACTGTTCGATAGTTTGAACATTCTTTCGTGTTTCCCTTTTTTGGTATGGGGATATAAGTTGATTTTTTCCAATCTGATGGCCATTCTTGTGTTTTCCAAATTTGCTGGCATATAGCATGCATTACCTTGACAGCATCATCTTGCAAGATTTTGACCAGTTCAGCTGGGATGCCGTCGTCTCCTGCTGCCTTGTTATTAGCAATGCTTCTTAAGGCCCACTCAACCTCACTCTTCAGGATGTCTGGCTCTAGCTCACTGACCACACCATCAAAGCTATCCCCGATATTGTTATCCTTCCTATACAGGTCTTCTGTATATTCTTGCCACCTTTTCTTGATCTCTTCTTCTTCTGTTAGGTCCTTGCCATCTTTGTTTTTGATCATACCCATTTTTGCCTGGAATTTACCTCCGATGTTTCTAATTTTCTCGAAGAGGTCTCTTGTCCTTCCTATTCTATTGTCTTCTTCCACTTCCGTGCATTGCTTGTTTAAAAATAATTCCTTATCTCTTCTGGCTAACCTCTGGAATTTTGCATTTAATTGGGCATAGCTCCCCCTATCACTGTTGCCTTTTGCTTTCCTTCTTTCTTGGGCTACTTCTAGTGTCTCAGCAGACAGCCATTTTGCCTTCTTGGTTTTCTCTTTCTTTGGGCTGTATTTTGTTGCCGCCTCCTGAACAATGCTGCGAACTTCTGTCCAGAGTTCTTCCAGGACCCTATGTACTAAGTCCAGTCCCTTAAATCGATTCTTTACCTCCAGTGCATATTCCTTAGGAATATTAGTGAGCTCATATCTAGCTGATCTGTGGGTCTTCCCTAATCTCTTTAGTCTGATCCTAAATTGTGCAATAAGAAGTTCGTGATCGGAACTACAGTCAGCTCCAGGTCTTGTTTTTACCGACTGTACAGATGTCCACCACCTTTGGCTGCAAAGGATGTAGTCAATCTGATTTTGGTGTTGTCCATCTGGTGAAGTCCATGTATAAAGCCGTCTCTTAGGTTGTTGGAAGAGAGTGTTTGTTATGCAGAGTGAATTGTCTTGGCAAAATTCTATCAGCCTATGTCCTGCTTCGTTTTGTTCTCCCAGGCCATACTTACCTGTAATTCCAGGTGTCATTTGACTGCCCACCTTAGCATTCCAGTCTCCTGTGATGAAAATAACATCTCTTTTAGGCGTGTTGTCCAGTAGGTGCTGCAGATCCTCATAGAACTGCTGTACTTCAGCTTCTTCAGCATTTGTGGTTGGGGCGTATATTTGGATCACTGTGATGTTAGATGGTTTGCCCTGAATTCGAATTGAGATCATTCTGTCATTTTTTGGATTGTATCCAAGCACTGCTTTCGCCACTTTACTATTAATTATGAAGGCTACTCCATTTCTTCTGTGGTCCTCTTGTCCACAGTAGTAGATCTGGTGGTCATTTGATGTGAAGTGGCCCATTCCAGTCCATTTCAGTTCACGGATGCCCAAAATGTCTATCTTTAATCTTGACATCTCACCAATAACCACATCCAGTTTGCCCTGGCTCATAGATCTTACATTCCAGGTTCCAATGGTGTGTTGATCCTTAGAACATCGGATTCGCCGTTCACCACCAGCACCGTCGGCCGCTAGCCGTCCTTTCGGCTTTGAGCTAGCTGCGTCATCACATCTGGGGCTAGTTGAACTCATCCTCTGTTCCTCCCCAGTAGCATTTTGACCATCTTCCAACCTGGGGGTCTTATCTTCCGATGGTATACCGACATATCTCTGGTTGTACTGATCCATTGAGTTTTCACGGCAAGAATACTGGGGTGGGTTGCCATTACCTTCCCCAGGGATCGCATTTAGTCTGACCTCTCTGTCATGACCTTCCTGTCTTGGGTGGCCCTTCATGGTTTAGCTCATGGCATCATTGAGGTGCTCAAGCTCCAGCACCACGACAAGGTAACGATCCTTTGCTGAAGCCCTTTAAAGTTACCTGATGGAAATGACCATTGCTGGGAAGCACAGATGGACTGCATTGTCCTGAGAAATGTCTGTGCATATCTGGTCAGCAGTAACCCTACTTGGAATACTTTTTCTAGTAGACCTTTCGTTAACTGCTTGAAGTTTATCTGTAAGTTCCACAAAATTATAATCACATTTCTTACTCTCTCTTTGATTCGGGGAATATACTGCCCTTCTGGATTGTCTTTTAACTTTGTATAGCATTGACATTTGCCTAACACAAATCTGTTGGTGGTACATTTAAATACTGTATGAGGTACTGTTTGAAAATTGCCATTCAAGCACCTGAGGGAAAAAGCAATTGTCCTGGGATCTTCACTTGCCATCAAAACCAGCGATAACATTGGAACTGTTGTGTAGAATACAATAAAAAAGGTTGCCTCTCCTACCAACTAATTGACTTCAGTTTCTTAAATAGGTGTAGATGATGCTTTTTTTCAAATTCCTGTATAAATTACAGAGTAAATAGCAAGAAAGTTTGCAGCTAGAAACTAACATTTACTGCATGGTCATTTAACCAAGTATTCTCAGCCCAACTTCCTCCATTTTCTGATCATATAGTTAAGAATTGCCTGGTCAGATAAGACCAAGGCTCATTTAACCCTTTCAAAAATTGGCCTCTAGAGATTCATGGGTAGGGCATAACATTGATGACCTCTTTGTTCACAACAGCTAGTGATCTGCCAAAGTTATTGTCCACAGATCCTTGATTTCTTGTTCTGCTTGTGGTATATGTTGCAACTACTATTTCAGGGTTATGGCTGGGAATCCCTTGACCCTGTCACATAGATATATTGCTTCTATATATGGGATTTTATCTGAATACTAGTTCCATTAGCTGTTTTTGCTAGACCTGTCCTCCATACTAGAAGAATATGTACATTTTTATTTCCTAGGTGAATGCTATAGATAAGAGACTCCCCATGCATTTATACTGGAAACTCTCCTTTTCCTTTATATCTTGAAACACAGACATGATGGAGTCCTAGTAATCACTACCCACAGAAATATCCATTCCCCCACTGCCACAGTTAACTTCAAGTTATTTATCTACCACCACAGTCCCTCTATCTAACTCAGATCATAGCATTCCCACAAGAAAATGATTGCAGTCAATAGGTCCACTGAAATTCTTGACAGCAGCAGATTTGGGAATTAATTAGGATGAAGACAGCATCTCCTGCATCCTATCTGCTAAAGAAAAAAAATGGTTCTTACCATATGAATTGTTTGGATAGAGAATTAGATTGTAAGACAACAACAACAATTTTTGTTGTTTCTCTTCCCTGTGAACTGAGTAATGCCGACTGTAAAGCTGTAACAAGCACCTACACAGGGAGTCTGTATCTGCAAAAGAAAAGTTGGTTCTCTTAATTTCTTCATCCAGTTTATCTCCCATTCTGGCTGGGATTTATTCTCTTCAGAGATCTGATGTAATGACAGCAAAACGTTTGCCCCCTTCAACTTCCCAGAGGGCCGGCTGTCACCCAGGAGATGATCTTCAATGCACATCCATCGGCCCCTGAATATTCTGGAAACAGACTAAAATATGCATCCAGCCCCAGCCACCCTTTTACTTTATGATACAGAACCAGCAGCAAAAAAACAAAACAAAACAAAAAACACCTTGAATATTTGCAGAGAAAAAATGATTTCAATGGAGAGTGTTGTGCTAGGACTGGTGAGACCTAGGTTCAAAGCCTCACTTAGTTGTGAAGCTCACTGAAAGACTTTTTGCTTGTCAGCAACTCTCATAACCTAAATTGGGTGGTTGTTGTAATGATAAGGTTGAACTAAAACTATGTATGCCATAGAGAGCTTCTGGACTGTTATTAAAAGTGTAGGAGTACTGTCCTTTTTCACCCAATTGCTTTCTTGCAGCTATCACTTCTGCATTGAAAATGGTAGTGTCTTCTACTAACATGTATTTGACATTACTGCAGGTTCCCCAATTTAAATCTGCCATTGATTTCCAACTTGGATCTTAGAGCACAGTATGTGAAATCCCATGTGGCACACAGAATAAAGTTGAATGGCTACTGTGCAAAATATATTAGGGACAGAGAAGCTCTGTTGTAGTTCTTTGTAGCCAAATCTGGCACCCTCTCATTTGGAAATGAGAATTTCTTTCAGGAAGCTTGCTCATCTGTTCCAATGTGTTGCTGACTCCTGCTCCTTACTTGAACAGCTATGTAAATTTGTGGCATTTTGAGTGGACATTCTGGAGTATGGAATGCATAAATATGCAGAAAGATATTTTCTGTAGAAAATAGTAGTCTAGTCTACAAAATTCATCTGCTGGGATCTACTCATGCTCTGAAGGCTTTGGGAAGCTCTGGGAATGCTGTTTGTATAGTCAACAAATTCATCTCCAGAGGATGCATTTATATATATTTTTTCATCTATTTACAGTCCTTCTAACCCCTCCCTCCCCAGTCCTAAAAGATTCTGGGCAATATATGGAAGCAAACAAAAACATAATGAATAACAAAATCCAAATTAATGTTAAAAACAAAAACCAAGTACAATAGCAAAGCAAAGATAAAACCCAGAATAAGTGCCCCTGGTAAGTGAACTGGGACCAAAACCATGCTGGAATAACTTGTTTACCAAATTGCAGCAAGAAAGGGTTGCACATAATTCTCAGGAAAGAATATTCCATAAAGTGGGGGCTATTACGGAGAAAGCATGCCATCTCACTCATGTGCCATGAACCTCAGTAAGGGGAGGGAACTTTCAGTAGACTCATGACCAGACTGGCAGATTGAACTCTGGCAAGGAATTGCCTGATCTATCCCACTGCTGTGCAATTCAGGGCTTTAAAAGTAATGTCCACACTTTGAATTGGACTCAGAAGCCAATGCAGCAACTTTAGGTGCAATTTTATATTGGTGGGGCTGCCATATATTGTACTAGCTGCAACTTCTGAGTGAGCTCCAAAGGTCCCTTGTAGAGTGTGTTTCAGTAGTTCAGCTGAATGGGGATCAAGGCATGAGTTGCTGCGGTCAAGCATCCTGGTCCAGGTATGGTCATAGCTGGAACTCTAATTGAAACTGGGGACAGCCCCACCCTTCTCATAACTTCCACTGGCTATTTAAGCAGGATCACAAGTCCAGGAAGACCCCCAAGTCATGAACCACCTGACTTCCCACAGGATTACAGCCTGAAATCACTGTAAAATTATTTCCAATGTTTCCATGTTAGCATACTCTCTCTTTAGACCTGGTTAAAGATAGAATCACTATTATACATAAAAGAATTTAGTTCTTTGTCTGCTTGATATTAATTTGTCTGGCTAATAAAATCACATTTTCAAGACTTCTGGGTATTATTTATGATCTCAAGGAGACAAGGAGCATATTAAATAGATGCAAACTGGCTTATGTGTACATTGCTTTCATTATGTATGCTGATCAGAATGTGTCTCCTGAGTTGCTGAAGAGATGTATAAAATTTGCATATATGTACTTTTCCATGGGTAGATTTGGGGCATCAAATGCTGGGAGAGGAGAGGAGGCATACAGGGGAATCAAGGTGTGGACAACCAGAATTATTTAGTATAATTGTCCCAGTTGCAAATCACTGCAGGTTGTTAAATGAGGATGTCATGTGGTCGCCATTTGCGACCACCTGCTGGCTTCCCAATTGACTTTGCTTGTCAGAAGCTGGCAAAAAAGGTTGCAAATGGTGACCACATGACTGTGGGATGCTGCAACATTGTAATCGCAAACTGGGCACTGAGCACCCGGATCATGTGACCACAGGGGTGCTGTGACAGCCAGAACTCCAAGAACTGGTCGTAAATACCACTTGTTCGGCACCTCTGCAAGTTTGAATTGTCGCTGAACAAGTAGTTGTAAACCAATGATTACCTGTAGTTTAGAGGAGGCAGTCTCCCAGTTTTCCCTAAGCTTGCCTGCTACCCTCAGGGGGAAGGAAGACACTAAACCTAGAATTGCAACTGGTGAATGGTATTATCTTAATACAGAGAACCTTTCTTGGGCCAGCCTTGACCCAGTATATTCCCATCTCCTGCAATATGAATAATTCCAGGAAAAATCTTATGACTTGATAATATAATGTATGAATCAACTCCTAGACTAGAAAGGTACTTGTGATGGGGAGTTTACAGGCATTGCCTTCTTAATATTCTGCACATAAAAAAATGGAATCTCTAATATCAGTTCAGAAAAATGAAGTGTTGTCTCTCTTGTCACCAAGGAAATATGTCAACGATGCCTACTACTGCAGGCCACCCCTGGGCTTCTCCAAACTTTTCATTTGCATTAATCTGCCAGACGTCAAGATATATTACAATGTGGTATGCATGACCATAAGCCTGGCGAAGAGAGACCCCAGTGAACCTGTGGGCATTGCTTATGGCTGGCTACTTCTGGCGTCCCCAAAAACCTTATTGGCACAATGGATATTCTTTTGTTTTTACTTTAATTGAAGAAACAAAACATTAAAATGTGAAATCATAGTTCAAAAAAGAAATAAACCTGAGACAAAAAAAAGCTCTACAAAAGCACAAAAATTTAGGAGCTTTATATATGTGACTGAATGCGTATCTAATCTTAAGGAAAAATACAAACATTGTAGACATCCACATTACGTTTTTGAGTTCAGAACAACACTGGTACAAACTTTACCTATTAGGAAAAGACATTGTTTATATAGCTAATAAAAAGTGATTGAATAGACCTGTCCTTAATCTTAGGGCTTTTCAGAGTTCTTTGATGTTGTTTTAACTTTTGGGCCAAAACTATTTTGCTAACTTCCTCTAGGCAGCAGAATCAGGAAACAAATATTTTTAATGTTCAATCAATGAATATGCATTAGGAAATATGGACAATCAATAATGGGAGACAATGTGAAGGATTGTTGGAGGATACTCTCAAGATTTATTGAATGAGTGCAGGCATAAAGGACAACTACCATTCACAAGTTTTATTTCACTGACAATAGCATATTTTAATGTAGAAGCAGACAATTTTTTGGTAGTCAGAGATTATTACCAATTAGACACCTGAAAGCTGCATGTGGGGAATGGTGGAAGGAAGAATGATAATGTGTGATGGTGTTATACAAATGGCTAAAATGGATCGGAAGGACTGTTTTTATTGTTGTTGTTTTTATATGTTATACATGCAAAGCCATTCTAAAGATTTGCATATTTTTTCCTTTTGGTGGAAAAATGATGGGAAGCACCATGTATATATAAATAATAAGCATGCATTCAAAAGTGCAGAGAGACATTGTGCTTAACTTTGTGCCAGGACTGGGGAAACTTTTGCATGCTTGTGGGCTATATGCCTCCTGCTGAATATGGTTTGCTCATCTCTGCTTTAATAGACATTATAAGCAAATATAAATATTTGTACAATGAGATTCAGTGTAATGTATATTGACAACAAAAAGCAACTGTTTGGAATCCCCAACTTACAATAAGAACCAAGATCAGGAACATCTTAAAACACTTCAGTCCTACCCTTAGATCAATCCTGATGGAAAACAGTAAACTGATGTAAGCCTTGATGTTTGTGGTAGCCGTGGCACATGACCTAAAGCTAAAGTGCATTCAAGCACTAAAGCAGGGTGGGTTGACGGTCATTTCTCTGGGGACTGACGATCAGACAGTATAGTCTGCCGAGATCTTTAATGGCAACTTCTCAGCAGTCCCACCAGACTGCAGGATTGTAAGATTCTCATGACAATCATTCACATAAAAAAATGATGAGGGGAGAGAAGCCTGTGGCCTTGCTGATATTGCTGAACTACAACTCTCAACTGGCCCAATCAACATAGGCAAAAGTGAGAGATGTTGGGAGCTGTAGTTCAGCAGTGTCTGGAGGGATACCTGTTTCTCACCCTTGCCTTAAATGAGCATAAAACCTACATGTTTGCTTACATAGATAAATACACAGTAGACCTTCATTGCTTGGTGTAGCATCTGTATTTGCCCTGAGACTGTTCTTAACAGAGGTGGCTACATGTGGCTTGTGAAAAAATGGACAGAGCCTCTGTGCCTTAATCGTTGCATTCAGAGGAAAATTTCAGATTATGTAGCTTGCATGACAAATTACATTTTGCTGCTTTTTTTTCTTTTATTCAACTGTAACCTTGCTGTTTTAAGAATTGATAATCAGAGTCTAAATAAAATATATCTATGGTTAATAATGTAGGGTAAGGCAATTACTCTCATCTTTTCTTCTGGTACAGACTCAGTAGATGAGATTTCAAAAAGAAGCTGTGTAGGGAAAGGCTTAACGTTTTGTTGAAAACAGGATATTCTGATGTGATGATAGGCAGAGTGTTACTAGCTCTATATTCAATGGCAGGAGGCAGGTTGGTGGTGAGGTACCCTGGAGCCAAGCCCAATCTGTCATCTAGTCATTTCAAATTGTCATCAGAACTGGTTGTTCCCTAATTTAGATAACACCTCTGATTATAGTTCTCAAGTGGTTTTGCAGGAGTAGACAAACATAGAATGGATGCATCGACACTGTGGCTCCAAAGGCTCTGAGCCAACCTGGAACAATGCCTCCCGTCTGATCTGTATCCCTCCCCCACGTTTTGAACGTTCTGTTGCTCTTATGTCAGTTCCAAATCACACGGTGCAGACATCAGTAGGATTCTAAAAACAGATTGAATTCCAGTTTCCCTGCAAATGTGAAATAGTAGAGTAGGAATCTGTCTTCTCTATTTGATTAATCTTTTGATTAAAAATTTGTAAATGCAACTCAGAGTTCTCTGCAAAAGAAGTGGTAAATCTGTGCTTGGTTTGTCCCATGCCAGTCAGACGATATCTGTCTGAAATGCCTGTATCTCTCTGTGTACTTTGGTTCATTCACAACAACCAACCAACAATAAAACCCTTCAGCATACAAATCTAGTTATCAGGTTGAGTACACACACATAAACACGCACATTTACACAAAGCTACTTTATAGAAAATCAGATGTCTGAAAGATTTCTAGGTTAGTATTTTCTCCAAACAGTTTTATCATTTAATCAAGAAACTGATTTAAAACTATCTACTGAGTGGTGTTTAAGAACTGTTGCTGTGACTTAGGAACCGGGCTAACTGAAGTCTGCTGTTTTTCTCACCTCATAGTGTTCTTTTTAAGCACAGGAAGTCCGAGACAAAGCCACTTCTCCCAGCGATTAAAATTACCAGGGTTCTTGCTGATAAATACTATTTTGTTGGCATTATTGATGTGAAAGCAGTTGAAATTGTGAGCCTTAGGAAACAAAAATGTAACCCAATTACCATTCTTCAGCTATAGGGTATAAGAGAAGAATGAATTTCAGTAAGGCTTGTCCTGTATTACACAAAACAGAAGCAAGGGAAGGGGGGGGGGCAGAGAGCAGGATTTCTTTTAATGATTTTCTTTTTATTCCAAGATAAAAGGAAAAGCTCAGTCATAATGCTTTCTTTACTGGAAATCCTAAATTCCCTCTCTAGTTAAAAGCAAAATACAGAGTAGGAAAGGAATACGTCTAAGGCCTGAGAAGCACTATGGATCAGCATGCTTTCCATAATTTGGGGCTCTCTAGAAATTTTGGATGACAACTCTCATCACTAACCATGGTGGAGTTGTGTAACACATCTGGACAACACCAGACTGAAGGAGTCTGATCAAATACTATTGGCTTGATGGCAAGGTTGATAGAAGTTATAGCTGGATCTGCTGGGAGATTTGGGGATGAGTTATAGTTGAGCGAGATGGATTTTTCATTCTTGATTGTTTAGCAGTGACAGAAGGAACTCCCAGCAGCTCTAACTACATTGGGCAAATGAAGAAAGCTTGTGGTACAAGCTTGTGGGGTTTTGTGTGTGTGGATATTACTCCGTTCTAGTGTCAAAGTAAATTCCTAAGCTCAATGGATTTTTGCACCTGGCTCTGATCTCTGACTGCTGGATATTTCATTCTAACTAAAACAAAGGGAAAGAAAGTCCTCCTGGTAATAGACAACTTCTTATAAATCCATTCACAGTACAGAGTCTACAATGAAAAAAAGGGTGGGTTTTTTTGGCTAATGCTATTTATTTATACCAGATTAACTGATGGAAGAGTAAAATTGAAAGCTACGTCAGCTAGTCATATACATATTTATTCAAAAATACACTGCAGCTCAGACCCCAGTGAATGGCTAACTGCAGCCTTTATTCTAACGTATATGCTACTAAAGCAAGTTAGGACAGTTTCTTATCAGTTATCTTGAAGCTTTTTTTTTAAAAAAAAATATGCTTGGATTTACAGGACAAAGAAGTCCCCTGTAGTCCCTTTTAAAAAACTGTTGCCATCAGATCCTGGCCATCTCTTCATTCAACACAAGGTGTCTCTCTTTACTTTAGAAGACAACACAGCTGCCTCTCCAGAATGGCAATAGGTAAACAAAAAGTTGGGTGTAAAACAGCATAGGATAAAACTGATCAGTTCCAGGTGGCACTACCTGGAATACCCTCTAATGTGGAATACAGAAAATCATTTACAAATCATAAACTGTTTGATACAGTTTTTGAGGTTTAAGATATTTCTATCTGGCTATCTCATTAGGTTCTTCCCTATAGCTAGGTTAAAGTATTTTCCTCCAAAAAAAAGTATATGTGCACAGCATATGTACACAGTTCTCATTGCTAAGCCCTACTCTTTCTCACTAACAAGGCCAGAGAGTGGAGCTGTCCTTACAGATTTCTCTTTAATGTGGGATGGGGCGGTAGCAAATTTTTACAGATGGCTACATCCATGGGTTTAGTATCTGTCAAAACCTGATTTGGAGGCAGCTGATTTGCTGGTTGGGAGGAAGCTACTCAGTACAGCTCCTCTTAAGCTGATCCTGAAAGTGCTAGAGCTGGAAAGGGTAAGTGGGATCATTCAGAGCTGATCCATGGTATCTGAACAGGTGAGTAAAGAGCCATCTCTTCCCACTTCTCTTGTCAACCCTCCCAGTCCTGAAAGCCCTGCTGCCAAAATCAGAACAGACCTGGAAAACAGTGCCCAGAGCAGCCTAAAATAACCAGTAGGAGCTGGATAGATCCCAACCCCTGACCATGTTATATATCCATCTATTCCATTATCAATGAAATATTGTAGATCATATCCCTGGCCAAAACTGTAAGGGGAAAAGAGAGAAAACACCAGTTTTACAATGGAACAGCTAAAGACAAATTTAAGCTGCCTCTGCAGTGAGTTAGGGATGAGACAAACCCATCATGGAGACATGTCTTTTAAAAATGGTTAGCATTACATCTTTGTGCCATGTCTAGAGGAATGTGAGGATAAACCACCATCAGTCATTGACTGGATGTGTCCAACTGAAAAGATGCTTACATATGTAAGAACATTTATATATGAGGATCCATGTGGCTGGCATTACATGCAATTAAGGTCACTGGTGCAAGGTACGCAGCACTAGTATGTCAGAATGGTGTGGTGACTGTCAGCCCTATAAGAAAGATCAGATTAAGAAACAGACACTGCACGGACCTACTTTTATTAGAACAGCTATAATAACAGAATCTAGGTGGAATGTGATTCCCCTTCTCCCTCTTTTATCTTCTTATGAATTGTGGGGAGAGCTTTCTGAGGTGTTTTCGTAAACCATTTTCTTGGTTATGGGCTCAAGGTACATTTATCTGATTGTTGCCTTGGTAATGGATCTCCCTTCTGTTTGTCAAGGCCATCCTCCATACTCTCTGTTGTTTATTCATCTGGTCGCTTCCGACTCTTCGTGACTTCATGGACCAGCCCACGCCAGAGCTTCCTGTCGGTCGTCAGCACCCCCAGCTCCCCCAGGGACGAATCCATCACCTCTAGAATATCAATGGCTTGCCCTGAATTCGAACCATACTATCTACATCAACAGAATTCATTTGGATGTTGGGAGCAGCAAATTATGGAATACTAGTAATTCATAGGCAACATTAGGTGATCCACCTTTCAGAACAATTTTCTGCAGTTTACTCTGATTAGACACACATCAGTATGGTGTAGTGGTTAAAATGCTGGACCAGGATCTACAAAATCCAGATTCAGTTTGACCCCCAATCATGAAAGTTCACTGAATAACTTGGGCCAATCACTCTCTCTCCCACAGGGTTGTTGTTATAAAAAAAAATACAAGAGAAAGTGCTATGAATACTACCTTGAACTCTTGAAAGAATGATGGGATATAAGTCTACCACATAAGAAGTAAAATTGCTGGATCTCATTGTACCTTCTTGCTGGATTTTAAATTTTTTTTCTTTACCAGAACATCTAAGAATATAATAAAAATTCTGATGAAGCAGAACAAAGACCCATCTAGTTCAGCTTTCTGTGTCATACAGGTAGTCAACCAAATGCACCCCAACGTTCACAGACACAGACAAATGGGCAATAGCCACTTCCATTACACTTCCTTTGATTCCGGAAGGCATATATAATCATCAGAAAGAGTGGTTATTCCCTTCTCTGTTAATTTGACTAGTCCACTTTCAAGCCACTAGAATTGATGGCCATTACTATAGATAGCAGCACTGAATTCCATATTTTCAAATTTCAAATTTTATTTTACAGACAAAAGGCCCCCAAAATTCCATATTTTAAACCAAGCATTGAGTAAAGAAGTACCTTCTTTAACCAGTGCTGAACCTTTGCATATTTAATTTCAATATTTGACATTTCTAAAATTGTGAAAAGAGGAAAAGAAATAACTGTACACATTTTCCAACTCATGCCTGATTTTATATACCTTTATAGCATTTTTCCCTATAATCTTCTAAGTTAAAAAGCCTGATATACTGTATTATTCCTTGGGGGATAGAACTGTCTAATTATTTTCATTTCCCTTTTCTACATCTTTCTAGCTCTGCAATAGCCTTGTGCTATTTTTGAGATGCAGTGCTAAGAAAAGTAAGCCGTTATTTATATAAGGACTACAATATTGGCCATTTTATTTTCAATCTTTTTCCTAACATGCCAGTTCAATATTAGGAACATGTAAAAATGCCTGGGTCTGACATTTTCACTGAGCTATCCACCATGACTCCAAGCCACCTTTTTTTTTTTGTAAATTTTATTAGGTTTCAAGAGAAGAATAAAAACTACAAAGAAACAAAAAACTACAAACAAAGAAAAAAAATCTAAAAAATTGCAGAAACACAGGAGAAAATTTTTTCAAATTTACAAAAAGATGTGGCTTCCAACTTTTAACAGGAAGGATATACAAAAATTTCCGTAATCAATCTCTTACTCTATATTAAACCAAAACACCACATTATTTCTATGTCATTCCACTTTAACACATAATAAAAATCACTAAGTACAGGTACTGCTCCCCCTCATATTAAAATAAAGAAAAAAAAGTTCGTATAAACCTCCTAAACACCTTTCTCCCCTCCAAAAGATAAAACATATTTTATTATTTCCTTCCTACCACTATTCTATACATTTCTGTCTACTATAATAAGAATCAAATTAAAAAGCACACGAGTTGTCTGCTTTTATACTTAATAGTACAACAATTTTAATAATCCCAATCTTCACAAACCCAAAAAACAAAGACAATTCAAAACAGTAGTTCCATATCTTTAAAAGGCAAATAGCATCAATCAAATCCTTAAAGCAAACCAGATGAACATTCTTCAACCCTTATCCCACTTCAAAATAAACCAGAGCAGTTACATATCCCCACAATGTGCACAAAGCTTTCCTCCTGAAAGAGTCAAACAGCCCAACTGCCCCCCTCAAAGATTCCAGGTTCTTTTCATGGCATTCCACCAGGAAAATCGATTTTACTTAAGGCTTGCAGATCACTCTCTCCCTTAGATTTCTCCAACTCCATTATCCAATCTTCATCCAGCATCTCGATAAAAATCCGAATCTTAGTCTTACAAAAACCCTTTCTATCGCTCTTAAATCCCTCAGTTTCATCCACCACATCCCCAGCCTGATGGCACATTTTAGATCTCATATTTTCCACAATGTCCTGGATATCTTGCATAAAAGCTTGATAGAAGTCAGAAGAAATCTGTTTAAAATCCTGGTGAAGGTCAGAAAGAATCTGTTTGAAATCCTCCATGTCTCTCACAGTAGATTATGGCGCCCCCAGGAGCTTAACCAGTGAAAGTCGAAGATATGGAAGAGTTCCAAAGTGTGTTTACATAAAGTGAGAGTGAGGTAGCAGACAGTTCTCGGGGGAAAGTGAAAACAGAAAAGTGAAGGTTCAAATCAGCCAATTCAACATATAGGAAAATGCTAATATCTTCAAATTTAATACAAAAATAATAACAGGAAGACAATTGTTTACTCTCAATCTCTGGAATTTCCTTTGGAAGGAAAATGAAATCCAAAACTTAAAAGAATTTTTTTAAAAAAAAGTAATCCCCAAAATAACGTTAAGCACCAAGAGAACCAGCTTCTCCTGCTGTAGAAAGCCTCTCTTGTGGTACATATACTTAAAAAACATACAAATTGGTGATTTAGAAATGGGGTGGCTGGTCATAGTGTCCCTTAAGGCTACAGCGCTGCTTGGAAAATGATGAAGTCCCCGCCTCCCAGTGGGCTCTTACCAGTCAAATGCGAAACACTGCAATCTTCTGGTTGTAAGCAGCTGTCTGGAAGATAGATGGGATGATTCCAGGTATTCCCCTTGATCTGGAGAACATTTCTGGGCTTCAGGAAAACCTGCCTGAGCCTGAAAAAAGTTACTGCATTGTCAGTTCCGCTGGCTGAACCAGCTGGCACAGCTGTTTAGTCCGCCATTCCCACCAGAAGCCCAAGCCACCCTTTTTTTAAAAAATCAGTGTGTGTTTGTGTGTGTGAGTGTATGTTTGCACTTGCTTAGTTTGTATTCCCTTTGTTATTTTAATGCCCACCTACCAGTTTGGAGACACTCTTTGCATTCCCACCCATGAATATTTTGGAGTCACCAGCAAACTTGGACACCTTACCATTCATCCATAACACCAATTCATTTGTGAACAGGTTCAAAAGCAGAGATCCTTCTGGGATCTTACTTTAAACACATCTTTTTCAACTCTCTGCTTCCTGTTCTTTATCATTTGGAGCATTCTCTGAGATCAACACTGCACAAACATTCCAGACCTTTGGAGTGGGGTGAGGGAAGAGTTTGCAACAGCTGATTCATCATTTCAACAATATCATATCTTACCTGCTGAAATGGACAGATTCTGCTTAATGTAAAAAACTGTGCAAGTCTCCTGAAAACCATCAATGATAGTTACAACAAAGGAATGCAGTTTTCAAGAAATGTTATTATATTAAACTAATGCTCTTTCTTTGGAAAACCTGTATAAACTTAAAAAAATCAAGAAAGGAAATCCAGGTCTGAATTTCCAGCCAGCCAAGAAAGACAAAGCAGTTTGTTTGGTTTTGACCTCATGTATTGTATGAACCATCTTTTGTGGTTTGGTATTGTGCAAACCCAATCAATTGTGTTTATTCCATAGACATGGTTAAGCAAAACCCAGCTTAAATGAATGCAGACAATGATTGTCCTTTGGCTAGTCATTTGTCACGTTTGAACGTTACACTAAGAATTGTGAAGAATTTTGACTTATTATGAACAAACTCAATTTCTTCCTCTTAGCTTCTTTTGTCTGCTGGAGTGGTTAAGTCACTTCCATGATTCTATGCTATCAGAACCAGGAATTCAGCCTTATTTCCTTCTTAACCGAGTGGACGTGGAAACCACGAACATATGCTGCTTTCTTCCTTCTGTCCTGCATTTATGGCCCTGAAGGGCCTTGGGATACTCTGAGTTTTCTATCCTGACTTCATTCCCATCCTGACACTGTAAAATTGTCCTGCCAAAATGCCAAGAGATCAGAGATAGCTAATAATTAGATTCAGAAAACAAAAACAGTATCCTTCCTACTTAGGAGTTTCTTCTTTTGAGATCAATTTGGCCTATACTGTTTTTTTTAACTTGCTTATATGTCTTCAATAGCAGCTTGATCTTTAGATGTTACCAGGCAACAATCAACTTCCTTCTGATTTCTATATATCAACCTCATGGTACAGGTGCTAAAGCATTCCAGTTTCTTTTTACCTTCGTAATAGGTTGACAGCCCTCACCTTCCAAGCAGGCACGCAATGGACTATTGCTTTAAATTTTAAATAGCAAGGATCAGAGGAAACTTTGATCAGAGCCTGCACTTGTTTGCAGATCTACATCTAGCTCCCCCTCCCCACCAGTGGGCAACTCAAGCTTCCACAAAACTCAGCTTCGAAGGCCGGTTTTAATCTTCCTACAGAGCCTATTTCATCAGTCGATTCACTCAGGCAGGTGAAAGCACTGTGCTGGCTGCACATCAGCTGAAAAAGAAACAGTATTAGCATTTTTTTTTCATGGCTGAGAAAAAAAAATCAGCTGTAGAGCTTATTTGTGCAGTTTCTTATTAAATCCTGTGAGCCACGTTCAAAAAGTAAGAACCACAGGTTCTCACCTTTTGCATACTGCTGTTATTTAACAAGAAAATCCCAAGGCCAGGTATTTATGTTGTTATGAAGATATAATCTCTTTCAGCTGGGTTGGGTGATTCCATGAAATTTGTAGCCACAGTAGGTTGGTTGAACTGATGGCTATTTCTTGCCTGCACTTTTCACTTTCTTGTCCTATCTGGATAGTGAAGTGTTCATTCCTGTGCATGAATTTGGATACTGTATCATTTTGCTGCTTACATTCTCCAGGACTGTACAAATCATTTGTTACCCAACGAAGTAATGAACCCAGCCCCATCTTACAGTCCAAGCTCAGCAGAGTAGAAAGGAGATTTGGAATGAATAGGCATGTCTTAAATTGATGTTAGGTCTAGATCTGCCTGTCTCCAGAATCTCATATCCTGGGGTGGGTGTGATATACAGGTGGAGAGTGAGAAGGCCCCTGAGAAGATTAGAGGTAAAGGGAAATAGCTGTTAAGGTAGAGTCTGGCTACTGGCATCCGACAGACCAAGGAATTGATCCTGATGATGATGATGTTATAAACCAGGTAGTTAATGGGTGAATCTCAGTGATAATGGGAATGGAACTAATATTAAAAGTCAAAATGTTTTTCATGCTAAGCAGGAAGTGGGCTGCCTCCCTTTTCAGTTCAATACCTTTTTTATATAAGAACTTTATTAGAGTTTCAGAACAAGTTAAAATACAAAATACAGAAAAGTCAGAGTACAGTGTTAAAAGACAAAACATAAAGAAGTGCAAGAGTAACAAGGAAATTAAGAAGGTGACTTCTGACCTTCTTCAACACAGAAATAAGTACTTAGTAAACTATTTTAATTTTGTTTCTACTTGGAAACTGCTTTTGGATTATTTGCTTGTAACCGAAAAAAACGAACTATTGATTTTGGGTTTTGATGACTAATTGGTTTGTTTTTATAGAAATAATGTTGATTAAGGTTTAATTAAGAGTCAGTTCAATGCCTTCTGATTGTGAGCAAGAAGCAAAAGTTTTGAAATGGCAAATGAGATCCTGAGACTTAGCTAATCTAAGGGGGTTGAGTTTGCATGGTGGTTCATGGCCTGAGGAGGCCTGAAAGAAATTTGGTGAAACAATCGGATGTAGGCTTATTTGGAGTCATGTTTGAAACTGCTGTTTGCTAGAAAAACAGTAGAACAGGGAAATGCACAATTAGATAAAATAATCTTTGGAATGTTTATTCCTATTTGTTTCCTCCTCCACATCATTTAGATAAGTGTTTCTCAACTTGGGGTGGCTTGAAGATGTGTGGACTTCAACTCCCAGGATTTCCCAGCCAGCATGTGGGCTGGGGAATTCTGGGAGTTGAAGTCCCCACATCTTTAAGCCCCCAAGGTTGAGAAACACTGGTTTAGGTCATGGGTTGGCAACTTGTTTTGCAGTTGGGGGCTGCACTTTTTTGAATAAATAACTTTAATGGCTGAGGGCTGCCAGGGCCATTACAAGGATGCATGACATCAGTGGAGGGGTTTGGCTGAGAATGGTTGCACTTTATTCCCTCTTTTTTATGCAGTTTATTTATTATTTTATTTATTTTCTATCCCACCTTTATTATTGGGCATACAAAAGGTTAGGTTCGCTTTCTGTGTTTTGCTAGGCTTTTTTAAAAAGAAAATTGGGATAGATGTTCACCTTTCTTCTGCGACAGTTTGCCATCAGATTTCAACAATAGGATCTGGGGGGGCTATGGGTTTGCATACATGGAACCTGTTGCTTCAACGGTTGTTCCGCCCTCCAGTTTAGGCCATCACATCCAGGCAGTTTTCAAGGATATATTAATAAGGCTGTTTTTCATGTTCATTTGGGAGGCAGACTACCAAACAGAAGTGTTTCACAGTCCAAGAATTTGATCCCTTTCCCCTTGCAGCTGATAACTGTCTTGTAGAGGAATGCCATCGGGCAATACCTCTCTAGTGCCTTCTAGCAGCGCTTAAAAAGCAGCTATCCCCAAAACAAGCTATCACTACTCCCTGTGACCATTTTTGAAGCATTGTCTGGGTTAGGAAGGCAGTCATGTAGCTCTTCTTATGGACTGATTAACTGGATTAGTTAGTCACCGGAGAACAATTGTGTTCAACTCCACTGCATCTGTCTCTTTGGCTTGCAAATCTGCGATAGGGCTGTAGACTCAGTTTCTACCACCATTTAAAGAGCTCCCCTGGCTCATTGACTTGGTCCATTACACCTGAGTGAGATGAATGGGCAAAAGGAAGATTGAAGGACACCCCCCCCCCTGCTTTCATACTATAAAGAAAAGTTGCTAGGAATCTGTAGTGATACTTCCCTCCCCCAGATGTAATTTAATTTCAGGTCATCCATGGTCTCCTAATAAGTATAGCAAAGGTGCCTTAGAGATCACATAAACTCAGATCAAATCCCTTTAGGATTCTTGGATACTGTGAAGCTGTGTTTCCTGTATAGTCCCAAGATATGCCAGCAGCTATGGACTTTGGATCTTCATTATTCACTCAACTGCCTCCTCCAAAGCCTCTTCTCTTCCAGGCAAAATCTTTGAATCAGACTTTGTGACACTGAACTTGTGACTGATGTATTAGATTCTGATCATTCTTTTTAAATGTTCCATAAGGCAAAGGATGGCAATGCAAACTGAAATTATTGTTTCGATGAGGTGGAAAAACCCTACGGCTACAGCACTCTTTCTTTTGTTTCCTACACATCCACCTATGTGATCTGAATCTTCAATGGCCACTCATCTTATTCACTTAATGATCCATTGCAGGAAACAACTTCAAACTTCTGTGCCTCACTGAAACATGTATGGGCCATAAATATTCATCAGCCTCTCTCTTTCCCAGTGCTATTCATCACCCCAGGTTGGAGGGCTTCTTGGGAGCCCTGTTGCTTGGCAGGCAAGAAACTCCTCAATGGAGCTGCAAGGGATGAAACATTGGGAAAGTCAGCCCACCTACACCTTGCCTATGATCTCTTGCCAGTAGCACAGCAGATCAAGGCTGTATCTTCTTTCTCTTCCTTTTCAAGTCCCCTCAAGAAGATAAGCCTGAAGATAGAAAGTTGCAGCCTCAGGATGTGTTCAGATTAGCTTTTTGTTGCCGAGAGGGAGGAGGAAGGGAGGGGAAAGAAGTATGTCCCTTTAGTCCTGTGTGATTCTGTGTAATGGTCATCCTGTAACTCTGCCACATTTAGTAATCAAATATATACTGCTTCTGAACATAAAGGTTTCACTCTGATGGTACTTCTACTTTTTTTTTTTAATCCGTTCAGTCATGTCTAATTCTTGGAGACTGCCTAGACAAGTCCTTGCAGTTTTCTTGGCAGGTTTTTCAGAAGTGGTTTGCCATTGCCTCCTTCCTAGGGCTGAGAGAAAGTGACTGGCCCAAGCTCACCCAGCTGGCTTTAAACCTCAGGCAGGACTAAAATTCACAGTCACCTGGTTTCTAGCCGGATGCCTTAACTACTACACCAAATTGGCTTTCTAGATTTGTTACTCCATTAATTTGTTAACCTTTTATTAGAAAAATACACCTGAGATGGGAAAGCTATAGTCGGGATCTCAAACCCCTAAAGATCCCCTGAATCAAATTAGATGGCTTGGTGGGAAGGAGGACCTTTGATGCTTTATTCCTTTATGATGTTTTCCAGATCCATTATCTGTCCCCTGCAGAGTTTCCAGAGGTGCTCCTTGATTCCAAGGTGGTACTTGCAGGCTGAGAAGGTGATGATGGTATCATCTGGAAACAATTGCCTTAGAATATGAACCCCTTTCCTTCTTCTTAATGGCCTTGTGCATATTAAAAACTGCTTCCTTGCTTTCACGTTCTCACTGCTCTAAAAATGCAAAATGAATTTGGGTCAAATGTGCACCTCAACTGTACATTCATCAGATTATACATTCTAATGCTAGTATGTGGACTTGGTTGAATCTCAGAAGTTGATTTACTTCAACTTTTAACCCTGGATTAAATTATAATTGACTGGTACAATTGGTAAAACTTTTTAAAATGGTAGTATAATTTATGGAAGAGTAGCTTGGCCCAGAAACTTTTAGCTTGGAAAAATAAAGTATACTTGAAGGACATGAAACATGCAAATGAGGCTTTTCAAACAATTCAGCTATTATAAAGGTAGCAACTGAAGTGAGAGGGAAAGGGGAACAGGTAGGAACTGAAGAAGCAATATCATATCAAAAGGCATTTACTGAGTAGGACCTGCATCCATCTGATGGATGAAACATCTGCCAACGTTTCAGGCAACAAAGGCCTTTCCTTATCTTCCTATGCAAATTCTGAGAAAACAGTATCCTAAAATTGCTATATTTGAGCAAAATGGCAAGGTGATTTACTGCTATCCCTTACTTCTAAATATAGTTTGATAATGCCTTTATTTTTTACCCAGTTTTAAATTGAATGGAAGACAGTTCACTTCTCATTTGCTTTTTACCATCTCTGGGTGAGTTCAACAGCTATAGTCCCTACTGCAGGGATCTCTAACCCTTCTGAGGCAACTGAGTACATATGGAATTTCAGATAGTTGTGTGATGTCTCATCACAAGTCACTCATTTCTGGCCTATATGCAAGGGCCTGAAACATTCTTGGAAATAAAAATTATGTTTGAGGCTGGTGCTTTGCAGCATGCTAGCATCCTGCTTGATATTTTAAAATTTGGCTTAATAATTAGAAACAACTAAATTTTTAAAAATATCATAAGGGACCAGAAGCTTGGCAGCGACCAAAGACAATATCTACAAGTGGATGGCACTCACATGTGCAGCTTTGTATTTCAGGCACTACTGTAAGATCAAGACCTAGCCATTGTTCTTTATACTCTGATGACTTCCAGAGTATTACTTCACTTTGTGGAGGTGCATTTCTCTGTCCCAATGAAAAACTGAAGCAGGGAAACCCTACCTCACTAACAATGGCTCCTGTGCATTCACAGAAGCTGCTGCTGCTACTGAGTAAAGGCCACCACTTTACTTGCAGTGTGCTTCTAAGGGGCACTTCAACTGAATATCTGAAGAAGTGGAGAGCCCCTTCTAAGAACTGCACAGATCTGATGTGATGTAAACCATTGTGGTTAATAAATACCATTTATGGCTTAGCATGTAGTGGGAACCCAGCCAATGTGGCATATTCATTAAGCAAACCATGACTTCAGGCAATATATAAACCCAGGGAGCACCTTCTAACCAGTGCCAGGGAAACTTGCTCTGAGTCTTGTCTACCAAGAAGGTAACATTGTTATCTAACATAGAGAAGAAATCTTTCTGGAAGGCAATCTCATGACAAATTATGCATGCCTCTCATGTTCTTGTTTTCTGCCAGGTACCCCCAAATCTTGAAATGTTCTCTGACCACGTTTTTCTCTGACCAAGAAGTGTCATGTTCCCTGTTGCAAGGCATAAGTGCATCACAACGGGGAACATGCACATCAGGAAAGAGGAAGGGATAACCATTATCCTTTAAACACACACATCATTCCTTAAGCACCCAAACTCCCAAATCAATCACCAGGACAATAGGAGCGCACCTCGGACAAGACCTGGAAACCATTAACAGATCGGGGGAACTCCCACCCATTACCCCGGGGGACGCACCTGCACCGGACGAAGGCAAAGAGACAAAGGAAAACATCGGAGATCGCCCAAATCGCCCATCATCAGACCCATACCAACTCTAATCACCCATCCGGACCCGGCTTGGGGGACAATGGGGGGTGGAGGAGGACAAGGTCCGCCACCAGGGTATAAACGGGGTACCCTGCTACCACACCCGGATCCCCATCTTTTTCTCCGTATGCATTCTGCTTCAATAAACCCGGAAATCCTTAGACCCTCTAAGTGAGTCCGTGTCTTATTCGAAGTAAGGCTACCCTGACAGAAGACAGCTTTGACCGAGACTCGGTCCCTGTGACAAAACATTGAAGAAAAGAGTTCAGAGGACCAGAGAATTAAGTATACAGTTCAGGAGTTGAATTCTATAAGGTATTCTATAGGCAAAACTCAATTTTGAAATGGGGCAAATGGCCAGTTGTACTTCTATCCTGAAAGGGGCTACAGATCAGAACCAGCCAGTGGGAAAGTCAGCTTATAAACAGAGAAATAAGGTTCACCTTCACTTCAGGCTTAGGGTGGTTAAATGTAAAAGATGACAGATTGCACCTTCATATTGAACAGTTGTACAGAATTTTAGCAGCTGAAACTTGTCATACTTCACTTGAAATTGCCTTTTCCATGCATTATTAAAGATACATGAGTCATGTCTTCTTTTGTACCTGGCCATCCCACTATAAACTCAATTTGGACTTTCAGTTCAATTTATAAAGTAAAGTAAAGTAAAGTGAAGGTTTAGTCCTCACTTCATTGTAACCATCCAGTTTCTAGGTCAACTTTAAAATCTTGAATGTAAATTTAGAAAATGTATAAATTGGGGCACACCTTTGCATTTCCAGAGGAGACTAAATGTGTGTGCATTTCAAAGCAGGGCTTTCTTTCTTTCTTTCTTTCTTTCTTTCTTTCTTTCTTTTTCTTTCTTTCTTTCTTTCTTTCTTTCTTTTTTCATAAAAATATCAAATTATAATAAATAGAATGAGAAATAGAATCAAAGCAGTGTGCATTAATGCAGCCATTAATTAAAATTAGCAAAAGGCAATAATTAGGGAAACTGCTAAAATCAGAAGAAGGTCTGATGAATATGCTCCACTGTGGTGATTTGCTTAAGCCCTGCTGGAAACTTATTTCACCAGTTGGATGCCAATATAAAGAATGCCACATCCCCTCTGAGCTGTGGTCAGACTAAGAAGGCATTCTTCCCTTAGTACAGAGGCTGGGTTGTCCTATATGGAAGTCAGAAGTTCCTTCGATAATCTGTCTACAAGATATTTAAAGTTTATAGACCAATAAAAACATCTTCAGCATTAGTCTTATATATGGTTAGTAGAGGATTCTTAGTAGCATTCTGCATCAGCAGCTGTCTATAGACCATCCCTAATGATAGCCTGACATACAGTGTCTTACAGTAATCCAGTCTTGAGGCTATCAGTACAGGACTGCTCTGCTAAGGTTAGGCCTCTCCAGGAGAGACTTTAGTGGGAGTACAGGGAAGGTTCAACCAGTAGACTGCTATCTCCAGGACCTCCATCCTATTGGGAAGCAGCTTCACCTAACTTCCTTGACACCAATGAAATTTTGCTTATTTTATCATATTTAGATGCCACAGTGTGGCAAAAATCTCTGAGCAGTTTTCAATAAATAAAATGCTACCTACAGAATAAAATGAAATATACAAAATAAATATCAATGCCACTTGCAAGGAATACATGACAAATATTTCCAGTTAAAAATACTTATTCTTTCAACAGCTGGTTGGCCTGAGAGCTGGTAATGGAGGGTGTTAGGCAAATCTCCATGGAAAGGAAGTTCCACAAGACTTCCAGTGGCAAGCCAGAGACATGAGAGTTTTATAGCAAAGCCTTTCTCAATGCAGGGGGGAGAAATACATGGAACAGGCTGGCCTCGAGATCTAGCCTATGTTGGACTTTAAAAATCAGTAGTTAAGCTGATCCTGAAAACAAGAATATATTGTTTTAGGGGCATTCAGGATTGAGGGCTAAGGATAAATTAGGCATAAATTAGTGAACCAAGTTTCTGATCATCAAGGAAGATGTGCAAGTAGTGTATGAGCTGAAGTTGGAAAAGATCAGCCCAGAAGTAGTTCTTGAGATTCCAGGAGTCAACCTGGAGCCAGGAGTGCCCTCAGGCTGTGACTTGACTCCCACTAGGGAAGGGTGACTCAGATCCATGGTGACTAATCAACAGTTTCATGATTCCACTTATACTGCTCTTTCCTTTGTCCTGTCTAGACTAAGATCTGGTTCACTGGCTCTCATTCAGTCCAATATTGACTCTAGGCAATGAATATCCCACTAGAATGTAAGAATAAGTGATGCAACTGAGTATCATCAATGTATAGATAGCATTGTGCTCCAAACCTCAGCCATTGAAAAAGGGGAATTAAACAGAGGCTGTCCTAATTTCTGGGATCTAGGAAAATACTTTGGATTATAGGGCAAGAATAGTTTGAATCAAAATACATGCCCTCTCTGTAGAAAAGCATAGGCCAGAGGTGTAACATGTTTTAATCTGGGGGGCTGCAACTCATCCACCTGTTTGGGCAGTGGATGACAGAAGGACTTTGTGACAAGAATGACATCATCAGAATGGACAGATCTGAATTTTCTGAGGGTGGAAGGATGGGAATTGGAACTTTTCACTTTCCAGAGACCTTAAACTCCTATTCCCATTTTAACTTCTTTTATTAACAGAAAATATTGCTGCTGAAATTGGGTCATTTTGCCAAGAAATTTCAGAGGCATGATTTGTGGTGTTTTGGAAGCCACTGATGGAGTGGTTTGGAGGGGTACATGTGCCTACTCTTTGTGTAGGTAGAAATAGGTAGGAAAAATGTCAGTAACTGCATGATTTTTTTTTTTAGAAAATACATCGTCTCCACATGTTTTGAGCATCTGGGTTTGACCTCAGGAAAGATATCTACTTTTAATCAGTAGCATATTTTAAGATTTAACAGAACACCTTCTTTATGATTAGTGTAATTATTTAAAAATGTTGAAGAAGCTGATCTATTCAATAACAGGTTAGCTTGAGGCTAGATTACATTGTTATGATGATTTCAAAAGTATATTACTGATTAGATATCGAGTGGTTTCTTCTGAAGAAGTGTATGGATGGTCAAAACACTCCTGATCATCAGTATAATAAATCTTTTTCCTTCTGGCTGTGCCTTTTCTTCAAAGTGCATAGCAAGCAGTCATGGAACTAGAGAAATACCCTGGAGAAAAAGATTTTCCCAGGAACCTCTGGACGTGCCTGCTGTGAGAAGTCAGACATATGGAGTGCATTCATCAAAGCTAGGTTGGTGTGGGATCCACATCTGTCTAGCATGAATTTAAACATTGTGCTGCAAACGGCATCATTTTCCCCCCAAAATTGGATGTGAATGATCGTTAAAACAACGATACAGTCTGTTTTTCTCTCTCCAAGCAATTGTTTTTGGTCAAACAGCTTTGGCAGATTTGTTTTTAAATGACACACCTTAAAAATAGCTCCCCCCACCAAGCCCCTTAACCAAGGGCAAGAGCTGGACCATGAATAGAAGTTGTAAGAGTTCCAATGAGCCTAGTACACCGCTTTTACATTGTGTGCCTGTACGAATGAGTGTGTGTTCATCTGTCATTCACCTATTCTCTTGGGATCAATTTCTGTATTAACTGACTTCACGGAAACTAAGGCTTTCAGTGATTATAATCGTTGGAGGTATATAGAGTTCAGTGTGTAAAGTCAGTATGAAAAATAAAGACACCCTCAAGTTAAGCTCAAGTACTAGTGACCACATGGACACAACCATGGAGTTTTCCTGCAAGTTTGCCACTGCTTTCTTTTGGGAAATTTTCTTAGACTTCCCAGTTTGGCTAGGTCCTAACGAGGCCTGATCATGCCTAGCTTTTCAGAATAAATGTGGATTGACTAGATACTGCCACCTGAGGAAGCCGAAATAATACAGGTAGTCCTCATTTAGTGACCACAATTGGGACCAGCAACTCAGTTGTTAAGCAAAGTGGTTGCTAAGTGAAACATCACAATTTTATGATTTTACTTCAGCTTTCCTTTGCTTTATAGACCTGTGAAGATCATAAATGTGAGGATTTGTCACAAAGTTACTTTTTGTCATGAGTGCCGTTGAGCTGAAGACATCAGCGCAATGGCACACATGACAATAACAAGGAAACAGGGGAAGGGGCTCAAGATAAGTAGCCATCAACTTACAAAGACTGAAGGACAAGAGACAATGGCTAAACGGATCGCGAGGCACACCCAAGCTGTTAGCGCTAACGCAACGGAGATCGCCCAGCTGACAGCAATCACCGGAGGAATAGGGAAACCGATGATGGGCGATCCCGGAACGCCAGCGGGGCCTCGCAACCCCTCACCTACTGGCAGGACAGCGTGTTGGACAAAGGGGGGTGACATAACCGCGAGTGAGGGGGCGCTGACCGGCGCGGGGTATTTAAACCCCGCACCGGCGCGCTCCTGTCACTCTCAGCTTTTTTCCTATACTGTATCTACACTGCGAATAAACCAGAGCCTGTTTCACGGAATCAGCGTCTGTGTATTACTCGGAGGTAGGCAGCGCATGACACTTTTTCATCACATTGTAACTATGAACTGTCGCTAAATGAGGCACTTGCTAAATGAGGAGTACCTGTATGATGCTGGAAACAACCATTGGGAGCTGGCTATTGTGCTGTGATTAGTTACCATCGTGTTTTGCTGGGGAGGGCCCTGAGACAAACAGATGACACCAGGAGGGGACATTGTTCTGGACCTTGTGCACTTTAATCTGATCTACCTTGACTGTTCTCAGTAGCTTTTATTAAAGGTAGAAAGTCAAGTCCCTAGGCAATGAGAAGGCCTCTCCTGACTGCTTTTTTGTCTTTCTAGTTCAGACATCTAACATTCTTTTCTAATCTCTGCACAGGGTCTCAGCATTTACTGAAGTCACTGTTCTTTGTCCAGGTGTTCCAGTGTTGCCTCTTTGTAGAATAATGTCTGATTGATTTTAGCTCTTTTCAGTGCAATGCACATGATCTCCCTCAGCCACATTCCCCCCTGCCCCCAACTCAGGCCCAGCAATGCAAAATGATGGGTTCTGCTCAGTGAAAAAGAAATAACATGCTGCTAAAGCTGCACCAGGGAATTATAGCCCTTTGCTACATATAAAAGTTTATGCCTGCCGGTTTTCAAGGCCACTGAACTCTACTTGGTCAGCCTGGATATGGCACTTCAGACAGATCCGTGCAGCACCAGGGGTTAAGGGGGCAAGAGCTTGAAAATATGTATAAGCATTGTTCAGTGTTCAGGCTATTTGTGGCCCTTCTCTTGAGAGGGGACTTAGAGCTAATCATGCTGATTAGAAGCAAAAGGCTGGACTCAAATGCTTATCATTTGCCAACAATAAATGCCCAGGGGAGAAATTATGGTGCATTGTTCAAACTGAGGCAAGAACATAGAATTACAAATAGGGAGAAAATCTAAAATGAAAGCGTGGGAGATATTCTTGTCAAGGAAAATCTACAACCTGTTAGAGAGATTTCACTGATTCATAGTTGGGTTTTTCCTCTTTCTTCAAATTATATTATCAATTGTAACATAAAGAAAAGCTGGGCCTATTTTTCTTCCTCTCTCTTTGCTCCAGGTTTGGCATTTTTTGAAATATTAAATGCCTTGGGTACTGGGTCCAGACAGGCTTAAGAGTTCATGGCTTTCATGGTGACCATAACTTGTCCAAGGTGAACTCAGGCAAATGCATACAGGCAGTCATATGCTGGACCTTGTATTTGCCTTGCAGCAATTGCCTGATGATCTGGATATGGAAGGCAGGACTTCTAGCTCTTTGCTGTGGTCAGATCACTTTCTGGTCCAGAGTAAGATGAGCTGCCACCCATGACCTCTGCAGGACAAATGGTCCACCCTAGGTACTTCATGGATCCAGAAGGATTCTAGTGGGCACCTGAGGAACTTCCAAACAATCTGGTTGGCAGTTCCATCAGTTGAAGGCCTCTGGCATGAAGAAGCAATCTAAGGTCTTGATGTGAGTGCTCCCAAGCAGACTTTCTTTGTTCACCAGTCCCAGCTGAGTCCTTGGTTTGCTGAGAAACTCTAGGAGAAGCAGGGCCGCAACTAGGGTCTATGTCACCCAGGGCAAACATGGATTCCGCGCCCATTTTGGCACCCCACCAGTGCTCATTTTGGCGCCCCACCAGCGCAGTGCCCGGGGCACATGCCCCGGTTGCCCCCCCCCCCCCCCCAGTTGTGGCCCTGAGGAGAAGAAGCAACAAAAGTTACTCCTGGAGTACTGGTAGAAGGGAACCTAACTGGGCATGGTGTCCTAACTGCCAGGAAACACGCTGAGACAAGGAACTGGTCTCTAATGTTTTATTGCTTGTACATAACAGGAATCCTAACAAACTGAAGAAGCGTGGGAAAAACCCAGCCATATAAACCCCAAAGGTTAAGGCGGTCCCGATCTGTGTCTCTTTGAATGGCTACCTAATTCCTCAGTGCTACGCATGCACTTAACAGTCTGGATGGGAGCCCCCTGCTCGCCATCCTTACTCATGACACATGGGTATGTATGTAGGTTCAAGCCCACACCACGGCAGTAAGAGAGGCAAAGTGCTCTTCTCCTTTCTTATGGTATTGACAGGTTGCTGGCTGATTAGCTGCCTTGTTGAGGATGGCAAACTCCCTGCTGGGAAGGGAGGTACTGGAAGATTGGCTGACTGCCAGCTATAACCATTTTGCATAATGTTTTGTAGTAGTAGCACTTCATTACAGTCGCTGCCGAGCTCAGAAAACAGGAGAAAAATTGTGAGATAATTTTTTGCCAGGAAAATTGCTCGAATGTTAAAAATTCGAACAGAGTTTATGTTTTGATTCGATCTGTTATGGTTTATAGCTATATTTGTTGAATTACATTGTGTTGGTCATGATGGTTTATATTTACCCTTGCTCAGACCTTTGATTTTTAGCTTCTTAAACTGATATATTCAATTATTCATAATTAACAAATGATATATTGGAAAATTATAACCTAGACATTTTTAGATTCTTTGTTTACTAATTTGTGCTTCATCTGCTTTTTAAAAAAAATTTGAATTGTTTATGCTTCTTTTCTAAAATGTTTAATAACAATAAAAAAGATAGTTGGTCAAATTTGCCAAAGTCTTGACTCCTCATGGGATGGTTTGGTGGTGGTGATTGGGGTGCCATAGCACACCCTTTCCTTAAAAGTCCCTCAGTTCATCCAGCTGAATTAGACAACTGTTGCCCTGCCGTTGACCTCTCCTTTTTAGGGAAAGTTGTTGAGACTGTGGTGGGGAGGGAACTTGTAGAACCCTTTTCAGTCAGGCTTCAGGTGTGGGTAAAACACAGAAACTGCATTGATGGTGCTGTTCAGTTACTTTTGTTGGGACTTAGATGGGATCCTATTAGACTTCCTGGCTGCCCTTACTACAATCAATCATTACCATATATTCTTCTGGACCACCTTTGGAGATTGGGGGTGTGGTGCTTGAGGGGTTCCACTTTTTCTTCAGTAGGGGACTTGGTGGTTTTAGGGGAAGAGAGACAACAGCCTAGTGCCCTCTTACACAAGGAGCTACAGGGCTCAGCATTCTTTCTCCTATCCATATGATGCCAGTGGAAGAGATCATACATCAGCTTGGGATGTGGTACCATCAATATACTGAAGATGACCAATTATATATCATCACCCTGGCCACTCCAGTGTTGTCAAAGTCATGTCCCGGTGTCTGGGGGCTGTTGGTGTCTGGATTGCAAGAAACTGATGGAGCCACTGTGAGTACAACAAGGTTCCAGCTCTGATGTTGTTTCTTGTGGGGATAGTACTGTTCATGACTTAGAGGTTCTCCTGGACCCATGGCAACTGCTGGCTGGGATGGAAAAAGTCATATTGGCCACAAAGGAATGCTATGGAAATGGCAAAGCAGGCTTTGGGAACTGAAAATATTAGATGCTGGTGAAAATGGTAACTGTCAAGGGTGGGAATAAGAAAAATGGAACCAAAGTAGTTATCATTAATTTGTTCTAGAATGTAAAAAAGTAATATCTCCTTGAAGTTGAGATCATCTCCTGGTGACTTCAAGGACAGAGCATGCAGTTTTCTTGGCAACAATACAGAAGTAGTTTCTCTCCTTCCAGAATGTTTTTTTCATAATCGCAATTTAGCTTATAGTCCTGTGTTATGTGCTTTCCATCCAGGCATGAACCAGGTCTGACCCTCTTTAGCTTTTCAAGATTAGACAAGGTTAGCTAGATGTTGCTATCTATCTGGGCTGTTTTAGAAAAAGGGGAACACAAACAATCTCACTTCTTGATTCCACAGGGACACTTGGGGAAACACATGAGGTTAGCATATTATAGGGGGACTTGGTGAAGGGCTCAACTAGCTCAAAATTTACTCAGAAGTTTTAAAAGCTGGGTAAAGATGATAATTAACTCAAGAAACTGGTAGCAGCTTTCCAAAATGTTCTAGATTCTCTGCTCAGCCACTTTCATTAGACACAGGATTAGCAAAGAATATGTAAAAACTGGAGAGTGAAGTTATGTGAGTGTGTGGAGCAGTTGTTGGTTCCTGGTTGGGAAGGGAGAAGAAAGGTCCAGCAGTGGCTTTCTTGGAAGAAGGGAAGACCAAGAGAGATGGGAGCTTCACCCAAGGCTCAAGAACTGGAAGGAGGGACCCGTCTGGCTGCAGGTGGCGGCTTCACCCATAGTGGAAGGAGAGTATTGGCTGTTGGTGGAGAAGCCCTGGTCTCTGGGGAAGGACTGGGCAGAAGACCCTGAGAGACGTTCTTCTCTCAGTGGAGAAGCAGTAGGTGTCCAGCTGAGCAGTTCCAGGAGGAGGTCAAGCCACACTGAGCACACTGAGTACATTCCAGCCCATTCCTTCCTTTTCACTCCCTCTCTTGTCAAGCCCAGGAATGGGAGAAGAGATGGAGAGAAAGTGGGAGGAAGCAGGAGAACTAGAGGGGGATAGCCTCTGACAGGGAGACTTAGGAGGAAACCTGACACATGGTGAACCCTGGATTGTGTTGCATATACCTGTTGTAAATACTTGGTATAAATAGCTTCACTGTAAATAGTAAAAAACATAAAAGCCTCCACTGTCTTGTTTTTCTGTGCTAATTGCCACAGTTACAAAACAAGGCACGCCTCCAGTTCAAAAAGATCTGTAACACAAAGCAATGCAGCATACTCTGGACCTTTGAAGCAAAATGGTGCCTTGAAAGAAAGGAAATTAGAGCCATTACCTCAGAAATGTGGATACAGCATAAATCAGAGAAAGTGCTAGGAAATAATTTTGGAACACAAATAAGAGTTTTTTTCTAATACAAGCAAACACCAGGTTTATCCTGAAGGCAAGCTGAAGCTCAGAATGGTGATGGGTATCTAAGCAAAAATGAAGCACAACTGATGCTCAGCCCAAGGACAGTTAGAATTTGAAAAGAGAATATACAGTTCCCAGCATCTCTGAGGCTATATCTAAACCTAGGTAGATCAATAGTTGGATTCTGGGTATGACAAAACAACATAATCAGAAATGGGTCATTTTTCCTATAAATCTACCAGACTGGGCAAGGTACAAGTACCTTCATCAGTGAATTTGTTGGACAGTGACTTAATATTTGCAAGTTTGCAGTCCATGAAAACAACTCTGTTATATTTAATCAATAAACAAAACATATAAATAATTAGACTCTGACCCTTCTGCAGCAACCCAGGACTGTCATCTTATTCTAGGCAGCCCTAGGCTGCTGACTTTGCTGCTTTTCTGGAATAAAATTGGTTTTTTAAAAAGCCAAGGTGTTACAGCAATGCCAATAAAAATTCAGGGATACAAACTTACACGTTTATAGAGAAGCCTGTCTGAACATTTCTAGAGCAGGTTCAGCAAATGTGTGAGTTCAGTTTATTTTCTTTTGGTCAATGACCAGCCTAAAGCAAGATACAATACAAAAAAAAATTGTTGTTGTTTAATTCATTCAGTCGCTTCCGACTCTTCATGACTTCATGGACCAGCCCATGCCAGAGCTTCCTGTTGGTCGATACCAGCCCCAGCTCCCCCAGGGATGAGTCCGTCACCTCTAGAATATCATCCATCCATCTTGCCCTTGGTCAGCCCCTCTTTCTTTTGCCTTCCACTTTCCCCAGCATCATAATCTTCTCCAGGGTGTCCTGTCTTCTCATTATGTGGCCAAAGTATTTCAGTTTTGCCTTTAATATCATTCCCTCAAGTGAGCAGTCTGGCTTTATTTCCTGGAGGATGGACTGGTTTGATCTTCTTGCAGTCCAAGGCACTCTCAGAATTTTCCTCCAACACCACAGTTCCAAAGCATCGATCTTCCTTCTTTCAGCCTTCCTTATGGTCCCGCTCTCGCAGCCATATGTTACTACGGGGAACACCATTGCTTTAACTATGCGGACCTTTGTTGTCAGTGTGATGTCTCTGCTCTTGACTATTTTATCGAGATTTGTCATTGCTCTTCTCCCAAGGATTAAACATCTTCTGATTTCCTGCTGCAGTCAGCATTGGCAGTAATCTTTGCGCCTAGAAATATGAAGTCTGTTACTGCCTCTACATTTTCTCCCTCTATTTGCCAGTTATCAGTCACGCTGGTTGCTATAATCTTGGTTTTTCTGAGGTTTAACTGCAACCCAGCTTTTGCACTTTCTTCTTTCACCTTTGTCATGAGGCTCCTCGGTTCCTCCTCGCTTTCAGCCATCAAAGTGGTGTCATCTGCATATCTGAGATTCTTTCTTTCTCTCTTTCTCTCTTTCTCTTCCTTTTTTCTTTTTTCTTTCTTCTTTCACCTTCGTCATGAGGCTCCTCGGTTCCTCCTCGCTTTCAGCCATCAAAGTGGTGTCGTCTGCATATCTGAGATTGTTAATGTTTCTTCCAGCGATCTTAATCCCAGCCTTGGATTCATCAAGCCCAGCACATCACCTGATGTGTTCTGTGTACAAGGTGAATAGGCAGGATGAGAGTATACAATCCTGCCGCACTCCTTTCCCAATCTTAAACCAGTCCATAATAAAACTTACTTCTTTAATGTGAAGTTTCCCCAATTTGAAATGACTTTTTAAATAAATCATGATCTCCCAGGGAACCCCTAGTGACCTCTTGCAGAACCCTAGGGTTCCACGGAACCCTGGTTGAGAAACCATGGTGTAGATGAAGGAGCATTTTCAAGAATTATTTTATCTACTAGAGGTTGCTTATACCCCATGATCACTAGTACTAAAGGTTTAGTATTCATAGTATTGAAATAATGCAGTTATTAACATTTGCTTTAATTAATTAACCAACAGGGAGTAGCTTCACTAGCTGGGATGAATATGTTTAACTTCCAAGCCTATTTTGTCTTTTTCTGTAATTCTGCAATAGGGAATAAAAAAGAAAACTTGAAAAAAAGGTGGCATATCAATCAAATACATACATAATAAAATGTTAATAATTCCCTTTCCTTCAAGCAGTGAGTTGTTAAATTTAAAGGTATCTTGCCTTAATATCATAAAGGCTTCTCTGGCGGAATAGTGATAAAAAGGTAAATTTATTTACATATATTCGTTGCTTAAAAGGTTGATGATTAATCTATTAATTTTGTTTAAATGGTGGACAACTGTATTCCAGAAAGGATTCATTAAAACTGTTATTCCTTCTGTTCACCTGATAAGTAGCCTTAAAAGTACCAGGGCTATTTACATGTCTATAAAGCAAGGACAAGTTATCTTGCTGCTTGTTCTTGACTGACATTTGAGCCTCAAGAGGTTTCTTCCAGATGGGCAAAATATAACTTTCTGCATATTGAACTTGGCAGGAGGAGAACACAGTGAGATAATGCTCCAAACCAGAGCTGCACCCCATGATTTTCAAAGGAGAAAGGCCTGGAGACGGACCCTATGACCTCGTTGCTAAGAATGTTAATGGCAGCTGGGCCAGCAAATATGCTGGGTTAAACAGAATGAAAGGGAGTTATGCAAAGTTCTCCTTTTTCCCCCTGAGTGCTGTATGTCAAACATTTCGATATTGTTTCCCTCTTGCACCATTTCTTAAAGGCAGCTTCTGCATTTTTCACATTTTCCATCTTGCTGTCTTAAGCACATGCTTTGGTTCCTGCCTAATTCTCTTTCACACCCAAGTTCTTTTCTTGAGATAGCTTCCTTTCTAGAACAGCAATGTGCAGAGCAGAGCTAACAATAGAAGAAAGGAACAGCAGGTGCAGTAGGAGAAGCACAGATAATTGAACAGAACCAAAAGGTGGATAAAACACTGATCCTTGAATATCTCTGGCCAAATTGAGTTGCCTTATGATTATGGTACCAGACTTTCAACTCTACCATTTGGCTTCCATTCTAATATCTATAATCCTGTGAAATGAGAACTTTTCTGAATATTGCCCTTCTTGGGCCCAAATAGAAAGTATGTGACCACTTTAAAATCTTGGCAAGTTTTAGGGACAAGTTATAGTAAACAGAGATTTCATTTTATTTTAGATTTTTTTTTATCCTGCCTTGATTATTTCTGTAAATAACTCAAGGCAGGGAACATACCTAATACTTCTTCCTCCTTCTTTTTCCCTCCAACATACCTAATACTTCTTCCTCCTCCTTTTTCCCTCTGAGGTGAGTTGGGCTGAGAGAGAGTGACTGACCCAAGGTCACTCAGCTGGCTTTCATGCCTAAGATGAGACTAGAACTCACAGTCTCCTGGTTTCTAGCCTGGTGCCTTAACCACTAGACCAGCCTTGAAAGCTCCAAGACATATTTGGTTAGTTATAGATAACAGGTTAAATTATGATCCAGAATCACATGAGAACCTGATGCTATGGAACAATCCAAATGTGAAGATAGCAGGAAAGTGTTTTATTGGAATGTTTGGGACAAATCAAGATAAATACCTTACATCATTTATAGTGGTTGCTTTAAAGATCTTGAGAAATATATTGCTTCTGCTTGGCAATGTATACAGTGGAAAAAAGTACTGACCAAATAGTATGTTCCAGATTCCTTAGCAGTTTCAGAAGTATCTGGAATCCTAGGATCTCTAAGAGCATGAAGTGAAACCAACAAATCAATTTACATAGCTATTGGAAGTAAAAAACAGGATGAAAGTCAGATGATGGATGGATGGATGGATGGATATAAATTCCCTATGGGTGGTATGTGTCTTCCTCAACCTCGGGTCCTCTACCAGAGGCCTGGAAGTTTGAGGGTTCTGCGCAGTATCTTAGCTGTTCCTAGCATTGCACTTTTCTGGACAGAGAGCTCTGATGTTGCTCCTGGGATCTGTTGGAGCCACTCTCCCAGTTTGGGGGTCACAGCCCCGAGTGCCCCTACCACCACTGGGACCACTTTGGCCTTCACTTTCCACATCCTGTCTAACTCCTCCTTCAGGCCCTGGTACTTCTCCAGCTTCTCATACTCCTTCCTGATGTTGCTGTCACTTGGCACGGCTACATCTTCTGGTCCTTGCCTACTACCACAATTTCTGGTTGATTGGCCAGTACCTGCCTGTCCATCTGGATCTGGAAGTCCCACGGGATCTTAGCCCTGTCATTCTCTATGACCTTCTGTGGAATCTCCCATCTGAACTTTGGAGGGTCTAGCCCATACGCTGTGCAGATGTTCCTGTACACAATGCCAGCTACTTGGTTGTGCTGTTCAGTGTATGCTGTTCCTGCCTGCATCTTACACCCTGCCACTATGTGTTGGACTGTCTCTGAGGCCTCTCTGCACAGTCTGCCCCTTGGGTCCTGTCTAGTGTGGTAGACCCCTGCTTCTATGGATCTGATACCTTGTGCCTGTTCTTGTGCTGCTATGATCAGTGCCTCAGTGCTGTCTTTTAGTCCAGCCCTTTCCAGCCACTGGTAGGATTTCCCAAGGTCAGCCACCTCAGCTATCTGTTGATGGTACATCCCATGTAGGGGCTTGTCTTGCCATTGCACTTCCTCTGTTTGATCTTCGTTCCATGTCTGCTGCTGCCTCAGGCATTCTCTCAGCAGCTCATCTTTAGGTGCCATCTTACTGATGTACTCCTGGATGCTCTGGGACTCATCCAGGACAGTGGCTTTGACACTCACCAGAACCCGCCCACCCTCTTTCCAGTATACAGTCTCTGGGTGTTGGACTTGGGGTGAAAGCCTCTGTTCATTGTGAGGAGCTTCCAGGTCTTCACATCAGCAACCTCCATGTCTTCCTTTGGGCAGCTCACTATACTGGCAGGGTATCTGATGACTGGCAGGGCATACATGTTGATGGCATGGATCTTGTTCTTCCCATTGAGCTGGCTCTTCAGGACCTGTCTTATCCTTTGGTGGTACTTGGATGTTGCTGTCTTCCTTGCCTCCTCATCGTGGTTCCCATGTGACTGTGGGATACCAAGGTACTTGTAGCTGGAATGTATGTTTGCCATGTGGCCTGCTAGTAGTTCCACCCCATCAGTCTTAACTACTTTCCCTCTCTTTACTACCATCCAGCCACACTTCTCTAGTCCAAATGACATCCCGTTGTCCTTGCTGTAGATCCGTGTCAGGTGGATCAGTGAGTTGATGTCTCATTCACTCTTAGCATACAGCTTGATGTCATCCATGTAGAGGAGGTGGCTGATGGTAGTTCCTCTCTTGAACTTGTATCCATATCCAGTCCTTGTGATTATCTGGCTGAGGGGGTTCAAGCTATGCAGAACAGCAGTGGGGACAGTGTATCTCCTTGGTATATGCGACACTTGATGGCCAATTGTGTGAGCTGTCTTGAGTTGACTTTCAGTGTTGTCTTCCACAGTCCCATTGAGTTCTTGAGGAAGGTCCTGAGTGTCCTGTTGTCTTTGTATAGTGCCAGGCATTCACAGTTCCATGTGTGTGGAATTGAGTCGTAGGCTTCCCTGTAGTCAATCCAGGCTGCGCTCAGATTGGTCTGTCTAGACCTTGAGTCTCAGGTGACTGCTCTATCTATGGTGTTTGGAGCCTCTGGTGTTGTTCCCAATGCCCTTCTGAGCTATGCTTAAGTACTGGCCTATATGGTCCTGCAGCTTGGCAGCTATGATGCCTGATAGGACTTTCCATGTTGTGGGGAGGCAGGTTATTCTCTGGTAGTTGGATGGTGTTGTTCCTTTGTTGGGGTCTTTCATGATCAGCACTGTCCTACCTTGTGTTAGCCAGTCTGGGTGGGAACCTGCTGCTAGCATCTGGTTCATCTGTGCTGCTAGGCGTTCATGCACTGCTGTGAGTTTATTTAGCCAGTAGATGTAGCCAAGCATCTCCAGGATTACAGTGGCTGTAGCATATACCAGTTCATTGGTTTGAGTTATAGTGGTAGTAGGGATTGTTGCAAGGGCTCTGTTGGCATCTTCTAGCATACTATTTGATGGTACTTCTCCACTGAGCCTTGGTAATTGGTTTCGAGAGTTGACTGTAGCTAGTTTATCCATGATCTTTTGCCTCATATCAGCTGCTGTGCTCTGCAATGGAGGGGGTGGCAGTGACGTTCCAGTTTCTGGTGTTGGCTGCACCTCCAGTTGTTCTTCTGGGTCTTCTTGAGTCTGGGATATAACGTGTAGTTGGTCTATCTCAAGTTGTGCGAGCAGCTTCCTCTTCACTATATTGAAGCGTTGGGTAACTAGCTGTTTCTCAGTTAGTGTGGATGCAGGTCTTTGGTCCTTCCATTGTTCCCTCATACATTTCATATACCCCCTCTCATTAGTTCTACTACTGTAGTAGCATTCCATCAATTCCAGGTTCTCTTGTCTTGTCCATGCATGATATGTTCCAGTAACCCACTTACCGTCAGATTGTCCTTGTTCCCCAACATCTGACATGGACCTTGTTAATATGGGCGATGTTCGAGCTGGCATGACTCTCTTAGTTCATGTCACCCTCATATTTAAGGTAGGCAGGTGAAGTGTTAGGGGGTCTTTGCCCAGAGACCCCTACTGGTAAGGTAGGTACAGCTGGGATTTGAACCCTGGTCTCCTGCTCCAAAGGTGGCACTCTAACCACTATGCTATCCAGTCACTTATTCAATTGCCTGGTTGCTCCATTGCCAGAATAGGCCAGAAACTAGCAATCAATCAATCAATCAATCAATCTACCTACCTACCTACCTACCTACCCACCTACCTACCTACCTACAATGTGGAATGAAGAATTGGAGTATCCAATCTTAGAAAATCAAGAAGTTCAAATCTTAAGAAATGTGAAATATAGTTTTTATGATTTATTGGACTCTTCAAACAATGGTTTAAAAAAGGTTGGATATCAAACTTTCTGTGTTGATATTGTAAGAAATTGTCTTTCTTTAGCTCATATGGTTTGGTCTTGTTCAGCCATAGCTCCATTTTGGTTTCAGGTTACAGCATTTTGGAAAGAAATATAAGAGTTAAAGATGTAAATAGGATGTTAAATTATACTCCTAAATTTGGAATTTGTCATTTTATGAAGAACTTAAGTTTTATCAAATCTGATGGTCTCAGCAAAGAGGATAACCTTTTGTAGATAGAAAGAAATTTATCTTCCTGATGTTAGGGAACAGATATGTATTTGTTAATACATATTAATGAATGTAGCTAAGTTCTCATGTGCTGGTAGATTTTTAACCATCATTTGAACCAGCTGTAATAATGCTGAACCATCATGGGTTTGTACACACATTAGGCTAAGTTGAAAGCAAAAAATGAATGCATCCATACACTTTACGGCATCTATTTTTGAAATACCTTTACATTTCAAAAATGAGAAGATGGAGCAAGATGTTTCTATATGGTCTGGATTTAATGAAAAGTTTAAGGACTGAATTAATTCCACACTGATACTAAATTGATACTATACGGATTTTTATCTTAGTTTTTCTTTTTATGTTTATTTTAATCATTGTAATCTATGCAGTTTTTATATTGTATAACCACTAGTGTATTTTGTTATGTAGCAGTTGTTATATTCCATCTGTAATTTTTTAAAATAATAATAATATTTTTTTAAAATACTGAGAGTTGAATAACAAGCAATAAGCAGAGACTAACCGGGAGTGGAATCAGAATGAGACCATCTGAACTGTATAGTGAATTTGGGGGAGGGGTGCTTTTCTGAGATGTTTTCGTAAACTTCTCTTTGTATGAGCTGAAGCCATGTTTATCTGTTCATTGCCTTGGTAATGGATGTTCCCTGTCTTTGTCAAGGTCATCCTCTGTACTCTGTACAATGATTGAATTTGTAATCCAAAATATCTGAAGTTTCCAAGGTTGGCAAAGAGTACTTAAGGAATGCAGAATGGAGCAATATCTATAGAGAGTCCTTCTTCATGAAATAACACTTCACCTGAATTTAGTTTTCTTTCCCATACATTGGCTGGATTCAGATATCACGCTATGCCGTAAAGTCTATGGAGGCATTCGTTTTTTGCTTTCAACTTAGCCTAATGTGTGTACAAACCCATGATGGTTCAGCATTATTACAGCTGGTTCAGATGATGGTTAAAAATCTACCAGCACATGAGAACTCAGCTATGTTCATTAATCTTGTCAAGAGCTCAATATAAACGCCTGCAATATTGTCACATTTTATAAATGGGAAGGGGGTGTCATGAGTACTGATGACGAGCAGGAGGGGGCCCCTATCCAGGGGGGAAAACGCATGCGTAGTACTGAGGAGTTAAGCAGCCATTCAAAGAAACACAGAACAGACCCGCCTTGACTTTTGGGGTTTATCTGTCTGGGTTTTTCCCACGCTTCTTCAGTTTGTTAGGATTTTCTGTCTAATGTAGCAGTAATAAACACTAGAGACCTACTCCTTGTCTCAGCGTGGTTCCTAACTGTTAGGACATATGGTCTTCAAAGGGCTTATTCAGCTGCCTGGTTGCTCCATTGCCAAAATAGGCCAGAAACTATTTTTGGAGCACAGAAATGGATGTTGTCACTGTGTACTCACTCCTCTCACATGACAAATGCAAGATACCACATGCTTTCCTGCTGTGGCTTTAAAATACTCTTTCCCCTATTATGTCACCAAGGGTGCTCCTGTCTGTTTTAGCTAGTACCCTTTACTTTATTACAGGCTAACCCTATTAGTTACCATTAAAATTAAGGGCACATCGTCAGGAAAGACCGATCGCTTGAAAAGGACATCATGTTTGGTAAAGTCGAGGGCCAGCGCAAAAGAGGAAGACCTTCAATGTGATGGATTGAAACAGTTACCGCAACAATGGATGCAAACGTTGGAACAGTCAGGCACATGGCGCAAGACCGAACCACATTTCCTTCTGTTATATATAGGGTCGCCATGAGTTGTAAATGACTTGACGGCAACTAACAACAACAACAACAACAACAACCCTATTAGTTACTATGGTGTCTTAATGTCTTCTAAAGCTACCTTAACCAGGGATGTTCTAATAGCACAGTGGTTATAATACCTGCCTTGAGGAGTATTGGATTGCTGGTTTGAAACCCAACAGAAATATTGCTTTATATATACTATTTTTCTTTTCCTGGAAGTATTTAAAAAAAAAAAAAGGAAAAGTAGCTCAGGGAAAGAAAAGTAGTAATTAAAAATGTTTCTGCTCTGTTCTGAACAAGCATTTACAAGACAAATAGCTACAACCATTATATTATAGCATTCCTGGAAAAGGTAGCTCTAGAATATATTAGAAACTGTCTAGTTGTGGTGCCTGCATATATATACATTTTGATGCTTTAACTTTGCATATATAAATTGAATTTCACTTTGTACATAAACTCTGGGTGTGTGTATGTATGTATGTATGTATGTCCAATAAAACTTGCTTGCAGGAAGGAAAATGATTGCCTCGGTTCTCAGACCCTGTGCCTTTCCTAAGCCAGCATAGGATCAAGGCAGCATGAGCACTGGACAAGAGCAACTTAAAAGTGCAGTGCCAATATGTCCAAAGCGCAGTGTTAGCACATGAAGGGCAATTCAATTAATTTTCATTTCCTCTTTTGCATGCTTTTAATCCACTTTGCTCCAGGCTCTCAAAAAGGATTACAATAAAAGTTTAATTTATTAGTAAATTCCAGCTTGACGGAACACAACAGCTACACAACTGTTATTAGCTCTATTCCCCCCCTCCCCAAATTCCCATTGACATTCAACCTACTTGTTTTTATAACAGAATTATGTCTCACGGTCCATCCTAACTACTGTGCTAGGATGTTTAGGAAGTTTTATAACATGGAATTCTCCACCCACAAGGCATTAGTTTAATAGGAATTGGACTTGAACTGAATTTCACTCTTCAGACTGTACTGGAAGCCTACTCTTGATTGTCCTATCACCTATCCTTCACTTAACTCATCCTCCTTGAAATTCTGACCCTATCTTTTTGTATGTTCTGCTTTCTTTATTACCTAAGAAAATCTTCCTAGGACCTTTCTCCTCTACCCACCTGGGCAGAAAACTATATTGGCACAAAATTTGCCACCTCCATTGCAGATCCCTCCTCTGCCTCTGTTCCCAATCACAACTTTCCTCCAATTTTACCTGGTTTTATATAAGTTGAGGTATTGTAACAAGAGGGAAATACCTCTTTAATATTGGTACAACTACAGGTAGTCCTTAATGAACAACCACTTGTTCAGTGACTGTTCAAAGTTACAATGGTGCTGAATGAGGGGACTTATGACAGGTCCTTGTAGTTGTGGCTGTTGCAGTGTTCCCGTGGTCATGTGATCACGATTAGGACACTTAGCAACTGGCTCACAATTACTATGGTCGCAGCATCTTGTGGTCACATGATTGCCATTTTTATCCTTTATTGCTGGATTCTGACAAGCAAAGTCAATGGGGAAGCCAGCAGGAGGTTGCAAATGACAGTCACATGACCACGGGTTGCTGTGACCACATGGGATTCACCTAATGACGGAAACTGGGACTGCTGCAACTTCCATCATAAGTTGGTGTGGTCACATGACATTGCACTTTACAACCATGTCTTTTAATGATGGAGTTGCCAGTCCCAAATACCATCCTTAAGTGAGGAGTACCTGTAAGGATAACTTAAGTCTATCTCATTCATGTCTGAGGACCAGTTCCTTTAACCTTTCTTCATAGGATTTAGCCTCTAAGTCCCTCATCATCTTCACTGTTTTTTTCTGCATTCTTTCTAGTTCCTCAGAATCCTCCTTGTATTGTGGCAACAAGATCTGGGCCCAGTATTCTAGGCGCAGTCTGACCAAAGAGCATAGAGTGGAACCATCTACCACTTCCTGTGATCTTGATACTACACTTCTGTTGATTCAGCCCAAGATTGTATTACTTCTTTTGTCTGCTGTAGCATATTGCTGGCTCATGTTTAATCTGTGGTCTAACAAGGACACCCAAATCCTTTTCACAAGTACTATTTTTGAGCCAAGTACCACCCATCTTGTACCTGTGCAATTGATTTTTCCTACCTAAGTGCAGAACCCTACATTTCTTGCCACTGAACTGCATTTTGTTGGGTAGGGTTAATGTCTTCTCTTATTCTTCTTGGCCTCTCTGGAAGGTGGATTTGGCACTATCCCACAAAATGGCTGAGAGCCAGTTTGGTGTAGTGGTTAAGGCACTGGGCTAGAAACTGGGAGACCATGAATTCTAGTCCAGCCCTAGGCACAAAGCCATCTGGGTGACCTTGGGCCAGTCCTTCTCTCTCAGCCCCAGGAAGAAGCCAAGGGCAAACCACTTTTGAAATCTTGCCGAGAAAACTGCAGGGACTAGTCCAGGCAGTGTCCAGGAGACAACGCTGATTCAAGGCCATGCACGTGCACACACACAGACACAAAGTGGCCACTCTTAAGTTTCTTCTCAGGCACTGAGAATGTGCTGACTGGTTGTGAATAATATTGTGCCTTCCTGTTGGCCAGCTGGAGCAAGTGCTGGTCAACTCCATGAGAAGACAGACAGAATGCAGCAAAGCCAAAGTGAAGATACTCCTGGGATGACCTGAAATGCAGCAGAGGGTACAAGAGGCAAAGCTGATGTTTGAACGAAAGTGCCCTTAGGCAACAAGATATCAGAAGTATCAGCTGTCCATACTTCTGTCATCCAGCAGGAATCTAGCCGGCAGGACTCAGCTGGCTAATACAAGCCTTTCAACCTTTTGTGTATTATGTGTACATATAATTTATTTGGTCTCATTCCAAGAGTCCCAGGATGACCCTCACTCTCCCGGCTGACCATTTATGCTACAGTGGTCTGTCCTGAGCTGACTCCTGGAGGGAGAAGAAATGAGAGTAATTTGATCACATCATGTTCAGTTTAGAAAAAACTAAAAACGTCATTTTTTTATTTTAGAATGGTGAGTTGTACTTATTTACCAATGAGATATAACCCAAATCTATTTAGCAACATTTGCTACCCAGATTGTCACGGGAGATGACAAGAAAGAAATTGCATGCTGGGGTTTTGGGTTTAGACAGTCAGTTTAGGTGATGTTAATTTTGGAGAAATGCTCTGCTTTTTTGTATCGTTAAGCTACATGAGGAAAGCACAGTTCTCTATAGTACATCAAGGACTAACAAAATTATGGCATAATATTTTGTGGACTACAGCCCATTTCCTCTGAAATGACCCACATTTCATGAAAGCTTATGGCATAATAATTTTGCTAGGGTTTCTGGTTTAACTGTGCATTGCTATCCCACTGGATACCTTGGTCCCTTCCACCCACCCTAGTTTTGCTCCCAGGCTCCCTGAAACAGTCGCAAGACGACATGGGGTCATTCCGCCACAAACTAAAAATACGTGGAACAAAAAGCACACAGTGTCAAACAATCACAGCCCCACCCCCGTATCTGCAGGCTTGAGAGTTAAAGAAAACCCCTTCACCCCTCCGTCAGAAGAGGGAACTCCCACATTCATGTATCCATTTGTTTGGTTGCATGGAAAAAAAAAATCTGTGCATGAGCTGCAAAACCCACAAAACTCTGCTCCCTGTGAAGGGCTTTTTAGAGTAGGTGGAGCTTGGGAAGAGGAGTTCTCTCCATTGGGGAACTGGGTCACCCTCAAGCTCTGTAGGGTCACAGCAATTCAAAAAGGAAATAGTAGCTTCAGTGCAGTCTCAAATACACAGATAGGCTCAGCTCTCCAACATGGCCAACACTGTGGGATCTGAGAGATCAGAACTCCTTCAGAGTAGTACAGGATCCTCATATGGAGACGCAGTTTAATGTCTTGTATGATTAACAGTTCGGAATGAACCTTCTCAACTGTCGTGTACAACGTGGCAATTTGGGCATTGCCTGTTATACTTTTGTTCATGTGGGCTATAGCCTAGATATATCATCCTTCCCCCAAGCATCAAATTACTCTAGATGGGTTATAGTTATACAGTTTTTACTGTATTTTAACCTGCATTTATTTTAGGTTTATTATAAACCCAGAGTCACTCTTGAGTGAAATGGGTGGTGACAAAATTTGAAATATAAATAAATATAAACAGGGCAGCAACTAGGGGGTCAACCGGGGCATGTGCCCCAGGCGCCATGCTGGTAGGGCGCCAAAATGGGCATGTGTCATGCGCTGCCTACCTCTGAATAATGCTCAGACACTGGTTTGGTGGATCAGGCTCTGGTTTATTCACAGCGCAGGTACAGCATCGGGAAAAAAGCTGAGAGTGACAGGAGCGCGCCGGTGCGGGGTTTAAATACCCCGCGCCGGTCAGCGCCCCCTCACTCGCGGTCACGTCACCCCCCTTTGTCCAATACATTGCCCTGCCGGTGGGTGAGGGGTTGTGAGGCCCCGCTGGCGTTCCGGGATCGCCCATCATCGGGTTTTCTATTCATCCGGTGATTGCTGTCAGCTGGGCGATCTCCGTTGTATTAGCGCTGATGGCTTGGGTGTGCTCCGTGATCCGTTTAGCTATTGTTTATTGGCCGTTAGTCGTTGTGAGTTGATGGCTACTTATCTTGAGCCCCTTCTCCTGTTTCCTTGCTATTGTCATGTGTGCCATTGCGCTGATGACTTCAGCTCAACGGCACTCATGACATACTGCCCCCTGTCCGAATAGTGCTCCCCCCCGGTTTTCTGGTTTTTTCCTTTTTCTCGGTGGAGCTGTCAAACGGCACTTTTTTTTTTTTTTGAAATTCCTGCCGGAGTAGTTGTCGCCCCTCCCTTTGCTCCTCCCTCTACCACGTGCCTTCCCAGGGTGTGTCCTTAGTGCGCATGCCCGGGTCACGCCCTGGCGTGCGCATGCTCCAGCCACACCCTGTTTGTTTGGCTCAGTTCGGCGAGGAGAGAGGCGTGGCTGGTCGGGTGCTTATCAGCTCCAGGTAGGGCCCTTCTTTTTTATTTAAAGTGCGTCGCCTTTGTTATTTGTGCTCCTGGGCGTTGCCCCCAGGTTGCCCTGTTGACTTGCTTGCCACTCCCCCGTGGCCGGGGGCGGGGGGAGGGTGCTGGCGAACGCTTGTCACTGCCTCGTGGGCCCGGGGTGGGGGGAGTGAGTCCCGGGGGGGGGAGGTCCACCCAAGTCGCGGGCTTGGGGGGGCCCTTTCCCTTGGGGCATGGTAGGCGGGGGGGGCCCGCGGGGGGGGGTTTGCAGGGGACGGCTTGCTAACCTTGGTTGTGGCTTGTCGGGGTATGCCCGGTGAAATGCCCGGGTCAGGTCAGGCGCGTTAACGTTGTGCGCCGCCACCCATTCCGGGTGGGGGAAGTGTTTCCACCTGGCCAAATAGTGTAGAGTTCCTCGTTGCTTGCGGGAGTCGAGTATGTCCCTTATCTCAAAGTGATGTTGCCCGTCGATCATCACCGGTGAGGGCTGTGGCGTGCTTGGGTGCCATCGAGAGGTGGTTGCCGGTTTCAGGAGGCTGGTGTGGAACACCGGGTGGAGTCTCCGTAGGTTGTGTGGCAGGTCCAAGCGTATTGCTACCGGGTTCACTATTTGCGTGACTCGGAACGGCCCGATGTACTTAGGCCCCAGTTTTTTCGAGGGTTGGGGTGACTTTAGGAATTTGGTGGATAGGTAGACCATATCCCCCGCTTGGAACGTCGGTTGTTGGCGCCGGTGCTTGTCGGCCTGCTCTTTGTAGGCTGCCTGTGCATCCTTCAGCGCCGCCGTGATTATTGGCCATGATTCCGCGATCTTCCGTCCCCAGTCGTTAGCGTCCACCTGGGGTTCCGGGGGTTGAGGTAGCTCCGGTATGGGGACGAAGTCGCGCCCCGAGACTACCTCGAACGGAGTTTTCCCCGTGCTCGTGTGGACGGCGTTGTTGTATGCGACTTCGGCGAACGGGAGCAGTTCAGCCCAGTCGTCTTGGTGATAGTTAGTATATGAGCGTATGAATTGCTCTAAGGTGGCATTGAGGACCTCTGTGGCTCCGTCCGTCTGGGGGTGCCAGGCAGTGGATAGGGCCTGTTGGGTCCCCGTCAGCTTTAGGAAGGCCCGCCAGAATTTGGAGGTGAACTGTGTGCCCCTGTCGGTCACCACACGTGCGGGACATCCGTGTAGCCTGTACACGTGGATGAGGAAGAGTTTGGCTAGTTGTTGTGCGGATGGGACCGACGTGCAGGGGATGAAGTGGGCCTGCTTTGAGAAGTAATCCTTCACCACCCAAATGGCCGTTTTCTTCTGGCTGGGTGGGAGGTCCACTATAAAATCCATAGAGATTTCCTCCCATGGGCGGGAGGGTTCTGCCACCCGTTGTAATAGCCCCGCGGGTTTACCTGGTGCCCGTTTGGCCCTAGCGCACGTTGGGCAGGACGCTACGTATGCTTTTACGTCTCGCCTGAGCGCGGGCCACCAGAATTGACGCCGTGTTAGGTGTAGGGTCTTGAGGAACCCAAAGTGTCCCGCTTGTTTGGCGTCGTGTGACCTATGCAAGATCGCTTGGCGTTGCGAGTCCGGGACATAGATTCTGCCTTCCCCCCATGCCAGGTCCTGTGCCATCGTTACCTTGTCGGGGTTTGCCAGGAACCAGGGGTCGGTTTTGAGGGCGGCGGCGAGGTCCGTGCGCATTCCCCCTGGTAGTTGCGGTTGGCTTCGTCTGGTCGCAGGTTGTCCCGCCGTCGGCTGCGCCGTAGAGTCGAGCTGCCTCCGAGCGCCGCTTCGGGTGGTCACGGCCATCCCCAGTTGCGAGGTGGATAGGACCGTCCCAATGGTGTCTGGGGCGGGCTCTTCGTCTTGGGGCAGTCGGGAGAGGGCGTTGGCCAGGAAGTTCTTTTTGCCCGGCATGAACTTCAGCTGGAAATTAAAGCGGCTGAAGAATTGGGCCCATCGGACCTGTTTTGGGCTAAGGCGTCTGGGCGTTCGGAGGGCCTCGAGGTTCCGGTGGTCGGTCCAGACCTCGAATGGTTGGGTGGCTCCCTCGAGTAGGTGTCGCCATGTTTCTAGCACCGATTTTACCACGAAGGCTTCTTTCTCCCAGACGTGCCATTGCCTTTCTGTCTCGGAGAACTTCCTTGACAGGTAGGCGCATGGTTTCAGGAGTCCCGTGGGGTCCTTTTGGAGCAGGATGGCCCCCAGGGAGAAGTCTGAGGCGTCGGCTTGGACCACGAACGGCCGTTCTGGGTCCGGGTGTGCGAGGATTGGCTCCGTGGTGAACAGCGCTTTCAGCTTGTTGAATGCGGTCTGGCACGCGGGAGTCCAATTCAACACTGTGCCCGGGTTCTTGGCGCGTCGGGTGTCCCCCACCCCTTTGGTTTTGAGGAGGTCCATTAGGGGGAGGGCTATCTCTGCGAACCCCCGGGCGAATGACCTGTAAAAATTCGCGAAGCCAAGGAAGCTCTGGAGTTGGCGTCTGTTGCGGGGGCGCTCCCAGTTTAGCACCGCCTCGACTTTTGCGGGGTCCATTTCTATGCCGTCCCCGGAGATTCGGTACCCCAGGTAGTCTAGGCGCGCTTTGTGAAACTCGCACTTTGTAGGCTTGGCATAGAGCTGCGCCCTTCTGAGCTTGTCGAGGACTTGCCTGACTAGGGTCACATGTTCCTCGTGCGTTTTTGTGTAAATAAGGACGTCGTCGATGTAGACCAGGACCCCTTTGAACAGATGTTCATGCAGTACCTCATTGATGAGCTGCATGAACACCCCAGGGGCCCCCGCAAGTCCGAAGGGCAGCACTTTGTACTGGAAGGCGCCTAGGGGGCAGTTGAACGCAGTCTTCCATTCGTCCCCCTCCCTGATTCGGATGCGATAGTACGCCTCGCGAAGGTCCAATTTGGAAAAGACTTTGCCCGTGGACAGGTGGGCGAGCATGTCCTTCACCAGGGGTAAGGGGTATTTGTTGGACAGGGAAGCCGCGTTTAGGCCCCGGTAGTCGGTGCAGAGCCATAGGGTGCCGTCTTTCTTCTCCCGGAATAAGACGGGGGCTCCGACCAGTGAGCATGCTGGCTCTATGAATCCCCTGTCTAGGTTTTTATCGATGAACTCCCGGAGGGTTGCCATCTCCTTCGGGGTCATCGAGTAGATCTTTGGTCTAGGTAAGGGGACGTCGGGCAGCAGGTCGATCCGGCAATCCGTCTTGCGGTGGGGGGGTAGTTGGTCAGCTTCCGCCTCTCCGAAGACCTCGGAGAAGTCGGCGTATTGTTCCGGTAGGTCTGCTATGGTAGCGGCGTTGTCCTGTGTAGTCACCTCCGCTCGTCCTACAGTGGGGTTGGTTCTGCCCGCTGGAACTGGTGCCCGATACTCGCCGTCGCCGAATGTGAAGGTGCGGGTCTCCCAGTTGATGCGCGGGTTGTTTGTCGCCAGCCATGGCATCCCCAGGACTGCAATGGGCCGTCCGATGTGAGTGACGACGAACGATGTGCGTTCGGTGTGAGTGCCCATTTGCAGGGTGACCGGCTCGGTTTGCAGCGTGGCTGGTTTCCCTCCCGCTGTAGAGCCGTCCAGCTGGTGGAATGCCAATGGCGTGGGGAGGGGGAAGCAGCGGAGGTCGAGTTTGGCGACTAGGTCGGGGTGGATGAGGTTTTTTGAGCACCCCGAGTCCACTAGTGCCGCGGCCGTGGTGGCTCCGTTGCCGGCAGAGAGTTTGATTGCCGCCATTATTACAGGGCTTTCGTCGTTCCGTCGAGGTGGTCCGCGCTGCTGTCCCACCGCCTGCCTTGCAACGCGTTTCAGGGCAGGCGGGGAGCTTTTCCCGCCGGCTGGTCGGGGTCTACGTTATCCTCTTCCCCCCAGTAGGCGTCCCAGCCTTCCTCTGGTGTCGCTGTGGCCACGGTCATTCGGCGGTGAGGGGGCGGCCCCAGGTGGGGTGGTTTGGGGCTAATTTTCGGGGTGGGTTTAGGCGCACTGGTCGGCGGTCGGTTGGCGAAGCAATCCACCGTCTTGTGCCCTAGTTTGCCACACTTCCCGCAGGGCTCCCGATTGAATTTCTTTTTTGGGTATATGGGGCCGGCCATCCCCACGTGTGGTGCGGGTACCTTTTTGCAGGCATAGTTTGTGTCTTCCGTGGTTGTCATGAGGAAGGTGCGGTGCGCGTGTTCGGCTTTCCCCGCGAGGTGGATCCACCCGTGTAGCGTTTCTGGGTCGTCGCGGTAGAGGGCCCATTGGAGAACGTCACGATTGAGCCCCCTTTTGAACATTTCCAGCAGGGTGGTCTCGGACCAGTCGCTGACCTTCCCCGCGAGGGCTTTGAACTCCAGGGCGTAGTCTGGGACAGTGCGTGTGCCCTGTTTAAGTCTTTGGAGTGCGCTTTTCGCCCTCACTTTGGCTAGGGGGTCTTCGAAGTAGTTTTTCATCTCATTGATGAAGGCAGGGAAGTTGGCGAGGGCGGGGGAGCTGGACTCGTACAGTTGGACGTACCAGTCCGCCGCCCTGTCTTGTAGTTTGATCGCCACGGCGGATATCTTGTCGGCTTCGGAGTCGTAGGAGTGTCCATGCCTCCCCATGAACTCCCTGGCGTTCGTTATGAAGAACGACAGTTTCGTGGGGTTCCCATCGAAGAAGATGGGGAAGTCCTTTGGGGCCCGGGCGTTTTGCGTGGCCCTTCCTCTCACTTCCCGGCCTGTGGTGTCGTCCGCCTGGGCCGTCTGCTGACCTTCCGCTGGTCCGTGGGGGTTCGGTGCTTCGCTCGGGGTGTGGGCCTGTGCGGGGACGTCGTTGGGTGGCGCGGGGTGCATAAGCGACTGGAGCATGGTCCGGAGTTCCGTCAGTTGGGCCCGCATGGCCGCGAGTTCAGCTCGTGCCTCCTCGTCCACGGTCCGCGCCGCCGCTGGGGCCGGTTCCGTCGGTGTGTCGGCGGGGGTGGGTTGCCGGCGGGGTTCATCCTCCCTCTGCCGTTGGTCCGCTTCCTCCGCCGTCTGCTGGGTGTCTCCATCGTCCTCCTCCGTGCTGACCGCCGTTGGGCTGTCGCTCCACGCCCGTTGCTGGGGTGCGATGTGGGGCGCGGGGTCCTCCGCTGTTTTCGGAAGGTATGTTGCTCCCTCCCGCGGTCGGGTTGCCTCCGTCGCCATCTCCCCTTGGGGTTGGAGCTGCGGGTCGGGTCGGGTGGGGTGGGCGTCCATGGCTCTGGGAGTCCGCAGTGCCTCTGGCCTCGGTCGGTCCTCCTCTGTTTCTTGCCGTGCGGCTCGCCCTCCTTGCCCGCGTCGCTCCGGCTTCATCTTGCTGGTCTTCTCGCCGTCTATTCCTCCCGTGGCTCGTTGTCGTCCGGTGGGGCTCGGCGAGGCTGAGTTTATGACTCTCAGCTTTATGTCATGCGCTGCCTACCTCTGAATAATGCTCAGACACTGGTTCGGTGGATCAGGCTCTGGTTTATTCACAGCGCAGGTACAGCGTCGGGAAAAAGCTGAGAGTGACAGGAGCGCGCCGGTGCGGGGTTTAAATACCCCGCGCCGGTCAGCGCCCCCTCACTCGCGGTCACGTCACCCCCCTTTGTCCAATACGTTGCCCTGCCGGTGGGTGAGGGGTTGCGAGGCCCTGCTGGCGTTCCGGGATCGCCCATCATCGGGTTTTCTATTCATCCGGTGATTGCTGTCAGCTGGGCGATCTCCGTTGTATTAGCGCTGATGGCTTGGGTGTGCTCCGTGATCCATTTAGCTATTGTTTATTGACCGTTAGTCGTTGTGAGTTGATGGCTACTTATCTTGAGCCCCTTCTCCTGTTTCCTCGCTATTGTCATGTGTGCCATTGCGCTGATGACTTCAGCTCAACGGCACTCATGACAGCGTGGAATCTATGTTTGCCCCGGGTGACACGGACCCTAGTTGCGGCCCTGAATATAAAGAAATAAATGTTCACAAACACACAATGTTAAATGATAAACTATCATTTTATAAGTCACAATGGCTGGGGTAAAATCAAACAAAATCATAGCATGCCTTAGCATGCTGCATGCATCAGACCATCATATTAAGCCATCATACACTTTGCTTATTCTGACTTATACAGTGTGATCATAACCTTGTGGTTTATTTGCCATGATGTATGGTTTGTTGGAGGAAAATTCTGAGGGTCCCTTGGACTGCAAGAAGATCAAACCAGTCCATCCTCCAGGAAATAAAGCCAGACTGCTCACTTGAGGGAATGATATTAAAGGCAAAACTGAAATACTTTGGCCACATAATGAGAAGACAGGACACCCTGGAGAAGATGCTGATGCTAGGGAGAGTGGAGGGCAAAAGGAAGAGGGGCCGACCAAGGGCAAGGTGGATGGATGATATTCTAGAGGTGACGGACTTGTCCCTGGGGGTGTTGACGACTGACAGGAAGCTCTGGCTTGGGCTGGTCCATGAAGTCACGAAGAGTCGGAAGCAACTGAACGAATAAACAACAACATGGTTTATCATATTGTGCCAATGCAGTCACCTTGAAGGTGAATCTGAAAAGGAAAGTCTCTGGTGCAAAAGAATAAGACGAGAGAAACCTAATGTCAAAAAGGTCAACATTCATTCTCCCAAGACTTTCTGGGACTGACTGTGAAATAGTCATTTTTGAATACTAGGCTTTCAAAGGGATGCTTGAGAAATCATTAAACGTAATGATCAAGAAGTTTGATTCCATCACTTGTGGCTTGAACTGAGATGTTATCCTAACAGTTTGTTCACCAACACTAGGATGTTGCTTATCATCAGCTTGTTGTTACAGTCATTATCAAAATCTGTAATTTTTTCATTTAATTTCCCTCTGATCTCACTGCTTACAATTGTAAGCATTACCTCTCCCCACCCCCAGGATGTGTGCTTGTGTGCGTGTGTATGAATGATAGTTTAGGAGAACACTTAAAATTGAGTAGTGCTGACCTTCTCCATAAATGATACATTTGTGTTTAAAGTGTTTCAGAAGTTTTTAGTGCAATGGTGTGCCAGAGGTAGTGAGGAAATTTACAAGTAGATCTCTAGGTCTGATGCTGTAGATGGCAAGGATTTCTGATTCCAAACTGTTTAACAAGTGACTAAAAATGAGGCCCTAAATTATAAAATCACATGTATGTGTGGGTGTGTGTGGGGGCATTTGCACAGACTAAAGCGGGGTAATGTTTTACAAAGAAGAGAAGCAAGAGTCAAAAGTGACTGTAAATAGTGAAGGGGAGTAAGTTATCCAAGACACATGGAAAATTGTTATTTGAAAAAAAAATGGAAAGAAATTGGGAAATTGCCAATGTGGGGGCAGGGGAATCAGCTTGTACTTAAAAACATTTGCCCAGTTTAATTGTCTGCTCAAGGCCGGTGTTACCCTGCACGTTCATGCAGCAAATTCCTTCTCCAATATGCAGAGGATTTATTTTGCTTTTAGAAAAAGAGGCTGGCCCATTCTTTGCAAGCTAGCCAGTCAGACTGTCAGCTGTCTGGGTGCTGCATCCCGGGAAGAAAAATATTCTAGCAGCGCAGAGCAACGCCTTGTGTCCCAGCAGGAGCTGACCTGGTGACAGATGGGTGTGCATGCAATATTGACACAATGGGGACTGCAGGAAGCCAGCGCACTGCCTTCCACCTTCCTTGGCAGTTTGCTTTTCATAATTAGCAGGCCCTCTGATGATTAACGCTCTCCCAGAGTGTACTTGAAGAGGTAGATAGTCTGCTGTTCATATAAAGAGCATCTTTGCATGTATAATATCAGCATACACAACTGGGACGAGTTGTCTCATTGATGTGTGTGTGTGTGTTTGTGTGTAGATGAGGGGATTTCCACCCCACCTCACCCCCATGGAAGAATATGTAGAAGTTTGATTTCCCCTGTCTGCAGCTCAAAGTGTCTTTATTCTCCTGAATAAACTGGCAGAAATGCTCCAGTACGATTGTATTAATGGAACTGTAGTCCGAAGAACAGATGTAGAGAGCTACTTGCTGATCATAAAAATCTCCAAAGAATAGACAAAAATCCATTGGATATCCATGGATTCATGATTTCAGTTTCTAGGATTTTGTGAAAATTAACCATAAGATGATGAAATAAATATCTTGCCAGCCCAGAACATCAGTGGCAATTCTAGAGATAGAAACTGTTTTTTCTTTAATCTTATTTATGGTTCTGTTTGAAGTAGATGATTTTATTTATTTATTATTATTTAAATTTATATCACAGCCCATCTCCCCCAATGGGGGACTCGGGGCAGTTTACAATAAAAGTAATTTATTGTAGAATTTTTGCCTTTAGTGAGAATGTAAAATTTGCAGCACCTTTTTTCCTCCCTTGGAATGACAACTCATGGCATACTCAATAAAATAGTAATAATCATAAAAATCCATTACAGTATATATTTATTCTTTCTGTATTACATCATGCAGTATCTTACACCAGCTTTATAAATGGTGGGTTACTGCTACTCATCCCTAACAGGCTGCTACATCTGAGAATCGGTATCTGGCAAGCTTGCCTGGTGTGTAAAAAATTATCAGTCCCACCAACTCCCATTGTTTGTGTCTGGTTCGAAAGTTTTTTTTTTAATTGTATGGAAACTGGGAAACCAGAAGTCAGTCATCTGACTTTCTTCTGGCACCAGCCTTCCTGCAAATTAAGGACTGACTTCATGTTTGAGATTTGAATTCAGTGGAACAATTTATCTGCTAATCCCCTTTGGCAGAGTCTGCAGCTGCTTCTTCAAATCTAAAGGAAGGCACAGTCCAGCCAAGCGTGACTTCAATATAAATTGGGCATGGTACCAGCCAAGACCCCTACTGTGTAGCTTGCTTACTTTCAAACATGTTAAGCTGATACTTTTTCCTCACATGTTTGTTTTCCACATTGTTTTCCCTTCCTTAGCTCAGATACATAAAGCTGCAGTAAGAGTAGCAAAATCAACTGTTGAAATGGGGAAGATGCAGTTGATGTGCTGCTGGAGCAATGTTTTTGGCCCACTTTGCCTGCTGGGTATTTATATAGACAAAGGAAACTGAAATAAATCAGTGTTGTGGAGGTTGGATGGATATGGAGGACAGGAGAACAAAGAATCCAAAGGATTTTCTTAATCTAATTTTTTTTTGGAAGCTGCTATTTTCACCTTCCCCACATTTTGATGAAGCCTCGCCCAGACTTATGCTGTCCAAATGCGTTGTCCATTACTGCTGGAAAAGTTGGGAATTGTACTTCAAATACATTTGGCAGTGTAGAAGTCATAGGGAATGGCCTTGAAGGACAGGAGAAAGAGCTGCTACCAAGGCAATGGTCAGATAAGGGGGCTGGAGCCTGGGGCAAGATTGCAAGATTGATTGCCCAACAAAGTAGACCAGACGAAGAAACCAACGCCAAGTAGGTCAGGATTACCTTTATTGGAAGAGCTCTAGGACAGTAACAGAACCTTGTAAGCCTGAATGTGCTTCTTCCTCCCTCCCTTTATCCTTGTGTGAACTAGGGAGGGGCCTGAGGCTCAAGCCCCTCTTATCTGACCATTGCTTTGGTAGCAGTTCTTCCTCCTTTCCTTCAAGGCCATTCCCTACTTCCTCTACAGGCAGAGATTCACACTGGAATAGTTTTCAAAATGCACAGAAGAATGTCTCCCATTAAGAAACATCTATTATACTGGTATCTTAACTTGCAGTTGCCTGACAAAGAAAAAACACCTCATCACTGTAGCACAGCTGGATGCTCCTGAAGAGTCTATATTGATTTTTGGTCTACCTTACCCTATAGTGCCTTCCCTTCTCTTTCCCAGGGCTTAGTAACAATGCTTACCACTTACATAATGCATTTTTTCCAGAGTATGTTCAAAAAGCACCATATAGCTTGTCTCAGTAAACTGCAAAGATCTTTCTATGGGTTTCTCTTCCATCGGAGGTCCAGCGTACCTGTGAGCTAGCAGGAGATGCCTTTTCTGTGATGGCAGCATAGCTTTGGAGAGGGTCATGTGGAAGCTACTCTTTTGTCTTTCCAACACCAAGCCAAACCTTTTAAAAAAATCTCCAGAGGCCTTTAAAATAGGAATTATCTGCTTTACTTAATGCTGTACATATAGATGTCCTGCTTTTTTCTTATTTAATGTTTATGGTATTTTGAATATTTTACTGTGAGCTGCCGATTGCACACCTATTGAAGGGTAGGCATCTCAGTCAAAATAAAATAGCAGCAGCCTTGTAAGGTAGGCCGGTATAATCAATCACCCCTGCTGTAGAAAAACACTGGCTTGCCTAAGAGCTGCTCATCCTCATCCCGCATCAACACCTGCTTATGGGTCAATGGCCAAGGGATGAAAAGGACACAATCCACTTTGTCATGGGAAAGTGGCTGCTAAGAAGGCATGCTTAATGGCTGGGAGACTTTAACAAGATCAATACCACCTCTAGAAAAGATTACATGCTATGCTGGGCAGCAAATAGACCATTGCTGCTGGATTTGGAAACCATTTATAAAACCTATTAGGGACAATAAAGCAGAACAGCAAAAAAAGAACAAAAAAAGACCTTATCTATTCACAGCAGGCTTCTGACTCTTGGATTCCTTCCCCTATCCATTATATTAAGTGACCAGATTAAAAGCCAGATACATCAAAAAACAATAAGATTTGCCATGATCGTTGGTGACAGCAGCATTGTGGAAATGGGTCACGGTGACAATTGCATTGCTTAAACTTGCTAAGCAGGTGCCTTCCATGACTTGAGCTGTGATTCAGACTGCATGGCCTGTCGCTGCTTTGGAAATCGCTCAAAGGCAATCATCAGCTGGCAAACTTTCTTGAAATGGTTTGGAACAGTAAAAGTAAAAGCCTTGTGGAGCTCCAGGCTCAGACCAGAAGCAGAACGTCCTGTGGATAATGCTTCAGTTTAGCTGCACTTGAGTAAGAGCAGGAGGAATCTGAATCGCTCCCCACTTCATTGGACTTAAGTGACCTGTTGCAAGCAGGTTGGCTTGGCCCAAACAACATAATGGAGGTAGGCTAAACTTAGCCCTGGGACACAAGGCAGGCCTGTGCGAATTGTGTGCCAGTTGGGTTCTGTGGCCAGCCAGGTGCAGTTCACTTTGCTTGCTTGAACATTTTTCACATGATAGACACATTCATCCCTTCTTTCTGTGCCAAATTATGTCCATACTTGCCTTCTTAAATGACTGGGTAATTTGTCTAATGAAATGAATTACATCCTTCTAATGGGAGGAGTATCCAGAGTTGGAGAGAAGGTGGACATAGGAATTTTGAGAGAACACCTAAACACCAAGGAGGCCAAAAAAGAATCAATCTGTTAAACGATATGAATTTTGGCAAGGTAGCGTGAGGTCTGAGCTCTAAGACACCAAGCTGTACTTTTGAACTCACTTACTTCTACTCAGTTCACAGAAGGCCATATCAATGAAGCTCAGTAATGAGTAACTTATCCCAAAGACAGACAGACAGACATCATCTCTCTCTCTCTCCTTGCCACGCTGGGGCTCAGGGGATTCTTGGCACGCTGTGGCTCTGGGGCTGCAAGAATCCCCTGAGCCACAGCACAGAGTGAAGCTGCAGCCACCCCTGGAAGCCTCAGCCACCCCAGCAGCACGGTGCAAAGCCGCAGCCCAGCAGTGTGGTGCGAAACCACTGCCCAGCAGTCCAGCCACCCAGCAGTGCAACGAAGCCCTAGCCACCCCAGGAAGCTCCAGCTGCCCCAGCCCAGCTGCCCTGCACTCCACCACCCCAGCTGACCTTCGCCGTCTTCTTGCACCCATTGCTGACAAGGTGGGCCTGCCCTGGCCCTTCGCGAGGCAGCTGCTGGCCACGTGAGGCCATCTTCCCCAGGTCTCACAAGGAAACTGCTGTGCATGACCTTGGGAAGAAAGCCTCATGTGGCCAGCAGCTGCCTCGTGAAGGGCCAGGGCGGGTGCACCTTGTCAGCAGTGGGAGCAAGAAGATGGTGAAAGTCAGCTAGGGTGGCAGGGGCTGCAGAGTGCAGGGGCCAAAAGGCATAGATGGGGGGGAGATAGGCAGGTGGGTGGAACTGAAGTGCCCCAGAGGTTGTAAGTGTGGGTGGGCTGCCAAGTGCCTGAATTTTGATCATGTGACTGTGGGGGCGCTGCAACAGTCATAACTTCAGGGACCGGACATAAGTCCCTTAATTCAGTGCTGCGATAACTTTGAACAGTTGCTGAATGAATGGTTGTAAGTCGAGGACTACCTGTATAATCAAAATACCCCCTCAGAAAACATAACACAATAATGTAAACATGTTTAAAATGCCTAGACATAGACAGAGGTACACCTCAGCCTGGTCTCCAGAGGACTTCAATGGGAGTATGAGATGAGCCTTCTTGGGGTAGACATTCCTGAGATGGAGCCCCAGAATTAAAATCATTTCTTGCAGCTGCTTACATAACTTCACTTGACAGACGCACATGGAGAAGGTGTATTTAGAGTGTCATTTAGAGACCAGCCTCACTATGTTCAATGACACTGACTCACATGTAAAAGCATAGGATTGTATCATAATTGGGTAGAAGAAGGAATTTTAGTGGAACAGGTGCAGCAGTTCCCCTTAAATGGTCAAATATCAAAGAGAACAAGGCTTCTGCAATTTTGTGGGTTTTGTGAAGAAGAGGGATTCTAAGCAGCTGCAGTTTGTCATGCAAGTGTTGTGTACAGAAATCATCTCTTTCACACAATTTCTAAAGGTGTAGGAATCTTGCCTTCTTTTGCATCTCGTCCTTGTGGCTTCTGATGCTATGGATTGCAGGATAAGTCTATGATTTTGCAGATGGCTGTAACTGATAAATCTTTCAGTGAGAGAGACAGAGAAAGGGAAGGAAAAAAAAAAAGATCCCCCAAATATAAACTGGAGTCACATATTATGCTAAATTATTGTTTGCTTAATCACTGTTTACTGAATAAAGGACACTTCGTTGGGTTCACAGAACTGGGTAAGTTAAAAACTTTGCAACATTCTGGGTGGTTTATAAGGTAAGGCAAAACCAAACACCATTATTGCTTAGTGTGATGTATGAACCAGGATTTAGAGTGGACTAATCTTGATAATGTCTTGCTCATCCCGTTTGCTGAAAGTGGAAAGGCAGATATTTCAGCAAGCTAAAAGAGGCTTCAATCACAAATGATCTGAGGGACTGCATTTAGCAGATGAAATCCTTTCACAGATTTTGCCAAGCTCATCTGCTTTGTAACACTAGACAATTGTGTCTCTTACCTTATCTGAACATTTATTTTAAAGAAAAGCCTGGCATAAGCTGATATATTAGCCTTTTAAATCTCATAGATAGTTTCAGCCGGCTTGTGATCCTATTTTGCACATTGCATCTGAAATTCACCCTCCGGGACATTTAAAAATTAGACTGGATGCCAAACAGGAGGAAATACGGCAGTAAAATGTCCTGCATTGCACTCCTGGGGTTAAAGGTTGGGGTGACTGAATGCACCGAATCCTATCTTTAATTTATTGGCTGATTTTATTATTCAGGGAGGGCTGTAGTGAAATGGCACACAGTTCAAGAATCAGACAGCTCAAGTAGATACTCCCCTGGGAAGTTCTCATGCACAAGAGGATATAGCTGAATGGAACGGGAACGGAGAGAGCTCACAAAACAAATGCAAACAACTGACGAGTTCTGCTGAACAAACCCCATTAGGTCAATTTTGTCTGAAAGGCAAAAGAAATCCCAGGGGGATGTGTCCCAAATCTGTTAGAAAGGCTAAAAGAAGCTCTTTCTACGGTCCCTCTAACATGTAAGAAAAATGGTATGTGTGAGAGAGAAAGAGAAAATCACGATTAAAAAAATATCCACTTTTGTAGAAGTTGAAAATCTCAGCATCTCTTTTTTGGGTGGGGTAGGAAGATCCAGCATAGAGACAAGAGCCACCTGGAGGAGGGAAGGCCTGTTTGCTTCCTCCTAGTTCTCCACCCAGGGCTCTGAATTTCTCCCCCTTCTGTACAGCCCTATTCCTTCCTGTATTTTGATGCTTCCTTATTTTGCTTCTGCCCCTGACTTCTCTAATGCTTCTCTGGCTGAGCCTCCAGGCAGAGACTTTGCAGTGGTGCTGAGCACTTTGCAGAACCTGCTTTCTAGAGACATTCCCTTAGCTGTAGTGCACTTCCTACAACCCGTTTAACTGGGCTCAGGCAGTGTGGTCATTGTATATCATGGGAACACCAAGAAGAAAATAACAAGAGAAAAGCTTGTTCCCCAAGCAGGGGGAAATAGAATTAACTCAAAACAAGCCAGTTTTGCATAGGGTTCAAAATCTCCACCCAGTCACCCATGTCATGGGAATTCCAAACTGCAGCCAGTTGTCTATTTTTGCTTATCTAGTCATCCAAGGGGAAAAAAAAAGGTGGGAAGAAAGAGTGGACCAGACAGCAATCTCCTCCATTATGGACCTTGTTGCCAAGGCTGAAACAGCACGGAACACACCTCCCAGCTATCACTTGACTGTAAAAGCCATGACTGATGCTGCTTGTTTTGCCAATGGGAAAGGCGCTCATGATACCTTGATGTCTTGCTAATGTTCTCCTGATAGGACACATGGGATATCAGACACTTCCTGGAGAAAGTGAGTGAGGGCTTTTTATTCCATTTGTCTAGGCTAGTGGTTATGCAGGTTAATTTGTTGAGGGGACATGGTCTTTATGAGATCAGCCTTTCTTTCTCTGCAAGTATCTCTGTTTGGCACACAAATAATTTATCTTTAGATTGAATTACGGTTAAACTTAGCTGCTGAACCTCATCTCCATGAGGATAAGGATATTCCATACAGGAATTCTGGCTTTCAAATTGGTAGTCCATGGTCTAAATTGAATCTGCTGTTGAGGTGGGAGATAAGGCAACAAGCACTTTGCCCACAGAGTTTCAGTCATTCCCTCTTCGCTCTCCTTATACTAACTGGAGTAAACATTAATCAGGTCAGTCACACAGCAAGTGAGAGTAGAGAAAAGAACCACTCCTTTTTTTTGTGGGGGGGGAAGTGGGTGTGGCGTATCAGGTAATAGACATAAAGATAGAGCAATCCCTCCAAGATCATGACCTGAGTTTCCAAGAACAACTTGAAGAAGATATAATAGAATCAAGGGGTATCAATAGTATCACAGGGATAAAAGGTAGATATGGGTTTACAGGAAGATCTCTGAGAGACTTATAGTAAGTGTAGATAGATAAATCTTATTCCTAATTTTATTTATTTATTAGATTTATATCCTACTTTTCCTCCAGGGGCTCAAGTTGGCATGCACAGAACTCCGTCCCCCATTTTTCCCCACAACAACAATCCTGTGAGGTAGGCTGGACCAAGAAAAAGAAAGAGACTGGCTGACAGTTACCCAGTGAGCTTCCATGGCTAAGGCTGAAGCTGGGCCTCTCCGGTGCTAATCTGAAACTTCAAACACTAAACCACACCAAGTAATAACCAAGCAGTTTAAGAGTATAGTAAGAGTAAAATTTTATGGTGAAGGAACTGGGGATCCATTCAGTTCCAGTGCATCAAATGCAATACAATTTTAAAAAAAATTCTGGGTTCAGCATTCTGTAGTTCTCAGTGTGTGCATTTCAACCTAGTCTCCAGCTGATAGATCTTGGGTTCCAGTAAAAACAACCAAATTATTTATTTATTATTTATTTATTTATCAAAATGCATCTCCTCCCACCAGAGGGACTCTGGGCAGTTTACAGCAAAATAATCAATAAAACAATAAAAATACAATAAAAATACAATATATAAAAACACAATCTCTAAAAGTACAATTACAAGTCAGCAATAGTTACAAATAAAAAAATGATCTTGATAACCTGAATCTGCCCATTCTCTTTCAACACCAAAGGCCAGAGAAACAGCGGATCTTGCTTCAAAGCAAGCAGGGATCTTCTAAACAGAGGACCCCCTAACTTCTGGTGACTACACTCATCCAGGAGCCATGGATCTTCTTCCAGGATCTTCTATGAGCCATTGAGTCTTGAAGTACTAAGATGCTGTGAAGCTTCTGCCTGCTCATTTACTGCTCTCAGTACATGCTCAGGAATTGTCCGATTTAATGTTTTTATGTTTCTTTCTAGTTTTGTACACCACCCTTTTGTACACCACCCGGAGTCCACTGGAGTTGGGCGACCAATAAATTTAAATAAATGACAGTAGTGATAAACAGTGATAGTAATTGCTGCCTGACTTGCTCCACCATAGGCTTATCCTGGCCAGGCCAGGCGAGGCCAGGACACATGGTCTGCAACCAGAATGCTCCACACACTGAGGACCACGTTTCAGAGTTTTGAGAAGTGACCCAGTTCTGCTCTTGTGCAGCTGGTAACTATCTTGCCTTAACCAGAGGAGCTGGGCATGTTGCAATAGTCAGAGCCAGTGGGTTCCCTCCACCCCCACGGAGAAAATTATTTGCTTCTCCTGGGAACAGAGGCAATTTATGTGGTGGGTCTAAAAGCAGAACAGGGGAAAAACTCACTCCGTGTTGTGTCCTGGTCACTTAACTTGGCTTTGTATTTAGCATTACAGTTCTCCTTGCCTTTCCTGATCTGTGCCCGAAGGAAAGGGAAATGAGTTAAAACCATCTTCAGAGATGTTTGTATTGATTCTGTCACATTTTTTGCAGCTTGCTGACAAGTGATGGATGGCCCATAATGCTGCTAGCACAGTCCATTACATTTTGCATCCAGGGACTCCTAAATCATTTCAAAATTTCAAATTCCCCAATCAATATTTTAGCAGAAGAAAGCAGCACAGGTCCATTTTGCTGGAGGAATGAGAGCGGAGCATACATGTGTGCATGCTTGGAAGAGAATAGTGAGAAGAATGTGTGTGTTCAGCCGAGCCCTCGTCGGCAGTAGAAGCAAGTCCCTGGGTCTGGAACGTCAAGATTTTTTTTTTCTCCTTAAAAATACACGATAGCATAGTGTCCATTCCATCTTCACTCACTCACAGATGAGCATAGAGATCTTTCCTTGGAGGCCTTTGCTGCCCACGATGAATATCTGATTGGGTTATAAAATTTTAATAGTAAATTATAGTAAGCCCCCTTCCCATTTTATTGGATTTCTATGAGGGAAAAGAAGTCCCACTCTTTCCCTTCCCAATTACAACTTTTTGGAAAACCCAGCTGCTACACTGCAATTAAGAATTGTAAAAAGCCCAATAAGATCTTTTTTCCGTACGAGTAACTACAATACACATGGGTGATGTGTGTGTGTGTGTGTTTGAGAGCGAGAGAGAAATTGCACTGGTCAGGGCAGGCTCAACCCTTTCCTCCCTGGGCACTCTTATTTTGATAAAGAATGGAAGTCCTACTCTTACTATTAAATTAAAAAAGAGAGAGGGAGAATGAAAAAGAAGTGTCCAGAAGCTGCCTAAAGCATTTATATGCCCCTCTGGGGATATTAGTTTCCATCTCTTGCAGCCTCTAGAGGCTACTTGCTTCTATATGAACTTTCAGATTGCCTTCAGACAATCTTCACACAATTCCTTTTGGGTCTGGCCAAGTGACCTATGGAGGCAAGGTCTAGGAACTGTTTTGTTCTAGTGAGACACCTCAGTGTAAATATTAGCTTTAATAGCAGCTTCTTTTTCTTGATCTGTCCAATCTATTTTTAAAAAGACAAAACAGGAATACTTGTTAGATTGCATGTCAATTACCTTGGATGATTATCCCATCACGTGAGAAAGGCACACGGCTGAGAACAGCTGAAGCAGATGGTGAATCAAAGACAGTTACTCCTCATCTGATTTCTGTGCGTATTTCAGAAAAAAACACTGTTAGAAGCCCAAATGCGCCATCCAAACTATCAGATATTGCCCCAATGTTTGCATCAGTTCACACCTCAAGTTCACACCTCAGCACGGCTATGAATTCACAGGGTTTTGTGTTGTCTTTGACTTGTCTACCCCATGTCACAGACAAAGGACTGCTCTTTGGACCTTCTGCCAGTGACACGGGCTAGATGAGACTGTACTGGCTTATCCTAAAGCGCTGTGGTAAGAGCTTCTTATATTGAAAGTGTGCAGCACCGCGGCTAACGCGTTTTAAGTAATTCCCTTAAACTGGCTATTTTTGTTTCCTTTTTCTGGCACTTTTTCCTCTCCACCTTCACTCATTATTTCCCCGTTATCCACACATGGAAAAATAAAGTCACTGTCTCTGTATGAAGAATGGAAATACTGCATCCTGGACCAATGCTTCTACTTTAATGGGGTGAAATACAAGGGAAGAGGGAAGATGCAATGGTGAGTGATCTGAGAAGTCCTATATGACTGATCTGCTGTGTATACTTGGAAGTTAAGACATTATGACTACCCTTGTAAGGGAACACATGACCAAGCTTGAGTCCTTACCTTAATACAAGTTTTTAACTAAGTTTTTAAGTTTAAGTTTTAACTAAGTGTTTAACTAAGCTAATGCAGTCTCTTCTTTTTTTACTATTCTATATTTTTATTATTCTGTATTGTTGGAAGTCCTGGCAAATCCAGCATGCCTCATTAGCATGTGAATTAGCATGTAAATTGAGTTGACCCACAATGCAACTCTGAGGAAGCTGTTTGTTGCCACGCCCACGCCCACTTCCTCTTTCTCTTTTTTCCTTCTTCTTCCACCAGGAGCAAAGCACATGGCTGTGTGCTGCTCTTCTCCATTCCGGGCACCAGGCAGTGGGCCTGGAATTCCCCTTTCTTCCACGCAGCCCTTGGCAGCAAAATAGGGCTGAGGGTTTAGGGCAAACTAAGTATTTAGAAAGGAAAGAAGAACAAAGGAACTTCATCTTTTCCCACAAAGATGGATGTAGCAGAAGCAACAAAGAATAAAGTCAGTAAGATTCTTTTTACTTCTTAACCTAATATGTCTAAGTGTGTGATTCTTTATGTTTGGGAGGGCTGAATGTATAAGAGCAATGACCTGCATTTCTCTGGCATGCTCACTGAAGCTATCTAAGGTAATTTTCTTTTTCTGTGCCAGCTTCTCAGCTGTGTTATACTGTTCCATTTCAGTGGTTCTAGCAGGCCACTGAATTGGCTTCATTGGGTTATGGGCCCAGGCTTTTTCAGAAAGATAAATGTTCTTTTGGGCTTGTTTTGTTTTTGCATGAGCATTGTTGTTTTTGAGAGAAGTCTCAGTCTAGCTACTGAGGGGTTATCTTACACAAAAAGAAAAAGCCATAAGCATAAAGTGAAGAAACTTTTCTTTTGAAGTGATTTTTAAATCTTTTGCTTAGACAAGATGGCCAGTGTACTGCCTTACAATCCAGTGATTTTTAAACTCAAACCAGGAGAGTTTTATCCCTGGAGAATTTGGGTGGAGAGGCAGGCAAAGATTCTGAATCTGTATAATATTTTAAAGGAAGATCCTCCTAGTCTAGATTCAGGAAACTATACAAACTGGTCAGCTAGTGACCTGAAACTGCAAGGACTAATTATGAGTTTCTTGGATGGATCAATGTTGGTGCAGATCCAGCACAGAGCAACTGCAAAAGGAATGATGGAAGAATTGTTTAAACTCTTTGGGGAAGGAGGAGATTCCCAAGTTGTTAATTTGGTGAGAGAGTTATCCAATCTGAAAGTGCAACCTAATGCAGATGTTGATGAACGTATTTCTAAATTTCAACCATAATTGCACAAGCTTGCTTGTAATGATGTGATTTTGGATAAACAAATTCAAGTTGGATTTTTATTAGGTTCTCTCCCCCAAAGTTATTCAAGATTTGCTGCAAGTTACAGAGGATCAAGGCAAACTTTGTCAGATTTAATTCAACAATTGAAGTCTGAGCATTGCAGGTAGCCCTTCTATTCAAATGCAAAACAGACCCATCAAGAGGCAAGCTATTTTTCAAACTCTCAGGGCAAAGATGGAGGTCAGAAGCAGAAAAGTGCTTCAGAGACAAAGAAAGCCATCAAGTGCCATTTTTGTGGAATGAGTGGGCACTTAAAGAAAAATTGTTGGGCCAGGAAGGCAGATCAGAAAACCAACAGAGAAAAAGCTCCAGAAACAACTCTTGTCGCATTTTTAGCAATTAATAAAAGTTGCTCTTCTTTTATTGTAGACAGTGGATGCAGTATGCACATGATAAATGATCCTTCTTTCTTTATTGAATTGAACCCAAGTTCAAAGGAAGGGATTGGTTTGGCTGATGGAAGAACAATCCCAGTAGAAGGGGAGGGGCATGCCCTTCTAAGGAGTGGAAATGGAACCATCCAGAGAAATATAATAGCAACTAATGTTTTGTATGTTCCAGATTTGAAAATGAACCTGATTAGTGCATCTGCCCTCATGAAGAAGGGGCATACCCTTAGATTTAAAGGTAACAGATGTGAAATAATGGATCAAAAAGGTGTCTTTTTAACAGGATTCCTAGATCAAGGTTTGATTTATCTTAATTGTGAGAGGCCAGACATGGCATGTGTGGCTAGTCAACGAGGAAAGGAGGATGGCAGTGCCACCCTGTGGCACAGACGATTTGGTCACAGAGATTTAAATGCAATTCTTCAAATGAAGAAAAGTGGATTGGCAAGTGATTTGAAAAGCAAGGACTATGGTAAGACTGATGCAAGGCACAAAGCCTGCATTCAGGGAAAGGCCACAAGGCCTGCAATTTCAAAACAAAGCCCCTGGAGCAGATCTATACTGAGCTGTGTGGGCCAATTCAGGCATCTCTTGGGGTTAACAGATGGGGGGAAGTAGCAATGACTGTTACTTACCTACAAGATAGATTACCAACAAAAGCAACAGATGAAACAGAGCCAAATAGGAATCCTCTAAGCAGTAGCACTGCAGAAGGGGTAGGTGATGATGACTTGTTCAAAGTACCTTACCCACTGTTTCCAGATGCAGTGAGCAGGCAAGCCCAGAGAGAGGACATCGAGACGGAGACTCCGCCTGAGTCAGATGATAGGAGGAACAGAAGGGGCAGAGATGCAGTATCATCCAGACCTGAGTCCTGTTCTGGACCTGAGGTGCTCATTGCAACCCAACAAGGGAGTTTCAGCCCAGCTACTGTCCTACCTCGCAGGGGTAGCATTGCCAAAAGAGCCTGCATCATGGAAGGAAGTGCAATAGCTCCTGCCAGCTGAAGCAAGTAAGTGGAGGAAAGCAGTTCAAGAAGAGTTTGAGGCTCTGCAACACAACAACACTTGGACACTCACAAAGTTACCTGTTGGCAAAAAGGCAATTGGTTGCAAATGGGTCTTTAAGGCCAAACAGAATGAGAAGGGAGAAGTCCAAAGGTACAAAGCTAGACTGGTAGCCAAGGGCTATTCACAAAAGTATGGGAAGACTATGACCAAACTTTTGCACCTGTTGTGACCCACACAACAAGTCGACTTCTTTTAAGTCTAGCTGCAAGTAGAAACATGCAAGTGGAACATATAGACATTAAAACAGCATTCTTGCATGGGGAAATTCAGGGGGACTTGTACATGCAACAAACTGAATGGTTCACTGATCCAAAGAACCAGCATTTAGTGTGTAGGCTTCGGAAGGGGATCTATGGGCTGAAACAAGCAGCAAAAGCCTGGAATGTGAAATTAAACCAGATGCTAATAAAGCAAGGTTTCACTCAAGGCAAAGCTGATCCTTGCCTTTACACACGACACAAGAATGGCAGAGACGTGTTCATTCTGACATTTGTGGATGATTTGATTCTCTGTTATGAGGATCAAAGGGACATTGATGAAATTGTATCCAATTTGAACAAAGAAGTGGAGGTGAAATGCCTTGGGAAGGCAAGCTACTACTTGGGGATACAAATTGACAGAGAAGAGAATAGAAGTTTTCTCCTTAGTCAGAGGCAAAAGATTCTAGAGTTATTGGAGAGCCTGGGGCTAGATGATGCAAACACAGTACCAACTCCAATGGAAACAGACTTTCACAAAGTTAAAGACACTAGTGAATTGTTGCCTCAGAACAATGGCTACAGAGAGGCCACTGGGAAGCTGTTATATCTGTCAACCACAACAAGGCCAGATATTTCAACTGCAGTGGGGATCCTCTGCAGAAAAACCAGCGCACCCACCCAAAGGGACTGGTCAGGCATTAAGTGGGTGGCAAGATACCTCAAGGGGACTGCAGACCTGAAGCTTAAGCTTCCAGCAACTGATTCTCCTGAACTAGTGGGGTACACTGATGCAGATTGGGCAGAAGATGCAACTGATCATAAGTCCACTAGTGGGAATGTGTTTTTGTTTGGGGAGTGGCTGATCTTACATACTCAACCCTCCCAAGCATAAAGAATCACAAGCTTAGACAGATTAGGTTAAGATAAGTAAAAGAATTTCTTACTGACTTTATTGTTGCTTCTGTTACATCCATCTTGGTAGAAAAGAAGCAACAATAAAGTCAGTAAGAAATTCTTTTACTTATTTTAACCTAATCTGTCTAAGCGTGTGATTCTCTATGCTTGAGAGGGCTGTGTGTATAAGATCAATAACCTGTGTTTCTCTGACATGCTGATTGAAGCTATCTAAGATAATTTTATTTTTCTGTTCCAGCTTCTCAGCTGTGTTATAAGCTCTGCTCCATTTCAGTGGTTCTAGCAGGCCACTGAATTGGCTTCATAAATTTACTAAACAAAGGAAATGAGAGTGGAGGAGGAAATATAACGTAAAAAAACTGTAAAAAGATAACAGCTTAAATGTGAGGTTGCTACGTACAGATGGATGTGCTTTATTGTCCCATAAACTAATAAATAATTGCTGTTTCCAAAAAGGAAGGTATAGGTAGTCCTCACTTACCCACTGCAATTGGGACTGGCAACTCCTTTGCTAAGCGCTGAGGTTGTTAAGTGAAATGTTGCGTGACCATGCCAGACTTACAAAGTCAGTGCTGCTGCGGTTGTTAAGTGAATCACCCACGGATGTCAAGCACTATGTCATGTGACCGCAACTTGCAATTTTACTGCTGGCTTCTCCATTGACTTTATTTGTTGGAAGCTGGCTATGAAACACACAAATGGTGATCACATGACTGTGGGATGCTCTGACCATCATAAATGTGTGCCAGTTGCCAAGTACTCAAATCATGATGACATGACTCTGGGGATGTTGTGACAGCCGCAAGTTCAAGGACCAGTCATAAACCTATTTTTTCAGCACCATTGTAACTTTGAATGGTCGCTGAACAAGGCAGTTGGTAAGTGAGGTCTACCTGTATTTTTCCATTTCCTTTCCTTTCCTTTCCTTTCCTTTCCTTTCCTTTCCCTCTCTCACTAAATAAATGTCATTTTAGCAAGAACTGAATATTCATGTGCTTTATTTCTCCATTCATTAATGCTCGGCACACTTCTTAGCCTTTTGTTTTTAGCATGTGGCATCCCAATGGCAATAATCAAGTAAGTGAACATTTCTCAGTAAATCCCTGGTAAAATGTTACAATGAATCGTTACAAGTAAAATGGGGTCAGAATCCAACATAACATTTATTATTTTACTAATTGGTATTCCACTCTCAGTCCAATACATCTATCTTGCTTGGTGCATCTGTCAAAAATGATTAGATGTATTTGCTTTTTATTTGCATCTCTAAACAAGTGCATAAAAGGTTCCAGTTATTTTTAAAGACACAGCTGTGTAAAGTCGTACACCATCTGAACTTTCCAACACTTCTCACTGAGTTGAGATGGTGTACAACTCCATGCAGTTATATTTCTATATTTAATTGCATTGCACAAGTGCAGACTTCAGCTTTAATATTCAGTTCACATATTTTTAATTCATACCATCTCACAATGGAAACCCCATAGACCTGTCTAATACTAGCTGTTTTGACATTAGATTTTCACTTTATACTATTATTTTCAAAAGGTATTTATAATTATTATTAGAAACTCAAGCTTTGCTAAATTCCCCAATTTAAAACATTTGTTTTAGAATTCTTAGCAACACATTTAAAGCTCTAGGTTTCCAAATCAATATGCTTTTGGTGTCTCATGAACCTAACATAATATTCCAAAATTGTATTTAGTACTCAGAGAACTCTGCATCTATATGATTATTGTCCCCAAAGAAAAGGATTTTAAAATCAGAATGATGGAACTGAGGTAATTGCCTTTTTAATCATACATTTTTTGTAAAGTAATAATAAAATCTGAAGGACTTCTGTTAAACTTTCATTTTAACCACAAAGAAAAAGATTGTTGTACTTAGAAATAAATTTATCAGAATGGATTAATCATTCCATTACCAATTTGTATGAACATAAAGTCTAATATTTGGTAATTTAAATGAGCTCTTAATATAACATCTTGTAATACTGTCTCATTTATTTTTGCTTCTTTATCTTGTACTATACAAATTTGTATTTTTTGGTGAAATTCTTAGTTGAATGATTTCAGTTGAGTCATACAAATGATTATTTTTATATCCATAAAAGACAAATTTGATTTTGACCATTTCTCAATTATTTTTCCCCCAAAGGCAGTTTATCACAGCTATTCAGGTTATTTCACTTTATTGTAACTATTTCTGTGATTGTATATGCTACAGTACATGTCCCAGCCCTGAATGGATGTTTCTGTTATTGTTTGTATGTGTACAAGAGGGCTTTGATCCTACACAGTCTCATGAAAAACATCCCAAAATGCTCTGTTGTTTGGATTTCAAGTGTCAAATAGCATCAACCCTGAAGGGTATACTGTAAGTGAGCTTGGATCTTCCTCTTTAACCACAGGCTTCTTTGGGATTCTTGGAGAGGGGGTTCAAGAAACCCCGTAGGTCTTCTTTATTTAGTAGTCTCAAAGGCTGCCAATGGATCTGGTCCAAACTGAGAGGTGGATAAATGTTTTAATAAGATATGCTGACATTCAGCATTTTTAGACAATCCCAATTCTTTTTGCAGAGACTCAAAACCTTTAAAAGAATCTTTAATGATCAGTTGATCTAAAATATTCATTCCTTTTTCTACCCAAGCTCTCAAAAAACAAAAGCAAAACAAAAACCAAAAAACGAACAAACCCCCAAACCATTTTATCTACCATTTATCCACCATTTTAAAATTAGATTTGTCACAAAGGGAAATTTCTTAGGATCAAATGTAATTCTTCCAAATTGGTCTTGCTGTCTTTAAAGCAGGAATAATAACTGAATATCATCTAAAATTACAGTCAGGTATTGGCTAGAAATTCAAAGTAGTTGAATAGCTTTCTAGTTCTATCTGTAATGGTTTATATTCAAATTTCTTCTCATTCCAAATAAAAACAGAAGTCAAGATGTATAGTTGAAAATTTGGGAACATAACCTCCTAATCTTTGTATGAAAGTCTGTGTTTAGCTAATGAAAACCTGGAGGCGGGGTCTGTTCAACCCATTAAAAATTCCTCAGTAATTTATCAATCTGTTGAAATAACTGAATGGAATTAAGGTAGGAATTCCTCTTATAATAAAGTAATTTTACAAGTAATACCAATCTGACATGTTTATTCTTCCCATAAACTTTATTCTTCTCATTTAGACCACAGTTTATTTTCTCATAAACTCATAGGCATTGTCAGCCATAAATATCAATGTTAGCCAGTACCATGCAATCTGAAATACTGAAACTGCTAACAAAGACTTCCCGGTCTCACCTCCAGATATTCCTGGCCTCTTCCAGACAAGTAATTTTTTTTGCTACAAATCTAAGGATAAATAAAAAAATGGCAAGATAAAGAAAAAAAAATTACTCCTTTCTGTCTGGATGGTAAGGTAGGATAAATTTATATTCATGCTTTTAATAGTCCAATGATTTAGCTTATAATGGAGAGTTCTTGAGTTCTGAAAAATGTAAGACAACCAGACTGGGTCTCAGCTAAGAATGAAAAAGGGAACATACTCAATATAATCCTCTTGGAAGCAAGGCAACCCTCTTGTAAGTGTCTTATCAGAATTTTCCAATGCCTGAATCCTATTTTCATGAAACTAGTTGGCTTATCTTCCATGTCTTTCTGGAATAGATCAGTTTTCCATGGAATTACATCAACTTTAGCAATATATTTAGAAAGCTTTCAGTTTACAGCTGGCAGCACAACAAATAATTCAGAGTTGTTGATTTCTTGCATCTTGGAAATAGTAGCAATGCTCACAGTTAAAATCACCCTTCCTAACTCAGCAGAAGCTGAATCAGTTTAGTTTTGGCAACAGCAATTCACACCCTCACCGCCTCCAGAATAGACTACTGCAATGCACTCTCCCTGATGAGGATGCTTTTAAAGTCTGCGGTGTGTGCAAAAAAAATGAATACCCCCATCAAGATTAATGGGTGGAGCTTTGCTTTACAGTATTAAATTCGTTTCTTAGGATCTTAACATGAGGTTAGTACAAGGAAAAAAAGTTTCATGTATATTATATACTTCTAGTTTTATTTACAAAAGGTATTCCTTTGTGAAAAAAGGTACTGTTATAATAGCCTTGCTGTTGGGGATGCAACTCAGGAGTTGGAACATTAACTCATACAGTTTGGTCTTGCCCACTGTTACTGTTTGGACTGACATGAGCAGGATTGTTCCTATCACTCTGGATCAACCTCTGCATATTAAAAATGCCCATGCTCTTCTTAACTATGTCCCCAAGATAACAAACATCATAGATTTTGGGGGCATGGGGGCCGCTAAAAGAATTTTGGTACAACACCTGAACAAGAAATCTATGCCTGATTTGCAGCAATGGATTGTTGATATGTGTTATTTGTCAATATTTGAATTAGATTTTTTTAAACAGAAACACTTTCAGTCATTATGGTTAATCTTTTTTGTAGGTGTTTTGATTTATAACTTTTCCAAACCTTTTCCTGTTTTTCCCTTTTTCCTGCTTTAGTATTATACTTATTAATTTTGTTATATTTTATTGTTAATACTGCTGTTTGTATTTACTTTTTCCTTTGTTCATTACTTCAGCATCATCCAATTACCTTTAAATAGTTAAACATGCCACCCAAATTTCATTGGATCATTTAGAATTATCCAATTCTATTAATAACACAATAGGAATAATTTTTGGATTTGCCCTTGTGAAAAGTTATTAAGCAATGTGGGTCAAAAGGAGAGTGGTGATGGACTACGGCTGAAATTCCAGATGATCATTATTAAGATACAGTAGATTGGCTTCTGCTAAGAAAATATCATGCAAGTCACAAGCCCTTCAAATAAAAACATGACGACTTTGGGCTTCTGGCCAGTTAGCAGCAGCTAACTAAAGTGGCAGAGCTCCTTCCACTACCACCAGCAGCTCCAGGATCTGTAGCACCGCTTGTTTTGGCCCTGGCTGAGCAGTAACGTAGCAATGAGAAACTGTGGTGTTGCTGTTGTGCTTGGCTTGCTGTTCTCACGAGACCTCTACGCAAGCTGGTATTTTAGTTTTCATGTACTGTTTTTAAGCAGTGTAATTATCTTTGAAGTCATGTATTATTAATGCGTTTCAGTGTCTTTTGCTCTAGGTTGTGTCAGAGAAGAAAACCTGACTGTCCCAGTCCAGTTATATCACTGAAATGAAAGTGATATATAAGCTAAAGTGGCACCCCTCAGAAAAGCTTCCACCAAGAAATCAAAGGTGATTATTTCCCGTTCTTCCTTAACTTGTACCTTTTGTGGCACTGCCATAACAAAGTAAAAAGAAAGCACCGGTCAGTTGCCTTCACAGCAGTTAAGCTAACAGGAAACTTCCCTTCATTATACTGTTTCTCAGAAGATCTGAAGGAAGAAAAGTGTAAGGATGAATGCAGACTTAGAGACAATTTCTCTATTCTAATCAGATGCTTCGCAACCTTAGTCCCTAGCCACTCGTGATGTTTGCCTCAGGCCAAAAATAACTTGCCAGAGCCAAGCAACATTTCTAATTCAAAAGTTAATAACCTTTGAAATTGGATTTTAATCAACTCGTCTTTAGTTCTCGACACCAGATCCCCGTTTGGGGAATCCAATAAACTTGACTGAATGGCTCTCACGTATATTGTCTGGTTCTTTTGTAATTACGTGGCAAAAGAAATAGTGTGCCTTCCTTCTTGATTCTGCTCATCTGTCTTTGGATTTAGGACATTTCCCATACCTTGATTTTTTTTAATTTTGGTTGACTGAAATGAATTTTAAGTCCCCAAGTATTGAGAGCCCTAATTAAAGGGCACTTACGATTGCTTTTGGAGAAGGGCTTAGGAAATTCAGCTTAAAGTAATCTTGTTACCATAGCAAAGGTTTCCTAGTTTACAAAAGGCCCTCCTATTCTCAAGTATCGTATCAAATGAAAGTTTAATTTCTTTGTTGTTTAGTATGTTGTGTGAGGTCAAATTACAGTGCAGCAAGTCAGGTTTGTACAATGCCTGAACTTGGTTTCTTTTCCCCACCCATCCTTGTGATGGTCATATATTCCAAAGTGTTCCTGTAAAAACTTTAATTTGCTATGATGTGAGAATAGAAGAGCCTTTTGTAAACTAGGAAATTTTTGCTACGGTAACATGATTGTCCTTGGGGTTGGTCACCAATTGTATTTGCATGGCATATCCATTTAAAATAAGTGCCACCATTTTATTCCTTCTACACACAGCTCTGAGGTTGCAAGTTTGATTATTTGAACCCCAAATGGCTGTCATCTTCAGTTCTCTAAACCCAGATGCTTAATTTATTAGAATGATCCAAGAAGGAGCCTGGTTTGGGTTTGAATGACACTGTAAGCTTGAAACTCCAACTGAAGAGCCACAACAGGAAGAAATGTTGCTGTATTGAGGTTAATATCTGAGTGTGTCATGCAGATAGAGTGCATATATGTTTGCAAGGCTGTATCTAGAGATATGCTATGGAACTACTCAGAGCTTTGTCCCCAGACAGATTATTAAGCTATAAACAAAAACCAGTCTGATAGCTAAATCCAAAGTGCCAAAGTGTGCACTTTTTAGGCAGAGGGAGTAAGCCACATGGACAACTTCTATTTATTGTTCTATTAGTGTTGGGGGTGTACCATTGACAGGAAGAAGTCATGAGTAGAAAGCATTAAACCATAAGACTGCAACATTTCTTTGAGAGAAAAGTTGAGGTCTAGGATACAAAGGGCAGAGTTAACATAAACAGAATACAGGGCAGGCCCATTATTGTTGCTGAACAAGGTGTCAGTAGGCAAGCTAGCACTTAAAGGCAACCTAATTTCATTTGCAAGGTTAAGGTTTGGCTACAGTCCCAAGGAAGCCAAACAGGGCTGATCTAGAATGCCACTCAGCAGATGCTGGTTCTGAAATCTTAAACAATCAATTTCATGTCACAGACCTGCTCCAGTCTCATTTTTGCCTCACTGGAAAAAAAATCATTTCAAACTGCTTTATAAAAAGAAGAAAATTACAACTCCGACTGATGTGAAAACTAGAGTATATTTCACAGCTCCCAATCATGGCAAGCTGGTCAATACAGAAGAACAACCTGTCACTGTTAACTGCTGCACTCACCTTCTAGAGAGCAGCTGAAAAAAAATTCTGGGCAGAAGTGAGGATTCTTAGAGTGTGAATGCCTCTGTGGGAAGGCTTTGCTAACAACTTACCAGAAGTGCAAGCAATCTTTGGATCAACTTCCTGTTGATGTGGGACTTGGCAAGTTACACAAACATTTTCAAAAGACTCATACAGAAATAGTAGCACTATATGTAAAAAAACCATATTTAAATATTATTTCAATTGCAAACCATCTGATTGTTTGATAGATATGTTGGAGATACAGTTAATTCTGCAGTTTTGAAAAACTGCTTCTGCATTTTTTTTTGCTTCTGCATGTTACTTGTTCAGCCTTTGATAGCACCAACTGCCACTCAGCAGGAATGATATTGGCCTGAACAGAGTGCTTGTCCGAGCAGAAAGGCTGTGAATAAATTGAATAAGTAAGAAGAAATAAATCAGACTTAATCCTTTAGGCCATTTGCCAGAACAGAAGCTGAAAAGCCATAAAAACAAACCCAGAGATTCATTTTTTTTCTTCTTTATAATCATGCATGAGTATGTGCAGGCATTACACATAGTTTCAGATCAAGAACTCAGAGTGGATAATATTTGCGTCATTCTATTGTCCCCAAAACTCTGGGTTCGTGGCCTGGCATGCAGTTTTGCCCAATAAAACACACCAAGGGTAGAGATAAAATATTCTGCGCAGAAGGTGCAGGGGGAATACTTTTCCAAAGCCAAGCCAAAGGCTCTCAGATTAGCAAACTTTTTATACATTTCTGCAGTGAGATACAAAGTAAAATTCTTGCAACAAAATATGAAGTGAAAAGCAGCTTTTCAGCCTTGAAGTGATAAACTACGCAAACGGTGGAATTCTCTGTCTAGGACATGCCAGTGTTGCTTTACTCTCTTGGCATGTTTATGTGTTTTGCGAATACCTATGCATACCATCCTTATTGCTTCCCTAGCTACTAATTTGCATCATCTAACTCCTGATTTTTGCTCATGCGCATTGTCACTTTTTGCGCGTCCCACTCTTGCCCATGCATGTTGTTAACTTTTTGCACATGTCCCTAATATGCACACATTACTAAAGCTAATTACAGTGTTGAGTCTCCACCTAGGGGTGTTGCAAACTCTTGAACTTTAGTGAACTCTTACAAAAGTGTCTCCACTGCACAGCTGCCAGAAGCTTTCCCCCCCTGCTTATTGCCTCATCATTTCCCCCCTTTGAGACTTTGACTCTTACTGTTAAGAGTCATAGTCTTCACAATGTTGGCAATTCATCCCCTAGTGTTCATTGCTCAGAAACTCTTGATTAACCATAAGTTTATGTCCTCTTCTAACCTGGTGGACACACAAAGCCATAATAGCAGGAAAGTATTGCAAACAGCAGCAAACCATGATTTCAACAATTAGAAGCAATATGACCAGTGTGAACACTGATCTGAGCCAGTCAAAGGTAGCCAAGATGTGAGCCAAGCAAATCTGGCCCCTGACTAACCTTGGTGTTAGAGACTACTTCCCAAAGTTTTCCAAAGTTGGTTTCAGTCAATTGGGAATTATCGGTTAAATTAAAACAACTCATTGCCTTAAATTCTGTGCCCTGTTCAGACTATGCACCAGACCTTTTCTCAATAAATATCCTTTATTAAACTTAATTATTTACAATAATTAAGTCCTTGATGTGTGAAGACTTGGTTAAGCAAGCCCAACTGGGATGCAGCAGGGCAGTGGTTAGAACTTCCACTGAAGGGTAGAATGGATTCAACTGGAACACAAGGGCAGCAGTTCTTCAACTGGAACAAGACTGGAATGATAACAGTGCTGAATCACTGACTCACTGGGCCTGGGAGCAGGACTATGAGCAACAGACAGGGATGAACTAAAGACTTGGAGCAGGACCCGAACTTGGAGCAAGAGTAAACTTGGCTAAGGGTTCTGGATTGGGCTGGGTACCTTTAACAGTAGGCTTGGAAACAAGGCTTGGAACTTGAGCAAGGCTGGACTCGGCTAGAAGCCCTGGACTAGGCTGGATTCTCTGGATGGGATACTGGAAGCAAGGCTTGGAACTCGGAACAAGGCTGGACTCGGCTGGAAGCCCCGGACTGGGCTGGATTCTCTGGATGGGATACTGGAAGCAAGGCTTGGAACTTGGAACAAGGCTGGACTCGGCTGGAAGCCCCTGACTGGGCTGGATTCTCTGGATGGGATACTGGAAGCAAGGCTTGGAACTTGGAACAAGGCTGGACTTGGCTGGAAGCCCCTGACTGGGCTGGATTCTCTGGACTAGAGACTTGGAGCAAAACTCAGAACTTGGAACTAGGTGGGATTTGGCTGGACACCCCGAACTAAGCTGGCATCCAGATCCTGAACGTGATAGGTATGAAATTCCTGGACACAGCGGAGCATATGAAGGCAAATGGTGGCGCTGGAACATCAAGGCTTGACCACGCAGCTGAGGAGAACGTGGAGATTCAAGGCTGGAAGCTAGGCGAAGGCTGCTGGGCACGGCTGACGCTGATTCCTCGTTGGCAGCAGAAGCAGGATTCAAATCCCCCTCAGAACAGAGTGAAGTCACTGGCTCCTCTTCAGCAACGGATGCTGACTCCAACACCGGTAAGGATTCTTCTTCCAAAGATGCAGTCTTGGAGGATTGGTTGTCTCCAGCAGCTTGCTCTTCACGCAGCTGCCTTTTATTCTGTTCTTTGGTGTGCTTGGAGTCTTTTGTGGCCAAATGGGCTGCCTTCTCCTTCGCACACTTTTCAGCCTGTCTCTGGCATGTGGTGATTGGCATATTCAAAGCCTCCTCCGGATCTCGCCCAATCAGCATTGTGGATTCTTCCGGCTCTGCTGACTCATGCTGGAGTTTTGTTTCTCGGATTCCAGCCCAGTAAGTTTCCAATTCGTCCTCTGACTCAGAACTAGTTTCACTTTCCAAGTCAGAGGCAAGCTTGGTTCTGATACTCTGCACGTCCATGATCATGTTTTCAGCTAAATGATGCAGCTTAGATGTATACAGGGGGTACCTTTGATCACCACATTCCCTCATGGTGGTAGGGTTCCAGATGGATAAACCACCAAAACTTAGGTATTCTTCTTTACTTACTTTTAATGTCAGTGAGATCATGGAAAGCAACACTATAATGAAACATTTATGGATGCTTTCTGCAATGGATATATGATGTGGTGATAGTATTCTCAAAACAATATGTTCCTTTGCTGTAATTCAAGCAAGGGGTTTTCCAAAGGCCAAAGATAAGGAGAGCCACTCCAGAGTACAGCTTCCTTGCTAAGCACACAAGCCAATCCTCACTATAACCTGGAAGCCTATCTGGGGTACTGTAATCCAAACTGATAGCATCTCTCTTTATGTTTGAGGTATGGCCATATAAACCAAATCCAGTCACTTACAAACCCTCTATTTGGAGGCTAAAGCCAAAAGAGTAACAAGATTCATTAGGCATTGATGCGATACCATTTTAGAACCTTTAGCTGCTAGTAACTCCAGCTGAGGTGTTGTTGTTCTTATCATTCTAGTATCCTCTACCCTTACAGGATCCTCTCCCTCGGGCTCTAAGGTACTTGTGTGTTTACAAATACAAAAGATATGGGGTGGTTCCCAAATGTATAACTGTATGTTTGTGCAGCAGGATCACCCCAATGTCCATCTTGCTACTTAATCAGTGGTCCAGGTATTGGGACCACAGCAACAGGGCACACCTGATAACAAAACAATTTGATTACATTTTTCCTGTCAGTGATGCCCTCAACATCAACTCTCTGTCAACCCATTTCAAGATCATATAACTTACCCTTACCCAACTGACAATGTTCTGTCCTCACATTCCCAACTCACATGTCTATACAAATCAAACTGGTTATCTACTTACAGCAAAAATAACATTTAAAGAGACAAACAATAGATCTGCAAACAACAAATTCTTTCCCAACACCCTCCCAAAGTCTCAGGCTTTAAACTGAAAAACAAGAACAAAAATAAATTGAAACAGCATCTTGGTGTTGTGGCAGAGCTCTAACAGGTTTTATCTGGGAGCAGGCAGAAGACACAGCACAGGGGATGAGTCCTTCACCTTTTGCTTCTGTCCTTGGGTTTCAAACAGTTAGGGAGACAGTTTGTGGGAAGGGGAGCTTCCTGTAACGAGTAGCAAATGGTCAGCCACTGGGATGATAGTCCAGCTAACACGATTAGTTCATGGAACACAACTGTAGCCACTGGAAACAAAGCTATAAATTCAAATTAACAGTCCCAAAACTGTAAAGATTAGCCTCAATTTCACAGTGTTTGCACTCTGCGCATGTAGACACTCAGTGAAATCTTGGTGCAAACTCAAAGCAGTCAAAGGCAGACTTGTAAAGCAAGCAACAGGTTTCAGTACACTATAAAGCACAGTTGGTAAAAGTCCAGTAGAAGTCTTGGTGGTTCAGCTCCCATTGGTGTTCTTTGGAAGCACTCCATCCTTCTTCTCCTCCTCTGGTCCTGGTCTTACAACTAGCAGGCAGGAAATAGGCAAACTTTGCAGAGACCAAGAGGGGTTTGAGCTTACGAGGAGCACACAGGAGAAAAAAAAGGAGAAAGGCTGAAGCCAGATGCCAGGAACAGATGGCTGTCCTTGCAGGGTCTCCTCTCATTCCAAATGCTCATAGCTGAAGCTTTTCTGGAGAGATAGCAGCCAGCCAGCCACTTGCTCATGATGGAACATGCTGTCCTCTCTTTGCAGCTGGACAAGTCAGCAGAAAGGGTTTCCAAGCTGAGTGAAAGAGAGCTTATAACTGATTAGTTCACACACTTTCCCAATCCCCAACACCACATCACATAAACAGGGCACACACAAGCCTTTCTCCATGTCATCTATCAGTTGTAATTCACCAACACTAGCATGCTTTACCCATTGTGTCTCTATGTATTTCAATAATAAAAGAAAAGGAGAAGATAGGATCCCAGGTCAGTCAGAACACACCCTCTTTCTACCAAGTCCATCAAGCACAGCCTATTGGGGCAGTCTTCACTTCCTTACTTAAGTGGGAAAGCAGACAAACAGCCCTGATCAGCAAAGGGGAGATTTATACAAACTTACACACACAGAAGTGCAGCCCAGTCGGGGTAAAAGAACCATCATGAAATCAAACCAGGGGAGATACAAACACACACTGATAGAAGGAGCTTCTTTCATAGAAAATCAATTGTCCTCCCCCTTTCCCTTTCGAGGGTGGCAAACATTCAAGATGTCACGTGCATGTCATACAATGAAGATTATACGGTAAACAACAAGCAACAAAACCCTCAACTTTCTTCTTGTGTATACTCAACTTACAAAACATACACAGAAGTTGCACAACTACATGAAGTGTAAATAACTGGGCACATGGCACAATCAAATCCCAAGTCCAACCATTCACAGTAAATAACAGAAAGGGTTGCATGGCTGAAACGTTGGAAGACATGCAGCTTGGCCAGAGCTATGGAATTCCAAAAAAATTCGAAGCATTCCCCTATTGTGGAGAAATTCAATTTCTTAAAGGGACAGACTCATAGTTTTTTGTTTAATTTTTTCTCTTCAGCCCATGACATGTTCATGTTACACACACATACACACACACATACACGCAACCTGGACCATGTCCCTCATCAAATACACATACAAATATGTATAGACAAATACTTACAAACAGAAAACAGTTACAAATAGTTACATAAAGAAACCTCTTCTTGGCCTGGCTGTTACTTGCCTTGCTGCAAATTCAGGCAAGAGGATCAGGCCCTGAACTGCCACTCACTGCTAAGCTTAGCTCTCTCCCAAAACACAATCCATTGATGGGAAAAAAACTAATTAGCCTTTTCCCAATGTTCCAACAATGGGGTGTTTTCAGTGCTAAATTGCCACCAAAAACAAACAAACAAAAAACCCCCAAAAGACATTCTCCCTCCCTTTTTCTGAGTCACTTGCATTCAGTGCCATCGATGGGGATTTTTCTCTCTCTCTCTCTCTGCTTCTACAATTCTGGCTTCCTTCTTTTGCCCCAACTGGGTCCCCCTTTTCACATTCACCCTTCAGGCTGTTGGAGGTCCCAGAAAATCAGCATGCCTCATTAGCATGTGGGTGATTTCACTCTAGGGTGCAAATTCTCTATGTGCTTCTGGAGGAAGCTGTTTGTTGCCCCTCCCACATTCCTTTGTCCTCTTTCTCCTTCTTCACCATCTGGGAAGAAGCATGCGGCTCCAGCTTTTCCATCTCTGGGAGCCATGCTTCAGCCTAGAGAGGGGAGGTTCCCCCTTTCTCCATGCAGCCTTCAGCAGCAATGAGGGCTGAGGGTCAATTAAGTCTAGGAACAGAAGAAGAACAAGAATAATCTTTTCCTGAATGATGTAACTGGACCAAATAAATGAGTAAGATATTCTTTTACTTACTTTTGAACCTACTTTGTCTAAGTGTGTAATTCTTTATGCTTGGGTGGGCTAAGTGTGTAAGATCAATGCACTGCCTCCATCCTGCTCCCGCCAGAGATCATCCATAAGTGCGACCAATGCCGTTTCCATCCCATAACCGGGCCTGAAACCTGAAAAGGGGTCTAGATAATCTGTTTCCTCCAGGACCCTCTGGAGCTGCAAAGCTACCACTTTCTCAACTACCTTCCCCAGAAAGGGGAGGTGGGAGACTGGACAAAAATTGTCCAGGACAGTAGGGTCCAGCAATGGCTTCTTGAGGAGGGGGTGTACCAATGCCTCTTTAAAGGCCGCCGGAAACACCCCCTCTCCCAAGGATGTATTAACCATTGCATGGACCCAACCACATGTGACCTCCCGGCCTGCTTTTACTAGCCAGGAGGGACACAGGTCTAGCTGGCATGTGGTGGCATTTACTGTCCATAGGATCCTGTCCACTTCCTCAGGTCCAACAGGATCAAACTGCTCCCAGATAACTGGGTAAGCCTGTTCCCCTGGTATCTCTCCAGACCACGCCTCACGCTTGGAGTCCAACTTGGAGCAGATCCGAGCGATTTTGTCCTGCAGATGCTCAGCAAATTCCTCTGCACTGAACCCACCTTCCCCAAAAGGGATCGAGTGATCTTAAGCAGGGCCATTGGGTGGCATTCTGCAGAAGCAATAAGGGTGGAGAAATATTGATGTTTCACCGCTTTTATTGCCACAAGGTAGGCCTTAATGGCGGCTTTTACCTGTGTTCGGTCGAATTCAGTCTTTGTCTTCCTCCAGCAGCGCTCTAGGCATCTCTTAACCCTCTTCAGAACCCTCAGCTCCTCCGTAAACCATGGGGAGTGTCGGGTTTGATGAGACAAGAGAGGCCGCACAGGCACTATCCTGTCCAAGGCCCTGGCCGCCTCCCTATTCCAGGCTGCAGCTAGGGCCTCCACTGGACCGTGCAGCAAATAACTGGGTATAACCCCCAGCTCCCTCTGAAACCCTACCAGGTCCATCAGTCGCCGGGGCGGACCAATCGAATGGGTCCTACCTCCCTGAGGAGGGGGGGTGGCATAAGAGAATCTCAGGGTCACCGGGGTATGGTCTGACCATGACACTGGGGATAGATGTGACTCTCCCCTCAGATTTCATTGCCACTGCTCCAACAAGAAAACCAAGTCTGGGGTGTGACCACTGTCTTGAGTCAGGTCCTGAATTATCTGGGACAGGCCCATGGCTGCCATGGTAGCCATGAACTCCCAAGCTGCCTCTGAGGCACGCCCCAGGGATGGCAGGTTGAAGTGCCCCAGAACCATAAGCCTGGGGAACTCTACTGCCAGCCCTGAGATGGCCTCAAGCAGCTCAGGCAGGGAGGTTGCCACGCAGCAGGGAGGTTGGTACAGCAGCAACACTCCCAACTGTTCTCAGGAACCCACCTTGAAGAACAGGGTCTCACACAACCAGCCACTTGTGGAGCGGTGCCCCTGAAGGCCACAAGAGACTCTCGGATGACAACAGCCACCCCTCCTCCCCTGCCCTGGGATCTCGGCTGGTGCCATACCGTAAACCCAGCTGGGCACATTTCCGAAAGGGGCACCCCCCCTTCAGCACCCAGCCAGGTCTCGGTAATGCATGCCAGGTCTGCCCCCTCCTCAGTGATCAAGTCACATATGAGGGGGGCCTTGTTATTATCTGACCTGGCATTAAGAAACAGCAGCCGGAAACCAGGGCCCCTATGGATCTGCTGACCAGGGCCTGGGTCTGAGCGCAGAGGGCCGGAACACGCCACTGGTAACACACACTGGAGGCATGTTCCCCAAAGATGGCCTGCCCTACGGCTCCCACCATAACGTCCCCTACCCGTCACCACCTCAATAATGAGCCCCGCCATGTAGCCCCCAGTGACTCCTGATCCATTAGCCCCCACTCCTGGACCTCGGGAGTCTCTGGCTCTAAGTAGGGCTCCCTCCATCCATTCATGCATCCTTATTTACAATCAATTGCCCAGAGGGTGATGGTAGGCCCTCTGGCGCACCAGCTTCCGCTCTCAGCGCTGTCAGAGCCCAACCCTCACCCCTCCATTCACTATGCCCCCCCTTGAACTCTCTCACTGCTCAACAGGGGGCACTCATTTATTCTTCACCCACCCCCTGTCTCTCACTCAGGGGGTGAGTGCCCTTTCACACAAACACACTCCCAGACTCCCCCTCTTGTCTCTCACCCTGGGGGAGAGTCTCTCATTCACTCTGGAGGGCCCTCACAGCTTCTAGCCGCCTCAGGGGTGGTTGGGGGGGATGGGTAACTTTTTTTTTTTATTAAACTCCCCACTCCTCACCCACATGGTCTGCTACCCCAAGGCCAACAACCAGTCACTTCTTCTCTGGCGCAGCCCAGATCCCCTCCATCTCACCATGGTTTGCCAAGGCCCGCACCACCAGGGTTCACGTCGGCCAACAAGGGGTCGAAAGATAGTCTCAAAAAGCCCCAGGCCCACAAACCGATGCCACCCCAGGTCACTCCACCAAGGCTCTCTGCATGGGTGAGGCCCTCCAGAGTCTGCCACACTGCTAGCCCAGTCCACTACTGCACCGTTGGCCCAGTTTGCTGCCGGCCCGGACTGCCACCGTGTCGCCGACCCAGTCTGCCACTGCGCCGCTGGCCTGGTCCGCCGCTGCAATGTTGCAGTGCCAGCCCAGTCTCCTGCCATGCCACTGGCCCAGTCTGCTGTGGCGTTGCTGACGTGGTCTTCTGCTGTGCTGCTGGGCTGGTCTGCTGCTGCGCCACTGCGCCAGTCCACTGCCGCCCTGCCCAGTCTGCTGCCGCGCCACTGGCCTGGTCCGCTGCCGCACCACTGGCCCGGTCCGCTGCTGCCCTGCCTGGTCTGTTGCCACACCTCCGGGCCTGTCTGCTGCCACCCTGCCCGGTCTGCTGCTGCGCCGCCAGCCTGGTCCACTGCCACACCGCCGGCCCGGTCTGCTGCCGCGCCGCCGGCCCGGTCTGCTGCTGCCCTGCCCATCGCAGTGCCGGTGGAGAGCCAAGCTTATACACTAGCCATGTTCCTCTTTTCTCCCTCTGCTACCAGGGGTCATGGTGTTCTTGCCCATGCATTTTATATATATGTAAACTAGAGACAATATGCATAGTCATCCCTTTCAAAAGCCTGGTTTCTAGAGACTAAAGGGACTTGGATAAAACTGAAACAATAGGAACCTTAGTGATCATCTGCTGCATTCTCACATTTCAGAAAGCATCAAGTTCTACTCAGCAGATGTGATTTGGTGGTAGGATGAATGATGAAAAGGTGCCTGAAACATAGATAAGTAAGATGCTTGTAAATAAGGATGTGAGATCCAGTTTGGTGTAGTGATTAAGGTACCAAGCTAGAAACCGGGAGACTGAGTTCTAGCCCCCCCTTAGGCATGATAGCTGGCTGGGTGACGTTGGGCCAGTCACTCTCTCTCAGCCCTAGGAAGAAGGCAATGGCAAATCACTTCCAAAAATCTTTCCAAGAAAACTGCAGGGACTTGTCCAGGCAGTGTCACAGAATCGGACATGATTGAATGGATTAAAAAAAAAAGGATGTACCGATGTTCGAGTACTGTATATGAAACTCCTTCTATACAACTGGGAAAAGCATTTTTTCTCCTTTGCTCTAAACCACCCTATTTACTTCCCACCTCTGCCTAAGAATCAGAAGCTAGACACACTTAATGTACAGCAATGAATGCCAGATTCTGATCATAATGATGTGCATGTATTAAAATCTGCTAAAATTTGTCTGTAAAACAGTATCTAAAAAAAGCAGCCTAGGAGAGTTTATGAAATACTATTTTTTGCTGGCAACAGGACAAGAAATAATTGGATGTTAAATCAAGAAAATGGGGAAGATGGAATAGCAAATCAAAGCAAGTGGCAGAAAATTAGGTCTTGGTATGGAGAAATGTACCTACATTGACTTTTGGCAGTTCCAGCAAAGACAAACTATGTATAAATCTTGCTTTGAACACTTTCAGCACCTTGCTGAATGAAATGCAGGTTGGGCATTTTTAGGGCTCCTCAGACTGACCAAGTCCTATCACCCCTTTAAATTATCTGTTGGGGTAGGTAAAGCTATTGAGATGGTTTGCTGTGGAGGTTTAGGATTCTAGATGGATTTCTGATGATTGTGAGTTTGTTGTGGCCTCATTGCCTTTGAGAGTGGGGAAAAGCTGTTATTTATTAGCATGATTTCTCCTGAAAATGTACTTTTCGGGATATTTAGTCACTCCGTTTTCATGGAACTTGTGGGCAATAAATGGGGGAAGAAACACTAGCACAACAGTGGAGGAAGTTTCATAATGCATTTGACTGATCATGGATTAGAACCCATTTTCAAGGTTATCCATGTCTGAGAAGAAAGTTGGTCAACAGTTTTACCAGATAGTCTGGTTGGATTACACTGTTTGCTGAGACCAGCTGGTATTATCTTTTGTAGGCACATCATTTGCACCTATGGATCATTGCAATCATTGGATCTTGGTGTTTTAAATAATTATCAGCTCCTAGTGGCTTTGGGAGTAAGCTAATTCCTGACTGCAATTCAAGATGCTGGTTAAGAGCAGATGCTGCTTGTGTGCATTGTTGCCTTTAGAAGCACAGCTTGTGTGACAACACACACACAAGGCAGAAGCTGTACATATCGTTTGTGGCCCCCAAAGGTTAGTCTTCCTGTATTCAGTTGGAAGTGAGAATCTATCCCTGTGGTGTTGCTTAATTTTATTTCCTGAGTGTTAGCTTAGTTTTATTTCGTTGTCTGTTTCAGCTGCTTTGTTTAGTTCGTCAATACGTTTCATTCTTTTTCTGCATTTACACTGTGCAATCCAATTTGAGCCATTTGCAAGGGAATCGTGGGGTTATTTTTAAAGCACAGATAAATGACATTTCTAGGCTGCCTTGGAGGGCTTTTGAGGACCCAAGTGCTTCATGCATGATTCCATAAATAAATACGTAACTATCTAAATCTTTGCAACATACATTACCTCTTAGAAAGCACCAAGCTACATTTTATATTCCAAAATCGCCTCAGTAGTGCATTCTTCAGTCCCACTGGTTGTGGATTTCCTCAACCTGCAGCACTTGTGTGAATATCCACTTCTCCCCTCAGGGGTCTGAATTCTAAATGGAGATGCAGCCCTTTCTTCGGAAAAGCAGTTTGAAATAGTGTTTGGATGGTGCTTTTCCTTCCACGTTAACCTTTCACTTGTCTCCTCAGTGTTGTCAAAGATTCTGCCTGAATTCCATTTCTCATCTGTTATTGTGGCAGTAACTGAAAGCTGAGTTGCAAAGGGTTAAAGAACAGCTGTAGGGAGATAATTAATGCTCTCTAACATTTTTGTGCAGCCTTTAGCACCTTGCTGTGACACAACCTCTAACATCTGTGCTCTTGGCAGCTAAGCTGTTAAAAAAAAATCCACCAGAAATCTGTACCCCTCTCTGTCTTTTGTCAAGGAGTTGTCACCCATCCAGGGCAAAATGTACAAAATTACTTGGAAAATAGGATAAAAAAGAAATTTGGAGATGCAGCTGTCGGAATTGCCCTTGAATTGTAAACTGGTACTTGCAGACATTCTTTCCAACTTACTGTAGTGCTCCTTAAAAAATGCAGAACACTCCAGAAGGATTTTTGGGCATGCTTTGGTTTGAGAGAATGCTTCCATTCATCTTCTGCTGAAACAGGTTTTGGTTCAGTATTGTCTGCTGGGCCCTTCCTATAAACAGAATCACAGCTGAGCAATGTGACTCTTTGCATGTTGTCTACTCAGAAGAAAGTTCTGCTAGGTTCAGCTGAATTCCCCTTGGAAATACAAATTCTAGCAATTTTATTTATTTATTTTTCACATTTCTATTACTGCCCATCTCCCCCCAAAAGGGTTTTAGTGGCAGAATCTGGCTCTAGTACCAAGTTACATAACCAGGTCTCCTGGGGTCATAAATCCATCATTGCTACAAGTTCTCTTCATTCAAGGAACTGGTTGAAGAAAACTGAAATAAAAGAAAATGGGCAGATTAGACAGTTTTATTAGGAGAATAGGGATATTGTGAGGCTCACTATTAACCCCAATTTGGTGAATGGAAAGTATCTCACTTTTTCTTGAATTAATTCAGAGAATACCCGACTTGACTTAGGCTTGCATCCAAAATGTTCTACTGCATTAGAAATTAACGATAGATATGACTTAGCTAAACATACATCAAGCCAGGAGTGATGGACAATGAATATATCTGGGCTTCATGGAGAAGCAACTTATTGGCTCCTTGTTATCTCATCTGCTGGCCTGAAAGATGAGAGCTATACATTAAATTCTGCCAAATCCTGAGTAGATTTGGGCCAATTTGCATAGGTATCTAAAATCAGATATTTTCTGTCAGGCAGCTTCTGCATATAAGGGCTATCCCAATCTGGGATCATATTCTAGAGGTGACGGACTCGTCCCTGGGGGAGCTGGGGATGTTGACGACCGACAGGAAGCTCTGGCGTGGGCTGGTCCATGAAGTCACGAAGAGTCGGAAGCAACTAAATGAATAAACAACAACAATCTGGGATCAATGTCATGCCCTTGTGTCCTCGCTGCAATTGGCATCTTCTGCAGCTGAGAAGCTATTCTAGCTCAGCTGCTGCTCCAGAGAAGATGCTTTGTGGAAGGGCTGCAGGGTGTAGGCATTTTTCCATTGGCAAGAATTCCTGTACCATTGCTGGGAACAGCCTCCCTCCTCCCATAACAAGACACTATGGCACCTTGCTGCCGTTTCCTATCTTCTTTAGTGGAATTTCCTCCTTGTCACAAAACAAATATAATGAAGCAAAGATGAGATGGGGTGTAGCACTGGCTAGAATGCTGATTGGTATGCTCCTCCTTTGGCACATGGAGACAGTACTTGCTGACTCATGAAGTTCTTCAACAGTCAGCAAGGAAGACCTTTCTGGGGTGGTGAAAAGGCCATTTTGAAAGCTTGGGAGGCAAAAACACTGGAAGTGCCTCAAGGTAACTATAGAATGGAACAGGCAAAGTTCACTCTCTATATTTAGGGCAGGACGTTCCATGGAACATGGGCCTGCTTTTCATTGTTGATGACATTACATGTAAGCCCTCCTTCTCAACCTAATGCTCTCTGGATGTGTTGAGGTTACACCTTCTGGAATCCCCAGCCTACCCTGGAATTCTGAAAGTTGCATCCTGGGAGATAATGGGAAGACAACGAATTGTGGAAGGCTGTTGCAAAATAGTTTATCATCAGCATGCAGAACATGCCTCATAACAAGTTCTGCGTTCGGGTTTGCCAACTCTGAATTTTAACCCACCCTAATCTGTTGCAGCAACCCAAGTGACCTGGCTCATATATAATGCTAAGTCATGTTAAATACATTCTTTATAGTTAGGATTGTGAAAATGAAGTGGTTTGGATACTGTATAAAGTATTACTTAAACACCAAGCATTATTATCCAAAGGTGTAATTATCCTGCATGTCAACAGACTAGGTATTTTCAAATGTCAGTATACTTTAGGAAAGTGCAAGCACACAGAAATGTTGATGCTTCAGGGGGAATAGAATTACAATTTTATAGCTACAAGGGAACACAATTACTTGAAAAAGCTGAGCATGTAGAAGAGGCAATTAGCTACCACCCAGCTGCTCTACATCTGTTTCAGTATTGAGTAAAGAGATACACTGGCTCAGATTGTTTCCAAAAAGTCACATTGGAGTTATTTTGCTATATAGACGCCCCCATGCCCCCACCTGCACCAATTGCAGCTTGGCATTTTTGAATCTATTTCTCTGCAGGCATGGTACCCACTGGGCTGTACTTCAAGGAGAAGAGTCTTTAATCAAGCAGATTCATTGATCCAGAGCAGGGCTTGAAGAGACTGCCCATCTCCAAGGGAAATTTCCTAATTGTACTTTTACAAAATTACAGAGAGTGGAGAAAATGTTCTGTAAGGGTCCTGTGGCAGCCCTCTTCCCCATTGTGTATGTGTGCACACAGAATGTTTGGTACGTAATGGACAGAGCATCAGATCATTGCTTGCTTACACAGTGACATAAAGGAGAAATATGCTAAATTGTATAAGTTGATCTCAATGTAGTGACACAGAGCACAGCACTGAGCATAGCATAGCATAGCACTGGCTATGAATGGTGATGCGCAATTACTAAAAGTGTTGTTGTTTATTCGTTTAGTCGCTTCCGACTCTTCGTGACTTCATGGACCAGCCCACTCCAGAGCTTCCTGTCGGTCGTCAACACCCCCAGCTCCCCCAGGGACGAGTCCGTCACCTCTAGAATATCATCCATCCATCTTGCCCTTGGTCGGCCCCTCTTTCTTTTGCCCTCCACTCTCCCTAGCGTCAGCATCTTCTCCAGGGTGTCCTGTCTTCTCATTATGTGGCCAAAGTATTTCAGTTTTGCCTTTAATATCATTCCCTCAAGTGAGCAGTCTGGCTTTATTTCCTGGAGGATGGACTGGTTTGATCTTCTTGCAGTCCAAGGCACTCTCAGAATTTTCCTCCAACACCACAGCTCCAAAGCATCGATCTGCCTTCTCTCAGCCTTCCTTATGGTCCAGCTCTCGCAGCCATATTACTACGGGGAGCACCATTGCTTTAACTATGCGGGCCTTTGTTGTCAGTGTGATGTCTCTGCTCTTAACTATTTTATCGAGATTTGTCATTGCTCTTCTTCCAAGGATTAAGCGTCTTCTGATTTCCTGACTGCAGTCAGCATCTGCAGTAATCTTTGCACCTAGGAATACAAAGTTTTTCACTGCTTCTACATTTTCTCCCTCTATTTGCCAGTTATCAATCAAGCTGGTTGCCATAATCTTGGTTTTTTTGAGGTTTAGCTGCAAACCAGCTTTTGCACTTTCTTCTTTCACCTTCATCATAAGGCTCCTCAGTTCCTCTTCACTTTCAGCCATCAAAGTGGTATCATCTGCATATCTGAGATTGTTAATGTTTCTTCCAGCGATTTTAACTCCAGCCTTGGATTCCTCAAGGCCAGCTTGTCGCATGATGTGTTCTGCATACAAGTTGAATAGGTAGGGTGAGAGTATACAGCCCTGCCGTACTCCTTTCCCAATCTTAAACCAGTCCGTTGTTCCGTGGTCTGTTCTTACTGTTGCTACTTGGTCGTTATACAGATTCTTCAGGAGGCATACAAGATGACTTGGTATCCCCATACCACTAAGAACTTGCCACAATTTGTTATGGTCCACACAGTCAAAGGCTTTAGAATAGTCAATAAAACAGAAATAGATGTTTTTCTGAAACTCCCTGGCTTTTTCTATTATCCAGCGGATATTGGCAATTTGGTCCCTAGTTCCTCTGCCTTTTCTAAACCCAGCTTGTACATCTGGCAATTCTCGCTCCATGAACTGCTGAAGTCTACCTTGCAGGAACTTGAGCATTACCTTACTGGCATGTGAAATGAGTGCCACTGTTCGATAGTTTGAACATTCTTTAGTGTTCCCCTTTTTTGGTATGGGGATATAAGTTGATTTTTTCCAATCTGATGGCCATTCTTGTGTTTTCCAAATTTGCTGGCATATAGCATGCATTACCTTGACAGCATCATCTTGCAAGATTTTGAACAGTTCAGCTGGGATGCTGTCGTCTCCTGCTGCCTTGTTATTAGCAATGCTTCTTAAGGCCCACTCAACCTCACTCTTCAGGATGTCTGGCTCTAGCTCACTGATCACACCGTCAAAGCTATCCCCGATATTGTTATCCTTCCTATACAGGTCTTCTGTATATTCTTGCCACCTTTTCTTGATCTCTTCTTCTTCCATTAGGTCCTTGCCATCTTTGTTTTTGATCATACCCATTTTTGCCTGGAATTTACCTCCGATGTTTCTAATTTTCTGGAAGAGGTCTCTTGTCCTTCCTATTCTATTGTCTTCTTCCACTTCCGCACATTGCTTGTTTAAAAATAATTCTTTATCTCTTCTGGCTAACCTCTGGAATTTTGCATTTAATTGGGCATAGCTCCCCCTATCACTGTTGCCTTTTGCTTTCCTTCTTTCTTGGGCTACTTCTAGTGTCTCAGCAGACAGCCATTTTGCCTTCTTGGTTTTCTCTTTCTTTGGGATGTATTTTGTTGCCGCCTCCTGAACAATGCTGCCAACTCCTGTCCAGAGTTCTTCCGGGAGCCTATCTACTAAGTCCAGTCCCTTAAATCTATTCTTCACCTCCACTGCATATTCCTTAGGAATATTAGTGAGCTCATATCTAGCTGATCTGTGGGTCTTCCCTAATCTCTTTAGTCTGATCCTAAATTGTTCAAGAAGAAGTTCGTGATCTGAACTACAGTCAGCTCCAGGTCTTGTTTTTACCGACTGTACAGATGTCCGCCACCTTTGGCTGCAAAGGATGTAGTCAATCTGATTTCGGTGTTGTCCATCTGGTGAAGTCCATGTATAAAGCCGTCTCTTAGATTGTTGGAAGAGAGTGTTTGTTATGCAGAGTGAATTGTCTTGGCAAAATTCTATCAGCCTATGTCCTGCTTCGTTTTGTTCTCCCAGGCCATACTTACCTGTAATTCGAGGTGTCATTTGACTGCCCACCTTAGCATTCCAGTCTCCTGTGATGAAAATAACATCTCTTTTAGGCGTGTTGTCCAGTAGGTGCTGCAGATCCTCATAGAACTGCTCTACTTCAGCTTCTTCAGCATTTGTGGTTGGGGCGTATATTTCGATCACTGTGATGTTAGATGGCTTGCCCTGAATTCGAATTGAGATCATTCTGTCATTTTTTGGGTTGTATCCAAGCACTGCTTTAGCCACTTTACTATTAATTATGAAGGCTACTCCATTTCTTCTGGTCCTCTTGTCCACAGTAGTAGATCTGGTGGTCATTTGATGTGAAGTGGCCCATTCCAGTCCATTTCAGTTCACTGACGCCCAGAATGTCTATCTTTAATCTTGACATCTCACCAATAACGACATCCAGTTTGCCCTGGCTCATAGATCTTACATTCCAGGTTCCGATGGTGTGTTGATCCTTAGAACATCGGATTCGCCGTTCACCACCAGCACCGTCGGCTGCTAGCCGTCCTTTCGGCTTTGAGCTAGCTGTGTCATCACATCTGGGGCTAGTTGAACTCATCCTCTGTTCCTCCCCAGTAGCATTTTGACCATCTTCCAACCTGGGGGTCTCATCTTCCAATGGTATACCGACATATCTCTGGTTGTACTGATCCATTTAGTTTTCACGGCAAGAATCCTGGGGTGGGTTGCCATTACCTTCCCCAGGGATCACATTTAGTCTGACCTCTCTGTCATGACCTTCCCGTCTTGGGTGGCCCTTCACGGTTTAGCTCATGGCATCATTGAGGTGCTCAAGCTCCAGCACCACGACAAGGTAACGATCCTTTGCTGAAGTTACTAAAAGTACATATTACTAAAAGTAGTGGAATGTTGATAGGCATCTGGATATTTAGGCACTAATTATTGTTATTTTCAAGATAATTAAACCAGACTAGGCTAGGGATAAACAAGACCTTTCCTTCCTTTTTGGCTATTCCATTCATTTTTGTTATCAAAACAATATTTGCTTTGTTATTTGCTCATTATTTCATTTATTTTGTTCCCCCTTCTCAGATATCTATAAAGTCTGGAATTTTCCATGCTGTCTGTAGAATATCTTTTTAAATTATTCTACTTATCAAAATAATTGGCCAGATTCCAGACAAGGAGAAAAAGAAGGAAAGCAGATAGTCCAAATGCTATTTAAAATATGTATTCTCAGAACATTAATAGTTGGTCACCCAAAATAATATAAAACAAGCAATTTCCAAAGGAGTTTTTAATGTCCTCAAGCAGCCTTCTGCATCCTGGTGCTCTCCAGATATCATAGTTACCAACTTCTAAGTCCCAAGCTAGCTGCCTCTCCAAAAGCCTTGGAACAAAACAGTTGCACACGCCCAGAGTTTGGCTAACCATGTTTCAGAGTATTTCTTTTGTTCCATGACAGCAACAGCTGATATCCTGAATTTAGATTAAAAGGCATTCAACTGATTAAAAGGCATCTCTAACTGTGGCCTCAGTGACATTGACAGATATCACATATGGGATGTTTATTGCTCTTATTGCTCTTCTCCAATGCCCTCCCTTTTTCAGGGCACTGTCAGTCTTCTCCCATTTTCCTGAACAGGATTCCTAATTTTCAGTTTGATTGTTTTTTCTTTTTTCTTTAATTAGTAGTCAAATTCAAAAGACAGGGATTGGACTCTGCCAGGCAGTGAAAACAGTCTGAAATACCAGTATCAAATTTGATACCTGTTTTCAAACTGTTTCTTGGATAGCTAGTGCACTGTCGGCAAAATGTTAAGGGTGCAAGTATCCTATAGTGGTAGTTTCCATTTAGGGGGTTGTGGGAGAAAATGAAATTTTAACATGCTGGGCTTGAGCTGAAGATACGTCAATATAAATGTCTGTGAGTAATAAATAATAGTAAGATGAAATAGTGAAGTCAAGGATTTCTAGGACTTGCTATTATCAAAATGGTCCATCAAGGAAACTGAGAGGCCAAGATATGTGACAGTCTGCTTGGGAATACACACACATGCGTGCATACATGCATGCAAGAAAAAAGTAAGCACTGCTTCTAAATAATTAGTAGTAACTTTCAGCTGCAGTATGTACATGTGATTTAACATCTCATAATAGGTACACTCATGCATAACATAAAGCTGAAGGGAGTGAGTCCATGATTTATGGTTTAGCACTACCACACTAGCTTGTTCACAGCAAATATAAATGCAGCCTAAGTGTGTAATTTAAAGTTGTTTATACGTATATACATAAGTCATAGAAACAGGAAGCAAAAGGATCATAGTATAAAACAGAGCTACAGATTTAATACGTAAATGTATAAGTGTGCATGTGTGTTGGTATAAATGTTTATTAGTAGAAGGAGAACGTTGACAGTGTAAAACAGGCCCATAGATAGAAGTATCAAAAAAAAATTACCTTGTTATGAATTCCGGTGCCTGGTCAGCAGACCTTCAGCAGCCCTCTGGCTGTTGCTACTGAATGCCAGGTTGGTCTGCAATAAGGTTTTCATCATTCATGATTTAATCATTGAAGAGAGGACTGACTTGGCATGTATTACTGAGACCTGCTGGGTCCAGAAGGGGGGGGTAGCTTTGCCCAGCGGGGTTTCAGGTGTGGCATCAGCTGAGACTCCAGGGCAGCGGTATGGGTGTGGTGATTTTCATCTGGGAATCCCTAATGGCTTTCAGGAGTGCTGCGCCACAGGTTCCCAGATATGAGACCCTGTTCATTAAGTTGGACTCTAGGGATGAGTTGGGACTGTTGCTGTTGTACCAGTCTCCCTGCTGCATAGCAACCTCTCTGCCTGAGCTTCTTGACTCCAATTCTGGGTTGGCAGTGGAGTTCCCCAGACTTATGGTTCTGGGGTACTTCATTCTGCCTTCTCTGGGATTGGAATCTGAGGTGGCTTGGGAGTTTATGGCCAGCATGATGGCCATGGGCCTATCCCAGATCATCCAGAGCCCAACATAGGACAGTGGTCATATTCCAGATTTGGTGTCCCTGTTGGAGTAGTGGCTGTGTGATCTGAAATTGGGGGAGCTTTTTGTGTCTCCCTTGTCACAGTCAGATCATGCCCTGATTTCCATGAGATTCTTTAGCGCCATTATCCACTGCAGGGAGGCTGGACCCATTAGAATGGTCCACCCCTAGTGACTAATGGACCTGGATGGGCTTCAGAGGGAGCTGGAGGTTGTTCCTGTTCATCTGCTGCATGGTCCCTCTGGAGCCTTGGTTGTTGCTTGGAAGAAGAGGGTGGCTGAGGCCTTGGATCAGTTCATGCCCATGCAATCTCTCCTCTCCTGTGGATCCCATCACTCCCCATGGTTTATGGAGGAGCTGAGGGAGATGAAACAAGAGAACAGACATCTGAGTGTCACTGGTGCTCAACCAAGGACGAGCTTGACAGAACATGGGTTAGAGCTGCTATTAAGGCCTACCTTGTGGCACTAAGGGTGGTGAAGTGGCAGTATTTCTCCACCCTTATTTGTCTACAGATTGCCACCCTGCAGCCCTGTTTCAGGTGTACGCTGATGATACCCAACTATCCATCTCTGTCCCTGGTGAATTAAGTGATGCTGTGAATGCCTTGTCCCAGACCCTGTGAGGGTCTAGATGGGGAACAACAGGCTTCAGCTGAACCCTGGCAAGACTGAGTGGCTTTGGGTTTTGGGTCCTACTAGTTCTAGGACTATGCCATCTTTGGTGCCAGATGGTGTGGCACTGCCCCAGACAGACCCGGTACGCAGTCTGGGGGTCCTCCTAGACTCGTGAATCCTGCTCAAAGAGCAGGTGGCAGTTGTGACTAGGAGGGCCTTTGCATAGCTTTGTGTTGTCTGCCAATTGAGCCCCTTCCTGGATCAGGAGGACCTGCTCACAGTTACTCATACCCTAGTCACCTCCAGATTGGACAACTATAATGTGCTGTACATGGGCCTGCCCTTAAAGAGTATTCAGAAGCTTCAACTTTGCAGAATGCAGTGGGGTGGGCAGTTATGTGTGTTCCTAGAAGAGCAAATATTATTACACCTCTGCTTTGTGCACTGTATTGGCTGCCAGTTTGCTTCTGGGTCCAATTCAAGGTGCTGGTTTGGACCTTTAAAACCCTTCATGGCATGGGGCCAGGTTATCTAAAGGACCGCCTCTCCCTGATTACATCAGCCTGCCCCATTAGATCTGGCAGGGAAGGTATGCTACTGGTTCCATAGGCCAGGGACTTGCATTTGGTGGGTCCCAGGAGATGGGCGTTCTCTGACTTGGCTCCCTCTCTGTGGAACATTCTCCCCCTTGAAGTTAGGCTTGCTCCTTCTCTGCTATTGTTTAGGAAGTCCCGCAGGACCCGGTTATGTCATCAGGCCTGGGTAGGCTGACCATATTTCCTTGAGACAAAAACAGGATATTGGGATGGCAAAACAGGACTGGGTTAAAAATGGGACATTGGGATGGCAAAACAGGGCAGGGCTGGGAATCTTTGGATTCCTTTGTTTGCGAGAGGCAAGCCTGGGCTGGAGAGTCTTGTGAACGGTTGTCCCTGACAAGCCGTTCCTCCTCTGGCTGTGCTTTTATATTCTTTTCTTTCCACTGTTTCAAGGCAGGAGCCAATCGGCTTGCCCTTTGATCACCGCCTATCAACTGATCCTGTTTTTTTCTTTCTAGGTTTCCCACTGGGTTGAGCTCTGCGGCTTTTTCCCCGCCATTTCTGCTGAGCTCCCCCTCCTTCCACTCAAAGTCAGACTGCATTCGGACAGGTTCGTGGGAACTTTCAAATTTTTAAGTAAGGTTTTTAAGAAAACGGGACAAAATGGACATTTATATTAAAACGACGGAGCGGTCTGGAAATGTTAAAAAAGGGGGACTGTCCCATTCAAAATGGGATGTATGGTCAACCTAGGCCTGGGGGTCTTTGGGAACCAGAGACATTCTTAGATGGCTCTGCTGTGATTGATATTATTGCTTTCTCTGTGGGGTTTGTATATTTTAAAATTTTTGATAATATTTTTATTTTAATAACTTTTATCTTTTTATAATGATTATTTTTTATTTATTTGCTATTTTAATTGTTGTACCCCATTCAGAGTTGCTTTGTGTGAGCTGGCCATCCATATAAATATGATAAATAAATAAATTTCATAGCAACATTTCTCGCATGGCATATATTCTCCTTTCTGTTCTGATGGTGCATTATGGACACCATTCTTTGCTTAGTTCTGTTTCTCTTTTTAAGATGTATTGACATGAAACTAAAATTTGCATGTAGCCTGTTGAACTGAAACAGCTGAACTGTTCAGGGACAGAGATGATATAATATACCATCTTTAGACATGCAGCATAAAATAAAGATATAATTAACAATCAAGCCATAGTAATACAACTCCATGAGGCTTTTTGCAATTTGAAAGCATCTTTTGGGAAATAGATCAGTTGCAATCAAAAATCAACTTTTTCCAAATGGAAAAAAAAAGTCTTTTGAGAGATGATTTGATGTTTGTATATTCCTCAAATGGGGAATAAAAAGAAAAAGGAAACATGACAGATAGGTTGATATATATTTCATAAAGTTTTACACTATTTCTACCTACTTCAATATTTCAAGAAGTCACTGATAACTGAGAATTTGTTATCATGTATGTTTATTAAATTTAATTAATCATTTCCAGACAAATGATCAATGAATTGGAAGCCCTGCTCTCATATATTTTTGCACATTCTCCTTAGGATTGTTCTTTATTTATTTGTATATGTATGGATTCATACATGATGCTTGATAGGCCCATAAATTTGTGCCTCACTCTGGTAGCTGGTTGCAGATACTGAGCTGAATGTGAATTAAGGCTAGTTAAGGCAGTTAACTGATTTGTTATGCTTGTCAATATGTCTTTTGGATGAAACTGCATTGATGGCTTAATTGCACATAATTTTTCATCCATGTCTTATGTCCCCTCATGGTGATGCCCTGCAGATATCTTAGCCTACTATTCAACTTCTGGGAATTGTAAATTGTAGTCCAACCCATTTGAAAGGTACCAGGTTGGGGAAGGATAGTCTAACTTAAATAACACATATGTTCTAAGATAGCTAGCACTGGAAACTACCACCATATTACCAGCTTATCCTACGATATCCAAGATAGTATTCTCTTTGTCATATCTATCCATCCATCCATCCATCCATCCATCCATCCATCCCCTCTCACCCTTATGGGTGGTATGTGTCTTCCTCAATCTTGGGTCCTCTACCAGAGGCCTGGGAGTTTGAGGGTTCTGCACAGTATCTTAGCTGTTCTAGCACTGCGCTCTTCTGGACAGAGAGCTCTGATGTTGTTCCTGGGATCTGCTGGAGCCATTCTCCCAGCTTAGGAGGCACAGCCCCAAGTGTTCCTACCACTACTGGGACCACTTTGGCCTTCACTTTCCACATCCTGTCTAGCTCCTCCTTCAGGCCCTGGTACTTCTCCAGCTTCTCATACTCCTTCTTCCTGATGTTGCTATCACTTGGCACAGCTACATCTATCATCACTGCTGTCTTCTGGCCTTTGTCCACTACCACAATGTCTAGTTGACTGGCCAGTACTTGCCTGTCTGTTTGTATCTGGAAGCCTCACAGGTTCTTAGCCCTGTTATTCTCCATGAACTTCTTTGGAATCTCCCATCTGGACTTGGGAGGGTCTAGCTCATACATTGTGCAGCTGTTCCTGTACACAATGCCAGCTACTTGGTTGTGCCATTCAGTGTATGCTGTTCTTGCCTGCATCTTACACCCCGCAGCTATGTGTTGGACTGTCTCTGAGGCCTCTCTGCACAGTCTGCACCTCGGGTCCTGTCTAGTGTGGTAGACCCCTGCTTCTGGTGCTTAATGCCTGGAATGGATCTGGTGTTTAGTGCCTGGAATGGATCTGGTGCTTAGTGCCTGGAATTGATGGAATTGATATATACATATACATATACATATACATATACATATACATATATGAAGAAGTTAAAAACTAATAGAAACTAATATAGAGTAAGAAAAAGAAAAAAAGGAATCAAAGAAATCAAAGAAATCAAAGAAAGAGCTAAACGTGCAAAAGCAAAGAAAGAAAAAAGATACAAAGAACTGGCTTCTGATCTTCTTACAGCAGTTATAAGTACAATTATAAATTTACCTCTTACTCTATGGTTGCAACATAACTCTCTTCTTTCTATAATCTATTCTTTCTAATCATCAGAACCATAAATCATAAGATCTTTTTTTTCTGTTTCATGCAAAAAGTCTCTAAGTCAGCAATAAACATAGATATTGTCTTTTCTTTGATCAAATAAGTCAATTTATTCATTTCAGCAAATTCCATCATCCTCACCAACCATTCCTTCATTGTGGGTAGTACAGAATCTTTCCATTTTTGTGCATATAATAATCTTGCTGTTGTAATAATGTATAAAAACAAAATCCCATGACTTTTTGTAGAGAGCATTGTATGCTATGCTGTTGGCTGGCAAACCACGACAGCTGTGCAAGATGCTTATTTACATTGAACCTTCCTTGAACTTCTATAGTGGATAAGGTTGTAGCAAAAACTTTCCTCACAAGGCAACACGAGCTGTAACCTGAGCTGTGCCAGGAGGCTATCAGGGGGGTTACATGAGGTATGCATTGCTATTTAGACCAATCAGCCTTCTGCTATGTGAATTACTGTTTTAGTGTACTTGCTTAGCTGGGGGAAAATAAAAGAGAGCTTACGGCTTGAATCGGGGCTCTCATCCCGAGGAAGTTGTGTCTGTGCATTCTTCCTACATTCTTCATGACAGACCACAAGCTCTCATCCTGAGAAAACTTGCAGCCTGTGTATCCTTCATGAGAGACCACCACACTTTTTTTCAACTGTTTGTCCATCAGTCCCAAAAGAAAGGCTTCTGGTTTCAACTGTATATTAATCTTTAAAATCCTCTGCATTAGGGTATGTATTTGAATCCAAAACTTTCCGGCTTTTTTTACACATCCACCAAACATGATAAAATGTCCCTTCTTGTTGTTCACATTTTCAACATAAATTTGAGGTACCTTTATACATTCTGGACAATTTCTCTGGTGACATATACCAATGATACATCATTTTATAAAAATTCTCCTTAAGATTGTAACATAATGTAAATTTCAATTCTTTCAGCCACATATTTTCCCATTGTTCCAGCTGTATATTGTCACCAACATTTTTAGCCCATTTTATCATATATTCTTTCACTTGTTCTTCTCTTTCAATTTCAGTAAAAGTTTATACATTTTAGCAATTACATGTTCATCATTTGTACACAGTTCTTTTCTATTTCAAATTCAGTCTTACAATATTCAAAGACATGAATTCTTTTGTTTACTTTAAATCTTTCTAATACTTGTCAATGTTTTTTTTATTTACAAGTTTATCCCTCTGCCATCAGATCTTCTCTTGATTTTATTTTACATTCCCCTTGACAAAATTCTAATATCTCATGATAAGTTAGCCATTTGCTTGCTTATTATTTCTCGTCTCTAAAATGCTTCTTGTGCTGACAACCACAAAGTTGTTTTGGGGCACAACCTGGGTTTGTATCTACTCCATATTCTCAGGATGCCATGTCTAACAGAATTATTTTTAAAATCTACATTAACGTTAACTTTGTCATACCACAAATATCCATGCCACCCAAATCACAGGTCATGTCCTTCTAATTCCAGAAGCCTTCTATTTCTCAGCAGCACCCACTCTTTCATCCAAACTATACAGCAAGCTGCAAAATACAATTTCAAATCAGGTAAACCCAATCCTCCTTATAATACAACAGGTTTCCTACCAAGGAGCAGACTGGTGATAGGAACTATTCATTTATCCAGAGGATTAAGGAAGCATTTTTACTATTCCAAAAGCTGTAAAGGCCCCTTTTGCAGGAAAACCTCTTTCTGCTTATTTCTCTGAAATGTGAAAGGTAGTATTTCTCGGAAAGGAGAAACTATGCTGAGTTATAAGTATTTTCCTTTAGGGTTAGGGTTAGAAAAATAAGTGTTAAAAAAGCCCTCAGATACAGAACTGTGTGGTACTTGAATGTAGAAGATGCTTTTATTTTTTTTAGTTACTGCAGCAGATGTAATGCTGCTTCATGTTATTTCCATGCATGTCTGCTCTTTATCCTGTGTCGCAGTCATTATTTTGCTGTGATTGCCTGTGATACATTTTTAGTTGCATTTGTCGTTCATGTTCAAAACACAGATAATCACAGCAACATACAGGAGCAGTAGAAACATTCTCTCTCTCTCTTTCTCTCTCTCTCTCTCTCACGCACACACACACACAGACACACAGATGATGTAATCATGGACAGCAATGTGTAGGAGCACACACACACTGATAACAGCATACCATTCACACACACATACTGAAATGAATGTGCCCTTCCACACAAAGAGCAATGTCCTGCTTTAGCAATTTTCAACCATATTCTGACTGAAAGAAGCCCTGGAAAACATGGCATTTCCCTGCTAGGCCTGGCCCAATATCCTCACCAAAACCAGCTCTGCCCTCTAACGTCTCATTTCCTCCGGTCCAGTGTGAAAGCCCTGAAGGGGTTTCTGTTGTCACTCAAGCAAGTACAAATAGACCTCTTTTTCAGCATTCTTTCTCCAACGAGGGAGATTGAAGGTAGTAATGGCTCTGTGCCTCCATTACATGATCTCTTGTACTTTAGCCTAATGCCTGAATAGGAGAATGTCACTGGCACTATAAATATTTTGTCCTTACTCAGGGGATTTCAAAAAGTAAAGGACAAACTTGAACAGGGAGGTGGCAGGGCAGCTATTTGAAGAGAGCATACTCTGAACACATGGAAGTGGCTGAGTGCCAAGCTGAGTGCCCTTCCAGAAGTGCTAAGGCAGATTATAACCCAACTGCAGCACTCAGGTGAAATCCCCACATATTATAGCTGAACTCACTCTCAAGGAAGTGTGCAGATGATTAAAAAAAAATAACAATCAGTAACATTGCTAGATAAATTAAGCAATGATCTGCTTGTTCTACATATAAATATTCAAATTATCTGGAGAGTTTACAAACACTTTTCCCAAAAGCTGTGATTAAATGAAGTCCTTTTTCAATGCAATTTGTGAAAATCTGCTCTAATTAAAATATTTGAATGCATAATACATTTGGAACCAAAAATGGTGTACAGTGTTAATTATGTATTTTCTGATACACAAAGGATGGACACCATTATTTTGGCTGAATCCTTTGAAGACCTGCTTAGTCTGGGAACATTAGACTTTGAGGAGCACATGTGAGCTCACTTTCCTATGAAAATCTAATTGGGGGTGTTCTTATTTGTTGTGCCAACTGCTAGAATTGCAAAATATTTTGCTGGACTGTTCCTGTTCTTATTAAGGTTAAAGCAATTGTGTGTGCATGTGTGGGTAGATGGTTGCATTCAGGGCTTGGTGCTTCCATATGGTAAGCAACAGGAGAGAAAAGAGGAGGACAGATTTTTCCTTGTGTGTTAACAGGGGTGTCCATAGCAAAGGGGGTAAAAAAATCAAATTAGTAGTCACTACTGCACAATTGAAGCCTTGCCTCTTTCTTACAAATGCTGTGCACAGCACCCATAAAATAGGGGCAAGGCTTCTATGGAACAATCACCATTGTCATCTTGCTTTTTTTTGCCACCCCTCCTTATGTGTTTGTCTCTGTTAATGAATGGAAGTGAAGAGGGCAGGGGGCTTTTCTATCTCAAGGAACAGGTTGTGTGTTCCTTATGTAACCCTGCTGGCAAGGGAGCTGCCTTGTCCTACCTATGAATGAGAGGATGTGGGAGTTCAGCTTTATATAGAAGGCTGAAGGGTCTCCATCCTTTTAATGGGGAAATGTCTGAAGACTGGTTGCAGCTGCTCAGCTGAAAGGGAAAGACCCTGTGATGTGCTCAGAAATAGTTTGTGATCTCGTGTTTCAGGACTCATCTCTCCTTGTGTTAGCAATCCATCTGAGTCTTCAGATGCAGAAGCTGACATTCTTTCACCAGTTTGAGCCTCAGCCTGAACAAGAGGAATCAGCTGAAAAGAGGGCACTGAGCAGACAGATGCAGGCTCAGTTAGCTGGTCCAGAACCCTTCACCCACACTGTTGGCTTGCAACTGGACCTGTATGCTGTTTTGTTTATGTGTGTGTGTGTGCGTGTGTGCGCGTGCGCACGTGTGTGTATTATTGAAAGTTTTGACAGATATTCCCTCAGCTCCCAAGCTGCTTAACTCATGATTGACAACAAGAAACTCAATTCCTGTGGTCTTCTTGCAAGGAGCAGCTATCCAGAATGCAAGTGGGCAATCCCCTGATCTCTCCTTCCTCCAAAGAGATTTTTATCAGCCAGAACCTGCCTCTTGGCCATCGATTTCACCGCAGTGCTGTCCTTGATTGTGGAACCGCTCACAGGGACATCTAACCACCATAGATCCTCACCCGGAAGCTGACCTGTATGCTGTTTTGGATTCCTGGATTCCACAAGCTGAATCTGGGACTGGAACTTGTTCATTCTTGGATCATCTCTGAACTGATGTTTTGTCTTTCTGGACCAGTGTTTCTCAACCTTGGCAAGTTTAAGATGTGTGGACTTCAACTCCCAGAATTCCCCAACCAGTGATGGGAGTTGGTCCACACATCTTAAACCAGCTGAACTTGATAAATACTGCTCTGGACTATCCGAAAAGTAAACCATTGTGGTTTCATTCTCTAGGCAGGCAGTTTGCAGTATGCTTATGTTACTTGGGTTAAAGATGGATGCCTGCAATAAATCCTCTGTCAGATTCCCTGATCAAAGGTTCACAGAACCCTCTTATTGGGATCACTTCCATCTTTTACATTCTGGTGTTAACAGACTTTGTGTCGCCAGAAGGGAGGGGAGCCAGATCGGAGTGTGAACTGGATTGTTATGGCTGAAGACATATTGGCAGAGCAGCCCCAAGGCCACCAGGGGCGGAAGAATGCCAGAAGAGCCATCTGGCATGGGAAGGGGGGTTGCATGCTTTACTGGGTAAAAGGGTAGGGGGTTAGATTAGAGGCCTGTAGTTTTAAATCTTGGTTTGAGCGGGAATTCTCCATTCCCAGCTTTCTTCTTGTACTAGTCAATTTGCCTCATTAAAGCAGTAGAAAGAGACTGGTCTCTGGACTGTCACTGAATGGGTGCTTGTGTGCGCTAGTTGTTACATCCACTGAGTTTGTATCAAAAGCTGATGGTGGGTGTGTAACTGGTAGCACAGAATGGGTGGAGGACCTAAGTGTAAGTTAAGCATAGTGCAATAAACTTTTCTGAAGAAAGCTAATCTGGGACAAAAATGCTTTTGAAAAGGCCCTTTCTTGGAAGGCAGGGAAGTGCAAAGAATGAAATTCTGTGCAGCAAGGGGTGGTGGCTGTGCATTAAAACAGGTGATTGGGTTCAGGCCTATAGGGGAGCTGGGCTGACTCAGGGTTCTTGGTTACCTGAGGCAAAAGAGGAAATTGCATCCTTGTTTACAGGATCCAAAACCAGTTAGGTAATTTAAGCATGTGAGATAGGAAATTCCCCCCTTTGCTGGCCTTGATTAAAACACAGCAAGGCTGCACCTATAGTGAGCTGGAAAAGGAATGGGGAGGACTTATGAAAAACCCACCTGAATTAGGAACTGCAGATCTGTAACTGCAAGAGCTACTTTTTGTGTATGTTTGCATAATAAAGCAGAAAAAAAAAAACCCTCAGTAGGATAAAGATACTTGGCAGAAAATTAAGAACATTTAAAAAATTAAATAACAAGGGCATATTTCTGAACCCTGTATTGCCCTAATGGATTCACTAACTAATTCTGTATTTATAATTAGTACCTCTCTGCAATGATGTTTAAGGTTCAACTGCTTGCAGTCTGCCTTCTTACTCTCTGACCTTGTAAGGCCAGCTGCTTAGGAAATATGTGTGTTTTCCTCTGCATCTCCTTGCCAGCAGTGTAGCTACAAGGGACCAGGACACAGGGGGCAATAAGATGCCTTGTCAAGCGTGTGAGTGAAAATATGATAACAGAAACAAACAAATGACCATTGACCAGAGGCAGAAGATCTGCATCTGGAACTGTCCCTTTCTACTGAGGCAGCAAAGTGGACAGAAGCCAGAGTTGAAGGAAAGGACAAAGACAGGGCTCTGCTTGTGGGCAGCGGCCCAACCTGGTGGTGACAACACCAATATAAGGAGGCACTATCAGGCCTTAAACAAACACGTTATGGATCTAGAAGGACAGTTAGATTGGCTGGCTCTCCCAAGAGGTATGACTCCAGGAAATCCGTCCCTGTTTTTTAGACCTGCAAGATGTTTAAATCAAGTAAGCATCTGCAAATTCAGAAGAGAATGAACTCTTAAGGTATTTTAATGCACCCCCAACAGCTGTTTTTGAGGGGAAATTTAGAAAAAACCCTTATACATTAAGACTCTGCCCTGTGGTGAAGGGGTGATTGAAAATCTAACTCATGGTTTGCCTCACTGTCCATTTTATAAAGACACATGGCTACTTCTTTATATCTTCCTTTTAAACAAATTTTTTAGGCCATGCAAATCTACTGTTAGCTAATCAGTGTGGCTCAGTTTCTTTGAATGTGACCAAATTCTTTTTTTACTCTCTGTGAACTTCACCATGATCTAATCACATACGTAGCTATTTGTTTCATTTTTTATTGTACTTTGTATGCTTTAAATGTTTATTTTGCAGTCATTGACCAGTGTCACTAAAAGCAATCAAGTTTGTATTGTTGTTGTTGCTGTTCTCCTCCTCCTGCTCTTCCTCCACTACCACCATCATCACAATGGGGCAAGTCAAGGGCTATGAGTGGGACCTTGACTGGCAAATGGCAAATAACCAAGGAGAAATGGGTGAAAAGGTGGCACATGGAGACCCTGTCTTGGCCAGTCCAAAAGTGACCAACCAACAAGCAATGTCAGTGTTTCAGCAATACAAGCCAAGCAGCAGCTATAAAGGACAGAAAGGCCTGGGGCATCCGTGATCCATTTTCTTTCTTGATCCTCTACTGGTCCTTGCTTCAGTCTGTCTTGGGGTGGTAGTGGTGGGAAATGGGAGCCAAGGGATTTTTTCTGGAACCTTTCCTTTTAACTATACTTATTTTTGCTTGTTTGTTGTATATATATAGTACATAGGCTCCTTCCTCCCATTTTTTTCTCACAACAACCACTGTGTGAGGTAGGCTGGACTGAGAGAGACTGACTGGTTCAAAGTCATCTTGTGAGCTTCCATGGCTGGGTCTCTCCACTCCTGGTCTAACTTCATTCTTAAATCATAAAAAATATATTTTTATGTATTAAAAATGTATTAAAACATGTATTAAATCTTGGATCCATTGATTTTCCAAGACTGGATGTTCTAATACTGGATGTTCCAGTTCAAGCACCAAGAACATCTGAACTGACCATCGTTAATTTTTCTGTTTTTCATAAAAGACCTCTGAACTTAGTACCTCCATCTGTGGTAATTACTGTGTCTGTCTTAAATGAATTCATCCCTGTTTTAGGAGCTTGTGCCAGGTCCATTCAAGGCCCACACCTGGCAGTTGTGGACTTTCTATTACAACACTTGGAACTGAAACTGTAATCAAGGAACTTAGATTTACCTTGATTTATGTTAACCTTGTCCCCAGATTTGTAGATTGAAGCAAAAGCAACATCTCTGAATTTGTTGCCAGTGTTCCCAAATGATCGTGAATTGTTTCACATCTACTGTAAGTACAAGAACTCTTCATCAGATACCATGGAAAAGTAGGTAACTTAGTGATGTATTCACAGTCCTTAAATGTGCTTCATAAAAAATATTGACCACCTGAAATTTTGCAGATAGTTGCAGTGCTAATTCTGCTTTCACCAACAAAGTTGGGATTGATTCTTTTCAACAATGTATTTGCCATCTGCCAGCAATTTCTTACTGTAAGTCTGTTTTAGCAGATTTGAGCAACTCCACCGCTGATGCTTTAACTTTGCTTTGCTGATTGCATGTGTGGTGCATGTTGGTGATCTTTTATCTGTTTATTAGATTGAATTATCTCTGCCTTGGTGGTTTTTTTGGTTGGGATGTGTATACACATTTGACCAAAATCATTAATAAAATTGCACCATCAGATTCAGAACATTCTATATGTACAAACTGAAATGTGAATATCCTCAGCAAGTGACAAAAGATAGCTAACTGTGGTTGATTTAGAAAAAGCTATTCAGGGTCAGACTTTAGTAGCTGGATGGGAGATCATCATCAAGGAAATCCAGGCCTGTGGACTAGACAGGAAAGATCCTCATCTTTGAATGAAAGATTGGACCTGTCTGGGCTTAAGGAGGCAGTGGTCTTTCCTCTTCTCAAGAAACCATCACTGGATCCACATTATAGGACAATATTGTCCATCCCTTTTGGGGGAAGATAGTAGAGAATGTGGCTGTAGCTTCAGAGGACCCTGGAGGATGCAAATTATCTGTTCAGTCAGGTTTCAGACCTGGACACAGTACTGAGATGGCATTGATTGTACTTGCAGATGATCCCTGGTGGAATCATCTATCCTGCCTCTCTTTGATCTCTTAGTGGCCTTTGATACCATTGGACAAGCTCAGAAGGTTGGGAGCAGTGGACATTGTGTTGTGGTGGTTCTCTTTCCTCAGAGGTAAGTTCCAGTGTTGGTGGGTAGAGAGAGGTCTAGCCTACGCCTTTGCTTTGTGCGGTTGCACAGGGTCAACATTTTCCCCTCTCCTATTCAACATCTACATGAAACTATTGAGTGAGATCAACTGTTGGCACAGGGTCAGATATCATCAGTATGCTAAGGATACCCAGTTATATATTTTTATCCAGGACTAACCAAGTGATGATATCAAGGTTCTTTTGCAGTGTCTGGAGGCTGTAGGAGTCTGGATAAGGAGGGACGGGTTCATGCTTAGCTCTAGCAAGAATGAGTAGCTGTGGGTTTTAGGACCACTCAGGTCTGAGGACTTTACATCATTAGTTCTGGATGGGGTCCTCCTAGACACTTGGTTCCTGCTCAAAGAAAAGGTGGCAGCTGTGGCTGGGAGGACATTTGAATAAATCCATTTTGTATGCCAATTGTACCCATTCCTAGACTGGGAGGTCCTGCTAACAATCACTCACACTTTGGTCAAATCTTGTTTGGATTATTGTAATATACTCTACATTAAGAAGACTATATTACACCTGAAGACCACTAAGAAGCTACAGAATGCAATGGTGTGGTAGTTATGGGCTCACCTCAATCTACTCTTGTAACACCACTACTTCGTGAGCTGCACTGGCTCCCAGTGGGCTTTTGTGTGCAATTCAAGATGCTGGTTTTCACCTGCAAAGCATTTCAAGGCACAGGGCCAGGTTACTTGTGGGACTCTTTGCCTCCAATTATTTCTTCCTGACCCAGAAGATTTGACAGGGTGGGCATACCCCAGATCGATTTTAGTGTCATCTGATGGGACCCAATCGGCTTGCCTTCTCTATTGTGGCACCTGCCCTATGGAACAGCTTACCCCCAAAGATCTGGGTGCCCCTGACCCTCCCAAACCTTTCATAAGGCATTGTAAATCTGGTTTTTCACTTGAGCATTGGGTTAGGTTGTTAGGCAAGCCTGTTTTGAGAAGTTTAACTTTAAATCCACTCTGGATTTATGAGTTACATAACAATACAAAATGTATTGTTTTAATTTTTGTTTGATTTTATTTTAGGGTTATTTTTAACTTGATATTAACCACCCAGAGTTGCATAGTGAGTGGTTGGCCATACAAATTAAATTCATAATGATTTAAAAAAAAATTATGGAAGAAGGCAGTGGTAAACCACTTCCTTACTGTTGCCAAGAAGACTGCATGTAGTCATCCAGAGTCAAGCCTGAATCAAAGGATAGTTCCTTTAGATAAGTAAATAATCACTATTCTTTATTTGAGGCATTTTTCCTCTGCTCTTTGGCTGAACAGTTTGTAAAATAAGAGTCTGCATAAAAACTATCTAAAAGAGACAGCATAGACAGTAACAAGATAGGATGTGAGCAAAAAAAAAAAGAAGGAAAATAAGTGTCCAGGCACCAGTGGGCTGATCTTGCTTCCTCTCTCCATTTGTGCTGGAGTCTCATGCAGTGACTGCTGCCACCAGAGACAATAAGCCCCAGCCATTGGCTCCACCCACCATCGATAGATGATGCAGGCCCCAACTGTTGCAGAAATAAGATCTCTGCAAGAACAGGAATGGTCTAACCCTTCATTTAAACGTCAGTGCTAAACCTTGAGAGATAAATTATTTCAGTGGCAGATTTCAGGATCTGAAAATGGAATGCAAGAGAGAAAAGTAATATAGTAATCAGGATGGATGATGCTCACAGCAAGGACAAAGAGGTAGATGGAGAGGACACAGTGTATCCATCATTGGGCAGGGGAAAGCGACGTGACTGCTGGTGGCAACGGTTTGGATTTGGTTAAACAGGTTGCTGAAATGATATTAATATGTATTTCCTATAGTTATTTTTTGCTCTTTAATAATCCAGTTTTCCTGTTTCTGGCTTTCCCTAAATCCACAGCTGAGAAGTCAGTGATTGTTTGCATTGTGATGCTTAAATGAGATTGTCACTAGGTGTCTTCTTTTGTAATACGTAGAGGAATTTGTTGTGCCTTGCTTGGTGTCATGATTTCCCCAGAGATTCTTTACAATAGCAATTTCTGTAAGTAAAGGACAGAATCAAGACCTGTCTCGTAATAGGATTGTGTTTGCCTAAAGGCTGGTAGCATGTTCCCTTGACTGTGCAGTGTATAATAGTATTTTGGGGCTGTATAACAAATGGAACAAAAAATTTTGCGGCCTCAGGAGGATAGGATAAATACTGTATGCAGTAGATAAATATACATGGTCAGGGAATTCACTCTGTAGTACTAGGACCATGGACTTAGGATGCAGTGAGCACCTTGGGAGGGCTGCTTATATGTAATTCTTCTAAAAACTTTGTGAGCTAAGTTGGGGAGGTCCTGAGTTACCAAATGAGTTTGTCTGTAAGGCTGGAACTGAATGTTACAGGGATCTCCAGAAAGCACAATCCACCATCTCTTCCTCCATTCTCCCTTGTGTGCTTTGGCAATATAAAATATATCAACATGCCCTAGTAATCCCCCACTTCACTGCTTGAGGCTAGCAGAACTGATGGTTACTTGATATTATTTAAGGACTGTGGGATGGGTAAAAAAAAAGGAGATTCAGTTCAATTCCTTACATACAATTCCTATGGCACCCATTCCAGCGTGAGTAGGAGGTAACTCCTATTCTCTTCAGTCTCACCCTTGGCTGGGACTTCTGGGCAATGTAGTCCCACCACATTCGAAGTGAATCTGATTGGGAAGCTTGGCTCACGTGTACCATCTCAGTGAGAACTAGAGCTCAGGGTGGCCAGAAGTGAGATAATCCAATTAAATCCTGAATTCAGTAGAGTACTAACAGATCCACACAAGAGTCCATGTAGTTGAGAATTTAGTCTCCACCATTAGTGGCCAAACCGTATGACTAGAAGACTTAGATCAAATTTTTGGGATGGCCTCTTGATTGGAGTAAAGTGTGGTGCAGGCAATCTTCCCCAACTGCTACTCTCCAGATGGACTAGATAATTATTGTTATTATTAATTCCATGATTTTTAAGCATCATAGGAACTCTGACATTGGAAATCCAGTACAACTAGAGGAGAAGACTATTTTATGTAGGTGTATATTTCTTCTGAACACTTATTTCTGGTTACTCTTGGTGCCTATCACTAAGGCATGTTGGTTTTCTCTGCTTTGATGTGCTAGCTGATCACCACTGATCTCCACTCCGCCCACTGCTCCATAATTCTAATTCTTCCTTATTTTTTTCCAGAAGCATCTGCCACATTTCAGTTACAGAGACAAATGACAAAATTGTTCTTATCATAATAACTCTGCAGGATTTGGATTCTACATGCAAGGAACTGAATTGTCTCTCAGTTTTGCCCAAGCAATTAAAAGGAGTTGCTCAGTTACCAGCTGTGACTACTAAAAACAAAAGATTCTGCCTCTGCCTTGCCTTTGTAGATATTATTATTAGAAAATCATTCAAACTAAAATCCCTTGAACTAAAAATAATTCTGGTGCAGTGTTTCAAACTAATCAAGGCTCAAACTGAAAAGACATGATTGGGAATTAACAAGGGTAAACTTCTTAGATACAGATAGGTTGAGCAAAGATCGGTAGTTGCAAGAATGCATAAACCTCCTCTGAGCAATGCCTTGTGTGACATAAAACCCTGTCTGCAGTTTCTGCCTTGGCTTTTGAGAGAGAATACGGTAGCTGTCATTGAAAGCTCAGCTCAGCCCTGGCCTTCAGCTATCATTCCATACCAGCCAATTTAAATTTATTTTATTTATTAATTTTAAAATGCATCTCCTGATTCGTTAAATTTTTAAATTTAAACTGACAGAATTCATATTCAGTACCAAAAAATATCCTAAAGGAAAGGGATGGTGTTGTACTGCTGCAACTGAGCAACTGTGGACATTGGCTGCAGCCTTATTCCAGGAGCATACAGCTATTTCCAAGCTGAGGATTATAACTTTTGAAAAGTGGGGTGTGTCCTACCTCAAAATATAGTGGGTGAGACCAAGACGAACATCATTTCATTTTACTTAAAATTAAACACATTTAACAGGAATATTCCCCAGTCATGTATTTAATAATTTTCTTCTCTATTTAAATGTTACCAGTTGGAAGGGTGACATGAAGCCCTGGGGCTTCAGGTTGAGCTCCCCTGCCTTATAATTGAGTCAAATCATTGTTCAGTGGATCTCAGCACTGTCTGCTCTGACCTGCAGTAGGACCTTCTGCAAACTTCTGGATTTGAGGCTTGAGCCTTTTTCAGCCTTAGCTGGCAATATCTGGGGATCAAACCCAGGGCTTTTTGCATGCAAGATTCATGCTATATCACTGGTCTACAATGTACTCAGGGTAGGCAGCCTTTTTATTTTTCCCCCTTTGGAGCCAACCTTTTTGTTTGGGTCATGCTACAGGCTACCCAATATATGGTTGATGACACTCATGTCATCAAAATGGATGAAGCTGAATGTTCAGACCCTTTTATTTTTTAGTTGGCTTGGCCAAGGAGATGGTTAATGTGTGAGATTATTTTTCACCTCCAAAGATTTGCCAAGTAGGAAGGAATGATCTATTTTTGGTTTTGAAGGGTTTTTAAAGCTGTTTCGGTGTCTTAAGCCTACAATCAGCCAAATGGAAAAAAACAATTCTGAAGCCTTGGCCCTTTGGGGTTAGGCTCATCAGGTCATACATGGACTCCTGGGGGGAACTACATGTGGCCTTTGGATTGCCCCTTCTACCCTAACTGTTCTATAACAGCTTGAATGGAGCATATTTGGGAACCATATATACACATGCTACTCTGAGCATTTAATGAATATCAGCATTTAATGAATATATTTTAACATCAAATCATAACATAAAGCATTAATCTAAACAATGACAAGGGCAAATGGAATCATAGAGCAGAGTAAAGCAAAAAGCAGTAATAAAAACCACAAGGTCCTTACTTGCATAAGATGAAGATGTACCAGGAGGGCTTGTCAAAATAGATCATTGGGGTTGGAACTTGAATGTGGAGATCAAATCTTCCCTCTGTCATCAAATTCACTAGATGGCCTTCACTGAGCCCTTGCCTCTTAACAGGAGATCATGTTGAGGATAAAATAGGACAGTTTTTCCCAATTTGAAGGGTTGGGGGAATGGCATACCTGAAGGCCCTGAATTTGGAGAAGGCCCTCAAACAAACAAACAAACAAACCAGAAGTCTAACATTTATTTCACCATTGATGCTGAATTTTCCTTTGACCTAAAAAACTGGTGGGGTGAGGGAAGAGAAGAGAAATAATATATTGGGGAACATGTAGCTAGTAAATAAGATTGTACACTTTTTGCTGCCAATTTAACTATGTTTCCATGATGTCAAAGGGTTTGGTATAACTTCCATGTTTACTTAGGCATCCTGATAATTAGATACCTTCTTTAAATCTGGAATTTTGGATCTTGGATCAACCCCCTCTTTCCCAAGTTGGTTCACTCAATTGGCAAAACCTTTTCTGGTAGATGCCCCTTGGCAGGCAGCCAATCAGATTAGGTCCTAGGGCTCAGTGAAGAGAGAACCCTTTGGGCTGCCCCACTTCCACCTGCAGATGGGTTGGAGGATATAAAGAAATACTGGGTAGGAAGCTAGCAGCAAAGGTGGCCAGCCTAGCTTGCTTAACCATTTATGCTCATTTCCAAATATTTGGAAATATTCCTTTTAACACTCTTTTTAGTCTTATTGTTACCATTTGGTTATATGAAATGACTGCATGACAGTCTGAGAAATTTAGAGCCCAACTGAGTTATTTCATCCTGCAGTATGGAATAAGACAAGGTGCACTTGCAATTAGGAGTACATGTTTGCCAATTGTTGCTCTTTCCTTTTTCTTCCCACACCAAACAAATTTCTTCAGGTTATTAATGCCCCTAAGCCTTTAACCAGAGCCCTTTTGGAGGATTGTTGTCAAAGCTGCTTATGGTTAGAGGGATCTGAAGGGTTCTCCATTATTAGGTTTTTATTGTTGTTAATTAGTAATTTGTAGCAGTCAGCTTTTTTCTGGGCATTTGAGTTAAGCTTCAGCCAGTGTGTCGATGCCATTTTTCAGCCGAGGGATAGTGAATCCATCATTCCAAGTCCTTCCTTGGTATCTTTTTGTTGGTTTGCTTGCTTACTTGCTTGGGGGATTTTTGGTGATGGGAAAAAATCTTTAAGCAGAAAACGTCAGTGATGGAACATCCTAGACGTTTTTTGGAGGATAATAGATAGACTTGTTCAAGTTCATACGTAGGATACTAAGTCACGCTAGCAAGCTTCTTGCTTTATTTTGTGCTGCTTTGGGGGACCCTATGCATAGCCCCAAGACAAGAAAAATGAAAATCACAAGAAGAGAAGCAATCTTCCAAATGCTCTATCACTGTTTCGTTGAAGAGCAAGGTAGGGGTTAGTGAACGCATTAAAGAACTGCCTGTGTGTCAACTTGGGTGATCAAAGCCAATGTTGTTGCTAGTAGTATAGTAATAGAAAAGGAGCAGAGTATCAGGGCATTTCTATCTGCAGGAGTACTGCAGTTCTATATCGGAGCACCAGAGTAATGTTGTGTTGTTCCACAAATGAAGTGATAGCAAAGCTTTCAAGTTGCCCAGTTGTATTCAGCATGGATGAGAAACCTGTGATTCTCCAGACAGGACACTTGCAGCATCCCTCACCATAGCTACACTGGTTAGGGCTGATGGGAACAAGACTTCCACAACATTTGAAAACCAATAGTCTCCCCATTCCTTGTTTATGGCATGTTAGTACTGAGGAAATCAAAGAGAGAGAAAAATAAGCAGAGGCTGAATATTTTATGTCTTTGACGAGATGCCTATTTTAGATGACCATTTTAAATGATAACAGAACTTTGCAGGGTTACTTTCATTTCTAATTCAAAGTTGGAGGTTGCATTTCCACCCAGATGAAGATCTTTTATGAAAACTCTATGCAGCCTACATGTTGAAATTAAGCAGTCAGAAGTGATTGTCAATATATCCAGTAGAACGTCCTCTAGGCAACCATTTATAGGATTGGAGTCATAGCTTCCAAATCTAATTATGGAACTATATTGTTGGTTTTTGTTTTTTAAAAACTTGAATGTCTGTATTTAATTGTGAACTTTTTCACCCAAATCACAGGTTAATGCTACAACACCATTACTTGTGACTATTTAAGCCCTTCCCCAGTTTGAAAATAGAGCTACTGTTAAAAATGAATGGCTACTCAGGGCCTTTTGGAGAGCCAGTTTGGTGTAGTGGTTAAGACATCAGGCTACAAACCGGAAGACCAGGAGTTCTAGTCCCACCTGAGACACAAAGCCAGCTGGGTGACCTTGGGCCAGTCACTCTTTCTCAGTCCTAGGAAGGAGGCAATGACAAACCACTTCTAAAAAACCTTGCTAACAAAACTGCAGGGGCTTGTCCAGGCAGTCATCAGGAGTTAACCCTGACTCAAAGGCACAAAACAAAACAAAACAAAACAAATCCCACCCTCAGGGCTTTAAATCAATTAATCCATCCTGGAAATAGGGATCACTTTCAAACCCACTTCAGTTGAATTAGCATCTGCTAGAGACAGAATGAATATTTTTCATTGTATCTGCATTTTAGTCAAATGTAGTCAGATGATGGATGGTATAAGTTAATAACATGTTTTTGGCACTTTGTTTGAAGCAACAAAATCAGCACAACTTAATTTCTGAAATAGTCACCAAGGACAGCCAGACTTTGATTTTGTAGCCCTTAACAATCAGGATTTTCCTTTTTTATAAGTTAATATATCGTTGGGATGATAAGAAGGACCAATATGAAACTGATCAACTGTTGAATCATGTGGATATTTAGTTTTTGATTTGCTGAAAGTTGCGCTGTTGCTTCTGGAACTACTAGATGCTATACAGCTGTTGTAAAATGGTAAAGCTCCTGGCCCAGAGCGCTTTTCAGTGGAATGGTATAAGGCATTTGCAGGTTTCCTGGGTTCTATACTTTTGGATGTATATAATGAATCTTTTCAGGATGGTAAACTACCATCATCATTTTACAAGGTGTATGTAAGATTGATTTTAGAACTAGGTAAGGATCCTACATTTTGTGCTAGTTATAAGCCTAGTTCATTAATTAATGTGGGTAATAAGATCTTAACTATCTTACTTTCTAGAAGCCGATTCAAAGGCACCTGAGATGCTCTATTATTTGATGGAATCCATGACAGAAGTAAAACCCATAACGTATCTCTATCAAAAGCTCAAGCATATTTTTAAAGTGGACATTTCTGGGATATTCCAAATATGGATTAAAGAACTGGAATCTCTGATAATGTCCCATCAATGGCTTCATGTTCTTCAAAATGTTAAAATGGTATCAACAGATTTGAGATTAAAGTTGACCCATCCAAAAAATGTATTTAGAGTGCATTGGACTCTGCAAATAACGTACTTGAAAAGATGATTTTCTTAGTTGGAGGTATACAAAATTTGAGGGTACATTGGCATCATCATCATCATCATCATCATCATCATCATCATCATCATCATCATCTGACAGTGGTGGTCCCAGTGGTTATTGGCACACTGGGTGCCATATCAAAAAACCTTGGATGGCACTTAGTCTGCACATTGATAAAATTTCCATCTATCAATTACAAAAGGCCACACTGTTTGGATCTGCACATATACTATGCCAATACATTATGACATCGTAAGTTCTTGGGAAGAACTCAGTGCGAATGAAGGCCAACTCCAGTTAAAGAACTGGCAGCTGTGATTTCATGGTGTTGTATATACAATAATAATAATAATATATTAAATTGATATGTCAACTGACTCCCAGAAACTCTGTGCAGTCATGTGATCATTTGGGAACTTTTTGGAATGGTATTTTAGTGTATATAAGTAGATTTATGGGAAACTATTTAAGTGTTAAAGATGTAAATGTAATGTTGAACTATATACCAACACTTTAGAATCTGTTTATCAAGAAATATGGCTGTATTGAACATGGAGGGTGGCTAAAAGAATTATATTAAGAACTTGGAAAAGTAATATTATTCCAAATGTAATGGAATGGCTTTTGGAAATGTACAGTTTATCTGTCTTGGAAAAGGCATTATTTTCTGTTATTAAAGGATAAAGCAATATACATTACTCTGCCAGAGACTGTGTGATATTTTTCAGTATGATTTGGGTTTGATTATACTGGAGTATTATGTTGTATTTAAACCAGTGACTATTTTTAAGTTTAACATATAACATTTTTTCTTTCTTTCTTTCTTTCTTTCTTTTGTTTGTTTGTTTTTTATCTTTATCTTTTGTTTTGTTTGTTTCCATTATTTTTTCATTACATTTAAGGACTGCTTTATTTAATTGTTTTTAAGTCTATTTTGGTGTTTTGTCAATATTTAGTATTTTGAAAACTAGCAAAAATTAAAAAATTTAAAAAAAAACATGTTTTTTTCTTCCTGGTTGATATTTACAGTATTTGCCCAACTCTACTGTGCATGATATGTCACCTAAGACATGGAATTAAGAATTGCTTTCTAGTTCTTCTTGGTGAATTAATTGAAATTAAATTGCCATTAAGACAAAAATGCATCAAATTACATCCATTTAAGCACCTTATTATATTCTGCCAAATTGGTCTTGCATCATGTCAGCAGTGCAGTAATAGTACATTATTCAATATTTCTGGTGGAAGTAAGGGACAAAAGAGATGAGATATGCGCTAGCCATAATTGGATCACCCAGTATTTCTCAGATCAGAAAAAACTGAGATATTGAGTCTGCCCTATACTTAATTGAAAAGTACAGTGTGTTTGTGTAAGGGTGGGGGCACAGGATTGGCAGAATATTTTTAAGGACCTCTGTATAGAAGAATAAAAGAAGGAAAGGTTTGTCATTTATGGTCCATAATATATTAAGGAGAGAGAATAGAACTTAGTATGGGTGCGCTAGTGATATTTTAGGACAGAAATTACCAGATCACTAGTAAGAAGGTAGGGAAGGGGCTGAGAGATAAACACTGAACTGTCAAAGCCAGGTAATAAATATGTGAAGTTTTGTAAATACAATTTTTCATATTTGCTAATCCTGTTTGTATTTTTACACCCAGGACCTTTGTTTGCTAGCCCTGTTGTTTTATGACTGCATGTTCATCTCTTCACAGAGGAGAACCTTCTGCCTGATATCTAAGATGCTTCAGTAGAAAGCAAATCCCACAGTCCTGCAGACCTGCTTAGAGCAGCCACTGTTTCCATAGTACGGAGTCATTTTTTTTGACTACTTAGGAGTCTTTTTCTTCTTTTCAAAAAGAAAAAAGCCAATTTCTTGTATTCAATAAGAAGTTAAAAAGTGAAAACACCAGTAGGAAGTTGCACAAACAAAATCTGCAGACCCAGAAAATCCTTTTTTTTTTCTTCCATAAAATGCCTGCTATGAACACTATGCTTAGAAACTGTAGCTAAGGCAGCACAGAGATTTTCCGGGCACTGCTTACAGCTCTTTCATTGTTAGCATTTTCATTTGTCCTGACAGCTGGAACCAAAACTTTCTTGTAATGCCTGCCTCCTTTTGTAGTTTTGATCTTGCCCTTTCCACTCCAACTTTTAATCTTTTTTTTCTGAACCTTCTATTTGGCTTAAGATCTATTTGGCTTTTGTAAGGATTTTCTTCTGGAGTGTACCTATGATTTCAATGACTCTGTCAAGCCAATCAGAAACCTTCCAGGGAGTTAGAAATAGCAGCAGGGGATAGGGAGAAGCATGGCCCAGTGACCAGCCACTAGATTAAAGAGTAAAAATGAATTCAGTTTCTGGTAAAGGAAATAATAAGCTAGATATGCAGAAATTAGGAAATAAGCCTTCAAAAATAAACTAGCAAGAACTGGGATAGTGTTGCTAGCTGGGTGTTTGCTAAGAATTTAGAAGCCCCTTGTTCAGCCACAAATAGATTAGAAAAGTCACATTTTTTGCAGATTTAGTGCACCATCTCTAATCTGGGTCTGATAGTACTAGGGACATCCAGTGGGGTCTGTGTGTGTGTGTGTGAATCAAAAAAGTTAAGATAGCAGCCATGACCATGTGATTGAATCCCTGTCCCTTTTTATGCAAAAAAAGGGGCAGGGATTCAATTGTAGAGTTGTGGCCCCCAGCTTGACTTTTTGGACTCCCCTTGCAGAGACCCCTGTATAGTACTAACCTTCCTTACTGCAGGATTCCAAGCGTTCTGACATAGTGAGTTTTGAGCACTTTAAATATTGTAAGCATTGCTGAGATAATATGTAAAGAGCACTTAGGAAAAATTAAAGAGGGAATCCACTAGCATAATCAAAGGATGCCTTATCTTGGACAAAGATTTAGTAGCAGGATTAGCATCTATATAAACATATCATTTGGAGACTCATTGGCTGATTTGAATGGCACATACTGGTTTTGGGGATTAGAGTGTATTGCAATTTTCCTTTTGACAGGCACAGGCAAGTCATGATAATCATAATGAAGAATGATTGGGAGAAAACAGGGGAAGGGTTTGCAAAGCTGTCTTTCTTACAACCTTCCCTAATCCAAAGAGCAGACCTGCTGCTATGCTCTGTTTTCTGCCTCAAGTCTGAGACAGCTGTTTTGGAAAACAAGGGAAGAAGCATGTGGTTCCAGGGTGCATGTAGCTGGCCCAAATGCTATAGGATCCTGGTGCCTCAAAATGCTTGTCCTTGTTACATTTCAGGACTTGTCCCTGGTCCCTTTACTTTGTCCCTCCTTGCCATCCTTAGCTAAACTGTTGAACTTGAGGAAATATGATGAGCAGCAAAATGCTTGTGCAAAGGTTTATAAAGGCCCGAGGTCACACTCCCCTCCTACCCCTGTGAGACATGATAACTTTTTGCATCTTGAGTTTCTGAGCCCTCAGATCTTACAATAGTTGGAAATGCTGGCTATCACAAGGTTGTGTCCTGACTAAGCAAGAACCACGCTGAGACAAGGAAGAAGTCTCTAGTGTTTTATTACTGCTATTGTAGACAGAAAATCCTACCAAACTGAAGAAGCATGGGAAAACCCAGACAGATAAACCCCAAAAGTCAAGGCAGGTCTGTTCTGGGTTTCTTTGAATGGCAGCTCAAAGTCTCTAAACTACGCATGCATTTCCCCCCCTGGATAGGGGCCCCCTCCTGCTCACCATCAGTACTCATGACATCACCGTCCCCTCCAGATTCACATTCCATTTCAGCCCCCTCCCTTCCAGAGTTTCCTCCTCCCTCCAAAGTCTCATGAGAGTCTATCTCCTCCTCCAAGCTCCCATGGGAACTGGGCAATGATGGAAATTCTTCAAAGGAAAACTCCTCCAAGGACGAATCAGTGCCGCTCTCCAGTTCTGATAATGCTTCTGGCCCAGGTGGCTGCTGCTGGAAAATAGCTAGATGATTAGAAGATTCCTCCCCACTCCCCTTTGGGAAATGCAAGCCAGAGGTGGAGGGCTGCTGCTCCCCCTCCTCCTCTTGCTCTGGCCTCTGAGCCTCTGGCGGGGGTGGAGGTTGCCAACTTACAACCTCCTCTGCTTGGGATTCCTCTGCTTGCTCGGCCAAGTGAGGAATCTCTGGAAGAGTGCGAGGCTTGGGTTTGTGAGGGAAAAGCTGATGGAATCGTTGAACCAGTGCTGGTGTGTGCACATCTCTGGCATTTTCCCACATGCGCTCTTCCTCAGGGGACCCTTTCCAGTGTATTAAATATTGGATGCCCCTTCCCCTCCTCCTAGAGTCCAGAATTTCCTCGACTTTGTATTCCTCCTCCCCATCCACAATTACTGGAGGTGGCGGGGAGGCATCCGTGATCGCAAGGCACTTGGGGGAGGGTCTTTGGCTAGCAAGGATCTGTGAAACACAGGATGGACTTTCATGGAGGCTGGCAGCTGTAAACGATAAGCCACTGGGTTTATCTGCTGCACCACTGTGAAAGGGCCCACAAACTTAGAGTCTAACTTTTTGGAAGGCCTGGTAGAAGTCAAAAACTTGGTAGAGAGCCACACTTTGTCTCCTACAGCAGTCGCTGGCCCTTCTTGTCTGTGAGCATCTGCAGCTCTCTTGTAAACACTTTTTGCCCTGTTCAGCTGCTCCTTTAACAACTCATGTGCGGCTTGTTGCTCTTTAAGAAAATCAGCCACTGCTGGAACAGTTCCTTGCTGGGAGGAGGTGAGCAACACCCAAGGGTTAACCCCATAGAGTGCTTGGAAAGGAGACATCTTGGTAGAGGACTGCACAGAGTTGTTATAAGTAAATTCTGCCATGGGGAGCAGGGCTGGCCAATTGTCTTGCCGATAAGTGGTGTAACACCTGAGATACTGTTGCAACCATTGGTTAATTTTCTCAGCTTCTCTATTACTAGAAGGATGATGCAACGAGGATAGGTGGATCTGGACCCCTAATGACTGGAAAAGGGCCCTCCAGAAACTGGAAGTGAACTGAGGGCCTCTGTCACTCACCAAGTGATTTATCATGCCTCTATATCTAAAAACATGGTCTATAAACAACTGCGCTTGTGGCTTGTGCAGATGGGAGGCCCTTGCAAGGAATAAAATGAGCCATTTTAGTGAAGAGGTCCACCACCACTAGTATGGAAGTCAGTCCCTGAACTGGGAGTAAATCAGTGATGAAGTCCATGGAAACTGTATCCCAAGGCCCACTGGGGGTGGAGAGGGGTTGCAAGAGTCCTGCAGGCTTCCCTGGGAGAGGCTTGGCTCATCTACAGGTATGACAAGAAGCAACATAACTCTTTATGTCTACAGTCATCTTAGGCCACCAGTAGTCTGTCAGAGCTCTATGGAGAGTTTTGAAAACACCTCCGTGCCTGGCCGTTTGATGGTCATGGCAAAGTCTCAGTACTTCCTCCCTCAGTGAGGAGGGAATGTATAATCGCCCACTATGCCAGAGGATTCCTGCTTCCACAGTGAATGGGGAGGCAGTGTCTTGCGGACCCCTCTGGAGGTCATCCATCCTGGCCCTGGCATACAGGTCCTGTTGCTGCTGAGCTTTGACCCTTGCAAAGAGGTCCTCTGCTTGTCTGCCTGCTGCTAAAATCTCTGTCTGGTTCCCCCCAGTAGACTGATCAAAGTTGTGAGGTTGTAATATAGTAGCCTGGACCTCCTGGTGTGCAGCGGGGGTTGCCTGAATGGATTGAGACAAGGCATCTGCCAAACAGTTCTGAGCTCTGGGAACATAAGAGATAACAAAATTGAAACGGGAGAAAAACTGGCTCCATCTGATTTGGCATGGGTTGAGCGATCTGGTGTTTTGTAGAAGCTGTAAATTCTTGTGATCAGTGCAAACTTTCACAGGAAAGGTTGCACCTTCTAGCCAATGCCTCCACTCTTGAAATGGTGCTTTAATTGCCAGCAACTCCTTGTTAAAAAAATCATAGTTTCTCTCTGCCGGTGAAAGCATGTGAGAGAAAAAGGCACAAGGAAGCAATCTCTTCCCTACTTTGTCAGTATATTGCAATAAGACAGCAGCAATAGCAAAATCTGAAGCATCTGAATGCATTATGAATTGCTTTGTGGTATCAGGATGCTTTAAAAGCAGCTGGGATGCAAAGAGTTGCTTAAATTCTTGGAAGGCTGCTTGCTCCCTCTCCCCCCAAAGGAATTTGGATCCTTTCTTCAAAAGCTGTGTGAGGGGCTTGGCCCTGTCAGCAAATTTATGTATAAATTTTCTATAGAAATTGGCGAATCCTAGAAATCTTTGTATGACTTTCACATTGCGGTGGGTTGCCAAGAGAGAATTGCCTGGACCTTTGAAGGATCCATGGATATGCCTTCTATTGATATTCTATAGCCCAGGAAATGTAATTCAGTTAAATTGAAGGCACACTTCTCCAGCTTGGCGAACAGCTTGTTCTCTCTCAGTCTTTGTAAGACATTATGTACATGGGTTACATGAGTTGTAGCATCCTCAGAAAATATTAATAAGTCATCTAGATAAATGACCAGAAACTTATCTAGTAAATCAGAGAAAATTTGATTCATAAATTGGGAAAATATGGCTCCAGCATTAGCTAAGCCAAAAGGAAGAACAAGGTATTCAAATTTCCCATACCTGGTATCGAAGGCAGTCAGATATTCATGCCCCTCTTTCATCCGGATCAGATTGTAAGCATTCCTGAGGTCCAACCTAGTAAAAATGTGTGCTTTCTGTAAACGATCCAGCAGGTCAGCTATTGAGGGAAGCAGGTAATTTTCTTTGACTGTGACCTTATTGAGGGAGCTGAAATCATGAACAACTCTGAAGGGTGCCTCCTGAGCTGCCAGTGCCAACGGGTCAGGCTTCTTTGGTATGAAGAATGTAGGAGCAGATGCTGGGGAAGTAGAAGGTCAGATGAAACCCTTTTGGACATTAGCATCCAAGTAATCTTTCAAGGTGGCTAGTTCTTTGGGCAACATGGGATGTTGTTTCTTTGCTGGAATCTTAGCTCCTGGTATCAACTCAATAGTGCAGTCACAGTCCCTATGGTGGGGGGGTTAGTGCTGTGGCCTCTTGTTCACTGAAAACACCTGCGAAATCTGCATACTTGGTGTCATGAGTACTGATGGTGAGCAGGAGGGGGTCTCTATCCAGGGGGGAAAACGCATGTGTAGTACTGAGGAATTAAGCAGCCATTCAAAGAGACACAGATCAGACCCGTCTTAACTTTCGGGGTTTATCTGTCTGGGTTTTTCCCACGCTTCTTCAGTTTGTTAGGATTCTGTTTAATGTAGCAGTAATAAACACTAGAGACCTACTCCTCATCTCAGCATGATTTCTGACTGTTAGAACACTTGGCTGGCAACTGCACCCCCCCTGCTTTGATGACTGTGTTGGTTGCTGGATAGAGAAGGGTGGCTTGAATCTTATGATGCCGGCATTCCTTAGCTGGGAAGGAGATTGCTCCCATAGCCCAGTCCAACAATGAGTTGTGGAGCTTCAGCCAAGGAGTGCCCAGGATTATAGGTACATTAAGATGCAGTAACATAAAGTTGAATCCACTCAGTGTGGTCTCCCATTGTTAACTGTAAAGGTTCTGTGGATCTTCGAATTGGACTGGTCTTGAAGGGCTGGCTGTCAATGGTCTCAACTTCTATGGGACATGGCAATTCCATGGTTGGGATGTTCAGGTCTTGTACTGTCTGTACATCAATAAAATTGGTGGAAGCTCCGGAATCAACGAGAGCCTCTAACTTGACTTGGTGCTCTGGGTTTATGTGCATTATGACTGGCAAGTAGAAAAAGGATTGCCTGGAATCTTTGGAATGAGCCCTTCTTGATTGATTGATGGTCTCCCTGCTGCACTCTGTGGAGAGAGACCGATGGTGTTTCCCTGGTTGGAAGTAGAGGTGGGGATGGATCTTGGTTCCGCTGCTTGCCCTGGGGCTCTTGCGGAATTCGCTTGGTTTCTCGCTGGGCAAGCTCTCACCATATGCCCCAGGGCTCTGCAGTAGAAACAGAGAGCTCTCTCTCTCCTTCTCTGTCTCTCAGCCTCGGAAGTAACCCTCCTGCTCGCCCCGATCTGCCTCGGCTCTTCTGGTCCTGAGTAGAGAGATGCTGCAGAGAGAGCTGGAAATCCTGGAAGTGAGCTGAAGCCCCTGCCTCTCCCTGGCTGTAGCTGCCTGAGCTTTTCTAGTCTGGTGTCTATGACCACAGACAACTGATACAAATCTTCTAAAGTAGCTGGTGTTCCCTGATGCACCAATTTGTTTTTTATCTCCTCATCCAGCCCCTGTTTGAATTGGTCTTTCAAAGCACTCTCATTCCAGTCCAGATCCCCTGCTAACAGCTTGAAATCAGCAATGTAAATTCCCACTCTCTTGTTGCTTTGCTTGAGCTTCTGAATTTCCTGGCTGGCAGTGACCTCTCTGATCAGGTCATCAAAGTGTGCTTGGAACCTTGCCAGAAAATTCTGGTAGTCATTGAGAATTGGGTCATTGTTCTCCACCATGGGAATAGCCCATTTGGCTGCTGGACACTTTAGCAGACTTAAAATAAAGGTGACTCTGGTTCTGTCTGTGGGAAACTCTGCCGGTCTGCTGTCGAAAAACATTGTGCACTGGGTAAGAAAGGTTCTCAACTGTCCGGCTTCTCCTCCAAACTTCTCCAGTAAGCTGCCCTGGGATCTCAAGACTACTGGCGGAGCTGCTGCTGCTGCTGCTGGCACCAGCTGTGGGATGATTGGAGCTGGTTGTTGTAACTGTTGAAGCATAGCCTCTTGTAATGTGTTGACCTGGAGATCTACTTGCTGCTGGTGTTGCTGCAAGGCTGCTGCCAGTTGTTGTATGGCTTGTCGTAGCTCCTGGTTTTCCGAAGGTATTTTGCCCCCCCAAAAAATAATCTTTTCTTTCCTCCCTCTTTTGATGGGAGTAGGAGTTTGGTAGGATTGATGTCCTGACTAAGCAAGAACCACGCCAAGACAAGGAAGACATCTCTAGTGTTTTATTACTGCTATTGTAGACAGAAAATCCTACCAAACTGAAGAAGCATGGGAAAACCCAGATAGATAAACCCCAAAAGTAAAGACGGGTCTGTTCTGGGTTTCTTTGAATGACAGCTCAAAGTCTCTAAAGTACACATGTGTTTTTCCCCCTGGATAGGGGCCCCCTCCTGCTCACCATCAGTACTCATGACAGGTTGATGGAGTTTTTAAAAGTTAATAAAAGAACTCCAAGCAGCAAACATCAATCTTGCAGAGTAGAAGCGTGAACCAAAAAAGGAACTTGCACATTAAGCTTAATTACGTTCAGAAATAAATTCAGTCTTCACACTGTAGTTAGATGAAGAAAATAGAGATAGCTTACTTTTATTCAGTAGACCTGGATACAGGTAGGTTCACAGTAGGAAGCATTTAATCATCACTGGTTCTTTGTAGACACTTTCTTTGTGGAATAGAAAGTCTGTGTGCGAGATGAAGGAGGATGAGAGCTGCATTTCTGCAGCACCTCCTGCTTGCAGGTCTGCCAGAAGGTAATGGAGACTGTTAATCCCCAAGCCCAAGAAGAAGGAGGAAGTGGAAATCAGGTGACCCATGTGACATGCCACAAGCACAATAGAGATGCGTTTGCTAGAGAGACCCCCCTATGCTTATGAGACAATGCTCAGTTGACCTCTCATAATTCCAACAAATGTAAAGGCTGAATGGGAAGACATCCAGAATGCCACTTAGTCCCCTTCTTTTTCATAACATAAAATTTAGCAGATCCCAATTCTAAGATCAAATTGGGGTGGATCTGCTACTGTTTATCACATAATCCTCCTATTTTTATGGGAGCTGGTACAAAAGATTGAATACTCTAGAGTACTTCATAGTTGCCCCAGTTCCTTGGTTCTCTGTTGACATAGGCATTTGCACCTTATACATAAATGATATATGAGACCTACCCAAGTTGCTTAAGATGAGGCCAGCAGGGATAAATTGGTATATCTTAAACCCGCTTATGTGTATAATGTGTCATGCAGCTGCTCCCCGCCTTTGAGATAGGAATCAATAGCTTGGTGAATGTGAACCATCTCTCAAATAAATGATACTGAAATATTTAAAGGAATCATCATTAGTAACAAGGCAGAATGAAGAACAGTTAATTAGGTACCAATAATTTCTTAAATATTTTATAATATTCCGATCCCCATCCATCTACTCCTGGGGACTTTCCCCTTTTTAATTTATCAATAACTTCTTCCATTTCTTTATCTGATACTGGTTGTTCCATTACCTCCCTATCAATCTCCTGCAATTTTATTGTCCAATAATTCCTTATATATTCTCTAATCTTCCTGTGGGTTTACCCTCTGAGGAGTATAGTTCTTGATGAAAGACTCTTTTTTGTCCTTCATCCAATTATAGATTTTTCCCATTTTATCTTTAATTGTTCCAATTAAATTCCTCACCTTTTAAGTGATAGAAGGTGATAGGATCCCACCATCGTGGGAACAATAGTTAATTGTATTAATAACAAAGGTTAAGATTTAACAGTTCCTGGATCATACAGACCTATCTTGCTAATAAACCAGGATGCTAAAATATTGATGGCAATAATGGCAAAAAGAACAAATGCTTTTATATTTAGATATATTAATAAGGATCAATGTGGCTTTGTAGTGGGAGGGCAGATGTCAAATTTAATTGGATGACTGTTGAATGTAATAAATATAATAAATAAGAATTGATTGGAAGTAGGTTTAATAGCCTTAGATATATTTAAGGCCTTTGATTGCGTGGAATGGCCAGCTTTAAAATTAATAATAGAAACCTGTGGATTTGGCGAAAGATTTAAATGGTTGATAAATCAATTATATCGACGAAATACTGCAATGGTTGTGGTGAATGATGTAATGACAGATCAAATTTTACTGGCCCAAGGTGCGAGGCAAGGTTGTTCCCTGTCCTATTCAGACTACCAGGCAGAGTAATATCAAAAATACTGTTTATTAATAAGCATTCACAATAAATAAGTCGTTGATAAACAAAGACTTTAATCGCTTGTTGTAAACCGCCCAGAGGCCTCCGACGGGAGGAGATGGGCAGGGATACATTAGATAAATAAATAAATAAATCCTCGATGGCAACAGAAGCAGGATTCAAGTCCTCTTCAGAGCGGAGCAAAGGTGCTGATTCCTCTTTGGCAACAGATGCTGTCTCCAATGCAGGTAAGGACTCTTCTGTGGACACTGGAGGCTTGGAGGATTGGTTGTCTCTGGCAACTTGCTCTTTGCACATCTGCCTTTTATCCCAATCCTTTGTGCACCTGGACCCTTCTGCAGCCAATCAGGCTGCCTTCTCCTTTGTGCGCTTTTCTGCTTGTTGGTGTGTGCTGATTGGAGGATTCAAATCCTCCCCCAAACCCTGGCCAATCAGTGCCTTGGACTCTTCCTGCACTGCTGGCTCCTTTTGGAGTTTCATTTCAGCCCGGTAAGTTTCTATTTCCTCCTCTGACTCAGAAGGGGTTTCACTTTCTGAGTCAGAGGCAGGCTTGACTCTGACATCCCCTTTCCCCGATTTTATTCACCGTAGTCATAGAAATTTTAACCAATGTCATTAGAGAGGATGAAAGCATTAAAGGATTGGGAACAAAGGAAAAAATAAAGTAAGCTTGTTTGCAGATGACACTTTATTAACTATTGAAAACCCCCTGGAGTCGTTGGAGGGAATAGAAGGACATTTGATAAAATTTGGGGAAATGACAGGGCTGCAGATAAATTGGTCTAAATCAGAAATGATGTTATTTAATTAAGTAAGAGGAGAGAGCGATGGTTTATGAGTAATAATAAAATAAATATTAAGTTAAAGAATTCAATAAAATATTTAGGAATCAATATAACAAGAGAACTAGATAGTTTAGAAAAGGAAAATTTCCATAAATTAAAGTGAGAGATTAAAAAGAAGTTGGAGGAGTTTAGGAAAATTAAACTGTCATGGTTTGGCAGAATAACAATTATCAAAATGAAGATTTTACCTAGAATAAATTTCTTATTTAGGATGTTACCAATTAAGGTATCAGAGATAGAGATGAAGAGTTGGCAAACCATGTTTAATAATTTTTGTAATGGAGATAAGAAAGCAAGAGTGAATAAAAATAGATGGTATAAGCCTCAAAAAGCTGGACGATTGGGGCTCCTGAATTTAAGATTATATTATATAGCTAATCAAATAAGATATATCATAGATGGAATGATAGGACAAGGAGAGTTGAACCGGATGGAGATAGAAATGCAAGAATTGGAATGGAAATTGGAATATGTATTTTTTAATAAACCAATTAAGAAATGGCTGGAAAGAGTTGAGAACCCCTTTTTAAAAACTATTTTAAGGATTTGGGCAAAATATAAAGAAAAGTTAATGCCAGTTGTTTCCCCATGGACCCCAGTGGTGATGGTGGAAAAATTCCCTACAAATTTAAAGAAGTAATTGGAAAAGGAATTGAGGAAGAAAAAAATATTTCGAATAAAGGATTGGGTGAAGGAAATGAATAGTAAAGATCGAATAAGAGAGGTATTAAGGGGAAGAACGATATCTTGGCTTATGTCATGAGTAAGGATGGCGAGCAGGGGGCTCCCATCCAGACTGTCAAGCGCATGCGTAGCACTGAGGAATTGTTCAGCCATTCAAAGAGACACAGATCGGGACCGCCTTAACCCTTGGGGTTTATATGTCTGGGTTTTCCCACGCTTCTTCAGTTTGTTAGGATTCCTGTTAAGTACTAGCAATAAATATTAGAGACCAGTTCCTTGTCTCAGTGTGTTTCCTGGTTGTTAGGACAGCTTAATTGTATACAATTAGAGAAATGGACTAAGAAATGAATAAATGAAAATAAGAATGTAGAGGCTATACAAGATTTGAGAAGATGATTTTAGAGAGAGAAGATAAAGAAGAAAATATAGCTATAAAAGGTGAAACAAATGAAATTTATAAGATATTATTAGAAATTGAAGATCAACAGGATTATCTTAAATCAGTATGGGATTATGATTTAACACAACAAATAAGTAATCAGAGTTGGGGGAAGATATGGGATATGCATATTTTAAAAACTATGTCTGTAAGGATTAAGGAATTTTTTTTAAAATTGGTTTGGAGATAGTATTTGACACCTGTAGGATTAAATCAAATAGATAAGAAATATTCAGTATTATGTTGGAGGGGATGCCAGGAATCTGGCACTTACCTCCACATGTGGTGGAGTTGCAAACAGGTACAGAAGTTTTGGCAATTGGTATTTAAAGATAAATGAGATAATTGGGATAAATTTGCAGGTATGTCCAGATATAGCATTGTTATCAATATATGACAAAGTTAGATGCACTCAAGCTTCTAAAGATTTAATTACAAATCTATTGATAGCAGCAAGAATGATAGCTAGAAAATGGAAGGTAAAAGGAATCAAATAGAGGAATGGTATAAAAAAGTTTGGGATATTGCAATTAATGATGTTAACGAGTAATATTAAAATTAGAAGGGGATTTTGACTCTGTGTCAAAATGATTTTGCAGAGATATGGAATATATTTGTAGAATTTGTTTTATTAAAAGGGAAAGGATGTCCACCTTCACAAGAATTGTATTTCTGGAAAGAGGAATGATTAAGTAACATATTGGTCCTGGGGGTGGGGTGCACGTTCTAAGGTTTTATATTATAATTATAATTATTAAATTTCTGTGTAAAAGTAATAGAGGTTGGATATAAGTTTATAAAGCTATGTATGTATGTGGTTACTAAAATAAAAAAAGAACATTTAATGACATTCAAGAAATATTTTGCCTCTCCAAGAAGAAAGGAAAAGCCCTAGTAAGGGTGATTGCTGTCTCCTAACTAGCAAGAAACATATTTTGAGTAGGTAACAAAATAAAAAACTGTCTAATGAACTGCTGAGTTGTCAACACAATGCTAATTACATTATGAGAAACTGACTTTTGTGAAAAAATAAGGAATGTATGAACAAGCAACAAAGCTTCAGGGATGGGCCATAGCTCAGTTAAGCTGACATAAAGTGCTAGAGAGCTGAATGGGGGTAAAAGGGATACAATACAGAATAAAAATGAAATCCCAAATAGTTGGAATGAAACTTAGAGTTGTCTTAGGACCAAACCAGTGCAAACCAATATTTGCTAATTAGACACTAATTTGGCTATAAAGAGTGTGTCTGTTGGCTTACCTTTATTACTAAATATACTTACTGGGAATGGAAATGAATAATCACTTCCCTACTTCAACCTGTCCAGCTGTGTGAAGTTGTTTTCTTCCACTTGGCTCACTTCTATTATTGGAATTGTTATTGAAATTAGGAGGCCCAAGATGGCAACTTGCTGTTCAGTTTTACCATCAAACAATATGCTTACTGTTGAACCCAATTAGTAATTTTTGAAAAGAAGTTGTGGACCATGACTGAAGAGCTGGAATTAATTGCACAAAGTTGCATATAATCAGTACAGGTTTGATGCAGAATATCAAATATTGTGAATAAACTTTTCAGAATTTTTTTCAAGTTTAATATTTAATTATCAGGTCCCCTGTAGTAATGAATTTGGGGTTAAATGCCATTTGGCTCCCTTTTAAACATAATAGAGAAAGCAAGCTTACCAGTGTTTGTTCATTTCCACATTTTAGTCTATCAGGAAACATCTGAAATTCTGGAAAACTGAAATCTTTTGCCATAGTTCTGAAGGGAAGTGGATCTTGTCCAAAATGAGGAAACATCCTTTCCAAAATATTGAAGAGGGTCCTGAAGTTTTTTTAATTTTCTAAGCTTTTCCTATTGTTTGATAGGAAAACCCATTTGGTCAGGGAAGTGGTGTGGTTTGATTGCTCATATGTGTCTCCCAGGTTCATAAGATAACAAGCAGAGAAAAAGGCTTTCTTGCTGTTAGAGTTAGAACTGAAAAACAATTGGTCATCAGAGCAGGAGCCAGAATTAGGCATGTGAGGACCATTTACTCCTCTTTAAGATTAAAGCAGTAGCTATGGTGAGTTAGCAGTACTAGAAATGAGTAATATTGAAAGCAAAGACAGAATTCATGGTAGGTTGAAAAATCCATCATAAAGGCTAATTTTTGCTTGCCAGAGGTAGGATACGAATGTAGAAAACAGCACATCAATTGAGTTTTTAGTTATATTTTGAGTGGCTCTGCCATTTTTTTCTTGTCCTACAAAAATTCAGACATGATTGAAAATAATTGCTCCAGTGAACCTTTTTAAAATGGAAAGGACTTGGGTGTGTGAAGGAGAGAGTACAGCAATACCATTAGAATGGTTCTTTTCCTCCAAAATTTTTTTCCATTTCCTGTTCTTCATAGCTCAAATCAACTGCAGCTTCAGAATCATGTTTTGTTTGAAGAATTGCCTGTCATCTGAATATCAGTGGTATCTCATACAACCTGAAGGACTAGGAAACATCAATGAAGGCAAACAAAATAATTTAGAAACAGGAATGTAGTTTTACTGAACCAATGCAGATCCCTCCCAATTTGATTACTTTCCTAATTTAAATGTCATGTTTGTATTGTCAAAACAAAACTTACTCATGCAATATGGCACTGGGTGATATCTTCAACCTGAGTTCTTTCACCTTCATGCACTGAAATATGTGGAAAACAAAAGATGCATGATGACAAACACATTTGTTGAACAGTCTATTTAAACTGGCTACTCACATTGGAAAGGAAAAGTAGCTGCAGTTTCCTGACACTAGTTTCCTTCTGAAAATCATCTCCCTCAAAAGGGCAATAAATTTTTCAGAGCAACTAGCAATAGAGGGAATTTGTAATGAAACAGCAGAGGGACCCCAACTGAATTGGGGCCACTAAACTGCTTTTTAATTCAACTACACAACTGAAAGAGATGTTGCTCCCAGATGGGCTGCTTTCTGAGCAATGTATTTCATTATGGCAATTCATGTATCTCCCAGACATTAATATCCTCTTCTGGTCTTTAGCCCTTTTCGTCGTTTTTCTTTATGAATGAGGAAGATCCATCTAACCAAAGAAGTAATACACTAGGACACATCTCCATGTCCCACACTGACCCATACCCCTTTACTGTTAGGGAATGCTGCATCCAACTGAACACCTTTTCTGTCCTACTAAAAAACATTATGTGAAAGTCTTGATCGACCAAAGCCATGATGGCAGCATAACTCAGTAATTATTGGTATATTTGGTAACCATGGAATATGGAAGATTACGACTTGGGATATAAGAGGAATAAATAATAAAAAGCATGAGTGAACCAAGGAAAGAAATTAAAGAAAAATAGATTTGTTGTGTGTCTGTGAAACTAAGAGAATGGGGAAGGATGTAATAGATATGAATGTAGGTATTCTAATCTTTTGGAGTAGAGTGGATGAATACATGCAGGGAAGTGAAGGTGCTAGTTTAATTTTGAATGAAAGGACTGAAATGGATGTCAGAAATTATGAATTGGTGCCATGCAGGTTGTTATGGATAAGGATGAAAGTAGGAATCCATAGATTGGTGAGATGCCTCTTCAGTGAATGAATTAACTCCAGTGAGTAGAGATATTGGAAAAGATATAGGTGGGTTTTGAGAAAAATGGTGCAGCATTCTGAATGAATATGATTTGGGCCTGGGGAGAATATTATGGTATGTGGACATGAATGAATGAGTGAGAATGAGACAAGAGAGTATGGAAAAAATAATTGGGCCACTGGAAACCCAAGAATGAATGTGAAAATGTAAGCAGAAAGAGAAGGTGTTGATCCTGTATGAAAAAGTATTCAAAATAGATAAGTCTCCAGACAGAATGAAAGAAAAATGGATGTAAAGAAAAAGGATGTGGAAGCTGCTTGGAAGTGAATGAAAAGAAGTCTACAGAAGGGTGTGGTGTCACTCTAATATGAAGTATGAAAAAGTATGCTTGATACAATTATGAAGTGAAAAATACATATAAAATAACAAAATATTTCAAAAATGAGGGTGCAAGAAGATATTTTATTATGTGTTTACAGGAAAAAAGTAGAGTCAAAGAGAGTAAGGAATAGTTAAGGATGGCTTGTGGTGATGTAAAAGGTGTGTTGGCTAAGGATGTGAATGTATGTGTAATTTGTATGCAGATGATACCGTACTGCTGAGAACATGAATAGTTTGCAGCAAAAGATGGATAGATTGTATGATGCAAAGAAAAGTATGTATCTAAAAAATTCATATATCAATGGTCAAGACCATTGTGTGTGACAGGAAAAGTGAACAAAGTTGTACATAAATGGCAAAAATACTGGAAAAAGTACATGAATTTGCATACCTTCGTAGAATGTTAACAAATAGGAAAATGGATGAAAAACTGTTAAGATATGCAAAAGTTGGTAGACAGGTAATGGATGGTATGTGGTTTGTTGCAAGGAATGAATGTTGAAAGGAGCAAAAACAGCAGTTTGTAAGTGTGAGCGTCTGCCGACTTTTTATATGGAAATGAGAGTTGGGTATGTTAGGAGAAATGTGGAAGTAATTTGAATGCAGTAGGAATAGGGTGCTTAAGAAGTATGAGTGGCAAAGCAAGAAGTGATAGGGTCAAGAGTGAATGGATGATGAATAAATATGGACTGAATGAGTGACAAGCATGAAAGAGATACCTGCAGTTTGATGTAGTTTAGTCACAAAGAGAGAATGAATGAGGATCAACTTGCAAACAAAGTACGTGATGGAAGAGTGAATTGCTCAAAAGGAAAGGGAAGACAAGAAAGTTGTGCTGGGATGGAGTTGATTAGATTCTCAAAAGTGAGAGGTGAAAAGCTTGTAGAACAAAAGGCAATGCATCAAGCATTGTATGGATATGTCACACGCAAGGATAGCTTGAAAAGACAGAAAGGTATGGAGAGATATAGTGAATGGTGTTAGTGTAAACTAGGTTAAGGAATGTTTCTTTTTCTTATGGCATACCTTTAATTTCTTTGATTTATATTTCTTATTTCATTTCTGGTCTCTTCATAATGTTGCTCTATCCCAAGTGGAATGGTGTGATGGGTATATTTGTATGGATAATAGTCCAGAGGAATGGATGTTTTATAGCATTTCACTGCCAAAGGTTTTTTTTGATGGATGAATGATTGGAAAGGAGATTAGTAGCAATCAGTAGATGAGTGATTTCAGTAATGGTGCTCATCACCCATTCCCCATTCTGTCCCAAGAACTGTGTCATGGTCCCTGTTCCAATGTTCCTGGGAAACATCGTAACATGTTCCCATGCCATGGTGCTGACACGAGTTGCTGTACGGGAGGGGGCTGCTCCTGTTCCTTGTACCAGGCTGCAATGCGAGGAGTGAAGGATGCATGTTTGGGTTATCTCGCCTGGTCAAGGATGTTTCCCGCAGACCGGCAGGAACTGTTAGGGGCACCTGCAGGGCATGGAATTGTACTGACTTTTGGGGGAGGGACTGGGAGTTGCTTGGGGTTTTATTGGAAGACATCCCGTGCTTTTACTATTCTCAGCTTTGCTTGTGATCCTGAATACTATTCATTATTAAATCAGATATCCATGAAAGCCCTGTGTGAGTCTGATAGTGATTTTGAATAGGCAATCATTACATGTAGGTCTTTTTGTACACTTTTAACAATTGCTTATTTTTCTGCACTGGAATTCCAGGATTTCAAAAATGATTAATTTTGTGCCATCAAGTTGTTGTCGACTCTTAGCTACCACATAGATGGATTTTCTCCATGACGATCTGTCCCTAACCTGGTCTTTCAGGTCTTCCAACGGTGATTTCAAAATAGCAAAACACAATTTAGAATCCAGAGTTGCCCCTTCCTGCTATTATCTCTTTGCCCTTACTTGCAACAAACTGACATTGCTGAGTATGTTCAGAGATGGATCACCTACCTGCAATTATTTGTGAGAAACGATTCCTGTATACCAACATGCCGGCATGACAATACCCATTTGGAGAAGGAAAAGCAATTGCTAGTGTTTTAGCCAATATGCTTCACAGCATTGTCCTCCTGGGTAATTTCTTTTCACATCAATTTGCTTTAGCTGACTTCATGAATCCTATGATTAAAGATGTTATTGCAAATAATATCTTATTTTGTTGCTGGAATACTGATAGGTGATACTACTCTCATATATCGCACACACATACTGTACACATTTTCATACACAAAGATAAGCACAAAGCAGCAGATGTTCACCACTATTGTGTTTCCCAGAAGAGTGAAAAGGATTAATAGGAGGAATGAGAATAGCAAGGTGGGATGTACGGTGTTATTCTCTGCTTTGTTTCTTGCAGCAGAGCAGTTAACAGGAATAAAACATGTCTGTGTGCTACATTGTACTTTGCTGCAAAGAAGCAATGATAGAACATTAAGATGGCTTATGTCTGGCCTTTTTAAATGCATGGCTTGACTGAGAGATCACTTGACTGGCCATCATACTTGTGTGGAAACACCTGGCACACATGGAGATGAGATCTGGCTATGTGGAGTATGAATGGATGAGATGTTGTATAGTTCCAGCTTCCCATTTAAATTAGGCCCCTCTTCTGAGCTTTGGCTGTAGCTTTTTCTTAACAGTTATGATCTCAGTTTTCAAGGTTCCTCTGGAAAAATCTAGGTTGCAGAGGAAAATTATTGTGGCTTTTTCCCCCTAACGTACTAAGTTTTGATGGAAAATAAATTTCGTGTAGAAGTTTCACACAATACCTCACCTTCAGGATGAAGTATCTCTGCTTAGGGTTTTTCCACATTACAGTTTTCAGCTGTTTGACTCCTTTGTGTAAACCATCTGCATATGAAGACTGTTTAAGAAATCTCTTGCTGGATTTCTCCCTGGTCCTCCATGTTGGCCATGGTGATGGGCTAATTGGTGGATTCTCATGCTTCTTTATCCCCCTGAACCAGTAAAAATGAAAAGAAAAACACATCTCTATCCACTTTTCTTGTCATTTGGACTAGAAGAGGCAATCAGCAAAATTTTTGTTAATTTCATTCTTTTTAAAGGCAGCTCATTGTTTCACTGGAGAACTTGTTAAACAAAACAAAGCCCAGCTTTTCATAGTTCCACTGGTGAACTTGTTTTAAAAATGGTTTTGGATGACAGGGACCAGTGACAGGAGGGACTGAACTGGCAGGATTTATTTAAAAAATAATTCATCTGGTGAACTGGACAACATCACCTCAGCTGGTACAAATCTGAAAAGGCTACTTTTTATTCATATCAAGAAAAGATGAGTGGAGGTTGCCTTCTCAATTGTCTAGGGTTCAGTAAAGTACAATGTTATGTATTCCTGCTCTCAAGAAATGCTCAGAGGCCTGTATTAGAATTGGAGCAGGCTGGTCAAGAGAACCCGCCTGTATATGGTGATCTTGCAACACCATAATTTAAAAAGTAATTTTAATAATTTAGGTAAAGAAATCCAGGTTTCTATGATGATACTGTTTGAAAGAAACCAGAGCTTTTGACCTTATGGTTGCTTTGAGAATGCCTACCCATGTTTCTGAATTCAAATTTCTCTTCAGCCACAAACCCAACAAGTAGCTTTAGCTTTCACATGAACACATACATGTGCATTATTTGGATTTCAAGGACTATTCTACTACCAGTGTATCTGAATACAACTTGATAAGGAGTATTCTGTTCACATATGTGAAACATGTGAAACATTCTGATGTTCTCTCTCTCATCTCCTCTACATTGACTTGGTTGCACTGATTCTCTAAAGCATGTGTGAGATAAAAAAAATGATATGATATGATATGATGAAGTGCAATTTGGTCAATTTGGGAGCCTTTTCTATTGATATCCTGCTCCTCTTTTTACTCCTCGATGATTTTAAGCTAAAACTGCTCTTGGAAATATCATTTCAGGTAGCATAATAGGAAATCCTGCCAGCATATGTAAATTATTGCATGACAAAGATGTATAAATCTCACTCAGCATGCAGAAACTCTGAATGTAATGATCTGTTTTTACCACCCTCATGGGCATTATCCTGTTGACTCATATGCAGAGAAAGAAGGATAAATTTTGAATAATGCAGTCTTCAGGCATTTTCAGGGTACATTGTAACCACAAGCTCTCCTTTGGAGATGCCTATAGATTTGCAGATTTAACTGCTATTGAAAATGGCACATTCAAACAAGCTGTTTACAGCTGCTTCGCCATAGGAAAAACAATTGAAATGACCTCATCACTGCAGGATTCCATCTCTGGGGTGGTGCATTGGTGTTTAAAGAGCACTTTTCACATATGGTTGTACATATATGAAAACTTCCAAGCTAAACTGGGGGAGCAAGATTGTATCCATAATCCTGCTCCCATCTCTGCTTTCATATTTATTAACTTGACATGCATGGAGTCAATAAGTGCAAATGGATAGTATTTCCCTAAGGGGTTGGTTCCTGTTACACAGGGAGAAACTGCACATACACCATTTGTGGGCTTTTAGGAGACAAGGGCAGTTTGACTGAATAGCACAGACAACTTAGGACAATTGAGATCTGTTACAAACAAAGAAAATAATGGTTGCTGTTGGTGGTGGCTGTTGTTGCTGTTGTTTTCCCTGCTAGAGTGAGATAACTTGTGTTGGAGAAGACCCAACTTGTATGAGTTACGGAAAAAAAGAAGAAAAATGCAGATATAAGAGTTTGCTTTAATTATAGAGTGATGATTCCCACCCTGTTTTCTGGGAAACTGGTCAGGAAATTCACCATAAGAAAATTGGTCGGGTCAGACCTTCTTGGAAAGTCAGCTCACCCACCAGTCATTATCAATCATCCCCAGAAGTATGAAGAAGCCATTGGGGCCATTTGGGTGTATTTTATATTCTCAGTTTGCATGAGACAACCCTGAAGGCCAGGAAGTGTTGCCAGCTGGAACATGCAGACTCTGTGGCAGTGAGGAGAGCTTCCATTCCATTTCAATTGATGTAATAAGTGTTCCATAAATATAGAAAATGTAAGAGCAGTTGTTACAGCACAATATCTATCTTATATGTATAATAGTAACCATTTAATTTGCCGTGTTCTACATTTTTAATTAAAATTGCTTTGGAAATGGTGGCATTGATTACTCTTGCCTCTTTTCCCATAGTTAATGAACCAGTGATTGTGCATATTAACTGATGATGCTTAATGCATTCAGCTCCCATTTTTACAAAGAAGAGGGGGGGGGGGCTGTGCAAAATGGACTTCTTGTTGAAAGAAGGCATTGACAGGGAAATAGGCTAGTATGGCTGGTTATCTCTGATAATAACAGTATAATATCTAATCCCCAGCTATATTGCCTGCATTTTACTTGCATGAGCAAGTTAGTTAAGAACTAGTTGCTCTTCCTATGTGCTGGAGGACATTTCTAAAACCATCTGTGCAAGAGATCTTGTATCATATAAGAACTGCCTCTTTGACTCAGTTCAAGGATCCCTCTATCAGGGCACCCAGCTTTCAGTGGTGATCAACCAGACAGTTCCCCAGATCTCACAAGTAGGGTGAACAGTTGGTAGCTCTTCTGTTGTTTGTCTTAGGCTACAGCTCTTCTTGGAATTGCATCTTAAAGATTCTATCAATCTATTATTATTTATCTAGCTAATAGCATGGACCGATTAATGCTTTATACATTTTTCTAAATCTCTGAAAAATGCCATCTAAACTAGAGGCTATTACGATCCTGCACAGCACTAAATTCAATGAGTTAGCTACATGATGTGAAAGTTGTTTAGATTTCTCTGCATGCTTTCCTCTTCTTGACTCTCTTCCCTTCCAACTTAAAAGTGTGATTTTTAGGGAGGGGAGTTAGTGGTAACAAGCTTGAAGGGCCTTCTCCTGGAAATGGATTTAAGATGAAATTGCAATGTAAATAAATAGCTCACCACTTTTATAAGTACCCCAGAGGAATAATCATGTGAAGTCTAAGAGAGGGCATGTAGGCTTTTGACATTTGCAGTTCACTAGTGATGTGCCAATAACAACAAAGATTTTCTGTAACACTTCCTATCTGATACGTAGACTGATTTTGTTTTTAAAAATACAGATATTTGTGGTTCTAAGAAAAGTTCAGTAGTAGAACATCATTTGGTTTTCTCTACTGTCAACATCCTTCTGGAGAGGCAACAGTCTGAGGTCTTACAAAAAGCTTTTTGTGCTAGCATAATTGTGCCTTGGTGAGCTGGCTGGATTGTACCTGTTTTCAGTAATACTGGACTTGATGGCTAAGGGGATGTTGTGGTGATGCAAGTGATGCTATAGCAAATGATCCAGATCTTTACTTATTGGGTGTTCAGGCCATGCATTCATGTTAGAACAGTTAGTTAAAGTTGCAGCCCTTGGTCTCTGGGAAATTTTGCTGGTGGAACTAAAAACTTGCCCTTCCCAAACTGCAGTTTTTAAAGCCAATAAAATATTTTAAAAATTACATTTCACTGATTGATTTTTCAAACTGGTACCTCTTCTAATATGTTACCTGGAATTTTCTTTGGTTTTAGTATTATATTTAGACTTTGTAAGCTGCTTTGAATATTTAGCAAAAGAGGATGCAAAATGCTTATTATAAGAGGAAAGAAGTAAAAGACATGGGAGTGAAAGTCATCAGAGGAAGAGAAGGTATGATTCCTGTAGGAGAAACCACAGAACATACATTCATCTTCCAACAGAACATAGGATGCAGAACCTGCTTGGAACAGAATGAAAAGAATTATGTTACAGAATGCCACAGAATATGTGTAGTTACACTTAATGTGAAGCACAAAAAAAGGTGCTTGGTAGAATAATGAAGCCAAAGAGGCTATGGTGAGAAAAAAAACAGCATGTAAGAGAATTATTGCTGCCAAAAAAAAAAATGAAATTAGAGAACAATATTGTACAACATAGTTGCAACAAAATATAGTTGCAACAAATGTAGTCTAAAAGATTGAAAGAAAAAAAGATCCAGAGCATTTTTGATAGAAATAAAAAATTGGTTTGGAAGTGGGTGTAACGGGCTAAATAACAAACCTCTAGCAGAGTTAAAGGAATTAAAAATAAAAGTGAGGAAATGGTTTGGGATGAAATGGAAATGAAAGAATGCTGGAAAGGGTATTTTAAAGGTTTATATGGGAATGAGGGTGCTATGTTGAAGAGTGGGATTGCAATGAATGCTATAAATGTTAGTGTAAAATGAATTAATGAAAGGTAAGCCAAAAATGCAATGACAGTCTTGAAGAATGGTAATGCTGCAGGTATAGATGGTGTAACTGGAGAAGTGTAAAAATATGAATATAATTTGCTAATAGACTGCCTGTATGATATCTTTTTATATGATAAAGACCACATCTGTGCCTGAAGATTGGAGAACGACATTATTGTTCTCCTATAGAATGGGAAAGGTTGCAAGTTTATATGCAAAAGCTATGTGGGGTGGGGGAGGCTAGCTTTTTAAATGGGCTTGAGAAGGTATTTGGAAGAATTCTGATTGAAAAGGTATGAAAGGTGATGACGAATAAAATTTGGGAACAGCGGTAGAGCATTATGCTAGGCAGAAGGTGTGCAGACTGTATCTTTGGTGTTTTGTGGGTCATTGTGAAATGCATGAATGTGTGTGTGGAGCAGTTTATTGTGCTTGGTTGATCGTGAGAAACTATGATACAATGAACCGGCTTGATTATGAAATGTTTTGCATAAATATAGAGTTAATGGTTGGTTGCTGAATGCAGTAAGAGTAGTATATAATCCAAGTAAAGCATGTATAAGAATAAATGGAAAGCTTAGTGAATGGTTCAACACTCAGCAGGGAATAAGACAAGAATGTGTGATGTTCCCATTCTAATTTAATGCATTTATCAACAAATGTTTAAGTCATATTTATGATGATATTAGAAGTGCTTTGGTTGGGGATGTTATTGTGCATGTATTTTTGTATGCACATGATGCCATGTTGTTAGCTGAGAACCCAAGTGATGTGTCATAAATGTTGGGTTGATTGTATAATGCAACAAGAAATATGGAACTGAACACTGATGTATCAAGTTGGATAGAGTTGATGAGATCCTCAAAAAGAGATATGTAAGAAATTTAAATAATAAAAGGTGTATGGACCTTTTAGGTGTATGAATCAGTGTATGGACATGGAAGAAGCAAGTATGATAGGAAAGATAAACTGTCATGAAGGTGTAGTTAATTTTGTTGTTGTAACATATATGTAGCATGTTTCCTTTTCTCTTGTCACTTGGATTACATTTCTTTGGTGTACTATTTCTTACCTGTTTTCTGTACTTTGCACAATATTCATTACCCTGAAATGACATAGCATGATATGTTTGTACCATACATGGTATGTATGATAGCAGATGGTTAAAATAAAACAAATAAAATAAGAACTCTGAGATTGGGTGTGATAGGGCCACTGAGTAATAGTTATGATATATCTTCCTGAAGTGTTTTGAAAGATGAAATGGTGTTGAAGATATATTAATCTACATTAAGCAATCCTGATTGCAAATGCATTGACTAGATGTGAAAAGAAAGGTTCTTTTGAATGTTTTTAAAAAATGCCAGCTTACATCAGGCCTCCAGGTGGCAGTGTTACTGTTCAGATGCCAAGAGCAGGACCTACCTATCTAAACCAATGGCATATAATCTGACTGTTGAAATCATGGAGAGATTTACATTCAGCACCAAGGCTGAGGAACAGCGCCTCGCAAGTCTCCATGAGACAGGAGCCATGTATTTAGTTTATTCATCCATGGCATGAGGAACAATACTAGAAGAGAAATTTTAGAACCTCTTGACCTTCAGTATGTATTTTACAGGGAGTCAAAATTCTGAGCACAAAGTGCTTTACTTTTAATTTGGGATGATTATAGGTCATCAAATATTCCCAAACACTCCACCTGTGTACATGAGGGATGAGTGATCTGATCTCTGAATTGGCAGTCAAAAAGTCTGCCTTTTGTAGAGCAGCCTAAATTGAAGAGTTACCCCAAAAGTTCTGACTAGAGAATCAGGAGTCACTTCAAAATAATTTTTCTGTTCCAGCAAGAGAGATTCACTGATACCAAGGGCCCTCTGATTCTGAAGGCAGATCTCCATTTGTAATGTGTTGATTATGGGAACCCTGTTGAACTAGCTAGGATTTGCACTGTAATGCAAATGGGGAGTTCTACCCACATTTATTTATTTATTTAGCTTGCTAGCAAATATATAAGTTACTTTTCAATTTAAATATTTCAGACCCATATACAATTTTATTTATTTATTATTTCAAGCTTTACAAGCCACCCATTTGTATAAGACTCTGGGTGGCTAACAACAGTTTAAAAAGTAGAAGAATTAAATAAAATTCCAATGGCCATACCAGGGATTGGGGGAGAGGACCAAACAATTCCACCTCACTAGAGAGTACCCCAAACACAGTGCCTATGGAGGTGCCTGTGGAAAAAGCCAGGTCTTCAGTACTGTCTTGAAGGCAGGCAAAGCCAGGGGTCTGCATATCTCTGGGATCATGTTGCTCCACAGGGCAGGTTCAGAAGGCAGGGACAGAAAAGACACATTTTCTGATTCCTGGATCCCATGAGATGACGTTGCTTAATCAATGTGAAAGAAAGCATGCCAACTTTGTCGGATCTTACCACATGGACAGATACAATGAGAGAAATGTGGTCCTGCAAATATGAATAAAACTCAATATAAAATGAGAAAAATATGTTTGGGGATAACAAATGATAGGCACAATAGTTGCCCACAACTATAGAAGGTGAAGAGTGATCTGTTTAGGATCTGCATGTAAGGCAATGCATAGGGAAAAAAGCCCTTTCACAATGAATTATATTTAATGACTAATGCATCCAAGAAAAACTGATTACATTTCTCTTTCTTAAGTTATGGTAGGACTAGGGATGGAGACATACAGTACTGTAATCATGCCTGATTTTTTTTCTGATGGGAGGAGGAGGCCATTAACTTTAAATTTAAAAAATGGGCATAAACACAGTAAATTTGAAGAATGAACTAGAATATTAATCAAACAGTAATTAAAGGGTTACTAGAGGAAACTAGCTGATTCTCTATCTAAACTGAGGCCCTATATTTGAGAGTGACCAAAGAACACATTTATAACAATATTGTTAAACTGGAGTTTGAAGAAGCAGGAAAGAAAGCATTTTGACACTTTTGAACTATGGTGTTGGAGAAGACTCCTGAGAGTACCATGAACATTACCATAGACAAACCAATGGATCATCGAACAAATCAACCCAGAGTTCTTAGTCTAGGCCCAAATGACCAAGCTCCAAGTATTCTACTTTGGACACATTATGCGAAGACCTAGCTCTCTGGAAAAGGTTCTAATGATGGGAAAGGTGGAAGGAAAGAGAAGTGGACAACCAGCAGCAAAGTGAATGAACTCAGTTACAGTGGCAATGGTTGCAGTGCTGGAAGTCCTGAAAGACCAGGTTAGGGACTGATTGATCTATGTGGTCACTAAGAGTTAACAATTACTTGATGACACATAATCCATCAAAAAATTGCATCTCTTTTCTTTGTATTTCTTTCTAGTTTTCAATGAGGAAATGTTCTTTCACACATATCGTGCCTTTGTATAATAAACAAACGTCAAAGAGTTTATAGAAGATAGTATCTTTCTAAGATTGGAAGCATCTTAGTACTGTTGCTTCCTTTCCTAATGTTAAGCATTATAGAGCTCACCATGTGTACATACTTGAAGAGAGGCAGGAACCTTGTTTTGCTTCCCCTTGACAGCCAGGAGCTTTTGGTACTAAGCCACCACATCAACTGAGTTCTCCCTTTGAAGAAGAGATGAGGAAAAACTCAAATGTGTTATAAACATCTGTGATATAGATCAGCCAGATGTCTTGTAACTCCCCAGGGCTTCCTGAATCTAGCCTTCACTCTGTGAGCCAAGAAAGGCAAAAGTCCTTGCAAGATATGGCATCCTGTTGGACAAATTAAGAATACAGGTTTGTTTTCCCCATCGGCAATCATATATGTTTCTTCAAAATTCTTGGATATTCATTATGCCCTCCCATCTCCCTTGACATGCAACTAACTAAATTGGGAATTGATCCATTTAATAAACAGTTTTGGATGAGAGTGCTTCTTTTGACAGCTTTTGTCAGTGGGACAGGGTAGAAGAGTTCTGCAATGGGGCCTGAAATATTTAGGTAGTAATGATGTAATGCCCAGAGACAGTGTATGTGTGTTTTGAAGGTCTAGCAAAAAGAAATCCTTTCAGAGCAATCCCAAGAGCAATGAGCTTTATCAGTCTTGACTGGGGCTAGGTTTCCTTTGTTTCCAGTAGGCCATAGGTAAGGCAGATTGACCAAGCCCCTGATTTGGGCTATAAGGCTCCAATAATCTCTGAGGATTATAGCTGTTCTCCAGCCAGGATCTATGGATTCAATCAATACCAAGTCAATACCTGTGACTTGGATTTAGTCGAAGTTGAGAATTCTGGAAGTTGTGAACTCAACTTGTCTGCAGAGCACCTGGTTGGGAGGCTCGTATAAAAATGAGATTTTATTTCTTTAAAATACTACATGCAGATTTCCCCACACCTTTGAATTTGCTGGGTAATGAGGTGTGATTAAGGTTCTTTCTGCTTGCCTACTTAACTACCTCTGAATCAGTGGCAGTCTGCATTGCCTGATTATGGCCCTGTTAGTCCTCAGGTCATGCAAAAGGCTATTTCACAAAATGGGCTTGATTTAAATGCTGTCTCCTTTCCCAGATGTTTGGTCTCCTATTTGCTATGATTTGGGTATCCTTTCAGTGACCAATCTTTCAGCTGAAGATAACTGGAACAAGCTAGTGCAATGGTATTCAAAGGTGTGTTCATGTAACATCTTCATCAGGTCCATTCACACAACAAGCAAAGCTTTGATAGTGTTAACTTTGATTTGTTTTTGTTTTGTTTTGTGGTTTGATGTATTATACCCAACCCATTTAGTTTATGAGTCAGTGTATTATGCAAACCCAGCAAATGATTTGATTCAATAATGAGGTTAAGTGTGATATTGGAACACAGCCCAAACATTGGTGGCTGTTTATCTGCACATCTTACTTGTCCCAGAACAATGATGGCCCGCTAACCATTTCTCAAAGGCAGGAACATATAACATTCACAACTTGCCTGCAGCCTGTTCTGAAGGCATCCTCCACCTGTCAGAAGGAGTGTTTTCTGCCTTCTGCTGCTGATACAAGCAATGCTGTGCAGTCTGTCTGTTATGCTTTATTTTACTGTTGAAAAGGCTTGGATCCAATTAGCTACTGTGTGTTGTGGTGAAAATACCTTTTTCCTCTGGTTACTGGTTTCTACCTTCCACAGCCATTTTGTCCTGGGCTGCCAGGTGCCTACACCACTCCAAAGGGACTCAGCCATGCTTCAGCATGCTTCACTTTTCAACACACATCTCAGACCTTATATGGGTTTTTTATGTACATGGAATTATGAGCAGTGTGGAGTATTCGCTCAAGATCTCCTGCAAGTGTGGGGATTCAGTGTTGAAAAGTTTAAGATCAACAGAACATCAATAGCTGGTATGAGTTGAGTACACACCAACGAGATCATTTAGGATTTACTGATGGACCTCTGGAATATTTATTTAGTTTTAACTGGTCTATTGGTGGGCCAGTGGGAGATTGGATGCATAAACAAAGAATGTGCAGCAGTTTTGGAGAGCCTCTGAATGCAATGGGTTGGGGAAGTTCAAAATTGTCACACAGAAAAGGGAATTGCAAAAAGAGCTCATTCAGAAGGTCTTAAATGGAAAACACGTGTCTGCAAAGACCTGCCCATAGAAAAGACAGCAATTGGATCTTCCTTTTCTGGCACAGTGGGAGGAGAAAGAAGCTTGGACAATCCACCAACCAGGACCAGGTGGTAACTGCCATCTGGACAGATCACCTGGACAGTGCTACTGCAAAGCAGAAGAATGGATAGTAATCCAGGCAGCAGTTTCTTATGCTAGCTTCATTTCCAACAGGTTTTGTCTTTGGAGAGAAACAGTTTAAGGCTGCCATGCTGAAGAACTCATAGAAGGGAGAGCAAAGTTCTAGAGGGAGGAGTGATGGGAAACTGAGTTGGGCATGACATAGTTCAGAAGCAGATGATCCCACTGATGCATACTCATTTCTTCAAACTTGTAGGAAAGCACCTGTTGTGAGCTATTGCTTTCTGCGCTTCAACTGTAATGAACAAAAGTCTACTTTGTTGAATGACCATGCCAGCCCTGGATGTACAGTAATAATAAATACAATATTAATACATACATCTGCAGAGAGAGCTTGAAGAGAGCAGGAGCCATGGAAGGCCTGTCCTCGCATTAGTGTGCTGTCAGGATGTTGGGATCTATCTGGAAGGCAATCCAGATGTCAGGACTCTGGAGGTGTTGTGGTGCCTGGGCGGGGTTATAACAGCAGAGTGGCAGGCTACTATGGCTCCTCCCTCTCTGCAAAGGCCATTTTGCCTTTCCTTCTGTTAGTCCTGAAGAGGAAGAGGATGATGCAGCATTTACTACTTCAGCATAGACTCTATCTATTGGCTAGGTTGCCTACGTTCATGGACTGTGGGTTTCCCACTGAAGAACAATTCTCCCCTCTGGGTGAGAGCCAGAGGAGGGGACTGGTGGGATTTGGGTGAATGGAGAGGGAGCCCTGGACCAGTCAGTGAGAGTGGCAGGGGAGGGGCTCCTGTGAATGGGGGTGTTGTGAATGGGGGTGTGTTGAGTGTGGGTGGGGATGGTGGTCACTGAGCACCCTGATGACACTGAGAGCTATTGAAGCTAAAGTGCCTCAGGGGGCTTGGTCTCCCTTCCCTGCAGTGGTTGGTGCTGAGGACAGGGAGTGGTCCCCAGCCTTGGAAATCAGGGGACCAGGATTGGGTGATGGTGCTGCCTTTGGGGGGTTGGGGGCAGGCCAAAGTATTATCGTGGTGGCAGGCATGGGGAGATATGGTGGGAGACAGGGAGTGGGCCATTCTTGGGGAATGCAGGGCAGTTGTCTTATACCAATCTTGCATTCCAGCTTCTTGGTCCCAGACCCTGTACCCAGTAAGCAAACCTTCAGAGGCCCTGGCTTTTGGCTGCTGCTTCTAAATGCCAGGTCAGTCTGTAATAAGGCCTCCCTCATTTGTGATTTAATTGTTGATGAGAGGGCTAACCTGGCATGTATTACCAAGACTTGGCTGGGTCCAGAAGGAGGGGTGGCCCTTTTGGAGATATGCATAGTTGGATTTTGAGTATGGCATCAGATGAAACCCTGGGGCAGGGGTGGAGGTGTGGCAATCATCATCTGGGAATCTCTTATGGCTTTCAGGGGTGCTATACCACAGGTTACCAGATGTGAGACCCTGTTTGTTAGGTTGGGCTCTAGGGATTAGTTGGGATTGTTGCTGTTGTACCAGCTTCCCTGCTATATAGCAACCTCCCTGCCTGAGCTCCTTGACTCCATTTCTGGGTTGGCAGTAGAGTTCCCCAGACTTATGGTTTTGGGGGACTTCAATCTGCCTTCTCTGGGAGTGGAGTCTGAGGTGGCTCAGGAGTTCATGGCCACCATGATGGCCATGGGCCTATCCCAGGTCATCCAGAGCCCAACATGGGACAGTGGTCACACACCAGATCTGATGTCCCTGTCAGAGCAGTGGCTATGTGATCTAAAATTGGGGGAGCCCTTGGTGTCTCCCTTGTCATGTTCAGGTCATGCCCTGATTACCATGGGATTCTCTAGCACCACTATCCACCGCAGGGAGGCTGGACCCATTAGATCAGTCTGCCCCGATGACTGATGGTCCTGGATGGGTTTCAGAGGGAGCTGGGGGCTGTTTATGCTGGTCTGCTGCACAGTCCCTCTGAAGCCTTGGTCACCACTTGGAATAGTGGGGTGGCTGAGGCTTTGGTTTGGATTGCACCTATGCAACCTCTCCCCTCCCGTGGATCCTGTCACTCCCTATCATTCACAGAAGAGCTGAGGGAGATGAAATGAGAGAATAGACATCTGGAGTGTTGCTGGCATTCAACAGGGGATGAACTCAGCCAAATATGGATTAGAGCTGCTATTAAGCCACTATTATTACTTTTGTGGAGGTAAGGGTGGCAAAGCATCAGTACTTCTCTGCCCTCATTGCATCTGTGGATAGCCAACCCACAGCCCTGTTTTGGGTGATACATGCCCTCTTGGGTAGAGGGGACTTGGAGAACGTCCAGCAGGGGTGTGTGGAAGAATTTGTTCAGCATCTGTAGGACAAAGTTACTCAAATTTGCTCACAGTTGAACGCTGCTCTTGTTACAGATCTGGGGGAGATGCCTGGCAAGGAGTCTTGCTTGGTTATCTGGGAATGGTTTGAACCTGTTGGGCCTGAGGAAGTGGATGGGGTCCTTAGGACTGTGAGCAAAGCCATGGCTCTTTAGATCCATGCTCCTCCTGGCTTATTAAAGCGGCCTAGGGGGTGTCATGTGAGTGGGTTCTAGTAGTGGTGAATTCTTCCTTGAATGAGGGAGTTGTTCCTTTACCTCATAAGGAGGTCTTGATTTCCCCCCTCCTCAAGAAGCCATTGCTGGACCCCACTATACTGGGCAATTTTTGTCCAGTATCTAACCTCCCCGTTTTTGGGAAGGTGGCTGAGAATGTGATTGTGCAACAGCTTCAGAGGACCTTGGATGAAGCTGATTATCTGGATCCCTTTCAGTCAGGATCCAGACCTGGATATGGGATGGAAATGGCAATGCTTGCACTTTTGGATAATCTCTGGTGAGGACAAGATGGGGGTTGTGCATCCATCCTTGCCCTTCTTGACCTTTCTGAGGCTTTCAATACCACTGACCATAGTATCCCTCCTGGACTGGCTCAGAGGAATGAGGGTGGGTGGCACTGTGTTGTGCTGGTTCTCTCCTTTCTCTGGGGTCAATTCCAGTTGGTGGTGATTGTGGGGGAGAGATCCTGCCCTTGGCCCTACTGTGTGGGGTGCCACAGGGTTTGGTGCTCTCTCTGCTCCTATTCAACATCTGCATAAGGCCTCTGGGTGAGCTCATCCATTGCCTTGGGGTGAGGTATCATGAGTATGCTGATGATACTCAATTATACATCTCTGCCCCTGGCAAATTGAGCAGTGCTGTGGTTGTCTAATCCTGGTGCCTGGGGGCTGTGAAGGTCTGGATGGTGAATAACAGGCTTCAGCTGAACCCTGGCAACACTGAGTGGCTTTGGGTTTTGGGGCCTGCCAATTCTAGGACTATGCCATCTTTGGTGTTGGATGGGGTTGTGCTGCCCCAAACATACCTGGTGTGCAACTTGGAGGTCCTCCTGGACTCACGACTCCTGCTTGAAGAGCAGGGGCAGTCGTGGCTAGGAGGGCCTTTGCACAGCTTCATATTGTGTGCCAGTTGTACACATTCCTAGATCAGAGGGCCCTGCTTACAGTCATTCATGCCTTAGTCACCTCCTGATTGGAGTAGTGTAACACGCTGTACATTGGGCTGCCCTTGAAGAGTATCTGGAAGGTTCAGCTGGTGCAAAATGAAGCAGGGTGGGCAGTTATGTATTCCTCTAGAATAGCACATGTTTAACCACTGCAAGCTGCATTAGTTGCCAGTCTGCTTCCAGGTCCAATTCAAGGTTTTGACCTTTAAAGCCCTTCATGGTATGGAGCCAGGTTATTTGAGGGACCTCCTCTCCCTGATTATATCTGCCCACCCCATCAGATCTAGCAGAAGAGGCATGCTACTGGTCCTGTCTGCTATGGAGCTACACTTGGAGGGTCCCAGGAGGCGGGCCTTCTCTGCCATGGCGCTTGCCTAATGGAACATCCTTCATCCCAAAGTGAGGCTGGCTTTATGGCTGTTGATTTTCTGGAAGTCCCTCAAAAGCTGGTTATGCCATCAGGCTTGAAGCCCCAGGGGACTGGTGAGGTACCGAGGTGGTTCCATTGTTGTTAACAACTTCTGCCTCTCTTAGCCTTTGTGATTTTTAATGTTTTTTTTAATAACAATTGTTTTTATATGTTAACTGTTTTATAATTTTATTGTATGCCATCCATAGTCATGTTTTCGTGAGATGGGCAGCCATATTTGTTTGTTTGTTTGATTTCTATAGCCACCCATCTCAACAACTGACTCTGTTAAATTAAATTAAATTAAATTAAATTAAATTAAATTAAATTAAATTAAATTAAATTAAATTAAATTAAAGAATGAATAAACAAACAAATAAATAAATGCCTATCATAGATTTCCCTAAAGTGGATCAGTACCAAAGTTGCAACTGAAAGAATTCAATGCACCTGAGGTATCCACTGGATACTAAGTCCACTTCTCTAGAATTTTTGTTGATTAGAGATGCTCTAAAATGAAAGCAAAGTGCCAGTGAGACAAATGACAGTAAATTAAAGCTTATGGCCTATTGTTTATGCTGTGTTAACATGATGTGTGTTCTGTGCTTCTTCCAAAACTCAATTGCTTATCTTCTTTTTTTGTAAATATGACTCAAGGCAAGAAGAGCCAACATAATGAGTGAACAGTTCTAAAATCTTTCCACTGAGATTTCCAGCTGACAATGAATGTCAACAAAGCTGCCCACGCAAACGGATAAAAAAACCCCTGCATACGTATATTATTAGTACCTGCAGAAGATAACATCATCTATGAATAGGTTGAGTTCCAATGCTTCTGTACTAATAATCCAATTTGGGCATTAAGCCACTGAAGGAGCAGGAGATCAATGCTCAGGAAGGTTTGGCGGCATGTTATCCACTAGGAACTTACATTGGCAAGATACATCATGCTACATTGTTTTGCAAACTGTTCCATTGCTTATCAGTTTGTTTCCAGACAAAATTCAAAATGTATTCTTTTTTAATTTGGATTAAATCCATAATCCCTAGCAATGTTGACCAGGATGATGGTTTGTTGTCTAACATATCTGGAGGGTCTCAGGCAGGTGTGACTGCCCTATATAATCTGGGACAGCAGAGGAAATGGATTCTCTCATTCACATTTTTTAAGATCCATTCAATTGTGTCCACTTCTCAGAGACTGCCTGGACAAGTCCCTGCAGTTTTCTTGGCAAGGTTTTTCAGAAGTGGTTTGTCATTGCCTCCTTCCTAGGGCTGAGAGAAAGTCATTAGCCCTAGGTCCCCCAGCTGGCTTTGTGCCTCAGGTGGGACTAGAACCCACAGTTTTCCAGTTTCTAGCCTGATGTCTTAACCACTCCACCAGACTGGCTCTCCTCAGTCACATATCCCACTCTTTATGATTACAAAAACAAATCCTTTGTATTGAGATAGGTTGGTTATTGCAGATTGTGGAGCCTTTTTGAAAGTGTCCCTCTGCTCATGAAATTAAGACTGGAGAGAAGAAAAAGAGTCATTCTGAGTAAATACAGCTGGAGGGAGGTTGCATCCTCCCCCCCAAGACTCTAAGGACTAATGGTCCCTTTGGCATGAATGAGTTTCCCACCCCAACCCAACTCAATAACGTTCAGCACTGGTAGATTTCTCCTCCCCCTTTCAAATCAAATGTGCTAAATTTCCATTTGTCTTTAATAAGGGAAAGCCTAAGCCTTTCCTTCTAAGAACCATCTGGAGCATAGAGCACCCTTTGCAAGATTTGATAAGGGCAGTCCACTGCCTTGATGAGGAGTGGATTTCATCCCTCCTCCACCTATTTATTGCGAAGAATAGTTTTCCCCTATTCAAGTTGAATGAGTTAAAAGTGTTTTTCGATTTGTCTTCTCAAAATCCCTCGTTTGCTCTCCCCCCCCCCTGTTTTCCCTCTTACTCCCTTCCCATGTTTGCATTTATTTATGTATTCCAACTGAATGTGATCAAATCATGAAATAAGTGGCCAGATTTGCTTTTTTCAGGAAAGAATCTATAGTTGCTGCTACCATTCAGGAACAAAAATGGGTCCAAAGGCACAAGCTATGGACTTCTCCCCGCCATCCTCAAGAAAGGCAATTGTCTGGACATCCAACTCTACATGAGTTTTTCTGCCACCCAGAAATACTTATATCTTATTCCAATTAACCTGCACAGCATTATCCAGTCCATCACTGTTTTCAGGCTGCAGATTAATGTGCTGCAACTTGTGAAATGGACTTGAACAATTTGAGAAATGAGCTTAATCTCTTGTAGAATCTGTCATGCTCCCAGATCAAACATTCCCAGAACATCTGATCCGATTTGCATGCATGAATGGAGTCAACCCGGGTTGAAACTTGCAAGTCAGTAGAAATGGGAGGGTGGACAAGCCAGGAGTGTGAAAGCATCTTGTTTGGACTATCTCTGGCAGCCAAGGTCAACCGGCAGAGACATCTGCACAGAACTGAACAGGCTGGCGCACAAAGGGGGGCTGCCTACCAAAGAAGGGGGAGGGGATTGAAGTCATTGGACTGTTTTAACTTGGGGAAAAGCGGAAACTTCTGTTCGCAACATTTTCTCTGTACTGCACATTTCATTATCATTAAAGAGATTACTACTTAACATGTATGAATTGGATTTAATGGTAAATTGAGTGGCAGTCATTACAGAATCATCCTTCATTTGATTCCTTGGTGGTGAGGGGAGAGAGAGGTGCCTTATCCACCCCTCTATTTTATGGTTCTTCCAAGTCTTCAGAATCCAATGTGGGCAATTGTTTGCATTTGATCTTGTTTCACATTCTATACTTCTGCAAAGGACAGAAGATGAACTATCTGTTGTGGTATTAAATACACTGGTGGCTCAATACTGAACCTTTCTCATTTAATAAAGGTTGAAATTTCCCATTAATTAAATATAAATAAGTGCATGGGTAGGAATGTGAAATGGTGACCAACTGTCCAGAGGGAGAAAGGAAAGGCAGACAGGAGCATATGGTAAGGGGAAATTTCTGATCAACGAGGCAGTTTCATGTGCCTTTCCTATCCTTGCTGCAATCTGCAAGCCCAGGCTTTCAGATACGACATATAGCAATATGTACTGTACATGCACTCACACACAGAGAGTAGTTATCTCTTTGGTTCTGTGAGGATAATAATTCTGCAGTGAATTATGCCAGTCTTCTTTACTCACCATTTTAGACTTTACTGTGGTCTGGTGTCACGTGGAACATGTAGCAAACGTAAAGGTTGTTGGTTTTGTCTAGATGTCAAAACTAGTGAATTTTGGTATATTCTTCTGCCATCATGGTGTCTTCTTGTTCCCAGGGTAATTTTGTGTTGTGACAGAAGGACAGGTGACCAATCTGGCTGGGCTGGTACAATGAATATAATGAAGCCAATGCTGTAGATCCATCCCACTCTAGTTTTAGGTACAGCCAGAGGCAAAGTGAGACTCACCAGGGCTAAGAAGGAAAAGCTAGCATTTTCCTTTCAATTATCATGTTTTCCCATAGTCAACCAAGCTGTTGATGTGATCCTTGTTTAGTCTGATTCCTCTGTATCTCCTGTCAGGGAAATCAAGTTCTTCTGGCATTTCCCTTCCAGTTTTTTAAAATGCCCTCATCCAGAAAGGTTCTGTATTCAAAGAGTGCCTCCCCACCCCCACAAGTTTTATCTAACTAGCAACTCACAAAAAACCATAGCTCCCTACAACAGACAGTTCAAGCAGTCTCCCTCTTCTCAGAATTCAAGCAAAATTCACCATGTGAGATCCAGTAAAATTCTATCTATAGAGAGGATAATGGAAACAATAAAGAAAGAACATAGACTTTCAAAAAAAAAAATACAGGGGATGGGAAAAGGATAAAAAGACTCTGAAGGAAATGTAAGAGCTGAAAAATTCCAAAGTGGGGAGAAGAAGCTGAAACTTAAGCATCACATTCCAGCAACACCGATTACTTTTGGGAAGGAAGAAAATGAGAACTGAAGGCAAAGGATTGTGGTGATTTCTCAGGCTGTCTTTACTTAGTTTGCAGAAGACAAGGTTGAGAGGGGACATGATAGCTGCCTTTAAATATCTGAAGGGCTGTCATATTATTGAGAGTTCGGACTTATTCTCACTTGCTTCAGAAGCTAAGACTAGAACTAATAGGATGAAACTTTGCAGATATGTGTGTGCACCTTTGAGTCAGTGTTGGCTCCTGGCAACAGTCTGGACAAGCCCCTGCAATTTTCTTGGCAAGCTTTTGGAAGTGGTTTGCCATTGCCTCCTTCCTAGGGCTGAGAGGGACTGGCCTAAGGTCACCCAGCTGGACTTGTGCCTAAGGCAGGACTAGAACTCTTGGTCTCCCAGTTTCTAGCCTGGTGCCTTAACCACTTCACCAAACCAGCAAACAGATGTAGGTACAGATTAAACATGAGGAAGAACTTCTTGACAGTTGGAGCTGTCAATCAATGGAATAGGTTACCACATGGTGTGGTTTTTTCCCCTTCACTGAGGTTTTCAAACAGAGGCTGGATGGTCATCTATTGGGGATGGTATAGTGAATCCTGCAGCGCTGTGCAGGGGGTTGGGCATGATGAGCTCTTATCTCCCTTCCAACTCTATGATTTATTAAGAAAAGTGTTGCCGATCAGATTCATTTAAGATTAAAAAAACATATTTAAGAACATTATGCTTTTATTACTTCTGATCTGCTATTTTACAATACTTTGAAGATGGGAGATTTGCAGTCCTCCCGATGTCACTGGACTTCTATTACTCCCTGCGAACATGGCAATGGATGAAGGTAACTAACTAACACCCATCCTGATGATCTGATCATGTTTCCTTCAAAATAACCCTTTCTCACATTTATATATAATTGATTTGTGCATGCCAAAATGATTAGATGACTGCTTGTGGCATGTATGTGGTGAAAGGTCCCCCTGTGCAAGCACCGAGTCATGTCTGACCCTTTGGAGGGATGCCGCATTCGCGACATTTTCTTGGCAGACTATAGCGGGGTGGTTTGCCATTGCCTTCCCCAGTCGTCACTTTCCCCAGCAAGCTGGGTGCTCATTTTACCAACCTCGGAAGGATGGAAGGCGGAGTCGACCTGAGCTGGCTACCCGAGAGAGAATCCAGCTTCCGCTGGGATTGAACTTGGGTCATGGGGAGAGTTTCGGTTGCAATGCTGCCGCCTACCACTCTGCGCCACACGAGGCTGTACTGTGGCATGTATGGAACATTCTAAAATATGAAAAAAACAAAGGCCGTGTTGATCCTTAAACAGGGATAAGTGAAAGGAGAAATCAACAAAATGAGTATACATTCTGTGTGATGTAGATGTATCCTTTTATTTTAAAATTAGAGGAATGGGGAGAAATAAAAGAGAGAGAAGCTGAGAAAGTGTTCATATGTATACAAAAGTAAATGAACCTTACAATTTCCAATAATAAATACATGCTTGAGTTGCTAGGGGAAATTTCCTCCCAAACCCAATTCCATATGAAGCGATGAGAGGAACAAAACTCCATCAGTTCAGTAATCTGCTCTCTCTATACTTGATTAGTCCTATGATGGAAAGCTGGTTTGCCTATTAGATATAATGCTACCAACCCCTGTTTCACAGTGGAATAATAATCCTGATTTTCTTAATAATCAGTGTATACTTGAGCTCTCAAATGTAAGCAGCAATCCTATACTAGTTCCTCAGGGAGTAACTTCCTTAAACTCAATTGAATTTGCTTTTGAGAAAGCAGAAACCTATTCAGTATTGTACCTTCAAACTTCTCTGATAACCTAAAAATATGTTTTTGTTCTTCTAGAAATCTGGAATAAATGCCTTTAGCGTATTTGTTAAAGGTCTTCACATACTGGTTTGGGGATTAGTTATTTATTGCTATCTCTTTATATTCCTTAATGGCAAAACGGAACTAATTTTCTAAGGGAGACTAATTTTCTCTGACTAGGATAAATGCTGTGTAGTATGCATAGGTTATTTTATGCATTTGATTTGCCATGTGGTGTGTGTCTTTCTTTAGTCCTTCTGTCATGTGGCACCATCCACTTGCTTTCATTTTTAGTTTCTGCTGTCTTGTGGTGGCATTTTTGATTTTTGATGGTGGTGATGAGTAAGCTACTGTCTACTAGTCCATGGTAGTGGGAGATAGAATTCTTTTTAGGCATATCCATTGATGCACAATAATAACCTGCAAAATAACCTGTGGAGGTATAAAATAAATGTAAGAGGAGAAAGAACGATGTGCAGAGACCTGTTCATAGATCTCCATGCTGGTAAATGATGATGGTAATGTCATCACATATTTCAGCACCGAGGCTTCAAAAGTTTTAATTTAGGCCATACTGGATTGTACTTCTAAACAGTTTAGAATACAGAGTGAATGGATCCTTGAAATGTGGACTTTAAATGTCTATTCAGAGATTTCTGCTGCCATCTCCTGGGAAACATGACAGCACCCTGATGACTATTGTATATGGAGGTACTAGACCCTAAGCTGCTCATTCTTACATTAGCCATGATGTGAAGAGTGAAAGCCCAATTGTGGTAAATTGCTGCTGCTGCTTTACAGATTGATTTAGTTCCTGTCCTGAAATTTCATTACATTGCAAGCTGCGCCTCTGCAGAAATCAGAGCCAACTTTCCCAGTTTGTTTATGGGGTTTAGCAGATTTTTTTTTTTAATTGCAGGCTTTAAAACCTTCAGGCAATTTCAATCTCCTGAATGATAAGTTGACTTGATGGCATGATCATTCCTACCTGGAACATGAGCTATGCCACTTATTTGCAAGTGGGGAGGGAGGGAAGAGGAGTTGGCAGCTTAGGGATTGCATTAATAACAACATGTAGTCTAGGCTTTAGCTGCTGCTATTATTAAAAAGTGCAAATTGAACTCCCACTAACAGCAATAAGCTGGCAGCGTTTCTCAAATCAGTGAAAAATGGTCCATGATGGCAATGATGCTGTTACTTAGAGATGCTGTGCATCTTCTGTTTTGAATGTTGTACTACTGTTTGTGTGGAAACTGATCCCTAAGCCATTTTCTGTTGGTTTTTGTGTAATTTATTTTCCATCAGGGAACAAAATAGTTGCAAGTGGATGTACAAAGTGTAGTGCAAATGAGCTATGCATTGAAGGCTGGGGATGTGTATCTAGTTGAAATAAATAAAATAAAATAATTCTTTTATTTCCAGTTGAAATAAAAGAATAGTGTCCTGCTTTTGGATATACAGTCTCCTATGCTTACAATTTGAACAGTTCAGCTGGGATGCCGTAATCTCCTGCTGCCTTGTTATTAGCAATGCTTCTTAAGGCCCGGTCAACCTCACTCTTCAGGATGTCTGGCTCTAACTCACTGACCATACCATTAAAGCTATCCCCGATATTGTTATCCTTCCTATACAGGTCTTCTGTATATTCTTGCCACCTTTTCTTGATCTCTTCTTCTTCTGTTAGGTCCTTGCCATCTTTGTTTTTGATCATACCCATTTTTGCCTGGAATTTACCTCCGATGTTTCTAATTTTCTGGAAGAGGTCTCTTGTCCTTCCTATTCTATTGTCTTCTTCCACTTCCACGCATTGCTTGTTTAAAAATAATTCCTTATCTCTTCTGGCCAACCTCTGAAATTTTGCATTTAATTGGGCATATCTCCCTATCACTGTTGCCTTTTGCTTTCCTTCTTTCTTGGGCTACTTCTAGTGTCTCAGCAGACAGCCATTTTGCCTTCTTGGTTTTCTCTTTCTTTGGGATGTATTTTGGTGCCGCCTCCTGAACAATGTTGCAAACTTCTGTCCAGAGTTCTTCTGGGACCCTATCTACTAAGTCCAGTCCCTTAAATCTATTCTTCACCTCCACTGCATATTCCTTAGGAATATTAGTGAGCTCATATCTAACTGATCTGTGGGTCTTCCCTAATCTTGTAAGATGATGCTGTCAAGGTAATGCATGCTGTATGCCAGCAAATTTGGAAAACACAAGAATGGCCATCAGACTGGAAAAAATCAACTTATATCCCCATACCAAAAAAGGGAAACACTAAAGAATGTTCAAACTATCGAACAGTGGCACTCATTTCACATGCCAGTAAGGTAATGCTCAAGATCCTGCAAGGTAGACTTCAGCAATTCATGGACCGAGAATTGCCAGATGTACAAACTGGGTTTAGAAAAGGCAGAGGAACTAGGGACCAAATTGCCAATATCTTCTAGATAATGGAAAAAGCCAGGGAGTTTCAGAAAAACATCTATTTCTGTTTTATTGACTATTCTAAAGCCTTTGACTGTGTGGACCATAACAAATTGTGGCAAGTTCTTAGCGGTATGGGGATACCAAGTCATCTTGTCTGCCTCCTGAAGAATCTGTATAACGACCAAGTAGCAACAGTAAGAACAGACCACGGAACAACGGACTGGTTTAAGATTGGGAAAGGAGTACGGCAGGGTTGTATACTCTCACCCTACCTATTCAACTTGTATGCAGAACAATCATGCGACATGCTGGGCTTGAGGAATCCAAGGCTGGAGTTAAAATCGCTGGAAGAAATATTAACAATCTCAGATATGCAGATGATACCACTTTGATGGCTGAAAGCGAAGAGGAACTGAGGAGCCTTATGATGAAGGTGAAAGAAGAAAGTGCAAAAGCTGGCTTGCAGCTAAACCTCAAAAAAACCAAGATTATGGCAACCAGCTTGATTGATCACTGGCAAATAGAGGGAGAAAATGTAGAAGCAGTGAAAGACTTTGTATTTCTAGGTGCAAAGATTACTGCAGATGCTGACTGCAGTCAGGAAATCAGAAGACGCTTAATCCTTGGGAGAAGAGCAATGACAAATCTCAATAAAATAGTTAAGAGCAGAGACATCACACTGACAACAAAGGTCCTCATAGTTAAAGCAATGGTGTTCCCCGTAGTAACATATGGCTGCGAGAGCTGGACCATAAGGAAGGCTGAGAGAAGGAAGATCGATGCTTTGGAGCTGTGGTGTTGGAGGAAAATTCTGAGAGAGCCTTGGACTGCAAGAAGATCAAACCAGTCCATCCTCCAGGAAATAAAGCCAGACTGCTCACTTGAGGGAATGATATTAAAGGCAAAAGTGAAATACTTTGGCCACATAATGAGAAGACAGGACACCCTGGAGAAGATGCTGATGCTAGGGAGAGTGGAAGGCAGAAGGAAGAGGGGCCGACCAAGGGCAAGGTGGATAGATGATATTCTAGAGGTGACAGACTCATCCCTGGGGGAGCTGGGGGTGTTGACGACTGACAGGAAGCTCTGGCATGGGTGGTCCATGAAGTCACGAAGAGTTGGAAGTGACTGAATGAATAAACAACAATAATGCTTAGAATTTATACTTGAAGTTCATAAAAGCAAGGGTATCTGAAAAACTTTGCAGAACCTCAAATGGAGGGTTAAAGCAAGTTTCAGACAACCATAGTATTGCACCTCAAAAAAAAACAACAACAGATGAACAAACCAAAACAGAGCAGCATATAGCCTCTCACAGTTGGGACCAGTTTCTTAAACATCATAAGATTCTAAAGCAGGTCGTCTGAGGGTCTTCTCCGAATACCTCAGCCTTCTAGTGCCCAGCAGATGGTTATCTATATTTTTGTTGCAGGCGCTCTGCTCTGCATTGATTTGGGAGTAAATACTACCATTGGGCTAGGTGGGAATTCTTTCCAAGTAGACATGCAAAGAACACACTGTTGGAGGGCTGAAAGTGTAATTTACTTTTATCTCTATATGAAGAATGGGGTTGGAAGAATGATAAAAAAGTAGATAGAAAAGAGCTGAAAAGAAAGAAGGGGTGATTAGGATGCAAGGGTTTGCATTCTGTGCAGGAAGGAATAGGACCATGCCAACTGATTCTGACTACCAAAGAGAGCCTGCAAATGTTTTTTTTTTTAAATGTCTCCATCCTGAATGTACCTCAGGTCTCAGTAATCTTCAACTGGAAGGGTTACCATTTCTTACTTCCTTTAGAATCCACCGAATGGCCAATAGAAGAAATGTACTGTTGACCATATGGTTGTTGGTCACATAGAACCTATTAAATAAGTATCACCATTTGCCCTGAGATGAACTGGCTCAGGAGCAAAAGGCTGAATGCCATATGAAGGATTAGCTTGGATCAGTGTTTCTCAACCGTGGCAACTTTAAGATGTGTGGACTTCAACTCCCAGAATTCTGGGAGTTGAAGTCCACACATCTTAAAGTTGCTACGGTTGAGAAACACTGGCTTAGATACTGGATTGCAGTATTCTCTTATGTGCTGTGTTAATTGTCTCATGTTTATGGCTATCATTATATTCATTGTCTCCATGGACATGAAGTGTACCTAACAACTGGTGGACTGAAGGCCAAATGGGATGAGACCTCCACATTTGCATGCTTATTTTTATAATTCCAGATTTTTTTTAAAAAAAGACTTCAACTTGAGAACACAGTACTGAAATGCCTGGCAAATTTTTATCAAATCCTGCCATGTCTTACTTTAATCAATTCTCTCTGCAAAAAAAATGTGAATCATCAGTTTTCTGTGGCCGCTCCTCCCCTCTGTTGTTTGGCTGCTGTTTTTTTTTCTTCACCAGAATGCTATAGAATGCTATAAAAGTGGACTAGATCAATAGCATTCCTTGAAGCTAGAAGTGCTTCATAGGTACAGTACACTACCAGACTAGGTCTTTTTAAGTGTTTAAGGTGCAGCTGGGACAAATTTTACCCTACAAATAGTAGAGCTGCATTTCTTACCTCCAAATTAAATAATAAATAGCATGATGGAATGAGGATATGATATATACAGACTTGGGTTTCCATAGCCATGTTTGTTTCCTATGTATTCAAAAAGTCCCACTATGCTCAAGCAAGCATGCACTGGATTGTAGCCTGTATGTATGTATGTATGTAGGCATGCATGCACACACACACACAGAGACAGACAAACCACCTTTCAGAATCTCCTACCTATACATATATATCTTCAATGTATTCAACTTGGAGTGCTGTGCATGTGGTGGGGACATGGTCACACTGGTTCTTCCTAAGTTAATGTCCAGTGCTAATATAAACTGATTCAATCCTTTCCTTGCTACAGAAACCAGAAAAAAGTACAATGGTTCTGTGAAGGATAATAGGGGTTTCTGAAAGTTTTCAGAATCTCACCAACATTTCTGTGTTTTCTGGATGGAAATAATATAAAGAACTAGTCTAGTCAGTCAGTTCTTCATTACTGTCAATGCCCAAAATGCCACTTAAATAAGATAGAAATTAAAGCTTATGAAATAAGATAAAAATAAACAATAACTATTCAATATGATTGGTTACAGTGCATTTTACTGACAATAAAACAAAATTTGGCCACATTCAAAGAAACTGAATCATATTGGTCAGCTAACAACAACTGTCAGGCTTAAATTATCCTGCTTCAACACATTATGTGAAGACCTAGCTCTCTGGAGAAGGCTCTATTGCTGGAAAGGGTAGAAGGAAGGAGAAGAAGAGGACAACCAACAGCAAGGGGGATGAACTTAGTTACAGGGCCGATAGCTGCACCATTGGAAGAGCTGTAGGACCAGGTTAGAGACAGATTGTCATGGAGAAAATCTATCTGTGTGGTCATGAAGAGTTGAGATCAACTAGACAGCGACTGCTGGTGGGGAGCATGGCTGACTGAACAGCTGTGTCCATGGGTTTCGCGGACAGAACTGACAATGCAGCACTTTTTTGGGCTTGGGCAAGTTTTTACCTGAAGCCCAGAGCTTTTTCATGAATAAAGAAAAAGCTCGGAATCATCGCATTCGACCTCCAAAACATCGCCTTGCAGCCAGGGAATTGCAAACAGCATTCACGACAATCCGGTAAGAGATGACGGGAAGCTGGGATGTCACCATTTCCAACCTGCACTGTAGTCTTAAAAGGACATTAGGTCAAGCTGCCCCATTTCTAAATCACCCAATTTATATATTTTTAAAGTTTTTGTACCCTAAGAGAGGCTTTCTACAGCAAGAAGAAGTGGACTCTCTTGGTGCTTACCATTATTTCTGGACTAAATTTTTTTTTTTTTTTAAAGTTTTGGCTTCTTTTCCTGTTTAAATATTAAGGACAACTGAGATAATAGCCTCCCTACTATTATTTCTGTACTGAATTTGAAGGATTTAATATTTTTCTACATGTTGAATTTGCCATTTTGAATCTTCAGTTTTCTGCTTTCACTTTCCTTGGGAGTTTTCTGTTAGCTTGTTAGTACACATTCTCTTGTGTCAATTTCATTTGGAAGTTTTTCATTAACTTATTAACTCCTATCTAGTGAGTCAAGTATCTAGGGGGTGCCATAATCTACTGCCTGAAATATGGAGGATTTTAAGGAGAATTTTTCAGAGTCCTGTTGTGAGCCTGAGCAGACCTTTTCAGATTTCTGTCAGGCTATTCTGCAGAATATTCAGGACATTGGGGAAGATATTATTTCTAAAGGGTGTCATCTGGCTGAAGATATTATGGAAGAAGATGAAGATTTTGGCAAGGATAGAGACGTTTCTACTGATAGCAAGATTGAAGTAATGCCAGGTGAAGATAACTTTTTGGTGCTCAAAAGGGTTAAAGCAACAGTTGAACTGCAAATTACAAAGGGCATGGTTTTCCTGTGGGAATGTTATGGGAAAGAAGAGGTTTGGTTCTGTGGGAGGCTGCCTGAATTGCAAATCACAAATAGTGTTGTTTTTCTGAGGGAATGTTATGAGAAAGAAGAGAATCTGTTCTGTGGGAGTTTATTTATTTATTTATCATATTTTTATCACTGCCCATCTCCCTCATACAGGGAATTCTGGGCGGTTCACAAACAGTTTAAAATTAATAAAATCAAAATAATATCATTAATCTACAAATATCTATATCAATAAATAAATATAAAATGTAATGAGATCCAAGTAATGGGAGATCTAATACCACCCAGAGGGGAGCAAGATCAGCCTTGGCAGGACTAAGGAGCCAACCAACCCCAAGAGTGGCTCTTCCTCTCCCCACTCTAGGCATGGTGACAAAACCAGGTCTTCAATCGTTTCCTGAAGTCCAAATGAGAGGAGGCTAGCTTCACTTCCAGGGGAAGAGTGTTCCAAAGGGTGGGAGCTGCTGCACAGAAGGCCTGCCTCCTGGACCCCACCAGATGGAATTCTTGTGCAGACAGGGTCTGCAGCATGCCCTCTCTGCATGAATGGGTGGGATGGGTTGATGTAACGGGGATGAGACGGGCCCTTAGGTAACCTGGCCCCATGCCATGTAGGGCTTTAAAGGTGATAACCAACACCTTGAATTGGACCCGGAAGCAAACTGGCACCCAATGCAGCTCGCGCAGCAACAGGGTAATATGTGCTGATCTTGGAGCACCCAAAATCGCCCGCACAGCTGCATTTTGGACCAGCTGTAGCTACAAGGGTAGCCCCATGTAGAGCGCATTCCAGTAGTCTATATGGGAGATGAACAAGGCATGAGTGACCTTTTGAAGGACCTCTCGCTCCAGGAAGGGGCGTAACTGGCGCACAACATGAAGTTGCGCAAAGGCCCTTCTGGCCATGACTGCCACCTGCTCTTCAAGCAGGAGTTGTGAGTCCAAGAGGACCCCCAAGTTACGCACTGGATCTGTCTGGGGCAGTGCCACCCCATCCAAGACTAAAGATGGCAAGTTCCTTGGAGCAGAGGGGCCATTAACCCACAGCCAGTCTGTCTTACCAGGGTTCAGCTGAAGCCTGTTGTTCCCCATCCAGGCCCCCACAGCCCCCAGGCACCTAGAGAGGGCAGTCACAGAATCACTTACTTCCCCCAGGATGGAGTTATATAACTGAGTATCATCAGCATATTGATGATACCTCATCCCATGGAGATGGATGATCTTACCCAGTGGTTTCATGTAGATGTTAAAAAGGAGAGGAGAGAGTACAGACCCCTGCAGCACCCCACAAAGGAGGGGCCGTGAGCCCAATCTCTCCTCCCCTATTAACACCGACTGGGATCGTGGAGGAAGGAGGTGAACCAGCGTAAGACTACACTACCCACCCCCAACTCCCTGAGCTGACCCAAAGGACACCATGGTTGATGGTATCGAAGGCCGCTGAGAGGTCAAGGAGAGCAAGGATGGATGCACTGCCTCCATCCCGCTCCCGCCAGAGATCATCCATAAGTGCGACCAATGCAGTTTCTGTCCCATATCCGGGCCTGAAACCTGACTGAAAGGGGTCTAGATAATGCACTTCCTCCAGGATCCTCTGGAGTTGCAGTGCTACCACCTTGTCAACCACCTTCCCCATAAAGGGGAGGTGGGAGACTGGACGAAAGTTATCCAGCATGGTAGGGTCCAGTGATGGTTTCTTGAGGAGGGGGCGTACCAACAGCTCCTTAAAGGCCACCGGAAACACTCCCTCCCACAAGGATGTATTTACCATTGACTGGGACCAGCCTCACGTCACCTCCCGAGCTGCCTTCACCAGCCAGGAGGGACACGGGTCTAATTGACAGGTGGTGGCATTTACAGTCCACACGATCTTGTCCACTTCCTCAGGTCCAACAGGATCAAACTGTTCCCAGATAACATGGTAAGTACGCTCCCCAGGCATCTCCCCAGACACCATCCCACGCTTGGAGTCCAACTTAGAGTGAATCCGAGTGATTTTATCCTGAAGATGCCCTGAAAATTCCTCAGCACGGCCCTGTAGATGATTTTCCGGATCCCCTTTCCCCAACAGGGATCAGGTGACCCTAAACAGGGCCGCTGGGTGGCATTCTGTGGATGCAATAAGAGCGGAGAAATACTGGCATTTCACTGCTCTTACTGCCATAAGGTAGGCCTTAATCGCAGCTCTAGCTTGTGTCTGGTCGGGTTTGGTCTTGTCTTTTTCCAGCGGTGCTCCAGGCGTCTCTTAATCCTCTTCAGAACCCTCAGCTCCTCCGTGAACCACAGGGAGTGTTGGGTTTGATAGGATAAGAGAGGCCACACAAGCATGATCCTATTCAAGGCCCCATCCATCTCCCTATTCCAGGCAGCAGCCAGGGCCTCTGCTGGACTGTGCAGTAGATCCTCGGGTATAACCCCAGCTCCTTCTGAAACCACATTGGGTCCATCAGTTGCTGGGGGTGAACCGATCGAGTAGGTCCTTCCTCCCTGTGCAGGGGGGTGGCATATGAGAATCCCAAGGTCACCAGGGTGTGATCTGACCATGACAACAGGGAAAGATGTAACTGTCCCCTCAGATCACATTGCCACTGCTCCGACAAGAAAACTAAGTCTGGTGTGAGGCCACTGTCTCGAGTTGGGTCCTGAATAATCTGAGTCAGGCCCATGGCTGCCATGGTGGCCATGAACTCCTCAGCTGCCTCTGAGGTCCACCCCAGGGACAGCAAGTTGAAGTCCCCCAGAACCATGAGCTTGGGGAACTCCACTGCCAACCAGCATCCAGCAGCTCAGGCAGAGAGGTTGCTATGCAGCAGGGAGGCTGGTACAGCAGCAACACTCCCAACTGCTCTCGGGCACCCAACTTGAAAAACAGGGTCTCACATCCAGCTACTTGTGGAGCAGTGCCCCTGAAGGCCACTAGAGACTCTCTGATGACAACTGCCACCCCTCCTCCCCTGCCCCGGCATCTCGGCTCATGCCACACCTGAAACCTGACTGGGCACATCTCTGACAAAGCTACTCCTCCTTCAGGGCCTAGCCAGGTTTCGGTAATACACGCCAGGTCTGCCCCCTCCTCTGTGATCAAGTCACATATGAGGGGGGCCTTGTTGTTCACTGACCTGGTGTTAAGAACCAGCAGCCAGAGGCCAGGGCCCCTATGAGTCTACTGTCCAGGGCCTGAGTTTAAGCCCGGAGGGTCAGAACATGCCACAGGTAATAAACACCTGGGGTGTCTTCCTCTATGATGACTCACCCTCCGGCTTCCGTCGTAACATCCCCTGCCCATCACCACCTCAATGGAATATCCCGCCCTATATCCCCCAGGCTCCACCAGTCCAGCTGCCTCCAGTTCTGGACCTCTAGAATTCCTGGCTTGAGGTAAGGGTCCCTTCATTCTCTCACACAATCATACAACCATACACACTTCCCACAACCATGAGGGGATGGTGGGCCCACCAGCACACCAGCTCTCGCTTTCGGCACTGATAGGCCCAACCATCACCCACATACTCACTATGCCCTCCAAGCTTCTCTCACTAGGCAGCAGGGGGCATCACATCTACTACCCCTCCCCCCCTGTCTCTCACTCAGGGGGAGAGTGCTCTAACACACCAGTGCATTCACACTCGGACTCCACCCCCATCTCTCAGAGGGAAAGAGCCCCCATTCACCTTGGAGGGACCTTATTAATCTCTACCACACCTCGTTGAAAGAATAAGGAAATTGGGAGGGGATAGCCAAACTCTAGCGATTTTACAGTCTATAGGTCAAAGGCCCTAGGCAGTTCCCCCTGCGTTGTCCATGATGTTGCCAACAGAGACCTCAAAAGTCCCTCTATGAAGCCAGCTGTCCACAAAGTCCAGGATAATGACAAGGTCCAGGTTCCGTCCTCTACCACACCCAGCCAAATTGCTGTCACGGGGCTCGTCTGGTGGCCAAGACCGGTCCAGTCTACTGCTCCATCTCTGCCAGGGCTGACCATTCGTCGAGCTGTTCGTCACACTGCCCTGATCAGCCCTCCTCATACCGTGCTGCTGGGATCGATCTTCCACCTGGTGGGGGGGTGTGTGTGCTCATTGGGGCTTGCTCCTGAGCCACACAGCTACTCAAAAGTAGCTCCAACAGGACCGGCCTGCTGCTCCGCTGCTCGTTGCGCCACCAGGCTGGAGAGGAGGAAAAGCCCCAGAAAAGGCAGGGAGCTCCCACCTCCAACGATGTTAGAGGTAGCCACTATCAAGCTGCAGTCCAAAGAGGCCAACCAGTGTTCCTTGCCGCCTGCCACTGCTCGCTGCCGCCGCTGCTCTGTCCAGGAGGGTTCCCCCGCTCTCACCACCCACACATCAAGTAGTTTTTTTGCTGAGAAGTCTGAGTTTTCAAGGGAGTCAGTTGGGCTGTTTGATTTTTGTAAGAGAACAGCCTTGTATGTAACAGGGAGATATGTAAATGTCTTGGTATATTTTGAAGTGGGGTAAAAATTTAAGAATGTTTAATTGAATTGACAATGAGGATATTATGATTTCATTTTTCTTTAATGATTTGGATTAAGATTTACTGGATTCTTTTGAAGGTTTGTTTGATTTGTAAGATTTATAAGGTATCTATAAGGTATACTAATAATTGCTTTGTTTTTTAGGTTTAATAGGGTTAAGACTGTTGCAGTATAATTATAAAAGTAGACAATGTATATGTTTTTATAATTTGATTTTTATTATAGTGGGAAAAAGTATATAGAATAGTGGTAGGAAGGAAATAATTAAATAAACATCGTCTTTTGGAAGTTGATTTAGAGATTTGTTTATTTCTTTTCCTTTTTTATAAGGGGAAGGAACAATTGTATTAGTGATTTTATATGTGCTAATGGAGGGATTATAGAAATAATGTGATCTTGGTTTGATACAGAGTAAGGGATTGAATATGGAAATTGCTGTATATTCTTGCTGTTGAAAGTTGGAAGTCATTTCTTTATGTAATCTTCAAAGTTCTTTTCTCTTGTGTTTCACACCTTTTTAGTTTTTCTTCTTTCTTCTTTTTGTAGTTTTTATCTATGTTTCAAACTTAATAAAATTCTTATATAAAAGAAGAGATCAACTAGACAGCATATAATCAATCAGTCACAAATAAAATGAATAAATCCATTGGACTCTGAAATGTAGTTAATAAGGGGTGTATAAAATACAGCCATGCATTTTTATAAAATGGGTAGTGCAACGATACATGGATTGTATTTCAACCAGACTTTTGCACAAATGCAAAGTCTTAAAGAATAAATTTCCTGAACTTCCTTCAAGGGTGTCTGTTGGAAGTTGCTGATTCCAGAAACTTTATTTTTCTGGGTCATTTTGTTTTTTCTTCATTGGTTTGTTTTTGCCAAACTCTGTTTCCCTGTAATTTCCACTCTATTCTTGCTCTCTGGACCTACAGAGAAGAAATCTCTGTCTTCTGCATGGCAGCTGTTCAGCTATTTGAAGATCTCTATTATATCTCCTTTTAGTGTTAATTTCCAAGGATGAACATTATTAGCTCTTTCACTCTCCCTCAAACAATTTCATTTTTAGGCAGCTCGCCTTGCTAGTTACCTTCTCTGGACATGTTCCAGTATGTCAGTGTACATCATGTGGCACCCAGGACTGGACAACTATTGGGTGATTCAGATCACCAGATTATGCTCTCCAAAATTTCACAGTTTAGAATGGAGCCAGTCCTGCATACATGAGATTTATTCTCATGCCCAAATGCTTTGTCTGCTGCTTGTTCACTCTGAAACACACTTCAAACTGTTTACTACCTGTTTACTACCTACTGTATATAGAAGGGTGGAAAGTGGATGCTTGTTAAGTAAGTCCATGGGCATTCATGTGCTTGTACTCATGTCCGATACATTGCTCTTATCTGCCCAGATTTAACCTCTGGGAACACTGCAAATGGTATTTAATCTGAAGAATGAACAAAACTGCCTTGCAGTTATTGTTACAATAGCATCCTGAAAACCTCTGAGACAGCTACAAGAAATTAGGCATTGTTCCTGATAAGCAGTGGCTTTAATGCATTTGTCTCATCTAAGATCAAGACTAATACAAATGGTGCTTCTATTTTATCGAAGTCTCTCTAAACATGTTCTCTGACATTGTTTCACGGATCTCCCAAATATAGCTTTTTTACCACCTAGCAACAAGAGGCCAGCATGCTAGGTAGATCTTTTTTCTTTTTAAGTAATAGCCCATCTTGCCAGGGAACATAGAATAATGTTATAATAAACATTTAAATTCATTAAAAAAACCTTTAAATGCAAAAAAAAAAGAAAAAAAGAAATTCAATAGCACAAAGTAGCAGCACCACCAGAAAAGCTACTTTTCTGACAAGTCAATATAGACATCAGAATCCAATCTGATTGAAGGTGTTGTTGCCTGGCAACAGAAGGCCAACAGAGATGAGGTTAGTTGGCCTGCCCCTTTAGCAGCTGTTCCAGAGCCCAGAAGCAGCCATTAAGAAGACTGTCTCTTGTGTAGTTCTGTTTTTAAGTTACGTATTGGACATACTGTAAGCCGCCCAGAGTTTTTTGGAACTGGGCTGCCTTAACAAATCCAGCCAAGCAAGCAAGCTAAGGACACATCCACAGAGTTGCTTAACTCGAAGGAGTCCTTCTAACTAATCTTTAAGAGCACATCCACACAATGCAGGCTTATGGGAGACTAGCTAACTTTGGGTTTTCCTAAGCCAATGTGGAAGTATATTTTGTATCTTCTCTTGATCCAAGCTTTGCTATGTGCACAATTTGTGTCATAATCATGGTGATGATCTGCCCAGCTCCTCTTGGCCACTTTTAGATGCTGCTTCTCCCTCTTCAGTTGCTGCTGACTTCCCTCCATGGCCATTTTTTTCTTTTTTGGCTGCTGACAGACATGATACCAGGACAGGAGGAGGAGCAGCAGCACCAAGATTTCTAGAGCGAGCATACAGCGGACCAAGCTTTTCAAGTGGTTTTTCAAGCTAGCTTGCTTTTCCTGTCCCAAGGCTGTGTGACAAAAAAACCTCAGAGGTGATCAGAGCTGAAATGTCCAGGGGAGATGACACCAAACTTTTTCTGTAGCTGTTTTACCTAATCCAGTTCCTGATCAGTGATTAAAGGGTTAGGCCTGGCCCTAGGGAGGCTGAAAACTCTCCTTCCTACTTGCTGCACTGGTGCCTGATGCTTCTTTTGGGGTAGAAGAGGGAGTGAATAAGCATCTTTAAAACTGAAGACTCCTGCAATTATTTTCAACTTCAAGGACTGTAGTGTATGATAATTAAATTGTCTAATGTTTGCTACTGTAACTTTGCAATAAAACCCAAGGCAAGTGGATTGGGCAGCTGTCTATTGGGATCAATCAGCCTTTCTCCCAAGAGCAGCAGGATAGACACAAAGGTTTCTCCCAGGGATCTTAAACCTCTGACTACTTCAAATGGAAGAATGTGCTTTCTAAACTAATCCAGTTCCAAGTTGTATTGGGTTTTATACAGCTCACAGCCAGCACATTGAATTGGGCCCAGAAATAGATCGTTAGCCAGTGAATCTTTTGTTTCAAGGGAATCACATGTTCCCTGTAATAGTCAGTGGTCTGGACCATGTGAAGAATACTGATGTTGCATCAAGGCCCATCCTGCTTAAGTGGAGTCAAATGATTTTCCTTACATTCAAAGAGCCACTCTTGAAGAAAACTTCTAATTCTACCTTTCCAAAGCAGAAAACATTCTTTACTCATCCCCTGGCTTCCTAAGCAGTTGAAAAACAGGGACATCTTTTTCAAGATCAGTTTCTTGTGATAGGAGCAGCAGAGACATTTGATTGTAAACAAACAAAAAACTGAAACTGGGGACCAGCAGGCAGGTAGGCAGGCAGGGTGGCTGGTCTTGAAGGAAAACACCTACTTTCTCTTAACAGCTGCTCTTTGTAGTTTAAAAGACATTTGAAAAAAAAATTAGGATCCCTTCTCCTTTTCTCACTCCAGTGCAACTCTTCTTTCTCCCCAGCTCCACTTCACCAGCTGCAAGGCTTTCTTCCGACCGATTTGATGTCCCCTTCCTTGCTATCTGTCATGTTTCTTTGTACTTTAACATTTTACCCTTGTTTCTTGTGTAATAAGGAAATGCCTGGCATAGCAGCAATGACTGAGGTCCAGGAAACCTGAACTGGAAGGAGTTCCTTAATAGCAACCTTATGCCACAGATGGGCAACCTTTTAGCAATGGAGGGCTGCAAGCAGGGGTATCTGTAGCCAGCTGTGATTTCATCAGAATAAAATGGCATCCTGATGTCATGAGGCAGGCTCTGCCCCTTACCTATTTGCATGCAGCATGTCATCATTTGTCCCCTCATCACCCCTCTGGTTGCCCATGGCAAGAGGGGATGTCATGACAGGGCAGGGCTGCCAGTATTTTGTTGGCTTGTGTATGTGTGTCTGCGTATCGACTGAATGTATATAGGTATGTCTGCACGTTCCTGTTTGTTTGTGAGCTTTGTCAGTGTTGATGACACTGACGACTGCCTGGAGAAATTCCTGCAGTTTTCTTGGCAAGCTTTCAGAAGTGGTTTGCCATTGCTTCCTTCCCAGGGCTGAGAGAGAGTGACTGGCCCAAGGTCCCCCAACTGGCTTCATGCTTCAGCTGGGGCTTGAACTCATGACCTCCTGGTTTCTGGCCTGATGCCTTAACCACTTCACCAAAGTGGCTCTCTGTGCGTTCTAGAGGAAGGTTTAAAAATGTCAAAAATTGCATTGCTGGAAACTCAGGAGCCTTCAGTAATGGCATTGGAAGCTTGCCTTGTAGCCTGTGGGCAGCAGCTTTCCTTACCACAGTCTTAGGCTAATTTGATTATTTGGTTTGCAGGTGATTTCCCCCCTATCTGAGCCAGGGCACAGACTTAGCCAAGGTAGAATGTACACGATAGAATGACACAAGGTCACTCACTGCAGTAACAACTCAGATTCTAATGAACTCCACTGTATTGTAGCTTCTTGCAATAGCTTCACCTCTAGTTTGGTAGCTAAGCTATCTAGTCTTTAGGAGCACAACAGGAATTGCAAGAAATCCAGACTGTACTAAAGAAAGCTGGATTGCTTTTCGTTTAGCTACTTGATCTCATCTTACTCCAAGCCATTCTCCTTGCCTACTGCAATATTTTCAGAATATTGATGCAAAACACACTCAGCTGTAGGACAGACAATTGTTCCCCATTTGTCTTAAGGTGCATCTGCAGGAATGTTTCCATTAAGAAAGGATCTAGTACATCTCCTTTGTGCTTTTTTTAAAAATCGATCTTGTATTATTGAATGAACACATGTTTTGTTATCTCTGTTTTATTGTTGCATTGTGATCAATCCACATCAATCCATAATTTAATATACAGTCATGCAGGCTACACCCCCACAGGAATTTTGCATATTGGGACGTTTTCCAAGGAAGAAGCTATACTATAATGAATGAAGCTGACATAGCATTGACACATTTCATACTGTCATTGTTTCTCTCCCATAGTCAATTTACAAGTGGAGCATATCAGTGAGTTTGCTTAGGGTACCATAATAATAGTTTCAGCATCAGCTTATGCCAGCTGACACCATTTCCCCTATACTATGTGAACAAGATGGAAGAGGGGACAAAGAAGTGCTTGTACTGAGTTTGCCATGGGATGCCCGCAATTTTACATTCAATTAAAACATGAGTCTGATGCCAGCCAGTGAAAGTCTTTTACACTTTGCTCCTTAAAGTTCATATGGTATTGTCTAAAACAGCTAACTGGGAATTTAGGGATAGTCCAACATACCTGGTCTTCATAGTGGGGAAGGGAGAGCTAATGAATGCATTTGAAACTACGGAAGCCATATTATTGCCAGCCTCCTCTCCTAACAATGATTTTGATTTTGCAAAGCAATCTGAGCCACTGATGTTTGAACCTACATATCATGCAGTTTGTAGGCTCTCTAAGCCATGTTCTTGAAAATCAAGTACTGTTCTTAAACACTGCAGCAGTTGTCTTCAAACCTATGTTGTAAAAAATTATAATTATCTATTATCTCTGAATATTGGGCAAGGACCAAGAGGATGAGCACAAATAAAGAGCACTCTGATGAGGAAGTAAATAAATACTAGTAGAAAGACTCAGCAACACTGTGGTGTGAGCTGGGGACATACTTTATGATCCTTCATAGAACATAACCCCCCCCCCTTTTTTTTTTTACTGACCCAGTTTCTGGGAGGCTAAGGTTTGGGTATTCTAAACGTACTGTCAAGTGATTACTTAGATGCATTCCATTTCACACTGCAACAGCTCATAAAGAAGACATAAGTAGGCTGCAGTAAGAGCTTGTAACCTTGGTACAAACATTCAGTAGGACTACTAAAATGTTATTTATTATTATGATAATAATAATAAATAACACATGCTCCTTTAAAAATGGAGCAAGCAGGAAATCAATATCAAAATATTCAGAGAGAACTCTACATATAATAAGTGAAGGACAATGAATACATAATACAGTAGGGTCTTGGAAGGGATACAAACACGTACAAAATAAAAGCCTTCTGTAGGAAATGTCCCAAGGCCTTATTCAATTACTGGTTTGAATGACCATGATTTCTAGAATATAGACATTAGCTATTGGACTGTGTGAAACACTGGAACATGACAATTTCATAATGATACTGCTGGCTGTTTGAAGTAATGATACTGCTGTTTTAAAATATGTTTGCCTTAGATCCAGCAGATGATATTTTTTTTTAAAAAGATCAAAGATAGCAGTAGGGTGGATTTCAAAGATGTGGATGTGTTTGAGACATTTAATTTCCAGCTATGTCAATTTTGTCAATCTGTTTAACCTTTTTAAACTCATTTCCTGATGTTGGTTCCATCTTCAGCCAACCCTCCTAACTTTCCAACTAACAGGAGTTGCCAAGGGGTATTCCCAGTCACCCACCAGATCCAGTAAGACACCAATTTGCTGAAATTCTCAGATCAGTATTTAATAAATTTTCCTTGGATTCTATTTCAGTCTGTTTGATCTGGATTTGATAGCACCTAGCCAACCTTAGCTGATATAGATAAAGCTAATCAGGACTGAAGGGAGGCCACCAGGAATACTAGAGCTGTAAGCTGTTTTAAAACATGTTTGCCATGACAGCCGAGTATGGCAAACAACTTTTTTATTGCTAAGATTTGTCCTTGAGGTCACCAGGAATCAAGTGGATTCAAGGGAGACCTTCCCTTCCCTTCCCTTCCCTTCCCTTCCCTTCCCTTCCCTTCCCAGATGAAACTGTGTGTCAATAGTGAATTGTTTGTATTTTCTTCCAAATAATTTAGTTTAAGTTGGGTGTAATATGGAAATTTGCCAAGCAAGAGTCTCTCAGCATCACTTTTTGAGGTGGATCTCCAAGAAAATGTGGCTCTGTTGTGAAAACTTTGCTTCTAGATGGCCATCCCAAATGTCTTGTTCAGAATAATATGAGTATATATGATATCAAAAGCCTCTCAGAAGTCTTAGCAAATCAACCAGGTAGCACGCTTCTTTCTGCCACAGATCTCTCCAATAGAGTGATCAAAGATACTCATTTGTGAAACTTGGGCTAGAAGCAAGACTAGATGCAATCTACTTAACCATGTGAATATGCTGCAGTTAATTTCTACACAAGTTTATTCTCTCTCAAAAGAAAACTAATGTGATTTAGTGGTTAAATATTGTACAAAGATACGAGAAGACATGAAGTGTTGCCATATTAGTTTTTTGTACAAGAACAACAAAGAGTCTTCTGATACCTGGCTTTTCCCCAAGGTGTTAGGGACAGAATTTTAGAGGACCCCAAATATCTATATTTGTATTATGAGTTTGTTATGTGGTGCCTTGTTTTTTTGTGTCACCCAGAGTTAAGTATTTAAGATGAGCGGCCATATAAAATTTCTAAATAAATGAATGACAAAGAATTGTGTATCTGGGTAGCTGCCTCCTACCAGAAGATCTAAAAGTGTTTAGACCAAATGGACCAGAGTTTGGCAAATAGATTATGGATTAAAACATTCTAAGCATTTGTTCATTATCTACTCCATCCATCCATCCATCCATCCATCCATCCATCCATCCATCCATCTATCTATCTATCTATCTATCACTCCAAGTAAAGACAGCCCATGACAGTTAACAACAGCAACAACAAATTAAGAATACAAAAAAATAAATATACTGAATATATAAATATAAATATATAATCAAGCTAAAAGTAAAGGAAAACTCAATTAGGGAAAGGCTAACATTTAAAAATAGGTTTTAAAATTCTTCTTAAAACAATTGAATTCCATAGCAATGGAGCAGCTACTAACTTCCAGCGTACCTCCCTCCAGCATTTGCAATAGGCCTGTAGACAAGGTCATAGCTCCATTTGGCACCTGAAATTAACTTGGAAATCTATTGGGAACAATGTAGCCGGAACAGGTGTCATATGCTCCCAGTTGGAAGGACCTGGCAGAGACCTGGCTGCCACATTTTGGATCTGTTGCACTTTCAAAGGCATCTTAATGTAGACGTATCTGCCATCTAAACAGGAGCTTCCCAATGTGTGGATAATAGTAGCCAGTTCAATTGTCTCCAAGAAGGGACATCATGGATAGATTACTCTTAGCTAAGAAAGAAGGCACTCTTTGCCACCATACTGACTTGGACAATCAAGAACAAGACAGGGTTAAAATGCATCGTCAAACTACTCTTTGTTGTCATCTTTACAGTGTACCAGGCTATAATACATACTCCAGCCTATGAGCAATCAAATTTAATGAGAGTCTTCTCTTATTTGAAGCCTGTTCGGAGTGAGAGCTGTATTTTCTGTACAAGTCATATGGGCAGTTTTAGCTAATTACAGATCAAATAATTAATATTGTCACAATCCTTTCTGAAAAATTCCTGAACTATGACAACTCTTCTCATTTTTTACAAAGTTTGTCTTCAATCCAGACCAATTTTACATTGCTCTGCATATAACCTTCCATGGCTCTTACTTTCAGCAGCCTTCATAGCATCCATTAGGCGCTGTCTTTAACCCACAACAGGGCACATTTTATACATTCTGCATATGACAGCATGGAACTGGTGTCCTCTGTTGAGACAGGCTTTACATTTTATAGCAGCCAAGAACTGAGTGGGAAGAAATTGGGTTGCTTTCACCCATCTGCCTTTCGGGATATCTGGAGCATCCTCTGTTCACTAATTGAAACAGTCAAGTGTCAAATATGGTATTTCAATAATAGAGGAATGAGAGTAATCTTCAGTGGTTGGTGACTGCTATTTTACAGCCTTGCACTGAGATGTCAAGAGGAAAAGAAGGATCTTTGCTTTTCAGTTACAAAAATCTGTGTTATACTAAGAATCATCAGGTAAAGGGAATGTTAGAGACACCTTTAATCCCTTATGGCTCTTCCATTATTGTGCATCAGCAAAGATTTTGCAAAAGGGCTTTCTGTATGAATTTCAGTCATTCAAAGAATGCCACAAATTAAAAGCAAGAGGGAATGAAGATTGTTTTAGCTGAATATAAACTCAAAACTTTTATTACTAGTTTTTCATAGAGCTGCTGCTTCTTTGGGGTGGGTGGGTGTCAGACATCAAGTACTTTTATATGGAAAACAGGAATAATAGCTTTGCACACAGTTATGGCACTTTAGAGTTACTTAGCAATCATGGCAAGAGTGTAAAGTAAGAACAAAGTGTGGGGCAGGGGTAAGAAACAGAGGCAATCAGAGCAGAATCTGGTTGGCTGTCAAGATTACAATACAGTTCAGCAATTTTTCTGCTACTTACTATTCACCCAGTGATTGTTAGGTGATAAAGTTGCAGTAACTATTGGCATTAAGCTTTTTCTAGGCATTTGTGCTTCAGAAAGATTTGGCAATGTAAGGAATAAATTTATTTTATTCTGATTTGATCAAGGAATTCAGAATGGTTTCTGCAATCTATGCCATGCATACATATATAGGAAAGATGAATGCATCTAGTTCTGGCTCTGAGGTCTCCAGTGAAGTGAGATGAGAGATGATCACTGTCCCTTTGGTACACTGAAAGTAGACAGGAAAGGTTCAAGGCTGTAGGGGACATCTCCAAGCTGAACCAGGTCTCACTGCATGGAAGTATCTAGTACCTCAAGGGACAATGAAGCTCTTCCCCAATTCAAGGGAATTGGAATATATACAGAAAGGTTAACTGTGCTAGGTGTGAATAGTCTTTGGAAGAGTAACCTTTCCAATCAGAATGTAGGGTTCTGACCTAGATTCCAGTTGGAGCAGAAGTGCCCCTATACCTAATGGACCTCTGCTCTTTTAGGGGAAGATCATGGTAACAGGACCAATCAAATATTATTACAACAGTATTGGGATACTTTAAGACTATTTAGAAGGAGGAAATCTGTAGGTACATAGCTTCCATCATTCTTTACATGACTAGGGCATCAGGAGGGGTTAGACTGGTATAAGAAGTACTAGGTTTTTCATGTCATCCATATACTTCTGTCTAGATATGTCCAGAATATACAGTAATTACAAGAAACCCCACAAGTTGCATTTAATTTGGTCGTTCTATCCAAGAGGCTTAAAAAACGGGTGGTGTGTAGCAGGTTGGGCCACCAAGGCTACAGAGGTTATGATTCATTTTCGGCTCAGAAACACGATGACAGTCCCATCATCACCTCTAAAGGATTATATATGCCAACTTACTCAGGGTTTAAAAAGGAGTAGAAATTTGCCAGACCAGGTTTTTATTTCCTCTATGTATGCCAGAGATGTTTGCCATCTGTTGAAGCAAGAGACCAGTCAAAGACATGAAGAAAACAAAAAAAAACAAAAAAACCACACCAGGGGCTTCAGTGGAGAAGCAATGGAGTTGAAGACACTTGGAAAGCTGTGAGTGTAGCTGAGAACAGCAAGAAGGATTGTTACCCTGCATCAGAGAATGAAGATTAGTGAGCCAAGGAAAAATAACTGAATGGTATATAAATCCAGAAGATGGTGACCTAGAAGCTGACTGGTGATAAGAGGCAGACCTTGGAAAGCAGTGGATGAGTGATGGGTGAATGGATGATGCAGAAGCAGAAGTTTGGTCCCAGGGCAGGGGAGAATAGTGGGTTGTGGCCCCAGGGCTGGTTTCAAGGAAAATCAAGAACCACCTGGGCACTGACATTAGTGAAGGAACTGATTCCCCTGCTTTCAAATCTTTAATTGGAAAGAACGTCCCTACAGGCAGAAGGACAGTCGATGGGAATGAGAAAGTGAAAGGATAAAAGTAAAAAAAGAAAGTGAAATGGGATAAGTAATAGGAATAGCTTATAGGAATTAGAGATACAGTTAGACAATAGGAAACAGCAATAGGAAATAGTTGATAGCAATAACATAAAATAGAGTAACACTAGGAGATAAGCTAAAGAATAAGTTAAATGTTAAGGCAGCCTTTCTCAACCTTTTGACCCTGGAACAACCCTGGAAATATTTTTCAGGCTTCGGGGAACCCTTGCACATTCAGGCTCAAATATAGGCCAGAAGTTGCAGAATTATTATATTTGTTTCATGGGTAGGCCTGTATATACAGTATGCATTAACAGTGTTCTTAAACTAAAAATAAAGAATGAAACTTATCTCTTTAATGTGAAGTTGCCCGAATTTGAAATAATTTTTTTAAATAAATCATGATCTTCTAGGGAATCCCTGGTGACCTCTCGTGGACCCCTAGGGTTCCACAGAATGCTGGTTGAGAAACCCTGCATGAAGGAAATCAGGAAATAAGCAATCACTACCCATAATACAGATTCAAAATATATCACCAATAGAAAAGCACTTTATTCCATCATTCAGGGATGCAATTGGCTTGCTTGCATAATGTGCTTTGTAAAAATGAATCATTTTCTTAAGTAAAAGAGACAGTAGTGTATTGTTTAAGGCTGTACCATTCCTAAACCTACAATATAATGACTGAAGTATGCCATTCCATACAACAATATTAATACATCTAAAATTCTAGGAAAACTTTATCTTTCTAAATCTTTCTAAAATTATATCTGACAAAAATTCAAGGATGCTTTATTTCAAAGCAGATCCAGTTGCTTAAAAAGCACCTCACGGTGACTGTGTGCATCTATGTGAGAGGAGGGTATTAGAAATTAAAGTCCTGGATTGCATTTAATAGGGCTTAATCTGAAGTCAATATCTCAGTGAAATTATTTCAGTGAAACAAAGTTAAACATTGTAAGAAAGCAGGAGCCACTTCAAAACCCTCCCCAACTTACTGGGTCTATGTCAAAACTGTTTGTATATGTACACACCCATGAAAAGGAATCAGAAATAGAAAAAGAAATTAAACCCATGAGATGCTAGGAAGAAAAGGAAACACAGCTGCATAGTTATACCAACTGGATTCACTTTGTATCTATATACCTTTCTATCTTTGTTTCCATTAATCTATAACTCTCTTCATATAGCCTCCTTTTCTTAAACTTCTCTCTTTTTGAGAATCTCACCAACTTCACTGAACAATGTCTTTCTTGGTCTTTCTGTTCCAGTTGATCTGTTTGCTTTTCCTGCATATATGCCTTGGTCACTCTTTATTTAAATGCAATTAGATCCTTTCCCCTTTTCTTAGTTTTCTAGAGACACAATTTATGTATTTTACATTTTATTCATTAGTTCATGCTCTTTATCATTTGCTGTTCTTATATTGCAATTTGCAATCTTTCATATGCCACTGTTGTCTCCAGGTATAGCTATTAATGTCTGCCACCAGTTGTGGCTTTGGTCAATGACATAATGCTTTTAAAAGACAGAGAAGCTGTAGATTACATTACCAACCTTAGCTGTACCTCTGCTACATATACATACCTCTGCTAAATGTAATGGCATGACCAATCAGCTTTAGCGCATTTGGCTAGTATGCGGCAAGTGCAAGCAATGACATTTGGTGGTACTCCAAAACTCCAGTTCATGATACTCTCTGCTAAGATCTTTAATCTACAGAGTACCTTACAAGCCAACATGCTGCTGTTCTTATCTGACCAACTAAGAAATATATGCAGTATATGCTATATATAAGAGAGCCAATTTGGTGTAGTGGTTAAGGCATCAGGCTAGAAACCAGGAGACTATGAATTCTGAAGCTATTAATGGACAGCTAGGACCACTGAATGGAGCAGAGTTTAACACAGCAGAGAAGCCAAGCACAGAAATAGAATATTATCTAAAATAGCTTTAATGAACACGTTAGAGAAATATAGGTTATTGATCTTACACACGTAGCCCTCCCAAGCATAAAGAATCACACACTTAGACAAAGTGGGTTTAAATGTAAGTAAAAGAATATTTTACTCATTTTATTCGGTCCAGTTTCACTTTTGTTCAGGAAAGATGACTTCTTGTTCTTCTTTTATATTCCCTAAACTTAATTTACCCTCAGCCCTAATTGCTGCTGAAGGCTGCGTGGAGAAAGGGGAAACTCCTTATTCAAGGCCCAAGCATGTGGCCAAGATGGAGGGAGAGCAGCATGCATGTGGCCTTCCCTGATGGTGGAAGGAGAAAGAAAGAGGAAGTGGGAGGGACAACAAACAATTTCCTCAAGAAGCATGGAGAGTTGTATCATGGGACAAACTCATTTACATGCTAATGAGGCGTGCTGATTTGCCCGGACCTCCAACAAATTCTAGTCCTGACCCTCTCTCAGCCTTAGGAAGGAGGCAGTGGCAAAAACCTTGCCAAGAAAACTGCGGGGACTTATCCAGGCAGTCACCAGGAGTCAAAAACTGACTCGAGGGCACACATACATACACACAGGATTATTCAGTTTTATACAGCCCAACTCTGGCAAAAACCTATTTTGATATGTAATATAATGGCTGGGAGTATGAGTCTGAACTATAGTTCAGATCTCACCATGACTGTCAACACTGACTCGAAAGCACCAAAAAAACCCTTGAGATGCAAATGTGTGATTGAGTGGTATTTCTCACCAACCCTGCAGTAGTTCCTGATATTTTTTTCTATATAAAGCTCTTTTACAGCCATTTTTTTCCAAATCTAACATTTTATTCAATATATACTGTTTTAAAGGTTGCTTTTAGACGGTTGAGTGTTCATACAGTTCATTCCCAAATGCTTTCTCACTGTCCTCTTTGATATGTGGCACCTTACACTGAAGGCAGCATTAATCAGTACAGAACAAGCAGTGTTATTTCTAAATCTCCAGTACTGTCATTTCTTCTAATGGTATTTGAAATGGCATTACTTTTTCTGGCACATCAGAATTGTTAACAGCCGTCTATCCTGCAGTCTGCATTTATTCACCTCTTCTCACCTTTCAATATGTCACCCACCATAGATACCTTACTCAGTGTGATGTCAGTGTTATTACTACATCTTGAATGTTCCAAAAATTCCCTCTTCTACGAAATCATACAAGTTACAGGGGTTTGATCATCCTTTATTTTTAGTTATTCCAAATGTCCAGTTCAGGCATTCAGCCTCATGCATTGCCCATTCTGTGGAGGATGAGAGAGGGAAAGAGAGAGATAGGACTTTTTTTCTGATGCAAAAAAGGGGGCCGTTCTGCACATTGTAGCACAAATGTCTTCAGATCGGGAGTGCAAAGAAAGAGGCAGGAGTAGCAGGCTATGTTGCCCTAGATCAGGTTTAGGGATTGGGAAAAGTCATACAACCTGAGGTCTAATTCCAGAGATATCCCTTTTGATCAGAGGGACCAGAGAAGAATAATTAGTAAATCATTGCAAAGGTTGTAACCAAACCAATTCGAATTTTACCTGACATTCTAGAGGACAAAAAGTTGGGGATTAGGCAGCAAGGGTTCAATGCATCTGTGATTTCTGTTGGGGAGTCAAGGTTCAATCTCAAAGGTAACCTGGTCACCAGGAATTTTATATTGGACATTGTACCTATCCTGCTTTGTGCTTATAATCGCTAATCTGGTACAAGGCCATTCCTGGTCATATTACCCGATTGCATGGCGCACAAAGACGCATTGAGCCTAATATGGTTAGTCTATTCAAGCCTTTGAGTTTATCCTGGAAAGATTAAGGGTCCCATTGTGAATGCCACCTTGTCCCTTCCACACTTAAAGGTTTGTTACTCTGGAATAAAGCTGAAATCAACTAAGGACGATGCAGAAATACATTAGGGGATTCTGAAATTGTTGCCTGTCTTTTTCCATCTCTTTGATCAGTCTCCTTTATCAGGCAAGAGATAAGCAGAACAATTAATTTCTAAGCTGAGATCAGATTACACAGATAAAAACAGGATGGAGAACAGTAGCCTATGATTCTTCCCCTCCAGCACATTCACAATTCTCAAAAGTCAGATGCAGGCTTACTAGGGGCTATTTTTCATGTGTTGAACATAACATATAGCTAGTCTCTAACACAGGTAAATGAGCCATCAGCATTATTCCAAGATTGCTTTTATCATAGTTTATGGAACAAGCTACTGGGCATTTTTCATGATAAGGAACATTATTACAAGTTGTTTGGCTGATTCCCGTTTTTAAATTTCTTTGCTTCTTCTGCAAAGGAATTCTCAGTGGTATACTCTTCTAATACTACTGGTTATACTTGCTTTATTCCTTTGCCTCTTCTGCTATTACCCAACAGGTATTTGGAATACCACAGAAGGGATAATCATATTTTTTTAAAAAGAAGCCAACCAACAGACAAACAGCTTGACTGCTCAATTAAGGCATGGAACTCCATCAGGAACTCCAACTGGATTTCTAGCCAATCAAATTTATCTCCTTCCCCACTCCATGTAATAGTCAACAAAGGCCTGATTCCTGTATTGATTATCTCTTTCCTAATGAAAATTGTTACAGCCTACTTAGGACCCTCTCTCTTAGTTTTAATGCAATATATTACTTCCCCTTCAGAGGTAGCTGCTGATTGATTTCCTTCTTCCAAGCTTTGGAGGGCATGTGGAGTAAGTAATCTTCCATTCTTCATTCACAGAGTTAAACATAATGCCTCCCTGGATTACCAGTAATGTTACTTGCTTAAGGACTCACACAGCTAAAGAACTAAGAAAACATTTAACCAATGGGGAAAAAGCTCACTTATGAGTCATTGTTATTAATCCTTTATTTCTGTTGAACATTCATAACAGGGATGTGTAACTTCTGTTGTTTTCTTAGGGCCACTCTGGGTTTATGTGGTATGTCAAGAACTTTACTCCAAAGGTAAGTGTAGCCAAAGTCCCCAGGGTGGGAGGAAGAGGAAGCTGGAGGAAAGAAATGGGTGCCTTATGTTAAACATGGGCAAAGCTTAAGGTATTCACTCTGTCCTTATACCCAAATCCAGGGGTGCAACTGGGGGGGGGGCAAGCAGGGCATGTGCCCCAGGTGCCACGCTGGGCAGGTGCCAAAATGAGTGCTGGGGGGGCACCAAAATGGGTGCAGAATCCATGTTTGCCCCGGGTGACACAGACCCTAGTTGTGGGCCTGCTCAAATCTGTGGACATGAAAACGAAGCCCCAAATTTTTGTCCCTACACACTGTGGGGGGTTTCTGGGGCCACAAAAGGAATGTTGGTGCTGGACTACATGTGCCCTCTTCAGACTGTACTTCTTGCATCCTTGGATTATAATTTTGTATTATATGTGCTTACCTGTTTAAATTCAGGTGTTTTCAACGTGTAGTCCTTGGTAGATGTATTTAAGGAGTTTGTCTGTTCGTGCAAAGGAGCAGCAAAAAGTGTGGGTCTCCTGGGATAGGCAGAATTGTCAATATGAGGAGCTAAGTGCAGAAAGAAACCCGTTGACATGGAGAGAGTGGAGGGATAAGGATTCTGGTACAAAAAGCAAACAAGAGCAGTGTGTGATAATACTTTTTGCCATTTCTGCTTTGTGCCTGCCTGGATGGATATGAAGATGGGGGAGACAAAACCAGAAATAAACCAGGATCCTAGATTTTGATTAAATCTAGCCTACATTTGCAAAATAACTTCCAAGTTGCTTGTTGCCTGCTATGAGTTAAAACCAGTTTGGCTTTCTGTGTAAATTCTATCATAGTTTACAACAAAACCAATATATACATTATAGGTGAATGTTATGCATTTTTCCTTTCAGACTGGTCTGAATCCAATCTGGAACTCAGAACTTTACATCTACAGTATATATCCACTATGCCTGCCTAGGTCCTGCCTAGCAGGACAAAGTCATAAGAGTTTTAAATGCTTTATTTATGCAGGGCTGTATTCACACCCTTAAGTTACAAATTATAAATCACAGAAGGAGAAAACATAAAGCAAAAATAAAGGGTAAAACGTAAAAGCACAAAGTTCAACCATAGATGCATATCAGTTTCATTAAACAAGTCAAGATGAAAACTCTGTGCAATCCACAACTAATTGCTTAGATGTATGAGTATACTGAGGGTCTGTCTGGAGTAGTGGTTAAGGCACCAGGCTAGAAAAAGGGAGACTGTGAGTTCTAGTCCTGCCTTGGGCACAAAGCCAGCTGGGTGACCTTGGGTCAGTCACTCTCTCAGCCCTAGGAAGGAGGCAATGGCAAACCACTTCTGAAAAACCTTGCCAAGAAAACTGCAGGGACTTGTCCAGGCAATTGCCAAGAATTGGACTGAATGGATTAAAAAAAAATGAGTACATCACAGGAGAATTTTACACATTTTTCCTATCAGACTAGTCTGGATCAAATCCAATTCATGACAAATTCATCTGATCTCTGATGATTCCCTTATTTGGACTATAGTGCATGGCTCTCCAAATTCCCCCTTTTTAAAAATGGACTGGCATACAGTACATGATACCTGTAGTCTGAACAGAATGTATATGTAAGCCTTCTTGTGCTTTATTGTGCCAGCTTGTGCCCATGTATGTTTATTCTGTGGGTTTTGACATGAAAAGTTTTAGAAAATGGTAGTTGGTCAGTCCTTGTTTACTACTGTCCTTACACCTACTTGTAATGAGATTCTGAAGCTGCGATGCATAAGGAAGCCAGCCTGCAGGGCCCAGTTATTTTCCAAACAAGTAATTTACCTTCCAGTATTTCACTCTCAACAATCAAATGTAGAGTGACCCAATGCAATGGAGTCAAGTGATGTCTGTGCATATGTGAATTGGGTTTAGTGACTAGCAATTAAATGATTTATATAATTAGACTTCCTATAATTTGTCATTTCTGAAATAAATTCTTCACCCAAAGTTTTATAAATCAAATATTTTGTATCCTTTTTTCTGATGTGAGCCTCTTGCAAACACATAACTTGTATTAATTTTTTCAAATAATGATTTTTTTTCTTTTTCGAGGAACATTTGCTCCATTTATTTTCCATGTTAAATATTTGTAATCCAAGATCAAGCCAAAAATTTAGAAATGTCAATACTTGTAGCACCTAATTCAGTATCATCATTTTCAGCTTCCTGCTGCATTGGTTGTGATTTTTGTGTAGTCACTTCTGAAACCTCCATTTGAATCTCCTTCCATTCTTCTTTAAATCTTCCTAAAAATTGTCTTGCTTTTTGGACAGAGTTCAGCTGAAACCTCTGCTGTTTAAAAGTCAAGACCACACCTTCCAATTTGTCCCATTGAAATGGAATCTTTTTCTGCTTTAATTTCTCAGTAAGAAAAAAATACTCTTTTCTCTTGTGTAAAATTCTGACAGGAATTTCTTTTGGGACAATTACATCTGTATTACCAATCTTCAGTCTTGTATTAAAATACTGTTACAAAACTTGATCCCTTGTCTTCTTCCCCACAAAATGAGCCAGAACATCCCTTAGAACATTTCTTGTTCTTGGACATCTTGCATTTATTCTATAAACTTTATCTATTGCTGCCTCAATATCATCCCCTTCCCAATCTTAAAAAAATATTGAAGTTTTTATAATCCCTTCTCTAATATCTTCATCAGATCTGGAATAGCTCTAACTCTCAGACAGAATTCTTTCTGTCTTAATTCCAATAGACCTAAATTGTCTAATTCTCTTTCCAACTTCCATCTATAGCTTCTGTCTTACTCTCCAGAATTTCCACTTTATCATTAATTTGTTTTATCTCTCCAGACATTTGTTTTACAGAGCTTTCCATCTTCCTAACTTTTTCCTTCACCTCCTCTTTCATCTTTACAAATCTTCCATCCATTATTTTTTCAAAGGCTGTCAACTTAGTATCAAGTGATTCTAATTTACTACTCAATTGCTCAAATATTTTCTGAAGCAAATCTGGTGTTGTCCCTTTCTCTGCAGGCTGTTCTAACAATCCCCTCCTCCCCTCTATTTGTGCCACTTTTCAAGTTGTTGCCATTATATTGTAATCCAAAGGTGGAAGTATCTTCAGTGAGGGAAAAGGGAAGGACAAACTTCTCCCCCTTCCCCCCTTCTTTTATCTTGCCATGTGTTTAATGCTGTAATTGCAGTCAAACGTCACATCCAAATCTCCATAGTTACCGTCAAGCAAAAATCTACTCATCTTATATTAATCTTTTGTTTTGTAAAATCCATCAGTTGTCTGTGGTCTTTAGTGGTGAGCAGAAAACATTCCCATGAAGGTCCAAGTCACTTGCCTAAGTTAATTACAGTTTATTCCAATGCACTTTCATTAAAAAATAATCTTTTAAAAATAACTGTCTCCTTTGTTAAACTTCCTTAAATTATCTCCTTGTTACACTTTTTGCCAAATATTCATTATTCTTTACATCCCTGAAGCTTCTTTTAGTATTATAACCTAGAAGAAAATGAAACTCACCTAGAGGAATCTTATTCTGCCACAAAAGAAAATTTCTCTTAATCTATAAAATAATTACATCCAAAAGTGAATAAGGAATGAGGGTCAGCTGGGTTTATTGTCCATAGATTATAGAAATAGTTTATAAAGAAAATGAGACACATATTGTAACCATAGGTTAAGTGGTAAATTTATACCTATAAATTGATACTTATAAAATCAGAAGCTACTTCTTTATATTTTATTTCTTTTTTCTGTACTTTTTCCTTGGTCTTTTTGTCTTTTTGTCTTTCTTTTCTTTATTCCATATTAGTTTTTATCTTTCTTTTTTAAAATTTTAATAAAATTATATGGAAGAATATTATTTATCATTTCTATAATTAATAGCATAATTAATTAAACAATATTATATACAGTTGTTATATTAAAACCACTGTAGTTGACATCCTAGAAGGCAGCTTATGAAATTTATCTGCATTGTTTGCACTTGTAATAACCATTCACACATATCCTGTAAGCTGTTAACATCACCATCATCAAGTGATCTAGATATATATATATTGTGTGCGGGGGGATAATTCTTCCCAAAGGAGGTAGCAGCTCACCTCTACCTGCCTGAATTAGTAGCATCTTTCTTCGGCTTTGCTGTCAGAGTATTACAGGCAGCAGCAGGGTGGCTCCTTTTGATGTCCTTTTCAACTCAGCTCTCCCTCAGCTCAGCAGATGTTAACCAGAGATGAAAATGTATTTTTAGATTCTTCTTCAGTGGTTATTTTTCAAATGATCTGTGATAATTTCATGCTTAAATAACACTAATAAGGTCCTATGTTTGCACAGGGTAATTGGAAGAGACTTGAAAATCAGGCAAGCCAGCATCATTTTCACTGATACTGATGCTCTCTACCAGAAAAAATAGGTAGACAGTTAACCCTTTTGCAACACTTCCAAAGAGAATATTTATTTTGTGTTATGGTTACAACTGATATGCCACAATTCAAAGCCATGATTTCCCAGAATGATTTATGACAGAATAGTACATTTAGGATGTCAGAGCTACTTAAGGAAAAAATCAAACAAGTCTTCCCCTGTCAAATCTTTAAAAATGGCAGGACAAAAAAAAAAAAAAAGGCAGTGCAATGCCACCTACTGTACCTGTTCAGAGCATATAAGTTGTCAACATGGCCAAAGCTATTCCAAACTCATGCCGGTTTGGAAAAGGAAAGGAAGGAAAGAGCATCATTCCGTATCCTCCATATTCATGGGGTTGGATTCCTGAGTTTCATTACAAGCAATGGAAGACAGATACAATTTTACACCAGTGACAGAGCTGGTAAAAATTCTTCCTTCTGCTGGAGAAGAGGTTGAGGAATGAGAAAATATTGAACCCTTTGCATCCAAAGCTTCCCCTCCCCCACTTCTTCTGATCTTTTTCCTTCCCTTCCTCCTGTTTTTGGAGTACTGATATCAGGGAAGGAATAAGGGGCTGGGGAAATAAATCATTGTTGGATTTTCCTTTCTCAACAGAGATGTCTCTTCAACCTTAGAAGAAGAAATTTGAAACATCTCATGATTCTTAGGAGCTACTTTCAGGGACCACTTTTTATTTAAAAATTTATCATTTACACAATGCTATCCAGGTACATAACACCTTACTTGGAAACATAAGCAAAATAATAAATTCAAAAAAGCATTCCCTGCCCTGTGGAGCTTACCAGTTCAATGTTCACAAAGAGGAAATCAATAAAGAAAGGTGAAGGAAGCATCTCCACCAGAACGGGGAACTATGATGCCAAGAAGTTGCCAAGCATGACATTCTTTACTTATTTATTCATTTCAGTATTTCATGCTCCTCAATGTAGCTCACAATCAATACTATAAAACCAATTTAAAATGATTAAATAGCATTTAAGACTTTTAAACTAAAACAACAGTGTAAAGTACACATCAAATCAGCCCAAGAATCCAAGTGAAATATATTACACCAGTGTTTCTCAACCTCAGAAAGCTTAAGATGGGTGGACTTCAACTCCCAGAATTACCCAGCCAGCATACTAGCTGGGGGATTCTGGGAGTTGAAGTCCACCCATCTTAAAGTTGCCAAAGTTGAGAAACACTGCATTACATTATTGAGCATGGGTTAACCCAGAGAAACAACAAGAATGAAAACAGAACAAAACAAAACATGAACATCTTTAATCAAAAGAAGGTTGAAGTAAAATGGGTTGTTTGAAGACAGAATGAAGGAACTAAATATATATTGTATTAAATGTAGTTTAGCACAGAAGGGACCACCACTGAAAAGGCCCTATAATCTTGTTCACTGGGTTGTCTAATTAGGCTTGATTATAAGCCAGCATCTAGAGCCTGTGTGGCCACTCTTAATGCCTGGGTAGATGTACTGTATATGTATTGGGGAATGCTTCAAATAATGCGATCCCGACTGTTTAGGGCTGTCACATCCGTATTTTAAATTGGGCCAAGACATTAACCAATAACTAGTATAAGTAATACAGAATAGATTATCAGAACTCTGATCATGTGGATGCTGGGAAGTTTCTGAACCATTTTAAAGGCAACCTGATATACAGGAGGTTATTGTAAATGTAATTTTTACCTGAAAGGTTTTTACCTGGAGCAATACAGTTCAAACTTTGAAAAAGTGCAAATATCAAAATAAAATTGTATTTCAGTTTGTTCATCAGTCTGGGAAATTAGGATTAGATAATTCCCCACTGAAATAGTAGGCAAAGGAATTTCTCCTCCATTTATATTCCTAGCCATTCTGCTTTCCCTATAAGACCATCAAAGAAGAACCTTGATCTGCAAGGCTCTTTCTTAGGGAGAAGATAGCCTCCATCTGGACCCAGTGATACTCAGAGCTAGGACTTATAATATGTAAAATCCTTTTTTTAAAGAAGGCAAAGAAATTCACAAACTGGAGGAGGAGTGATGGCTGGTTTCAGTTCTCTACCAAGCAACTGATCAGTGAGATTCCAGATTTTTAAAACTGTTTTATGCTTTTCCAGTCCCAGCAGCTCATCACATATTCTGTTCATTAGAGCTGATGCTGTGAGTAAAGGACAAAAGAGAGAGAGAGAGAGAGAGAGAGAGAGAGAAGTAACCAGCAGTGAATGTGAGGAAATAGTTAAATGGTAATAGTTACATGGGAGAATGGCAAAGTATGAAAATCACAGAAACAACCAACCCACATAATACTATTAAATAAATCTGAACTTAGTAATACTTGGACTTCTCAGTCCTTAATTTTCATATTTCCTAGGAGACAGGGTAAAGCCTTGAAAAATTCACTCAATTAAGGAATTGAGAAACCTGTTATCCAGGGCCAGGAAAGTACATTATTTCAGAAGCCAGAGTGATCGCCCAGAGTAAACTACTCCCTATGCATTTATTTAAGCAATTATTTATTGTTTGACCATTGCTATGCAAGTTAATGAGAGGAAACTATGTCTAATGAAAATGGCGAGGCTCGGTTGGCAGCTTCCATTAAAGGGCAATCACCTGCACCTGCTCCACTGACCTCAGAACTGGCAAGAGAGTTGGGAGGGAAGCTGGGCTTGGCAGGGGCAGGGGCAGTGGCGGCTGCTAATCTTCTTTCTGCATCTGTCACTCCTTGAGACAGGCAGAGCCTTAAGCAGCTGCAGCCTGACTACTGTTAGGAGCTTCCAGCTGTCAAGGTATCCAATGCTGTATGTACAGAAGCCTTTGGGTAACTGGCTGTTTGGGGCAGTGCAAGGGACACGGTGGACAGGAGGAAGATGCAAAGCCATCAGGGCTCGGTCATACATGTAAGCTGGGCTAGGAATTTCTTGTTTGGCGGGATTAAAAAACTGATGCAAGTTTGTGGTGCATTGTACAGTTTTGATGTACCTCCAAATGATGGGAAACATTATTTTTGGCAATCCCAGTTTGTTGTGGTCTGGAGACCACCCAAAAAATGGTTTGGGGGCTTTATTGTCCTGGAGACCTAGGTTGCTCTCAAACACTTTGAACATCACTGTTGGCAAAACACCTGGAGAGCTGGACTTGGGCCAGGTTAGTATACCATTTCCCTACAGGTTGTCTCAGTATTCCTTTTATTCCTTGGAGGACCTCACAAAAGGACCTCATCAGTTATTTTCAAATAAACATCCAGTTTTGCTCAGTTTTTCTGGAGTTGTATAGAGAAACAGATTCTGGGAAAATTTGTCCATGGCATGTCAGGAAAAAGCCAATGCAAACTCCATATTGAAACGTCTCCTTTGAGGCGAGTTTGATTTCAGGGACTGTATTCCATGTCGAGTTTTTTGAGCAATATGGAAGTGACTTGCCACTCTGTCTTCTGAGGTGTTTTTTGACTACCTGGTCTAACACACTTGAATTCTCAGGAGTCTCCCATCCAAAGATTAATGAGGCATAATTCTGCTTAGCTTCTGAACTCAGGCAAAATCAACAAGGTACTGCCACCTATTGAGCATTCTGAAATTAGACTCACTTATTAAAGGATCCCAGTCCTACTGGTCTGTTAAAATCAATCTGTTTTTTAGATGATTATATTTTTATTATAAATTGCAGCTTGTTGTTAAGCATATTTCATTTCAATAACCTCTTAAACAGGCTTAGTTTGACTCAGTCCTGAGGTCAATGAAGTACTTTTTACAAGTGTCTGAGCAGCTAAGCATATATAAATGTATAACCCATATGCTGTTTATGTAAAAACACTGTTAGAGTTGGAAACTGATCTAAGGGTTCAGGGGGTTAAACTGAGCATTTTGCACCCTTGATAACACCAAATACCCTTCTCTACAGCCAGATTTTTGCCTAGTCAAGCTGCTGAAATCCACAGAATTGAGATTTTAAGGGTTAATCCAGGTACAGAAAAAGGAATACTTCTGTCAGGAAAAAGGGATGCTCTAAGAATTTTACATCTGTCTTCACCCTTGGGTGGAGCTCCCCATGTCATAATGTAGATTTGAAATCTCATCCACACACGCTTCCTCCTTTCTTTCATAGCTTCCTTTTTCCTTTTCCCTGCCTCTGTGTTTGCTCCTTTGTGCCTTTCTGCCTTGACAGCCAACTGTCTCTTCCCTTTGCTCCCACCTGTTTCAGTTTTTCCTCTATCCCGACCCCTTCCAAATATCTCACGCATAAACCCAGCCCAGCTGTGTGTTTGTACCAACATTTGCATTTCTGCTGACTGCAAAGATTGGTTTAATTTCATGGGTGTCATTTTCTTCCAGAAATCTCTCTCCGAGCAACAGGCCGATGAATCCCTGATAAAACATATTTTCCTACGGTAATGATTTTATGGCCCCATAAGTCATGAATTTATTATGATCTCAGCCCCTGCTGCTGATTGCCGTAAAATGCAAAGTAATTAACAGCAAGCGACAGCTACTATTCCCACCTGATAGTGTGTTCTTTCCTACACTGATCACTTTGATTAAAATAATGACTAAAGTGTGAAGCTGGGCTGTAAAATATTAGCATGATTAACGCCACATCCTAAATAAGAAACAAAGGTAATAGGCTAAGATTTGAGAAACTTAAATATATACTGTTTATCACTCCTCCTACCCATTGTTCCATCTCATTTATGCATTCTCTTTGGGTTAAATAATGTATGGGTTTGAGGGGAGGCCAAAGGGCAGGCCAGCTAAGCATATTTCAGGCTGACAGCATCTTAAGTGCTTCAGTTAATTTCTCCATGCCTTTGTAGCGTGCAGAGGAAGGAAATTACGATTTTAAAATACGGCAGAGATTTTCATGTGATTTAGAGAGAAGAGGGATGTTGAAAGGGGAAACCGTTCCAGATATAAAACACAGCTACCTTACAGAATAGAATAGAATAGAATAGAATAGAATAGAATAGAATAGAATCTTTACTGATTTAGTCATCTGACCATATCAAAAGTATAAAACCAGTACAAGTATGAACACTTGGTTTATTCCAATATGTCTCTTTTCAATCCTATTTAGTGCTTACGCACTCCCCATGCCTTTAGCTTTGACACTAAATCTACTCCTAACTGCCACAACTACATTTTGTTCTACCAGATTTAGCCCTATACATAATCTGACACAGATGCAGATCACTAAAACAAATAAGCAGATAAAAATTATGAAATTACAACACTACGGACGAACTGAAATTATGTTACAACATTATGCAGTCAGTCAAAAAGTATAGGTTCATACCACAGTATTAACAATATAATATAACATCCAACTTATTCATACATGCATACCCATCATGCTTCTCCCATTTTTGGGTCAACAACACCATGCAAAGTGCAGAAAATAAATAATACATTGTAAGCCAAAGGAATTAAAGGCAGAAATTAAGAAAAGGAAATATAGCTAATTCTAGTTTACACTACTACAATTTACTACACCTCCCCATGCCTTTCTGTCTCTGCAAACTATCCTTGCTTTCTCCGTGTTCATACATGGCTTCATACATTCCTTTTTTTATCTGTACATTTCTCTCCTCTCTTTTGAGGATCTCATCAACTCCATTCAACCACAACTCTCTCTATTTTCCTCTTCTTCTTGGTCCATTTTCCTTCATATATTTGTTTTGTGATTTGATCCTGTATTATTCTTTCCAAATAACCTAATCATCTTAACATACTTCTTTTGTACTGGTCACTGACTTTTGGATTCAAGCCGCATTCATTTTAGACCCTATATTTTCCTGTTTTACCTTCTTAAGTATTCCAATCCCACTGTGTTCAAATTCTTCTGTTTCTCCTGTTGTACCCAACGATCATAACAAAGCAGACAAAAGCACAACCATTTATGTTTCTTTCAACAGATATTCAATCTTTGTAACAGATCATATACCGCCTGCTAACTGTCTATACTGTATTTTCAATTTTAAAATATCTCAATCTCTTTACGCACTTTTAGTAAACATTCTAAAAGCCCAGCCATCCACGTTACGAACATCAGCCTTGGCCTTGAGTGTCACTGCAGCAGAGTACAGCGCTCCAGTATGGAGTGCGTCTACAAACGCAAAACAAGTTGACATCGCCATAAATGAAGCAGTACGAATAGTGACAGGATGTCTTAAACCTACACCAATTGAGAAAATGTGTCCCCTTGTTGGTATTGCACCACCCAAGATCAGGAGAGAAGTAGCAGCAGATGCTGAGAGAACAAAACAAGAGTGTGATCCCCGGCACCTTCTGTATGGGTTCAAGCCTCAAAGCCGTTGACTAAAATCTAGGAAGAGTTTCATGGCAAGAACAAGCACTCCTGAGGGCACGCAAGAGCAAAACCGAATTGGAAGATGGAGGAGAGAAATCACTGACCAAGGAATAGTCCCAGTGGAGAATGTGGCCGAGGTACTTGACCTCCCTTATGTTATTTGGAGGACTCTGAATAGGTGGAAAGTTGGAGTGCCTAAGTCTAGAACTAATATGCTCAAATGGGGATTGCTGATGGATAATAACATGCTGTGTGAATGTGGAGAGATACAGAATTCAGCCCACCTGTGCTGATCTGCTGATTATTACCAATACTATGCACTGAAAATTACTTGTTTTTGGCCAATGACAAAGCCAAGAAGGTGGCATCATATTGGCAGCTTAAGGTTTGATCTGGATGTGAAAGAAGGAGAAGAAGACGACATTCTACAGGAGTACACAAATTTATCTACCTGTTCTATTTTTTCACCACTGATGACAGCCAGCAACACAGCATCATTTGTATACAAAAGCATATACTGTACATTGATTCACATCCTCATCCCACACCTCTAATGTGTGGGCATTAGAGCATTCCATAACAATTTGTCCATAAATACATCAAACTATTGAGACATCACACATCCTTGTCTTACCCCTTGCTCAGTGTTGAACCATTTACTAATCAGTCTTCCATTTATTCTCATATATGCTTTATTTACATCATACATTGCTGTCCAGCAATCTCTTAGCAGCCTATCTGTTATGGATTTGCCAGCCATGATTGCCAATTAACCAACAGCCAATCTCAACAACCTCTACTGTCTAGGTCCATCTTAACTGCCAGTGATGACACCTCCATTCCAGTTCTCTCCCTCCCTTGCCAGCATTACTCTGATTACTTAAGACTCCATTTCTGATGCCAGCCCAATAGTCCTTTTTTTAATAAAAATTTTATTAAATTTCAGGCAAAGATAAAAGCTACAGAAAAACAAAAAAACTACAAAGAAAAAAAACTAAAGAAGCATAGAAACGCAAGAGAATTTTTTTCAAAATTACAAAAAGAGGTGACTTCTGACTGTTAACAGCAAGGATATACAACAATTTTCCATAATCAATCCCTTACTCTATATTAAACCAAAGTCATATTATTTCTATAAATCATTCCATTGGCACATTATAAAAATCACTAAATACAGTTGCTCCCTTCCCTTATATTAAAAGAAATATATATATACACACACACACATACACACCTCCTAATCAACTCCCCCCAGATAACATTTATTTAATTATTTCCTTCCTACTACTATTCTATACATTCCTGTCTACTATAATAAAGATCAAACTAAAAACATATAAATTGTCTACCATTGTACTTGATAATACAACAATTTTAATAATCTTAATCATATTAAACCCAAAACCAGACATTTCTTATTTTTATTATACATTAACAATCTTAATCCAAATTGTTAAAAGATAAATGAAATCAGCCAAACCCTAAAAGCAATCCAGATAAATATTCTTAAACCCTTATCCCACTGGTCCCAATAGACCAGAGCATTTACATATCCCCACAATTTGCATAGAGCTTTTTCCATAAAAAAATCGAACAGCCCAGCTGTCCCCCTCAAAAACTCTGACTTCTCTTCAGGAGGCCTCCCACACATAATAAGCCCTTCTTTTCCATGGTGTTCCATCAGAAGATCAATTTCACTTATGGCTTGCAACTCAGTTTCTCCTTTTAATTTCTTCAACTCAACTATTCAATCTTCATCCAGCATTTCAACAGAAGTCCCAACCTCACTCTTAGAAGAGACATTTCTGTCGCTGTTAAATTTCTCAGTTTCATCCATGACATCCCCAACCAGATGACACATGTTAAACCTCATATTTTCCACAATGCCTTGCATAAAAAGTTGATAGGAATCAGAAAGAATCTGTTTAAAATCTTGTTGGAAGTCAAAGAAAGTCTGTTTAAAATCCTCCATGTCTCACGCAGTAGATTATGGTGCCCCCTAGTAGCTTAACCATCAAAAGTCTAAGATATGAAAGAATTCCGAAATGTGTTTACATAAGCGGAAGTGAGATATGCAGACAGTTCCCCAGGGAAAGTAGAAGCAGAAAACTGAAAGTTCAAAACAGTCGATTCAACGTGTAGGAAAACACTAATATCTTCCAATTTAGTACAAAAATAATAACAGGGAGACAATTATTTACTTGCAATCTTCCTTAATATTTGGATGGAAAACAAAGTCCCAAATTTAAAAAGAATTTTTTTAAAAAATTGATCCCCAAAATAATGATAAGCACCAAGAAAGCCCGCTTCTCGTTGCTGTAGAAAGCCTCTCTTAAGGTACATGTACTTAAAAGAAATATAAATTGGGTGATTTAGAAATGGGGTGGCTGGTCTTAGTGTCCCTTTAAGGCTATAGCGTGGCTTGGAAATAATGATGTCCCAGCCTCCCGGCTAGCTCTTTCCAATTGAGCACGAATGCTGTTTGCGATCTGGTTGCAAGCAGCCATCCAGAGGACAGATGGGGTGATTCCAGGTGTTTTCCTTTTTCTGGAAAAACACTCCTGGGCTTCAGGAAAAACCTGCCTGAGCCCAAAAAAACTGCCACGTTGTCAGTTCTGCCCACTGAGCCCACAGGCACAGCTGTTCAGTCCGCCATGTCCCCACCGGAAGCAGTAGTCCTTCCTTCTTTTATGGGAACATTTGCTTATGGGAAACTAAACTAACTCCTAATCTCGACTTCCCTTATCTACCTAGCACAAAGTGTTAGTTTGGGTTTTGGTATGGATATATGAACCACCCACAAGAAGCCACCTCTGTCAGAGGCACTTTATAACATAATTGATGTCAATCTATTCCAAGCAGTTTCCATATCTTCTTCCCTTTTGTCTGCTTTCTGTTTATTTTTTAGGAGATGAATGAGGTTTTAATAGTTCACATAGGATTTATACTTTCTGTTCCTGCAGTTATTCTACTTAAATTTGTTTTCCTACTTTCTTCTTCTTCCATGTCCATTTTTCCTAGGACTTACACCACCCAAAAAATACCCTGTCCTACCTTCAAAAACTCTCACCGCTCTTTTATTTAAACTCCCTCCCACAAATCCTAGCTCAGCAATACTGCTATTTGAAAAATTGCCATTAATGGAATTGGATTATTTTTAAAGGGCTAATTGCCATTGAAGGATTTGTGGGAGGGGATTATCACCACATTCAGGAAGAGTTAACCTTCCTCTTTGAGTTGTAATTCTTCTGAAAATCTTCCTGGCATGGCAATTAAACTTTTAAAATATAAACCTAATTGCTGCACGGAGAGAAAGAGCCAAAGAGATCACCTGCCCCACAAGCCTTTAGTGTTTAATTTCTGGGCTAATGAATCTATAGGCAGAGTTATTTTACAGACTCTTTCAGAGCTCGCTGCTGAGCATTTATGACTATACGTAGTACTACAGACACAAAAGGAACAGGACATTCATCGGATATATTAACTAGGATGCAATCTTCTTAGGAGGGGCTAGTGTTGAATAATTGTATTATTCCCACTAAAGAATTTCAGGGTGGAAAATAAATAGTTTGCTGCTTATAGGTTTCTGAGGACCACAAAAATGGATCTGGTAAATGGTTGTCCTCCTCTAATTAAGTGGAAAAATGTACAGGAGTCTTTAACTCATTCAGTTTTCTTTCATTTCCTCACTGTCACCTAGGAGAATCTGCAACAACCAACTCTGTAGATAGGAAAAACTACCATCTCCCCTTTGATATATATTTTAGAGGTAGATAAGCTGCCACCACTCAAGTGATTTACAGCAATTAGTAAAGCCTAACACTTGAGCAGGCTAATTAATTAATTAATTAATTAATTAATTAAATCAACTCCATTTTATTACTCAGTACATTTATTAAAGAATCCAGCAGAGAAGAACCAACATGGACAGTTGCAGTAAAAAACAACACTAAACTTTACTTGCTAAAATGCATCAGACTTCATCATGTAAACTTACCAGGAATCTTAATCTTTGAGGATTGCCTGGGACTTTACAATATGTCCTGACCTTTAGTCTCTGCCAGCCTCTTGAAGGCACAGGGTGGGAAGAGTTCTAGGAAAGTTGGAGTGGCTTCCAAGGAGGGAAATTTGAACTGACCAATCACTGCCATGATCTGGTCTGGTGAGTTCCAAGTGATTCCTACAGTGGCTACTTAGCTTGTTGATGGCACAGGAAAATATTGGGTAAATTTCAGTAAGCTTCATTCCTGGTTTATCAAAGGGTTGAGTATGCCCTTTGTTCAGGAAGTGGAGAAATGAAGCTTGGATCTGTAATTCCCTTACTTTGAAGGTAGACATTTCATAGAATTCTAAAATCCATTTTTGATGTTTTATACTTTTTCTACTGAATCATACTGAATCTTACACCTTTTACTCATTATCATTATTATATTAGGTGCAGTCATTACACCTTTTCTACTGAATTATAATGAATGTCCAGGGCTTTGACAGATTTTTATTTATTAGTATTTATAACACCCTTGCTCTCCAGATTATCTTGTGCTAGGTTACAACTCATAGCAGATAAATCTATTTTGAGTACTCCAGTCTGGTCATGCAGATTTCAGTCAGAACTACTCTGAGAAGAAAGGGTTAACAGTAGTTGCTCCGATGTCAAGACCCAGTTTGGTCTAGTGGTTAAGGTTCTGGGCTAGAAACCAGGCGTCTGTGAGTTCTAGTCCCACCTTAGGCATGAAAGCCAGCTGGATGACCTTGGGCCAGTCACTCTCTCTCAGCCCAACCCGCTGCAATGTAGACTAGCCTCCTTGTGGTGCACCCTGGGCAATGTGACTTGTCGTGGCTAAATAATCTACAGATCTGGCTGCTGGACCTCACAAGGGTTTCCCAGCAAGAAAAAAGCAGCATGAACACCAAACTGCTATGCCATATGATTAAAAAAAAGTTGCTCTGATTATGTGACTACAAACAACCAGCATGCTGACTGCACATGGAGTCTCATTTTTATTCTGACCATGAAAAGAACCCAGGAAAATGACATTTGAGTCATACTTGCTGCAGAAAATTGTATGTGAAACCTGGCAAGCATGACCTTTATAAGTTTCCTGTGTTAACAGATGTTCAAAAATTGTTGTTATTTTTAATTAGTCGTGGTCTAAGCTTTTAAAAGCCTGGAAATTCAGTCCATATTTGAGAAAGGTCTAGCAAAGAGACAAGAAACAAAGCTGTCTTCCCAGTTTTAGACAAAGGTGGGATCATGATTTTCAGAGATCCCTGGAACTCTGCCAGTTTAGAATCTCAGCATGTTCAGAGGAGCACTGAGGAAGAATTGAAAGCTGCCAGTCCTCTTCAATGATTCTTGGTATATTATGATGCTTTCCCCCCACATAATGAAGCACTGAGGGGATCTTTGGAGACTCTCCCACCCTTCAAAAACTGCTCTACTTGTACAGTTCCTTCCAACGGGACTTTATAATGGGGAAGAGAGATATTACAACTGGCTCTAGGAAACAGTCCAACAATGCTGCCCACTGATGACAGATATTTGGTGGGTATTGCAAATATTCAGACCCCAGTACATTCAGACCCCATTTTAAATTCCTCTGAGATCTAGCGGTCAAGGAAACAGGATTTGGAAAACCCAAGTTCCAGTCCACTGTCAGCCAGTGGAAGCTTTTTGGGTGACTTTGGGCCACTTACCGTCAGCCTAATCTTCCCCAAGGGATTGCTGTGGGGGGAAAAACAATGAAGAGGGAGCTGTTACAAATAAGAAAGAAAGAAATATAACAGTGTTTTAGTCCTTTGGTGTGGTGTACTGTTTGGAAACAGTGAAGAGCGCATATCCAATTTGGGTCATTAATTGTGTCTTCTGATAAATTCTGAGCTATTTGGTTTGGAGTATTTTGTTGCTTAATTCACCATTTCCAGTCAGTTAAGATATAATTTGTCCTTTTGTAGCTATTACTTACTTTGCAGTTAGTCCTATTCCTTGGCTGCAATTCAATGCTACTGTATGGGTGCCACTCATGCATGAGTAACAGGAATCCAGAAACCTGACACAGGAAGAGGAGACCGCAGAGAAGGCTGGGATTTCAAACAAGAGTTGAAGATTCCTGCAGCTTTCTAGGAGTTGTGCCATGTTGGACCATGGTAACAGTTCAGCAGAATTGAGGGTGTGGAATGGGCATGGAAAACCTTTCCTTTACCCTCTGAAGGAGTAATTCAGCAAAAGTAAACATCACATTCCTTGTTTTCCTAGCAGCTTGCATTGCAATGCCAGAAGACATGGAGCTCCTATTACCTATAGTGGGCAAGTACACTTGGTTTTGTTTTGTTTTGTTTTCACTGTGAACTATAGACAGAGGGATCATGATGTTTGTGTGACAAAGGGAAAACATTTTTTTTATTAAGACATTTTCCAAAAGTTGCAGCAAAGCCCAAATCATGCTATCATTATGACCTACCCACTCCTCCTTACAAGATTTCCCCACTCCTTTCCCATTACTCAGGAGGCTGACCTGGAGAGTCCACCTAACATCTGGATCTTGATCTTAGAGCCACAAGAACTTTCACATTCAAATGGAAGCCAAATCACTCCCTCCCTATCACAATACTGCCCAGAGTCTCTGGGAGTTGGGCAGCATATACATTTAATTAATTAATTAATTAATTCATCCATCCAACCTGGCAGGGTGCATAATAGAAGGACAAAAGGGTAACTTCTTCCTCATTCAGCTGACAACCAAGAATTCAGGCTCTTTAGTGGTCCTATGACCAGAGATCACTCTCAAAGCAAACCACACAAAGTAGAAAAAAAATCAGTAGCTTCTGGGTGCAATTTGTCATCTTTAGAGCTCTCCATGGTCAGGACCTGGGTGTCACTGAGACTTCATCCTCACCTCATCTGGTGAGATCTCAGTGGGGAAGTTTGCTGTGGGTCCTAACTCCTGGGGATTGTTGTCATGAAGGACTCTAATGCAGGCCTTCTCCATAGCTGCCCCCTCCTCTGGAACAGCATGCCTCCAAAACTAAGGGTGCTGAAGGCATTTCTGAAGGGCCCCAGGAAATTATGTGAATTTTGATTGCTCCTGAAGAACTGGTGGCTGCTGATCATTGGGTTTGCATATAATTTGCCTACTTCTGTTGTTATATTATGTATCTTAGCTGTATTACTGTATTAATGGAGTGTGAGCCACTCAGAGTTATTTTTAATTGGAATGGCATATAGACCTTAACAAATAAATAAATGGAACCATTTTATTTTTTAAAAAATATTCTTTCAACATTTATATGAGAGAACCGAAATATCTGTATGGCCCTGAGATACAGGGGGAAAAAAACATACTCCTTGTGAGGGGGGGGGGGGGCAAGGTAAAGAAAAACCCTTGTATGTGCCTCAAACTCATGAGAAAAGAAAAAGGGAGTTAGCCACAGATGGGTGAACAGACCCTGAACACTGATAAAATTGCTTAGGTTAAGAATTTGTAGCTGATTGTGTGTAGGATGGCTGGCCAATAGAAATATGTGTTTGAATAGAGATAGACCTTGAAACAAGGATGGGAAAGGATCTGCAGAAATCATCCCACAGACCTATAAATTTAATAGCTAGTTCAGGAATGTATGAGATAATACTGAATGTCTGGGGAAACAGGAAGATTGTGAGCTGAGCCCTCGGAGGAGGGGGAGGACAGGTAGGGTATAAAAACTTTGAGCTAGCTTTGTTCTTGGTTCCTTCTTGCATGGAGGGACCCGCCTTTGAAAATGCATTACAAATAAACTCTTTTCTCTGTATCATCGAACCTTGTGAATTGGAATTCTTCTGGGAGGTTTTCCCGCTGACATCCTGAAGTAGCTGATTGTCTGATCCTAAATTTCTAATTTGAAGCCAATTTAGTGGCCTGCTAGAACCACTGAAATGGAGCAGAGCTTATAACACAGCTGAGAAGCTGGCACAGAAAAAGAATATTATCTTAGATAGCTTTAATGAGCATGCCAGAGAAGTACAGGTTATGGATCTTATACACTCAGCCCTCCCAAGCATAAAGAATCACACACTTAGACACATTAGGTTAAGAAGTAAAACAATCTTACTGACTTTATTCTTTGTTGTTCTGTTACATCCAACTTGGTGGAAAAGATGAAGTTCCTTTGTTCTTCTTTTCTTTCTAAATACTTAATTTGACCTAAACTCTCAGCCCTACAGCTGCCAAGAGCTGCGTGGAAGAAAGGGGCAGAATTCTTCATCAAGGCCTGAGCACACGGCCCTGATGAAGAGAGCAGCATTCATGCTGCCTGCTTGATCAGTGGAAGAAGGAAGAAGAGAAGAAAGACGAAGTGGGAGTGGCAACAAACAGCTTCCTCAGACTTGCATTGTGGGACAACTCAGTTTACATGCTAATTCAAATGCTAATGAGGCATGCTGGATTTGCCAGGACTTCCAACATAATTTTCAGCCAATTTCACTATTTTGCTATTCTAGAAAAGTGACACAAGTGCTGCACCAATGATCTATTAATGAGGTCCCCTATATAAAACCTAGGGCATTGCCCTTCCTCCCCAGTCTGCATTGTTTTATAACTTTGACTATTTTTTTTTCCTGGCTGATCACTGTCCCAAACTTCCATTGGCATTTCCCAATAATACAATCCTCAGTTGTTTCAGGTGAAGCCCATAACTTCACTATAGTTGCAATTAAAAAAAATAATCACAAAATATCCTAAAATACCACTGCCATGCAGTCTCAGAGACGCAATGAAGAAGAGAATCTGGATGTTACACCGGAGCATCATGAAGGTCAAATATGGAGCAGAGATTGCCTAACCTTGGCCTATGTGGTAGAACTGCTTTCCCTTCCTCTGCTATATGGGAAGACATGAATCATACCAGAAAGTTTGGCTTCTCAGCAGATCACAGGAACCTAGAGATCACCAGTCATTTGCCCAGGCCATCAGGAAATGCTCTTTCCCCTATTGTGCTCTATTCCAGGAATTCAAACAGGGCTACCTGTGGTTGCTGAAGCATCACAAAAATGTTCTTATTTTGCCTTCCTTACAGCATAATAAACAATCAGATCTGTCATACAAAATGGCTGGGAATTAGGTAAAGACTGTGAGTTGCTCTCGTGCCATTTTAGTATATTATATATAAAACAGACTGAGAAAGGAATGTACTTTTCTATTTAGAGATTTTGAAAAGGCTCAGTCTGAGAGGCCAGCAATTTTTGGCTTTTTCTATCTTTGAAATGTTTTCATGCAGAGTTTATAGTGAGATGACCCAAAATGTTCCCAAAGTAGTTTACAAACAGTTTAAGCAATTTTAAATAGAAGTACAATAATAATCATTTAAAAATATATAAACAAGTGTGGCAGCATAGCAGAAATGTGGAGGTCTTAAACCATCTCTCCCAGAAGTCCTCTAGATCTTTAATTTTGACCCTGCCTCCTGTTCTTTGTGGGAGTGGCATGGTTGTTCTTGTTGCTGACATCTCTCTTGCATAATCTGACGTGTGTGTGTGAGAGAAGCCTCTCATAATCTGTGTTACACTCCATCAATTAGTAAGTCAAAGTGAAAAAAATGCACTAGTGCCACCACTGGTGCTTAGCATCCAAGGCATGTGGTTAGACATATCATCCCTTCTCTAGGGTGGCATTCAGATCCCCAAACTATTTTTGTTTGTTTCTGTGTTTGCAACCATTAAATACCCCAATCCTTACAGAGTAAAATATGATCTGGATGATCAGGGCTCCAAGCTTAACTTTATTGAGGAACACAGAATACAAAGGTGAAACTTGCTATGGTTCTCATCTTATTGCTTTCCTATTCCTCTGCAGACTAGCATATCCTTGAACCAGATTCTCTTTTTGATCAACTGTTACCTGGAATTCCCTTTTTCTAGGAAACTTGATTTTAATCAGAGGCTGGAAATCGTTGATAGCTTTCTCTCTCCCCGCTTCCCGCAACCGTGACACAGTTTCTTCCTCCCTGCAGTCTCCCCCCAAAACAAGTCTCCTCCTGGACAGGGAGGTGTTGGGGTGAATACCTTTTGCATATATGTGGAAGCCCACGCCTAAGAGAACATGTGTATGCAGAATATCTGCAGTCTACCTGGAGTGCAGCTGAATCCCGAGAGCACAGGGTGACTTCATAACCCAGGGTTTTAGGATCTTCCCGGAATGTAGTTGGTGGTAAAGGCTCTGGGTGGGTGGAGGCCATAATCCATCTTCACAGGATTCTGGGATGGTCTTTACATCCCTTCCTCCATCACTGTCATCATAAGAATGACCAGAATTCTTATAAATGTGAGAACTATATTGTGTTTTGCCCATTTTCTCTTTTCTTCTGCATTTCTTTTCTTTTCTTTTTTTGTCATGCCTTAGACTGTAATCTTAAGGGTTGGGTTTTTTTTTTTAAATTCATATACTTCAAAGTAAAAACCAAGAAATAAATCAGAAAGGAAAATAAATTAAGTAAATATATATTATTTCAGTTTTTGAAGCAAAGGGCGATCAGGGGATGGAACAAGCAGAGCTGGTTGGAATTCTTCCAAGGCTTCTCTTGACAACATAGTTTGTTCTGTCTCTAGGCAAAGTCCCTTCTGGTATCTCAGCGACAGCGAACTTCTTTTTAAGCACTCCTCATCTGAGTGCTTCCTGCTTCGGAGCAGCCCCCCTTATCATTCTCTGCCCACTGCATTTCTAAGGATTATTACTGAGGGGATATGTAGGCTTTCAAATGATGCAGAATTCTAAGCCCCAATATTCCTTCAATTTAGATATACTGCTGGGGTTGCAGGTAGCTGTAGTTCAAAAACACCTAACGCCCCACAGATTCCTCATCCCTGAGGTACAGCAAGCTTCTTCTTCCTTGGAAGTCTATCCTGTAATATCTTTATTTCATTTTGGAGTGACTCATATTGTTGAAATTGGGCTGTAGTGCAATTAGCAGTGGGCAGACTGATGCTCTGAAACTACCCACAAAGCAATAAAGATGAACTGCCAATGGACTGAAAAATCCTCACTGCCTTGCTTAAGGACAATATAAACCCAAACCATAATTCGACAAAAGCTGTGACCTTCCTTTAATTCTTTATCTTACTTCAGTTTTAATGTTTAAGGGTGCTCAGTGAAGTATTATTTATATTGTGCAGGAGGATTAGTGAGAGGAATGTTTTAACCCATCATCCCACATATATAGGAGCCACACATTTAAGGGGGAAAAGTCAGGATAGGATGGTATTTGATATGGAAGGGTTATACCTGCTCTGCATCTAATAATACATCTCCATCCCGGGGGAAGTAAGTGATGCTGTGACTGCCCTTTCCAGGTGCCTGGGGGCTGTTGGGGTCTGGATGGGGAACAACAGGCTTCAGCTGAACCCTGGTAAGATGGAGCGGCTGTGGGTTAACGGCCCCTTGGCTCCTAGGAGTTTGCCATCTTTGGTTCTGGATGGGGTTGCACTGCCCCAGACAGACCCAGTGTATAACTCGGGGGTCCTCCTGGACTCATGACTCCTGCTTGAAGAGCAGGTGGCAGTCGTGGCCAGAAGGGCCTTTGCACAACTTTGTGTTGTGTGCCAGTTACACCCCTTCCTGGAGTGAGAGGCCCTCCGAACAGCCATTCATGCCCTGGTTATCTCCCATACAGACTACTGTAATGCGCTCTACATGGGGCTACCCTTGAAGAGTATCCGGAAGCTACAGCTGGTCCAAAATGCAGCCGCACGGGCAGTTTTAGGTGCTTCAAGGTCAGCACATATAACTCTGCTGCTCCACAAGCTGCATTGGGTGCCAGTTTGCTTCTGGGTCCAATTCAAGGTGTTGGTTATCACCTTTAAAGCCCTACATGGCATGGGGCCAGGTTACCTGAGGGACCGTCTCATCCCCGTTATATCTACCCGTCCTTCCCGGTCATGCAGAGAGGTCATGCTGCAGACCCCGTCTGCAAGAGAATTCCATCTGGCGGGGTCCAGGAGGCGGGCCTTCTCTGCAGCAGCTCTGGCCCTTTGGAACATCCTTCCCCTGGAAGTGAGGTTGGCCTCCTCTCTTCTGGACTTAAGGAAATGGCTGAAGATCTGGTTTTGTCACCATGCCTGGGGGAGAGGAAGAGCCACTCTTGGGGTTGGTTGGTTCCCTAGTCCTGCCAGGACCAGTTCTGTCCCCTTTGGGTAGAACTAGATATGCCATTGCTTGGATTTTATTATATTTTATATTTATATTTATTGATATTACTCTGATTTTATTGAATTTTATACTGTTTTATTGTGAACTGCCCAGGGTCCCCCGAGTGGGGGAGATGGGCAGTAATAAAAATATGACAAACAAACAAACAAATAAATATGTGTCCCTATAAAGATTAGTGGCATCTTCTTGTCCCTCTCTAAAAAACTGGGGAGTAGCTGCATTGCATATCTTAATTCCACTCCATGAATAATGGATAAACCAAAGAAATGCTGATAACATTAATTTGTTTAAAGTTTTCCCCAGACTTTCACATGTGTGACCATTCCTAATGAAGAGAGAAGCCAGGAGAAATGAGAAACTCTCAAGCGATAAAGCTAAATATCAGACATTAAAAAAAAAGCCAGCTGCTGGTGCTCAGCTCCTCAAAAGTGCAGAGACAGCCTATGTTTACTCAGAGGAGCAGAAAACAGTGTTTCCCTTTTATTCTTACTCCATGATTATTCCATGGAGTATTCCATGATTCAGTTCTCAAAATGCATGAAGATTCTGGGGCCGAGACCCTAAATGAACCTTGGCAGATTCCCTGTTCTCAAGTGATTTATAAACATGCAGCACATAATACACAATAGAAAGAGAACAACCTAACCCAACCAGATGCTCTCCTGATGTGCTGAACTGCAACTCCAGTGCAGTCAGCGGGGAGCTCATTTGACACAGTGCTTCCAAATAGTCCAGAAGGTGCAACTCTATCTTACATCTTTCATTTTACAAACTGGCACTACTAAAAGAAAAGCAACCAAACATCCAAAGCTAATTATTTCTCAGTGTGAATTACATTAATGGCAAGCAGAGGGTCCCTGTGATAAACTAGTTCCAACTCTGACCATACAGTCTTCAGTTAATCGACAACAGGCTTCCTCTTCAGAGTGAGGCATCGTACTCAAGCTACCTTTAGTCTTTGATATGTATTTCTGCTGTACTTGGTGTGAAACTATAGTCAGTAGGTACAGATATATCTCACAATCTCTCTGTTATCTAGGAGAAAGTGTAGATGATTCCTTTGGGAGGGCTCCCACTACTTTCTTTTGCTACTGGATTTCATTTTTAAACATTCTTTCATTTATGAAGCCAATTCAGTGGCCTGCTAGAACCACTGAAATGGAGCAGAGCTTATAATACAGCTGAGAAGCTGGCACAGAAAAAAGAAAATTATCTTAGATAGCTTCAATGAGCACATCAGAGAAACACAGGTTATTGATCTTACACACTCAGCCCTCCCAAGCCTAAAGAATCACACGCTTAGACAGATTAGGTTAAGATAAGTAAAAAAGAGTTTTACTGACTTTATTGTTGCTTCTGTTACATCCATCTTGGTGGAAAAGATGAAGTTCCTTTGTTCTTCTTTCCTTTCTAAATACTTAGTTTGCCCTAAACCCTCAGCTCTATTTTGCTGCCAAGGGCTGTGTGAAAGAAAGGGGCAAATACTTCATCAAGACCCGAGCACATGGCCCTGATGAAAGGAGAGCAGAGCAGCATGCTTGCTTCTCCCTGGGTGGAAGAAGGAGAAAACGAGAAAGAGGGAGTGGGAGTGGGAGTGGCGAAAAACAGCTTCCTCAGAATTGCATTGTGGGACAACTCAATTTACATGCTAATTCACATGCTAATGAGGCATGCTGGATTTGCCAGGACTTCCAACAACTTAAACATTAAATTGTTTATTATCTGTTACTGCATTCTGATGGTTTGAAGCAAATACAATTTCTTTAAAGACACATGTACATTCACACAGAGACCAGCCTGACTGTACACAGATTTGCTTGCTTATAATTTCAAAAATATCTGAAACTCAACAGTTTAGGTCCTAGTAGTCTTGCCTTTTTCCATTGCTTTCTCACTCTGTTTTCCCTTTCATATGAAATATATGAGTCTGCTCTTTCCCCCTTCATTCCTATGTATCACTTTCTCTTTGAGTTCTTCTTTCTAGTCACTGCAAATTCACTTTGCTTATTGCCCCCTTAGATCTTGTTTTCTAGACTGACACTTTGTCAATGCCTCCTTCTCTATGACCCTCAACTTTTCCTATTAAAGCAGCTGAGCCAATTTCAGTCTGAAGCCCCCATTACAGGCTAGTTTTCTCTCCTCGACAGCTCAGCCAATCACTTGCAAATGGTACATTGCATTATTACTTAGCTATTCTTTGTGTTCATTCACTCTAGTCCTGCACAATGCCAGACATCATCAAATTGAGCAGGATGGATATGAATAGAAGTTCTACTTATCTTTGCTTCAGTTCAACAAGGACAAGAAGTAAGGACAGTCATGAACTGGAAATTACGGAGTAAAATTAGTTTAGAAGGCCATCTATTGAGCCTTCACAAATTCTGGAAGAAAACCTGAAACTCATATCTTGGCCCAGCTCAGTGGAACCTGGCTTGAATAAGAAGTTGTTCATACAGTTCATACTATTGATTATTAGCTCCAGCTGAACCTTGGTAAGACAGAGTGGCTGTGGGTTGACGGTGCCTCTGCTTCCCGGAAATTGTCATCTTTAGTTCTGGATGGGGTTGCACTGGCCCAGACAGACCCGGTGCATAGCTCGGGGATTCTCCTGGACTCACGACTCCTGCTTGAAGAGCAGGTAGCAGTCGTGGCCAGGAGTGCCTTTGCTCAACTTTGGGTTGTGCGCCAGTTATGCATGTTCCTGGAGCGAGAAGCCCTCCGAACAGTCACTCATGCCCTGGTCATCTCCCATATAGACTACTGCAATGCACTTCACATGGGGCTTCCCTTGAAGAGTATCCCGAAGCTTCAGCCGGTCCAGAATGCAGCCGTGCGGGTTATTCTTGGTGCCCCTAGATCGACACATATAACACCTTTGCTGCGTGAGCTGCACTGTGTGCCGGTTTGCTTCTGGGCCTAATTCATGGTGTTGATTATCACCTTTAAGCCCTACATGGCATGGGGCCAGGTTACTTGAGGGACCATCTCATCCCCATCACATTGACCCACCCCACCCGATCATGCAGAGAGGGCATGTTACAAACCCCGTTTGTAAGAGAATTTCATCTGGTGGGGTCCAGGAAGCAGGCCTTCTCTGCAGTGCCCCCCCCACCCCCGCAATTGGAACATCTTGCCCCTGGAGGTGAGGCAGGCCCCTTCACTCCCGACCTTCAGGAAGGCCCTGAAGACTTGGTTCTGCCATCTCGCTTGGGGCGGGAAGGTGGGTAGCCATTCTTGGGGGTGGCTTGCTCCTTAGAGCCCCTCCCAATGGATTGAAACCTTTAGAGCCACTTGGATTTTATATTTATATTGTATTTTATATTTGTAACTTGTTTTTATTTTTATGGGATTTTAATGTGTATTATTACTGTATTAATTTTATTGTAAACCTCCCAGAGTCCCTCTTTGGGGGAGATGGGTGGTAACAAAATTTGAATAATAAATAAATAAATAAACGATTATACTTTACTATTCCAGGCAAAAATGGGTATGATCAAAAACAAAGATGGCAAGGACCTAACAGAAGAAGAAGAGATCAAGAAAAGGTGGCAAGAATATACAGAAGACCTGTATAGGAAGGATAACAATATCGGGGATAGCTTTGACGGTGTGGTCAGGGAGCTAGAGCCAGACATCCTGAAGAATGAGGTTGAGTGGGCCTTAAGAAGCATTGCTAATAACAAGGCAGCAGGAGATGACGGCATCCCAGCTGAACTGTTCAAAATCTTGCAGGATGATGCTGTCAAGGTAATGCATGCTATATGCCAGCAAATTTGGAAAACACAAGAATGGCCATCAGACTGGAAAAAATCAACATATATCCCCATACCAAAAAAGGGAAACACTAAAGAATGTTCAAACTATCGAACAGTGGCACTCATTTCACATGCCAGTAAGGTAATGCTCAAAATCCTGCAAGGTAGACTTCAGCAACTCATGGAGCGAGAATTGCCAGATGTACAAGCTGGGTTTAGAAAAGGCAGAGGAACTAGGGACCAAATTGCCAATATCCGCTGGATAATGGAAAAAGCCAGGGAGTTTCAGAAAAACATCTATTTCTGTTTTACAGCCTTTGACTGTGTGGACCATAACAAATTGTGGCAAGTTCTTAGTGGTATGGGGATACCAAGTCATCTTGTCTGCCTCCTGAAGAATCTGTATAACGACCAAGTAGCAACAGTAAGAACAGACCACGGAACAACGGACTGGTTTAAGATTGGGAAAGGAGTACGGCAGGGCTGTATACTCTCATTCTACCTATTCAACTTGTACACAGAACACATCATGAGACATGCTGGGCTTGAGGAATCCAAGGCTGGAGTTAAAATCGCTGGAAGAAACATTAACAATCTCAGATATGCAGATGATACCACTTTGATGGCTGAAAGCGAAGAGGAACTGAGGAGCCTTATGATGAAGGTGAAAGAAGAAAGTGCAAAAGCTGGCTTGCAGCTAAACCTCAAAAAAAACCAAGATTATGGCAACCAGCTTGATTGATAACTGGCAAATAGAGGGAGAAAATGTAGAAGCAGTGAAAGACTTTGTATTTCTAGGTGCGAAGATGACTGCAGATGCTGACTGCAGTCAGGAAATCAGAAGACGCTTAATCCTTGGGAGAAGAGCAATGACAAATCTTGATAAAATAGTTAAGAGCAGAGACCTCACACTGACAACAAAGGTCCGCATAGTTAAAGCAATGGTGTTCCCCGTAGTAACATATGGCTGCGAGAAGGCTGAGAGAAGGAAGGCTGAGAGAAGGAAGATAGATGCTTTTGAACTGTGGTGTTGGAGGAAAATTCTGAGAGAGCCTTGGACTGCAAGAAGATCAAACCAGTCCATCCTCCAGGAAATAAAGCCAGACTGCTCACTTGAGGGAACGATATTAAAGGCCAAACTGAAATACTTTGGCCACATAATGAGAAGACAGGAGAGCCTGGAGAAGATGCTGATGCTAGGGAGAGTGGAGGGCAAAAGGAAGAGGGGCCGACCAAGGGCAAGGTGGATGGATGATATTCTAGAGGTGACGGACTCATCCCTGGGGGAGCTGGGGGTGTTGACGACTGACAGGAAGCTCTGGCGTGGGCTGGTCCATGAAGTCACGAAGAGTCGGAAGCGACTAAACGAATAAACAACAACAACAAAAAACAACTTTACTATGTGAGGCTCAAGCTATTATTAATATAAATGTTGAAGAGTACAGGGTGCAAGACTGAATGTTTTGGCCTCACTTAAGTTTGATAAGGAACTGTTGATCAGTAGTCTTTGAATATAATTTCAAACCACTTACGTGTCCAGTTCTTATGATGTCCAGCCCACACTTTAGCGTGCTGATAAAAATATAATGCTATACTTCGTTAAATATTATTCTGATATCAAGATATATTATGTCTACAGCTTTCCTATAATCTATTTATACCAGATGTAAACATGAGGTATGTTTCATCTGGCAAAATATTTCCTTGATAAATCTATGCTAACCCCTGTTAATAGCTGTACAGTTTTCAAGATGCTTACAGATTAATTGCTAGAATCTTCCCATGTATCATTGCCAGACTGACTGTTCTGTAGTTTCCTTTACCCTCTTTTCCAGTTTTTTTTTTAATATAAAGACATTTGCCGTCCTCCTTTGTCTCGGACTCATTGGAACTGTTTGCAATTATGCATTTAGAATCACCTACTAAGAACCCCCACTCATTTTGAGCTCCTTTTCTCTTTACTATCTCCTGATATGGAATCCTACATATAATTGCTCTGAATTGATTAAAATCTGGTTCTTTGAAGTCCAGCTTCTGTTTCCTTTAACATTAGGAACTCCAGCATACTTACTTTTCTAGCAATGTTCCTGAACATCTTTTATTTCTACATTATCAACTAAATCTTCCCTATTGGTTAAGAATAAGAGAAGGATGACTGATGCTTTTGTGCCATTAATGGAATTGCTTGATATGACCATTTTCTGACAGAGCATGTGTCTCAAAAGATGGCAGGGTAGATAAAGTTGCCTATTATTGTTAAATGGAAGTGAAGAAATGGAAAGGAGTCATGTTTGATTTCCCCAAATTACCTTTTGTAAACCTTGAGGTGAAATATTTTCAGAATAATTGAATATTTTGAGAAGATTTCATATCTGATGTCAGTCAAAATTACAGTAGTTGAAAGACTGTTCTTTTCAACAGCAGCCATTGATATTTTACTCATGCAGTTTTACCTGTTAAGTGATGGTGCCTCTCTTCCTTAAATATTTTATCCTAATTTTCCTCCCCCAACATACCCTTTACAATCACCATGAAATCTGTTTTGTTCTGCGTAGGTATCTACCATTTTTAAAGAAGGTGGAAACAAATCTATTTTTGAGCCATGCTGCCAGGATCTGCTGGCCTAGTGACATATTGCATGTCTACTCCTAGCAATTGCCACAGAATTAAGCATTTTAATGACCATCCATTTAAAAAGTCCTTCAGGGAATTTTTACAGGGTGATTTCCTCCATTCTTATGCTGCTTTACATTTTCTATCTCAGGAAGATATAACTGGTTCTATTCAATATTCCTTCCCCTTGAGAATCTCTTTGGATCCTGTTAATAAGTGTTAATAGGGAAGGAGAGAGTGTAGGTAGCTTGCCAAATAATGAAGTATGGTTATATTTGATCACAGAGGCAAGGTGAACTGTTCTTGCAGCTAATTAGCTCAATCAGCTCTACAGTCTGATGCTGGGTATTACCTTTTAATTCATATCATTGTGGTCCAGTTCCTTAATGATGTTATTGATACTGGGGGGAAGAATAGTTCCCCCAAAGGAAGGATAGATAAAAAGGAGATCACATGGAGCTGAAACAGGGACCCTATAGCCAAATGAAGTCCCAAGCCTAATCTCCTGTTGTTGTTTTAATTAATCATATATTTTAAAAAAAAGAAGAAAAAAGAGTGAACAAGCAAGCAAAAGGAGAAAAGAAAAAAAAATGATACAGAATTATAGTATCTAAAAGTGGACCAAAGATTTACCAAGATTGTACAGTTAGGGCTCAGTATATTGTTCATGAGAAATTAACCATAAAAAAACAAATTAGATTTAAGAATATTAAATTCTATTCAGAATGTAAGAATTTGAATCTCTGAGCTAAGTGTCAAAATCTCCACTATTTGTGGTTTAAAAATACAAAAAGGAAAGAAAGAAAAAGAAAGACTACTAAAATATTGTAGATAAATATTGGTTTCTAACTTCCCCTTTGTTGGTAATTATTCTTACATTTCTCTAATGCACAATACAATCCAGAGCCATGATGTCCCATACAGGGAATAGAAAAGAGTTTTATGTTCCCCACTCTGGTTACTGGGCCTCAATAATGTATTCTTTGTATTTATATGCAATATTTCCTTCCAGTCACTCCATATGGGCCCTCATAAGAATACACATAAATTCCATAATGTAAACACACCTCAGAGCACCTAAAAACCTACCCCAGAGTCCTAATAAGCAGCATCTACACTAAAACCCTTGATAAATTCTGCAGTATTACCCATTAAAAAGCTGTGGAAGAGCTCTTGAATGCCTCCTAAGCATCATACGGAAGGGTAGGATTTGTATCTTTTAGAAAAAGGTATTCCTCAGAGATGGAGTATATACTTAATTAATTTAACTCCCAGTTAAGCATTCCTCCAAAAAAAGAAAATGATATTTTGTTATGGGCCCCACTTACTCCATTTTATATCAATCTCAGGTGGTAGAATATTGACTGAATTAGAACAAAAGGGGTATTAGTGAGAAACAAGAGGAAGATTTTTAATGTTTGGGTGAGACCCCAGATATGCTGAAATATGTTACAATAAAGGAAGAGGGGAAGATAGCACCCTGACCAGACCAGTTAGCTGTTTGTTAACTTGTTGATTGATCCCAGTAAAAAGTATCTTTTAAAAAAAAAAATTATAGTAAATTTTATTAGGTTTCAAGAGAAGAATAAAAACTACAAAACAAAAACAAAAGAAACTACAAAGAAAGAAAAAAACCCTAAAAAGGTGCAGAAACACAAGAGAAAAAAATTTCAAATTTACAAAAAGATGTGGCTTCTGACTTTTAACAGCAAGGATATACAAAAATTTCCATAATCAATCTCTTACTCTATATTAAACCAAAACACCACATTATTTCTATAAGTCATTCCACTTTAACACATAATAAAAATCACTCAGTACAATTACTGCTCCCCCTTATATTAAAATAAAGAAAAAAAAGTTCATATAAACCTCCTAAACACCTTTCTCCACTCCAAAAGATAAAACATATTTAATTATTCCCTTCCTACCACTATTCTATACATTTCTGTCTACTATAATAAGAATCAAATTAAAAAGCATGTAAGTTGTCTGCTATTATACTTAATAGTACAACAATTTTAATAATCCCAATCTTGGGTTTATTAAGATTGGGATTATTAAAATTGTTGTACTATTAAGTATAACAGCAGACAACTTATGTGCTTTTTAACCCTAACCCTAACCCAAAAAACAAAGACAATTCAAAACAGTAATTCCATGTCTTGGAATAACATCAATCAAATCCTTAAAGCAAACCAGATGAACGTTCTTTAACCCTAATACAACATTTTTAATAATTTTAATCTTAATAAACCCATAAAACAAAGCCAATTCAAAATGGTAAATACAAATCTTTAAAGGCAAATAGCATCAGTCAAATCCTTAAAGCAAACCAGATGAACATTCTTCAACCCTTATCCCACTTTAAAATAAACCAGAGCAGTTACATATCCCCACAATGTGCACAAAGCTTTCCTCTTTCAGGAAAGTCAAACAGCCCAACTGCCCCCCTCAAAGATTCCAGGTTCTTTTCATGGCATTCCACCAGGAAAATCGATTTTACTTAAGGCTTGCAGATCACTCTCTCCCTTAGATTTGTCCAACTCCATTATCCAATCTTCATCCAGCATCTCGATAAAAATCCGAATCTCAGTCTTAAAAAAACCCTTTCTATTGCTCTTAAATTCCTCAGTTTCATCCACCATGTCCCCAGCCTGATGGCACATTTTAGATCTCATATTTTCCACAATGTCCTGGATATCTTGCATAAAAGCTTGATAGAAGTCAGAAGAAATCTGTTTAAAATCCTGGTGAAGGTCAGAAAGAATCTGTTTGAAATCCTCCATGTCTCTCACAGTAGATTATGGCGCCCCCTAGGAGCTTAACCAGTGAAAGTCGAAGATATGGAAGAGTTCCAAAGTGTGTTTACATAAAGTGAGAGTGAGACAGCAGACAGTTCTCGGGGGAAAGTGAAAACAGAAAAGTGAAGGTTCAAATCAGCTAATTCAACCTATAGGAAAATGCTAATATCTTCAAATTTAATACAAAAATAATAAAAGGAAGACAATTGTTTATCTCAGTCTCTTGAATTTCCTTTGGAAGGAGAACAAAATTCAAAACTTAAAAGATTTTTTTTAAAAAAAAAGTAATCCCAAAAATAAAGTTAAGGACCAAGAGAACCAGCTTCTCCTGCAGTAGAAAGTCTCTCTTGGGGTACATATACTTAAAAAAAAAATACAAATTGGTGATTTAGAAATGAGGTGGCCAGTCTTAGTGTCCCTTTCAGGTTATAGTGCTGCTTGGAAAGTGATGAAATCCCTGCCTCCCAGCTGGCTCTTACCAGTTGAACGCGAAATGCTGTTTGCAAACTTCTGGTTGTAAGCAGCTGTCTGGAAGATAGATGGGATGATTCCAGGTATTCTCCTTGATCTGGAGAACATTTCTGGGCTTCAGGAAAACCTTCCTGAACCTGAAAAAAGTTACCGCATTGTCAGCTCCACTGCTGAACCAGCGGGCACAGCCGTTCAATCCTCCATTCCCACTGGAAGCCCCAGTAAAAATTATCTTGTTTTTCACTGATAAGAAAAATTCTAAAGTTCTCATTAATGTTGATAGCAGTTGGAGAAACTGATGCAGAGTGTGAGATCTTCTGTTTGAACCTGGTGGAGAATAGAACTGTTTGGCATATCAGCACTTTGAGTACTCCTCTCAGAGAGTAGGAATACACCTAACATTTTGCTGCTGACCCCTCTTCAGGAAGTGAATACCTATCCTTTTACTATGTGGTGAAAGTAGCAGTACCTCAGATCCTCTGAGGAAAATGCTTCGTACCACTTAGTATTTGAAAAAGGCATCTGCTATCAATTTATGTGGAGTGGCAACAACAGCAGTAATAATAACAATAGTGGGAAATCACTTCAGAATTAAGACTGGCCAAGATATCAAGTCTGGGTTCTTTAAATTTTCTATCTTTTAAAGATTAAATTAATCTCAATTGGCTTTTTAAAAAAAGATCTCATGAAATTTGGTGTAGTCGCTAAGTTGCTGGGCTAGAAACCAGGAGACTGTGAGTTCTAGGCCTCACTTAGGCATGAAAGCTGGCTGGGTGATTTTGGGCCAGTCACTCTTTCTCAGCTCAACCCACCTCACAGGGTTGTTGGTGTGGGGAAAATAGGAGGTGGGAGCATTAGGTACATACGTGTTATGAATTCACAAAAAATAAAGGCAGGATAAATCTAATTAATTAATTAATTAATTAAATGTATATATACCTTTTTGCACACTTCTCATAATATATATTTCCTAATATTTTTCGAAGCAATCTTCCCAAATATTTTCTCAAGTACAAGACAATTCTGGATTTAAGATGGTCTCCAACCCCTTCTAAAAAAGGAAGATTAGACAGAAAAGTCAATCTTCACCTATCAGCATATTTTTCAGCATATCTAAGTCAACCTCCCATTTTAAAGATAAATTATTTGGAAGCAAAGACTTTTTTTCAAGTAAATACTGAGTGCATGTTTATAAAAAAAAAATTGTTTCTTGATTAGATTTATGTTTCACCTTTCCTCCAAGAGCTCAAAGCAGCTTACACTGCCCTTCTCCCTATTTTTCCACCTCAATCCTGTATGGTAGATTGGGCTGAAGGGGAGTGACTGGCCCAAAGTCACCCAGTAAACTTCCATGGCTGAGGATTAGAACTTGGGGTCATTCTTTTTACATATGATAACTGCTGCAATATTATTATATGCACAAAAAAAAAAGAGCCAGTTTAGTCTAGTGGTTAAGGTGGTGGGCTAGATACCAGGAGGCTGTGAGTTCTAGCCCCACCTTAGACATGAAAGCTGGCTGGGTGACCTTGGGCCAGTCACTCTATCTCAGCCCAAGAGCCAATCAGGCATAGTAGGAGAGTTCTAGTCCCACCTTAGACATGAAAGCTGGCTGGGGGACTTTGAGCCAGTCACTCTGTCTCAGCCCAACTCACCTGACAGGGTTGTTGTTGTGGGGAAAATAGGAGGAAGGAGTATTAGGTATGTTTGCTGCCTTTGAGTTATTTATAAAAATAATAAAAGCGGGATAAAAATCAATCAATCAATCAAATAAGTAAATAAATAATGGAAAGACTCTGAAATACCCACAACGGAGGAATGGATGAATTAGCAGAGATGGCAAAATTGACCAGTTAGAGAAAGGACAATAACTACATTTATTAGTGACTGGAATCCTGTTATGGACTTTTTGCTGAAAAAAGGAAGAAAATAAACTTGTGATTTATGGGTTTGAAGATTAGGAAGAGTAGACTATGGAAAGAATGAAATTATGTTGTAACCTTAGAGAGAGAGGATAAAATATAAATGTACTTGTAACTGCTCTTAAGAAGACCAGAAGCTGCTTCTTTATAACCTTTTTTTCCTTTCTTTTCCTTTCCTTTCCTTTCTTTTCTTTTCTTTTTTCATTTCTTTTCTTTTCTTTCTCTTCTCTATTTCTTTCTTTGCATTTTTTAACTTACTTTTACTTTTACTTCACTTTATTTTTCTCTTTCAAAATCTGTATTGTTTTTATTCTTTTAATCTATCTCTCATCTCTCTCTCTGGGTCATTCCAGTGCCAGTCTGACGTCTGACGTCTGACACCTTAACCATTACACCACACTGGCTGTCTATATTTGTAGACCATTCCTCTCATATACATACAGTATATTTGCTTTCATTTGTGAGCTGCATCCCAACATTTGGAAAAGTGAATAAAGGGATCTAAATAGTTTCTGTTTCCATGTTGGTTTAGAATGTGCAAAGTAAATCTGTTCATACTAAAAATCCAAACCCAATTAACTTATTGTATATACCTTACTCCTGACTATATATATACTGTATAATTGAAAACTACATCAACTGCATGTGCCTTTGCCTTCTGGTGGAAGGAAATCTGCTGTGTTTAGAATTCCAAAAAAGGAAAGAGTGACACTCAAAAGCCCATTTCTTCCCTAATTAGGAGAAAGGATCAGTCTTAAGAGGAGCCCTTTTATGTAAATCTGGAGGACAACCTCCTGAACTTAGGAACTGTAGAGCCAAAGAGCAGAAGATATATACAGGACACAAATCTAATTTACCATGCACTTTTGGTTATTAGCATTACAGAGTAAAAGGACAGCAAAAAAAAAGAAGTAAGAAGGACAACAGCAAGTTCACTTCTTTTCTGCTGAGTATTCTTACTCCATTAGGAAAACAGCTACCTGTTAGAAACTAAATAAATCATTGACTGAATTTAGCTGAGATGGAGAGGATGTACCTTCCAAATGACTGACTGATTATGTAGGCTGACCTTTGGTTGTAATTTTAAAGCAGAGTACCAAACTCAGCTGCACTTTGGATCAAGGGAAATACAAAATTAACAGAGACTAAGATGAGTAACAGGACGGCCAAAAGACTCCTTAATGACACTTACTTCTTCATGGGATGATAAACCTGTGCTTGAATTCTACCATTCCAGGCTTGCACACAGAAAACCACTACTTCTGACAGAGTGAGACTTATTGAGCATCCTTGCAGTCCTATATCATGTTAACCCACATGTGTACAAGTCAACATCTATAGTAAATTAATTTTCCCCACATAGCCTTGAGAATATTTAACTTCAGATAGCAAGATTTTATATACTCCTCACTGTACTATAAATAAAATTAAGAACAAAAGCAAACAAAACCACAACAAATGCTTTAGATAGCAAAAAGCAGCCAGTGGTTTGCAACTGATCTTAAAGTATGGTTTAAAATCCCATTACTGATTAGCTGGTTGCTTTGCTTGGTGTCAAGAACTAGAGAGAAACATTAAGATTGCCACTCTAAAGCTCAGTGTGGCACTGAGCCCTCCAAAAGTTGGATATTTCTTAGTTAAATGGACTAACACTTTTGCTCGGTGTAAATCAGCTTCCAATTTTTTCTGTGTTCCTATAGCAAAAGGTTTCCTGAAAAAAAATGGAAGGAAGATGTTTTCATGAAGGGTTGGGGGGAGGGAAGAAATGACAAGAGATGCAAAATAAAACAAAACAGAGAAACCATAACATAGTTTCAGAAATGAAGAATACCCTTGCTTTTAAAAGAGCAATTACTTAAAATGATGTCTTCATTTCTTGTGGCATTTTACACTGGATAGCTGAAAAGGACATGGAAGTTCCTGCCTTTTATTTCTCCATCATTCATCCCCTTAGAATCAACAGCATTCTTGAGAGGTAGGTAGTAATAACCTTCTCACCAGCCTTCTGAATACAGGAGCTACAGTAAGAAAAGGCTCCACAGTGTCAGATCACCAGGGCTAGACTGTATAAAACAAGGGAAGGGGAAATGCAACAAGAAGGGAAGTGGAAAAAAGAGTGCCCAGCATTATCTAAGATCACAGAATGCTGTTTTCTCGATAAGGTAATTGAAAGTCTGACAAGCCAGCATTCAGCTATGTTTTGGTGGTGACTAACCCTGTATCTCTGAAGCTGTGTTTACAGGAGGTATTGGGAGGTGGGAAAATGACCCAAAAACCTCTTTGTTTTTTTCTGTGCTTTGCTTGATGATAAGGTATGACAATAGGACTTAGTTTAGCTTCCCATAGGAGAAAGAAGGCAGCTATGGATGTGGCACGAAGGGGAATATCTCTGAAATTTCCAGGAGGATATGTCAAAATCAGAGAGAATTCTGGGGAGAAAAAGCTAACTAATGGAGGTTCTGGCTGATAGCTAAAGAGCTACAATGGTTACAATGGATTAGACAGGATTAGGGGCTGTTGAAGAAAGACTGTGGACTATTGGTTTCTATCCAGAGTAAGGTTGGCTGGTAATCCTAAAAAATGGATTCAGCACTTGACACTAATTAAGATTTATGAGAAGCTGGGTGAGGCTGGAACAAGACTTACTAAAGCGTTTGATGGATCAAGCTTTTTTGAGAACTGCTTGAGGAACTTAAGAAAGACAGAGAAGCTTTGCTCCAAGTTATAATGAGTAGAGATGCAGATTGTCACTTGTCAGATTAAACTCCATCCTCTGAGGGAAGGTGAGGGCATTGAAAAGGAATTTTTGTGAATTTGAAAGAACAATCTGAACATGTAGATGGCCAGAAGACCAGTGGGTGGCAAGATTAGCTCCTGTACTCACTGAGACAGTTTTGAGAAAATGTAGTAGCCTTCCAGCTTAAAGATGTAGAAGATTATGATTCAGTCAAGTATATGATTCTGCAGCCATATGATATAATCCTTTACACATAGTGGCAGAGATCCAGAGCCTAACCTTTTGACTCTGAGCAAAGGCCTAGGGAGTTATAGGCTAGGCTGTAGACTTACATACAGGGAATAGTCCTTGAACAATTCTTGCAAGTCCTTCTAAATCCAGTCAGTTCTAGGTTCAAGAAAACTGGCCTGACTCAGCACACAGAACAGTAGAACTGGCTGAACAATATATCTATATTGCTGCTTTCAAAGATAAGGAAGCATTCAGGAAGTCAGATTTTAAAGATATCAACCTGATATCAAAGATATCAACCTGGAGAGCCAGTTTGGTCTAGTGGTTAAGGCAATGGGCTAGAAACCAGGAGATTGAGAGTTCTAGTCCCGCTTTAGGCATGAAAACTGGCTGGGTGACCTTGGGCCAGTCCCTCTCTCTCAGCCCAACCCACCTCACAGGGTTGTTGTTGTGGGGAAAATAGAAGGAGGAAGGAGTATTAATTAGGTATGTTTGCCGCCTTGAGTTATTTATAAAAATAATAAAGGCGAGATAGAAATTAAATAAATAAATAAAATAAACCTCTTAAAATGACAGCACCAGAGAAAGGGAAAAGTAAACAAACAAAGGAGAATGCAAAGGAAGATAACTAGAACAAAGGGGAGAAGAATGTCTGTTATAATTGTAGTCGAAGAGGACATTGGGCTAAAGGGTCCAAACATTCTACCTTGGCTCTCCAGAAAATTCCCAGAAGAGAATGGGAATTATCTCCATAAATGTTAATGATCAAGAAGCAGAAAGGCTTTTGGGCACTTGCTGTACAAGAATTTTGGTGAGGCCAATTTAATAAAAAAACACATATAAAATGGGCTCAGCCATCCCAGTCTTTTTGAGGAAACTAAATAAGTTCCATTGGGTGACACTTGGTTCAGATCTTAGAGGAAAACCAGGAAGTCACTATGGATATTGTGGAAAAGCTGCCACATGAAGCAGTTAACAGTCTTGATCTGTTATTTCTGACAGTCCTACAGTAGAAGGCAAGCAGATGGAAGAAATGCAGTAAACACCAGAGCACAAGCTCTGTCCTTGGTGACAGAGGTCAACAATATATTCAAAGTGACTTACAATGATATATCAACATACTGTAGGCAATAGGCCATTTATGGAGAAGTATAACTAAGCATAAAAAACTTGATCTAGTGTCCAAGGTAACCTGGAGCTCTTTTGTACATGAATGATTACAATGAAGGAACTTACCAAGGATCTGATGAAACCTTTATTTTTGAGAAATCCTGGAGAATGGGTGATGTAACAGATAAGTGAAGGACAGCACATGTTGCTTCTGTCTTCAGAAAGAGGAAAACAAGAATCTAGGAAACTATGACAAGTTGTTCTGAGAAGATACTAGAGCACATAATAAAACAATCTCTAAGCAGCTTGAAAACAATAAGGTCATTACCAGAAGTCACCATAGGTTTATCAAGAACAAGTCTCGCCAGACTAATTTTAGCTTATTTTTTGATTGGGTCATTTCTTTAATAAATTATGGGAATGTGGAAGAAATGATATACCTTTATTTCAGTGAAGCATATCACAAAGTAATCCCCGAAATTATTAGTAAATTAACTAAGTATGGGATAGATGGCATGATAATTAAGTGGATACATAACTGGCTTAAAAAAGTAGTATTCAGAGAGTGCTCATCAATGGTTCATTAAGAAACTGGACTGAGATATCAAATCAAGTGCCACGAGATTCAATCCTAGATCCAGAACTCTTCAATATTTTTACGAATGACTTTGATGATAAGGTAGATGGAATGCTCTTCAGATTTGCAGATGATGTAACATTGGGTGGGATAGCTAATACCCTGGTAGGTGTCCTAACAGTCAGGAACCATGCTGAGACGAGGAATAGGTCTCTAGTGTTTTATTACTGCTACATTAGACAGAAAATCCTAACAAACTGAAGAAGCGTGGGAAAACCCAGACAGATAAACCCCCAAAGTCAAGGCGGGTCTGTTCTGTGTCTCTTTGAATGACAGCTCAAATTCTCTCTACTACTCATGCGTTTTCCCCCCTGGATAGGGCCCCCCTCCTGCTCACCATCAGTGAAAAATGTTATTCTGAAAATAATAGAATGAAGTTTAGTGGAGACAAATGTAAAGTTTTTATCTTAGAAAACAGAAATCAAATATGTAAGTATAGGATGGAGGCTACCTGGTTTGGTAATAGTATTTCTGAAAAGGGGTAATAATTTATTGCAAAATCATATGAAGAGAGATTGAAGGAAGATTGAGGAGAGAAAAAAAGATACTAATCTTCAAGTACCAGAAAGGCTATCACGTAGAAGAAAGTCAACTTCTCCACTGTTCCAGAGTGTAGAACATGGAATAATAGATTCTAGGATACCAACTGAATGTTAGAAAAAACCTCCTAACAGGACAATTCAGAGGCTAGATGGCTATCTATTCGGGATGTTTTAGCCTGGATATAGTCCAAGCAGAGGGTTAGATATTATCAAGGCTCTTCCTGCTCTGTGATTCTATGACCGTCAGGCAGCAGTCAAATGTAGCTTAATAGTTATTCTCTCTCTCTCTCTGCAGGTCATGTGATGAGCACATGCCTTTTACATATACCATAGCACTGGCTCAAATTTCTAATTTTACAAAACACCATATAACAGAAACATTGTGATAGGTATGGGCTATTCAATAAAATCCATAATCCAGACAGTGTGGTTGACATATCGCTTAAAAATCTGGAAGTATGGTATTACTAAATAATTATCTATTAAAAGCAGAAAACTTTAGTCTTCTTCAAAACTATAAAATATGGATTTGGGAAGGACTGACAGCTCAAAGGTTTTTAAATTAAAAATTATACAGCATTATAAATATGTCAAATTTGGGATTCTGTTCACTTCCAGGTAGAGGTGCAGAGTTCTAAATAAACTTGGATATCCTTGCAAGTTACAGAATGCCTGCAGGAAATGCAAGTAATACTCAATTAATTTAGATATGCATACCAAGAACTGAAGGTATGGAGCTCAAAGTACCAGAATATTTATTTTAATATCAACCTTATTTTTGTATAACTCTCTCATCAACACTGATTTTTTTCAAAAACACAAATATGATATCTGCATGAAAAATTATCTACATTTTCATATCTTTTATACAAATCTGATTGTCATAGCTTCCTCTAAAGAATTCTAGGAACCGTTGAACATTTTCTGTGAAGTATCCCTCCTGTGCTCTTCCCTGGATCAACTGGGCTAAGGCAAATAAAACAGTTGAAATAGGATTGGGAAAGAAATTTATTTGATTCACATGTTTGGCCTAGTGGTTAAGGCTCCGGGCTAGAAACCAGGAGGCTGTGGGTTCTAGTCCCACCTTAGGCATGAAAGCCGGCTGGGTGACCTTGGGCCAGTCCCTCTCTCTCAGCCCAGCTCATCTCACAGGGTTGCTATTGTGGGGAAAACAGGAGGAGGAAGGAGTATTAGGTATGTTTGCTGCCTTGAGTTATTTATAAAAATAAGGCAGGATAGAAAATAAAATAAATAAAAATAAATAAATAAAACTTACCCTGTTTTCACTTCTTGGACCTATATGAAAACCAGAATCTGGTAAGGAGTAGATGTCATGAGTGCCGTTGAGCTGAAGTCATCAGCGCAATGGCACACATGACAATAGCAAGGAAACAGGAGAAGGGGCTCAAGATAAGTAGCCATCAACTCACAACGACTAACGGCCAACAGACAATAACTAAACGGATCACGGAGCACACCCAAGCCATCAGCGCCAATACAACGGAGATCGCCCAGCTGACAGCAATCACCGGATGAATAGAAAACCCGATGATGGGCGATCCCGGAACGCCAGCGGGGCCTCACAACCCCTCACCCACCGGCAGGGCAACGTATTGGACAAAGGGGGGTGACGTGACCGCGAGTGAGGGGGTGCTGACCGGCGCGGGGTATTTAAACCCCGCACCGGCGCGCTCCTGTCACTCTCAGCTTTTTTCTTCCAACGCTGTAACTGCACTGTGAATAAATCAGAGCCTGATCCATCGAACCAGTGTCTGAGCCTTATTCAGAGGCAGGCAGCGCATGACATAAAGCTGAGAGTCATAAACTCAGCCTCGCCGAGCCCCACCGGACGACAACAAGCCGCGGGAGGAATAGACGGCGAGAAGACCAGCAAGATGAAGCCGGAGCGACGCGGGCAAGGAGGGCGAGCCGCACGGCAAGAGACAGAGGAGGACCGACCAAGGCCAGAGGCACCGCGGACTCCCGGAGCCATGGACGCCCACCCCACCTGACCCGAGCCTCAGCTCCAACCCCAAGGGGAGATGGCGACGGAGGCAACCCGACCGCGGGAGGGAGCAACATGCCTTCCGAAACCAGCGGAGGACCCCGCGCCCCACATCGCACCCCAGCAACGGGCGTGGAGCGACAGCCCAACGGCGGTCAACACGGAGGAGGACGATGGAGACACCCAGCAGATGACGGAGGAAGCGGACCAGCGGCAGAGGGAGGATGAACCCCGCCGGCAACCCACCCCTGCCGATGCACCGACGGAACCGGCCCCAGCGGCGGCGCGGGCCGTGGACGAGGAGGCACGAGCTGAACTCGCGGCCATGCGGGCCCAACTGACGGATCTCCGGACCATGCTCCAGTCGCTTATGCCCCCCGCGCCACCCAACGACGTCCCCGCACAGGCCCACACCCCGAGCGAAGCACCGAACCCCCACGGGCCAGCGGAGGGTCAGCAGACGGCCCAGGCGGACGACACCACAGGCCGGGAAGCGAGAGACAGGGCCGCGCAAAACGCCCGGGCCCCAAAGGACTTCCCCATCTTCGATGGGAACCCCACGAAACTCTCGTTCTTCGTAATGAACGCCAGGGAGTTCATGGGGAGGCACGGACACTCCTACGACTCCGAAGCCGACAAGATCGCCGCCGTGGCGATCAAACTACAAGACAGGGCGGCGGACTGGTACGTCCAACTGTACGAGTCCAGCTCCCCCGCCCTCGCCACCTTCCCTGCCTTCATCAATGAGATGAAAAACTACTTCGAAGACCCCCTAGCCAAAGTAAGGGCGAAAAGCGCACTCCAAAGACTTAAACAGGGCACACGCACGGTCCCAGACTACGCCCTGGAGTTCAAAGCCCTCGCGGGGAAGGTCAGCGACTGGTCCGAGACCACCCTGCTGGAAATGTTCAAAAGGGGGCTCAATCGCGATGTTCTCCAATGGGCCCTCTACCGCGACGACCCAGAAACGCTACACGGGTGGATCCACCTCGCGGGGAAAGCCGAACACGCGCACCGCACCTTCCTCATGACAACCACGGAAGACACAAACTATGCCGGAAAAAAGGTACCCGCACCACACGTGGGGATGGCCGGCCCCATATACCCAAAAAAGAAATTCAATCAGGAGCCCTGCGGGAAGTGTGGCAAACTAGGGCACAAGACGGTGGATTGCTTCGCCAACCGACCGCCGACCAGTGCGCCTAAACCCACCCCGAAAATTAGCCCCAAACCACCCAACCTGGGGCCGCCCCCTCACCGCCGAATGACCGTGGCCACAGCGACACCAGAGGAAGGCTGGGACGCCTACTGGGGGGAAGAGGATAACGTAGACCCCGACCAGCCGGCGGGAAAAGCTCCCCACCTGCCCTGAAACGCGTTGCGAGGCAGGCGGTGGGACAGCAGCGCGGACCACCTCGACGGAACGGCGAAAGCCCCGTAATAATGGCGGCAATCAAACTCTCTGGCGGCAACGGAGCCACCACGGCCGCGGCACTAGTGGACTCGGGGTGCTCAAAAAACCTCATCCACCCCGACCTAGTCACCAAACTCGACCTCCGCTGCTTCCCCCTCCCCACGCCGCTGGCATTCCACCAGCTGGACGGCTCTACAGCGGGAAGGAAACCAGCCACGCTGCAAACCGAGCCGGTCACCCTGCAAATGGGCACTCACACCGAACGCACATCGTTCGTCGTCACTTACATCGGACGGCCCATTGCAGTCCTGGGGATGCCATGGCTCGCGACAAACAACCCGCGCATCAACTGGGAGACCCGCACCTTCACATTCGGCGACGGCGAGTATCGGGCACCAGTTCCAGCGGGCAGAACCAACCCCACGGTAGGACAAGCGGAGGCGACTACACAGGACAACGCCGCTACCACAGCAGACCTACCGGAACAATACGCCGACTTCTCCGAGGTCTTCGGAGAGGCAGAAGCTGACCAACTACCCCCCCACCGCAAGACGGATTGCCGGATCGACCTACTGCCCGACGTCCCCTTACCTAGACCAAAGATCTACTCGATGACCCCGAAGGAGATGTCAATCCTCCGGGAGTTCATCGATAAAAACCTAGACAGGGGATTCGTAGAGCCAGCATGCTCACCGGTCGGAGCCCCCGTCTTATTCCGGGAGAAGAAAGACGGCACCCTACGGCTCTGCACCGACTACCGGGGCCTAAACGCGGCTTCCCTGTCCAACAAATACCCCTTACCCCTGGTGAAGGACATGCTCGCCCACCTGTCCACGGGCAAAGTCTTTTCCAAACTGGACCTTCGCGAGGCGTACTATCGCATCCGAATCAGGGAGGGGGACGAATGGAAGACTGCGTTCAACTGCCCCCTAGGCGCCTTCCAGTACAAAGTGCTGCCCTTCGGACTCGCGGGGGCCCCGGGGGTGTTCATGCAGCTCATCAATGAGGTACTGCATGAACATCTGTTCAAAGGGGTCCTGGTCTACATCGACGACGTCCTTATTTACACAAAAACGCACGAGGAACATGTGACCCTAGTCAGGCAAGTCCTCGACAAGCTCAGAAGGGCGCAGCTCTATGCCAAGCCTACAAAGTGCGAGTTTCACAAAGCGCGCCTAGACTACCTGGGGTACCGAATCTCCGGGGACAGCATAGAAATGGACCCCGCAAAAGTCGAGGCGGTGCTAAACTGGGAGCGCCCCCGCAACAGACGCCAACTCCAGAGCTTCCTCGGATTCGCGAATTTTTACAGGTCATTCGCCTGGGGGTTCGCAGAGATAGCCCTCCCCCTAACGGACCTCCTCAAAACCAAAGGGGTGGGGGACACCCGACGCGCCAAGAACCCGGGCACAGTGTTGAATTGGACTCCCGCGTGCCAGACCGCATTCAACAAGCTGAAAGCGCTGTTCACCACGGAGCCAATCCTCGCACACCCGGACCCAGAACGGCCGTTCGTGGTCCAAGCCGATGCCTCAGACTTCTCCCTGGGGGCCATCCTGCTCCAAAAGGACCCCACGGGACTCCTGAAACCATGCGCCTACCTGTCAAGGAAGTTCTCCGAGACAGAAAGGCGATGGCACGTCTGGGAGAAAGAAGCCTTCGCGGTAAAATCAGCGCTAGAGACATGGCGACACCTACTCGAGGGAGCCACCCAACCATTCGAGGTCTGGACCGACCACCGGAACCTCGAGGCCCTATGATCGCCCAGACGCCTTAGCCCAAAACAGGTCCGATGGGCCCAATTCTTCAGCCGCTTTAATTTCCAGCTGAAGTTCATGCCGGGAAAAAAGAACTTCCTGGCCGACGCCCTCTCCCGACTGCCCCAAGACGAAGAGCCCACCCCAGACACCATTGGGACGGTCCTATCCGCCTCGCAACTGGGGATGGCCGTGACCACCCGAAGCGGCGCTCGGAGGCAGCTCGACTCTACGGCGCAGCCGACGGCGGGACAACCTGCGACCGGAAGAAGCCAACCGCAACTACCAGGGGGAATGCGCACGGACCTCGCCGCCGCCCTCAAAACCGACCCCTGGTTCCTGGCAAACCCCGACAAGGTAACGATGGCACAAGACCTCGCATGGGGGGAAGGCAGAATCTATGTCCCGGACTCGCAACGCCAGGCGATCTTGCATAGGTCACACGACGCCAAACAAGCGGGACACTTTGGGTTCCTCAAGACCCTACACCTAACACGGCGTCAATTCTGGTGGCCCGCGCTCAGGCGAGACGTAAAAGCATACGTAGCGTCCTGCCCAACGTGCGCTAGGGCCAAACGGGCACCAGGCAAACCCGCGGGGCTATTACAACGGGTGGCAGAACCCTCCCGCCCATGGGAGGAAATCTCTATGGATTTTATAGTGGACCTCCCACCCAGCCAGAAGAAAACGGCCATTTGGGTGGTGAAGGACTACTTCTCAAAGCAGGCCCACTTCATCCCCTGCACGTCGGTCCCATCCGCACAACAGCTAGCCAAACTCTTCCTCATCCACGTGTACAGGCTACACGGATGTCCCGCACGTATGGTGACCGACAGGGGCACACAGTTCACCTCCAAATTCTGGCGGGCCTTCCTAAAGCTGACGGGGACCCAACAGGCCCTATCTACGGCCTGGCACCCCCAGACGGACGGAGCCACAGAGGTTCTTAATGCCACCTTAGAGCAATTCATACGCTCATATACTAACTATCACCAAGACGACTGGGCTGAACTGCTCCCGTTCGCTGAAGTCGCATACAACAACGCCGTCCACACGAGCACGGGGAAAACTCCGTTCGAAGTAGTCTCGGGGCGCGACTTCATCCCCATACCAGAGCTACCTCAACCCCCGGAACCCCAGATGGACGCTAGCGACTGGGGACGGAAGATCGCGGAATCATGGCCAATAATCACGGCGGCGCTGAAGGATGCACAGGCAGCCTACAAAGAGCAGGCCGACAAGCACCGGCGCCAACAACCGACGTTCCAAGCGGGGGATATGGCCTACCTATCCACCAAGTTCCTAAAGTCACCCCAACCCTCGAAAAAACTGGGGCCTAAGTACATCGGGCCGTTCCGAGTCACCCAAATAGTGAACCCGGTAGCAATACGCTTGGACCTGCCACACAACCTACGGAGACTCCACCCGGTGTTCCACACCAGCCTCCTGAAACCGGCAACCACCTCTCGATGGCACCCAAGCAGCCCTCACCGGTGATGATCGACGGGCAACACCACTTTGAGATAAGGGACATACTCGACTCCCGCAAGCAACGAGGAACTCTACACTATCTGGTCAGGTGGAAACACTTCCCCCACCCGGAATGGGTGGCGGCGCACAACGTTAACGCGCCTGACCTGACCAGAGCATTTCACCGGGCATACCCCGACAAGCCACAACCAAGGTCAGCAAGCCGTCCCCTGCAAACCCCCCCCCCGCAGGCCCCCCCCGCCTCCCGTGCCCCAAGGGAAAGGGCCCCCCCAAGCCCGCGACTTGGGTGGACCTCCCCCCCCCGGGACTCACCCCCCCCGCCCCGGGCCCACGAGGCGGTGACAAGCGTTCGCCAGCACCCTCCCCCCGCCCCCCGGCCGCGGGGGAGTGGCAAGCAAGTCAACAGGGCAACCTGGGGGCAACGCCCAGGAGCAATAACAAAGGCGACGCACTTTAAATAAAAAAGAAGGGCCCTACCTGGAGCTGATAAGCACCCGACCAGCCACGCCTCTCTCCTCGCCGAACTGAGCCAAACAAACAGGGTGTGGCTGGAGCATGCGCACGCCAGGACGTGACCCGGGCATGCGCACTATGGACACACCCTGGGAAGGCACGTGGTAGAGGGAGGAGCAAAGGGAGGGGCGACAACTACTCCGGCGGGAATTTCGAAAAAAAAAAAAAAAAAGTGCCGTTTGACAGCTCCACCAAAAAAAAAAAAAAAAAAAACCAGAAAACCGGGGGGGAGCACTATTCGGACAGGGGGCAGTATGTCATGAGTGCCGTTGAGCTGAAGTCATCAGCGCAATGGCACACATGACAATAGCAAGGAAACAGGAGAAGGGGCTCAAGATAAGTAGCCATCAACTCACAACGACTAACGGCCAACAGACAATAACTAAACGGATCACGGAGCACACCCAAGCCATCAGCGCCAATACATCGGAGATCGCCCAGCTGACAGCAATCACCGGATGAATAGAAAACCCGATGATGGGCGATCCCGGAACGCCAGCGGGGCCTCGCAACCCCTCACCCACCGGCAGGGCAACGTATTGGACAAAGGGGGGTGACGTGACCGCGAGTGAGGGGGTGCTGACCGGCGCGGGGTATTTAAACCCTGCACCGGCGCGCTCCTGTCACTCTCAGCTTTTTTCTTCCGACGCTGTAACTGCGCTGTGAATAAATCAGAGCCTGATCCATCGAACCAGTGTCTGAGCCTTATTCAGAGGCAGGCAGCGCATGACAGTAGATATGCACACTTTTCTGAATGCTGCAGTGCAGTTCATTACTTTAAAAAAGTATGAACAAAATATATGTGCTATGTATAAGTGTAATAAAAATGCATATATTAGGAGCTAGAGCATACAAAACATATTAAAGTAAATCACTTGCTGAGGGATAATGTATACAAAGATCTTTATAAATTGTATCTGGAACTTTTTTCCCCATTTTTAATCACAAACTAATATAGGAAGGAATCAACTTAAGTCTGGAAAAATCAAGAATTGAGCAGAATTAAACTTGTCAGGTTTGCCTATCCTAGATTTAAGGAAAGTGGCATACACAGATTTCAAATCTCAGTTCTTTGCCTTGATCTAGTGCCATCTGCTTCTCTGCCTAGTATTCAACAGATCTTTGGGGAAATACAAATACAAGAAATGGATGTTGTTGTTTTTAGAAAACACCCTCCAGTTGAAGCATCTCCTACGTTTGTTGACAAAGAGGTTCTCAGGCCCTCCCAACAAGACTTTTGTGGAATAATTATTTATTGCATGGGTGATGGTCAGGTTTATAAATAAGTATACAAGTTCCCTTCTTCAGCTTAGAGAAAGAACAACTCCTGCTTGATTTCCTCTGCGCCTGAAGGCAGACCTTTTCTGTGAGGTCTGGCCACGGAAGCAACAGGAAATTGCTGGGATGGAAGGAGAAAAACAGGGAGACAGAAACAACAGGAATGTTTCTCTGATCAAAAGAAATACTATTCTTCTGAGGTGGTCCTTGGAGTGACGTATTACGAGATGGTGGTGATGATGGCTCTCTCTGCAGACAGGCAACCACAGTCACATTACAAGCTGTCACAAAAAGGACTTCCTTAGAGTGATAAATATACAATCAGTGGCCCAGGTAGCAAGCTGATCCATGGAGAGTTGTATGCCTTAGGCACAATGAAGTGGCTCCTTCAGTAGTGGATTACAGAGAAGCAGGTGGGGGGTTGCTCTGGTTCATTATATGCCTCAATCCACTGATTTTGTTTAATGGGAAGGCTAGTCCTACGTGGAAGCCAGAAGAATTGCATCTACCCATGCAATTCTCCAGCTCCCAGAAGATATCTGGTTGTTGCTGGACTATAATGCCCTCAATCTTATATTACAGACTACATCAAGATGCTGGCAAAACTCTATTCACCTTTCTACTAACTGCAGTTCCAGAAGCTGCATCTGCCCAACTCTTAACTCATTTACTTGCCTGTGGTGAGCCTATCTGTTTAGTAGTTAGCAATGCTCCCCACGGCTCAGCTGACCCTAAATGTTGAATAGATAAATGCCTTAGACTTAGAAGACAAAAACTTCAGTTGGAAATAAACATGTCTAGTTACATATTGATGCTATTATTTATTTCCAAATTGGGGTGGTGGTGGTGGTGGTTACCATTGTCCCAAAAGCTGGTGGCCAGCCTATCACTGAATTTCTCAAGGAAATTACCTTCTCTCTTTGCACATAATCTCTCCTAATAATTCTAGGAATTTTGCTAGATGGATGGATAAACCAGTTTCTGGGTTAAAGCATACCTTAGTATGACCATTAGACAAGACCTATCACAAAGTTATGCAAATAAGGGCAGACACAATCTCAAGCCACTTCCACTGAATTCTGTGGAACAAAGTAAATAAGGCACAACCTATATTTGCACAAAGTAATCTCTGTGATATATAGGCCTGTTTTCCACAAGCATTCCCCTTGCTTCCTTCAAACATACACACAGCACTGCAGACAAAATACATGGCAATTTCCCTAGCAATACTTTATTCAGCAACAAATCTTTCAGATCCAGACATCCTAGTAAACTTCCGGAGACCCCAAGTGTCCTTTACAATGTTCTGGGCCATTAAGGGATTTGTTCACTGCATATAAAAGATGTTTAATTCATTTTCAATTCTCTGCTGACATTCCTTTAAGGTGAACATGTTCTACCCACACAAATCTTCTGATGGCTCTAATTGACTTGAAAGCATCATGTCTCTCCTTGGAAATGTCACCTAGGCTTTTTGAAGTACAATTCTGGACAATCAGGATCAATAAAAAGTTGCTTTGGCTAAGCATATTAGCAAATGGTTGACATTTGCCTTTTGTTTTAAGTTTGTGAAGTTGTCCATGTAGCTAACAGTGAAGATTCTGGAATAAGAATTATGGTTGTAGCAGTTAGAATAGATCCTTAATGCTTCTGGGAAAGGAGACCAATTCAGGTTTCCCCTATTTTGATCTTTAGATGAGATAACAGAAAGTTTCCACTAATTCAACCAGAATTCAATAAATGATTCATTTACAGGGGCAGATGTAGCCATAGTTTATTTGGCCTGGAAATGTGACCGCATACTATTTATCCTCTCCTTCTCTGCTTAGTGTACATTCTTTATTTCAGAATTTCAATCCTGGATAGATTAAGGTAAATTTCCAATAATGTCTGAACAAAAAAGCATTGCTTAATGAATCAACCTAGAAGGACCACATGACTGAAGTGAGGCACTGCTTTTAATTTATATTAACTTATATTATCAGCATTGTCTACAAAGTTTTCTTTCTTTAGGAATTTGAGGGAAAACATTTTTCCCAGTTTTAATTACTTTCACAAGACATACATGAATCCTGATTTGATGGGATCCAACCCACTGAACTCACTTCAGAATAGATAACCAACTCTGAGAAATAGTGAGAATTGGACTGCTTTCCCCTTCTTTTTACTCAAGAATGGGGCTTATCTGGATGGGAGGTCTTCCACCATTTTCCCAGGAAAAACACTACTTTCATGCCTTGGAAGATGGAAGCTCCACTGTGAGAACATTTCAGCAATGGTAAGTGGGACATTTTCATAAGCAGGCTGTGTAGATGAGTCCTTAATGTAACCTACTGGATTCTTCCAAAAGTTGCTGTTAAATTGTAATTTTTAGTGTGAATAAGGGAAAAATAATTCAGTAATGGTGAAAGGATTATTTTAGCTATAATTCAATTTAATTTATTTACACTTCAATATAAGTTAAAAAAAATATAGTTCCTGTCCTGGCCATGACCACATTCTTGTCCTGCCCTCTAGCACATTTCAGAGAGCCAGAGTACTGTTGGTCCTCCAGATGTTGAACAAAAACTCCCACCAGCCCCATCCAGTGCTGCTATGGGAGCCATACTTCAGCAACATCTGGTGGGCCACAAGATCCCTGCTTTTGGACTAGACTGTCAGTGTTGATTCTAATCCTCCCTGAACTATAAATTCTGCTAGTGCACAAGTCACTGTTTTTCAGAATACCTACTCACAGAAATGAGATGGAGAAAGAGAGAAAATAAAATATGCCACTTTGACCATCTTAGAAAAAAGGCAAGATATAAGTACAATAAAACCAAATAAATAAAAAAAGTAAACACTTATGAAAGGGGAGTGGACAACTCTAAAACAGTGCAGGAGGATTTTAATAGTAGATCTTATTAGAGAAAATTTATGGAAATAAGGTAATGGGAAATATTTTTAACAGAGGGACCATCTCTTGACTCTTGCTGGTCTTTTACAATCATCTCTGCATCCAGCCCTTGATTTCCTGCATTTCTTTTTTTTAAAGTACTGATCTGAATGAGATAAGAGTATTTACCAGATTTAATATATTTCTTCTCTTAACCAGTATTCTTAAATGAAGGAATAATGCCCCAAATAGTGAGACAAAGTAATTTTATCATACAGTCCTGATAAAGTGAGAATATTAATGATTTCTATCTGGAACCTGAGGACTCACTCCCTTTGTAAGTTGTTTCAGTTCCAAATCATGGAAGTTTGTTCTTTGTGAAACTACCCCTTATAGCATTCTTATCATTGGAAGGGATCACTGGTTTTTGCTCAGCAAGTAGGAACAAACAGCCAAAAGGACTTTTTTGTAGAATTAATTTTGGCCATTGGAGTTTATCAAACAAAAGACAAACTGAGTTAATTTTTAGCAGATAATGGTCCAGATGTCCATGGGTCTACAGCACCCACCATATGGATCTGTAAAATATATTTTATATGCTTTTCTATAATTCATTGCTATGTCTATAAATCTTTTAGATTCTTCATAAACAAAGCAAGAGGCAGAATGTAGCAGAGAGCAGTCTATAAGATACTTTTGGCTGTATTTTAGGAAAATATAGATTTTTCAGGAGAATGATAGGGAGATAATGTTGGTGGAGCTGGTATCAGCTAAATGGAGAAAGTGTTTTCTGCTGACACTAGATTAAAAGGGAAAAATCACCACAGTACTTTTCAAAGATGCTTGAAAAGTAAGTTCTGTCAGGCCTGTGCATATAATATATATAGTATTTTGTGAATTCTGTGGCTTGTGTAAATTATGCAGATGGGCATAGTTTGTCTTGTTTTATAAAATTTATTTTGCAATTGGTACTGTTTACATGGTTGCTAAACATAAGGCATGCCGAGACATGCAAACCACTAAACTCCCTCTTCCACCCACTGGAATTCTGATGCAAGCTCCAGCCCACCCTGTTGGTGACTTCTGTGATTTCAAAAGGGGTTGCCATACAGTTTAAGTTACATCTTCTGACCACCAGAACAAGAAATTGGCTGTCTTCTAAAAATTAAAAACAAGAAACTCTAGACGCTAAATTCTTTGCTCAGTACTGCTGTCCTGTATCTCTGTGGAACTGTAGCAGAGGTGAACAAAATTAATTTCGTAGTATGAATACATCTGCATTACTCTGAATGAGACCTCTGATCCACCGATCCCAGTACTGATATCTTGACTGGCAAGGTCTCTAGACAGACAGTCTTTTCCAGCTCTGCTTTTTGAGATTCTTTTGCTGGAGATCCTACAGATTAAATTGAATGTGATATTTTCTCTTTCAAAGCATGTGCCTCAGAACAAAATATGGGACCATGGAATGCACCTCTAAATCCCTTCTGCAGTTATTGGGTTCCCAAATTTGTATACCTCATCAAACCTACTTTAATAAAGACATGTTTCTCTCACTAAGGCAGATAATATTTGCCTGGCCTTTACCAATTTTAGGCTGAGGACTACTTAATAGGCTTGTATTCAAAATAGAGATTTTTAATTATGGTTGTCATATTTGTTTTTATTTCAAAATCCATTTTTATTTACATTAGTATATATGATTATTGAATTAAAATTCTGCTAATCATCTTGTGAATCTTCATCTGACAGCATAGTCTTTTCAACTGGCTTTTACTAGACTATCTTGAGTAACTGGAATGTGGCTTGGAGGATATTACAATACAGTTAAAATTAGCACCATCAGCCCAGTTTAAAGTAGCAAAATGAGATAAAAATAGAAATAGAAAGTTTTACAACACTTGGAAATCCCTGGGAGTAGAGAGCAGAAAGAAAACATACTTTGACTAGGTTCACACCTTAGCCTAAGCTATAATGTGGTTTGCTTGTTTGTGACTTGGCCTTTAAGTGAATGTAGCCCCTGTGATTTGTAAACCATGCTTTATGACTTAGCACAATGCACAAATACAGATAATTTTGGGTTGTTCTGTAAACTATAGTTAGACAAATTATAACTGTGATTTAATGTGATGTCTTGAATTTATCTTTGGTTTCTGCCATCTAGGAGGACTGCTTCCCAGAAATAACTTTAAAACAGATTGCAAGCTTGATTCTTGCTCCCTCCATCTCCACTACCAAAGAGAACACTTAGTTGATCTAGTTCGGCTATCAGCGAGCCAGGGATTGTTAAAATGAGAAGACCCATCTGGTCTCACCTGTTATCCTCAGGAACAATGATCACAAAATGCTATTTAATATAGGAAGGGGAGGTCAACCTGACTTAAACTTGATACAAGTTGTCCGTTTATAGGTCACAACTTTGTTCCGGACTTAATTCAGCTCTATCTTTCCCCTTTTCCTTCTAACATAGATCTTACCTTTTATATTTGTATATCTAACAGTAGAGCCTCTTGTACAAGCAAACAAGCAGATAAAGCCATTTTTTAAAATTTGAGAATTTGAAGGATAGTCTGGGTTTGGTTTGGCTTGGTTTTTTTGCATCTCAGGAGCATAGAGTCTTCCTCTCAATGGTTCCTAGATCAACTAAGCCTAGTCCTGGAATAAACATTTGGTGGTGACTCTTATCTGTATTTCACATGCTGTTTTCCTCACTCAAAGCAGTTGTTTCTCCTTCCCTAATTCCTACCATCCATCTGCACAGTGCTTAACATTCCTTTTGGAAGTTAAAGATTTATAAATGCATTCATAAGCAGTGCCTGCCCTGCAATTTTTATGATGAGCTGGAAATTAATTCCATTTCCAATGGCATTGGGCTATCCATTTCCTGCATGCCAGTTCCCAAAAGGGTCTATAACTCTCCTCTGATTGCTGAATTGAGGAGTTATGGGCTCCCCTGCCTCAACCTTAGTGACTGGCCCTTGAACAGAAGGCTTCTCTAGGGCTCTAGGTGAGCCTGTGTACAACATATACACATGTGTGCTTAATTTCTATTGCTGAAAGAACCTTGCAGAAGGTCCTTGAGATATGAAATAAGAAATCACTATTTGAATATTAATATCGCTAACTCTGAACTGTTTCAAGCATTATGATTTATAGATATAGATCAAATCTAGTATCTTAACATTTATTTTGAAAGTTCAGGTGAATGTCAGTTTCACAATAGTTTCTTACCCCTACCCATGTGACATTATATTCATGTAGTCAGTATATAAACTCTAAAAGATTTTAAAAATGACTCTTCTCTTTACTGACGAGCAAATTTTGTACAATTCATTCTAGAAGTAGTTCAGAGGGTTTTTTTTTCTATTTGCATTTCTCCTACATATTTCCTGCTAAAACATATCTGTTTTTCTAGAACTGCCCTTTCTGCTCCTAATACATCTGCCCCCTGGGAATTATAGCTTTGCTGCTTCTGATCTGCACTAACAGTACCATTCATAATAGAAAAGAGGCATTTGGAAACGCAACTGACTCTTTATCTGAACAAAACAGGCAAAAATGTGGGTGCAAGGCAACCATTACATAAAACAGTTGCAGAAAACCATTCACATTAATTGACTGAAATAGAGAAGACCCTCACCAAACTGAAGGCTGATTGGGCAGGTAGTCTTGATATGTAGTTTACATTATTATCATCAATCTATGGTTCTAATAATTGAAAGGGGCTAGAATTAGCATAACACAAGATAATGCACTCTCCCCATTCCAGAAACCAAAAGTAGGTGGACTGGGGATGGGATAGCATCTTCTACAATGTTTGAGACAGAAGGCTAGTATTGTGGACCTATTTCAGCTCAGTCCTCCAATAGACAGGAACAGCCAAGAAGAAACAACTGAGAGGGACTTACAATTCATTACCTATCACTTAACTGCTTAACTCTATTTAATAGGAAGGCTGGCCCTGGGAAGGAGCATCATTAAAGAACTGCTGATCATTTGAATTGGTCTTCAGCATTCTAAGCCAGAAAAGAACTTCTGGGGAAATGATAGTAGACTCATCATGTTGAACAAATGGTATGCTTGATCATTATGGAACTTGATGTTATCATTAGTTGGGTCAAATTCAGGGTATAAATAGGAAATACAAATTTGTATAATACTTTCCTTAATGAGCATTTCACCCATGCTTCCCTTGTCTTTAAGAAAGCAACTATTCTCTGAAAGAATATCAAAGAGAACCCTGGGATATCCTTATTTAACTATGAGGAACATAATCCCTGTTGAGAACGAGAAGTAGGCCATTAGATGCATGCTTATTTGTGCAAAATATGCCCTGGTCTTAATGCTATTGAACTTCTGCTGGGGTTCTTGGTTTCTAATATTCTAGACTGTTTCCTCCAATATTCAGGTATCCTATAAAAAAAAAAAACCCTTCTCACCCCTATGGGTAGTATGTGTCTTCCTCAATCTCAGGTCCTCTACCAGAGGCCTGGAAGTTTGAGGGTTCTGCGCAGTATCTTAGCTGTTCCTAGCATTGCACTCTTCTGCTCTGATGTTGTTCCTGGGATCTGTTGCAGCCACTCTCCCAGTTTGGGGATCACAGCCCCGAGTGCCCCTACCACCACTGGGACCACTTTGGCTTTCACTTTCCACATCCTCTCTAGCTCCTCCTTCAGACCCTGGTATTTCTCCAGCTTCTCATACTCCTTCTTCCTGATGTTGCTGTCATGAGCACTGATGGTGAGCAGGAGGAGGCCCCTATCCAGGGGGGAAAACTCATGCATAGTAGTGAGGAGTTGAGCAGTCATTCAAAGAGACACAGAACAGACCTGCCTTGACTTTTGGGGTTTATCTGTATGGGTTTTCTCACGCTTCTTCAGTTTGTTAGGATTTTCTGTCAAACGTAGCAGAAATGAAACACAAGAGACTTATTCCTCATCTCAGTGTGGTTCCTGACTGTTAGGACAGTTGCTATCACTTGGCACTGCTACATCTATCACCATTGCTGTCTTCTGGTCCTTGTCTACTACCACGATATCTGATTGATTGGCCAGACCTGCCTGTCTGTCTGGATCTGGAAGTCCCACAGGATCTTAGCCCTTTCATTCTCCATGACCTTCTGTGGAATCTCCCATGTGGACTTTGGAGGGTCTAACCCATACACTGTGCAGATGTTCCTGTACACAATGCCAGCTACTTGTTTGTGCTGTTCAGTGTAAGCTGTTCTGGCCTGCATCTTATACCCTGCCACTAGGTGTTGGACTGTTTCTGGGGCCTCTCTGCACAGTCTGCCCCTTGGGTCCTGTCTAGTGTGGTAGACCCCTGCTTCTATGGATCTGGTGTCTTGTGCCTGTTCTTGTGCTGCTATGATCAGTGCCTCAGTGCTGTCTTTTAGTCCAGCCCTTTCCAGCCACTGGTAGGATTTCCCAAGGTCAGCCACTTCAGTTATCTGTTGATGGTACATCCCATGCAGGGTTTTGTCTTGCCATGGCACTTCCTCTGCTTGGTCTTCTTCCCATGTCTGCTGCTGCCTCAGGCATTATCTCAGCAACTCATCTTTAGGTGCCATCTTACTGATGTACTCCTGAATCCTCAGGGTTTCATTCAGGCAGTGACTTTGACACTCACCAGACCCCACCCACCCTCTTTTTGGCTGGTGTACAGTCTCTGGGTGTTGGACCTGGGGTGGAAACCTCCATATATTGTGAGGAGCTTCCGGGTCTTCACATCAGCAGCCTCAATGTCCTCCTTTGGCCAGCTCACTATACTGGGAGGGTATCTGATGACTGGCAGGGCATACATGTTGATGGTGTGGATCTTGTTCTTCACACTGAGCTGGCTTTTCAGGACCTGTCTCATCCTTTGGTGTTATTTGGATGTTGCTATCTTCCTTGCCTCTTCATTGTGGTTCCTATGTGACTGTGGGATACCAAAGTACTTATAGCTGGTCTGTATGTCTGCTATGTGGCCCACTAGTAGTTTCACTTCATCAGTCTTGACTATATTCCTTTTCTTTATTACCATCCAGCCACACTTCTCTAGTCTGAATGACATCCCAATGTCCTAACTGTAGATGGATGGTGGATCAGCGAGTTGATGTCTCATTCATTCTTAGCATACAGCTTGATGTTATCCATGTAGAGGAGGTGGCTGATAGTAGTTCCACTCTTGAATATATATCCAGTCCTTGTAATTATCTGGCTGAGGGGGCTCAAGCCTATAAGAGCAGGTGGGACAGTGCATGACCTTGGTATATGCTGCACTTGATGGCCACTTGTGCAAGCTGTCTTGAGTTGACTTCCTGTGTTGATTTCCACAGTCTCATTGAGTTCTTGAAGGTCTTTAGTATCCTGTTGTCTTTGTATAGTGCCAGGCATTCCCAGATCCATGTGTGTGGCATAGGCTTTCCTAAGGTCAATCCAGGCTATGCTCAGACTGGTCTGTCTAGACCTTGAGTCTCAAATAAAAACTTATATATATATATATATATATATTGAAGATTTTAATTACAATAGTAAAAGCAAATGCAAACTAAACTCAGAGATAGAAGGAGAAATAGAAGGAAAGAATAAAATGTACAAAGAAAGAAAGAAAGAAAGAAAGAAAGAAAGAAAGAAAAAGAAAAAGAAGAAAGTAAGATAAAGACAATGAAAAGAAATATATAAAGAAGCAACTTCCAATCTTCATCACAAATATAAACAAACTTAGTAACTCTTTACCCCCTATAAGTTTACAAAGATCTCTTCTTCCCATAACCTGTCCCTTATCCATATGCAAATCCATAAATCATCAACTTTTCAGTCCTGGTATCAGCAAAAAGCCCTTAAGGGGTTACCAGGGCTTTATAGACATGTCTTATTTTAACCTTGGTCAAACAAACCAACTTTATATTCCTTCCTTTTACTTCTGACAATCTTGATCTTTAATTCATTCAGATGTTGTCATAGGATTTAGTCTCTCTTCACTTGGTCTTTTTCCCATCTCAAAGGCTTCTTCAAGGTTTTGGCAAACCTCTTTTGTAAATCCAGTAAAAGGTCATTATCCAGGTCATTCTTTTGGTTTATCATTTGTATTTCCACTCTGATTTTCAAACCTTTAACCAACTTCTTTTGTATATCCAGTAGCAAGTCCTTATCTGAGTCATTCTCTTAGCTTGCCATTGGTCTTTCCACTTTAGCTGCCTTCTCTGTCTTATAATCACACTTTTTAAAATTATCCAGTGTTTCTGGTTCTAATATTTCTGAATCAGGCAAAATTTGTTTCATATCTGTCATTCCTTCATTAACATCTTTTGGACATAATCTATCCATAGAAGCAGACATCATTGCTGACATTGCTGACATTGTAGCTACTAGTTTCTGGCCCTATTCTTCAAAAAACTCCTGAAGTATTTCAAATATTATAACATTTTGTGTCATTTTGTAAATCCCCATACTAACCAAAAATCAAAGACAAGTTTACATTTTTTTCCCTTTTCCTTTTCTGCCTGGAGTCTTTAATCTCCTTGTGTCCGATTTGTGAAATCATAAGGTCTCAAATCTCTGTTATGACTTAAGATAGACAGAACAATTTGGTTCCCATGAAAGGCTGTTTATTTTATATAATTATTCCAAAATCTTATAGTAAAAGTTTCAATATTCCAAATTTGTCTGGACCCTTAATTTGTTTATAACTTTCTTAGTCTTATTTAGCTTTTTACCATTTGTTTCCAATTCTTTACATTTTTAAACTTAGGGTTAATTTTTCTTTTGTTCAAGAATGGAGGTAAACTCACCAGGTGCTTTTCAAATTGGTTGATCCGAAGGTCTCTAATAGCATTAAGATAGTTAAATAGGCAATTTCCAAAAATGATTGGAATGGAATGGAATGGAATGGAATGGAATGGAATGGAATAGAATAGAATAGAATAGAATAGAATAGAATAGAATAGAATACTTTATTGGCCAAGTATGATTAGACATACAAGGAATTTGATTTCAGTACAATTTACATAACATCAGAAAATAAACAATAATAAAGTAGTAATGTTATTTACTAAAACTATACAATCAAGAAAAGAATTAAAGGAAAATAATACTACGACTCATAGTAATGCACACTCATATTTAAAGGGAGAATTAAGGGACAACATACTGCATCTGTTGTCTAACATATGTTCACATTTAACAGAGCATTACCAGTCAAAAATGATTAGAAAGTGAGGTTAGCGAACCCAGTGTCCTTTAAAAGGTTCTGCTGCAGTTGTGAGCATGATGGCTGATCCCTTCATGGGAGACTGATGTCCGGAGGTCTCCTCATGAGGAGCAGTCATCTAGAGCACATGTGGGTAATCTCCTGTCCTCTCCTTGTCCAGAGAGGTTCCAAACAATGGGTCTACTTGCTGCTTCTTCAGTCTTTGCTGTGGTCATCTCCACTCTTTTGGAGACATGCTTAGTTTGCCATGTCTCCCCTGGAAGTCCCAGTACTCAGGTATTCAAGCAATTTTCTTGCTTTTAATAGATTACAATAAAATTTCATGGCCAATCATCTAATGAGTCTTGGAACTTTGAGGCAAGGAATTAACTTTGCTGAATAGCCTTTGCTTCCCCTGACAATTTTGTGTGTGCATGTGTTCGTGTGTGTGTTTGTGGGTATTTTATTGAAATGCATTGTCCAACTGTCTCCTTCCTCCTTTTTTGTGGGGTAGAGGCTAGAGCAATCCTCCCCAACACCTTGAGAGTTCCAGGTTGCAAAAAGCTAAGGTTAGGGTTTCATAGAAGCCTTAATGTCAGACCTATGTAACATATGATAAAGGATGATTTCTTGATGGAAACTGCTATGTATGTTTGTATCATTATAATCTTTAAAATAAAAGATTGAAGGGAGTAATAGCATTTCAACTTAATTTATAAATGACCCTGATTTATGGGCAACAGATAAGATAATAACCTGCTTCTTTCCAGTCCTTTGATTCATGGTGCCCCTGTTGATAATAAAGTTCAAAAGCTTAAACCTCTCTTCTGTAAGTCTTGTCTCACTACAGTAGAGTCACTGAAAGAGGAACAGATGTGATTTTTTAAAAAGTGTCTTGAAATTTATGTTGAACATGTTTCCTAGTTTAGAGAAGAAAATTTAACACATAGATATGTGGGTTTAACTCACTGTTCATTTTAATACAAGATACTTCACTTAAGAAAACTGAGATGAAAGGGAGATTTGTTTGCTTTGACAGACTTTTGCAACAGCACTTATTTCATTCTTTTTTTATAAGAATTTTATTAAGTTTCAAGCAAAGATAAAACCTACAGAAAAACAAAAAACAAAGAAAAAAAGAAAAAACTAAAAAAGTGCAGAAACATTTTTCAAAATTACAGAAAGAGGTGACTTCTGACTGTTAACAGCAAGGATATACAACAATTTTCCATAATCAATCCCTTACTCTATATTAATCCAAAGTCACATTATTTCTATAAATCATTCCATTCACACATTATAAAAATCACTAAATACAGTTGCTCCCTTCCCTTATATTAAAAGAAATATATATATATATACACACACACATACACACCTCCTAATAAACTCCCCCCCAGATAACATTTATTTAATTATTTCCTTCCTACTACTATTCTATACATTCCTGTCTACTATAATAAAGATCAAACTAAAAACATATAAATTGTCTACCATTGTACTTGATAATACAACAATTTTAATAATCTTAATCATATTAAACCCCAAACCAGACATTTCTTATTTTTATTATACATTAACAATCTTAATCCAAATTGTTAAAGATAAATGAAATCAGCCAAACCCTAAAAGCAATCCAGATAAATATTCTTAAACCCTTATCCCACTGGTCCCAATAGACCAGAGCATTTACATATCCCCACAATCTGCACAGAGCACTTTTCTTTAAAAAATTGAACAGCCCAGCTGTCCCCCTCAAAAACTCTGACTTCTCTTCAGGAGACCTCCCATACATAATAAGCCCTTCTTTTCCATGGCGTTTCATCAGAAGATCAATTTCACTTATGGCTTGCAACTCATTTTCTCCTTTTAATTTCTTCAACTCAACTATTCAATCTTCATCCAGCATTTCAACAGAAGTCCCAACCTCACTCTTAGAAGAGACATTTCTGTCGCTGTTAAATTTCTCAGTTTCATCCATGACATCCCCAACCAGATGACACATGTTAAACCTCATATTTTCCACAATGCCTTGCATAAAAAGTTGATAGGAATCAGAAAGAGTCTGTTTAAAATCTTGTTGGAAGTCAAAGAAAGTCTGTTTAAAATCCTCCATGTCTCACGCAGTAGATTATGGCGCCCCCTAGGAGCTTAACCATCAAAAGTCTAAGATATGAAAGAATTCCAAAATGTGTTTACATAAGCAAAAGTGAGATATGCAGACAGTTCCCCAGGGAAAGTAGAAGCAGAAAACTGAAAGTTCAAAACAGCCGATTCAACGTGTAGGAAAACACTAATATCTTCCAATTTAGTACAAAAATAATAACAGGGAGACAATTATTTACTTGCAATCCTCCTTAATATTTGGATGGAAAACAAAGTCCAAAATTTAAAAAGAATTTTTTAAAAAAATTGATCCCAAAAATGATGAAAGCCCGCTTCTCGTTGCTGTAGAAAGCCTCTCTTAAGGTATGTGTACTTAAAAGAAATATAAATTGGGTGATTTAGAAATGGGTTGGCTGGTCTTAGTGTCCCTTTAAGGCTACAGCATGTCTTGGAAATGATAACATCCCAGCCTCCCGGCTAGCTCTTACCAGTTGAGCGTGAACACTGTTTGCGATCTTCTGGCTGCAAGCAGCCATCCAGAGGACAGATGGGGTGATTCCAGGTGTTTTCCTTTTTCTTGAAAAACACTCCTGGGCTGCCTGAGCCTGAAAAAATTGCCATGTTGTCAGTTCTGCCCACTGAACCCACAAGCACAGCTGTTCAGTCCGCCATGTCCCCACTGGAAGTCAGCACTTATTTCATTCTTGATGCAAATTATAAATATGGTCTTTCTCCAAGAAAGCATCACACTTGATCTTCAGCCAACCTAGCCAGGCATGAATGGAATATCTGCAGCCAAAAGGAAGTAGATACAGTACTTTTGAATGGCTAAGAATATGTTTGATGATAAAAATGTGAAGATTATTCTGTACTGCAATGGGGGCTTTGAATTACCATCAAATGAACAAATAAAAAGATATGAGAACAAAAATAAACCAAAGATGTACATAAAACACAACAAGGCTCCTATGTGTTATATATTAAGTAACAGAAGCATTTTTTAAAGGATGCCTGGGACTGGAATTCTCATGTAACTGAGCAGAGAGGGCATGTTACGGACCCTGTCTGTAAGAGAATTTCATCTGGCGGGGTCCAGGAAGTGGGCCTTCTCTGCAGTGGCTCCCTGCTTTGGAACATTTTGCCCCAGGAGGTGAGGCAAGCCCCATCTCTCCTGACCTTCCAGAAGAACCTGAAGACCTGGCTCTGCTGCCTCGCTTGGGGCGGGAAGGGGAGTAGTTACTCCTGGGGGTGACTGGCACCTTAGAGTGCTCCTCACATACATATGAATGGAATTAGATCTTTTACTGCCATCTGGATTTTATTTTATTATATTTATATTTTGTATTTGTATTTGTATTTATATTTTATATACTATTTATGGCTATTGTTTTTAACTTGTTAGCTTTATTGTAAACTGCCCAGAGTCCCTCTTCTGGGGGGAGATGGACGGTGGCAAAATTTGAAAAATAAATAAATAAATAACTATTTATTAAGATTTTCAAAAAGACATAATTGTATCTAACTGGAATCTATAGAAAATCCAAGTTTTTCTGACTCGGTGAGAGCAAAACATTGCAACTAATCTTGAAAAGCTTACTGTAGGAATTGATGATGTTATTCTGCTTATATTTAAAAACTGAATAGGAAAAAATGCGCATAAAGTGACTTGGTTGGATTAGACAAAAGGCTTTATTAATCCAGTGTTCTGGTTCTAACTTGCATCCTAGATGGAAATCTCATCTGAGAGCAGCCGTAATAATCACGTATCATAAAAACAAAAAAAGGCAATCCAATTGGGGACTCCATCTAAGCCTCAATACAGGTAGCACATCTATCTGTCCCATAGGAGTGTCCCTCTCAACCAAAATCAGCCCAACTGGTGCATTCCTTGTGAGGATCCCCAACCTATGATGTGAAGCGAAAGGAGAGGGGCCAGAGACATAGCTTCCCAGCAGTGCCTCCAGACGATGAAGTACCTTGGGATGCAGGGAGCTCTCACTATGGTTGCTCTCACACATTTGTCAAGACCATCTTGTTCCATGTATCTTTGGTGTGGACAGTCGTCCTGGACTATTGTTACAATATTCTTTTTTGTTAGCTTGTCATTGTTTTATTTTCACAATCTTAATATTTTTGTAAGCTGCCTTGAGTTGTTGGAACTAGGGTGGTATAGAAATGATTGCATAAATAAACAGCAGCAATGAAGAAAAAGTGAGAGCCAGTGTGATCTATTAGTGAGATGGAACTGGCACTAGGGAGGCCCAGGTTCAAATGTGTGGGAAAGGTGACTTTGGGTCAGTCAGGACAACTACCTCAGAGGGATGTTGCTGTGGGGAAAATAAGAGAAAGAAGTATCATGGACAACACCTTGAGCTCCCCTAACACTCCCCCTCCCAAGTTGTATCTTCCAGCTTGCTAGATTGTTGTGTTGATCAGGAAGAAAACAGACCCTCTTACTTAACACACAGCAAGAAAGCATACTGAACTGTCAGTGACAACTTTGTCCTATTCCCTCTTTGTCCTTGTATTTCCCCTTCCCAGGAAGAAGGTAGGGACAGAGAATTAGACAGGTGTCTGTGCTTGTACGGTATCTTTGTGAATGCATAGGTAGAATGAACAAAATGGAAATGGAAAAAAATGGATGGGAATGGAAGAGAGGTGGGCTGAAGGATGGATGGATGGATGGATGGATGGAGCAAATGCTCATGTATGTTCAGATGGCTGTTAGGTGTGTAGGAGATTATATAACATGAGATGAATGCTTGTGTATATGTGTACACATGCTTGTATTCTAGCTCAATCTACTTTGAACTTTCTCCACAAGACCACTTCTGATCTTGAAGCACATCTCTGATTTAAGGGTAATCTTAAATTAGCACATTGCATGCAATTAAATGGGGTATAAAAAAGATAAATATTTACATTGTTTAACTGCTTTCTGAGTCCTTTGTCCCCTCTGGTGCTGCTCCTCTCCCTAACACCATTTTCTTCTTCTAAACTCCTGTGATTTATTTGGTGATATTACAATGCTGTTTCCAACATCACTGACAGAATCAGATGCCTTTGTTATAGCCAGCTGGATTAAACAACACTGACAAATGAAGCTGGGGACAGTGACATGAAGGAAAGTAGCATCAAAACAGCTCACATTCTTTCTCATATTGAAAATACAAGAAATTGGAGGGTGATTTTCAATACAGAGAGAGACATGTGAATTGAGGGGACTGGTTTGGCTCAGCCCTAGTTTTACAGCACTTTTGGACAATCAAAGATAATTTTAACATATATTTATCAGTAATTTTACAATTACTGTACCCTGTACTATAATATCCTCATATTGCAGTTTGGCAGGGAGAGAACAGTGGTTTACTTACATCTAGCTGGTGAGTTCACAGCTACTTCATTATATTAGATTTGCCCCCTGCCTCAAAGGGGGCAAATCTAATATAGCCTTCAAGGGACATTAAGACTGGCCACCCAATTTCTAAATCACCCAATTTATATATTTTAAAGTTTATGTACCCTAAGAGAGGCTTTTTACAGCGAGGAGAAGCAATCTCTCTTGGTGTTTATTGTTATTTTTGGGATTATTTTTTTAAAAAAATCTTTTTAAGTTTGGACTTGTTTCCCATCCAAATACTAAGGAGGATTGTGAGTAAATAATTGTCTCCCTGCTATTATTTCTGCACTGAATTTGAAGATTTTAATATTTTCCTACAAGTTGAATCTGCTGTTTTGAATCTTCAGCTTTCTGCTGCTACTTTCCCTGGGAGCTGCTTGTTATCATACTTTCACTTGTGTAAACATGTTCTGATTATTCTATTATCTCCCACTTTCACTGGTTAAGTACCTAGGGGTTGCCATAATCTACTGCATGAGACATGGAAGACTTCAGGCAGAGTTTCTCAGATTTCCATCAGGACCTTAGATACTCAGCAATAAAGGGTTTTCAAGGTAGGAACCAGCACCTTGAACTGCACTGGGAAACACATCTGAGCTAACTGAAGTTTCTGGGTGCCCTTCAAAGGCACCTCCATGTAGATTACAATAAACTAGATAAGAGATAGCAAAGGTATGAGCAACCATCCTCATCTGGTGGCAACTGGCACAACATCTTAAGCTGGCCACCGCTTCTGTTTTTCTAGCAGAGACATGAGTCCAGAAGGGCCACCAGGTTGCAAACCTGCTCTCTTAGGGGAAGCATCTCATCTCTGACAGTCATAATTGGTACAGTTCTGGAATAAGTAGTTTGCTGAACGAATAGATTTTCTCTCCAGCTGTACGTTGACCACCTCCAGGCAGTGGGTCATAATTTCTACTGCATCTCCCACTGGGCCCAGGGTAGATACATACAATGGGATATTATCAGTATAATGATGATACTTCATCTTGAACTGACAGATGATCTCTCCTAGCAGCTTCATATAGATGTTAAACAGGATATGGGAAAGGCAAGCCTCGGGGCCCATGTGTCACCACTGCTTTGTGAACTGCACTGGTTGCCAGTTGGTTTCCAGGTGCAAACAGGCCTGCAACTAGGGTCTCTGTCACCCGGGGCAAACATGGATTCTGTGCCCATTTTGGCATCCCCCCAAGTGTTCATTTTGGCACCCCCCCAGCGCTCATTTTGGCGTCTCCCCAGCGCAGCAGCCGGGGCACATGCCCCGCTTGGCACCCCCCCCCAATTGCTGCCCTGGGTGCAATTCAAGGTGCTGATTATCATCTGTAAAGCTCTTCATGGCATAAAGCCTGGTTATTTGAGGAACTGTCTATCTCTGCTCACCCAGTTAGATTAGGCAGAATGGACACACTCCAGGTCCCTTCAATTAAACAATGCCATCTTTTGGACCCTAGGAAGTACTCTCCGTCCTGGTTCCTGCCCTCTGGAACAGCATCACCCTATATGCCCCCCCCCCGCCCCCCCTGTAGCTGTTCTGCAAGTCTTTGAAAACCTGGCGTTGCTCTCAGGCAGGGATGAGCCTCTGTTAGGTTTTTTTTGATATGTCAGCTTGTCTGTTCTGGATGTACATGTCTTTTTCTTTCATTGTATTGTTTCCTACTTTTGAGGTGTAAATCACTCAGTCACAGAAGAGTTAAACAGCCTCTAAATCTAAATAAATAAGTAAATTAATAGGTAATATATACTGTATGTATGTAACATACATACTCCCTGAATGGATCTGCCTGTTCAGACAGGAACTGAAACATTGTAATACATTGTAATATAGTGCCTCCAATTCCCAACCCTCAAAATAGTCCAGAAGGATTCTGTGATATCAAATGGTACTGAGAAGTCCTGGAGGACTAGGATGGTTAAACTTCCTTAATCCAAATCCCCAAAAAGTCAGCCATGAAAGCAACTGATGTGGTTTCTGTCCCATGTCATGCAACCCTTATAAAAGATGCAGCTGGTTTAATGATTCAGAAAAATCATTAGTTTGTGCTAATGCATAAAACACATGCATACGTGTGATTCCACATGGACCCAGTTAGTCCATATCCTCCCAGAACCTCACCAGGTATTGCTTTCATAAATAAGGCAGAGGACCCATCCTCGCTGATATACTGCCTGAAGATCAGGGCAAACCATCAACTATTTCTGGAGAGCAGAAACGAACACTGTCTTCCACATAGCCTCTGCTTGCTGTGAATGTGACCTCCACCCATCTTTTCCTGCTCTAGGTTGAAAGTAGTTTTTCAGCCTGTGTTGGCTCAAGCATTGCTGTCCTGTTTGCTTGCTGCAGTTTATATATATATTTTAAAACAAACCTCTACACTCTGACTGGTTACTGTGCAGAGGCAAGAATGCCCCCTCACCTGGGTCGATGATCACTATCCTGTAGCTGTCTGATCTTTGCCATATGGTTATAACACAATAGCCACACTTGCCTGGTAAGTGTTGCCTTACTAGTAAAAACATGACTTACAAAATTGCCACGTTTTCTTCTCTGAGCTACTTACTTTTCCACTACCTCAGGATGAAATGGTATGCCAGTGGACTTATTTGAAAAGGAAATGCCCTATGGAAAGTAGGTAGCTCAGAGAAAGAGAAATAGTAATTAAAAAAATGCATTTCTGTCAAACTTTGAGGCAGTGAAGTTCTTCATGTCAGACAAACATGATAACCACTGTGCTACCGAAAATCTGTGACAGAACCAGCAGCAGGCCTTACAGAGCTAAAACAGGGAAAATGCTAGAAAAGAAATTTGATTTTAAAGCTGATTATTCTGCATTATTCTGCATGCATACAGTATATGTACATTTTACTATTGTAATTCTGTTTGTTTAAATTTAGTTTAACCTTCTACACATATATTTAGATGGAGAGATGGAGAGATGGAGGTAGAGGTAGAGATGGAGGGAGAGAGAGAGAGAGAGAGAGATAAGGGCTTGGCAACTTACAGCTCATGGGTTGGATGTGGCCTGCCACCCAAAATCACCCAGCCTGTAGTTCCTAAATATACCCAGCCCATGTGAGAGAGGGAACATAGCAGCTGTTTTGGTGATGGCTTCATCAGCTGCCTCAGCACAGGCTGAGCAACACATCCTCTGCCTGATGCTGGTGAGACTGAGCTGTGAGGTGGAGAAGGAGGGGGAAATGGCAGTGATGGTGGCATGGCCCCTGGTCCCTTTGCAGAGGGTGACTGCTGACCCAGAGTGTGATTCAAAGGACAGATTTTTTTTTAAAAGAAGATCCTTGGTTACTTAATGCAGTACAACGTCCTGCTCCCCATCAATATTCAGACTACTTTGCAAGGGAAAAAAAGACAGACACTGGATTTGGTTTGATGTATTTACATTTACATTGTATTTGCACAGCCATGAATTCATTGGAGCAGAATGCCCATATTCACTTTCAGCAGAACTCTTCTTGGGCCCATTTGAATACAAAACAGCAGGGTGGGTCTACACCTACCATGATGTATTTTTCTCCCCTGCACCTTATATAGGCCAGGAAATAGTCTGGTGAGTTCTCTTCTGGATGATGCTTTAGCTATGACTGTCTCATATTAGCAGACTTCATTTTTCTGACTTAGGAATCAGGGCCACCAGCTCCTAATGGCCTTTTACCATTGGTAAGTTTGCTGTCTTTTTCAACCATTTCATTTGCTGTAACTTTAATAGCAACTTTGCAGGCCAATATGGGCAGACAGAAACAGGACAACTCTCCTAGGTTACTGTGGCTTTAGGGTAGGTCCATAGTTCAATTAGCCTCTAAGTGAAAGAAAAAACAAACAAATATAATATAATATGCAGACAAATTAGAAGTGCAGAGAAAAATATGAAGAATGGATGATTAAGTTCTTTGGTTTTCGAACAACTTCCATGGGTGAATTTTAGCAAAGCTCAGTGAAAATGAAGCATATATCTTGCATGAATGCCTTACATAAGCCCTCTTTTCTCAAAAAGCAATTAGAAACAGAATCTCTCACCTCCCTGTAATATTCATGTTGAGATACATTTTGCATTACATTTGCCTGACATAAAGAAGAGATGACAGATGCTGCAGTAGAAAGAGAAATAGTTCTGAGGAGCACCTTTCATAACATCAACATTTGAGCATCACTTCATCTCCTTTTTTTTTAATTAACCCCATCTCTTGCTGTGTGCACACAGTAAAGCTCATGCCACCTTTAAAATTGCAATAATTTAGAGGCAGATTGCACTTTAGCCTTCATTGTTGTGCTAGGAAAATCTGGAAAACAAGACCAGGCTCATGCCAAACAGACATTGCGTGATTGACTGGACCCACAGTCTTCTCCCTCCTTTTCTCAACTTTATTTAGTAAGGCTGAACTGGATTTTGATGCATTTTTATTTTCTTGTCAAAATTTGCATGTTTGACAAGCCAGAGTAGGGTTTTTTTTTAATTGAATAGATATGTAAATCACACAGATTCAAAGCTCTTTTTTTCAATACTTTTTCTCAGACCTGGACATGCATATTCTTCATAAGCCAGGAGCCATGCAATGCCTCCTCATATACAGCAACTCTTTACTCTGTTTTAGCGTTACTCATATTTGCATCATTGGTTGGAAACACCACATGAAACAGATCAAGAGCAACTACAACCCCTTTTCATTTCAATGAGGTCTCCATAGGAGAATTGCCCAATAGCTTATACCAATCATAATTTGCTGGCTGAAGTGGTCAGAGCATCAACATTTTGATAGAGAAATATCTTATAGAAACAATAGAAAAGGGATTACTAAATCAAACAGAACTAGAAGCTAGAAACATCTTTACTCTGTGGTAGGTGAAATAGTTGTCTGAATTAGGTACAGGCAAAAATTGTGCTGCCACTTCACAGCACCTACAAAACTGCCCCATAGGGGTGAGACTTGGCTTCTGTGCAAGGGGAGGGAACAATAACGCCATTTCTTCCTCTCTCCAATTGAGCTAGGCTGCAGCTCAATTGGGGCTACAAAGTTTGCAAAATGACAGAGCATCACTTCACTTTTTCCAGAGGCATTTTTCTCTCAAGTGGATTAGTAAAAAAAGTTTAAGTAGGACCATAGTTTAATCCTAGTCAAAGTGGCAGGTTTTGCAGGATTCCATCCATTCAGCCCTCCATCTAAGACAGGAAGGTTATTTCTGGGCACAATTGGACAGGATGCCCCCTGCTAACTCTTTTCTTTTTTTGTTTCAATAACTATACAGAATAGGAACTTCCATTTTTGCTTTTTGCAGTGAGACTTCTTCTGCAGTCAACTTCTGAATGGCACAAATCTTGGTTGCATGCATGCTGTTTCCCTTTTTTCCAAGGCAAGATCCACTCCTCACTGGCTCACTGCTGAATAAGTTAATCTGTGCAATTTCCCACATACTCACTTGGTTTCCAAGGCTACAGCCCAAACTGGTAAAAGAATAAGTTATGCTAAGCCAAAACTGGAAAATTCTCTCAACATTTTATTTCATGCATACACACATGAAGGGCACAATATCGGACCATGGCAAGCAGTTGGCATTATTCTCTCTGCAATTGTAAAGCCTTCGAGATTTTCTCCTGCCCTAAATATAGCCTCCAAAACTGGATAGCAGAAAAATTACAGGAGGTGAAACTAATCTCTCCCTGCTCTTGAGTTATTATTAAGGTATTGGGGCATTCAGTTTCCAATAGGAAGCGGTTTAATTTGTGGCTCAGAAAATAGGCTGAAACAGCTATGCTGCCAGAAAATCAATTTGAGCACTAGGGCTGGACTGAATGACATTTGTGCTATATTCCGTATCATATCCTAAGGCCTTGGCTCAAATGTTTCCCCTTTCTCTCCATTTATATAAACTGAAAATCAGGCAGTGCATAGAGACAAGTTTTTCTTTTTTTGTTAACCGTTTATTACAGCTGACATTATTTTATCTAAATACCACATTCATATCATAAATATTCAAAATTAGCTACCCTTCAGATTTCAAAAGTGAAATTTCCAAAATGGAATTCAAAACAGAATTTAAGTGTGAAATTGTAAGATTCTGAATTAACATGGTATGTTTTAGGGATACTGGAAACTCACTATTGGTGGAAACACAGACAGAATGTACCTTCTAGATATGCCTCTTTATTGGACAGTAGCGAGATCAGGATAGTTATTCAGGCTGAAATTCATTGGGTAAACTTTTCTAGGACATGGAGTTCTATTGCTGGTACATTAGAATGACCGAAAAATTCAATTACACACTTGACCTAATGAGAAAACACAACAGAATGCTTTATCTCTAAAGAAATGGAAGAAAGCGAGATCAAAAGAGTGCAATGGGCAAGCAGTTGCTATGTAAGTGATTATTTGGAGTCAAAGGAATCTTGAATTATTTCAGTGTTTGCCCATCAGCAACCCTATCATGGTGCTTTCAGTTTTGAAATTACTGGCCAGAGTTCTATGATTTCTTTATTAGATGTATATCCATCCCACCTTTCCATCGGAAGCTTAAGGCAGTGTATATAGCACTCCTTCCTCCCATTTTTTTTCTCCATCACAACAACCCTCTGAGGTAAGTTGGATTGAGAAGAATGACAGGCTCAAAGTCACCCAGTGGGTTTCCATGGCTGAGGGTGGACTTGAACCTAGGTCTCCAATGTTGTAACCATTTTTAAACCACCTGTTAAAACTGGCTGGGAAGGGAAGGGAAGGGACCAGCCAGCATTTTTAAACCACCTGTTAAAACTATAGTTGGGAAGGGACAAGCCAGCATGCTCTCCACACTACAAAGCTACTGAGGAATTAGTACAGAGTGAAAAGTTCACCAGTCTTAAGTATTTGTACCCAATGGTAGTAAAGGCCTCCTTTTGTTGTAGCCTAGGCTGGCACAGTGGCTAACATTTAATTTTTCCATTTTGGTTCTGATCCTGGATGTCAGTGGGCAGAGGAAAAGGAATACATTTTATTTAAATGTGGACACCAGCTGACTATTCTTCTAATTACTCCACCATATCTGTTATTAAGCCCACCTCTGTCAGTGAAGCCTTATTAGCCAGGGATTTACAAAGCACAGAAGCCAATAATTATATTTCTTTTCTGGTGTCAGATAGCAGGTGGCTTCCCTCTCTCCTTTGCTGGCTACTGTCCTGAATTTATTGCTATGGCTTCTCTTCTTGTTTGGAAGGAGGTCATAGACTTTGGATCTACTCAAATTCATCACATTTCTAAGATGATCCTTTACAATGAATGCCAGACTCCCTAATTTTGTGCCCTCTTTGCGCATAGATGATGATGGAGCTTCTAGTTCAATGATTCTGGAGGATATCAGACTGGGAAAGCTGGAACAAGTCCCTGTCTGTGTTTGCTGAAAAAGGGTCAACCATATAATCAGACAATCTAGCTTCCCCACTTAATTCTGTCTCCAAGGTCTATAGAACATCTTCCCTGAAGATTACAATGTTTCATGATAAATTATTATGATTCAACAATTAAAGGTATCAGCTAGGAAACTGATAATAATGGCTATATCTAACAGCTTCATATAAATGAATAATGCAGCCTTACTTGTCTCAGCAGGAGGAAACACCTACAAATCTTGACTGATCTGGTCAATCGGGATTAGATCTGGTTGATTTTTGGAAGGGAGCACCGATTCCAGGTAGACTAGACTGGGAAGTGGAAAAAAAGCACTGGCAAACTACTTCAGTGTTGCTGCCTAGAAAATACATGCATTTGTCCATATATGTCATGAGTGCCGTTGAGCTGAAGTCATCAGCGCAATGGCACACATGACAATAGCAAGGAAATAGGTGAAGGGGCTCAAGATAAGTAGCCATCAACCCACAACGACTAACGGCCAACAAACAATAACTAAACGGATCACGGAGCACACCCAAGCCATCAGCGCCAATACATCGGAGATCGCCCAGCTGACAGCAATCACCAGAGGAATAGAAAACCTGATGATGGGCGACCCCGGAACCCCTCACCCACCGGCAGGGCAACGTATTGGACAAAGGGGGGTGACGTGACCGCGAGTGAGGGGGCGCTGACCGGCGCGGGGTATTTAAACCCCGCACCGGCGCGCTCCTGTCACTCTCAGCTTTTTTCTTCCGACGCTGTAACTGCGCTGTGAATAAATCAGAGCCTGACCCACGAACCAGTGTCTGAGTCTTATTCAGAGGCAGGCAGCGCATGACATAAAGCTGAGAGTCATAAACTCAGCCTCGCCGAGCCCCACCGGACGACAACGAGCCGCGGGAGGAGTAGACGGCGAGAAGACCAGCAAGATGAGGCCGGAGCGGCGCGGGCAAGGAGGGCGAGCCGCGCGGCAAGAGACAGAGGAGGACCGACCAAGGCCAGAGGCACCGCGGACTCCCGGAGCCATGGACGCCCACCCCACCCGACCCGAGCCTCAGCTCCAACCCCAAGGGGAGATGGCGACGGAGGCAACCCGACCGCGGGAGGGAGCAGCACGACTTCCGAAACCAGCGGAGGACCCCGCGCCCCACATCGCACCCCAGCAACGGGCGTGGAGCGACAGCCCAACGGCGGTCAACACGGAGGAGGATGATGGAGACACCCAGCAGACGGCGGAGGAAGCGGACCCGCGGCAGAGGGAGGAGGAACCCCGCCGGCAACCCACCCCCGAGGACGCGCCAGCGGAACCGGCCCCAGCGGCGGCGCGGGCTGTGGACGAGGAGGCACGAGCTGAACTCGCGGCCATGCGGGCTCAACTGACGGAACTCCGGACCATGCTCCAGTCGCTTATGCCCCCCGCGCCACCCAACGACGTCCCCGCACAGGCCCACACCCCGAGCGAAGCACCGAACCCCCACGGGCCAGCGGAGGGTCAGCAGACGGCACAGGCGGACGACACCACAGACCGGGAAGCGAGAGGCAGGGCCGCGCAAAACGCCCGGGCCCCAAAGGACTTCCCCATCTTCTTCGATGGGACCCCCACGAAACTCTCGTTCTTTGTCACGAACGCTAGGGAGTTCATGGGGAGGCACGGACACTCCTACGACTCCGAGGCCGACAAGATCGCCGCCATGGCGATCAAACTCCAAGACAGGGCGGCGGACTGGTACGTCCAACTGTACGAGTCCAGCTCCCCCGCCCTCGCCACCTTCCCTGCTTTCATCAATGAGATGAAAAACTACTTCGAAGACCCCCTAGCCAAAGTAAGGGCGAAAAGCGCACTCCAAAGACTTAAACAGGGCACACGCACGGTCCCTGACTACGCCCTGGAGTTCAAAGCCCTCGCGGGGAAGGTCAGCGACTGGTCCGAGACCACCCTGCTGGAAATGTTCAAAAGGGGGCTCAACCGCGACGTTCTCCAATGGGCCCTCTACCGCGACGACCCAGAAACGCTACACGGGTGGATCCACCTCGCGGGGAAAGCCGAACACGCGCACCGCACCTTCCTCATGACAACCACGGAAGACACAAACTATGCCGGAAAAAAGGTACCCGCACCACACGTGGGGATGGCCGGCCCCATATACCCAAAAAAGAAATTCAACCGGGAGCCCTGCGGGAGGTGTGGCAAATTAGGGCACAAGACGGTGGATTGCTTCGCCAACCGACCGCCGACCAGCGCGCCCAAACCCACCCCGAAAATTAGCCCCAAACCACTCAACCTGGGGCCGCCCCCTCACCGCCGAATGACCGTGGCCACAGCGACACCAGAGGAAGGCTGGGACGCTTACTGGGGGGAAGAGGATAACGCAGACCCCGAACAACCGGCGGGAAAAGCTCCCCGCCTGCCCTGAAACGCGTGGCGAGGCAGGCGGTGGGACAGCAGCGCGGACCACCTCGACGGAACGACGAAAGCCCCGTAATAATGGCAGCAATCAAACTTTCTGCCGGCAACGGAGCCACCACGGCCGCGGCACTAGTGGACTCGGGGTGCTCAAAAAACCTCATCCACCCCGACCTAGTCGCCAAACTCGACCTCTGCTGCTTCCCCCTCCCCACGCCGCTGGCATTCCACCAGCTGGATGGCTCCACAGCGGGAGGGAAACCAGCCACGCTACAAACCGAGCCGGTCACCCTGCAAATGGGCACTCACACCGAGCGCACATCGTTCGTCGTCACGCACATCGGACGGCCCATTGCAGTCCTGGGGATGCCATGGCTCGCGACAAACAACCCGCGGATCAACTGGGAGACCCGCACCTTCACATTCGGCGACGGCGAGTATCGAGCACCAGTTCCAGCGGGCAGAACCAACCCCACTGTAGGACGAGCGGAGGCGACCACACAAGACAACGCCGCTACCACCGCAGACCTACCGGAACAATACGCCGACTTCTCCGAGGTCTTCGGAGAGGCAGAGGCGGACCAACTACCCCCCCACCGCAAGACGGATTGCCGGATCGACCTACTGCCCGACGTCCCCTTACCTAGACCAAAGATCTATTCGATGACCCCGAAGGAGATGGCAACCCTCCGGGAGTTCATCGATAAAAACCTTGACAGGGGATTCATAGAGCCAGCATGCTCACCGGTCAGAGCCCCCGTCTTATTCCGGGAGAAGAAAGACGGCACCCTACGGCTCTGCACTGACTACCGGGGCCTAAACGCGGCTTCCCTGTCCAACAAATACCCCTTACCCCTGGTGAAGGACATGCTCGCCCACCTGTCCACGGGCAAAGTCTTTTCCAAACTGGACCTTCGCGAGGCGTACTATCGCATCCGAATCAGGGAGGGGGACGAATGGAAGACGGCGTTCAACTGCCCCCTAGGCGCCTTCCAGTACAAAGTACTGCCCTTCGGACTCGCGGGGGCCCCTGGGGTGTTCATGCAGCTCATCAATGAGGTACTGCATGAACATCTGTTCAAAGGGGTCCTGGTCTACATCGACGACGTCCTCATTTACACAAAAACGCACGAGGAACATGTGACCCTAGTCAGGCAAGTCCTCGACAAGCTCAGAAGGGCGCAGCTCTATGCCAAGCCTACAAAGTGTTTCACAAAGAGCGCCTAGACTACCTGGGGTACCGAATCTCCGGGGACGGCATCGAAATGGACCCCGCAAAAGTCGAAGCGGTGCTAAACTGGGAGCGCCCCCGCAACAGACGCCAACTACAGAGCTTCCTCGGATTCGCGAATTTTTACAGGTCATTCGCCCGGGGGTTCGCAGAGATAGCCCTCCCCCTAACGGACCTCCTCAAAACCAAAGGGGTGGGGGACACCCGACGCGCCAAGAACCCAGGCACAGTGCTGAATTGGACTCCCACGTGCCAGATCGCATTCAACAAGCTGAAAGCGCTGTTCACTACGGAGCCAATCCTCACGCACCCGGACCCAGAACGGCCGTTCGTGGTCCAAGCCGACGCCTCAGACTTCTCCCTGGGAGCCATCCTGCTACAGAAAGACCCCACGGGACTCCTGAAACCATGCGCCTACCTGTCAAGGAAGTTCTCCGAGACAGAAAGGCGATGGCACGTCTGGGAGAAAGAAGCCTTCGCGGTGAAATCAGCGCTAGAGACATGGCGACACCTACTCGAGGGAGCCACCCAGCCATTCGAAGTCTGGACTGACCACTGGAAACTCGAGGCCCTACGAACGCCTAGACACCTTAGCCCAAAACAGGTCCGATGGGCCCAATTCTTCAGCCGCTTTAATTTCCAGCTGAAGTTCATGCCGGGCAAAAAGAACTTCCTGGCCGACGCCCTCTCCCGACTGCCCCAAGACGAAGAGCCCGCCCCAGACACCATTGGGATGGTCCTATCCGCCTCGCAACTGGGGATGGCCGTGACCACCCGAAGCGGCGCGCGGAGGCAGCTCGACTCTACGGTGCAGCCGACGGCGGGACAACCGGCGACCGGAAGAAGCCAACCGCAACTACCAGGGGGAATGCGCACGGACCTCGCCGCCGCCCTCAAAACCGACCCCTGGTTCCTGGCAAACCCCGACAAGGTAACGATGGCACAGGACCTGGCATGGGGGGAAGGCAGAATCTACGTCCCGGACTCGCAACGCCAGGCGATCTTGCATAGGTCACACGACGCCAAACAAGCGGGACACTTTGGGTTCCTCAAGACCCTACACCTAACACGGCGTCAATTCTGGTGGCCCGCGCTCAGGCGAGACGTAAAAGCCTACGTGGCGTCCTGCCCAACGTGCGCTAGGGCCAAACGGGCACCAGGCAAACCCGCGGGGCTATTACAACGGGTGGCAGAACCCTCCCGCCCATGGGAGGAAATCTCTATGGATTTTATAGTGGACCTCCCACCCAGCCAGAAGAAAACGGCCATTTGGGTGGTGAAGGACTACTTCTCAAAGCAGGCCCACTTCATCCCCTGCACGTCGGTCCCATCCTCACAACAGCTAGCCAAACTCTTCCTCATCCACGTGTACAGGCTACACGGATGTCCCGCACGTGTGGTGACCGACAGGGGCACACAGTTCACCTCCAAATTCTGGCGGGCCTTCCTAAAGCTGACGGGACCCAACAGGCCCTATCTATGGCTTGGCACCCCCAGACGGACGGAGCCACAGAGGTTCTTAATGCCACCTTAGAGCAATTCATACGATCATATACTAACTACCACCAAGACGACTGGGCTGAACTGCTCCCGTTCGCCGAAGTCGCATACAACAACGCCGTCCACACGAGCACGGGGAAAACTCCGTTTGAAGTAGTCTCGGGGCGCGACTTCGTCCCCATACCAGAGCTACCTCAACCCCCGGAACCCCAGGTGGACGCTAGCGACTGGGGACGGAAGATCGCGGAAGCATGGCCAGTAATCACGGCGGCGCTGAAGGATGCACAGGCAGCCTACAAAGAGCAGGCCGACAAGCACCGGCGCCAACAACCGACGTTCCAAGCGGGGGATATGGCCTACCTATCCACCAAGTTCCTAAAGTCAACCCAACCCTCGAAAAAACTGGGGCCTAAGTACATCGGGCCGTTCCGAGTCACGCAAATAGTGAACCCGGTAGCAATACGCTTGGACCTGCCACACAACCTACGGAGACTCCACCCGGTGTTCCACACCAGCCTCCTGAAACCGGCAACCACCTCCCGATGGCACCCAAGCACGCCACAGCCCGCACCGCTGATGATCGACGGGCAACACCACTTCGAGATAAGGGACATTCTCGACTCCCGCAAGCAACGAGGAACTCTACACTATCTGGTCAGGTGGAAACACTTCCCCCACCCGGAATGGGTGGCGGCGCACAACGTTAACGCGCCTGACCTAACCAGAGCATTTCACCGGGCATACCCCGACAAGCCACAACCAAGGTCAGCAAGCCAAACCCCCCCCCCCGCAGGCCCCCCCCGCCTCCCGTGCCCCAAGGGAAAGGGCCCCCCCAAGCCCGCGACTTGGGTGGACCTCCCCCCCCCGGGACTCACTCCCCCCGCCCCGGGCCCACGAGGTGATGACAAGCGTTCGCCAGCACCCTCCCCCCGCCCCCCCGGCCGTGGGGGAGTGGCAAGCAAGTCAACAGGGCAACCTGGGGGCAACGCCCAGGAGATACAACAAAGGCGACGCACTTTAAATTGGAAAAAAAAGAAGGGCCCTACCTGGAGCTGATAAGCACCCGACCAGCCACGCCTCTCTCCTCGCCAAACTGAGCCAAACAAACAGGGTGTGGCTGGAGCATGCGCACGCCAGGACGGGACCCGGGCATGCGCACCATGGACACACCCTGGGAAGGCACGTGGTAGAGGGAGGAGCAAAGGGAGGGGCGACAACTACTCCGGCGGGAATTTAAAAAAAAAAAAAAAAAGTGCCATTTGACAGCTCCACCGAGAAAAAAACAAAAACAAAAAACCAGAAAACCGGGGGGGAGCACTATTCGGAAAGGGGGCAGTATGTCATGAGTGCCGTTGAGCTGAAGTCATCAGCGCAATGGCACACATGACAATAGCAAGGAAATAGGTGAAGGGGCTCAAGATAAGTAGCCATCAACCCACAACGACTAACGGCCAACAAACAATAACTAAACGGATCACGGAGCACACCCAAGCCATCAGCGCCAATACATCGGAGATCGCCCAGCTGACAGCAATCACCAGAGGAATAGAAAACCTGATGATGGGCGACCCCGGAACCCCTCACCCACCGGCAGGGCAACGTATTGGACAAAGGGGGGTGACGTGACCGCGAGTGAGGGGGCGCTGACCGGCGCGGGGTATTTAAACCCCGCACCGGCGCGCTCCTGTCACTCTCAGCTTTTTTCTTCCGACGCTGTAACTGCGCTGTGAATAAATCAGAGCCTGACCCACGAACCAGTGTCTGAGTCTTATTCAGAGGCAGGCAGCGCATGACAATATAGTTGCCAGGAGTCAAGAAGAATGTGCTTCCTTACCCAGATCTGGAGTAGAGTATATAGACTTTAGCATCTCATCTCAACAAGAGTGACCTAGAACCAGAAAAGGGACCCAAAGAAAGAAGAAAAGGACCATGATTGTGGGGAGAGAGAAACTTCCATATGTGGAAATCACCACTAGGTTGGAGTGGGGTGAGAACTGTGTTTAGGGGGAAAAAGGATATTTATTATTTGAGATTCAATGCCACTCTGAATGGCTTACTTCAGCAGATGTATTGTATGACAGTAGGGCAAGAAAGAGACTTATAAAACCGTGCACTTGATCAAATGGAAGAAATGTAGACATTTTTCTCCTGTTCTCAGTCTTACCCAATTCAATTGACTGAGAACAGAGTTAGAGCAGACTTCAGGAAGTACTTCTTCATCTATCAAGGATTTATAGAATTCACTGCCAGAAAATATGATGAACTTTGACTTGGTTTTTTTTTTCCAAAGATGTTAAACAAATTCATGGGAGATAACCAGGCTTTTGGGGACTTCTGTTTGTAACTGCTTTATGCCATTTCTTGGATCGAAGCCAGTTGCTGGAAGACAATAGCAGGAGAGGGTTATATTGCCTTCGGGTTCTTCTTGTGGACTCCTGTTAGGCATCTGTGGCCACTGCTGGAAATGGGAATCTGCACTGGGGTGCTCTGGATTGTCTAGCATAGTTGTTTTCTATGAACTGTGTTTTGAATTTTAGTCTTGGACTATAAAGACCTCAATTTAAAACTCCGTTCACATGTAAAGCAGACTGTATAATTTTGAGCTAGGCTGTCCTTCTCAGCTTAATATGAGGATCAAAGAAGGTGGTGGTGAGGAAATACTTACACTGCTCTGATATTTTGGGAGGGGATGAAAACAAATGTGGATAATATTATTTTGGAAACTCAATGAGGAAATATGCACTTTAGAGTAAACAGTATTCGTGCATATGTATTTTGCATTACGTCTCATTAATCTCAGTAGGCCGTGTTTCCATATAAAATTGGGAAAAGTCTAGGCTGCTGAGTTGACATTCCAAGCATATTTATAGGAAGCAAACAGTATTTAAAGGATTTCCTTCAAAGAAGCTCAGGTAGAAGGACTGGGCTGCACCATAATCAAGCATCAAAAAGCAACTGCCAAAATGGACTGTTCCAAAAAGGACTGAAAGACCAGTCTGGTAGCTTATCACCTGGAGATGTAAAATCAGCCTATCCTGGGTGCATTATAATAGCTCCAGTCCACTTGGGACATATATAACCTGGCTTGAAAGAATAAGTACCTCTGGCAACTGCGTTCTGGTTGTAAGTTATGTTTCTTGTCACGATGGCCATTATGTTTGTTTTGGCTTAATGAGAGCTTATTAACTGACTCTTAAGATAGGAATAGAACAGGGTGATGAAAGCGGTTTTCTTTTTTCCTCCTCACTAAGAAAGAAGACAGCAAGCAAAATGAGATGTTTCATTTTACAGTATTTTGATAATCTCTTGAAAATCATATATATAGTACACACACACACACACACACAAACCCCTCTCCATAGCCCCATTTCATGCAATCATTTCTTGGGAATGCTTATACTTTTGGCATGCACATGGAGAAGACACCTCTCACTTACGCCCTGGTGAGCAGGCAAGTCAAGGGTACAAAACTTCAGGAGCTGCTAAGTTATCTAGGAGCTAGATTGGCAGGTGAGAAGATGGAAATCTGCACATCTGAGGGGGAACTGCTCTTCATCTCTGCATGATGAGGAAAGGAACTTTCACCCTTCCCTGTTGGTTTAAATATAGCAATGGTGGTGAAGCTCCAAATCAGGAAATCCACAGCCAAAATCTTGCTTCAGCCATGTACTCATTTTCTCTCTGTCTCAGTTCCCTAGTTGACAGGGTTAAAATGCTTATCAGTTAGCTATAATAGTTGGAACATAATGCATGCAAACTTTCTGGAATGTTATATAAACACTAATTTTCTTGGGTTTTTACTTCTTCCTTATTCCAAAATGAGTCTATAGATATTCCTGCAAAAAGCATTTCATAAGCAAGAATTCTGTGATGATTACATAGCTATAGCTATGACAAAAAATTAAAAAGAAAAGGGAATATTTATAGTAAAGATACACACACACACACACACATATATGTATATATATGTGTGTGTGTGCTTTTCTGCAAATTGGAATTTCTAAGGAGGGGACATTTGGGTCTTGCTGAATTTTTCTTCTAAATATGGCCTCTTCCTTACCAAATCTGAAAAGATATCCTTAATCCAAAGGAGGAAAGAGATGATGATTTTGATTATATTTCTGAATTATTATTTTATGGAACTAATCATGAAACTGGGTGATATCTACAACCAACTTAGTCAACTCTGCAGCAGGGCCTGTCTTATGGAATAAATAGTCACTGGAGTTGAAGTGAGCCCCTTTCTTATTATCATGTAGGCGGAGGCTACTTATTTATGTAAGTAAGTAAGTAAATACTTATGTAAGTAAATGCTTACTTACTTATGTAAGTAAATGCTTACTTACTTATGTAAGTAAATACTTACATAAATACATATTTATTTTCCAGAATTAGCTTGCTTTATTTTTTCATGTGAATGATGTTTTTACTGTATTTTGTAAGCCACACAGAACCATTGAAGGAGTGGGCAATTGATATGCTTTCTAAACACATTAATTATTGGCTTGATTTATTTATTAAAATCAAGTAATGCAGATGGATAAAAAACATTATAGATCAACTCACCCCAACATTTACATTTTTCTTCATAGCCCACAAGAAAATAACCATAAGTTTGCAACATCTAAAATGCAGTCTTATTGCTGGCAGATACGCGGATGGTGATGTTTAGGATCAGAGCACCAGTTGGCACCTAATGGAGTGATGCTGAGCTAAATCTGACTGCAGTAAAGATTTAATGTGGAAATTAATGAAGTTATCACCCAGAACTAATAACCTGTGCCATCACTGAGCTGTAATTAAAGAATATGATTCCTGAGGTTTATACAGAAACCAACAAAATGTCTGTCATTTGTAGGTAGGAGCTACTCTGTGTGTGTGTGTGTGGGGGGGGTGATAGTTGTTTTAATGTATCTGAAATCAGCCTTATGAGGTAGTCCAGAAAGAAGCACATCCAGAAGTACTAGCTCTAACTTTATTGTAAGGTTAAATTAACAGAATCTTGCAAGTCTGAAAGTACATCTCTCCCCATTCACCTTTACAGTCCAAGAAACTAGGGATGGTCCCTTCTGAGATATTTGCCACACCCATGTTCCTTCTGCAGACTCAGCTGCCATTTGTCTGACTATTGCCTAGTCTGCAGCTCTTCCTCCTGTCTCCCAAGCTCATTGCCACATCCCATCACATCCCAAGTCTCTCAGAAACCTTGTTTCTGCTGCAGCTCTATTCCAAAGGTACTGTAGCCCCTTCTGTTTCCTCATAGCAACAGTCTGACTGCACTAGATTGGAGTACCAAACTGAGTTCTGCCTCTCAGGCACCGGTGTCTTCAGCCAACCTCTGCTACACTTTTTATTGAGCAAGGTGAAGTATTAGAAACTAGATCCTTGGGAATCCATCCTTTCACTTGTTAATTCCCCCCTCCCCTAAACTGTAATATAAAGTTTTCTCCAGGTTCAGCTGTTTTCTTGGCAACAATAATGACATGGGTTGCTGTTGCCCTCCTCTGGGATGTTTTTTTCAACTTTTCAGTCTAGTCTATAGCCCTGGAATTCTCTGGTAATCTCCTATCCAAGTAATAACCAGATCTGGCCCTGTTTAGATTGCAGGGGATCATCAAAGATCAGTTTGGTGCTGCCAGGGGACTGTTAAGACATATTCATTTTATTTTCAAGGACAGACAACAGAAGATAGGGAAATTAATCCTATTTTCTGATGCAGAGTACTCTGATATCAGAGCCTTCCATGAATCCATCAACCTCCTGGGCCCATGTTCTTCCCTGGCCATCTCCCCCTTTTTTAAATGAGCTCATTTTCATGGATATCAATGGGGCAGAAATAATCTATATCAGTTATCCTCAGAGATTAAAATCCAGGAAAAGTTTCCTTAGGTCAATGGAATTTAAAAGTAGAGTGGACCTATGGAAAGCTACAAAGAACCAACACTGAATGGAACCAGCAGAGGAGCTGGCACCTGGGGCTGGCGAAAGTTGGGAAGTATGGAAATCGTTGAACAGACTGCGCATGGGCATAACAAGATCCAGAGATACTCTGAACAAATGGGGCTATCTGGTGGCCTCTGCCCTTTGTGTCTGTGGAGACATGCAGACAACAATACATATGTACACTTGTCCTTTGTGCCCTGATCAATGCACATTTGAGAACCTCATGACAGCGCGACAGAACGCAATTAATGTTGCCAGTTTCTGGGCAAGATCTGTTTAACTTTTATATATTTTACCTTTTATATTTTATATCTTAAATTCTATGTTTTACAGTATGCCTTATTTTAATTGTGATGCTTCTGATACAAATAAAGAAAGAAAAGTTGTCTTCTGGCATAGAATAGCAACCAGTCTGTGGGATGAAAAAAACTATGGATCTTTTAGATCTGTGACTCTCCCATGAGCCTGGCAAAAAGTCCCCTCTGGCTCCTGCAGGGAACATAAGATGATTATTTATTTATTTGTTTATTTATTTCTCACATTTATATACATTCTTGCAAAGTTTTATTTACCTACAAATATAAAAGTATATTTTTGCAAAGCAGTATTCCCACTGCCTCCACAAGGGAAGAAATCCATCTTTTCTAACTTTAGAATAAGCACAGGGACCCCAACATGGGGGCAGGAAGCTTGCTTTAAACCTCCATCCTTCCCAGTCAGAATCAAATTCCTTATTGTTGTAGTTCTGGTGGGGAAATATCCCAAGTGAATCAACCAACAGCAAGACCTAACAGGTATGCCTTTAATGAAAAAGATAATTAGGCATTTCTCCAGAAAAATAAAAAGCACTTGGCTAGAAACAAGAGCAGAATATATACTGTACATGTTCAGTATGCATATTCATTTAACTAATTCTTATGTAATTAATGAATAGCTTAGCCGGGTTACATCAAAAAAATGCCTATGTTCTTTGAGAAGAGTCTTTACACCTACAAGCTGTATAAACATTTTTACCTAGAGAGCAAATAACTGGTTTTGACCAGCTACAGGCTAAAGTAATTGTGCCAGTTTATAAGTTCAGTTAGAGTTTATTTCAAGATATTTTGTCAAGGCCACCGAGTTATTGCCTGCTACTGTCTGCATATTTTGCTCACTTTATATTTTCTCTTTTTAGTTAAACTCCCTCCAAGGTTCACATTGACAAAAAGTGGCCCAAAAGAACTGCAGAAATTCACACTTCCATTGCTGTTTCTAGCTACTTTCCAAACTTCGCTGCCTTTCACGGCATTACTTTCCTCTTCTACATGGCATCTAGTTCAGTGTGGGGAGCCAGAATTGTTGGTGGCTCACTCTGAGAAATTTGCATCATTCTTTGTGGACAGAATCAATTGAACACCTTCACTTGGACTCCAGTGTTATGGCAGATCATTCAGATGCAATCTCTGCAATTGTTTATCCTTTTACTTTGGATTATTTTCAGCTTGTCGATCTTGAAGATGCAGGCAGTATACATGGAGAAATGAAGACCATCAGCTGCCTACTCAACCCTTGCCACTGGCCAGTAAATAACCAACCACATGGTGGTGATCAGTGCCTTCTTAGGAGTGGCATGTGTTTCCCCTCTTCTACCCCAAGGACGCAGTTATTAGTTCTTTGTTAAAGAATCCCTCTCTTGACTTAGGAGACCTATGAAATTATACACTAGTCTCAAATATTCCAACTTTGAGGATAGATGATTGAAAAGGTAGTGACACTGTAGCTCCATACACATCTGAATGATACTGATTATCTAGATCTATTTTAGTTGGATAGGAAACAAATTGCTTTAGTCATTTTTTGGGGTAACCTATGCTTGAAAATGAATATGAAGAGTGCCTTGTTAGGTTTTCTTCCTGCATCAATGGGATTTGGCAATGGTTATCCAAACCTTAGCTATATCCTATAACATAATGCTTGTGGGGCTACTTTTGAAAAGTCTCTGGAAGCATAACTGATGCAAACAGCAGCAGAGCTACTTACTGTTGCAAGGGTTCCCAGGATGCTCTGTTGAAAGATCTGCACTGGTTTGCTTACAAGGCACGATTTGAGAAATTGGTATTAACAAGTTGAGCTTGACAAGAGAGCCTTTTTCTTTACTCTTAAATCCCTGAACAACTTTGGACCTGTCCATCTGTCCTCTTACAGACTTATCTAGCTGTTAACATTTTCAGGAGGGCCACATTGAGCATGTCCCACATGTCAGAGACCCATCTTTCTGGCATGTGGGAGAGGACCTTCTCCTGCACTGTAAGTTGTGTTTGGTCCTCAGTCTCTCAATGTTTACCAAACGTATAGAGACACTTCTCTTGAATCAGGCTTTAAATGGCTTTAGTATCCATTTTAATTTATGTTTTAATTTATTTTTTTATTCTGTTGTTTGTTTTTGTTTTTATCATTTTGGTACCCTCCTTCATTGGTCTCTATGTGAAACAACAGGGCACCAATCAGTCAATCAAAGTAACTGCAGGCCATGTTTAATCTGTCCTTGTGCATCCCATTGACTGGGTCAACCATACCTAGAAAGGATAACCCTCCAAGGAGAAGCAGGAGTAATTTTGCTTTGCAGTCTAGCTGAGATCTGAAGAACTCTGGGGTCTTTCAGGGCATGCCAAAAACACAAATCTCTCTAGGGAAAAAAGTGGTTTCCTCCAAAAAATAAAAAAGGGACAGCTGTTTACTGAAGAAAGGTAGCTGACGGGGAATAAGATACTCCACTGTTTTAGGAAACGTAAGCATATTCTCTATTGCATATATTCTTTTCCCTTCATCATACCAAAGCAGCTTTGTCTTTTATTATCAGAATAAATTATTTTGTATCTTATATTAGAAAAATGGTAGTAAGTTCTTCAAACTGGATGAAGAACAAAGTTCTGTCAGCAACCAATAAATAAATCAACAGGAATTTTGTGGGTATGCTTCTACATTATCACTGTGGTGACAGCTCTGGAGTTTGGCCCAAGCAAAACACACAATCATCTGAATCATAACCATCTAAATCATAGTGTCAGGGGACAGCAAATGAAATAATTACCCAACAGCCCTACAGAAGGCAAATGAAGCAAGACTTTGCTCCAACTGCTGTACTGGAAAGCTAGTGTCCAAGAAGGGTATTAAAATTAATGCTAGTAAACAGGGATAAAATTAATGGCATAACTAGGAAGGGCTTCCCAGCTGTCACAGTACTGCATGGAGTGTTTTCCAACAGCTCTGTGGTGGAAAAGTAGAATTTAAATCTCTGCTATACTGGAGCAAGGGTGGGAGAAAGGAAGTGGGCTATACCAATTCCTAGTCCTTGATTCAGGACCCAAAGGTCTTTTCTACCAGGAGGATAACAAGTAGGGGACAGTAATAAATGTGCCCTGGTTGAGATTGACAAATGGGTACCACATCATCTATTGAAATGTATAAAAATAATGTTAAGACTATGTTTTCTTTCCAGCTTGGACATATTTAGCATGCTCTCAAGATAGCAAATGAACAGCCAAATGCCAGCTTGCTGAGCGGTAGAGTAAGGACAGCATCCAAAGCAGAGGGAGCTCTTACAGTTTTTATTTGCCTTGTTCCCTAGCACATAACACAGAGAGATACCCAGGCTTCTTTGGGGAGCAAGCAAGAAAATATAGACTTCTGAGATGGAACAGCAGCAGCTAAATACCTGTTGCAGAACTGCTTCTGAGCAAGAGCAGTCTATTGGAGCAGTGATGAACTGCACCTTAAAAGTGTTTGCTTTCCAAAATCCCCTTGTAGCAGAAGAAAATCTTTCTATTCTTACACAGGTAGTCCTCGCTTAACAACCATTTGTTTAGTGATGGTTTGGGCTTACAATGGTACTGAATAAACTGACTTACTCCTCACACTTATGGCCATCGCAATGTCCCCATGGTCATATGATCTCCATTTTTGACCTTCCTGCCAGCTTCTGGCAAGCAAAATCAATGGGGAACTGTATGATTCGCTTAATGACCACGTAGTTCGCTTAACGCCTGCAGTGATTTGCTTAACGCCTGCTGCAAAAAAGGTCATAAAATCAGGTCAGATTCACTTAATGACTGCTTCACTTAGCAACCAAAATGCTGGTCAAAATTGTGGCCGTTAAGCAAGGACTACCTGCATGCAGTTTTTTGAAAGCTGCGAGACAAGAGATTGGGCATTTTAGAACAGTTTCCCAAATAATAACAAAATGATCGATAAAATGCATTCCTTTGCTCTCTTCATTAAGAAGGTTACTATGCAAGCATAGGCATTTTTCATGCCTGTGCTTCAGAAATGTTTCAATTACCTAATTGTGAGTTATCTCCTTTTCTAAGCTATAGAATCCAATTTAGGATAGTTTGGTATATTCGGACACAGAAAATGGTAAATACTATCTGGAGAGTGTGCTCATTATCAGATTGAGGCATAAACCCTCAAATGTTAAAGATAAGATACTTCATACACCCCATTTCTAAAAGACAGTATCAGTTAAGGCAACATACAACTTGTAATAGGGGAGTACTATTTATATTTTAGTATTCCAATGCTGTCTTTTATATGTCAAGCAAATCTCAAGGAAATTAAGAATTTGATTGCTGGAGCATGAAAAGAGAGTGCAGAATCAGAGAGAAAGGCTCTTATATTGCAATATTTTAAGAATTGTTCCAGCAAGTTTGAGCCGATAATTGCCAAGCCAGGTGAACCAAAGTTAAGCACGTATTGTTGTGTAGAGAAGCCTCCTGGAATTTTCGTTTGGTGATAGTGCTGCCCATAGGGTTGGATGAAAAATGTTAATTTTCAAAGGAAAAGAGCATAAGTGAAATATTTACTGAGAACAAATGAAAACAGCAATATGGTTATGTGAGCTCCCGTTGTTAATCCCAGCTCCTGCCCACCTAGCAGTTCGAAAACATGCAAATGTGAGTAGATCAATAGGTACCGCTTCGGCGGGAAGGTAACGGCGTTCCGAGTCGTCATGCTGGCCACATGACCCGGAAGTGTCTATGACAACGCCGGCTCCAAGGCTTAGAAACGGAGATGAGCACCGCCCCCTAGAGTCGGACTCGACTGGACTTTACGTCAAGGGAAACCTTTACCTTTACCTTTACCTTGAAATTAAGCAGATAAATACTAGGTGGAACTAGCAAGGAAATAAGCTACATTTTAAATAATTTCTTCAGACTTAATTGCTCCACTGGAAGTATGCAATACTTATCAGGTAAGGTCTTTCTATAAGAAATCTGAATTAAAAACCCTAGCATTTTTCTACTGATAGTTTATGTTTTTGTTATCATTATCTATCTGGATGGTCGAGTTCTAGCTTCTTTATGGAAGTGTGTGAAAAGAATTGTGCCAGCTCAAGTTCTGAACATATCTTTTACAATGGCATATATTAAGATGATACTACCATAGAATTAGAACCAGACATGGAACAACTGATTGGTTCAAAATTGGGAAAGGAGTATGACAAGGCTGTATTTTGTCACCCTGCTTATTTAACTTATATGCAGAGTACATCATGAGAAATGCCGGGCTGGATGACTCACAAGCTGGAATTAAGATTGCTGGGAGAAATATCAACAACCTCAGATATGGGGACGATATCACCCTAATGGTAGAAAGTGAAGAGGAACTATAGAGCCTCTTGATGAGGGTGAAAGAGGAAACTGCAAAAGCTGGCTTGAAACTCAACATTAATAAAACTAAGATCATTGGCATCTGGTCCCATCACTTCCTGGCAAATAGAAGGGGAAGAAATGGAAGCAGTGACAGATCTTATTTTCTTGGGCTCCAAGATCACCACAGAAGGTGACTGCAGCCATGAAATTAAAAGACGCTTGCTCCTTGGGAGGAAAGCTATGGCAAACCTAGACAGCGTATTAAAAAGCAGAGACATCACCTGCCAACAAAGGTCCATATAATCAAAGCTATAGTTTTCCCAGTAATGATGTATGGCTGTGAGAGTTGGGCCATAAGGAAGGCTGAGCACCGAAGAACTTTCCGATGCTTTCAAACCGTGGTGCTAAAGGAGACTCTTAAGAGTCCCTTGGACTGCAAGAAGGTCAGATCAGTCAATCCTACAGGAAATCAACCCTGACTGCTCATTGGAAAGACAGATACTGAAGCTGAAGCTCAAATACTTTCGCCACCTAATGTGAAGAGAGGACTCATTGGAAAAGACCCTGATGCTAGGAAAGACTGAAGGCAAAAGGAGAGGGGGACGGCAGAGGATGAGATGGTTAGATAGCATCACCAAAGCAATGAACATGAATTTGAATAAGCTCCAGGAGACAGTGGAGGACAGGAAGGCTTGGCGTGCCATGGTCCATGGGGTCATGAAGAGTCATGACAATAACAACCATAGAATTACTAATTTGGATTTAGATATATTTATACATTTTTAATTGGTACAAATCTTTAGATATACTGTCATATACTGTTAATTGACTTACATTTTTGTATTACAATGCATTAAGGAAATGTTGTTTTGAATAATAGTGGACTTTATTCTGAGAAGGGATTAAGCGAAGCAGTATAGAGAAGAAAATGTATTAGCCATCACTGAAAAAACTTCTAGATGAAACATTTATTCGGAGGGCATGTCATAAATGATGTTATACAACCTCGTAAAATTTTAAGGCAGTATTACTACTGTCAGATTGTTACACTATTAAAACATACTCACAGCAGTTAAGCATTTGGTGTTTTCACTGTTATTTTGGTAATGGTAATAGCAGCACTGATTGACAAATTATACCATTTTTTCCTTTTATGCTATGAAAAACTGAGCTTGCCTTAGAATGGCTTAAGGGATCTTCCCAGCTGAAGCAGTCCTCACCTCACATAGGGTTTATTGCAGCAGCTGGTCTGGAACCCACCTATTTTTATTGGTTAGTTTCTGTCATTTATAGACTCTCCATAAACATGCAGATTTTAGTTTTATTCCAGGATTCTGTTTCATGACTATCTGAAGTCCACTGAGTAGAAGGAAATTAGGTCAAGCTAACAATCATTTTACTCATGTAGGAAGCTGTCATGTGCACTTTTAATTTAGTTACATTTGTTAAAATTAGGATATTTATATCATGCTTCATGCAAACAGAATGGGGTGCAAAATACAGAATTGTCCAGCTGGTGTCAACCCAGGGTAGAGGAATAGACAAAAGCATCTCTTCCTGCTGTGTGTCACCTCCACGTATTTTAATGCCGATTTCTGCTCCATTAGATTTTTGTATTTTTTAAAAGTTCCTTCTTGTACATATTATTTAAATATGTATGTTTCCTTGATGTAGAGCTGATAATATTTATTTTTCTATGTATGCACTGCTGATTATTTGGAGAAGGGTGTAATTCTTTGTACAGTCCAGTTCCATTGGTTCAGGATATTTTGCATAGGCATATGCAAAAATCAAATTCCTTAGACTTTGTGAAGGAAGCATTGTGCAAAGCTTAACTGGTTTAGCTTCAGTAGGCTGGCTGCATCAAGTGTCTTGCTGTCTGCTTAAGAACTTCGTCTGAGAGTAAAGTGGAAGGCCAAGCTGCAGCAGTGTATGTGATGGTGCTATAGTTCATTTATTAATTAATCCCACTTATATCCTGTTTTTCCTTCAAGATACTGAAAAAACATAATTAATCCATTGTCCCATTTTATCTTCCCAACAAATTCAAATTCAGATATCTTTATTACAGTCTTTGACCAGACTCTACAACAGAAGAAGAGAAATGGTTTAGTCCCACAATTTGTTATCAGGAAAAAAAGGAAAACAATAAAGCAGTACAACAACATATCTAATTAAAAGTTTTGCGCAGTTGTACAACTTGATAAAAATATTTGGCCACCTGGTGTGTGAGTGTAGAGTCAGCATCCCTTAAAAAGAAATAAACATAAAATCTATCAGAATGACCCTCAAGTTTAGAAATGATTGGGGAGATCAGAGTTCATCTTGGGGCATCATAACAAGGACATGGGCAAGAGTTTCTACTCCCTGGATCCACAAGGGCAAAGTCTATGTAAATAAGGAGTCCCATGGAATCTTCCTGCCAGCAGTGCTGAAGGGAGGTTTTATCTTCACAACAATCTTGCAAGGCAGATTAGCTTGAGAGAGTGGCACTAGCTCAAAATCATTATCTGTACATAAAGTAATAACCTTACTTGCTCATGGTAAATGGATGATCATGTTATGATGCAGTAGGCATAATAACCATTTATTTAGTATGAAAAATAAATGCATGGAGGAGCAATCAGGCTGGCCTTCTCTTGCCTCTCTTCCCTTTTAATGGAGTCACTTCACAGCAAGGGAAGTGATCCGTTAAACTACACGTGAACTTAACGTGGGATCTGGTCTTTCACTCCTGGAAATGCTGACATTTCAGTCAGATGGAGAACTACAGTAGCATTTCAAGAGTGTCAGAAATCAAAATAAGAACTTACAACAACTGGAATGAAAAGAAGGCTAAAATGAGTTTTGCTAGGAACTGTTGCAGCTGCCTTCCTACAATTACATTATGGCAGAAGAGAGCTGGAGGATTCGCCTGAGCAGGCTTGATCCTAGTATGAAAAAAAAGTTGAGACTAAAATTGAAAAATGCTGTTATTTTTCAGTCTAAGGATGGAAAAATTAACCCTCCCTGTCCCATGAGTTTACTAAAAGACAAAGCATAAACCTGATGCCAGATTAAGAAGAGAGGGAGGATGAACTGATTCAGTTTGGCAATGATGATCAATGTGATCAGGGGTCATAACAAAAGAAGAGATGGAGGATCAGCAGTATTCAGTCTTCTAGCCACTGATTCATGCACATGAGATCTAAGGAACTGGCAAAGGTTTCTTCATGCCGTCAACCGTAACATGAGCAGCAATGGAAGCCTTCACTGGAAGCAACATTTATGCATCTGCATTGTTCACTATTACTCCTTTTGCCTAAGACTCTCTGAGATGGGCTGAAAAATTTAGAGGGGTGGTGGTGGCAAAGAGATAAAGGAAATGTTAAATCCTTGCTGCTTTCAGGTGATCAGTTGGATTTTTACAGCCGATATTTGTCTGTATCTTAGACTGTAAACAACAAAGACGTGAGGTACATCACAGTCTACCTTTTGCACAGAAGCTGTTTAGGAGCCGTTGCTTCTCAACTCTGGAGATGAGGGAATCTACTTCTCAGATGGCCTAATGAAAGCCCTTCCTTCCTTCCTTCCTTCCCTCCTTCCCTCCTTCCTTCCGCCTTCAAATCAGTGACTCCTGGTGACTGCCTGGACAATTTTCTTGGCAAAGTTTTTTGGAAGTGGCTTGCCATTGCCTCCTTCCTAGGGCTGCAAGACAAGGACTGGCCCAAGGTCACCCAGCTGGCTCTGTGCCTGAGGCAGGACTAGAACTCATGGTCTCCCAATTTCTAGCCTGTTGCCTTAACCACTACACCAAACTGGCTCCCTGATGAAAGCTAAGTAGGAGGCCCTTAGGTTAGTTCTTTTACCACACCTGCTGCTAAATGTTTCTTCCTAAAATATAGTATATCCATGTATAACATACTAAGCTTGTCAGTGAAGGAAGCTGAGGGTTTGTGATAAAGTAGCAAACACTAAACAATAAGAAAATGAAACTAGATGTCTAAACCAGCCTTTGAAATCAGAACTGTGGAAGCAAACAGTCATTGTTCAGTTGTACCATAGCAATAGTAAAGGTAAAGGTTTCCCTTGACATGAAGTCCAGTTGTGTCCGACTCTAGGGGGCGGTGCTCATCTCCGTGTCAAAGCCGAAGAGCCGGCGTTTGTCCGTAGACACTTCCGTGGTCATGTGGCCAGCATGACTAAACGGAACGCCGTTACCTGCCCGCCGAAGCGGTACCTATTAATCTACTCAGATTGGCATGTTTTCGAACTGCTAGGTTGGCAGGAGCTGGGACTAGCAACGAGAGCTCACCCGTCACACGGATTCGAACCACCGACCTTCCGATCGGCAAGCTCGGCAGCTCAGCGGTTTAACAAAACTAAAATCATGTTCCACTGCTTAATAGCTCTCATAATCAGGAAATTCCTCCTTATTTCAAGTTTGGATCTCTCTCTGCAAAGCTTCCACCCATTGGTTCTTGTCTTTCCCTCAGGGGTTCAGGAGAATAAATCCAAAGCCTCTTCCCTGTAATATCCCTTCATGTACTGGATACTGCTATCAGGCCTCCACTCAGGCCCGCAACTAGGGTCTCTGTCACCTGGGGCAAACATGGATTGTGTGCCCATTTTGGCCCCCCCCCCCCCAGCACTCATTTTGGTGGCTCCCTAGCGTAGCGCCCGGGGCACATGCCCCACTTGCCCCCCCTAGTTGTGGCCCTGCCTCCCCTTAGCCTTCTCTTCTTTAGGCTAAACATATCAAGTTCCTTTAAACACTCTTTGTAGGATTTAGCTTGCACTCTTTCTAGTTCCTTAGCATCCTCTTTGTATCATGGCAACCAGAACTGGACACAGTATTCCAGGTCTGGTCTGACCAATACAGCGTACAGCAGTACTATTACCAGTTAAACTCAAGTACGTCATGTCACAAAATACAGAGAGAGAAGTAATATTGTGCTTAAAGGCTTGTCAGAAACCTTCTGAAAATATGCTCATTAATTGTAACACAGGAAAACCACTTATTTTCTGGTTTCCCATTAAGCCTTACACAGCACTGTTGGCATTTTTTTCTGCTCTTGGCTACCATGGTAATTAAGTACTTCCTTAAGCATCAGCTGAGTGAAGAGGTCGAATTTAATTGTCCTCAGTTTAGGTGTTGATAGTTTCATTGCCTGAGGGGAAGGCAGCTTGCAGGACTTTTGTTTAGTTTTTAGCCTTGCAGCTGAGTAAGCAGCTCGCTTCTCTCTGAGAGCGTGTATGAATGCACAAGCTTGTAAATATGTTTTTTGTGCTTTCTGTAAATAAATTTATTTTTATAGAAATGCCTGGTGTGTGATTTTTCTGATCTCTCTGGGCCAAATGCTTTCCAGCACTCTGCAAAAGCATTGCATACTTTCGAATAGGGCTTTGTGGGACCCAAGGAGTCTAAATGTCTCACCTTCCTCCTTTCCCAGGACCCATCCATGTGAAATATGATGGGCAAAAAAGGCCTGAGATCTTTTTTACAACAATATCATATTAGTGTCTTAACTGTTATTAATGACATGAAGCATAAAATACGAGACTATTTACATTTTACTTCAAAATCTAATGGAGTTACCTGACTTGAACACAACCTACCATCTGGCTCATTTTTATAAAATGTGAAAGAAAGGAAACACTGAAATGTTGACATGGATTAATTCTAGAGTAACATTTGGGCAGATATACAGGCTATTTCTTCATCCCAGGAAGGAAGAATAGCAGACGTGAGGCCAAATAGATGGTGCTTATATGGCTGCTAGCAGAACCTTCTTCCCACCTGCTGAGCATAAATACCAGAGTGCCCAGCAGTATATGAACAGCACCCGTGGATTAGCCAGACTCTAGGCACAGGCTGTAGATTGATTTTCAGGTGCTGCTGGGGATTTCCAGGTAATTTTTGATCAAATAATCAAAGTAACCTTAAGCTGCTCCTGTCCCATTCAAAACTGGGCCCCCCATTGGACTCTAAGGCAGCGCAAGGAAATCACCAACAATCTGGTCACCTTTTGTAATCAAAATACATATATTGTATACAGAGACACACCAACCAGCTTTAAAATAAAAATTCCTTTCTTGCATTTTTCCAGGTTAGGCTCAATAATGTTTACTGCAGCTATCCTTACAGGAGTCTTTCAGTACCATTAGCAATAGTGTCCCAATAGCATAGCGTTTATAACATTTGCCTGACATGCAGAATGTCACTGATTCAAAACCCAGAAGAAATGTTTAATTACCGTTTTACTTTCCTTGAGCTACCCACTTTATTATTTTAGGTTTTTTCCCCCAAGTTCATAGTTTTCATATCACTTGAGGTAGAAGGATTTCACTTTAGCTCTCAAATAGTCCAAATAAATAAGTACAGCAATAGTTATTCATCTGGGCTGTTTGAGAATTGAGTGAAAGAAAAGAAAAAAGAAAAAGAATGCTCCAGCATTTCAGAGAGGTAATGGTGAATTTTATTTTCTTGTTCTTAAAAAAGCCTAGTATAAAAGTGTGTAGCTCAGGAAAAGAAAACTAGTAATTAGTCATTTAAAAACAGCAACAAAAAGCATTTCTGCCTATTTTCAATCCAGTGGCTCTCTGCATGTCAAACAATTCTGCTCTCAGAAATGTTTAATTTCAGCTGCAGCAGAAATTAAAGAGCTGCAAGATAGTAACCATTGACTCAGTTGAAGGCATGTTCTTGCCACTGCAGGCAGTAGCCAATCAAAGTGCAGGGATTTACTTACAGGAAACTAGAGTGCAGCAGGCAAACCAGACAGTAACACTTGAGCTGGCAGAAGTGAAAAAAGACTTCTTTCAACACAAAGCATGAATACATAAGGCAGAGGTTGCATTTGCAGGGGCTAGGGGCAAGTAGAGGATGATGTCATCTATCTTGCCCCCCAGAAATAGTTGGTGACCCATACTAAATGACAGAGCAAGCTGGCGGAGCAGATATGTCCTTAATGTTTTTTGGACAGGATAAGGTGGGAGAAGACAGTTCGGGATTAGAATCAAATTGTGAGAAAAGTGAATGGCTTGCCTACTTTCCCTTTTGCTCACCACCTGCAGATCTTGACACATTCCATAAGATTGAATGTGGCTTTTGGATCTTAGAAGCACCCAGGCTTTCAAAAGACACCTGAACACACAAATGTTGGTACCAGAAGACACATTCCCCCAGCATTATCTCAGTGTCACACCTCACTGTGGTGGCTTCAGGAAAAAGGGCTGCTTTATCCTGCTGAATTTTAGCCAAGCCTAGGTGGCAGGCAGCTTGGAGAAACCAGTGACCTCCTTGAATCTTCTCTCTACCTGTTCTAGCACTCTGCAGCTCATCTGACAGACTCCACCTTTCTCACTCACACATGCCACATTCCTAAAAATATCTTGGCAGGAGAGAGAGAGAGCAAAGGCATCACAGATGGCTTTTAGTTCTGCACGCAGCCAAGGATGAGATTCAAGATAAGGACTGTCAGTACTTTGCCTAAAGCCAAGCATGAAACCTCATTAAGGATGATGGTCTCCTTTCCCCACCCTTTCATGTCTCCTCCTCCCTCTTCAGCCTGCCTGTACTCAAGCCCCCTTATTAAGCATGCACTTCCATGCAAGGAGCACTGACTTCCCCTTAATTGAGGCATAATAATTAGAGCATTAACACATTAGGAGGGTGAGACCGCGTGTTTAGCTTTTGTGATTAATTATCTGAGGATTGTAATAAGTTGTAAAGACATTAATTACTCTGGCATGTTTATTGCTATAGACTGCAGTGCAGACACTTTGCAGTGATGCAGAGGAAAGAATGGAAGGGTGTGCCCATAGACATTTTGGCATCAGACAGCAACAGAAAGTGCATGATGGGATACTGACAGCAGAGTCTTTTTCCCTTCAATCTTTTATCAACTTTATTAGAACATTTGTTTTTGTCAGCCTTACCAGGAAGACCTGACAGGAAACAAGGCCAGAGGAGTTAATTCTAATTTATTGTAAGGCTACATTAATAGAACCTTGCAAGTCTGAAAGTACAATTCTCCTGCTGTCTCCTTTATCCCCAAGAAATTAAGGAGGGTCCCTTCTGAGCCTCTTGCCCCGCCCACTATCCAGCTGCGGACTATGCTGTCTCTTATCTGACCATTCGCTAGGCAGCGCCTCTGGGCCCAGTCTTCCAAGGTCATTCCCACAGTTTTCTCCAGGTAAAAGATGTTTCAGAATATACATTTGAGAGATTCATTTTGGACAGTTCGGTAGGGACTAAAAAGGAATTATTCTGAACAACATGGAGGAGAAGAAGAAAGGGAAGGTCCCCAATGCTATATTTCTTCAAGGCATAGCACTTGGTCACTCAGACTGACTAGTTTTAGACACATTCAGGACTAATAACGTAAGTATTTTGATGCTGAGTTTCTAGCCAGGACTGGCTCAAGACATTTTGTCTGATGTGTCAAAGCATAAGGCTGTATCTTTCACTCTTCTATATGCAGAAGCCAACTGAACTGAGAGTTGGATCAAAGGAAGAGTGCCTTCCATCACTTGGATTAGCTAGTAGGGATTCAGGACAGTCACTGTGACACCCACAATTCTGTTCTTTCTGAGAAGGAAATGGCTAGGAGTTCAGGAGGAACAGCTAGCTGCTTCCCTGCTGCTTCCAGCATCTGCTTCCTGAGGCAGTTGCTTCACTTTGCTTAAAGGTAGGCTGACCGTCTCCCTCCCAATCCCAGATGAGGGATCATTAGGCAAATGGACTGGCTGCTCTTATCACTAAGATGATAAACCTGTGTTTTGGCTGGATCCCTTTGATTTTTACCTGGGCTCCCAAGATTAACTCTTCCTTCTCTAGGGTTTTGGTTAGACTGTGCAGCAGACTCTGCGGAACAACCTCAAGTTCCCTCTGGAACCCAATGGGGATTCTGTTAGTTACCGGGGGTGGACTGATCTAATAGGTCCAGCCTCCCTGTGGTGGAGGGTGATGCCAGAGAACTGCAAGGTGACCAGAAAGTGATCTGACCATGGCAGGGGAGAGGCTAGCCACTGCTCTGACAAGAAGACCAGGTCAGTCATATGACCACTGTTATGTATTGGGCCCTGGATGACCCAGACAGGCCCATGGCTGTCGTGAGGGCCATGAATTCCTGAGCTGCCTCTGACCCTGCATCTAGAGAAGGCAAGCTGAAGTGTCCTGAGACCATAAGTCTGGGAAACACTACTGCCAGCCTCTTCCCCCTCAACTCCTCAGAACAGTCTCCCTACTTTAGGAGATCCCCAAATCTGATTTCCTTGCAGGCTTCACACTCTTCTAAGTAGCCCTGTTCTGTTTTCTATGATGTGTTTTATTCCATTTCCTCCTATTTAGCTTAGCATTGGAGGAGATGCTGTTTCTTTTACTTCTGACTTCCTTCAAATACCCCCTTGAACACTCAGATTCATAGCACCTAGAATTAATTTTCTAGCTTTTCATGCCAAACCTCTATCAGTTTATCCATCCATTTCTCACCCTACCACCACTGTCAGGTTTGCATCAATGAGGCTTATCCCACAATGTAAATAATGTTTGTGTTTTCCATTATGGCTAATGAGAATATCATTTTCCTACACAGATTTATCTAACTCAGTTTTAAAAATAGGCATGGCATCATTGCATTGTATGATAAGTTCCCTAAATTATTTTTTGTGATGCATGAAGAAATATTTTTGTCTAATCTGAATAGTTTCACTGAGTGACCTTCTATTGTGTTAGCAAGAGAAGGGAGAAAGATATTCTCATAACTGACCATTTCTAAGGTTTTTTCAAGTACTATTAACCATTAAGGGAGCTGACTTTGCCACTCACTGCTTTGCAGTACTCCAGAAAAGAAGGATGAAGTTCGAAGCAAGAAAATTTAGGTATGATTCTGAGAAGCGAAGCTTGCTGATTTGCAAGCAGAATCTCAATTAGTTCACTCATTAGTACTGCATGTAACAGGCTGTCATTGAGCTAGAACTGCATGCTGCATAGGACAGCTGCACAAGCGCTGCAATATTCATACTCATTTTAATTGCAACCCTAACCTTTCACTCAATCTTTGGGTATCATTTAAACCCAAGCGCTTCTGCTCATGCAGTGCCACTGACAACAGATCAGACTGAGCAGGTTCACTTCTAAAATGAGCAGGGCATCAGGTCAAGAGTGCTCTTCTTATACCTCTCTTCTTGTTTCACAGCCCGTTTTACATCCTGCACAATTTCCCAGTCTTGACTTTTAAAGCTCTCAGCAGCTCCAATTTTGGTGCACTTTTATTTTGTGTTACCTCTCTCCCTCTGCGACCTTTGTGCTGCCTATTCTACCTACTCCCAGCTGCCCTCATCTCATACTGCCTTGCAATATCATGACATTAACTCCTAACAATGCAGCAGTTGTCTATTGACCATTCAGGGAGCTAACTTTATCCTTCTCATGCTGGATTTGCAGAAGCTTCAGCTACACCCCCTGCCTAAAAACATTTCTTGAGCAGTGCCTGGGTCTCCTGGAAAAGAGTATCTAGTATCAGAGGAAGGGCAGTATTCTTGTCATTCTGCACAGTACATTGTTTGGTTTTTATGTTTTTGGTCTAAGCAAACAAATACAAAAAGCCTTGTAGCACTGGGGAAATTAATGACAAAAATGTGTAATGATGGGGAAGGGAGAAAAGAGACTGATTCAGTGAGGAGTTAGTATATTAGGGACATAATAGAGGCAGAAAATGTCTCCTGGATCATTAACTGATCTCCTAATAAGTCCCATGATAGTTGTCTCTCCTAGCCATTCCTGGGTATTGTAGTACAACCAGGGAAGCGCTCGAGCTGGCTTGGACTGACTTCCTAGAGCCAATTGTTAAATTTTCTGGAATTGTGTGAGCCAGCTGAGAACAGAGCTGAGCCACAATGCCTAGAGTACCAGTCACCTGTATGGTTGATTTGGGGGTTATAGAGAAAGCAAGGTCAGTGCAAATTGGATGTCTGTCCCCTCTTAGGCAGCTGTGGTACTGAGATGGCTCTTCCACTGAAGGACTGAGAGCCTTTGGAATGCCATGCACAGTATGTGAACATTAATTAGAGCTAATTGCTTATGACTGGAAAGTTCCTTTCACTCCTCCTGTTTTCTTAATTTCTCTCTTTACTTGAGGCATGGATCATCAAAAGAAGTATGTCCAAGGGCCTCTCCTAAAAATCATAAAGTTTTTGCATTATGGTTTCCAAAAGCCATTACTGTTGTTCACCAGAGTGAGAGTGGGAGCTAAGGAAGAGAACAGAAAGTAAAATTAAATGCATGCAGATGGGGTGACCTTCAGAAAATGCAACAAATGAAAAACACTCTGAGCTGGTGCTTTGCTAATGTCTGTTAAAGGAAATAAATTGCCCTCAAAAGCTGGAGGTGACTGGCAGTTATCATGGCTCTTAAAAGGAGAAAGAATATAAAGATGGTCATGGACATTACCAGATGGAGTATAAAGAAATAAAATTGACTATATTATTGCTAAAAGGAGGTGGAGGAGCTCAATTATAGCATCAAAGACACAGCCAGGTGCTGACTGTGGAGCAGACCCTGAACTGCTCATGTGCAAGTTCCAAGTTAAGCTAAAGAAGGAGAAAGGCACTCAGTCTCCATGATATGATCTTGAACCTATGCCCACCAAAATGAAGAAACAGAAGAAAGCAAACTGGATGTCAGAACAAACTGAGGAAATTGCCAAGAAGAGAAGAGAAACCAAAGACAAGAAAGACAAGAATCTCAGAAAGGAACTTAACAAAGAGTTTCAGAGAGTTGTTAGAAGAGACAAGCAGCAGTATTACAACAACATTAAAGATGGGAACAGATGTGGAAAAACAAGGAAAGTCTTTCAAAAGATCTCTGAACTCAGCAGGGTCCAACTTCAAACTGGTATGCTAAAGGATGTCAATGGACAGATAATAACTGATTCAGTGGAGATCAAACAGAGATGTAAGGAATATACTGAAATACTGTAGAATAGAGATGTCAACATCCAACATCTAAGATACTTTAAAAGATATTCCCTACCTACAAGAACCTCTAGTACTAGAAGATGAAGTTAGATCAGCACTCCAGACATTACCAAGTCAGAAGGCCACAAGAACTGATGGAATATCCATGGCAAGCAACAGAGGAAGAAATAGTAAAGGTTCTAACCAAGCTATGTCAGCAAATCTGAAGAACAACACAGTGGCCAAGAGATTGGAAAAGGTCAGTGTACATTCTAATACCAAAAAAAGGAGGCTTAATAGAATATGCAAACTACTGTACAATATCCTTAATTTCATATGCTAGCAAAATAATGCTTAGGATCATCATGGAAAAAGAGATGCCAGATGTTCAAACTGGCTTTAGAAAAGGCCGAGGAATGTGAGACATTATTTCCGATACACGCTGGATAATTGGGAAAGCCAAAGAATACCATATGCTCCATTGATTGTAGAAGGGCCTTTGATTGTGTCGATCATGTCAAGCTTTTACTTTTTTAGATATGGGTCCTTTTCCTTTGGCAGCTCCTGGAAAAGTTGCCAAGACAGCAACTGGGGAGACAAAATGGCTGGCCTAAAGCCATCTAATACTTGGAAATGATATTTGAACTGTGGACTACCTGACTTATGGCTCAGTCTCCAAACCATACAGCATGAGAGGCAACCTGTAGAGAGTAAGGAAGATTACCTTAATGGAAATATGCAATAACTGCCACCTAGGCAAAGGGGGCTGAAACACTTTTTAAGCCCTGAGAAGGGAGATAATACTCAGAAGCAGCTCAGGCAGACACTTCCCTGATTCACAGAAGTATAAGACAGGGGAGAAGGTACAGCACAATCAGACTTTCAGGATTCTGTTATTAGAGCCAATCTTAATAAAAGTTCTAGTCTTCCTGTGGAGCTGATTTCCTGGTCTGGTCTACCTAGTGGGGCTGATGCAATCTGAGGTTCTCCTCATGTTTTGGGCTTCAGCTCTCATTAGCTTCAGTCAGCATGGCTGATGTCATGGGGTTCATGGAGTTGTCATCCAAAGCACACAAGGTTGCCTAATCCTTCAATACATCCTAGTCTTCTTCTTCAGTCCCAGGTTCAATTGGGGTCTGGAGGACCACTGTACCATTCACTTTGGTTGAACACAAGTACAGCTCTAGGTATGATCCAGGAATCCTTCTGGATCCTCCTTTATTAGATCCCGGTTCTCATGAGTACACCTTCCCTTCAGACATCCAAGCTCAACTTACAGAGACTGGGGAAAATAGTGTGTGGGGCTACACTCATAGTTCCTTTGTCTACTCACTTTCAAGTTGTCATTCAGTCAAGGCAAAACCAGAAAAGGGCTCTTGTTAGGAGATCTACTGGGCATATAAAAGGGATAAAGATAGGCATTTAGTTTCTATGTCCAAATCGATCATACTTAAGTCTCCAATGTGAAGCCAATGTGCCTCCTTTGCCATTTGTGAGGCTCCCAGCTCCCCTACACTTTTTTACATTTTAAAAATATGTATTTTTATTTTCAGAGTGGAAATTGTCTGCTGGAAAGCAATGTGTCAGCCTCCAGTTTCATCTTTATTTCCAAAGATGTATGTGGGAACCAAGCAGTCTTCTAGGTTTTCTTAGGAAAAGAAAATGCTGAGCAGCTGCAGTCCAATACTTTGTTTGGAAGAGAGCCCACCTTTCTAGAAAAGGGATGAAGATAAACAGGGTAAGTGTCCCATTGGAGTGGGGCTGAAGGGGATGGCAGCTGGCATTCTAGCAAATTAGTGCTTTATAACTTGTCATGTCCCCATGGCAGCTGTTTTGTGAATGGGGAGCTCTACAGCAGCTCTTTTGCAAGAGTGTCTACAAAACACACTCAAAGTTGTAAATTGCTGTAATATGCCATGCTGGGTCTCATATCCCTACACCATCCTTTTATTTCCTTTTCCAGGCCACCAAGCATCTCAGAATTCACAGATCCTGCAAAGACCAATTCTTTTTAAGCCAAAAAATATATATCTCTCCCCTACCTCAACTTCCCCTTTTGTAGTTCCCCCTTACCCAGTGGCAGTGGCTTGTCCTCTCATCTCCATTCTCCCCAGCTTTGACTCTGATAATGCACTGCAAAATACCTATACCCCATTGTAGTATGAAGTCACTTTTCTCATGCACCTCCTAGTAGGAGGTTGGATGCCACCTGTCCCCTTTCAGAGCCACTTGTTCCCCTTATTTGGCTGGAGGGTTGAATATGGTGCCTTCAGCAAGGGAAACAGAGATCAACCAGGAGATCTTTGGTGGCTCTGTGGTGAAGGAAGCACTGAGTCCTTATGTGTATATCGGGGGTGGGGGAAATCTCTGCTTCGCAAGCTATGTGATATACCCTTCACACATCTCTTGCTGCAGAATGAGCTTATATTTGGAATTTTTTAAAAATCTGGATGTTCCTTTTCAGAGGTGTTAACTGTCAAGCTGTGAGGAGTATCATTTTCATCATCTGAAACTTGGAGTGTTATTTAATTTTGGGGGGTGGGCAAAATTTTCAGAGTTTAGCCTTCAATTACAGAGAAGCTGGGATCAGAAAGATTGCTTTCATGGTGACACTCTGGAGAAATATGATCTTTAGCTGGAAGAACTTGTCATAGATGAAGTACATTTGCATTATACAGTGTACACATAAACACACACACTCCAGTAGGTTGTGCCAAACTGGACCTGACCAGTGATGGATGCAATTGGAAGTGTGAACCTGCTAACAAAGAAAATTGTGTCATCTACTGAAGTACTTGGCATGGGCAGCTGCATGAAACAGCTGTAAAGCAAAATGATAGTATTTTGCAACCCAGTACAGTTGGTGTTTTCCAAGAAAAAAAACACACATCTATTTTTGCCTGCTAACTTGAACAGTTTATGGCTTTGATCAGTGCCAGCAAGCTAAACAGAATGTCTGAAATTGATCTATGTAGGTTTAATTGCAAATCATTCAAACCATCAGTTCACAGAGTCTAAAGATAAGGTTGCCATCATTAACTTGGTTATTATGGTCAATTCTGCCATTCACGCATCAGCAAGGGCTTCTCTTTTCTCTGACTTGGAGCTCAGTCAGAGCAGTTGTCTTTCCTGGTTCCTAATTTCATAAATATTTTCCCTTTGCAAACTTTGACTACCTGTACCTTTTTCAGCACACTCAGAGGGCCTCTTTACTGCCACCCCCCCCCCACTTTCTGCTAGTTCTTGCACTGCATCAGCACATTTCAGCTTGTCAAGGGAGTGTGAAAGTGAATCAGGTACCATCCTGGGCTTCCACAGATTCTCTGCCAGCCTGGACATTTTCCCCTCCATCCTACCTTTTATTTGATCCCTCTGCTAGTTTTGTTCCCTCATCCACATTTTATGTCTTTTTCTTTTTGCTACATTCCAATTTTCTCACTTTCCCTTAGACATCATAATTTATAGCCCAGACAACTTTCTCTTGGAAGGGTCAGGGTCAGGAGTGTTAGTCTTCTACAATTCTATGTGTATAGATTTGGTGCAATGTCTAGAAACTGATGCTATAGTTGGTTTCTCAAGAATAATCTTTTCTTCTCTTTTCCATGGGCCTTTCCTTCTTTACAAAAAATGCTTACTGTGGAACAGAGGACGAAACTAAGCCGGGCAGAGGGGGCACCATCGTAGAGAAGAGACATAAAGAAAAAAGAAGAGTGTATGCCACCTATCTGTTCCTGATGAACACTGATATAAAAACAAACGCCACCCCCATCTTCTGAAAGTCCAGATGTGTGGTGGAGATCACAGTCCTATCACACAAGTACTGAAGGATTGTTTCATTGCATGTTTTCCATGCAGCAGCTTGTCTTTTGTTTTAAGCACTAATATGAGCCAGACCAGCCTTGGCTTTTGAGGCTTCTGATACATCTACTGCATGTTCAGGTGTCCTGGAAAATAACACCTTTCAAGGCCCACGGTGTTGTTTCAACATGATGAGAACCAAAAATAATAGCGGCATTACAGAGCAGGTCCCAGGTTAGTGCCTGCCATAGGGAAGGGAAGATGGGGTAGGGCAGGAAGGAGGGAGCTGAGACAGATAAGGAATGGGGAACCTTGGGGGGATCTATTACTCTTGATGATATCATTGACAGTATGGACACTTTTCACATTTCTCAACAGGGTTCTGGGGGGCGGATGGGGATGGGAAAGAAAAAACTTTGATTTCAAGATTAGGAGGAAGTAGATTTTTATATTAAAGCCCATTTTCAAAGTGAAGTGAGGGGGTTTACCTAGCACTAATTTCTACCACCCACATATTTTCCAACACTATGATTAATCTTGGTTAGAGAAGAAAGCTTATACATATGTATGCCCATAGTGGAATGCTTCAGCAAGGACTCTCTCTCAGCTTGCATCACAAATATTTATGGAATGCTACACTTTTGGCTTCACCTTGTGTCTTAATTACTGCTGATTCCCACTTTTTTACCCCTATTTCACTGTTCCATCTGTAACAGAAATCCACAGCTGAGCAAAGAACTTGAGTTTGATAGGGAGGTTCAAGGGAGAAATGAACAAGTAAGGGAAAGAGTAATAATTATCTTTCTACATGCCATTTCTATGGTGGAAATTACCAACCTAGCCCTGTTTTCAAAAAGAGAGAGAGAGAAACTGGCAGGTCTTTGAAGACACATGATGAACACAGCTTCTTGGTCTACTCTTCAGGAAGTTATTATTTGCAGTGGTTCTTTGAACAGATTCCCAGTACATTTTCAAATAGTGGTGGTGGATTTTAATCTTTATTTTACATATAAATATAAGTGTCAAGGTAGCAAAATCTGAAAAATAAATAAATAAATAAATAAATAAGGGAACTTTAAAAGAAACCAAAGACATTTTTGATTGACATTCATTCCAGGAAAATTCTATTAAATACTCACTGCAAACTGTTTCAAGGGTCCCCTGGGACAACTGAAATATGCAGAACTGAGTATTTTAAAAAATGTTGTTTTAGAAGGAAAAATAAATATCTTTTTGGCTCCCATTGAATCACACAATTAAAAATGTCAATAAAGTAAACTGGATACTTTCCTTGAATAAATCTGATCAAATCTTTGTATGACATACATTGTCAACAGATGTTTCATATTCTTCTTAAACTTGCACTCCTTAAACTTGATTGTCATCTTCTATTCTAAAGACATTGAAGGCTTTGCTAACAGTGACTTTTATCCTATGTCCTCTTCAGCTTTGAGAGTGCTGCAGAACTACCTTTAATCCCTAAAGGAAGTAGATTCAGGTGCCTGCTTATAAGAAGTAGGATTGAGTTAATTTGGCCCAGCCAGTGCAAAGGCCCAGGGAAATGGGCTTATGCATCTCAGATCTGTGTCCCAGGCTTGCTTTGTATATTCTGCACAGCATTTAGTATTTCCAAAATATTTGCTATGTTGTAGCCCACAAGCTAATATGAGCAAGCTTTACCTGACTGAGTAAAAGTGTAAATTCCTTTCTAGGATGCTTGTTAGCTGAAGATTCCTAATTGTTTTTTATTGTTGCTCCAACTTTTTTATATTTGCAGAATAAATAGATATTGTTTAAAGTCCTTTTATTTTCCAGATTTAATTTTCTCAGATCCAAAAGGCTACCATGAAATTTGGTAGCAAAGGTTAGTGTGGACATCCATGGATAATACCAAAATTTTAGAAGGTATAATTGCATTGTATCAATGAAAGTTCTCACAGTGGTTTGTTATCATCAGCACAATGAGAGTCAGAGGTCTGGTCCAGTGTGCAACCACTCATCATTGTTTCTTTTCATTTAAATCTACCTAAATACAAGCACTGACTGCCTGGGACTTCTTCTGATACTTTATCTTCCAATGTTCTCTTGATGCAGAGAATCATCAGCTGTTCTATACATCTGGAATCAGTTAGACCGCCTTCTAAATTAGTACTCTAACACATAATGTGTGCAGTTAGATATCTCCTTAGGCTACATATCCTCCAGCAATATTATCAAGTCTTTGTTTACTGCTTATATGGGATTATATAAACTGGATGATGATTTGATGAATTCTCCAAATTTATCTATTCATTTATCTTTCTAATCCCACCATCTCTAGAACTTTTACTAGAGTAAAAATATATACACAAATGATCCAAATGGTTTGAACTTTAATGTAATAACATTAAAATAAAGTGTAAGTAGCGAACCTGACATGCTTATCCTTGGATTATCTGACAATCTGACTCAATGATGCTCATCATAGATTCCTTGTGTTCTCCAGTTTGGGGACCACATGTAGCACAGAATTTTATATTTTGGATCTTTTGGCTGTAAATAAAAATTATTATTATTATAAACTATCACCTTCTCTTGTATTTATTGTGATACACACACACACGCACACCCACACACACTTGTATCTGCTTGTCTCTTTATGTCTGTATGAGATATCAGGCTTCAGAACAGATAATTTCTAATTCTTCAGAAAATACTTCGTTCAGATTCCTAAATTAGATACTGTAGTGATGATATATATTGGGGACTGTTACTAAATTTGCTGATATCAAAAAGCCATATGTAATGTAGTATCAGTGAACATCAGCAAATAATATGATCTTATTCAACCAGTTAGTTACATTATATGGAGCATGTTGTTACCTTTCAGAGTAAACAATATTATGCAAAACATAAAAAGAGAGTAGGAAATAGTAAATTAAAATAATTAAATGCATGAGATAAGAAAAAGAAATATAGCTAAATCTAATTTATTCCAGCACCATTCATTAAATATTTCCATACCTTTCTATCTTTGCAAACCATTGTTGCTTCCACCATGTCCATACACTGCTTTGTCTACTCCCTTTTGTCCTTTACACTGCTCCGCTCTTTCTTTTTGAGGAGCTCATCAGCTCCATCCAGCCATGACTTTCTCTGTCTTCCCCTTCTGTCTGATCCATTCACTCTTTCTTTATATATTTCTTTTGTTATTCATTCTCTCTATATAACCAAACCACCTCATCCTAGTTTCTTCATACTGGTCACTCACTTTTGTATTCAGTCTACATACCCAGCTTTCAATTCTTTTAACAAAGAGGGTAGAAGCATATTCTTATACATAGTCCTTTTTGCTTTTTTGAAAATCATATTTGATGTATTTGAAATAAAACTTTTTCTAAGAAGATATGCACCAGTCATCATTATTATTCATTTCTGGGTCTCCAAATACTTCACTCACTTTTCTGTACTTTCTCATTGCCTTCCCACCCATCCATTTAGGTCATGTAACAAAATTACTTTTTCCTCTGAATCACATTCATGTAGGATGCTGCATCATTTCCCTCAGAACTTAGAATTTTACATGAATCTACAACAACCTAGATGGCACCAACACCATCATGTTTTTTCCCCCATAAGTCACAGAATGTAGCATAGCACCTTCAGTGATACCATGTCACTTACAGTGTTTCTGCTAAAGGTAAAGACAATGCTGGTCACTTTGGGCACATTTTGGCTAATTTGAAATAATAGCAGCCAAAGCCCAGAAGCATGTTCATGCTATACTATGCAAACTAGGATCCCTAATGTAGACACCACCTCACAGGCCAACATACTGTTGCCCACATCCGATCATCTAGATACGTGCACTATATTGACACATATGTAAGTCAGGATGCAATTAGTTTCAGGACATAGTAGATGATAAACAGCTATATAATAATATATAATGAACCTTGAGGGCAATATCTGGCGACATGTGGGAATATAAAATCTAAAACAAATCTAACAATCAAGGACAAATATTCAAGATTATAAAAGGTCCAGAAGTCAACTGCACCATTACAAAGATCTTGGCTTTGTTGACATTTAACAAAAATCTGTTACAGTATGTCTCTTTTCCTCCAAGACCTCAGGACAATATACTGGATTTTATTTCCCATATCATATTATCTGTGCAAGTCCAGAGAGAAGGTTAACACAGTATGAGCCTGTCTGTCCACCCAACTATCCTAGTTTCTCAAGACAGCACAACATGCAACTGATGGAGTGCCTTGTAGTCTGTGAAGGCTTATGCAGGATAAATTTGTTCATCTATAATCAGAATGAGTAACTATATGCACTTCTAGCAGAGTAAGATTATACTGCCAAACTTCAGGAAAAAAATGGTAGAATTTTAGAAATGTGATTCTAGGCCTCTCTTGGGGTTTGGGCCGGTCAGGGGGAGAGGGTGCTTAAGGGTAAGAATGGTAATAACATACTTCCATTCTGTTTCCCTTTTCACCAGTAACATACACACACAAACATAAACCTGCACCGGAAATAAGTAAATAATAATAATAATCAGCCATTCCTCTGGTGATGTCAATGCATCATCAGATGGCCTTCTGTAGTCTTAGCATGCTACCTAGTTCCCTACATCACACTTGCTGTAGACCAGAACTAGGCAATTTGTTGTCCTCCAGATATATTTTAGGGTAGCCCCCTTCAGCCTGGCCACCATGGCTCCTGACAAAGGATTGTGAAAGTGGTTATCCGAAATGTCTGGAGAACAGCAGTTGCCTTCTCCCATTTCATTATTTTCTGTCTCTGAGTTATCAAGCATCCAGATGTTAAGAGATCCTTTGAAGATCTCAGTGTACCCATAACATCCCCATACCAGTACTTAAGGCAAAGTATCTAGTCTACCAAGAGTCATGATTTCAAGGTGCAGCATCAGTGTCTTAATGCGGAAGAGGGAATGACACTTAATTTTTCTGAAGAAAAGTTGCATGGCTTTAAAAAAAAAAGTCACAGTAATATGAAGTAGTTCATATTCTAATCAATTTGGGTTCTTTTCCCCCCACATCTGACTAATGTGTTATAATCACACTATTTTATATCAATTACTGTATTGGACCTGCCCTCAGATTCTCACTGCCATGCTGTACTTTCCATGGGAAGATTTACTGATGCTGCTCCTATTGAGCATAGTTCACAAAACATCTTTTCCCCCTTGATATTGCACCCTGCATCACTGCTTGGAAGTCCTTGCTTTTTCCAGGTTGTTTGACTCTCCTGTCTTTTAATCTCCTTTAACTGGTTGCGTACAGTCTCATACACTTCCACCTTTCCTTACCTGCCTTATGAAAAATGGAATTGCTCTCTGCAGCTGTCAAGAGTCTGCATGGCCCAGATTATGCCTCAGTGAATATATAAATATGTTGTTGGACAGAAGCTTCTCCCCAACCCTGAATGGCTGGTGCAGAATACAAATTATCATGCAAGAAGGGAGAGTTCTGCCCTTGTGTGTCTAGCTGGTTGCTGATCTCCCATTGATTGAGAAGAGATATAAAGAAACCTAGTTGCCCTCAGTCTACTGTACTCACTTGTAATGAGCATGTCAGCTTATTTGATCAAGAAAGTCATAATATACATATTTTTAAAAATCACAGGTTTGTAAAAATCTATTTACCACATAGCCATTAAAACTAATACAACATACATGTGTGTGTATAAAATAATTAGATAAATTAAAAACAGCACCTCATCCTCACAGTGAAGATTCTTCAGCGTTTAGCACATACAGCAGTCTTATGTAAATGTACACCTAACTGTAGCAGCACAAAAGCCAACTCTATTGCCTTAAGGATACGTGAAAGGTTTAGTCACATTCATGATGCGGGGAAAAACTCAAACTTCATTGGCCAATCAAGTGCATTATATAGCAAGCCCTTTAATAACACATTCCACTTTTAATAACACATTAAAAAGCTGGGGGTGAGGTGGTGAGGAAAACTCAGAGGTTCAGCAGAGGGAAAATTTGATGTGGACAAGTCCTGCTTGAGGAAAACATTTAGAGGCAGTTTGAAGACTATATTGTCAACAAGATTAGACCATTTAACTCCCTTTTACATACATTTTTTCTCCTAGGTATCCAGTGAGCAAAAACATCTCATTTTTGCTGTAGATAAAACTCAATGATCTGAAGTGTATGGAATTTCCTCTGCAATTCTACAACTCTAAATTGAAGATATGAAGTTGAATATTTGACTGAATGTATGAACGTCCCAAATCATCTTCTCTGCACACACAATAAGCTAGGAGCAAGCAAAAGAGAAACTTCTAGATTTCTATCCTTTCACACAAATTTGCACTGAATATAGGGGGAGGGTCGGTTATTGTTTTTGTCTAATGGGAACATTCAAAGTCCGAGCTAAACAAAATTATATTATAAATTATCTGCTTTTCCATAGCTTCATTAGCTTGCTCACTTTCTTCATTTCCCATTTCCCTTCATGAAAATCGTATTTGCAAAATCTGCAGGCATCAAGATCAAGTAGGAAGCACCTCTATGGAAGGTCCAGCCCAGGTGGCTTCTTCAAAGTTACCCTCTGCTTTGGGCAGGACTTCCTCCATACAGGGTTGGTGGGGGATTCTTACTGTAAATTTTCCAGCTCTTGACAGTTCCATGTGAACCCCTGGCCATATGGATCCCATCCATTTTTTTCTGTGTGCAATTTGGACACTCACTTTCACTTAGTTTTGGTTTCAATGGCTGCCCTGGCAGTGCTGTAGCTCCTAAGAGAGGTGAGATCCCTGGGCTAGATTCAACACCAAAGCAACCCTAAAGAATCATGAAATGGGGCTTGAACAAGGCTTCATTTCAGCTTAGGCTTGGTCTGAAGCACCTGCTTATCATTTCAGGCTTTTGCCATTCTAGCCAATGAGGAGAGGAGGGGAAAGGAGAGCTTGCTCAGGTCCCTTCTAAACTGAAGGATGAAGTACCTTTTTCAGGAACACCATCCCCAGTGCTGAAGCCTGTTACACCACTAGCTTTAAAGTATGGCCTCCTGACAAATGCCACTTGACAGCCTGCAGCTGAGATGCTCCTACAGGTTTAGCTTTGTGGTGCTGAAGGGTCAGCTAGGGAAACATTTATAATGATGGATCTTTGCTAATGATCCATTGTTTCCCCTTTGAACAGTGGTGCTGATGCTAAAAGCAGCTATAACAAATGTTCTTAAAAGGGATATGTGTGTAATTGCAAGCTTTGTGCCATAGATTTCCACTCCATCTGATTTATTTGAGCAGTCTTGCATGCTAGACCGCCCCGTATTTTCATCCATCGCCTTCCTATGCTCCTTCAATGCGACAAAGCCTTTCAGAGGCCTCCCTGGTGACCTGATCCTGTTCCTTTCTCTGGCTAAGTGAGCATTATCTGTGGGGAGAGGAGGAGGGCTGCGTGGGTGTAAACAATGATAAAAAGCACCCACTTCGTTGTTCACTTTTCTCTCATTGCTGGGGAGCGGTGTGTAAGAAATAAAAATGTTTGAGATGTTGTAAAATGCTCATCAGAATGCTTCTTCCAGTTTAGTGGAAGGGTCAAGGGCAGGGAAATCTATGGCAGAGCACATATGATAGGCATTTCTCCACCTGGCTTCATGTGTCCCCAGATTAGTTGAGTGTAGCAAAAGTCACCATATAGTTCAGAGCAGAAACAGGTCACTTCTTTTAAGTTCTTTTGGAAAACTTTTGCAGGGGAAGAACTTCATCTCCTGACCTTTCACCCTAGAGAGTGGTAAACTTAATGCTCTATCACGTTGTCTCGAAAGACAACTTTTTTTTTCTTCTTTTAACCAAGTCCTGGACACTAATTTCAGCCCAGCATTAGCAAAGCAAAACAAAATCAAGGTGGTTTTAAAAATGAGTTTCCAAGTTCCAGAGAGACTGAAGGGTGAACACAGATGGCTTCTGAGGTAACGACTCAAAACTGCAAATGCTGTTACTAGTTATACTTCCCTATTTTTAAAAAAAATTCCCTGCAGAATGAAAAGCAGATTTTGAAGAAAAGCAAGAAATGGCTTGGATGAAAGGATTTGGCCTTCTCCCAGCATTCTGCCTTTCTGGGCTGCATAGACTATTCCATTTTTTTAAAAAAATATCTGGTCATAGATACCCCACTCCATCAGTTAGTTTGCAACTTAAGTTAGCAAAATATCTCAAGCTGGCACAAAGTCAACTGGGACAAAAAAACAGTGACTAATTTCCCTTTGCAAATCCAGGATCAGATCTGACTATCTGACTGGATCTGCCTTTTTCATGTATCAGAACACACAGTTCTTCATCAGAAAGATACAGTTGCAGGGAGACGTTCATGGGTTCAGGGCCTCCTCAGTTATTAACAATGTGCCCTCCCTTTAACCATTACATTAATAACTTCAATGGCTAAAGCTTATAGAAGAGGAGAGGGCTGTAAATGCAACTTTTTAAAAATCAAAGTATTGCCTAAAACTCTAGTAAATAAAACTTTGTAATGGTTTGCATCATGTATATAAGACTCCTTCACACATACACAATCATCGCAAGATGACTTGGGGCTGCACATGTGAAAAGATTCCGAGTTTCCATGAGAGGTGCACTTGGTGTTTATTTCTGGATTTGTGAACTGCAGTGATTAAAACTTGGGCATATCTCATTTCTCACTTCATGCTGTTTTTGTCATTTCGTCCCAAACAGTGAGAGCAGTCTTTGCCAACCTAGTGCTCTTCAAATGTGGGTGCTACAAATGAGAACTGTGGGATTTGTGCAACCTCTCTTGATTTCCCCCTTCTTGCTGATGTTGCATGTTTAGGGCATGCTGGTAAAACTCAGCATACCACTTTCAGAAGGCAGCTCCAGATAATTTGTTCTGCCTCACAGCAGTTGGCTCCCCCTGGACAAATCTATAAGCAATTTACTACAGATCTCAGCTATTGTTATGTTTGTTTGTTTGTTTGTTTGTTTTGCAGGAAGTAGTTCTTAGCATAGGGAAAAGCATGTTTACTTCAACAGAAGACTTACTTCCAAGTAAACATACACATGCTGGCACAAAACGGGACATTTTCTCTTCCATCTCCAGAAATGAGTGATGTTCTCAAACCTGATCGTGTCTGATTCACCTCGCTTATAATGAGCCACAGTGAAAGAGTACCTTTTGCATAGGGAGAGGACAATTACAATAATAACAGACTGGCATTTGCTTTTAATAACCTGGAGAGTTATTAAAACTTGCTTGAGAAATGTACTTTCTCAACTAAATGAAGAAGCCTTTGGAAGAAAACAAGAGAGATACACTGTGAGGGGGAAAAACAATAAAGCCACAGAAGCCAAGATCTGTTTGACCTCTTTCCAGTTCAGCACTGGGAATAATGAGGTTGGAGGCTGGAGGGAGAAAAGACCTCAAAGGGCTCAGCTCTGTATGTTTCTGGACATAGAATATAGCCTGGATGGGCCTGTATCTGAAATGATCTCCCTCTAATTTTCTACCTCAGTGACAATCCAGCACAGGGCTATCAATCACAGTCAGAGGGAGCTCAAAAATAGACCTGTCTTCTTCTCCCTTCTTCATCTCAGCATATGTGTTCTAAGTTTTGGAGAGCACGTTCCTTGTGCGCAATCAATTCCTAAACCAAAATTCCTTTTCCCAGCTTAAGCAATATCAAATGCCAGCCAAATTGACTGTGTTTAGTTTCTCTCCTGTTGGATTCTAATTCTTCATAATGACATAAAACTGAGTGACAATGGACAACTAGATTTCACTTGGATTTTTTTGGCTCCAGTGTCATTACTGGGACTGGTTCAGATTCTTTTCTTGCATCTAAATGGCATGTTTAGGCTGTAGGGACTGGGCCAGAGGAAGCTGGTTACAAGTGGCTAGCTGTCACCATCTTGGCTTCTCCTCCATTCTACTGGACATGCAACTGTAGATCAATGAGGATCTTTGCCAGTGGACCAAGTTGGGAAGGTGTCCCACCTTCCTCTCAACCTGGGCTCAGCCTTTGGTCAGAAAGCTACAAGGAGTTAGCAAGTATTCCGTCCCATGAACAGCCCTCCAGTTGTCAGTCAATTATTGGCTGAGAGTGTAGATGGGATCCAGGAATGGAACGCTGGGGCTCATTTGGAAACTTGACACACCTTTATTCAACCCAGCAGGCATATCTCCATTTCATTTCACAGAGTAACCCAAGGCAAAATTAGTAATGGATAATCAAAAACACAGTTAACTCACAACATCAATTCATATTTGAACACTATTCATCCAATTCCTATTAGTTTAATAAAATTTTCACCAAAGCATATCAGACATGAATGAGCCGTGATATTCCTGAAAATCCTGCCTGAAAGTTGTACACAGGGATGGGCAGGAAGTTGACATGTATGCAGACCTAAATCAAATTGTGAACGTGTGTTCCCAAACTAATTTCCTGATGGACATTTCTTCCTGAAGATAAGTCTCAGGACCTTCTTTTCATGTAGCTTCCTCATTGATCTACAGTTGCATGTTGAGGAGAATGGAGGAGAAGCCAAGATAGTGACAGCTAGCCACTTGTAACCAGCTCCACTTCCTCTAGCCCATTCCCTACAGCCTAAACATGCCATTTAGAGGCAGGAAAAGAATCTGAACCAGTCCCAGTAATGACACTGGTGTCCATAAATCCAAATAAAGCAAGAGAAACAGATGAGGATTGACTCCCATCTCCCACTGCAGAAACAGCATGAACTTGAATAATAGATGAATGGCTTCAGGCTCGCCTTCTTCCCCAAAGAACATCCCAATACAGAAGCCACTAATGAGATAGGCTGCCTCCCCAACCCTCAAAAGATCCAGCCCAAGCCACTCTGTGGAGCAAGGCAATAATAGAGATAATTCCCTGAAACAAGTTCCCTACATTCCACATAGTTATATCCCGCAACCTTTTCATGAGGTCTGCCTACTGTCAGCAGAAACCCCAAGCTTTACACTGCAGTGGCTAAATGATAAGCAGCCTGTCAGATCCCCCTGATCAAAGGTTTCACAGAAACCCTTATCAGAGTCTCTACCATCATTTCCTTCTCTGAGGAATGGACTCCATGTTGCCAGATGGGAGGGGCTGTGAAGTTGGAGTGTGAAGTGGTTTATTATGGCTATGGAAGACATCAAGGACACGGGGTTGAGATATGCCAGGAATACCATCTGGATGGGAGGGGGGATGATATGGTTTCATGGGAAAGGGGACTAACTAAGAGAATGTAGTTTTCAAGTTAGGTTTGAGCGGGAAATCTTTATTCGCAGCTTGTCTTCTGTACTGTTCATTACACTTCATTAAAACTGTTAAAGGAATCCCAGCCTCCTGACTATGATTGTGTGAATGCTCCAATGATCAGGTGCTGACATTAAGCTGTGAATCCCTTTTTCAAAAACTCTTCCTGAGCAAATAATCAGCTGAGAGTTGATGAACAATGCCTAAACACGGAAAATCCTGGGCTATGCAGCCATTGCCTTTACTATCATTGGAAAGGACAGTGCTGTATGCCAAAGTGGAAGAAGAAAAAATTGAGACAGAGGAGAGCTTTGGGAGTGGGGATAGTGAGTGCGAGATGGAACCCTGGCTCAACTCTATGGAGTTGGAAAGTGCCCTCCATTCCCTCAATTTCGTGAGAGAGCCTCAGATGCCAAGCATTATCATAGAAGAACCACAGATGGGTCCTCCCCAGCTCGGTGCCAGAGAGGAAGAGGGAAGACCCCCTCCACCTGTGGAGGCACAAGTAAGGGTGCAGAGTCCGGGGTCGCATGGGACCATTCCAGACACCAATGGAACTCTGCAAGAAATGTAACTTGGAGGCAAGGATGTCTGCTATGGAAGTGGTGTTGCAGCAGGTATCAAGAACCCTGGAGACCATGGCGTACCCCTTGGCAGAAATCTCAACTCAGCTATCCAGAGTGGCATCACCGGACTCACGAGGAAGATGGCGTACCCTAACTCCAACCCAGAATTTCGAATCTCCAGTGAGGTGCCAGCAGAGTGGAGGCCACCCAGAGAGCCAAGGTGACTGGGGAAGAGCTCTGCCCAGTGGGGCGACCCTGGCTGCGACCCCGAAAGACATACAAGTTAAGTTTGATGGAGACCCATGACAGTTGGCGTTCTTCTTGACCAACATGTCCATATACATAAGGGAATATGGGTCTTGCTTTCCCACTGGGTACAAGAAAGTGAGCCAAGTAGGTGCCAGACTATGGGGACCTATGCTGGAGTGGTTTGTGCAATTGCACGATGCCATAGCCCCGGAGCTGAGCAGCCTGTGTGACTTCATGAGAGCACTGAGAGACCGGTTCGAGGACCCACTTGACAAGATGAGGGCAAAGACATGTAACCAGCAACTTAGGCAAGGGGGAAGGACCGTGGCAGAGCATGCCATGGAGTTCAAAGCTCTTGCTGGAAAAGTTATGGACTGGTCGGAAACCACTAAGATTGATTACTTCAAAGGGGGCTTGCAGCCAGAAATCCTGAGATGGGCGCTCTGCTGTGGAGACCCCCCCACTTTGAAAGAATGGATCTGCCTAGCAGGGGAGGTGGAGAATACCCAATACCAATTCTGCTGGCAACTCCGAGCACAGCCGATGGGAAGAAATACTGTAGCCCCAGGTCAATTTCCCTTCACCCAGCAAAAACTCTTCCGTGACAAGGAGGACTGGAAAGACTGCCCAGGGAAAAGAGGCAGCTGTTTTAAATGCAGGAAGGACACCCACAGAGCAGCAGAATGCCCACACGGGGAGTCAGACACCCCGAAAGAACAACCAACCAGCTTGCAAGGCAGCCGCTGCAACAGCCCTGGCCCGAAAGGATCCAGAGGTGAAGTCCCTGACTGACTCCAGCAAAGACTCTGAACAGGAGAAACTGGAGCTGGTGGGAAATGAATTTCACCTGTTCTAAATCAAGCCTGTGAAACTCCAGGGTGCAAAGTGCCTACTTCAGAGATAGAAGACAAAAAGATAGACGACAACAAAGACTCTTTCATGAGTGATGATTGCCTCACCTTGCTGGTGAAAGTAGAATTCAAAAACTTAAGAACCTGGCACAAAGCCTATTTGACAGCTATATTAGACTCGGGGTGCACAAAATGCTTGATACACCCTGCCCTAATTGACACAGTGAGCCTTAAAACCAAAAGACTTAAAAATCCAATTATTTTCACTCAGATGGATGGTTCAGTTGCCCACAGGGGTCCCATGGAATTCTGAACTGAGACTTTGGCCATGAGGTTGGGGGGGCATAAAGAAACGTTGCAATTTATTGTGGCCCCTATTGCTAACTATTCTATCACCCTGGGACTCCCATGGCTAAAGAGTAGAAAGCCACAAATTGACTGGGACTCAGGTGCTTTATTGTTTAAAAATGGGGCTGGCAACCTTCTTACTGTACCACACCCTGGGCGGAATGTAGTTGGCACCCTCCTCAACCACACCCCTGTGGCAGAACCTGTGGCACAGCCTGACATTCCACCAGAGTATACAGACTTTCTTGATGTGTTCGATGAAAAGGAGTGTGATCAATTGCCTCCTCACAGAAAAACTGACTGTGCCATTGAAATTGACCCAAAGGCTAAACTACCTAAGCCTAAAATGTATGCTATGTCAGAAACTGAGAAACAAGTTCTCAGGGAATTCATTGATAAAAACTTAGGGGGTTCATTGAGCCTGCCAATTAACCTTTGGCAGCCCCGGTGCTCTTCCAGGTGAAGAAAGATGGCTCTCTGAGACTCTGCATGGATTACCATGGAATAAATGCCATCTCAATAAATAATCAATACCCTCTCCCCTTAATGAACGACATGCTATCACACCTATCGAAGGGAAAGGTATTCACCAAACTTGACCTCAGAGAAGCCTACTTTAGAATTCAAATTCGGGAGGGGGATGAATGGAAAACAGCATTTAACTGCCCTCTAGGTTCCTATCAATACAAAATCCTCCCATTTGGGTTAGCGGGGGCTCCTGGAGTATTTATGCAATATATCAATGAGGTCCTACATGAACAAGGGGTCTTGGTTTATTTAGATGACATTTTAATCTATTCTGACAACTTCAAAGACCACGTTCAGCTTGTCAAGAAAGTCTTGTGCCAACTCAGAGATGCTAAGCTGTATGCCAAGCTCTCTAAATGCGAGTTCCACAAGTCCCAGCTGGACTATTTGGGCTATTGTATTTCTTCCAAGGGTGTCGAAATGGATCCTGCCAAAGTACAAGACATCATGGGGTGGGAACCCCCTCACACCAGGCATCAACTTCAAAGTTTTCTAGGCTTCGTGAATTTCTATAGAAATTTTATCCCCCAATTTGCTCAAATTGCTTTGCCTCTAACTGACTTGTTGAAAACTAGAGGGAGGGGGGAAACCTGGAAGGCTAGACTTGCCTGGACTTCTGATTGTCAAACTGCTTTTGACCATCTAAAGCTTCTTTTTACCAGAGAACCCATTCTGGCTCACCAAGACCCAACTCGCCCCTTTATTGTGCAAGCAGATGCTTCTGACTCAGCTCTCGGGGCAGTTTTGGTTCAAAAAGATGAAACAGGTTTTCCCCGCCCCTGCACTTACCTCTCACACAAATTTTCTGACTCTGAGCGCAACTGGCCCATTTGGGAAAAATAAGCTTTTGCTGTAAAGACTGCTCTCACACATTGGAGGCATTTGCTAGAGGGTGCTCTTTATCCTTTTGAAGTTTGGACTGATCACAAAAACCTCCAAGCTTTACAGACCCCCAGGAAATTGAATGGCAAAGAAATTCGTTGGGCTCAATGTTTTAGCCATTTTAATTTTACTCTCAATTTCCTTCCTGGCAAGAGGAATTTTCTTGCTGATGCACTTTCTCACCTCCCGCAGTATCACACCGCCCAAACTCAAATTGTAGACACAGTTTTCTCTCAGAAGCAGCTTGGAATGGCTTGCGTAATGTGCAAACAAGCAGTAGCCAGGAAAGTGAAAGTGCAGGCTGACCTAAAAGAGGAACTGCTTCAGGCGCTCCCTAATGATCCCTGGCTACAATGTAACAAAGCCCAATTAACTGAAATTGGCAACATCTGGTATTGTAATGGCAAAATCTACGTGCCTGAGTCTCTTCACCAGACAATTTTACACCATTCCCATGATATTAAATCTGCAGGTCATTTTGCCTTCACAAAAACTCTCCACTCGGTGAGGCACCAATTTTGGTGGCCCTCCCTCCGTGCTGATGTACAATCCTACATCACATCATGCCACATCTGTGCCCAAGCGAAGAGAAAGTGGGGGAAACCACAAGGACTTTTACAATCCGTAGCCTCCCCCAAGGCTCCATGGAAAGAAATCGCCATGGACTTTATTGTGGATTTACAAGACCATTATTTGGACTGTAATTGATTTGTTTTCCGAACAGGCTCATTTTATACCTTGTGCTAAAATCCCAACTGCTCAGCGGTTAGCCAAGCTATTTCTCACGCATATCTATAAAATTCATGGGTGTCCTACACATGTAATTTCCGACAGAGACGTCCAATTTACTTCCAAATTTTGGCGGACATTTTTGAAATTAATTGGTGTCCAGCAATCCCTCAGCTCGTCGAGCCATCCGCAGATGGATGGAGTGACCAAACGGGCTCAGTCTACTCTAGAGCAATTCTTACGTTGCTACATTAGCTTCCAACAGGACAATTGGGTGGACCTCCTGCGTTTCGCTGAGGTTGCTTATAATAATGCAGTTCACCAAAGCACTGGGTTTTCCCCTTTTCATATTGTTTATGGCCAGGACTTCGTTCCAATACCTGAACTTCAAGTACAATCCTTGCCTGACTCCTCAGTAGCCGACTGGGCTACACAGATTGCCACTAATTGGCCAGTCATCCGCCAAGCATTAGATCACACACATGAAACTCAGAAAAAGTTTGCTGACCGTCACAGGCACCCAGAGTGGAAATTTAAAGTGGGTGATCTCGTTTATCTCTCTACCAAATTTTTACGCTCCCAGCGACCCTCAAAGAAGCTTGCCCCCAAGTTTGTTGGACCTTTCCCCATCACAAAAGTGATTAATCCTGTGGCTGTTCAATTGCCATTACCCCCCACCCTCGAAAGACTTCACCCTGTTTTTCATTGCAGCTTGCTTAAACCTGCACCAGACCGTTCTAAGTGGCACCAGCCTGCAGCAACCCCTCCACCCATCATGGTCAATGGCCATCAGCATTTTGAAGTTAAAGACATTCTGGACTCTCGTTTTTTTCACAAATCTTTACAGTATTTGATTCAGTGGAAGCATTTTCCAGATCCTGAATGGGTTAATGCATGTCATGTTAATGCTCCTATTTTAACCAAAAAGTTTCATTCAAAGTATCCTTCTAAGCCCTCTCCTTACTAACCTCATTGCTTAATTTTATGTGATATCTGATTGTTCTTTTTTTTTTAGTCTTTCTTGGGGGGCAGGCGGTATTTCAGATCCCCCCGATCAAAGGTTTCATAGAAACCCTTATCAGAGCGTCTACCACCATTTCCTTCTCCAAGGAATGGAATCTGTGTCGCCAGATGGGTGGGGGTGTGAAGTTTGAGTGTGAAGTGGTTTATTATAGCTATGGAAGACATCAAGGACACAGGGTTGAGATATGCCAGGAATACCATCTGGATGGGACAGGGGGTGACATGGTTTCATGGGAAAGGGGACTAACTAAGAGAATGTAGTTTTTAAGTTAGGTTTGAGCGGGAAATCTTTATTTGCAGCTTGCCTTCTGTACTGTTCATTACGCTTCATTAAAACAGTTAAAGGAATCCCAGCCTCCTGACTGTGATTGTGTGAATGCTCGAATGATCAGGTGCTGACACAGCCAAAGTGGATAGCTTCCATCATGGTACTCAGAGGGCTAAAACTCCAGCAGAAGCTGGTCACATTAACATCCAGCACCCTATAATGACCACTGGGCATCCAGAAGCAGCTGACATTTCAGAAACAGCAGTTCCTCGTAGAAATCCATCACAATGTCCACAGATGGAGCAGTTGCAAGATGAACAGGGCCTCCCTGCCTCAAGTCCTAAGTTATCAGAGCAGGTAAATTAATCTGAAGATTTTCACTACTTTACCTAGCCTAAGGAAAATTAAGCATACCCAGTACATGGCTCTCTCTTCCCCTTGCTCTGGAATTTCGAGACGTTTCTCCGAATGGTTTATTTGGGAACTTTCTAGAATTGTTATAACATCTGTACACCTTGATAAGCTTCTAGATAAGCTTCTTTTGAAAAGCTTCAGTGGACTTTCAGTGATGCCAGCCATGCTCTCAGTTTCCCTCTGGATCTGATCTCCAATCATCTCTGTCATCCAACAGGTTTTGTCTTGGAATCCTGACTTGCATGCCCTTCCTCTTCCCAAGCATTTGTTGGCAATCCCTCTGCTCTTTTCAGAAAAAGGAGACTTGAGTTCATCTATTTCACTTTCCTTCTATCAATCTGACCCTAGTTACCTTGCTTATCAGTGTCCTTATCTTAAGTGCAGTTTTCCTTCAAGTGGTATCTTTGACTGTTTACAGGCCCAGGCCCACCAGGCCTAATCTATCTTCTGCACACTTTATCCCATCCAAAATTCAGTGTGGTTAATTACTTTTTTCCTATATTCCAAGGAGGAGGGATATATATACACATTACACACACACACACACACAGACCTCCTTGAAATATAGCAGAGGCATAACAGTACAGGTACTCAAAATGGCCTCCCTCTAGCATAAATGTAGGTATGATTATAATGCATTTCTCACCTTTTTCAGGCTACTAACCCTGCTATCATGACTAGGAGCATCACGGGCTTCCTGTAAGAAGAACCTTAGGGATAACCAGGTTTCTTCTATGCAATTCCTATATTGTTCCATGACACCCCTTCCTTAGCAGTGTGCATCCTTAACGAATCACACTGGGGGAGGGGAGATTTACAGCACAAGTGAATTCCCTTTAAGGTTGAAGGAGATAATGCGACTGAGTTAACATTCTTCCTCCATTAGCTCATTGCGCCTCATCCTTTAGATTGAACTAGAATTTGCCGACATACTTCTTTGTGTCAGGTAACATTTTCCCAGGATGTTTGTTTTTTCTTTTCATCATTTTTTCCTTGACGCTAGTAATTATAGCATTTATTTGCACACCACCCTTTAACATACCACTCTCATTCTTATATCACTATGTAAAACACACCGTCCAGCTTTCATTCACTTTGGTTTAATCCCTTTTATTTTTAATTCCATTCACTCTGTTAAAGGATTCTTGTTTAGCCCTCTTCACCCACTTCCTAAACAATCGTTTGGCATTCTGTATTTTCTCTGCCTCTTTTAAGTTAACTGTTCTTTGCTCTCTTTGGCTATTTTCTTGACAACTATTTTTTTACATATACTGTATTTCACACAAAATCTTTCTCTTATCTTCATTTTTTCAGTAATCAATCATTTTATATGCTTTTTTTCCTTCACAGCTTCCTCATTTTACTAAGACTCCTTTTTCATACCTCCCATTAATGTGACTTCAAACACTTCTGTGGTGACATTCTTTTCCTCACATATTCAAAATAAACATTTTCTAGGCAGAGAGTCACCAAATAGTGACCATTCTCTTCCACTCTTGGCTTTCCAGATGGCACAATCCATTTTCTGTACTCTCTCACTGTATTCCCATGTCATTTTACAGAGCATTCTCTACCCTACCCCGGGTTCCATCCATTCAGACTATTGAAGAATATTTTCCACGAACTCATCCCTGATAATCATTTCATTATCACCTTTCATTGAAATGTAACATTCAACTATTTCCATCTTATAAATTCCTACTTTTGTACGCACTCACAAAAATGATACCAGTTCATACTTTCTGACATACAGTTCAGCTCTTCCATTGATAACTAAGGCTACTACTTCAGTTCCCTGCGTTATTCATCACTCCATAAGACTGGGTCACTTTCAGTCAGATATATTAGATCCTCCCCATTTCTCTCAGTTTCATAGGTACACAAATATCTATTGTTCTTTCTTTCATTTCTTTCATTAATACATGCTCTTCACCACTTGTTTTTATTGCAAGTCCTCATTGGCTGTCATCAGATGAGCCCATAAATATTGACCTCCACTACCCATCATGGCTTTGATCAATCAGTGGTTTCATATGATGTTTTTCATAAGATAAAGAAAATGTAGGCTAGGTTACCAGCCTTAGTCATACTGTGCCACATACTGTACAACGTGCCTTGTAATGACAGTAAAGGTAATTTTGGGCACATTTTGACCAGTATGCTGCAACTGCAACCAAAGCCCAGTTTTACCCCCCAGCATGTTTACACTAGGATTTCTATTCTGAGACCACCCTGCAAGCCCAACATACTGCTGCATGATATCTGCCAATTAGAAGGTATGTGGAGTGTACTGATGTACGAATAGGATACAGTTTTTAGTGTCCATTTTTTAAAAGTAGAAGGTATATTTGAGAAACAATTGCAGTTTTTCCAGATAAAGAAAAGAGGTATGTTCACAGTTTGAGGATGTTTTGCAAAACATCTGAATATATATAGTATTCAAATGTTTGATTTAGCTATAGTGACCTCTAATTACATCATTCTTAACAATGCACTAAATGAGTCTTCTTTAGTATTTCCTCTCTTCAATCCTTCTCTTTGGCAGAATGTTTTTAACTGAGGCTTTGGAGCAGTATTATTTTTATTAGTAAATTGGGAATGAAAGGTATTGAAGATTATTTTTTTTAAAAGTCCCTTCAGTCTTCATTTCCTGTAGCACATTCATGCCTGGCTTCAGTTTTGTCAGCCAAGTGCAAAGGGCTCCATCTTCTTTTGTTGAACACCAAGAACCCTTTGGGGGTGATTGTATCCCTGATTAAGAATTTTTACACAAGGCATGCAGTGTTTCTGCAGATGCTTTAAGTATGCAATTCAAACTTTAATGGATTCACTGCAGCATTGTTGCAAGATTGCAGCATTACACTGAATATAGTTTGCAGCCTAAGAAGGCAGAGGGTGAATGGTCTTCACATCAGCACTCAGACTGCACAAATGGTACCTAAAAAGGCCACTCCATCATCCCAAAGGATGTCTAGAGTGACAACTGTATAGCTTGGCATAATGCTGATATAAAGGGTTGCCAACTTGACAGAAAACAACAGCTTGCTGGCTTGCTCCTCTGCTTTTAACAGTGTCTTGGCATCAGCTGGGAAATCTTTTCACAGCACACAGATCAGCATTATCACTGGCTCGTAACCAGGCAGCAAGTGAGAGAGGATGAGGAAGAAGCAGAGCACAAGAGTCAGCCAGGGTGTCTCTGGTAGGAGCAAAGACTATGGGAAATCATTGGAGAAAAAGTGGTTTGGGGTATGTACTAAGGATGGATGTTTTCCTCTACTTGAGTGTATTCTCCGATTTTGCACTAAACTGCAACTGTACATTTTATATTTGCTGTGCAACATTGTGGTTTGCCCTTTATGGGGTGACACAGCACAGGTAAGATCAGACTGATGATGGGGTGGGAATGAGGCAGATGTGGGCTTCTTTTCCTTCTAATCCTGTTTTTAGTCTGGAATATTATAGCTGTCATACTGGGTAGATTGTTGAGTGTTTCAGTGCTGCTGTTGAATGCAAGGTCAGCAAACAGCAGAACATCACTCATTCAGAGCTCAGTCCTGGATGAGCAAGCTGGCTTGGCATATGGTAATGAGAACCAAATTTACTTGCAATCCAACATCTAGAGGGTAATGATATCAGCAACTCAGAGTGAGACAGCTGGGATCTTTTCAAGAAAGTCAATTCATACACTCATCAACCAACCGCATTTACTTGGAGGCTTGCTGGTGGGATTTTTGTCTCAGTTAAATATTAGCCAGCTTTGCAGCTCCCAGCTTAGCCTCTTAACCACAATGCTATGCCAGCTCTTATGTATGGAATACCAGTCTAAGAAACAAAGTCCTCAAATAAAGGGATGAGTTTCCACAGTGATCAAGATAAAGGAACAGCAGGAGAGTTACCAGGAATCTGCCTGCTCACTAGAGTTTTTCCAACCATAAACTAAGCAGCACTGAAAGAGATTAAATATTAGAGAGTGAACATGATCAAAGGCTCCAAGCCAAAATAAAGTAGGAAAGCTCCTTCCTTCCTTCCTTCCTTCCTTCCTTCCTTCCTTCCTTCCTTCCTTCCTTCCTTCCTTCCTTCCTTCCTTCCTGACATAAAAACCAGTTCCTGTGGTCTGAGTACCTGATGACATTTTTTTGAGAATAACACCAAAGGGTGGGGTGGGGTGGGGTGGGGTGGGGTGGGGAGAATAACAGCACTACAGAACAGAGTATGGAAATAAATATGGCATTGTTAACATTTTACAGCATCTGCAAGAGTTCATTATCAGAAAGGGGCTATAAGAACTAGTGGTTCCACACACTAACGTAGCACCAACTCGAATAACATATCTGAAGAATGTAATTATCTTTTAATGAGCTTGCCAATTCCTGGGGCTCATCAGCTTCCCAAGTTGTACGATTTGGAAGAAAATCTGCTGGCTTTCCTGATACTTAACTGAAGAAACTTTGTAGCTGTAAAGAAAGGAACAAAATGTGAAAGATCCATGCCTGTTTTCCCTATGTAGTCACGAGTAAAGATGCAATCATGACTCTATAAATGGCTTAAATGTTCTTTTGATTCAGAATAACTATGAAAGGTCTCTTGCCTTTGTGTATGGCTTCAAATCTTCCAAGAAGAAAAGGAAAAAAAATATTCTCACGGTTACTAGCCAGTCTCTGATCTGCAGCCACCCATCTTTCTCTATTGCTCTTCCCTTAGTGATCTGGCTGGCCTCTGGGGGAAATGCGGGTCTGAAATAGAATGGGTGAATGGTTGGATCTGATACAGTAGGTGCTGATCAAGTATGCCCTTCTTTTCTCGTCCCCTTCTCCCATGAGGAATTATCACTCTCATTATTTCTTATGGGAAAAGGAGAAGGATGATAGCAGTTGGATTCCATTGCATTTGTAGGCTACCAAAATGGAGGAGGCCATCCTAGAAGAAAGTCTTTTTTGAAATTAAAACTATCACCCCTCACTTCTCACCATGATTTAGAGAGACTTCATGCAGCACAAAAGGATTCTATATGGGATTTGTCTTACAGTATTTTACATTGGCATCATTTTAACAAATAGCATTTGCTAATTTAGTGCTCAGTTTGGTAATCTGGACAAATCATCTTTGGAGCTTTTGGCAGTACTTTGTTTTTTGTTTTGTTTTAGCTATCTTTAGCAGTCATGGAATTTGGGTACTTGAGCAATTCATTGCTCACTCATAATTTATGAATCAATTAAAAGGCAATACATATTGCCTTTTACAATTCCTTATTACTGTTTACTTCCCTCTGTTGTGAGCAGTATTTATTAGATTATTAGACTTGCCTTTTCTCCAAGAGCTCAAGGTGGCTTACATGGAGGTTTCTCTTGCTTAAAGCAGCAACTCCGTGGAGTAGGCTGGAGAGATAATGAAAGGCCTGTTTTCATTACTCAGGGTATACTAGAAATATGACCTTCTCCAGCCTAGTCAGACACCTTAACTATCCTTCTATTTCCATTTATTTCTACTGTCTTTTCTCCATTCTTCAATAAGTCAGCAGTACATAAGAGACTTCTCCTCTTATCTGATAATTGCTAAGTTTGCTTAGTAATCTTTAGCATGGGTTTGCATCAAAAGCTTTTCAAATGTCCTAGCAAACTTTTTCCATGGGACAGTATCTGAACACACCACAGCTTTCATGCCAGAAGTTTAGAGAGAAAGGACTTCCATTGACAGAATAACTGCAGAGTTCTTCAGTACTTAGCAGGCTATAAAGAACCTCCAGATTTAGCTTCATGATGCTTTGTGACATCATGAACATATCTATGTAGGATAGGGTTGTTTGTTTGTTTGTTTGTTGTTATATGGAAGGAGTCCATTATTGTCTGCTACTGAAGTGGTGTCATGAACACCTTTATGTAGGGAAGAGTGTTTTTATTTTTAAAAAATACAATCAGAAGTGGTTTGCTATTGTTTGCCTCTAACGTGTTTTTCAGCTTCTCAGCCTAGCCTAGAGCTCTGGCATGTCATGGACATCTTCCATCCAAGCATTAACCTGCTCTGACCTTGCTCAGCTGCCAAGTCCAGACAAAGTCAGCCAGATGCTGCCGTCTGCTGAGACTGATATTAATATCTAGATATTAACATGCAATGGGGATCAGTTTGGTGTAGTAGTGAAGATGCCAGTCTAGAAACTGGGAGACTGTGAGTTCTAGTCCAGCCTTAGGCATGAAGCCAGCTGGGTGACTTTGGGCCAGTCACTCTCTCTCAGAAGAAGGCAATGGCAAACCACTTCCAAAATCTTGCCAAGAAAACTACATGGACTTATCCAGGCAGACATTAGGAATCAAGAATGACTGGAGGGAACATACATGTGTGCATACACACACAAGGTGCAATGGTTGCAACCTTCATACTGGGCAACTGAGTCTTCATGCAGTTTTCATGCCTGTCACAATTTTCTATTTATGGCTTTCACAAACAAATCATCCACTTTTAAACACAAGAGGATATCCTTATGCTTAAGGTATTGTGCTCGTTTTCCAAGACTTCATTCCCTATAACAATACCCTGAGAATGAAACACTGCTATCAGGTCTCCAAACAGCTTGTCTTCTGGCCTCTTTCTCACTCTGCATCTCCAGTCAAACTCATTGCACCAAGCAGCAGTCACGACTTCTGTTCAGCTGCAGATCACTCTCCATGTTAACAAGATGTCATTCATTGTAGGGCATAGTACAAAGGTATCCCTTTTTCTACCCAGAAAAAAGAATGCCCAGGTTCCCTTGCTTCACTGCAAACTCAGCTCTCTGGTTCACTTTTTAATACCCTGACATTTCATCAATGTGCTGACAAACCTCCTCAGTTGAGCCTGTAGTGCTGTGCTACTTTGTAGAATCATAGGACTGAAAGGGACCAAAGAGATACTCTAGTCTAACTCCCTGCCCAGAGCAGGAATCCTATTACTGTTCTAGACAAATGGCTGTGCAACATTTGCATGGAAACTTCCAGTGATGGAACAGGAGGCAGACTGTGCCACCTAATTTCAAGTTGGAATTTCCTTCTGTAAAGTTTCTACCCATTGGTTTTGGTCCTACCCTCAGGCATAACAAAGAATAAATTCACACCCTCTTCTCTGTGACAGCAAGTATTGGAAGACCACTATCGTATCTCCCCTTAGTTCTCTCTTTTTTAGGCTAAACATAGGCCCTTCAATTAGGACCTTTAACAATTCTTCATAGGATTTAGCATCCAGTCTCTTCACCATCTTTGTCATTCTTCTCTGCAAATTTCCAGTTCCAAATTTCCAGTTCCTTCTTGTATTGTGGCAATCAGAACTGGTGCCTGTGATTCTGTGATTCCTGTGATTTTGCACATCTCAACCTCTGTTGACTCAGCCAAGGTTACATTGGCTGTTTTGGTAGCTACAGCATACTGCAGGCTAATACTTAATTTGTAATCTACCAGGATGCTCAGATGCTTTTCACAAGTACTACTGCCAACCGGGGTACTGCCTACCTTGTACTTGTGCATCTGGCTTTTCCTAGCTATCTTACATTTCTCGTGATTGAACTGCATATTGTTGCTCATTGCCCAATATTCAAGTCTACTAATATTTTTTTAACCCTGAGCCTGTCTTCTGAAGTGTAAACAATTGCTCCCAGCATTGTATCAGCTGCAAATTTGGTGAGCAGCCCTTCTGTCCTTGTCTATGTTATTTCTGGAAATGTTAAAGAGTGTTGGACGCAGGAAAGAACCCTGGAGTACCCCCCTGCTTATCCCCATCAGTGTAGACATAGATCCATTAAGGACCATATGTGGTCTATCCCACATTGATCCATTTTATCAAGAAGGAGGCTATAATCAACTTTATCAATTGCCTTACTGAAGTCTAACTATACTACATCCCCAACATTTCTTTGGTCCTTTAATCTAATTATTTTGTAAAAAAAAAAAGCAATAGTATTTGTCTGGCATGACTTATTTTTAACAAGCACACACTGGCCTCTAGTAATCACCTTATTCCTTTCTAAGTGCTTGCAAACCCATTGCTTGATTATTCTAAGATTTTTCCAGGTACTGATATCAAGCTGACTGGTCTATAGTTTCCTGGGTCCAGGTTTTCCCTTTTTTAAAGAATGGGACAATGTCAGCTCTTCTGCAGTCTTCCAGCACTTCCCCTGTGCTCCAGAGTTCTCAAAGATTAATCAGTGTTTCTAAGATCACATCTTTCCATTCCTTTAGCACCTGGGATGTAATCCACTTTGTCTTAGCCTTGATTTCATTCACTGACCTGCATTTCTCTTCTGCCCCTTATGGTATGGCTTCTGACTGATTGGACCATTTTCTTTTTTTGAGAAAATAAAAAGATGCAAAATAGGAATTAAGCAGTTCAGCTTTCTCCCTATTAACCCATTACATCTTCTGAACATCACTAACCAGCAGATCAACCACTTCTTTGACTTATCTCCTGTTCTACAGATAACTGAAGAATGCTTCTTTGTTATTTTTGACATTCATTTCAAACCTCAGCTCAGTCTGAGTCTTAGATTTCCTGACCCCATCCTTACACATTCAGGCTACTTTCTGATACTCTGCTTTTAGCCCTTCTTTCTATTTTGTAAACTTCTCATTTTTCTTTAAAGTTAGAGACTTCATGCAGCCATGCTGGTTTCTTCATATATCACCTGTTTTTCTTTCTTAGGTATTGTTTATGTTTCAACAATAATTATCTTATTTTTCAGAATTTCCCAAGCCTCCTGAACTATTTTTCCCTTCAGGATTTTCATCCATGGAATTCCTTTTCTCCTAGCTTATTTATGTCTGCTCTCTTGAAATCTAGAACATTAATCCATCTACCTCCAGTTCTGAAATCATGTGGTCAGTCTCTCCCAAGGTTCCTAGAACTTCCACTTCCTCAACCCTTTCTTCCCTTTTGGAAGTATAGCTGAATTATAAGTCTAGTATAGCTGATTTCCTAGTTTTCTCCTCCACCTTTTGGATGATGAAGTTAATTGCAAGGCATGAACATCTACTTGCTGCAGAGTTTGATTCCCAGTTGATATCAGGATAGCTGAAATCCTGCATTACACAGGAGTGTATTTCCTGGACACCCTGGCCACTTGATCTGTGAAGATTTCATCTATAACTTCTGCTTGGTTGGGTGGCCTGTAGTACACACCCACAAAAGTATCATTTTTGCTTTTTGTTTTTTCCTTAATTTTCATGCAGAACTTTCAGCAGGGTTTTCACCCCGGTGACATAAGCTTCATACAGGTGTAGACATTCTTTACATATAATGTGACATGCACACCCTTCTGTTGGGTGTGTTTCTTTTGAATACACACACACACACATATATTTTCTCTCTCTCTCTCTGCTATATTTCAGTCAGGGGCTCCATCTAATCAGATTCCAGTAATACCAACAATGTCATATTTGCACCTACACCCCAAATTACCAGAACCACAAGTTCTCCCTGTTTGTTCCCATACTCTGCACACTGGTGTAAAGGCATCTGAGACCCTTAGCAGTACTTGCTGAATACCCTGGTATATTCTTGAGCAGCCCTTCACTCTTATCAGTTACTTCCTTGTTGTAAGGTTTACAGTGCTTGGGCTTTTGTTTTGAATGTGCTTCTGGGTACTGGTTTCCCTTTCCCTCCAGATTTAGTTTAAAGCCTGCCTGATTACCTGAGCAAAACATATTCCAAACATGTTCTTCCCAAACTTCCTTCAGAAGTATCTCCTGCTTTTTGGATTTCCTTTTAACTCTTCTCACTAAAGTTCTCCATAAAATCACTTGTTGCTACTTCTTCTCTCTCACTGTGGATTCCAAGTGCTCTAGGACTGACTACACGCAGTGGTTACTGAGCTAAGTAACCACTGGTTCTATCCCCGACCACTTCAAGCAGAAGAAGGCTCTCCTTCAATGACAATGTGCTCAGACATGTGCCAGCATCCAGGAAGTTATGCTACCAAACAGCCAGATCAAAGTTTACGGAACATGTCATTTGCATCAACTAGCAGAGACAAGTATAAATTTATCCTTTTTTCTCCCCTTTCTATTATCACATATTCTCCCTTGTGGCTGACCAATTTTCCAATTCAGTACCTAATAATATGACTAGATAGATGCAATTGTACTGTAATCAACACATTGTAACCCCCCCTCAATATCTTATTCCAGATTTCCCCAACTCCTTACTAGATGTTCTGGCCTATAACTCCCACAAGTTCTAGTTATATTAGCAGGAAATTATGGGAGGCATTGTTCAACATATCAGGATAGGACAAACTTCCTACTCCTGCTTTACTGGGGTAACCAACTGCTGGAGGGCTCATAATTTGCTACATTTAAAGCTTACAGCTCTTTTTTTATAGTGATTTTATTAACATTACAATAAAAAGATAAGAACTAATACAAACTAAAAAAACAAAAAGAAAAAATAGAAAGTGCAGAAAAGAAAGAAAAAAGGAGAAAGAAGAGAGAAAAATATAAATGACTACCCCCTTCATAACAACAAGTTTAGTAACTTGTTTTAGTTACTTTTAGTTACTTTTAGTTACTTTTAGTTATTTTACTTAATTTTAGTAGCTTACCACCTTCTCTTAAAATACAACAAATGTTCTCTTCTTCCCGTATCTCATCTCTTATCTATAGACAAATCTTTAAAGCCTTGTTGTTCAGTCCTAGTCAGCAAAAGTCAATTAAGGGTTACCAGAGAAAACAACATATCTATTTTAACCTTGATCAGATAAACCAACTTTATATTCCTTCCTTTTACTTTTAACAATCTTGATCCTTAATCCCCTCAAATAAAGTCCTGGAACTTGATTTCTTCTCATTTTTTTCTTTGTCCCTTCTCACAATTCTTTACAATTTTAACAAGTCTCTTTTGTAAATCTAGCATAAGAAAGTTATCCAGGTCACTTTTTTTGTTTGGTAAGACATCAGCCAGTTTCATTTATTTATCTAGTGTAGCATCTCCTTCCACATCATTCCCATAGCCCATCATTTTTAGATCCACTTTCAAATCAGACACAATCCTATCTGGTAAAGCTTTTCCATATCATCTTCCAAAAGTAGCCTTTCTATAATGGCAAACATTTTTAAAATTAACTTCTGGTCCATTGTTCACAAATATCTTTCAAGACATCCAGTGTTAAAGTATTTTGCTCCATTCTGTATTATTAAGTTAAATTTAACTGCTTTTCTCCTTTAATTGTAAACTTTAATTCCTTCTGGTTCCATCTAGTGTCCAACCTTTAAAATCCCATCTCATCATTTATATTTTTTAAAATATTAAAAAAGCAGCATTTTCCCACAGGAAGGATTCTCATAGTTAGTTTCAAAATGTTATTTCAAATCCATCTGAATCCTTAGTCCATTTATAACTTTCCAAAATCAACACTTTAATCACCCTTTTGCTGTTTATTCAAAAAAAAAAATCCTTAAATTTAAGTCCTTAAGTTTGTATAAAACTACTTTTGCTAAGAATTGAAGGAAACTCACCCAGTGTAGTAAAACTTGCTGTTATGAAGATTACCAAAAAGCAGTTAACAAGCAATTTCCAAAAGTGATTAAAAAAAGGAAGTATGCAAACCCTGTGTTCTTTTTAAAGGCACCGAACTGCTGTTTGGGCTATGATGGCATTCCCTCATCTCCCAGCACTCTAAACCCACTGGAGACCACTGTTTTGCAGTCACCTTGTGAGGAGCAGCTGTCTGGAGCACCTGTGGGTGATCCCAGTCCTCTCCTTGTCCAGACAGGAATCACAAAGAATCAGTCCATTCACTGGCTCTTCATTCCACCGCAATTGTCAGCTCTGCTCTCAGGGGGCCATCTTCAGTTTGCCATTTCTTCCCCAGAAGTCCAAAGCTCACAGCTCTAAGAAGAAGGCTGCTGACATTCTGGCAAAGCTGGTGAACAACTCATAACTAAAGCTGTGTGTGCTCTGTGAGCAGATCTCATCCTCTGCCAACATCGCTGAAACTTTGTTTTCATTAAGTGCCCTGAAGTGTGCCTACTGAGTTTCAAACTTTAATTAATACCCACTAGAAACATTTGTAGGCAGGGCATCATTTGGATGGAGACAAGACTGCTGATGCGGAAGTTAGCAATCCATGAAGTTTCCACATGTGATAAAAACTGAAGGCCAATTCCTACAATTAAAATGTTGCTCTTGATTTCCGACACACTGGAAAAATGGGAGGGAAAAAAGGTGGAAAGGGAGGAAACTCTTTGAAATCTTCAAGCTGTCAGACTCCATCATTTGCTCTATGCAAACAAAAGCAGACAGAAGTTTGCAGCTTGTTGGTAAAAGCACAGCTCTTTTATGACAAATATATTTTATAGCACTTTTATATGATTTGGGAGGGGAAAGGATTGCTCCAATAAATTATTTACCTAAGTTGTAAAAACCAAGGAAATTGCTCTGCTTATATGTTCACAGCAACTAAATCTAGATTTATTGAAGGTCTGGACAGATTTTGTGTTCCAGTAGTCTCTTAAAACTTAGTTTGACTGCTCCACTCTGCATCCCTTTCTCCTAAAGGCCACATGGGCTGCCTTCCTGTATGGCATTAAGTTTTAATCATTCTGTACATCTACCACCAGCTGACACCTCCTGAGGATCAATCCCAGAATTGGAGAGTAGTTTCCCATCTCCTGGGTTTTTCCCCCATTCAACATTCTCTTTCCTTGTGCAAACATCTTTTTTGAATTACCCTTAATCTTTTTTTTTTTTTTGGCCTTTTTCCCAAAAGGTTTCAATAGAGACTTATGTTCCATTATGGTGTGATACTAATATGGAAATGGTAGTAATCATCCACAAAGGTGGCCTTTAAAGCTCAGGACTTTGTTGGCAGTTTTCTATCTATATTCTGGGGGCTAGTAGAGAAGGAGAAAGAGCTAATCATCAGTCAACTAATGTTACCAAATTTACACCTTACCAAGCAAAAAATCCTACATTATATATCAAAATAAGTGCTGCCTTTGCTTTCACATTTCTTGCAGTTGCTCCTTTGCTGTCATTGTCACTGAAATGAAAAGGCTATGTGACCAATTCTTTTATGCAACATATATATGCACAACAATACCCATTTGTCAAAAGGTGTCTCAATATTCCAATACCTATCCCTGGACAATTGATATTCAATTGATACTTTGGGGGAGGTCTTGTCAAAATTGGATTAGTGTCGCTGCTGTGCAACTATTTGCTATGCAGCAGCTTTGACAAATAATGGTAAATTGGGGAAAAGATTGACATGTCTGTCATGCTCCAAATATTTAGCTTTTTTTTTTTTGCTTCCTGTTATTGAAAGCATAGTATCCCACAGCCTTTTCAGCTGGTATTTAGAAGGTAGTGTTAACATCTTTACCCTTAATTCATTCCAGCCAGTTGACAGTGTAATCATGCTGTGTAGCCTACAAGACTTCAGCAAAGGATCGTTACCTTGTCGTGGTGCTGGAGCACTGTTCAAAATCTTGCAAGATGATGCTGTCAAGGTAATGCATGCTATATGCCAGCAAATTTGGAAAACACAAGAATGGCCATCAGATTGGAAAAAATCAACTTATATCCCCATACCAAAAAAGGGAAACACTAAAGAATGTTCAAACTATCGAACAGTGGCACTCATTTCACATGCCAGTAAGGTAACGCTCAAGATCCTGCAAGGTAGACTTCAGCAATTCATGGAGCGAGAATTGCCAGATGTACAAGCTGGGTTTAGAAAAGGCAGAGGAACTAGGGACCAAATTGCCAATATCCGATGGATAATGAAAAAAGCCAGGGAGTTTCAGAAAAACATCTATTTCTGTTTTATTGACTATTCTAAAGCCTTTGACTGTGTGGACCATAACAAATTGTGGCAAGTTCTTAGTGGTATGGGGATACCAAGTCATCTTGTCTGCCTCCTGAGGAATCTGTATAACGACCAAGGAGCAACAGTAAGAACAGACCACGGAACAACGGACTGGTTTAAGATTGGGAAAGGAGTACGGCAGGGCTGTATACTCTCACCCTACCTATTCAACTTGTACGCAGAACACATCATGCAACATGCTGGGCTTGAGGAATCCAAGGCTGGGGTTAAAATCACTGGAAGAAACATTAACCATCTCAGATATGCAGATGATACCACTTTGATGGCTGAAAGCGAAGAGGAACTGAGGAGCCTTATGATGAAGGTGAAAGAAGAAAGTGCAAAAGCTGGCTTGCAGCTAAACCTGAAAAAAACCAAGATTATGGCAACCAGCTTGATTGATAACTGGCAAATAGAGGGAGAAAACATAGAGGCGGTGACAGACTTCGTATTTCTAGGTGCGAAGATGACTGCAGATGCTGACTGCAGTCAGGAAATCAGAAGATGCTTAATCCTTGGGAGAAGAGCAATGACAAATCTCGATAAAATAGTTAAGAGCAGAGACATCACACTGACAACAAAGGTCCGCATAGTTAAAGCAATGGTGTTCCCCATAGTAACATATGGCTGCGAGAGCTGGACCATAAGAAAGGCTGAGCGAAGGAAGAGAGATGCTTTGGAACTGTGGTGTTGGAGGAAAATTCTGAGAGTGCCTTGGACTGCAAGAAGATCAAATCAGTCCATCCTCCAGGAAATCAAGCCAGACTGCTCACTTGAGGGAATGATATTAAAGGCAAAACTGAAATACTTTGGCCACATAATGAGAAGACAGGACAGCCTGGAGAAGATACTGATGCTAGGGAGAGTGGAGGGCAAAAGGAAGAGGGGCCGACCAAGGGCAAGGTGGATGGATGATATTCTAGTGGTGACGGACTCGTCCATGGGGGAGCTGGAGGTGTTGACGACTGACAGGAAGCTCTGGCGTGGGCTGGTCAATGAAGTCACAAAGAGTCGGAAGCGACTAAACAAATAAACAACAAAGCCTACAAGAACCAACTACCTGATAGCCATAACAAAGCCAATTCAGAATAGAGCCAATGCTCACTTCAGTAAGCACTGTGTACATGGTGTCAGCACTTAACCAACTCTGTTTTATGGTATGCTGATGTTCTGGAGCCTGGAAGCTGATGCCAATAATACTGAACTAGAGGGGCACATTTTCTGAACTAGAATAAGGCAGCTTTCTTGTCCTAAAAGGACAAGAACTGTTGCCTTCGTCTGGAATGACTAGCTGGTTGAGCATAGTTCTAGAAATGGCAAGGTTGAAAAAATCTGTTGTCTGACTTCTATTTAACTTTTCATTCTTCCATCTTCAAGTCCATCCTAATCCATTTTGCATCAGTTTGCCATTTATTATTTTTGAACTAGTCTGCATGAAAGTTTGTCAGATTTTCATTCACACTTCTACTGCATATGCACATATCTGCAAACAATTTTTCTTAATGCAACTTTGCTATATATATTTTGTGAATATTTTTGTAGCTTTTTAAAAATTCAAGCTGCCTCACAAAAGAGTAATTCAGATATAGACATATATAGATATGTTTTGAGACATATGAAATTGCTACATTTGCATTAACATGTGAATGGAATCAATTATCTTCACTGGGTTAGTATATGAGAGAAGGGAGTTGTGGATGATCATCCTCTAGATCCCGTCATTGAAGAGAAACTTGCCCAACCCAACTTCTCCTAATCAACTAGCTGAATGGGTCATGAGACAGAAATCTCTTATGACACAACTTGGGAACTATTGGCACTGATGGTGGGCCTTTCCTCCCCGCTGAGTTGAAGTGCTCTCCACCCATCTATGCCAGTAAGAAATCTGCTGATCCTTATCCTGTCTCCACTGCCTTCAGAGTCAGGAATGGAGATGAGTCACTAGCATTACTTTTATTTAAGATTTCGCTCCTCTACTTCCCTTTCTTCATATAGGCAACAAATGTCATCTTCCCAATTTCTCATGTTGTTTTTTCAAGACACCTGGGGAAAGACTTCCTTCATTACATTACTTCAGTCTTGCCATAAAGACCACCTATGTACAGTCTTGCCAGTAGAGCAGTCTAGTGCAATTATGCTATCCTGACAAGTGTTTCAATTTCCATTTGCTGATGATGATTTCTCCCTGTCCAGGGAGGATATAAACTGGTGGCATCTATGGGTCTTGTACTCAACAGGGTTGAGGTAGGGAACTGTTTGCTTGCAGCTAGGTTAGGGTTGCCCAAGGAAGTCAAAAGGAGCTCCTGTGCTAAAAAATATAGCTCTGCCATTCTTGGACAAATATGATGGACTACCAGCACAACCCTGCTCTGTCCAGATTGTTACTGCAACAATAGCAGAATAGTAGATGAGGCAGACTGGAAAGTGGAAGAGAGAGGATGCCTGAAACTAAACTCCTCTCTGATCCTAGTGGTCTACTAGTGGTCACCTGATTTGGTCTCCAAAGTACTGGGTGGTGAAATGCAAGAGATTTTATAAACCTTCCAACTGCCATTGGATGCTGTCAGCTTAAGGGGGGAAACACTACTTTAATGCAAGTATAGCTAAGGATGATGTATTCTGTCTTACTCATTAATCGAGGACAAGATGAAGGCAATGTCAAACGGACACAGTAGAAAAAAAGATGTTGCCAGAGCATTTTTGCATTGCAGTTGATGCAACTGGGGAAAGGCCCAGAGTTGCTTGGCATACTTTGAAAATGAATGTCTTGTGGAAAGCACAAAACAATTTCATTTGGAAACAAGGTTCAATTGCCTGTGCAAAACAAGCATCAGGAAAGTCTGAATTTGAAAAGGCTGCCTTGAAAAAGTCAAGCTTATCTCACAACAAGCATTTAAATTGGTAAAGTTTTAGCCCATCAGAGACCCTACATACTTTGTCTTGGGTCTTTGCATTTTACTTTTAAATGAGAGCAGCAGAGGCTGCTGCAAAGTAAAAGAACAGAGCACCCCTCACCCCTCAAACCCCCCACCTATCAAGCATATAGCAGAAGAGATGGGCCATTTACAATCAACCAAGTGCAGGGCAAGAGGCGCATGAATTTTCCCTCCCTCACCCCAAGGGCTTGGTGCTTTAGCTTTAGAACATGAAAAAAGATGTGCAGAACAATACATTTCTGTATTTTTGCCAGAAAACGTGATTCCTTCTCTGATGATGGGACAATGTGAATCTTTTTCTGAAAACCTAGCAAATAAATGAAAAACCAAATTGCTAAGAGCAGCTACCTTGCAATCACCAAAGGAAAAGGTTCTGCAATGTTCTATGCAATCTTTTCCTTTTTAAACCTTGAATTTAAGCAGTGCTGGGTAAAATCCAGAGGAGGTGAAAGGAATGTAAGTCAGAGTCACCTCTGAGTGATCCACATCTCTGTATCCTCCTTGAGCAGAAGTACAAAGTCCCAGAAGTGGCTCTAACTATGGTATCACTATTAGACAGCATCCTTTAAAGATAATCCTTAAAATAAGAGGATTTTATGTCTGATTTGTATGTTTTCAGGATCTGCCCAGATCCAGGTAATATCAGTTGAGAACTAACATAGGCATCAGGTAAATAATAAGATTATATCCTGCACTGTTACTCTGATGCACAGGGAAAATGCCTCTCTTGGCAGGGTTATTTTTCAGAGGTGATTGCTGAAAGTTTTATTAGGGGGGTGGGGGAGAAGAGACAGTTAAACTGCTGTACTTTCTATTGCCTTGGGGGTGGCAGAAAGCAACAATAGAAGGACACTTTGTAGAAGCTGCCTGCAAACAGTTGTAATTCCTTACTGCCCCAAAGACCTTGAGGGCCATCATTCTCAGGGGCAATTGGGGATAACAAAACCCCATCCCACTGCCAGAAGCCCTCCTTCAAAATGACCTGTAGAATAATACCACATTGTGAAATTTTGAGACATAACTGACAGTTTGAAGAGGAAAAAAATCTCTTATTTATTCCAGGGCTTTGGATAACTCAGGACCAGTGTTTATTAATTTTGTTGTTGTTGTTGTTCCTTGTTTTCAGTGCTTTGAGAAAGCCAGATGCAAAGATGATAGTGGATCGTCTTCAAAATGCCTTTGAGGTCTGAGGAGCGGAAATAGTGGTTCTGTGGAGGTAGCTGTAGCATTGCTAATCTAGTCTGGTCTGGTCTGGTCTGGTCTAGTCTAGTCTTAAATACAGTAATGAACCTGAAATAGTAATGTCAGGATTTGGATAGCCTACTGGATGCTTCTTGATATAAAACCCCAAAGACAAACTTCAGAAGGAAAAATGTGTGCCATTAGCTCTTCTATTTCAACATTCATATTTCATGCTATTTCATATACATATTCATATAAACTGAATATAATCATGTCACTTTAGAAGCAAAGTGCAGTCATGCATAGCGGCCAGATATAACATTTTTCTCAAGTGCCTCTGATACTCACCCATGTCAGAAGCATTTATAGCTGGCATAACAGTTAACAAGTTTTTCTGCCTTAATGATGAAACAGTACTGAAATAAATCTGCATCTGTCATTCATTCTAGCTGTCAGTTAATAGGCAAAGGTTTTAATTTGGCATAGTATTAGGAACTGAGGAGCCATGATTTCCATGTGTTCTGATAAATATATTCACAGTGGTATCTAGGCTCTGAGTCCTAACAATGGTTTCCTGGAGGCTTCCCCATAAAACCCTTGGCAAATTGATGGGGATGCTGTGGACTCTGGGAATTTGTGTGCCTCAGTGGATCCATCCAGGGTGAGTCCTGCACTGAAAAGCTTTTGTTGTTGCAATCAGAAAGAAATCAGGGACAGGAGAGTCCAGAGATTCAGTATCCAGGCCTCTATGTTCAGATCCTCTCCCATATCACCACATCTTCTAGTTAAGCAATAACTCCAAGCTCTTAAGTATAACATTTTGTAATTGTATGACGCAAATCCATAAAAATGGAATACCCCAAATTAGCTGCCTATAATTGTAGTGTTACTGTTTTATAAAGTTAGGGTGTTTCATTAAGGAATGGAGGAAAGAAAGAAAAATCCAGCCTCTCAGTGGATCCCTAAGGGATCCTTGAGGCAATTAGCTTTAAGCTGAAAAACATATTTCCAGTTTTATAGCCTGTTTTCTAAGCTTAAAATAAATTTCTGCCCAATAAACCTTAGTATCGTCCAAACATCACTGCAGCAGTCTGTTAATTAATAGCAAGAGACCAACTAGTAGGAAAACTTTATTAAAACCACTGCATGTATTATCCTCTACATTAGTTCCCTAAATTTGTGACCTCTTTTTTCCTGAAAGCTTGTGGGTGGCTTACAATATTCTAAAAACCAACACCTTAAAAGCAATTTTAATGTTATAGATTTATTAATATGAATATATGTAGTGGCCTTACAGTAGTTTTGACAACAATTATATGTTTGATAATTCCAAAGTTTGCTAACTGTGTGTTATGAGAAGGAAAATAAATACTTTTAATTAAAGGTTCTCTTGAGCCCAAAGAGCTTAGCCAAGCATTATGAGAAATTAGGGCATGCTTAGTTAGTTCTACAGAGCCCTATCCCCTTGCCTAGGGTGTATGTAATCTCATTTCTGTGGAGAGAAATAATAATTGCAGATCATACTTGAAGGTATTTATGGAAAGGTATTGGTGGAATTATCGGGGGGTCAACTCAGCATTGTCTCATAAGCATAAGGGGGTCTTTCTAGTAAATGCATCTCTATTGTGCTTGTGGGATGTCACATGGGTCACCTGGTTTCCACTTCCTCCTTCTTCTTAGGTTTGGAGGAACCTAACAATCTCCATTTAGGAGGTGCTGCAGAATGCAGCTCTTGTCCTTTCTTCTTGCTTGCACACAGACATTTCTATTCCACATAGAAACGTGCCTACAAAGAACCAGTGATGAATAAGTGCTTTCTACTATGAAGCTGACTGTATCCAGATCTACTGAATAAATGTAAGCTACTTTTTTTTCTCTTCATCTAACTACTGTGTGAAGACTGAATTCTTTTCTGAATGTAAGCTTAATGTGCAAGTTTCTTTTTGGTTCATGCTTCTACTTTGCAAGATTGTTGTTAGCTGCTTGGAGTTCTTTTATTAACTTTTAAAAACTCCATCAGGTATATCCATGCATTTGTTGTCAAAATCTGTTGTGGGACATTTGCTTGAGCTAGTCAGAAGTAGTGCAAGAAGTACAAGAAATACTCTATTTAGTAATTTCCTGTCCCACGCTCATGAATAAAGTGAATGTGCCTGTGCAGATAAACTAGGATATCTACTATGAAAAGTGCAGGGATTTGTGTTTCTGACTGCAACATATTCTCTAATGAATTATCAGTTTGACATATCGATAGATAGTAGAGAGGAACAAGTGGAAGGAAAAAACAAGCACTATAATTATTAAGGATAATGTTCCCAGGAAGAGTGGGACCCAGTGCTGCCAGTGGGATTTACAGCCCCACAAATCCATAGGCATCAGTGTTTAGTTCACAAATACTCTATAGATCCTTTCTAAAATGTTCCTTTTGTATTGTGGCACCTGGAAAAAAAAATCTTCAAGTTTACTTTTAGAAAAGAATAGGAACTGCCTACATATAACTTCCTAAATAACTTTTACAACTAACTTTTAGTCAGCTGTACAGTTCAATTAGAATTTTGGAATTCTGCCATCTTTGATAGAAACTAAAAGATGTTTCAAGCAAGCCACCTATTAAAATACCGGATGATTCCACAGCAGAATAAGACCTCACTACAGTATGTCATCTGTTGTCTAATGAGACACACTTACAATAATAATAATAAAAAAATACCTGGAGAAGATCATTTCTAGTTTTGCAGTGAAAAAGTCTGGCAAAACATCGTTTAGAGATAATTAGACTATTTATATATATGTGCATACCTTTCTGCAAATTTTCCTTGTGAAATTTGTCTAAAAAGATTCCTTTCTTCTTTTGGAAAAAAAGAAGAATGATCTCTACTTAATCTTGATTAGATAAAATTTACAAAACTACACCAATTTTTAGTCAAGGGTGCACAGCTCAATGATTCTTTGCTAATTGCCAGTGTCTGAGGAAAAGTTAAAAGAAATGTCTATAAGATAACATTCATTAAAAAAAAATGACAGGTTTCCTATGATAGTTTTACCAATATGGTTTGTGAATTTGCAAGAGAGCTTGATTTTGGGGAGTTGTCATGATTTGACAACATGATTTTATTGTAAACCACCCAGAGTCCCTCTTTTGGGGGAGATGGGTGGTAATTAAATTTGAATAATAAATAAATAAATAATTTTGGCAAAGAAAAATATCAGAAAAGTAAAGATGATTGAGAGTTAGTTGCTGAAAGTACTAAGTGTGATGAATGAGGGAAGGAAACCCTATGTGAGAATGAGTGGAATGTCTAGCAAATATTTCCAAACAGTGCAGGAAGCAAGCAAGCAAAATATGTGTGATGTTTGTCCCCTTGGTCATTTAAGGAATACCTGTGGTGACATTAGAAGACTGCTGGTTGGAGATTGTGTGTGTACTTTTGTATGCAGATGATGCTATGTGGTTGGCTGAGAACCCAAATAATTCGCAGTGAATGCCAGATAGACTGAATGATGCAGCGAGGAGTCTAGATTTGAGAATTCAAGTACTGAAGACAAAGTCAGTTGTATTTGATAGTATATAGTATATAGATATAGGTACGCAGAACACATCATGCGACATGCTGGGCTTGAGGAATCCAAGGCTGGAGTTAAAATTGCTGGAAGAAACATTAACAATATAAGGATCATTACCTTGTTGTGGTGCTGGAGCTTGAGCACCTCAATGATGCCATGAGCTAAACCGTGAAGGGCCACCCAAGACGGGAAGGTCATGACAGAGAGATCAGACTAAATGCGATCCCTGGGGAAGGTAATAGCAACCCACCCCAGTATTCTTGCCGTGAAAACTAAATGGATCAGTACAACCAGAGATATGTCGGTATACCATCGGAAGATGAGACTCCCAGGTTTGAAGTTGGTCAAAATGCTTCTGGGGAGGAACAGAGGATGAGTTCGACTAGCCCCAGATGTGATGACGCAGCTAGCTCAAAGCCGAAAGGACGGCTAGCGGCCGACGGTGCTGGTGGTGAACGGCGAATCCGATGTTCTAAGGATCAATACACCATTAGAACCTGGAATGTAAGATCTATGAGCCAGGGCAAATTGGATGTGGTTATTGGTGAGATGTCAAGATTAAAGATAGACATTCTGGGCGTCAGTGAACTGAAATGGACTGGAATGGGCCACTTCACATCAAATGACCACCAGATCTACTACTGTGGACAAGAGGACCACAGAAGAAATGGAGTAGCCTTCATAATTAATAGTAAAGTGGCAAAAGCAGTGCTTGGATACAATCCAAAAAATGACAGAATGATCTCAATTCGAATTCAGGGCAAGCCATCTAACATCACAGTGATCGAAATATACGCCCCAACCACAGATGCTGAAGAAGCTGAAGTAGAGCAGTTCTATGAGGATCTGCAGCACCTACTGGACAACATGCCTAAAAGAGACGTTATTTTCATCACAGGAGACTGGAATGCTAAGGTGGGCAGTCAAATGACACCTGGAATTACAGGTAAGCATGGCCTGGGAGAACAAAACGAAGCAGGACATAGGCTGATAGAATTTTGCCAAGACAACTCACTCTGCATCACAAACACTCTCTTCCAACAACCTAAGAGACGGCTTTATACATGGACTTCACCAGATGGACAACACCGAAATCAGATTGATTACATCCTTTGCAGCCAAAGGTGGCAGACATCTATACAGTCGGTAAAAACAAGATCTGGAGCTGACTGTAGTTCAGATCACGAACTTCTTATTGCACAATTTAGGATCAGACTAAAGAGATTAGGGAAGACCCACAGATCAGCTAGATATGAGCTCACTAATATTCCTAAGGAATATGCAGTGGAGGTGAAGAATCGATTTAAGGGACTGGACTTAGTAGATAGGGTCCCGGAAGAACTCTGGACAGAAGTTCGCAACATTGTTCAGGAGGCGGCAACAAAATACATCCCAAAGAAAGAGAAAACCAAGAAGGCAAAATGGCTGTCTGCTGAGACACTAGAAGTAGCCCAAGAAAGAAGGAAAGCAAAAGGCAACAGTGATAGGGGGAGATATGCCCAATTAAATGCAAAATTCCAGAGGTTAGCCAGAAGAGATAAGGAATTATTTTTAAACAAGCAATGCGCGGAAGTGGAAGAAGACAATAGAATAGGAAGGACAAGAGACCTCTTCCAGAAAATTAGAAACATTGGAGGTAAATTCCAGGCAAAAATGGGTATGATCAAAAACAAAGATAGCAAGGACCTAACGGAAGAAGAAGAGATCAAGAAAAGGTGGCAAGAATATACGGAAGACCTGTATAGGAAGGATAACAATATCGGGGATAGCTTTGACGGTGTGGTCAGTGAGCTAGAGCCAGACATCCTGAAGAGTGAGGTTGAATGGGCCTTAAGAAGCATTACTAATAACAAGGCAGCAGGAGACGACGGCATCCCAGCTGAACTGTTCAAAATCTTGCAAGATGATGCTGTCAAGGTAATGTATGCTATATGCCAGCAAATTTGGAAAACACAAGAATGGCCATCAGACTGGAAAAAATCAGCTTATATTCCCATACCAAAAAAGGGAAACACTAAAGAATGTTCAAACTATCGAACAGTGGCACTCATTTCACATGCCAGTAAGGTAATGCTCAAGATCCTGCAAGGTAGACTTCAGCAATTCATGGAGCGAGAATTGCCAGATGTGCAAGCTGGGTTTAGAAAAGGCAGAGGAACTAGGGACCAAATTGCCAATATCCGCTGGATAATGAAAAAAGCCAGGGAGTTTCAGAAAAACATTTATTTCTGTTTTATTGACTATTCTAAAGCCTTTGACTGTGTGGACCATAACAAATTGTGGCAAGTTCTTCGTGGTATGGGGATACCAAGTCATCTTGTCTGCCTCCTGAAGAATCTGTATAATGACCAAGGAGCAACAGTCCACGGAACAATGGACTGGTTTAAAATTGGGAAAGGAGTATGGCAGGGTTGTATACTCTCACCCTACCTATTCAACTTCTATGCAGAACACATCATGGGACATGCTGGGCTTGAGGAATCCAAGGCTGGGGTTAAAATTGCTGGAAGAAACATTAACAATCTCAGATATGCAGATGATACCACTTTGATGGCTGAAAGCGAAGAGGAACTGAGGAGCCTTATGATGAAGGTGAAAGAAGAAAGTGCAAAAGTTGGCTTGCAGCTAAACCTCAAAAAAACCAAGATTATGGCAACCAGCTTGATTGATAACTGGCAAATAGAGGGAGAAAATATAGAAGCAGTGAAAGACTTTGTATTTCTAGGTGCGAAGATGACTGCAGATGCTGACTGCAGTCAGGAAATCAGAAGACGCTTAATCCTTGGGAGAAGAGCAATGACAAATCTCGATAAAATAGTTAAGAGCAGAGACATCACACTGACAACAAAGGTCCGCATAGTTAAAGCAATGGTGTTCCCCGTAGTAACATATGGCTGCGAGAGCTGGACCATAAGGAAGGCTGAGAGAAGGAAGATCGATGCTTTTGAACTGTGGTGTTGGAGGAAAATTCTGAGAGTGCCTTGGACTGCAAGAAGATCAAACCAGTCCATACTCCAGGAAATCAAGCCAGACTGCTCACTTGAGGGACTGATATCAAAGGCAAAACTGAAATACTTTGGCCACATAATGAGAAGACAGGACAGCCTGGAGAAGATGCTGATGCTAGGGAGAGTGGAGGGCAAAAGGAAGAGGGGCCAACCAAGGGCAAGGTGGATGGATGATATTCTAGTGGTGACGGACTCGTCCCTGGGGAACTGGGGGTGTTGACGACCGACAGGAAGCTCTGACGTGGGCTGGTCCATGAAGTCACAAAGAGTCGGAAGTGACTAAACAAATAAACAACAAAAAGTATATAGATACTATACACACACACACATATACAGTATATATATACAGTGTTTGTATGTGTGTATATAGTATCTATATACTATATACTATCAAATACAACTGCCTTGTATATGTATGTATTTGTGTGTATGTATGTATCTGTGTATGTATGTATGTGTATGTATGTATGTATGTATATGTATGTATGTATGTGTATGTATATATATGTATATATGTGTGTGTGTGTGTGTGTGTATATGTATGTATGTATGTATGTGTATGTATGTATGTATGTATGTATATATATATATATATATATATATATATATATATATATGTATATAGTGAAAGGTCCCCTATGCAAGCACCGAGTCATGTCTGACCCTTTGGGGGGACGCCGCTTTTGTGACGTTTTCTTGGCAGACTATAGCGGGGTGGTTTGCCATTGCCTTCCCCAGTCGTCACTTTCCCCAGCAAGCTGGGTACTCATTTTACCGACCTCGGAAGGATGGAAGGCTGAGTCGACCTGAGCTGGCTACCTGAGAATCCAGGTTCCGCTGGGATCAAACTCGGGTCATGGGGAGTTTCGGTTGCAATACTGCCGCCTACCACTCTGCGCCCCATGAGGATATATATATATATATATCCTCATGGGGCGCAGAGTGGTAGGTGGCAATAGTATACCTATTACTCTAATAGATAATGCAAATCGGTTGGAGTACAAAGCAGTACAAAGAAGGGGGGAATCAGAACTTATACATATTCATCTATATTATTTCTAGGGGTGTTTTTCTTTTTTCTTATTTTTCTTACAGTGGAGATTTTGGCATTAAGCTCAAATATCTATACTTTTTTATATCATGAAAACAACACAATGTACCCTGCTTGGTATCTTTTACTACTGTTATACTGAGCATTAACTGTGTAACTGTCCATTTATAGATTTCTTTTTAAAAAACATACCTTTGTTTTAAATAAAAATAAAAATAAATGAATGAATGAACGGGGATGGAATACAAAAGTGACTGACCAGTACAAAGGAAGTACCTTGTGGTAGCTTGCTCATTGTGACAGAATGGCAAAACAAATATACAAAGGAAAAGGGAATGGCTTGAACATTAGGGGAAGACCAAAAAAGTTGTGATTTGATGGAGATGAGAATCAAGAGGATTACAGAAGGAATAAAGAATCAAAAGCAACATATAAATCAGTGTATAGACATAATGAAAGCAAGGATAGTTTGCAATAATAGAAAGAGATGCAGAGAAATAGTGAATAGTGTTGATGTAAACTAGATCTGATTAATTTCAGTTTCTTTTTTCTTATTGCCAGCTTTTAATTTCTTTTGCTTACAAGTACTTTCTATTTTTCTGCACTTTGCATAATATTGCTTGATATGATTGCATATGATTGCTTATTATTATTTGTGTAATATTGCTTACTTATTAATATAGCTCTTTATGCAGATGCTAAAACTGAACATACAGAGCATAAGAGTGTAGCTAAACTAAGGAGTAGACGTTGTGTGCATATAAACCATAACCTCCAAGATCCTCCATTTGCTCTGCTACATTCTAGATTTTTATGGGCCTATGCAAAGATCAGAAATAGCTTCTCGATCTGAGTTAGGCCAAACATGCTTACAGAGCATTGTTCCTCAGTTTCAGAGCCTGCTGGCTGGGGAATTTGGGGAGTTGTCATTGTCACGTCTGAAAGGCTCTGAGACTGAGAAACACAGTTATAGAGCGTCCATGATTGAGAAGACAAAATAGGTCGAAGGGCTCAGGATTCAAAGGATTCTAAAGCCTCTTCCCAATTCGATGCCTCCAGCCCTGAGGGAAATCTGATCTATATGTTTAGCTGGCCTAAACAATTTATCTGCCATGGCTTGCAATGCTAGGGAAATGCTACCCTTCTGCCTGCTATAGCCAGCAGGGTGTGGAATGAATCAGAGCAAACTGAGCTGAGAATGCTCTAATTTTCTTTTATTTTCTGGAAAGTTTATTTTTTTCTTTTGCAAGTCTCAGGAGTTCCTTAAGCCTCGAAATGAAACTCTTCTGATTACCTAAATCTATGATGGGACAATTCTCAATATTAATAAGCAGGAGGAGGAGGAAGATGAGGGTGACGATGATTTGAGGCAGCCCTGACTGCTATACCCAGATCATCTTTGCATGAGCTGGCCATAGCAGTGAGAGGCAGCTTCTGTTTTGCTAACTCTGCATTGATGGCTGGCTACATTAATTTTTGTCATACCAAAGAGAATGGTCAGTTGAATTCAAATGGGCTTCTCCAATGCATTGATAGAGCTTTGTAGAGAGGGTAATTTCCAAAGCTTATTTTCTACACCATTGAATGCCGTGTTATTGCAAATGAATGCATTCCCTGGTTGGCGTGATGGAGAATACAGCTGTAAATGCTTTATGCTTCATTTGGATAAAGAGGCGAAGATATGGCATTACATAATACAAAGAGGATCTAAGAGTGCACTTTATTAAAAAAAGCCGTACCACTGTTAATAAAAATTCAACGTGTCTGATCAGAAAGAGTCTCGAGAAGATTAAATGCAGACTCATGTAACCTTGACCACAGGTTATTTCCTCTTTTCAACAATGGAAATAAGGACTCTGCATACCTGATGCTCATTTGGCACTCCATTTAGCATGCAGATAAAGACACAGGTACTAACATGGCACCCAGCCTAAGTGTGGCTCTTTTTGGCTCTCCAATGTTACTTCTGTACAATCTGCTCTGATCCCTTTTTCCTTCTGTTTAACACTGTACTGCGCTGTACAAAGAGAAAAGGGAGAAGGGAGAAGAGAGAAGAGAAGAGAAGAGAAGAGAGAAACATACAATGTAGAGCAATGAATAGAGAGATAAAGACAGAGAACACGTACGTTTGATAGGGGAAGGTTTTTCCTCCTAGCCAAGGGTTTGGCGACTAGAATTAAAAATGGTAAAATGTTTTGGAAAGAATCTCAAGTGAGAGAATACCAGAAGGAGAATTTTAGGGATTTATATGGGACTGATAGTTAAAAAGTGTTTATATAGATTTATATGGGACTGATAGAATAGTCAGATGGAAAAAATATTTGAGAAAAGACATCTGGGTGGCCAGAAGCCTCAAATTTTATAGCTACAGCCCATAGCTCAGAGGGGTTCTTACATCAGCATGTATTAGTATTGGTATTAATGGGAAAAGGAAGGTTAAGAGATCTTCAATCTCCACATTATTTCTTTAGTTACTTCCCCACCAAAATTATATTCCTTTGTGTTTTGCTTCAGGGTTTGGGGGGCGGAAGTGTGTGTTTCTCTGTCTGTGTGTGTGTCAAGAGAGGGAAAGAGAGAGGCAGACTGGATAAAATGAAATAAACCTGACAGAGAACCAAGACTGATTTGAGAGTAAACATGTGTTGCATTGCCTGAACACACAAACATACACACTCCCATGGAAAAAAAAAAGGAGCACCCCACTGTCTCTCTCCTTCTTTCATATTGCAAAGTTCAAATCTATAGCAATAGCCACCTCTGGCTGTAGTCCCACCAAGCATTCCATGGCCAGATGTTTGATCACTCTTGCTGTCCAAAATGGCCATGGAGGAAAGTCACCAGTGATGGGAGATGTGTCTACAGTAGCTGAAAGCAACCCATGGGAGCTGATCAGGTCCCAACCCTTGCTGCAGCCATTGTCAAAGAGCTGCACATTGAACTCATAGCAATGCTTGAGTTGGGAGATGATGGGAAAGACTATTTGCTCCTCAATTCACCTGAGGTTAGCTAGGCTGAGGATGTCAGGATGGGATGAAGGCTGCATCAGGCAGATGTATCTCTAAAAAATGGTTACTGAGCATCTTCTAGCTGAAATTTTGGGGATGTGCAGGTATGCCCTTAGTTGTGGCCCTCACCCTATATAGAACTTATTCCCTGAGTCACTCCTTTGTTTAAATGATGTTGCCAAAGGAAGGCTTTTATCAGAATGTCTTCTTTGTACATTGTATGTATGTATGTATGTATTTCTCATATTTCTGTACCTCCCATCTCGCAAGCGACTCTCTTAAGCATCCCATATCCCCTTCACTTTAATCTCTTTTTCTATTGCTGCAACACAATCCTATCCATAAGTGAGAAGTACTTCCAGATAAATTGGTATAATTTGCACCCTTACCTGAAGATTTTTCAATTACAAAAAAGCAATACTTAACTGTCTTTTCACCCAGGCATCCCAAACATAAGCATCAAGTTTCATTTACATGTTCTTTTTTTCAGGATTGTAGTAAATCTGATTATCTGCAGGTTGTCAATGGGCTGCTGCAGAGATTGAACTGAATAGATTGAGCAGTGCTGCTATTTAAAAAGCAGAGATTAAATTAGAGGCAGTGGTTTTATGTTTCATGATTTTTAATGGTTTGTCAAATGTAACTTGCATTTTTACTTTTTTGTATACTGCTTTAAGCATTGAGGGAAAATGTCTCTAAATAAATATACATAAAACAGTCTCCCTTATTCCGGTCTAATTCTACTAACCAATAAGTAATTCTTAATATTCACTAAATGTGATATTTAATTTGCCCTCATAAGACCTTTGTTGGAGAGGTTATATCCATTTTATAGTTACACTTTTGAGCCCAAGAGGTAGCAACCTCATGAGGACTGTCTACTTGACATTGACTCCACATTCATGTACAGTATATAATCCATTCTTTTCTCTTAGTTATTGTACCTTTTAAGAACAGCCATTAAATGAGTAAACTGATTCCAGTGACAATGACCATTTCCACTGAGAGAGATTAAAGATTAGGCTGTATTAATTTTTCCCTGAAAACATGCAGATGTGAAGGGTGTAAACTCCCAGAATCCCCCAGTGCAACTGCTGGCATACTTTTGGCCACTGCACTGTTTTTACCAATTGCAGCTTCTTTCACTGTGGCATCCAATACTTCACCCCCAGGCTCCACTCAATCCCCAAGTCATACCATGCCATCCATTGTTTCCTGAGCAAGTGAATGGAGGGTTCTCTTCACTGACTTGCCCTGGAGGAAAAGAATAAAATAAAATCCTGCTGTACCAAAAAGTAACAAAAGCCAAGGGAAATCCCTTCCTCTAACCTATATGCAATAGGGGAGTAATTCCTCCATTCACTTTGAAACACCCTTTTTTGTCCCTCTACATCCCTTAAAACAGCCACGACCACCTGTAAATACTTCTCCTTTCCCCCCTTTGAACGATTCAGTTTTCGTTTTTTTTAAAAAATCTGATAGACAGTCCTTATGGTAGAATGGTGCTGGCTGAAGCAGGAGGACTGTCTCTGCTGGCTATTCACATGGGAGATGGGAAATGGGAGAGTATGACTCTTTGAAGTCATATTTACAGATCTTCCATGTGGTGCCACTAGGAGAGTGTCAGCAGGTGGCATGGGGATCTAAGCCAGAAGAATAGAAGTAATTTTACTATCAGATCCATGCTGTGTGACTTTCTGTTAGTCCTGCTCATCATGGCTGCAACCTCTCTATTAGCCCCTCTTTACTGCATGGCTTACCAGCAGTACCTGATACTGGGTGGGGTTGGGGGGGGTAATGGAGGTTATTCTGGTGCTGCAGCTGTGCAGTGCAGTAGATAGGAGCATGAGAGAGGATGGAGCAGTCAACAAATCTAAAATTACTTTTGGTGGAACCTTGCTCCACCACTATATAAAGGACAGTGATGGTGCTTATTCTTCCCATCTGGCAGGTAGGAGTGGGAACACTGGTGGGAAGAAAATGAATCCAGCTAGTCCCTGTCATTAACTCACTCCCAGAAAACTGTTAGGACTGTTACTGATGCAGAGTAGGGACTGGCTGTGGCAGCAGCAAATTATGCTGGCCAACTTTTGTGCCACTTCATGGACTGGAGGACAACATGTTAAACCAGCAGTCTGAATATATGATTAAGTATGCCAGGTTCTAAGTTTACTTTCCTGGCCCACTTAAATAAACATAAACCTGCTAAATAACGTCCCCCCCACCACATACTTGCAAATCTCAAGGATGACAAGAATTTAAGAGAAAAGGCTTCAGATACCACAGGCTCAGACTGACCAGTTTTCATATATTTTAGATATGCTGGAGCAATGACTGATTTACAATTAAAATATTTAATTTGAAACTTCAAGCAACATGATCATCATGATTAATTTCCAGTTAATCTGTTATGCATTTATTTACAGAACATTTATGGGGAATTTTGATGAATGGCCTCATACTCTGACAATGTTTGGGTTAAAGGAACACTTAGGGAACAGCACTAAGTAAGTCCAAATGGTTCTAAAAAAGGAAAGATTGTTTAAAAGAGAACCTTGACTAATAATCATTATGTAGCAACTGGTTCAGTTATATAGATCATATATCAAGATATGGGACTGATAATGCAGTCAAAGCAAAACCTTGATTTCAGTGTGAAAGAATAAATACATATTTAATTTCAGCACACATTGCAATACTCCAACTGAGGTCCCCTTTTGTCTTTTAGGGACATTAAAAACTGTTGCTAAGATCTATCCTACCTTTGCCATTTGTGAGTTTTTTAAACCCTCCTCTGAATCCTTAGAACTTACCCCCCCCCTCTCTCTGCTGCTTTGTCATTTTAATGCACATGTCTATGTAATGCACACAGATGCTAAGGAATCATAAAATGTGCTGTAACAACTGGGCCTCATTGGGACCACTTGTTTTTGTTGTTATTTTTGCCCAACCTATCCTTAACCAAATAACAAAGTTTTTCTCTCACATATTCAGATCCAACTGAGAAGTTTTGTAAGCTTTGAAGGGTCTTCCTATTTGTGAAACGCTAGAATCCATGGCATTCCAATGAGCATGACTAAAATATGTTTACATTTGAAAAACTTCTAAACTGGAGGATTATATTCATTGTTATTCATTTGACAAATGAAAAATAACAACATGTTCCATCCAGCCTGCATGGTACATTCCCACATTTTGATTCAGATACTTGTGGGTGCTGACTACCAACTTGATGGCTTTAAAAAGGGTTGGACCAGTTCATGGGGATCAATGGGTATTAGCCTTGAAGACTGCCTCTGAAGGCCATCTGGAATTCCTAGCATATTGATCTTGGTATCACACCTGCTGCTAAATGAAGATAATTAGAGGTGATGGTTTTTAAACTGGAGGTACATTAGTGGGGATATGGTTTTTCTGGTATCCACATTCAATTTTTTATCCCATTTTAGTATCTCATCAAACTTACTTTGAAGCTATAAAAACTAGTAAAAGTTGTGAATAGCACAAGATAAAGAGGTCTACCATGGGTAATAAATTAATGCTTCTACCATGCCACCTTCAACTATGTATCACTAAATCTTGTTAGAGAATTTTACTCTTTCAAGCTCTCTGGAAACAGGCAATGTTTTAACTCTTAATAGTCCCTTTGCTTCATCCATTAAGATGCTTGTGATTGCTCAAAATCACTTTTTAAAAAAAATGTGGGATCTTTGTCTTGTTCCTATACTCTGTTAAAAATATGCTTTTAATTTTACATTTCAAGCTAGTGGTGTGTTGTCTGAACAACTCTGGAATAAAAAGGACAATCATATTGCAAGTTAAAAACCTCACATGTATTTCATGTTAGAGTAACCTACCCATCATAGGTGGTAAGCCATATTTAGCTTTCTTCAAAAAGACATTTGGAAGCAAAGGATGGTAGGTTTGGCCATTTATTTTGAAGGTCCAACTCTTCACAGATACTGACTCTCTGTATATCACCAACCAGATTATTCAAAACTATCGGGATGAAATCAGTGACTCACAATTTTTTAATACCTGGTTGGTGGTAGAACTTTTCTTGACACCTCTGGCAAAATAAGATTATTTGACAATCCAACCTCCCAAATCCAAATTGCTCATCATTTTATGCAAGATGTGGAATAACTTATTAAGCAGGAGCACTGCCAAGATGCATCATGAGACTGTAAATTAAATGTCATCCAACAATATGATGCCAGTATGAAGACCAAGTATTATTTTGAGATAGATCAACAGCAGCTTTGCATTTTCATAGTGATATGCAGTCGTAGAGCATGATCTAGTCTCAGCTTGAGCTACTAACATGGAGGAACCAATAAAACTAAATCAGCGAAACAAACAAAATGAATATTTTATTGCTAAAAATTGATGTGCAAAAAAAAAAAGAACACCTTTAAACTAGTTATTCTAGTTGTATAACTTTACTGATTAGTCAGTTGACCATATCATACTTTAAACTTTGGTACTAGTCTTGTCAAGGCTTCAAGGCTGCTTTTCCTTTGTTTGAAATTCTTGAACTTTCTCCCAACCATGGATCTTCAAAATAAATAACTAAATAAAATAGCCAGAATATCTGAATTACGTGAGCCCTAGAGATAATTCTGTTGCAATACTTAGTCCCAGTTTCCATGCATTTCTAGGCAGGGCTGAAGACTTTTCATGGAGTTGCTGGGTCAGTCACAGGAGACAATACATAGTCCTGATGACAAAGATGAATTATTAGGCTTCATCTACTCCAGTGTAGAAATCCATTTAGATTAGTTGTGGCTTGCCAGAAATCATACCAATCCTTCCACTCCACAGCTTCAGACTCTTCTTCTTATACTGATCCAACGACCAAGACCTGGAGGTACAATCTGCCCTGTAATCCTCACAATCATGTAAGGTAAATCAAACAATAGCTGATAATTCTGATATTAAATTCTCCTTCTCTGGAAACCAGCAGACTGAGATTTTGTATGCTTTGCTTGTAAGCTTCCAAAGACGTTTAATTGCCCATTGTGAAAACTAAATGTCCAGATGGACCTTTTCCTGAGTTAGCATGGATATTAATATATCTTTAATTACAGAAATTCCAGAGCCAAGGAGACATGCTTGCTTTGTACTTTAAGAATTGGGTTGAAGAGCTGGAGAAAAAAAAATGACAGTAACATAATTTAGATGAAGAAATGCTTCTTTGAATGTTAATTTTTTTGTATTGGCAGGTTATATTTCTATTTATAATTTGTTAGATTTCAAGAAGCATAGTTTCAAGCTGTTCAAATTTTGAAAAATTCTTCCTTTGAAATCTGCCTTGTAGTGTGATTTCAGGGAGGGGAATCGAAAAGCATCATTAAACCTAGGGCAATTCAAGATCTTATTTTTAATATGAAGAAAGGCTTTCAATCTGGGTTTCTTGAATGTGCAAGCAGACAAAACTGAAATCTGAAATTGCAATTATAATTCTGGTTATAATTTTTAAATTATACAATTTTTAAATAATGTGCAGACATTTTTTAGAATAAAAATATTCACTGTGGTTCTTTATTCAGTGGCAGATTTCAGGGATCTTGGTCTGGAGACTGTGGCAAAAGGTCAACACCCTTTGGGGCTTTTGAGGCAGGTTGCTGAACAAGAGAACCCTGAAAAAATAGGACAATCTGCTCTGCTGCCAGTGGTGATGGTTAGAATGTGAAGCTGCAGCTATAAAAAAAGGGGGGGGGGATCATGTGATCCTGTACAGCCAATAGGATTCTATCTGGTCACGGTTAAGGTTCTTAACATAGAAGGGCAGCAATGAAACCTTTTCAGTGTTGGCTGCCAGCTCCATGTTGCAGTTAGAGGTTGCATACTGTACAATTGGAAGTGTGCTAATCTGCTGAAGAGTGGTTTTGTTTGTTTGTTTGTTTGTTAGATTTGTATGACACCTGACTCCAGGCAGCTGGGAAGCGCCCTTCTGGGAGTTGTGTTCATCCTCCTTCTGCCTTAAAATTCATTCTTCATTTCAGAAACATTGCCCAAGCTCACCTCCCCAAACTGAGTTGGGGACAAAGCATCTTAGCTCCAAATGTATTAAACTTAAGGATGCAAGCTGTGACCCTGCACTGAGATGGTAAATGTGTAATCTTTAAAAGAAGAGGAGAAGGGTAAGAAAAGAAAAATACCTATGGAAATTTGTACCTCAAAAATACACAGGGCCACTAGTCTAAGGAGTGAACTTTCCTCAGCAATCAGTGTGAATCATTCTGTTCTGAAAGATGCCTCGTGTAGGCCCTTGTGGGAGGGCTAGCACATTAGGAAAGATGCAGTAATGCTTGGCCAGTGCTAGAAACGCACACTCAAAAACACAACTTGAGTCTTTGCTCTCCTGGGCCCACTGCTTTTCTAATTCAAAGGGAAGATGCTGTCTCCAAAGCCTTCTGGAACAGAAAACTGCAGTACAACAACTGGTGACTTTTTAAAAATTAATATTGGATCAAAAGAAAGATTCCAGAACCCCAAACATAAGAACTCAAAATGGCAAGAAAATTTTAAATAAATGATAAACCCAGTACTTCGTTTTCTGAATAGTAAAAAGTAAGTATATTGTTCCCCCACCATCACAAAAAAGAGGGGGAGAGAACCCATAGAGAGCAGTATAAGGATTATAATATAAAAGAATATAAAACTGCATTTATTGGGGCCTACCACAATGTCAATTGTGATCTAATCCAGTTATTATAAAGGAAAATAATAGAAATGTAGAACAAAAAACAAGGGAAAGGGGAATAAATTGGTGGAAGAAAGGCATGCTGACTTCAGATAGACTTGGACAAACGTGAATATAATTGTGTCTTGAGATGCTTCTTAAAGACTGAGAGGAAGTGGGCCATACGAATGTCTGGGAGCAATGAATTTCAAAAGTGCTGTAAAATAAAACAGTGAAAACATGGAAGCAACAGATGTCATGATGAGCTTCTTCCCTAACTTTATATCTGGCCAGCTTTGGCTGATCAAAAAAAGCTAAGGAGAGCTAAACCTGCTTTCTAGTTGGATGGGAGACTACCAAAGAATACAAGGGCTAGACTGGAAAGTTAAAAAACATTCTGCAACAAGGCAATGGCAAACCACTCCTGTATCATTTCCAAGAAAGTTACATGGATCAAGTTCAACTCAAAGAAGAATTTACCTTAAGATTTTTCAGTCAGTAAACAAACTAGAATCTGTCATTAATGCAGAAAGAAAAGTTAAATATTGACATATTCTGAAGCAAGACATTTGAGCTATCAGTCAAATAAAAGATTCTTAATTTAGATGAGGTAAGAAAAGACCAACCAAAGTAGTAGTATATTAATCAAGTCTGGATTTTTTTAAAAAAGAGAATCAATTGAGGCTTTGTGATCTACATGTAATTAAGATACATTAATAGGCACAATTAATTTGTGACATAATAAAAAAGTAGAAACTCACTTCCAAATAACACCAGAAATTAATTGAGAATTGTTAAAAGTCATCTAATAAGAAATTGAAGCCAGAGCGTTAAATTAAAACAGTTAAGTGACAAGACATAGAACTTATAATAACTTCATATAATTAATGTTAAAGTGAAAATTAATTATATTTATTTATTTAATTACAGTCCAACACCAATCAGAAAAGAGAACTAGAGCAAATATGGTGATTAAAATAAAATAAAATTACCTTAACATCCTGAAACAGTTAATGAAGGGAGAGAGTGACTGGTCCAAGGTCACCCAGCTGGCTTTGAATTCACAGTCTCCCAGTTTCTAGCCTGGTGCCTTAACTACTACACCAAACTGTCTCTCATTTCCAGATTAGGCTCACTCTAATTATCTCTGCCAAGGCTTCACATAACATTCTGCCTTCACCGGTCAGGTCCTTCATCTGTTTTTCTTCTGTCCCTCTCTTCCTAGCATCTTCCTCCTCCTGGACTAGACCTGCAAACTGCTTTTAAACTTCTCTTCACAGGTGAAATGTCCAGGTCCTCACTTAGACTCAGCTGCCCATCATTGCTCTGGTCCTCTTCACACACAGACTTGTGCCTTCTTTCTTTGGCCTGTTGCTCATAAACAGAACTTCTACTAGTAGAGGTGGGGAGTCCCCACCTTGCTAGTTCCAAATGCTCTTCCTTCCTTCTTTCCCTCTCTCCTTCTCCTTCTCCTTCTCCTTCCTTTTCTTTTCTTTTCTTTTCTTTTTTCTTTTTGGTGCCTCCATGCCCAAACCAGCTTCCTTTCTTTCCATTCTATCCTCAATCCCTTTAGATGACCTTCAGGGCCATGGATAGTTAAGCTATGGGCCAGGACCAGCAAATCTCACAGAAAAATCATCCTATAATTTCTCCAGATCCGTTGCTCTACTTCCCTAGCATTTCTCCTTCTCTGGGAATCTGAATCCTGGTCCCTGAATCCTGTAATTTAGCTATGTAGCTCTACACTGTTTACCTTTCTGCTTTGTACTCAACTTTCCTGCAACCTCTATGTTGCACAAATGAAAGGAGGCTTCAGTTCAGAGACTGGTAAGTTTGTCCTTAAATCAGATTGCCTTATGAACAACTTTTCCTTTTGCACATATTTCCACATTAGCTGGGCTATTATTATTCAATACATTTATTTCCAAACTGACAAAAATCCCAAATGAAGATTGTAAAGGACATAGTTCAAGCACTTATATGCTGATCCTCTCATAATTAGGTATTTTAAGGTATTCAAATAAGCTGCAGCTACATTTTTCCCTGATTCTAGAATGCAGGAGATCTAGAATGCAGGAGATCACATCTTCAGATCAGACCAGATCAGATCTGGTCATTACTGGACTGGGCAAATTCCAGAAAAAAAAAATCATTCCACTTCAAGAGCTTCAGATCAAGCCCTCAAAATGGAACAGGTTTCTTTGCACCTGCCTAACAAGCCTACTGTAAGAGAGATCAGACGTTCAAAGAAAGTAACATTTTCCAAAATAAAATCATCCTCTGTTTGTGATAATGCTGAAAAGAGAGCTTGGCTTTCAACCTAACCAAAGATTCCTGTGTAAAGGAATATATGTGTCCTAACAGCCAGGAACCACGCTGAGACAAGGAACAGGTCTCTAGTGTTTTATTACTGCTACATTAGACAGAAAGTCCTAACAAACTGAAGAAGCGTGGGAAAAACCCAGACAGATAAACCCCAAAGGTTAAGGCGGGTCTGATCTGTGTCTCTTTGAATGGCTGCTTAACTCCTCAGTACTACGCATGCATTTTCCCCCCCGGATAGAGGCCCCCTCCTGCTCACCATCAGTACTCATGACAATATGTGGCTGAAATGATAAGATGAATAGTGTGCTAGCAGAATAAATTGATAACATAGGGCAAAGGCCAAGGCCAAACAAGCCAAGCCAAGCAATGAAATGCCTGTTTTCTGCATTTTTTAAAAGCAGAGTTGTAGACTGATATGAAAATTGGAGAGAATTGAATACATGCAAAACTGACAAGGAATAGAAACGTTGGTTTCTTCATTCTTACTTTCTAGTAACCATAATAGAGGACTTCCATAGAAGCATGATCAGAATCTTCAATAAATACTATCAAGTGGAGGGAAACTAGGGTGGAAGTCACTCCTGGACATTTTGTCTTTTGTTCCCTTTTCTGTCACCCTAAACTACATTTTGTCTTGCTTGTATCATCATGCAGACCTGCTGATAAGGCTGTAGGCTTCAACTGATTTAACTGGTGGATTAATCTACTAACATTTTAGGGATTAATTGATGACTCCAATTTTAATCGGCTGTTCCATGTATCCTTCTGGGTCTGCTGTTTTATAGGAATTACAAATGAAAAAAGAAAATAGTAGTAGTAAAAGAGTAAGAGATAGCCTTGTTTTCTAAAATGTTTTTAACATATGTTCAACACTTGCTTTTAGTTGTGTTTTTAACATATGTATTGGACATATTGTAAGCTGCCCAGAGTCTTCCTAGAGTTGGGCAGCCTTAACGAATCCAATTAAGTAAATTAAATAAATAAATGAGTGGAAGTAGAGGTTCTTTATTAAAGTGAAAATCATCATCTATTTTTTTCCCATTAGACACTTGAGATGCAGATTATTTTAGGATAATTAATTGTAGAGGTGGTGGACTCCCCTTTGATGAATATTTTCAAGCAGAGGCTGGATAGCCATTTGATTGGGATGCTTCAGTACGGATTTGTACATAAAGTAGGGATAGACCTAATGGCCTAAAAGATCCTTTCCATTTCTGTTCTTCTGTAATTCCAGTTAATCACTTTTATTAACCCAGTCATCAAAGATTTCTTTAATTAACTGCTCCAATATTATCCCAGGTCTTGGTACATTGGTACAAGCACCATATTTGCCCTGTGTGAATGTAAAATCCATTAGTCAAAGAGTGGTCATGATATTCAGCATAGGCCTATCACCCAAAATAGCAACCCCATCTCAAGCTCTCTTTTTTTAATCTAATAAGTCATCAGATGTACTAATAGTTCGTGTTTTTGACCTTCCCTAATCACCATAGTAAATCAAGACATAGCAAAACCATTATATGCTTCCTTGCCTAAATATTCTGAAAGAGGGCAAGAAACTGAACCAGGAATACAACATGCAGCAGCCATTGCACACAACAAGTCAAATCTTGCTCTGCTCTTAAACTTATAAGGACTCTGGCACAAAGCCTTGGATTCCATTCTGGCAGCAACTGCCATTTAAAATGCTATCCCACATTCTAACATCTAGAGCATTGTTTCTCAACCTGAACAACTTTAAGATGTGTGGACTTCAACTCCCAGAATTCATGGCTGGCTGGGGAATTCTGGGAGTTGAAGTCCACACGTCTTAAAGTTGCTCAGGTTGAGAAACATTGATCCAGAGAAAATTTCTTGCTCAATGGTCTGGAGCATTTCTTTTTCACAAGATTTAGGTTCTTGTGAAAAAGTTCTCATCTCCTGGCATCTGCCCAGTTGTTAGGAAGCATGGAATTTCTTAAACCTGCATTTATTTTTAATCGCATCTCAACTGCTACTGCTACTCATTTTGCTACTGTTGTAGAGTACATTAAACACACAACACATGAACCCCTTTTTTTGTGTGTGGCTTTGGAAATGGCATCAGTTTTGTAGGGAAAGTCTGGATCTTCCTCTTTAAAGTATGCATTTGTCGCCATGCCAAATGACTGCAGGTCCCTTATTAAATTGCACTTAGAACAGCAGCTGTCAGAAAAGAAGGAAGAGCTTTCCAGATAAGTTGGAGCCATTCATTATTACATTATCGTCATTCACTCAAAAGTCTCATTTTCATTGAATTAAATGAGGAGTGCTTGAGACCAGCTGCTACTGCTGCTATGAAATTAAAGGATACCAGAACTGCAGACTTAATATGCAATCCCCTGAGCAATAGGCCCATGCAAAGCACTTTTCATTTCACACAGATTTCTAGGAGTGGAAAAGAATTTCATTCAGTTCCTTTAAAAAAAATAATCAAACATTTGCCAGTTTCTTCAGGGCAGAAAATACTAAAGGCTTTTAAGAAAAATCTGGATGTGGGAGAAAACATCCTGATTGATTCTTTCATCCAGGTAAAAGAGGTTAGATGCTTAAATACACAGCCTCACATTCTTAAACTGTTTTGGTTCTTTGTATTTTCCCCATGATTAGAATATTAAATTAGAACTGCCACTTTTTTTTCTTGACAGGATCTTCATCTTTAATAGCCACGTGACAGGTAAAAGCAACAATCCGTTGGCCAGTGTAGGGACCTGCACTAAAGTAAGACCGCTACAAAGCATCTTAAATAGTTATGGTGGTACTGTTTCCTGACCTGGAAATGATAAACTCTGACTCTAATCAAGAGGAAAAAAATAATTCCATCCCACAAAGAAACTCCATCATTTCTATTACACCAGTTGCAATTGTCCTAGAGTGACAAGTGAGTTTTCAATAATCCATAGAAAAAATCTCAGCATTCCTCTGTTCAAAAAATGAACAAAGACTAGACAGCTATTTGAGAATGCAACCAATAACAGGTCCCTGGTTACTACATCTCTTTGCAGTTGCACTTCAGGTAAATATTTAAAAGATCTCACATGAATGCATACAAATTGGCAACTGACTTTTAGCAGCAAAATATCTGGTGACTTCACTATTTCTTCTTCTTTAAGTATAACCACTTAGTACAGCTATATATGATCTATGATTACTCCAGTCAGTGTCAACCCATCTGAAGGGTTGTTCAATTTCATGAGGTATGGGGAACAAAGCCAGAAAACACTGTTTCTCAACTATGGCACCCATATATTGGAACAGCCTCACTCTGTCCCCTCTGTACCCACCCATGATGGTCTTTTGGAAAGTTGCAAAGACTGTACTCTTCCAGAGGGTCTTTGGAGAATGACTGCACACCATCTGAAACTGGATTTTGTTAGGTGGTTGTATATTGAGTATTGTGTTATTGTTTTTTTCTTATTGTTCTTCTGATTTATGATCTGTCTTGCACATTGTTATTTTATTGTGGATATTTTACTTGCAGTGTTTTATGTCACTGCAAGCTACCATGAGTGAAAGAGATTAAGTGACATATAAATTCAAGATATAATAGAGAAAATAAGACCCAGTGTGAAACCTGGGGGTCCTCCTGGACTCACGACTCCTACTTGAAGAGCAGGTGGCGGTCGTGGCCAGAAGGGCCTTTGCGCAACTTAGTGTTGTGCACCAGTTATGGCCCTTCCTGGAGTGAAAGGCCCTCTGAACAGTCACTCATGATATCATGAGCACTGATGGTGGAGGAGGGGGCCCCTATCCAGGGGGGAAAACGCCTGCGTAGTAGAGAGAATTTGAGCTGTCATTCAAAGAGACACAGAACAGACCTGCCTTGACTTTGGGGGTTTATCTGTATGGGTTTTCTCACGCTTCTTCAGTTTGGTAGGATTTTCTGTCTACTGTGGCAGTAATAAAACACCCCTTTGCTCCCAGCCTTCCAGAAGGGTTTTAGGACCTGGTTCTGCAGCCTTGCCTGGGGTGGGAAGGGCAATAGCTCTTCCTGGGGGTGGCTGGTGGCGTAGAGTTCTCCCTACCGAATGAAATCTGTGCCACTTGAATTTTATATTTTATATTTATTCTATTTCTATGTTGGATTTTTGGTATTGTAACTTACGCGTTTGATGATTTTAAATTGTAAATTTTACTGTAAACCACCCAGAGTCCCCCTATTTGGGGGAAATGGGCAGTGATAGAAATTTGAACAATAGAGAGATAAATAGACAGACAGACAGACAGACAGACAGAAATAAAATTACAGTGAATATATTAAGCATGAGTTAGCTAAACTTAAGGCTACTTTCATAATCTATAGTTTCTTAATACAAGCACTGACCAATTCATTTCTTTAAAGAAGTAGGTATAAAATAAAACTGTATCATATTAAGTCAGAGTATGTGCAGCAAGCCTATCCCTCGCCATGTATGTCTTTTCACATTTAAGAGCTAAATGGCCACTTCTAAAAGTGAACCCATGATTCTACACTATGTGCAATATTCTAATAATAGAGTATTTATTTCTTTTTCTTTTGAAATATTTTAAACTTATATTTGACCACACCTAGAAAAATACCCAGCCTAGAAGAGTCCTGCTCATAAAATCAAGGGTATTTGAAAGCAGCACCTTATTCTGTGCAGGATTGGCCAATGCCCTGATCTAAAAGTGAGTGGCATCACATGCTACAACAGGGGGCTTAACAATTCTCTTCTTTGTGAGCCAAAGCCTGTGGCTGCTGTGTCTCATTGGGAATGTTCAACTCCTGACCTCAATAGATGAGTTTTTTATGGCCTCATGCAGGAACAGTGATCATTCCTGCATTCTCTACTGGCTGAAATAATTGGAAACACCATTATCTTTAACAGAATTTGTCCACAGAGCAATCCCCAGTGCTATCTTGCAACAGGGTCCAAAACAGCCACTGCACTTTCTGACAAGTAAGCTTCACACTTTAAAAAAATTGTTCTGATCAATATATATTTGGATTTCATACTTACACTGTTTTTCATTATTAAGTCTAATAGGAGCAATTCACTCATCTTTCAAAGTAAAAAAAAACATGTAAGAAAAAGAGCAGTGTGCTGGGGATATTGCATAAAGACAAACAAAAGTAAAATAAATAAGATATGCATCAGTTCTCAGATTATGAGGTAAAAATAAACTTAAGGAGATCTTAAACAAATCCAAAAGTCCCAGCCCTGATCCCCGCCCCCCCAGTTTTAACCAAGTAACAGACACTCTATAATCTTCTAAAACAGTAGGTGATGTTATAATGCAGCACAGGAATTATTCAGCACCAGGGAGAGCAGCAGGAACAAGTAATGTCCAGTAATTATTGAAGCATATTACAACAAAAGGATGCTGTAAATATAGCCTGTAAAACTTGCAGAAGACAATCATATCTTCTCCCCTCAGCAGACATATCAGGTTAATTTTCCTACCTCTGCAAGCATTAACACTATCCATTAAGGCATCAGATATTGATATATTGCCAACCTAAGGCTAGGAACATGCACACACATTTCATTCTATAGATATCCCCGCCTTCCTACATAATGCCATTGCATATTTGGGGCACTTATCTGCAGAACTGGTTATGATGTTTTGCAGTGCAATTCCAAATAATAGTTGTGCATCACAAGAGCTTTATTATCTGTAAGAAGCTCAATTGCACATAATGTTCCTGTTCCAAAAACAATTAACTTAATTGCAGATTGCCTTGTGAATCCAGTCATCGTGGGGGTGCTATTTGTTTTGTTATTTTAGTGATCTGACAATTATAGTTTCAAACCTACTGTGTCCAGAACACTTATTTGTTGCAATGACTTCAATTCTTGCCTTAGAAGTGGTAAGCTGAGATGGGAAACGTGCAACCCCTCAAATGTTTAATTACAAGTTAGTATGGTCAGCAGTGAGGGAAGCTAGGAATCCAGTTCAGCCAGATCTGGAGGATCACCATGTCTCTATTTATTATACAAAGACATTGTCTTAATGTGATCCAGAATTCATTAGACCTCAGCTCCAGAATATGTCCTCAAAGTTTATTTTGAAGTAAAACAGTTGTGAATTTATAGGCTGGCGAACTCCAAGTGACTCTGGGTGGTGTACGTTTAAAAACACAACTGATAGAGTTTAAAAATTATAGAAGGTAATCAACCAGGGACTAAAATAACACACACCTAAGTAAAAATTCCTAAAGGCACATACTCCTAACTAAATGCCAGGGAAAGTGCCAGGCCTTTAAGGCATGTTTGAAAGGTGGCAACTCAAACCACAGGAGGTGCACTATTCCAAAGGGCAGGTGTCATGATAGAAGTGAAAGTAGCCTACGTGCCAGATGAAAAGCTTACTCTCACAGGCCTTAACACTATGAGTGAGAGGTGGCTATCTGTCATGTACGGACTTACATTACCCCAGCCCCTCCCTCTTCTGGACACAGAAAACATTCAGTCATTTTAAAACACATGGAGAGATTCAGAAAAAATTTGGGTAAGGAACAGAAATTTCTCCACAAAAATGTCTAGGAAAAGTGTTGAAACCTCCAAGAAGGTGGAGTATTCAAGGAAACTTGATGAAGAGATTATTTGCTTCAGGAAGTATTCTATTTCTATAAAAATAGATAAAATGTATAGACAGAAATTTGCACTAGATGTCTGTTTTCTGTGTTGTGCAAGTCTCATGTTCTTTATGTCTCTGTATTGTGAAACTGAATGTTTAAATTTTAGCCTTCATCCATAATTCAAGTTATGTGCATGAAGATGCATTTTTTTTCCTTTAGAACCTTCTAGTGAGATGTAATCATTGAAACCCTTCCATCCTCTTTACAGAGACTTTGAGCAGAGCTAACCATCTGTATTAGAGCAGCACCACCTTGTGATCTGTCCAGAGCATTTGATCATCTTTTGGATTTTTCTTGTTTAGCTAATATGCAAGCTGCTGTCTCACCATGATCTGGGGCAACTCTGTAATTTATTATCTTCCACACCAAATGTTTGTACTTTCATATTTAAAGTTTAAAAGGAGACTACATTTTAGTTTTTCTGTTTCTTTTTAAGTAAAGTTTTATTCTCTTTATCACCTGTGGGATTGGTTTATCTTCCAAAAGGGGAGGAAAGGGCTGGATCCTCTAATCGCCTCACCTCTATGCTATATGACCAGGAAAATAAGTGTGTTATCTGCTACCCAGAGCAAGAAGCAGGATTATGATATGAAGACCCAAAGGGGTTTTGAAGAAGAGATTTGGACCTGCAACCTTCCACCTTGCTGGCCACAATAAACTACTATAATGACATCCTAATGTACTTGCAAGTCTTTGAATTCTTAGCGTGTTATGATCTCAGAGCCCCACATTTATTACATGCAGTAGCTATTTCCTTTTTTTTTTCAGAAAAACATCTTAATTTCCCACCAGAAATTAGCAGCACAACTGCTAATTTACTTTATCTACAGTCTAGAAATCAGCGTTGAAAGCCAATATTAATCAAATGCACGAGGAACTTCTGAATCCATGTCCATCATCCCCATATGTCAAGTCCCTGAACTGCAACTGGAAGCTTCTCAGTGTACTATAAACAAGCACTAGACCAATTCATACAGACCACTGACTTAAAACATGTAAGAATTTCTGAGAAAAGTGTAAGAAAGCTTTATGTTCTAATTAAGTCTTCATGAGCAATAAGGACTGGGATGTTCTTACCTCCTTGATTATTTTTCTGTTCTAACTCTTGACTTGCTTCTTAACTTTTAATCCTTCATCCTTTTTTGTTCTCTGTTATTGCCATTTTGCCCTATTCTTTGTTTATTTTTCAATCCTTATTTGTTATTTGCCCTCAGATTTTGGCTGGATCCACATCTCTTGGTTTTTGTTTACCATGGACTGCTGGTCAGATCTGAGAATAACTTAATCCTGTTTGTTTGTTTGCTTAAATCTTCCAGTTGTTTTCTCTATCCTGATTTTTTACAATATCTTGTGGGAAGGAGGTTCCCTCTATAGTACTTGCCCTTGCAACTTGTCTATTCCTTTATTTTTTTTCTGTCCTGATTTTCATCTCTCTTTCCTTAGATTTCCTACAGATGTTTATCTCATTTATCTCATTTGTTTTAACCCCTCTTCTCTTCTCTAAATATATACCCAGGCAATCCTGCTCCTGCCCCCATATTATTCTTCACTGCCTACTCCCCATGTTTTCAACCACAGATGGCATAAATGCTGTGGTCCTTGTGAAGATAGAAAAAACAGCCAGACAGATGTGTTGTTCATTGCTCCCCAGCCAGGCATAACTAAACATTTACATTTATTACCAATTAGAGGGGAAACAGACTGCAGTTTTATGGACTACATGTATCTGGGTGCAGTTCTCTTTCTATTCTCACTGGTACTTGCTAAATACTTGTTCATAGGGGCCCAATTCCCAACTGTTTTCAAACAAACCTCTCTTTAGGATCTTAATTCCATTAGAACCCCAAAGTGTTAACATCAAGGGAAATTGTGTCGCATGGGATTAAGGAAATACAATCCCATTTCTGTGCAATAGTAAGGACAATCATAACATAATATGGTACACCCAATATATTATTTCAGTTCTCTGAGTGAAGAGAAGTCCTCAAGAGGCATATCCTTTATTTAGCTTGTTCTGTTTTGGAAGGTGATAAGTTGATCCTTATTGGCATTCTGTCACATTTGGAGTGTTTTCAGATATAAAGCAGAGGTACAACAGAACTTAAATTTTGCAGCAGACCACCAAACCCCACTATTCCCACCTTCGACTTCAAGGAATATAGCCAATCCTTTCAGACCCTAAAACATAGCTCTGCTTTTGTCTCAACAACTGCCATAGCCTCTCACACATCAATCTAAATTAGCCTATTCTTAGGTGAGCTGGAGAAAAGTTTGTGCTTTTCTCTGAGCATCCAGAACATTCCCCAAATGGGGCTATTATGGGAAATACCTATTTAGATCCCATGGCAACTGGTCATTGTAACTTATCTAACCAAATGAAGCTAGCAGGTTTAAGTCAGCTTTAAGCAAACCTTCTAAGCCATTCATATTCTTCTGGTCAATCCCCACTCTTACAACTATATAATACACATAAATCCATTCTGGCATTTGCTACATTTTCTAGAGGGGGGATTTTTTCAGTCCCACTTTGATGTCATAGTTTTTCCTTCATGGCTATCCCTCACTATCCACTTCGACTGATTTTTCTTACTTTTTGTGAATTCTCATCAGGTTCTTTATCAATCAAGAATCTGGTAATGAACAGAATGAAGTACAAAGGCTACATATGATATTACTAGACCTAATTAATATAATCAAAACCCAAAACAGAGGCAATCCAATCCAATCACTGAGGCCAAATGCAAGCAAGTAGAGCTAATTTATATCTTTCAAAGGACTACCAAGAATTTGGGATTGAAGTTTCCAACCCTGTTCAACCTTAGTCATGTATGTTTGTTATATATTTAAAATATATTTAAAATTTAGTAAATTGAGAGTACTTAGTTTCATTAAACCTTCAATATGACCTATATAGAACTCTATCATTATAGGTTTATAACAGTTTTGTGATAGATATTACCTTTAAAGATGGCAACTGGCCCCAAGTCAGCCAGTGAACTTTAAGGCCTTGCCTTCACTGAACTTGGGTTTACTGGCTTACTTGCTTCATTGCAAAGACTGTCCACTATCACTATCTTACTGCAAATATAAGATTTGTTTGTTTGTTTCATTAGATTTAGATGCTGCCTGATTCCAAGGGGACTCTTGGAGGCTCGTAATTTAAATCAAAACAACATACAAAATACAGTATTTAAGATAAAATATACAAGAAATCAACTTCTGTCTGGACAGCACACTATATATCCAATATTTCTAACAAGGGGCCCACTTCCACCCTACCCCAAGGACTGGGAGATCAGCCTGGTCTTTATGACTTTCCATAATACCAGCAGGGTGGGAGCCAAATGAATCTCTGGGAAGATCTTATTCTAGAGGTCAGGCACCTCAACAGAGAGGACACACTTCCTGGGTCCTAACAGATTACACTGTTTAATTGAAGGGACCCAGAACACACCAACTCTACCACCTGTTAGCGGGTGGCCAGGAACCATGGAAAACCATTCTTTGTTTATTTATTACTGATACATATGGGAACATTTCAGGAAAAAGTGCTGTATAAATAATAAAGCCATAATCCAGCCAAAGTTAAGTATTTTTAAGCGCATCTGTCCTAGTTAAAGGGAAGAAGGTTACAGAAATATTTTCAGCAAACTTCACGAAAGGGCTTAGTCACTGCTGTTTTTAGAGTGCTCCTGTCCTGACAAGCAGGAACCACGCTGAGATGAGGAATAGGTCTCTAGAGTTTTATTACTGCTACAGTAGACAGAAAATCCTAACAAGCTGAAGAAGCGTGGGAAAACCCAGACAGGTAAACCCCAAAAGTCAAGGCGGGTCTGTTCTGTGTCTCTTTGAATGACAGCTCCAATTCTCACTACTACGCATGCGTTTTCCCCTCTGGATAGGGGCCCCCTCCTGCTCACCATCAGTGCTCATGACAGCTCCTTTTTACAAATGGAGTACTAGACTCCCCATTTGCTTCACTTGCTCTTCTTGATAAGAGCATGTGTTTACATGCATTACATTGCAATAGGCATCTTCCCATCTTGAAACAAGAAAACATTGAGGTTAAAGCAGCTGAAAAAAGAGACTGACAGCAAGAAAAGAACAGTAGTGAAAAACCATTAAAAATAGAATTAATATTTTTGAGGAAAAGCTCCAGTGATTTAACTGGAGTGCTTATCTCTCCCAGTAAAGTCAAGATCATCTAAAATAGTTTAACTTTGTCTGGACCATGTCTAAATACCATTATGATAAAATACATTGAAAGTCAGAGCATATAAGGAATGTCTACAGCAACTGATACTTGGATTTTAAGATCATCTTCAGACTTCCTTCTCCAGAAGGTCCCACCATAGCCTTTTCAGTGTGGATTCCCAATTATGAAATACCTTTTCCAGAGACGCATGTCTAATTTGCACATTTATTTATTTATTTATTCATTCATTCATTCACTTACAGTATCAGATCAGTCAGATTTTTAATTTTCCAGATATTTTAAAATCAAACTTTTAATTTTTTGTGGCATCTTAATTCTACTGTAGTAAGCTGTTTCATATGTTCAATTTACTTTTGATTATCTACTGCTTAAGCTTTATGTTTTATGTTCTGTTATGTTTTACTGCTTTTATATACTGATCATTATATTGTCTTTTTTTGTCTAGTATACACTGTGTATATATATATATATATATATAGAGAGAGAGAGAGAGAGAGAGAGTATACAATATAAGCTATTGTCTTCTTATGAACTACTATCTGATTGTGAAAAATAGATTAAATGGGAGTTGTGACAGCATTTTCTTTCTTTTTTTAATAAGAATTTTATTAACTTTAGAGCAAAGATAAAAACTACAAAAAAGAAAAAAGCTACAAAAAGAAAAAAAATTAAAAATGTGTAGAAACACAAGAAGAAAACTTTTTTTAAAGATTACTTAAAGAGATGATTTCCGAGTTTTAACAGCAAGGATATACATTTTCCATAATCAATCCCTTACTCTATACCAGACCAAAATCACATTATTTCTATAAATCATTACATTAGCACATTATAAAAATCACTAAATGCAATTGCTCCTTCCCCTTATATTAAAAGAAATACACACAGACACACACACATATATACACACACACATATATACACAACCAACTTCCCCCCAAAAAGCATTTATTTATTTCCTTCCTACCACTATTCTATACATTTCTGTCCACTATAATAAAAACCAGACTAAAAAAACATATAAATTGTCTGCTCTTACAACTAATAATACTGCAATTATAACAATCGTAATTCTATTAAACCTAAAACCAGCATTTATTGTTTATACCTTATTAATCTTAATCCAAATCATTAAAAAAGAGTGTGAAGTCAAACAAGCCTTAAAAGCAATCCAGTTAAACATTCTCAGATCCTTACTCCACTTCAAAATAGGCCAAAGCATTCACATATCTTCACAAGAAACACAAGGCATTTTCACGAAGAGATCAAACAGCCCAACTGCCCCCCTTAAAAACTCTGACTTCTCAGCAAAAAACCTCCCACAGAGCAAAACCTCTTCTTTCCCATAACTTTCCATCAGAAAAACAATTCCATTTATGATTTGCAATTCAGTCTGTCCATTAAATTCCTTCAGTTCCACAGTCTTGTCATCATCAGCAAAAGGCTAAATCTTGCTATCAGTAGACACATTTCTATCTTTGTCAGGTTCCTCAACTTTTTCCATGACATCCCCTGCCAGATGACACATTTTAAAGCTAATATTTTCTACAATGTCCCAAATATCTTGCAAAATAGCTTGACAGGAATTGATCTGTTTAAAAGACTGCTTAAGCTCACAACAGAACTCTGAGAAAGTCTTCTTGAAGTCTTCCATGTTTCAGGCAGTAGATTATGGCTCCCCCTAGATACTTGACTGGCGAAAGTAGGGGTTAATGAGTTAATGGAAAATTTCTGAAAGATGTTGACACAAGTGAAAGTATGTAACAAGCAGCTCCCAGGGAGAGTAGAAACAGAAAGCTGAAGATTCAAAACAGCAGATACAATGTGGAGGAAAATATTAAATTCTTCAAATTCAGTACAAAAATAATAACAGAGAGGCAATTATTTATTCTCAATCCTCCTTAGTATTTGAATGGGAAACAAGCCAAAACTTAAAAAGATTTTTTTTAAAAAAATAATCCCAAAAATAACGATAAGCACCAAGAGAGATTGCTTCTTGTTCCTGTAAAAAGCCTCTTAGGGTACATAAAAAATTTAAAATATATAAGTTGGGTGATTTAGAAATGGGGTGGCTCGACTTAGTGTCTCTTTAAGGCTACAGTGTGGCTTGGAAATAATGATGTCCTGGCCTCCTGGCATATCTTACTGGATTAGCGCAAATGCTGTTTGTGATTCTCTGGCTGTAAGTCGCCATTCTGGAGGGCAGGTGGGATGATTCTGAGCATTTTCTTTATTCATGAAGATGCTTCTGGGCTTCAGGAAAAAGCCTGCTTGAGCCCAAAAAACCACTGCATTGTCAGTTTTGTCCATGGAGCCTGCAGGCACAGCTGTTCAGTCAGCCATGTTCCCACCGGAAGTCGTTGCAGCATTTTCAAGTTGAATGTTAAAACTAGTATTTGAGAGCCAGTTTGGTCTAGTGGTCAAGGTAATGGGCTAGAAACCAGGACTCCGTGAGTTCTAGTCCCACCTTAGGCATGAAAGCCGGCTGGGTGACCTTGGGCCAGTCACTCTCTCTCAGCCCAACTCACCTCACAGGGTTGCAGTTGTGGGGAAAATAGGAGGGGGAAGGAGTATTTGGTATGTTCGCTGCTTTGAGTTATTTATAAAAATAATAAAGGCAGGATATAAAATAAAATATATAAAATAAAATAAATTTGGAAGAAGAGAATTGTGATTTTAAACTTGCAGATGTTGGAAGTTTATAGTTTAGTAGGTTTATATTATGGCTTACATTTTGATGGTAAATTTGGCCTAAAAATTCAAAGCTAAATCTGAAAATGGATAATTACATTCACAATATATTTATGCAAAACTTCACTGTTAACTTCTTTATAATATTCAGAAGAATATAAATAGGAATAAAGGTACATGACTAGAAGAAATATTTCAGTTGTTTTAACTATGTTATATGTTATGAGAACTTAAACCGGCATTCCAAAAACTGGCATTCTCCAGATGGGTTGGGACTTCAATTCCCATTCTTCGGGACTACAGTCCCAACACATCTGAATGGTGTTAATCAGAGAAGGCTGACTTGATTATTTATATATAGATTTGCCTTTGGAGTGATAGTTGGGACTGGTAATGTCTGAGATTAACTTCAACCACAATTTTAATAACCTTTTATGGTGTCATCTGGAGATATTTCTAACTTTATAATTACTTTGATTTGGAGCATTGAGTTGGCCAGCTTTAACACTCAGCTGTATAACAAATGGTATGGCATTTGTTTTCCACAGATTACAATGTAAAGTCAACTCATATTCAGAGCATGTATCCGGCAGACAAGACACATAAAGTCAGCTGTTTTATAAGTGTTTGCACTAACTTTTAAATGTTAAACCTTTATTCTTGCTGATTCTATCACTAAACTAATCAAGCCAAGGAAAGTTTACCATCACATGTCATTGGGTTCATTTGCAGTCCTGGAATCAGAAAATAAAAGTAAGTAAGGATTGCAAGGGAATTTGGAGATCACCTAGTTTAACTCCAGGTGCAGGAATTCACTACTATGCGGAGGCCAGATGACCATCCCCAGCAAAGGAGAGTCCATTACTTTCCATGGAACTTGGTTCCATTGTTGTACAGTTTTTACCAGCAGATCATTTTTTTGATGTCCAACCAAAATTAACTTCCTTGCAGTTTAAGCCACTGTTTCTTGTTCCTGTCTTCTGGAGCAATTCTGCCCAGTCTTCTACAGCCCTTCATATACCTTAGGATAGGCATCATGTCTCCCTACAGTCTTCTCTTGTCCAGGCTAAATGTACCCAGTGGCTCCAACCATTCTTCACACAGTTTTCCTTCCAGACCCCTATCATCTTGTTTACTTTCCTCTAAGCATGCTCCAGTTTGTTAGTGCCCTTCCCTAGGTTATGGTGCCCAGAACAGGACACAATATTCTAGGTGTGGTCTGATCGCTAAAATAGAGAAGATCAATGACTTCTCTTGATTTTGACACTACATTTTGATGAATGAAATTAGGGTTACACTTGGTTTTAATAGTTGCATTACATTGTTGGCTTATATACAGCTTGTGCTCTATTACGACAATCAGATTCTTTTTGCATGCATGGCTGTCTTATCCAAGTCATGTATAAATATGTTGAACAGTGCAGGGCCTAGAATGGAGGCTGTGGAACACTAGTCCACACTTCCTTCAAGCCTGCCATGGAGCCATTGATGTACACTTGTTAGGCACTACGTTTCAACCAGCTCTGTATCCATCTAATGTGGGGATTTTCAAACTGGGATTTGAAAGGATTCTGTAATGGACTAATAGAGGGAAAAACCCTCAAACACACTTAGCCGTCCATTCTACTCCAACACTGCTCTTCCCCTCTCACTTGCTGTACATCATCAGTATTTGCAAGCACTCTGTGCAGGAGCAACAAGCTGCCTTCCCCTTCCCACATGCACAGGAACAACCAACTCCCTGCCTTCCCCAAACTCCAACAAAGGTGTTTAATTTTCAAAAGCAATTGCTCCCACCCTCTTTATTTTCCATGTTGCAGACAGTATTTTTGTGTGTGCATGTCACCATGGTGGCATCTTGTGCACATCTACTTAGGAGCCAGCCACATTAAGCTATGTGGGAATTAATATAGAAATTTAGGATTGCACTACCTGGCAATGGGAAGTGTCTCAAATCCCTTTGGATGGGACTTCCTCTGGAGTAAACATACATGAGAATTGTAAAGGCAGGAAGGTGGATGATTGGTGCTTGAATGGCTTCAGACAGGCATTCATAATGGGAAAAACCATGCCACGAATAACATTTTAGATATATACCCTTTAGTGTGCGCATATTATTTTTTATTTTGTATTTTGATGAGGCCTAATAAATGTTTATGTCATGTGAACATTTTTCCAGATACGGTTCATTGGCTACAAATCAGTACAATTGCAGATGGTAGAGAAAACGCTAAATTCCAGTGCTGCTGGTGGTGCTGCTGCTTATGGTTGTGAGGAATTAAAATTAATTGATTTCAATTGCAAACATCTCTTCATGTATAACTTACGATTTTTGGATAGAGCTTTTAAAAGAATATCCTAAAACTGCAAATCAAGCATTGAAATATATTGTGCTGTTCGTAATAACACATCTTTGTGAGAGAACCTTCTCTTTATATGCAACAACAACGACAAAAGCATAGAAACAGGCTAACTACTGAAGAGGATCTCTGCTTACAAGTAACATCAATTGCTCCAAATATTGAACTGTTATCCAAGGCAAAGCAATCATATCCAGGCAATGAACATTAATTTGTTTGGTTAAAACATTACCCGTCCAAGTAATTGTGAATTCAAGTTTTATTTTTTGTATATTGGAAATATTACTTTTGTAATTACAATAAGCAGTTTGCTTTACTTTTATGGCCAATTTTCTACTGTTATTGCTTTCCCTTTCTCAGGGGTACTGGGGATTTTTAACTAACAGGTTCTGCAGCCTAAAAAAGTTTGAGAACCTGTGAGGTAATACATCTAATAATAGGATAGTCCAACTCCCATTTTACCCTCTTCTGTACTAGAATCTCATGGGAAATGTTGAATGCTTTGATGAAATCAGAAGTATACTATGTCCATCATATTCCCTTAGTCAACTAAACTAGTCACTATCACAAAAGTAGATGAGGATAATTTGGCATGGTTTAGTCTTGAGATATCCAGACTGGGTCCTGCCCAACAGTGCATTCTTTTCTAAACGTCCACAAACCAATTGCTTAATACTTTATTTCAGAGATTTCCTGGTACTAATGTCAGGCTGGCCTGTTTGTAGACAGTCAAGTCCTCTGCACCCCTGCTTTAAAGATAGGAAGAACATTTAGTCCTTCTCCTGGTAGCATGCCCATCTCCCATGATTTCTCAAAGATTACAGAAAGAAGTTCTGACATGAGCACCCACAGGAGTTTGCTGTTTTCATCAAAATGACAAAGCAATGTTGTGCTGTTGTGCCACGGACTCCACTGTTTTCTTATGTGCATCTCACATCACAATAAACGTACAAAAGGGAAGGGACTTCTGTCATTCTGCTTCCCTTTCCACCCCTATCCTCCACTCAAGACACTATTGAGATGAGATCTGCAAGTTTCTGCAAGACTCTTAGATGTAATTAATCTGGTACTAGAGTCGTAAAGTCATTCATGGTAGTCAGGTTCTCCCTAACCATCTCTTTTCTTACAGTGGGTTGCTACCCGCTCTTTTTGTCAATTGTTTTGTGTAGGTCCATTTGAACACAGTTCCTCTTTTGGGAGAAGGGTATGTAAAGCAAAGTAGGAGTTGAGAAGGTTTGCCATCCTCCCATCACCTGTTGCTATCCTACCATCTTCTTCTAAAAGTGAGCCCACCCCTTCCTCTTTCTTCCTTTTACTACTGGCAGAGCCAAAAAACACCTTTTATTGTTTTCAGCTTCCTTGCAAACCTAAGTTCCTTTGTAGTTCTGTATTTCTAACTTTTTTTCCTGAAGATCTTAGCTACTAACTGGTACACCTCCCAGGTGCTTAATCCCATCTTCTATTTCATACAAGCACGTACAGAGAGAGAAAGACAGATACACACATGTGTGTTTATGCTTATAATTCTTAGCACAGTTGATAGCTCCCTGTGCGTCGGTAATTTTTTGTTTTTTGGAATGGTGTGCAATTATACTTCAAGTATTTGATCTTTGAGAAGTTCCCAACCTTCCTGTTCTCCCTTTCACCAGAGGATTTCTGTGTATCCATTCTCTCCCCTACTCCCAAATCTGAGATGTTCAGCATGGAAAAAAAATCATGCATTTCTAAGTAATCTATTTTAACAACACACTTGTGCCTACACTACTGTGTGCATACCCAGTTCACCAACCAGCATTAAAAATTATATCCTTCTACTGAGGATTTCTGGCTAAGCCAATCATTTCCATCCTTTGAGGGAACTTAACTATTGCTTATAATCTTTGCATGGATAGCTAAAGCCCTTTTAAAGATACCATTCTGGCCATCTAATTTATTATGCTATCAACATCCTACCGAGCCATAATTTCCATGCCCCTTCCCCCTGTTCATTGTGGCTTGCTAGTTCACAGCAGCATTACAATACTCTCTGCAGTCTTAGCCATTTTCCTCATAAAGCAGCTGACAGTTTTCCCAGGCACCATAAGCTGTAGCTACGGTAAAGAGGTCTAACATCACAGCTTGTCCAATTCAGGGAAATCAACATCCCATTTATGCACACAAAAAAATATGTTTAAATATGGTTGTTCTTTCAGCACCAGATTGAAAGGCTTTGGCTTATAGGTTGTCAGGCTAATGTTTTTAAACCATTAAATACACAGCTTTATGTATGTCCTAACAGAATGCATAGTAGTTTATGTCATCTACATTTTTCCCCTTGATGGTTTATTCCTTTTCTCCTTTCAAACATGAACTAGGCAGACACACATCAATTAAGCTGCAATGGCCTCGTTATATCTGCATTCTCTCAAAGTGTCCCTTTAGCCCTTCAGCAATTTTTCTACCTGAAGCTCACATCATACTGAGATGGTTGTTTTCCTATACCAGCACTCCTGGTTGCCACAGCAACAATACTTTTTTCTTCTTTGGGGGAGCAATTTTACTGTAGTGCTGAATTCAACAAACTTTTGAAACAGCAGATCTTCCTCAAAGAAACATAGAATTAGCAAACAAGAGGCATGAATGCAAGCTTCCCTTTTGCCCCTGACATGGAGTTGGCTCCTTCTGTGGAGAAGACAGCAGGCACCTGAAGGGACTGTGGGAGGACAAAGGGATTAGATGTGCCTAAGGATCTAGGAGCTGCTTGGAGGATCTTTCCATCGTTACATGGATGGAATGTAATGGTGGGTAAGCCTTAGAGCAGCTTCCTACAGCATCTGCCCAGACCATTTATTACAATCTTTACATTTAGAAATGATTTCAAGTTAGTCATTAGATAGGAAGGATTACAAGATTTGTTCCTATTCCAGTTCTTTCTTGAACCAAGCAAGTCCCTCTTAAGCTCTGGTTCATTCCTTCAGTCTTTGGTGTACCTTGTGTCCTGATTTCTGCCTAGCTTCCTGATTTGTATTTGGCCTTGACTCTGGTTTGTGGCCCCTAGCTCACCTTACCTGAAACTTTCAGTTTGGCTTTCCATAGGCCTAACTGAAAGGAAGCAGCTAGAGAAAGGGATTGGACTCAAATCTTATAGGAAGAGAAGGGCAAGGAACAAGGGAAAATGACTGACTGCCTAAAAGGTGTATGACATCCTATCAAGTAGTGGTACATGATGACCTTGTCTGCACTTGAAAGCTAAGCAGGATCCAGTCTGGCTAGTACTTGGATGGGAGACTTCTAGGGAATTCTAGAGTTGTAGGCCAGACTGGGATGGGTGGGTGGGGGGATAGATAGATAGATAAAACAGAAGAAGGAATTGACAAGAAAACTATAAAGGAGCTTAACTCAAAGGAGATTTTGCATAGAGAGAATGTGATTATGGGTGTGGTGGACTCTCCTCCTTTCTCAAGTTCTACTTGCTTCCTGAGTGTGATTTTAAAACTAGTGAGAGCTGTCACAAGGAAAAATAGGGTGTGAACGCTCATCTATAACTTTAATAAACTTTAATGAATTAATAGGGCATGCATTATAGTCTCCTCCTCTTTATCTGCTGTTTTATTATGTATATCTCTTGGTTGACCTTTCATCTGGAAAATGCTGTATAGCCTGATGGCCCAATCTGAATAACAGCTATTCATCCCCAATCCCATAGAAATTTTTCCTATAAGCCTTTACTCACATGACAAAGTGGAATGTATCCTCACCATGATAATCAAGGCAGTCTCTTAGGTTTCCCCAACACGGACAATTTGGAATATTAGAACTGATGTAATTCTGCTTGTGCTGAATATTCCTCAGCTTTGATTTTTTGGAAACTAGTCATTTTGGTGGGATAAATATAATTTCCCCAAACACAGTTATATGCTTTGCCATATACTGTTTATCCTGCTCAGTTCCCTTGTTTTTTTCTGGCTACTCTTTTCTCCTTCTTTATTTGGTCACAAGAGGTTCTAAAACTGGTCACAAATCATGCACTGAGGAAGGTATCTTCATAAGGCAGAATAGCCAGGTTTCACTGCATGATTATGGCATCACTGAATGCAACAGAGAATGATTAAGTGAAAGCAAGAGGGCAGTGTAAATGAGCAGACAAACAGCCTCCCAAATGATGCTGAAAAACTGTAGAGTTGAACTAACTTTTGACACTGCTGAAAAGTAGTTACAAAACTGTGTTTGATGTCATGAGTGAAATGAAGCCAATAACAGAAAGCTAGGTTTGTTGCATGCAAGATCAGGAGCCACAGTTTGCTTGGACGGATACTGATCCAAGGAATTTTCAGCACAGAAGCCACAAAGAAGTTGATAGGAAGATCAAGGGAAAGCCTGGTCAAAAAGTTTTTAATAAACCAAATAAACTCACCACTCATGGCTATAGGGAATGGTAGGGAAACCTGTGAGTTTTTAGCAAAGAGAACATTGAAAGGCTTTTCTCCAAATCCCTTAATCATTAAGCAGAATGGGAATTGGTAGAGAAGTGTGAGCAGAATCTAACTGGGACAATTTCCAGTGCAGTCGCTGAGATCATCACCCAGCACTGTTGGTTGCCCTTCTGACTCAAGAGGAGCAGCTGTTTTCCCAAAGGAAACAGGCCAGATCATCAGCTGGTGTTCATCAAGACAGTTCAGCTGAAAGAAAAACATGGCAAATCAGCTCAGCAAACTGTTTGGCTGAGTATCAGCTAAGTAGTCAAAGTTTCTATGCTTGGCCAATGATTTATGGAATCTCATCCAGTTTTCTGGTCCCAGACATTTCAATAGGCTATAATTTTTGACTGCTCAGTTAGAAATAACAACCTGGAAAACTAACTTGGAAAACACTGTACATCCACACCCAGAGGGGAAGAGAAAAAATGATTGTCATATAGCACATTGGTGAAAAGGGCCATAGAAGGGCAAGAGAGAAAGTGGAAAACCAATTGTCTCAAACAGCATCATTAGACTCTAAGAAGCAATAGAGACTATTGAGACTGCAGGGGGTCATTTGCAAGTCATCACAGTAGCAAAAATTGTGATGTGCACTAGTGATGTGCAACTCCTCATACATCATCTGTTCCGGAGATGGTCAAATCATTCTGGAAGAAACTCTTCGACAAGGGCTGAGGGATGCAGGCTCCCCAAGCCTAGGATGCAGACCACTAGATGGTTTCCTTAAATGCTTTTTAACAAAACAAATTCCTACATCTATATAGGGCTTTATTCCTCAGAGATACAAGGGGAAAAAGCCTAAATATATCAAACATATATCAAAAGCCTACATATATCAAACTGCCTCTCTCTGATTGTTTCTGCCTGCCCCATCAGATCTGACAGGAAGAGCCTGCTTCAGGTTCCACTGATTAAAGAATGTCATCTGCCTTCTCCATTGCAGCATCTGCCCATTGAAAGACCATCTCACATGAGAATAGATTGGCCCTGACCCTGCTGGCCTTCCATAAAGCTCTTAAGACCTGGCTGTTTTCCCAGGCATGGGGGTAGGAAGGTGGTAGAGCTTGTTATTTGTATGAATCTGTTGTTGATGGGTCTAGCCTCAGTTGCTATGCTTTGCTTTTCTGTTTCCATGGGTTTTTATTGTTTTTGCTACTGTATTGATTTTTTTTAGTGTGTGTGTGTGTATGTGTGTGTGATGCATGCAAAGCACATTTTTAAAAAGTGGGACTTTGATCCCCCAGTTGGGCCAGCGGTGTTGATGCTGTTGAACCCTCCTCCCCCCATGGACACTACTGTGTATTCTAATCCTCATATTTCTGAATCCATATTCACAGATACTTATTGGTGCATGCAAATCCATGATTATGACTGCTGCAAAGACTGGGCATAAATCTTATACTAGGAATAAACAACTTTCTCTAGTCAGGTATGCTGCACTTTTTTTTTTCACCTCCTGAAGCTGCAGCAAGCATGGTAGCAACACAATGGCATTACTGAAGGGGCAGGACTGAAACATTTTGGTGTTTTGTGAAGTTGGAAGGGATGTTATAACGAGTTACACCTAGCAGAGGCTTAACACACCTATTTTACGCCTTATTTTATGTTTTTAAATCAGAAAAAGTCCCACAATCTGCAAATCAGTGATTCATGTAGAATTTCAGCTCCCTGAGCCTGGGGACACTCAGGGTGGGGAGAGGGGGAGGGAAAAGCCTAGAGGACATGCAGCCCATGGGCTGTTGGAAGATCCATTCCTGCCTTACATGAACATTTGAAAACTTTAAAATCTCACTAATAGGTCTTCTTTCTTTTATGTAGTTATTGCATTAAAGCTTAACTTTTTAATAACCCATAGAGGCACATCCTGAATATAAAATAATTTGACTCCCTCATTTGATCTCTAACTTGTGGTTATGGCCATTTCTGGATGCTGAAACATGGACAGAGTACTGAGAAAAAATACAGTAAACTCCAATTTTGTATTGCAATATTCCCATGGAAACTTAACTCTTCTCCTTCTACTCCATCTTAAATCAAAATGAGTAGGTTTCTCACCTCTAACTCCAATAGATAACTGAGAGCCAAAGGGAATCTCTAGACAGCAACTTGCTCTCGCCGGTCAACAAACTTTTTGAGAAGACCCTGCTTTAGATTCTGGCCTGTTTGGTCAGAATTTGACCCTAGAACAGATGGTTGGGCCTGAATATTTTTTATCTATACCTATTTCTATGTCTGTCTCTCTCTCCCTTTCTCTTTCTCTCTGAGCAACTCTAAAAGGAAAGGGGGAAGCAAAGAATAAAGGAAGACAAGGAATTAACAGTAATGGCATAACCGATTAAGAGTGCTTGCCAGGGACATACATCTGTGCCAGCCTCGTTTGGGGGAAATTGCCAATTGTTAATTCATAAGGCTGACTGCCCTGAGGCTAGGAAAACAGTTTCAAAAATTGACTTACCATTCAAGCAACACAATGGTTGAGATGATGGGTTAATGTAATCTTTCTCCTCGCTTTTCATTGTGCTGTACTCATCATTTTGGTATTGGATACAGTAGGCTAAATTCACACACAGCTGCATGCTAAGCATATCTGAGTACTCATTCTTGAGGTACACAGATAGATCAAATACCCATTGTGTTCCAGCATGCACTTATCCTCAAATGCATGTGAGGATGTATGTATGCTTGTTTTTATTATTTATCATTACTGCTGAGTCTTATTGTTGTTAATCTGAGTGATGGATATCAATTGAAAATTTGAGATATAAATCCTCTAAATAAAAAAAATATCTATTATTTAATAGGAAAATACATATCCGTAAATGCCACACAGACCTGCTTTATGATGCCATCTCTTCATGACAATGTTTTCATGCTATATATTTAAGCCAGTCTATTCCAGGTTTCTGCTAAGGACCTCTCTTTGCTGAATGTCTATAATATCAATGTAAGTGGCATGTGCTTGACAACTGCCAAATTCTTTTTCCCACCCAACTTTTACAACATGGAATGTTCTTTTCAGGACATTTCATTCCAATCCCACCAGTATCTGTACTCACTCACTGAGCTCTGTCCCCTCTCCATTCCTATCATATTTAAAAAAAAACCCTACAATTTGATAATAGGTTTTGTAGATCTACAAAGCTCTGGACAAGATTTCTGGAGTCTCCAGTATGGAATTGAATTCTGCTTTGTTTGGTATAAAGTGATGACAGTATCTTTACTTTCAGTAATATTCATTTATCTTCTTTGCCCAGTGATGTTTGAACATCTAACTACCACTGTTTTCCTGCCTGACACCAAATTGGATAGAACATGGACAAAAGGTGGCTCCTGGTATGAGAAGCTGGCCACAGTGCTGAAACTTCCTGTATCCTGTTCTGCTCATCCTGCATGTACACCCTTACCTTTCCAACCATGGCAAGGAGAGGACCTGGACGTTTTCAGCAGAGGTGTGACTGCCTTGCTAAGGGTTTTTGGGTTGCTTGTCATTGGCAAAGAGCAGGCTGGGTTGGTGTATGAGGAAAAGGCAGCAGCATCAGGAGCAAGTGATGTTTGGAGAAGGTGAGCCATGTGAGTTGGAAAGCAACCAAAGATGCAAAAGAACAGCATTATGTTGGGAAGAGCAGCAGGAAAGGGTCTGGCATCTGCTTGAAGGAGAGCAGCTGAAGATGTTGATGATCTCCAGGCCAATACCCAAAGTCAATGGCAGTAGCAGCAATGACAAGGTTTAGGAGCCCCAACTCACAGCAGCCTGCAGTACTGGGATGGTGAGCACCAGGGCAAAAATTCCGTACACCCCCAACTTAGAAGAGGCAGTGGATAACTTGAAGAAGCAGCGGTCTAGCCCAAAGGCAGTTCTATCATTGTCTCAGCAGAAGCCAGTCCAGCAACAAAGGAAGTCAAGCAGCTGGTTGGACTGGGACTGGTATGTGTGTGTGTGTGTGCCCGCATGTGTGTCTGTGTGTGTGTGTGTGTACTGGGTCCCTCTTGCATGCTACAACTGGGGGATTAGCCAAGGCTTACTTAAGTCCCTGGCAGTTTCCCACTGGTGGTTCCAAGAAAGCATTGGCTGCAGAAGAGGGGTGGAGGACAAACCTCCAGGAAAAAAATAAAAAACATTTAGAGATTAGGTTGGGAAGTAAGTGTTAGACAGAAATAAAGGACAGAGGATAAGGTTAAGAGAAAAGTAATGTAGACTACTATACAAGAAAGATAACCCAAGAGTATAGATACAGAACCATAGAAATAAGAATATATGCCACAGTATGAGCTATAGCCACAGTTCCCAAAGTGTGTGCCAGGGTGCCACAGTGAACTCACAGGGCTGCCACAGGATTGCAAACTACTAGCTCAAGGTATTTCACAGTTTGGGACTAGTGTGCCATGAAAAAATTACTAAATTACTAAGACACTAAGAGTGCTGTGAACCAAGAAAGTTTTGGAATCTCTGAGATGATAGATAGATAGATAGATGATAGACAGATAGACAGATAGACAGATAGATAGATAGATAGACAGACAGACAGACAGACAGACAGACAGATGATAGACAGATAGATAGATTGACAGATAGATAGATAGATAGATAGATAGATAGATAGACAGACAGACAGACAGACAGACAGACAGACAGATAGATGATAGACAGATAGATAGATAGACAGATAGATGACAGATAGATAGATAGATAGATAGATAGATAGATAGATAGATAGATAGATAAAAATTGTAAGGTAAGAACCATGGAGCACTGAAATAGATTTTAAGGTAAAGTTTATAGCATACAAAATAAGAAGACTATAAACCAGTGTTTCTCAACCTTGGCAGTTTGAAAATGGGTAGACTTCAACTCCCAGAATTCCTCAGCCAGCATTTGATGGTGAAACCTGGAGATCACAAAAGCCTGCCTAAAATTTTGTGAATATCTTGTTGATCCTAATAAAGACATTGCCTGAATATAATACCTATCCATCTTACCGGAGATGGCCAATCACCTGAACACCCTATAAATATTGCACTTCTCTAGGCAAAATTGGTTCCATTGTGCTTTCCTTTTCAATTTTTTTTATTAAAAAACAAAAACTAGAATATATGGTTAGTTTATTGCCAATATAGGCCAACTATTAACGAATGGCACAGGTTTTCGCATGCAAAAGAAACTTTAAGGATTGTGTACTAGTGGAAGAGCAGGAATGGATGAAAATGCTGCAGTGCACAATTGGGCCCCTGTAATCTCCTATCTGCAATGTTGAAATGTGTTCACTGGGATCATCCCGTCTTTTTTCTTAGCAGCTTATTCTTTGGGGAAGTAATTAAACCTTCGCTTAATCATGAAGGCAGAAGTGGCCATTTGGGCAGAGTGGCTATTTGTAAATGACTGGCTAGATTGGGCCTCTTCTACTTCCTCTTCTGTTTGTTCATCTTCATTAGAGATAGAACTGGCCAGTCAGGGCACCAATTCATTATGGCCTTTATTCAACTGGAGGGAAACACAAATCAATGGCTCCCATCATGCTTCATAGGAACAGTGAAAAATCTGAGCCTTGGTGAGAATCTGAAAACAGAAAATAGATCCCTATGTAGCAATCAGCCAATTTCCATGAGGATCCAAATCCCTGCAAAAAGGCAGGAGGGCAGTAATCATACATCTTGACTCCAACCCAGCCACTTTCTGTGAGAACAGCAATTCAATGTAAAACCTCAAATATGAACAACTGTCTTAATGTTGTTTCTGCCATGTATCTATTTCCTATATTTATTTTTGGCCTTCCCCCAAGAAGCTAAAGGCAGCATGTTACATTGGCTTCCCCCTTCTAGCACTTAATTTTTTCATCACAACCACCGTGTAGTAAGTTATGCTGCAAAATAGTAACTGTCCCAGAGATACCCACTGAGCCTTGTTGGTGAACAGAGGTTTGAACTTGTCTTGCTAGTGCTTGTCTGTGATTCCAGCACAAGGGGATGCTACAGTTTCAAGGGGAACACAAGCATCCCTCAAGAGCTCAGCATAATCCTAAGAAAGCTGATCTTGCCAATGGAGACCATTCAGCAAGTTAGGTATGGCCCATATGACATGCTTACAGCAGACCCAGGAAAGAGCTTGATAGTTAAATTTGACCTGGAATTCGACTTCTATTACAACTGTACTTTTTTTCCTTCCAACTTTCTAAATCTGGAGATACCACAATAAAAGGCTCAGGTACTAGAGTGATGGTGGGTAGATTCTCTCCAGCTCCCCATTTTCACTGGTCTCCCTCTCTCCATTCTCAAGGGGTGGCAGAAGCATCAGTTCAAGCTCAAGAAACAAGCAGCCAAGTCTATCATGGGTTCCTTCAGCTGTCTATTCCCTCTTCCCCTCTACTCCCCTTTCTTCCTCAGTGGAAACACAAAGAGGAAGGAAAAGGAGAGGAATGCATGGCTGATGGCCCTGGTGGGAAAGCAGGCAACCTCACTGCATGAACATTGGAGACTGGAGTGGCCTAATCAAAACAGGAAGATGTTATGGAAATGTTATATTCCTATAGCCTTCCTCTGTTAATGTCTTTTGTAATGCCATTTTGTTACATTTTCTGTTACTGTAGCTTCAAGAAGAAAAGCCTCTTCTCATTTTCCCTTGTTTTACTCATGGCCATCTTGGGTTTTAGACAAGGAGGAGCCCACTGCCACATTGTCTTGCTTCTTGCTCCTCTACCCTTGAATCTCCCTCCCTGCTTTTCCACTGTTTTTCCAATGCATCTTTCAGCATTACTGGGTCTTTTCCCCAACACTGAAGAGATTAAATAAAGACTGACCTTACCTGATCACAAGTATACAATTCTTCCTGTTTATCCTTCTCAAGAAGACTTTTGTTAAGTGCCTATATCTTAGTAAGCACTGTGGATCGTTGTTTTGACTGTTAAAATCTCCTCAGTCCTCTGCTATTGTTTCTATGATTTCCTCTCCTTCTATTGATTTAAAGTTTATACAAGAAATTTATAAAACCTGTATCAAAATGCTGTAGGAGAGGAAGATGTAGGAAGGTAAAGAGAGAGAGATCCCTGTGCTATGCTTCTTCCAATTCTAGAATTTAAAATAAAATATCACCGTTTTTTTGCCTTCCGCTAATTTCTTTAACAGGGTCTTTTCAGAAATGGGGTTGAGGGGGACCCGTTATCCTGGGGCCCTGTTTCAATGAGCAGGTTAACTTTTCATGATTCTTTGCCTGAGGTTTATTGGCATGTCTTGTTTCCATTGAGTAGCTTCTTCACACAGTGTTTTATTTTGCATTTCAAAGAAAGAATCTGTTTCTGAGCAGCCAGAGAAAACACACCCTGGAAAGCAAAGGCAGGTAGGGGATGCTGCTCAGCAGTGATTGAGGGAGAGGGACAAAAGGCAATGAGCCTAAAGTCAGCCTATGACTTCGGGGAACTGAGTCAGCCCACATGGCCAAAGCAAACTAAAGCAATATGAAAATCACTTCCCAAGGCTACCTGTGGGAGCGAAGCAGTTGCTTTCTGTCCCATGGATAAGCCATTACCCAAGAGTCCCAGCTTTTTAAAAGCGAAGTCTCTAGCATCTGCAATGCAAAGTACTATATGAAACAAAAAGGCACCTCATTCAATGGGTAAGGAGTTAGCTGACTGCTGTCCTGTCTTTCAGAGCATCTACATCTACATCTGCATCTGCATCTACATCTACATAGCAATAAATGTACAGGTGCAATATAACAATACACCGTGATGTATCTCACTGTGCAGCTTTTCCCTCATTCTCCTGGAAAAATTCCTGTGGACATAAATGTTACATTTCCTCTGGCTTCTGTCAGGTGGGGGTAAGGCACCCTACACAGCCAGAAGTTGCACAGCGCTGGCTCAGCTGCTTCCACATCTGCTCCCACATCTGCCTAGCAGCTCCCACTAGCAAATGTGTCGGGCTGCCTTTCTCACCAGCAAATCCTTTGGGTTGTCAAATGCTGTCTTCCTACCCAGCATACTACCACCTTGCCCAATTGCAGCATTTTGGAGAATAAATACTATGAAAAAACGTCTAAGAAAAAAAGTTAGAAAGATTTTTTGCTGTATTTTCATTTGTTTTCCAAAGTTAGAAGACAAAGAATTCCAAACTGTCATTTTCAGAAGGAAAGATAAAGATCAACCATTTTTAAGTGTCTACAGCCTCCTTTGATAATTTGGATGGTCACAAAAGAGAAGCTCCAATGTAGGAAATTTTTCTCTGATGATCAGGAAGCTTTATTAATACTCTGGGGAGAAATAGCTTTTCTCTCAACTTCCTGAAAGCCAATGCCCTTCTTGAACTTTACCACCCTTGACCCATGAAAAATAGAATGTGTGTTCTCTGTGAAAGAAATGAAGCAGTGCTTAAGAAAATTCCAATATTTTAGAAATGGAACCTCAGACTAAAGAACCATTTAATATCAGTTTTCAAGGATTGGAAATCATTGTGTGCATGAATGTGTGTATGTATTTATTTAGAAAATTTATATAGCTGCTGATCTTAAATACATATCTCTGGGTGGCAAACAATCCATATAAAAACAATATTATGAAAATCTTATAACCAATTAAAATAATCTGATACAAGAAAGAATAACTGAGATGCTACACAACAATTCCATAGAAGCAAACACGCATATATTGGGCTCCCCTAACATCCTGGCCCTAATGCCTGGGAGAAAAGCCAGGTTTTAACAGTCTTCCCAAAGTTCAAGAGGGTAGGGCCATCTGAATCCCAGGGTACAGGATGCTCCATAGGGCAAGCACTGTGACAGAAAAGGCACACCTTGTTGGTCCTGCAAGATTTGACAGAGGGGACCTGTTGGATTTTGTGGAATGGGCACAAATCCTCAGGGATGGAGCATCCCACAAGTAACTTGGTGCCATTCCATGTAGAGCTTCAAAGGTGATAACCAGTACCTTGAATTGCACCTGGAAGCATACTGGAAACCAATGTAACTCATGCAGCAGTGTTTTGGAGCATCCAAATTCTGCACAGTTGACGCTTCTGAGTGTTCTTCAAGGACAGCCCCATGTAGAGCTCATTGCAGTAATCCAATCAGGAAATGACTAAGGCATGAATGACTGTGAGCAGAGCCTCCTGGTCCAGGAACAGGTGCAACCAGCACTCAAGGCAAATCCATTTAAGGCCTCCCTAGCCATGAATGCCATCTCCTCTTTGAGCAGGAGCCCTGAGTCCAGGAGGACCCCTCAGATTACTCACGAACTCTCTCTGGGGGAGTGCTACCACATCAAGAGTTAAACATGAAAAATCACCAGATTCAAGGAGCCTAAAAACCCCAAACCACGCAGTCTTGCCAGTAGTTGCACATACATATATAGACATATGTAATATAAAAATACCCTAATATTTAATATAAAATGCCACATTACTTAGCCATGAAATAGGATGTTGGGTGTGCAACCCCCTCCACCAAACAGTTTTGTTTTACCTCTTCAAGAAGTGTTTTGACAAGCAGGTATTCCTGACTTTGCTTCAAATGTGGGCAAAATATTCAGCAGTAAACGTCAACTTTGGAAAGAATGACTAGGTGGGCTAGAAATGCATGCCAACACTATTTGATAATCACTTCAGTCATGCCTGCAAATATTAAATCTACTAACCAATCAAACCCCACTGAAATTCATTTGTCATGTCATGATATAATTAAGGATGGGCAGAACTGCTGGCTTCTGCTCCACCGAGTTTTGGCAGAGAACAGAATTATTTCCATTAGCCCTACCAAATTTCCACAGCAAACCACAGAAGCCTAAATGGCATATATAAATCATTTCATTCCAAGCCTGGTCCTGTGGGAAACAAATAAAACACACACCCTTTACTGGATGTGAATCCTTTCCATGAAAGGGAAGGATTTTTAATACAGCCCCTGAGGTTTTAGATTCTCTTCTCTCATCCTCAAGTCCAGTGTGGATGTATTTTTCCTATCTACCTCTAGCTGGGATGAGGACTTCCAGTTTGGAGTGTGGGCATGAAGCAAGGTCTAGTATTTGTATTTATGCATTTATGCAGTTTGATGCTGCCCAACTCCAAACAACTTTGAACAGCTCAAATTACACCAGACAATATGAAAACAATATAATGGAAACAACAGACAACAAAACCAAACTAGAGCAAAAGAAAAAGAGCCAGTTTGGTCTAGTGGTGAAGGTGCTGGGCTAGAAACCAGGAGACTGTGAGTCCTGCCTCAGGCATGAAAGCTGACTGGGTGACTTTGGGCCAGTCCCTCTCTCTCAGCCCAACTCACCTCACAGGGTTGTTGTGGGGAAATAGGAGGAGGAAGGAGTATTGGTATGTTCCCCACCTTGAGTTGTATATGAAAAAAGGCAGGATGATGATGATGATGATGATGATGATGATGATGCAAGATGGCAAACTTGGTGGACCCAAACCATCCCACCAACATCTAATATCCAGTGGAGAAGCCTCCAGCTACTCTACCTCAAGCCCTGGGAAAACAGTCAATTAACAGTGCAGAGGCCCCTGTCCACTTTCTCATGAGTCACTGGTTCAAACTCATCTCAGATCACGACACAAGACTGAGCTCCAGCACCTCATCCAGAGCTGCCCAGTTGGAGTCCAAGTCAGAACATGTCTGAGCAATTTTATCTGCCAGATAAAAATTTCTCACAGTGCAACTCAGGTAGCACAATGAAGGCTCAAGACAGAGAAGAGAGAGAGGGAGAGAGGGGAAAAAAATCCTCCTCTCCTTAAAGCAGAGACTATTTCTGAAGCTGGTTCAGGACTTGGGGAAAAACACTGGATGCTGAGCCCATGCTAGAGACATTCCCCAGCCAGTCAGAACAGCTTTAGATCTGACATGGACCCCTATGGGACCAAACTCTACACTACCCCTACATGTTTAACTAAACTGTCAGTTTTCAAAGTATTTGGTCTTCTATTCCACTCCATATTTCTAATGTCAGTAGACTTACCGCTAGCATCTGGCAATGCTTGGGAAAATGCATCACCAATCCTTCAGAGTATTTCTGCTGCCACTGGTTAGATTCTGGTGTTGATCTTTCTCATGGCTGGAACTGAAGCCAACTCTGGAAAAGCAATAGCTGGTTGTTATGTGATGAGAATAGAAATTTGTCCAGCCTGGAACTCCCTGTTCTTTCTCTGCTAAATGCCATTTCCCTTTAATTGGGTTTTTGTGTACACCAGCCCCTATTAATTCACTTTGGCAGCTTCTTTCACACTCAAAACAATCAGATGAATCCCCTGTTCCTTAAGGAGCCCATTATGTAATCTAGAGTGAGTTAAATTTTTCAGGCAGAAGAGTCCCGGGGGCGGGGGCGGGGGCGGGGGCGGGGGGGGGGAGAGAACTCAAGAATAGAAATGGTACAGCCTCTGTCACACATTCTGTGACCTGCACATTTATAGCTGACCCATGGCTACCGGCAGAAACCTTGACCTCTTGTCTCTGTATCTTCTCTCTTCTACTACACCGACTCTCCTTTGATTTAGTTTAAAGTTTTATGTCCCACTTTTCCAAAGTAACTAGAATATTTGCAGAATAAAAAACAACATGGTAGTGAGAACACTATCACTTAGCAACAGCAACAAAGTCATCATTGACAGAAGGAGGAAGAAGAAGATGATGATGATGCTTTTGGCAACAGTTATTTATACCAGCCTTTTTAGAGCTAGGTATATGCATGCAGTATGTGCAAGAAAGAGTGCAGGATAGCATTTTATACACATGTAATATACTGAGGTAGTAGAAACCTGAGGTGGAACTCTTTTAAAGTAACAGAGGATGCCTAGAAAAAAGTTTAACCCAGCCCTCTCCTTTCCATGTTAAGTATCTACTAGGTTTTCTTTTTTCCAATGCAGGAAACATTTCAAGATATGAATCATAATTTGGAGTCTGAAATGCTAGGTTCCACTTATTTACCTACAATTTCTGTTCTCTCATTCTAATTTATCCTACTGAATGTGTGGGTTGGGAATGATAGAAAATGAACAAAACAATGATTATACTGCAAATATAAAGTGATGTTGGATTAAAAACAACCATTTTTATCACTCACCAATCTCATGAAGAGCATAGGTAGAAAAGCCAAATCATTCCAGGTGAATCTGTTTACATAGGTTTCCGGGTACTCTGTATTCTGCTGGCAAGAAGTAAGAGGGATGTAAGTATGTAGTGGACTATATGATACCATGCACATTATCATTCAAGAATCAGCTAGTTATATTTATATAGCTATCTGCCAGTTTACTAGTTATCCCCTTAGTAAATGGATGTATGTGTGTGCTCCAAAATAAGGGAAAGGACTGTTAAAACAAGTTGGAGAAAAGCAATTTTTTGATAATTCAGAACAGTTTCTTCTATTGCTGGGTGCATTAATAACTGATTTTGAAGGCCACTTCAAATAGTAATTGTATGACACACATATACATCATCACCATAAGCAAAGGAAAGAAATCAGTTAATGGTGCAAAGGCTGTCCCTATGGATGTGAGCAGTAAGTTTTATAAGGAAAAAATGCACTGGTGCAGGATAACTACCGACCATGATATATCTCACTGTGCAGCTTTTCCCTCTGTCTCCAGGAAACATTCAACCTAATTCCATCTGGCCATATGTTGTCAAGTTAAAGATGAATCAAACTTTTTCTTTAATCATCACAGTCGGAGAAAGAACATAGCAATAACATCCCCACTCCTTTGGTAGATGGCCAAACGGAAATGCATGACTTTGATTGTATTGTTACCCGTCCCACAAATCTTGTCAGAATTAAAGAGAAAATTATTTGCAGAAGCCTGTTAAGTGTTTGGCATTTCCACTGTGGTGAAAAAACTGTAAATGTTATCCTTAGGTTAAAATAACACAAGGACTCGGTAGACTTCATGAGAGAGAAATTGTCACTTTCTCTAAATTATGGTCGTTTCCACACTAGCGATTTATTGCATCTTCTAGAGTCACCCAACCATTGTTGTGCCAAAATAACAGTAATGTAGACAGGCTTTATATCACTTCAATGATAGCTGGGCGATGTTATGAAGAGGCTATAAGTCACTAGTGCAGAAATGACCTCTGCCATCGCTCAATCATCTGCTTGCCTACCCTCCAGATGCTTTGAACCCAATTCAAAGGATTGATGCTGATCTTTACAGCCTTGAACTACCTGGGCCCAGAATATCTCAGTAAACTGGTGATTATAAGAGGATGATCTTCTCAGTGGTGGAGTCCTGGTTATAGAATACCTTCCCTAGGGAGGCACATCTCATGCTCACCCAGACTTTTTTTTAATGTCAGACTAGGTCATTCCATCTTTAAAAGGCATTTTATTAGTAGTAGTGATTTTTAGTATTTGTTATTATAATGGGATAGACACAACTGTATATTTTAATTTTCAAGAGAATTCCAGGTGAACGATGTTATCATTCTTGTCTCACTCTCTTTCCTGCAGAATACTTTGCTTCCCGGAGGAAAAAAAAAGTATAATACAAAATTGTCTCCTAAAATGCTAGGATTTTCTTCCCATTTACAAGTATTTTCTTGCTTCAAAGTACCATGAGTTTTGCATCCTTCCCAATGGCTTCTGAGGGGAATGGATTGATCTCCATTTCTTTGTACTTAACGGTGATCTCAGCAAGCCTCCCATGCTGCAAGTTTTCTTCATTCAGAAGGAAGGACTCTTGCATGATCACCATCACATGAATGATTATTTGAATCATCACTCAGAACTATATAGAGATGACCTCCACCTCCTTTTTCCAGAAATGACTTGGAATAATTTAATGATCTCCTAGGATTACTTTTCTTCACTCCAGGACCTACCAGTGTGCATTAATCCTAAACAAAGCTAACCGGTCAGGGAACAAATAATATTCTATTCTTACATACATGATCACTGTGAGGAAATCTGAATTGCACAGTAGAAGGAGCAGGCAAACTGAAACTGCCTCATGATCCTGGAGGGGAAGGAGACAAATAACAGAAACCAGCTTGCTATCTTTTCCTTGTTTATGTTAGAAGGTGCTAGTATCGGTAGAAAGGGCAGGCTTGGAGCCAGCTTAGAAACATAGGACTTAGAGGTACTGGGTCAGCCCATAGTAAGATCACCCCATGCTCTTATCAGATGCTACATTCCAGGTTGTAAAGTCATGCTATAATTTACATTGCCTTTGTAAGTCTTATGGATCATTCAGTGGGTACATAACTTGTAACCTTGCGCACTTTGGGGCTCATTCCTTTGGCAAGGAGCCCAGTGATAACTGTAGTTGTACATGCCAATAAAAGATACTTTGTTGCATCTATCTCCAATCACTTTGGTTCCTAATTTAACTGGGTATTTTCCCCATAACACTGGTTGTATCTCATGAAATCAAGAGCAATTTATCCCCAAGGAAATGATGCATTTCTGAATCATGTTGTATACTTCCAATGGAGATTGAAGACACCTTTTTGAAACTTTGTAAGATTCATTTAATTTTTTTTATTTTTCCCCTTTTTTATTAGTTATTGTTCAAGATATAATTAAGACACATAAAGTAGAATATAAGACCAACAAAATACAAGTCTAAAAAAGAAACAGGAAAAGCTAAACCAGTTCAGGGATAAGCAAAAAAGCATATCAGACCAGTGGCTCCTGACCTTTTCCAGCACAGGTATAAAAGTACTTAAAAGTTAATCCCTTACTATTAATTAAACATTTAGTAACCTTGTATCTCTAAAATCAAACCATTCAATCATCAAAACCTAAAATCAAGACTTCATTCTTTTGCCTTACAAGCAAATAGTCCAAGAGTGGTTTCCAGGTAGAAACGAATCTAGTTACAGTGTTTTCTCTTATCAATGCATTTGCGCCAGTTCCATCAACTTAATCATCTAGTCCTCCATTTTCTTTCATCCATTTCTGGACCTTCATCATAATCTTCACTCTCACCATCACCTGAGTGTCTCTTGGACATCAGGCAATGTAATCCCGGTTGTACATTTGTTGAATGCTTGGAATACTCAAGGAGAGTGGCAGGACATGGCCTTGGAACCATAGTCTTTCCAGATATTAATGGAGTTAACTCTGTCACTTTCTTCCGTTTGTTTTGTACCCATGTCAGCCCTTTGAGGTAGTCCAGACCAGGAAACCAACATTATGAATACTAATACTACCTTTATTATAAGGTTACAGTAACAGAATCTTGCAAGTCTGAATGTGCCTCTCCCCTCCCTGACTTTACATTCCAGAGAAATAGGGAGGGTCAATTATGAGACGCTTACTCAAATTACATTCCTGCTTTGGCCTCAGATTTCGTTTATCGGATAGTTGTCTAGGCTGCAGCTCTTCCTTCTGTCTCTCAAGGTTATTCTCACACCCCATTACATCCAGACTTTACAGTATGTCAGAAAGTTCTCCAATGACACCTGAAGGCTGCCACCAGATTTCAAGCTTCTCAGCCATCTGTATGCAATATCTCTGAAGAAACTCAAGGACCATCTGAGCTCTTGTGGGCATGGAATGATATAGCCAGAAGGAACATTCAAGAGGAAGTTATGTCAACTGTGAAAGGAAAGAGCTCTTTTGAGAAAACATTCTTTTGGCTTCATTCTGCCATATTATGCCAGTCAGCAATGCACTTATCCTGTCAGCCATGTTTCCTGGCCTCAGCAGCAATTAAGACAAGATTCTGCAGAGAAGCAGTTGCTCATGCAGAGAACTGGGAAGCAAGGATCAGCTACAAGCTGCCAAGGCGGGGCCTAGTCTAGTCCATTAACTTAGTGGATGCGAGTTGGGAAGCCATCTTTGGCTTACAGCCCAGACTGATTATTTGAAGCTGACAACAGGCCTTTCCATACAGGAGCTACTAGATACTTATAGTAGAAATTGTAAGTAATGAGAAAAATATTTGCCAAGTTTGAGATGGCTGATTATCTTCATATGGGTGGCAGGGGCAGAAATCAAGCAGCAATTACAAGTAAAGCAAAGTTTTAGCAAAATAACAAATCATAAAAATAAATAAGATTTGAAATGTAAATGGTAACTTGCATCTTCCTGAAACAAACAAAATTAACTTGTTTATTTTGATTCTGGTATGAGTATTCCAGCTACGTGTCAGTTTTCAGGTCTTCTTATGTTCTGCATGCTATCATAGAGTTGAATATTCTGGCTTGTTCCTGATAGCAGAATTCTGCTGTTTTAGATGAAGACCAGGATTCATTAGTGCTTGGGAAGGTGGAACTTTTTGAGGTCTTTCAGAGGAAGGTGCATTTGGGTAGCATGAGATCCCCTTCATCATAACCAAGAAATATGGCAAATGCTTGTTCTTCTGCTATTTTATCCCTGGATACAGAAAAAATATTACAATCCATGAGCACTCCTTTAGAGGCAGCCACAGTGCAGAGCCTTGCACTTCAAGTGACAGGAGGTATTCCAACTGGAAGCAATACTATACATCTCCCAATTCCTGGGCTTTGTAGCAATCAGCAGTTGCAGTGAAACTTCCCTCCTCACCTATAGCTCTTCAGTACAGTATCTTCTTCCTGAAGCTTCTACTATGATGCACAAAAACTTGGTTTCCTTCTGTCTGTCTTTCCCCAAACATTTGCCTGTCATAGCAATCTACTGCCACAGTCAGAACTAGTTGAGGAAGGTTCCCACATACAGAACTGCTGTCATGATAGTATAATGAGACACAGGGGTTCGCTATGCAGCAGAGATTGGGTGGAAGGGTGACTGAGTTTTTAAGGGTTTTCCATGCATTTTAAAATCTGCTTTCCATAACATAGTTTCTCTGCAAATTACCACTTGATTTTGGTTTTGTTTTGTTTTGCAAAAGAATGGATGGACATGAAGTAGAGGCTCACAAATATATGGGCATGTGGTAGGGAGGAGAAATGTTTATTTACTGATGGATCTGGTGGAGGGGGAGGGAAGAGAAGGCATTCAATTATTGATCAGCTTGAGAGGTGAGAAGCAGCCACAGATGGTCTGATAGTTCTCAGGAAGTTTATAGGAGCCAATATCATGGGGAAAAAGACAAGAATGGGGCTGGTGGTTCTGTGTTAGTCCTAGACTTGTGAAAATATAGACAAGGCTGTACCCAGAGTGTTTTAAAGTCTACATAGATCTGGAAATACTCAGAACAGTTTAGATAAATCTAGTATGTATTTTAAACAAGGTTGAAAAGAATTAGAAAACAGAAAAGTAATACCATTTTCTATGTAATACATGTAATCAGTAGATTAGTCAGTAACAAAGAGGCTACTGATCAGTTGAAAAATTCTGATAGTTTGACAGCCACAATATCCATCAACATCATCATCACCTCCTCCACCACCACCACCGCCAGCGGTGCTTCTTTCAAAAACAAGGAAGAAACTGCTCTCCCCCCACCTGCATGGTTTTTCTTTGCTTTTGTCCATAATGAAAAGAATAATTAATGGCTTCCTATTTGGACAGCATGAATGGCATGGAATCTACACCAAGCTGATAGTACCTCAGGCATACCTTAATCATTAGAAATTCCTCTAGTGGCCAAGAAAAGTTGGTATCCCAAAGGTACCAATTATGCTTGTTTAATATTGATAGCTCTCTCTATAAAAGGCTGAGCTTCTCTCTCTCTTGCTCAAGAGCAGATCTTATTTCCAGCTTCCTTTCTCCACAAAACAGCTGTTCAGAATTCAGAATTGGTCCCCTTTGAACTTTTGTGAATTTGTCAAAAAAGCAGACGATAGAGAAGGAAAAGAAAACCATAATAAACAAACACCCAAAACTAAAAACCCCAAAAGTAGAAATGCCATGCTTTTGAGACTAACATAATTATTCGGTAGTTTTAGCTTAATTCTACCTTTTTATTTATTTATTCATAGTTTAACTCTTTACACTAAAACAAAAATTGCCGTATGTGCTGAATGACTACCTAATGTAACCCCAAGGATTCCAGCTGCAGGTCACAGACGGGTTGGGTCTGCCCCTTCCTATGAGACAGGACCTTGGGAAATTCTGAGAGTGGCAATTTCACTGCTTCTATAGGATGCTGGGTTGGGAAAGACAACCACAAGCCATCGGAACATAATCCCCTGGCCACTAATAACCAAGGATATTTTGCTATACAGTGTAAAAACAGAAAAATTATTTAATGAAAATATGCAAAATTACATATGGAATGTCTGTATGGGATTCAACACTTCAAAAAAGAGGAAGTATTACAAGAAGTTCAGCAGTCCTGACATTTGGTAGTATAAAACAGCTTGATCTGCTACTATTTTTGAATGATTTTTCATAGATGAAACAAAAAACACTGAGGTCCAATATGCTGCAGTTCTCTGAGAGGCTTAAGTGGGAAAACCTTTCACTGTTATCAGTAATTTATTCCTTGGATGTTTGCCATCAATTTCAATTGATATTTTAATTATTTTAAATATATAATGTGATTCTTTATACAATCCACCTTAGCTTGTATTTTAATTCCTGTGTAATTAAGACACATTTACAACTTCAGGAAGGTTTATTCTTGAGGTGTCATACAGGTTTTTATTTCCTTAAGAAATCTACTTTCAGAAAGAAATCTTGATTGAAAGTCAAGACAAAATTAAATATACTGTATCGTTCAGTCTATTAAAATTATTGTTCTTAGCATTAATGAATGATTTAGAGCTATCATTAGGGGAACTGGGATTTCTTGGTGGGGAAAAAACCTTCTACTTTGGTTTTATAGGAGTCACATTGCTCAGTGTCTCTTCATATCTCTCCAAGAAATTTCCTCAGTCTGGTAGATAGATTAATTACCATAGCTACCCCAGAACCTTTTAAAGATGCCCAATGATTTCTTGCATTTCAACTGAAGCAAGGAAGGTTGTGAGTATATTTTGGTTCTGGCAGTGTACAGTATTCACTTCCAGGAGTTCTATTTCTGTAGTTCTTGGTGCATCAGCAGAAGAAAGGAACAGCAGGTAGGAGGGACAAAGTACCATCAGAATTAGGGACAGTGGTCCTAGGGAAAAAAATCCAGACAATATTTGCTACTTTTGGTATAACTTGAACTATCCCCACTTAACAAATGAGATTTTCTGTAAAACGTGGATAGGCATATAATTTTTTTTAATGTACTGACTGTATTGCAATGACTGCAAGAGGAAAGACATTCCAGCAAGCTTCCACTCATAAAAAAATCTAGAAACACTAGAACAGCTCATATAATATTAGGTTTAGCTTGGAAAAAAAATAGATTCCAGGATTAAACAGGCCCATACGATGGTACATATGTAATAGGATTACAATATGTTTATGTGATCCCATGTAAGTGTTATAGGGTTGTAAACTAATGGAGGCCTGTGTCATTGGAGCCCCAAAAATGATGCAAGACAATAGCAAAGAATGAATCAGATGCCTGAATTCAGATCTTTGCCAGAAAAACAAAAGGCACAGAATAAAGCCACTGGATTCCCACACTTCAAGAGATCACAAAGTTTATATCCTCTTCAAGGAAAATACTGTTATGATCAGAGGGTATATGCTGTTGCCTTCATCCTTGGAGACAGAGGAATAGTCAGGAATGTTTCAGGTAGAGTAGGCCAGGGCAAATTGTTAATTTATTAGAAAAGCCAAATACACATTTTTCAGAGAAAACATTATAGCCTTGAGCATACAGTGCAAGTACACAATGGAAATAGAGAAGTGAGATTCCTCATAATGCTTGAAACTTTGTAATACCATACTAGAGATTTGGATATCTGGACCCATTTAGGACCACAAGAACACCTAACTCAAATTCTGATCTTTTAAAATTGTGGTTATTGTAATTTTACACTGAAGGTTCATTCACATCCAGAAACCCGATTTACTTTGATTGATGATGCTAGTAAAACTATTTCCACCTAAACATGGCATAAGCATATCCTGGCAACCTCTTTTTTTCTACCATGTCCTCATGAAGTTGCTGTCATCACATCCTCAATCCATACCTGCAACAGCTAAAAATTGTCTTTAGCTATTCTGATGTTAAGATTGTGTTTTCCCCTTTAAGCAGACAACAAACCACAGCAGTTTTGCATTGGACACAATCTGGCATGTTTCAGGTCCCTTTGGAGGTGCAATCAGCCTGGTGCCTAGTGACCACTTGACACTTATGGGCCATTCTTCTTTGGCAGCAGGAGAATCCAATTCTTCCAAACCAGCTGTGATGGCTACCACTCAGTTTACCATTAAATCCGATTCATACGTGTTAAGTAGAAATCTCTTTAATGGATTGTAGTATGAAGTACAGAGAAAAAGTTGTGAATAAATGTTCCTGCGCTTTCTCCAAGTTAAACAGTCCAATGAATTCAACCCCCGCCCCCTTCTTTGGAATGCAGCCCCCCTTTTCGTGCCAGTCTGTTCAGTTCTGTGCAGATGTCTGCAGTGGCTCTGACAGTTGACCTTGGATGCCAGAGACAGTCCAAACAAGATACTTTCACACTCCTGGCTTGTTCCCCCTCCCCTCTCTACTGACTCACAAGTCTCAACCCATGTTGATTCCATTCATGCATGCAAGTTGGATCAGATGTTCTGGGAATGTTTGATCTGGGAGCATGACACCAGCTTCTATATCTGCCAGTTCTCTAAGCCAAATCTTGGCTCAGATAGCTGGATCAACCTGAAGAACTTTGGAAGTGAAGGGTCTGCATAGTGAAGCAGGAGAAAAACTGATGACTTGTTCTCTGTTGATTCATAGTGCAGCTTTCCCCATGCCTGTCAGTTATAATTTGGTCTGCTTTTGGTGGGTCCAGCACTTTTTTAGCAGTATTCCAGTGTAGCACTAATCCCCTGTCCAAAAGAAGCCCACCTATCAATTGATATCAACTGATAGTCAAATTCCCTGTGAACACAGTTTGCCAAGCACTTGGTCCAAACAGGTTTTGTCAGATACCTAAACATATCATTCTAACAAGTTATCAAAACTTGCCTCCTTTCTTCCTCCCAGCTACAGATCCATTTTATTTTAAGGAAAATTATTTGTAGATGTTTTCCCACCAGCTGGTGATGTTTGCTAGGAGGAGAGGTGAAAAAACCTGGGAGAACTCACCTTATACACCATAAATACTGTATGGATAGCTCCATTTGCCAGCAGTGTCCCTGTGGCAGGATAGTGATCTTCCATGGGAGCAGCAAACTTTATGTCAGCCCAGTTTTCTGCAGCCTCAAGGGTCAGTAGTTAGCATTTTAACTTGCAGCGTGGAAGAGTCCTAAGATACTTGGTTGCTAACACAGGATTTTATTTAAGGGCCTCTAACAGACACACATAGGCATGTTCCAAAGCCTGTTGAAGCAGCTCAGATGATGGCAGCTGTTAAAGAAAGTTTTCTAAAGATGTGAGTTGCCCTCATATCCTCAGATGAAAATCAATTTCTTCCCACCCTCTCAAAAAGAAGATAGCAACCCATGGGACTTCTAGTTCCTTACATGAGGTGCATCCACGGTGGGTGTAGTGCCACAATGCAAGCCCGACACCCTTTTCTCTCTGTGTTGATGACACACATACAAAATGGGTGGGGCTGGCATTGAAATGCCTTGTCCATCATCCTGCCCGCTATATACCCCCCCCCCATATGCTGCTGCTTACCAATGTATTCAAATACATTGACTGTGGAACTCTATCTGACTAAAATGATGCCATGCATCTGCTTGGAACCTCAAGAATTGCAATGGCACAAACAATATTTAAAGAAAAAGAAAAACTCTAAGGGATGATCCAAAAGCTTCACCGAGGACACAGCATGCTCAAAATTGGGCAGAGAATGCTAGCTAACTTGAGGGCAGAGGAGAGGGGCAAAAATCCAGGATTAAGGAAGAATAGAAAGGAGCCTCCTAAAAGAAGAGAATGCAGACTGAAATAATCAAGCATGAGCACTCCACACAGCTTCCTTCCTTCCTTTCACAATATTTATAGACCACCACCCTGCGGCTGACTCTGGGCAGTATACAAGAGCAAACCAAAAAACGAGAATATTTCCACAATTAATAAATTCACCAACTATAATAAATAATAGATGGATGTCCTCACCCATCCTAGGATTCAAGCTCCATTAAAACAGGAAGACTTTAATGGTCTTCCTGGACTAGAGGAGGGTCGGGCTAATCAGACCTTCCATGGGAACATCTCCCATAGATAGGCTGCCTATAAGTCCCGTTTTGAATGGGACAGTCCTGTTTTTTTAATATTTTCAGACCGTCCCGTCATTTTAATATAAATGTCCATTTTGTCCTGTTTTCTTAAAAACCTTACTTAAAAATTTGAAAGTTCCTGCGAACCTGTCAGAATGCAGTCTGACTTTGAGTGGAAGGAGGGGGAGCTCAGCAGAAATGGTGGGGAAAAAGCTGCAGAGCTCAACCTGGCAGGAAACCTAAAAAGAAAAAAACAGGATCAGCTGATAGGCGATGATCAAAGGGCGAGCTGATTGGCTCCTGCCTTGAAACGACAGGAAGAAAAAAACATAAAAGCACAGCCAGAGGAGGAACGGCTTGTCGGGGACAACTGTTCATTAGACTCTCTGGCCCAGCCTTGCCTCTCACAAACAAAGGAATCTGAAGATTCCCAGCCCAAGAAAATTGGAGAAGTTCCTGCCTGCCAATCTAGCCCATCTCCCAGCTCTGCCCCGTTTTGCCATCCCAATGTCCCGTTTTTGTCTCAAGGAAATATGGTCAGCCTACCCATAGGGTGGAGAACCTGCCTTGTAGCCCAAACCCCCTTAACTTCATGTGCGGGTAGATCCTTAGCAGGGCTTCTTTGTAAATGTTACAGGTCCCAATAAGGAACAAGGACTTGGAGAAAGAGCTACCTGCATACCCTGAGAGATCCTGGAATAGAGCCAACTGCAAGAAGCCTGTGTCAATAATGCTTCCAGTTTTGCTTCAAAGGCTTCTCAGCCTTTTGGCTAAGATCAAGTGTAGTATCTGTTGTTATCAGTTTAACAATACCTTCAGTTTTGATTCAGCCAAGTCAGTTGTAAATCAGACTATTATAAATTAAGATTAACCCATCAAGCATGCTGCACCTGATTTGAATGTGAGATACCTCATAGTTCATAGGAGTTGTCAAGATATATGAAACAAGCAAGAGCCAGAAAAATGCCTTTTTGTTTTGTTTCCCCTCTAAGGAGAAGCGGAGGGAATGCAGCATTCAGAAAGTAGGCAATAAGGTTAAATAGTTTTTAGCAAGAATTGCCCTTCAACACTCTGGAGCCTTTAGTTCTTATTCAAAGCTTCTGGATATCAGCTGAATTTTGCAATTTAATCATCTCTGGAGAGGAATACCTGTGAACTAAACCAAAGAAACTAAAGATATCACCCAAAAAAGAGAGGGAGATTTACAGTATATACTGTTACCCTCTTACAACATTCTTCTTTCTCTCAAATGCTGCTGGGAGGAAATTTAAAGATGCAAAACAGAGTCTTCAGTTAGAAAACTCTCCTGAGATTCTTTAAGATCTTTTGTGTTTTATCTGCTGTTCTTTAGATGAGGCAGCGTGCTTCCCTCCTTAAAGGATTTTCTAGACAATCCATTCTGACTGCAGCAAATGCTGCCAACCGTTAGCTGCTTATTATGCAGTGACCAGACAATTTCCCTTCAGGTTGTACTTCTGCCTCCGGAAGTTCTTCTTTTCAACATGGATTATTCTACATTTTGTACTTGGGGAAAGGGTTGGATCAATACATGCCAGAATGATTTCTGCTTGTAAAATGGATGGTACTGCTGCAGATGGGTGGGTGTGGGCAACTCATATTTTCTTAAAGCATTTCATATAAATAATGTCGCCCAGTTGGAGTAGGACAACTAGAGAAAGAGCTGTGCTAAAATCTGATCTTTTATTTGCTTTTTGCAATGGTGATAGGGGGTATCCAGAGGTCATTCTATGGCAATTGTAGGCAAGACCACTGTGGTATCTTTCTTAGTTAGCACTTCCACTTGGATTTAAACATTTTTCTTTCCTGCTTTTCAAAAACGTAGGGCAGCTCATCGTCAATTCCCACCACAGCATAGTAAGGTAGGATAGGCTGGAACAGAATGGTTTGAATGCTGGGTGGCTGGCCTTGAAATTAGATCCTTTGACAACTGTACTCCAAGGTCATCAAGGAAAGCTCGAACTCTCCAGTTTGAGCCACTAGCTCTGCCATTTTGTAATTCTGAGCATTTAAAAAGAAATCCAACAATTTACTGTGTTTTAACTCATAAAACACCACAGAATACATTTGGATGGTGAAGAGTTTTATCCAATCAAATTAGATAATTAAAACTTGGTTCCAGTATGACTAGTTCCTGTCCTAACAACCAGGAAACACGCTGAGACAAGGAACGGGTCTCTAATGTTTATTGCTAGTACTTAACAGGAATCCTAACAAACTGAAGAAGCGTGGGAAAACCCAGACATATAACCCCCAAGGGTTAAGGCGGGCCCGATCTGTGTCTCTTTGAATGGCTGACCAATTCCTCAGTGCTACGCATGCGCTTGACAGGCTGGATGGGAGCCCCCTGCTCGCCATCCTTACTCATGACAGTTCCAGTGGTATTCTTGAAGGCCCCCTGATTTCAACAGCAACAAGGTATAGTTTATTTGTTCCCAAAAATGATTAATCAGTTCCAATTACGATGAAACCAAGTGCCTTGTCAATTCCTCAACTTCTTCTTCATTATCTTCCCTGTACTCACTGAGTACTAGTTGCTTGTCTCAGATTCAAAACCACAGCCATGGGTTTGAATCTGAATCCCACCCTTGTAACTAGTTTTAAAATCTGTTTAGGAATCTTTGTGGAAATGGAATTATAGGAATTGGAATCCAACAAATCTGGAAGCTGCTTTGTAGGGAAAGGCTGCTTTAGTGTAATCACTGGATGTGTCATTGTGTTGGTTTGCAAGCATGCATGTTTAAGTTGTTTGTTTATTCCTGTACTTCTTTATTTGAGGTTCACAGCTGCTGCTGCTGCTGCTGCTGCTATTTGATGATAGTAATAAGCTATTTTACTGGCCTGTACTGCCCTTCTGGCCATTGATGCATCTGTTTGCATCTCATGCTGGGTATCAATCTCTATCATCTTTACCTACTTATTACCACTATCTATCTATCTATCTATCTATCTATCTATCTATCTATCTATCTATCTATCTATCATCGTATCTATCATTATCCTTGCTGTGGTACTGCAGCTGCTTTACAATTGGTTAAACCCAGAATCTCCTGCTGTCCTACCTTTCTGTTTCCGTGTTTTGCTACAAGGAAGACGCTCTCTGTCATGTGTCTCGCTGGCAAGGCCAGATCAAAAAGGACAATGCAAGAAAGGCTTTTCAGTCACATTCATTAGCCCCAGCTCCTTTCTCTCCAGGTTCTGCGACAATGGGCTCCCAAACTCCTTTGGAATGGAAGGAGCTTCCAGGGAATAAAGGATGACTAGGTAAGAGCCCTCAACAACTTTTATGAAGGCAAAAAGGCAGGCACACAAGCTGAAAAAAAGTCACTTGTGACAACCTGAACAGCAGGAAAACACTCAAGCCTGCCAATTAATAAGGAATGGGAGCTCATTTACCACCTGTACAGTACTTTTGCGGGGGGGAGGAGGTAGAGACAGGGGGAAAAAGAACCCTGCCAGCCTTTCATCTTGGCTCAGAGCTTCACAGGCTTTGTCAGGCAATGCAGTTGGGGACAGGGGGCAGAGAAAACTCTCACAACACTGGGAAGGCTGCTGCCGATATCTCTGACTCTTTTCAGAAAGCCAAATATATACCTGCAAAACCACCAGTTTTATCAGCACCAGTGAAGCACACATCCTTATATACTCCAATCTGTATGTCCCAAAGAATTTCTGGGGACTTGTCATGCTTATGAAGGGCACAGAGGCAAATGTATTATATATAACATGCTGTGTATACAAGACAGGTAGTCCTTGTTTAGCAACCACAGTTGGAAACAGCAACTCAGTCATTAGGCGAAGCAGTCACTAAGTGAAATTGCAACTGTGCTTATGATCTTATTTCAGCTTTCCTTTGCTTTACAGATGTGTGAAAGTTGTAAATGCAAGAATTGGTTATCAAGTTACTTTTTCATCACCGTCGTAACTGTGAACGATCTTTTAACAAGGCAAGGACTACTTGTATACTCAAAAGTATCTTAGGATACTTTACAAACCATAAAACCAGTGATGGACTGAGTTGTTCAAATTTGTATTAGAAATAATCTGAGTTATATCCATTTGCTGGATATTAAGAAGGTTAGGTCTGGAAAAATTCCATTTCTTGGTGTTGCCGTATGGAAGTCACATCTCTGGTTCCCAAAGATAGGAACAGGAAGAAGGTAGATTAGGACCTGTTGGCAGATTTTTGAGTTTTCAATAATCAACCTGAGGGCTGTTGGGGAGCTAACAGTAAAATTCTCCATCCCAGGTTACTAGAACAATGGTATAATGGTCCACCAGTAGAGTTCTTTTAAGGGGAAAAAAACCACAGAGACATCTAGGAAGCTCAGGAAAAGAAAACAGTAAAAACAACATTTCTGGATTTTGAACAAGCAACCCTCTATTTACAAGGCAAGAGTTATAACCATTGGGGTAACAGTAGGCTTAAAAGACTTTAGAAGGTCATGGGGCAATAAAAAAGGGTTTTTTAAAGCTGCTTTTTGTGCCTGGATGTCTGTGATTTTGCAGAGAAAAATTTACTTTAACTGTGTGTCTGTGTACGTACACATAAATATGCATATAAAATATATGTATAAAAATATATGTCCAGGAAGTCCTGCCCACATGAAGGAACTGTAAAACTGTGGTTAGATATAATATAAATTGAGATCAGGATTGGAAATAGTGCCTTAAAACAGTGGATCCATAAATATTATGTATAAACTGTCAGACTTACAAACTTTAAAAAGAGTAAATCTTACTAACAAGAAAATCCTAAAATCCTCATCTTCTTATTCACATGATATGGCATCGCTTTGGCCCTCAGATGCACATACCCCACCCCCAACATACACACAAATAAAATCAGTGCTGATCCATCAGTGGAAAATTGCCCATCCCTGGATATGCTTGGATTAACAATGACTAAGAAAACTGAGTATTGAGGAAGTATTAATTATTGAGTAGGCATGCTCCAGCAGGGCTCCAGCAGGGCCATTTTTATTGCAGTCTTTAAATTGATTACACTATTGGTTTTTAAGCCATCCAGAGTCATGTGCAAGTAGATGGCCATGTAAATTGAAAGATAGATGATAGATAGATAGATAGATAGATAGATAGATAGGTAGATAGATAGATAGAGAATATATGTATATGTGTACGTAAGTTTTTAATTCCAAGTTCCACTTTTCCAATCTATCCATAAATAAGTTGTATTCCAAAATTCTCTGGGCTTGAACTTTCTGCAGTATGTATGTGTCTAGATACAGTTCATCATGGTATCTGGTGCTATAAACAGCCACTTGGGGATTCTGCAAACCAAGATGAATGTAAGAAAAGGTGACTGTTTTGACACCGTCAAAAATATTAGTGAAAATGATGAATTGTGTTGGCTTTATCCTACAGTAAGTCCATCTCTGGAATGTATATCTAAAATTTGCTATTACAGAAATGCATTTTAAGGCAGAAACAATTCTTGCTGTAAGAGAGCAGAGCACTGTCAGAAACTTGATTGTTATTATCTGTGTGTCTCTGTTTCCTAAAGAAGTAGTGTTTAGAAGAACTCTGCCATTGCTTTGATTCAGAGGAAACAATTTGTTTGGGACTGTGTGCAAGGTAGGAATGCTGGGAACAAGAAGAATTCAAACCATGCCCAGAACTGTACAGCCAAGCAAATCTCTTTGAAATCTATTGCTTTAAGCAAAATTGGCAGTTCTAGAATTCATACTGAGTTTCTGCTCTCTGTGTGACCTTTTATAGACTTATAAATGCCAGTACTTTGTGTGTCTGCTGCAATAACAGCACTTTCTCTCTTTATTTAAAACTGTTTGGGTCCGTACTATCAACTACCTATTGCATTTAATATTTTTATTCCAGATGCATTGTTATCCCTCATCCCCAAATTTTTTTTCACTGTGATTTGGTTTCATGACACACATGTCTGTTCTTTCTTACTCTTCACAGGTAGTTCTTTGTATCTGGGAGGCTGGCTGTTTCAAAAAACCAAACACAGTAGTTCAAATCTTGGGGGTTGGACAAGGTTCATCATACCAATATCAGTTTTTGCTCAGTGTGTAACATTGTCAATAGAAAGGTGGATGGTCTGTTTTGAGAAGACCTCTGTAGCAGCTGGCAAAATAGAAGAGGTATGTTCGAAGTCCAGGTGAGGCAGAGGAAAGCTTATAAGGAAGGGAAAACAGATTATGTGCAGATATATATACACATACACATACACACACACAGAGTGTGTGTGTGTGTGTGTGTATACATACATACACACACACACATGCACACCCACACCCACACACACAGAGATAAAAGATTGGAGAAAGGGTAGAAATAAAAAAAAATTGTTTCAGGAACAAACTCACAGATAGGAATAAGCAAAGTTTTTTTTTTTCCCCCAAATGTTAAGAGCAAGCTGTGAGGCTCATACAAAATAGCTACCCTAGTAAGAATAACCAGATATAACACATCTATTTATCAGAAGGCCAAAAGTCATTCTTTGTTATCACTGTAGCTTCTTCCCCCTCTTTTAAAAATAAGAGTTGTTGGCTTTGGGGTGGTGGAAAATGACTGGGTGGAAGTGAAAAATCAATTATTAAAAATTCTTAGTAGGAACAAAAAAGAAATCACACAATCAGGTGTAACAGAACAGGCAAACACATAGCTAACAGCTTTATTCCCACAATATTATTTCCTCTGAGCTGTGGGGCAGGCAATATCCCATTGATGGGACTCCCATCTCCCAGACTGTTATTTCCCCTCCTTCCAAGTAGAAAACCACCACTGTGCCAAGGTTGAGAAACACTGATCTAGTCTGTGGCTTTTTCTCCTGTCTCCCAAGGTCATTTCAACATGCCATTACATCATTATGTGTAGTCAATGCCTCCTCCCTCCAGAAGCCTTCACATGACTTGTATCTTCTGGTATTTATCCTTCGCTAAGCAAAGCCTCCAAAGCAAATTCCCCCTCCCCTTTTTTTTTACTCTTGCTATTAGTTATATTTGTATCCTGGACTACCAGAACGAGTCAGGGCAGCCCAAATGTCTTTCTCTTTTACTGTTGCTTCACAATATCCTAGTAAGGAAGGTAAGACTAATGAAGAGGACATGCTCCAAAGTCCTCCAGGAACATGATAATTGAGGAAAATCTTTCTAGTGCAAGTCTAGCAACTGCATGTGGATTCTCTAGGCCAGTCTTCCCTAACCTGGAGGCCTCAAAATGTTAGGCTTCTGGAAAGCACCAAGTTAGGGAAGGAGGCCTTAAGTGATATCATAGGGAAGCTCAACAAGAGCTACTAGATTATACCTGAAACAACAGATGATGCAGATGGTCCATAACAACTTTTGCCTCTCTTATTAGGAATTTGCTAAATTCGTTTGCTAAAGTATGCACCACTGCATTTTTTTTTCATTAGATTGTAGGTATTCCAGTTATCTTCACAGTTATGCCAACTGCATACAGTTTTTAATCACCAGCTCAGACTCTGAAGGGGGTAGCCTGTGCTGGAGAGAAGCTGAGAATTACAACTGTGGCAAAGCATGATGAACAACCTTAAGTGATATTTTCTGATACACAGCATAAATTTTATAATTGCTTTGGAGCTGTTTTTCCATCCCTCAAAATTTGAGGGATAAATGAAGTACAGGCAGTCCTCATTTAACAATGCTAATTGGGACCGGAAACTCTGTCATTAAGTGATGTGGTTGTCAGTCGAAAAACCACATGGCCACTCTGCTTGACAATGGCAGTTCTGGCAGTCCCAACTGACATTGTTAAATGAAGCAGGTCTTTAAATGAGGACCTCACGCGACCACAACTTCTGACTTCCTGGTGGCTTCCTGCTTGTGGGAAGCCGGTAGGGAAGGTTGCAAATTGTGATCACGTGACCATGGGGATGCTGCAACAGCCATAAGTGTGAGATCCAGTCATAACTACCACTTGTTCAGCACTGTTGTAAGTTTGAATGGTCACTGAACAAGTGGTCGTTAAACGAGGACCACCTGTAGTTTGATAAATGTTTGATAAATACAGCTCCATTTGAAATATCATGCATAGTTCTTGCCAATGCCCCTGAAAACAGGCACTGAAGAACTGGAAAGGATGCAGGAGAAGTCTCACAAAATAGAGGCTTCAGCACCAGGAAGAAAGGCTGCAAGAATTCCAGAAGCAATAATATGCATTAGTTTTCCTGCTTCTTTATTAATATTAGAACCCAAGATCATCCAATGAAGCTGAATGATGATGAGTCAGAAGAGACTAAAGGAAGTACTGATTCCTATCATATTCAGTTAAACTATGGAATTCAGTATTATAAATATACTGATGGTGCACCCTTAAAAGAGGGTTGGACTCATCTGTGAAAGATAAGGTTGCCCATAGCTGTTTATCATGATGGCTGTAGTAACAGAAACTATTTTCCTTCCTAGTTGCTAGGAAATCAAGATGGAGATCCTTTATACACGGTCTTTTATACACTAGCCTTCACTAATCCACCACTTACTTGTAGGCTTCCAAGATGCAACAAGCTGGTCATCGTGCAAATAGCAGAGGCTTTTGGTGTGAACCAATTCAGCTTTCCATAAATTTTCTTATCTAAGTAGGATATGCCAAATTCCCCTCATAATGTCACTTCAGATAAAATTCTGTAGCAGTTCTAAGTTCAGTTTAGGCATGTTTTTCCCTCCTTGTTTTATTTTTAATATTTCTTTTTTTCTCCTCAATGACTTGTACCCTGATGTGACCTCCTCGTCTCCGTCTTTGAGCTGCTTCTTCAGTTGCTCCCATTTCTCTTCTCAGAAGTCATGTTTAATGGATAGATGTCCCTGCCATGCATTATGCAAAGTTGTTGGAGAGTTTGTGTCTTTTAAAAATGCATAGAGGTTGACATTTCTTCGTTTGCTTTTTTAATAGAGTCATGGGGATCTGGAATAACAAGTGGAGTTTAATGCATCCTAGGGCAAGATTCATGCATTACGCTCTTGTTGAAGGTAGAGTAGATAAAACACCCATGCTGGGCTACTTTGCTGTCATAGACACATCTAATGTTGTGGAGGGTTTTTTTTTTCTCCTTGACTCAGACTTGAAGACAAAGAGTTATAGTGTATAAGACAAACTACTTTCAATGTGTCTCTAAAACAGGATATTCAGTTATTGCTGGAAACCCTCATGCATTACTCAGGCAAATATGAAATGGATGAGGAAGAAATATCTGGGGTAATCTGTACTACTGGTAGCCTCTGGCTAGGGAAGAAAGATAACGTGAGCAGAACTGCCATTCCAGAATAATATCAGACAGAATTTTTTTACATTTTGAAGAACTGCAGAAGAGGCAGAATAGCCTAGACAGAAATCAAGATAAAGATAGCTTACAGACATATAATTTTTACAGCATCAGTGTAATGTACTAAATCAGTGCAGAACTAGAAGAATCCAGATTCAAACCATTGCTTAGCTATGAAGTTCACAGAATTAATCATAAAATTATAGAATGTGTGAACTGGAAGGGACTCTATAAGTTATATAGCCCAACCACTGCCTCAGGGCAGCAATTTACCAGACCATCAATAAAGGTGACTATCCAACCCCCTCCCCCAAAAAAATCTCCAGTGGGGGCAGTCCACTATTATTCTAGGCAGACTATTCCACTACTTCATAGTTCACTGTCAGCAAATTCCTCCTAACATTAAGCCTGAATCTTCTTTTGTAAAAAAAATAAATAAATCTGTTTGTCCAGTTTTTGGTTTCAACAGAAAACAGGCCTTCTTGCATCTGACAGCCTTTTAAATATTAGTGGATCAGTATCACATCTCCCATTAATCTTTTCTTTTGCAAGCCAAATATGCCTGATCCCTACAACCATTCTTCATAAGGCTTGATTTCTAGATAATTCTGGTTGATTAGATGATTCTAGAGTTCTGGTAGGTCTCTTCTTCTCCAGCTTCTTCTGTGTCCCTTTAAACTGCAGAGTCCAGAACTGGATGTGGTAATCAAAGTGCAGCCTAATCTGTGAAGACTGCAATGGAACCATTACTCTCATGTTTCAGGGCAACCTAAGATTGCTTTGTCCTTTTAGCTGCTGCATCAGATTGCTTCTTCATTTTTGACTGATGGTCCACTAGGAAAGTAGATCTTTCGCACAGTCATGGCCACAAAGTCACATCTCCCCAGTCCTATACACATTCATTTGATTTTTCCTACTCAGATGCAAAAACATACCCTTATCACTACTGACTATCTCTCTGCTGGATTTTGCCCCATGGTCAAGTCTGCTGAGGCTATTTTGAATTATGAGTTTGTCCTCTAGGGTTTTAACCAATCCCTTTAGCTTGGTGTCATCCGAAGATTTGATCAAATCCCATTTAATCCTCCAGATCATTTACAAAGATGTTTATAAAGATGTTGAATACTGTACCATTGGGTAAGGATAGGTAGTAAAAGCAGAAAAAGTAGAAACTACAGCATTAAAATATAAGAATAAAACATAAAACAATTTCCCATGATGGAATCAACAGTCAATTTAAGCTGAAGACACACTGGCATAGGATAGATTTTGTCAAATAATATAATGACTTTGTTAAATACTCTTATCAAGATCAAGATACACTACATCCACTACTGTCACTTGAGCTCTTGAACTGATCGCTCTGTCATAAAAAGAGATTCTGTAATCTGATATAACCTGACAAACCTACATTGGCTCTGGGTGATGGTAGTATTTTTTCCTAACTGTTCACAGCCATGCTGTTTGACAATCTGCTCCAATATCTTCTCCAGTACAGATTAAAAGAATTGTTCCGTAGTTTCCCCAGTCCTCCTGTCTCTCAATATTTTCAATATTGGGACTATGGGTACATCTGACAGCTGGCTTGACATGCTTTCCCTAAGTCCATGAATAGGCCAGTGTCCACAAAATAGGCCAGTGTTAATTGGCTTTGTCTCTACAGCTGATTTCTATTCTGCCTTGTTAACAAGGCTGTTGAAAAGTGCTGTCCTAATGTTTATTGCAGGGCACATTAACATGCAATGATTGGTGGATTTCCTGCCAGACGGAAAAACATTTACCAGTCACTCTTGAGGTGCAGCTGGGGCAAGAGGAGGAGGTGAGTTTTGACAGAGGACTAGAGCAGTAGGAATAGCCCTTTACTAGGAACTTGACCCATACGGTAGGTAGAGGCTTTCCCCACCTGTCTTACTAGGAAAGAGAACCAGTTTGGTGTAGTAGTTAAGCATCAGGCTAGAGAGCAGGAGACGTGAGTTCTAGCCCTGCCTTAGGCATGAAGACAGTTGGGTGACCTTGGGCCAGTCCCTCTCTCTCAGCCCTAGGAAGGAAGCAATGGCAAACCACTTCTGAAAAACCTTGCCAAGGAAACTGCGGGGACTTGTCCAGGAGTCAAGACTGACTTGAAGGCACAAAGACAAACTTCCTAGGAAGCCCAAAGTTGTCATTGTTGTTGCTGTTGTCGTCATCATCATCATTGCAACTAAATAACTGGCAGCTGTGATTATATGTTGTGTATATAATAGTAATAGTAATAATAATAATAATTTCCCTTACCCATCCTGTGGATTGCCTCCTGCAGTCCCTGATACATGAGGTGGATGATTACTTCTTGGTAACTGGGCACCCTTTGTCACCCCACATCAATAGGTGAGACACTGTAGGTGATCTATGCAGTGGTTAGGGGCTAATAGGCAGGTTATTCAGTCAGTGTGCAACCTGCCAAAAGCAATCAAAAGGAGATGGGAAGATCCCAGTTCATCCAAACAGCAACATTCATATTGGCAGGAGAGGGAAAACATCGCTGTCACATCGGATCAAAAAACTGCAATGTTAGTTGGCCAGTTATGCCCAGCTATGGGCTAGGGATGAGAGGAAATGTCATGAGGACATGATCTTAAATGATGGTTACTGAGGCATTCTTGAGGTGAAGTTAGGGGGACTGTTTATTTCCAGTTCTGGTACCTCACCAGGGGTTTTCAAACATTTCAGTCAGTCGTTCTGAGATAATTTTGACAGCTCCTTCAACACTCTGGAATGTAATTATCTGGTCCTGGAAACATGAAGAGAGCAAGGTGAGGCCCTTACTATACCTTTACCAATCCTAACTTCTACCCCACCTCCCTTTCCTTGTTCATGTTTGGAAGGGCTCTTCCTTTCTCCATGTTAAGAGAGCCCTTCCTACCACGAACAAGACAGACACAAAACGTGTTCAACAGTTCCACATTTGTCTTATTCATTATTATTTCTTCATCTTTTGTCTTTCAGATTAACCAAAATCCTCCCTGACTCTTCTTTTATTTCAGACACCCACATCCACAAAAATAGTATTTTTCTTTTGTTTGCATTCCTTGCCAGCCTCATTTCATTTTGAGTTTCAGCCTTCCTGACTCCATCCGTACAGATTCAAGGTAGCAATATGCTATCCTCCTTAGTTACTAACCCCCCCCCCCCCGTTTCTTTTTGCTTCTCAGCTGGCCAGTTTGCTCACTGTTCATTCACACAGGTCCCTTAAATCTTTCTCATTTTTCCTTTTCATGGTGGTTTGTTTGTGCCTGGGGTTTCAGTCTCTTGTTTTTTAGGATCTCCTGTCTCTCTTAGACTTGTTTATCCTTTAGGATTTTGAACAATGGTCTGCAGCCCACCTTTCATCATAAAATCAAGCTTTCTGAAGTCCAAGCTATGTGACTAACTTCTCTTCCCTTTTCCTCCCCTGGTTATCTTGCATTGCAACATGAAGTTGTTGCTTGCCCTCAAGGTGACTGGGTAGAGAAATGTGGAGATAATCTTGATGAAAGTGGGTAGATGTTGTTAAAGGAGGAGAAATGACAACTTAGTCCTGAGAAAGGGAAAAGCTTGAGGAAGAAACTCAGCATGACCCCTCTTTGATTTTGTTTGGCACAAGAGGGGGCAAAGGGAAACTGGCAGTATTTCAAGCTTCTGTTATTATACCCTACAACAATAAAGTAGTATTCCTGTGATCCTTGGGGTGGCTGTTTCCTGACCTGGCCTTCCTCAAAGGGCTGACAGTCCACCACCTTCAGGTTATTGATTGATACTTCTCTGTTGGTCATGATTAGCTTCAGGATAGCCAACCCCTTTGTTCTTTTTTCCATCTTCTTAGAAATTAATTTGCCAGCAAGAAAGGTCAGAAATCTGTTGGCTGAATTAGTTTTCCTGCAGATATCAGGACAGTTGAAATCTCCTGTTACCATATACAGTAACTTGTATACTTAAGAATTTGGTCAATGGATTTAGAAAGGCATCATCCACAACCTCTGCCTGAGTAGATGGCCTATAGTAAACTCCCACTACAGCATCATTTTTGCTCCTTACTCAGATGCTTTGAGCAAGATTTCCATATTCAGGGTCATGAATTTCTTCACAGGCATATGGCTTATTTACCACCCCACCTCCCTTTTCACTGAGTCTATTTCTTTAGAACTAGTAATATCCTTTGCGTTCTGTGTTGCAATCATGATTCATCCCACCAAGTTTCTGTGGTATCTCTCAAGTAATATTGGCTTTCCCAAGTCATCAATTCAAGTTCCTCCTGTTTTTTTCCCTGTACTCTCTACTTTGATGTACAGATACTGGAAACAGGGGATGTAGATGTTTACTGGTCCCCCTATTGCTATGTGTTAGAAATCTCCAAGAATGCTTTCCTACCTTGTACTTCCTCAGTTACCATGTGCAGGCATATTCCTAATGCTAGATATGTAATAGATACGTGTAATAGATATGTGCCTCTGTTTCTCTACTTGTAATGATTGCCTATTCTAGAACACCATCAGACTCATGAGCAGGATCACAAAGATATCTCATTTATTAAAGAATAGTATGCAGGATCACAAAGAAAGCTGAGAATGAAAAAAAGTGCACCAAATGCAAACTAAAAACCCTCGGTACAAATGAGATCCCTCCCCCTGTAGAATCTTCCCAAGCTCATAATCCCAGGTGCTCCTAACGGCTTCTGATGGCCCGTGGGAAAAGTCCTTGAGCAGAGCACAAATAACCCAAACACATTCCATTGAAATGAACATAGATACAGAGCTTGGCACAAGGTTTCACAGAAGCTCCCTTCCAAACAGAAACGCACATCAGCGCCATGGCATGTGAAACGTTACGATGTACAGTGCGCATTGAAACAGTGAACATGACATACTGCCCCCCCAAAAGAAAGAAAGCACTAAGCGGCAGGCTTCAAAGGGTAAGCCAAGTGGAAATGGTTAACTAAATCAGGAGCATTAACATGGCGAGCAGGCACCCATTCAGGATGAGGAAAGTGTTTCTAGCGGATCAGGTACTGGAGGGTGCCTCGAAGCTTGCGAGAATCAACGACTGCCTTGACTTCAAAGTGCTGTTGGCTGTCAATCATGATCAGAGCAGGAGGAGGAGGTTGGGGATGCCAGTGGGAAGTGGGGTGGATGGGCTTGAGCAGGCTGCAATGGAAAACAGGGTGCAAGCGTTTCAAATTGTGAGGCAGGTCCAACTTAACAGTAACTGGATTGATAAGACCAACAATAGGGAAAGGACCAATGAACTTGGGAGCAAGTTTTTTAGAGGGTTGCAGGGACTTGATTTGGTAGATAGATACACTTGATCCCCAATTTTGAAATCATGTTGCAAAGAATGACGTTTATTGACTTGAAACTTGTAAGCAGCCTGGGCATCAGCCAAAGCCTGTTGAATCACCGGCCAGGAATCAGCAAGCTTAACAGCTCAGTCAGAGGCAGAACAGGATTGGGGAGGGGGTTGTGGCAGCTCAGGGATGGGAACAAAGTCGTGACCAGAAACCATATGAAAAGGGCTTTGCCCGGTACTTTGATGGACAGCATTGTTGTAAGCCACTTCAGCAAAAGGCAGCAAGTCCACCCAATTGTCCTGATGGTAGTTAATGTATGCTCTAAGGAATTGTTCAAGGGCGGAGTTCAAAATCTCAGTAGATCCGTCAGTCTCAGGATGGAACGAGGTGGACAGCACCTGTTTGGTGCCAATCAATTTTAAAAATGATTTCCCAAACTGGGAAGTAAACTGTATCCCGCGGTCGCTGACCAAACAGGAGGGGCTACTGTGGAGACGGTAGATGTGGATGAGAAATAGGCGGGCCAATTGCGGGGCCGACGGGATGGATGCACATGGAATGAAATGGGCTTGTTTGGAGAAAAAATCTTTTACAACCCAAATGACAGTTTTCTTCTGACTGGGAGGTAGGTCCACAATAAAATCCATAGAAATCTCATCCCAGGGATGGGATGGGCTGGCCACTGGCTGTAGAAGCCCCTGTGGTTTCCCTCCTTTTTGCTTTGACATGGCACAAACAGGACAGGAAGCAACATAGTCTTTTACATCATGCCTTAAGGTTGGCCACCAAAATTGAAGGTGAACCAAATGCAAGGTTTTGACAAAACCAAAGTGTCCAGCAAGTTTATCATCATGGGAATGCTGCAAAACATCAGCTCTTAAAGTTTCAGGCACATAAAGGTGGTGTTCCACCCACGCCAGACCGTTTTCAAAAGAAACATTGTCTCTATTAGCTAGCAACCAAGTGTCAGATTTCAGTGCCTGGAGAAAGTCCTTCTGTAACTGACAAGGAACTTGCACTTTCCACTTCCCAGACTGGGCTGGGGGTGGGAATGCCTGCGCACGGGTCTGGCTCTGGGTGACAGCAACTAAGCCCAGTTGTGGTTCAGTGAGAACACTCCCAACCACCTCTGCTACTTGGTCAAGGTCCTGAGGTAAACATGACAAAGCATCGGCCAGAAAGTTTTACTTTCCCGGAATAAATTTTAACTGGAAGTTAAAGCGACTGAAAAATTGAGCCCAGCGAATTTGTTTAGGACTGAGACGCCAGGGGGGTGCGGAGGGCTTCCAAATTCCTGTGATCGGTCCAAACCTCAAAAGGGCATTTAGCACCTTCCAGGAGGTGACGCCAGGCTTCCGAAGTGGCTTTTACAGCAAAAGCCTCCTTTGCCCAAACATGCCACCGGCGTTCAGTTTCAGAAAATTTTCTGGACAAATAAGTGCAGGGTTTTAAGTGATTTTCAGAATCTCTTTGTAACAATATAGCCCCAACTGAGAAGTCAGAAGCATCAACTTGGACCACAAAGGGGCGTTCAGGATCAGGGTGCTGTAGAATAGGCTCAGCAGTAAAGAGGGTTTTTAACTTCTCAAATGCTGCCTGGCATTCAGGCGTCCAATTCAGCACTGGGTTTTGGGTTTTTTACTTTACGTGTCTCCCCCAAGCCCTTGGTATGGAGTAAATCAGTGAGGGGCAAAGCAATCTCAGCGAACCCCTGGATAAATTGGCGATAGTAATTACTGAACCCGAGGAAACTTTGCAATTGCCTCCAGGTGCGGGGACGTTCCCAACTTAAAATCGCCTGAATTTTTTCAGGGTCCATTTCAATGCTCTTGTCAGACACCCTGTAGCCCAGATAGTCAAGTTGGGTCTTGTGAAACTCACATTTGGAAAGCTTGGCATAAAGTTTGGCATCTCTAAGCTTGCTTAACACCTGTTTGAGGAGGCGTTCATGTTCCTCCTTGGTTTCAGTGTAAATGAGAACATCATCTAAATAAACCAGGACTCCTTTAAACAAATGATCATGTAATACTTCATTAATCAATTGCATGAAGACTCCGGGCACCCCTGCCAACCCAAAAGGGAGGACTTTGTACTGAAATGAACCCAGTGGACAATTAAAAGCAGTTTTTCATCCATCTCCAGCTCGTATGCGGATGAGGAAATAGGCTTCACGAAGATCAAGCTTGGAGAAAATCTTGCCCTTAGACAAGTGAACTAACATTCATGAGCGGCAGAGGGTACTTGTTGGAAATTGAGACAGAATTTAACCCTCGATAGTCCGTACAGAGTCGAAGCATGCCATTTTTCTTTTCCTGGAATAGCACAGGGGCCCCAACTGGGGAATTTGCAGGTTCAATAAACCCCCTTGACAGATTTTTGTCAATAAAGTCCCATAATGCCTCAAGCTCCTTCTGAGTCATTGGATAAATTTTCAGCTTGGGCAATTGAGCGTTGGTGTCATGAGTAAGGATGGCGAGCAGAATTTCTTGGTTTTCTGAAGACATTTTCCAAATGTCTCTCCTTTAATTTTTGTTCCTCCCTCTTTCAATGGGAGTAGGAGTTTGTTAGGATTGATGTCCTAACAGTGAGACACACGCTGAGATGAGGAGTAGTACTCTAATGTTTATTGATGTCCTGACTCCCAGGAAACACTCTGAGACAGGGAACTGGTCTCTAATGTTTTATTGCTAATACATAACAGTAATCCTAACAAACTGAACAAACGTGGGAAAACCCAGCCATATAAACCCCGCAGGTTAAGGCGGTCCCAATCTGTGCCTCTTGGAATGACTCACCAATTCCTCAGTGCTACGCATGCGCTTAACAGTCTGGAAGGGAGCCCCCTGCTCGCCATCCTTACTCATGACAATTACTGCTACATAAACAGAATCCTAACAAACTGAATAAGCATGGGAAAAACCCAGACATATAAACCCCAAAGGCTAAGATGGGCCTGAACTGTGTCTCTTTGAATGGTTGCTTAATTCCTCAGTGCTACGCATGCGCTTTACAGCCTGGATGGGAGCCCCCTGCTCGCCATCCTTACTCATGACAGTTGGGAACCAACTCTATTGCACAGTCAGTTTTCCAATGGGTGGGTAGCTGATCTGCTTCCATTTCCCCAAAGACATCTGCAAAGCCTTGGTATTGATTGGGCAAGCCTTCTAAACGTGCCAAACTAGGGCGCGACATGGCAATTGCAGCCCTTCCAACCCCCACACGTGAAGCTCTCTCCACAGTAGGGGCTTGGTAAAACCCATCCTTAAAAGTCAGAGTTCTGTGTTCCCAATTTATATGTGGGCTTCGATAGGTCAACCAGGGAATCCCCAGAATTACCAAGGGGTTGCCAACAGGTGCCACTACAAATTTTAAAGTCTCACAGTGGCTGCCCATTTGCATTGCGACAGTTCCAGTGAAATGGGTTGCTGCCCCCCCCCTCTGTTGAACCATCCAACTGTGTGAAGATCAAAGGCTGCTGGAGGGGGAAGCTAGGCAGGCCCAAAGCAGCAACCAGATCAGGGTGAATCAGACACCTGGAACACCCAGAGTCAACTAAAGCCCAGACCTCTGTAGTCTTTGTGCGGGAGCCCAATTTCACTTTTACTGCTAAAGTGGGACAGTCAGCACTCACCATAGCATCCTCGTGCCCATCCTCCCCCACCTGCCTGCAGGCGCTCTTCATGGCAGGTGGCTGGCATTTCCCGCCGGCTCCTTAGAGTCATCTTAAGCCTCTCCCGAGAAGTAGAATACTTCCTCATCTTCGGCTGCCCCCTTGGCTGCTGTCATCCGCTGTGAGAGGGGCAGCGATTTGGCCGGCAGCTTGCCTGCTCGATCTCCAGCCTTGGCTTTTGGGCAATTCGCTGCTCGATGCCCTTCCTTTCCGCATTGGAGACACTGACCCCTCACATAGCGCCAATCTCTCTCCTCTTCCCAGGCTCTATAGCCTGGTCGGGCAGCAGTTGCGGCACTTCGGGGGCCCCTCATGGTGGCTAGTGGTTTTTCAGGTCGTCTGGTTTGCATGAAGGTATGCTGAGCGTGCTCAGCCTTGCCGGCCAGACAGATCCATTCATACAATGACTCTGGGTCGTCTCTACACAACGCCCAGTCGTGAGCTTGGACTTGGCCATCGTTAACTATTTTCCCTCACAAGAAACTAATCTTGGTAGGAGCTAATGGTACAACTTTGGTGATTCTCAGCTTTATGTAATGATTGCCTATTCTAGAACACCATCAGACTCATGAGCAGGATCACAGAGATATCTCATTTATTAAAGAATAGTATGCATGATCACAAAGAAAGCTGAGAATGAAAAAAGCGTGCCAAATGCAAACTAAAAACCCTCGGTACAAATGAGATCCCTCCCCCTATAGAATCTTCCCAAGCTCACAATCCCAGGTGCTCCTAATGGCTTCTGATGGCCCATGGGAAAAGTCCTTGAGCAGAGCACAAATAACCCAAACACATTCCATTGAAATGAACATAGATACAGGGTTTCACAGCAGCTCCCTCCCAAACAGAAACACGCGTCAGCGCCATGGCATGTGAAATGTTATGATGTACAGTGCACATTGAAACAATGAACATGACACTATTCATCTGGTTTAGTTGACAGCAATCCTGGTAGGATTAACGAGGCTCTTGCCAAACACATTTTTCCTGCCCTTGGAAATGTCCATTGCTAGTGTCCCATATATTAGTGATGCAAGACATACTCTAGGAATCAAAGTCTTTCTTGACAACACCATCTTCTTGTCCAGTTGGGATCCTGCTTTCCCTTTTTGTGCTCCACCATCAGTGGAAAGAATGCATGTAAATACTGCTTATCTCATCTCCCTACCCATGGCTTTATAAGGTATCATAATATTGTAATCTTAGAAAGTGTTGGTCCTCTTCTAGACAAGATAGGTTGTTGTCTTGGGAGTAAACTGTAATGGGTTATGATCATCCTACCACCATGTTCATTTCCATCATTTCCACATGCATCAGGAAGAAAGAAAACTTCTCGTGATAGTGCCTAATGCAAACATAGCTGTTTTGCTCTCTTGCAATTCTCCCACTACCACCACTCTTCTTTTTCTCCACAGGGTAGTTTGGTTTTGTTGACATTTGAACAATTAAGAATTCTCTCCATTTTTCTGGAGTACCTATCTCTGGTTATTCAAGGCCATCTTTCATAATCCAGACCTTAAATCCTTTGGTTAAGGAAGGAATTTTTAGAGCTAGGCACAATATGATTCCATCAGCTTTACTACAGGGCAGGTTCACCGAAACTCCATTAACAGAGCACACCTGCCCATGTGACTCTGGGGAAATAGAAACCATCCAACATGTACTGCTTCACTTAATTTTTACAGGGATCTGCGTAAGGCTATATTCTACCCCTGCTGCAACATCTTTTGGGAGGATAGAAGTACACCCATCTTCTTCTTTCAGATTCCAACTATGCTGTCACCAACAGAGTAGGCAAATTTTGTGTGGCTGCAGTGAAAATGCAGCAACAACTGGTACAATTGTGACTAATTTGTCAGTTTGGACTTAGGACTTAGACCACTAATTGTATTTTTTAATTTTATCTTTTGGTTTTATTAACTTTATTCTATTTTATTTTGATATGCTGATCTTTGATCGCAATAATGAGATTTATGTTTAATTAGTTTGTCAGCTCCATTGGCATGGGCCTCCTCCTGGTTTATCCACTCTTCTTTGCTGTGTGTCTCCAATTAGTCATTCCACGCCCCACCCCCAGGATGCTATCTTCAATATTGTACACTCTTCAATTCCCTGATGAAGCTTAAAGAAGAAAGCCTGGCTTCTGTTCTTTCACCTTCTTCTCCAGCAAGGAGACAAGCTTGCACTTAGAACAGATTTCATTAATGTCCTCGTCAAGTAAGAAGACAAACGTAACACACGCCTGGCAGATCACCACCACTGCTCCCTCAGGTCCATCCTACCTTGGGGAAGGATAGAATACAAATTCAATAAGTAAGACCATCTTTCTTTTTTTATCTTAATTATTGTAAAGTCTGCCAGTTCTTTTATCAAAGATAATTCCAGGATGAAACATCAGCCCATCTGCCAAAAGCAGGCAGACTTCATCAGACAATAAAGGATACATGGCATGTTGGCCTTTGTCCTGAATCATGGCTCTTCCATTAAAAGTAAGACTATTGTATAAATCCCGAGAAGGGAGTAAAGATATGCTCCTCTGGGCATGAAGACCACAAAGGTAACAGGTAGGTTTGTTAGACTAATCATCTCTCATCATATCTCCTTAGTTTTAAATTACCATATCCAGGTTATTTTGACTAGACATTGCACTTAACATATTGTGCAAAGTGAGGAAAAAGATTTCCGTAGAATGTGTAGAAGATGCTTAGCATGTGTGCATGTGCAGGACAATTTAGAACTAATTACTGAATCACAAATAGAAATAATTATATTTCACCATAATTGACTAACCAAGTGACATATGTGCATAGCCCTTCATAAGAGAGAACATCTGCAAACAGAGTACTACCCTTATAAAATAGGAGAGATGTCCATCCCTTCCTTTACTTCAACTCCATGAAGAGGTGAGCTTCTGCTTGCACAATGCCCAGCTGTCACATGATCCCTCCAGGAATGCCAAGTCCTCCTGATACCCCTGTTTGTGACAGGGCCTCTTGGGCCTGACTGGCCTTGGGAGTACTTCAGTCTATATTCTGAAGTCTAGCCCCACCCAAGATATTTTTGTAAAGTTATTCTCCCCAGAATTACCATCATGTATGGCCGAGCTTCTATTGCAGCCAGCTCTGTAAGGTTGGCTTACAGAGGACATTTTTGCCCAATCACCTTATGATGACTAAATGCCTAATTTAAGACAGGTACCTTAATCTGTGGTGCCCACATGCCTTTTGCTGCAACAAGGATGCTGTACACATAGATCCAAACTTTCCACTGGGTGACATAACATTTAGTGTAAGCCTCCAAGCCACTATTTACCAGTTGTGATGCTCCACATCCCATTGTCTTCAATTAGTATTGTATTGTTTTAATCTTCATTTGGGTAAATAGGATTGTAAGCAAATCACATAATCTTTGATCTGCTGAACAGTTTTCCTATATTTTCTTATACCTCCCTAGAATTTTAAAACACTTTGTTTTGTTTTTTTGTTTGTTCTGTTTTTTCTGGGTTGTGATGAGCATCCATGACTTGGACAAAAAGTATATGCAATTTTGAGAGGCAGCTAAAAATAATGAAGTGGGATGTGGTACAGCTAATATTCCAAGTCAATTTGAATGTCTTGTGGGGATAATGATTTTTTGTGCCTTTTCCAATAAAATGGGAAATTGCTGATCCAATTTCAAATTGAACTTAAAGGCATTTGTCCATCACTAGAAGTGAGTTTTAATGAAATCTAAAAGGGAAAAGTCTCCTAGGGCTGGACTGACTTTTTTTGCTTTTACAAAAGGAGAAGCAGGCATTCTTCTGCCAAAGTTTCATGCCATTCCAAGGTGGCATGAAATGTGGGCCACCTTTCGTCTTTTATCAATGTATTAGGAGGTCTGCGTGCAAGTGTGTTTTGCTTCCTCACCTTTTAAGCATTTTAATCAGATTGTGCTCAGAAATCATACAAGCTCTGTGGGAATGCTATGCTGTGGCTCAGATTGTTATCTGCTGCCACTCCCTCTTCATATATAGTGGGAAAATTCAAATAATAAGGTTGGGATGAGTTGCTATATTTATCCGAATCCTTTTCTTCCCAAGCTGATGGCAACAACTTGATTTCCCACTTGGAGAAGCTACCAAAGTACACTGTGATTTATCACAGGGAAATTTATCCTACAGTTATACAAAGGGAGCCATTTTAACCCAGCACATAATGAATGTCCCCACAGCTTGACGCCACTGCCACAGCTCTTGAGTGTGGCTTCCTGCAGGAGCTGGAATTAGCCCAATTGCAGCGTGCCCTTGAGTGTATTTTGTGAATATACTCTGGCTACCCACTGCAGGGTTTAAAAGGAAATATGTTATCGGTATAAATGTGCAGGGAGAGAAGGTGAGATCCAATCTAAGGGTCTGAATGGTCTTCAGAAAACATGCAAGTCCCAGTATTGGGGGAAGTCTCCTCAATGAGTCTCCCCAGGAGGCTTTCAGATGCTGTGCTGCTGCCAAAGGAGGGCAGGGTTTGAAGAGGCAGGTAGATGGGGAATGGAATGAGGCTCAGTCAGGGCCTTTCACTGCTATGAGTGAAAGTGGTACCTCTCTAATCCTCAAGCAGCCATCAAACAATGCCAGCATCACATTTCCTGTCCTTAGTGCCAGTCCCTACCCTGCCTCTGTTAAATCTCTTTTCTGACACTGCCAAATGGTATTATCCTAATCTGTGAATGAGCCAAATATTACAGGCAAGGCAGTTGCTTTTCTCTTCTGGGTTTGCTTCTGTCCCCTTTCAGCACATCACCAGCTAGCAGGGGAAATGTCCACCGATCTGGGCCGTTCAATCAAGGAATGGGGTGAGTCCAATTTTGGAATTTCGCTATGGATGCTAATACTGTGTGAGCCCAGCCAATTGTATTTTATTCCGTAAAAATAGTTCAGTGATCCATAACATGGCAATAGCTAATTTTACTCTGAATTACAGTTTGTCCAGGAGAAGTGCTCAATCAGTTTGTGGGACTGGGTAAAAGCTTATCTGCTTCTTTTCTCACCTGGCTGAAGTAATCCCTACTGTGCTGCCTTCAAGTCAACTGTACTGATGACAGCTGAGCTTAATTCAGTGGAGGCCTCCCATTCCTGGAAAACCGCTATGATTATATATAGAATCTAGCCTTTCTACATGCATCTACAGAATTTTTTAATATGATTTTTATTGAAACTTTAAGAAAAGAGGATAAAAACTAAGGAAGAAAAAAGAAAAAGAAAGAAATTAACAAGAAAGAAAAAAGTGCAAGAAAAGAAAAAAAGTTGAAGAAAAGTAGAAAAGAAAAAAAAGATACAACGGAATGGCTTCCAATATTCTTCACAGCAGTTATAAGTACAATTATATTTAACCCCTCTCTCTAAAGTTACATCATAATACTCTATCCTGTCTAATCATCAAAGCCATAAATCACATTCATTTTTTTTTCCATTTTTATTAGTGGAAACTGTAGAGGGTCAGAAATATAGCATGTTATAAACATGTTTGTTTATGAACTCAACTACTACTTGTTTTAATACTGCTCCTCTGTTTGGGGCAGATTGCTGCCTACTGTATGGTGATGGATCTTGCTATTTATTGCTGTTTCTACCCTTGTCTATCATTTCACAGAGCTGAAGTTACTGGGGGCTTTACGACAGCTTTTCTCAGCCAGCTGATTTCTCGATGTGTTGGATTCCAATTGCCATGATTCTGAGACAGCATGTTGGGAATCATAAAGCTGCAGCTGAATACTTCAATAGGCTTGAAGTTGCAAAATGTTGCCTGAGTGTATGTGCAGTCTTTCACATGCACAATGGATCAGCTGAGTAGATGTGAGGTTTCAGCCAGCCTCTGACTCAGAAAACAAAACTCTTTCTGAGTCAGAAGGGGAAACAGAAACTTACCAGGCAGAAACCGGGAAAGGAAAACCCAAAAATGACTCAGCAGCATGGGAGAAGTTACAGATGCTGATTGGTCAGTCTTCAGAGGAGGATTTGAATCCTCCAATCAGTGCATGCGAAAGATGTGCAGAAAAGTGCACAAAGGAGAAGGCAGCCCAATTGGCTGCAGAAGGGAATAGGCACACAAGGATTGGCATAAAAGGCAGACATGTGAAGAGCAAGCTGCTGGAGACAACTGATCCTTCAAGCTCATGGCCCCAGTGGAAGAGCCCTTACCTGCATCAGAAACCTTGTCTGTAGCCAGAGGGGAATCAGTCCCTGCAGTTCCTACTGAAGACGACCTGTATCCTGCAACCACTACCACAGAGGATCTTCTCCCTGCCAAATCCAGCCACCTCAGCCTCGCATCCAGCTTTGGACCCCACCACCACCATTCTGCACATTCAAGGCACACTTCCAGCCTTGCTTCCAGCTTCTAGCCTTGCCCAGAATCTTAAGTCCAGTTTCATCATACTCTAAGCCCCCAGCCTTGCCCAGGATCTCCAGTTCCATTTTATTGTGCTTCCAGCTCCCAGCCTTCTCCAGAGTCTCCTCCAGTTTCGTCGTGCTTCTAACCTCCAGTCTTGCCCAGGATCTCCAGGCCAGTCTAGCCATGCTTCGGTTGCCCAGCATTGTTCAGGAACTTTAGATCTATCTTGTTATGATCTGGGTTCTCAACCTTGTCTAGAACTTGCAGTCCAGTCCAGTCATGTTTCAAGCTCTTCATCAAGTCAAGAACCTCCAGTCCTGTCTAGCTTCCAGCCTAGCCCGGAATCTCCAGCCAAGTCCAGCTTTGTTTCGAGTTATCAGCCTTCTCCTGAGTCTTCAGCCCAGTGTACCCAGTCCAGCCTGGGTCAACCAGTTCAGTCCAGTCCTGCCTCTAGAGTCAAGCCTTGCCCAGTGGTTCCAGTTTGGTCTTGCCTAGCTTCCAGGTGCCAGCCTGGTTCAGGTGGTGTTTCTGATTGTGGACAATTGTCTCCAGTTTCAGTTTTGCCACGTGCCCTAGCTTCTTCAGGGTCCACAGCTTCAGTCAGCAAATCCTGCCTAGCTGTTTTGCCACAGTCTCCTCCTGCAACCTTGCCGGTCCTCCTGTTGTTGCCCAGGTGGTCTTGATTGGAACCAGCCTACCTCTTGATCACAAGGGCTTGTTATTGTAAATAGTTGTTTTAATAAAGAGTGGTTTTGATAATAAAACTGTCTGGCCACCTCATAGTCTGAACAGGACAGTAGGAATCAGGACTTTTTCTTCCTTCCAGTTAGTCAGGAACCTTACCTTCCTGTTCTGAATGTGAGTGAGGTATACATAAAAAGAAATAATATGTTTGATTTCCCAGGCCTTCCTGCTACTTGTAGTTAAAAAATGGTGTGATCCAATAAAAGTTGCCTTATATGGTTTCTCATATTTAAAATGCCACTGGCAGTCTACATCTGAAGGGGAAAAAATCCAAAGAGGCCTTGTCACTTTGAGAGGCAGCAGAGGAAAGAACAAATTTATGCCAGCCATAGGTTAAGGAGTGATGCTATAGAAAGTGCGAGCCATCAAGATCAGGAAAATTCTTAATGCATCAAAGAGTATATGGACCTCTTAGTGCATTTCCTGACATAATGTTTAGCTAAGGAGAGAACATGAAATTTTAGTGTATTTTAATAAAGCAAGTGTAATTGGCAGATTGGCTGTCAAATGAATAACACTTTTTTGCTTCCTTGCAAACAAAGGTCAACATCACTGATCTGAGAGCTCCAGGTGTTCCTTTTCACAGCAAGGGAAGCACGTATAGATTACAAGCCACTCCTCCCTAGAACCTCCTTTGTCTTTATTAAAATAAGGTGGAGACAGAACAAATTTAACGTTTTCTAAGCAGAGGAGATAGGCAAAACAATGACAGGTCCAACCCTCAGTAGAGCCTTCTATTTCTCAAGCCAAAATGTCTTTCATGCTGAAGGGAGCCACTTCCAAGCGAACGGTGGGAGTGTGTTTGCAGGATATAGAACATGCCTAGTTCATTTTGCCTGAAACATAGCCTGTGCTCAAAATACCTTTTTGAAATTTTGTCATCTCTGAAGATTTTTGCAGATGAAATTAGGGTCATCTATCACACCCACAACAGGGACGCGGTGGCGCTGCGGGTTAAACCGCTGAGCTGTCGATCGGAAGGTCGGCGGTTCGAAACCGCGCGGCGGGGTGAGCTCCTGTTGTTAATCCCAGCTCCTGCACACCAAGCAGTTCGAAAACATGCAAATGTGAGTAGATTAATTGGTACCGCTTCGGCGGGAAGGTAACGGCGTTCCGTGAGTCATGCTGGCCACATGACCCGGAAGTGTCCTATGGACAACGCCGGCTCCAAGGCTTAGAAACGGAGATGAGCACCGCCCCCTAGAGTCGGACTCGACTGGACTTTACGTCAAGGGAAACCTTTACCTTTACCTTATCACACCCACAGCAGAGCAAATTAATTTGAGAAGGGAAAAAAAATAAAATCAAGCCAGCCTTCCCTCTTTAGAACATCTATTGCATCAGTTCTCTAGCTCATTCTGGAATGTTGTCTACTGTTCTGGCTTCCACATCTCAAAATAGATAGGTTCTACAAGAAAATGTGCAGAAAGAAGTCACCCAACTGACATTGGAATGTCTTCCTCATGAGGAAAAGCTACAAGAAGACTTTGTGGTGCTTGTTTTTTTTAAAAACAAGATCACCAGAAACAATCTGAGACTCATGAACTGATGTATGTGTGGAAAGAAAGTTTTCTTCTTTCCTTATGCCAGGATCTGAGATACTAAGTGAAATTGTTTGCAAGCAGAACAGGGGCAAAGGAGGCATTCTTTGTTTTTTTTCCCCATGCAATACATGAGACATTTGTGGAATGCAGTGCTTCTTGAGGAAATGATGGCCATTAACTTGAATTACCTTAAAAGTGGATTAGATAGGTGAATTAATGGGGAAAGATAGATCTATAAAAGATTATCAGCTCTGACAGCTGTATGGATCTTAATGTGATTAGTCTGCATAGCAGTGCGGGGGATCAGTGGTTAAGACCTGCTCCAGCTTCCAGCCTTCAGCATTCATCCTGGAGGCTAGGTCGTTGAATCCTTGGTGGCACTGGACTCTGGCTACAGATTTTGAATGCCAGGACTTAATTGTGGATGAGGCAGTGGCATTATATGAGATGTATATAGTTGAGACTTTGGGGAGGGCATCCCTCTCAGAGATAGGCCCACCTGATTTTCCAGTCTGGTAACAGTAATACTGTAGGACGGGGGTGGTGGTGGTATGGCAGTTGTCATCCAGGAGGACTCTATGGTTGAAGCTGGGCTCTAGGTAGCAATAGGATTGGGTTTGTTGCTATTGTGCCAGCCTCCCTGCAGTGACATCCATGCCTGAGCTGCTAAACCTCATTGCTGAGTTGGTGGTGGAATCCACAGGATTTATTGTCCTTGGGGATTTTAATCTCCTGACATTGAATGAGGGGCAGCTCAGGAGTTCATGTTCACCATGGTGACCATGTACCTGATCCAAGAAATTGAGAGTTCATCACATGGAAGTCACATACTAGATCTGTTTTTTTTTAAAAAAAAAATCTTGGGGCAGTTACAATGTGACCTGGGTGTGGAGGACACTACCATCAGTCTATTGCCATTGCACCACTCTAAATGCTTTATGGTTTACTGGTACCACCTCCTTCCTTAGGGAGATAGGACTTATTAAATTGGTCTGCATGCTTCCAGAGGGAACTTGGTTTTTTTCCCTGAGGATTTGATGGGCAGTTCAGCTGAGACCCTGATTTAGGCTCTTATTGCCTCCGCAGATAGCCATCCAGTGGCCTGGGAAGGGATGAGTTGCAGGATCATCTACAGAGCTGCTGTAAGGAATATTTGAGGTGTCTAGCAGATAAAATTGCTTCGATTTGCTTGGAGTTGGACTCTGACTGGGCAGGTCCTAGTAAGGGAATGGAAGCAAGGTCTTGTGTGGTTAACTGGGATGAGTTTGAACCTGTAACTCCTGTGTGCGTGGACGGGATATTCAGGTCTGCTAGCCTGACCACCTATAGTATTAATTAGATTCCTGTCTCTTCTGGTTGGTGAAAGCCACCTAGGAGGTGACAATTAGCTGGGTCAATGCTGTAATGTCAGCCTTGCTGAAGGAGATAGTAAATCCCACTGCATTGAAGAAGACATTGATGTACCCACTCCTCAAGAGGTCTTTACTAAACCCAACTCTACCTCCTTAGGCTCTACATTCTCACCCCTTTGAATTAATGCCTGCATGAGGCCACTAGGGGAGGTCATCTATTGGTTTGGGGTCAGGTTTCATTAATATGTGGATGGTACTCAATTATACATCTCAGTCCCAAACTGATCAGGCAATGCTGTCAAGGACTTAACTGAGTATCTAGAGGCTGGGGCAGGGAGGGGAGAGGATGGAGTCGAACAGGTTGAATCTCAACCCTGACAAGACAAGTGCTATGGGTTTCTGGACCCCCCAGAACGAGGGATGTTCCATCTTTAGTCCTGAATGGTACATAGTTTTGGGGTCTTCTTGGACTCACAGCTTCTGTTCCAGGAGCAAATGGCAGCTATGGCTAAGAAGTTCTTCATACAAGTCAATCTTATGCACCGATTGTGTCCTTACCTGGACAAGGAGGCCCTTACAATAGTCACTCATGCTTTGGTCATTCCTGCCATGTGCTGTACATTGAGCTGCCCTTGAAAACCACTCAGAAGCTGCAGCTGGTCCAAAATACAATGGCATGGGCAATTATGGGTGTATCTCATCAGGTCCATGTAACACTTTTGCTCCATGACCTGTGCTATTTACCAGTAGGCTTCTGGTTACAATTCAAGGGGCTCATCATTACCTAACATTTTAGGGTTTGTTTTAAGCCGCCCAGGGGGGCCGTTGGGGAGAGATTGGCAGTGAATAAATTTATAAAATAAAATAAATTTATAAAATAAAATAAAAATAAAATAAAGTAAAATAAAATAAATAAAAAGCCCTTCATGGCATAAGGCCTATTTATCTAAAGGATTATCTATCTTTCCAGGTTTCTGCTTGGCCTACATCATTCATTAGGCAGAGTAGGCATAGTCCAGGTCCCATCTATTAAGCAGTGCCACCTGATGGGACCTGGAGTATACCTACTGTCCCTGTCACAGCACCTGCCCTCTGGAACACCATCCCATCTGACATACGTCTTTCCCCCACCTTGGCCTTGTTTGGGTGGTGAGTCACGTGTGCTTGACTATTTTTCAATGGTTGCTTTTTCTTCCAACATTTGAGTTTTTAAATGTTTAAATGTAAATTTGCATTTTATGATTATTTTTGTGGTAGTCTATCTAGAGTTGTTGCAGTTTCCTACCACTTTATCTCCAAGTGAGGAAAAGTTTAATCAGCCCATCAACATTTTACAAAGCAAGGCTAATAAAAATATGAGAGCCTTGTGTGGCGCAGAGTGGTAGGAGGCAGTACTGCAACCGAAACTCTCCCCATGACCCAAGTTTGATCCCAGCGGAAGCTGGATTCTTGGGTAGCCGGCTCAGGGGAAGGTGACGACTGGGGAAGGCAATGGCAAACCACCCCGCTATAGTCTGCCAAGAAAAAGTCGTGAAAGCGGCGTCCCCCCAAAGGGTCAGATATGACTCGGTGCTTGCACAGGGGACCTTTCACCTTTCATCACAGTAAAAATATGGGCAGTTAGTGAAGGATAAGAGGTCCCATGCTAGAGTTCCAAGACCTGCCTTTAAAAAGCCATTCCCATTTGTGCACAGGATGGTCTTTTTGCCTTGGTTTCCATTTGATGTCGCAGACCCAGTGAGGTTTACTTCTAAGTAAACCTGCATGGCATCATCATGTGCTTTTCTTATGTATGCATTTTGTACGTTGTCAGCAAGCGCATACACACAGACACACACACAAAACATAAAGCAGGCGATTACAACTACTTTTTTGCAGCATAAATTGATTTTAGCATTAAGAATGATATATAATTCATAAGAGAAATTGATACTTGGATTCCTTTCAGAAAAATCTCAAAAGCATGTAACAGGAAAAGAGTTATAGCCTATCTTTTTTTCCTGACACACTGGTTTTCTATATATGGATAAGTATTATTAATTAATTAATTAATTAATTAAATAGAGAAACATGCAATCATATAAACTCTTTCCAAAGTTATGCAGCCTAAATGTAAATTTGGGGCTTAATCTTTTGCCTAAAAACAAGATATGTTATGAAACTTTGAAAATACAATTAAACACTTTGGGTGTAATGGATGAGATTTTCCACCAGACATTCCTCCAGAATAACAGACAGGTCCATTGCATCCAAAGAAGTCCAGGCTTGGCAATTACATTTATGTTAATTTTACCTAAATTTTGCATCATCCACAGCAATTTACATCATTTGCATAATCATGCTGTTTGCATCAATTTATGTCATAAGCTAATGATGTGCTTTTGCATTTAATGGACATTTGGGAATAACAGAATCCCTCTCCCCTTAGTTAGTCTGTTAAATCAAAGTTTTAACATACATGGACCTCTCTGTCTTGGTTGTGGGTTAATGTATTAACCCACGTAACTTTCCAAATCAAATATCAATAATATTTCCCAGATAGCCAAATAGTATTTGTTCAGATACCAGTTGGTCAGCTCATCTTCACTACTTAGCTACTGTTTTATGGTAATTAAAAAAAAATATCTTAGCATCTTCTCCTTTTGAGAAGAAATGGCTAGCTGCCAATTATATTCCATCTTGATTTATGATTAAAAGGCCATCTGGATTTGATGGCCGCCCTCAGTCTACATTATATTTTTTCCTTATGTTGATCACAGAGAAAAGAAATGAAGTCAGTTTGGTCTAGTGGTTAAGGCAATGGGCAAGAAACCAGGAGTCTGTGAGTTCCAGTTCTGCCTTAGGCATGAAAGCCAGCTAGGTGACCTTGGGCCAGTCACTCTCTCTCAGCCCAACCCACCTCATAGGGTTGTTGTTGTGGGAAAAATAGGAGGAGGAAGGAGTGTTAGGTATGTTTGCCACCTTGAGTTATTTATAAAAATAATAAAGGTGGGATAGAAAATAAATAAATAAAATAAAGTCTGATGGACTATTTCATCTGTTGTTAAGAAGAAGAAAGCAAAGAATGGGAACAAATTTGCAGATTTTGTTGCAGTACCTGTTCTGTGGATTGCTGCAAGGATCATGTTCCCACCGCAGTTAGAACAAGAAAGCTCAGGTAGAAAGGGTAAGTGGCACATCATTTTTAGTCATAATCAAACTCAGTAGAAGAGGACTATTATGGGGAAACTGGCAGATTATCTCTCTTTTCCGAGCTGCTAAGGTCTATGGGCTATGACTCTGTTTAAAGGATCTTAAAATGAGCCACTCATGGCTGATGTATCTTGGCAGCTGAAGACACATATAGCCTCACAGCATATCAGAATCTGGCTACATCCACTTTCCACTAAACCAGCAGCTTATCACTGCTCCCTATCAATACCTAAACACTGAACGGGCATTTATACTGGCTCACTGAAATGCCCCATCTTCTGCCATGATAGAAGAAACTTGCAAGAAGATTCTGAACGTGGAACATCATTGCCCCTGTAGTGCAAGATTAGTACAGAACATTACCCATGGAACTTTTCTAAAGTTCTAAGAGCAGATTCAGTCTCCCTCACTTGGGAAAAGATTATTGGCAAAGAGAATGGAACAGATGTTATTAATTTACAGTCCAATTCTTGTCCCAGTGTTACATAGAAGGTAGCTAAATTTTGTTCAATTGCTACGTACATTTGGCAATCTTCGCTGAAGGTGCCATAAGGCAATATTTCCCCCCCCCCTTTGGTTTTATTTAGATTATAATGATTAATATGATTTTGTTCTTTTATGTGTTTGCCTATATTAATATGTAGTAGTCAGTGACCATAAATAAACCCACAGAATTAACCATTTTAAATCGCTCGTGTGGGACCCTTTTTTTTTTTTAACTCAAGCTTTCTGTCTAACCATCTTGACCAAAAATTACACCACCACCGTCTTGGATCCCTGCAACGTAGCTGCTGTGTCTTAGATTTATTGAATATGGATTAAAGATAACAGTCGTTTAGAGTTTACATGATATAGTAAAAAGCTTTGTGCAGGGGATGACAAATGGCACCACAAATGCTCTTGTTACCCAAAGTTTCTGAATCAGTATATCATGTGTCCTACAAAGCATTCTTTAGAATTTTAAATTAGGGAGGAAGGAACTTGTTAATTTTCTTAATCCATTTCTTATAAATATAGAAACTTAATATCCTGGGAATCCTCATTATTCTTCCTTTTTCCTAAACAAAATTTGCTAATTCTTCTAGTGGTCCTAAAGGATCTTTTTTGCAACTACCACCTGCTTAAAATGTGAACATTGGATGTGAATGTTCAGATGGGTTGAGTTCCTCTACTTGAGTGATGTGTATTCCAAGTGTATGCAGATTAGCTGCTGCTTTTCTTAGAAGACGTTCCTTGCTGCCTTGCATGGCACACAATTATTTTCCAATGAACCAAAAGGGTTAGCATTGTCTATGCAGCATCAGTGGAGAAGCTCTTTTTTTCTGTTAATAGAGCCAAAATGTTATTTTCTTGCTAGAGAATGAATTAGTTTCAAACTTGTCTTTCACCAAAGAACTGCGAAAGCGTGAAATGGGAAGTCCCAATGGTATCCACACCCAGTGCCATTCATTAGTATGATGCAAACAGAATTGAAGCAAAATTTCTTTTTGTGCAATTCTATGCATTCGGCTCAGCAGAACTTACTCCCAGGTAAGTGGCTAGACTGCTGCCTTTGCTTAGATATTTCTTTAATTGATAGGGCTATCAGATCTAAGCTGCAAAACTCCAGATAGCCACTACATGGCAGCAAAAATCTAGAAAATTCTGTGTCTGTGTCCATCTAGTGGTCATCTGGGTTTTTGCAACCCAGGTCCGAATAAATTATGAGTTATTTAAATCTATGAATTACTATTTAAACAAAGCAAAATTGTTTCATACTGTCCTAACAGCCAGGAACCACGCTGAGACAAGGAACAGGTCTCTAGTGTTTTATTGCTGCTACATAACAGGAAAATCCTAACAAACTGAAGAAGCGTGGGAAAAACCCAGACCTATAAACCCCAAAGGCTAAGGCGGTCCCGATCTGTGTCTCTTGGAATGGCTACCTAATTCCTCATTGCTACGCATGCGCTTTACAGCCTGGATGGGAGCCCCCTGCTCGCCATCCTTACTCATGACACATACATTGATGACCAAATTTGAATGTAGAATTTCAATTTCAAATTTAAATTTAAATTGGCAGAATCTTAAACCCTACCTTCCTTGAAAATGTTTGGGATCTTTTGCTTCAGCCCAGGCTACGAGAGGCAATTTTGCACAATGCCTTCTTCCTTGGATCTGCATGGGAGCTGCAGATTGATCCGGCAGTCCGTTCTTCCCCCACCACACTCACCCAAATATTATTCCCAGATTGTTCCTTCTGGTCAAATCTCATGACTCCTTAGATGGCACCCAAAAGTGCCTCCCTCCGTCCTATGCCGCTGCGAAACTTGTTTTCTTAGCAGCAATGCTGAAGGCTCTGACACTCATCAAGAGATGCAACCTATCAGCTTTCAGCAGATGCTAACACTGTGACTGGCTTAACTGTCCCAGCAGGTTAACGCATAAGACACAAGAGCTGGGTTAAGTGGATGAATCGTAAATCCCCTTGGTCAAATTTAGCAGGCAGCACTCTGCAGCTCAGAAGCAGATCCAAAAGGGTCTCCTGGATTGGCTGGATCAGACTGTGCCTGGGGAAGGCAATTTTTATGGGTCAGGAAACAATCTGAGAGTTCAGACTGATTTTCTCTGCACACGTTTACAGCGTTGCCTTAACTAGGAGAAGCTGCCGTGGGGTTCTTTGGCATTGTGCATTCTCCATCTCAATCGGTTTCATTCCCCCCAGTGCCAAATGGAAGGATGAGCTGACAAAAACGGCTTGCTGCTCTGTATTTCTAGCTCAGAGTGGGTGAGCAAACAGTGAAATGTTGCTGTAGGGCTGCTCTTCGTTTGCTTTAACATCCAGTCCCCTATATTGCCTTCCATGGTGTGGGCGTTGGGAGTTACTTAGATTTCCTATCTCATTCTAGATCTAGAATTGACCCCTATCCCCACCCTCTTTTTTTCCCCCTTGTACTGCACCCATAACTTTACCAGGATGAATGACTGACCTGGGGGAATTTTACAGGGAAAGCTTTTCATGACATAAAGTTGAAAATGATGGGGAACGTTTCCCCTGTTACATTTCTGCACACTGCTAGTTTTACAGGGAGAAATGGAAGTCAGTGTACTAATTGTGCATCAGAGCTGCCCTTCAAATTTCTCACAGTTACACAGTTCCTGATATTTTTTGGCTCCAAAACTAGAAATGCGAATTGCTAGGTTAAGGTTGACCAACTAAGGCAGCAAATGTTGGGTAGCCCCAAGCCTTCTTTTGTTAGCAGATACAGTGAAGCAGCCTGGAAGTACAAGGTGATAAATTCATGAACAAAGCTTAAGAGCATATCATTTGTTCCTCTCTTCCATACATCTGCAGAAAAACCGTAGAAGTCCTGCATCCAATAAAAGACTGGATGTGGGGGGAAAGTGGAGCAACCAATAGCCAGAAATGGGTATTTATTCTGTTCTTGAGGGGTTCTGAAGGAGGCTACGGAAGGCTTTTCTGAAAAGACTTATGCTGGCACACTTGCACAGACTGTATGGTATTTCTAGAATAGATTGTCCTATAACACTCTACACAAACATCTTATAGTGAAATGCCAAGTAAAGTTTGATTCACTGAATAATGTTAACTTAATAATTTCATGCTGTCAAAACAAGTGTAGAGGCAAACTGAATTAATTTTTGAAATCTGCATTTCTCTAAGTATAGTAACGCAATTCTCCAGAAAGAAAGGATTGCAAATATGCATATATCAGGGAGAAGAGTCCCACCTATATTAGTATCAAATGTATTAAAATGCATTCTGTTGGGGAAAATTGCTTGCAGAAGTCCATATATTAGCAAATATTAGTAAAATGATGTACTGAATAAAATATATTGGAATAGCGGTCCTCAAATGTGGCAATACTGCTTATTCCCCAAAACAAGACATTAATTTGTTTGTGACCCCCCCCCCCTCTCCCATGAATAAAACTAATGACTTCATTTGTGTTCAGGTTGGGCAAGGAATAAATATACTGCTTTTAATGATTAAATGTTAATCGTTATGTCACAGGATTTCTCAAATTTTATGGTCCTATTTGCATGCACAACCCTGATCAGGTTTTTTATTTGTTTGTTTTCATTGTGATTCCCCCCACTGCCCAAATGTTTGTGGCCTTCTGCAGGATCCCAAGCTATAGTTTGAGAATTTTTATATTAGAAGATACACCCCCCCAAAATACATAAATATTTTTATGCAGACTTTTGAAAAACAAAATTTCAAACTGATGCAGAATAAGTTGAATTAAATGTAATCTTATTTATTTATTTATCAAATTTATGACCACCCATCTCCCACCGAGGGGGGACTACCAAATACCAAAAAATGAAAAGCCAAAACTATCAGATATGCCCACTCCCATCCGTAATATCTTACAAAACTAATGCTTCCGCTGCTGGGTTGGCTTCCAAGCTCACATCAAGATTCTGGGATTTTGAAACCTTAAATCAGCCTTCCACAATTTTATTTCCTCCAAACGTAGTGAGCCTGTAATTTCCAGACAGGAGTGCTGCTTAAGTGGAACATGCATGGATTCATCCCTTTTTAAAAAATAAACTCCACAAATTGGGCCATTTCTTCCTATATTGGGAAGAGCTTCAGGACAAAATGAGTGCCCTCAAGCCTTAACACACACCCTGCACCCCTCAGTAGCTCCATAGTGGACCTGCTGGTGATACCATGATGTCACCATCTGCTTCCTGCAATTGAGGATATATGGAGAATACATAGCATTCTTGCAGTGTTCTCAAAATTCTTTGCGCACAGATTAGTCAGCTTTTCTAAATGTTTTGTGCAGATTTCATCACCTTCCTTGATAGATGATGGCTCCGAGAAAAGTGTCAGAGTTCCTCTCTCTCCCCTGTTTCTCACTGAACAAGGAGATCAGAATATACCCACTCTAGTCTAATACACTCCACTCATAATGAGGAGATTCAGGTATTCTGATTAAATGACCAATACCCCAGTGTTTTGAAGGTAGTGGCAAAAATTTTATTTATAGCCTTAGCTTATAGAAACCATTTGGTCCCTTCAACGAAAGCTTAACTTGATAGGGTCTCTTCCTTTTATATATGTATGTACTATATATAGCTATTTATGCATGTATTAATGATGTGCTGTATTTTTAAATTTTATGACTTGGTCTTGGACCATAAACCAACAAACCCACAAACCAAGGCTTATTTTGCAATAACTCCAAGATTCCATGTCTGCTTGTGCTTCTAGTTATAATCATCCTGTTTCTGTATATAAATCAGCTCTTCTCCTCTTCCATAGAACAGGGATAATTAAAGATGTATTTGCCATGATTTAACTACTTTTCTGTATAAAGAGCCATTAAACCTTCACCTCTTATGGTTCACCTGCTATGATGGCATGCTCATGTCAACCTTTTTCTGGTACGGAGGCACAATTATGGGAAATGTTTCACCTGCCACATTTATATGCGTGGGTCAGAGCAAAGCCAGTAAAATGAAAAGGAAAGGGATATTGTTCCCCTTATTCTGCAACAAATTGCTTTTGTGCCATTACCAGTACTCCTGAGTGTGCAACAGGAGGGAGGAAATAGTGGGTGATAGCCAGATCTTTATTCCGTTTGACTAAGGTAGACTTCCCAACTGAGGATGAAAAATACTAGGATAGGGAAGGTTCCCCAAGAACTATTATTTTATTGAATGTTACATATATTAATGTATATGCAACACTAAATTTGAAATTGCAAAACACATCCACTTTTTCCTGTACATTCAATCTCTAGTCCTCCTGATTTTAGACAATTGTTTTAAAGATGTTTTACTTCCTTTTATAGCTTTTCTTTTCACAAAATATATAAAAACAGTATTTTTCTTGGGACTCCATTCTGTGTACTGTACACTATTAACTCTAACAGCATTATCATATATGGTACTTTACAGTGGATCAGCACTGCATACCCATGGTCACATACTACGTTGCAATTGAGTAGCTAAGCCATTTCACTTCCAACTCAGCTGTGGCCCAGCAATCAGAAATGGCCAACAGTATTTGGTGGAGTTCTGAAGAGCTTAGCAGCAAGATTTTTCTTCTGCAGTAAGTTCTGCAGAGCTTAGCAGCAAGATGTTTTCTTATTTATTTATTTATTTATTAATTATTCAAATTTCTATTACCACCCATATCCCCCCAAAGAGGGGGACTCTGGGTGGTTTACAATAAAATTATCCTTTAAAAACCTCAGCACATAAAATTACAAAATCAACATCTACAACTTCCACACTGGTTCTGAATGGGGCAGTGCCACCCCATCCAGAACTAGAGATGACAGCTTCCCAGATACCGAGGAGCCATCAACCCACAGCAGCTCCATTTACCAGGGTTCAGCTGAAGCCTGTTGTTCCCTATCCAGGCCCCCACAGCCCCCAGGCACTGAGAAAGGGCAGCCACTGCATCACTTACTTCCCCTGGGATGGAGATGTATAATTGGGTATCATCAGCATACTGATGATACCTCATCTCGTGACGACAGATGATCTCACCCAGTGGTTTCATGTAGATGTTAAATAAGAGAGGAGAGAGAACCAAACCCTGCAGCACCCCACAATGGAGGGGTCGAGGGTCGGATCTCTCCTATCACCACCGATTGGGATCAGCCCATGAGGAAGGAGGTGAACCAGCACAGAACCACACACCTGCCCCCAACTCCCTGAGCCGCCCCAAAAGGATACCATGGTCAATAGTATCGAAAGCTGCTGAGAGGTCCAGAAGAGCCAGGATGGATGCTCTCCCTCCATCCCGCTCCTGCCAGAGATCATCCATAAGCGTGACCAATGCAGTGTCTGTCCCGAATCCTGGCCTGAAACCCAACTGAAAGGGGTCTAGATAATCTGTTTCATCCAGAATCCTCTGGAGTTGTAACACCACCACTTTCTCAACCACCTTCCCCAGAAAGGGGAGGTGGGAGAATGGATGAAAATTGTCCAGAACAGTAGGGTCCAGTGATGGTTTCTTGAGGAGAAGGCACACCAGCACCTCCTTAAAGGCAGCCAGAACCACCCCTTCTCTCAAGGATGCATTAACCATTGCCTGGACCCAACCACATGTCACCTCCCAGGCTACCTTCACCAGCCAGTAGGGGCATGGGTCTAGATGACATGTGGTAGCATTTACAGACTGGAGGATCCTGTCCACTTCCTCGGGCCCAACAGGATCAAATTGTTCCCAGATAACAGGGTAAGTACATTCCCTCGGCATCTCCTCAGACTCTGCCCCACGCTTAGAGTCCAACTTGGACCGAATCTTAAGCGATTTTATCCTGCAGATGCTTGGCAAACTCCTCCGCACAGCCCTGTAGGTGGGAGACTAAACCCCCATTACCTAATAAAGATCGAGTAATTTTAAACAGGGCAGTCAGGCGGCATTCTGCGGATGCAATAAGAGCAGAGAAATATTGATGTTTTGCCACTCTTACCGCCACAAGGTAGGCCTTAATAGTGGCTCTAGCCTGTGTTCGGTCAGATTTCAGTCTTTGTCTTCCTCCAGCGGCACTCTAGGCATCTCTTAAACCTCTTCAAAACCTGCAACCCCTCCATGAGCTACAGGGAGTGTCGGGTAGAATGGGGCAAGAGAGGCTGCATAGGCACGATCGTGTCCAAGGCCCTGGCCCCCTCCCTATTCCAGGTTGCGACCAGGACCTCCACTGGACTGTGCAGCAGATCCCCGGATATAACCCCCAGCTCCTTCTGAAACCCTACCAGGTCCATCAGTTGCTGGGGGCAGACCAACCAAAGGGGTCCTGCCTCCCTGTGGATGGGGGCAGCACAAGAGAATCTCAGGGACACCAGGGCGTGGTCTGACCATGAAACTGGGAATAGATCTAGATCTCCCCTCAGATCACATTGCCACTGCTCCAACAAGAAAACCAAGTCTGGAGCAAGGCCACTGTCTCGAGTCAGTTCCTGAATAATCTGGGACAGGCACATGGCTTCCATGGTAGCCATGAACTCCCGAGCCACCTCCGAGGCATGCCCCAGGGATGGCAAATTGAAGTCCCCCAAGATCATAAACCTGGGGAACTCCACTGCCAGCCCTGAGATGGCCTCTAGCAGCTCAGGCAGGGAGGTTGCCACACAGCAGGGAGGCTGGTATAGCAGCAACACTCCCAACTGTTCTCGGGAACCCAACTTGAAGAACAAGGTCTCACAACCAGCCACCTGTGGAGCAGCGCCTCTGAAGGCCATTAGAGACTCTCGGATGACAACTGCCACCTCTCCTCCCCTGCCCCAGTGTCATGGCTGATGCAACACCTGAAACCCAGCCGGGCACATTTCCAAAAGGGCTACCCCCCCTTCCTGGCCCTGCCAGGTCTCGGTGATACATGCTAGGTCTGCCCCCTCCTCTGTGATTTGTTGTTAGCTGACCTAGTGTTCAAAAGCAGCAGCTGGAGACCAGGGCCCTCAAGGGTCTGTTGTCCAGGGCCTGGGTATGAACCCGGAGGGCTGGAACACACCACCGGTAACAAACACCAGGGGCGTCTTCCCCAAAGATGGCCTTCCCTCTGGTTTGCATCATAACATCCCCGACCCGTCACCACTTCAATAGTGTAACCCGCCCTATAGCCCCCAGAGTTACCGGGCCAGTTGCCTCCACTCCAGGCTGTTTTTCTGTCATGAAATTCTCAGTGTTTTGAGGTTGGATGAGATTAGAACACTTGCAGCTCTATCTCACAATTTCACTAAGATTGAGGGTGAAATTGATGGTGGTGTGAAATGGTCATTGATCTAGTAATAGTGATAGGTTTCCCTTTTCCTCTCTTAAAAATACTGATGAACTGTGCATGCATTGATCCTGCAAGCAGGCAAAATAAATGAATATAGTATGCCATGAGAAATTCACCTTCCAAGAAGAGTACAAGTCCAGCCTTTTTATCTATAAAAGTAATTGTAAATATATGGCCAGTGCTTTCTGAACCTGTAGAAGAGAGAAGGATATCTTAAGCAGATTTCTTGTGAATGTGAACTGGGCTTCAGTTAATGTTGAGCTCCTTGGCTCTCTGCAAAACTAGAGTAAATGAGGAAAAAAAGGCAAAAAAAAGAAAAGAAATTATGTTAAGATACTCAGTTGGCACAATTTATACTGGATGCACAATTCAGTGTACTTTAAGCAAAACAAAAATGGCCTCATTACAAAATGTTAGCATGTGCTAGTATCTTGACAATTATTTTATATAACACAACATGGGCTTTGCTGAGCTTCACAAAGCAGTGTAGTTTTGCGATTTTACTGGAGGAGGAGGAGAGCCAATATAAGAAGGATTAATTGGAATGAGCAGTTGGGCATATTTGATACAGAACTTTCATTTCTTGGGAAAAGCTACTCTGATTTCTCTAGTGCATAAAATGAGGAACAGCTTGCTTTGATTGAAAAGTCCATCAGGGAAGGAGCAACAGTGAGTTGCCACAGTTATGATTAGAAATTTGGATCTCCAAAATGTTGTTAAACTCCTGCTCTTATCAGATGCTTTTGAACGCCAGCATGGTCAATAGTGATGGATGCTGGGAATTCAACAACTTCTAGAAAGCTGTACATTTCTTACTCCTGCATTATGGTGTTCAATTCTTTGACTTTAAAGAACCTGGAATATATTGAATTAGGATAGGAAACAATTTTCCTGTCGTTGTCATAACCTCCAGAATGGCTAAGCATTTCCTAAACCTTTTCCCATTTGCACCTAACCACAGCATACAACATGCCCCACCCACTCCTTTTTCTACATTGTCTCCATAACATTGCCTTCAACTTATTCCTAACCCATACCTGAAACATACCTTAGCTGTCCCAGCATTAAATAAGTGTTCTCCCCCTTAAGAGGGCAACAAGCCATGGCAGTTTCAGTACAATCCAATGCAATCCAATCCACCACTATCAGGTAAATCCAGGGGGAGAGAATCTGATTAGTATATCTTGGCTACTTCTGGCTGGTGTAGGCTCACCCCATCACTACAGTTCTTTCAAACTGGACTCTTCCTCAATATCTAGTAGGTCTCTGAACCAATTCCTGGCTCAGGGACCTGGATCAGTCTGAGCAGCAGCTGACCAGCAGTGGTGGTAGAGAGGCTACATGATGATGTGGAAAAGAGAAAGCTAGCTCTTCCTCTCTAAATCCACAGTGCAACCCCTCCTTCCCCAATACCAGCCAGGGGTTGGTTTTGAACATGGTTACTGCTGTTTGAGAAGAGAACCCTTTATTCTGAAGAACACAGGTTTGCCACTTTTCCAGAACAGCACTAAACCCATGTCAGAATCAGCTGGAATAGTAACTGCCCAGTGGAAGTAGGTTGTGCGTTGTGAAATGGCAGAGGGACACCCCTTCTCCCATACCTGTCAGCTGTTGTCAGCTATTCAGATTCATCAGTACTATGCTTGGTGGATGGTTTCACTGCTGGTTGGTGACATTCAGAAAGTGGGGAGATGGCAGCCTTTAATGAGGACATTGTCCTCTAGCTGCAGGTCAGAGCATTTCAACTGGGATTAGCAATGGAAAGGGCAAAATTATGCTGGATTACTTTTCTGCTGGCTCACTGAATGGAGGCAAGCATTTAAACCGAATTGTGAGAAAGAGCTCCTAGAATATAAGGGTGAAAACAGAGTCAGGAAAGTGTGACATGAGGCATGTATCCACTGGCCTCAATTTCTTTTTCACAGGGGAAAATAATCAGAATGTAGAATGAAAATAAAGTGACCACTCTTTCCTCTGCACTGCTCAGGAACAGGCATTAATGAATAATTTTCTTCTTATCCACCTGGCCTCTTTCGTTAGTACTGCTGGTTGATGGGTATAAAGAGCCTTCTTTGACCTGTTATGGATATGTTGGAATACAACACACATCATTCAAACAAGCATGTCTGTTGTGCAGCAGGAGGTTAACTTGTGTAGTTGCAAAGCTCACAGCATTAAGTTGGCGTGGAGGAGGGAATTTCTCAATAATTGACATCTGCAGTACCCCAGCTTCTGATTCTACCTGGAACACAAAAATATAGTTTCTTTAGTCATACCATTTAGATTCCAAGGTGGAAATTTGGGAAATATATTGGTTGAGTGATTTTAAAAAAAAAATAATATTCTGTTTTTCCTAGTTCAGATTTTGATTTTGTGTTGAAACCAACACAAAACCAATAAAAAACGTTGTGTCTCTCTTTGTGTGTTGCCTCAATATTATTCTCTTCTACCAAGAGGAAGAAAGTATGTTATTATAATCATACACGATGGTGTCAATTCAAGAGCCAGCTTTGCTCAGTGAAATGACTGGTACTATAGCTTTAGAAATGTTTAGACGCTGTAAAATAAGCAGTTAAGATTAAGCATTTTTACTATAGAAATTTCATCAAAATTACAGTGAAACCTTAAAAATGAAGAAAGAACATAACTGATTATATTATCTACATGAGGGTCACTGTGGAACACAAAAACTTCTCTCTGGGACAAAAAGTAAGCTGTAATACTTTTCATCAGGTACAGAGGATGGCAATTATAAATGAATTTTAAATTCCAATGGAAGGGAGCTATAATTCTTAATGAACCTAATCCAAATTGAATTCATGGGAGTTCACATATGATTAATGCCATCTCTTGTAGAAACCTGATCTTCACCATCTGAAATCTTTACTTCAGTTTGTAGACTATATATCCTCTAGATGAGGTATCTTGCAACTCTCGTAATTTCCATTCCATCATTTCTATAACACATTTAAGAGGCAACAAAGTACTTGTATCTGCTCCTGAATTCTTGTTTCAGGTCAATTTCTCTCTAAAACTTGTTCAGTGTTTTTTGTATTCACAAAGTTTGGTAAAAACAGAATGGCTGTATCCCCTAGCAGGATAGAGGATATGGTACCAAGCTTTCCCACTGCAAAACAAATGATATGCTTGATGAAAACTCTTGCTATTGATATTTCCTGAAAGGAGTCTTGTCTTCCATGAAGGAGGAGGGACTATTGCATTCTGAACAAATCATCTGCAGTTCTTTAGCATCTTCCCAAGGCAAACAAGCTTGGCAGTTCTAAGCAGGGGATTTAATGGCTTCTTTTCCAGATCTTCGGCACATGAAACATTTTGGACTTTTGAATCCAGTTCATTCCAGCTAAGCCATCACTTCTATTTTGTGATGGCTTATCACAGATACATTATCCTAATTTAATTTAGTGTTATCAAGCAGCTTGACAACTTTGATTAAAATAAGTATGGCATCACTTGAAACAAATATTAACAGTAACCAAATCCCAGTCCTGTTTCAGTGGAGCAGAAACCACAAACACCTACCCATAAACACCTTAAGATTTAATATGAGACAGAAGGGACATCCCAAAACACAGATTTACATAGGATATTCAGTCTTTGTTTCTAAAACATAGCTGTGCTTGTGAGACCATCCAAAGCATATTTTTCTCTATTATCAGATTGTCCTTGTAGGCAGATAGATCTTTGCAAGCCTGACCTGGAAGCTTTAGAAGGGTTCCCTTGACCCACTCTGTCCTATTTAAATGAGGTTTGAAATGACTGATCTCCTGGCAATTTCTCCTCTTTCTCTGCCCAGAGTTGGATTCTAGGGCACAATCTAAATCTGTGCCTGAACCTTTCAAGTCAAGACCAGTTGCTGGCTAGTTAGACTCAGGGTGTGATGCATGTATGTTTAGTGTGCCATGTGGGATTAGTTCACATTCCAAAAGAAATCATGACTCCTAAGGGATGAGAAATGTTGACACAGTCCTAAGATCATGACCAGTGCTACCTAATCTACACAGGAAAATACTCTGTGTTGTCACTGGGATCCAATCAAGTTGTCCAGCTGCCATGGTGCCTATTTTCCCCTGGCATGTTTCCTATGAAACAATGATTTCAGTATCCAGAAGTGCTTGAGAACTTATTCTTTCTGGCAGGGAATGCTTGGGGATAATCTCCTGCTTCCTGCTTGGAAGGGTGCTTTGTGCTTTCAAGATGACAGAGGTGGTAGAGAGCTGGGTTGGATTGGGATGGGATGGGAATGCAGGAATCTCATGGATTGTCACTTCAGTATCTCTAACCTAAAAGATCAGAAGAGCAAGGAAGCTATTAAGAGTTCAATCCCATATATTAGAGTTTTCCAAGGAAAGGCAAAGTAGCTGTCAAGCTGGCTTTAATTATGATGGCTTTATACATTAAAGAAAATGTATTGGCTGTGTTGATCTACTAAGATTCCTTATGATTCCACTAGATGAATCTGGATTGTTAACTAAATCATGTTCTATCAACATCACAGAAAAGACTTGTTTTCCCCAAGTGCAGCACAGCAGAATGTTGTGTTCAATTTCATGGCAGGCAGGTGAGTTCTCCTCGGGTACAGTTGGAACAAGCACTGAGTATGTATTACAAGAATGTTACCAGAGAGTGCAGCTACCTGGCAGAGTCACACTAATGGGTTGTTCTTGGCATGCAAACGTGGTAGCAGATGTGAAACAGACCAGGGAATTACTGGGATTTACAGCAAAATTACAGGTACACTTTCCAGTAAAATGTTTAGAAACTCCATCTTTCAAGAGGGCAGCTTAATTGCTAATTTCAGCACCTCTCAAAAATCTCCAGCCACAGGTCAAAGAAGGTAAGGTATTATGTTACAGCAAGAAAACTTAGCTGAGAAGAGGCTTGGTTTCAACTCTGTCCAATGCTACATAGTGTGATATTTAGGCACCCCATGATCAGGGAGAGCAGCTCATCACATAAAGTTACATTCCAGATATCAGAACACTAGGACAGCTTGCTGGCTTTAGATAACATGTGTTCCTAGACAGTTTACTGGAACTACTGAAAAAATTACAGGTGAGACATGAAAGCGGTAGTCTTCCTTTTCTTGCTTACTTCTATCTGATGTTCAGAGTATGCTATTGATGCTCCCAGACAGACAGCTCTTAGTGCTACCAACGAAAAGACATCCTGCAGATACTCTGTTTTCCCCTCATTTTTTTTAGATTAGAAAAAAGATGGAAGAAAATACAGTGGGAAAATGGCTATGTGTGTGTGTGTGTTACAAAAGGGACATCATAATATTCTGGACTCCTCTGTCATATTTTATGAATGAAGCAGGACCACTGCATAAGAAAAGCTTCATCTGGAAGCATCCAGTCTCTGGACTTTAAGGTTCCATCATCAGAACTTTTGTGTTTACTTAGGATCTTTCCTAAAGATCCTAGGAAATTTATGCTAGGCCATATGAAGAAGTGTGTATGAGTGGGGGCAGGGAAATAAGACAGAGATGGTATCAGTGTAGCAGCAATCAGATTTTTCTGTTTTCAAATGGCATATTATTCTCTTGAGGAAAGGTATCAGGGATGAAACGAAGGGCATTAAGAAGGAGGGATCCTAATGGCTGTCCCATTAGTTCAGTATTGGGGAACATATTGAGTGCAAGGTCAAGTGAACATCAGCTGTTGATTAGGAACAGGTTAGCTAAGCTGCCCAGAGGAAGCTGGAAAACTGCAACCGGCAAGGAAATAGGGTGAGAGTAAAGAATAAGCTACAGCCCCTTTGTGATTGGTAAGAAGAGAGTGAGAGGTGTTTTTCACAGCAGTTTCAGTGCCCAGCCCTGGACAGTTAAATCCTACAATTAATATTCCTGATTTGTGCTTACCCCTAGAACATGTGATTCCATTGAAATAAGGCAGCTGCCTCGGACAATAACTCCCTTGATTTGGTACAAGATTGTTGGATGGCTATGGAGAACTCAATTCCCCTATTATTTAGTACCACAGAAATTGAAAAAAGAGAGGGACAGGGGGTTATACAAGAAAAAGATATCGTATTTATCTGAATTCCTTCTTAGCATCTTTCATTCTATTCACAAAACTGTCTTTCAGTTTCCTGACCTAAGTAGGGAATGTTCACACTCTCCAACAACAGTGGTTTATTGCAGCAATAACTTCACTTCTGTTGTGTCTGCTTTGCAAGTTCAGGAGAAATTAAGTACACAAATGGGGTGTTTAATCACTGAAGTTATTGCTGAAGTAAATTTAGCTGTTTCCCTGGATTCAAAGTTCTTTTCTTCCATGCACCTACATATGGAGAACACACTCACACATTGCACAAATTGCACAGACTATTAAAGAAATAATGTAAAGTATTTTGATTGTTTACTGCTTTCCTTTTTCTTAAAAAAAAAAGATTCTCTCCCTCCCCATCATAAAATATGATAAAACATACATTTGGCTAAGATGTGTGCAGGAGTACACACTTGAAAATGGGATGTTCCACTCCAAATTTTTTTAAAAATGCAAAAGTCAAATGTTTTTTAAAAAGCCAATCAATTAAAACAAATACATAAGTGAGTAAGTAAGTTAGTAAGTAAGTAAATCCTTGAAAGACCAATTGTTCCAAATATATATTTCCAAGTATATATTTATATTTCCAAATATACATTTAACAACAATTTCCAAATATATAATTGGAAACAATATATATCGTTATATATTTGGAGACAATATATTGTTTGCCAAACCAAATCAGTTCCAAATATATATTTAACAACAATTGCCTCTGCATCACTTTTCCTGGATGGATGTCTTTTGTTTTCCTTAGGAAATTAGTCACATATGACAGAATCTGGTGATTAAAAGGGACAGAAGAGTGTGGCATGTTCCCTAGTAAGGAGAGGGAGAAAGAGAGAATTTAGGCACACTTTTCATATCCCAAATGATATCAGTCACTGAAGGACTTGCACCCTAAAGTAATGGCTCCAGGAATGAAACAAACAAACAAAAAAAAGTGAAGCAGGGATATGGTGAGGCTGTTGAAACTTGATTCCTAAACTTCTTTCTTTGAAAGGCATATTTCCCACTGACAGAGATGGAGCTACCTTCCAAGAAAGGTGTGCTTAGGACGGTGGCTTTAGAAGGGACCACAGAGAGTATCAAGCCCATGCCATCATTAGAAACACCCATAGAAATAATACAAAAGTAAACAGTACCAAGGAAAGCAAGGACTAAAGAGGGTTTTCCAAACTGGGCTTTCTTGAAACACTTGCAAGAATCATGTCCAACCCTTCATCCTCATCCGTTTAAGGGCTTACTAGCCAAAACTGTCAGACACAGAGCAAAGGTCTTTATTGCCGTTCCTGTCATGCTGCTTTCAGTCACTTTCTTTTTCCCAGACTACAGGTCCCTTCACATTTTCTTGCATGTTCCACTTGCGTAGTCTCTAGGAAAGCGAAAAGGATGACCTCTTCAGTGTCTGACTAGGGCATTTGCAGCAGCACTGCATTGTGGCCTCGTCTTAGGTAAACTATTCCAGAGACTTGTGCCATAACCTATTTCCAAGTTCACAGAGCCTGCAGTCACCTGAGTCTAATAGGCAGGTCGTCGGCTGTCTCACGGAATTTAATGGCTGGCATGAAAGTAAGGCCTTTGAATGTTGCAGTTCCTTTTTCTCTCCAGGGTTACAAGAGTAGCCCCACCTACTCTTAAGGCTAGCTGCAGAGTTTACCAGTCTCGTATTCCACTGGGTTTGGCAGCTTGGCATTGAAGGCCTGCAGGGTAGATTGGATCCGGCTCACTTCATTGTTGGCCAGTTTGAGCCTATGCCTAAGCAAACAAGAGAAAAGGTCGAAGCGGGTTTTCCCAGGCGGAGAGAGACGGTTCACTCGGTCCCTGATCTCAATCAGTTGTAATATAGCAGAGTCCTGGGAGCCTTGTGTATACGGGTAATCTAGCTGAAGGACAAGGTCCCGAATTGCATCAGACTCAAATGGCAGGCTGTAGCCAAAGACCTGTAAGCTATTGATTCTCATATAACCTAAGTTCTTAGAAGGATCCATTTCCAAAGGCTCATAAAAGATGGTTTCATTAGAGCTGTCATTAAGAGATTTGATGCGGCTCCGCAAGTAGACATGGACTGTTTCAAAAAAGGTCTTCCACTTGCTGCCTAAGGTGAGAGTCCAATTTTGGCACTGGCCAGAGGAATCCACATTAGTCCTTTCCCAGTCAGGGAAGCCAGTTTCATTGGTAGGCATGAACCAGCTCTCTGAATGGCTGCCCCCAAAGGGGTTGACGTAAATGGCCATGACTGGTTCCAAGGTGCTATTCTTGGTGAGGCAGATCTGGAGGGAGAGGGCCAGCATGAGGTGGACCAAATTTGGCTTGTATTTGTTGCTTTTCAGTGTCACCAGCATCCTCTTCCTCCAGGAGGGGTCAAACCAAGTCCCCAGGCGCATATCATTGCTGATGAAGATTGAGTGAACTTCAATGCGGCTGTCCCGCTTTTGCAGAAGATATTTGAGCTCCAAGTCCTGCAGGTCTGTTTCCAGCCCTAAGTAATGCTCAAGGGACTCTGCCACCTCTGGGCGGCACAACCCTAAGGTGAGGATATAGCCAGGATTGCAGGATCCACACTGAGTGACATTATCTTCCGCACAGGCAGCACATCCTGGCCCTTCTCCTACAGCGCAGGGGATGGTGACCTGACAAGAGGGCTGGTCGTAAGGGCAGATACAGCTGTGGCTTTCTTCAGCAAATGTCCCTGGCACAGAGGTCTCACTGCAGTAAAGGAGAGACTGAGCACGGCTCCACCAGTAGGTCAAAGGCCTAGAGGAAGAAGACAACAGAGAGAAAAGTGAGCTCTGGAATAATACTTCAGAAGCATACCATTAAGTCTAGCCAGATTCTATGCTTCACCAACTCACTCCCCAAAGAAAAAGAAAAAAAAATTCCCCTAAAGGAAAATCTTATATTGCAATATCCTTCATAGAATTCTAATTGTTAATTCAAGTTGAAATAAAAATAAATTACAAATATCTGAAATCTGTCTAAATGGGGGAATTCCAGACCAGAAGTTTCAATTCACTAGCTAAATGGAAATATTTTCCTTTGCGTTACAAGGGCTGGGCAAATGCAGTCCAACTGGCTTGAGGTGAGAATCTGAAACCAGAGAAACTGTGAGCCCTCAGACAATTTGGGATGCAGTAGAAGATTCAGACCAATTCCCAAGTGGAAAAACCATCAGGCCTAATCAGCATACTCTTTTTTCCCTACTTCTCCCCCATTGTCTGGCAACTGAGGCAATGTAGGAGAAAGGGAAGAGGACTGCAGGGTCACTTCTCCCAAATCCAGAAGGGTCCATTCTCACTTCCTCAGTTGCATGAAATAACCTTTACCTGCTCCTGCTCAACCATTATACTCAGTGGGGATGTATTTTCCCCTTCCCATTCAGACTACAGCTGCATTGTACAGCACTTCTACCTCCTCCATTCATAGGACTCCTCCCCATTCAGTTGCCTGAAAGTCTTTCTCTCTTAGGCAAAAGATATCTGGGTTGCAAAAATCTAGATGACCAATAAATGGTACTAAGGAGTTAGACTTTTCTGAATTGTTTTGTTGCCATCTAACAATTGTCCAGATTTCTGCAGCAGCCCAGATATGGTATGCCTATTCTCTCTCATCTTATTCCTTTTCAAGCAAGGGGGAGGAGGAGGAGGGGGGGGGGAAGAAGAGAGTTTCCAGCAACAATCACCTGGGAAGCCACCAAGATCTCTGAGGTCGCCACTACCAGTGTAATAGCTAAGGTGACAAGAGCCTTTGGACCAGCAGTGGCAGCAGGTCTTTCCTCCCTTGCTCTCTGTTTCTGCACCATTCTTCTGCTATGGCTCCACACTTGGGCTTCCATATCTGACCTGCAAAAATCTGGAGGACCACTAGATGTGGGAGCAAAGGGATTCAGAAAACTCTAATTCTTTGTGGATGAACAGTTTTGCCACCCAGATATTACCAGCATGACCAGGTTTGTTGAAGGAATGGGAGGTAAAGGGGAGCCTAACAGACTCCCTGTGCCAGCCTTCACTATATTTATGCCACTGCAATCAACTAATTATTTATTTAAAAGATTTATATGGCTGCCCATCTTAAGCAACTCTGGGTGGCTCACGTGTCAATATAATACTCTGTTTTTCATTTTACATATGTGGCTGTTTGTTATAGTTCTTGGTTTGCAGCTTTCATTTTCTTTAGGTTACTAATGTATTGATTAATATGCACTCTAAGTCTCGATACAAAAAAAAAAGAAAAGAAAATTTGATATGATCACATCACTGCATCAAGATTCCTTTCTGAGCTATGATTTAATTAAAAAGACATAATGTGAACACTGTAGCAAGCTGTGTATCAATTCCAACATTAATTTTAGTTCTCTAAGTCAGACCAAGAGACAAATAGAGCAGAAGACAGGACAGGCAGAACCCTTGGAACAATGACAGATTGGTACCCCTAAGCACCTATTCATAAGACTTGAGAGATATAGCACAAATTCTGGTGGATTCTTTTGTCCATTTTTGTAGTGAGGATAAAAGGTAGAGATGTTAAAGTGTTCCCCACTCCCAAAGTACAAAAGAAGCTGAGCGTTCTCCAAGGTCTTTCAGTCTCCCTGAAATCCTTCTCTGCCCCTACCACTCCTATGAATATATGGAGGGGTGGGGAGCGTATGAAGACTCACTGAGCTACTTTGAATATTGATGGTATTCTTTCAATCTATTTCAAAAAGTGCAGAATAAGGATGGAAAGTACCACTGCCACAGATTTTAGTGGGAGCAAAATGGTACAGTCGCCAAGCAGATTCAGTTGTGGTGATGAACAGCCAAGAAGATATGGAGTATGTTAGCATCCATCATTTTCCACATGCACAAGCACACACATACACCCACCACCACCAACAAAAGCACCTTTGAGAAAGATGCATCCCAAACCAGAATGTATATTTGGGGCAGCTGCATACAAAACAGCATCTATTAAGTATAATTATGTTTTGAAAAGTCTATATTAGGAAAGGCTGGTGACAAAATTCTATATGTATATTGGGAAAAATTACAAACAAGACACATGGATTTTCCAGCTTTAAAAATAATTACAAAAAAAATCAATGTACTGGAATAATATATAAAAAACTGCAATATTGTCTGGAGAGCCAGTTTGGTGTAGTGCAGCAGGCTAGAAACCAGGAGGCCATGAGTTCTAGTCCCACCTTAGGCACAAAGCCAGCTGGGTGACCTTGGGCCAGTCACTCTCTCTCAGCCCTAGGAAGAAGCAGGTGATGGCAAACCACTTCTGAAAGCCCCTTAGCATATTTTGATTTAATATTGTCTTTCAGCCAAAATTATGTACTTTTCCTAATTACCCTGATATTGTCAATTTAGTTTTGGATACTTTGGATATTTGAATACCAATTTCCTTGTACTGGTTAATGGCAGCAATAAAGACTATGGTTACTAAAACCTTCTGAAACCTTGCCAAGAAAACTGCAGGGACTTATCCAGGCAGTTGCCAGGAGTCAAAAACTGACTCAAAGGCGCACACACACACACACACACACACACACACACACACAATCTTTATCTCTGGATAAAGAATTCTTCTACTACTCAGGTGAGATCCCTTCAAGTTCCAAGGGATACTGAGATGACTTTAGGCCCTTAACATTTAATGACATTATCCAGAGTGCCACAAGGCCCAGAAGCCCCAATTGTGAAGTGTGTGTGTGTGTATTCAGATCATTAGTCAGACTGATGAAGGATGTGTATGAGTGTGTCATTACTGTAGCAGGGATAGAAGAACTGTACCCTCAGCCTTGATTGGCTTAGTACTTTCTACATCAATCATTACTATAGAATATTCTCTCTGACTCTTCACCCCCTCACCCCACTTCAGTTTAATGAAAGCTGGAGAGCTACTCAACAATTACATGTCAAATAAATTGGTAGAGATGACAGGTTTCAATACTTTTTAAAAAATAAAATATTAAAAATATCAGTCACATAAAATTAATGGAAATGCTGATTAGGTAGGAATAGCTGGAATACTTCATCCTATCATCACATGTTGACCTATTCTGATGTCTACAGAACTGTTAGAGAAAGTGGCTTCAGTACTGAATGGACCTGCTATTCTGGCTATATAAATTGAAATACGTACATACATAAAATTCCATGTTTGGAAAATACTGGAAAAAAAAGTAAAGGTAAAGGTTTCCCTTGACGTAAAGTCCAGTCGAATCCGACTCTAGGGGGCGGTGCTCATCTCCGTTTCTAAGCCTTGGAGCCGGTGTTGTCATAGACACTTCCGGGTCATGTGGCCAGCATGACGACTCGGAACGCCGTTACCTTCCCGCTGAAGCGGTACCTATTGATCTACTCACATTTGCATGTTTTCGAACTGCTAGGTGAGCAGGAGCTGGGACGAGCAACGGGAGCTCACCCCGCCGCGCGGTTTCGAACCGCCGACCTTCCGATCGGCAGCTCAGCGGTTTACTTACACTTCAGCTCCAATTCTGTCATTCTCTCCTGTTATTGATCCCCTCTGAATCTTAATGCAAACTGCAGCAGGTCTGTTTTAGCCAGGCTGGCCCACCACATTTTAGCATCTAAGGTGGGATACTGCTCAAACCACACCCATGTGCCCCTTGCTTGGGCCCAAACCTAGGGAGTTCTCAATTATCCTTCATCCTGTTTTCCTTTTCTCATGGTACTGTTCTGCAACTATCACAGTAGAGAAGAATGAACACGTGCTTTGTTCAAAAATTTCAAGTAACTTTTAAATGCCTGAACAACAAATATAACTTCTCCTGTTTTCTTTCTTCTTTCAGATGAAGCACTGGAATTTTCATCTGTTTGAATGATCAAGATGGTGCTTCTCCTGGCTTCTTGGTTGCCAAGATTTGAACTGCTTTCTAAAAGTCTACAATCTGGGCCAACTCATGCTTTACTAGATGAATACAAGGCCATCTTGCCTCTTCTCTGTCATTACGGAGTGTTTTGTTTAACTTCACTTGGAGAAGTTGCATTTTCTACTGGGCATCTATTAGAGGAAATTTAGAAGTCTGTGCAGAGGAACAAAAGCATTTGGAAAGAGATAGATTCCAGAACTTTGCTACTTTGGTGGTTGTATTTATTCAGGTAGGTTCACCGCCCAAACAACAATACCATCAGGTGTTTGTATTGCATACAATCCAATGCTATAAGGTTCCAAGTGGGTCCAAGGTTTTTCTATATTTCATCACTACATCTCATAGATGGTTGACCTTGTGAGCATCTAAAGTTGTAGGACCACTAATGCATTGTCTTTCAGGCCTATCAGTTATCTTGCATCTATGTATAAATAGTTGCCTATTTGTATTTTCAATTTTGTGCCACTTTGATGATAACTTTGACATTGGTTCTGTGGTGAATTTTTATGTTTCAGATTTGGTTTCTAAATGAATCCTTTAGTATGCCTTTCCATCACTTGCTGTGTTACTCAAAGCTGATTTTAATGACAATTGCTCTCCTTGCCATATTGAGCTCACTTAAGCACTGCTCACCTCCCTCCCTCCCTCCCTTTAGATTTATATGGCCACCCATATCACAAGCATGACTATGAGCAGCTAACAGAATTTAAAACAGCAATACAATTATCAACAATGAAGTAGCAAAAAAGTAATAACAAAGGCCAAAAAGCATAAAATGACAATCAAGAGAAACCTCCCAACTCCCATGCTGAGGAAAACAGCCATCTCTTAAAAGCTTTCCAAAAGGCCAGCAGGGTTGGAGCCAATCTGGGATGGTGTTCTAAAAGGCAAGTGCTGCCTGAAACCTGACTGAAATGGGCCCACTTCCTCCAGGGCTCTGTGATGCTGCAGTGCAACCTCCTTCTCAACAATCTTCCCTAAAAAGGGAAGGTTGAAAACAGAATGAAAATCATCCAAAATTGTTGGGTTTAACGATGGCTTCTTGAAGAAGGATAGACCACTACATAAGTGCCGACAGGACCAACCCATCTCTCAAGGACTGATGCCCAGACCGAACCATATGTTGTCTCCCAGGAAGCCTTGGCTAGCAGAGGGACATTGATCAAACACAGAGGTGGCAATAAGATCCCTGCCCACATCCCTTGGATCCATGTCTGATGTTCACAATGTCTTTGGCAAATCTGCGGAGTTGAGTGTCTTGCCATCAGTGTTGATACCTTCAACTCCCCAATTAAATGTTCTGAAAATTTCTTCAAGTGTTAATGTGAAGAGCTTGGGGAGATAGTGTTGCATTGTCAGACACCTCAACATACAGGGATGGTGAATGAGCAATAAAAGAGAGGATGATATTGACCAAGTAGCCTTTATTTATTGATTCAATCTTGAAAAGGCTTTCAATTCATCTCTGAAATCACTTGCATTAATATTGCACATGTCATGTGTCAATATTGTTAACAATGTTCCCTGCATTATTGGTGTATGTCTTTTTCAGATACCAAGAGGAGTTTGGGAATATCATTTAACATCTCATATATAGTGCTATGCTCTTTGAGCTACAGGAAATGTTTTTCAGCTGACTGCATTGCACAATCTAGTACCTGGTTAAATATTTCTCCTTTTGTTTAGAGTCTCTAATGGGATTATCCCATGTCTCATAAGCAAAATGTCTTCTTTAATGATTCTTGTATGCTTGAGTGAGTGGGAGCTTCTATGCACTCTTCATCTGATTGGTAAGATTATAGGTATGACTATGCTTTCACTGGTTGTCCCACTGCACCATCTCTCTCTCTTTCTCTCTCTTCCTCTCAGAGTCAACATGCTGGAATCTCCTGCTTATTTATTTCAAACATTAAGCCATAAAGAAATACGAAGTTAGATGTTTCTGCTGATTCCCACTTTTTCCCACGAACAATTTCTGTTAAAGGATTATCCTCCGTAATTTGAACTATGACATCATCTGTCTTCTCAGTCTTGTGTTTGATAAGCTTCATCAACTCCACTTGACTTCCCTATCATATGGCATTCAGTGCTTTCAGTGTTACAAAGGAAGTTCCAAGATGTTGTTTCAAAATTTGCCATAGAGAAGTTGATACAGAAAACACAGAGATGCTTTACATTACTTTTAAAAATTCGGCAGCCTTGCTAAAAGCTGATGTAGCATCACTGACCAGCAAGTTCAGTGAATGAAAAATACAAGGGATTAAAAGAGTTTGAGGGTTTAACTCTCTGCTCCATTTTTTCTTCTTGTATGGGTATCTTTATCATAGCCCTGATCAGGTCAGCTACTATAATTCCTCTATCTTCCAGCTTTCTAAGAAGCACATTTGCCGTATCTGTAGTTCCTGTATCACCAGAAGTATTCATACATTCTAGAAAATGTTCTCTTACAGCCCTAATAGCAGGGACATGTTCACTAGCTTCTGTTGCTATTACAAAGTGCATTATTCAATTCACATGTTCTATATGACTGATGTCAGGTGTACAGTTCAGAATAGGTAAAGGTAAAGGTTTCCCTTGACGTAAAGTCCAGTCGTGTCCGACTCTAGGGGGCGGTGCTCATCTCCGTTTCAAAGCCTTGGAGCCGGCGTTGTCATAGACACTTCCGGGTCATGTGGCCAGTATGACTCACGGAACGCCGTTACCTTCCCGCCGAAGCGGTACCAATTAATCTACTCACATTTGCATGTTTTCGAACTGCTTGGTGTGCAGAAGCTGGGACGAGCAACGGGAGCTCACCCCGCCGCGCGGTTTCGAACCGCCGACCTTCCGATCGACAGCTCAGCGGTTTAACCCGCAGCGCCACCGCGTCCCACAGTTCAGAATAACAGAGTAATAATACCTTGCTGATTTTATATTTGCCACAATCTCCTGTTTGACTTTTGTTGCCAGTAACTCTTATGGTTTTATTTCATTTTTTTTTCAAAGTAAAGGGGTGTGTAGAATTTGTGGGAGGATGACTCTTCTTACATACTCTCGGAGTACAGCATCAAACTCAGCTATCAATTTTACAATTTTAAGGAAATGTCCACTCTTTGGAGCATAGAACTAATCTGAAATGTCACACAGTGCTAGCTTTGGGGTAGCAAGCATTCTCACAATGGTAATGAAACTTTTCGGAGCATTTTGTCCGTGAAGAGACTCTGATAAAATTTTCTCTTGATGCTAATAATCTATGGTGACCTTTAACCTTGGTGTCCGCTTAAGCTCTTTCCACTTACGGAAAGCTCTTTGGTGATTTACTGACTTCTCATGGCACACCAGATTCCTATGCCAGATTTTTCCAGTCCTTTTTTTCCTGAGGAACCCATTCTGGCTGGAGTATTATGATGGAAAACTTTGCAACAAAACCATTTTGGGACAGTCTGGGTAGCTGAGTACAAAAGCCATGGCATCTAGACTTTGCTGCTGCTAGGGATTTCACATCAATAATAGGATAAACTGAAACATTTATTTTTATTGTTTCGGAGGAGCATGAAATTTTTCATTTGCTCTAACCCATGCAATACATGGTAAGTGCTCACATGGGTCTATAGTCCTGGATAATCTATTGTAGATTTAAGAGATTTAATTTAGTAGCAACTGTTTCTTGTGCCCTCACCAAACTCTTCCCTGGCCAACATGTTTCTTCAGAAATTTGCTTGGTTATATCCATTTGAGAGCAGTTGTCAGGTCAACTGCATTTGGACTAACTAGAAGGGTTGTCATGAATATTTGTGCCTCTGTATCTCAGAAAATCTGTGGAGATAAAAGGCTTCCTTTGCTTTTTGTCTCTTTTTGAGCATTGTCCCAGAGGTATTTTTTTTCTTTCACTCATAGCTGCTGTTCTGTGCCAGTTATAGTGCCTCTCAGCACTAAAAAATAAGCAGGCTAGTAGCAGGGCCCATGTGGAAAGATATTATTGTTGCCCCAGCAACAATATCTTAAGGTCAAGTGCCTTCTACTGATATTTCTTCCTGTGTCTCTGAGCAGTTGACTGTTTGTTCTCCTCAAATGGATTCAAGGTAGCAGCTTCTTGAGAAGCTTTTGTTCCTCATTGTAGGACCCTGGGGTTGCTGCTATACTGTAAGGGGGCCTTCCTTCTTTCCCTCTCCATAAGTTTCTCCTTTCTATTATGTCTTCTCACTTCCTCCTGGTATATCTCTTGTGCCCTACTTTCTTCAGCATAGTACTTTCTTGCCTCTCTATGCATCTAGAGCAGAAGGAATACATTTGTCCCAGCAAAAATTTTCTACATTCTGAATCTTAGTAGCAACCCCTTCCATAGTCCAGCATCTGAGGCAGCCACCTCATTTTACCTCCCAGTAAAACCAGCACTGTGTTTCAGCACGTATATGGCATAAAAATCCAGGAGAAAGATAGCAGCTTCTTTTCATTTCTTACTTTAATGGGTTCCTCCTATCATCATATAGAAATCACTAACTTCCATAGAGCAAATACAAACAGTTGCCTACATGCTGGTGCCATGTACAAGGAAATGTTTACTTTTAATGTGGGGCAGTTTCACAAATACATTCACATAAAATATGTATGTATTACACTTGATATCCACTGCTATGCAAAATCGGGTGGTAGAATGAAGGTAAGAGAATGTTGACTGCATAATCTGTATGGTTCAGAATTCCACTGCTTTTCATTTTGTACCATATAGCTAGTATCCCTAAGCTTTTCAGATCTGAAATTCCATGGTAGATGGCACCAACCATGCAAAAATTAAACCCAGAAGTATTCCCAAAGTCAATCCAACATAGAATTCAAACACGCTTAGGCCCCAGAAACGAATGGGCTTAAGACAGCATTCTTCCAAATGAATATTTCTGTAAGTTTCACCTACAACTAACTTTTCCCTGAATATTCTCCCTGACTGGAGATGTGCAGGCCAAAACATCTGGAGGATCAAATTTACAGTGCAACTATCACATATTTTCCCTAATTTAACTAACCTCTCCTTTAGGAGTTTGAAGTGAGGTTGCCTGGGGCAGCGTTTGGCTAGATTGAAAAGGCGTCGAACAATCCGATGGCTTTTCTTCGACAGCATCTTCAAAGTCATGCCCAGTTTTTGATAGCGATGCTGAATATCAAGATCCACTGCCCAATATTGGGAGATGGCAGTTATGTTCAAGAAGCGATCCACTGGCAGCTTCTTCACGAGGGACTGTAGTTCCTCTGGGAGGACAGAACAAAATGTCAGCTAGAAGAAAGCATTAGAAAGCATCACCAAGTTGCTATACTTCGTTTCAAAAATGAGAGGGCCAGGGGGTCAGCTGGGCCCTGGACCATGCTACTTGAGGCTGTTGAGCATGAGAGGCAAGGGCAGTGGCTCCTGCAGATTAGAAAAGAAAAAGTAAGGACCTTGAATTGATCATCAGCAGTGAGCCCTTGGGGGGACAGAGTAAACAAGTACTCAGATCCTCTGGTTACATTATTCCCCACTAGGATGAAATGTCTTTATTTCTATTGAAATAATAGTAAATAGTTTTAAATGTGCATGTATACAAATAAAGTATTGTCTGCATATTTTATTCAATTTTATGTTCTCCCTTGTCATCTTTCTGGTGATGGTTTCTTCTTCTTTACTGATGCTAAATAACCCTGTGTAATTTACCCTGCATATTCTACCTTTTGAAATACATTGGGGAATGACTTATTAATTTAGATTTGTGCCTAACAGGATTTACCTCACATGATTCTCTGAAAAGGGTACATATCTATTACAGGAGAGGTAGGGCACCAAATAAAGGAGAACAAAATTGGGGAAAGGAGGATTATCCTGAATCCATTGAGGTAATACTATCTTCCTTCCTTCACACTTTCAGGACAAAGGTGCTGAAAGTTACTGGAGCACCCACACAATTCCAATCAGCAGAAAACTATCATTTTTCTCTCATCCTATTTCATAGCTAACAAACTGTCAGAATTGTGACAGTCCTCCACTGAAGTCCATTCTCCAAACAGAGTGTACGTCCTACTCCTAAGAATGTTCCAAATACCTCCTTTCAGTTTTGTGATTTGAGAATGGGGCTATAAATTAGATTGGGTAACCACCTTTCAGTCCATTCTCACTCTATGCACCTCTGTCAGGATACATATTTAAAATTCTTACAAGGACCAGCTGCAGTTCAAGCACTGGGGGAAAAATATGTGCAGGTTGACTTGGAATCTGTCTCCACCTCGCAGTCACAGGGGTAACACTAGTTTGAGCTGAGGAGAACTTGGTAGCAGGAACTTATTTATTTATTTATTTAAACCTTTTTACCACCAACCCCCCAAAACAACAGTCCCAAACCCAAGAAAATGCAGTAACAAGGATAGAAAGAAATGGCAGGGGTGCAAGTCCCACCATTCTCCATCTCATGCAACTACAGCTTGTTTGGACTCTTGTTAGTAGCTTGAAACCTCGGGGGTCAGTGAGAGGAGGAGGAGAGACAATTCACGTGGAGGAGGATGGCAGCCCTTAATCTCTAACCTCCGTTCCCCACTTGTTAAGTAAGCACTGGCTTACAAGAGATTTATTGAAGCTGACATATTGTATTCGATTTACAGAGGGAAGAATTCAATACATATATTTTTAAAACCACCACCTTGACATTCTTTGGAAATTCATACAGTACTGGGAAATAAATTATAGGAAAAGCAATTTTAGTTGGATAAATGTTATTGAAGCTGAATCCAATACTTTGTGTCTTGTTTTAAGAGCTATGATGTTCGCATACATTGTATAAACCCAGTAAGTATCCTGTATTTGATGTAATTGTATTGACCACCTTTCTTTTTATATAAACTGATTTTTTAAAGAGAATAAAATGTCTTCATTCTCTACTGAATATAACATTCAACTGAACAGAACACACATCCTTCCTTCCATCTCTCTTTCTAGCCTCTTATTGTCTTGAGTTTTAGACAGTAAATTCTTCAGAGCAAGGTTTTCAGACTGTTCCTGTGCAAAAAAGAGTCTCCCGTTGGGGGAGATGGGCAGTGATATAAATTTAAATAATAATTAAATGAATAAAATGCACCATGCACATTAATGGAACCATATAAATAATAATGATTACTAGAGTAAATAAAAAAGATTTTTAACTGAAATGTAAAATTCAAATATTGTTCAGTTTAACAATAATCTTGTATACATTACTTTCCTACATGTATAAAACACTAATGAAATCTTCTGTAAACCTTCATCCATTTCAGCTTCTGTTTATGTATAGATAATTAGATTTAAACTGTTCTGTATTATTTGATATTTTAAAAAACAATCCGTTAGCTGCCTTGAGTACCCCAGGGATGAAAAGGTAAGATACAAATTTAAATTATATATTAATAACTATACTGGGGAGGCCAAATAACTCTTTGCATGATTTATAATTGCCATCGTATTTTTTTCCACTAAGCTTGAGTTAGAGGAAGGAAATTCTCTGACATATTTCTGCACTGGATGTGAATGGATTATTCTTGCAGATCTGATGCAGAGAAGCAATTGAATTGTTCATCCTTGAGATAGGCTTCTCAAAAACTCAGTCCATTGACTAATACACTTCTAAGCCTATATACTTTTACTCATATAGTTTTACTCTTCATACATATAGGTTGTTAAAGTGTGTTTTCCATTTTAATTCAGAAAGTGAGAGCATTTGAGTATTGGAAATTTGAGAGTGAAGCATATTTTCATTCACGTTACAATCACAGGATACCTGAAAAAAAAAGATCTAGGCTCATCAATATATGTCAAAACCCGATTTCATTTTTCCCTCAACCACGCATCATTAGCATGCGGAACATGGAAACAGACTTCTATTTGTGAATGAACCTGATGCTTTATGGGTGATTCCTGGTGCTCTTACAGGCCTGATTCAGCTGCTGGTCACATCATCTGTAACAACTCTCAGCAGTTAGTTGACTGTAGGACAGGAGGGTAATTTAGCCAGCCTCACTTCCCCTAAAGATTATTGCTGATTATATGACCATGCTCCATCTATATAGCTAGGCTGTTGCACTTGTTGTAAACTGTTGCAATAGGAAGGTTATACAGTAGCTATATTTCTCCCTAGAAGATCTAGTACAGAAGTTGGCAATCTAATGCCCTTCAAAAATATTTGATTTTGATTCCCCTCAGTTCTAGCCAGCATAGCCAAGAGCAAGGGATTTTGCAGTCCAAAACATCTGGAGGGCATCATACTGCCTACACCTAATCCAGGATAATCACATTTCTTTTAAAAGTCATTTCCAGACCTCACTGAATTCCCTGGAATTAGGGATGATTAGTTAATAAAGGAAGAACACATGGCAAGCTATTTATTATGGGTTGCAATGACTTGGATCAAGAAGAGTAGGGCTTCGAAGAGTAGGGCTTAAATACCTGAAAAGTTTTGTATGAGCACCCAATTTGGATCACTCAATTGCTCTCTCCCTGAGCTTCCTCACAGGGTTAGTTTGAAGAGAATTGGAGAAGGAGCAGAGCTATGTACATAGCCCAAACTCCTTGAAGTCAGAGGAGGTGGATCCAAATATATCAAATAGCAACATTTCTGCATGCTGCTCATTCTTTCTGACATCAAGCCCATGATGTGATCTGCTCTAAAAACCTCAAAATGATGTGCATATACCAGAGGGATGCTTACATATGAAGAGAGATGGGTGGGTGGGTGGGGGGGAGAGAGAGAGAGAGAGAGAGAGAATTGAAATGCCACTATCTGAAGTGCAACAGAAAATCAGCAGCTTTCTCCTAACAAGCTGCCTTGGTAGGAGTGGTGGGGGAGCTTTGTAGCCAGGGCCATACTTTTATTATTTCATTATTCTTATCCTTGGAGGACTGCAAGGGTGTGGTAATAATCTTTGTTTTATTGTAAACCACCCAGAGGTTTTGGGAGATGGGCGGCAATAAATTTGATTAATAAATAAATAAATAATCTGAAGTTGTTACAAGAAGGGACAGGGTTCAAGTAGTTTTTAGGAAGCTTGTAGGAGTTTAAACGAAAATAATTGTCTTAACTCTATCATCATTTTGGTCCTGATTTTTTTTTTCCAAAGCTGAGCTGCTGAAAACTTCCCATAATCTTGGGGAGTTCTAGGTGCTGCAAAAATGAGCAGAGAGGCTGCATGTAGCCTATAAGCGTTGGTTGCCCCAAAGCACAGTGAAGTGGTTTGGTCCTCTATACCCCAGTTCAGACCTTTCATTCTCTGTATACATTTCTAAAATAAAAACAGTAGGATTTAGAAAAGATATGACCAACTCATACAATAAACAAGAAGAATGTAGTCAATACCAGCTAAACATGTATTGCGTTACATTACATTACCGTAATGTAATCTGAATAGTCTCTACAGCAGACTAATATGGCTATCCCTTCAGAAGTTCCAAAGAGAGAGGCAATCAGTTACAAAAATTGGTCCTTCTCACAAAAGAAACTACACAGATATCTGCTTCGAAGGAGTATTAGGACTGGTGACACAACCTATTTCTCTAAATATATATTTTTTCTTTCTAGTGTTTTTCCTGCATGTGCAAGGTCATTTACAAGGATTAGGAATTCCCATATTCTAGAGACAGATGTAAGACTCTTTTTTAGATTTTTAATGTATTTTGATGTTCTTTTGATGTTCTTTTTGTTTTGCTTTTTCTCTGCTGTACCCTGCTGAGAGTCATGAGTAGGTTGATTAACAAATATAGATAGTTAATTAATTAACCACAGTCACAATAGGCTTGAAATTTGTGTGACCTCAGATTCATAATTGGTAGAGCCCTTCAGGCATCAGGGAAGATGTCATAAGGACTAATTAGTTAATGGCCTCCACAGCCAGTATTTCCTCCTTTCAAACTGAGCATGCTGGAAACAGTTTCCTAAAACTGGAAAGAGTTATGTTTCTTACTGAATATATTGATGGCACTATTAATGGCATGGTTCCAAAAATGTGACATCTCTCTTCTTCTAAAGCCAATGTTTTGAAAATCCGTATTTCCCCATCTCACCTGATTCCAGAAACTGTTGGTTGTGACTCTCCCAGATTTCCTGGATCTGGAGAAGGCTGTCTTCCATAGCCTGGATGTCAGTCTCAGGACAATTGCATTGTGGGTAATTAAACCCACATTGGCACCAGCAGTCATTATCTCGGCAGAGCAGCTCCCCCTCTGAATTGCAAGTGATGTAACTTAGGGCAGCAGCAACAAAACGTTCTCGCAGGTATTCGGGTAGGACTGCCTGAAGGCCTGCAAAAGATGTACAAAGTCACAGGCCTTACTTCAGCAATACCCATGTTGGGAAGAAACAGGTATTTTGGAAATCAAACTGCTGCCCTCATAGTTCTTTTCAGGAGAGTAAACATTTAAATATTGCTAATTAACTTTTCAAAAGTTTAAATGCACGAGGAGAAAGAGAAAAAGAAAATGAGGCCAAAAAAAAATTGGTAGGTTCAGCTAATTGTTGGCAAAGTGATATTTAAAAGGTAACACTGATATCTGCAAAAGCTCTCTTTTGGACCAAAAAAGTACTTTACATGTTAATTTTGTTTTGGAGGACTAACTGGCTATTTAGAGATATTCATTTCTTAAAATTATATACCAAGGTTCTGGAAATTAACAGGTAGCCTGCAGATATGTATACAGTATATTTTTATGATTGCAAAAAATCGATACTACAACATTGGAAGACTATCCATTCTCCATAATCAGAGAATACTGTCTTTCTGGTCATATCTATCCTCCTGCACTCAAAAAAAAAAAGCAAGATGAATTCATATCCAATAGTATGTGCTGGCAATTTGACACAGCATTCTAAATTACACTGGCAATATTGATAATATCACTTAAGTAATGCACACATTTTCAAAGCACATTTTCTTCAATTGAAAACCATGTATTTGCAATCAACAAATTTATGGCCATATCAAGATATTTTAAGCAAGCAATGTAAATAATGCCTCTGATCAATTCACACTCTACTGTATCCATTAGTAATTATATATTTTGAATGAGTAATATTAGAATCTCTCTCAGTTCTGTTAATATGTGAACACTCTCTTCATGGGAGCATGCACAGTTGCCAGCATTTGTGTATCTGAGCAGTCAAATTTTAATAATCCTAATTTATACCTGTAATATATACAAAAGCCAAAAGTTGTAATTGGGCTATATGTGATTGATTGATTGATTGATTGCTGTGGGTGTGCCTTTGAGTTAGCCTTGGCTCCTGGGAACTGCCTGGACAAGTTAATTAGGACCAACCAAAATGCCATTACACAATTTCTTCAATTGACTTTTTTTGCCTAATGACTTATAATTAATCTCCAGTTTTGCTAATGTAAAGGCAATTGTATTTCTTTTATTTCTGATCTGTACTAATACAGAATCTGTGCTTTTTGTTCAAAGCACAGCCTTTACATTTACTGAAACTGGGGAATGGGATGGGATGGGGAAGCCATTGCTAATTCTACACTAAACTTTAAGCCATTTCAAGTCTAAACTGCAACTTATGTCCACAATATTTAGTCTAATGGGAGGGGTGTCTATTTATTGCTTCATCTCACAGCCTAGAGAAATTTCTGAGGACCTAAAATTTTGATTTTTTTCCTCTTATGGACTAGCATGGTTATACTTGTGTATGTATATGTGCCTGTGAATGTATGACATGTTAATGAATGAATGAATGAATGAATGAATGAATGAATATATATATATATATATATATATATATATATATATATATATATATATCAAATAACTTGTGCCTCTGTTCCTGAATATGTGATACAGTTTTATCCTCAGCCAGGTAGTTGGTTGACACACATTGTCTGACATGAACCTCCTGGTTAACTTTTATGAAAAGCATCCTCATGTTTGCCTTGAGTGGGATCAGTGGAGCTCTATAATCGTAATTCCTCCTGAGATTAGATTGGCCCCATCCCTCTTAGCCTTTCTTAAAGCCTTGTAACCTGGCTTTGTACTTGATCCTGGTACCCTGGGTGTGGGTTAGAGCCTGTCTCCTGGCTGTATGGGTGATAGGTTAGATCCTGCCTTGCTGCTATGTGTTTTTATTTTTCTTTTATATTATGTATTTTGTGTTTTGATTTGTTTTATTGTAAGCTGCCTAGAGTCACATAAAAGTGAAATGGGTGGCTATATAAATTGAGTAAATAGATAAATAAATAAATAAATAAATAAATAAAGGCTATGAAAGTATGCATCAGGGATGTTTCTGTGTGGGAATTACCTTGGGACAGGAAAAGTTATAGTCAAAGAAGCAGAAATTAAACTCACAATCAGTGTAGGAAAAAAGATGCTGGGGCTGAAATGCATATCCCATTTTTAAGCCCTTTGCCATATAGTTTCCAAAGAAAGAAAGTGAAATTGTTTCAGTCAGAAGAGCAATATCTTGTATTAAATGCATTTTAATATTCTTTGTATCAGCATATTACAATGACACACAAACATTACGAAGTGAGTGTCCGGTGACTAAAGCAGATAAAAAGAGCAGGTAAAAAGAGAAACACCCTTACCAAGTAGCTGAACTTTGTTTTCTGGGCTCTGCACAAGGACAGAACTCACGGAATCAAGGTTGTCATAGTTACTGCAGCCCAGTGGCCCTGTCCTGGTTTCTGTAACCTAAAGGTGGGAAGGGTACAGCTTTAATGTAAACTTCTAAGTAAAAGAAATAAAAGGTAACTCATTCTGACCCAAGGAGATACTTGGTCTGCCAGAAGGTTCTTTTGATTGATGAACAAGCTGGCAATTAGAGGCAGAAAAATGGTGCAGCTTTTAGAATTCAATGGTTCAACCAAATGTTTCATAGCAACCTTTCCCAATGGCTGAAGGGAACCAGCCAAAGAGCATGCTTATATAAAGATAATGGGAACTGAAGTACAACACACCTGGAGGGCAGGTGTTGGAGGAGGCCACTATATATGGTTTCATAAGGTTAGATGTGGAAACAGAATTGGCTACAATCATGCCATTGCCTCCTCGACTCCACTTGCATCATCCTGCCAGGATGGTACCCTCATGTAAACCCTCTGCTTCAGAAGAATCAGTCCAGGTCCTGCTTCTGAATTCCAGCTTCTTCCAACTGGCAAAATCAGCAACTCATTGCCTTTCCAGTAATTTTCCTCTGCTAGCATAAGATGTCTACAAAAGCTTCATTCTTCATCAGATCCTGCTTATATGGGCCTGCATTGTTAGATACCAACTGTTGCAACTGGATCTTGAGAGTCTCTTGTCTTACTTCAGTATGCCTGCTCCCATTCATTATTGGAAATACATAATTTATTTATTATTTATTTATTAAACAGATTTATAAAGTAGCCCAACTCACACATAGTGACTCCAGGCAGCTTACAGAATTAAAAACCATAAAAACACAGTAGACACCCCCACCCCCGGCAGCAGCAAACACATTCATATCAGTCACTTGATTGACTCCAAAGCAGCCTGGGGTTCCCAGGGCCGTTGACAGAACCATGTCTTCAGGGCCTTCCGGAAAGGAGCAAGGTGGGGGCCATATCTGGGGGAATGATGTTCCAAAGGGAGGGAGCCACTATGGAGAAGGCCCATAATTACAACAAAGCTAAAGAGACATTCTTTTCATCTGAAGATCAAGCTCTTGCTTCTTGCCTAGTCTCACTGCCATTATGAAAGGGCATTCCTGTTCCTTCCAATGGTCCTCTTTTCTCCTTTCCAAAATGTCAGCCTTTATCGAAATCACTTGTGAAATTCCACATATCCATTGCAATAAGTTATGCATATTAAGTACCCATTTATAAAACTGACCAGATAGCATAATTTATTCATAGGGGACACTATGCATTATGAAGTAGTATAAGATAAACACTGGATATGTCATAGGCAATATGTAAAGTGTTACCGCAATTAAAATATCGATAGCAACGAGGGAGGGAGTCTCTGGATTTATCTTAGGCAGTGTTAGGTAGAGGAGGTGGATATATTTCTTTTCCAACAGCCATTTGCCTCTCAGAATTGCTTCAAAACCGTTTTTGTCATGAAGGTAGGAATGCATTTGAGAGTGAAGGAAGGAAGGAGAGCTTTTTTTTAACTGGAAAAAAAAGTGGTTTGCAAGAAAAGGTTTTATTATCCTGTGCTGCTTGGTCAGATTCAGATCTAACTCTAGCCCTAAACAAATACAGCTGATATAAAACTACCATATATTTCATGAATCACTCCTATTTGGATTTTAAGAGGTCAGCATCCTGAGGCACCTCCAGATGAATCCCAAAATTAAAGCAAAATAAATACTATTTATTTTTTTAAAAATGGTAAAAATGTCATGAAGTGACCAAAGTTGTGAGACTTTGTGCAAGAACACCCTAAAATTGTGTGATTTCAGTCATTTAATAATTTTTTTAAAATGAAGAGATGGCTGAAAAAATGGCCAACCACTGGTTTAGAATATTAAACTGAACCCTCTAGCTTAATTCTCCATCAGTTGCATCAGAAGAATATCATGACTGATAGCATCAAAAGCCAGTGAGAAGTCCTGCACATCTAATATTGTTGTCCTCTACCAATCCTGATCATCCACCATGGAAATTAAAACTGAAAACCTGATTCAAAACAGCTTAGATAATCAGATATACATAGAACTGGAAATCTCTCTAATTGGAGAAGGCAGGGTTGAGAAAATGAATGAAAGAGATATTTCTTTTGAAACTCAGGTGGAATACAGTAGAGTCATGCTGAAATATAATTAAAACAAAATAACAGCCTTTGAAATTGCTCCACTGTTACTTTTTATATTTATTATGGTTCTCTGACTGGTTTTTTATGGTATTAATACTGTTTATTTTGCTTTGATTTCTTATTTATTTATTTAATTTGTCAAATTTATATGGCCACCCATCTCTCCTGAAGTGACTCTGGGTGGCATACAATAAAACCATTTTAAACCACCATGGCTTCTTGTACAGAGAGGCAGTATAAAAATAAAAGTATATTAATAAAGGCAACATAAAAATATAACAGAGCATAGAATTTAGGCTCTAATTGGTCAGAATAATCTTAAACCTTTAGAAGTATATTCAAATGTATTTTGAAGTTACTATTTATTTAGGCTATAACTAGCATAATTTCTATATATTTTGCAATGTCTCCCTATAAAATAATTCCATACATTTTACACCCAGAAAAAATGCAGTATAAAATAAGATAGTGTTATGTTTTGGATGCCATTAATGGTGCACAGGAGAAAGACAGATCTCTATCACTGGCAAGACTGAACCTGATTTTTTTCCCCTAAGCAAGGAAGCTGCACAAGAACATTAGACCTTATTGCACAACTTAGATTTGTTTCAGTGAGGCTTGTGCAGAAAAAGCTTGCACTGGAATGTACCCCACGTTAACATAGCAAGAACAGGAAGGGAACATTTGCACAAACATATCTAACAGCTCCAAAACTTAGAAGTGGCAGTAAAAAATGGAAAAAAACATTTCATGCATATGAAATTAAATATGAAAGTACTTTGAAACAGCAAGACTGGAAAATTAGTTGTATAAGCATGAGTGAGGTATTTCAAGTTTGTGACGGTGCAAGAGACAGCACTGCTTCTAAAAAAAGAAAATAAATGTGTAGTAATTGGCTTGTTGAGAGAGAAGATCCCCCACCTGGACTTCCTTCTCCAAAACTCAGCATAATTAGTAAAACCAATTTCCCATAAATAGCATAAAGTCAACAGTTATGGCCTGACTCTTGTTTGCTATTCCTCCTGATGCCTTCGGAGGGTGGAGGGAATAGAAATAGATGACTAACATGATGGGTTTATAATTGTAGAGCTGCACAGCAGATCTCAGGGATGGGAGCGCTGATTAAGCAACCTGAAAATTAAAGTCCAGGCATACAGAGGGGTTGATGGGGGAAAAATAAAATAAAGTCAGAAGTGTCCTATCAAATGCAAACAGAAAAGTAAAGTAACCAGTTCTGAACCTGCATCCAACAGATACAGGATACTCCAAGAGAAATATTGCAAACTTCCATCCAAAACATTGTCCCCTTCTTGCACGTCTGGTTGAAACGTGAATTAGACGGCAAGGCCGAAAAAGTGGGAAATGATGGACCAGCAGTCTAAGTCTTAAGTAGCTTTATATATAGGGATTGCCATAAGCTTATCCAATAAGTGGAATCTGTACATGGCTCTACCAAATCCAAGTCCATTTCTCTGTCTAGGGATCAGGCAGCTGGCAGGTTATGTACATCCATCCCTTGTGCAGCCCCGCATCTCTCTCCCCTCATTTTGCAGTCAAGATCCAACAGTAAAGTAGTATTTTAGGCCTCTGTGTGCTTGTGTTTTAACATTACTCTGTTTTGGCATTCTTGAGTATTTATTTGAGTTTTAATTCTTTTTATTTCCTGTGGTTATGCCTACTTTTCTATCATGCCTGAGGGTACCCAGTAGCAGAAAAACAACAACCAAAGACCAAGTGCAGCCTTTGACCAGTAAAAGGTTATTCATCCTGGAGCCTCTTTTTAACAGCTTCATCGGGTGCAAAATCTGCAGTTTTTCTACAGGCCTAATGCTTTTTTACCATCATTCCCAATTTGCAACTTCAGGGTCTCAGTTATTGCACAGAGAAATGGCTTTGCACAGAGCTGTTTCTCAAGGGCACCTTATATAACACTTACTTATGTATTTCTAGATTTACCTTGATAGCAGCTGTTGCTATCTGGATATGGTGGAGACGTCTTAGGGTGCTCTCCCGGTCAATGAAGTATGAGGCTGCCAGCTGATGCAGCGTTTCCAAGGAGACGGTGGTGTTATTTCCTCCACCCCCTGATAGGCTACCAGCTTCTGCCTTCCGACTGAGCTTCCGTTTGTCCACAAAAATGGTCAAGGATTCTTCCCCTGTGAAGACATGAGGCTCAATTCTGAGTTGGTTCCACACCAGGATTCAGAAGCATTGAGGCAATGGATAAATTTAGCCACTCAAGAAAATAATGAAAAGAGTAAAAGTATCTAGCTTGTAGGATAGCTGTAGTCAAGGTTAATTATTTATCATCGTTGTCTTCATCAGTCATAAACCACCATTTATGTAAGACTCATAGCACAACTTCTGGTAGGCCTACTTCACACCCCATAGTTAATCATCTTGAATTGGGAGGCACTTATTAGTTGTTGAATCCAGTACATTTTTTGTAAGATAATCAGGCCCAAGGATGGGCAGATAGCAAAGATTGGGAACACAGGGAGACCAGGAAGGTGATACTGGGAGGGAATGGCTGTTGGTTGGAGGAGATTGGTCTTCCCTGTCCCTCTCCCCCACCACTGCCATTAGAAAGCCTGGACTTGCTTTGTTTATACACTGCTCGCTCACTCACTCACTCACTCACTCAAAATCTGATTAGTACAGTGTGTTCTGGTTTACAGTAGGCTGTCTTTGAAAACAACTATACTGTAAGCTCAATAACCCAGAATGCTACAGCATACCTTCTAGGAGATTATGGTAAATGCAAATCTAAGCAACCTGTTTAGCATCATCACCTTAATTGCCCATTTACTTTCAGATTAGGACTACCAGGTTGGTCTACAAAAATCCAGATAATTTCTAGATGGCAGCAAAGACTTAGTGTTTTTGATATTTCTTTGCTGCTATCTAACAGGATTTTTGTTGTCCAGATCTGATAGCCCTATTTCAGATGCAATTTGATTTAAAGTCTCCCAGAGCCTGGGACTTTCATATTTTAATGATTGTTTTTTTCCTTAACAAGCTAGAAATCTAATGGCCTATTCTACATTTGCAACAAACCCTAAGAATTGGGAGCCAACTCTGATTGTCCCCCAAAGTATAGGATTCCTTGTCTGAGGAAGTAAAACTTAAGAAAGGGATGTCTTTATTGTCTTTTCACATCCATTTTAACTAAGAAATTAGTTTCCTGTGTTTGTTTAAATAGCATATTGTAGTTTCTATAGGGTTGGTGAAGTTTGTTTCATTTTTAAAATATATTTCAAATCACAGAGAAAGAAATACAGGAATGTTTTACAATGAATCTGGTGTCCTCTCTCAGCAATACAGGTTATCCTGATCTGAAACTTCCTATCAGACGTTAGCATCTAATGGGCCTTTGGATGGCAATAGCTTTCCGGGACCTGGAAAATTCTGGTTCCTGTGCAAATATCACACTCAAGCACATTGCAGTTTCCTTCTTTGACCAAAATTCTTGGAGTTAAAAATGGACCAACTTCTGATCTACAGGAATCCTGATCTACAGGAATCTACAGATTTGAGGGACAGAATGTTTGATGTTGCTTATAGTTCCTGCCTAACAAAGCATTAGCCTAAACACTTCTATCAGAATATCTATTGCAATCATTTCTCATTGAGTAAATAACTAAGTCTATCTGCCTACCTCTGGGAAATGTCTTGCTACATAGTAGAGTCAGATCCAGTAATAACAGAGAGAATTACTTTACATGGCAAGCAAAAGCTCAGTTAGTTACTCTAGTAGCTGTCATCTTTAGCACATCAGAGCGTTAAAAAGGATGGTTAACATGGGTAAAAGAGGGAAGATTAAGTTAATCTAGCAATGGAAAAGGTATTATTTAAACCAAACAATCACTCACATAGTGAAATATCACTAATTGTCTTTAGTCACTTGGCAAGCTTGTTTTGTTACTAATACTAGATGTGGCTTATGGATTTTTAAAAATCCATACTGCTGCTTTAATTCCTTCTTTGAACTATGGCTTTACTCAATAACAAATCCTCCACACCAATGAATCCTAGTGTGATAAATCCCTAGAGAAAGGTGTGAACTGCTTTGCCTACTGCTTTCTACAGCAATCTCTTGACCACCATGTTATACACAGCCTGAAGCTAGAATTAGTTCCTTTTCTCTTGAGAAGTGGTCATGTATCTTCACTCTCTACCCAAAGCTATTTTTGGAAAGAAAACTATATCTTGTCTACTCTTTCTTTTTGCTCTTTACACATTAGCAATGGGGGGAGAGGGGAGAACAAAAGTCACGAAAACCCTCCCAGAGTCCAGAAATATTATTAGGAGGAGTGAATGTTTGTGTGGGTAAAGTATGTATATAAGTATGTATGTAAGTATGTATGTATGTATGTATGTATGTGCCATCGAGTCAGTATTGACTCCTGCCGACTGCCTGGACAAGTCCCTGCAGTTTTCTTGGCAAGCTTTCAGAAGTGGTTTGCCATTGTCTATTTCCTAGGGCTGAGAGAGAGGGACTGGCCCAAGGTCACCCAGCTGGCTTCATGCTGTTATTTACAATTACAGAACATACTGTATAAGATGATTCATTTTAAAAAAATATATCTCCCCCTTTTTTTAATACATTAAAAACCAAGTTGCCCTTAACTTATATTTGGCAACCCTTCTTAGTGATCATGCACATTCCAACAGGAGCCATGAAGGCTTGAAAGTGATCATCCAGAATGACACGCTGTCATTCTGAGGGGCAATGAATGGTCTTCTGAATGGTCCCTTGGGGGGGGGGATTTCCCTTAGATCATTGCAAGTATTATTTTAAGTTCTAGAACCCACTTACCTGAAAAGCAAATAACTTAGTGTCCTTCTCCACAAATTATTGGGGGTGGGGATGGGGAAAGGTAACACAGATAGTAGAAGAAAGAACCTGTGAGGTATCACTTATTCAAACCACAGCTTTGGAACATGTGGTTGTTTATCCATTACTGTAGTGCTGTCTATTGAATTGTTATCTGCAAAGATCTTCTTGTGGTAGAAAGAAGGGATTTGAACTTGGATCTGTCAGCTGAAAGGGAAGCATTCTTGAGCACAGAGCATCAGGCTGTGGTGCCAGTTGGAGGTTGCCTGAGAGGAATATTCTAATATTTCATATCCTTCTGCCTCTGATTGATTCTAAAGAAATGACAGTGATGGAAATCTTTGCCAACATGGTTGTGAGGCTGCAGACTGTGGCTCTCAGTGGGAGGTTGCAGGGAAATGTTATTAAGACACATATTTCCTGGAGACAAGTGCTGTTCCCTGATGGGGAAAGCTGTTGTGGTGATCATGACAGATGTAGTCAGGATGTGACACTGCAATAGGTAGAGCAGAAGCACTATCACTATGGACTACAGTTTTTACACAATCCCTATATATTCTTGCTATTTGGACACCTGATCTTTCTGACTATGCCCTGGATCTCTTCATACCTGTGCTTTGGCACAGCATAGCATTTAATGAAACTGGATTGAGCTGCATAGCTGCAATCCTTTTCATGGTTACTTGAGAAAAAAATCCCACCTAAGGCAAACATATATTCCAAACATATATTCAGAGGACACACCTATTATGCACAAATGTTTGCAAATAACTCCATTGAACTTACCAGTGATTCTTTTTGTCTCACTTGAGCTTATTTAAGGAATAAATAGTATTCATCTTAATATATAGTTTGAACCCTTAGAGCTGTTACATTTAGGAAAGTCTCCCTCACTGCAAATGCAGTTGCACATCAGGAAGTATTTTTAATATAATATAATCTTTGCTGATACAGCTTGAATCTATCATTTATGAGTTTAATACATGGGAGGAAAGCTGAACATTTACCTCCAAGAGTTGCTGAGAGAAGGAAATGGGTCCCATATTTTTTAATCAGGTACTCTGTGATCTGTTGAAGGGTGGGCCGTCGCCCCAGAAGACGAATGTTGCGGATGAATTCTGGAGCCAGAGGCAAAGGCAAACTGAAGAAATCTTTTCTTTCCAATGCCAAGTTATTGACTTTCCAACGAGCAAATTCTCTGGAAGAAAATAATACGAGAAGAATATAAGAAAGGTAGACATAAACTAAGCACATCACACCCAGGAGGTTCTAGGAATTTATGTAAATTAAAAAAAAAAAGGAAGAGCAAGTTTCTAGCCTTCGGAAATAAGTAACAGGTTGGGGGTGGGGATCTGCTGAAAATAATTTGTTCAATCCTTTTGAATATTTGGGGGATTTCAGATTTTTGAACACAACTGGTTATAAGTTGACCTTAGTTTGCTGCATGACATGGTGGGAAGATAAAAGTGGAAACTTATTTAACCAGCTGAATATTTTTTATCATGCAGATGTTCAACAGACTGAATTTACTGCTGAACTGAGTGCTTAATTTCCATTTTTCAGATGGGAAGAATGAAGTCTGTCTACAGCGGTGGAAAGCTGATAAATATCACAATTGGCACCAGATTAAATGGACCAAAGACCTGACTCTGAAAAAATAGCTTTTAATATTAAACCCCATTGTCTCTTTAAGCTGTTGGTATTTCCAGAATTTATTCACATCTTTCACCTACCTGAGAATGCAGAAAAATGTTACATGCAAACCAGTTTAAAAACTAGTGCCATGTGTGGAAATCACACCAGAGGAGTATAATTAAAGTTACATTTCTAACCAAAGTTAACTTAGCAAGACTTCCTTCTGATTAGGCCTGCCTGGGATTCCATTCCATATCTGTCTTTGATTATTTAAAAAAAAAAAAAGAAGTTCCCTGTGTATGAGCCTCCAGCTTGCCTGCTGAAGTTGCTTCATAAGCCTGAGACTCCAGCAGGACATGAAATATGACTGAGAGAAAAAAAGGTGACATCTGTCATGTTCACTGATTCAATGTAGTTTATACATCGTAACATTTCACATGCCAAGGCGCTAACGCGCGTTTCTGTTTGGGAGGGAGCTGCTGTGAGACCTTGTACCAAGCTCTGTATATGGAATCAGTACAATGGAATGTGTTTGGAATTATGTTCTCTGTTCAAGGCCTTTTCCCGCAGACCATCAGAAGCCGTTAGGAGCACCTGGGACTGTGAACATGAGATGATTCTACGGGGGGAGGGATTTCATTTGCACCGAGGGTTTTTAGTTTGAATTTGGCGCGCTTTCATCATTCTCAGCTTTCTCTGTGATCCTGCATGCTATTCTTCAATAAATCAGATATCTTTGAATTCCTGCTCATGAGTCTGAGAGTGTTTTAGAATAGGCAACCATTACAACATCATAGGTATGACTTGATTACCAAGTAGAAAGACTGTTTATTGTAGACCTGGTGGAAACAGCAGCAATCACAAGAAAGGGAATTTTCAAAATTATGAAACGGGTTGGAATTCACAGCCAATGATCTTAACATTCCCTCCCACTTTTCATTCTGCTTGGTCCTCCAAATGTAGGGTTTCTACAGATCTAAAGTAAGCAGTGACCTTGAATGATTAAAAAAAAAAATCTAAGTTGGCTTGCACCTGGGTAATGGGCTTTAGATGGGAGACCACTAAAGAATATCAGGACTGTGGGCTACACTGGAAAGTCAAAAAAGATTCCTAACTATGTGTGAGACTTCAGACTGTAAAATAGTAAATGATAATGAGGGGATGTCTTTCAAGTAAATGATTTCTGACTATTAGTAAGAAAAGTGCTGAATAGACAGCAGGCGGGTCACAACTGATCATTCCTGATTGCCAAGGAGGAACAAAACGGGAAAGAATTGAAACACTTTATCAAACTGCCTTCATATGAGAACTAGAACAGGAGTCTTTGTTTTCCACAATATGTACGAGTTGGACAAATGAATGTAAGTTTATTATACTTTTAAAATAATAAAATTATGGTATAAAGTTTTGTGAACTACAGCCATCATTAAATACATAAATTCTCATCTTAAGTTGTCAAGGGTGATTATTACTGAATGATTATTATATTTGTTTTGCATATATTTAGTCTTTAACTATTGGTTAAAGTTAATAGTCTTTAACTAACAATTAACTGGTCTTTAACTATTCAGCCTGAGGATGTTACTTCACACAATACCAAAACCTATGCCAGAATAAATGCTGTAAACAGACCAACATAGTTAATGCTCCCAAAAATATGTCTGCAAGTAGCTGATCAAGGACATACGATTTTAAGATTTTAAATGTTACGTCTAAAGTTAACCACAACCTATCCCTCACATTTATTTTTAGCTGTTATAGATATAATTCTATTACAAAAATAATTTAATTTTTCTTCAGTTTCGGTCAACATATTAATAATTCAGTGCTTTTATCTCTTTTTCACTAGAATTACTTGGCATTAAAGCATGGTTGAAGAAAAAGAAGTGAAACCAGAATGGATTATTATAAATTGGAATGGTAGAAGTAGTTTTAGTAAAAATCTGTCTAGAGGGGTAAAGGATAGCAAGCAGTACACTCCAATATTTATTTTTTCAGGGAACCAGGCTAGATCAAGCTAGCACTGTTAAAACTTTTAGATAAAGAATATCAGGTAGCAAGATTAGGAAAAGCATACCTAGGAGGAAGGCATTTCTGAACAGAACACGGTCCACTGGGCTGAATGGAAAGGTGATCTCACCCAGTGTAAAATAACTTCATAGAGTCTGATTTAAAATCTTTTGTCAGTGAAGTAGAAAGTACTTTTTGAACTTTCTGGAAAGATTACAAGAAATACCTATTGTATGTAGTGTACGCCAACCAAATGATCAAAATCTGTGTCAAGGCAAGCATTGTACAGTGAAAACAATACTGGCTTTTGTTGCTGATATTGTTTAAATATCTCTTCAAGAGAATGCATATATCATGCTACAACTGCAAATTAAGACAATGTGCAGGTTTTACTCTTATTTAGCATAATTTGTTTAAAAAGTAATCTAGGTTGCATTTTTCTTTTGGGACCCAGAGAGAAGAACATGTTGCTATACAAAGTAGTGCAGCTCTAGTTCCTGCACTAGAATACCTGTTTTGCAAGCAATAGGACCAATATTTCACCCCCAACATCTTCAGCATAAATTGATAATCAAATGGCAGCCTGGCTCTGCAGGAATTTTTCTGAGATAAGATGGAGACAAAGCTGCACAGTGGAATGTGGCTGTAATTTGCTACAGCACAACTGTGAATTTTCTAGTGCATGAACTTTGCTACTTTGACATTTTGGAGTCCAATAGTATTAAAGCAGCAGAGTGTTACATCAAAATTTCACACAATATGATCATGAATTCCAGTAAATCTTTATTTGGAGTGAGTGATATAAAGGAACTGAGAACAAGCTCCATTTGCCATGGAACTTCTGCACAGCCTTTCCCTCAGCAGGTACAACCACAAAAATGTCTCAGGTAGAAGAAGAAAGGACTCCAAAGAAGACATTTAATCCTTATTTCTAGTTCTCCTGTTTTTACAGGGAAAACAATGAGCCATGTATTTAGCAGAAACTTAGAAAAGCATCAGCTGTCAGAAGCTTGAGGAACAATGCAACATTCTGGCAATTGTGTAACTGTCCTTTGAGCTCAGCAACAACCTCTCTATTTCACCATGTACTAAACGTGGCTTAAAAGCTACTTCGGTAGTTATGTGGTTAGCATTCATATATTCATCTTGGAACTCTGTATTACTTCTGGCTTTGCCAGTCAACCTTTACTCCCTTGCTTCCCTTCCACCTTTCCCAGTCAGGCTTAATTAAAGTGTTAAAAGCCATTGCCTGGTTTTAATTACCCTGAAATTTTCAAAATTGGAATGAAATTGGCTGATGATTGTTTACAGAGGCATTGTTTGGAGAACCCAGCAGGCTGTTGAAATCATCTTCATGGCAGTCACCAGTGTGAAGAGTATGTGCCACCTCTGAATCTGAGGCCTGGTTGGCACATGCCACAAGAGTTCCTTCACAGGCAGCAGATGTTAAGTCGATGTATGTGAAACTACTGAGTGTCAGCATGTTTATCTCTGGCTGAGACCTTGGTGCAAGGAATATCAGGAAGCTACCGTTCTGATCCACTGCTTTCTATTCCACCTTCCTTCTAATTCAGTCAGGGTGTCATACTGGGGAAAGGGGTATGTCTATCCTCACAGGAATCCTTCATGTTTGTTAGGTGGAAAGAGAATGGCTGTGTTTGCATGACACATTGATCCACAATCTAATCAAAACATCAAACTTTAGCTTATCAAGTTGTGTGAACCCAGAAAATCTGATTAACTGGTGTCTCAACGTGTCATGCAAAAAATGCAGACAAGAATTAAAATAGGATTATATTAACTATGGGCAAGGGATTTGTGTGAGCCTAGGTAATGACTTGCCCAAAGACATATATGTAACCGTGCAAAAAAAAAAAAAAAGAGTCATGTGTAATACATGGAAACCCATTATCTCAGATCCCCCCAGGCAGAAACAAAGCAGTTGATAGACTACAATGACCATCAAGAAATACAGTGGTTGGAAAGACAGCTGTGCCTATCCTCTTCTTCATTTTCCTGAATGTCTCCAGGTCCTGTAGCAAGCATTGTCATCTGGCAATGTTATACCACCTGACTCAGATGAGGTTCACATAGCATACCAAATCATAGTTTGTTTAACCATGTTTACTGAATAAATCACCACTGGCTATGTTTGCCCAATATGCTAATCGCAATTACATTATGGTTTAGAGAGCAATGTGTAAAGCAAGTTTTTCTTTCCGTATCAAGATAATCCTTTGGGTCCCCCATTTATTCCCGTGCTATTCTTAAGCATTTCATTTGATCCACATTTTCAGAATATGGTGATTTTTCTGATTATACCTTCTGACATTTGTAAAGCTGCCCATATAAAAATTAAAATGTAGATCAATTGTGTGTTTTAGAATAGAGTATGTTTAGAGATGTATACCTTGGAAAAGAATTAATATTTGATACGAAAGTAAAATGCAAATATGTATTCAAACTGCACCTTTTGATATTTATTTTTTAATAGTAGAAGAATACAGAAATAGGATAAAGGGGATATATGACGTTATTATTTCACTCTGGCAGCACTTGTCCTGATTTTTGAAAAAGCTTGAAACACCTGCAACAAATGCCTCTGCATGTTCACATGCACTTTCAAAGATCTACCAGATGCACCAGCCCCGACAGGCGCCTGCATGTGTTCATGCCCACCCAGACCCAGACCCAGAGTTCTTAAGTGAATGAAGGTCTCAGGAGGCATCTATTACTGTTTCATTGACAAGACTATAGCTCCTAAGGCTGGCCTCACCATTTTTCCAGGACATTTCAAACATGACCCAGCTCTCCTTTTTCCTACAGAATGCTATACTGAAGGCTGTAGACAACTTTCCCCACCCCACCCTGCCCTGAAAAATCCCTGCATTTTGAATCTAAGCCAATTCAGCTATTTATCTTTTTATTTACTAAAATGTTGATCCATGCCTTTCTACAAAAAACTCAAGAGAGTACATATAACTTTAAATACAGACAGACAGACACATATGCACAGAGATACACATATGTACATAGACCTAAAAAACTAGAGTATGTGGTGGAAGCCCCAGCATAATTCTGAGCACCTTCTGCTCAGAAGGCTGCCTTCATGCCCTGCCTGTGGGCTTCTTTGATGTATCGGTTCTTAGATTCAAATATGGAAACACTGGCATCAAAAGGAAAAACTTGCCAAATTTCACCTTTGCCATGTTCACTCTCTGACCTATCACTGAGAAAACCTCATTGGAGAAAAGAGAGAGGGGGCTAATTCTATATATAAAAAAGGAACAAATATTGCTCTGTAGTAAAGTTTGCAAAGCATCTTGCCCTTTCCAATGTTTGCAAATTAACATGCAGTGGGATTGGTTGCCTACCCATACCGGTACTGCTCTCAGAGAAACCACAAAGGATTGGAATGGAAAGATTGAGGCAAGCATAGTCCCAGGGGGTTCTCTCCTGCCCCTCCCCACCTCCGTCACAGTGCTACCTCAAGAGAAGTAGTGGTCCCCAGGGGAAAGGGAGAATGGGTAGGTGGGTGGTGAAGGAACCAGTAACCTGGCTGTCCTCCCCTCACCAGCTCTCACAAGGGCTTCGGAGAATAATAACAGGCAATGCTCAGGTTCTGGGGCCAGTGACACTGCAGCTGTTTGGCACTGCCTTGCAGAAGTTGCTTCTTTCCTGTATGTCTTTTCCCAACCTAACTCCTGGCTGTTAGGGCATTTATAATGGTAGAGATGGGGAATAGGCACACAATTATTTCAGGAATGATTAGGTGGGCTTGGATGATGCTCATTACAGTGAGAAATTGACAGCACTGATTACAGCTAGGCAGCTTGTAAGCAAGCACCGTAAAAAACTTGCAGGCTGAAACTTGTTCATCATGACCTGTGGTGCCTACTTCCATCTTTGTTCCCACTGGCGAAACATCAGTAAGTGATGCCAAATTACATCAACCTACACAAACAATGAAAGGGGAGAAGCAGGCTGATTGGAAAAGAACTTGCTTAGCAAAACAAATAAATGTCCATTTGGAAAGCTGCCAAATACCAAGAGCTTATCAAGTATCAGCGCATGGTTGGCTTCCTTTCTAACCACTGTGTGGAGCTAAATTCACACCATGATCCATTCAGACACCTTCTGTGTAATTATCCTCCCCTCATGGGAAAGAAACAGAGCCTAGCACATGAGAACACAAGGGCAGCATTCACTAAAAAGAACAAACAATGTACTAGTGAACACAGCCCACTCACATTCACTTCATATTTAACCAGGAAAGGGAGTGTTCCTCATGACATCTGAACCTGGAATCCTGGTTTGTGCCACACAACAGCATTTCTCCAGCCTAGGTGTCCAGGCTACACTAGCAGGGGAAGTAACCATACCACTAACTCCTCACCATTATTGATAGAGCCAACCTGGAACAATTCCCAGGCCAGGCTGGTTGCTAGCTTTCTTCCTACCCCCACCCCAATTTCTATGCCCAGACACTGACATCACCAGTGGCTGTTAAGTCTTATCTGTCTTCCACTGCACCTGGAGGCAGCCAGTTATTTATTTTATTTATTTATTTTTATCCCATCTTTATTATTTTTACAAATAACTCAAGGTGGCGAACATACCTAATACTCCTTCCTCCTCCTCTTTTCCCCACAACAACAACCCTGTGAGGTCAGTTGGGCTGAGAGAGAGTGACTGGCCCAAGGTCACCCAGCCAGCTTTCATGCCTAAGGCAGGACTAGAACTCTCAGTCTCCTGGATTCTAGCCCAGCTTAAGGAGATACACTCACTCCATCCCTTAAACCTACACTGTAACTACCATGGCTGCCTAACAGGAGGACCAGCTGCACCCAGCCTTGAGGTGAGAGTTACAGCAGTGGCATCTGCAGGGATGGTGGTCATGGCAGTGCAACCGCCATCTTGACTGGGTTTTTTTTTACCAGCCCTGCAGACACCACTGACATCAGAGCTTTGCACAGCAAGAGGCTACAACACTTGACCTAGAGAAAATGGCTGAACCAGGAACTTCAAAGCAACAACCTCAGGATGGATAACATTGTTAATAACAGCCTTGTGAAGTAGGTAGCCAGTGTTTCCAATTGGATACAGTATGATACAGCAGCTGTAATCTAACCCTTAAGTTCTTGTACTTAATAATACATTAATTTTTTCTCCCCTAGACATCTTTATTTTTTTATTGGCTCTGGCTTTCTTAAAGATAGCACTTGGGGTTGAAAAAGCTGACATCACCTTCATTTGCCTTAGGAGCATCAGGTTTATATACCATGAGTGAGTAATACAGAGTTCTGTATCTCCCCACTTATTTGCTACTTTAAGAATTCTTGTTAAAGCTGTTATCCTTTCTGCCTGCACTTTTAAAAAGCCAGTGGGCTTTCAAACACATAAACTCCAACCCCAACTGCTCCAAGGGATCATCCATGCTTTATCCATAAATCTCACTGAATAATATCCCTAATCTTTGTGAATAGATTTTTACTCCTGAGAAGATTCTATAAAAATGGGGTTATTTTATTTTATAATCTTAGTTTATAGGTCAGTCTCTGGAAACTGGTTGTTTTTGAATGGGTTGCATTGCAGAGGTGCAAATACCTGCAGTGTATCATTATGTGTTATAGACATATAAACTGCACAGGCTTTGCAACGTATGTATAGCACTGGTAAGCCTTGAACATGCATTGCCATGAAATAATAAAACTGTACATGACGCATCTTTCAGAAGCTCCAAATGTATTCCTTTGTATCACATTTGTTAGTTTTGCAGACTAGATGAATGTTTAGTTTGATCCAGCAAGGCTGCTTTTACACTGTTTCATGTTAGAGCCTCACAATACAGTTTAGTGGAAGCCCTCTACATATCATGCTGAGAGATTCTTCACATACAATGCCAGGAGACCAGCTCTATCATGATCATCCCCACCCTCCTCTAAACTCTTTTTGACTTGGGGATGTCAAAAAAAGAGATCTCCCAATCTCAGCCTGTGAACAATGCTTTCCTCTCTAAGACAAGCACTGAAATAAACCGTATAACTGATGTTTGAAATGACACTGCTCAATACTAGAAAAACCTATTAGTAGCTCTTCTCTCATTGCAAACAAAGGAGTAAGACCTCTATACTCCCAGAAACTCTTAGTAACTCCCCAAAGACATAGCTATTGAAAAAGAAAGTGGCACTAGTCTAAGAACAACTTTTTATGAGTGCCTATAAAGCTTACTGCTAGTTTTATCAACTTTTTCTACAGTGTTTTGGATTGTTAGCTGCTCAGAGCTTTCAGGAATGAGTAGGAATAAACATTGCAAATACAGGTTTTCTACTCCAGTCTCTCTCTCTTCTTTTTCTGCTCCAATCTCAAGCAACCAATTACAGCTATGCTGTTATCTTCTAGATCTGAATGTTGTTTCTATGTTTACAAGCAACATGGCTATAAACAGAATGAACTGGAAAGCTTCTTTTCATTAAAAGAGAGTTTTTATTGCATTGTATTCCTTTGCATGTGACCTGCAACCTCTACCACTGGAAAACATTCCTCCAAACAGAATGAACTATATAGAAAAGCTCAAAATCCACATTTTGAAGGCATGATACAGGATACCAGCAAAACCGACACTGGGTCTGCTTACAGCTTTACTCTTACCTCTTAATGTTTTGATTGTGTCTCACTTAGAACACAATTTTGTGTTTCGATGTGTCTAACTTAGAACACTGATTTTGCTACTGCATTGAATACACACACACACACACACACACACACACACACACACACACACACGGACGGAGCGGCTGGATAGCATAGTGGTTAGAACGCCGCCTTTGGAGCGGGAGACTGGGGTTCAAATCCCAGCTGTACCTATCTTACCAGTAGGGGTCCTTGGGCAAAGACCCCCTAATGCTTCACCTGCCTACCTCAAATATGAGAGTGGCACAAACTAAGAGTCATGCTGGCTCAGACGTCACCCGGATTAACAAGGTCCACGTCAGATGTTGGGGTACCAGGACAATCTGACAATAAGTGGGCTACTGGAACAAACCATACATGGATGAGACAAGAGAACCTGGAATTGATGGAATGCTACTACAACAGCAGACCTAATGAGAGGGGGTATATGAAATGCATGAGGGAACTATGGATGGACCGAAGACCTGTATCCACACTAACTGAGAAACAGCTAGTTACCCAATGCTTCAACATAGTGAAGAGGAAGCTGTTCTCACAACTTGAGATAGACCAACTACACATTATATCCCAGACTCAAGAAGACCTGGAAGAACAACTGGAGGTGTAGCCAACACCTGAATCTGGAACATCACAAGCTGGAACATCACTGCCACCCCCTCCGTTACAAAGCACAGCAGCTGATATGAGCCAAAAGATTATGGATAAACTAGCTACAGTCAACTCTCAAGACTGATTACCAAGGCTCAGTGGAGAAGTACCATCAGATAGTATGCTAGAAGATGCCAACACAGCCCTCATGACAATCCCTACTACCACTATAACTCAAACCAATGAACTGGTATATGCTACAGCTGCTGTAATCCTGGAGATGCTTGGCTACATGATCAAGAACAGGAGTACACCCCCTCCCCCAGAAAATGAGGTTGGAGGCTAAGATCAAGGCAACTCGGAGGGAAGTTAGTTAGCTGGTGGAACTACAGCAGGGTGCGGAGATTAAGGATAAGACTCGGCTACTGAAAAAATACAAGGGCCTGACTCCATCTGAAGCCCTAGAGACTGCTAAACAAAGGCTCACATCAATGGCTTCCAGGCTAAGGAGACGCTAGAGAAGCAGAGGCCAAGAAGATAAATGCCCTGTTCACCAAAGAACCATCCAAGGTGTACTCCCAACTGCAGTGCAACAACACAGTAACAGCAGAGTCACCAACAGCAAAAACTGAACAGTACTGGAAGAATTTACAGGAGAAAGAGAAGTCACATAACACCAGTGCAAAGCAGCTGCAGGACCTGAGAGCAGACCACAGAAATCTCCCAGAGCAGGAACCAGTCAACATCACAGTAGCAGACATCCAACATGAAGGGTCAAGAACATGAAGGGCTGGACAGCACCTGGTCCACACCTACTGGCTAAAAAAACTAACAGCAGTGCATGAATGCCTAGCAACACAGATGAACCAGCTGCTAGCAGCAGGTTCCCACCCAGACTGGCTAACCCAAAGTAGGACAGTGCTGATCATGAAATACCCCAACAAGAGAACACCACCATCCAACTTCCGGCCAATAACCTGCCTCCCCACAACATGGAAAGTCCTATCAGGCATCATAGCCACCAAGCTGCAGGACCAGAAGGGCATTGGGAACAACACCAGAGGCTCCAAACACCAGCTGCTCATAGATAGAGCAGTCACCTGAGACTCAAGGTCTAGACAGACCAATCTGAGCACAGCTTGGATTGACTACAGGAAAGCCTACGACTCAATTCCACACACATGGATCTGTGAATGCCTGGCACTATACAAAGTCAACAGGACACTCAGGACCTTCCTCAAGAACTCAATGGGACTGTGGAAGACAACACTGGAAGTCAACTCAAGCCAGCTTGCACAAGTGGCCATCAAGTGTGGCATATACCAAGGAGATGCACTGTCCCCACTGCTGTTCTGCATAGCTTGAACCCCCTCAGCCATGTCAGGGTATACTCAATGTATAGAGAATTTTACTGTGTGAATGAGAGAATGCCAAGGCCATTGCACAGCTGAGCACTAAGTGATTAGCTTGGAAGGATCGTGAGATGTAATTGCCGGCACCTGTAAGTGACTCAGCACCTATCACTGTATATATAAGTAGTATGGGAAGAACCAGTGCTATTGGGGGTGGTGTTGGGTGGTACCGTGTGAAGGATATATTGCTGGTAAGAATTAGCTTGTATATAGATATATATAGTAAAGACTAAATAGTTAAAGTACCGGACTCCAGGCTGATTTCTTCCAGTGCCACTCGTGGATTGCAATACTTGCGCTACTCTGTCAAGCCAGATTATCACAAGAACTGGATATGGATACAAGTTCAAGAGTGGAACTACCATCAACCACCTCCTCTACATGGATGACATCAAGCTGTATGCTAAGAGTGAATGAGAGGCCTCAGACTGTGCAGAGAGGCCTCAGAGACAGTCCAACACATAGTGGCAAGGTGTGAGATGCAGGCAGGAACAGCATACACTGAACAGCACAACCAAGTAGCTGGCATTGTGTACAGGAACATCTGCACAGTGTATGGGCTAGACCCTCCCAAGTCCAGATGGGAGATTTCACAGAAGGTTGTGGAGAATGACAGGGCTAAGATCCTGTGGGACTTTCAGACCCAGACAGACAGACAGGTACTGGCCAATCAACCAGAAATCGTGGTAATACGAGACATCGACTCACTGATCCACCTGACACAGATCTACGGTGAGGACACTGGGATGTCATTCAGACTGGAGAAGTGTGGGCAGATGGTAGTAAAGAAAGGGAAGGTAGTTAAGACTGATGGGGTGGAAATACCAGAAGGCCACATAGCAGACATACAGACCAGCTACAAGTGCCTTGGTATGCCACAGACATATGGGAACCATGATGAGGATGCAAGGAATATAGCAACAAGCAAGTACCACCAAAGGATAAGACAGGTCCTGAAGAGCCAGCTCAATGGGAAGAACAAGATCCATGTCATCAACATGTATGCCCTGCCAGTCATCCCACTATAGTGAGCTGGCCAAAGGAGGACATGGAGGCTGCCGATGTGAAGACCCGGAAGCTCCTCACAATGTACGGAGGCTTCCACCCTAAGTCCAACACCCAGAGACTGTATACCAGGTAGAAAGAGGGAGGGCGGGGTCTGGTGAGCACCCATGCCACTGTCCTAGATGAGACCCAGAGCATCCAGGAGTACATCAGTAAGATGGCCCCTAAAGATGAGTTGCTGAGAGAATGCCTGAGGCAGCAGCAGACATGGAATGAAGATCACACAGAGGAAGTGCCATGGCAAGACAAGACCCTGCATGGGATGTACCATTGACAGATAGCTGAGGTGGCTGACCTTGGGAAATCCTACCAGTGGCTGATCGTAGCAGCACAAGAGCAGGCACAAGGCACCAGTTCTATAGAAGCAGGGGTCTACCACACTAGACAGGACCCAAGGGGCAGACTGTGCAGAGAGGCCTCAGAGACAGTCCAACACATAGTGGCAGGGTGTAAGATGCAGGCAGGTACAGCATACACTGAATGGCACAACCAAGTAGCTGGCATTGTGTACAGGAACATCTGCATAGTGTATGGGCTAGACCCTCCCAAGTCCAGATGGGAGATTCCATAGAAGGTCGTGGAGAATGACAGGGCTAAGATCCTGTGGGACTTCCAGATCCAGACAGACAGGCAGGTACTGGCCAATCAACTGGACATTGTGGTAATAGACAAGGACCAGACAACAGTGGTGGTGATAGATGTAGCGGTGCCTAGTGACAGCAACATCAGGAAGAAGGAGTATGAGAAGCTAGAGAAGTACCAGGGCCTGAAGGAGAAACTAGAGAGGATGTGGAAAGTGAAGGCCAAAGTGGTGGTGGTAGGAGCACTTGAGGCTGTGACCCCCAAACTGGGAGAGTGGCTCCAACAGATCCCAGGAACAACATCAGAGCTTTCTGTCCAGAAGAGTACAGTGCTAGGAACAGCTAAGATACTATGCAGAACCCTCAAACTCCCAGGCCTCTGGTAGAGGACCTGAGGTTGAGGAAGACACATACCACCCATAGGGGTGAGAAGGGAATTTTTTGGAACACATGGAACTGCCTTATAACAAGTCAGGACACTGTTCCATCTGCTGTTTACTCTGACAGGCAATTGATCTCATACAAATATTAAACAATCTACTGTGGAATGAAGCAAAAGTTTTATCTGGGTTAGGATTATGTTCCCACAATAGCCAATCAAATGCTAATAGAGAACAAGACCATGAGCACAATGGAGCAATCACTGAGGTGCAAAAGCATTTTGCTTCAAATATGATATGATGGCTCTCATATATAGCTCTCGTGGCTTGTAGATATGAATTATACCCCTTCATTTGTCTGATTCCCTATAAAGCTATTTTAGTAATCCTCCAGGGTTATCATGCTGTATAGATTTTCTTCATCTTGCTTCCTAATTGGTAATACCATGAACTGAATCTAATCTCTTGTGCTCTATAGCTGACCTAGAGCTCTTCATCAGCTGGTACACCAGGGGGGCTGGGAGACAACATTTACTAGACCCATTCTGTATTCTTGTACCTATTTTATACATGAGGAAAGATAATTTCATTTACAATTCTCTAACTCTGGATTTAATTGCAAGTAGTCAACCTTTCTGACCATAAACATTATGCATAGCATGACTATAAACATTATCCATTATACTTTTCAAGCTGAAAGATGATATGTCTCTCTCCCTCTCAAACACATTCAACGTAATTCACATTGTGTCCCATTAAATAAATCATCAGAGCAAAACAACATGCTCTATTCATTACTCGTAAACCTCACCCCCACTCCCAGCTTGAGAAAGCCAGCCTTCAAGAGAGAAAGGCAGGAATTTTAGAAACACATAAAGGAAAGGAGAACTGCCAGTCCATTTTCTCTATCTGTAGTTTAGCTCCACTCACATATCCTCTTATGACAGAGTGGAGCAAACTTTTGGTGGCCCAAGGCAGCACTTAAGTGGGTGGTCATGTCAAGTGAGAGCCACAGTGAATGGAGCAATGATGTTGCATTAGGCCATGTCAAACACATGGCAAGACAAGGGTTTTAGGGCTATTTTTCCCAGGCTAGAGAGAGAAGGAATGTGAGTGTGTATTGCTTTTGTTTTTCCTTTCCTTTCCTAATTCTGTTAGGCCTTACTTAGGATTTATACTAGATTTACCTTGTGTCTCAAAATGGCAGGAAATTATGCAGAACTGGACTACCATAATTTATTGCTGCAGTCAGAGTGGGCTCAGAGGCCACAAAAAGAGGGGTCAGAAGCCACAAGCAGCCTAGGCCAGAGTTTACCAACATGTTTTAGAAATATGTAAATATTTAGCAAAATACCCACAGACGAGGGATGGGGTAGCAAGGACAATTAGTTGCTTAAGGGGAGCTAAACTGCGTGGAGAGGAGAAAAGGTAATTGGCTTCAGCTTGACTTGCCTTGCCTGCAGACCCCTCTGGTTGCTCTGCTTGTCCCTGGGAGCACTTTTCAGGACTCTCAAAAGTCCAGTCCAAGCAAATTAGGTAACTAATTTGTGACTTGACAGATGTCATGTGCAGTTTTAGTTAAATCCTTTATTTCTATACTTCTATACTGTAATTAACCCAAGCATTTTCTCTTTTTCCACGCTTCCATACTTTTCTGAAGATTTGCCAAGCAAAAATGTTCACATATCAATCTGCATTTGAATCAATTTTTTCTATTATCAATGCATTTTAAGGGCTGGGTGGAAATACTAACAAAGAAAAAAATAACCATCTTATTTAATAGGGCTGTACTTCTAAAAAGGTGTTATACATCTTTTTCCCCAGGGGGAAAAAAACAACTTCTTTAAGGAGTAGCACACGGGTCCTACTTTTTGAACCACCTTTTTGGAATTAAATCCAGAGCATTACACAGGCCTAACAATTCATAATGATCTTATGTGTGGCATAGAAGTAATGAGTAACTCTAATAACCCTTCTTGGAGGGAGCTGATTTGGAAGAAGCAAAGGAATTGACAATTTTAAATGGTTATTTTTCCAATCTAATTTGATGCCTGACAGCTTTGTTGCAGCTTGCCAAAGATAGAAAGCCAGTGAGAAAGCAGACAAATAACCACAACATACTAAAAATAATATAACACAAGCACTGATCCTGCCCCGTAAAACAGGCTTTGCTCATTTGCTTTGACAAGAACTATTGAAGTATCTATAGTTAAATGGCATGTTCTATTCAAAGGAGTCCCTAAATACTGGTTTATGAAAAATAAGCTGGGTTCCCGAAGCTCCTTAGTTACACCAGATTTAGTATTAGCAGACACCATTGGTATTATGGATTAAACAAGTTCTTTAAAAAATGCATTTTGCTTTTTTAAAAATTTCTGATATTGTCTCCTTTTTTTCCTTTTGCCTTTCACAGCAGTGGCTCTCAAACTATGGAATATGAAGAAAGCTTAATATGTGTGCATGCAAAGGTCTGTGATATAGTAACCCCTTGAAGTAAAGAATGCTCATACTGGAAGATCTTGTGTCATTCATGTAGGATGGTGTTTCTCAAACTTGGCAGCTTTAAGATGTGTGGACTTCAACTCCCAGAATACCCCAGCCAGCCATGGCTGGGGAATTCTGGAAGTTGAAGTCCACACATCTTAAACTTGTCACGTTTGAGAAACACTGATGTAAGATTTCTCTTCCAGTATCAGGAAAGCATTTGGTACCTCAGCCTTTCAATCAGCCTTCCCCAACTATAGAGGTGCTAGACAAACTCCCATTATCTTCCAGCCAGCACAGTCATCCTTAGACAGAACAGCATGCTATATGAGTACCATATGTATAACAATCTTTTCTTCTTCCCAATTTGTTGCTGTGATAAGGGAAGGAATCAAGTGATTTGGAAGAAGTCCCTACTTAAAAAGTTTGGAAATGCTGCTTTGCAGACGTGAAGGAAAAAAAAACAAATGTCAGTCAAAAACATAAATCAGATTTAAAGATGACAAAGTTCAGTTGAGCAAATGCTATTTTTTTCCAATACAGGTATCAATTATCAGGCAGATAACTGAATAGTCTTTTGTTGGATCTTGGACCACCTAACCTAATTTGGTTAGATCGATCCATCACATTACTATTGTCATTCAATATAAAATTGAAATACTTCCAGGATAATCTTGGAATGGTTAAAAACAAGTCTGAGAAATTCTGGAACAGAAATTCGATTTTACCTTGGATTTGGGACTACAGTTACCAATATCCCTAGCCAGCATGACTGGGAACAGTAAGAGCTATAACCCACAATATTTACAAAGTAGAGGTTGGGGAAGGCTGGTCAATAGTGTTATCATTCTATCCATTCTGCCCATGAATTGCTGCTGAACTTGAATGAAGTGGATTAAACCTTGCAAAACAAAGATGATGGGAATGCAAGAAATATTCAGGAGAAGATTAATAGTCTTTCTACTATATTCCACATGAGATAGCATCAGATACCTTTCATGCCCAGTTGAATATCCAACAAGACACCTTCCTCCCACAATAAGTTAACACAATTCCAGTCAATTAAGAATTTCTGTTCAGGCTCCACTGAAGTTTGCACACGAGCCAGGAATTTCAGTTCCAACACATTTGGAAAGTGCCAGATTGGGAAAGGCTGCTGAATAAACAGGCAACATGGTATCATGATTATGGGTTCCATTTGTTTTGGTGGTCCATCAGAGAAGATCTTCCTATTGAACTGGTCCCCATGGGCTTTATTTGCTTGCCTTCCAATGTCCCACCTTTAATGAATGCCACATGAGCTAGCAGCTACCATACACCGCCCCGCACTATAAGGCCCTTCTGGTACTTATAGACATGGCACATACCAATACTGCAAATCCATACTCTTTTATATTGCTATTCCATAATAGCCTGACATAAAGAATATTATGAAGTGTTATAGTCTGTGCAAAATTTTGTTTCATCAGTATGGCTTACCGGTAGATCCTGTATCTAGTGGTGAAACCCTGCCGATAGCGCTCTATAAAGTCAACATACTCTGGGGCTCGGTGGAATGGTCCTCGATCAGTAAGCAACCAGTCCAATGGTACCTGGCTGGAGGAGGCAGTTGAGGCATGCTGTTCATGTAGTGTGACAACAGCTGTAGCCAGGCCCCAGAATCCCAGAAACAGGACCAGTACCGATGACAACCATGGGACCATCAGCCAGAGACCATTAAATCGAATGTCGCGCTGCCACCTCATGCTTCTCCTGCTCGGTTGGCTTCTTCATTCTCTCACCACTCTTTCCTTCTTGGTACTCCTTCAGGATTTCCTGTATTACGAAGGAACAAGGATAAGGAAATAAATTATGCTTGAAGCACTGAGAAATACAATGGGTAGGTCTGCACAATCTGTGACCCATCAAACCAAACACTTGAAGGGTAGATGCTTTTCTGAACATGAGTTCCAACTGAAACATTCCAAGATACTGGGATCTGAGGTTCATGGTAACAAATGTGTAACAAAGCAAATAATTAACATGTTTGTAACTTTAATCATACACCAAAATCTGTCCATTTAGGATGGCATGCTGTTTTCAAATGAGTGATTCTTTGTCAACATGCTACAAATTTGTTGAAGTTGCTTTGTCCTGATCCATCTGGGGATAAGACATAGAAAGCAAGAGAAATGCCAGTGATCTGGAATGTATCAATATGTTATAACAACTGGGTAACCGAAAGAGAGCTGCAGGGAATAAATATAATTGTGTTACAACTGCCTTGTCCAAGACATATTACATTTCAGCTGATCATGCAAAAGAATCAGACTTGTGAGCGTACCAGCAGAAGTCAATGCATAGGCAACAGCTCATTTCCCACTTCCTATGTGAGTTTAAACATATATGGGGGTTAGAGAATGAATATGCTATCATTTCTGAATATCAGCTGATCAAGCCACATGTTTCAATGGCTGCTTGAAAAATTGGAATTACTGTTACACTTAAAATTTACCTAAAAAATACGCCATTATCACGAGCATATTTTGATATTGGGATTAGGAAGAAATAGAAGCCACCTAGAACGCCCATCATTCAGATTTATCACTCGCCAGTTTTATCTTATTCATATTACATATTTCACCTACATTTATCTAACAATTCCCCATCATGAGTTATCTCATCTTACATGGGCAACGTTGTCTGTCATTGAAATATATCCTGCTTATTCAGAAAGGGAATTGTCTACCCTGTCCCTTCTCCCTCTCCAAAATTTTTAAAATAAAAATATTGTCAACTCAATTTCAGCATTACATATCCTATTTCACTTGTTCTAAGACATCTGTTGCTGCGGAAATGAAATGCTGAATGACAACAATGGGAATAATTTGTCAAAACCACAAAACTTGCCAAGCCACCTAAATAGCCAAAATAAGTTAAATAAATCCAAGACAGGCAGCACAAACATAGTATAAACAAGTTGCTAAAAAGACACCTCTTACCTCCAGTGCAGAACTAAAACAAGCAGGTAGATTATTTAAAAGTTTTAAATAATGGCAGTTTTGCTTCCTAGGTAAATATTGTCTCAGGGCAATATTTGAAAAGATGATCCCTGGGATCTTCATTTCCAAATCTTTGAAGGATTCACTTTTGTTCTCAAAGCAAACATTTTCTAGTCTCATCTCCCACCCCACTCCTCTCTGAAGCTATCCAATAAATACCATAAAGTATTCATGTGTTTATTTCTTCCCTAGCAAGGAATTATAAAGTTATCTCCCCTTTCCCTCATTCCAAAACAAATTTTCCCAATCTGATGCCCTTCACAAGTCATGCCAGGCTCAGAATTCCAAGAATTGCAAGTTAGGGAAGTCTGCACTAATACAGTATAATCTGGCTTCCACTGAGGACCTGTTGGGACTTGGGGATGAAGTATCAGCTGAGGGGAAGGGAGGGGAGAGGGATGGTGAGGCCTGCTGAGCTACTTCCTAGCAGTTCTGACCTACCTGGAAACACAGTAGAAAGGAACTGTGTCACAGAGGTTGTTGAGAGGAAGGGTGGGCTCCGAGACCTATTCATCCATACAACGCTTTTCCTGATTAGCTCAAAAGTACGTGTGAAAGCCTATTAATTTTAGCAAGAAGCTCTGTCCTGGATTCAAAAGTGAGATCCCTTTCTATGAAACTGGAGCTGGAGAATGTATCTGACAACTAGAGGGGGTCAGAAGGCAAAGGTATCATGCTGTGCCTGTACTTTGTCTGCTATTTTAGTTTAGTCGGTAGAAGCTACACTATGGTACCTACAATCTGGATTAATGTCCTGGGAGCATGTTTTTTTTGTCACTGACGGATTTCTTCAGTGGACACATAAAGATCAGTAGGCTTGCATTCTCACATTTTCTGTGATGGGGCTTGAACATGCATCCCACATTTCTCAGTCTTGTGTTCTGATTAGCTGCTGTTCCTGGGCTATTCCTTTCCTAGACTGGCCAGTGGTTTCCCCTCATGCAGTGGGCACTCTGATAGCTGAAAATGCAAATAATCTGCAAGCTGAGAAATGAGAGTCAAGGAGCACAGTGAAAAAATGGGATTAAATATAAAGAAGAGACCCAGAGTAGTAACAACAGGTACAACAACCAGCCTTAGAATTGACAATGAAGATACTGAACTCTGGTAGATAGTTTCTGCCTTTTAAGATCAACCATCAACAGTAAAGAAACCAGCAGTCAAGAAATAAATTGCAGATTGGTAGAATAGCCATGAAGGCCTTGGAAAAGATATTCAGGTGCAAGAATACCTCTATACCTACAAAGAATCATGCAGGCAGTGATTTTCCCTGTGGCACTCAATGGAAGCAAAAGTTGGACTTTGAAGAAGCAGGATAGAAAGATGCTTTTGAACTTTGGTGTTGGAGAAGGTGTATTCTTGAAAATACTATGGATAACCAAGAAAACAAACAAATGGATCACCAAAGAAATCAACCCAGAGTTCTCACTCAAGACACAAATGACCAGGCTCAAATTATCATATTTTGGACACATGTGAAGAACAGCTCACTGGAGAAGTACATAATTCTGGGAAAAATGGAAAGAAAGAGAAGAAAAGGACGACCAGCAACAGGTTGGATGGACTCAATTACAGTGGTGAGGGATTCAAGACCTGAAAAACCAGGTTAGGGACAGATCCTCCTGGAGAAAATCTATCCATGTTTTTGCTAAAAGTTGACACTGACCTGATGACAAATCATCACGATCACGCAGTAGGACAATCTGCAACCCAGCTCCTGTGGAGAGCTGCGTAATTCTCTCTTGGCTTCCTGCTACAGGAACTTGTCAGGTGCTTTGTTATACAGCCTCATCTTCCTTCCCGCTGTATGTTGTGAATCAAAATGGAACTATTTGCCTGCCCCAGTTCTCACCAGCATGTCTTGTTCTTATGTTAGGGTCAAGAAAAATGAATTTGATCCCCTGCCTGCATGGACCCCTTGCACTTCAGACCAGCTAGGTCATTGCTGACTGTACCATCAGAATTTATGACAATAAGAGGCATATTGTGGGATGCTGTGTAATCATTGTATATAGACTAAAGCAGGAAGATTAATCCCCATCACCAGCAATGCATAGACTGTCTTGGAGTTTGAAACACTCTCATTCCTATCCTTAACTCTCCCCTTTCAACCCATTAAAAATAGGTCAAAAAGCTTGGCCAACCAGCACAATTCCACAGGCTGAATTGCGATCTCAACCTATAAGAAGTTACTCATAGCTACTTTAAAGACCCACCTTTCCCTTTAAGATCTTCACTTCAAGATGGGTAGTAATGTATAGTAGTATGTTATATGATTAAAAAAAGAGTATAGCACCCTAATTTTTGAGTACTCTTCCAAGGAACGATATCAAAGTGATGATACCAAAGTTATTCATACTGTAGCGATGACTAGATTCAGTTATTATAACATGCTGTATTTCTGCCTTTGTGGTGCATAATACAGCCACTTTAAGAATAAGGGAATAAGGTGCCCCCCACCCCCATCTGCTGCATTGGCTGTCTGTACCTATCTGAGTCAAATTCAAAGCAGTGGTTCTTATATTTAAAGCCTGACATTCTATGAGTCCAATTTGCTTGAAAGCAGGAGTGTTATCTAGCTGGTTCATGACAGCTACTTGATAACTTTTCATACATTACAGCTAAAGTCAAAATCTCATTCCCCCCGCCCCCCCCCCCGCCCCCAGTTTTGGCCAGGCAGAAGAGTAAAAAAAGCCTGGAGTGGATTTGACAGGGACTGGACGTTACATGGCTGGGCCATGCCACAACCCTGACAGGATTGTGCTCTGGGCTTTCCAGACACTCAGAGCAGGAAAAATATGAGCTTTTGCTTAGCTCTAATTGTATTGAAAATACTGGAACTTAAGCACTTAATGAACAATTTAATTTCTATTCTTTTTAAAAAGAACCTGAGGTGCATAATTGTGGTTTATAATGAAAATTTCTCTCAATTTTTTATATGTACATATACTTGTTCAGTTCTGTGGGACTCAGGGCATAAGAGGGTATTACATCAACCCAGTTCTAAGAAGCAGTAAGACCAGTGAGTTTAGGATTACAGCTAATGCCTCTAATTAAAAATTGTTTTAATTATCTTACTGGGTTCCATATCAGCAATAGTAAAAAGAAGGCAGAGGGGAAAATTAAATGAAAAAAAAAATCCCTCTAAGCATTTATATTTTTACCATCCATACTGAGGAAGGAAATCAAGCTATTTGTCCTTATAGTTTCAGTTCCCTTAAGTTCCTGAATCAGGAACAATTTTTCTAATATTTTATTACCCAGAAATGCTACGCAGCTCAAAAGGAATACTCTATATAGGCAATCTTGTTTTGTTATCTTACATTCCAAAAGCACTGCATTTCTCAAGAGGTCCAGTTGAACTTTAGTTATTTAGTTAGACATTAAGGTGGTGAGAAAGGTAAATCCTGTTTGAAATTTTAAGAGACCATGACACTGAAGTTTCAGTACTCTTGGTGTATTGGAGGTTTTTTTTAAATTCTTCATTGGCATATTACAGCTTTTTAAAGTTAGGATATTCTAATTATTAAATACATTGATATTTTTTCATTCTGATGGGCTAACATGACAATGTCTTTCAGAACTGATTGTTTGTTATTTTAGACAATACACCTGTCTGAAGGACTACCATTGCCCCACGGGCATCTGCAGGGGGTGGGATAAAAAACAAATATGGTAGTCACATTATGTGATTGTAGCCTCATCTTTTTCAAGCATAAAAAGACTGGGGTTTTGATCGCACAGTCTGACTGCCATCTTTATGTTTTTGACACACACACCCTGCAATGGTCTTTGTTTTATTGCATCCATCTGGCCTCTTTTAAAAATCTGTTATTCCCCTATGAAGATTGCTGTCATGTCCCCCATTACGATGTATACATACATCAAAACGGGGAACATGCCTTCCCGGGGAAGGGGAGGAAGGAGGAAGGAATCAGTGATAATCTCACAAACACTTAAAGACAAATACAAATAAAGGACAAAGGAGCCATACCTTTGTCCTGACCTGAAAAGCCATCACCCTATCTCCCTGACATCTCTGCATTACCACGGGGGACACACCTGCTCTGGACACAGGAAGAGGACAGAGGCAATCAGCACTAATCCCCCCAATTGCCCATCGAGATCCGGAATCGCACCCTGATCGCCCATCAAGACTCCGGATCAGGACTTTGGGACAATAGGGGGTGGGGAAGGATCAGGTCTGCACCGCAGGTATTTACCGGATACCTCTCACGCCATGTGCTCATTCCCGTCTTTTTTCGTGTCTGCATTCTATTCCCAATAAACCAGAAATCCTTAGCCTAACTAGTGAGTCTGTGTTTCTTTGGGAATAAGGCAATCATCACATAAAGACGGGAATCTAAAAAAATTTTTTTCCGCTAGCACCATTCCAGATTTCGTCTGTGAGGGATCAAAGACGAAAGGACGAAAGACCAAAGGCGATGGAAAGACTCAACCCACGAAGAGGTGGCTGCCAGAGGACCGGCGACGGGACTCCCGACTCCACGGCACGGGCGATCGGTGAGAACCCTATTCCCAGACGGTACGAAGTCCAGGAGGGTTCGGGATCAAGCTCGGAGGAGGAGGAGGCTGGAAGAAGCAGGACACTTGAAGCCACCAGAGAGTCGCAGGGTGAGTGGGTCACCATGGACAAAACACCGAGATCCCTGCCAGGGACGCTCGGGGAGTCTAGGAAGCCGCGGGACTTGCTGTCTTCATCGATCGCAGGAGCCAAGGGAAGGCGCCAGATCGGACGATCCGAGGAAAGCCCCCAGATGGCTGAGAGGCTGAGGATAATGGAGGCAAGGCTGGAGTTGACTGAACAGCTGTTCCTGAGATGGTTGGTGGCGTGGGAATCCCGAGGAAGGGGTGAGCTGGAACCAGGCACCAGAAGTTCATCACCCCCCCCCCCCATCCCTGAGATGTGACAGCCGGGGCGAGGAAGGAGATGGCAGGAGGCTGAGGCAGCGCTGGGCAGAATTCACCTCACGGAATCCGCCAGGAGGTCATCTTCCCCCCCTCCCACCCTGGGGACGCGACCGCTGGGAAGAGGCTGGAGTCGGCACGAAACGGAGGCAACGCTGCTCAGAGTCCGGCTTGAGGAATCCCCACACCGAGACCGGAGAACCCCAGCAGCCCGAGGTACGCCCAGACGACCAGATTTGGTTTGGAGCCCACCGGGAGCGGGGGTGAAAGACTTTGGGGTCAAATTCGACGGGGACCCAGCAACATTATCCTTCTTCCTGACAAATGCAAGGAACTACATGGAAGAATTTGGGCCATATTTCTGCTCAGAGAAGGGCAAAATTAATGCCATTCTGAACAAACCTAAAAGAAGGGCGGCTGACTGGTATGTGCAGCTATGCCAGGCAGATGCCCCAGAGCTTGATAACTTCAATGAGTTCCTCTGGGCACTATATCTGCACTTCAGAGACCCCTTGGAAAAGGAGAGAGCAAAGAGATTCCTAAGGGGAATCAGCCAAGGGCAACAATCCGTTGCAGATTATGCCATGGACTTTAAAGCACTGGCTGGAAAGGTGGTGGACTGGTCGCAGTCTACCGTAATTGAACGTTTCAAAGAGGGCCTGAACTTGAACGTTCTGAGATGGGCATTATCCAGAGATGACCCAAACATTCTACATGAGTGGATACTGCTGGCCGGTAAGGCGGAAAATGCCCAGGAAACCTTCCTACAAGCCAAGAGGGCGGCGCAACAAGAGGCGATGGTAAAGGGACCCCAAACCGCTGCAGGACCGGTGAGGACAACATCCCAACCCTGGAGAGAGGAGAGGGAGAGACGGTTCGCCAGGGGGCAATGCCTTTGATGTGGGAAAGAGGACCACAAAGCAGCGGCATGCCTGAAAACAAAGGTAGCTGACAGACCAGGAAAAACGCCGGGCAAACCACCCACAGCGCCCAAAAAGATGCCAGCGGCCAGGGGAGAGATCGGAGCAAAAGAACTACCTTACTCCAGTGACAAGGAGGAGAATGACCAAGTAGAACCGGCGGGAAACGCCAGCCACCTGCCCTAAGAAGCGCCAGAGGGCAGGTGGAGGAGGAGAATGGGCGCAGTGACATCTGGGTGAGTGCCAACTGTCCCACCCTGTACGTAAAAGTTAAGCTAAAGTCCATTGAGAAGTCGATTGAAGTCTGGGCCCTAATAGACTCGGGCTGTTCTAGGTGCCTAATGCACCTGGACGTGGTTGCCGCTTTAAATCTCCGCTGCTGTCCACTTCAGCACCACATAGTGTTCACACAATTGGACGGTTCGGTGGCGGGAGGGGGCCCGGTCACCCAATTCACCGAAGAAGTGGTGCTGCAGTTAGGCAGTCACCAGGAGAGACTGAAATTTGTCGTAGCACCGGTGGGCCAACCTTTAATCATCTTGGGCATTCCGTGGCTGGTACGAAGGAACCCCTACATAAATTGGGAAACCAGGACGAACATGTTTACAGACGGCTTCTACCAAGCACCCACAGGGGACCGAATTCCCCGTGCTGTGGTGGGGAGGGCGGCGTCTACAACTACACACCTGGCTACAGCGGCCCTGGAAGGCTTGCCAGACAGGTACGCGGAGTTTGTAGATGTGTTCAGGGAGAAAGAAGCAGACAAACTCCCACCCCACAGAAAGACTGACTGTGCAATAGAACTGGTCCCCAACACACCCTTGCCAAAGCCCAAAATTTATGCAATGACCCAGAAAGAACTGGCAGCATTGCAGGAGTTTGTGGACAAGAACTTAGCACGAGGCTTCATCGAGCCCGCAAACTGGCCAGTTGGAGCCCCAGTGTTGTTCAGAGAAAAAAAGGATGGGACATTAAGACTCTGTATGGACTATCGCGGATTGAATGCGGCTTCCATATCCAACAAATATCCTTTGCCCCTAATCAAAGACATATTAGCACATCTGGCAAAGGGGAAAATATTCTCTAAACTGGACTTGCGAGAAGCCTATTTTTGCATATGCATACGGGAGGGGGATGAGTGGAAGACGGCCTTCAATTGCCCACTGGGATCATTCCAATACAAAGTGTTACCATTCGGTTTGGCAGGGGCACCGAGGGTATTTATGCAATTGATTAATGAGGTCTTGCACGAACACTTGTTTAAGGGGGTCCTTGTGTATTTAGATGATGTATTGATATATTCTGAGACTGAAGAGGAGCACGAACGCTTGGTTAAACAGGTGCTCAAGAAACTCCGCAAAGCCGAGCTATTCGCCAAGCTTTCTAAGTGCAAGTTTCATAAATCTCGGATAGATTATCTGGGCTATAGAATCTCTGAGAGGGGCATCAAAATGGACCCTGGGAAAGTCCAGGCCATCCTGGCATGGGAGCGCCCGCACACCAGGAGGCAACTACAAAGTTTTTTGGGATTTACTAATTTTTACAGGGGGTTCATCAAGGGACTAGCGGAAATCATTTTGCCCCTAACTAATTTACTCCGCACCAAGGGTTTGGGAGACATGTGCAAAGCACGAAACCCAGGAGCGCTACTTAACTGGACACCTGAATGCCAAAGGGCTTTTGATCACCTCAAAAGCCTGTTTACAGCCGAACCGGTGCTACAACACCCCGACCCCACCAAGCCCTTTGTAGTACAAGTGGATGCTTCTGATTTCTCAATTGGGGCACTCTTGCTTCAGAGGGATTTAAATGATCAGCTGAAGCCTTGCGTGTACCTCTTCCACAAGTTCTCCGAAACACAACGGAGATGGCATGTATGGGAGAAAGAGGCTTTTGCCATCAAAGTTGCCTTAGAGGCATGGCGACACCTCCTGGAAGGGGCCACTTGCCCCTTTGAGGTCTGGATGGACCACAAAAACCTGGAAGTGCTCAGTACCCTGAAATGCCTCAGCCCCAAGCAGGTTCGCTGGGCTCAGTTTTTCAGCCGCTTTAATTTTAAGCTGAAGTTCATACCAGGAAGAAAGAACTTCTTAGCTGACGCTCTCTCTAGGCGGCCCCAGGATGCCAGTCAGCATCTGACATTATAGGTACTGTGTGGACTGACACACAGCTAGGTTGTCACGCGCAGCCAAAATGGAACGCAGCGGACTCCGGCACAACTGCCCGCAAGGGGAGGGAGACGCATGTCAATTTCATCGCAATTGCAACAGCAGTTTGTACAAGCCTTAAAAATGGATACATGGTTGCAAAACAATAAAAGCAATGTTTCTTTTGATAACTATTTGGCCCGGAAACAAAATAGCCTGTACGTGCTGGAGCAATTACGAGCAGAGGTTCTGAGACGTTCTCACAATGACAAAATGGCAGGGCACTTTGGCTTTGTGAAAACGTTACATCTAGTAAGGCAACAATTCTGGTGGCCTACACTTAGGAGGGATGTAAAAGATTATGTCGCTGCTTGCCCTACATGTGCCATGGCCAAGCGAAAAGTGGGGAAGCCCCAGGGACTATTGCAGCCGGTGGCAAGTCCCTCCCGTCCTTGGGAGGAAATCTCGATGGATTTCATAGTTGACTTGCCACCCAGCCAGCGGAAAATGGTCATCTGGGTGGTTAAAGACTACTTTTAGAAACAGGCACATTTTATCCCATGCGCCTCCATTCCCTCCGCTCAACAGCTGGCACGCCTCTTTTTAAATCACATCTACAAATTACATGGTACCCCCTCCCGCTTGGCCACAGATAGGGATACACAATGTACCTCACAATTCTGGAAAGCATTTTTGAAGTTGATTGGCACCAAGCAGGCATTGTCCACTGCTTGGCACCCCCACACGGACGGCTCTACGGAGATCCTTAACTCCACCCTGGAGCAATTTTTGCGCTCCTTCATAAGCTACCAGCAAGATGATTGGGTAGACTTACTCCCCTTTGCTGAGGTGGCATATAACAATGCAGTGCACCAGAGCACGGGCTACACCCCCTTCCGGGTAGTCTATGGTCGAGACTTCATTCCAATCCCGGAGTTGCCACAGCCAACTGCCCCACCTTGTTCCCCAGATGACTGGGCGGCTCAGCTAGCCAACGTTTGGCCAATCATTCAGCTGGCTCTCTCCGAAGCCCAAGCAACCTACAAGCGTTATGTGGACAACCACAGGGCTGCGCAGCCAGACTTCAAAGTGGGAGATAAGGTCTACCTCTCCACTAAGTTCATTAAGTCGCCGCAGCCCTCAAAGAAGTTAGCCCCCAAGTTCATTGGCCCTTGTCCAATAGTGGAAATAATCAACCCGGTAACTTTTAAGTTGCAATTACCACACAACTTGAAACACATACACCCAGTGTTCCATTGTGCCTTACTGAAACCGGTTACCTCCTCAAAGTGGCACAACGAAACCCCCCCGCCTCCTCCCATCATGATCGATGGGCAACAGCACTTTGAAATAAAGGAGGTTCTAGATTCCCGAAGGCTACGGGGCACCCTTCAGTACCTGGTCCGCTGGAGACATTTCCCCCGCCCTGAGTGGGTGCATGCCCGGGATGTCTCAGCGCAACGGCTTGTCAAATGCTTCCATGCAGCATATCCTTCCAAACCGGCGCCTTGACGTTTTTTTGGGGAGGCAGTATGTCATGTCCCCCGTTGTGATGTATACATACATCACAACGGGGAACATGCCTTCCCGGGGAAGGGGAGGAAGGAGGAAGGAATCAGTGATAATCTCACAAACACTTAAAGACAAATACAAATAAAGGACAAAGGAGCCATACCTTTGTCCTGACCTGAAAAGCCATCACCCTATCTCCCTGACATTTCTGCATTACCATGGGGGACACACCTGCTCCGGACACAGGAAGAGGACAGAGGCAATCAGCGCTAATCCCCCCGATCGCCCATCGAGACTCTGGAATCGCACCCTGATCGCCCATCAAGACTCCGGATCAGGACTTTGGGACAATAGGGGGTGAGGAAGGATCAGGTCCACACCGCGGGTATTTACCGGATACCTCGCACGCCATGTGCTCATTCCCGTCTTTTTTCGTGTCTGCATTCTATTCCCAATAAACCAGAAATCCTTAGCCTAACTAGTGAGTCTGTGTTTCTTTGGGAATAAGGCAACCATCACAATTGCTGAGTTAAAACAAGAGAGAGGACCTGTTCTGTAGTGGCCCTACACCTATGGAGTCACTTGCGAGTTAGCCATTTTGAAAAAGAAAAGTTAAACTATTTTTTTCTCTGATTAAAACCTTGTTCCTTTCTGTGGTGATTGGTTACTAGAAATGCCAGTCAGTGTTTGCTAATGAGGGAGCCTCCTCCCAGTTTATATTCCACGGGGAGGGATGGAGGGAGGAACTGTAGAGAGTACATAAGGAAGATGACCTTGATGGAAATATGCAAGAACCGTTGCCTAGGCAAAAGGGGCTGAAACACTTTTTAAGTCCTAAGAAACAAAATAATATTCAGAAGCGGCTTAGGCAGGGGCCTCCTTGATTCACAGAAGTATAAGACAGGGCAGGAGGTACAGCACAATCAGACTTGCAGGATTCTGTTATTAGAGCCAATCTCAATAAAAGTAGTTTTAGCCTTCCTGCGGAGTTGATTTCCTGGTCAGGTCTACCTGGTGGGGCTGACAGGAAGTGAAGAGGTAGGGATTTGGGATGTGTGGGTAGAAAGGTGGATCTGAAAGAAACTCAGAGTCCTTGCTGAAGGAAATCCTCCAACTATTGTTGTGATAGGGCTTGGATAAGACACTTATTGCCAATGAAAACAAAGATCGGTAGCCTACATATATTTTGTGCATCACAAGTCACAGTACATCTTGCTTTGAGAATTCAGAAAATAAAGAAGTTGACCGAAATTCTAATCTTAAAAGAACCAACTGACAACTCTTCTAAAGTTACATAATACAAGTTAATTTGATTCAGACATAATAAAAATAAATAGAAATAGAGAAGAAAACCAAAAGCCTCTCCAAATCAAGAAAAGGTTTGGTGGAGGCAACAAAACCAGTAGATTTCTTAGCAAATGCCTAGATTATTTGAATTACACTTTCCATCCCCCCAGATACCTACTATAGTTAGGATAAACCTAATTTATTCATGTATACCTATTCGTTATTTATTAAATCATCAATTTATTTAATTGATTCATTTTTGTTATTCTTTTTCAGCTTCGTTCCCTATTGTTTCAACGAGACACCTGGATGCTGTATGGCTATGTATGTATAAAACCTGTTTGGTTGTTTTCAATTTTCTCTCTCTCTCTCTCTCTTTTTCTTTTTTCACATTTGACCGTGGCAGTCATGACTTTGGCAGGTCATCCAACTTGAAAAAGGCACACTGGTAAAATCCCAGGGCTTGCAGACGATGCAGTAACCATGTGGTGGCATGCTGGTGGCAAGAGGAGCAAGGTGCAGGGCTTCCCCCACTGCAATCACCACTTCCAAAAGTGGTGAAACAGCATCGGCAGTCCTCTGACCTGATTTATGCACTGTGCTTAGAAAGGAAGTCCACAAATCCAAATGAATCTGTTGAAATGAGTCAGAGAAATTGAATCTGCGGCATACACAATGTTGTGCTGCCTATTTTACTCTAACCTTTACACACACCTCAGAACCTATCTCCTAAATAGACACCCAAGTAGGCAGGATACATTCTCCTCTGACTCTTAACCAGACTACAAAGATGGTTGCAAGATTCTTTTCTGTTGCCATCATTTTGCCTTAGGTTGAATAACAGCAAAATGGTGTTTCTGTGGATAATGTTGTGTTCTAGGTAATTTTGTGATGGTGTTTAAATACAGGGTTCCCTCACTTCATGTTAGGGTTATGTTCCCTGCAAAGACACATGCAGCAAATTTCCATAAAGCGAGGCACTGAACCAGTGGGGAGGAAAAGTTTTTAGAGTGTGGTGTCAAATACTGTAACCCAAGTACATTGGCCAAAGTGCTCCTAAATTGTACAGGCTTGTTCTTCAGCATCACATTACTCAGACCTGTTTTCTTCCTTGTCTTGTGTTCTATGTACAGTGGAAGCAGTTTCTCTCTCTTTTCTATAGCTGGATTTCTCATGTGCATAGTCACCACGGCAGTCAAAGAGGTAAAATGCATCACATCACTGAGAATTTTATTAGCATTCTTCATTATGTTGCATACATAAACAACCATCCAGAGTCCCCTTTTCGGGAGAGATGGGCGGTGATAGAAATTTGAAATATAAATAAATAGATACAGTAGGTTCACCCAGGTTAAAAGCTTGTCCTCGGGTGGAGGTTCCTTCGCCAACTTTGGTGTGATGTAATGTGCCCAACCAGAGAAATCCTTCTGCTTTGGATAAGAGGACTGGAGACGATGCTGATGGCCATTTTGACCTCACAGGAACAGTACTGTAGTAGCTACTGCAGGTACTGAAGTAAGTGGGAGAGAGTACACAGCTAGAGCAACTGAACAACACAATGGTGGGGCATTGATATTGCAGAGGGGAGTTTTGGCGCAAGAGGTCTTGGCACATTTCCAGAGTCTTGATGCAGATTGACTCTGCTGGCACAAAGCTCATAAGGGGGCTTTTGTTTTTCCCATAAATCAGTTTTTGGATGAAAACGATCACATACCAGCAGATTCACATAAAGAAAAGAAAAGAAAGAAAAAAAGGAGGGGGACCTTTTTTTTTTTCTTTTCCCATTTGGAAATCTGATCATTGATTCAGATAAACTTCAGGAGGCTTCTTAGTATAGCATAATTTACATTAGAGTGAATGACAGTTTCAGTAAGCTGGTAGACAGCTCTCACTCATTATTTTGACGTTTTTCTTGGTTTAAACTTAAGGGGAAATTGTTCCACAGTGGCAAATACTGCTCTTTCCCCACTTACTTATGTCTCATTCTATTGGATTTAATCCTCTAGGGATTGAGGGACAGGTGTGCTCTGAGGGGAAGCATACATTAATTTTAAAAATGGGTGCACAGCACAGTAGATAAATGTATATACCTACAGTATTTCTCACACTAACATTGAGGCAGATATGCATGAGACAAGCTCTGCTCAACCAGACTAAATGCCCATGGAGGCCAGTATTCTGTTCCAGATGCTTCTGGGGAGCCCCAGAGCAATAACACTTTCCTGCATGCTTTCCAGCAAGTGGTAATCAGAGCTGTTCTATTTCTGATACTGGATGTTTTGCCAGTTTTGCATGAATTCAGTCTTAATTCCATTCCATCCAATTTCTGCATCATTCTGCAATCAAAGTGCACGCATATGCACAAAAATCTGCACATAAATTCATCCAAAACTTTCTCTATTGTACACATTTTGGGCACAACTTTCCCCAATATACTGTACATATCATATATACATCTTAGTATGTGTTTTATACACCATTTCTCCCAAATAGTTACATTTTATGTGCGATTTCAAAGCTGAGAAAAGCAATCCATTGGATGATTATTTGACTCACTGTATTTATCTGGGAAGTGTGAATTAGGTTAGGTCACTGCAAAATCTCCCGTTCCTTTTGAAGATTAATAGTTAGAATAGTCTTATCCTCCATCAATTAATCTAATCCCACATTAAAGCTATCTATCATTTTGTCATCGTTTGTTATACAGTGTGATAAAAAAGCCCATACTTTAGTTACAGGATATGTGAAGATTGCCCTTTTATCTATCCTGAATATTTCACCATCCAAGTAATTGGATGACCCCAGGTTCTAGGATAAAGAGAGGGAGAAAATTTCCCCCATCTACTTTTGTTGTACAAAGAAGTATCATCAACCATCAAGTCCGCCACATCTTTCTTTTTCCCAAGCTAAAAAGCTGAAATTGTAATCCTTCCCCAACTGCTTTGTTTTTTTGGTTACTTTTCTTTTTTTTGGCGCCTTCTCAGCTCTATAGGGTTCCTTTATACTTTAGTTTTGTATAACACCTTCACCATTTTACCATTGCAAAAGGTAATGAAGGACCAGATTAGAGGCAGATCATCATGGCGAAAACCTATCTGTGTAGAGCCCACAACAATTTGATGTCACATAATAATCATCACCATCATCTTTACCATTTTGGCAGCTTTATCTCATATATTTTCTTACTTTTCAATGAAATGTATTCATTAATTAAATGGAATTTGGGTTCTTCTACTCCCCCACCCTTCATAGACAAATTCCGAGCCAGTCTTTCCACTGAGCTAAGATCCCCACCTGGTCAGTCATTACCACATGTCTACATATTTTTTATTTATTTTATTTATTATTCAAATTTTGTTACCGCCCATCTCCCCCAAAAGAGGGACTCTGGGTGGTTATACATATATACATATACATCAGATTAGAAGGTTGCCTTGTTAATAAAACACCCTGCAATGCATACCATTTTTATTTTTATACTGTATGTAAAAATGCACCCCAAAGCCCATTTCTCACAGTCTCAAAAGATCCTTTTGGGGCCATTCACTGTAACTTTTTATTCAACAACTTTAACTGTCTAATGCTTTTAACTATTTGAGACATGATAAAAAAGATTTTATCAAAACGAATGCTAGGGTTCCAAAACAGTTCCAAAGATTATACATCAACTTGTATAATAATTATACTTGTATATAAAGTATTATATACATTTGGAATTTATTAAATAACTGCATTTAAATCAGCTTTGCAACCCAAATCACTACCTTCAGAATATTCTTTAATATCTTTTGGAGACCAACAACTGCATTTCTCAATTGAAGATAGAGGAGGGAGCTGTTAATTTTTTATTTTTTATTTTTTTGCAGAGTTCACAGGCAGGGCAAGGGCTGCATTTGCTACCTGTAAATTCAGACATTTGCCTACATGCAGTGCCTAGTCATCTTTGTTAACTAGGCTATTGCTTAAGTTCAAGATTGTTTTAAAGCTCTGGATATTTTCACTGTGTTCAAATATTGGTTCACTTGCACATATCTCACTGAATTGTAGAGTATTTTGCCACTTCTGCTTTATCCAACAGGAAAGAAAGAAATTAAGATGTTGTCAGGAAAACTAAGTTTTGTTCCTCAGTGTATACTTTTATTTTTACTCTGTCGTGTTGCTTCAGCAAAAAAGTATTTCAACCAATTCTAATTGATTCACATGCTATATTTTGGCTTTCAAGCAGCCCAATAACCTTTGTGAACTCATTGGTTAAAGCAGACACCCCACAGAGAAAGAAGCATCACCCCAGGGGAGCGAACAGAGCTATGCCAGAAGAATAAAGCAAAATTTGCAAACACATCTCCATCACCCTCTTCTATAATAAGCCATTCAAAGTGCAAGAAAGGAGACGTGCCAATCGCAGCATGTAACATGTCGTTCTAATGCAAATACGATTTAACAAACGTGGTACACCTGCCAAGTTTTGCTTTTTGAATGGTAGATTATTACCATAAAAGCTGACTTAGAGTGCAGACAAGCACCCAACATGTGCAGCAGCTATAATGTGAACAAATTAATGTACACCATCATCAGTACATGCAATACCTTTCTTGGCAGCAGAACAACCCTTACCATGGCTCTACAAGTCCTTTTTCTCTGCATTCCAAAGGCTGTTAAAGAGAGGAGCTGATGGTTCTCAAGATCCATCTTTTGTCTAAGGACTAAGTCGTATCTCAAGCAGATGAATTACTTGACAGTTCAGTCAATGTTTATATGACTACAGTTACTGAACAGAGTCATACGCTGCATGTTCCACTTGACCAGACCCAAGGGCAAATTTATGAATTTGCTTTTGCCATCCTCTCTAGCCATGGGCATCCACGAAGGAGTCAAAATTTGCAAAATGGCAGGTGCAGTATTGTGACTGAAGCTCCACCCACACATAAAAAGGGGTGGGGCATTGACTGTAACACCACATCCACCATCTTCCTTGATTTCTGGGAAATTGTCATCTTTAGTTCTGGATGGGGTTGCACTGCCCCAGACAGACCCGGTGAGAACTTGGGGGTCCTCCTGGACTCACAGCTCCTGCTTGAAGAGCAGATGGCAGCCGTGGCTAGGAGGGCCTTCGTGCAACTTCGTGTTGTGCGCCAGTTACGCCCCTTCCTGGAGTGAGAGGTCCGGCGAACAGTCACTCATGCCCTGGTTATCTTCCATATAGACTACTGCAATGTGCTCTACATGGGGCTACCCTTGAAGAGTATCCAGAAGCTACAGCTGGTGCAAAATGCAGCTGCGCGGGTGATCTTGGGTTCCCAAGATCAGCACATGTCACCCCATTGCTCTGCGAGCTGCATTGGTTGCCAGTATGCTTCTGGGTCCCATTCAAGGTGTTGGTTATCACCTTTAAAGCCCTTCATGGCACGGGTCTATGCTTCTTGAGTTTGTTAGGATTTTCTGTCTAATGTAGCAGTAATAAAACACTAGAGAACTATTCCTTGTCTCAGCGTGGTTCCTGACTGTTAGGACATCAATCCTAACAAACTCAAGAAGCATGGGAAAACCCAGACAGATAAACCCCAAAGGTTAAGGCGGGTCTCTTTGAATGGTCTCTTTGAATGGTCTCTGTATCTCTTTGAATGGCTGCTCAACTCCTCACTACTACGCATGTGTTTCCCCCCCTGGATAGGGGCCCCCTCCTGCTCACCATCAGTGCTCATGACACAATAAGTGAGTTTATTGTTTTTTCTGTACCAGGCAAAAATGTTTTTATGGTCTCAAGCATTTTAATCAATGGATGTGCTAATTTTAAGTGCACATGCTGCTTATAAAATTTTAATTCCTCTTGGCTGCTACATTTATTGTTTTATTGTTTATATTATTGCACACTGTTTTAAATAAATAAATAAATAAATAGAAGAAAATAATACAAATTTTCATACAAATTTTCATAAATCAATAGCTACTGTGATAAATATCAACACATCTCTCTGTTCAAAATATGGGGCACATTGTGCAAAACTAAAGGATATTTTCCTTCCAATTCCAATATGATTTCCATATGCCTCACTCTGCATTTAAATCAGGCCCTGTGTGGCTGGCATGCCGACGCTAGAGCCAATTCTTTTGTACAAATCATCTGGCTGTGCCATTCAGCCCCAATCAAAAGCCCAGTGGAAAATGTCAGTCTTTTGCACCTGTAAATAATGCACTTTGGATGTGACTGGAAACAGACCTGCCGTTCTATTATAAAATGTAAAGTCTCCTTCAAATCAAGTTCAATTTCTAGTGACTTCATAGACATATCTAAGTAGCTTTCTTGACAACAATACAGAACTAGTTTGTCACTGACTTCTTCTGAATTTCTTTCTTTTTTTTTTAACTTCTCAGTCCAGCCTACAGCCTACCCTAACCCTAGCCCTAAACCTGGTGATGGGCTTCCATCCAAATACCTACCAAGCCTAACCATGCTTAGCTTCTCAGACCAGATAAGGTCAGCTGACACCTAAGATGATAAAGGACCTCAAGTGGTTCAGCAAATGCATGCATTCAGGATCTCCCCACCCCACTTCTTCTCTAGTCCTTGACTCTTTTAATATATATACCATTTAGCTCTTGCAGAGCTAATTACTACTCAAGAGTTCTGGAGCTCTTTATAGCAATTCTGCTGAGCCTCCACCAAGGCCTTCATTACCCCTGCCATTCCACTGCTTCCTGCATGTGGACAGAATTATCACAACCGCTGTCTTTTGTTACTGGCCCTCAGCTCCCCCAGCCTGCCCTGTTGCAAGTTTCATAAGTACTCAGCTGAAACACCTTGACCTTGACCTGAAGCCTGCCAGCTATTCCCACTGTAGTGATGAGCATGGCAAGAAGGAAGATTTAATAATGAATATTGTGGCTTGCAGTTTCAAGATGGGCCTCACAGTGGCACATCACAAAACTACAGCCAGCCTGCTTGTCAGAAGTTACCTCTTCCACGGCATGCTTGTGTGCTGAGTTACTGATCCAAAGAATATTTTGTGGGAAATGAATGGCCTTCTCCATTCAGCCTTGGCTCTGACTTGCAAACCACTCCCAGGAGGTGAGACCACAGTGGGGTCGAAGGATCAGTGGAAGAGAGGAAGCCTAGCTGCCAGGCTTCCTCAACTGAATTCTCCTCAAGAGGTGGGCGGAGCTGGTGAAGGATTAGAAATGCAGCTTTTATCCTGGCAGAAAATCAGGAAAAGATCGGAAGGAGGGGAAGAAAATTCTGTAGGGATATGTCTCTCAGATTTGTTTAAACCCTGCTATTCTATTTGGGAGGAATTATTTAAACTTTTTTTAAATGGGATTCAGAAATCATAAATACATAATTCATTTATTATTATAAATATAAATTATTATAATTATAAATTATTATTATAAAAAGAGCAGCAGCAAGTTTCAAAATGAAAAGAGATGATGTCATTTCTCTAAACAGAGCTATTTAGCAGTTATTTAAAATCACTAGACCTAAGAATTTAACTTCTCCCTCATTCATTCCCTGTCCCCTCCCCTGCCAAAGTTTCAAATGTTCCCCCATGTAAGCATGCTTTGGCAAGAGTAGGTAAAGAAGATGAGAAAACAGGAACAGCTCTGACTTATGAAAAAACCATGGCTGAAATGAACTACAGCTAGGCAGTATGTCTGAGTAGACAGCAGAGCAAAGCCGTTTTAATTGCTTCACAGATGTAATTGTGCAGAGTTTGAATCTATACTAATTATTTAGTCAGAGTTAAGCTCTGATTCTGAAAAACATAGTATGTAAGGACAAAGAAAGAAGAGAAAAAGTAGATTATCTCCTAATGTTTGTTGTGGTTTTTTAAGGTTAATATTGCTATTGGGGATTATAAATATGAACAGGGCAACAAAAGGAAGAGATAGGCATATTTTCCATTTTCCCAGGGAGGTACTTGACCACTTAAATCACCCTTCCCAAGTGACCTTTTTCCTCAAAAAAAAAAAAAGAATATAACATGATCCAAATAATATAGGAAACTAGCTGGGGGGATGGATTTTAATGGGAAAAATGGCTTCAGAGAAATGACCAGTTCAGTAGCTACATACCATTTCAGTCAAACTTGGAACCTAAAAATCTTTCTTCAGTGTCTCAAGCATCACCAGTTTGTTACATGTTTGTTTTAGTTATGTACATATTTAAAATATTTTAATAGCATATTCCAGAAACTGTCAAGGCAGTGTATATTCCTACATATAACCACACTAAATCTACTAAAATTCTTATGACAGTTAAGAGCTAAATTAGAAAGAAGGTTCTGATTGTCCAAGGGGATGGTCACCTTTTTTCCCCTGTACCAGGGGTTTCATCAAGTTGGGCACTGCCACCAGAATATCATAGGCAGCGATCAACTGGTGCTGCTGAACTTGAAAGAGCTAATGTTTGCCACTGACAGTTCCTCCCCAACTGAACCATCACCCTGCTGTGTTTCTGCTTTCCTTGCATGTACAAACAGGAAGCAGCTCTCACCCCCTATGGGCTCTGGCACATAGAACCCCCTTGGGGATGCTCAGGCAACCAAATGGAAAATGTGACAAACAGTTCAGCTATCATCTCTCCCCAAGGGCCCTGCACCATGAAGACAAGGAAAGAAACAGGAATAAGCTTACAAATTGTGCAGATCTGGCAACTGAGCATGAAACTAGTCAAGTAGCCTCCAAAGCAAAATTTATACATAACCAGAAATTTTTCAATGTTTTAATGAATGATCAAAGTTTGTTGATGTAACTACATATGTTCCCATCTACTGATATCCTACCAAAATGACATAGTTTCTCACATATGTAATTGCATGGCTTCTATAGATAGCAGGGAACTGAATGACATCACTGGAAATACTGATATGCGCTTAAGTTATGACCAGAATCACAAGACATTATCCTGAATCATTTGTTGGTGTACAGTTCCTATGTCCTTAAACAAAACAAAAGATACACAGGCATAAAGCTATTGATTGATTATGTGCCAGCAAGTTTTTTGCAACTTCTAGAAACCACATAGATAATCTCCATGACGATCTATCCCTAACCTGTTCTTTCAAGTCTCCCAATGGTGCACTCATCACCACCATAACTGAGTCCATCCACCTTGCTGCTGTTTGAACTCTTCTCTTTTCTTCCACCTTTCCCAGCATTAGAGCCTTTTCCAGAGAGCTGGGTCTTTGCATAATGTTTCCAAAGTAGGTTAATTTGAGCCTGGTCATTTGTGCCTTGAGTGAGAACTCTGGGCTGATTTGATCAATGATCCATTGGTTTGTTTTCTTGACTGTCCACAGTATTCTCAGGAGTCTTCTTGAACACCACAGTTCAAAAGCATCAGTACTCTTCCTATCCTGCTTCTCTAAAGTCCAACTTTCACTTCCATAGAGTGTCACAGGGAATACCATGGCTTGCACAATTCTGATCTTTGTAGGCATAGACACATCATGGCATTTGAATATCTTTTCCAAGGTCTTCATGGCTGCTCTACCAAGTGCTAGTCTGCAGCATATTTCTTAACTGCTTGTTCCTTTACTGTTGATGGTTGATCCTAGAAGGCAGAAACTATCCACCACTTCACCACTTCAATATCTTCATTGTAAATTCTAAGGCTTGTTGTTCTATGTGTTGTCATTAGTTGTCATTGGTTTGGTCTTCATAATATTTAATTTTAGTCCCATTTTTTCATTGTGCTCTTTGACTTTTAGTTCTAGGGCTTGCAGATACTTTCCTTTTTTGGCTATCAGGGTAGAGTCATCAGCATAGCACAGGTTATTAATGTTTCTTCCCGCTCATCTTCTACCAATCCAGCTTCCCTAAATATGTATTCCGCATATAGGTTGGGAGAATATGCAGCCTTGTCACACTTTGCCACCTGGAGCCAACCTGTTTCACCATGTTCTATCCATACTGTGGCTTCCTGACCTGTGTATAAGTTTTTCATGAGGACAATGAGATGTTCTGGGATTCCCAGTTTTCTGAACACTTTCTACAGCTTGATGTGATTTCTATAATCGATGAAGGACATACTGACTTCTTTTTTGTATTCTTTGACTTTCTCAATTATCCAGGGTGCATCAGCAATCATGTCTTGCATTCCTCGGCCTTTTCTAAAGCCAGCTTGAACATCTGGCATCTCTTTTTCCATGTAGGGCATAAAGCTGTTATGATTACAAAAAATTATATTTAAAGATTAGCAACAATTGCAAAGCATTATAGCCTTCAGATAGCAAAGATCTGGTAATCTCTTCATTCCCTTGATAGTAACATCCAAAAAGTTAAAAGAATTGAAACCACACCTGGAGATGAGGAATTTCATAATCACTCCCAATAAAATGTATGTTCCTACTTTGAGAGTGAGGACAGATGTGCAAAGCTAGACAAAAATAATCTTTTAGAGAGTATAGAAGTGTTGGAGGGTATTTTCTGCATGCCTGGAGGTCCTCCTGAGAATGGGACTGCCCTTGAAGACTACTTGGAAACTTCAACTGGTCCAGAATGAAGCAGCATGAACAGTGGTGGGCCAGCCTTGGCATGCCCCTGTGACATCCCTGCTTCGTGAGCTGCACTGGTTGCTGGTGGGCTTCCAGGTGTGATTCAAGTTGCTGCTTATCACCTATAAAGCCTTACATGGCATGGGGGACAGTTATTTGAGGGACCATTTCTCTCCTGTGATTTCTGCCCAGCCAATAAGAGCCAACAGAGTCAGTGTGCTCTGGGTCCCCTTGATTAAACAGTGTCATCATTCAAGACCCAGGAAACACATCTTCTCTGTGATGGCACCTCCCCTCTGAAATTAGGTTCCCTCTGAGATCCAGATAGTTCCCTGCCTGATGGCATTCCAGAAAGCCTTAAAGACCTGGCTGTTCTTCCAGGCCTTGGGGTAGGGTGGGTGGAGCCCCTTGTTAGAAGTGTTTGTCATATTGATTGATTGAATCAATTTATATGGCTGCCCATTTCAACAAATGACTCTGGATGGCGAACAGTGTTAAAAAGATACATATACAAATTAAAATACACAGCAGCCGAGAAAACCACAACAATCAATAGCATAGTCAGGAGACAGGTCCCTTCACACACCCGGGGCTCCAGGCCTGAGCACAGAAGCAGGTCTTAAGTACCTTACAAAAGGCCAGGTGGGTTGGGGCCAACCTGCTCTCCGGAAGGAGATTGTTCCATAGGGTGAGTTCTATAGCAGAACAAGCTTGCTTTCTGTTGTATAGCTTTTATCTGGATTTTGTTTATCCCCCCCCCCTTTTTTTTTGTGCCTCCAAGTCAATTTTGACTCCTGGCAACTGCTTGCACTAGTTCCTGCAGTTTCCCTTACATACATACATACATACATACATACAGTGAGCTGCCCAGAGTTAGTCTGGAGTTGAATCAAATAAATAAATAAATAAATGGGGGTATGACATGAGCAATAATTACTGAGGCAGGTTTTATCACTATAAAAGAGAGATTTATGTAAGAAAATACACTTTAGGCATATGCAAAGCTAGCACCTGGCCAGTTACATCCTACCCGGCAGTTCCCATGTGATCCTGGGAACAAAAGGCAGAAGGAAGTGGCCTGAATTAGCAATCTCCTAGTCAAAGAGCAGGCAGAGTGACAAAGAGAGGACAAAAAATCTCTCCAACTACACCCCACTTCCCCCTTGTGGTCAGTTAAGGGCTGCACCATTCTTAGGCTTGACCTCGGTTTTATAAGGATTCAAGATTAATTTTTATTCTCTGTGGAGAGCAGTTTTATCTTAGCTTCAAGCCTCTTTTGGTAAGCACATAGGCTGTTAAATGGGTCAGTATCAGCTCCTTGTTGTTTTCTGCTTGGGCTGATAGTACCCTTTCAGAAAGGGGATTAAAGCTACAGTGCACTATGGAATATTTCCCCAAATAACTATATCCTCACTGAGATACAGAAATTCTATGACAAAGTGCGTAATTCTGTAAATGGCTGATATCTTCCAGCTTTCCCTGACCATCCTGTCCAATGGCTTCTTGAATCTTGCAGGAAGAGCCAACCCAGCAGAAGCCCTCTGGAAAAGAGGGTAAAAGGGACATTATCCAAAAGCGTTGTATAACACTAAATCGTAGTCAAGGAGGTTCTCCCTGTCAACCCTTCAAGGTAGTCCAGACAGGAAGCTGAAACCATAAATACTAGCACTACCTTTATTGTAAGGTTCTGGTAACAGAAGCTTGCAAGTCTGAAAGCACTTCTCCCCTCCCTTATTTTACTTTCCAGAGAACTAGGGAGGGTCCCTTCTGACGTGCTTTCTCCACCCCCATCCCTCCTTTGGACTCAGATTTCTCTAATTAGACCATTGTCTAGGCTGCGGTTCTTCCTCCTGTCTGCCAAGGTTATTTTCACAGCTCATTACACTCCCTTATTAAGAGAAAAATATATTTCATCACACAAAATCCACCTGAAGCTCTATGTGAACCACTAGGATCTGTAATGTGATCCAGTCTCTATCTGGATTATTAAAGGATTCATGTCTGATTCTACAATCCTTTTTTTCAGTCTCTGATTTCTTCAAGGCCCAGGAGATGAAGATCCTACCAATAATTCGTCCTTTAAATTGGAAGATAATGACAAGTCTATACTTCAGCTAGGAGGGTCCTGAACATGTAACTGGATGTCCTTCCATTTAGGGCTTTTCAGCAGACTCTTCTGCTACACACTGAAAAGTTCAGAAGATTGACATCCTATAATAAATTCCTTTCAGAAACTTCTCTCCTTTTGACCTCTGAATCATTAATTTTCCTGATCAGATGAAATTTTTCAATATAAAAATGCCATATTGTATGTGGCTCAGATTTTGAACTAAGGTGGGTGCCTGGAGCTAAGGGATGATACCTTATTGCAGTGTTTCTTACCACCAATTAGATATCGAAGTTAGCTCGAGGGGATATGGGGTTTTCATACCGATTACCATAAAGCCTAGATTACACAGTACATACAGTATAAATACTATCTACTTGTTCCGACTCTGAAGTAGATTTACAGCTATTATGGCTTGAGGTGATGAAGCGTCACAAATATTTTTTTTCTTTCTTTTCTTTCTTTTTTTTTGTGATAGGTGGTACTTAGCGAAACCTTGGCTGATCTCAAAAAAGCTAATCAGGTTGTAAAGGCAGTAAGAGGATCTTTAGAAGAAATTATCACAAGGTCTATTGACTAAACTGGGAATTCAAAAAATATCCTGGGAGACAATGGAAAATCACTTTCTTATTGTTGCCAAGACAACTACATGGACCATAAATTCCCAGGAGTAAAGTTTTATTTAAGGAGACTTTACCTTACCTTCAGTACCATTGCTTTCAATTTTTGCTTTTTCTGCTTGCAGTTACTGAGCTCCCAATGTGCTTTCTTAATCTCTGTGCTATTTTGCAAACAGTGCAAGAAGCAGGAAAACATTTTCCCCTATAATTTCTTCTATTGATTTCCTTGATTCTTTTGCAAAGCAGCTGAGATCTCACAGATCACAAGATAAGTGGTCATGGGTAACCCAAGCAAGCATACCTTTCTCCCTCCACACTGCTGGGCCCTTCTCACCCTTGATTTTTTTTTTAAATTTACCTTCCCATCCATGTCTTGTTTCCCTGCATTCCTCCCCTCCCCTGTTCTTTGCCATCATGTTCCATGCTTTGTTAAGTAATGGTGCAACCTATTGTTGTTTTACTATTCACAGAGAAGGTTTTAGTTTAGTGTTGGTAACCTAAAGGGGGGAGGGATCCTCATATGGCTGCCAGTGAACTCTACACCATACTATGGACCTAGCCAGGCAGCTGAAGAAATAATAAGGTTGAATTATAATCACACAATGTTGAATAATGAAATCATTATTTTTTAAGGGCTGAAGTTGATGGGGTGGGAAATAGGTTCTCAGGCCAGACAGAACCTTTCTGAAAACATTGAGCAGATGGCTCCCAGTCTCAAGACCAGGCAGTGAATGGATTTAAACCCTGGAGCAGGCATATATAATTTCTGTGTTCTGTAGGAGGTAGATCTTCTGCAAACGTATGAGTTCTGTCTTATCTGCAATAAAGCAGCTTATCTAGCCATTTGTCTCTGAGCTTCTGCTGTAAGCAAGTCCCTGAGTATGGGGCTAAGTGTTTGGAGAGTTGATTTATTGCCAAGCCTGGTATGAAGTCTGACAATTTTGTTTGCTTGCATTTTAGTCATACCAATAAAATTTATGCTCTCATGCTACCATAGTTGGAATTGCTTATCTTTGTATTTTGCAGTTTCCATGCCAGGTAGTACTCACTTAACAACCATTCATTCAGTGACTGTTGAGACGGTGCTGAACAAATGGCAGTTATGACCGGTCCTCAAAGTTACAGCCATTGCAGCACTCCCGTGGTCATGTGATCAAAATTCAGGCATTTGGCATTTATGACTGCAAGGTGCACTTAGATGCCCCCATCCACGTATCTCTCCCCATCTCTGCCCTTTTGGCCGCCCTACACTCCACTGCCACTGCCTGCTGCTGCCCTCAGCTGCCAACTTCTTCCTCTCACTGCTGATGAAACGCATCTGGCCGAGACAGCTGCTGGTCCTTTGCGAGGCCTTGGGAAAGCCTCATGCAGTGTTGCAGAGGCCTTGTGAAGGGCCAGCAGCTGCCTTGACCAGGTGTGCCTCATCAGCAGCAGGAGGAAGAAAATGGCAAATGTCAACTGAGGGGGGTGGGGGGTGGCAGGGGTAGGTGGCAGCAGAGTGCAGGGTGGCCAAAAGGGCAGAGATAGGTGGGTGGGGGGAGTTGAAGTGGAGGCAAGCGCAGCAGGGCAGAAGAAGCATGAGGTCCTTGCCTGATGACAACTGGAAATGCCATCTCTAAGCAGTGCAGTCACATATTGTTTTGCCTAATGACTGTTTCACTTAGCAATGGAAATTCCAGTCCCAGTTAGGGTCATTAAGCAAGGACTACCAGTAATAGAAAAATTTGCACCAAATAGTATTACAATTTTCAACTACAAATGAAATTTATTTCTGTTTGTGCTTTAAACCCCCTGGAATAAAATGTATCCCCAGCCTTGTTTTATGTCATTAAAACACTGTAAATGATAATAACCAAATTTAATAACCAACATAATCCTAGCTTTCTTGGAAAAAAGTGGAGTTTTTGTTTCTAATATGGTAGGATTCAGGTTCTTTGACAGAATGATTAATGGAATATTAAGATACAAAATATTGGAGAACCATTACCTTGTAGGAATATGGGACCTGCTAGGGTGGTGTGAAGCCTACTGAGAGTGAACAACATCATCATGTCAGAGGGCAAACCCAGGGTTTAGGGGGCAGAGCTAATAGCAGAATCTCCTAAGCCAAGCAAGAAACTTCAGATCACATTCTGAGATCTATAAATTGCTTTGTTGTCACTCAAACAGCTAAGGGTTTGAAGTCATAAGCCAAAGTACCTGGCAATAGCAGCATCCTTAACCTTTGTTTCACCCACTAGTTTTTTGTCCACTTGGAATCCAAAGAAACACCTCTTGCAACTGGGCAACATTTCTGCCTGACCTCTTTACAAGCTAACAGCCACTGTGCTTAAGTTGAAGTAGGGCCCTGTCAAGCTGAAGGTTCCCTGAGTGGGGCTATCTTGAAAGGATGCCAGCTGGAGTGCTGTTTGGGAGATACACGTCTCTTCCCATCCTTCTGGGTATGGACTGTCATTAGCAGGGACAGCAGTCCTGCTAGATAAATCACAGATACCTCCAGTTATTTGATTTTTGCTCCTTGTTCAACTGGCAATTTTAAAGGACGGTGTCATGAAATCTCTCCCAATTGGGTACCATCCAGATCTGTTGGGCTCCTAGGATTTCCAGACAGCATGACTGACAACCATGCTAATTGTAAATTCTAGGGCTTCTAGTCACACCATATCTGGAGATCACCTGTTTGCAGATGGATGAGATAGGCTGCCTGGAATCTTCTATTGGCTTGCAAAAAAGAATTATTTGCAGTTAAACTATGGGGTTAATGTTTCTTTTTATTTCATATTATTTTATCTTACACATACTTTATCATCCTCCTATATTCCAACCTTATTTTTTGCACCATTAACATTTATTATTTTAATTTTCTCCCATTTGTCTCCATTGTACATTTTGTACAGGTAAATGGCTTGTATTTATGAAAATTCTCACCATAGTGCTACGGTCTTTGTACTCTCCTTACACAGTAACTATTCTTACCTGTCCCTTTTATTCTAATACATATCAACTGTTGTCTTAATTGTAATCAAGACTCAAGATCAGAAAGTTGGTCCTCCAGTCTATTTCATTTGTACAGATGATTTACAACCCAGTGAGCAATTTGATAGTCAGGCCATTGATTTTGGCAAGTTAATAGGAAGCTGAAAACCTGGCTGTAAGGAAGAAAAATTGGGCTTCTGTTCAGTAGACTGCTGGTGATCGCTATTTATAACTTGCTAAATGATTTGCTTAGACATAGAAGCCCAGTAATATATACTTTAGCATATTTTTATGCTTTTAACATTTACACATTGCCAAGATCCCAGAAGGAGCCTCATGTCTACAGACTAGGACAGCTTTCCACAGTCTGCTCTACTGAGTTATCATTTCCTTTCCTTAGGGGAAGGACACACAAAGCAATGCACAGTTTCCAAAGAACTGTGACAAAGAGCCAGCAAGATTAGAGACGTTCCCTTTTAAAAACACAACAGAAATGGGCAACCAAAATCATTAGGGGAAAGGTGGACCTCTCTAGGCAGGAAATGCAATAAGGTTTGAGGCTTCCCAGATTGAGAATGGGAGGAAAGTAAGAAAGAACATGATAAAAGTGTATAAAATGATGCCTGGTGTGGGAAAAAAATGGACAGGGTAAAGTTAATTTTTCTGTCTTGCTCCAAATCCTAGCAAGCCTAGGATAGTGAAATGAAAAGTGAATTAAAAAATGGGCATTTGTTATGACTATCGCTCTTAATTCTACTGTGCCACTACAGTGGCAGTTCAGCTTCAGGCATAAGTTTCCGTGCTTTACACACAAGGAAAAAATAATACACGTAGAGGGGGAATGCTTGAAAGTTACTGTGTAACACTGGCATTATTGGAACTATATTTTCCAGGCTGACATACATTTCGCAACATACCCTGAATATAAGGAACTAAATTATCATTGATGGGTGCAAGAAAGGAAGCAGTTCTGGGAAATTACATCAGTGAAGAAGAAATTATAGCAGAAGCTATTCTGAGATCAGATGTGAATGTTGCATGTGTGAAAAAAACAAAACAAAACAAAAAACAACTTCTTTCCTTTCTTCAGGTTCCTCTAGCAGCACTGTGTACTGTCTGCAGATGGAAATGCTCTACAGGCCAGTTCTGCCACAGGTGATTAGGTTACATAACAAGAGCTGATGGGTGCCGCATCTCAGAACGATTGCCACAAATGTGAAGGTAATGATTTCAGCATGGCAGAGTCATTACATCCCAAACTGGGCCCATCCACAGCATCCCAAGCATCCTTTCTTTTAAGAAAGAAATATTGTGGCGCAGCACACACTGGACTGTTGAAATCAGAGTAGAATTCAGTGATTGTAGTAAAATTGCTTCATTTATATCAATGCTATAGGTATGGCATCGACTTGGGTTATCTCCTCATACAAGCACCTCTTAGTCAAAATATCCCATTTCATGGCAAACACTGTGCTTTCTTCCTTTTTCTCTATCCCTGTGAAGTTCAGGACAGATTTTGGGAGGGGAGGCAGAATGCATAATGGTCACTAGCATCCATTGCACTGGATCACATATGAGTACATTCTTCCTAGAAGCATCTGCACCTTGTATGTCCAGTTAGACTTGTTTATGCTATTAAACGACATGAAACAAAGCAGACATTGTTTTCAACCCATACTTTTACAAACGCAACGTGGGGGAGTGGTTTGTGTCTCTGTACATGTGATTGTATTTCTTTACAAATTAAGCTGATTTTTTTTAAAAAAACCTCTGTATTTGTACCAGTTTCTCCTGTTCCCTCCCCAATCAATTTTCTCCAGTGATCAAAATCTAAGAGATTACTGCTGTTGAGGACCAGAGCACAGGACAAATGTCTCACCTATTCAATAGATGTGATGCTGTCCTAACAGCCAGGAACCACGCTAAGACAAGGAATAGGTCTCTAGTGTTTTATTACTGCTACATTAGACAGAAAATCCTAACAAACTGAAGAAGCATGGGAAAAACCCAGACAGATAAACCCCAAAAGTCAAGGCGGGTCTGATCTGTGTCTCTTTGAATGGCTGCTTAACTCCTCAGTACTACGCATGCGTTTTCCCCCCTGGATAGAGGCCCCCTCCTGCTCACCATCAGCGCTCAAGACATCATCCTCCCCTCCAGATTCACATTCCATTTCAGCCCCCTCCCTTCCAGAGTTCCTTCCTCCCTCCAAAGTCTCATGGGAGTCCATCTCCCCTTCCAAGCTCCCATGGGAACTGGGCAATGATGGAAATTCTTCAAAGGAAAACTCCTCCAAGTACGAATCAGTGCTGCTCTCCAGGTCTGATAACACTTCTGGCCCAGGTGGCTGCTGCTGGAAAATAGCTAGATAATTAGAAGATTCTTCCCCCCTCCCCCTTGGGAAATGCAAGCCAGAGGTGGAGGGCTGCGGCTCCCCCTCCTCCTCTCTCTCTGGCCTCAGAGCCTCTGGTGGGGGTGGAGGTTGCCAACTTACGAACTCCTCTGCTTGGGATTCCTCTGCTTGCTTAGTCAAGATAGGAATCTCTGGTAGAGTGCAAGGCTTGGGTTTGTGAGGGAAAAGCTGATGGAATCGTTGAACCAGTGCTGGTGCATGCACATCTCTGGCATTTTCCCACGTGCGCTCTTCTTCAGGGTACCCTTTCCAGTGTATTAAATATTGGATGCCCCTTCCGCTCCTCCTAGAGTCCAGAATTTCCTCGACTTCATATTCCTCCTCCCCCTCCACAATTACTGGAGGTGGGGGGGGGGGGCATTTGTGATCGTAAGGTACTTGGGGGAGGGTTTTTGGCTAGCAAGGCTCTGTGAAAAACTGGATGGATTTTCATGGATGCTGGTAGCTTTAAGCCACTGGATTTATCTGCTGTACCACAGTGAAAGGGCCCACAAACTTAGAGTCCAACTTCTTGAAGGGCCTGGTAGAGTCAAAAACTTGGTAGAGAGCCATACTTTGTCTCCTACCACAATCGCTGGCCCCTCTTGTCTGTGAGCATCTGCAGCTCTCCTGTAAGCACTCTTTGCCCTGTTCAGCTGCTCCTTTAACAACTCCTGTGTGGCTTGTTGATCTTTAAGAAAATCAGCCGTGGCTGGAACAGTTCCCTGCTGGGAGGAGGTGGGCAACACCCAAGGGTTAACCCTGTAGAGTGCTTAGAAAGGAGACATCTTGGTAGAGGATTGCACAGAGTTGTTATAAGTAAATTCTGCCATGGGGAGCAGGGCTGGCCAATTGTCTTGCTGATAAGTGGTGTAACACCTGAGATACTGCTGTAACCACTGGTTAATTTTCTCAGCTTGCCCATTACTAGCCAGATGATGCGATGATGATAGGTGGATCTGGACCCCTAATGACTGGAAAAGAGCCCTCCAGAACCTGGAAGTGAACTGAGGGCCTCTGTCACTCACCAAGTGATTTATCATGCCTCTATACCTAAAAACATGGTCCATAAACAACTGTGCTGTGGCTTGTGCAGATGGGAGGCCCTTGCAAGGAATAAAATGCGCCATTTTAGTGAAAAGGTCTACCAACACTAGTATAGAAGTCAGCCCCTGGACTGGGGGTAAATCAGTGATGAAATCCATGGAGATTGTATCCCAAGGCCTACTGGGGGTGGGTAGGGGTTGCAAGAGTCCTGTGGGCTTCCCTGGGAGAGGCTTGGCTCATCTACAGGTATGACAAGAAGCAACATAACCCATTATGTCTGCAGTCATCTTAGGCCACCAGTAGTCTCTCAGAGCTCTGTGGAGAGTTTTGAAAACATCTCCGTGGCCTGCCGTTTGATGGTCATGGCAAAGTCTCAGTACTTCTTCCCTCAATGAGGGGGGAATGTATAATAACCTGCTATGCCAGAGGATTCCTGCCTCCACATTAAATGGGGAGGCAGTGTCTTGCAGGCCCCTCTGGAGGTCATCCATCCTGGCCCTGGCATATGGGTCCTGTTGCTGCTGAGCGCTGACTCTTGTAAATAGGTCCTCTGCTTGTCTGCCTGCTGCTAAAATCTGTCTGGTTCCCCCTCATAGACTGCTGAAAGTTGTGAGGTTGTAATATAGTAGCCTGTACCTCCTGGTGAGTAGCAGGGGTTGCCTGAATGGATCGAGACAGGGCATCTGCCAAACGGTTCTGCGCCCCGGGAACATAAGAAATAACAAAATTGAAACGGGAGAAAAACTGGCTCCATCTGATTTGGCATGGGGTGAGGGATCTGGTGTTTTGTAGAAGCTGTAAATTCTTGTGATCGGTGCAAACTTTCACAGGAAAGGTTGCACCTTCTAGCCAGTGCCTCCACTCTTGAAATGCTGCTTTAATTGTCAGCAACTCCTTGTTAAAAACATCATAGTTTCTCTCTGCTGGTGAGAGCGTGTGGGAGAAAAATGCACAAGGGAGCAATGTATTCTCTGTTTTGTTAGTATATTGCAATAAAACAGCCGCGATAGCAAAATCTGAAGCATCTGAATGCATTATGAATTGCTTCGTGGGATCAGGGTGCTTTAAAAGCGGCTGGGATGCAAAGAGCTGCTTAAATTCTTCGAAGGCTGCTTGCTCCCTCTCCCCCCAAATGAATATTGATCCTTTCTTCAAAAGCTGTGTGAGGGGTTTAGCCCTGTCACTAAATTTATTTATGAATCTCCTGTAAAAATTGCAGAACCCTAGAAATTTTTGTACCTCTTTCACATTTCAGGGGGGTTGCCAAGAGAGAATTGCCTGGACCTTAGAAGGATCCATGGATATGCCTCCTGTTGATATTTTATAGCCCAGGAAATGTAATTCAGTTAAATTGAAGGCACACTTATCTAGTTTGGCAAACAGCTTGTTCTCTCTCAGTCTTTGTAAGACATTATGTACATGGGTTACATGAGTTGTAGCATCCTCAGAGAATATTAATATGTCATCTAGATAAATGACCAGATACTTATCTAGTAAATCAGAGAAAATTTGATTCATAAATTGGGAAAATATGGCTCCTGCATTAGACAAGCCAAAGGGCAAAACAAGGTACTCAAATTTACCAAACCTGGTATCGAAGGCAGTCAGATATTCATGCCCCTCTTTCATCCGGATCAGATTGTGCGCATTCCTGAGGTCCAACCTAGTAAAAATGTGTGCTTTCTGTAAGCGATCCAGCAGATCAGATATTAGGGGGAGTGGGTAATTTTCCTTGACCGTGACTTTATTGAGGGAGCTGAAATCATGCACCAGTCTCATGGGTGCCTCCTGGTTTGCCGGTGCCAACGGGTCAGGCTTCTTTGGTACGAAGAAGGTAGGAGCAGACACTGGGGAAGTAGATGGTCGGATGAAACCCTTTTGGAGATTAGAATCCAAGTAATCCTTTAAGGTGGCTAGTTCCTTGGGGGACATGGGATATTGTTTCCTTGCTGGAATCTTGGCTCCTGGTATCAACTCAATGGTGCAATCACAGTCCCTATGGGGGGGGTAGTGCTGTGGCCTCTTGTTCACTGAAAACGTCTGCGAAATCTGCATACTTGGCTGGCAACTGCCCCCCCCCCCCTGCTTCCATGACTGTGTTGGTTTCTGGAGAGAGAAGAGCGGCTTGAATCTTGTGGTGCTGGCATTCCTTAGCTGGGAAGGAGATTGCTCCCTTCGTCCAATTCAACAATGGGTTGTGGATCTTCAGCCAAGGTGTGCCCAGGACTATAGGCGCATTAAGTGATGCAGTAACATAAAGTTGGATCCACTCAGTGTGGTCTCCCGTTGTTAGTTGCAAAGTTTCTGTGAAACTTCTAATCGGCCCTGCCTTGAGGGGCTGGCCGTCAATGTTCTCAACTTCTATGGGACGTGGCAATTCTATGGTCGGGATGTTGAGGTCTTGTACAGTCTGTACATCAATAAAATTAGTGGAAGCTCCGGAATCCATGAGGGCCTCTAGCTTGACCTGGTGCTCTGGGTTTACATGCATTATGACTGGTAAGTAGTAAAAGGATTGCCTGGAATCCTCGGAATGAGCCCTTCTTAACTGATTGATGGTTTCCCTGCTGAGCTCTGTGGAGGGAGACCGACGGAGTTTCCCTGGTTGGAAGTCAAAGTGGAGGTGGCTCTTGGTTCTGCTGCTTGCCCTGGGGCTCTTACGGAATTTGCTTGGCTTCTCTCTGGGCAAGCTCTCACCATGTGCCCCTGGACTCCGCAGTAGAAACAGAGGGCTCTCTCTCTCCTTCTCTGTCTCTCAGCCTCGGAAATAAGCCTCCTGCTTGCCCCGATCTGCATCGGCTCCTTTGGTCCTGACTAGAGAGATGCTGTGGAGAGAGCTGGAAATCCTGGAAGTGCTCTGAGGCCCCTGTTTCTCCCTGGCTGCATCTGTCTGAGCTCTTCTAGCCTGGCGTCTACAACCACAGACGGTTGATATAAACCTTCTAGGGTAGCTGGTGTTCCCTGGTGCACTAATTCATTTTTAATTTCTTCATCCAGCCCCTGTTTGAATTGGTCTTTCAAAGCACTCTCGTTCCAGTCCAGATCTCCTGCTAACAGCTTGAAATCAGCAATGTAAATTCCCACCCTCTTGTTGGCTTGCTTGAGCTTCCGAATTGCCCGGCTGGCAGTGACCTCTGATCAGGCTGTCAAAGTGTGCTCGGAACCCTGCCAGAAAATTCTGGTAGTTGTTGAGAATTGGGTTGTTGTTCTCCACCATGGGAATAGCCCATTTGGCTGCTGGGCCCTTTAACAGACTTAAAATGAAGGTGACTCTGGTTCGGTCTGTGGGAAACTCTGCCGGTCTGCTGTCGAAAAACATTGTGCACTATGTGAGAAAGGTTCTCAACTGTCCTGCTTCTCCCCCAAACTTCTCTGGTAGACTGCCCTGGGATCTCAAGACTACTGGAGGAGCTGCTGCTGCTGCTGCTGGCACCGGTTGTGGGTTAATCGGAGCTGGTTGTTGTAACTGCTGTAGCATGGCTGCTTGTAATGTGTTGATCTGGAGATCTACTTGTTGTTGATGTTGTTGCAATGCTGCTGCCAGTTGTTGGATGGCTTGCTGAATTTCCTGGTTTTCCGAAGACATTTTTCCAAACTTCTCTTCCTTTTTTTTTTTTTTTTTTGTTCCTCCCTCTTTCAATGGGAGTAGTAGAGTTTGTTAGGATTGATGTCCTAACAGTCAGGAACCACGCTGAGGCAAGGAATAGGTCTCTAGTGCTTTATTACTGCTACATTAGACAGAAAATCCTAACAAACTGAAGAAGCGTGGGAAAAACCCAGACAGATAAACCCCAAAGGTTAAGGCGGGTCTGATCTGTGTCTCTTTGAATGGCTGATCAACTCCTCAGTACTACGCATGCATTTTCCCCCCTGGATAGGGGCCCCCTCCTGCTCTCCATCAGTACTCATGACAGATGCTCAGCAAATGTATCATGCTCCAATTTACCATCAATTTCACGAGCTACACCCTTCCTCCTCCCCCAGATGTTACATATATAGACTTTTGGAGAGCAGCCAGCTAGCACCTCACAGGTGCAGTGTTCCTCTCAGAACTGCATGGCTAGTGGTAACATTCATTTGGCAGCTCATTAACGGTGCATTTCAGCATTTTAGAATGCTGAATGTGATTCTATGGCTGAGCGTTGAGAAACTCTATCCCATGTGAGAACAAAGGAAGGTGGTTTAGTTCTTTCTTCATCAGCGCTGCAGGCTCCCATCTTACTCAGTGAGGCAGTCCCTTCCAAAATCCAAATGTGAAAGCAATTAACATGTACATTTCACAAAAGGCTATTATTAGATTATTTGGAGGAGTGCAGGAACTACAACAGACCGAGAAGACAGGATTAACCCTTCTTTCCTATGATGGTCCTGAACACTGTCTCCAACCCCCAGAAGTTGCTGTTTAGCCCCAGCAGAAAAGCTCCATTGGGTGCTGGTATTACAAAGAAACAGGTGGAATACCCTCTCACTTCAATCAGGCTAGTTGGTAGGTTCTCACAATTTCCTGAAGGAAACACAAATAACAATTTTCTCTGATATCAATGAATTAGTCATAGAATTATGGGGTAGGTTTTACATGAATTTGCTTTTGATTCAAGGCTGTTTCACAAGTGTCTGTGAACACTTGGATGTTTTCTATTTCTGAATACTGTTGATACAATTTCAGGATGATCTCTCATACATACACACACACACAGACACACTTTAACCTGAAGGACAGCCCCTGGCAGTGGGATTATTAGATTTGAAACTGCTGCTCCTTGACTTGCTCTTGGGAAGTGAAGAATCCTTACACGTTTCTTAAATCACACTGTACATTAAGCATATGGCATAAAATAATTCTAAGGAGTTGAGGAGATCTACTACTCACATAGATAAGAGAATGAGAATAGTAAAATAATAATACAGTACTTGACACTTGATGCTTACACAATGCTAGAAAGTATTCAGAGCTCTTCGTTATATCATCACTGCACACAACTACCTGCAAGGTAGGTTAATATTATGTTCATTTTGCAAATAATATTTGAACTGGTGAAAAATTCCTTTTTTATTAGGTCTAGCTACCTAGTAACTAGCTTTGATTTATATTTCCACTTTTCAGCCATCAAAATATATCAGCTCAGGAACAAATGATTCATGCAGTACACTTCGGACTATAGACTAGGCCTGCTGAAATTATTTTTGTTCTCAGAATTCCCTGAATATTTTGCTCAGTCAGAAACCACCCATTAAACTTTGAAATATTTGCTTTCAGCAAAACTGAATGGTAAGTCTAGTGCCTTCAGATCTTTTCTTCTTTGTAAACTGAATTATATTCCTGAGATACCCTATTACATTTGATATCCTGATGAAAAAGACAGAGCAGGTTGTAGAAATAAAAAGGCACACTTTCACCTATTCCAATCACCATCATTTTGCTAACCCTGCTAGCTGCAGTGTTCTTCCAGCTCAAAAATTGTGAGCATGGCTGCCCACTCTCAGTGCTATGCATAATATTAGAACTGCCACGTTTGCATAAAGGCTGCCCTGAGTCAAGCTTGAATTTTGGGGACTACATGAATCTGTCCATGTAGTTTTCTTGGCAACAAAACAGAGGGGGTTTGCTTCTTCCAGAATGCCTTTTTTCAGGCCTAGAATTCTCTGGAGTTTTCCATCCAATTACTGAACAGGTCCTATTATTATTATTATTATTATTATTATTATTATTATTATTATTATTATTTTAAATTTATTGGCCACCCAACTCCACCCAACTAAATTTAAATAATTAAGCAGTTCTGCTTAGCTTGTTGAGATCAGATGAAGTAGATTAGGTACTGCTACCTAAGTGGGTGGTATATTTGCATAGGCACACAAATATTTATTTTAGATTATTTCTCGGCCTAAGCACAAAATTCCCAGAGACATGCTTGATCAATAATGAAATTGCATTTTAAAAAAAGGTGAAAAGAGAGACAAAAAGGATCAGAGTTCTGCCTCTCCATGCAGAAATTTGAGACACCAGCTGGTAGCAGTGACCAGGTTTGGAGGTATTTTATCCAGCTCTATAAACCACTGGCCCCTATAAAGACCTGAGTGGTTTAGCTCTGAGAGGATCTTAAGCAGGTTCCACTTACTTTGTGGAGATCTGGAGTAAATTGCATGAGTAAATTTCTACCTCTGAGAAATCCTATACACTGATGTCTGTTGTTATTGTTGTTGTTCAGTCATTAAGCCGTGTCCGACTCTTCATGACCCCATGGACCATGGCACGCCAGGCCTTCCTGTCCTCCACTGTCTCCTGGAGCTTATTCAAATTCATGTTCATTGCTTTGGTGATGCTATCTAACCATCTCATCCTCTGCCTTCCCCTTCCCCCTTTTGCCTTCAGTCTTTCCTAGCATCAGGGTCTTTTCCTGTGAGTCCTCTCTTCGCATTGGGTGGCCAAAGTATTTGAGTTTCAGCTTCAGTATCTGTCCTTCCAATGAGCAGTCAGGGTTGATTTCCTATAGGATTGACTGATCTGACCTCCTTGCAGTCCAAGGGACTCTCAAGATTCTTCTCCAGCACCACAGTTCGAAAGCATCAGTTCTTTGGCGCTCAGCCTTCCATATGGCCCAACTCTCACAGCCATACATCGCTACTGGGAAAACCATAGCTTTGATTATACGGGCCTTTGCTGGCAGGTGATGTCTCTGCTTTTTAATACGCTGTCTAGGTTTGCCATAGCTTTCCTCCCAAGGGATACTCCAGAGACCAAACCAGACTTAGCATGGTGTCAGCAACAACCCACCAACACCCTTGGAACATAACTTGCTTTATTGCTGATGTTGAGGTTGGCAAGAAAGCACTTATGCTACTGGCTTCCTCATCGTCTCAAGATCCCTCATTGTCTGCAGCCCTGCTAGGCTTTTCTACATAGCTCCACTCTGATGTTTCAGCAATACTCCTTACGATCAGTCGCCTCTCTGCTAAAATTTGCCTGAGAGGAAATGAGGAGAAATGTGCTCCAAGGCTAAGGGGTCCACTTATATTTAACATACGCAGCCCTATGGAAAGAACAGCGTGGTCCGACAATCTGCTCTTGCTATCGCCCCCTCTTCTTTATGTCTCTCAAGACTATGGGAGGGGAGCCTCACTGTCTTTCCCTGGGGAGTTCTAACAGAAGAACTGCTGATCTCTATCTGCAGTCCCACATCTCATGCTTTTAAGAGTAATAATTCTTGGGATTCATATGGGGCTTTGACCTGTTCAAAGCTCTTGGTGTGCACCATCATGTTCCATTCTTTTGGAAACTTCATGGCCTAGACAGTATTATCACCCTCCCATTACAGATAAGGGACCAAGACTGAGAGAAGAGTGGCTGGGCTAAAGCCATCGAATGTATCCACAGAGATTTGAATCAGACATTTCGTAACAAAGGCCTGTAAATAAGCCCTTGAGTGCACCAGCTCTCACACTGCTGTGAGTTGTTTCCAGACTCACAAAGCAAGTTCCAATCCCTTTGTCTGTTGACACATTATTTCTCTCTTTTCAGGCTAATAGGAGGCAGCAGGGGTGGGGCAGTAGAAATTAGAGGGCAGAAAAACCATTTGGTCTCTTTAATTCTGATGCTCAGTGCAGGATTGGTCCCTGTGGAATGTGTCCCCATGCTTTGTCTTCTCCAGATCTAAGAATTTAAGCAACAGGCCTCTGTCTGCTTCCTGAGGGAGCTAATTCTACACTCCAGTGGTTCGGACTGCTAGAAAATTATTCCTAATAGCCATTTTATGCTTTTTCTTTCCTTAATTTTAGCCTATTAGGGTTGTGTTTTTTTCAGTGTTCCATTTTCTACACTCCAGCTTAGCTTCTTGGTATTGTAATTTAGTTTTCTTCTATCGAAATCAAAGAACATAATGACCGCATTTAGGTTCCGGGCCTCTGCTTTCTCTTTCTCTATGTTTAATCTCCCTGGGGTTTTTGTCTTTATAAATCTTATATTTCATGTGTGCCTAGGTACACCGCCCGACTTGCCATAGCAAGATTCCCATCTGTTCTTCTAGATATAGATTTCAAATATTTCTGACATCACATTGAATGCTGCCTGGTCACTTGGGAATCCAATGGAGAAAATAAGGATAACAAACACTGGCCCTTTTCCTTCCAGGATATGTCTATCTCTGTCACTGGAGGCTTGAAAAGCTAAGCAGAATGGGAAAAGCTATGTGAAATTTAGCAGGTAGCAAGTAAACTGCCAGAGAATTTCCCAATAGCTAGAAGAGGAAGAGTCAGGAGAAAGGACAAAGGAGAGGATTCAGGCAGTGGAGGATGCATCTGAGATGAGCACAAATATGTGATAGAAGGAGGCCACAGAGTGCACCCCTCGTTCAATTTTTTAAATCCTCAGTATCTCCAATGAAAATAACCTCAAGTCTCCAGAGGAGCTTTTGATTAAAGACAGCAATACTCAGGGTTGGGGTCTTCAACACAGAACTCTCTTGCACTGGCAAGGAACTGTTCCCCTGTAATTAGCTGAAAACAAACCTCTGCTTGCACTACTGCTTCCTATTGATTCTAATTGGTAAATTAGCAATGATGAGACTCTGATCTGTACCCTCAACAGCCTTTCTAAATCACTTCCCACCAATAGATGTTTTAGACCAGCTTTTCAAGTGGTTCCATGCATAACAGGGACCTACTCCTTTCACCTTATACCTCTCTTGCTAATTTCTACAAGGGCTGCCTGTTTTCAGCCAATATTCAGGGTACTTATCCAAGTCAAGCAAATAATATTTTATAGGTAGGTTTGCTTTGAATATGATATGGAAATCGGAATTCAGCTTTCAAAATTTTACTCATTAAGCAAGATACAACTACATTATGCTTAGCTTAATCACCATGAATGGCAGCCTATTCACTTCAAAGCCTTAGATACTCTAAGGAGAGGAGGGCAGGGCACAAGTTGAATTAATTAGAGGTGAAGAAGTTAAAACATTCTGTGTGCATGTGTGAATCTGACCTGAGCAATGATTAGCAAATCCGGTTATATAACTATAATATAAAGATTTATCTGCAGGAAATACATTGTATAGGCACATCCTACCAAAAGGATACTTGGTATACTGTGCGTACATGCCTGGGGAGAAGAGCAGAAAAAGTGACCTCAGATTAGCAGTCTGATAGGCAAGAGCAAGCAGAGTGATAGACAAAGAGGGGACACAGAGGAAATCTTTAATTCTGTATCTACACCCTACTGCCCTCTAATGGTCAGTAGGTCAAGAGGAGATGAAGATTTAGTGCCATTGGATCCACACCTCCAGTATAAACAATTCAGTACAGTATCCTGATGCTTACCTGTAAAGTGCTTAGCAGCTTATGACCCCAATATCTGCAGATATGCCCCTTTTCATGTCAACCACTTAATGCATTAAGATCCTCAGATTTATCTTTATCCAGGTGCCATCAGGTTATGAAATACATTATATTTACACAAAGGAGAAGATCATTTATTTAGGAATACCCTTAGTTTAAAATATTCTTCCTAAGGAAGCTTCATTGTCCAAAATAAGAGTCTTTTCAGCACCAGGTCAAGACATTCTTAATTGACCAGCCATTAAAATTATTTTTATTACCTCTGCAGTTGTATTGTTTTGTTGTTTCTCAATTTTATGTCATGTGAAGAATGCCTGTTTTTAAAAAATCTGTTTTTTAGTGTACATTGGCCTGAGTTTTGTTAGAATAAAAGGCAAACTTTAGAAATACATGGATAAAAATAATAAATTTGCACAATCTGTTTCCAAAATTTTGATCAAATTACAAATTTAAGAAGAGTTGACAGAAAGGATTACTTAACCCTTGCCCACCTTCCATTTGTCAACTTAAAATACCCCCCCCCCCAAATTTAGGTACAGATATGAAGTCCTAGGGGGATCAGAAAAAAACTCTCCCCAACAATTTTTTTTTACAAAAATTAAAGAACAGTTTATGATTTTTTTATTTATAACCTACAGAAAATAGTTAAAGTATAAAAGAAATTAGTTTATGTTTGGAATAAATAAATATTCAAGCAAATCAAGCAATAAACCGAGAAACCTGTCTCAATACAGGAAAAAGCTTCAGTTTTCAAAAGTTTACAAAAATGACATGATTTTTAAAAATAATTAGAAGACACAACCGGTACAAAATTATTTCAGATTCAGATAAACAGCCAATGAATCATATGGCAAAATGTGCCTCCACATCAGACTCTTGATTCCCCTCATTTCACTTTTTCTGAAAATGTATCAGTCTGATATAGTTGCAGGCAAAATGCAGAATACATAACATTTTTGTTTTACTGAAACAGCAATATTTTTCCTGATTGGGCAAAAATAAAGAAAAATGACATTCCTTAGAATTCAACTGCTCGCAGCTCTATTTAAGCAATACACATATAATTATTGTCTATACTGTGTAATTTTATATAGCAGACATACTTTAATAAGCAAACTAAATTATACAATATACATTTTATAAAGTAGCAAAGTAATTTTATATTTGTAAAGTATATTTAAAATCAAATATTGCCTATGTTTTACCTTTCTCAGAAAAATTGCATTTTTCCCAGTTAAAATAGGAAAGCAACATTTATTTTTCTACTGTTTCAACTATCTGGGAATTTCATCTTTCTAGCTGGGGAAGAATCAACAAGGAGTAACAGGAGAAAGTAGGTAAACACCCTCTTTCACTTGTCATTCTTTTGAAATTGGTCCTAGGCTTGCCGTATGCTCCAGTTTAACAGGGACTGTTCCAGTTTTATGCTCCAGTCTGGGCTGGACACATTATGGGAAGATCTAACTCTCTGGAGAAGGCTGGGAAAGGTGGAAGGAAAGAGAAGAAGAGGACGACCAGCAGCAAGGCAGATGGACTCAGTTACAGTGGCAATGGGGGCACCATAGGAAGACCTGAAAGACCAAGTTAGGGACAGATGGAGAAAATCTATCTATGGGATCACTAGAAGTTAAAAATGACTTGATGGCACATAATCATCATCTGGGCTAGGATACAGGGCTGTACAGTTCCACGGAGCGGGAGTGTAGTCTAATCATGTTTCAAGTTGCTTGCCTATATCTGGGAGGTGGGCAAGGTGGAACAAGTTTAAAGGCTAAACCTGTAGTTTCTCTTTACCTGGCAGTGCATTTTTAGCCAAATAATTTTATTCTCCCTTTGCCTGCAGAAGCAAAGGAGATGTGATTTTTGACAGAATGCTAAAGCCCATGCTCCTGGGCTTTCCCTGCTATCGCAATCTGTGCCCTGGTTTAATTGCTTAGAAATATGGGTAACCTACCTAAACTGACTTATGTGAAGAAATAAAAAAAGAACACTCTAGTTTCTGCTTTAAGAAATAGGCATAACTTGCATGGCCATACCGCCAAGATGCCTATTTTGTGCTTCTTTAAAGTCAATTAACTCCACCCCCTCACAGACACACACATTTCATCTGCAGAGCAGAGAGCTGGCAAATCAACATGACAGAGAACAAATTTTGTGTGGACATAGAAAAAGAAAGAACATCAGTTCTGTAGGCATCCTTCAGCCCACAAAACAGGCACATACCAAATTCTCATCCTGAGCACTTAAGAAAGGATAACCCTCTAGGGTGGAGTTTTCCCAAAGGCCTAATGGATTTTAAGAGCAAGTTTGTGTTAAAGAAAAACAACACAGAGAGGTTAAGTACAGCTGTCACCATGACACTAACCAACATTTTTGCAGAAACGAAGGTCTTTTAAAGACTGGAGACAGATAATAATCTTATTTATGACCCTGAAGGTAATGTGATGCAGTTTATGACTGTATCCTCAACCTCTTTTGTGACTTTTATATGCTGTTACATTTTGGAAGCATTGCCCATAGAAGATGGGAAACATTATAAAAAGAATCTGTGCGTATTTTCTCATGGGAAGCAGTAGCCCAAATGAGTAATGATAAATATTACCTGAGTGGCTTAGATGAAATATTTTGCCACTTCATTAAATTGAATGAAATAATGTATCCTCTGTCAACATGATGTAGTCCACATTGTCATGAAATTTATGTTCAGATTGTTCATACTCTGCTAAGTGAAAAGATGAACCTATTACAGTCATCCCAAGCTAGTAAACTCAAGTTGTTTTGGACTAAACTCCCATCATCTGGTTCAGATATACTGAATTAAAGCATTCATCATGCCAACTGCAGTTACAGTTGTTCAATCAAACAAAAAACCCTGAAATCAATAGAAGCGATACCAAAGAAAGCTATTATCCTGGGTTGATTATGAATAATAATTTTATTGTGATTTTCTGTGTGAGAAAGTCATCTAAAAACATATGACAAGGTGGAACATAAAAGTACATTGTTTTTGGAAATATTATGACTAGACATCAGTCATGGGCCAAAAAAATTGACTTCATGTAGGTGTTAAACAGGAGAGGTGAGCATACTGAGCCCTGCACCCCACATAGTAGGGGCCATAGGCTGCACCTCTCCTCTCCTATCAACACTGACTGGAACCAGCCCCAGAGGAAGAAAACCAGCACAACTTGGTGCTCCTTGCCCCCAACCCCTGAAGCTGGTCCAGAAGAATACCATGATTGATGGCACTGAAAGCAGCTGAGAGGGTCAAGAAAAGCACCATTCCCATCCCTCTCCCACCAGAGGTCATCAAACAGCACAATCAATGCCATCTTGTTCCCATAGCCGGGCCTCAAACCTGACTGAAAGAGGTCCAGATAATCTGTTTCTTCCAGAGTTCTCTGGAGCTGCTGCACAACCCTCATCTCCACAACCTTCCCCAAAAAAGGAAGGTTGGAAACTGGATGCAAATTGTCCAGCACCATTGGATCCAGCAATGGCGTCTTGAGGAGGGGGCAGACCACTGCCTCCTTAAGAGATGGTGGGACCACTCCCTCTTTCAAAGATGAATTCACCATCACTAAGATTCAATCACATGTCACCTCCTGTGAAGCTGTAGCCAGCCAGGAGAGGCATGGATCTGAAACAGAGATGACTGAGCTAATAGCCGCAAAATCCCTGTCCACATCATCAGGCCCAACAGAATCAAACTCCTCCCAGATAATCAGGCCAGATCTTGCCCCACAGGACCTGCTACAAGTCTAGAGTCCAACTGTAATGGTATGTGAGAATACCTTGGGAGAGGGGGGGGAAGAGATTCTGCCTAGGGAATGATCGGATAAGTGGCGGTGGGGACCCCACATCTGCATAACGGGCACTCAGAAAGTGCCCTAACTTATCAGGTGTAAAAAGAGACAGAGGGAGATTTGTATTTTTGGACTTGCAAGATTCTGTTAATTCTGTTAAGTAGAATTAGCTCATCTGGTTTTATTTCCTGTCTAGTATACCTGGGAAGGCTGACACCAACTTAGCACAAATCCAGTTGACTTTATCTATCAGATGTCTTGCAAATTTCTCAAAGTGACTTTGCAGGTAAACCTATGAGCCACCGCTCCCAGGAAGGCTCAAGTCACCCGAAACAAGGCCACCAGTCAGCTATCCACAGATGCAGTATGGGTGGAGAAATATTGGCATTTTGCTGCCCTTACCACAAAGTAAGTAGACCCTTATAGTGGCTCTTACTCATGTTCAGTCAGATTCATCCTTGGGCACTCTCCAGCAGTGCTCCAGGCACTGCTTCATCTCCCTCCTTTCCTGCTTCATCTCCCTCCTTTCCTCTGTAAACCAAGGGAAGTTCTGGAATCCCCAGGTGGGCAGAGGCCGCTTAGGTATGACCTGATCCAGAGCACCCACCACCCTCTCATTCCAGGCCACCACCAAGGCCTCAGTCAAATTGAACTGCAGACCCTTGGATCATGTTTTACTGGGATCATGTTGCATGTGTTATGTGAAAGTGCTCACATACTCCAAAGTAGCTTGCCTTTGAATCTGAAGCACTACCAGTTCTAATACCCACCCATCTTCCAAACATCAGAAAACTGTGCGGGCAGGAAATGTGTTGCTCCTATTGCTAATCCCTATTCTGCCTATATTTTTTCAATTCAGAGTAACCATGTTTCCCCCGTTATGCGCATGCATATGGTTGATTCCTCCAGCTTTGCTGCCCCAATCTTCAGCCAGTGGGAAAAACATCTGCCAATCATACCAACAACTACCTCTCATATTTTGGTCTACAGGCAGATGTGTGTAGCAGGGAACCATTTGCACACACCTAAAGCAGGGTTATTAAAGGGGTTAACAGGGCCATGTTACTTGTGGGACTGTCTCCAAGGATCTCTGCCCATCCCACCAGATCTGACAGGGAGGGTGTGCTCCAGGTCCCCTCTTTTAAACAATGTCATCTTGTCATCATCAAAGCCTTCTCTGTCACAGCACCTGCTCTATGGAACACTCACATACACACTTGAGATCTAGAAGGTCTTGACCCTCTTGGCTTTCTGGATGGCTGTGATAACCTGGCTTTTCCCCCAAGTGTTGGGCTGGGATAATAGATGACCCCAATATAGCTGTGGTTTTGTGTTGGTGAGTTTTACAGTGCCTTGGTTATTGTACTATGATTAATTTTAATTTTGTTTCCTGTTTGGTTTATAGAGATTTCATTATATTGTTTGTGTCAACTGTTATTAGCCACCCAAAATTTGTATGTTAGATGGCTGGCCATATAAATTTTCTAAACAAATAAATGCAAAGGAAGTCCCCATTACTAACAAAAAAAAAAAATACAACCATGCTGCTATTAGGCATATATGAAGGATGACCAGAACAGCACCGCTGTGCCTAAGGCTTTAAGGAAACAACACCAGAATGGCAGCAGGTGAGTTTATGTAGCATGAGATATAAATATGTAAACACAATCAGTGCTCTTAGCAGATTGGGCTTTCACCGATTCCAAGGAGGCATTTATTATTCTCCAGATTCAGCCAGTCAGTTTCTTTTCACTTAACAATAAATCAAGAGGAGAAAGAATTGAACAGTACATATGAAGTGGGCTTACTTGGTCTACATCGTTAGAGCAATGACCAGTTGGTCCAAATCATATAATAACCTGAACCACCCAGAAGTCCATTGGATGGCAAAATGGTACAATGGGGATTAAAAGTAACTGCTTTTCGCCTACGCCATTAGCACAAAGTACTCTTGATAATGAGTTTTAAATACCATTTAATCATATTTAATGCAAGTATCTACCCACTGTCCAATTTATTTCCCTTGACTCACTCCATAGATGATGAGGCTCTGCTAGGCAGAAACAATTTCTCAGTGATTTCTGAATGAGCAGGGCAGCAGCTGGATTGCCAGCCATGCTAACAGACCTATAGAATCCTGCAGGCTCGACAAGATACATGGAGAGAGTCCCTAATCAGTACCATGTCCTTGCAGAGAAGAATAGATATTGCATGTCTACCCTCAACCATTGCCAGGGAGTTAGAACTGAACTATTCCTAATCAGACCACTATTGTCCAACTACTTACAAGAGAATGTCCTACTTCCCAGGTTGGATCAAAGAGAGGTTGGGACAATGCTATGGTTGTCAGTAAAGTTACAAAATCCTGATGACCCCCACCCTTGTCAAAATAATCCTGGGATCTTCAGTACTGTATCTGAGATTACCAGTATTAGCTCAGTCAGGACTACTGTTGGGGCATTAGGATGAGCAGAACACCAGAATTGCTGTTGAACTGGTGTGTGACTTTTCTGTGTGTGAGAGTCTTCTCAGCAAAGAATTTTCTAAATTAACTTGATTTAATCAGGCTGTAGATGTTCTAGCATCATCAGTCACCCTTTGATCTTGCCTTCTGGACTGTTTCTTAACCCTACTTTCTAGCTTTCTCTTAAGTTCTGATTCCTGATTATGTCCCATAGCTTCCAGTTCCTGATCCACTTGAAACCATTGCCCACTGCCCACTGCCCAAGAGGAGTGCTTTCAGTCCTCTAAATATGACCCAACCTATATCTAGAGGAAAATGAACATGGAAGTCTTCAGCAGCAGCTGAACAATAAACAGATTGGTTTGTCAACTTGTTTATGGCTAAGGGGTTAAAAAAATGGAATTAGAATACCATACTGCTGAATCCTGCAGACCTGAATCATCAAGACTGTTCAGCCTGTGTACTTTTCTTCCTACCAGGCAGCTGCTGATCAAATCCTAGCTATGGAAGGTTGTTGCTCAACTTAGCAATCTGTGCATTGTCAGCCAAATAAATGAAATGAAGTCAGTATGCAGCCATGGAAGGAGAAAGAAAAAACCCAAATTAGAGATTGGTGGTAGGCAAGCAGACTTGAGGAAGGTGTTTCACATGAGAAAGACCCCTCCCAAACTTTCATTTCAGTATCTCAGCACCAGAAAGAAAAGGCTTTCGGCATGGGCTGCATCAGATTCAAAATCCAGAATCAATTCCCAAGAATGCACTCCTGCATTCTTTTTGAATATTTTCATTTAAATATGTGGCAACCTCTGACAATAGCTTTGCCTCAGCAACCTTGTGATTCATTTAAAGCTGCCTTGGCAACTGTAATGCACGCCAACATCAAGGCAGGTTGTTTTTTTCCATGGCTGTCCCTAGCAAGCAGTATACTCTTAGGCTACACAAAATTAAGTATGGGGGGAGATAGGGAGGATTGGTTAAAAGGAGATTTAGTTTAGCCCCACATGTCGGATGACATACTGTAACAGCTGCAGGACTGTGTACCACACCTTGTCCTTAACAGATGCCTCCAGATGTTTTGGCTGCAGTAACTGAACATTTGGGAAGTTTTAGTCCCAATATATCTGGAAGGCACCAGTTTGGGAAAGACCTATCTAGAATTAGAGTTCTAATTCTAGAGTTAAGTAAGTAAACTTCAGTGATCTGTGATTCAGTACTGCCTTTCCTTGGGATTAACTGCAACAAATGCAATTTATCAAAATAACCAAAGCCTTTCAAGTTTACATTTCATAATATATCTGACTTACAGGAGTTTCCCTTTCTTGGCAAAGGCTTTGCATTAATAAGGTTCAGAATTATCATTTTTATTAGTAAATGCTATATATAAATAACCTATGCAGGGAATCTGGACTTTTGCAAAAAGTTTTGCTTTGCTACAGTAAATCAGTTCATCCAAAACTTACCTGGATAGCTAAACTAATTAGGAAAACATTGGAAAAATATGCATTTTGTAATATTCTGGATGTGCAAAGCATAGCAAAAGACGACCTCCATAGGTATTCAACTGTAGTACATGAAGGTTAATCTTGGGAAAGGTACCTGAATTATATGCACCTTGCACTTAGTGAAAGTGCTCCAAGATCTCCAAGACATTTACATTACTATTTTTGATCTATGTGAGAAAATCTCTAAGAGCAGCTAGCCAAGCAGAGACCTTGGGAATGGGGACTGTATGCACACCCACATCACCTTCCCAAAGTTAGCCCACATAGAATTCCATCTTGAGGAGATAAGTTGTACAAGTGGGAGGTATAACCATAGAAAAAGGTTTCAATCTAGAGATGCCATGGCATGCCATGCCCTGATGGATCTGATTTTTGAGCCAGATATTAATTTCTACCAATGGGGAGAATGGCCCTGCATTGTAATAAAATCTTTTTTTTGTTTTTGAGAAAGGATTAGTTGACTTGCTGCATGCACATATTTTTGTCAAGCTTCTTGAAAAGAAAAAATGATAGCAAAATATGGAAATGCTTCAGCAAGTTAGTGGGAGTTTTAAGTATCATGATGGCAGCATATACCAATGCCAGGTGCTGCAGTGACATCGATCTTTCAGTATCTCATAATGGTGAAAGGTATCCAGTCACAGTGTTTCATCCTTTATCTCCTTTCCTCAGTTAGCAGAGCAATAGGCAGAAGGATAAGGAAAGCCTATCAAATCACCATGCTTTGCACCTATCTAAACCAGCATTTGTGCAGAACAAAAGATCGCCACTCCTACAACTCTGGCCCAGTCCAAAAGACTATCATTCTGCTTCCTCCTTCAAAGAAATATAGCCCCACCCATTTTGGTATATGAGATGTAGGGATAGCTTTAGACTGAGGCCGAGTAGGCACTGACCTAGGATACCAAAGCTTAGGGGGCACCAACACCATACCTCCTTCTGGAAACAAAGGCCATAGGAAAAATTGTTTACATTTCATCTACCTTTAAAGAATCAACTTTTCATGTTGTTCATACAGGATTTTAGGTATTTTTGCATTGAGGTTTAGCAATTTTCAATTGGCTATAGTTGGCAATTCTGCTCTGAAACAGTAGCAGACCAAGTTGTAGTTGCCAAGGTCACATCATGCAGAGCAGATGTTAAATTAATCATTCTAAAAATTCAAATCTTCACATTAGTGGGAGCTGGTTCCATCAGTCAATGTGGCCTAGGGTGCCATATATCCTTGAGCTGGCACCGATCAGATGGGAGTGGAAATAACACAAGGATAAGACCAGGGCAGAAGTTGTTGTAACACCATTCTCTTGCTGCATCAGATCTGGTAAAGACTGACTAATTAGCAACATGACCACCATAAGGGTGGAGGAAATTAACCACCAAACAGCAAAATCATCTTAACCTGTAGCATAACAGTTAAATGAGACAGATGTGACCCATTTAATGGGTTGGAAGCTTGGTCATTCCAGATGTTGATTGGAAAATGAGAAACAAGAACCAGGACCCTAAGGAGCACAACTATTGTTCCATGATGCCAATGCTCAAGAATTAAAGCTGTTGGACGAGCTGCTATTAATTCACCTTGCAGCAATAAAGTTAATGGCACATATTATACTTCTCTTCTTCTCTGGGTTTCCAGACCATTGCATATCCAACAAGGTGTCTGGCCCCTGGTTAAAGTGTTCTTAATTGACTGCAAAAGATGATTGAGGAAATGTATGTAGCATGACAAAAATCAATGCTAATCACCCTGACAATTAGCTAATGCCTTAATAATTGGAAATCCAGGCAATACCCTGGTACAGTGAATCTCCCCAGGGAAGTCAGTGCCTTCACACATTCCTGAAATTCTTTCTAAATAAAATGTTGCAATAAGTTTAGTAAAACTTGCCTATAGTGAAACCGTCATAGTGGTATATAGACCCACAAATAACACAATATTTGTGGGGAACATTCCACTGAACATTCCTAGTGGAATAAGGAAAGGCTAAACAAAAATATACTGGAACCCTACCTGTAATTGTCTCTCCTTCTCAGTACCGCCCTAAATCTACAGCCTAAGATATCAAAGTCATCTCATGGGAAAGCACTATTTTCCTATACAGATTGGAGTAGAGCTCTTACATTGTTCCCATTCTTCTCAATGGGACATACACAAAGTTGCTTCTGCTTTTATCTTCAGTGAACATTAAAGTCAACTATAATTCATAGTAAGAAATATATAGGAAGAGGCCATAGGTGAATGATGCAACTATGTAAACAGAACCAATTGTATGAGCAGGATGGAAAAATTTCATCTTGATCAGGCCTGCAAGTCTGTTTTGCCTGTAGGAAGCCCTGAACTTCCATGGAAGCAGATACTTCTTGTACTGAATGGTGCACAAACAGATGGAATGGTCATGTTGGTCAAGGTACTTGAAGTAAAACGTAATTGCAGACAGCAAGGTCCAGACTTGGTTGGCAGAGCAAAATTAGAGTTGAACAGGTCCATGGACAGATCACTGACCAAAGGCTTTTCATCTGGTTCCAGCTGAGTGAAAAGCAGTTCTGAAATTCAGTTGAACCATTCAAGCACTGCAGGATAGCATTATGAAAAAGCAGTCCCCACATAGCTGCAAATTGTGACTGTAGGGCATCTTACAGAAGTTCAGTGCAATGTAGACTAGCCTCCTCGTGGTGCACCCCAGGCAACGTGACTTGTCACGGCTAAATAGTCTACACACCTGGCTGCTGGACCTCACAAGGCTTTCCCAGCAAAAAAAAAAAAAAAGCAGCATGAACACCGAACTGCTATGCCATACGATTAAAAAAAAAAAAGTGTATAGTATGCAATGTTCGAAGTTGTGGTGTTCAGAAATGAGAAGTTTGTGCTGGTGGAAGAGAAATATGAAATGGATAGAAGAATACAGAAGAGCTTAACTGGACAAATAACATTCGTAATAAATACTTATTAGAAAAGGTCTGCTTGCAGTTTGCCAGTTTCCCCAGAGTGGGCAGGACCAAAGAAGTGGATGATGATCATTTACATTATGGGGCTTTAAGGGGCAAAAAGGCCACTTTAACTTTTGCAGATGCTCAAGGCACCAAATTCACCTTTTAAAACTCTGAAGTCCCTCCCAGAATAGGCCTTGACCCAGCCCACTTTTCAAATGTGGCTCTTAACATACCGCACAAAGCTTGAGGAGGTTGCTTAGCTGACAGATATTTTGTGCCCATATGTTCAAATATCTTCCCCAACAATCCAAGGTCCTCCTGCCTTCACCCATGCTGAGCTCCATCACCATATTAAAAGCACTCGGAAAGGATGAGTATGCCAAGTGTATTAAAGCTACGCAATTAGATTACCAACTGAAATGTATTACATTTATTATTTGTAAATGAAAAATGTAATTCTGTTTATAAAGGCACTGTAAAAATACTAATATTATTAAGTTACAGTGGAACATCTCCCTCCCTCAACTGATCATTAAGAATAGTTATCTATTGCTGCATATATAGTTACACACATATAGCTGCTGTATAGCAAGTCAAACCATTGTTTCATATACTCCAGCATTACCTATTCTGATTGGCAATGGTTCTCCATTTCTGATAGAAATATTTTTCAGCCTTGCCAGCTGATTTTTTAAAAATTAGAAATGGCAGACACCGAACTTAGAAAATTATATTTTCTATCATTGAGCCGAGATCCTTTTCTACAGTCCTGCTGACTTAGTACAACTAGGGGTTGATACTGTGCTTGTGCCATTATAGGATAGAAGAGTGCCACAGATAAATCATATCATGAGAAGTCCCATTTTTGTCAAGCTATGATCAAGTTTCAAACAGGATAATGCTATTTTTTAAAGTTAAGTAACATGGTTGTCATGAGTAAGGATGGCGAGCAGGGGGCTCCCACCCAGACTGTCAAGCGCATGCGTAGCACTGAGGAACTGTTCAGCCATTCAAAGAGACATAGATCGGGACCGACTTAACCTTTGGGGTTTATATGGCTGGGTTTTTCCCACGCTTCCTCAGTTTGTTAGGATTCTTGTTAAGTACTAGTAATAAATATTAGAGACCAAGTCATTGTCTCCGTGTGTTTCCTGGTAGTCAGGACAATGGTTCTCCAGCTATTGCTGAACTCCTATCAGCCCTCACCAGTATGGCCAATGATAAGGAATGATAGGAACTATGCTCTGGAGCCTCATGTGTCACCCACTTTGCCATAGATGTACACCAATTATGTTCAATAATTTGAGGAAATTTACAGACCTGTGGTATATGAGGGATCAGTTGAGATGTTCTAATATACCAGTATCTGTCATCATGTGTCTCCCCAAATCTCTAATGTATACCTGTTTGGGAGCTCCCCTTCAATTTGGCAAGAATTTCAAACACAGTGTGAATCACTCCTAAGAAAGGTTGTTCAGCTAGGACAACACTGGCAGCCTGAAGAGAACTGTTTATGATTATCCTAGTTCTTGGAACAGAAACTGAATCAAGTTTCCCACCCCTAAACCAGTTCCAGGTGATGCTTTTAAAGCTTCAGTTAAGAATGGCCAGTCTACCAGCACTGATTATTAACATCACACTGAATCAGGTAGATAGAAGTAATGCCATCAACAGGTCTGGTATTTTGCAGAATAACAGCAAAATATATGTCCCTGTTCCAAGGAGCTTTCACACTAAACAAGCTTTAGCACATAAAGCCCCAAAATTAACTGTTCTCCCCCCCACACAGAGACTGGAAGTATGTAAATAGCACATATTTCACTATGAAAATTGACCAAGTTACCTATAATGCAGAGAAGGTACCAGTTGAATAAGGTAAGGACATTCTGCCCATCCTGTAAAGGAAATTAATACTCTGTGCACCTCTACCCAGTTGTACCCATGTTTCTCCCCCCCCCCCAAATCTGTAGATGATGCTTCTCCTGCTCATTCTATCTATCTAATTTTCCCATACTGAAGAAAATTGGCCTGTAACATCAACTAATACATTTCAACTGACCCTTTTAACCACAAGCAGTTAAAAGCTGTGTGGTTGAAATTTAGCCTGCTCCTCTGCCTTGGATCACAAATTGCAAGCCTGTAATTCTAGACTCTGTAGAGAGTTCATCGGCAACTTTTTTCCTCATTGTCGTACTATTTATTTTTGCTCTCTAGTTCATAATAACCTTCTCCATCCCCCTGAACTGAATTGCTGGCTAAACCTTTTTATTGTTCAGCACACTGCATATATATCATCACCCAAGGAAATGCTTTCACTCAGGGTACTGTTAACTGACTGACTACTAGGAAGTTAGGACTCAGGAATTATGAAACCAGGTCTTGTTCAGCTGGGATCTCATTGGCCCAATAATTAGGCGATCCATGCAATGACAGTGATTCAGTTCTCTGAATGTAAACTGCCTATATTATCATCCATAATCATATACGTTTCATCATACAGATTTCAAAGATCCTTTTTTACTCCATCTTGTCATTCTTTCTGGACACATCTCAGTTATTTTTGTGACATAAGTCCATAGTAAAGTCAATTCCATTGGCATACTGCTGAAAATTTCACCAAAAGACTGTTTTCTACCCTTAACATTTTGTAACTAGTAACTTTTATACCCAGGGTCTAATATCCATTCTATATCAACTTTTCCCTCTCTCTCCAATCCTCCACTGAGCATTGAAGCAAATATAGACTAATTATGAAATTTAACTGTACTGCTACTCAGAAGCCAAGCTTTCAGATAGTCCTCTTCTGAGAACCTTGTGCAAAAATCCTGCTGGTGGCCGCAGCTGTCAAATACCATATATCTCTAATTTTCTCTTCCTCTGCAATTGATATATAGAGACTTTGATGCCACAGCAATGTCAAGTCTGCCTGGCATATTGCCCTCACTAAAACCCTGAGCAATGAAATTAACAATTCTATATAACACTGTGAATAAATCATAGCTTGTGGAGTTCAGTTTGTTTCCCTGTCCTACTTAGGGGCATATTATTCATATTGCCCCAATTTGTTTCTGTAATAATACATCTGGATCTTCATCAGGCAATTTGGCAGATACAAGAAAGGCTATTGTTAAGACAATGAAAACATTGTTCCCTCCAAGGACAGCTCTTTGTGGACAGGAGAATCTATGCAGGAATTATGGCTCCCTACAGGAAGATGATCTATGGGCTTAATACTACAGATCACTTGCTCTATAACCATAATGGCCAGTGGTTGCTTTGGTCAGATCTACCAAGCCTTGGTGATGATGAGCCCACTGTTTATGTCTTTGGAGGGTATTGGGGCAGGGAGGGGGGGAGCAAGCAAATGCCGATCCGTCTGTATGCAGCTACTTCAGCTAAATGTCTTCATTTTTGCAGCTCATTAATCTCTTCTGGATTTTGTTTTGCTTTGTTTTGCAGCCAGTTAGGAGAAAAAAGAAAAGAAAAGCCATGGGGGAGGGAAGAGGAGGGGCCTCCTAAGAAGGTGCTGTTCCAAACAATGAGTGATTTAAGCAGCTTTTATGTGCAGCTGAGCCTTGAACTGGAAGTTGGCTCCAGTAGTGAATCTGGAAAATGAAAAAGGGTAAAATATAGCTGACAAGAAACTGAGTTATGAATGAAGACATCTGTCCCAGTTTGTGGCTCATCTCTGCAACCCATTTAGCCTTCTCCATATCGATACAATAAAGAGTACAAAGTTACCTTCTAGGATTATTGTAAAGATGGCAATCAGGAATAATATATGTGCAATGCTTTAAAGCACTGTCAAGTTGCTATGTAAGGCCTTGTTCTTCTTGTTCCAGTTGCTGTTTTTAGTTAAAATTTGGCATGAAACTGTTCTTGATACACTTACAAAGTTTCACAGCCTTCCCTTAAGAAAATGGGCAGAAGAGAAAAAGGCAGCCAGTTAACAGCCAGCTGCTCACAGCCTAAAGGTAAGAATTGATTAGAATAACCTCTCCACTAGCTTCAGGTTTCTGCCTTGTCCAGAAGTTCCACTTCCGATAGGTTGAGACACCCAGGAGAACACAGACTGAGAGGAGAGACTGACCCCTGCTGGCTAGCAAAAGCAATGTTATAATACAACAACTTGATCTCATCTGAAGGTTTGTTCTGACTCCCAGTTAAGCTTACAAGACTGTTCGGATCATAACACAAAGCTCATGGCTTCAGGTGAGCGCTGCATCCTTTTCTGGGGTTGTAGGATACATTTCTCAGGGGCAAAAATCAGATGGCATCTGGTAGCATCTTTTGAGACTAACAAATTTTATTAACAGGCATAAACTTTCATGAGCTACAGCACACTTCATAAGATGTAGTGGAGTGACCAGATTGATAGAGGATTTAACTTGAATTGAGGTAGTGGGGAAAAGAAGGGGAAGATAGAAGACAGGGTGGATATGCAGGTTTTATGAGAGGCAAATTAGAAATACTTCTAATCAATTAACAGTTGTAATGTGTGAAAAATCCATTGTGCTTTTTGAGACCATCAGTTTGAACTTTTTTGATATACAGTATGAGAGTTCAACAAATTCTCATTCAGTTGTGCTGGGACAATTTCTTTTTTTCAAGGTGACTACTTTAAGGTGGTCCTGGAAGATTAAGGTGCTTTAATATTACACTGTTTTTGCTTTGAATCCGGATGTCAACTTCTGTCCTTCGATTCTTTTGCACAAAGTTTGAACTGTTTGTATTATATAGAATCCAGGGGAACATTGCTGGCAGATAGTGGTAGATAACATATGAAAGGAAAAGCACATGAAAGCACCTTTAATCTTGTATATGTGCTTGTTGGGGCCTGTCGTGGCTCTGCTGGTATAAATGTAGGGGCAAAGTAGATACCCGGGTTTGTTGCAAGCTCTGGTTCCCATGTTGGCATCATTGTTCTGTTGTTTTGGGTTGCTTGTGAGAATTTGCTTCAGGTTCGGTAGTTGTTTGCAACCCTGATTCCTAGTGCTTGAGAAACTGTAGTGTCATTGTCCAGGATGAGTTATAGCTTATTAATAATGGATTCAAGAGGCTTGAATTGTGAGCTGTAAGTGACAACCAGTGGTGTTCCATTTCTGTAGTCTGTCCTTTAATAAGCCCTCCCTGGAAATGGATCTGGCTCTATTGATTTGTCTATTGATCTCATTGGGTATGTAGTTTAGTGTCCTGAATGCCTGGTTTAATTCCATCAGTTGAGCATCTCTGTCAAGTGGGTCAGAACAAATGTGGTTGTAGTGTAAAGTTGACTACAGATGAGAGATTTGGTGGTCTGTTCTGGACGGAATCTGGAAGCATGTAGGTATGCATGGCAATATGTAGCTTTCTTGTATAATGTGATGTTTATGTGTCTATTGTGTAGTTTCATCAAGTAAGTGGACTTGTTCTATAAATAGATCAAGGCTGAGCTTGATGGTGGAGTGGAATTTGTTGAAGTCATGATTGGATTTGTTGAGAGATTCTTTTCCATAGGTCCAGATGATGAAAATGTCAAGTAAAAGAAGGATTTCAAGTATAAGAGTTGAAAAAGCATTTTTCTAACTCAGCCATGAAGATGTTTGCACATTGTAGAGCCATGGACGTGCCTGTGGATGTGCCACAATTTTTCAGATATATGTTATTGTCAAAGATGAAGTAGTTATGAATGAGTATGAAGTCTTACTACTGCTGACAAGGGGTAGTATCTTTATGGACCAGGGATTATATTCTTGATGGCTTGAAATCCCTATTTGTTTTGGATGTTGGTGAATAGTACTTCAACATCCATGATGGCTAAAATTGTGATGTTAGGGAGATTGCCAATGGATTTCAATCTTCTTAGGAAGATTGTGGTGTCCCTTATATAACTGGGCGTACTGGTGGCACGAGGTCTGAATACAGAGCCATTCTTATAAATTCTTAAAACAAAATATAGCAGATGCATAAAACATAACAGATGCAGTCATTCTTATGTATTCTTCAAACAGCTGTAGCCAAGCTTTGGAATAAAGACATAATTTAAAGACTATACCAAATCTGGATATGCTCTGCTGAAATGAAGCATCCTTGTAGAATTCTGGGAAATGTTTTTAGCACAATTAGAAGCAGAAAGAATTGGAGAAGACAACTGTGGTGCAGTGGACAGAATGCGGCAATACAGACCAGCTTCAAACACTCATGCATTCATGAAGCTGCTTGCATGGTCCTGGGCAAGAACTGTAAAGTTTTCTCAGTCTTGTCCAATCAAATGAGTTCTATGACTCCCTCCACATTGCATGAAAGTCAGCAGGCAAATGGCCCATTCTGTGTTTTGAATGCCTGTTTCCCTTTACATTCCAGCCATGATGTCTGCTCTTGTAACCCTATTGTGTTGGAACAACAATCAATGCTCCCTTGCCCTCGGGGTGGGGGGTGGGAATTCCTCTGTTCTCCATTGTTGATTCCTGGCCATGGAATGATGTCCTCAAATGTACTGAATCTTATCTTCCTTCAAAATGCATCAAGGCATTTAGCTCAACTTCCATTTTTCTAATGAATCTTAAGTAGTGATGCTCAAATAAACTGGCATTCTCTAGCAACAGCTTTCAAAAAACTCCACTGCCTTCAAAATAAGATGTTTACAGAGCATTGCCAGAGGACAAAATAAGCTGTCTTCCTGCGTCATCGAAACTCCCTCTAATGCCCACACAAGAAGTACCACATATTCACAAAGGAGCCAACCATCCCCTTGTGGAGGCCCAGGAGGTGGAGAGCTCCAGCACACAAACAAGAAAGCAACCCTGGTGTGTATATATGGAGATCAGGGCCTTGGCCTCCCGCCAGACAGCCTTTATATGAGAGTAGCTCACTAATGTTCAGGAGCAGGTAACTTTTCTCTCATGTGTAGCTTCAGCCTAGCCACATTCGTGTTTATCCAGACCGGAATGAAATATTAGGCAGATACTAACTCTGCAGTTAAACTTTTTACAGCATTATTCCCATGCTACCATGAAGAACTGAGGTTATGGAGTGGGGCCAGGGGGAAGGGTTCAGCCTAATCTAATCCCACAGAAAACAGTCTCCTACCTGGATGCTTTACATATTCATAAGAGTTAGCTAATTGTCCAGCCAGGTTTTCTAACTGATTAGGGAGGGACCCATCTGATTTACTGTTCTGTCTTTAACACAGCAAAGCTCAACATGCACAAATGAGCTGGGATTTTTTTTACATCACGGAACTAATTATTTTCATTTGCTAAACACCTGCAGATGAGCCATGGTGAAAAGCATAGTTCCAGGTATACCCATAATGGTTGTACACAAGAAAGCACGTATTCACAACTTTGTATACATTTCTAATACATGTCATTAGGGGATATCTTCATTGTTAAAGGGAAATACAATAATAGAAGGGGTAGAAAAATGTTGTAGTGTTTTAAAAAGAGGAACCTTTGAGGTCTTGGGTAGATAAGACACTGCAACTCTCTTTGGTTGGCTTTGGGGAGTGGTGTATAATGTTTAGTTTTGAATGGCAATTAACATAACAAGATCTTTCTGCCTAATCTGGTGTTGTAATACAAAGATGGAAAGTGGTGAAGTGACGCAGAAAAAGACAGATTCCTTATTCTGTATATCACTGTGCCAGAATGCCAGCTGGGCAACAGTATTTCATCTGTCTTGGTGGACATATGGATGAAAGTATATGCTAGAGGTTTATTACCAAAGAAAAAGGTGTGCTGAACTGAGCCATGAGTCCCAGTTTAGATAAACTTCAAATTATGCAAACAAAACCAAAAAGAAGGACATGTTTTTTGCCTTTCGACTATTAATCTTCACATTGTCTACTTCGGCTAGCACCAGCTCTCCAGGGCTGCAGCTGCAAGAGCATTCAGAAAGGAACAAAGGCTGCAACTTTTCCTAACTTATCTGTCTTCACTGTTAGTATCTTTTATTTACTAGCATTAGAAAGTTTCATAAGCAAGCAAGAAGATAAGTCCCTACCCAAATGAGGGGAGTTTTTTAGATTTTTTTATCCCACCTTTATTATTTTTATAAATAACTCAAGGTGGAGAACATACCTAATACTCCTTCCTCCTTCTCTTTTCCCCACAACAACAACCCAGTGAGGTGCGTTGGGCTGAGAGAGAAGGACTGGCCCAAAGTCACCCAGCCGCCTTCTGTGCCCAAGGTGGGACTAGAATTCACAGTCTCCTATGGATGCTTGGAAAGGGATCTGTGAGAGGGAAGAAAAGGGTAGGGGTTCAGCGGGATATAAATATGAGGAAATGGCATTCCATAGCATTAGGAATGTCCTAGGGAATTGGAAGGGTGACAGGGCCTTGCCTTTTCTGAAGTGATCATTACTAGCAGAATAACAGGCATGTTGCCAGCATTGCACAGGTTTATGTGCAGCACCTAACCAAGCGTCTTTAGGAGATTCAGTTACCATACTCACTATTCATAACGTTTGTGATCAATCTCTCTTCTAAGAAAGACAGAGGAATGTATGTAGGATCCACATCTTTTTTAATCCTTACCACAGCATTGCAGGGCAGGTTGGGCTAAGTAATGAGTAATGAGTAAAGATTTAGTCCAACACCCTACCTGATATATTGTAATGGCTCCCTCTGATCTGAAGATGAATACCATTCAATGAAGGTCAAAAAAATCACACAGGGATGCATGATTGATCTCAATGGAGGTGTGCTCACATCACAACCCCAGTTGACTGAAATATTGTTTACAGAATTAACCCAGTTGTCTGGTTTGCCCAACATACTGAACCATAAATTAGCCTATTATTTTAGCCCGGCATGCTGTGCGGATCCACCTTACGTTATAATTTATCAGAAGCATTGATTCTTTGAGTCAACTCAGTGGCTATTATTATGAATAAAGAAATAAATCTAGGGGCAAAGTACATTTAGCATAGAGTTCCTGGATGGGAGGAGATGGGTGGGGATAAATTTAATAAATAAATAGGTAAATAAGTAAATAAATAGTAACAAAAGAGAATGCAAATTGGGAGAGGGCAATGGTGCATATGGAACATGAACGTTGTTAATGTTGTGCTTGATTTTCCACCTTTGGTTGTGTTCACTTTTAAAACGTAAGATGCTCAGAGTCGCCTGGAGTCAGGCAGCCTCTAAATTTAATTAATTAATTAACTGTGGGCTCTGGCATCCAACTTAAAACACAGCAGAGGCGGTGTCATGAAAGCACCTCTGCTCTAAAGGCTCTGATTTTCAGTCACATTTCTCTCATTCATTTTCAAAACACTCCTTAGACTTATACATATTTCTTTAGGTTACTATTCCATGATCTTTTTTGCTAAAAAAATTGTTAGAGAAGGGATTCAAAACAAATACAGTTTAAATGATTTCAAACAAAATTTGCAAGATATATTTGCTTTTACTATTTTATCTCATTTCTATGAAATGGATGATCCACATCCATGTTATGCATAATTTGTGTTGAAGGAAGTTGGAATAGAATAACAGCAGCAAGGTGTGTAAACCAGTATTTCAATTGTCTTCTTTGTCCCCATCCACCTTTCTGGGGCTCATATACCAAGAGCACAAAAATCTGCCAAAAAGATTTTCTGCATAAGCTCCAGGGTCGTTAATGAGAGTTTTCTTGTGCTGCATCAATTCAGTTCAATGGGATGTATATTATAGTGGGCTGGGCCTCAAATCTATCATCCAAAGAGACTGGCAAAAGAAGTTAACAGCTCATAAACATTATATCCATCACAATCACGGGCTGTCATTATCAACATGATTCTGATTTTTAGACATCCTTGTGCAATCTTTATGAAGATTACCCTTTTCCTAGTTGAAAAGCGCAGGCTATATTGACACTAGCAATAGATTCTATTTTTAAAAAAAAGATCTATATGCATGTTGCATTATTGTAGGCTTTCTTGTGCCTTTAGGGTTAGACTACAATTCCAACTTTCTTTTGTACTGGCTGAGGCTGATGGAAATTAATATCCCATCTGGAGGGCAACATTTGCCTATCTCTGATATAGGTGCCCTCTCCCCCAACACACACACAATACTTCAGGAGAAGAACATGTCCACTTCTGCTCCACTCACTGCCTCTACTTTCTGTGTCCAGGAATAAGTACTGCTAGATTCCATGAGCTGTTCCTTTCTGAGCAGTCATGTAAGCAGACATTGTTATGAGTAATTTGTAAATAAACAGTTGTGTATTAAACCATTCATTTTTTTATGTATATTTTTAAAATAAAATCCTGCTGTGATTCCCCACCTCTTGAAATCCAAACTAACCGCCATTTAATGTTTGTATCCAGAGGTATCAGTTCAGAATGATCTCAGGTATAATCTTGAGAGCTAGTTTGATATAGTGGTTCAATTGCTGGATTAGCATCCCAAAAGCCCATGTTCAGTCATGAAAGAACACTGGGTAGTTTTGGGCTAGACACTCTTTCATATTGCAACCCACTTCACAGGGTTGTTGTTGTAGTGAGGAAAAATGGGAGGAGGGAGTATCATGTATGCTGCTCTGAGCTCCTGAAGAAAAGACAATATATACATCTAACAAATAAATAAGTAAAATCTACCAGCAAAGCTTGTTTTGATAGACTAACTCGGTGTTTCTCAACCTCGGCAACTTTAAGCTGTGTGGACTTCAACTCCCAGAATTCCCAGCCAGCCAGTGAGTTGAAGTCCACACAGCTTAAAGTTGTTGAGGTTGAGAAACACTGAACTAATTTATAGGCCTCAATCCTAATCTGTCAGAGGGAAGTGAATTTACTGTTTCCTAAATCTTTAATAGCAAGAGCATATTTTCCTTTGAGCTTAAATTAAAAGTATATGTTAGTGTCAGGCAACCTCCCCTGATGATTAAAATGGATCTACTACCTCTCACGACTGGATTGCCTGAAATACCCAAACAGATTCATTGTAGAAGGAGGGCAGGTTTGCTTTCTGTAAACAGATCCCATGGCTGGAAGGAAGGAAGGCCAGAGCAGTGAACCAGGCAGAGTTGCCCAGAGAAAGGCATATTGTATTTACCTGACATGGTACCCTTGTGGTCAAAGTGAGGGAGTTTGCAGTATCTTCTGACACATAATTTGAGGGTCACTGTATTGAGGGCCAGAAGCAAAGAAGAATAGGGGCCTGCATCTTTATGGTATGAGAGCCAGTTTGGTGTCATGGCTAAGGCAGCAGGCTAGAAACTGGGAGATAGTGAGTTCTAGTCCTGCCTTAGGCACAAAGCCAGCCGGGTGACCTTGGGCCAGTCACTCTCTCTCAGCCTTAGGAAGGAGGCAATGGCAAGCCACTTCCAAAAAAACTTGCCAAGAAAACTGCAGGGATTTGTCCATGGAGTCTCTGAGAATCAGACACAATTGAACAGATTAAGATCTTTATGGTGTAGAAGTAAGTATCTTCACAAAGTCCATGTGTCCTCAAAAAGACAGAGTTTCCTCTCTTTCCAGAACTCCTTCAGTTATATGAGTCTCCAAGTTGCCAGCGTACTCACTCTTTTTGTACCTGTTTCTCCTCCAGGCACTAATAATGGGATCGACAATATATTGCACAAAAGGCATACTGGTAACCCTTTGCATCTTATTGCAAGTATTCTGAGAACTTCAACGTCGTTTTAACAAAGGTGTGCCTAACACATGCCCTTTTAGCACTGTCCCGTGCTGGTGCTGGTGCTGAATCAGTCAACACTTACCAAGCCAAGGGGGGAGGAGAAGCAGGAAGGAGCCAACCAGGAGGAAAAGCCAGAGGAAGAGCATCAAGTTGTCTGACTGACTGACTGACTGACTGAATATGTGCCTATGAAAAAGAAGGAGTGCATAACTTCAAGGCTGCACACAAAATTACACTGATAATCTTATGTAATTTAGAGGAAGATGGCCATTATCTTCAAATAAACTAATGTGCTTATGCACAAGAAGACTAAATTTAATCCATATACAATACAGTCTATGTCAAACACAGAGGCTCCAGCCTTGTATATTACACTATCCTCAGAACCACTAAGGAAATACAGATTTGTCGTTCTCTTTCCTGAAGAAGGAGAAAGCAGTCCCATTTTATTAGTTACATACTATTAACACTCAAACAACCTGGATCATTCATCCATAAAACAATCCTGTGAAGTAACCAGCTAAGGAATTCATATGATCTTCTTGCAAATGGAGAAAAAAGCCAAGAGGAGCAAGCTACTCAAAGCCACCCAATTTCTTTCTCTCAGAGGTAATATCTGTAATCCATTCTTTCATATCAAAGTGAAACATCCAATTTCACCAGTACACATTCTAAGTTATTTTGAATATTTTTTCTAGGATTCATGTTAACAGTTATTTTACCGTGTTAAAGATGCAGGCCTAATATGATCTTTCTCACTGCACATTCTAAACTAATATAGATAGTCACATAGTAAGAATTTATTTAAGACTCTGATTTCTATCTTGCCTCCTTCCATGCCAAGCCCTCATATGGATCCAGTGCTTTTAACAACTGCATAGTACAGCCATTCAGCAGGCAAACTTTCTCCTAATGCTGCATTTCCATGTTGAGAAAACAACACCTGTTGAATTTCTGCCAGTCATGAAGCTCTTAAATTGTCAAGATCCTTGCCAAAAATAAATCCTGGCTTGTAGGCTGTTTAAACTTGCCTTCTCCTTTCTGCAACACAGAAGGGCTTTATAACTCATTATTTCTTATTTTATTAAGTACTTATTTAACAGCATGCTTGAATTGAAGGGAAGGAAAATAGCCATTCAATACTACTGTAAGCATTCATGCTTGACAATGACCTAATGAATTAACTGAAGACATTCTTTACAGATGGATAACTGCATATCATTATGTGTATTATTCTCCTTTCAAATCCACCCCAGTAGAAGAAGGAAGGTGCAACCTATAATTCAATTGTCAACAGCAAAGGTCTGGTTAACAGGTCCAGGTTGCACTTGACATTATGCCTACTTGTAGCCACTTCACATATTACATTTTTAGATTTGCACCTAATGTCTTATTAGTGTGGATCTAAAGTGTGATTGCATTAAACATGTAGATTATCAGGTATTCATTATAGGCTAAGTCTCCATTGTATGACATCTTGGTAGCTAATATAAGTGAATATAACCTGTAAATAAACGATTACAGTCCTTGATCTATAGCCAGTAAAAACCTAGATTAAACCTAAATTCTCCCCAGACCAAGTATTTGATCATTCTGTGTGGTTTGAAGGGTATTCAATGGATGGCAATATAGTTTGCAAATATTCATTGGATGTGTGTGTGTGTATTTATACTTCCATCAGCATAGAGAGAACTAAATAAGAATGGAAGATCGTTACTCCATCTGATAGCCAGTATTTGAACAGATTCTGGTTGTTTTGTCGATAAACAGCATGGAAGGGGGAAAGGGATTGAACTGGAAAAGGTGAATAGACTCGACTATTTGGAAGGGGGGGATGTTGCAGTCCTCAAACTTAGAATTTTCAACTCTTGGGCTGCATTTCTCCATCTACTACAGGTCTAACACCACCTTCTCCCCACATCCACATGGTCAAACCTAATTTCAATTCACCATATTCTAGTCATGATCTGCTAAGTTCAGGGGTATTATGTTACCCACAGGCTGAAGCCCACCAGGAGGTAGCTGGAGTTATTTGTATGGTGATGACCATTCACGAGAACTCTTTATGACTGCATCCGGATCTGCTTCCTGGCGCTTTCCCACCCTGCCCTTCTTGACAAGTGTAGCCGAACGGAGGGGGCTTAGGTATGTAGAGGGTGGAGTTATACGGTACACCCCTCGTCCTCACTCACATTCACACGCGCGCGCTCTTGCCGCCCCGCCTTGGCCGTATAGGGGTTGCAACCCCAGAACCAGCTTGGGAGGGGCTGCAGCTAATTGATTGTTCCAATTAAGGTCTGCCTCATCGGTCGACCTGCCAAATGTGGCCCAGTTCCCACCAAGGAGACGGGGCGCCGCGGCTCCTCAGTACCCATCGCCAGCCCTGCCTCCCTTGAGGCTTTCATCCCCTTCCCGCTTCTTCGATCCAGCCCTGGCTGCGCCTTGCAGCTCATTACCAGCGCGCCCAACTGGCTCTCCCTGGGCAGCAACAGGCGCGCGGTCCCAGTTCTCAGTAGGCAGCCTAGCCTGCCACCTTGCCTCGCAGGCGGGTCAAGGAGCCGCAGCCAGAGAGCAGCTGCACCGGCGAGCGAGCGCTGAAAGGGAACTTCAGAGACTTACCCCCCAACGGCAGAGGAATGGGGAAGACGGCAGCGATGGAGGAGGCAGGCGGCGCCTGCAAGCAACTCCACTTAGCCAGCCAGAGCGTCAGGTAGGAGCTCAGCGTTTCTCCTGGACCCGGGATGCCAGCGCCTCTGGCTCTTCTTACGGCCTCCCCGGATAAGTTCCTTGAGAGGGATAGAGGAATAAATGGTGTTCCTGGACCGGTGCCAGCTGGAGTCCTTGCCTGCTCAGGTTCCAGCGTGCCATCTGCTGCTCCGCTGGACGGACGCTGCCCATCACCATCCTTACTGGCCCGCTTCCCACAGAGCTCTCAGGGCGAGAAGCGGGGTGGGGACTCTCGTTGTCTCCCGCGGAGGGCGGGGGGCAATTAGAGGGGGGAAAGGAACAGCAGCTCCCTCTCTAGCCCTACCTGCAGCTTCCTCCTCAGCACAGCCCTAGAAGTGCCGGGCAGGTTCCGCCGCGCACGGAGAGCGATCCAAGTAGTGGAGAAGGCGCCCAGCTCCGGGGACATGGTCTCCCCTCCCCACCGTGGAGGTAGCCAAGCACCTTGCTCTCTTCCTAGTGCGGACGCCCGGTGCCCAGCAAGTAAGGAGCACAAATCCCATTGCGACCGCGGTCTTCCCGTGCCATGCTGGAGAGCAACGTTCGGGCCAGTTCTTCGCTGGGCCCGGCTGGGTCACAGGAGCTTCGCTCTCGGGCGCTCTGCCTCCGGAGAGTTGTCACCTGCCGGTTCGCTCAGTGAAAGTGCCTTCAAAATAACAACGCCGCTCGCCTCGCTCCTTGCCATCCTCCTCTATTTGATGCATGCAGATCGCTCAGCCAATAAGATCCCATCCCTTACACTTTGCGAGCCTTCGATTGGCCCAGAAGCTTGGCACCGGAGTGGCCCGCGAGGGGAGGGGTCGGGCCCGGGTCTCCTTTGGCCGTGGCGAAAAGCTGAGGCAGTGGCTGTCCCCTCTTGCCTGGCGCCGCGAAGAGAACTTCTCCAGACGCTCTTCCTTTTGGAATAGCCGGACTGGAGATCAGGACCCGGGGAGTTGCCCGGATGGCACGGTGCAAGTGCAGATAGAGTTAAATCTAGGAGGGAACGTGTCAGGCAGCACCGCAATGGAATCAGAAAGCAGGGTGAGATCGGGGAGGAGGGGGGGAGTGCGGGGAAGGGTGCCTGCAGTTGATTGCTGTATTGCAACCTCTTGCTCCTGAAATATTTAAGCGGATCTTGCTTTGGAAATAAGCCCAGAGTCAAGAGCAGGGAGGGGAATAAATGATACAGCAACCAGAAGACAGATCTTTGCAGATAGACAAGGAAAAGAAGCTGTGAAGGGTAAGGGTGAACGGGGGTGGGGGTGGGGGTGGGGGTGGGGGTGGGCAGAGAACTATTGAAGCTTCTGGTTGTCCAAAGAGGCAGGCTTTTGTTGTTAAGCAGTATTATGATTTGGGCTCCCTCCTCTTTGCAGGGAGTCTTAATGTACATGCCTGCCACTTTCTAACATTTCTAGATGCCCCCTTTCTGAAGTATGTCCCATGCCCTCCTCCTCAGTATTGTCCAGATGAAGAACTTGGAACTGAGAGAGAAATACAAGCCTATATTTAAATTTCTGCCAGATTTGAAAGGCTGTTGGTTATGTCCTTGGTCTCCAACAGAAATCTCAATCTTTTCTCATCTTTTTTTTTTTTTTTTAATTTTTGGATAGGCTTCCAGGGGCTTCCTCTCAGGATGGCGCAGTGGCTAAATCACCAAGTTGAATCAGTCAATCCCAGCTCTGGTATACCATTAGGATGAATGAGGCTCTTGTGAAGCTGCAGCTGCCAGGAGATGTATAGCAGTAGCAAGAGGTTATAGGGGAAATCTGCTGGCTTTTCATGCCCTCTTGCCTGCAAGAAAGTAGTCGAGTCTGCTGGTCTGAGGTGCACTGTCCCACTGTAGTGGTGAAGATTCGACTGTTTGTACTGTTGGCCTGCCTACATTATGTGAAGGAAGCACTCTCTGTAAAATGTCTCAAGCTGGTTCAGCTCACGAGATACTCTTAGGGAACTTCCTCTGTCAGCCATAGTTCTCCTTCCTAAGTACAGGTTTGTTATAAAGATGGTAACAAAACACCACAAATATATAAAATCTGAGCGCTGTAGAGCACACTGTGAAAATGCTAAGTGTTGCTATTGGCCTGTCCCTGCCTTGCCATACTCTCTTCAATCTGCAATTTAGACTGACGTGTCTGAACATCTATTGTGTATCAGCCCTGGGACATGGGCAGGCCATATGCCAGAACCAGCAGGATTAAAACCTTCATCAGAAGCAGTTTCCCCAGAACTACCAAACGTGAGCTTGACACAACATCAGCTAACATCTGGTCAGGAAATCCATCCAAAGGAGGGATGAGAAGTGGACAGATGGGGTATCTATAAGAACTACGGAGCCACAAGGAGAGCCAGGATCTGGCTGCTGTCTGGTGAGAACTCATCTGGAGCCATTTATGGTCAGTTATGGTCTGTTCAGACAGAACTACAGTAAATAGTTGTTGGAAAATGAGTTAAGCCTCTATCTTGACCTCTGGGTATAATATTGCTTCTTCTGGCCTGGCTTATGACAAAATATGCATTTCCTAATGTGTCATTAAAATGGCCTTTTCTTTTAGAATAGCAGTTCCTCCAGAAGGGTCAGAATCAAGATTTTAGTGCAAAGGAAGTTCATTCTTTCCCCTCTATATGGTGATCCACTGGGAATATTTCCCCCCGAATTGCTAGTTTCTCTAAGGAGCTAGCAGAAACTTCCCCCTCAACCTCTTAGGAAGGTTTAAATGCATTCAAAGAGGAAAAGGCTAAATGATTACTAGTTTCAGTGGCTATTTACACTGGTGCAACAGCATGGCAGTCCAGAGCACTCTCTCTTCCGCAACTGTTATTTTTATAAAGAAGGATGCATTAAATGGATACCTACCTTCATTATAAACTCTAATTTGGCCTTCAGTGGACTAGTATACAGGAAAATGAGTAGCATATTTAAATGGGCAAAGTAGCCTCAGTCAGACCTACGCCCCATTCAGTCTTCTGGAACATATATTCAGTGAATGCCCAAGGACAAAATTGTATTGTTATACTCCACCTCCTTTTATATAGTCTTTCAACATTTAATGAAGAAACATAGGTTGAGAATAATGGCTTGGTTTTTCCTCTTTTGTCCACTGTATACTTGTATTACAATAGCAAAAGAGAATTCACTTGAGTAGAAGGGCAGGATATCAATCAAAGAGATTAAAAAAATGAAGTATTTAATATCAGTACTTTCACATTAATATCTTTCTAGCATGCGCATCTCTCTCACTCTCTCACACACAAACTTCCTTCAGACGATAAGGCCAGGAAGAATATTATCTTTATACAGTTCCCTGCTTTGCTCCTCTTCTTTATTTTAAGCCCCTGGGTACTGCTGATTCTCGACATCCTAAAAATACAGTGCAAAGTACTTTAAATAGGAAGCTGCTTGGCTAAGACAAACTCTGTAGGTGGTGACTTGACGCAGCAGAGATGAGGGGGGATAAATATGAATGGGGTACAAAATGGAATGTGTTTTTCCATGTAGATAAAAAAATCAAATTTGACAGGCCAGAAGTGGGAGGTGGGGTGCCCCTACAGTTCTTTAACAGAGGCAAATCATAAGCCCTTTTCATAGCGAGGAAGAGAATTTTTCTTATGGAGAAAAAAAGTTGGCCTCTTTCCCAAGTTGTTTTTCTATATTAATCCTATCCTTTAAGTTTGAAGGTGATTTTCAAACCAATGGTTGCCTATACTTCTAAATAGGAAAAATATACAGGGAGAATGAAAACAGACAGGGAACAGCCTGGGGACAGAAACTGGTACATTATATGCTGAGTTATGCAAATAAGGAATACCCAGGATTGGTTTAGAAGCTGTTTATTCAGACTTCATCTACTATTATTACACACGCATCTTGTTCTTCCTCCAAGAGAATTCCAGACAGCATACAGTATAAGTAACCAAATTTCCCTCTTTCATAACCTTCCTTCAGGTCTGTGGTTACCTGTAGCTTTCATGGACTGCTGAAGTTCTTAATCTGTATTTTCCTAACTCAGAGCCAGTAACCAATCTAGAATACCACCCTAACACTTGAGTTATTAATAATATGAGTTATTCAGCCAAGGAGAAATTTTACAATGTGAGACACGGAGCCAGACTATAAACATAATTTGCCTAATATTTTAATTTATTTAATTTTCTTCCTTAGTAAGCAATTGGGCAGAAAACTGTTTTCATGCTTTTCTTAACAAATCCACAGGTAAAAGGATTAGAGGTTTTCTAAAAATAAAACCTGAACATTCAGAAAGGGGCCTTCAAACAGAATATCCACTTCTTTGAGAAGATTGGGCCTCTTCAACACAGCCTCATGGTGAATATAGCTTTATTAGTATCTCTTCAATTAGAAGGAAATAAGCAGATCTTAAATACTGGTTTGTTTGTTTGTTTGTTTGTTTATTTATTATTCAAATTTAATTACCGCCCATCTCCCCCAAGAGAGGGACTCTGGGCGGTTTACAATAAAATCAAACTCCAAACATAAACATTAAAATCTCATAAAACCAGACACATCACAATTATTATAAAATGCAATAAATAAATATAAAATCCAAGAGGGTATAAAATCCAAGCTGGTGGGAGGGACTCTAGGGTGCAACCCTCCCCCAAGAATGGTTGTTCACTTTCCCGCCCCAGGCGAGACGGCAGAACCAAGTCTTCACGGCCCTCCTGAAGGTCGGAAGTGAAGGGGCCTGCCTCACCTCTGGGGGCAAGATGTTCCAGAGGGCGGGGGCCACTGCAGAGAAGGCCTGTTTCCTGGACCCCACCAGATTAAATTCTCTTAAGGACGGGGTCTGCAACATGCCCTCTCTGGATGATCAGGTGGGGTGGGCCGATGTAATGGGGATGAGATGGTCCCTTAGGTAACCTGGCCCCATGGCATGTAGGGCTTTAAAGGTGATAACCAACACCTTGAATTGGACCTGGAAGCAAACTGGCACCCAGTGCAGCTCACACAGCAATGGTGTTATATGTGCCAACCTAGGGGCACCAAAAATGGCCTGTGCGGCTGCATTCTGGACCAGCTGAAGCTTCCGGATACTCTTCAAGGGTAGCCCCATGTAGAGCGCATTTCAGTAGTCTATATGGGAGATGACCAGGGCGTGAGTGACTGTTTGGAGGGCTTCTCGATCCAGGAACGGGCGTAACTGGCACACAACCCGAAGTTGCACAAAGGCCCTCCTGGCCACGACTGCCACCATTTTGTCTTAGTCCAACTAGTTTTAGTTTCAGACTAGCTTCTTAATCATGCAAATGATGGAAAGAAAATGAAGAATATTATAAGCTGGTTACTATTTTAGAATAGTCAGCATCTGGAGGCCCCTGAGCCAAATCTAGCCTTCTAGGAAGAGACACTTCCCTGATTACTTACTCACTAAGCTAAAAGCAGAAAAACCACATATATTACAGCATAATTTCCAGCATAGTCTCCCCATCCTTCAGAATTACCCAGTACTAGGGATAGGTGAAAATGGCATTTAATACAGTTTTTGGCAGGAATTTGTCAACCTTCACAAATATTTTCATAAATGGGATGGCAAGGATTTAAGATTGAAATAACCGAACATGAGAGAAAGTAGAACTGGCAGATTCATTCATTCGGGCAGAGAACTGATCGGATAACTTTTAAATGATTTGCTTTGAATCCCTGGGCACTCTACTGTGTTGGTGGGGCTTAGCTAGAGTTGTCATCTCTGTTTTTCTGACAAATTCCTATCCTGTTTAGTGACAGTTCAAACATATATAACATGCTCCTCTCCATGCCGGGAATAGCTGCAGTAAGTGAGTCAAATTTGGTCAGTGCAGATTGATAAAAAGGTTTGTTTATTTATTTATTTTTAGTTAAAAATATATGGTTAAATTTCTTCAGAAGTAGAAGGAAAAACAATGTTGTCCTCCCATCCTTTCTTACTGCTGACCTCAAGAACAACACATCTTAGCAGGAAATGTTCATGCTCCCTTTTCTCAAAGAAGTCAAGAAAGAGTCTGAGAAGCAAAGAAAAACATTGGAGATTAAAGTTGTGGAAGGTCTCGGGAATAGAATGAATTCAGAGATTTAGGAAACATCACAGAATTAAACATTTGGATTAGTCCAGTGACTCATGGAAACCAGATGTTCCGAATGTCAGGGAGAGGAGAGAAAGTTTTGGCTATCTCTTCTGTTTTGATTTTCATTCCACTAACAATTCTTTCCACTCATCCTCTGATGTTGACCTTGACTCCTTAAAAAGGAAAAATGCCAATCTTAGCAAATGAAAAGCTGTAAATTGCACAGAGTGGGATTCTATACTTTAGGTGCTTTCCTTTTAATACATTGCTCACTGAAGGGAATATTGAACAAGCCCATATCCCATGGAATTTATCTCCATGCATAATAAATAAATGTTTCAAAATTCAGCTAGACTGTGATTATTTTATCTGATTACTTATTATTCCTTTAGCACAGAAGAAATATGCAGCAGAGGTTTATAAGATTAACAAGGGAAGGTGCGATGGGAAAAAGGACAGAAACAGTGTTCCTGCTGTTTATTGCATGATTGATATTCCTTTCCAAGTGTTGAATGCCAAATAGAACTTTGGGATGGCAGAGTCCTAGGAGGAGAAAATGACTTTTATCACTGGAGGAATCTCTGCTGTCCAATCAACTGGGCTGTTCCAATAGAGTTGCTCTTAGAGATATAGAACTGACTTCCCCTTGATGCTCTAAAACAGCCTTCCCATCCTAATGACTGTCAAGTGTTGAACCCACAAGCCAGCCTAGCCATTGACATCCCAGCTGGAGGTGATGGGAAATATAGTGCATATAGTGATCAATAGGTTTTTGAAAGTTTATCTAGAACTTTGCAGAATGGGAGTAGAATTTTCTAGCTCACTAGCCCTTGTATTCTGAGAAATAGTTCTTAACTAGCCAAAATATAAACGAAGCATGATAATTATGCAAAGTAGTAAATATTTTACTATGGTTCCATCCTACAGGTTCTCCAAGAAGCACAAGCAGCAAATATGTTCTTTGCATCTCTCAGAGGCTCAACTAACTTCACCACTGAGATACTGAATCTCAATCCTAATCCAATACTTCGAATAAATGATGCATGTTAGGAAAATAATACAGATATGTTTAGTTTGTATCATTACATTATTGGTCATAGCAATCAGATTTTATGTTGCAAAATTTAGCTAGTTTGTGATGATACTTACTTTTCCTTTAGCACAGAAGATACATGCCTTTTTATATACAAATTGACCATAATTACATATGACCAATGAGAGCTCCATAATCAGAGGTCACATAACTCTGAGTATTAATTTCTAGGGGAGAAATAACAAGAGGAACCTCCACCTCAGAAATCTAAATTTCAAAATTACCCAGGAAATCAATACTGGTTATATTACAGATGGGCAAACTGTCAGTTGAATCATAATAGCAGGCATTACAGGACTTCAAGAATTCATACAAAATACATTTATAATATAAATTTTCCAAAGGATAAAAGAAAAGACAGAAAAGGAAAATGTCAGGAAATATTGTTTTTCTTTGTGACTGCAGTGGGGTGGACATTCTTCATCCACTTGTGCCTAGAGGGTTTCTCCTTGTTTAGAGAAAAACTAATGTATGTAGCTAAGTTGATGTCCCTGGATATCTGATTCCTCCAGGCTAAGAAAAGGGGATGACCAATGGTTAAAGAGAGGGCACTTTCTGATTATCAGGCCAGAGTTGTTTGTTGACCTTGGAGCAGGCAACATTCTGTCTGAAAAGTTTAATTGTAGTCTTGAGTTTTAAAGACATCTGAAGGATGACCCAATTTTTACTGACTCTTTCTCATACATTAAATAAAGTTTAACTCTTTTACTATCTTCATTGCTCACCCTTACACTGTTCTTAAGAATTGTACAATTTCAACTAGCAAATTATTCCAATTGCCATCTAGTATGTCTCTGGATAGTTATTGATAAGAGAGAGAGAAGGACAGCTGCTAACATTGTCCCAAGACTTCACAGTATAATCTCAACAGCTACAAGCTGAATAAAAGCCTGATCCTATTATACTTATTTTGAAAGATAGGCTATTAATCATGAATTCTGAAGAAGCACCGTAGTTCCTATAAGTATACATTGGGTGGCTATTGATATGCCATGAATTCTTTCAATGTTCTAGACTATCTTAACATAGCAGTGCAGCAGGTTCATATGATACCTATGACAAATACACTCCTTTACAAAAAGGGCAGGTAGATTAATACCTCCTACAGAGTTTATCAGGTTAGGAGGCTGTGGAATTAAGGAACTAATGTAAAGTTTTGGAACAGCATCAGTGTATGAAGTCAGTCAGTTTTTCAACTTTGAAATAATCACTGAGTACCCAGTATCAAGGTACCCTTGAAGTGATATTCAAGGCTTCCAACATTATTCATCAAGATTGTGTAAACTGAAAAGGCACATCATCAAATCAACCTGCTGTACCAGTATTTTGCACAAAACATCTTAAATTCTGAAGGCCTATCTGAATAAAAATGGGCCAGCAGAAGGACAATAATGTGTAAACAACATGATTTCCAAAACAGGGAGAGGGATGCTATTGAAAAAGTGCTCTCTCTCACACACACACATCACATTTTGAATTGTGTTCAGCAACAGACTGTTTAGCCCGTGAAGCTGTTTTAACCAAAAGGCACACTGTCTCTATAATTAGAGGTACTCCATAGTCTAGCCATAGCATTTGGACCAGGTGAAATTTCTGGATTCTTTTCACAGGCAATCCTCAGGAACAACTTGTTATGGTAGTCCAAACAGGATAAAAAATAAAGAATATATCTCCATGGCCAGCTTTGATGTTTGCAAGAAGAGGCACAGCTGTCATTAATTTTAGCTCAGCAAATGCCCTGCTGGACACCAAGCCCCCAAAATCCAGGCAATCTTTCCTATTGATTTCATGTATCTATATGCTATTAAAACTCTTGTGTCTGTCTGTCTGTTTGTAACCTTCAACAGGGAGAAACAGTGCATCATAGGACAACAAAGGTTAAACAGCAGATACAAGTACGTACGTATTTTACCCTCTCTCTCTAAAGTTACAACATAATTTCCTTCTTTCCATAATCTAGCCTTTCTAATCTTCAGACCAATAAATCACAAGTTTTTTTTTTCTTTTGTCAGCAAAAAGTCCATAAGGGGTTTACAGTCACTAATAAATGTAGTTATCATCCTTTCTCTGATCAAACAAGTCAATTTCGCCATCTCTGCTAATTCTGTCATCTTCACCATCCATTCCTCCATTGTGGGTATTTCAGAGTCTTTCTATTCCATTCCAAAGACATATGCAGGCAAAAAAAGAAATAGAGTTGGGAAAGAGAACATCAACATCTCCCAACATTAAATAAATGTAAAGTATTGTATACACTGTGTGTGTGTGTGTATACACTGTATACACACACACATACATATACATGTGTGTGTGTGTGTAAATGTGTGTGTGTGTATAGAGAGAGAATTTATTCTGTAGGAGAAAGACTCAGAACCCACTTGGATCATCTCCTCATTCCAGTAGTCAGCATGGACTTTAACAGGAGTGTTTGTGAAGAAAATTCCCCCACAGCATTTTTGTTTCCCAATACAATTACTGAAAACAGCATGCACTATTTTAAATATCAGAAAAACTACTGAAATCACACAATCAGTGCAAAGATAAAATAAGACTAACAATTGGCAGCATATGTTACCAATGCCATTGCAAAGGTCTTGGTTAAGTAAAACATCTTAATCTGTCTGAGGAGAATGTCTGAGGTTGGAGTTTGACTGGCAATTATTTCATGTAAACAGACAGAACTTCAAGCAGAGCTTAGGGTCTGAAAGACATGATGTAACAGCCTGGAACCTAGATACAGACACTCCTCTATCAGTAGAGGAGTTCTTAGATGCTGAAAATGGGAAGATTCTCTTTTTGAGTGTCTCAGAAAACAGTAATCAAAGCAAAACTATTTAAAAAAACCTCCATAGATGAAAACTCAAGGAAGATTATTTCACTGGTCTTTAGTTGTGATTCCTTCTCAGAAACTCCCTCAGGCCTAAGGATTTGTTCTCTTATGTGGCTGTACAGGTGTGATGAATGCCTACCCAAGTTTCCAACCAGACTCACCAAGAAGCTTATGGATATCTGATTTATTACTGGATAGTATGCAAGTTCAAGAGCAAAGCTGAGAATGGCAAAAACATGGGTCTTTCAAACAATTAAAGCTTAGACAGTTCCAATCCCTCCTCCCAGAGTCAGAAAGAGTCCACTCCCTGCAGCCTGCAGGTGTTCCTAACGGTTCCTGCCGATCTTTGGGACAGTGTCCTTGAACAGGCGAGATAACCCAAATAGACATTCCAAAGTCTCTACATCAGTGCCTGGTACAAAGGACAAGAGCAGCCCCCTCCCAAACAGTAACACGTGTCAGCACCAGCATGGCATGGGAACTGGTTACGATGTTCACAGGAACATTGGAACAGGAACCATGACAACAGGAAACGAAAGCCAAAGAAAAGTGAGCTAGCCAAGACTCAGAACTAATACATCTACTGAGACATTAGAGCCAGTGAGCATATCCATGGGTTCAAAGCCAATAAGTACTGCACCAGTTACGAAAAGGGTCAGCCTAGAAGAGTGGTTGTGATCCGGTAAAGGACCATAAGCCTGGGAAAACTCCACAGCCAACCCAGCAATGAAGTCAAGGAGCTCAGGCAGGGAGGTTGCTATGCAGCAGGGAGGCTGGTACAATAGCAACAATCCCAACTGATCCCTAGAGCCCAACTTAATGAAAGGTCTCATGTCCAGTAACTTGTGGAGCAGCACTCCTGAAAGCCATCAGGGACTCCCAAACAACAATCACTACTCCCCCACCCCTGCCCTGGGTTCCTGGCTGATACCATACTTGAAACCAGCTGGGCACTCCCCCCTTCTGGATCCAGCCATGTTTCAGTAATACATGTCAGGTCAGCCCTCTCAGCCATGATCAAGTCACAAATTAGGATGGCCACAGACTGACCTGGTGTTAAACAGCAGCAGTTGAAAGCCTGCTCCTCTGGGTCTGCTGACCAGGGCATGGGGTAGAGGCCAGGGGGCTGTAACGGTGCCTGGAATAAGACACTGGGATCATATTTCCCGAGAGTGGCCTGCCCCATGTCTCCCACTATACCTTCCCTTACCCATCACCACTGAGATGTCTGATCCACCCTTAACCTGCCAGAAATCCCTTCCTCCCCACCCACACTAGGCTGATGAGTTGCAAAATAGTTTACAGTCTCGTGTTCCAATGTAAGGGTTCAAAGTGGCATGAAAAGAACATCATTTCTAGCCACCATCTCAGCCTCTGATGCTATCTCATAAAACTTCTAACAATTGTCTTCACCATTTATTATTTATCGTGTGGCACATTCACATCGCAGTTCAACAGAATAAAAACACAGGAGATAAAATACAAGATATAAAATATAGAATATAAAATTATAGACATACTGTATGTCTACATTACAAATAAATTTTTTTACTTCATTTGTCACAGCCAGGAAATCGGCGAAATCTCCATTATAGGCTCTGTTTTGGCACACTGTCACTATATGTTGGACAGTTTGTTTTTCAGCCCCACTTGTCTTCACCAAGTGTAGTGGTACTAGTGGTTCTGATTCCCAAGGAAGCTATTTCTCCCACTGAATCTAATACTGCAGTATGGCACTCTTCCACTGTTCAGCCACTTCTTCCTCCATTCAGTAGTGGCAGTACAGAAATGGTAAATCAGAGGCTGAAGATGCAGATTGCAAAGATACCACAGGACCCAATTTTGCTTTGGCCTCCACTTCCTGACCTGAACTCTGGGTCACAGCATGCAGTCACGGCTCCTTGTTCTCCTCTCTTGCTATCTTCTCCTCCCAAGAAAACCCAAAGCGGACACAGCAGGATTCCTCTTTCAACATTGTGCAAGTTTGAGAAGCAACAAGAGTCACTTTATTTGACTGAAAGACTTGACTCAAGAAGAGACTGTTTTTACTTGGGAAGAGCAGCTTCCAAGCTGCTGGACTGAAATACTTGCCTGCTGTTTCTGGCTTTGTTACTGAAAGCTTACCTTTTACTCTCCAGTATATTGCCCCAACTGTATCTCTCACTCCGACTGCCAATTCCTCTCAGTCGTCTGGTGCTGATCCTGCAAAACGTGTAGATAAAAAGGTAAAGATACCCCCCAGCTGAGCATCATTTGTAGTGACTGTATCCATGCTATTTTCTTGACAGCATTAAGAAAGCAATTGCCATTGCCTTGTTTTTCTCTTTCTTGATTTTTCTTTCTTTTGGACATTTAGCCTAGCCAACAACTCTGAAATTCCCAGGTGACCGTTCATCCAAGTACTTAGCTTACAATATCAGCCAAGGCCTGCTAGGTGCTATCCTCAACAGAAGAACATTCATATGACTGAAGCCTCTGCTCCTGGATCCTGATTGCTCTCCAAGATAGGTATAAATTCATGGTAGTAGGTCTCTTTACAATATATTGATTTTAGACTATAAAAAGCCTGAAATAAGAAGCCTAAAAATGTTGAATTGACAGCTATCTTTAGAGGCAAACCATATAAAGAAGATTACAATAGTTCAGTCTGGAGGCTGCCTAGCATGAAGAACTATGATTAATTAAGTAGAGTTGCAACTAGGTTTGCACTATAATCATACTTGCTTCATTTATTTATTGAAACTTTAGTTAATACTCCACTTTCTCCCAACAGATCAGAGTGAATCACCATAAAACATCTGCACAGTGACACTTGCATAACAAAGATGTCAGGAGAATAAAGGAGTAAGGATAAGAATATACTTTTAATTGTTTAAGATGAAATCCAAAAATCCAATCTAAATATTTTCAGTCCTGAAGCAAAAAAAAAAAAAGAGGAAATTATCCCATGTGTGATCTATATCTTACTTTTAAAATATATTTAAAATATTTTGCACACAGGCTAAAACCAACAAAATCTTGTTCCCGATGAAAATAAAATGGCACAAAGCATTGGCTTCATGTTGCTTTATCGTAATGCCATCCATCTGACTTTAATACTGGAGAGAGAGAAGAGCAGATGCTGCAGAATTAGTATAATATATTCCTGGCATCTTAGCCTTGTCAGAAGATGAGCCACCACATTCTCCACCATCTCAAGCTTCCAGAGGGTTGTACTGTAAATGGCAACTTTATGCCTAATGCGTAAGGCATCTTGCCTCAAGGTTATGAAAGCATTAATTATGGCCCTTGTGTCTCTATCTGATAAACAAGGTTTGCAGTCTCCTTACCATATGAAATTGGTAAAAAGCTCTTCTTCCCAGGGGAAGATAAGGGTATCCGTTGTGAATCACACATTCTCCTACCAAGCCACCTGGTGCTGGCTTTGTTATCTCTTCCCTTCTCTTCCCTCCCCCCCGCCCCCATGCTTCTATCTTTTCTTCTAACAGTTCTGCAAGGTTTACATGTGATTCCTAAGCAATTTTCCATAGCAGTTTCCATGGTCCCATGTGACAGCTTCACGTGCTGTATTTTTAAAGACAATTTTCTGAAATAAAGCGATTTTGTTGGTATATAAAGCCTTACCTATTTAGTTTCCATTTGGGGTTGTTTTTAACCACGAAAAAATGCCATATAAAGTGTATTAATAAATTGTTGTTGTTTATTCGTTTAGTCGCTTCCGACTCTTCGTGACTTCATGGACCAGCCCACGCCAGAGCTTCCTGTCGGTCGTCAACACCCCCAGCTCCCCCAGGGACGAGTCCGTCACCTCTAGAATATCATCCATCCACCTTGCCCTTGGTCGGCCCCTCTTCCTTTTGCCCTCCACTCTCCCTAGCATCAGCATCTTCTCCAGGGTGTCCTGTCTTCTCATTATGTGGCCAACGTATTTCAGTTTTGCCTTTAATATCATTCCCTCAAGTGAGCAGTCTGGCTTAATTTCCTGGAGGATGGACTGGTTTGATCTTCTTGCAGTCCAAGGCACTCTCAGAATTTTCCTCCAACACCACAGTTCCAAAGCATCGATCTTCCTTCTCTCAGCCTTCCTTATGGTCCAGCTCTCGCAGCCATATGTTACTACTGGGAACACCATTGCTTTAACTATGCGGACCTTTGTTGTCAGTGTGATGTCTCTGCTCTTAACTATTTTACCGAGATTTGTCATTGCTCTTCTCCCAAGGATTAAGCGTCTTCTGATTTCCTGACTTCAGTCAGCATCTGCAGTAATCTTTGCACCTAGAAATACGAAGTCTGTCACTGCCTCTATGTTTTCTCCCTCTATTTGCCAGTTATCAATCAAGCTGGTTGCCATAATCTTGTTTTTTTTCAGGTTTAGCTGCAAGCCAGCTTTTGCACTTTCTTCTTTCACCTTCATCATAAGGCTCCTCAGTTCCTCTTCGCTTTCAGCCATCAAAGTGGTATCATCTGCATATCTGAGATTGTTAATGTTTCTTCCAGCGATTTTAACTCCAGCCTTGGATTCCTCAAGCCCAGCACGTCGCATGATGTGTTCTGCGTACAAGTTGAATAGGTAGGGTGAGAGGATACAGCCCTGCCATACTCCTTTCCCACTCTTAAACCATTCCGTTGTTCCGTGGTCTGTTCTTACTGTTGCTACTTGGTCGTTATACAGATTCCTCAGGAGGCAGACAAGATGACTTGGTATCCCCATACCACTAAGAACTTGCCACAATTTGTTATGGTCCACACAGTCAAAGCCTTTAGAATAGTCAATAAAACAGAAATAGATGTTTTTCTGAAACCCCCTGGCTTTTTCCATTATCCATCGGATATTGGCCATTTGGTCCCTCGTTCCTCTGCCTTTTCTAAACCCAGCTTGTACATCTGGCAAGTCTCGCTCCATGAATTGCTGAAGTCTACCTTGCAGGATCTTGAGCATTACCTTACTGGGACGTGAAATAAGTGCCACTGTTCAATAATTTGAACATTCTTTAGTGTTATCCTTTTTTGGTATGGGGATATAAGTTGATTTTTTCCAATCGGATGGCCATTGTTGTGTTTTCCAAATTTGCTGGCATATAGTATGCATTACCTTGACAGCATCATCTTGCAAGATTTTGAACAGTTCAGCTGGGATGCTGTCGTCTCCTGCTGCCTTGTTATTAGCAATGCTTCTTAAGGCCCATTCAACCTCACTCTTCAGGATGTCTGGCTCTAGCTCACTGACCACACTGTCAAAGCTATCCCCGATATTGTTATCCTTCCTATACAGATCTTCCATATGTTCTTGCCACCTTTTCTTGATCTCTTCTTCTTCTGTTAGGTCCTTGCCATCTTTGTTTTTGATCATGCCCATTTTGGCCTGGAATTTACCTCCAATGTTTCTAATTTTCTGGAAGAGGTCTCTTGTCCTTCCTATTCTATTGTCTTCTTCCACTTCCGCGCATTGCTTGTTTAAAAATAATTCCTTATCTCTTCTGGCTAACCTCTGGAATTTTGCATTTAATTGGGCATATCTCCCCCTATCACTGTTGCCTTTTGCTTTCCTTCTTTCTTGGGCTACTTCTAGTGTCTCAGCAGACAGCCATTTTGCCTTCTTGGTTTTCTCTTTCTTTGGGATGTATTTTGTTGCCGCCTCCTGAACAATGTTGCGAACCTCTGTCCAGAGTTCTTCCGGGACCCTATCTACTAAGTTCAGTCCCTTAAATCGATTCTTCACCTCCACTGCATATTCCTTAGGAATATTAGTGAGCTGATATCTAGCTGATCTGTGGGTCTTCCCTAATCTCTTTAGTCTGATCCTAAATTGTGCAAGAAGAAGTTCGTGATCGGAACTACAGTCAGCTCCAGATCTTGTTTTTACCAACTCTACAGATGTCCGTCACCTTTGGCTGCAAAGGATGCAGTCAATCTGATTTCGGTGTTGTCCATCTGGTGAAGTCCATGTATAAAGCCGTCTCTTAGGTTGTTGGAAGAGAGTGTTTGTGATGCAGAGTGAGTTGTCTTGGCACAATTCTATCAGCCTATGTCCTGCTTTGTTTTGTTCTCCCAGGCCATGCTTACCTGTAATTCCAGGTGTCATTTGACTGCCCACCTTAGCATTCCAGTCTCCTGTGATGAAAATAACATCTCTTTTAGGCGTGTTGTCCAGTAGGTGCTGCAGATCCTCATAGAACTGCTCTACTTCAGCTTCTTCAGCATCTGTGGTTGGGGCGTATATTTCGATCACTGTGATGTTAGATGGCTTGCCCTGAATTCAAATTGAGATCATTCTGTCATTTTTTGGATTGTATCCAAGCACTGCTTTAGCCACTTTACTATTAATTATGAAGGCTACTCCATTTGTTCTGTGGTCCTCTTGTCCACAGTAGTAGATCTGGTGGTCATTTGATGTGAAGTGGCCCATTCCAGTCCATTTCAGTTCACTGACGCCCAAAATGTCTATCTTTAATCTCGACATCTCACCAATAACCACATCCAATTTGCCCTGGCTCATAGATCTTACATTCCAGGTTCTAATGGTGTATTGATCCTTAGAACATCGGATTCGCCGTTCACCACCAGCACCGTTGGCCGCTAGCCGTCCTTTCGGCTTTGAGCTAGCTGCGTCATCACATCTGGGGCTAGTTGAACTCATCCTCTGTTCCTCCCCAGTAGCATTTTGACCATCTTCCGACCTGGGGGTCTCATCTTCCGATGGTATACCGACATATCTCTGGTTGTACTGATCCATTTAGTTTTCACAGCAAGAATACTGGGGTGGGTTGCCATTACCTTCCCCAGGGATCGCATTTAGTCTGACCTCTCTGTCATGACCTTCCCGTCTTGGGTGGCCCTTCACGGTTTAGTTCATGGCATCATTGAGGTGCTCAAGCTCCAGCACCACGACAAGGTAATGATCCTTTGCTGAAGTTTAATAAATAGAGTAAATATTTATTTACTTATGCTGAACTATTCAACAAAAGAAAAGTACTAATACAAAGCATTAAGAGATCAACACAACCTCAACACTGATAAGCATAGCAATAAGAAAGAGGTGGGGAAGGCCCAGTAATTATCTTAGAACAAGTACAAAATTCTGATCATATTGAAAAAAATCTTCCTTCCTCCTTTGCTGAAAAAAGACTAATTCATGTGTTGATAAACAATACTTATCATTAGTTCATTGCTGCAAATCAGGTATACATTTCTCTTTCCATAGTTATATAAATATTCTTTTACAGAAGCCCATTTCCCCTAGATCCACAGTTCTTGGTATCCCAACAGATTCCTAATACCTGAGATATATATAGCTAAGAAGAAAAGCCATTGCATTTTCAAGATATATTGATTGATCCAGAGTCATATTAACATTCCTTTTGGTGTGAGTCTAAATGACAACAATAATAGGACAAGACTTAAACCATATTCCAGCTGCTGAGTGAGATTCCAACAGCAGGTTGTTACTGACCCTTACTGAACCTTTTCCAAAGATCCAATGTACACCAAGCATTGTTGTTTTTATGTCTCATTTTAAGATAATAGGAAACTAATTTCACATTGTTTAATGAAACTCCCACTTATATACCAAGAAAGAACAAACAAACTCATTATTCAAGTTCATGTAAATAGAATCCATTTAATAGCTTCTTTCAGCTTCCTACAACAAGAGTTACTGGCTTAGAAGTCAAAAATAATCCCCTGCCTAACATCTAACAATAAAATAAACAAACTATGATTATTCATTAAAAATACTTGTTGATCACTGCCTTCTTCTCTGGAATACCATCCCCCCCACAGATTCAATTGGCTCCAACTTTATTGGAACTTAGAAAAACAATTAAACAAAAAACTTGGTGATTTCAAGAGACCTTCAAGATGGAGACAAATTGGATTAGATCCCTCCTGATCTATAACTGCTATCAATTACTGTTATTAGCATTGCTCTCAGTTTTGATTAGGTTATTTTTTGTGAAAGTGTTATCATTTTTTAAACTGAGTTTGCTATCTGTATGTTTTAGTATTAGGATTTTTTTTTTCCTTCTATCTAACCAAAATCTAGTTCATGATTGGTGACAGAGATCAATATCTATGGGTCTGTGATAACCATGGAATGTGAAAACATGAGAAGAGTATGAAACGATGAAGAGTAAACAATAAATACATTAATGAATGAAATGAAAGATATAAAAACATCTTGTGCATCTGTGAACTAAAAAGAAAGGTAATATGGCCCTGCTGGATGTGTCCTCTGATGGGGAGGATGGGGAGGAAGTGGAATCAGGGGCATCTAGGGAGTCTTGGCATGGATGATTCCAGTAGTGGTGGAGCCAATGACTCCACTCGGGTTAAAGCAGTTCCAGCAAGCCTCTAGGACACTTTGTCTGCACTCATTGACAGCCTTGATAGGTCCTAAGGATGGCTGGACTGTGTGAAGTCCAGCCATCCAGTCCTAAGCAGAGGTATGTGATGAAGATTCAGCAACAGAGAGCAGAACTCCGTAGATCTGAGAGACTTGCCAAGGAATAACCCTACCAGAGAACCAATGCTGAGAAGTAAACTGCTGCATCTGTGTATTGGGTGGAGGCTGAGCATAGCTGATTTATTAGCCCCGCTCCCTGGGAGCAAATGCTTAGAACAACTTCTCAAGCCTCAGCTCTGTTGTGTTTACCTTGCCATGCTTAGAGCTCTGGATTCCTCCTCATTGTGTCTCCTGTCTTCATCATGTCTTTATTGGATTCCTGGTCTTGACCTCTGCCAAGCCTGTGACTATGTTTGCAGTGGCCATCTTAAGATACTGATAAAAACAATTTTTTTTCTGTAAAAAGTTCTGCCTGTCACTGGACTATGGCAGACATCCAGCTTGCTAGCTTGTTGGCTAGGAGTCAGCAGTGCCAGCACTGAAAAAATGGGAAGGCTATAATACATCTGAATGAAGATGGTCTGATCTTACAGAGTGCAGCTGATGCCAGAAGATGAAAGAGTAGTCTTAATTATGAATGAAAGGGCTAGAAGTATGAAATTGTGTCATGTGGGGTATGAGTACATATGAAACTAGAAATCCTTAGGGTGATAGCTGCAGGTTATACTCCAATAAATGGTAATTCTGGAAGAAGCAGAGATCGGTTTTGGAGAAAATTGTGCAACATTCTCAATGAAGGCAACCAAGGGGGAAATTAATCCATCAGGGATAGTGGATGGCTGGGATCAGGCAAGAGAAGAGAAAACGTGATTGGGCCATTTTGATGAATAAAAGAAGAATGAATAAAAATGGTGATTGTTTGATGAGTATCTGCTTAGAAAGAAGGACTGTTTGAAAAAATTATTATTATTTCATCAGTATCTTCTTTAAAAAAAGCCTGTTTATGCATAAATATGGAAAAGGAATAACTCAGAACTTGTTTGTGTTGAAAGTTTTAGAGAATCTGTGATGGAGCAGCCTGAATGTGTGAGAGACTAGGTTTTGGGGGTATCAGATGTAGATCTTAGGGAAAAATGGACATGGAAGAAAATGAAAGAAGTGCAAAAGACTGGAATGAAAAGGAAAATGACTGCAAGAAGAGAAAGCATTAGACCTGTATAAAAAGTATTAAAAGATAGATTACTCTCCCAACAAATGAATGGAAAGTAGATGTAAGGAAAAATGATGTGGAAACTGCTTGGAATGAACTGAAAATAATTATGTACAGAGTGCAACAGAAGTGTGTGGAGTTATGCTAATGGGAAGTATGGAAAAGGATGTTGGTAGTATGATGATGTGAAAGAGGCTGTGGATAAAGAAAATGCATGTAAGAGAATAACTGCTGCAAAAAAATGAGGATGAGAAAAAATGTACTAGATCATACAAATTATTATATAATATAATTTGTATATAGAAAAAAAGATTGCTACGAAGAATATAGTCAAAGAGAACAAAGAAAGATTAAGGTTAAACAAGACAGAGAAAATGCAAAGGAATTTTGATGGAAATAAATGTTGTTTTGCAAATGAGCTAAAGAAGGAAGCTCAAGCAGAGTTAATAGAATCAGAAAATAAAAGTGATGAAATGATCTGAGTTGTTACTGAAGTAGGGGAATGCTAGAAGGAATACAGTATGTCAAAGATTTGCAGGGGAATGATAATAATATATCAGAATGGAACAGAAATGAATGCTATAAAATGTTAGTGTCAAAAGAAAATTTGATTTTATAAAGTCATACATGTTGCGAGCACATTAAAAGGAGGTAGGCTGCAAGTAGATGTTGAACTGGAGAAATATTAAAATATGGATGTTGTTTGGGTATGAAATAGCTGTGTGACTTGTTTGACATGTCTGAAGACTACATCCATGTCTTACAATTGGAAGAATGCAGTAACTGTTCTCCTGTAGTACAGGAAATGTAACAAGAATGAATGCAGAATTATGAGATTAACTGTGCCTGGGAAAGTGTTTGGCAGTATTCTGATTGAAAGGTGGACACTGAGTCAACAATTTGAATTATATAGTTCTGAGATGAGTTTTCTGCATTATAGTTACCTATTTTTCTTCTGTATTGAACATATTCATCTGAACTGTGACATCCAATTGTTCATTGTAGGGCTTACCTGTAACTGCTATTGTTAAGCTTTGTTCTTATTCTGTCTGAACTGTCCTTATTTTTAAAAACATGTGGAACCCCAAAAATAGAATGTATAGCAGTTCTCAATTAGATAGGAAAAATAAGTGCAACTTAAGTGGTCTGCCTTTGACTTTTCTCATTGTGTTCTAATCTGGAACACTAAATACATACATACATACACAATTTTTTTCACACATGTATGAGTGTCTAGCAATCTTCTTTTATCAAGAGGAAATAGTGTACTTGGCAGAATTTGCTGGTTCTGAAATTACATCTTCCAATGTAGGTTCAGTTATAGGTTGCTCAAAGTCCTAACCCTTTGTTATTTAAGCTTAGGAAGTGCTCCTTCCTAGTCTTGATTGTGCACTAGGAACTAACTCTAATAAAAGTATTGAGTATGTTTGTGTGTGTGCACTGGCAGTTCTGATTTCACTTGACTTTGTAGGCACACTATCCTGGCTGGGAATTCAGAAAGTGTTAATCTCAACAGACCTGGAGAGCATGAGTTGAGGAAGGCCAAGCTGTATACATGTTCAAGCGTAAGATCATTTGCATCATAGTCTCTAAACCCAATTTGGTGTAAGTAAGTTTCTGAATCAGTAAAAGAAACAAACAATTTTTTTTAAAAAAAAGCACATTAAACACATAAATCAGTAATTGACTGGTGCTCCCAGGGAAAGATATAGCACTTAAAATAACTTTTAACTCAAGACTCAACATTGATTAGATTTGAGATGGCCGTCCCTTTAATATAGAGTTGTATATTAAAAAAAAAAAACTAGACTTGTAAAAGGGCATAAATAATGCATTCAGATAAATAAGTCTGGAAGCAGTGTAATTACCAGCTTTGCTCCTGGCCTCACCTATAAAGCTCCCAGAAGCAATTCCCAGAAATTTTGTACATTGCCATAGGAATTAATCATCTAAATGAAACCAAGTGCATCAATTTTGTTACACAAAGTTTCTTTTTTTTAAGAACATCACTGGCTTTTGTGTTTTCATTATAAAAGAATACTAATAAAAACGATCAGATTGGTATTTCTGATTAAGTGACCAAAAAACCCATGGTGGGGAAAAATTAGGCAACTATTTTAAATCCAAGCAATCTTAGTTTTAATGCCAGGCTAGAAAGCGTTCCGTCTGAAACTCAAGAGAGATACTGCCAGTCAGTGTGAATAATATTGAGCTACATAGGCCACTGGTCTGACCTGATATATGATGGCTTCCTACATTCTCCAAAATGGAGGACATTCTTTAAACATTCAACTTAGAGGCTCACTTTTTCTGTATGTTACAGTCTTTCTTCTAAATAAATTGCTGTCTTAGCTATATTTATTTTATTTCCTTCCTGAGTGGAAGAAATAAAATTGAGAAGACTGAGATGGAGATATAACAGGTACCTTCCTCAGCTACTGGGGAAGTATTCTGCATTTCTTGAGCCAGTTGTATCTGATGAAACACAGCAGGCTTTCACAGGCTGGTTTAACCCAACCCCCATGTGTGGACTACAACTCCCAGAATCCCCAGTTTCTGAGAATTCTAGGAATTAAAAGTCCATACTTTTGGAGAGTGACAGGTTGGGAAAGGATAAAATAAAACAAAATTTTCCCCCTATCTAGTGGAGGTGGAGTGAAAGAGCCTGAAAGAATGCGAATACATAAATATCTAGTGCCTGTCTGAGAAGGCAACATTGGGCTATATGAGAAAAGAAGTTTAACACAGAGCACTTTCTTATCACCATATGAGGCCAAATCAAAAACTGCAGAGATGTGGAAGTCATCTTTCTCTGTGAATGAGCACTTTGTGCTCACTGGTCCTATCATTATTCATATTACATTACTTCTACCTCATAGAAACGTAATCTGTCAAACAAGTTGCAAGTTAGCACCCTAGGAGCTGCAAAGGAACATACATATGGGCCCATAACATCTAGGTTTTAGCATCCCAGAGCTACTTCCTTCTCCATCAGATATCTTGAGCAAAATTCAGGAATGTATAATTTAATTTCATGTGATCTATTGGGACTTTTTTTGTTTAGGAAAATAAATGTGGTTTCATAGAGGGTTATACATTTGGGAATAGTATGAAGGTAATGGAATTTTCCCTTGTCTCTCAATGCTAGAATGAAAGGTTAGCTGGTGAAGTTAATTGAAAAAAATATACTCCCCATACCAAATATATTAGATATGGAGAAAGGTGGATTAGGCAAGCTTCATTTTTTAGATCTTGGCGAGCAAAGCAATTCTTATATTATGTTCTTCTGTACATATGACCCTGCTATGTGTGGAATCAGACCACTAATCTGTTTATGCTGGCATGGAGGTTAACTGATTTGAAGCAGCTGTCCAAGGCCTTGGGAAAGAGTCTTTTCCAACTTTGTTGTCTACAGAGTGGGTGCTTTATTCCTGAGCTATACCCCCTCCCAGTATTATGACAGAATTGTTACTTCAAGACAAATTCTGTGAATTCTCAGTCAGGATCTCCTATCTTTGAGGGTGAGATGATTCACTGAAACTACAAGGAAGTGATATAGGCACCACCACCAATTGGTTGCTATGGTGGGTGTGACTAGTCTATATCCATTTCACAGGAAGGGAAACTGGCTGAAAAATATTTAACTTGTCCAAAAATCTAAACCCAGGACAGGGACAAAGGGCATCTGAGTTATAAAACAATCCTCCTTCTTCTAGTTTTTCCATTTCTTCTTCCCAACGTATTAGATTGTTCTCAGCTCTGCTCAGTTCTTCCCACTTTCTCCTTTCCTGGAGACCACTAGCAGCAATTACAGTAAGTTTGGTGCTTCCATTCCTTTTGTGGAGGAGTAGCATCTGAGAACATTTTAGAACAAATCAGTAACCTCTAACCACCTACCAACTTTACTTTCTAAGAATGCCTCTGATTCCTTGAGGGTCTACCTTTTCTGTGCCAGCACTGCTGGCTGCTGGCCAGCAAGATAGCAAGCTGGATTCCCGCCACATTCTGGAGATAAGCAGACTCAGGCAGAACGTTTAGAAGCAAACAGTCCCTTTTACCTAGAGCTAAAGACGGCAACTGTAATGTAGTCAAGGCTTGGCACAGGTCAAGACCTGGAAACTGATAAACCAAGCAACAAATCCAAGGGGAAAGACAAGAGACACAATGAGGTAGAATGCAGAGTTCAAAGCACAACAGGACAAAGTAAACATGACAGAGCTGAGGCTGCAAAAGTTGTTCTCAACTTTTTCTCTCAGGGAGTGAGGCCAATAAATAAGCCACGCTGAGCCACCACCCAGATGCACAGCTGAAGTATGTTACTCATTGGAGTCTCCTCTCCTGCCAGCCTTCTTCTTGGCCAGCCTATCTGACCTGTGAAGCTCAGTCCTCTGGTGCTGTATCATTAAAGCTGCCTCTGCTTGGGACTAGGTGAGTAAACCTCAGAGTCTGAGAGGCTGTCAGTGGCTGCAGGCACTGAGTCCTGGGGGCTGGATCGATCTGCCTCAACCAAAGTAGAATTATTGACTTCAACATTTCTGAAATCATCCCCTCCAGGACTACTATCTCTAGAAGCGCCTGGATCTACTTCCTCCTTCTCTTCATCAGAAGACAAGTCCAACAGGGCCATAATGCCACCAGGCATTCTGCAAAATACAGATGGCAGGTTGTCCTGTGACTGACCTGCATTTTAAAATTAATTCTACAAAGAGAGGCTCCTCAGACAAGCTAGCTCTTCCTATTTACTCTCACAAGCTGCAAGATAACAATCTTGCCACTTTAACCCCAGTTGGCTACTTATTTCACACCTTTGTCTTAACTAGGCACACAGTACCTGATAGAAACTTAACACTGTAGCTAATCCTTACTAATATATAATCTTCCTTTGCTGATGCCTAAACTAAGCAATTCTAGGGGTGGGAAGTAGGGAAGAGATGCTGAAGGGCGATAAAACTTGCCCAGTGAAAACAACCCCTTTGTGTTAATTCTATGGACTTTCCTCCTCCCTGTACTTCGGCTTACCTCGGGTCGTCCAGGAGGAATCACTTTGATGCCTTAAAGATCATTAATACACTTTTATTGATTGTAATTATCCTGGCATCTTCCCTGTGTACATCCTCTTCGGTATCTGAACTGAAAATTTTAAAGTCAGCAACACAGGTACTTGGAGGTGGCTAGTGTTTGTCTTTGAAATTCAGTATTTCTCACCATTTGGGGGGAAAAAAAGGAAAAAATAAAATATTAGATAACCTTGGCACAAAAAGTATCCACAGATGCAGTGGATCCTGTGCACATATGATTCTTAATCTATTCTACATGTAGTCCTCACTTAACAACCATTCATTTAGTGATGGTTCAGACTTACGACAGTGCTGAAAAAACTGAGTTATGACCGTTCCTCACACTTATGACTGTCATAGCATCCCCATGGTCATGTGATCACGATTTGGGAGCTTGGCAACCAGTTTGCATTTATGACCATCACAGCATCCCGTGGTCATATGATCACCATTTTCAATCTTCCTGACTGGCTCCTGGCCAGCAAAATTAGTGGGGAACTGCATGATTTGCTTAATGATCATGTGGCTCGCTTAATGCCTGCAGTGATTTGCTTAATTACTGCTGCAAAAAAGGTTGTAAAATTGGGTTGGATTCACTTAATGACCGCTTTGCTTAGCAGCTGAAATTCTGGTCCCAATTGTGGTTGTCAAGTGAGGACTATCTGTACTGAGTTCAGAGCACCTAGAGACTTCATGGCCCCAATACCAGAGATTCAATGGATAATTTTTCTCTTGAAATCTTCCTTTGCCTATACTATATTAGTAAAGAGGTTGAGAACCTGGAATCTCCCAACCCTTCCTGAATTAAAAGAGCCAGAGGGGTTTTTTTGTTTTCTTTTGTTTTTTAAGGGAAAAGCTTGGAATAGAATTAACTGCATTGTGACATTTTCCTGTGTTGACAGCTGTCAATTTCCTTATCATTCTTCACATCCGCAATAGGGAAGAGAGAAGCTTTTAAAATTACTATTATTTTAATGGGAACATTTGGTTAATAAAAGGCATTAATTGGCAGGAGTCTGTTCTGGCACGTGTGTTCAAAGTGCTAACTCATTGATGTTTGTCAAAAATGATCAGGTTTCCAGATGCAGTCCCCTTTAAAAGCAATGTTTTTAATTGAAACAAACAAATAAATAATTAGCACTACCAAATAATTACATTCTTTTATCTTCTCTCCTTTCCATTAGTTGTTCTTTGAATGATTTTTTTTCAAGAAATTTAACCCTTCTTGCTCCAGAAAATGCAAAAATGTAAACTAAGATTGTTCTTGCATGTTGTCTTGTGAAGGGCCTGCTTGCACAAAGAATAGAACTAAAGGGCTTTGAATGTTGTCAGTGAAAGTGAGCTCAGTTTTTCAGCTGATCTGAAGTTATAGATCAGGGATGGGCAACTTAATTGATTGGAACTGCCTACCATGGTTATCTTATCTCATGGTTTGCTTCTCATCTTCTACTACACTAACTAATAAACAATTTTAGAATAATAACTTAGGCGGCAAGTACTCTTTTTTCTGAAGGAAACTTTTAGTCAAAATTTTCTGAAATTTTGGAAGGGAAATCTAATCTGTCCTCTCCTGAATCACAACACTGCATTTTTTTTAGTGATGAACATGTGCCATGGTTGAAGCAACCAATGACTGGGTTCACACAATTGTGCTATGGCATGATTTGCTCCAACTTGTAGCTTAACATATTGTATGCATCCAGCCATTGTAATTTGTAAATTGTAAGTTATGTCATAATATTATGTGTGAATGCACCAGTGTTTCAAAGAAGCCATGTCTTCATGCAGTGTAGCAATCCAGCTAATATTTAATTTATATATATATATATATATATATATATATATATATATATATATATATATGAATATCCATGAAACGGAAATGGATTTAAGAGAAAATTGCGTTAAGATGATGTTTACATGATATATTACTTCCTGCATGCTAATCAGCAGAATTAACTTAGCAGTGTGAAAATAAAATATGTCTTTGCCCACTAGCAGGGGAAAAAAAAACCTTTGGAATGGGAAAATATATAATTAAAACGATTACGACCTACATTAAAGTACACATAAATTTCAAAGAGAGAGAATTTATTTCATATTTGATTGCAAATTTATCCATATCCAAGATACTTGTTCTTTACTTAAAGAAAGTAAGCTATACAAAATGGAATACCTTATTTAAAAATTGGAAACATTATATTCACTTATGTTCTGTACAGTAACTCTTACAGGCTCTAGTGGACTATTATAGAGAGGAAAGGCCCGCAACAAAATATTCTAAAACCATTACAGTTTAAGAAGACTGTCAATGCATATATTCAGGCCTACCCATGAAATGAATATAATAATTTTGTAACTTCTGGCCTATATTTGAACATGAATTTGCAGGGGTTCCCTGAGGCCTGAAAAATATTTGAAGGGTTCCTCCAGAGTCAAAAGGTTGAGATAAGCTGCTTTAGAAAGTGGGGTGATCCTCCTGGAATTTAAGATCTGCATATGCCGGCTCTACTTCTGGTTCAGGCTTTATTTTCTAGTGATTCCTTGGCCCCCATAATCCTTCTAGATCTTTTTCTTCTTTCTGGAAAACTAAAATTCAGAATGATCCAGGCCATTGCAGCTTCTTGTGCCAAAGTCTTCTGGCCATGGGGCCTACTGAAAGCTGGAGCTGCCATCTGACAGTGGGTGTTTCAGAGAGCTCACCAGGTAGAGCAGGGTGATCAGGCAATTGGCACCGACAAGACATAAATAGAAACCCTTTTATGCCAACCAATTACCCATTCAGTATTGTAAAGTTCTTTCTTTAGCCCAATATACTGTCTTGTTCTCTGTGATATTGGAGGGAAGGTATAACAATACCCCTTTTGCAGAGTGAACCTGACCATGATGTGAAAGAAACTGAAACTGTAGCCTACATATTCCTTCAATATTTTTTCTACAGCAGTTTTTAACCCTAGCTTTGCTTGATCATAGAAATCCAACCTGTTCTGAGAACGATTTCAAGTGTTTTTTACCCTCTGACTGGGATCCTAACATCTCTAGAGAGGTCACAACATTTCTTTCAGCTGCCACTGCTTTACAAAGCAAACCACTTTTCTCATTTTAGGACTGTATAAATATATAAAATGACCTTAGGCTTCTCATGCTGTTTTATAGCCTGAATCTACATCTTCACTTATAAGTTTCATAATTTGGCATTTTTAATATTGCAGTATTTTATTCACAAAATCATTTTATAATTCAAATAGTTTTAAACATGTTTAATATTCTACTTTTTGACATGTATTTATAGTGTAATTTGGTTTGATCCATTTTATTTCTAACAATCGTTTAGAAAACATTTATGTGTCTTAATCTGAGCACTGTAACCCTTTTGCAAAATTTGTATAAAATGTTGGTTAGAGACTGCAATAAAGATACTACTACTGTACTATAAATAGTTGAATCCATATAATTGGTTAATTTTTAATTATGTTAGAGAGATGTGAGAGATGAACAAGAGATGACTGCAAATTACATTTCAAAGCCTTAATAAAAACAGGGATATATGGCTACTACACCATGGCAATTCCAATAGAAGGGAAGGGTTGAACTGTAGAGTCCTTGGTGCTCTCTGAGCTTGGTTGTTGGCTTGCAGACATTTCATTACCTGACTAGGTAACATCATGAGTGCTCAGGTGATGATGAACACCAGTGATGATGTTACCTAGTTGGGTAGTGAAATGTCTGCAAGCCAACAACCAAGCTCAGAGAGCACCAAGGACTCCACCAAGCCACTTGCTGGACATACAAATTTCTGGGCATGTCATGCTCATACAGTGATGTGATTGTAATAAGGCTAAAAATTTGTGAATAAAGGCAATTAAAACTGTCACATATTTAAATACTTTCTTATAATGTGAGCATTTGCCAAGATGGCCCATTTTGTTGACACAGCTCATTGTAACTGCTACTGTGTGTCTGGAAGTGTTTGAATACTTCCCTTATAAACCTTTATGCAAAGAATGATAATTGTCCTATCAATGTACTGAACATCCTGTATATTGCATTTATTGGAATCCAAATTGTTTCTAAACAATGGACAGAATACTATTCAAGTTAAATACTCTGACTGAGTAAACAACAGAGAGAAGCAGGTGCTTGAACCAGTATTAAAACTGCTGAACTTCAGCTAGATTTGATTCAATGATTTGCCATTAGAAGTCTTGATGTGAATCTGTTGAAATCAATAGGAAATAAATAAATTGTGAAACTTTAATAATATTCAAGACAATTATGATGGTTTTTTTAACCATTAAATTCTCAGATTATGAACCGCACATTAACAAACTGAGCGATTTAAAAAGTTCAGAATGTTTGAATTCAGTTCAATTATTAGAAGTAATTTAGAATGTCAGAAAAATGTCCCAAATGTGGTTTTCAGCTTAGGCTGAAAACTTTAACAGGCTATATCAAGAGAATAATTAATTCATTAATTGCATACATTAAGTATCTCTTCCCTAAGAATATTCATTTTACAGCAGTCTGACTACATAAAGGTAGTTTGCCAGTTTCTGGAGAAAATCAAGGTTCGGTCTTGATTTGAACTGGGAAATTTTCCACTACCTTTAATGAGCTGGATTGATCTCTTGGTGCTTTTATAAGTGCTAGTAGCAATAATGAGACAAGTATAGCTGTTCATTTGCAGAATTGTGCAACCTTTGTTCCTTCTAATACTCTTTCACATTCTGTATTCTCTGTCCATGAATATAGTGCTGATTTTTACCTTGGAGATCTGGATTCAAATGTCACTCATTTATGTATGCAACAACTACTTTGTAAGATAACTTTCTAACATAGATGTTAGTGTGTGTACTAAGAAACATATGTTTTATGCAATGTGTGGGTGACAATGGAAAAACAGACCCATTTTGTTTAATATTATGACAAATTGAGGGGAAGTAAAACCTGGGTTAAGTCAGGTTTTTTTCTACAGATTCTTGAGAAAGTCTGCGCACAGTAGTCTACTTCACAAGTTTTTAGGTCTATATCTTAAAGTTCTTAAACTTTGTCTTAAAATATAGAGTGTGGATGTCAAAAGCACATGCTTATAAATGAATATATGATATTGTAACTTATAACACCTTTAATAGCAAATATGGGCTTGCTTCAGTATAAGTGTGAAATGATTATTATTTTTTAATCAAAGATACTTAGTTGGAGAGAACACTGAATGTTTGAAATAAATCCAATTTAAAATCAAAGCCATTTTGATGCTGAAAAGACTCTAGGCTCCCTTTCCTCTTGACAATGTCTATGGATCCTTACGTATAGAAAGTGCATCACATATCTGAAATGTCATTGCTTTTAAAACTTCTGTGATAGAAGAGGTATGTTGCTGAGGAGGTCATGAGGTATGTTGCTGAGGCAGTCATGAGGTAAAAGTCAATGGGGATATCTATATATGTTAACTCTAGATTCTATCAATTCAAATGCTCCAACATGCACAGAATATAACAGCTCCAACAGTAAACACAATATATGTGAACACTGCTTTTATTCAAGCAGTTTTATAATTGGGGAAGCTGCTGTGAACTCGCAATAAGGTTGGTAAGTGGGTTATGGATAAGAAGACATTAATGAGCAAAGCCAGCTAACACTCAGTCCACTGTCCCCAAGAATTATCTCAAGCAGGTCACATGCAGAGGTCTTTGCTAATGAACCAGATAAGTCCATGTAGAAGAACCCACAAAAACAAGCATTTGATTCACAAAATCTACTTATGCACAAGTCTTTAAATGTTAAGTCTTTTTATTCCACTTTAAAGGCAATGCAACACTATTCCCTAAGATAAGTGAAGCAGAATAAAGTAAGTAAATGCTGTGAATCTGGTAACCATACGAACACATTCATGTGCCATTTTTTGTGTAATACATGAGTGGTTGTCATTGTCACTGTTACTATCTTCTCCCAAGGTGATTAAAAAACCCGTTTCTAATTCAGCCTACCACCCTGAGATTTCTTGGTTGGTCTCCCATTCAATTATTACCCAGGTCCCACTCTGCCTAGTTCTGGAGGGACCATTTTAAGATAAGCTGCCACTTCTGTTGGCCTACAACAGATAAATAAAAGCAAAAAATAATAATAAAGTTTCCTTCAAGTCAGTTCCCCTCCTGGTGATTTCATGGATGGTTCTCTTTAGTTTTCTAGGTGGCAGAATGGAAATGGTTTCATTTCTTTTACTTCGGGATTTGTGATAATGTGAAAAGGGATGGATAGGCCTACCAACAGTTATTCACCAAAATAGCTTAAATGGAACCTCCAAATTCAGGGGCAGTGTACTCTTTCAAGTTTTGGCGGGTGGTTGTGGATGGCTGTTACCGTTACATTTGACTTGTGTAATTCCCAGAAACATCTAGTTTGCAAATGAGAAAAAAGGGTTGAACTAAATAGAAGTTGGGTCTGGCATGATTCTTACCAGGCGCATCTCTCAATTGCCAGGGCCCTGGGAAAGCCTTGAAAACATTTTTGCATGGGAAAATGTAGCTGCAGCTCCCCTCCCCACCCCGCCCGCCACCCGCGTTGTATAATCCAGGTGGTGACTAGCAGCCTGTGTGCGGGAGTGAGCTGGGGAGAAGATGCAAAGGAGGAGGAAGCCAGCCAACTCGGAGACAAACCCGCTTCCCTGATCTTCTCGTCCGCTGCCTTGCAGCGCCTTGGAGACAAAGAGCCTCCCACAATCCGCCCCTTTCCTGATTGCATTGCAACCGCAAGCCCCTTTCTGGACCAGGGATCTTCTTCCCCGCCCCCTCGGCCGGCTCCTCTGTGCCTGCAAGGCGAGGCGGATCAGGCGCAAGATGGCTTTAGCTCGCGTTTGCATCTGGCTTTCTTGCTGCTGCTGCCTCACGGTCGCCGCCGCTAATGCCGCGGCCGCCGCTGCGGCCGCCGCCGCCGCCGCCGCCGGGCCGGCTGAAGCGGACGGGGACCCTTCCAAGGAGATGGAGTGCAAGCTGAAGAGCATCACCGTGTCGGCGTTGCCCTTCTTGCGGGAGAACGACCTGAGCATCATGCACAGCCCCTCGGCCTCCGAGCCCAAGCTCCTCTTCTCGGTCCGCAATGATTTTCCCGGGGAGATGGTGGTGGTCGATGACTTGGAGAACACCGAACTGCCCTACTTCGTGCTGGGTGAGTCCCCACGTCACCCCCTCTCGGCCTGGTTGCCCCTTCTCTTAACCACAGGCCCAGTCCCCAGACTCCCGCATTTCCTCCCCAAATTCCTACAGCTCGGAGATCCCAGCTATGGCCACTCCAAGTTGCCAACCAGGTTGTGGCTCTTTGCACCCAGGGCCTTTTGTGTAAATGAGGCCAGGCTGAGCGGCCTTTCGTGCCGCGCGCTGGGTGGACTTTCGCACGCTCAGTGGCCCGCTCTTCCCCAGCTCAGGGAGACGGGGAGAGAATGAAGGCAGCGCTGGCTGCAGTTGCTAGAAGCTGTCTCCTTAGCTTGTTCACCTCGGCAGGCTGCACCCTCCGTGCCCTTTTTCTGGTCATGCGGCGGCGGAGTGAAAGGGGGAGCGGATACGTGGGGGCACGCAGGTGGGTAGTTTGAAGAACCGAGCGGGCGGTCTGGACTCCAGAGCAACCGCCGCGGCTGCCTTGGCTTTCGTTGGAGCGGATGGCATTTGGGAGAGGGCCCGCTAGGCCCAGCCTTCCTGCGCGTTGCCTAGAGAAAGAAGGTGTGCGCGAGGGAAGAGAGATGCTCCTCCTGTTCTTGGCAGTCGCCTTTGTCGTTCGCTTGTTGAACCGAGCGATAGAAAGCTGCGAGGGAGATTGCCATGAACAGCCTCCGTGCCTCTGTGTGCACAGCAGGTGGGGCTGTGCAGGTGAGGACCTGGAGCAGCGATGCTGCTGCTTGCTCATCAGAATGGGCAGTGGAGAGGATGACAAGGAGTTCTTGTCCCTTAGAGTGTCTGCATGCCCCACTCAAGCATGAACTACTCAAGCGCACTTGGCCATATTCTATTTTGTACAAACCCAACTTGTGTGGTTACTTTCTGGGTCAGTGTGTCATGTGAAGCCAGAAATAGGTTAATTAGAAAACCAGAAAATGTGTTATCTATGGGAAACCACATCATGTGAATACAGCCACTATCTCCATTTTCTCCCTAGGGTGGCAGGTAGAACTAAACTTATCCAAGCAGTCTGAGGTAGGAGGTGAAATGAATGGGAGTAGTGACAATGGTTTTTTCCCCCAGTATATTTCCATGTTATGGATCTTTGCTGTTACTCAGCTTTTGCTGTATTAGTATAACTTCTTGTTCGTTAGTGGGACATTGTCTTGCATCTTATTGGGCTAAAATATATGGTCTTGGGCAGGGGTGGGGGGTATTGTCACGATGCTGGTTGGGTGATGAATATCCAATGACATGCATTTCCTGCCCTTTATTTTAAAGTATAGGCACTTCAGAAATTACCAGTGATTGATCAAGGCTGGTATAGTCAGATAGCATGTATCCCCCAAAGTTATGGGTACAGGTGAAGAAGCAGAGTAATGTTTGCAAATCATGGCTATATGTTAGATTAAACATGAAAAATTGGTTACATTCTAGAAGAGGAAGGATTGGCATAAGGCTGTTTAAAGCAAGAGCTGGGGATGAAATAAGCCCATTGCTTGACATTTGTTGGTTGCCAGGATGTTCTGGTGGTGATTAAGGAACTTGATCTCACTCACTGGGCCAAACAGTGGTCAGGAATGGACCCATACAGAATTGGGCCTATTTAGGTAATTAAGTCCAATCCAGGTTTCAGTAGAGAGATCCAAATCAAAGCATCCCCTCCATGTTCCCAGCTGAATTGCCTTGAGGATAATATCCTCAGTGACAGGAGCAGAATAAGTGAGTGAGAATGGCTCTTCCAATGAAGCTACACGGGCTTGCTTTTGGCAAAGGTGAAGGCATGAAGAAGAGGTATTGTTATTAGAATGGTGATTATAGCAGCCAAGCATAGAGGCAGCACATACTATATCACCTAGAGGGCTGGCTGTGGCTCATTTTCTTCAATAGCAGCTGGCATGAAGCTAGTGCTGGTGAATGCTCCTGAGCTGACCTTTGATACCCAATTAATATTATTTTATGTATTGATTTAATGAAGCATTTAGTATCTGCACTCATTGTTCATTCCAAGAGTGGCTTGCTCTCAGTACAGAATCTTAAACATCAAGAAATTAAAATACGATGATGAAATGTTAACAGCTACATTAAACATAAGTTTATAAAATAAAAAGACTTTTATTCATTGCCAATGAAACAGATTTGGTTCCAAGTAAATACTTTTTGGTAAAAGAGTTCCAGGGTCAAGATGCCATCCCAGAAAAAAATCCAGGTAGGTGACCTTAAGGTTTATTTTCTTTGTGTTGTAGCTGCATGCATTTGTCTTGATCCTAGGTCACATCTTTTTTGGAAATAATTTCTTTCCTGCAGTCGTTGTGCATTCTGGTGAGCAGAGAGATCAGATGTGAACACATTTATTAGGTCTCAGAGTTTCACCTGGTTTTTAGGGTTTTTGCCTTTGTTTCCTAGAAACTTTAGAGACGGAGTCCTAAGGTTGAGCTGAAAATAAAGGCTCCATGTCTATTACTTCCTCCAGCTTCTTCATCCAAATCTGAGTATGGACCATGTTGATTGGGCTGCTGAGAATTCTACTCAGGAATATCTAAGGGGCTAAAAGTTCCTTACACTTGCTGTTCAGTGGCATAAGGTTCCACCCTAATTCTACAGGATCTAGCCAGCTACTATTTTTTACTTGTCAGTCCTCCTCTTTACAGTCATGTCAGTAAAAAAAAATAGGAGACATTATACAGGAAATGTACAAGATATAGTCCTCATTTGCTGTAGCCCCAAAGGAACAGTGTCCCTCCCACCCCACTTGTTTAAAATGAGCCGTGGAAGAGAAATCTTCAGTGCTTTTAGGCTTAAAGCAGCCTCGTGTATCCAGAGTATTATATACAGCTGTGCAGCCACCCATGGCTATAGATTTCTCCCTTTGCTTGGTTCACTCATTTGGGCATATGGTGGTGCCAGACATGGGGACATGGTGGAGGCTGGGTTAAGAGGTACTACTATATCAACCATCATCCTATCCGATGCTACATCTTATGACACCAAAGAGGTGGTCAATCATGGCCAAAAGGGGAAAGAAATCTTAAATACCTCAAAATACTTCAGGTATTCTGACAGTATGATCTAAATTAACAAGATAAAAATATAGTCAATATATAATAGAAATATGAGAGAAGAAGAAAAAAGGAGGATAATAATGATCTTTCTGCTTTTTCTTGCAAAATGATGAACAGAAGAAATATATACCATGTGTGTTCCACCTTAGTAATCCATGTTTAGTGTCTTCTTATATCCTGTCAGCAATGTGCCAGTGTAATGAAACTTCATACATAAAATTTCTGATGTGTATCCTTAGTTATTACCTGACACCCTAAACAGCTGCAAAACATTTCCATAGAAACTCTCTTGGGCAACATTTCTTATATTCAGTACCTGGTTACCTAGCCCATTAGCTAGATTAGATGTGTTTACTCAGAAATGGTTCCTTGGAAGTAGGAAGTTAAAAACCATCAAGAAAGGTTTTTTTTGCAATCCATACAAAATAAATTGTCCTAGATTTCTTTCTCATAATCTTTCTACATGATTCACAAATAGGGTATTATAAAGAACATATACTGTATTACTGATGTTGTGTTTGTTACATATTTGCAACTTGATGCTCAATGTTATTTCACATGGCACAAATGGTGAGGCAAGGCAAGGCATCGGTCTTCATGACAGATCTGGAATTGAGGCTAATTGCAAACTTCTTGCAAATGCTATTTTTAAAAACTGCTAAAAAAAGAGTGTTCTGTTTTAGATTATTGGGATAAGTGGCAGAAGGTCAGATTTTTCTTATCTTCTCACTCTGCTAGTGTGGTCCAGAGGTAATAGAATAATATCCAAATAACCAATATTGTTTTGTGTGTGTTCTTCACAATGTAGTAAACATTTGAGTAAATTATGCCACTCCAGAAAACAGGTATTAATTTACAGAATTGATTATTTTCCTTTTAAAGAATAACATTCTTGCCATTCAATTATGTGAATACCCATTTGCCATCTGAGAACAAACTATATGTGATGGTGAGATGTGTGCATGCAAAATAAAAAATAAAAAACAAAACAAAACAAAATGGAGCAGTAGAGACTGTAATAATTATAGGAGAATAAAAATTCCCTGAAAGCCAGTGTGGTACAGTGGTTAAGGCATCAGGCTAGAAACCAGGAGATGGTGAGTTCTACTCCCACTTTAGGCACAAAGCCAGCTGGATGACCTTGGGCCAGTCACTTTCTCTCAGCCCTAGGAAGAAGGCAATGGCAAACCATTTCTGAAAAATCTTGCCAAGAGAACTGCAGGGACTTGTTCAGGCAGCCTCTGAGAATCGGACATGATTGAACGGATTTTTAAAAAAATTCCCTGGTAACAAAATATTAATTATTATATTAATTTATCCTGTTTCCTTCAAGGAAATCAGAGCAGCATTTTTAATCTTAGATCAACTTTGTGGCCATAAATAAGAAAAAGGACCTTTTTCCTAAAGTCACAAATTATGGATTTGAGCTTAGAATTCCCATATTGAAAGCCAGCACTAGACTCTTCTAGATTGACACAGTGTTGTTTGAGTGGCATTAAAATGTGATGACCAATACAGTAACTATGTAAGTGTGTATTTTACCATCAAAATGTATTGCATACCTAAATAAATAATTGCATTTTGTGGAGTTTGAAAAGATTAAATTCTACTGGTGGCTACATTAATTTTTTATGGTACCCATATATTATCCCCACTCAGATTGTCAATAATTTAATTCTCCCGTTCTGCAAACAATTACTTGCAATTCAGTAATTGACATGCAGCTCACCTTCTGCCTTCAAGACTTATCTGTCCATCAAAATTTCAGTACTGTCTGCATGAGTCTTGCCTCATGCATGAAAATTATATAAAAATCTGTAGGATAGAGTTTTATTTTTTCAGTGAGAGCAACCATGTACCCTCCCTCCCCACTCTACAGTTCTTCTATTAAAAATGCTACCCGTTTTAATACATTCTCATTACATTAAATTCACATGGCATACATTAAGTTCATTTAATATTTTTCTGTCACCTATTTGTCCATGCCAGGTTCTCTAGCACTGCAGGTTATGTGACTGAATATTTTTTCACATGAAAGAGTTCCCTGAATATAGAAAATTGCTACAGCACGGAAAAGATCCTTTCCTGGATCGGGAGGCCCTTCAGACAGTCACTCATGCCCTTGTTATCTCTCACATAGACTATTGCAATGCGCTCTACATGGGGCTACCCTTGAAGAGTATCTGGAAGCTTCAGCTGGTCCAGAATGCAGCTGCACGGGCTAGTTTTGGTGCCCCTAGAAGGGCGCATGTAACACCGCTGCTATGCGAGCTGCATTGGGTACCAGTTTGCTTCCAGGTCCAATTCAAGGTGTTGGTTATACCTTTAAAGCCTCACATGGCATGGGGCCAGGTTACCTGAGGGACCGCCTCTTCCCCATTACATCAGCCCATCCCATCGGATCATGCAGAGAGGGCATGTTGCGGACCCCGTCTGCAAGAGAATTTCATTTGGTGGGGTCCAGGAAGCGGTCTTCTCTGCAGTAGTTCCCGCCCTGTAGAACATGCTGCCCCTGGAGGTGAGGTTAGCCCCATAGCTCCTGACCTTCCGGAGGAACCTGAAGACCTGGCTCTGCTGCCTCGCTTGGCGTGGAGTGGGGAGTAGCTCCACATGGGGATGGCTGGTACCTTAGAGCGCTCCTCCCATGTATGGACTCTATTAGACCCTCCTGCCGCTTGGATTTTATTCCTATTTTTATTTTATTTTTATATTTATCTATTAAGGGTATTTATATATTTATATATTGTATTTATATTTTATGCTCGTTTTAATTGACTATTTTATTGTAAAACGTCCAGAGTTCCTCCAATGGGAGGAGATGGGCAGGGATAAATTTAATAAATAAATAAAATAAAATAAAAAGAGCTCTACCTCTCTGACATGCATCTCCTTTATTTAAAGGCATAATATGACAATTGTTTTTTGTAGGAGGGAGTTTTAAATCATATGAGGCCCCAATCTGCAGATTTACCATCTCAGTCTAGCTTAGTTTAGTGGGTAAATGAAGCAGTGCTTTTGAAAGGAGATGGAAAAAAATAACCATTGAGATTATGGATAGTGAATGAATTAACAATGGCCCTTTAAATTGATATCCAATCTAAAGCTGCTTCTCAGCCAGTGAGGGACTGTCTGTCTAGAGATCTGCAGCCATATATAGCAAGAAACCAAAGATCCCAGAGCAGTAATTTACATAGCTGAGAGAAAGATGGTATGTCAAAATGTTCTTCTGGTCATTAATTTTTGATATCTCATCCTTGAAAATAATAATAAAACTGTATTTTGGCATGATTTTTGAAACTCTTCTTAAGTGTGCTTATAGCTGTAGTATAACTGTCATTATTAGTATTTTTGCCTACTTCTCCTGGTTTATGGAAGATAAATCAGGATTTGTGCCAAATGCATCATGAGTCTAGCACACATTAATATAAATGATTGGACACAAAATACCAGGTTCTCGCTGCATCTTCCATTACCGTAACTTCCTATTCAGATAGGAATATACCTGACTTGCTATTAAATATTCTTACATTTATCTTTTTTAAAAGGTATCATGGGCAGCTTACCCCTACATTAGAAGCCAATATGATAATCTATCATATTGTGCTGTAAATTAATACAGCACAACCCTCAGGGAACAACCTGAGAAAGTAATGCTTACTATAACAACAAGTCCTATAAGTGGTTCAGCTTCAGGGTCCATATGGTTCAGCTTCTTATTTCCTAGGATAGTAATTCCATTCATTAGGATGATTAATTCAATGAATTAATCATTATTTTGTGAAGAAGTGCTTAATGTTGTCTTCGTTTCTTAAACCAAGTGTGACTCAACTTGGCTGCTGCTGCATTCCAATATAATGATATAGGCCATTTCCTTGTTAGGCATTTATTTACTTATTAAATTTATATTTCAAATTTTATCCAGGAGCTTAAAGTGGAGTACACAGTGCTCCATCCTCTTATTTTAACCCACAACAGCCACCCTCTGATGTAGGTTGGATTGAGAGAAAGTAACTAACCTAGAGTCACTCAGTGAGCTTCTCTGGCTGAGGACATAAGCAGTCTACTTGCTTCTAGTTTTAACATTTGAATCATTATACTGTATTGGCTCTCAAAAAACAAGCAGAGATGTTGGATATTTACAGTAGTTTACCATCCAACAAATGTGCTAATATAATATAAAGCCTGAGAACAGGCTTTATATCAGTGAAAACTGTGCAATGCTAGAAGGAGCTATAAATCACTAGTAAGGCAATAGTTGTAATAATGAGAAGACAGGACAGCCTGGAGAAGGTGCTGATGCTAGGGAGAGTGGAGGGCAAAAGGAAGAGGGGCTGACCAAGGGCAAGGTGGATGGATGATATTCTAGAGGTGATGGACCCGTCCCTGGGGGAGCTGGGGGTGTTGACGACCGACAGGAAGCTCTGGCATGGGCTGGTCCATGAAGTCACGAAGAGTCGGAAGCGACTAAACGAATAAACAACAACAAAGGCAATAGTTGTAGGAAAAAAAATTGTCTACCTAGTTTGTCCTCTTCATCAGTTCTACATGCCCTGTTCAGCAGCTTCTGAAACTTACACTTCTTTTAACTCTGAATTAGACACCTATACAGTTTCTATCCTTCTATTTCACAAAAGCTGAAAGTAGCATTCATTTAAAATAAAATATGCATACTAAATCAACACATACACCAGCTTAATCTTACCTTAATCGTTATAGCAAATTTTCTCAAAGAAAAATGTGTTTCACCATTTTGAGGCAATCATGATAAACTATATTTCTCTACTTGCTGTTCTTATATGCAGATTTACTTAAAGATAATGAATGATGAATGAACCAAAAGAAAATGCCTTCAGAGTTAAGTTAATCAGTTGTCTAAATGATTGTATTTATTTGATTCCCCCCCCCCCCCGGGTAGTTGGTATGTGTTTGTTACTAATTCTTTTGAGGACTTTGAAATAGGCCTATCTGGCTGGGAAGGAAGAGAGTTGAAGGCTGTGAAACATGCATGGTAAATGTGCACAGAGCAGATGATGCCAGCAGTGGCCTGCGCAGTATTGATATAATGCAAGGCTCCAGAAAACACAATCCTTTGCTTGGTCCCACTTTTTCATTTCTACATGTAAGTAGGTCTCTGGGCTGCCACAGAGAAGCTTATGTCTATGGCTCAGTTGCAGCCGCAGGAAGGCTGCAAATCAGGCATTTGGTGCACTTAGAACAGGCTGTGTTCAGCAAGCCTGGCAAGGTTGCCATGGTAACTCATAGCAGGGGCCTATGCTACCCAGTGAGGCAAAGATATATTAGGGATAAATCAGCAACAGTTTCTTCTTTGCTTTCCAAACTGTTTATATTTTTCCTGCCCCCTAAACATTCAGAGAAATAAAATTGGGATGCTGGAAAATCCACATCTGGTATAATTTGTTTTTAACCAAGTGTTGTGATAATGGTATATTTCTGTGATTCATAGCTGTTCAATATGTACTTGTTACTGCTGAATGCAAAAGGAAGGTGGTCTTCACTCAAAGAGTTGGGGAACGTCATATTTGTCTAAGTGTTCCTTCCCTCTCCAGAAGAAGCTGGTTAGAAAAAGGTAGGAATGAAGAAGGTGGATATTTAATCAGCAGTGGAATAGCTTTGCACAATGGCCATCTACCTAATGTTTACATATGTACTACTCGCTCTTACTTTCCAGATTTTTTATAATAATGTGAAAAGGTGTTGAAATGTATGTTTATGAGGCTATAATCTCAGAATTATCATTGCAGATCATGTATGCTGCAGATCTGTAACATTGAAACATGTGGACATTAATAGAGGGCAAGCATTCATCATCACACTCCCCTTCTGTATGTTTGGTGAATGAATGGGGCAATAGCATCCCTATAGACTTCTTTCCATAGTAGGATCCAACAGGTAGCCTTCTCCTTAGGTGACTAATTAAGCTCATAGAAACATTTATAATACAGACACTGTGTGTGTGTGTGTATAATGACTGCACTGCCTTTGAAGACAATTCCAGCATGCAGCATCCTGTGTGTCGTCAGGCAGTTGATACTATGCCCATCTGACACCAATTCTGCGGGTCCTGCACTCGATGCCAGTAGGTTTCTGTGTGCAATTCAGAGTGCTTGTTTTAATCTGTAAGGCCCCATATGGCTTGGCACCACTGTATTTTCAGGACTCCTCCAAATGGATTCAGTCCATTTCACACATCTCTCCTGGGAGAAGAAACTGTTAGTAGTGTTCCTTTTATAGGATGTGTGTGTGTGAAGCCCAGATTAAGGTAGTCCTTGCTTAGTAACTGCCTTGTTTAGTGACTGTTTGCAGTTATGACAGTGATGAAAAAGTAACTTTACGACTGGTCATCGCATTTATGACCTTCACAGGTTTGTAAAGCTGTCAGGAAGCAGGCCAAGAACCACGCTGAGCCAATATCTCCAACTGTAGTTCTTTATTGTTCTCACCTTATAGGCAGACTCTTGTCAGACTAAAGCTACTCAACTAACCTAAGGGAAAATAACCCAGAAGGGCGCCAGGGCAGAGCTACCTTGAACCTCTTAACCTTCCCAGCAACAGTGTCTGGGCTGCGAAGCCTCTTATCTGTCTGAAATGCGTTTCCTCCCTGGGAACCAGTGGCAGCACCGGAATCTACCACAAAAGCAAAGGAAAGCTGAAGTAAGTGTCCTGTTCCATGCAATACACCAGGGAGGCAGTTGTAAACTTTACTGCAAGATTTGTGAAGCAATAAAAAGGTGGCAAGGGAAGTGTGGGCAGAAATGCACGCATACATGCACTCCAAGAAACAAACCCCAAAGTCCCACGAACTTGCCTTTAGAGAGTTCTGAGTCCAAGTGAGAGTAGTTACACAAATTCCAAGGGTCCCAAAGTTGTACGAAGTTTGTCAGCCAGTCCAGGGTCAAGACATGAGGCTTCCAATCAAGAGGTATGGAGTCCAGGTAAGCAGACAGTTGTCTCCAACACCCAGACGGGGCTTGCGGCTCCCTTTTTATAGAAGCAGACCCCAGTGGGGCTTAATTAGAAGGGCAGGGCTGCTTTTTCGCCTGCAGCCTCTCCAATTTCTGCTGTCTCTCCTTTCCGCTCTCCCTGCTCTTGGGCTGGAGGGAGGTTGCAATTCCTCATCCTCATCCTCGCCGGGCAGCAGAACTGGATCCCACTGCTCACTGGCCAGCCCCGCCTCCTCTGCCTGTCCAGGCACCCATTCGTCCGGCACCTCTGTTGCCGCCTGCTCGTGCTCTGAGGCTGCTCTGGGCGCTGCCTGCTTGCGCTCCAAGGCTGCTCCAGGACCCAGCTGTCCTTCCTTGTCCCCTGACTCGGACTCTGAGTTCCCCATGGCAGTAAGCACAGTTGCAGTTTCATTTAGTGACTTCTTTGCTTAATGACCAAGTTGCTGGTCCCAATTGTGGTTGCTAAACGAGGACTATCTATACATTGTTTCTCTGTGGTGGCCCCAGTGCTCTGGAATGGCCGTCCCTTAAAGGAAGGATGGGCTCCGTTGCTAATAGCTTTCTGGAGGCTGGTAAAAGCTGAGTTCTTCTGGAGGGCTTCGGGGTAAATGGTGACATCATCAGGCTTGTGTTATTGTATTAACTTAAAATTAACCATGAACATTTATTGTTGTGTTGTATAAAAACCACCAAGAGTCTTAAGATATGGCAGTATATAAATAAAAGAAATAATGTTGCATTTAGAATATAAATAGAAGTGTAATAAAGATTCTGTATATCAGGGTTAACATATGTCAGCTACTTCCAGGACAAGTCCAATTACTACTGTCTCTCTTTTCAGGAATCTAAAAGGAGGTAAATGCCTCTTGTTTTTAAAGCAACTAGAGCAGTCACAACCTCCACATTTTCATCCTCTTCTGCCTCTTTCCATGGATAGACTCCCTCTGGCTGCTGTTTGTGATTCCTCCTTCCATGTTTGTCTTGCTTGTCTCCCATGCTTTTTCAGCACCCTGTCTCCTCCCCCAGTTCCTGTCCTTCTTTTCTTTCCACCCACCTTAGTCCCACTCTTTTGTCTATGTCCACTATCACACTCCTCTGTGGTTTTCCTTTGCTACCCGCAATCATTGCTATCCTGAGTCTCCACCTTCGGATCCAGCCCTCCTTCTCTCTTCCCTGCTACATACAGTAGGGACTCTAGACAATATCCACTGTTTTATCTGCTGTATGACAAAGGTTTAGGATTCTGTCATTTGGTCCGGTCACAGTAATTTTCTCTGCCTGGTGTGGCAAACATAACTTTTACTTAGCACTGCTTCCCTGCAATGAAGTTGGACATTACTCTCAACGTCATATATGCTGTCTCTTTGCTCTGGAGTTCTGAATATAACAACCATTGCCTCTAAATTCATGAGCTGTGAGTTTGAACAACCAAATTAGATGAAATGAAGATGCTTTATAATAACTTGGTCTGTGTCCCCTTACTTGAATTGTATTAGGTGGTTAGGGAAGAGGTTTTATTCCTTTTACTACACTATCCAAATCTAACTCTCTGGCTCATTGGTCCTGCTGATGAAAAGGCTCAGACACTCAAGGCCTCCTTTTATCTAATCCAATGTTTGTTATAGCTCATTCTTAAAAACACCCCCCAAAATACAGAAACTAGATTATGGATCTCCCTGCTGTCGTGTAGAGGGCATAGGGAGTGGCCTTGAAGAGCAAGAGGAAGAGCTACTACCAATGCAGTGGTCAGATAAGAGGGGTTTGAGCCCAGGCCAAGAAAATAACATGAGTAAATGTCTCAGAGAAGCCCCTTTCCAGTTCACAGGAAGATAAAGTGAGGGAGGGGGAAGCCCATTCAGACTTGCAAGATTCTGTTACTATAGCGGTTACAATAAAAGTAGTCCTGACCTATATGGTTTCTTAGTCTGGTCTACCTTGTTGGGCTGACATCTCACTATGTACAGTACTCACTCCCTTAGTACTGATGAGCAGTGAATTGCCAATGTCTCAGTGGCATCTGCAGGGTGTCTGCATGTGTGTGTGTCAAAGCAGGCAGGATTGCAGTCATGGCAGCATGACTGAAGTCCTGCCCCTTTTGTACATGCATCAACTTCATATCACGCCCTCTGCAAATGCTTCTGCATAGTTTGTTGTTAGAGTTGTAACACTGTGACAAGGAGATACATCTAGCACAGTGCTTCCCAAACTTGTATGTATTTCTAAACACATTCTTTGTGGCCCATCAGGCTCTGTTTCCCATCTTTGACAGCCATTTTGTTAGTGCACCCATTGTATAATCTCAAATTTTCAAATATGAGTATATTCTTAATCTCAAGAGGCTGCTTGGTCCTGACCTAAAATGGTAGAAGTACAGACATTTATGAATGGTAATTACATGCACAGAAAAAGACAGGGCTCTGAATAAAAACAAATAAAAAATTCTGCCAAAGATACTCATAGTACATATTTAAAGGTCAGGTCAGAAAAAGAAGAGGGTAAGAGAATGGCAGAAGTAATACATGGGTTAAGAGAACATGACTTGAACCCCTCTAGGTAAAAAAGCAGGATATCTATCAAATAAAAATTTGAGACTCATAGCTTAGTCTTCTTGAACAAGACCCTCTGGCATATAATGTCTGCTTTGTTTCTAATCTATTTCTCCAAATATCTGATTTAACAACTCTGTTTAAAAATATGAAAGATTTTCAGACATGAAATGTTATGAATTCGGCCTTATTAGGAATTCAGCATATGTAGAGGGACTGCCTATGTGGACTATAGTGAGAAACAATCATAAAATAAAGTTATGTTTTATTAGAAAATTGAGTTTCTGCTATTAGAAATGTTTTTTCCTCAACAATTTCTAGTGTTGTATTTGTGTTTGCACAAATCTTTTCTGAGTAATCAACAGAGTGAAAATTGCATCCCATATTGGTTATTGAACCTGAAAATTCTTTTTCTATTTTTTAAATCTTTCCATCTGCTGCTGTTCCCCAATTGCTTGTCCAATCCAAACATTTTTTAAGGAGCGCAAGCCGTTTTTAGTGACAATCTGGATAGATTATCCAGCATGTTTTTCTGAATGTAAAACTTGCTGTTAGAATTATGTCTGTAGAGTTTAATAATTTCAGTAGTTGAGTAGAATTTGCAGTGTAGCTTTCATGGTTTGAAAGGCTTATCTAGGGGAGAAACATTTAACAAGAAAGTTCACTGTGAAAGAATCGAATGGGAATATTATGCTGCTATATTCAGAGAGATATTTCCAAAGTGATTAGAATGGTATAGATTCAAAATGCAGTGAATACTCTGATAACTTACAAAGAGGCTGTTATAACTGCACAGCAGTCAAGCTGCCTTACTACTTCCTTGTTACTTTATTCAACTAGCCTTCATCCGGAGCAAAGAGATGCCAAATCCTGATTTTGACCACTGAAAGTTTCATTTCATTATCATTGCCAGTGAAGAATAGAAAGTAAAAAATAGGGACCTAAATTATGCTCTTGTATTGTATTATATTCTCTTTCTTCAGGTAGAGTTGCAGAATCTATATGAATCTGATAAATTAAAGTTGGGTTTAGTCAGCCCATCAACAATCCATTTGTTTATGATTAGTTTGACCTCTTTCTGCAGTATTTTTCTTCCCATTGTTACTCTTTGGATATGATAATACTGTATATAAATGGTACAAAGTGGCCAGTCTATTAAGCAGTAACTGCAGCCATCCCTCAACATTTTTGGATCACTTGGTTAAATAAGTAATTAAAAGACTGGAATTATCAGATTAGGAAATAGTGAGCAAAATCAAGTTTCCTCTGAATCACAACAGTATCATATTGGTTGCATGACTGAATATATATATTTCCTTGTGTTCACAGAAGCTTTTTAGAATGGAATTTATATCTCAGCTTTAATTACTCCCAAGCCAGCTGATGAACACTGGCTGGTCCCTACGCAGCCATGACAATACTTTGTCTTTTAATGCCATATTGAGATAATCAACTTCATGGATATGGAGGTTGCAGACATTAATCCTTTTGATGACTGGTTACAGAAGGATGACAAGACCCTCTAAACTAAACAGTTGGCCAGGGACATCACCTTCTACCATATCTGCTGCTTCTATCATGCTATGGCTGGTTGTGTGCTCTTAGACATAAATTAAACATTTAATAATATGCAACTGGAATGCTGCCAGAATTTAAATTGGTAACTATCCTCAGTTTAAACTAGGAAATTTTTGCAACATAATTATATTCGTGCTGAAAATTTAAAGATGATTGGATTTTATTTTTCCTTTATTTAAAGTCTTCTTTCTGTAAAATATACTTAAAACATTATACAACCCAGAGTCACTGAGAGTCGGGTGGCATATAAATTTAATTTATTATTATTATTGGAAAAAAGTTAAAACACAAAGCAATAAATATATGAGAAGCAACAATCACTCAAAATCCATGTACATATTATATTAAAATGCCTAAGAAATTTCACAATGTGGTATTTTCACGATGTGTTTTGTTTCCACATGTGGTGAAAACACACAATGTGGTTGATGTGGTTGTCAGAACCAAGCCTGCCTCTGACTCAGAAAGTGAAACTATTTCTGAGTCAGAGGAGGAATTGGAAACTTACGGGACTGAAACTGGGAAAACAAAACCCCAGGATGAGTCAGCAGTGCAGGAAGAATCCAGGACACTGATTGGCCAAGATTCAGAGGAGGATTTGAATCCTCCAATCAGCACGTGCCAGTGACGAGCTGAAAAGCGCATGAAGAAGAAAGCAGCCCGATTGGCTACAGAAGGGTCCAAGCACGCCAAAGATGGGAATAAAAGGCAGCCGCACAAAGAGTGGGCTGCCAGAGACAACCGATCCTCCAAGCCTGCAGCTTCAGAAGAAGAGTCCTTACCTGCATCGGAGACAGCGTCTGTTGCCAAAGAGGAATCAGCACCTTTGCTCCATTCTGAGGAAGGATTGAATTCTGCTTCTGCTGCCATCAAGGAATCTGGGTCAGCCACGCCCAGCAGCTTCTGCTTTGCATCCAGCCTTGAAACTCTACAATCTCCTCAGCAGCATAGTCGTGCCTTGAACCTCTAGCACCACCGTTTGTCCTCTGTCCTGTGCAACCGTGCTTCGTATGCTCAGCCGTGTATGGGAATTTCATACCTATCTTGTTCAGGATCTGAGTTCCAGCCCAGTCCAGGGTTTTCAGCCGAGTCCAGCCTTGTGTCAAGTTCCAGGTCTTGCTCCAAGTTCCCAGTCCAGCGAATCCAGCCTAGTCCAGGGCTTCCAGCAGAGTCCAGTCTTGTTCTGAGTTCCCAGACTTGTTCCACGTCTCCAGTCTGAAGAATCCAGCCTAGTCCGGGGCTTCCAGCTGTGTCCAGTCTTGTTCCGAGTTTTCAGCCTTGCTCCAAGTCTCCAGTTCAGAGAATCCAGTCTAGTCTGGGGCTCCCAGCTGAATCCAGTCTTGTTCCCAGTGTCCAGCCTTGCTCCAAGTCTCCAGTCCAGAGGATCCAGCCTAGTCCAGGGCTCTCAACTGAGCCTAGCCTTGCTCCGAGTTCCAGTCTTGCTTCAAGTCTTCAACCCTGTCCAGAGTTTCTAGTCAAGTCCAGCCTTGTTCTGAGTTCCTAGTCCTGCTTCGAGATTCCAGTTCAAGACCTGTTGCCTTCAGCTTCATCAGCACATTGTGTTCCAGTCTCATCCAGCCTACAGTTCCAGTTAGAAGTCCTTTTCCGCTGCCTTGTTGTGGCCCAGTTGGGCTCGTTGAACCCAAGTCTTTGTATATTAAGGACTTATTTATTGTAAATAGTTAATTAATAAAGAGTATTTTTGATATTACTCTGCCTAGTTGCATAGTCCGAACAGGACAGAGGTTAAAGGGATTTGGTGGGTTTCTTCAAGAGCAGCCCACCTAGGGCTACAATATCATTAGGTGAGGACACAATCCAGAAAGCAAGAATCACACAGACTTCAATAAGGTGTTTGAATGCAAGAATTAGAAGTACACTATCCTGAAAAATGTAATAGGAACCTCAAATCCTCATGTATTAATTAAGGTCAAGTCCCTTTCAATATTTTGGATCTCTGCTTCCTCTGCTTTTTGCAGCCTGGACTGAGCTGCCTATTATGAAATAAGAGAGTAGCAAACTCTTCTTCTATCTGTTGATTGTTTATGCCTAACGTTCCTCCCATTATTTTCCTAGCTTCCTTATAGTCTCTGATTCCACCAAAGAGATTCAGAAAACACTCTTTGTTTCCATTCAGTGGTCATTTGGATGTTTTTCTGGCCAGATACGATAACCCTAGCACAGTCCTCTTAGGTTTCCGCAGCTATGAATACCCTCTTCCAGATACCATAGCTATACTCCTTTGGCATCTCTATTTAGGTGTCTCTTGGGAAATCTCTAACATATTCTTTGGTTTAATTATGGTGCTTCTCCAAGTGTGGGGATTATATCTTAGATGGTATGGGGTAAGGGTTAGGTACAATGTGGAAAGGTAATATATAGATTAAAATGAACTGAAAAATTGGAGAGGTTAGGGTCCTGAAGTAAGTGATGTCCTTCCTTTCTTCTCCACATGTGCACTGATTAGGTATTCTCTAGTCTTTGCTTCAGCAAAGGATCGTTACCTTGTCGTCGTGCTGGAGCTTGAGCACCTCAATGATGCCATGAGCTAAACCGTGAAGGGCCACCCAAGATGGGAAGGTCATGACAGAGAGGTCAGACTAAATGCGATCCCTGGGGAAGGTAATGGCAACCCACCCCAGTATTCTTGCCGTGAAAACTAAATGGATCAGTACAACCAGAGATATGTCGGTATACCATCGGAAGATGAGACCCCCAGGTCGGAAGATGGTCAAAATGCTACTGGGGAGGAACAGAGGATGAGCTCAACTAGCCCCAGACGTGATGACGCAGCTAGCTCAAAGCCGAAAGGACGGCTAGCGGCCAACGGTGCTGGTGGTGAACGGCGAATCCGATGTTCTAAGGATCAACACACCATCGGAACCTGGAATGTAAGATCTATGAGCCAGGGCAAATTGGATGTGGTTATTGGTGAGATGTCAAGATTAAAGATAGACATTTTGGGCGTCAGTGAACTGAAATGGACTGGAATGGGCCACTTCACATCAAATGACCACCAGATCTACTACTGTGGACAAGAGGACCACAGAAGAAATGGAGTAGCCTTCATAATTAATAGTAAAGTGGCTAAAGCAGTGCTTGGATACAACCCAAAGAACGACAGAATGATCTCAATTTGAATTCAGGGCAAGCCATCTAACATCACAGTGATCGAAATATACGCCCCAACCACAAATGCTGAAGAAGCTGAAGTAGAGCAGTTCTATGAGGATCTGCAGCACCTACTGGACAACACGCCTAAAAGAGATGTTATTTTCATCACAGGAGACTGGAATGCTAAGGTGGGCAGTCAAATGACACCTCGAATTACAGGTAAGTATGGCCTGGGAGAACAAAATGAAGCAGGACATAGGCTGATAGAATTTTGCCAAGACAATTCACTCTGCATAACAAACACTCTCTTCCAACAACCTAAGAGACGGCTTTATACATGGACTTCACCAGATGGACAACACCGAAATCAGATTGACTACATCCTTTGCAGCCAAAGGTGGCGGACATCTGTACAGTCAGTAAAAACAAGACCTGGAGCTGACTGTAGTTCCGATCACGAACTTCTTATTGCACAATTTAGGATCAGACTAAAGAGATTAGGGAAGACCCACAGATCAGCTAGATATCAGCTCACTAATATTCCTAAGGAATATGCAGTGGAGGTGAAGAATCAATTTAAGGGACTGGACTTAGTAGATAGGGTCCCGGAAGAACTCTGGACAGAAGTTGGCAGCATTGTTCAGGAGGCAGCAACAAAATACATCCCAAAGAAAGAGAAAACCAAGAAGGCAAAATGGCTGTCTGCTGAGACACTAGAAGTAGCCCAAGAAAGAAGGAAAGCAAAAGGCAACAGTGATAGGGGGAGATATGCCCAATTAAATGCAAAATTCCAGAGGTTAGCCAGAAGAGATAAGGAATTATTTTTAAACAAGCAATGCGCGGAAGTGGAAGAAGACAATAGAATAGGAAGGACAAGAGACCTCTTCCAGAAAATTAGAAACATTGGAGGTAAATTCCAGGCCAAAATGGGCATGATCAAAAACAAAGATGGCAAGGACCTAACAGAAGAAGAAGAGATCAAGAAAAGGTGGCAAGAATATACAGAAGACCTGTATAGCAAGGATAACAATATCGGGGATAGCTTTGACGGTGTGGTCAGTGAGCTAGAGCCAGACATCCTGAAGAGTGAGGTTGAGTGGGCCTCAAGAAGCATTGCTAATAACAAGGCAGCAGGAGACGACGGCATCCCAACTGAACTGTTCAAAATCTTGCAAGATGATGCTGTCAAGGTAATGCATGCTATATGCCAGCAAATTTGGAAAACACAAGAATGGCCATCAGACTGGAAAAAAATCAACTTATATCCCCATACCAAAAAAGGGGAACACTAAAGACTGTTCAAACTATCAAACAGTGGCACTCATTTCACATGCCACTAAGGTAATGCTCAAGATCCTGCAAGGTAGACTTCAGCAGTTCATGGAGCGAGAATTGCCAGATGTACAAGCTGGGTTTAGAAAAGGCAGAGGAACTAGGGACCAAATTGCCAATATCCGCTGGATAATGGAAAAAGCCAGGGAGTTTCAGAAAAACATCTATTTCTGTTTTATTGACTATTCTAAAGGCTTTGACTGTGTGGACCCTAACAAATTGTGGCAAGTTCTTAGTGGTATGGGGATACCAAGTCATCTTGTCTGCCTCCTGAAGAATCTGTATAACGACCAAGTAGCAACAGTAAGAACAGACCACGGAACAACGGACTGGTTTAAGATTGGGAAAGGAGTACGGCAGGGCTGTATACTCTCACCCTACTTATTCAACTTGTATGCAGAACACATCATGCGACAAGCTGGCCTTGAGGAATCCAAGGCTGGAGTTAAAATTGCTGGAAGAAACATTAACAATCTCAGATATGCAGATGATACCACTTTGATGGCTGAAAGCGAAGAGGAACTGAGGAGCCTTATGATGAAGGTGAAAGAAGAAAGTGCAAAAACTGGTTTGCAGCTAAACCTCAAAAAAACCACGATTATGGCAACCAGCTTGATTGATAACTGGCAAATAGAGGGAGAAAATGTAGAAGCAGTGAAAGACTTTGTATTCCTAGGTGCAAAGATTAGTGCAGATGCTGACTGCAGTCAGGAAATCAGAAGACGCTTAATCCTTGGGAGAAGAGCAATGACAAATCTCGATAAAATAGTTAAGAGCAGAGACATCACACTGACAACAAAGGTCCGCATAGTTAAAGCAATGGTGTTCCCCGTAGTAACATATGGCTGCGAGAGCTGGACCATAAGGAAGGCTGAGAGAAGGAAGATTGATGCTTTTGAACTGTGGTGTTGGAGGAAAATTCTGAGAGTGCCTTGGACTGCAAGAAGATCAAACCAGTCCATACTCCAGGAAATCAAGCCAGACTGCTCACTTGAGGGAATGGTATTAAAGGCAAAACTGAAATACTTTGGCCACATAATGAGAAGACAGGACACCCTGGAGAAGATGCTGATGCTAGGGAGAGTGGAAGGCAAAAGGAAGAGGGGCCGACCAAGGGCAAGGTGGATGGATGATATTCTAGAGGTGACGGACTCGTCCCTGGGGGAGCTGGGGATGTTGACGACCGACAGGAAGCTCTGGCGTGGGCTGGTCCATGAAGTCATGAAGAGTCGGAAGCGACTAAATGAATAAACAACAAACTAGTCTTTGACTCTCAAAATTGGATTTATGAGGAGCAACTACATTTTTCTTGCACTTTTGTTTCAACATATTTGGGGAAGATGATGTGTAGGAAAGTTGCTCAGTTTTTTTTTTAAAGATTTTTATTAAGTTTCAGAAAAAGATAAAAGATACAGAGAAAAAAACCCAACCCCCCACCCTAAAAAGTGTATGAAAACACAAGATAATTTTTTTTTAAATAGATTACCAAAAGAAGTGATTTCTGACTTTAAACATCAAGGATATAGAACAACTTTCCATAATCAATCCCTTACTTTATATTAAATCAAAATCACATTATTTCTATAAATCAACCCCTTAGCACATTATAAATATCACTAAATACCATTGCTCCCTCCCCTTATATTAAAAGAAAAGAAAAAAATATATAAATCACCTAATCAACTACCCACCCAAAATAACAATTACTTAATTATTCCCTTCCTACTATTATTCTATACATTCCTGTCTACTATAATAAAGATCAAAAATTTAAAACACCCATATAAATTGTTGGCCATTATAATTAATAATACAACGAACATGAATTAATATTATTTTTTTTAAAAAACCTTAATAATCTTAATCCTCTCACAAAGACAGACTTCTCCTCAAAAAAATCTCCCATACATAATAACTCATTCTTTTCCATAATATTCCATCAGAAGATCAAGTTCACTCATGTCTTGCAACTCAATTTCTGTTAAACTTTAATTCAGCATTGTCAATTTCATCTGGCATTTCAACAGAAGCTCCATTCTCACTCTTAGAAGAGACAATTCCATTACTGTTAAATTCTTCAATTTCATCCATGGCATCCCCAACTAGATGGCACATTTTAGACCACATATTTTCCACAATGCTCTGAATGTCTTGCATAATAACTTGGCAGGAATCAGAAAAACTCTGCTTAATATCTTGCCTAATATCTTGATGGAAGTCCGAGAGAGCCTGATTGAGATCCTGCATGTCTCACACAATAAATTATGGTGCCCCCTAGGCACTTTACCAGTAGAAGGAAAAGGTAATGGAAAGTTTCCGAATTAAGTTTACATTCTTGAGGCAAGGTAACAGACAGGTCCCAGAGAAAGTAGCGGCAGGAAAGTAAAAGTTCAGAATGGCAGATTCATCATGTAGGAAAATGCTAAAATCTTCAAAATTAGCACAAAAATAATGACATGGAGACAATAATATACTCTCAACCTTCTTTAGTATTGGATGGAAAGCAAAATCCAAAGCTTAAAAAGTTTTTTTTTAAAAAAAATTAGTCACAAAAATAACGAGCACCAAGAGAGATCTCCTTAGTGTCAAAAGCCTCTCTTAGGGTACAAATACATACATACATACATACTTACATTAATTGGGTGCTTTAGAAATGGGGCGGCTGGACTTAATGTCCCTTTAAGGCTGCAGCACGGCTTGGAAATGGTGACATCCCAGCCTCCCAGCAAACTCTTACCCGTCTATCACAAACACTGTTTATGATCTCCTGGCTGCAATTCGCCATCCAGAGGACAAATGGGTCAATTCCGAGTGTTTTCCTTAATCCAGAAAAATGCTCCTGGACTGCAGGAGAAACTGGCTTGAGCCTGACAAAACTGCCATGATGCCAGTTCTGCCTGCAGAGCTCTCGGGCACAACTGTTCAGTCTGCCATGTCCCCACCAGAACTGTGCAGAAAGCTGCTCAAAATCTTGTCCCTCAAAATCATGGAAATAGATTAGATAATCTGCCTAGTTTTGGCAAAAAATAAACATGTTTATCCCTCTTGCCAATAACTGGCAATAAATAAACCCCTCCATGAAAAAGTGGGGCAAAACTGTTAATGCCCTTTTCAGTGATGTCATCACATCACAGCTACAGTCTTTTGGCCTTCAACTAGAAATGTAAAAGTACAGCCCATGGCCATAAAAGATCGCTTACTACTGCTCTAAACATAGCAATAATACATTCATTTACTAGACAATAAGTTGGAGTTCACTTCTGAGTAAATATACACAGGATATTTGTAAAGATCTTTTTTTTAAAAAAATACTCATTTTGTTTCCTTTTATTGCTTTGCTATAATTTTAAACATTTTAACCCCTTTAAATGATTCCAGTCAGTGTTTGTGTATTGAATGGGATATTATTTGGCTTTATTTCCAATCAAAATGTCTTAGGTGATCATATTGAGATCAAATGAAACCAATTCAAAGTGTTATTATGCAGAAGCATTGCCTTCACTTGAACTTGGCTTTATTTGCCCTTCAGACATTAAACATATAATCAAGTATGATTGGCATGACCCTGGTTGACAAATACTTTTGTTTCAAAAGAAAATAAAGATACAAGCCAGTATGAAGAGAATAAAGCAGTGTTTCTACTGCTGATATATAAAGAAGCAAACAGGAGATTAGAAGAGGTGGGGTTTTTTTTTTTTTGAGTCAATAAAAGTTGGGGGATGGTATTGCAGGCCAGAAATGCAAATTGTCCTGTAGGAAGCCAAAAATAATGGAAAAAAGAGAAAGAAATGGAAAACATAATTTTATGGGTACTCTGCCATAGAGTACAATGACATATTTTAAAATTAGGTGCGGTTTTGTGAGTGCTTGGAGTCTTTCTGGGCATGAGATTCTAAAATGAAAGCACTTGTCACGAACAAGACACTGATTTGGAAATCCCTAATTCTAAGGAGGGGGAGGCTGGTTGAAAAGTAATAATTTGCTTCCTACAGATAGTACATTTGCTCTTGGCCAAATGACTTTGCTGCATTGCCCCGGGTATAAATCTTGGCACTGACTGGTTCTGATAAGGCCCTGCTAGTTAATCAGTTGGATGAGGAACATCATGCTTTCTGCCAGCAGACCTTTCTTCTAAAACGACCGGGAAGGCCATTCAAATCTGTTTAATAGCAACTGCTGTAAGGAGGACTGGGGTCTAATCCTGGGATTTATGTTGCTGTCTGAATAGGTATTGTGATATACTTAATTAATACTTCTGTCTTTTAATTGCTAGTATTTATTACTTTATGTTTATTTTTAGTTTGTAATGGGTTTGGTCTTCAACCATAAATAAATAAATACACTTCATCAAGGAATTATTGACATTTCTTTTTCCATGTGCTCTTGGATTAGATAGTTATATCATATAAATTTATATCTAACGGGAATAGATGAGTTGCAGCAGCAGCAGGAAACAAGCAGGGCCACCCCACCTTAAGCCTTTTCCTAAAGGAGAGAGAGAGAGGATGGTTCCCATCTTTTTCCATCATTGCTGCATCTACCAATTTCTTTGGTGTTCACAGGCTGCTTTTAATGATCAGAGCCTGCTTATGCCATTGCTTACTGTTGTTCCTCCTCAGGAGATTTGGCTTCTGCAGTTCTAAAACCTTTCAGCTAAAGAACCACTGGCAGGGAGCATGACAATGAGCTGAATATACTTGACAAGGGTGACAAGGCCTGTCTGCAGTTCTCTGATGGCAATGCAAGAAGGTGACATGAAGAATTAACCTGTTCTCAGAATATCCACTGAAGTGACAGTGACAGAGGAAAAAGGGAAAGAGGACATGCATATGTTAGAGGAGGCTCTTTTGTATGACCTTGTAAAGTTAACAAGTGGTATTTCAGATCTTGTTTGTAGTTACAGATTGCTTTTTAAAAACTCCTTTGGTCTGTTCAGTTAATAGCAGGTAATGTTTAGACATTAGGAAAAGGGAGGATTTTCTCAAAATCAAGGTAGATGAGGAGGAAGGGTTTAATTTGTGACAGGCTTCTACTAAGACACCTAGGAATTAAGCTTATCTCTTTAATTTTCTGTGACCAATGAGTTCAGAATTGGTGATAGTTACTGCATTTGTGTGCGCAAGTGAAGCCATCTCTTCTTGTGTGGCAGAATATTAGCAGAGGTTGCCTTAATACACCTAAGAATTGAAAAAAAATGTATTTATATGGAATATGGTAGTAGCAGTGGTGCTTCAAAATTGATCTTACATGCTCTAAAATGTTTTTATCTGTCCTTTCATTGATTCTGTTGACCTACTGACCTAGAGACCTATTGACTCTATGTTGTCATCTTTCCACCGAGTTCTTCTCAATAAGATTCTGAAACAGTGCAATCATAGACATTCAAGCAAATGCGAATATGCCCTTTATTAGGTAGCTGTTCAAAATTGATGGCTGCTGAATCGTCTTCATGAGCTCTCATCTTTTTATGGAAAGGGCAGGGTAGTAAGTGCTGATGAATGCTGCCTGGTTGGTTTCTCCTTATTTTTCTTTTTTCTTGGGCAGAAAGACTCCTTTTGTTCTGCAAAGGAGGCTGTGGTACCTTATCATTTCCCATCCATGTAATTTGTTTTTGTAGGGGAGTGAAGTCAGCATATAAGCAATCAGCAAACCTTATTACACTCTGCAGCTATGTAGCCCAGGGAGTCACAGATCAGAATCTGTGTTAGCGTTTGGTACGCAACTATATGGAAAGTACCTGTTTGGTTGTGCTCAACTTTGTAATTGCAGTGGGGCTCAAGGCATTGGTGTTTCTGGTTATCTCTTTAGGAAAGCAAAAATTCAAGCAAATAGCAATAATAGAACTTACTCTGTAATATAGCCATATATAGATTCATTAACGTAGTGAGGGAAAACAATCCCAAGTATCTCTCAGATTGTGCAAGGAAAAAAAAAAGTCCAGAATTTTCTGGCTCAAAATATGTCTTGGAAAACAAGTAAAATATGTGCACACCTGCTTCCCTCCTCCACACCCCCCAAAGCACCATATCTCTGCTTGTTAAATGCTTGAAGGGGACATTTTCTTGTATAATTTCTATTTGTGAACCTTCCAGAGCACATGGCTAGCCATTATTGGAGACAGAGACTCCATCTAGGTGAGAAGAAGCTCACTTCAGACTTGATTACATCAGTGAGACACAATTCAACTGAAATACCATTGAATTCCATAGGGAAATACAACCACCATCTTGTTTCCTGAGTCGAAGTCAGAGCAGTAATGCCGTGGATTTATAATATGATTGAGCCAGCTAATTCTGTATTTTATAAACTGGGTTGAATTAAGCAGTGTAATCTGCAGAAGAGTGAAGAAGGTGAGTTGATTCCTGAACATGATTACTTTTGGGTTCCTTCTGTATCTGTTCCTAGAGGAAGGAGAGCCTGAGTAAGATTATACACTGAATTACTTTGTTGTAGACGTAGTGAAATTATAATAAAAATCACCGTTGCCATGGTTCATCCTCTCTGTGACACCAGCAGCAGAACTGGGAAAGGAGGACAAATTAAGGAGTAACCTTAGCCTGAGTAACTCCTTTGTACAGCACATGGCATGATGGCACTAAGCATCTAGTACATGCTTTTTTGTGAATCTTGGTATTGAAGCTATCAGCCTTTGCATAGTCTCTGGAAATCGTTCTATAAGCTCTGCACAGTGCTCTGATATAGCTCTTCAGTTTTGTCCTTCTCACCTACTTCTCTTAATAGGTTTTCTGTCCTAATGTGTTACTTTCAAGTTTTGACACCTAGCAAAAACTCTGCCAGTCTAATATATTCATTTTACTAGGACCTCTGAGATACCATGATTTTCTTGATCTCTTGAGATTACTTGTGCCTTTTGCTGCTTCCAGAGGTCAGCATACTGCTGTTTCTTTCTTTTCTACCTTGTCTTTTAAATCACTCTGATTTGTAGCATTGGTGAAGAACATGCATTTTCCTGGTAAGGCATATTTGTTTCATCTCTTCTTTCTACATATAAAGTAGAGAGAGTGCTCTGGAGGTGATGATGATTCCCTATGGCAGCAGGCAGAGGGTGCCACAGGGTTCTGTGACACTTGATGGTCTCCTAAGGCAAGCCTTTGGTTGCAGCTTGTTTTTTTCTTTGCAGAGGACAGTGTGGGAGGTGGGGAGTCTGGATAATATCAATTTAGTTTCCATATAGCTACCACCATAGTTAACAAAAAGCCAGCACGACACTGTGGGAGCTAAGCACTCAACTGTACTCTGCTCCCCAGGGATCATAGAACATTCCTATAGATTCTGTTAGTAAGAGACACATTGTGAATTATAGCTTGTAGTTGCAATAATAAAGGCAGGCACACATTAATGTCCCATTACAGGGACAATACATTTTGAAGAAAGATGTACTAGAAAACAGGCTCATTGCTAAGTGCTATTTAGTTTGTGCTAATATTTCTTTAGCTACTATAGGGAAGGTGTGTAGCTACTATAAGGAAGGTTTCTCTGGCAAGTGGAAATAAAACAGATAAAAGAAAACAAAAAAGAATGGGCTTAAAAAACTTTTTTAAAATCCATAAACAACAGTATAGCTCAGAGCATGACATATTTTTAGAGTTTTAAAACTAACTCAATAAATGCTTTGTTGCCCCAATTACTCAGTTTGGTAATTCTGGGCAGGGTGAACTAGAGTGAATAAATCTGTTACTGTGCTGCCACATTCATTTGCAAATAGTTTTTTTTTTAAGTCCACATGAAAATTCATGTATGAATATAAATGTGCATGTGTTCTTTCCAATGCACTCTGTAAGCAGTGTTCCATAACCATATAAATGTGAGCAATACATAAATAAATAAGTAAATGCTGCATAGTTTTGTACACGGTCTTCCTTAATTCACACAATATTCTGTGTATTAGAAGAATCACATAACAAGATTCAGATCAGTGCAAAAACTGAGGATAGTTATGTTTCTTTGCATATTTTTAGTAAGTAAGAGCTGAACTAATTTCTCTGTTTCTTAGCACAACTTTTCTTTCTTTTTATAACTGGCTCCATCTTCAGGTTTTATCTACCAGTATGTTTGCATTCCCTGTCTCCTGTATGCATTTCTTCCTTGTTTCTTGGAATATAATTCTTTATCCCTTTCTTCTCCTTCTCTCTGCCTTCCCTATTTTACAGGCAATATGGATTGCAGGAGTTTTGGTGTGGATGATTTTTTTTCCCACTGACTGATTTATTTACAAATCCTGTTCTGTTCTTTTCAATGTTGCCAATGATGTGGCTCCTTCTCTTTGTTCATCTACCTATGTTAGTTCAAATTGCTGGGGATTTGCTTCAGCAAAGGGAGCAGGGCTAAATGCCAAAATATAAAAGCCCCAAGGCTTTAGAATAGATTTCATCAGAACAAAGAATTGTTAAAGTAAATATATTGGCTGTGGGAGTCTTAGTTTTAGACTAGAGCTATATGCTTGTTGTTCCCCTTGCTAACAAATTTTGCAGTAATAACATATTTTTCACTAGATCTTGCCAGAGTGACTGAACAGCTAGAGAAATTTACATCAATAGGATAGGTTACAAGTGGGGAAGTAAGAGTTGCTTATTTTGTTTTACTGGTTATAATGACATCAACTTTGTGAGCTCCCTTAAAATCTCAACATCTTGTCTGCAATGTTATACAGTGTAGTGTTGTCCATAGAAATACGGTCTAAGGTTAAAACTGAGGTTTCTTTTGATGTAGACTTTGTAGAAGTTTGGTTGAGATAACATTTTGCTGTACACTATATGGACTAATTTGAAGGTTAAGATGCACATCATTTTTCTCTGCATAATTCAGCCCTGAAATGTAGGGTTATTTTTTCCCTCCCACCAAACATTGAATCCTAGTATATGAGGCATACCAGTTCAGTGCTTTACATTTTGTTGTGGTTTCAATCTGGACTGGACTCTGTGCCTTGAATTGTTTATTTAAATAAATAAACAATTTATTGACGTAAATAATTGAATCCTATGGTCCAAAACAGGAAGGCATGAAGGCCAATTTGTATAAAAGTATAAAAGTAAGGCAAAATTTTTTAAAAAATAGATACAGTCATGTGTGCTTTGCCCCAAGGAATATCAAGCATGGATTAACTTAGCGAAGCATTGTATAAAATAGGCAGTTGTTCCAGTTCCCTTTCGAAACAGCTGTCTACTGATTATGACTTTGGAATGAGAGGAAGAACCATTCCCAATATGTTGGAAAATTGTTTCTTTTTTATGGGTTCTTTGTAGTGCCACAAATGGAAATCCATATCTCTATAGGCAAGCCTTGTCCTTTCTTTTTGTTGGCATGCTCAAGACAGCTAACCAATACTGGTTAGAGCAATTCTCTTAGTACATAATGATGAAAATAAGAGACTTTTGATCAGAGATTTACAGTGTTATGTTAGTTCATCTTCCATTGGACTTCTGCGGCAAGACCTTGGTGTCTTCTGCAAAAGCCCAGCGAGAGAGGAAAGAAACTATCACAAAACTCCTTTGCATTGACTTTCTTTGTGGGGAAGCTGGTAGTGCTTCATTGCTTTTGTTTGCTCCAAAAATCTATCAGACAGCTCACCAGAAGAGTAAAATGGTGAACAAGCAAATTGGTCTATTTAACCCTGCTTTTGATAATGTCATGTTAGTCTAGCAGTTAGTGTAGCAGAAAATTGAAGGCTCCCTTCTTCTGTCTATTTCTAGAATTCATTGTCGCTGAATAGCCGCAATAAGGATGACAAATGGGAGGCCTTGGGCCATCCCTTTGCCATAGCTAGTGGCACTGCTTCCCTCTCCCCTTGCCTGTGGAATTTAGATTTTTTGTAACTGCTAGAGAGAACAACAGACAATATTGCAAGTTCTGAGCATCTCCCATTCTTTTGTTTTACTAAGGAGCCCCCAAGCTGATTGCAAATATTGCTTCAGGCAAAATATTGCGGGTAATCCTCTTCACAAGGTAAAAAAAAAATGCATGGCTGTTGAACCAACAGCTGCTGATTTGTCAACATGTTTTAAATCCAGTAAGATAAGTAGATGGTGTGTTTTCACTGGAATAGCCCTTCCAGACTTCTAGAGAACTGTAGCTGGTCAGAGAGCTACAGTTGGAAGATGCTGGGCATCCTGAATATGAGGATATCATTATAGAACAGAGACATTTGAGATCATGCTTTTTTGTTTGTTTGTTTAATGGCAGTGAACATACTAAATACAGGACTGATTTCTGCTAAAGAGGAATTGTGATAGTCATGACTAGGTAACCTGGCAGAGAAGGACATTGCCATTAATGTAAAAGAGCAGATCCCTGCTAGAACAGGGAAGGAGTGGATCATTTGGAAGGCCTAAAATCATCTTCATATCTTAAATCAGCATAGCCATAAGCCGAGAATCAGCACTGATTCAGTAACTCCACTGAACACAGAGACCAGTGACTGTAATGAGAGACAAGATATGCAAATTACCTTACTTTGTAGGGACAGACTATTGCTGTGGCCAGCTCATGATCCCTGAAGTGCTCATGTAAGGAATAGTGGAAAGAAATAGAACTTCATGAAATAACAGAGAGATGGAGAATGATCTTGCTTTACTTGTTCATATTTGCTCTTGGGTCCTTTTTTTGTGATTAGAACAAAAAGTTCCCAGAGCTTTTGTAAAAATGGTTTAATTGCTTGTAGAATGGAAGATTAGAAAATTTAGTAATTCATTTTCTCTTCCTTTTTTTGTTGAAATCTGGTCTGTAGTCTGAATTCACTCTCTTGCATTTATTAACCCTGTGGTTTGTAAGCTTCATCACTGCCATTAGATGCCATGATGGATGTTACTAGTTTTAAAGAAAAGATTAGGCAAGTTCATGGAGAAATTATTAGCTATATGCTGTAATGACATCAAACCTCCAGTTGCTTCGACAAATGATAAAGAAGGGCTGTTGCCTTCAAGTATCACTTATAAAAGCCTCCCAGGATGTTGAACTAGATGGGCCTTTAGGTCTGATCTGGCAAAAGCCTGCTGCTGTTGCTTTATAGATAACATATAGTTCATACTTTCCTTTGTCAGGGTAGGATTTCTACTTTCTGTACATGGTTACTGTAGGGGAACCATAACCTCCTTTGAGAATTTGTATGGAAGCTGGTAATTACACAAAGTGAAAGACACTTGCTTGAGGAAAGATACAGCAGTTTCAGAAAAGACACGAGGAATGACAGGAATGGCCCCTGATCTCCTGGATTGGCTAAACTGTCACTCCTTAAAAATTCCAGCTCTGCTTGTTGCTGCTAATAATTCTGACAGGCAGCAAAGGCATTTACTTTCTGGATCTTCTTTTGAGCTGCATAGAGCTTTGCTCCTATGGGAAGCAGTAAGACATGTCACTCATCTGCTCTGGTCCACGTCATCTCTCCAGTTTATCTCCCACCATGATCTCTATTAATTTGTAGTGGACTTGGAATCACTGGGGTAGCTTTCTTTCTCCACCTTTCTTCTCCCTCTTTAAAAATAAATTGTGATGGTACAAAAGGATTTGATAAAAATGAATTGCCTTTGCTCTCCTTTCTTCTTTCACTCTTTGATAAGGGAAAGAACTGTTTACGTCCTTTTTACTCTTACTTCTTTTTAAGACTGCTTCCCCATTTTCTCTCTCTGTCCAACTAATTAAAGCAGAATATTATTATGGGTTTTGGATTTTTGTTTTTTGTTTTTACTTCATGTTATCAACTAGCGTACTTTTTAAATACACATTGCTACAAATCACACTTATCTTACTTCATTTCAGATCCTATTTGTATATTGTGGTTATTCAGATTCCTGTTACTCCTTCTCTCACATTGTTTAGGGAAACACATAGAAAACCCAGTGATATTTCTTCATATTCCATCATTTTTTTAAAGTCATGTTTAATTCCAAAGGTTTCTATTTCATACTATCTAGGGATACATGAGAATTCAGTATTGCAGTGTGATCTTACCTGGTCTACTCTTCCTGGACTAATGTCTGGATGGGAACATAGTGAGCAGCTCTTGTTACAAAATATATCAAAGCATTTAAAAGTATGTGTTTTGGGAGAGAAAAGCTCCTAGAAAGCTGTCTTGAGAAAGCTGTTGAAACTGTATATTTCAGTGTATATTTTCATGCAGGTTTTTTGAAACTGTGCAGAGTAATGCAGGAACATTGGAGAATGTAAGTGGATCCATCACAAGGATATATGGAAGCATATGAGCAGAGATATGAGAGTAGACAGCTTCACCCATCTTTATTTTTGCTGATTCTGATTCTTACTTGATTGGTTAATTTAACAAACTCCACCATATTTTTGACAAATTTCAGTTTTAGGTTGAAATTTTGATACTTTCCACGTGTCTTCTGTAATGTTATGTTATAACTAATTCTAGATTTTCTTCAGCAACTGCATTAAAAAAAAACTTCTCAGGACAAAATATTAATGGCTTCTCTATAATAGAGTCTACTCTAGTAGCAACTCCCACATTAACTACCTTGTTTCAGGTTTAACTCCTTTAATTAATTCCAGTATGACCATTTTTCATTATTGCATAAATAATTGCCCAGAGAGCTATAGCTACCTATCACAAAATAGCAAGACTGTAAGAATGAAGAAAGATTGTAAGAATGGATGCTCATTCATTTTTTAGTAACGGTGTCTTAAATATATGCCACTATTTTCTGATTAATAGACAGGAGAATTGGTTTAAACCATCATCTTAGTTATGAAACAAGTTGGCATGTGAGGAGAAAAGCAACACATTTAAAACAGCTTTCTATAGTATTTGTGAATGTTAAATTAGCATAATGTGATGAACTGAGGCAGATTATGATCTAAAATATAACTTCTGTAATATCAGTTGAACAAGCCCGCTGTTTCAGTGTATTTGGGAAATTTGGTAGGAACACAGAAACATATTCTTTTGTTAAAATAATGATGATTCAGAAAATAGAAAGAATACAGTCTTTTTCATCAGAACCTGTCAGCCCTTTGAGGTAGGCCAGGTAAGGAAACAAACACCACAAGAACTGTTATTTTATTTTTATGAAGCATCGTTACAGAATCTTGAAAGCCTGACAGGTTTCTTTCTCGCTCCCTCTTATACCAAAGAGAGTCAAAGTGGGACCATCTTGAGTTTCTCCTCACCTCACTAGTCTTTCCAGGCTAAGCTGATGTCTTAAGCTGTTGCATAACGTCTTCAAGGCTATCCCTCTACCCTTCTAGATCACCGCCCCTGTTAGTCTCCCCTCCCATGTGCAAAGAAAACAGGGACATGGTGTTATGGGAACAAGCTACAGACTCACTCTCTTTGTGCTTTGTTTGGCAGCTCCCCAAAGTTTCTAGATGAGTCTTGCCACATAGAATCAGATGGAACTCGAAAGTTCCCCCTGCCCCTTCCACTCAGATACTCCAAGCATCTCCCTTGCATCTACAATCCAGAATGTTATTTACTTCATACTCTTCTTCCCCATCCACCAAAATGGGAGGGGAGGAGGAACAGCTTTAGTATGGAAGGGATGGGGGGTCTCCTCAAGCACAAGCAGCAACTGATAGAAGACTGGATGAACCTTCATAGAAGGAAGCAATTGCAAACAAAAAGCCACTGGGCTAATTTCTGGATAACTGGGAGATGGCCAATAAACATTGAGTCCAGCTTTTTGGGTGGGTGGGCAGAAGGCATAAACCTCAGTGAAGAACCATACCACATCTCTTACTGTGGTCTTGGCACCCTCTTAACTGGGTACATTTGTGGCCTGCCTAGGCAGCCTTCGCCAACTCTAGCTGAGGAACTGAGCAGCTGGCTTCTGCAGAAAGTCTGAGGGTGAACAATAGCAGATGCAGGAATTCTGAAGGGCAAGATTGGGGGTGGGTTTTGGGGTGTGTGTGTGTGACCATAATTTGCCTGAAAGCGAAACTTGCCTATGGAAGGATATATTGATAAACAAATAGGCAAATTCTGCAAGAGACAACAGTTCAGCCCAATTGTCCTGTTGTAAGAGAAATAGCACCTCAAGTACTGTTCCAGTATATGGTTTATGAATTTCTATAAGAATCTGCAAAGCCCAGAAAACCCTGGACCTCCTTCACATTTCTAGATGCCTGCAATGAGAGCATGGATTATACTTTTGCAAGATCCATTTGTATTCCTTCTGTAGAGATCCTGTAATCCAATTAATCCAATTAAAGAAAGTCAAAGGCACATTTCTCTACCTAAGCAAAAAACTTGTTTTTGCAGAGTTGCTCTAAGACACTCTTAATGTGAATATTGTGCAAACATGGGTCTTCTGAACAAATCAATATGTCATCCAAGTGTACCCCTACACATTTGTCCAAAATACTGGAAAATATTTCATTCATGAATCTGGGGAACACTGTGGGAAAATTACCCAATGCAAACAGCATTATTGTATGTTCAGATTTGCTATACCTGGCCTCAAAGGCAGTTAAATATGTGTGTCCCTCTTTCATTCTGATCAAATTGTATGTCCTCTCTAATTGTAATGAATGCCTATTCTAAGTTGCACTCAGACTGACAAGCAAAGCTTGAAACAAATCTGGTTTATTTAAGAATAGTGTGCAAGTACAAAGAAAGCTGAGAATGAGCAAAAGCGCGCCAAATACAAACTAAAAACCCTCGGTACAAATGTAAGCCCTCCCCCCGTACAGCCGTTTCAAATTCCCCATCCCAGGTGCTCCTAACAAGTTCTGCTAATCAACGGGTAAAAAGACCTTGAATACAAACGATAACCCAAACACATTCCATCCCTATGAAAACATACAGACAGCCTGGTACAAAGTCTCCCAGCAGCTCCCTCCCAACCGGAACGCACGTCAGCACCATGGCATGCGAAACATTACGATGGACAACAACCATCACAATGGCGAACATGACATACCGCCCCCCCAAAAGAAAGCAAACACATAAAAGTGAAAACAGTCAAGCCGCAGGCTTCAAAGGATAAGCTAGGTGAAAGCGGCGAACTAATGCAGGAGCATTGACGTGGTGAGCAGGCACCCACTCAGGGTGGGGGAAGTGCTTCCAGCGAACTAGGTACTGCAGGGAGTTGCAAAGCTTGCGGGAGTCGACCTCCTTGATCTCAAAGTGCTGCTGGCCATCAATCATGATCGGTGCAGGTGGAGGAGGTTGGGGGTGCCAATGAGTGGAGGGCTGGGCTGGCTTGAGCAAGCTGCAATGGAAAAGAGGGTGCAAACGTTTTAAATTGTGAGACAAGTTGAGTTTAACAGTAATGGGGTTGATTAGAGCGACAATGGGGAACGGTCCCACAAATTTGGGGGCGAGCTTCTTGGAAGGTTGAGAGGATTTGATGAACTTAGTAGAGAGATAGACCTGGTCCCCAACCTGAAACATGTGCTGGGGAGAGCGGCGCTTATCAGCGTGGCGCTTGTAGGCAGCCTGGGCATCGCTCAGGGCTTGCTGGATGACCGGCCAGGAGCCAGCCAGTTGCGCAGCCCAATCAGAGGCTGAACAGGAAGCAGAGGGGAGCTGAGGCAATTCAGGGATGGGTACGAAGTCCTGGCCGAAAACAACCTGGAAAGGGGTCTGTCTAGTACTCTGGTGAATGGCATTGTTGTAAGCCACCTCTGCGAAAGGCAGGAGCTCGACCCAATTGTCCTAATGGTAGTTGGTGTAGGAGCAAAGAAACTGCTCCAGGGTGGAATTAAGAATCTCAGTAGATCCGTCCGTCTCCGGATGCAACGCCGTGGGCAATGCCTGTTCGGTGCCAATCAGTTTCATAAACGACCAGCAAAACTGGGAGGTAAACTGTGTCCCGGGGTCGGTCACCAACCGGGAGGGGCAGCCGTGGAGATGGTAAACGTGGCATAGAAAGAGGCGAGCCAACTGCTGAGCAGACAGCAAGGAGGCGCACGGAATGAAATGCGCCTGTTTGGAAAAGAAGTCCTTCACCACCCAAATGACAGTTTTCTTTTGGCTGGGTGGGAGGTCAACGATAAAATCCATAGAGATCTTGGCCCAGGGGCGAGATGGGTTAGCGACAGGCTGGAGAAGTCCTTGTGGCTTCCCCACCTTTCGTTCAGACATGGCACAGACAGGGCAAGAGGCAACGTAGTCTTTGACATCCCGCCGTAGCGAGGGCCACCAAAATTGGCGGCGCACCAAATGTAGGGTCTTGACGAAACCAAAGTGGCCCGCCAACTTATCGTCATGGGAGCGCTGCAAGACCGAAGCACGTAAAGTTTCAGGCACATAAAGGTGGTGACCAACCCATGTGAGATCATCCTTAAAGGAAACTTTGTCTCTCTTAGCCAGCAACCAAGTGTCAGATTTCACAGCCTGGAGAAAGTCTGATTGTAACTGACAAGGGAGCAGCTGGTTGCGGGTTGGGGTGGAGGCGGTGGTCTGCCCTGGCAGAGCACGGGTTTGGCTTCTGGTGACAGCAGCCAGTCCCATTTGTGGCAACGAGAGAACAGTGCCAATCACTTGAGGGGTGTGGTCAAAGTCTTGCGGCAAACGGAACAAAGCATCTGCGAGGAAGTTTTTCTTGCCTGGAATGAACTTCAGTTGGAAATTGAACCAACTGAAAAATTGAGCCCAGCGAATTTGTTTGGGGCTGAGGCGGCGGGGGGTGCGAAGAGCCTCTAAGTTTCTGTGGTCCATCCAAACCTCGAACGGGTGAGCCGCCCCCCAAGGAGGTGGCGCCAAGTCTCTAGGGCAGCCTTAACAGCAAAAGCCTCCTTTTCCCAAACATGCCACTGGCGCTCAGTCTCAGAAAATTTCTGGGACAGATAAACGCACAGTTTCAGAATGTTATCAGAGTCTTTTTGCAACAGTATAGCCCCAATGGAGAAGTCAGAGGTGTCTACTTGGACCACAAAGGGCCGTTCAGGATCAGGGTGCCGCAGAATGGGTTCTGCAGTAAAGAAAGTCTTTAGTTTCTCAAAGGCAGCCTGGCATTCTGGAGTCCAGTTCAGCACTGCCCTGGGGTGTTTTACTTTGCGTGTTTCCCCCAACCCTTTTGTGCAGAGCAGGTCTGTGAGGGGCAAGGCAATTTCAGCGAAGCCCTGGATGAACTGGCGGTAGTAATTGCTGAACCTGAGGAAACTTTGTAGCTGCCGTCGGGTGCGAGGGCGGTCCCAAACTAGGATGGCTCTAATTTTCTCAGGGTCCATTTTGACTCCCTTGTCAGAAACCCGATAGCCCAAATAGTCCAGTTGGGTTTTGTGGAATTCACATTTGGACAGTTTGGCATACAACTTGGCTGACCTAAGTTTTTGCATCACCTGCCGCAAGAGGCGTTCATGCTCCACCTCAGTTTCAGAGTAGATAAGGACATTGTCCAGATAGACCAAGACCCCCTTAAATAAGTGATCATGTAATACTTCATTAATCAACTGCATGGAAACTCCAGGCGCGCTGGCTAAGCCAAACGGGAGGACTTTGTACTGGAAGGAATCCAGGGGACAATTAAAAGTGGTTTTCCACTCGTCTCCAGCCCTTATGCGTATGTGGAAATAGGCTTCCCGGAGGTTGAGTTTAGAGAAAATTTTCCCTTTTGACAGGTGGGCTAACATGTCTTTCATTAGAGGCAGAGGATATTTGTTACATAGGGAGACTGAATTTAACCCCTGATAGTCCGTACAGAGTCTGAGTGTGCCGTCTTTCTTTTCCCGAAAGAGCACAGGCGCTCCAACTGGGGAATTGGCAGTTTCAATGAACCCCCATGCCAGGTTTTTATCAATGAACTCACGCAATGCCTCCAGTTCCTTTTTAGTCATTGGGTAAATTTTCGGCTTAGGCAGTTGCGTGTTAGGGAGCAATTCGATTGCACAGTCAGTTTTACGATGGGGTGGCAGTTGGTCTGCCTCCATTTCCCCAAAAACATCAGCAAAGTCTTGGTAGCGGTCCGGCAGCCCTTCGAGCTGCGGTACACTGGGGCGCGGTGCTGCAATTGCAGCCCTGACCCCCCTCCCCCACTTAAGGGTCTTCCGACTGGAGGGGCCTGGTAGAACCCATCACTAAAGGTAATGGTTTGGTGCTGCCAATTTATGTAGGGGTTTCGCCAAGTTAGCCAAGGGATCCCTAGAATTACCATGGGATCTCCAACTGGCACAACAATGAATTTTAAAGCCTCTTTGTGGCTGCCCATTTGCATTGCCACAGTCCCAGTGAAATGAGTTGCCGGACCCTTCCCCCCCCCCCCCCCCCCGCTGTTGACCCGTCTAGCTGGGTGAAGATCAAAGACTGCTGGAGAGGGAAGCTGGGTAGGTCTAGTGCAGTCACCAGATCCGGGTGGATGAGGCATCTCGAACACCCAGAGTCCACCAAAGCCCAAACTTCCGTAGTTCGGGTGTGGGAGCCCGGTTTTACTTTTACTGCCAGAGTGGGGCAATCAGCACTCACCATAGCGTCCTCATGCCCATCTTCCTCCACCTGCCCCAAGGCGCAGTTTAGGGCAGGTGGATGGCGTTTCCCACCGGCTCTTTTGCAGCCTCCTCAACCTCTGTGTAGAGGTACAGGTCATCTTCCAGGTCGGTGGCACCCTTGGCTACGGTCGTTCGGCGTGACATCTGGGGCGATTTCTCCAGGGCTTTCGTTGCTCGCTCTCCGGACTTGAGTTTCGGGCACTCGGCGGCTTGATGGCCCTCTTTCCCACAACGGAGGCACTGCCCACATGCATAACGGTGAACCTTCTCCTCGTCTCCTGCCTGGTGGCTCGGCGGGGCCGCTGTTCCCCCACTCCGGGGTCCTCTCGTCAGGGTTGTTGTTTTCTCGGTCCGTCAAGTCTGCATATAGGTACGCTGGGCATGTCCAGCCTTTCCAGCCAAACAGATCCATTCGTACAATGACTCCAGGTCATCCCTGCCCAGCGCCCAACAGAGGACGTCCTGGTTAAGTCCCTCTTTAAACTTCTCGATGAGAGTTGATTGGGACCAGTTGGGAACCTTGCCCGCCAAAGCTTTGAATTCTAGGGCATAATCGGCTACCAACCTGGGTCCTTGGGTGACCTCTTTGAGCGCCTCCTTAGCCCTGGCTTTGGCCAGGGGGTCCTCAAAAAACAGTTTCAAGGCGAACAAGTCGTCGAACGTCGCGAGTTCTGGAGCGTCAGCTTCCGTCAGCTGGACATACCAGTCTGCTGCTCTGCCTTTCAGCTGAGGGGTAATGGCTGATATTTTAGCCTCTTCAGAGGTGAAAAACGACCCATATTGTTCCATGTAATTCTTTGAGGTTATGTGAGGTAACAAAGTGAGGTTATGAAGAAGGAAAGTTTGGTGGGGTCCCCATCGAATTTGACAGCGAAGTCCTTTGCTACCTTCCCGGTTGCAGGGGAACCAGTGGCGGGCTGCGTGGTAGGGCCCCAGGACACCCCAGCGGACCCACGTCGGGGTGAGGCTCCATCACGATGTCGTCTCCTGCCTCAAACCACCTGCTGCCCGCCCGGAGGAGGGGGAGATGGTTGCGGGGAGCGAGGACTCTTGTTGCGGCTCCCCGGATTAATCAGCACGACTGACAGGGTTTTCATCAGGTCCTCTAGTGACTCCACCTTTTCTTTCAACTTTCTCATCCTCTCCGGGGTCACCGATTCTTCCTTTCTTCAGGTGTCAGGTCATTTCTCGGGCCCCACTTTGGTCGATTCTCCCTCAGGGGTCAAGGGAAACCGATACTTCCAGGAAGTCCCAGCCGCCTCTTCCTTACGTTCTCCCTCATCGCTGGATCTCCCCAGCCCAGGGCTTGAGCTAGAGCCTCTCGGGTAGAACGAGATGTCGGGGGGAAGAGGGCTCCAGATGTTGATCTTGGATCGGTCATCGCTAACTATTTTCCTCACAAGGAGTATGCTTGGAAGGAGTTAGCGGGAAATACGATGGTTCTCAGCTTTATGTAATGAATGCCTATTTTAAGTTGCACTCAGACTGACAAGCAAAGCTTGAAACAAATCTAGTTTATTTAGGAATAGTGTGCAAGTACAAAGAAAGCTGAGAATGAGCAAAAGCGTGCCAAATACAAACTAAAAATGTACAAATGTAAGCCCTCCCCCCATACAGCCGTTTCAAATTCCCCATCCCAGGTTCTCCTAACAAGTTCTGCTAATCAACGGGTAAAAAGACCTTGAATACAAACGATAACCCAAACACATTCCATCCCCATGAAAACATACAGACAGCCTGGTACAAAGTCTCCCAGCAGCTCCCTCCCAACCGGAACGCGCGTCAGCACCATGGCATGCGAAACGTTACGATGGACAACAACCATCGCAACGGCGAACATGACACTAATCCAATTTCATGAAAATGCATGCCTTTGGAATGCAATCCAGTAGGTCTAAAATAAGAGGCAGTGGACTGTGATCTGTAATAGTCACACTGTTCAGGGATCTGTGGTAATGAACATCCCTTAAGGAATTACCTTTCTGTGGTATGAAAAATATAGGAGCAGATTCTGGGGATTTAGAAGATTTCTTCAGATTATCATCCACAAATTCCTTCCGAGTGGGTAATTCCCAAGTAGACATGTGATATTGCCTCTTAAATGGGATCTACGTTCCCATATTCAAGTTAATAAAGCTGAACTTTGATGAGGAGGTGATGTAGTTGCTTGCTCCTCCTCAAAACATCAGCAAGTCTATGTATTTTTCCAGCAAGGGAGGAGATAAAGTGAGCTGAGCAGGAGAGGAAAAAAGGTGAGGATGGGAAGCTTGCAAACAGTGCTTAGGGGTGAAAAAGAAATTGCTCCTTCCTCCAAATGAATTATGGATCATGGGTTTGCAGCCGATCAGTGCCCAGCACAATGGGCACATGTAAGAAAGCTGTGACACAGAGTGGAAAAATTTTTGTATGGTCATTTATTGTCAGCTCCAGTGATGTAGTGTGTTGTAAAAAAGGACCAGCTTGAAGTGCTTGCCTGTCAGTCGTTTCCACAAGCCCAGTTTTCTCTAATAATGTCAACCTTTGACTATGGTCTCATCTATAAGATTGGCTGTGGATCCTAAGTCTATGAGACCTGAAAGTTCTATTAGTGAACCTGAGTTTGAGTGAACAATAATAGGGAGAATGAAATGCACCTGTCTGTTGTCAGTCTGAAGGCCCCCTGAGGAGGTCTTGGGAGGGGAGCCTGTGAAGTCTCCCCAAAGTGAGGGTTTGGAGTTTTTCAGGCACTTGCTTTCTACATGGCTTGCAGTTCCACTGGTGCGGCACTTTGCAGCTGACTCAGAGGCCTGTCCTTTAGCAATGCAAGTCTTGGCTAGATGTCCAAGGGCTCCACGGTAGAAATATAAACCAAGGCCTCTCCTTCTCTGTTTCTTCCCTAAGGATGGGAATCTTTTTACTGCTCCTGTTTGCATGGGTTTTCCAGCATTGGCGTCCAAAGAGGCTCTGTGGGGGTGGGCAGTAGGGGTGTGGAGAGGCTGCAGAATTTTCTCCTCTTATTTTTTTTATCTGTGTCTCAACTCTTTCAAATTAATTATACAATGTTGGAACACCTCTTTCAAATTCTCTGGTGTGCCTTGTCTCACTAATGTAGGAAGCCAGGGAGATGGCTTTGAAGCAAATATTCAGAAACTGGTATGTAAACAAAGAGGTCAGAAGGACTGGAAAGGGAGACAGTATTAAGATGAGACATAGGCTGACTCCTCCCTGACTCACTGAGGTATAAGAGGGAGGGGAGGAGAAGCACAGTGAGACTCGCGAGGTTCTGTTATTATAGCCTATTTCAATAAAGTATAGTTTGGGTCTTCCTGTGGACTGTCTTCCTGGTCCAGTTTACCTTGAAGGGCTGACACTAACTCATTTATTTATTTATTTGTTTGTTTGTTTAGCTAGCTAGCTAGCTAGCAGATTTATATAGCTGCCCATCTCACAAAACATGATTCTGTGTGGCATATAAAAATAACAAAACCATAAAACACTCAAATGTAAATAAAAAGAAAACATAAAAAACCTCCAGAATGTGGGAGAGCAACAGTCACTTGATATCAAACAGCCACCTTGCAGGCTCACCATTGGATCCCCACAGTTGATGGAAAAATCACATTTTAAGGGCTTTCTGGAAGGCAAGCAGGGATGGGGCCAACCTCACCTCAGAGGGAATAATGTTCCAGACTATGGTGGTCTTTGGCCATAAAAAAGATTTGATTTGATGTTCCAGAGGGCAGGAGCCACAGCAGAAAAGGCACGCCATCTGGGTCCCACCAGATGGAACTTCTTAGTAGACGGGACCCACAGCATACCCCTCCTGCTCGACCTGATGGAACAGGTAGATGTAATTGGGAAGAGGCAGTCCCTCAAAAAACCTGGCTCCATGTAGGGCTTTAAAGGTCAAAACCAGCACCTTGAATTGCACCTGGAAACAAACTTGCAGCCAGTGTAGCTCGTGGAACAGAGATGTAATGTGTGCCATCCTAGGGGACACGTTCCTGTCCATGAAGCTGCACTCTGCACCATTTGAAGCTTCCAGGTGCTCTTCAAGGGTAGCCCCATGAACAGCACATTACAGTTATCCATTCTGGAGGTGACTGGGGCATGAGTAACTGTGAGTAGAGCCTCGTGGTCTGGGAAGGGACGCAACTGGCACACAACATGAAGCTGTTCAAAGGCCCGCCTAGCCACAACTGCCACCTGCTTTTCAAGCAGGAGTAGTGAGTTAGAAGGACCCCCAGATTGTTCACAGGTCTGTTTGGGGCAGTGCAACCCCATCCAGAACCAAAAGTGGTAAAGTCCCAGATCCAGAAGGCCCACAAACTCAGAGCCACTCAGTCTTGCTAGGGTTCAGCTGAAGCCTTTGGTTCCCCATCCAGACCCCCAGGCACATCCAGGCGCTGGGACAAGACATTAACAGCATTGCTTAGTTTGTCAGGGGCAGAGATATATAATTGGATATCATCAGCATACTGATGTTATTTCATCCCATGGGGATAAATGGTCTCACCCAGCAGCTTCATGTAGGTGTTAAATAGGAGTGGAGAGAGTACCAAAACCTGCAGAACCCCACATAGTAGGGGTTGAAAACGGGACCTCTCACTCCCAATCTACACCGACTGGTACCAGCCCTGCAGAAAGGAAGCAAATCAGCACAGTACTGTACTGCCCACTCCCAACCCACAGAGCCAATCCAGAAGGATACTATCACTAGGATCCAACTGCATGACAACCCCCGGGCAGCCTTAACTAGCTAGGAGGGACATGGATCTAAGGGGCAGGTGATTGAGCTCACAGTCATAAGGCCCTGTCCACTTCCTGAGGCCCAACAGGATCAAACCATTCCCAGATAATAGGGCAAGACTGACCCTTGGGTATCTCCATCAGATCTATATCAAAGCTGGCATCCAACTTGAAACAAATTTGAGCAATTTTCTCCAACAGATGCTTTGCAAATTCCTACGCACAACCTTGCTAGGTAAACCTCTCATGTCTCAGTCTATGAACAAGTCCCTCTTGAAACTGGTCAGTCAGAGTCAGATCATTCCACCCCAGATCTCTGACAAATCAGTGAAAATTCAGTATGTATTCATGAACTTTATGGTTATTGTTTAAAATGTTATGTCATGGTATCATTAACAAATTATAAAAGCCCACGTTTCTCCAAACATCATTTTCAATCATTAGTTATTAATAAAATATGGAGAAAAGTTCACATTTTGTAGTACTTTTTTTCAAATAATTTTATTGAAGGTTATACTTACAACAATAAAAACTAATACAAACTAAAAGAAGAATAAAAAAATAGAAGGAATAAAAGGGGAAAAAAAAGAAAGACAAAGAATAGAAAGAGAAAAAGAAAGAGAAAATAAGAATATAATAAAGAAAAAGAAAAGAAATCTATAAAGAAGTGACTCCTAACCTTCATCACAAGTATAAACAATTTTAGTAGCTTTTCAACTCCTCTTAAATTGCAACAAATTATCTCTTCTTCCCATATCCTATCTCTTATCTATAAACAAATCCACAAAGCATCATCATTTCAGTCCTGGGGTCAGCAAAAGTCCATTAAATGTTACCAGAAGTAACAACATATCTATTTTAATGTTGGTCAAATAAAACAACTTTATATTCCTTCTTTTTACTTCTAACAATCTTAATCTTTAGTCCCTTCAAAAAATGTCATAGAATTTAATTTTTTAATTTTTTTCTTTGTCCCTTCTCATGTCAGAGCCAGCCCAAGAACAACGACAAGTCAGTATATTCCAAACTCCACTTCTTTATTAGCTCTGAGCATACAGACAGGATCTTGCCAGGCTAAAGCAACTCTAACTAACCTAAGGGTAAAATAACCTGGGAGACTCTCGGTTGGAGCTATCTTGAACCTCTTAACTTTCCCACAAACAGCCTCCAGACTGTGAATCTTCTTATCTGCTTGGAATGCACTCTCTCCTTCCTGGGAGTGAGCGGCAGTGCCAAAATCCACCATATCACCCCCTCCTTCAGGAACACATTCCATCACATCAACCCCCCTCTTCAAAGTAATTCTCTCCCTCTGAGTTCTCAGGGGAGCTGGGCAGCAGGGGTAGAGATGAAAATGAAGATGCAGTGCTCCCCTCCATGTCTGATAACTTCTCCATGCCAGGTGGCTCTTGATTAGAGACATTCTCCCCCTCCCCCTTGGAAGCTGGAGGTCTGAAGTCAATGGCTGAACTTCCTCAGCCTCGGTGACTCCCTGCCCCTGGGCCTCTTCTGGAGGAATGACTTGCACATTCACAAACTCCTGCATGCTGAGAGGATTGAGGACCTTTGTGGATTTGGTGAGGTCTCAACTTGCCAAGGAAGCGCTGGTGAAACTCGTGCACCAACCTGGACACAAGGACATCTCTTGCATTCTCCCATAATCACTCAGCCTCTGTGTACCCTTTCCAATGGATTAAATACTGAATCCTTCTCCCTCTTCACCTTGATTCCAAAACTGACTCTACTTTGTACTCTTTTCCCCCATCCACTATTACTGGTGGGGGGGTGGATTGTGGGATCATAGAGCACTGGGGGGTGCTTCTTTGACCAGCAAGGAGTGATGAAAGGTGGGGTACACCTTCATAAAAGCTGGTAGCTGCAAATGATAAGCTACTGGGTTTACCTCTTTCGCTACAGTGAATGGGCCCATGAACCTAGAGTCCAATTTCTTGAATGGCCTGTTAGAACCTAAGAACTTGGTTGAGAGCCATACTTTGTCCCCCTCTGAAATCATTGGCCCCTCCTGTCTGTGAGCATCTGCAATTCTTTTATACGTTGCTTTCACCTTTTGTAGTTGTTCCTTTAAAATCTCCTGAGCTGCTTGCTGTTCTCAGAGAAAGTCTGCAGCACTAGGAACAGTCCCTTGCCATGTGGATGTAGGTAAAACTCTTGGGTTGACCTCATACATTGCTTGAAATGGTGACATGCCAATTGATGAATGAACAGAATTGTTGTATGCAAACTCTGCTAAGGGGAGTAAAGCTGGCTAGTTATCCTGGCTGTATGTGCTGTAGCACCTTAGATACTGCTGCAATACCTGGTTAGTCTTCTCTGCCTCTCCATTAATAATAGGGTGATGTGCAGAGGAAAGGTGGATTTGTACATTTAGCAACTGGAAAAGTGCCTTCGAAAATCTGGAAGTAAATTGGCTGCCTGTGTCACTTATTATGTGATTAACCACCTCTCTGTATCTAAAAACATCCAAAAAAAGCTGTGCTGTGGCTTGGACTGTTGGAAGTCCCCTGCATGGTATAAAATGTGCCATTTTACTGAAATGTGCCACACCAACTAACACTGATGTATATCCTTGCACTGGGGGTAAATCAGTTATGAAGTCCATGGAGACTGTATCCCAGGGCTGGGGTGGTATGCTGGCTTCCCTGGTACCGACTTAGTGCATCAGCAGATGTGGCATGAAGCAATTTAACCCCTTATGTCCACAGCTATTTTCAGCCACCACTAGTCCTTTAGAGCTCTGTGGAGCATTTTAAAAACTCCCCCAAGCCCCCATGTCTCATTATCATGGCAAAGTTGCAACAACTCTTCCCTTAATGGAAGGGGAACATAGAGGTGATCATTATGCTAGAGTTGTCCTTCCTCCAATAAAAAAAGGTGAAACAGTACCTTGGTGGGTCCTCTGGAGGTCATCCATCCAGGCCCTCATGTATGGGTCCTGTAGCTGTTGTGCTTTGATTTGCAAAGAGATCCCCAGCTTGCTGTCCAGCTCCTAATCTCTCTAGCTGGCCCTCTTTGCAATGTTACCTGAAGTTGCAAGGCTGCAACATTGATGCCTGGGGGCTTGGCTGTTGGGCTGAGACCTATTCTGGTTTATAGGATAGAGCGTCTGGTAGATGGTTCTTGGACCCAGGGATGTATGTTAGGTAGAAATCGAAACAGGAAAAGAACTGACTCCATCTCACCTGCTGGGGGGTGAGTGACTGAGTATTTTACATTAGTTCCAAATTTTTAAGGTCCATGCAAACCTTTACAGGAAATGCTGCTCCTTCCAGCCACTGCCTCCATTTCTGGAAGGCTGTCTTGATTGCTAGCGACTCCTTAGTAAATATATCATAGTTTCTTTCTGTGGGTGACAGCATGCAAGAGAAAAAGGTGCAAGGGAGTAACACCCCCTCTCCTGCTTTCCCAGCCTGTAGTAGGATGACCCCTACAGCCACGTCAGAAGCATCCATCTGGAGCACAGACTGCTGTGAGGGGTTGGGGTGATGGAGGAGGGGCTGAGAGGCAAAAAGCTGTTTTAACTCTCGGAATGCTGAGTGCTTGTGTGCTGTCCAAGCAAATCTCCTTCCCTTCTTTAACAGTTGCGAAAGACATTTTACTCTGTCAGCAAAGTTAGAGATGAACTTTCTGTAAAAGTTGGCAAATCCCAGGAAGTGCTGTACATCCTTCACATTACGGGGAGGGTGCCATAACAAAACTGCATGTACCCTAGCTGGGTCCATCTGTAGCCTCTCCGTGGAGATCCTGTACTCCAAATAGTCCAATTGATTCAGATCGAAAGTGCATTTGTCCAATTTGGCAAAAAGTTTATTTTCCCTCAGCCTTTGCAACACGTTTCTGACGTGCCTAACATGAGATGTTGCATCATCAGAATAGATTAAGATATAATCCAGATAAATCACCACATGGTCATCGATTATGTCAGAAGAAATATGATTCATGAATCTGGAAAATTCATGAATCTGCCCCACAATTAGCCAATCCAAACAGCATTACTGTATATTCAAACTTTTTATACCTGATATCGAAGGCAGTCAGGTACTCATGACCCTTCTTCATCTGAATGAGGTTGTAAGCATTCCTGAAGTCTAATTTTGTAAAGATGCGGGCCCTCTGCAACCGGTCTAAAAGGTCTGATATCAGAGGAAGCGGGTAATGGTCCTGGATAGTGACCTTACTGAGGTCCTTGCATGGGACTATGCGCATGGGAGTTCCTTTGCTTGAACTGTGTGATGAAGAGGCTTGTGGCTCTGGTTTCTTTGGAGTGAAGAAAGTTGGAGCAGAGGCCAGGGACTTTGATGGTCTGATGAATCCTTTCCTGGGATTTACATCCAAATATTCCTTCAAAATAGTTAGCTTCTTGACATAGGATACTGTCACTTGGCTAGGATCTTTTCCCCTGGCTTCAGATCAGTCAAGTAATCGCTCTCCCTGTGGGGTGGAAGGGCAGCTGCCTCTTCCTCTCCAAATATATCTGCAAAATCAGCATATTTGGTGGGCAGCTGTATCCCCCCTGCTTTGAAGAGTGCCGAAGGAGCTTAGGAGAGTGAGGTTGTTTGCTGCTTGTGGTGCTGGCAGTCTGTTGAAGGAAAAGAGAGTGTCCCCATTGCACAATCCACTGAAGGGTTATGGAGCCATAGACATACAGTGCCTAGCACTATGGGTACCTGTAAGGAGGCTGTTACGTAAAGGGGTAGCAACTCTGTGTGTCCTCCATTGTTACTTGTAATGGAGCTGTGCACTGTACAATAGGCCTGCCTTCAAAAGTTGGCTATCTATAGTTTCCACTTCTATGGGTCTTGATAGCTGTACGGTAGGCAACTGTAACTTCTCTACTGTCTTTATATCTATGAAGATTGTGGTAGCCCCAGACCTGATAAGAGCCTGTAGTTCTACTTTGTGCCGCAGTTCTAAAGTTATTGTAACAGGGATAAAGAAAAAGGATTGCCTGTTGTCTTCAGAATGAGCTCTTCTTATTTGCTTGATGCCCCCCCTTGTGAGCTCTCAAGAGGGAGGCAGGTGGGGTTTCCCTGGTTTGCAACTGTGGAAGGAGCTGGGCACTTGTTGGCAACTTGCTCTGCTGACTTAGCCCCTGCTGCTGGATTTCTTGCTGGGCACGCTCTCACTATATGCCCTGAGGCTCCACAATAAAAACAGAGAGCCAGTTCTTGAGACCTCTGTCTCTCCTCCACAGAGACAGATCTCTTTACAGCACAGATCTGCATTGGCTCGCCCGCCCCTGGATCTGAGGCCACAGCCAGGAGAGCTGTGAATCCGGTCAGGAGAGATCTGTAGCCACCTCTGCCTCTAACTCTAAGTTTCTGTTCTTGAGTCAGGTATGCAAAGCTGGTAGAGCTCATCCAAGGTGTCTGGGGTTCCCTACCTCACCAGCTAATCTTGAATATCATCATTCAGGCACTCTGTAAACTGGTCCATAAGGGCCCTCTTGTTCCAATCGATGTCTCCAGCCAACAGTTTAAAATCTGTGATGAAAAGCCTTACTCTCCTGTTGCCTTGTCTGAGCCTCTGAATCTCCCAATTTGCTGTGACCCTCCTGATGAGATCCCCAAAGTGGGCTCTAAACCTCCCCATGAAGTTCTGATTGTCGTTCAGAATTGGGTTGTTGTTTTTCCATCATAGAAATGGCCCATTTTGCTGCTGATCACTTTAACAAACTCAAAACAAATGCTACCTTGGTGCGATCTGTTGGAAACTCAGCAGATCTGCTGTCAATGAACATTTCACACCGAGCATCGAATGTCCTTAGCTGGTCAGCTTCTCCCCCAAACTTTTCTGGTAAGCTTCCATGGGTCCGCAGAAACACTGGCTGAGCCGCTGCTGGTTGTTGGGCGTTCTGCCTGAGCTGTTGCAACATCTGCATCATTGCCGCCTACAAGTTATTGACCTGTGCATCCACTTGCTGCTGGTGCTGCAATAAGGCTGCTGCCAAATGCTGTGGAGTAACCGGCGGCCCCTGGGGATCCAAAGTCATGTTGTAAAAATTTCCTCCCTCTGATGGGAGTAGGAGTCTGGCAAGATTGACGTCAGAGCCAGCCCAAGAACAACGACGAGTCAGTGTATTCCTGTAATGATTGCCTATCCTAAAACACCATCAGACTCATGAACAGGTTCATAAAGATATCTGATTTATTAAAGAATAGTATGCAGGATCACAAAGAAAGCTGAGAATGGGAAAAGCACACCAAATGCAAACTAAAAACCCCGCAGTACAAACAAGATCCCTCCCCCTGTAGAATCTTCCCAGGCTCACAATCCCAGGTGCTCCTAACGGCTTCTGCTGCTCCGCGGGAAAAGTCCTTGAGCAGAGCACATAACCCAAACACATTCCATTGAAATGAACATAGATACAGAGCTTGGCACAAGGTTTCCCAGCAGCTCCCTCCCAACAGAAGCGCACGTCAGCACCATGGCATGTGAAATGTTACGATGTACAGTGCACATTGAAACAGTGAACCTGATGTACTGCCCCCCCAAAAGAAAAGTCTAAGCAGAAGGCTTCAAAGGGTAAGCTAAGTGGAAACGGTTAACTAAAGCAGGAGCATTAACGTGGCGAGCAGGCACCATTCAGGATGAGGAAAGTGTTTCCAGCGGATCAGGTACTGGAGGGTGTCTCGAAGCTTGCGGGAATCAACGACCTCCTTGACTTCAAAGTGTTGTTGCCCGTCAATCATGATCGGAGCAGGAGGAGGAGGTTGGGGATGCCAGTGGGAAGATTGGTGGACAGGCTTTGTCATGTTCACCGTTGCGGTGTTTCTGCATCAATCACGAGGTCTTGCGCTGGGCGCTTGGGCGAGACAATCCAAGCTCCTTACATGACTGGATTTGCCTCGCTGGTAAAGCTGAACACGCCCAGCGCACCTTTATGATGGCCACCAAAGAAGACAAGCCTGCCACCACTACCCGGGCACCATTCCTACCATCAACCTCTAGATGGGATGCAGAGAGGCAATGCCGCTTTATCTGGGGACAGTGCATCAACTGTGGAAAACCAGGTCACCGTGCCGTCGACTGCCCCAAGGCTAAGGCACCGGATTGTCCGTCCAAATTGCCACAAAAGACAACAAATAAACCACTCAACCCTCCTCGCAGGGTGACAGGGGCACTGGTGACTGCGGACGACAATGTCTACACACCGGGAGATGCTTTGGCTGCTCTGGAACAGCCGGCGGAAAACGCTTTCCACCTGCCTTAACTGGCGCCACGGGGCACGTGGTGGAATCCAGGTGCAATTCCAACATGGTGAGTGCTGATTGCCCTATCCTTGCTGTCAAAATTGAATTAGGATTTCAATCCAAGTCCATCGAGGTCTGGGCTTTACTAGACTCGGACTGTTCCAGATGTTTAATCCATCCTGACTTAGTCAAGGCATTGGATTTGCCCTGCTTCCCTCTTCCGAAGCCGCTGCTTTTTCAGCAGCTTGATGGCTCCACGGCGGGGGGTGGGGGGCTGCCATCCAGTTTACTGGGGAAGTCGCTTTACGTATGGGAACGCACTTCGAACTCATTCACTTCATCATCACCCCAGTGGGAAATTCTTTAGTTGTGTTAGGGATTCCATGGTTCACCTCTCATAATCCCTACATCAATTGGAGGTCCCGCTCCATTACCTTTGAGGATGGCTTCTATCAAGCTCCTCTTCTGGGATGTTCCATGCCTATGATGGCGGGGAGAGCAGAGCTTGTTGATTCTCTAGCTCCCCCGTCCCCCTTAGAGGGTCTACCGGCTACGTACTCAGACTGTGCTGATGTTTTTGGGGAGGAGGAAGCTGACCAATTACCCCCCCATCGCAAGACGGACTGTTCCATTGAACTTCTTCCTGACGTCCCCTTGCCGAAGCCGAAGATTTACCCCATGACTAAGAAAGAACTTACCACCTTGTGGGAGTTCATTGATAAAAACCTAGCTTGCGGCTTCATTGAGCCGGCAAACTCGCCGGTTGGGGCTCCCGTCTTGTTCCGGGAGAAGAAGGATGTATGTGATCTCCATGGATTTTATTGTGGACCTACCCCCCAGTCAAAAGAAGACTGTCATTTGGGTGGTCAAGGACTATTTTTCTAAGCAAGCTCATTTTATTCCCTGTGCTTCCATTCCCTCGGCGCAACAGCTGGCTAAGCTTTTCTTGGTACACGTGTACCACCCGCATGGCTGCCCCTCTCGTTTGGTGACCGATAGGGGCACACAATTTACCTCAAAGTTTTGGCGGACTTTTTTGAAGCTGATTGGCACTGAGCAGGCATTGTCGACCTCTTGGCATCCCCAGATGGACAGATCTACAGAGGTCCTTAATGCCACACTAGAGCAATTTCTTCACTCTTACATAAACTACCATCAGGATGATTGGGTTGACTTGCTCCCTTTCGCTGAGGTTGTTTACAATAATGCCGTTCACCAAAGCACTGGGCAAACACCTTTTCGCATTGTTTCTGGTAGGGATTTTGTTCCCATTCTGGAATTTCCCCAACCTCCAGCTCCGGCTGTGGCCGCCTGTGATTGGGGCCCTAAGCTGGTTGATTCCTGGCCCGTTATTCAGACCGCTCTTCGAGAGGCTCAGGCAGCCTATAAACTGCACGCTGATAAGCACCGCCGCCGGCAGCCCACTTTTCAGGTGGGGGATTTGGTCTATCTTTCTACGAAGTTTATAAAGTCTCCTCAACCCTCTAAGAAGCTGGCTCCTAAGTTTATTGGACCCTTCCCTATTACTGCGGTGCTCAATCCTGTCACTGTTCATTTGGATTTGCCTCATAATTTGAAGCGCTTGCATCCTGTTTTTCACTGCAGTTTGCTCAAGCCTGCTCAGGAGTCATCTCACTGGCATCCCCGCCCACCTCCCCCTCCACCGGTCCTGATTGATGGGCAGCAACACTTTGAGGTCAAGGAGGTGCTCGACTCTCGCAGGCTTCGGGGATCTCTTCAGTACCAGCTGGAAGCATTTTCCTCATCCTGAATGGGTTGCTGCACGCGATGTTCTGGCCCCTGATTTAATACGTGCTTTTCATGTTGCTTATCCTTCAAAGCCCTCTGCTTGAAGATTGGTTTTTTGGGGGGGAGGGGGCGGTATGTCATGTTCACCGTTGCAGTGTTTCTGCATTGTAACGGTTCACTTGCCAAAGTGCTGATAGGTGTGCTGGCTGGGAGGGTGCTGCTGAGATCCTTGTACATGAGACGTGCTGGACTGTGCCAGGGAGGAATGTGTTTCGGCTATCTCTTAAATGTCAAGGTCTTTTTACCGTTGATCAGCAGAGCTCGTTAGGAGCACCTGGGAATGTGGGGTTGTACTGAATGCAAAGGGGAGGGGGTGGGCTGATGTTTGAAAGGATGCTATTTAGTTTGAGTTTAGGCGCGCTTTTCTCATTCTCAGCTTTTTACCTGTTTGCACTCTATTCTAAATAAACCCAGAACCTGAATTGTGATTTTGAGTCTGAGAGTTTTATTTGGATTAAGGCAATCATCACAGGCTTGAGCAGGCTGCAATGGAAAACAGGGTGCAAATGTTTCAAATTGTGAGGCAAGTCCAACTTAACAGTAACCGGATTGATAAGACCAACAATAGGGAAAGGACCAATGAACTTGGGAGCAAGCTTTTTCGAGGGCTGTGGGGACTTTATGAATTTGGTAGAAAGATAAACCTGATCCCCAATTTTGAAATCATGTTGCACAGAACGGCGTTTATCAGCTTGGAACTTGTAAGCAGCCTGGGCATCAGCCAAAGCTTGCTGAATCACTGGCCAGGAGTCAGCCAGCTGAACAGCCCAGTCAGAGGCAGAACAAGATTGGGGAGGGGTTTGTGGCAGCTCAGGGATGGGAACAAAGTTGTGCCCAGAAACCACACGAAAAGGGGTCTGCCCAGTGCTCTGATGGACAGCGTTGTTGTAAGCCACTTCAGCAAAGGGCAACAAGTCAACCCAATTGTCCTGATGGTAATTTATGTATGCTCTAAGGAATTGTTGAAGGGTAGAGTTCAAAACCTCCATAGATCCGTCAGTCTCAGGATGTGACAATGTGGACAATGCCTGTTTGGTGCCAACCAATTTTAAAAATGATTTCCAAAACTGGGAAGTAAACTGTGTCCCGTGGTCGCTGACCAAACGGGAGGGGCTACCATGGAGACGGTAGATGTGGATTAGAAAGAGATGGGCCAATTGTGGGGCCGACGGGATGGACGCACATGGAATGAAATGGGCTTGTTTGGAAAAAAAATCCTTTACAACCCAAATGACAGTTTTCTTCTGACTGGGAGGCAAATCCACAATAAAATCCATAGAAATCTCCTCCCAGGGATGGGATGGGCTGGCCACTGGCTGCAGAAGCCCCTGTGGTTTACCACCTTAGCGTTTTGACATGGCACAAACAGGACAGGAAGCAACATAGTCTTTCACATCACACCTTAAGGTCAGCCACCAAAATTGACGGTGAACCAGATGCAAGGTTTTGACAAAACCAAAGTGTCCAGCAAGTTTGTCATCATGGGAACACTGCAAAACATCAGCCCTCAAAGTTTCAGGCACATAAAGGGGGTGCTCCACCCACACCAGACCGTTTTCAAAAGAAACATCTCTATTAGCTAGCAATCAAGTGTCAGATTTTAGTGCCTGGAGAAAGTCCTTTTGTAACTGACAAGGAACTTGCATTTTCTGCCTCCCAGATGGCTCCGGGTGACGGCAATGAAGCCCAGTTGTGGTTCAGTGAGAACAGTCCCAACTATATCTGTCACATGGTCAGAGTCCTGAGGCAAATGTGACAAAGCATCTGCTAGAAAGTTTTTCTTTAGCGGAATAAATTTTAACTGGAAATCAAAGCGACTGAAAAATTGAGCCCAGCGAATTTGTTTAGGACTGAGATGCCGGAGGGTGTGCAGGGCTTCCAAATTCCTGTGATCAGTCCAAACCTCAAAAGGGCATTTAGCACCTTCTAGGAGGTGACGCCATGCTTCTAAAGCAGCTTTTACAGCAAAAGCCTCCTTTTCCCAAACATGCCACCGGCGTTCCGTTTCAGAAAACTTTCTGGACAGATAAGTGCAGGGCTTTAAGTGATTTTCAGAATCTTTCTGTAACAATATAGCCCCAATTGAGAAGTCAGAAGCATCCACCTGGACAACAAAGGGGCGGTCAGGATTGGGGTGCTGTAAAATAGGCTCAGCAATGAAAAGGGTTTTTGACTTTTCAAATGCTGCCTGGCATTCAGGTGTCCAATTTAGCACTGCTCCAGGATTTTTCAAGGGACGCGGTGGCGCTGCGGGTTAAACCGCTGAGCTGTCGATCGGAATGTCGGCGGTTCGAAACCGCGCAGCGGGGTGAGCTCCCGTTGTTAATCCCAGCTCCTGCTCACCTAGCAGTTCGAAAACATGCAAATGTGAGTAGATCAATAGGTACCGCTTCGGCGGGAAGGTAACGGCGTTCCGAGTCGTCATGCTGGCCACATGACCCGGAAGTGTCTATGACAACGCCGGCTCCAAGGCTTAGAAACGGAGATGAGCACCGCCCCCTAGAGTCGGATTCGACTGGACTTTACGTCAAGGGAAACCTTTACCTTTTACCAGGATTTTTCACCTTGCGTGTCTCTCCCAAGCCCTTGGTACATAGTAAGTCAGTAAGGGGCAAAGCAATCTCAGCAAATCCCTGGATAAACTGTCGATAGTAATTACTGAACCCTAAAAAACTTGGTAATTGCCTCTGGGTGCAGGGGCGTTCCCAACTTAAAATTGCCTGAATTTTTTCAGGGTCCATCTCAATGCCTTTGTCAGATACCCTATAGCCTAGATAGTCAAGTTGGGTTTTGTGAAATTCACATTTGGAAAGCTTGGCATAGAGTTTGGCATCTCTAAGCTTACTTAACAACTGTTTGAGGAGGCGTTCGTGCTCCTCCTCGGTTTCAATGTAAATGAGAACATCGTCTAAATAAACCAGGACCCCTTTAAACAAATGATCATGTAACACTTCATTAATCAATTGCATGAAGACTGCGGGTGCCCCTGCAAACCCAAAAGGGAGGACTTTGTACTGAAATGAACCCAATGGGCAATTGAAAGCAGTTTTCCACTCGTCTCCATCTCGTATGCGGATGCGAAAATAGCCTTCACAAAGGTCGAGCTTGCAAAAAATCTTTCCCTTGGACAAATGGGCTAACATGTCTTTCATTAGAGGAGGAGGATATTTGTTGCAGACCGAGATGGAATTTAACCCCCGATAGTCTGTACAAAGTCTAAGCATGCCATCCTTCTTTTCCTGGAAAAGCACAGGGGCCCCAACTGGGGAATTTGCAGGTTCAATAAACCCCCTTGACAGATTTTTGTCAATAAAGTCCCACAATGCCTCAAGCTCTTTCTGAGTCATTGGATAAATTTTCGTCTTGGGCAATTGAGCGTTGGGAACCAACTCTGTTGCACAGTCAGTCTTTCGATGGGGGGGGGGGTAGCTGATCCGCTTCCATTTCCCCAAATACGTCTGCAAAGTCTTGGTATCAATCGGGCAAGCCTTCTAAATGTGCCAAACTAAGGTGTGGCATGGCAATTGCAGCCCTTCCAACCGTGAAGCTCTCTCTGTGGTAGGGGCTTGGTAAAACCCATCCTTAAAAGTCAGAGTTCTGTGTTCCCAGTTTATATATGGGCTTCGATAGGTCAACCAGGGGATCCCCAGAATTACCAAGGGATTGCCAACAGGTGCCACTACAAATTTTAGAGATTCACGGTGGCTGCCCATTTGTATCGCAACAGTTCCAGTGAAATGGGTTGCCGCCCCCCCCCCCGCCGTTGAACCATCTAACTGTGAAGATCAGAGGCTGCTGGAGGGGATAGCTAGGCAGGTCCAAAGCAGCCACCAGATCAGGGTGAATCAGACACCTGGAGCACCCAGAGTCGACCAAAGCCCAGACTTCTGTAATCTTTATGCGGGAACCCAATTTCACTTTTACTGCTAAAGTGGGACAGTCAGCACTCACCATAGCATCCTCGTGCCCATCCCCTTCCACTTGCCCGCAGGTGCCCTTCATGGCAGGTGGCTGGCGTTTCCCGCCGGTTCCTTAGAGTCATCTTCAGCCTCTCCCCAAAAGTAGGATACTTCCTCAGCATCAGCTGCTCCCTTTGCTGCTGTCATCCTCTGCGAGCGGGGTGGCGATTTGGCTGGCAGCTTGCCCACTTGAGCTGTAGTCTTGGCTTTTGGGCAATTTGCTCAATGCCCTTCTTTTCCGCATCGGAGGTACCCTCACGTAGCGCCAATCTCTCTCCTCTTCCCAGGCTCTATAGCCTGGCCAGGCAGTAGTCGCAGCACTTTGGGGTCCCCTCATGGTGGCTGGTTGTTTTTCAGGTTGTCTGGCTTGCATGAATGTCTGCTGGGTGTGCTCAGCCTTGCCAGCCAGCCAGATCCATTCGTGCAATGTTTCTGGGTCGTCTCTACCCAACGCCCATCGCAGGACGTCCCGGTTGAGCCCCTCTTTAAACTGTTCTATTAAGGTTGACTGCGACCAGTTGGGGATTTTCCCAGCTAAAGCCCTAAATTCCAGGGCATAATCAGCTACAGACAGTTGCCCCTGGGTAAGATCCTTCAACGCCTTTTTAGCTCTTGCCCTGGCTAGAGGATCCTCAAAATGCAGCTTTAACGCCCCCATGAAGTCTTCAACGTGCTGAAGCTCAGGGGAGTCAGCCTCACTTAATTGAACATACCAGTCAGCCGCTCGTCCCTTCAACTTGGTGGCAATGGCCATTATTTTAGCCTCTTCAGAAGGGAAGCATAGTCCAAACTGCTTCATGTAACTTTTAGCGTTAGTGAGGAAGAAAGATAATCTGGTTGGATCCCCATCAAACTTAACGGAAAATTCTTTCACCCCCACTCCTGTTGGAGCTGAATCAGCTGCTGCTTGAGGGTTGTGGCCCCGGTTACCGTATTTCTCCCTCCACGGGGTGGGGCACTGGTGGTTGAACTCTGTGGGGTGGGGATTCATCCCGGGGCCATCTTTGTCCCTGCTCTGCCGGCGGTCCGGGCAGGGGGATGGGGAATGATTGCATGGAGCTGGAATCTCCTTTGCACCTCGGCTGCCCCCGCCCCCCATGCTAGATACAAGGTTCTTAGCATGTACTCCATCGATTCTAATTTTGCCTCTACCACTCTTAGCCTTTCAGGGGTTTGAGATTCCTCCCCCCCCCCCGTGTGTTAGGCTGTCTCCCCGTTGACCCCGTGGTAAACTCTACATCTGGGGTCAGCGGGAACCGATGCAAGTCTCTCATTACCTCCCAGGCGATCGACTCTGCGGGCGATTTATTGGGTGACGGCGGCTCTGGTTCTCTCCCATCATCAGACTCCTCTACCACAGGGCTGGAGCTCGGATTCTGCCTGAAACCCGAGGGTTCCGGGGTGAGGTGCAGTTCTCCGCTCTTACCCGTTGGCTCGGCCATCATTAACTATTTTCCCTCACAAGAACTTTTCTTGGTAGGAGCTAATGGTATAACTTTTTTTTTCATTCTCAGCTTTATGTAATGATTGCCTATCCTAAAACACCATCAGACTCATGAACAGGTTCATAAAGATATCTGATTTATTAAAGAATAGTACGCAGGATCACAAAGAAAGCTGAGAATGGGAAAAGCACGCCAAATGCAAACTAAAAACCCCTCAGTACAAATGAGATCCCTCCTCCCGTAGAATCTTCCCAGGCTCACAATCCCAGGTGCTCCTAACAGCTTCTGATGGTCCACGGGAAAAGTCCTTGAGCAGAGCACATAACCCAAACACATTCCATTGAAATGAACATAGATACAGAGCTTGGCACAAGGTTTCCCAGCAGCTCCCTCCCAACAGAAGCGCACGTCAGCACCATGGCATGTGAAATGTTATGATGTACAGTGCACATTGAAACAGTGAACCTGACAATTTCAAACTCCAGTTCTTTATTAGCTCCAAGCATACAGACAGAATCTTGCCAGACTAAAGCTACTCTAACTAACCCAAGAGTAAAATAACCTGTGAGACTCTAGGGTGGAGCTACATTGAACTTCTTAACTTTCCCACAAGCAGCCTCCAGATTGTGAATCCTCTTATCTGCCTGGAATGCGCTCCCTCCTTCCTGGGAATGAGTGGCAGTGCCGAAATCCACCAAATCTCATGAGATTCTTCAAAGCTTTAACAAGTCTCTTTTGTAAATCCAATATAGAAAAATTATCGAGGTCACTCTTTTGGTTTATTGTTTGTGTATCCCTTTTTATTAAAACATCAGCCAGTGTCAGGCCAGCCCAAGAACAACAAAGAGTCAGTCCATTCAAACTCCAGTTCTTTATTTGCTCACACTGTATAGACAGAATCTTGCCAGACTAAAGCTACTTTACCTAACCTAAAGGGAAATAACCTGGGAGCGTTCTAGGGTGGGGCTACCCTGAACCTCTTTGTTTTCCCACCATTGCCTCCCAGACTGTGCCTCCTCTTAATTCCCCCACCTCCTTGGAATGTGCCCCCTCCTTCCTGAGAACCAGCGGCATCATCAAAATCCACCACATCCAGTTTCTTTTGTATGTCCAGTATAACATCTTATTCCATGTCATTCTTGTAGCCTGTCATTTGTGAGTCCACTTTCAAGTCAGTCTCTGTCTTGTCAGATGAAACTTGTTCCTGTTCCATAACATCTTTTAGACACAGTTATCCATAGAGGTAGATATCACTGTTGACATGGTTAATATTAATTTCTGACTCCATTTTTCAAAAATATCTTTCAGCATTTCCAATGTTACGATATTTTGCACCATTCTGTAACTGTTAGTCAAATTTGTGTGTTTTTCTCCTTTAACTGAAATCTTTAGTTCTCTCTAGTGTCCAATTTTTAAAATCTTATGTTTTTTTTTTAAAAAAACACTCAAAACAAAAACATTTTCCCATGGGAAGGATTCTTTGCAATTAATTCCAAATCTTATTTCTAATTTTTCTGGATCCTTAGTCGATTTGTAACTTTCTAAAATAAAAGTTTTAGTCAACCTTTTGCTGTTTAATTTTTTTTTTTTTTAAGTTCTTACGCTTTTAGTTAAAATTTTCTTTCATTAAGGATTGAAGGCAGACTCACCCGGTGTTTTCAGACTTGTGAATCCAAAGGTTTCTAATATCTGAAAAGTAGTTAATAAACAATTTCTGAAAGTGATTAGAAAAGGAAGAACTTAGTGTCCTTTCAAAGGGGCCAACTGTGATTTGAGCAAGGTGACTATTCCCTCATCTCCCAGTGCTTAAAACCTACCAGAGAATGCTGTCTTGGCATCTCCTCTTGAGGAGCAACTGTCTGGAGCATTTGTGGGTGATCTCTGGTCCTCTTCTTTATCTGGAAAGGTTCGAAGAGCTGGTTCAAAGAACTTCTCATGGAGTCGTCTTCAGTCTGCCATTTCTTCTTCCAGAACTCCACATTTTCTAGCACTGAAAGGCTATAACTAGCTTTTAAGAAAGAGGATTTCTGTAGAAAATGATGATGAACTGAAAAACTGAAGTGGCCTTCTTGCATCAGAAGTACAAAAATGGTCCCTAAAAGTTTCAGGTACAGAAAAGGCTTCAAAATTTAAATATCTTGGAGTATGATTAAATGTTAACCTGTCAGTGAACCACCTGAAAGTCAGTATAAGAAATGTTATATTTCACCTATGACATAATAGGGTATTTAATAATCTCTAAATTAAAATATATTTTCAGAGAAAGTTGCTGCACAATTAATGCATGGAGTGAATCCACGGGGGCTGAATTATCTAAGTGCCCTTGAAATAACTCAGAATCAGTTCTTGAGAGCAATCATGTTTCATTCCCATAGTGCAGAAGAAAATCATCCTTATTTTGAATTTGATTTCAAGTCCATATCAGTTGCACCAGTTTTTAAAAAGGAAATCTGTTGATGGTGGGGACATTCTACAACAAGAATTCATATATTTGGTATGCTGAATGGCTATGAAAATCTGTATAGTATTTCAGAAGAGTCTGCAGAAAATAAGTTCATAAGAGCCCTCCTATCAACTTCAGTAACATGTAATCTGAGTATATATTAAATGGATGAGTTTTCATGTTGTAACTGTTAAACTCTTATCCTGGAGAACATCTGTAAATTTCGATTAGAGAACTCTGGAGTAAAAATTTTGTGGATTAAGTTCTTAAAAGTGGTCTTTCACTAGATGACTAAACATGAAAATGTATCAAGAGTGTATAAGATAAGAACATTGGAAGAGGAATGGAAGAACCAAGGAAGAGGGTGGACCCTCCCAATTCCACACTAAAGGGCAGAGAAATGTCTTGCTATATAAACTATGGCTTTATACTTGCAAGATCAATCAAAATACATTGAAGGAGCCTTCTAGTGTTTAGTAGGTCAGAGAAGAGAAAGGTTATTTCTACAATGTGAACTGGAAAATTGAATGAATAGACAAATTAGGTTGTGTTATGAAGTGTACACAATTGGGGGGGGGGCATAAGGGTACATTAGTACCAGGCAGACCTTTGTTATCATACATGAGCATGAAAACAACCATGTGTCTTCACAGACATAGCCTATCATAGGCAGATGCGCAATTTCCTCGTACACATAAATTCACAAACATGTACTCTCTCACAGACATATACACAGATCTCTTGCACCCTCTACCTAAGAACAGAAGGCAGAAACCAGCAAGATGATTTCGGCTGGGGCAAATGCAAAGCCCAACAGTGGAAGTCATAAATGTGATGCAGATGCAAAAAAGCAAGGCAGTCCTAGGCTGCTTTAACAGAAGTGCAGTGTAAAGATCAGGAGTAGCCATTGTTCCTTTCCTGCACTAGTTAAGATTGCACCTCGCAAATTGTATTCAGTTCTGGGCACTGCATTTTAGAAGGCTGAAGGTGATAAGGGGCTGGAAGGAAAGTCTTATGAGGAATGGTTGGAAGCATGGAGTGTGCTTGGCCTGGAGAGTCTTTGAGCATCTGAACAGCTGTCATGTAGGAAATGGAACAGAATTGTACAGAGTTCTTCCAAAAGACATGACAAAAAACAATGGATTTAAATGAAAAAGAACTATATTTAAGGTGGAAGTCAGAAACAATTCTCAGTAGTAAGAGCTGTCAGCAGTAGCACAGACTGCCTCAGTTGATGGTAGACTCTCCTTTTGAGGTGTTTAAGCAGATGTTGAATGGACATCAGTTAGGGATACTGCAGAGTAGATTCTAGCACTGGCCAGGGGATGGACAAAGGGATCTCCAAGGTCCTTTCAACCCTTGCCTTTTTTGATTCTGTGGTTCTACTTGCAATTGGTTATCACAAATGTCTATACCATTTATTTATTCATCAATCAATCTAGTGCAGTGTTTCTCAGCCTTGGCAACTTTAGGATGCGTGGACTTCATGCTGGCTGGGGAATTCTGGAAGTTGAAGTCCACACATCTTAAAGTTGTCAAGACTGAGAAACACTGATCTAGTGGAGTGAATAGGCACATGTTTTCAGTGAAATGCAAGCATGCACACATGCACACATGCACACACACACAGACATATACAGGTATGTATGTGTATATATATACGCACACACATACATGCACACACACACATAAATGCACACACATACACACACATACACACACACACACAAATGTTAACTTGATTTGGGATAGAATTGGATGATACTTGCATCTATCATCACTCTGCCCATTTCAAATAAACTTTACAAATTTGGGATGGTAAAAGAAGGTTCATTATTTCCTTTTATTATGTGGTTGGCAATGTCTGTGAAACCTGTGTATGTTGCAGAGGTGATTTAGGCAAGAAACATGACAGGTCATCAAAGGACAAGCGCAGGAGTTTCATAACTAAGTTCTTTTATTTTATTTATTTTTTTTAATATAAAAGTGGTGCAACATTTGTTCTGGGACAGAATTATATGTCAGAGGATGGTCGCTGCTAGCAAAGCACTCCCCCAAAGTACTGTAATTGGAGAGATCCTGATGAACAATTCCATGTGATTAGAAAGTAGACTTGTCAGGCCCTTGATTTAAAATTTCATTCTTCTCTCCTCATCCTGGTGCTTTAAGAAGAAGGGAAAGGTGAATTATGTAGCACTTTTTTCTAGACACAGTATAATCTTTTTGCAATGCTCTGATGCACTGAATAGCACCCAAAACTTCCTAATATTCCCAGTTCATTTGGGTATTTAGTTTGTCATGGGAAGCCAATAATAATAATAATAATAATTATTATTATTATTATTATATTATTTGTATGCCACCCAACTCTGGGTAGTTGACTCAGTTGATTCAAGATTTATATAGAGATTCTTCCCATCTTTTAATTTTCTTTTACCCTTTAGATTCTGAGGTCCCTGGCCTTGAATTAAGACAAATGCAGAACAGGTTTACTCTGAGTTGTTTTATTTGCTATTTTACATCTCCACCTCACTACTTTAACTGCTCTGAATATTACTGAGACTGAAATCTCTGGGTTAATAAGCTGTGGCTTAAACATTTAAGCTGGACTAGTCTGGGTTTATTGGTGCTTACAATTGTCCTTTCCATTATTATTCAATTGTCTAGGATTACAGCAACATCTGTAATGCATTCATATCAGTTTGATGGCCTCATTGGGGATGTTGCAACAGGCTTGAGCAGGGAACTAAACTGTCAGTGGAACATTATTAATAGCTATCACTCCACTTGCAGTTGGCAGACACACAGATGTTCAGTATGCATATTGTGAGCAAGTATTTGATAATCCAGGCATTGTTCTTGAACTGTCCCTTTCTTTGTTGTGGAAACTGTCAGCCACAAATACCTATTCTTCTGGGGCTTGTGGAAGAACCTGGCCAAATAAGAAAAGTTACAGTTCAGAACCCCAAATTCAGGACCATGGAGAGCTCCTGAGGAAAAGACTGAGGGATAGGACAGTTACAGTGGACCAAGCTTCTTGTAGAGAGCCAGTCTGGTGTAGTGGTTAAGGCACCAGGCTAGAGACAGAGACTGTGAGTTCTAGTCCTGCCTTAGGTACAAAGCCAGCTGGGTGACCTTGGGCCAGTCACTCTCTCTCAGCCCTAGGAAGAAGGCAATGGCAAACCACTTCTGAAAAACCTTGCCAAGAAAACTGCAGGAACTTGAAAATCAGTCATGATTTAACAGATTTTTTTTTAAAAAGCTTCATGTAAATGTATTAATATATTTAGTATGTCAGCTTTTCTTTTTTCTTTTAAATGCTGTGTGGGTGTGCTAATCATGATTGGGATGGTTAGAGGCAGAAACTCCTCCCTTCTCCATAGGTCTGGATTTTATCAGAGCTTCCATGCTGAAATTTAATCTAACACTATGTGATATACAGTAATATAGTTTACCTGTTTGGTTTTTTTTTTTTTTTTGGACCCTTACTAAGCTTTGTGGGGCTTATTAAAGTGAGAGTGTGTACAAAAGTAGCCTCAGTTATCTTTGCCCTCATATTCTGGGCACTAATAAATGAGTGCTGACATTGTAGCAGACATCTCTCTGGTATATGGGCCTATTCATTTATTAGATTTATATCCTGCTTTTTATTAAGAAGCTCAAGACAGTATCCATAGTGCCCCTCTTCCTATTTTGTGAGCTACGCTGGTCTAAGAGAAGTGACTGGTACAAATGAGCCACTATGACAGAGGATGGACTAGATCCTGCATCTCCCTGTGCCTAGGCTGACATCTTATTCACTACATCTTTTTCCTCCTTCTCTTGATAGCAAGAATCAATGAAACTGCTGCAGTATTTTGGTTCGTGTTCTGGAAGTTGGCTGAATCCCAATCAGAGTTCATTGGATGCTTGTTAAACAACCTTTAATTTGCAACAAAATCAGGAACAACAGTTCGGTATTATAGGTATCTATCTTACCCACCAGACAGCAATTTGTGTGAGTCCTAGCTGAGCCTCCAAATAGTTGTCATTGCCCGATAAGTAGCATAATAGCAGAAACTTGATGGAAATCTTCAAGAACCTAGGGACTAATAGAGACTAAATTATGTCAATGGAAGTTGATAGGTTTTTTTGACTGATTGAATTACTAAATGAGCACTACTGATAGAAAGCAGCAGCTGTGTTTGGACTTCACTAAACTCTTTGAAATAATGGCTTGCAAAATCTTATTAAAGAATTTAATTGAATTTGGCTTCAATCAAAGTCTCTGTCTCTTGAATCGAAAACTGGCTAAGCAATTCCAGAGAACAGCATATGAGCTTGAATTATGGAGTTGTGTGAATGGGGAAAAAAGATAAATTATATCCACAATTCCCACCTCCAATCTTCCCACTTAATCAGATTGTGAGCTCCCTTTGTTTTTCTTGAAACAATAGCTAAGGTAGCTATCACAACCAATAAAGGAGCTGGGTCCCCTCTGGCCCTTCTTTCAGTTTTTGCACTAAAAGTGTAGGCTCCAATTATTCTCTCTCAGCCTAATGTATCTGCCTCACAGGGTTCTTGTGAAGATTATGTCAGAGAGTGAGGCCACGCTAAATGTAATAAATACCAGGAGACAGACGGTGGGTTTCTGAGTACATGACCAAATAATGTGTTTTTCTTAAAACTGACTTTCTTAAATTAATTGAAACAAATAGATTTCTGACCGGAAAGGGGTGGAGGAACCTCTGAGATATTTTTCTAAAGCAAGGCTCTCACTATGCTAGAGTCATCTTCTAGATCTGCCAGTGATGAATCAATGCAGCTGTAGACTTTAGCCCATGGCCCTTAAATTAGATGAGGAGTAGGCCATCTTTTGATGGCCATGGGCTTCAGTTAGTCTTCTGGGGGATGGTATGGAGCTGCAATACATAGGATGGTGATTCAGAGTGGATGGGGACAGGATTTTCTGGATTTTTTTTCCTCCTGTTTTGAGGAGTAGTTTGAGTGTTTGACTTCCAGTTATTTCAAGTAATTGCATTTTGAGGAGAAGATTTTAGACATGTTTTGTGATATTTTATATACAGTGATCTGTGTATGCTGTATGGTCCATAAAGTCACTGGCTTTAAGAGTTTTACTTCTTCTAAGCAGCTTGAGTGTATATCGTATAACTTCCTGAACACTGCAGTTGATGGCTCTGCTTGCTCTAAATCAGGTATGTTTGAAGACAAGTGGGATTTCAGCTCTAATGCCCACTGCCAGCTGTTCCATCAGGCAGTACTATAGATTTGGGGCATTAGAAAAGGACAATAACTTGTTAGTTATTTAAATTATTTTTTCTGCTTTTTTACTGCTTTTCTGTGCAAAAATAATTTCTGTAAACAGTTTGCAAATAACTAATACATTTGTGGAGTAGATGTGTTCTTTGCCTCTCTTACTTGCTGAGGTCATCTTAGAGATATCCTGCTTCAGTACCCTGCTTTGATTATGAGATCACCATCGCCATTGCTTTTTCTAGTTCTAATGAATGCCCCATTTCTTCTCGTTAATAAGAATAGACAAGATACTCATTTTTTTAAATAGGGCTTCTAGTACAGGATAATAGTTTAGCATTTAGCATTTTGTAATGGTGATAGTTCATTGCAAGATCATTCTTGGCTTTCCATTAGAAAACAAAGATTGTGTTTCAACAGGTGGAATAATGCTTTTAAAACAAATATTTCATGATTTATATCCTAATCCTTTGCACACCTATCCAGAAGTAGACATTAATGCATTCAACAGAATGTATGCATTGAAGGAATATGGTAAGGGGTTCAGTCTTTGTAGAAGATTGTAGAAGACTTGGAATTTAGGATGTATTTTTCTTCCTAATTTTTTTTAACTGCAATTCTTACTGAATTTTAAAACAAATCATTTGGACCATTCTGGGAGGTCTAAATGAAGGATCTTCCATGCCAATGATATTGTAATGCTGTTTAGAAACACATGGGATCAAATATCAAAAATCTGTGCTTGTTTCCTATGAATGATTAATTATGGGTACACTTTGATATGCCCCTGTAACACCTCTGTTAAGCTTGTTGCACTGGTTACCAGTAAATTTCTGCGTGCTATTCAAAAAAATGGTTATAACCTATAAATCGCTTTATGGTGTAGGGCCTGTTTAGCTGAGGACTGCCTTGTCCATTGTTTCTGCCCATCCCGTAAGACCTGACTGAGTGGGTGTGCATGCAGGACCGTTAGGATTGTTAATTAGGCTGGTACAAGGCTGACACTAATGGCGTTATCAGCCTGTTAGTGAGGGATTTATGACTGAGGAATGAAGGAACTGTGAGAAGAAAAGAGAGGTTGTCATGGAGTGAATTCCTCATCTGGAAGTGGGGTGGTGCAAAGGTGAAAGAAGTAACTGACATTTTGCATGGGCTTTTTAGTCTAGTCTTTGCACTGGAAATGATCACTTGTATTAAATAAAGATCTCTTTCATATCCTTTAATGGCTTGTGGCAAGAGTCTTTGAATTAATAGCAAACAGGATCAGGACCTTCACAACCCCATTCATGCAGCTCAAATCTATTAAATTTAAGATCTTAAATCTATTATCACCATTTATGTTATATGCTAGTTAATACATCTGCAATTCTGCTATTCTGTAGTACATTTTAACTATTTTATTGAGACCAACAGCCAATAGTGTGCTATTTATTTATTTGTTTGTTTATTTCTATTTTAGGTTTCTAAGGCTGCCCAACTCAGTGATGACACTGGACAGCATACAAGTTAAAACAACCACAATATTTGAAATCAAAACAAAAAAGGAAATGAACATAATGGGGAACAAGGATATACCATGCCAAACTGACATCACATAATCTGAATGGACACACTCCAACCTATCCCAAATCTGGGGGTAAAAAACAGGTTTTCAAGGCTTGTTTAAAGGATTGCAAGGTCAAGGTAGTTTAAACTGCTTTCTTGGTCCCATCAGATGGTTCTGCTTAATGAAGCACACCCACTCAGTCAGGTCATAATTCTCCCATCTCTCATTCAGACTGCACTCTCACATAAAGTTATAAAATTTATGTCATAGTTGAATCTTATCTATCAATATCAGAATATGCACCTGCCCCCATTATCTAGGGGGCTAGCAGTCAAGAACAAATAACTACTTGATGTAAGGGGAGTCTATCATGTTTCTTACATTCCATTTATTTGTTTTTATTTATTTATTTATTTATTTACTTACTTACTTACTTACTTACTTAGCTGATCCAGTCATAAAAGACTCTGAGGGGTGCCTGATACAAGAGAGTAAAGCAGATGCGTATTAATCCATCCATCCACCCACCAACCCACTCTGTATATGTTTCCCTTCAGCGAGGATCAAGAATTTGATCCTGAAAGCATTTCAAAAAAGCCAATGTGATAACCAGAACTTTGTATTGCTCCCAGAAGCAGACTGGTAACTACACAGCTCTCAAAGCAGTGCTGTGTCACAGATAATCTGTTAGCCATAGTTACCTGAACCACTGAATTCTGGACCAGCTGAAGCTTGTGATTGGTCTTCAAGGGCAATCCCATGTGGAACAGATTGTAGTAGTCCAAACAAAAGATGACGAAGGCATGAGTGACAGCAAGCAAGGCCTCCCATTTAGAAAAGGTCATAATTAATGCTCAAGATGTAGCTGTACAAAGGCCCTCCTAGTTGCAGCTGCCACCTACTCATTGAGCAGGAGCTACATCTCTAGAAGGACCTCCAGTCCTATGAACCAATCCAGCCTGAAGTTAGAAGGCTTCTGCACTCACAGCTACTTTGTCTTGTTGGAATTGAGCCTCAACCTGTTCGTCTTCATCCAGACCCTGGTAGCCTCCAGGTACAGGGCAGAACCTTGCACTTCCTGTTCACACAGCATTCTAACTCTTCCGTTCTTTTTCAGGGGGACCCATTTCTAGTTACATGTCTAGCTTGTCCCCACAAGTATCCCTGTCTTAAGAAACCAAGAAACCATCTCCTGCCATGATTTTTTAACCTACTTGTTAAGACTGTTCAGCTCTGCATATCTTATTGGCCCTTTGCATGCAACAGGTTTGCGTTTCATAAAATGCTTTTTATGATTCCTATACTGGGAATATGGGGAGAGGCATGTAGGGCAAAAGCTTAAGAGGAAGCAATTTGCTTATGGCCACTGAGTTCAGAGGTAAAATCTAAACCTTGAATTTTCTGGTTTACAACATGTCTTAAAGTTCAGATGAATGCAGTATGCGTTACTGTGAGAGCAAGACATCCTGAATGATTTCATCAGAATTAAAAGGGGGTGATCTTCTTTTTCAGCCTTTTTCAAGGATCTTTCATCTTCGATTGTTTATATAATTAGAACAAGAACTATTGAGCTCATTGCTGCCATTTATGATAAAATGAGCACATGGCTAATTAGTTACATAATGTGACATCATCATGTTGAATATGTGCCCTTTGATTAGCTAGTGTTATAGAAGCAAAAAAGAAATAGGAAAAAAAATCTCCAAAACCACAGCAAAGGGTAAAAATTATATATTGTCACACATTAAAAAAGCATTAAAAATTGGGTGGGGGTGATTTTCCTCAGTGCTAATGCTTTAAAAGAAGAATTGAGCCTGCATGGCATTTGACTCAAGCATGAATGGATTTGCCTAGCAGCATGTATGGAAACAGGGAATATGGTATTCTTTTGTCCTGATCAGAATATTGGCCCCCAGTGAAAAGATAATTTCTTCAGTGCTTAAAGGGGGCTCATAAAATCGTAATACTTTGGGAAAGGACATTAAAATGAAGTAGCTGGATAATCTTCTTCTCTTTACTTTAAACAAAGCCAGGCCTTAAACTTAGGTGATAATTTTTATACTGTTTTATTCTCATAGGTTTCCTGAGCTTTTTATTTTTGTATATTACTGTTTTTACTATTTTAAATCATTCTGTAATCTGCCCAAAAATCGTTAGTATTTGGGTGGAGTAGATTAATATGACTGAAATAAGCATTTTCCTGTCTTGGAAATGAGCAAATGATACTCTCACTTTCAGAATATTCTAAATACCTGCACACAGTCATATAAATATTGGTGCTGCCAGATGATTTAATATATCACTGGAAATGCCAGTTCATACATGGCTTGTAATCCCTTCAGATGTTTTACAAAAGCAATTTCTGTTGTCATCTTATGTGGCAACTTCCTGTGTATTGTTCTTCTTTCAGAGAAGTTGAATTTTTACCATAACAATTTTTATTATAAGCAAAAAAAAAAAAAAAAGAACAAACAAAAATCCATAAAATTATATATCTCTTATATTTATTTATTTGTTTATTATTCAAATTTTGCTACCGCCCATCTCCCCCAAAAGGGGGACTCTGGGCAGTTTACAATAAAATCAATAAAATCAAGACTATAATAATAACAATTAACATCTATAAAAACAATTACAGATATAAAATGCAATAAATAAGTATAAAATCCAAGAGGTTAAAAATTCTGATCAGGTGGGAGGGGCTCTAAGGCACAAGCCAACCCGATGGATGGTTGCCCACCTGCCTGCCCCATGCGAGATGGCAGAACCAGGTTTTCAGGGCCCTCCTAAAGGTCAGAAGTGAAAGCGCCTGCCTCACTTCTGAGGGCAAGATGTTCCAAAGGGCGGGGGCAACTGCAGAGAAGGCCCGTTTCCTGGACCCCGTCAGATGGAATTCTCTTATCGACAGGGTCCGCAACATGCCCTCTCTGCCTGACCAGGTGGGGTGGGCCGATGTTATGGGGATGAGACGGTCCCTCAAGTATATCTCTTATATGCTATACAAAACCAATCTTTCATAAATATTTATGTCATGTTCTATAAATTAGCATTTAAGTCATTTTATTAATAGAAAATATGAGAAATTACGCATATAAATTACTGTACACAGTCTAAATTTCCAAATAGTCCATCAGTAAAGTATTTTTTTAGATATAGAAAGACAGCTGAGTTCATCAGATCACTGCATAATAGATTAATGGACACTCTTCTAGCTTTTTTAAAAATCATACTATTCCTGTTAATTTCCAGCTATTCGTATATAGTTCAAAAGTGCATAAAAATTAACATGTGAAATAGCTGTTGCATTTCGACCATGACATATCCAACAATTAGTTGGACCTATCAGTTTCTTCCTAAAAAGATTTTGTTTAGTTAATTTTAAATGTAAATGTAAACAAATACGAAATACAGATCCTAAAATTAACTTCTACTCATGTTCATGTATAAAATTCATTCCAGTTCCTTATTCCACACCTCCTTGTACTTTTGAGCAAGTAATTTAATGTATTCTAAATTTTGTAAGAAAATGTAAAACACACTAGTCCTAAAAGGATGTTCTGAAGCACTTTTAGAAAATTGATTGAGTTTTTCTACATAAGTTATTTGCACCCAATGTTGTACAGGTGTGTCCAGAAGACTCTGGAGACTTCTAGAATTCTCCATGCCCATATTGGAAAAAATAAATCATCTCAGCCAGGTGCGCTGAAGAGAACTGGGAAGGTGCAGATTTCCATTTAGCAGCTGTTATTTGTTCTGCTGACGTTCTTCATTTCCTTAGAAGTTTCATTAATTCCCTGAATAAAGGCTAAGCAAGGCTGCACAGCTTTTTTCATAAAACTTGAACAACTTTGTGCAGCCCTTTTGATTATCAACTCAGAGGATAAAGGAATGAAGATACTGATACAATCCAGTCAGTAATCTTGGACACTCTCCCCCTGAACAGAATAGGAGGTGTGCAAAAGTAAAGAATGAAAGAAAGGAGAATTAGAAGGCCAAACTAGTCCTATGCCAATTATTCAATTATGTGGGGCAAACTTTGGTTGATCATACCAAGCACAAGTATTTATTACATGGTTTAAATCCACAAAATTCAGATTAAAATCAGTATCACAGCAACAAGATATACTTACGTAAAGGAAACTGTGTTAAAAACAACATTATCAATCTGAAAACTAGCAGCTTCCCCTTGAGAAAAAATAAACTGGCAAGAGAGGTAGTTAACTTCACCTTTTTAGGTGGAAGATCCAAAGTAAAGGAGAATTACTATAAAGGGCCAATATGTAGGCCTCACTGTTACAGCTTGTCACAAATATAAGAAGAACAATAAAGGGTCTTTATTAGATTTCATATGATGGATCTAGGGAGAAATGGAACATGGCAGCCAATAACTTCCAGATGCATGAATTTTCTCTTAGGCTATAGTGGGACTCTGGAAAGACACCTTCATGATGGTGATGGTATTGTCATCATAACTTGACAATAAATGAGTGACTCTTTCGGTGATGTTTAACAGTGGCAATGCAGAGAATGCATTGCAGTGATTAATCCTGGAAGATAAGGAAATACCAAACACAAAGTAATGATCTAGCATTTCTTTCTTTTTAACTATGAAGGAAAAATACATTTCTAGTAACAATAGCAGTGCCAGTCCAGTGAATATTCACAGGCTTTTTATCTTCTAAGATGTAGACACAGTGTTACTAGCAATCACAGAAATTTTAGATCTTCTCCAGACTCATGACCATTTTTCATCAGCATCAGGGGGAGATAGAGATGTCACTGAACTATCTAATAGTCTTGATGGGAATATGGACCTAAGCGATTCATAATATTTTCTTCTCATCTGAAGTAAGCATTTCAACATGTCCTGAATGTCACTAGCCCATTTTCTTGGAACTTTTCCCCACATTGAAAGAAGTTCTTCATTTTTTGTAGAGACAGAAGAATTTATATGAAATGTTTAGTGTGAGGTCCTGGTCTGTTTTTTGTTTTTTTTTAAACTTAAATAAAAGTTGCTGCCTCTGAGTATGTTACGTTTCCCAGAGTGCCTGTATGAGGACATGATGTCATGGTGTCTTCTTGTGAACATTTCAGAAAGTGTGCCATCTCATCAGACTGGTTTAGGCGCACCAGAACACCTTAATTCTCAATGCTAAGATAAAGTTTTACATTGTTACTTGTTTTGTTTTGTTAAAAGCATTTTTAAAGGCATCACCATATACTTTCATGATCTTCAAGCAATCTCCATTGCCAGCTGGAAAGCAGTGAAGCACAGATCATGCACATATTTTTTTAATGTTTTTTTTAAAAAAAAACTACAACCCTCACATTAATTATTAAAGTTAAATTGAATTTGAATTCTACTATGAATCAAGCTAAATGCCCTTCCATCTGAGATTCTGGTCTTGGTTTATATAACAACATTATGAAAAGGAATGAACAAGAGGAGAGGCTATTGCAGTAAGAAATTAAATTACAGGAAGTAAAAACTGAACTCATTAAGCAATAAAACCCCTGAAAATCTTATTTAAATTATTGAAATAAGTTATTGACACAAAGAGAGTGTTTGTTTTTCGAGTGCATATGCAGAAGATATAATGGAGGCTTTTTCAAATTGACTTTGAGGTTATAGTATAAACAGTACAATCTTACAGTATAATGTGGTCCAATCAAACACATTTCAGTGGCTAATATTATTAGGAATAAATTATTGATGATTTCGCACTGGGTGGTAATTTTATTTGTCCTATTGGGAGAGAAAAGAAAATGAAAACTTATGGTTATTTCTAATAATGAATATAAAGTTATATCAGTTTCATTTCTTTGGCCTGTGTCTTCAGTGACTATCCAGTATTCAGGTGGGAAGGAGAAAAATGACATTAATTCTGCAAAGAAAAAGTCTATCGATTTATCCTGGCAACACAAATAGGCTCTTATTTTCAGAAATTCCATTTGTCCCTAGCAGAAGGTAGATTTTTTAAGGAGGCACCTTACTTTTATATTTAAAATATTTTTTAAATATTTGATTATTGCCCACAGTACTCTTGCCCAGTGAGATTGAATGTTCTGATTTCATGCACAGTGAAGTCATAGAAAACGCAGAGTGAACTGTTTCCTTGCATTTCTTTCAGTGTGATTTGTCAATATAGCTTGTATGATTTTGAAGCTGTGGCCTGATTCTCATAACTAAAAATAAGCGTGCTACATGGTGAGGTCACTGTGTTTTCTAATTGGCCATAAGGCGATGTGGTTGTTGATTGCCCCATCATATGGCCAGAAATGGTTTTATTGTATGGAAATAAGAAATTGTGTGCATTTTTCCTTCAAGGGAGCTACTTAGAAGATTGCTGTTTCATGCAGACAGCCCTAATTTAAACACACTGTGCTTGGAGTATACCTTTGTACATATGAATCAATCTTGCGTCTCTATTAAGGCAGCATTTGACTTATATCCTTGAAACCCTTGGAATGGTGATGTAGAGGGAGCGTTTTACTGGCATTCAGCAAGAGTATCCAACTAAATTATCCTGCTCTTGAATTAGAAACATTGTTTTCCCCTTCCTCCAAGAACAGATGGAGCCCTGTGGAGCTGAACATGCTTTTCATTGCTAAAAAAGATGTGTAATACTTCAGATCAGCCTTTGCAGTTGAGTCAAACTGAGCATAAATTTGGTTGTAGCATAGGTTAGACATATAATAGAAAGTGATTCTTCTAGTCCACAAAAAAATCAGCAAGGTGTTGATTAGCAAATGGAAGTTCAGGAGAGGAGAACTACTTTTCACTGGATTTGAAGGCTATTAAAAAATTCTCTTTTGGGGGTTAAATTTGTTCCCATATTTCAGGAGAACAGATTTCTCCAGCAACTAAATATAAAATGTGTGCTATTGTTCAGAATATATAATAAAATAGCTAAATTGCTGTGCTGGGTCAGATCAAAGTCTATCAGACCAATATTATGTTCCCAACAGGGCTCAACATTAGAAAAAATGTAGTGGTATTCCATATTGTTTGTTTCTAGCAGCTGGTATTTAGAGGTATACTGCTTCTGTATAATATAGGTATTATGGATGTAATAGCCATTGGTAAACTGATCTTCTGGTTTTCTTCTTCCTCCCTTCAGTTGTATTCCCACAGTGATCCTGTGAATTAGATTGAACTCAGAGGATGGCTAGCACAATAAGCTTCATGAATAAATGAGGATTTCTCTCAGATTAAAAGACAAAATAACTGTCAAGCTGCAACATAACTGGATACCACCATGCCTTTACTTAGTACTGCATGTTGCTTCCAGTACAGTCCTGACACAGATGGAAACTGGCCATCTTTTAAACAAGAAAATCAATATTGTGACATTCCCAGTGTCTGGGAACACTCTTTTTAGGTCATTTAATGAGGAATTCCCTCTTGAGAATCAGACAAGTTGAAAGAATATTAAAACAGGAAGCAAAATAGACTGAAACTCCTTCTACTTGTGAGGGCTGTGCTGGTGTAAGTTGAGCACTGCATCCTCACAGATTCAAAGTTTTGCTCTGTTTCCTCTGGAGTTACAAGGCAGGTGGTTTCCTATTGCTGGGAATTCTTTCCCTCGCTCACAAAATCCCCTTGGTCTAGAAGCTGTCATCTTTGTTCCTCTCCCCCCCCCCCCCCACTTTTCTGGTTATTCTGAGGGGCAGCTTTGCTGGTCTTCTGGTTCATTGTATGTTGTTTTTGCTTGCTGCAAAAACCAAATGGGTCTGGCTGCCATTTTTTGTGTTTCCTCATTGCCTAGCTGGAGGGAATGGTAGCTCAGTGGAATGATAGAGCCCAAAGAGGAAGACAGCAGGGAATACAAAAAGGCTACAGAGGGTATACAGAAAGTCTGTTTCTATATGGAGGTGCTCATCTTTTCTCTTTCTTGGGAGTTTCCAGGCAATTGGACTATAGAAGGGACACCAGCATCCATCTCTGGATCCCAGTATTTATAATAGACAATTTTGCTTTTGTGAGAAACAAGGTTTTTCAGAGGCACAACAAGCAATAGATCTGTCCAGTTAGAATCAAGACTTGAGTTAGACTTTCATATATAGCTGTCACCTCAATATATCTGCTGTTACAGGTAATGTCTCAGATAAGAAAACCAATCCAAAGCATTGGAGTCTTAAGAGAACATGATGTTAGCTCACAGCTGTTTTCAGCATTGGCCTGGCTAATTTTGTGTTATTCTGTTACTTTAGATAGTTAACTATCACTTTCCCTGGGGGGTCAGGGTGGGCAACGGATACAATGTCAAGTGATAAAAATGATCGTGTATAAGGGGAACAAAAATGTTAAAGTTTATCACCAAATCCTTGCTTCCCTCTAAAAACCCTTTCCACTAACTCATGTAGAAGACAAGGAAGACATATCTGTCTTGAAACCCTAGTGCCTTGCTAAAGATTATACTGTTCAAGCTATCATACATTCTCAGTTCATAGGGAAATGGACACATCTCTTGAGTTTTTCAGATAGTCAGCATGAATTTGTATGTATCCTACAATGGCTGCCTTATAGGGAAGTTTGTCTACTTTGTTCCTTGTCCATTAATTGGTAAATTCGAAGGAATCCTAAATCCCAGGCTGAGAGTCACTCTTGTTCTTAAATGCATAGCTCTATAGTATATAGATATTTGCCACAGAAATAAGGACACTCTAGTGAATTTTACCTAGTTGTATCAAAAAGAACTACAGTATATCTTAAGGGGAGGGGCAAGCTTCAGTCATTCGTCGTTGTGCTATTTATGGTGCTCAAAGGAGTTTATGGTAGAAGATCTGGGCTAACATCTCCACCTGGCATAAGGACAAGGACTGTCCATCCCCTGATGTGTGCTAATCTCCCATTTTCATTTCCAGCCTCCACAGTTCCCTAGAGGCAGACAAAGAATAAATATCAGAGACAAAGTTAGAGGAGCTCCATAGATGGATAGCTCCTAGTGCTGACAATCAAAAACATTGGCTAACTGTTTTTTCTTCTGACTAGGAAAAAAGGAAGTGATACCAATGAGAGGGAGTATTATCTGTAAAGTGGGGGCTTTACAGTTATAAAACAAATATTTATCAGAAGAGAGACTAGTGCAGCTGCTCCTTGTCCAGCTGCTCCTTGTTCTACTGTCCCATCTGACCTTGCCTTTTTTCTTAGCAAGTGGCCCCATTTTCAAACAGCATTTTGCTGTAGCCACCCAATTTTTTTCCCCCTAACAGTGCCTATATAGAATTCGGTTGTAGAACCCAATGGTAGTGTTGGGAATAAAAATATTTAAGGCTCGCAATTTGATTTGTAGCATGCAAACCCCCTAATTTTTTTAAATACAATTATTCATTTTTTAAAAATCTAGTGGAAGTTGTCTGCATGCACAGTGGAGGCCATGGGCACCACATTGAGAACCCAGGCACAGAGTGTTTGATACTATACGTAAAAGCAGTAAGATGAGGACAGGTAGGGATAGGGCAGCATGGACAGAGGCAAATACCTCTTTCTCTTCTGTTGAGTGGCCTGACCCTTTGGGGTATGTTTGTGCCATGGGGTGCTTTCAGTGCTCCATTGCCTAACTTGTAGAGGTGAAGAGATGTTTGCCTGTTAAGAAGGTTTCAGCTTTGAGCAGAGTAGTGTTGCCCATTGCACATGCCCAGGTTGTTACTGTCATTTGCCTATTAAGAGCTCTTTCTCTGATTCTAGTAGGGATGTATCACTTCAGGATTAAATGTCTCAATGATTCTGCCCTCACAATTAAAAACAAGAAAAACAAAAACTTTCCGCTCATAACCAATTAACATACCTGAATGAGGCTGGCTTTTTTTCTCTTAAAAAAAATTTTTTTTTTGGTGGGTAGGAAGATCTTTACATCGGAAGGATTCAAATGTGCAATATGAAGAGGTACAGCCAGAAATTTATTCATCCTGATTGCTGGAAGCTCTTCAGTGATCAATCGGGTTGTACCTGGAATCTTTACAAGGAGTCAGAGCAGGTAGCTTAGTGATAACCCTAGTGACATACAATTGTCTCCATCTATAAGAGAAAAATGTTACAATATTGTAGGTTCAGCAGACAGTGGTTACCATGGTTATCTCTCTCTTTTTAAAAAAAATAATTTTATTGACGTTTTTAATAAACATGGTAAAAACTAATACAAACTAAACTAGAAGAAAAAAGAAAAATAAAACTTCAGAACATGAAGAAAAAAGAAAAAGGAAAAGAAAAGAAAAAAGAGAAAAGAAAAAGGCAGCAAAGACAGTAATGAAGAAGTGGCTTCCAACCTTCATCACACCAATCGTGAGCTAATATAATAAATTTTCAACCTCTTTTAAAGTTACAAATAAAAATACTCTTCTCCCCATAACCTAACTTTTATCTATACACAATCCAGAAATTGTCATCTTTTCAGTCCTGGTTCAGCAAAAAGTCTATTAGGAGTTACCAGAAATATCAAACAATTAGTTTATCTCTGATCAAATAGTCCAACTTTATATTCCTTCTTTTTGCTCCTCATAATCTTAACCTTTAAACCATTCCAATGGAATTGCACAATTTGATCTTTCATCCCTCTTTGGCATTCAAGAGGAGTCTTCAAAGCTTTCACCAGCCTACTTTGTAAATCCCATAAAGAGGCATTGTCCAGAATTTCTTGTCACAGCTGTTCCATGTGCAGATCCTTTTTTTTATTTGACTTTTGTGTTCCCATTTTGGTAATCTCAATTTTGTTGTCTTCCATGCCTTCAAACTCCATAATGTCTATGTCAGGTAATTTTTAAAAAGTTTTTCTCATCATCTTCTAAAAGTTTATTCATTGAAATCTGTATTTTTTCTGAGATATTAGTTATTAATATCTCAGTCCAGTTTTCAAAAAACTCTTTAAGGTAAGAAAAAGTTATATCTGGCTTAGCCATTTTAAGTTCCCTTTAGTGTCTATTTGCAACCTTCAGCAAGCTTCAGTTCCTAATATGGGTTTTGTTCCATTTCAGTCATTTCCCATGAGTATATTATTTAATTATATACTTGTTTTTCAAATCTTACAGCAAAAATAACCAATATTCCAAATCTCTCTGGTCTCTCAAACCATTTAAACATTTCTTAAATCAAAATCCTTTTTTTTTTTTTGCTTTTTGCTAATTGTATATTATTTTAAATTCTTAAGTCTCTGTTTAAAATTTCTTAAATCCAAAGCAGAAGGTAAAACTCACCAGGTGTCAAATTAAGCTCACTGTTTTGAAGGTTTCTAATATCTAAGTGGTTGTCTCCTGGCACTCAACCCATGGGAGACCGCTGTTTTACAGTCTCTTCATGAGGAGCTGCCATTCAGAGCACTCATTCACGGAGACATCTTCAGTCAGCCATGACTCCTAGTGGAAGCCACCATGGTTATCTCAAAAGACAGAAGTTGAGCATCACTGAGATAAACTTAAGTACTTCTAAATTGTAGTGGCCAAGCTAATAATGTGTTGTGCTTCTCCCCATCAGATCAGTCATATTTAAGATTTGTATTTGGCTAGACTGTTCTCTAGTTTGTCTGGTTTAGTCAGAATCATGTGGAATAAACTTTCCAATATCAAACAATATCATCAGGATACCATCCTTTTGCTTTTTAATATCTGTACTTTGTAATTTTACTTCAATAATTTTATCTTTACGTTATTTTGTTCTATCAATATGTTTTTTTATTTGTATTCCTCTTTTAGCGTAATTGTTAGTTATTAGTTCTATGCTGGTCTATAAAAAATAAAATTGATTGATATCATTAGGAGTATTTTGTACTCTAAAATATTGTCTATACATATATTGACTTACTTGATAAATAAAATATAATTTATTATTTTTAAAATCATAGATGTTTAACATTTCTATTTGTATTGCAAAAGTATTCTCAAATTGCCTAAGATTTTTTTTTTACTGGCAACAAAAATAAATGTCTCTCTTTAATAGACAATTGGATTACATGCAGTGCATATTTTAAATTGAGAATATGTCACATAAGTGAAGGGTACAGTGTTGAATGGATGGGACGCAGTGGCGCTGCGGGTTAAACCGCTGAGCTGCCGATCAGAAGGTCGGCGTTTCAAAACTGCGCGGCGGGGTGAGCTCCCGTTGCTAGTCCCAGCTCCTGCTCACCTAGCAGTTCAAAAACATGCAAATGTGAGTAGATCAATAGGTACCGCTTCGGCGGGAAGGTAACGGCGTTCCGTGTTGTCATGCTGGCCACATGACCTGGAAGTGTCTACGGACAACGCCGGCTCTAAGGCTTAGAAACGGAGATGAGCACCGCCCCCTAGAGTCGGACACAACTGGACTTTACGTCAAGGGAAACCTTTACCTTTACCTTACAGTGTTGAACCACTTTTTGAACGATTTAATCATGTTAATACAGATTCTACAAAAAATAGATCCCCACTCTAGATTGTGTTAGAAGTTTCTCTCAATCTTACCTGAAGGAAAGGGAAATGAAATCATCCCAGCCAAATATTCTGTTCCATATGTGTATTTCTGTGCCCTGAACAAGTGCTTCATCCTGTAGGAATCAGCCAAAAAAATCAGTTCCCAATATGGAGATGAGCATTTTATTATTTATCTAGTGTATGGCATACAATGCCAGGGAGTCTACAATGTTTTTACACACAGTAGATGTTCTGGTGCCGATAGTTGCTAGTTCTTTGTTGCACCAGTGCACCACAACAGGGCGAGCTAGCTTCGCACCAGCTGGCCAGCAGAGTTCCTAGGGAAGTTGGCTCGTCCGGGGCTTTTTCTCCACCAGTCCTCTGCCATTTGCATCCAGGCAGATCCAGCACCGGTTCCTGCTCCCGCGCAGAGCACCACCAGTATTTCCCTCCACCAAAATGGGGGTACCTATTTATCTAGATGAGCATTATTGCCTGCTAATAACAAACTGTTATCAAAAGATCCAAGAAGTACTGAGGTAAGAATATGAGCAACTACCTTCCTTTGTGCAGCAAAATTCAAGTCTCTCATCTCAAGGAGGTGCTTTTCAGTCTTTTGAATACAGCTATACCAAACTTGGGACCCTTCAGATGTGTTGAGACATCATGGCTGGAAACTCTGGAAGTAATAGTTCCTCCACATATGGAGCAAGTTGACTTGGGCAGAGATGGACTATAACTTCATATGTTCCAAATGGCAGCATCCCACGTTTTCTAGGAATGGCTCATCCATTGTGAAATATGTCATGTGACAATTTTGAATAAGCATTTCATTTTAGATTTTTCTAATAATTAAAACAACATGGAGTTTAGAATGAAAAGGTATGTTTTTTCTCTGCTTCATTTCTCCTTTCTATCTACAGTGTTCCTATGCCTTTAGGATCCAGGAAAACCAGTGGATCTTATTTGACTCCTTGAAATGGTTTTGAGTCTATGCCCGAAAGACACTTAGTGCTTCATTTAATAATAACAGGAAGTGAACAAAGCTTCCTTTTGACCTGTAGAACTTACTTTCACAGAGAACAATGGAGTATTTTTAAAAATGGGGAAAAAAGCTTGAAGGAATATGACTATAATTTATTGTAAGTGCAAGTATAAAGCATTTGTCCTATGGTATCGTCTAGTGACAAGCTAATGTTGGTAAATACGTGGATTGAATTAGTACTTTGTCCATAAAATAAATTTTGTGCCCAAGTCAAATTATTGCAACTATGTAATGAATATGTAGGATACAACCACATTTATTTAAGATCTATGGCATCTTTGGGATCCAGTTATGGAACTGTTATGCTTCCCAGTGTACTTTGGGAGTTTTAGAGATGGTGTCTTGGAAAGGCAGAAACAGAGGTAAGTGGGATTACTAAAAGGATTTTGACAATGGAGTTTAGTGGGGAGTTCAGGAGGGACATCCATAACTTGTCTCTAAGTAGACAGGCAAGAGAAGTTGAGAAAAACGAATCCAGGATGGGTGGGAAAAAGCATTGTTGCCAAGAATCTTCCCTATATTCCACAATGAAGCAGGGCTCCAAGGCACAAGCAGCATCTCAGATCCATTCTCAGATAGGGAAGAGGGTCAGTTCTTGAATGATGATTTTGTGTAGCAAAACCCTCTCCATCAAAGACTGTTAAACACTGACCTGTTTGTGTTGTTCAATCAACCAACATGGAGCCAGTATCTCTATATTATTCTAGAGAACAGCAGGCAGTGTTATTCACTGATCCTTTTCTTGGGCTATTCCATTGCAATAGCCCAGTGGGAGTGGGCAGAACTGACCAAGTCTAAGATATCCCAGCAGTAGCAGAGTAGCACCTCCTATACAGATAGCACCTCCTATACAAAGTTGCACTTCCTATTTAAGTAAACCATGGAATGGCTACCATGAGCTGATGGCAGCCCTGATTTGTAAATCAAAGTTTCTGAAAGTAGAAGGAAAAGTACTCACAGACCACAGTGAGTTAAGGATGGACAGGACACTGAAGTGAGTCCATGAGGTCTCCACACTGGGAATCAGAGCTGCACCTGTCTCCTTCATCATTACTAGATGATATGGACATGTAATCTCCTCCCAGAAGTGCAGGTAGAAGCCGAGCATCTGGTTAGAGGCAACAAAACTCATGACAGACATCTTTATGGATTTACAGTTCATGGATGACATTGGAAATGATAGCACAATGGTGCCTATGGTTCAGGCATTGGAAGATGGGACGCCAATCAAAGGCAAGCCTTGCAGCAAAACTGTGTTGATGGAAGCAGCTGTTTCGAAAGATAGCTGAATCAGACCTGGGTGAAGAACAAGGATAAAAAGAAGTTGTTGCCTACAGCCCAGAGGAAAGATGAAAGCAGTTACAATTCCTACACTATCTTTTCAGTCTTCCCGTCTCCCCACAAAAAGACTTTAATTCAGCCTTTTCTTGGACACGAAGCAAGCAAGGAAGTGCACCCTTGGGCTCCAAGTCTCATCATCCAAAGCATCCATCTAGTAAACCAAATAGAGAATCAAAGGAAATGCCTTTGACA